>NC_140781.1:56166320-58666320 GCF_044657685.1 Stegodyphus dumicola | reverse complement strand
AATTTTTTTCTTCTGTAAAGTTTTCTGTCATTAGAATCCTAACTTAAAAAAAGACGTTATGTGTTTTAATTCAAAGAATATTCTACTGACATTAAGTAAAAGCGTTCATTGTTGCTGTTGTCGCATTCATTATTACGTGGAAGAATAATTGCCAGACCCTATTTCACAGGGAGGCTGCACTTCTAGGGAGAGCCACCCGGGTGATGGCCCCACTCCTCTAACCTTCCAGCAAACCATGCGAGAGGACTCTCGGCTCGCCGCATATTTAGCGGTCCCCATGCCGCACGGACACTATACATTTACAAGCATCTATGTCTTCTCCTGGATTCGAACCCGGGCCCTTTGGTACCGCAGTAGGCTGTCCTAACCACTAAACCGTCTGGGCGATAAAAGCGTTCATTAAAAGAAAAATATAATTGTTTCAGTTTCAGCGGTAAATAGATTACTAATATCACCTTGACACAGCCTTAAATAATACACTCTTAGTTTTCCTGAAGGAATCCAGACTTCCATTTCTAATGTTTGTCTATACTGATTATTGAAATAATTGCTTTCCTCCTGTAGCAGTTTTATTTTAAAAGACTCTGAAAAGATCAAAAATATGAGCTGTTACTCCAATATTTTCTGTCAAATTACGTTGAGAAATGAATGAACCAAAAAACAAGAGTTTTAATTTTTCTATTCTTTTCTAGATTTTATTTATGGCATTTTAATAAATGTATGCGTATTTTTAAAACCTGTATTATTAATTCCGTTTTTCGGGAGTCGCTGTGCCTATAAACATAGATGAGTTTATGCATACTTTTATAAAGCTATTTATAGTTCTGTATTCTAAAGTTTAATAAGAAAATTAGTTCGTTGAGTGAATTAAATAACCATAAATGAGACTTAATTGTATTCCAGGGAATGCAATATTACATATTTAATTTAAACATAGCAACATGTATTTCTCATTTTTTTAAACCAAGCTAATTTAAAAAGGTTACATCGCGCTTCATTTACGAAATTATTTTACAAAAATGTAAAATTCAAATGACTTGGGTATGAGTTCAAAATCTCTTCTCCTTCGAATACAAGTTTCAACCATCAGATCAGTTGTTCTCAAAATGTGAATCACGACCGACCCAGCAGTGAGATCGGGAAACTCTGAATCTTTTGTTACATAATTTGAATACATGTATTTATAATTATGAATTAAATTATAATTGTTAACTTATTACTAAATAACTGTGCACTTTTATTTATTATCACACTTTTGTTATTCTATTTTCTACACCTCTTCTTCATCTTCTTTTTTACCTTGAAAGAAACTATATCTGCATAGTTCCGCGACAAGTAGCAACTACACGTATCTAGGTCACGTGCTAGAAAGTCTAAGAAACACTTCTTTAGAGCAATTAGACATCTCGATTCTGTTTCTTTTTTTATGTTTGAACTCGTGTAAACTTTCCGTAATTAATATACGAATTTGTGTTTTGAATGTTAGTAGTTTAATTGGTTACAATTTACAATACATTCAGTTATTGGGCTATATTCGGTATCATGGGTTGAACTTAGCTTGAAATAAATTATTGCTGTTGCTAATTCTCACTTGTCTGACCTACAGTTAGCCCAAACTAGCGAATTTCTTCGTGGTAAGGAGCGCAAGTTTACGCCTGCCGTTGGCAACAGCCTTGAGCACCCTACAGATGACAGTGCCATTTAGTTCAGTTCCCCCGACAGTTTTGATGCAGAGCATCCAAGGGGGACGGGCTCGAGGATCTCCCTCCCCTCTCCCCCTACCACCAATCTTTCGAGAGGAATTTCGGCTCGCCGCATATTGAGAGTGCCCCCATGCCTCACGGACACTATACATTTACAAACATCCATCCCTTCTACGGAATTCGAACCGAGTCCTTCAGCACGGTAGTCAGCGACGCTAACCACTAATACCGATTTTGCGGCGTGAAATCAATTAATTAAAAAAGCGCTATCTGAATTACAGTATACTTAACGTCTTTGTGTAGCTTTAAATCTCTAATAATTTCCAAATCGGTCTCTTAAGCATCGGCTTACTAATATGCATTAATCAAGATTGTACTGAAGGTTATACATTTCGAAGGACAGTTAAAAATTAACTTTACTGCGGAAATAAAGACTTGATGCCCTCCAGCATAAAATTTCAGTTACGCCTAGTGAGTTCGTTCAGTTACGTGCAAACACAAATTAGCACAATTATGGCCAGTCATTGAAAAGCATATACGAAATGGAGTAGGGTACAGTTAACCGATTTTGGGCTACTGAAGGTGGGAAATCAGCAACCATCCATCAGAGGACGAAGAGACAGTATTAGGGAGACGTGTGTTCTGCTTCAATAGGTTTGTGATAGACTCTTCAAAGAGTTAAGTGCTGAGAAGAAGAATGGCAGTAGGATGAAAGAGAAGGTATACCTCAATGACCTCCTGACATTCCTGCAATGAAGTATTGATGTTCTTGCAATGAAGGTAGTAAGATTATGTTAAAATTCATGAAGTATTTTCCATTCTATTTGTGAATATTTTGTTAGTAAAAATGTATTAAGATTATTTTTGGATTATGCATAGTAAAATAATAAACTGTGTACGGTTACACATTCGATTTCATTGCAAAAATTATTTCCAGGCTTTTATTCGTTGTCTCTATGTCTTTGCTAAGTAAATTAAAATTTTATCAAATATTGATGATCACTGGTTTTAGTGAAGACAACTGCAAACCATTAAGCGATGACAATTTATCATTAGATCATTATATGCGGTAAATATTTTTGACTGAGGAAATATTTTAGATCAACGTTCACTTCACTGATCAATAAATCGATTATTCTCAAGCGGAAAAAATAATACCGTTAGATATCAGTTCAAAGTAAATGCTAATAAGTCCAAACTCGTAAGTTAAAGTATTTGTAATAAGGCTCTACCTTCCAAATTTTTTTAATATTTCTTAGTTTCCTATGCTTTTTGTAGTGTTTCCTAAACGAATATGTCGGTAGATCTCATTTTAAATCGAACTATACCCGTCAAAAATGATAATTCCTGTCAAAAAGAATTGGGAAAAATATTCTCTACCATATCGATCATTCTTCACAAAAGGAATAAAAAAAAACTGAATATACTATCTACCAATGTAAAGAAATGTATGATAAAAAATGCAGAAAAAAATATATAAAAAATTCGCATTTACCACTCTGAATTGTCTAGCATGAGGAGAATTTCCAAACCTTTCATCAGTGTCCCGAAAATGCAATCAATATGTTGGCTTACAAAAGTTTTATTCGCCTACGATCCCATATCGTGCCGTGTATTTACATGGCCCCATACGATATAGCTAGAGAGGAGACGGGGGCAAAAGGGGAAGGAAGAGTTATTTGATCCTTAGGAATTGTAAAGCACTTTCCAGATCAGCGCTTGAGCCGTACAGGTACATTTTCGTCTACGGATATAGATTGATACATTTGGATATAGATATGTCTTCCTACGGTTCTGTCTTTCTCATGCATAATGGAAAAGCCATCTCCACGTTAAGAAAAATATTTGAATCCATCGCTGTGGAGACTCTAAAAAATCCAGCAGTGAAATCTGTATTTCGTGGCAGAACGAAAGAATCTTGCTGTACTATTGGTGCCGAGGTCAGGTTTAGAATGACCCAAGAAATCATTTCACGGTATTTTGAGGCAACTGTCATTCATATTCAGAACAGAGTTTAAAATGCAAATTTTTAATTCACTCTTTCGCCTCACTGGAATTTATTGTTTGCAGTAAGATAGGTCAGTAGATTACAGAACTTTGCAAGTTTTTACAACTGCTGCATTTTCAGTGCTCAGAACTCCAGATGACTTGTAGCTTGCTAGCTACTTTTAGTATTAGCTTTAACAAGTAATTCATTGTCATTAGCAAAGTATTAATCTTTAAAGAGTCTTTATACCTTCCCATAATTTCTGCCTAATTTTTCTTATGATTTATTTTTACTTTGTATTTTTTCACATGCCATTTCCCATCATTCATCTTATTAAACACCTTCTTCCGCATTTGTATTACTACAGAGAGTTATTTTCTTAGACAAGACGATTTATCATCTTTATTGAGCAATTATTTTTTTTTTAACTTTTTGCAAGTGTTCGGTTCAAGAGTTTTGCCCCTTAAAATCAATCACTGATAATGCGCCACGTCGGTTTTTTGATCGTCGGAAGATTTGATTCAATTGCTTTACTCGTTTCGAGCAGAAAAACTACAGCAGCAATTGGCGACAGTCCTCGGCTGTCTATGAACTATGCTGTACAGCAAGTTGTTCTTTTAAAAACTGCTTAACTGGGATCAACGAATTCGGTAATTTTAGCTAAGTTAGCAGCCTACTTGAAAACTTGATGGTCGAACCACCTTGTCTGGGTTTTCACGAAGATTATTTCATTATAAAAGATTATTTAATATAATTAATTATTATAAAAAACTATTTAATAATACAAACAGTTTTTTCAGAAAATATAAGTATTTTTAATTACTTTAACTTAGCATTTTAGGTCCTCCTTCCATTCTTAATTATTTTAATTTGGGAACTTAATGCATAAAAAATAATTGGTATTTGAGTCAGTTTTAGGTGGATTTTATTTTTTAATAAAGAGAGTAATCGGTACAAGCTGTCCCTTCTTTCCACTAACGTTGAGATTGCACTCATGTTTATGTGCATTATGCATCCATATTTAGCTGTTCGTTATGTATGTAATCAAATGATCTACATGAATTTGAAAAACCAATGCGTTATGGTTTCTGGCCCACCAGTGGCCGAGCGGTAACGTTGCCGAACACTGGTAGTTCGGTCCGAGGTTCCAAATCCGCAAACGGGCTGGCTGCATGGGCGTTTTCGTGGTTTTATGGTCCAATTAGTAATATGAAAAATTTTACTAATTGGACCATACAACTTGCAGGAACTCTCCAATTATTTTTCGTGTAAAGTCCTTTGTCCATAGTACTGAAACCGTTTGATAACATTCAGAATTCTTTATCTGTTGCTTTGTAAAATTTTTTCACTGGGGCATATCGTCAATACTTAAGAAAACAAAACATGTAAACTCGCTGTCTTAGCGCACTATATACCGCGCTAAACTATTTAATAAAATGTAGTCTTATATCTGCGATACTACTTGAGATTTTAAACAGTAATTTAATGATTAGTATAATCCCTGAGAGTTTTTTGTGAGCGTCGTTAATAAAAGTGAACAGTCAATAGTTTCATTTATAATTTCGGCTTCAGATGTTAATAAACGTACTAAACTATTGATAAGTTTTATAAGACACAAAACACTAAGCTTTGCCGTTGTAAAAAATATTTTTAAAGATATCAGTTTGTAGAGTTATTAGGTTATTTTGAAGCAGGGGATGTGAAAAGGGGGCAGTCCCCTCGCCAGGTTTGGAACCTGGAGCTCTCGAATACGCGCCGAATGTGCTACCGTTACACCAAAAAAGAATGCTGAAATGAGGGAGGTTAGGTTAGGTTATTTAATTACGGCAAAGCCTCGAGGGCTATCTGCCTAAGGGAAGGGATGCCTTCGTGGAGGACTTTCTAAAGGAAACTGGCTCGTATACACGTTACACATGGGGAAAACCACGAAAACGCCCATATAGCCAGTCCGTTCGCGGGATTCGAATCTCAGACCGAACTACCAGTGTACAGCGACTTTACCGCTCGGCCGCTGGTGGGCCCTGAAAGGAGGGAGAATATACCTTATAAGTTATCCTAGAAACCATAACGGTTTCATTCGTTTCATTATATTACGGCAAAGCACTCGAGGTCTCTCTGCCTTAAGGGAGGGGTGCCTTCATGGAGGACCTTCTGGCTTGTATACACGTTACACGTCTGGCTCTTATACACGTATAATTGGAGAGTTCCTGCAAGTCGTATGGTCCAATTAGTAAAATTTTCATATTACTTTCATAAGTTAAATGCAAAATGTTCCGTAGAAATTAACACAGAAATTTGCAATTAATAATTTTATGCCGCAGCTATTTCATGCAGCATAGAAAAATTAGTCAGTCAAAAGAAGAACTTTTGTTTTGTAATTCCGAACTAGGTGCCAGAAAGGAGTACTCCGATTTAGTAGATGGCATATGTTGAAAAATGATTTTCGGAACTAAATTCGATCTCCTGTTCATCCTCTAAACTTTTATGTAAAGGTATGAACTTCAGTATAATACACATTATACTAAATGGACTTTCTGTTGTGTCTAGAATATATGAAATGACGAATTTATATTAATAGAGTTCTTCTAACTCCAGTGTTGAAATTGCCATCGTAAAAGATTCCACCTTATTTTGAGAAATTTATAATTAGAAGCACTACGTATTTATGATCAATAGTTAGAGAAACAATGTCTGCCGTCACCTTTTCTAGACATCTGAATAACGAGAACACTATCTATAAGAAATCTATAATTTAATTTATAATAAACTACTAAAACAATCATAATATACACTAAAAATAGGTTATCATCTCAATACCTGAGCTTAATCATATGTATAATATGTACAGTGGCCTGGCTTAAAATATAGGAATTAATTTTTATACGTGTGAAAATTTTATTAGATATTCTAGGATCATCAAACCTTATACGATAATAAGAAATAATCTCAGTGGGTGATTCCCTTTACCCCTCCGAAGCCAACCCTTGGCTGGTTTGGTATTCTCACTCATCACTGGATACTAATATTCGTTCCGTGTTTGATTTTTGATGATTAAACTTGTGAGTTGAATTCCTTTCCTCTTTAACGTATATATACATATATATTAGAGCTGCTTTCCTTAGAAAACTATCCTTTCTGAAGCTGACAACCCGCGAGTGCTTTGCCGTAACAAATTACCTCAAAAAAAGCATGCTCTGTTGTAAGGCAATGAATCATTATCTTGCAACGGTTAATCTCTTTATTTAATTTACTCATTTAAAATATCCTTTATTTGATTACGTCTTTGCTCCTTTCATTTACATAAAAAACTATGAATTTTTTTCTGCGAATCTATGATATTTGGATCCCAAACAATATCATATTTGTTTCTATAGGCGCCAGAATGACAAAAACTCCTCATATTCTGTTTTATTGGCTAAATATCTCTTCAATTATACGCAACTGAACTCTCTCCGACTCAGGGAAAAAAAAAGAAGCAATAACGGAGTCGGAGTATTTTCAAATGAAGAAACTCATTAAGATCCCAGAGAAAGTAGCAAACAAAATTGAAAATTATCGTTAAAAAGAAGATTCTGGTACGAATAAACTTCAAGCTTGCTCAGAATCATCCTATTTTATCTTTAAAAACGGCACAAGATAAAAAGAACTTGCTAAGAAAATATTGAAGGTCGAAAGCCTAATTAAAAAGAGTTGCAATTGAGGGAGGTTACGCAAGTAGTACATCACAGCTACATTTCAGCTGGGGGAAAAAAAGATTCTCCGACAAATTTCAACCATAAATTGCAGCGAATTTGTGAAAAGCTTTTGAAGTGCTCTTTTCCTTGGCAAAGATATCGTGATATCCATACCACGGGACGGAAAATTAACAAGGTGGACAATTGTATCGAATAAAGCTAGCAGTACATCATGATGCGGACGTAGGAAAGCATACCAAAACCACGCTGATTAGAGGGGGTGCAACGGGTCTGTCTTTAGGATGGGTTGCGATGTTAGGAAAATGTGAAGGGGAAAAAATTTCTCGCTGACGGGGTGGTATCGAGTTACCTGTGACGTGTAATGTTGGGGATGGGGAGAAAATAGGGGTAACCGGGTAAGAGGGGAACGATAATGGGCCTATGGCTCTATCTCTCTTTTCCTCTGGAAGATACCATTTTCAGAGAAGAGGGTAGGCGGAAAAGATTCGCAAAGAAAACAGTAGTAAATGCTCCATTCAAATATCAGTTTTTTAAAGAGCTCTCTAGTTAGCTCTCAATTGAACAGCGCGAAAGAAAAGATAGCAGCTATTGTTTGTATAAGTAATATCTCTGAACCTTTTACAAATTCGCATGCATTTTAATATATAGTTAGTTGAGAAAAAGCATTTTAGGACAAAATTTAAATAATTAAAGTTTAAATAAACGGAAAACTCAGGTCTACTATTATTTCCTTGAATTTTGTCCTAGCCAAAAAATTAATAGTTAAATCATAAAAAAATCTAATTTTACTAATTAAAATATATTTCAATGCAGATATGTCTTCATAAATGCAGACATAAATATATTTATTGAGTTATAGGGAAAGTTTTGCAGTTTTTCAAATCAAAGTTCATTTCCTTCTAATTATTTTGTTACTGTTGATAAGAATTGACCATACTTTCTTTCCTGCTCACATTGTGAAATCATAGCATGTATTATGACATAATTTTTACTTCAGTGTTGTACTAAGAATGTAAAACTCAGCAATTCTTTTCCGTTATATAATGCTCTTTAATTTAAAAAAAGAAAAAAAAAACATACTGCTTATAAAATTTGCGCTATATATCAATAAAGTGCTGTTTCTGATGACATAGTTCAAAGGCGGTTTGAGAAGTTTAAACATGGACATTTCAGCCTTGAAGATGATGCCCGCGCTTGACGAACATCCTTTGTAAACAAGGACCTATTAAAAGAAGCTATTGCTGAAAATTCACCCTATACAGTTCATGAACTATAAGACAGATTCAATAATTCAAAAAATACATGTATTTGAAGAAGATTTGGTTTGCAAGCTGCTTCGATGTGTGCGTACCCCATGTTTTAAAAGAGCAGAATGTGCTTGCTCGAGATTTGACATGTGATTATTTGCTGGGAGAGGGGGAGAAAAAAAGTGGCGGCTCCTTTTTTGAAACAAATCATTACTGGAAATGAGAAGTGGATACTATGCAATACTGTTGCAAGAAAAAGGCCATAGGGTAAGCCAAAAGAAACTCCTTTATTAACATTGAGAGTTGCCTTTTCTGTGGTCAGACTATAAAGAAATTGTATACTCTGAATTTTTGTCACCAAACCAGACTATAAATTCGGAAAAATACTGCTCCTAAATGGCAATTTTAAGAATAGAAATTGAAGCAAAGCGCCCATAACTGACCAGTTGTCGAAGTGTTGTCTTATATAATGATAATGCTTCACCGTACTTCCGTGAATCCGTGAATTTTGTGTTTGCATTGCTTCATTTGGAATACGAAAGGGGAAAAATAGTTTATTCAGAATTAATAATTATATCTGATAACTTTATTGCACAGAACTTTATTGCTGGAAACACGCAGTTATTATCATTTTATTAAGATTTACTAATAAAAATATATGGAATAAAAATGTAATTTTAAAAGAGTGGAAAAGGCCTACCAATGGCCGAGTGATAAGATCACCGAACACTGGTAATTCATGTCAAGTTCGGTTTCCCCCAGCTAGAAACCATAAATGAAAGGTTTTGTCATGACTTTCCGAACGTATAATACAAGAGAAATAACCTTCAAAGGCTTTGTAGTAAACACAATTCAAGGTCACTTGCAATATGAATTAGAACTAGGTTTCCATAACAAACCTTCCGCTAAGGTATCCCATCTAGGCACAGAGCCATCCATGCCGTCACAGTCTACTCCGCAAAGAAAAATGGTCCTATCACTTTATCATGCATCAGGCCACACCACACGTTCACTTTAGGGTTGTTAGGTTCGTACTGTACGTGGGCATGAGGATTTTCAGCAGCCCATATTGGGATGTTATGGCGATGGACATGCCCACTAACCGGGAATGTCGCCTCATCGTTAAACACAATCTTCTGCAGAAATCGGTTATCATTGTCGACCTCATGAAGCATATCTGTAGCAAACGCAAATCGTTTGGGTCTATCCGTCAGGTTGACAGCGTGCAACAGTTGCAATTTGCAAGAGCTTCTTAGGTAACTCTTCCATATAGTCTTTACAGACTCGTCACTGACCGATTGCCTGCCAAAATGGGGTGTCCAACAAACTGCCGGTGTCCTTCAAGTGCTTATCCCACCGATTAATGTTATTTCTATGTGGTGGCGGTTCGTTGTACACGCGACGATATTCATGTTGCACTTTGGTCACGGATTCGAATTTGGCAAGCCACAGAACACACTGAACTTTTTCTCTGTACGGTCCACATCTCGACTGGCGTGGGCGTGGATGGGCTGATCTGCTCCTTCGCATTTCGCGGTGCTGCGTCATCACCTGTGTACGCACATGCTTGCACATAATACTACGGAAACTTGGAGAATTTTCCTTTCGTTTGGTGAAGATTTCACATTTCTATCTTTTATGTTTCTATCTTGCTTTCCTGTGACCGAATAAAAGTGCACCATGAATTTACGGACTCACTATTTGTTTATTCCGAATTGAATGCGGATGAAATTTAAATGTATTATTTTTTAATTTATTTTGAATTATTACCACCACTTGTTGATGCTTTCTGCGTACAATTGAATTAGGTTTTGAACTGCTTTTTACTTCGTGTTATTTCATTTTATTTATACAAACATACATGTATGAATTAAACGCCGAGTGAAGAAATATCGGTACTTTCTAATACGGGGACCGAATTCAGAAATGTATGTATGTACGTATGTGTGTGTACACGCACTTATATGCACACATTCATACATACATTTCTGAAATCGGTTCCGATAATGGAAAAAGTAAGTACCGAAATGTCGAATCATTAAACAGAATATAAAAAGTTAAAAGTAATGTGCTTAACTTAGCAAAACAACTAAAAAATAAATCTATCTGGCAATCAAGTATAAGAAGTAAATTTCAGAATATGAATATCTAATCTAATGAAGGAAAGGCAAGCGAAAAATCTCATGCAGAAACTTAGAACTATCAAAGGAAAATAAACTTATTCAATGTAAGTCGGGATTGATATTTTATTTATTGAAAGAACTTGGTAAGCTATATATCTCATTTAAAATAATTCAGAACATTTTTATTACTTAAACTGCAAATTACACGGCTCTCTACTAGCACTGAAGGAAAGATTTAGTTAGAATATTTCCTACATTTTGATAAAGTTCCTGAACTTAAAAGTAAGAGTCACTTTAAAATTTATAGTCACTTCTGTAACTGTGAAATATACATATTTACCTATTTTTCATAACAGTAATTGGGATGCTTTCAGTACATCTGGAACACTCTATAAGGTATTTCTCCCACCTTCTTAGCATGCCTTCGTCGTGTAGTGGTCAGCACATTCGTCGCGTATTCGAGAGGTCCGTGGTTCGAGTTCCGGAGAAGGCATTGCTCATTTTTCATCTCTTCTGCTTTCAAACAATACCTAATGTCTCTACAACTCTTTCTGGGGGATCTCAGAAAATGGTTATTTTATTTATTTGCTTGTTTTAATGTTTTTAAATTTAATTAGCTCTTTTTTTATTCCACAAAGTAGACCAGAAGGCTTACAAATGTGAGTTAAAGCACTAACAAAATAAATAAACAAAAGTCCATTGTTTATTAATCGAAACAAAATACTGTAGAGCTATTTATCTCCTAAAAGATGCCTTTGCGGATTGCTTTCTGAGGAAAACTGAGTAGTATTGAAGTCATATCTGGAAACATTAAGGCTTTTCTTTTTTTTTAATACATACACATATCTATACATATGATGTATGCATATAAAGGAAAGACGCACTACATTAAGTTTAAAGTTTATTTCGATCATGACAAATTATTGACTTGAAGGCATGAGAAATAAGTGTATACGAATCTTTCGCAACATGCATTTTCAAGGTTTTAACAAAGTTGTGTTGGTCGTTTTGCATACAATTCCAGGTTCACTATAAATTCGTATTGCAAATAACACGTAAAAGAGCAGTAGACGAAAGGAAAACAGGACAAATATAATATCCTTTGCGATAAATGACTTGTCGTGATTGAGCACTGAAAGAAAAACAGCATGTGTTTTTAAGGGCAAAACTTCTCTCAATGGAAAGTATACATCACATAATAATTTACACATTCATAATATTAGCATCAATTGGTAACCGATGAATTAAACTATTTCAACACAAATAGTTTCATCTTAAGATTCGATTCTTATATTGACAGTGCGACCTTGCCCAATTCCATCTTAGCTTTGATGGATTTGATGGATAATGTCCCGATGGATGGATCCAAAGTTCTTTTACCTTTCTTGTTTACCATAAATCCCTCGAGAGGACAAATGAAGTCATCAAACTAAGAGATGAAAAAAATCCCCAAACTATAAACCAGTGGTGTGGTTTATAAACTATAAACAGTAGCTATTAATGAACGGATTTTGAAGTAGGATAATGACCTGAAGAATAATATCTTTCTTCTAATTGAAATTCAGTAAATGCCTTTCTAAAAGCATACATGATGTTCATTTCTTTCCAGCAAACGTCACACTGTAATTCAAGCGTGCGATCAAGGGTTATCTTAATCTATGGGAACATGTTTTCAGACTGAGAAGAGAGGAAACTGTCAAAATATGGAAAAGATGGACTTCAGTTTAGTTTAATCAAATATAACAAAGCTCATAAAAGCTGTTTGTCTAATATGGATGCAAGTGCAAACGGATTAGCAAAGAAAGAACTAATCTTTTTTATCCTTCGTATTCGCTGAGTACAAGTCGTATAACTGTGTAAAAAAATTATAAATAACCGTTTTAAGCAAGAAAAGTCTTTCATTAAATGATAAAAGGGGGGACTGAAGAAGAAACTGCAACACCTAATAAGCGAACTGGGAGAAATTTGGAGAATATAAGTGTACAGTTAAAAAAATTTTCAAGTTGCAGCACAGATAACGTCAGTTGCTTACTCAAAAATTCCAAGCTCAACAAGTAAGAAAGTTTCTAAAGCAGACGATGAATTTCGTGAGGAATTTCCTTCTAGGGTGGAGATGAGAACTGCAGGCAGTTCGCTATTTATAAATTTTGTAACATTCATTTCTAATTACAGTCCTTTAAAAATGCATATTTGTATGCTTAATTTTACTGAAACGGCTGAATTGCATTGGTATTTTAGAGCTAATTTTTCTCATCGTTTTAAGTTACCAAATATTTTTATTATCTTTTTATTGAATTAATATGTCAAATATACAGTAAAACTTAAGAAAAAGTAGGTTTCAGTTGATAAAATGCAATTAAATTTTATGAAAAGTCTCTTGATTCTTCAAATGCTCTGTATAAGACTACAGAAATATACTTCATAAATGTACGAATTATCTCTCTTTTTTTAAGACAAGCGTTTAAACTAACAAAATATTAATATGTAAGACAGAACGGCATACGTTATATTCATTGTTGTTTATACCTAAAGATTCACATAAAAAAGTACTGAGAATTGAAGCACTGTGTTATCTTAAAATCACGGAAACTGTCATCAGAATGTAGGAGCGGATGGAAAAAGAGTATTTAATTCAACAACTTTTAAAACCAAAAAGGGCTCATAACAGAGTTTTGCAACCAGATTTCTTCACGGTATAATGTAGCATATGATCACTTGTGACAACTAATATCAAATTTGCACGCCCTTTATGAGAATATTTATAATTTTTTTGCTACCAGAGATCCAATTATGCTGGTAGCTAACTAAGCACCTTATGTGAATTCTTAAATCATTCCATGCAAATTTTTCATTAATGTTGAAAATATCACAGTAATATAGTGTAGTAAGTTTCCTTTAGGCTTCGTTCCATACTTAAGTTCTTAATTTCAAAAATTTTATATAAAGATTTTCAACATTGAAAAATGAATTCAACTTTATCAATTGAAAACAGCTCGTATAAAAGCTTATAGATCTGTTATATTGAAATTGTAGTGTCTGTTAATTCTAGGCACAATTATGAAAAGTCTGCTCAAAGGAAATCATTCTTTGAACCATAAGTCCTCTTGCTGTTTTCATCGGTATTTTAATTTTTTAGACTTTACTGTAATTTTTACTGTAACCTTCATTTTCCGAAAACGTAAACTGAAATAAACGCGAGCTCTGGGATCCTTAGCTTGTGTGCCAAATAAAACGCGTTCTTAATTTGATAAAAATATTTAACTGGAGGCTGCTTATAAAATTTTTGATTAATTACTACTTATGAATACATACGGTTAGTTTTCTTTCGTGAAACAAAAATGATAAATCTATTCTATTCTTGAGCCATTTATTTCTCATGTAAAATAGCTCAATCTTTCATACAATTCGAAAGCCTAGAGATGAGGAAAGAACGAGATGTTTCTACAGAAAAAAAAAAAAAAGAAAGAAAACGGTCACACCATTTTTTAAGAATACGATCTCGAGTCTCAGTCGAAGCAAGACATTTTATTTTTTCTTATCTCCTCCCCCTCCTTACTTACATTATATTTTTCACCTCGTAACTTCTGAGAAATTACTAATTCTTCCCCACCAGCTTTGCATAAGCTTTTCTAAGTCTTAGGTGCACAATTACTCAAGACATGAAATGAAGAAACCCCTTCAAGAACGTGCCATACTTCAACACTTGGTTCTCCCCTGGGTCTTTTTAGCGGGAATAGCATTCTTTCTTTTCCAAAACACGCGACGGAAGTCTATACGCTTCATAACGTAAAATAGCTTAGTTGACGCTGTACGAAAGAGAGGGACAGATAAGAGATGAGGAAAAAATAAATTAAAAATAAAAAAATAGCTAAAAAACTCCTAAAAATGTCTACATAAATAAATAAGCAAAAAATAAACTTTCACGCTTTTCCAGATTATTTTTGCAATGTGTCTGTCACCAATTATTCTTCGTACGAAATTCTGGAAAGCGCTTTTCTTGTTTTTTAATATTTATTCGGTTTACTTTTATTTCTTGTTCACGCTATGTCAGATTCTAAATTAACTGCTCGTATTCATTTCGGGCTGACGCGTACGTTTTCCCAGCCATCGACTTTAACTTCTTCTATTGGATTTTTTTTAATAACATTTTTTCCACTATTATTTCTGGGAAATTTCCCCCGATCGCGTTGTTGGTTGAGAAGAAACCCACTCAGCAAGGCCTTCCTTTTATCTCTCGATCCCTTCTTCGCTTTTCCTTTCGCTAATGTATTCAGCGGCCGGAGAAAAATTGAGCATATTTATTTGATGTAGTTCATCTCTGTTCAAAGTACGCTACTGTCGAAGCTAATATTATATTAGTATCTCTGCATTTATGTTCGATTTTTTCCTCTCTTTAGCTGCCGTCTTTTCCCTTTACTTAATTTAAAGATAAATCTTTTTAAATTTAGAAAAGAAAATTTTGATTAGAAGGCCCAGGGTTGAGACAGATGGGTCCTAATATAGAAACATGACTAAACTCTTATATCTGATTTAGATCAATATTAACTCCAACAGCAGGCTTGGTAACGGTTTCTTTTTCTGCCTCCCCACCCACCCCATCTGTACATTTACATTTTAAATCGCGGTAAATCGAGATTTGCAGGTTTTTCGCGACGGTTTTGAAATTGGCTAGCAATTTTTTTACCCTTGCTTTAGCTCTTCCACTGTTCACCAGTCAAGATACAGTATATCTATATCGGAAAAAAAGACATTTCTCTGTATGTGTATTTTACATATGATTTTTATCTTTTATTTCCAATTTCATGGGACTCTCTCATAAATCCTTAATTGACGATTCGTTGTATGCATTCAAGAACCAAAAGATGTTCTTTGATATGTCTTGCTATTACATCTATAAAACAGGCTTCAGTACTTGGAACACTTGATTACGACGGAGGGTAGAGTCTCTCATAAGAATTCTTTCGAATTATCAGCTGATAGAAATTTCGAAGATTGCATATTTTCATCTCATTGATTGAAAAATATTACTGATTTTTGAAGCTAATATGCGTGTAATTCAATTAAAATAATCATTAGAATTCCATTTCCCCGTTGAATTAAAATAAAAATCTGATGTTATTGTACAATCATTTTTCCCCTTTCAGAGGTTTTTATTATTATTATTATTATTATTATTATTATTATTATTATTTAAGAAATGTTTAAAACACTGCGTGAGACAAGCTTTAAATGATTACTTACATATATTTTCGAGGAATAACAAGCATTTGTTATCATTTCAATTAAAATATGCTACACGGCAACTCTTAATTACTACTTTTCCCTGAGCTGAATGGATTTAATAGCTTAAATTTATAACACTGTCTTTTTACTATTTTCAAACTAATTAGAATTAAAGATCTTCCTGCTTATTTATGTTTATAGTTGTATTCAAACCCTAAATTCTTAAAACAGGGTTTTCAGCATACATGATAAGGCTGTTGAATTTATTTGAATTATTATTTTATAGGGTTTCGGAAATGATTATTTAATACAGAGTGATGTAGTTGATTCATGTCTTTCCCTCAATGAATTTAATTGCTGGTTATAATAATTTTCCACATTTAAATAGTTAACAAGTATCCCCATGTATAGGGTGTTGGGTGTGTGTGATTATGGCAAAGCCTCGAGGGCTATCTGCCTAAGGGGAGAGATGCCTTCGTGGAGGGCTTTCTAAGGGAAACTGGCTCGTATACACGTTACACATGGGGAAAACCACGAAAAAGGCCATGCAGCCAGCCATCCCCATGTATAGTTTAGGAAACAATCAATTATATTGAAAATGTACAAAAATGCGCAGATACTCTTTTTCTTTTCCGCTTTATTTATCCCTTGAATTTATGATGAAAATTTATTTTAACGTGATTTTAAAAGAAAATTTAAAGTATTCACAACAGCTACATTTAAGTAAGTACTTTAGCCAGTAACTCCTACGGAGTACTAAAACATTTTAAGCTGTATAGGAAAGACTAAGAAAGAATACGTACAATAGTGTCTTTAATTTTTAAATCAAGAGATTATATTTAGAGCCTTTCTGGAACTGCATAAAGAATTATAACGAAGAATAAAAATATATGTAATACTAATGCGTTTTATATATTTCAGAACTGTAACTTATCCTACAAATAAATAACAAAGAAGTAGTAATCAGACAAATCTCTGCTACTCAGTATGAAATTTAAAGATGAACAGACTTTTAAGTACACATTCAAGAAAAATTTAAATGCATACAAAAAATTTTAAAATGTAAACATGAATACAGATATCTGAATTTTATTTATCGGAATACCTGCTTATGAAACCGTACCAAATTTCGGAACGAAAATATAGCCAAAAAAGGGGTGTCTTATTTTAGAGTAAATACATTACACGCAGACACATGCACATATATATGTTTAATGTTTTAAATACTAACCTCTTGAAAAGTTATATTTAAAGCATTAAGCAGAAGGTGATTAATAGTTTTTATTTGTTCTCTCCATTAATGTTTTTTCAAACTTTAACTACCCTTTTCAAAATTTTTTTTCACAAATTTAACATTTGACTGCGAATTAACAATATAGGCAATATTAATATCCTAAACAATATTTCCTAGAATGAGGTAACCTTTTTAATAAAAATTTTGAAAAAAATTCTTATTATGATAAATTCCATAAAATATAAATTTTAAGAAAGTTATTACAAAAAGAAATTTTTTTAAATTTGTTTAAAATTATTTTATTTCACTGCATTATGTATTTTATATATATAAATATGTAAAGTATAAAACATGAAACAAAGTTACTAACAGAATTATTAAATTTAACTAGAATCAATTCGCAATAGAACTTTAAATACATAATTTTTAATTAAACACATCCCCTGACGCTTTGCACCATTTTGCGTCACTCTTTCCCTGCAGTTTCTCTGCATTACGAAAAACTTTTGTCCATTTGTTACTTAGGATTAAAACAAAGACTTCCCCGAGCTTATAAATACTACTGCAGTTATTGCGCATCACTCTTTTGCTGCTTGCTCTGTCAAATGAAAGTCATTTCTTTTCGTTATTGTTGTTTTTATATTAGCTAAAATATAAACTGAGTATGCAGAAATTGTAAGGCGCGTTTAGCACTCCTAGTGTTGTCCAAGATTAAGCTAGAATGTATTTCTGAATATTCGTTCCTGTTCAAAATAAAAATTATGTATTAAACTTCAATCCGTTTATGAATTTTATTCCAGTTAGGTCTACGCAAGAGTTTTTCTCCGCCATGACTAAAAAGTGAAATTGGTTTCATATTCTCTAGTCAGCCCTCTGCTAAATTCTATCACTTCGTACCACAACTACGAACCTGTAAAATATTACACACACGCGCGCGCTCATACATATATATACATACATATATGTAAGATAAAAAGTATGAAAGCAAACTTCTAAATTTAATTCACTATAACCTCTTTCATTTTTTTATTTCATTTGGAAACGTTCATCGCTCTGTCCTAAAAATAGGACTGTAAGTCTAAACTGCATCATTCAAATTAATCATGCGATTTTTCGTAACCCTTAATGCAGATGCCTCTTGACCAATCACCAAATTGTAAACCAAAACTAAAAACTGAAACTTTTGACCCCCTCCCTTCTTTCTGTGAACTGATACGTCACTTTTGCTTGTGCTTTCCTCTTGGCCAGACGCCTTTTTGCAATCTTGTGTGTGCTACTACTTTCCCTTCTATGGCAATAATATCAAAATTGTAAATGTTGTTTAATACGCACGAGTGGAGTGCCAAGTGAATTGTCGCCACAAAATGAGAATTTAAATAAAAAAAAAATTAATCCGGCTCGACTGCTCCTTCTTCAAAAATGGATGGACGCTCTGAGCACCAAGTATCTACGCAATTATTATTTCTACGCATCTGCGTCTCAGTGTTCTTATTTCCAGTGCCTCCAAAGGTGTTCTGTCATTACATTCTTCGGCCAGTTCTAATTATGAAATATTCTACACGAGTTTGTTAAGCTATGTTCAGAGTGAATCATGGGAAAAGTCCTGTTTCATCGGAAATTGTAATGCAAGATTGTACCGCATTCACGATCAAATCATTCATGTCCTGTCATCCAACCACAGTTTCATTATATATCAAATTTGTATGATCTTAAATTCACTTGGCGCGAAATCGAGTTATTCTACTATTTGCGCAATTGCTGCAAAGTAAGTTAATAATAATTTATTTACTAAAGAAATATTGATTATATTATCTCCTAAGGTTAATTTTAGTAGAATTATCTTAAAAGAGTGAATCCATAGTTAGTAAGTTCAATTTCGAAAATTGTTTTAAAGTAACTTGAATGTAAATTGTTAAAAAAATGTTTAACGGGGACTTGAATTAAATCATGAATAACAAAATTTCAATTGCAAAAAGAAATAAATTAAAAGCAAGTAATTGAATTAAATGCAAGTAATCATTGACATTGATCGGAAATTAATTGACTTTTCAAGGGGAACAAACCAACTCCGGTTCAATGAACAATAATTAAGAAATAAATACGAAGGTGTTTCGTCCTTTACTCAAGTAATAAGGCGATGCCAAACCGGCAATTCAAGCTAGGCCAAATATTTTCGTGAATAGAAGGGATCAAGAACCAATGCAGAGCACCAAAGAACTCATTCCGATTACAGAAACCTGTTGTATGGCTTGTAAATTAAAAGACTGCTACTAACAAAAGGAGTTTCTATATTGCATCCGAACAGCTTTTTATCCGAATAGAATAATTTATGAACTAAATCTTACAAATTTTATTTTACAAGAATGTTTTAAGCTTATTAATCAAAACAATGACAGATAACATTCGTTTGAAAACTGCTTCATAAATTCATAGTGAAATATAATAGGTGTCACGAATTAAAATGGAGAAAACCCGAGCTTTGGGGCATTAATGCCTTTTAAAATTGATTTGTTTATGTTGTGCTTAATTAAAAGGAAAATTACCGGGCAAATGATGCTGAATACAGAAATTTTAATTTAATAAATTGTCACGCTTATACCTTACGTAAGAATTAAAAAACCTGCAAATAAAGAAAAGGAATTAGCATCAGTGACCAAAAAAAAAAAAAAAAAAAAAAAAAAAAAAAAAACCTGGTCCCCCTAAAAATTAAATAAAGAAATAAACAAACCCGAAATGACATGATATTGTGAAAGCTATCTTTAAAAAACCGTTGTCTTAATAAGATTCTTTTCTGATTAGAAAAACAACACCGTGGGTGTTAGATCAAAATGCTTTTCATAGTTTTTTAAATGTGAAGTTTACGCGTTAAAAAATAATTAAATGCTTTTTTATGCCCTATGCCTCCCGCTTTCTCCCTAGTTCAACTTCCTGTAACATTTTTTTCTTTCTCGGCGTATACAAATGCCTGGGTCTGGAGCATAAAAGGTGGGGAAGAAGAGGAAAAAAAAAAAACGTTAGAATATGGGTAAAACTGTAGCAGCGTCGTCGTTGTCTTAATCAATGCAGTGGCTTAATGAGTCCAAGCCATGCTTCAGAGGATTTAATAAAATTCTCCAAAGCTGTCCGTACGTCTTCTACGAAGCGTGAGTTAAAAGACAAGGCGAGGGAAGAAAGATTCTTAAATGGGGATAAAAAAAGATAATCGGAGACCATGGCAATAATAGGAAGACAATTCCCCTAATAAAATTTGAATAAGAATGGGGGAAACAGCATCGTTAAAATGTATGCAAATTAGCTTTTCCACCGGTAACACAATCTGTGATTAAAAAATTCTCTCGGTAGCTACTAAAAAGCAGGCAGAATGGCAGCAAGTTTTTAGTATTGTTCGTATCAGTAAATGTAATTTTATATTATGCGTTAACAGTTTATTTTTATTCTGATTCCCCTCTTTTCCCTCCCCTCATCTCCTTGTCTTACCGAGAGCACTTACCTGGGCGGTGCTCTATTAAAGCCTTTTTGCTAATTTAATCAAAATAGCTTACTATAGATTTGAACTTTTAGTTATTGAATTACTGGGGCGTTTTTATTTGCAGATCTACACTGTGATAATAAAATTAGCCTTTTTATATTTTTTCTGAAGAAAAGATGTCTGTGGCATAGGAGAAAAAATGCCCATGTGAGGCCACGAGGACAAAAAAAAAAAAAAAAAAAAAAAAAAAAAAAAACAGGAAAAAAAGAATTTTTTTTAAAAGAAAGTCACAGCAGGAGTATGGCGTGAAAATGCTTCTAAGATTTGCCACTGCTTTAAATAAGAGTTCCAGACTTAAGCAGCGAGAAATAAATAAATAAATAAAAATGGAAAAGAAAAGGTACAGGCCGCCAAATTATTTGTTAATAAAATCATGTTAATTGGATACTTTATCGAATCACTTTTTTTATTCATATTAATGAAGTTTAAACAAAGTGCGGTCGGCTCATTATTTGGCAAGAAATTTAATCTGCGAACGATCTCTACTTATTTCTTTTTGGGACTTCTGTGATGATTTTGGTTTTATTTGCTTTGATTCGAATTTCTTTCTTAAGTCGGATGGAAATCAAGTTATATTTCTTTCTGCTCGCAGAAAAGATTCATAAGCATTAATGAACTTCATGGATCTGGTAAATAGATTAAGAGAAATTATATTTAAAAGTAAAATTACAAAACAAGTAAGGAATTCTGCTTTTGGTAAAGGGAGAAAAACAAAAGAAAAAAAAAAGCATCGACATTTTTTGACTTTGTTTCATAGATATCTATTGATTATTCATGGAAAATTTTTCTAAATGTAGTTTCGGAGCTGTTTAAGAAAATTATTCTTAAATGAGAAAATTAAACGTGTGCAAAATAATGTACTTGTTCAACGTAACCTAATTTTATTAAGGGAAAAAACTACATTTTAAATTGGATTTTACCTATTTAGAATCTGCTCTCAAATGATAATTTAATTCTTTTACCATGAAATACACTTATACAAAAAATAATGAGGGAAATTTGCGTTATTTACGACAATTATATTATCATAATTCACACTGGCATTCTGTTGGAAATAACAAATTTCTAAGCAGTCGTTTTAGAAATCTTCATTTTTATTTCCATTAATATATTATGACACAAGCTGAGAACAAATTTTCCTTTTTTACATACATTTTTAATAAACAATGAGGCTATAATATTTCTTCCAAATTTACTCTAGCCAATTTATTAACATATATGTGTACATTGCTTAGAGAGCAATAGCATAAAATTCGCAGATTTGGTATTCGCCTGTGAGTGGTGGAACCTACTCAGCATTTCAATATCTCTCAGCCGAGAGCTTTGAGGAAGCGGAAGACTGATAGTGCAGTAAAGAAGGGGAAAAACAACTCAATTAAATAAGCCTTGCGGGAGACGAATCTTCAACGATGACATCTTCTAGAAAACTAGCCATTGCTAACCACCGTATACTGATTGCGATGACATCTTACGAAACTAAATGAGCATGAAATCAAGGAAGCCTATATAAAATAAGGCAATAAGTAATACTAAACGTGGTTATGGATAAAAAAATCTTACAGTACCTAGGCTAGCAGGTACTGGAAGAAGTGGGCAAGGCACCAGAATTTCACCATTGGTCATACGAGTTTAGTCCCGCCGCACTAACAGTGCAGTTACGCACCAGGTTTGAGGCAAAGCACTCTGGGGGGGGGAGGGGAAGGTAAAGATCTCCTACCCTTCTTTCCCTACTGGCAACCTCTCGAGAGGACTTTCTGCAAGCCGTGTGGTTTGAGTATCACCTTTTCTTGCAAACAATATACGCTTACAAACATATATGCCGTCTCCGGGATTCGAACCCTGGCCCCTTGGTATGGCAGTCAGCGTCACTAATCACTCTGCCGGTTAAGTTAGGTGGCAGTTAAGCCAACAGAAGTTTTCAGAAAACTGTATTTAGTACTTAGTTAGGTGCAAGGAAAGGGAATCGTAACTTGTATATCACTTTCTCTGTGTGCTTGTTGACATAAGGTGTCTAGGTGTTTTAAGTAAATATGCGGCGTTCGTAGATTATGCAAAGGTCAGATAGTTAAAACAAATATGTGATGTTTTCTTTCCTCTCTGGTTAGAGAAATTAAGTTAAGAATTTTCGCTTATGACCAGAAATTCTAAAATATGAATTTTTGAGGGAATGTTTATCTGCGCTCTTATTACCATTAAGTTTCAAATAGCCGTTAAATAAATTTTTCTGAATGATTTTAATTTTATTTTCTAAATTAGGGTTCATTTTAAGAAATGTTCAATAAAAATATCATGTTTACATAGATTGTCAATAAAGGCACAATTCGCAAATAACAGTTCGAATGATGTTCGACAAATAACACTGCTAAGTAACTTCAGATACAGAGACATGTGTATTTTGCTCATAAATGCACATATTAACTTCAAAATGGCCGTCTAGAGTTAGAAAGTAATTACATTTCAACCCAAATTATTAATTTGAGTTTTTGTATTATTGCCGGACATCTCGTATTGTGGAATTGCCAGAATTGCAAGAGGGTATGAAATATGACATTTTAATTTTATTGATAACTGCTAGACTAAACTTGCTAGTTTTCTGCAATAAAATTTAAAAACTATTTATGTAATTTAATTGACCAACGTTGATTTCTTTTTACTGTAATTATTGTTACAATCAGCAAAGACAGTCCAGTTATAAAACGCATTTAATAAACATGACATTTTTGGTACATCTCTTACATGCAGATAAACATTAATGCATTGTTTATGAATTATGAATGCCAAGAAAGCACTTCAACTGCTTTTATTTTATTATGATAATTGGTTTAAATGTATTAGTTATGTGACGTCAGACCAAGCAGATTTCTTAATGTCTATCATTTAATCATATAATCTTTCTGCAGAAAATAATAATTCACTGAACAATGCTTTATTAATTATTATTATTGCTACTACTATTAATACTTATCATTATTAATTATTTATTATTATTTATTATTATTATTATTATTAGTAGTAGTAGTAGCAGCAGTAGCATCTCTTAATGATTGCAACTATCCCTAAGTATTTTAAAAATTCTTCGTTAAGATAGTCAGGGAGTTAAACTGTTTAATTGAATATAATAATACTTCATATATCTTACTGAAATCCCGTTTTCCTTTTATTTATGCAAACGTCTTATCAGCATTTAAGAAAAATGAATTTCAGTCTATTAGTTTCAATGCCGGTTGTGGTAATATCTAAATGGGCTTGTAGAGGGACTTATTTATTCTGTCAAAATTTGGATCCAGTGCTTGAACATGTATCTTATTATCCCAGACTTTTACTTTAGCACACTTAAGATTAGCTTTTGTAAAAATATTGCCTGGGGCTAGTATATCATACAATTGTTAGAAAAATAGAAGCAATAACATTTTTAAATAACTAACTAAAAATACTTTTTGAAATGTGTGAAAGTATATAATCAGTTTATCCTAAATAAACTTTCCTATTTCTACAGTTTTCCGCTCATATTTATTCTTGATTTGTTTATTCTTATTGTTTTAAATTACTTTTTCCGTTTTAAAATGCATAATCAGATCAAATTTTGCAGTTCAATGCGCAAAATTCTCGACCACACAGGTTCTTTTTTAGTTTGTTCCCCTTCTTCCTTTATATATAATAATACGGATATTGCAAATATCCGTAGGATACCTAAAGCATTATTAAAAAAAATGTATCTTTTCTTTATAAGTATACTTTTACTGGTAGTTATATTGACTGGCGAAGATTAAATGGTTAAATAGTGAATAATTTTGAGATTACGAAATTCTCGGACCAATATCACTTAGATAAATAATGAACGAAATGCCTACCGCAGTTTTAATGTATGACTGCGTATGCTGGTGATATTGAATTCATGGGTAATAAAGAATACTAAATCACAGGAATATCACATTGATTTATAGAAAATAAAAGAAATAACTACGAAGTTTATGTGCCTTACTTAAAAGAAACATACAACGAATGAGATGTAAAGTGCGTTTCATACCAGAAAGATAAAATTCCTGTTCCTTATTTTTGCTTCAATTAACGAATAACATTCCCATTCTTTTCATGCTTTTAGTGTGCCCACATAAGCAGTCTTCAGTTCTTGCAAAAACATAGTATAAGGTTGCATGACATAGATATAAGCTATGGTTTCTGATCTTCTGTAGTACAAGTTATTCAGTTTTCTCTAAATTATTGCATATTCTTGCAAGAACAGATATAAGCAATGGTTCCTTATCTTCTTGATCTCCTGTAGTGCAAGTTATTTAATTTTCTCAAAATTATTATAGATTCTTACACTTCTATCAACTTTTTTTAATGCTGCCAGTGTGTTAAAATTCAATGAATTACTCAATGAAAAATAAAATTTGTTTTCTAAAATTAAAATCATTATAGTAGAAATTTACTTTAAATGTAACAAAAGAATATTTTCTATTACATACAATCATAATCAGATTTTCAATGGCAGCTCTCCTTTCCCATCTTTTGTCTATAGCTCAGTAGAACCTTAACATAAACATATTTTTACACAATATTCATGCATTAAAATATGAACTGGGGTAAAAAATACAGTCATATAAAAATGCTCAATTATTGCTTCTGAATTAAAATTGCTAAGAATATACTACTAAAATTAGCAACGTTTTAATTAACTCTTAGTAATTACATTGTAAAGAACATATTTTTTTTATTTATTTTAGAAAATTCCTTTTATACACTTATCAATCATTTCTAATAATTAATCAAAATCTCTCTTAATATTTGGATTGAAAATATTAGCCTTATGAAACACTTAAAAATAATTTCTCTATCTCTGCTACACTAAATAAATAAATACTTTTACTATTTTTAATACTTAAATCAGTTTCATTATCTTTTATATGATTGGTTGAACAAGCTTTTATAAAAATGTAATAGCAAATGAGCTTTTTAAAAAAACTGCCTATCTATATTAATTGCCAAGTAGTATCCAATTAAGAAAATAATATACCAATAAAATGGCTATAGAATATTCAGCAAAGAAATCTAACTGCGGTTCTCAGTCTTACATATAGATATTTTAAGATTTACTTAAATTTTAAAATTTTTGTATAAAACTCTGTAATCACTAATGGAAATAATAACAGGAAATTTATAACACATACTGTGTTGAAACTTATTTTAAGAATCTGTTTCCTTATATAATGCGCAATAAAACCACATGAGATTTTAAGTTAGAAAAAATAATTATTTATGGTACTATTCTCATTGGTATTTACTGTCTTTCTGTGATATGCAATTCATTTCTTGTCATCAGTATATTTTATTTTATTCAGTAATATTCTAATATTGGATTTATAAAATTTAATCTCAAGTATATTGACAATACTGACAGCACTTTTCATAAAACTGTTATCTATATCACAAAGCTTAATTATTTCATCTTGCAAGAATCAGTATTTGTAACGATAACACTTATTATTTAGGCTTTAAAACTGCATACATTAAAGATTTTGGTTTGGTTAATTTGATTACGGCAAAACACATAAGGGTTATCTGCCTAAGGGAAGTGATGCCTTAGTGGAGGACTTTCTAAGGGAAACTCACTTGTATACATTTTACACATGAATAAAACGACGAAAACTTCCAAGTAACCAGTGCGGGATTCAAGCCTCAGACCGAACTAACCCAGTGTTCGGTAACTTTACCTCTCGGCTGCTGCTGGGCCTCGTATATTAAGGATATTACACTTTTTGACGTAGAAAGATCAGGATGAATCCTTTTGTGGTGATGAAACGGAAAGATATTTCCCTCTCCTTTCATAAAATACCTGCGCTGAAACGAAAATGTTTTCAAAAAGGCTAATGTAAATAATAATTGAAACATTTAAATCAATCCAAGCAATTACGATAAATGCGCGTTTTAATTTCTTCTCTTCTTCGTAATAAAACTCCTATTAAACTTTATTAAACAGTTTTTAAAATTTCATACTGTGCATGATTAAATATTGCGCTTTATGATACACGTGAGAGTATTAGCCGAAAACATTTACAACACTACCAATTGATTCTAGAGTATTTGCCCATAGAGTATTTATACATACTATAGACTATTACATTCATTTCACTTTTAGCAACACAGGGAACCCATGTATTTTCTAAGTTCCTCAGGAATAGTTAGTTAACATGTAATATTGTATAATTCATTTTTACTAACACAAGAAAAGCATTATAAAACTCCTACTAATACAATATCGTTTGCGGCGACTAATACGGCATGCCTACATTTTTTTTAAATTTAAAGTAAAGTAACTATTGCTTGTGCTTTTATATATAAACGAAATTCTGTTCTGTTGTAATTAATTTTATACGATTATTATAAATTTTATTCTGTGTGTTTGTGTTAATATCGGTATACTTTTGAGCTGTTCAGTTTGTAAACATCTTTTAAAATAAACGGTTTTTAATAAAATACTTTCTAGTGTTGCTTGTTTACACTTTTGTGTGTGAAGGAGGGGGGGGGGAGAATTTGTTCAAAGTTAAAGAATAACTTTTGAATCTGAAATCCTCACTTTTCACCACAGGATGTGATACTCCAAAGACATTAAATTACATTATTGCCTTTGAAGTATCGCATCCTGTGGTGAAAAGTTTCCCTGACACGTTGCAATACAGAAGGAGCTTCGAAATTTTCTGAAAAATTTATAATTGGAAAATAAACCTATTTTTCCAGCATAATACTGAGTAAATCATCCGATGAGAGACATTATAGGGAAAAAAATGTGACAATAGGCAGTATTATTCACATCAATCTTCAAGTAGAAATTACTTTAACTGTATTCTGTATAAAATACCAATTTTCAAAATCCTTAATTCATTTAGTCCAAAAAGTGTTTTAATCATTCAAGCAATTTACATGAACATATCATTTCCCCTTTCAACCCGCAGCTTTCACAACGAGAGCAATTTATTGCTTGAAAGTGGAACGTTTTAGGGAAAAAAAAAACTCTTTATAAAAATTTCGAAGAAAATGGCGATCTGAGATCACTTATGGAAATTAAAGATATGCACATAGAGCGCATTTCTGTAATTTAGGGTACCATGTGGCGTACTTCCTGCTCTGAATCATCATGAAAGGTTCTTTAACCCTCTAGGGATGCCATGTCTTCCCCCCATCCAACTTAAAGAAATAACTCGAGTCTCACCGTCGTCTGAGACTTAAAAGCATCGCACCTTACGCAATAAGCCACCTGAAAAATTACTCTACCAAAAAGGGGACAAAGAGACGGATGTATCGCTGCAATTTATGGCGGGGGGAATTCCGCGTCAGAATATGCAGCAACGTGCATGCTTATGTTTTACTCCGAGACTTGAAAGCGCTATGCTTACTGATTCGTTAGTTGGATTCTGTTTGTTTAAAGGACGCTGAGTTGGATAATTCCAGAGAATCTACGTAATTTGCGAAGTTACAAGAAACATCCTTTAATGTAAACTTCTTTTGTATGTTAATTAAGTTAATTACAGTAGTTACTAAACATTTTATTGTGAAATATTTAATCTTAATGAACGGATAAGAAAGTAGCATTTAAGTACTAGATAAGATATTACAGCTATTCAGAATAATAGAGTGTGTATAGAAAGTAATCTCGAATGCGATGCACGTAGGTCTAATCCCAAACGGGTAGAACTTCTTAAGTAATGAGTTTCATCTTGGCATTCAACAGCTTATGATAGAATCCCTAAATCTTGTTTAGAAAATCCTTTTGATTTTCTGGAATATTCAGGAAAGCTGAGCGAGATATCAACAGGAATTTTAATGAAAACATTAAACAATATTTTTCGCAGTAAAATGTTTTTTTTTAATTCTGAACAGGAATAATAAGTACAGCTACATCATCAGAAATAAGAAAGAAAATTTAAATAAGACAAGAGCTCCCGTTTAAGAAGAGAGTGTAAGTGAAGGACTTTGAGCATAGGTCTCGTTCATTTTCTTAAAATAATAGGCATCATGCGGAATTTTTACAAATCAGTACCTGCGAAATAAGGAAAAGAGAAGGAAGTTTAAACACAAGAGAAATTAGAATATAAGAAAAACAAAAGACACATAATAGACTAAATAATTAATAAAAAATTTTGCTAAGCATTTATCTTCTTTATGAAAGAAGCTGAAAGCATGAAAAAATAGTAACAACTGACTTCCCGAAGAAAGATAAGATAGCCTTAGTTATCGGTGCGAATGCATGAAGATATTATGAAACAGTCTAGAAGACGAACGTAAATAAAAGAATAAAGCGAAAGAGGAAACTTATTATTCCGGATTCACATCTGAATTCCATTCCTACAAGCGTTTCTAAATTTTAGAAACAAACACACTACAACTATTGAGCAAAGTCGAATCATATTGTTCATCTGATATGTTATTTTTATACAAGGACGAATTTCTCAGAAATAAAAAAAATAACAATAAAAAAATTAATAAATTTAAAAAAATACTTAAAATTCCCAAAATTGAAAAATCGAAAGGATAAATAACTGACAGAATATTACGCATTGAGTTAATTATGGATCTACCTTTTTTTAATAATCTTGGAATGGATAAGAAATTTCTAATTGAGACTTTCTTCATATATAAACAATATGTAACAATATATAAATTTAAATTTCATATATTTTTTACTAAAAGTTATGACATGATCAAAACTGCCCTAGTAAGGAAACTAATCTTATTTTGTTAGTTCCTTTAACTGATCTAAGGTCACAAGTTTGCGCAAAATCTTTGGAAACGCGCTGAGTATATACATACACGTCAACATAAATGAATTATTAAACCAAATTTTTAAAAAAAAATCATTTTAGTTTGGAGAAAATGTATTACTTAAATTAAAAATAAGGATCGTTATGATAAAAAGAGATTAATACATTTTTAGGAAACAGTATATATTATTTAAGGAACAAATTAGGAATAGGACACCATGAAAGGCAGAAACAGTGGGAAAATAACTAAATAATAAATTACAGCCCAGGTAGGAAGAGAAAGGCAATTGAACAAGAAAAGAGAGCCAGTTAAAAAAATTTCCATAGCAATGGAAAAAGTTTAATGAAAAAAAAATATATAGATCGATTTAAAATGGGCGGGCAGGACTCATTCACCAGAAGAGCAGAGATGAATTAAAAATTTCAAAACCAGAAATGTAACATATTGTATAAGTAGGCAGAGTGATATTTATGATAGGCAGAGTGAAAGTGTAATTGAAACAAAACAAGTCAGAGGTAAAAAGTATCATCGTAAGGTTGTTCCGCTGTTTTTCAGATCAAGAAGGCACAGTTACAAAATATCGGGTCAGTCCATAAGTTCGTGCGCATTAAGAGTATGCGTGGAATTCACTATGAAGCATTTACTAAAACAATACAACTTTGAACCTCTTGAAACTTCTTATTGTTTGACTAACATATTATTCAGTTCATCACCAACTTTCGTAAATATCGAACGCATTTTAGTACCCATAGAAGATGAATATAGATAATCAGTATAAACGTGCTGTGCTACATTTTTTTATTTTCGTATGGTGAATCTGCCAGGTTTGCAGCGATAAAAATTAATAGTGTACATGGTGAACACACTTTTAGTGTAAGGACTGCCCAGAAATGCTTTAAAGTATTTAAAGTTGGAAAAAGCAGCATTGATGATGAACCCCGTCCAGGACAATTTGAACTGTAAGAACCAAATCAAACGATTAATTCAGAAGTTTATAGTGAACAACTTTGCCGTCTAAACTCAGAATAGATCAAACAACGCCCCCGATTGGCGAATGTCAAGAAAGTGTTGTTTCATCATGATAACGCTAGACCGCATACTGCTCGAAAACGCTACAAAAAATTAGTGAATTTAGTTGGAAGCTTTTGCCACATCCTGCTTACTCCCAAGATATTGCCCCAAGTGATTTTCACTTATTTCGTGCCTTACAAATTTTTTTACTAGGAAAAAAATAAAACTCTAAACAGGATGTATACAATGAACTTTAAAGTTTTTTTGCATCAAAACCAGAGTCTTTCTACAGCGATGGCATAAAAAGGCTGACTGTAAGATGGCGAGACATTGTAGATAATGAAGGAAAATATATAATTGATTAAAATGTTAAATTGTGTTTTTTTTATATTATTTAAAAATTTACCGAAAAATGCGCACGAATTATGGACCGACCGAATAGATAATAAGCGAAATGTACAAAATAGGTAACGCACTAGAACAAATCAGTGGCTAAAAAATCACATTGTTAAAACAGACAATGAAATGCAAATAAAAGATAAAAGAGGACGTAAATAAATACATGTTTTAAAATAGCAATATAAGTGAAGTAAAATGTCGTAAGAAGTTCAAGTACTTTCTACCTTACTCTAGTACTGTAGTGCCGCCCAACCGGTATAGTGGTTGAGGAGAAAGCTCCTTGCCACGAGAAATGTTGTGGGCTTGGGCTGATTTCGTCAGACAAGTGAGCATAAGCAATAACAACAATAGGTCTGTAGTCATGCAGTTACAGTTGTTATAGTGGGGAGGAGAAAGATAAAAGGATTTGCATGATTTTACACAGGTTAAGAGAACTGGACGTTATTTTCCCAAATCGGATATTTAATATCTATGTCGTAAATGGCAAAATTATAGTACTAGGGAACAGAAGAAAGAAATCGAAAATAAAATATGGAAGTAAGAGCAAGTAGTTTTTACTTTCTAACGACTATTATAAGTTATGAACTAATTAACATCAGCCGAAAATGAAGGTCTCTCTCTCTCTCTCTCTCTCTCTATATATATATATATTTATTAAATGGTTATCATTTTATATCATATTTTCCTGTTTGACTTTCTAAATCTTTGTCATTTTCTGTTTAGAAAGTCCTGGAAAACCTTATTTTCAAAGTTTCTGCTTAGTGTCTCATGATGAGCATACAAATTTATTTACCTGATTCTTTATAAGTACCATGCTTCTCTTGGCTGAAGATTACTCGAGTATGGTGTGCCCGTAGATACACACATTCACACATACATATATATGTAATCAAATAACTGAAAATTTTAGGTTAAAAATAGCTAAACTTAAAACTAATTTAGTCATTCAATAAATTAAGATTACGAGTTTATGCAGCATTAATTAAATGGAGATTATTTTTATAATTTTCTTTTTTCATTTCTATACTTTCCTAAAATAACATTTAATGTTTCTAAGTTAAAAGAAAACATGTTTGCTCAATTTTGCTTCGAAATAAGGTATTTAGATCATTTAATTATCTTACTTGTGAAGCAATGCAGCTTTCCAAGTTTGTATATATGCGGTGCTGTTTAAGGGAAAGCCCTTTTTTTAACTCATAAAAAGCGCTTGAACGGGGAAGGTCCTTTTATTTGTAGGCTAGCTAAAATACGGGTCAGTATGGTAATTAGTTTTATTTTCTTAGTGGCATACTTTTTATTTAGGGAGATGGAGCCTTTTGAAGCAGTTTATTCGAACTAAATAAAAAGAAAATCTGAAGAATATTTCAAAAAAAAAAAAAAAAAAAGATATAAAGTTAACGTAGTACAGATAAAGATACACACTGATCAAAGTGTTTATGTACGGTCTCTGCTAACTCATATAAAATTCAAAGTGAATATTTTCGTTGAATCCATAATTATATGTCATTCTTAATTCCTGAATTCAGATCTAGGCTATCAGTTATCTTGTGACAGTCATGTCAAGATAAAGAAAACCATTTAAATTAAAGGCCATTCAGGGAAAAGGCTTAAACTCAGAACTGAGATATTTATGTCACATAAAGCAACAATCATTGATTTGAATTCAGTTCATGTGAATAAAGCACTATTCTTAAAATTTTGGGTGATTAAAACGCAACTACTAAGAGCAATATTAACCTATATGAAAGATAAAACCTTCATTAACCTATATTAACCATATTAATCTACATCAAACTTATATTAACTAATATTAAACCTATATAAAACTATATTAATTCATCTAGATTAAATATACAAGAGAACTGAATTATTTCACTTCTCTTGTTCAACAGTTAAAGGAGGTGGGGTATTCTTGAGTTACATATTATATCCAAATTTATAATGTAAAAAGGTCTAACAATATCCGAGTCGAAACAAAAAATCTATTTTGATTACAATAAAGCCGATCTATCTCTCGAAATTCTTTCTACGTCTCCCCCAGGGCCCACAGACGCGGTTCATTCTAACGAAGCTGTGCCCGTAGTCTAACGAAGTAAAGTAGTTCGATATATCGATACGTCCAAAGCCAGCAACAACAGTAAAAAAAAATGATTATGACCCGAACCCGACTCACCCCAGTTGACACAAAAGCAGTACATCAGAAAATGCCGCATCTATACTGCTTTCTTCACGCATAATGCATAGGAATCGGTACCCTATACTCACCTACGAGGCGGGGATGTGATACCATAAGGGGGGAAATGCACGAGGAGGTACGACACGCGAAAATAAAAACAAATGGTCCAGTTTAGTTTCGCCCCGGTTCTCTGCACTTATCCAACTCCAAGCCATCACTACTTTCTCATAAAGGATTTATAAGGCTACGTTGAGTTCACATGCGATCCTTCCCCTCCCACCCTACTTAGACGCGCTTTATATCCACTCTCTCCCCTCCAAACATGACGAGAGCTGGGGGCATTCTAAGAAAGAGGGGAAGATGGATCTCACCTTTAGAAAGAGATACTAGTCATTTTTGGTCTCGGAAAAATAAAATTCGAGGTATAAATTTTTTTGAAACATGATACTTGAGAAGAGAATGTAACCTGAAATAAACACTAAATATATAATTCAGTAGTTACTTGCACTAGCTATTGAACAGTTGGAGATTGTGTGCTTAATGAAACTATCAAATTTTGCGTAAATGAAGATTTTATATCAAGAGACCATTGTAGATAAAATTCATTTCCAAATAACTAAAACCAGTTTTACCGCATAGTTAAATGATATTTATTAATATCGACAGGGATCTTATGCAGAAGGAATCGATAATGTATAACATAGATACTTTCTTGTAAGAAAATAATCAAACATTCTTTACCACACATTAATATCATAAGATTTCAATACAACGGTTGAGACAGAGTTTAAAAAAAAAGGATAACAAATATTAGATTCTCGCAGTTGTTGAACTAAGCTAACATTTAAATAAGCATCCTCTATTTTCCATATCCTTTTCATTAAAATAAGTACTGGGAGGTTACAAAAAACTTTCTTAATCGATTATAAACCACAGATAAATTAAAATTAATACTTTTATGACTAAAAGAACAGTTTTATTCACTAAAATGGGTATTTAATTAAAAGAGAACTGCGAAAAGAAAATCATCACCTTTCATTTATAATGATTTTCTTGATTATGAATAATTTAGCTTAATATATACCTGCCCTAATTTTCTTACATTTTGCTCATGTGCAAACTTTACTGACAGCACAGGAAATTCAATCCAAACAAATGAAAATTTTGAATAATTCGTCCTTTATTGTAGTTTGGTTTTCTAAATTAACCATCAGTAACTGTTATGTTGATGCAGGTCTGAAAATACTATATTGTTCAGGAAATGGTAAAAAAGGGATAAAATATATCTTCAGTTATTGGATTTTCATTCTAAGAAATGCTTACAATTTTAGATTTCTCGGTCAGTAATTTTTCAAAAGCAATGCTATTTAAGAAAGCATAATGAAATTTTTAATGTGTAAGGGCGTTATTTGCACTAACATTTATTCGTTAAATATTATTCAATGAAGGAAAAATAATTAAGACCCTACACTATTTGCAGTCTACATGAAACTTCTCCTTTATGCAAACATTTTTCCTGAAAATTTTCTGAACAACACTTATACGAAACATAATGATAATTTTTTAGTCTAAATTTATTGATAGAACTTCAGCTACATCAGAAATTACTCTCCAGCAATAGACAAATGAGAATGTATCTCATTTCCTTGGAATTTGTTTATAAGTCCTAAAGGCAAATCATTGCAATTTTAATGAAAAGAAAGCTTTTATGCAAGGTAACATAAATCACCTGCTGAAATGAATTTGAATGCTCTGATATCCATTTAGTAAGTCCCACGTAACAGATATTAAAGGATCTATTGGGAGGAATCCAAAAATCATCGGAGTAAAAATTAGCGAAGGAAATAAAATAGCTGATTGAAAACCGAGATTCACACCTCATTGAACCTCCAAACTGTTCTTACTGCAGAACCGTGAAGGGATGACGGTAGGGAGTTGGGAGGTGCGAAGGATGCCGAGGGAATTTTTCCATAAGCAAAAAACAGTGCGAGCATCGAGATGATGGCATTTCTTTCTCAGCGCACAGAGAAGCTGGGAAACGTGAAAAACAAAGAGCGCTTCAGCGGCGACCCCTGAATTTCTCTGATTAAGGGAAAAGAGTGTGAAATAATAGAATTTCAGGAAACTTACACAAAAGCCAAATCAAATGGAAGAGCGAGAGTTCGATGGTTGCAGGGGATCCTGGTAGATTACGAGAACAAATGCAAATGCGCAGAGGCAATGAAAGCTGCTTTATTCCCTCAGAAGCCTAGGGGAAATGCTTTTCCCAACTTTTACTCCTCGCAAATATCTTTTCCTTCTGCCTTTCCCCCTCTGTGCAAGGATGACGTTGGAAAATTGGCCTTCTCTTCCGTGGATGTCCCAAGTGCCCCTATCCCTCTGCCTTCTAATACTGTTTCTAATGTGAAGTAATAACCCAGGCCGACGGAGCTAGGGCCTAGGGCCCTGCGGCATACGACTCTCATCAACGCCGCGTGCTTTGGCTCCGACTCCGCGCTGCGGCTCCCCCGAGCCCCCGACTCGATACAGTGCGTTGACAGCCTCATTAACAAAAATCACTCGGCTCATAAACCAAAGCTTTCTTGAGAATACTTCCCCCCGCTTGTATACAAATAGCTTCTCAATACAATTACCAAAAGCTCGAATAGACGCTCCAGCTCTTTCATCATTTCGGTAGTTATTTTTTATTTACCTTCCCCCCCATTTTTCTATTATTTATTTATTTTTGTTTGTTTGTTTATTTTTTTCCCTTTTTTTTATTCTACTTATCTCTACCCGTTTCTTTCACGGAGTATTTACCTTGTCCTTTTGTTTTTATTTTTCATTTTCGACATTTTTGTTTATTCAGTTTTTTCTTCTTCCCCTTTTTCCTATTTATAACGAGTTCGTGTCGAGTCGAAAAGCTAAAAGTTTTGCTCTCCTTACGTTTTCGATATGAGATTTAAAAGAGATCAAATTATATAATTCGGATTTGGGCTGGTCACAGGAGACGGAATTGGAGCGGCTGCGACATAGCAAACATAAAGGAGAAAAAAAAAAAAAAAAAAGAAAAGAGAGAAGTTACATCTTCGCTAACATTTCTTACGTTTTTGATTCACGTGAGCATTTGGACGAAAAATTGGCGCGCTGAGGGATTAGTAGTGAAGAAAAAGAGACAAAGATCTCTATAGCACGCGAAAGTGGGGTGAAATGTGCCATCAACAATGAGAACAATAAGACGAAAAAAAGTAGCATAAGACAACAAGATGAGTTAAATCCCTAGTAACTGGCTACCTTAGCGAGAAATTCAGGATCGTGTCCTTAGCAGCTACACACTAGGGAATGAATGAATCAACTCTAGGATCCAACCTCTGATTTGTTGTTCAAACAATATAATACAACAAGAATTTTGGCATTAATGCGAGTTTTTCAACAATCACAAATCTATTTAAAGACTATTAAGTTGGATTATTATCATAGTTTGTTCGCTCTCGGAAATAAAATATTTTATGAGCTCTAAATTGCACTGAATTTTTTTTCGTATCATTCTACATGGCCCCCCCCCAATGAACTTTTGCCTAGCAACGCTTACCTGTATTGCATAGTCATATAAGTATTTTATTTGTATGTTAAGAATTCCATTTACAGAAAACAAGTTAGGGAATAAATGGAGAAATAAATATACGAATAATATTTTTAATGTATTGTTTCGATGCATATATTAACGATATAAATTTACTAGCGGACATAACACGCCTCGTCTTGGGAAAGACGCACGTTACCAATTAGCATCAAATCTAGGTCATTCAAGTTCAATAAATTGAGTCTCATTTTTATATTATAGGAAACTGTAGTTACCATTCCGTGAATAATTCAGTTAATGAGTTAATGCCAGTAGCGTTTTTAAGGATAGAGAGGATCCAAAACCCATGATTTTCTAGCGACGCTCAACTGAATTTTTTTTTTAATTGGAAGTGGCCTTTCACTGACTGTGCTTTTGGTCGCGATATATTAAATTCCAAATAGAAAAGGAAGATTAGAAATGGTATCTATTTCAAATCAGTTTAAATCACAGATAATGAAGAACAAATTTTCATTTTAAAGTCAAAATAACTCAGAGTTGATTTTCAGTTCTGGATAGCCCATCTGATTGATAAAGACAGTCCGCGAGTTGCGGAGGTTCTAATTTCGAGTCCAGCCGGTATCCAGAACATTACAACCATACTAATGTACAAAGGATTTGCCTAAACGCCAGCATACCGATAAAGGTGGAAAACATTCTGATATAACTTAATTGTCAATCGTATGCCAAAAAGAGTTTTATTAACTTCTTGCAATGTAAGAGGACGGGGGGGACTAACAATGTTCTTATATTTCAGAACGTTTCTTTGGCTAAATAGCTTTACTAATATTTTTTACTTTAAGCAAACCGTCATTAACATCAAACACAAACAAATCTTCATTAACATATAAGCGAATGTTACCCATATGGGTAGAATGAGTCTAACTGCTATGATGATAAATACAAGGAGCACAGAGAAAATGTAAATGATACTGAAAAATGAGATTACTCTGTTAAAAGAAGAATTTAAAATTTAGGATAGAGTACTGTGAAAGAACATAAAGCCCTGTACATGTGAAATATTTTGGATAATGAGATGAAAATGAAATAACAAAACTCAGAGAGAAACGCACTTTCTCTTTTAATTCTGTTTCGATAATATTTTAAAGTAGCGTAATTTAGCCCTAGCTGTTTTTCGACAGACGATTTTACTATGCAAGTATTAATCAGCGAAATCTTTTGAATATTGTTGAATTTTTCAAAAATAAATGGCTAATGAGTGACCGAGGGTCTAAAAGCTCAAAACGCCGATAGTTCATGTTAGATTCTATTCCCAGTGATTCAGCATAATAATTGCTTGAAGGTTTCATTGTTTTTCTCATGTATAACTTAACTACGGGTCAATTTCCCATAAAAAGTTCTGCATGAATATTTCCTTTCTTATAGGCGTTACTCTTAGGCTGCTATCACACATCCGTTTGTTTCAGAAGAACAACTGTTTGGAACAATTTTTCTGCTTTGTCGAAACAACCAATCACCACAAATTACTTTGGGGTTAACTTGTAAAGGAAAAACTGGTTCTCCATTACAAACAAGCTGATAGCTGACTGATTGAAAACGAACAACTTACAATTGTTTTCGAAAGAAAAGAAAAAATCGCGCGTCTTTCTTTCAAAAGTAAACCAGGCAGAAAAATTGTCCGAAGCAGTTGTTCTTATGAAACAAATGCATGTGTGATATGGCCTTAGTTTGCTTTCCTTTCGATCCCGGCTCATATCCAGGCGTTCGGGCTGGTTTACATGGGAATTTTCGCCGTTTTCCCTATACGTAACATGAATACGAGCCAGATTCTGTTAAAAAGTCCCCCATGAAAGCGTCCCTTTTTTAGATAGATAATCCTTGCGTGCTTTGCCATAATCTAAATCATTCAATCCAATCGAAGAGGGAAAATTTTCCTTTTCATTGATGCGGAATTTTCCTTTTCTTGCAATTACTTGTTTTACTCTTTTCACTTTTGCGAATTAGAAGCAAAATGAGATATTCAGAAGATGTTTTATTTAAACAAAAAGTACGACATTCATATTGCTTCTCTTTAAAATTCTGCTGTTTCCCTTTATTACGAAACGAGGAAACCTGAGAAGCATCTAATACTATAAAAACGATGAAAATGTAATCAAATATATTTTTCAGAAATCTCCATGCGTTTAAAATGTATTTAATTTTACTCTTATATCCCATTTTACTAATTACATTTGCCATTTTTAATTCGGATAACTTAACTCCTTGAGGCTTAGTGCATTGAATTTCAATTATTCGGTTAATTTACTGAAAAGCAGAACGGACATTTTCTATTATATTACTCGAGAGAAACGAAGGATGAAATATAAGCTAAGACATTATTACTAAGAGACTAACTTCTCTTTCTTGCTGCTAAAACTGCAGGCTTGTCAAAATAAAATAACTGAAAACTGGATAGTTATTCCATACCCTACCCATCAGAATTAATTCGGGGCACTTCCAAACATGTCATGAAATTAAATTGACCGGCTGTTCCTTATTCGAAGTATCATAGATAAAGGCGGCTATTTTTTACGTTTGGCACTTCGTAGTAGCTTCCAATTTTCGATCGGAGCATTAGCGCATGTTTCTTTTTCAGTGAACGAGAACCGAATAATTAGTGGTTAATGATATTGCGAAGTATTAGCGCCGCCCGTGTTTTTGTGCGTGAACCGCGCCTACGGTTCGGGCGTGGTCTTTCCTTTCCTGCCCATATCTGATGAGCCATTACATCTGCATGGATGAACTGGCCTTTTCACTCCTGAACCCACTACTTTTTCGATCGCTTCGCAACTGAACTGCATCAGTCTTGACCAATCTAATGACTCATTGCTTTACCACAAACAGACTAAAAGATTTATTTTTCTGAAAGAGTAATCAACTAAAGTCTGGAAGCAAACCACTTTGAGAAGCTAACTACTTCCTTGTACATTACAGCTCACTAAGCATTAAAGATTTTATCAAACACTCTTCTTCATATCATGCGTAAATAGCTCGCATAGGCGAAATTCAAGGGCGCCTATGCTATTGTTGCTGTTCAAGAGGTCATTAAAAATAACCACAGAAAAATGATATATTTCTTGTTTCGCACGCTGATATGTTTTGTAGGGGGGGGGGGCTGAGGGAAATGAAACGCATTTAGTTTACAATTTACAATATAGTATTAGGCACTTGACGACTGCTTTCGTTGCGTTGGATTTCTAAATGTTAAGGTACAAATGTTGGCTTTCAGAATTAATAGAGATAACGATTCAGAATTAATAGAGAAATGAGGCGCATCAAAAGTAAGTTAATGGAGGGACTGGATATGAGTAATATGATACGTATTATATTACATACTTCCAGCATTTAATCCGATGATAACTAAAAAAAAAAAAAAGGAAACTAACGTAAAAATTTGTCATCAACAGATTCAGATTACGATTTTCTACGATTATTTATGAGATGTTCAAAAAGAAGGAAATTTATCTCTTAATTCAGGCTTGTTTTAACATATGTGGTACGTAAAAGATTGACAAGAACTATATACTAAAATGTTACTATCCTACAAATGAAGACTCTTTGATATTGGAATATTCCATAATATTTCCTGAAAAGCAATGTCTAATAGGATTTTTCATATCAAACAAGTTGAATACCACGTTTATAAAATCCTGCATGGATAACTTTTAATATTTTCTCAGACTTATACAGAGGAAAAGGAAAGATTTACATGACCCCACTAAAGTCTTACAAAATAAGCCAAATTATCTAAAATTTGCGTTTTAATATGTGATATTAAACATCTTCCACTCATTCCAAAATTGGTTCCACTGCTTTCTAACTAATATGGAATTTGAAAACTTAGCTACATTAATTAATTGATTTTTATAATCTGCTGTTATGTTAAGGAGTTTCACAAAGGAATGAAGTAAATTTCTTATGCAGATATGCTAATGCAGAGTTCGCACATACCTCTTAATGAACTGAGACGCATTTGTAACTTATTATTTTCCCACTAAATAAATATTTATAGCTTTCATTTTTGCTAAAATATTCCTACGACAGCAAACAGAGATCGAGCCTTCATCAGGACGATATTCCAGTACTCTTGATATGTGCTGTCCATTTCATTTTTGATAAAATATTCATACGACAGCAAACAGAGATACAGCCTTCATCAGGACGATATTCCAGTACTCTTGATATGGTGTGTGCATGTGTGTATTTAATTATGGCAAAGCACACTAGGGCTATCTGCCTAAGGGGAGGGATGCCTTTCGTGGACTTTCTAAGGGAAACTGGCTCGTATACACGTTACACATGGGGAAAACCACGAAAACGCCCATGCAGCCAGCCCGTTCGCGGGATTTGAACCTCGGACCGAACTACCAGTGTTCAGCGACTTTACCGCTCGGCCGCTGGTGGGCCTACTCTTGATATGTCCTGTCCATTTCATTTTTGCTAAAATATTCCTACGACAGCAAACAGAGATCGAGCCTTCATCAGGACGATATTCCAGTACTCTTGATATGTGCTGTCCATCTTTCAGTCTTTCGGAGAAATCCTGACCTTTGCACTTCGTTGATAATCTTGGCCCAGTACTTCATTGAAATGCTAATCACGATTTCGATATTTAGTTAAAATGTGCATGTGCGAATGCATAAAATTTGTAACTGTATACAGTTTTTCAAAAGGTCTGGAAATATTTTAAATTGTTATTTTATGATTATATGTGCAATTTTCCAGAAATTTCTTTCGTATTACGTTTTTGAATCCTTTTTTTAAAGGATGATAATTTTCTGTACGAATAATTTTTCTTCGTTTTCCTATAAGTTTTCTCATATTTAAAATCACACACAACACACACGCAAAAAAAATAACATTTGTGATAATTGAAAGTATTTTACTTAAATATAGCTCAGTTAATTCGTTTAATTAATCCTAATTTTATGTAACAAAAACACATAAAACTATATTCTCAAGGCCAAATATTTATAATCCAAAAGTCTTTATTTATGACTTAAGTCTTTATTTATTTATTTATTACATCTTTATTTAATACTTAAGCCTTTATTTATTTATTTATTACGTGCTCCGCCCATCAGGCATTACACGAAAAGGGAAGAATGCCACGGGGAGCACTTTTCAAGGGAAACTGGCTCGTATTCACATTACACATGCGGAAAACTCAAAAACGCCCATGTAGCCAGCCTATTTACCGGGCCACAAACCCTGGACTGAACTACCAGGGTTCAGCTGCTCTTACCGCTGGTGGGCTAATCAAGTTAGCCAGGTTTGTGAATATAGGACCCGCTTCTAGACAACATACTATGATATTTTTTTTACAAATATTTAACAATGGTTAAGAAAAAAAAATTTAAGGCTTATCTACTCATATCACATTGGTTTGTAACAAATAGATAGCAATTTTTTTCTCTCGAGTTCAGTTTTAAATTGATTTACACATGTGTGATAAATTTAATCTGGTGCTCAATTTTCGACTTGATTACCAAGCTGTATTGTAAAATAAGCACAAGAGATAAAAAATTTTTACAAGATTTCAGATGTTCTCTTGCCGTTTTCTCACTGGTAATTTCCATATAATATATAGCTATGTGTCAAACCTAATCCTTTGACGTACAGCGCAATATTTGCACAGACTGACTGAGAATTAGAAAATACCTAGGCTTCGCATAAAAAGAAGCAAATAAATAAAGAAACTACTGACCATCGCCATGAAACCCTGCGAAGTATAAAAAAGTAAAATCGTGTTTAATAATAAGAATAATAATAAAATACCATTTTCATCGTATTTCTGTATGCATCCTGGTTTTCTACAGTGTTCTGCATAAAGTAACAGATATACAAGACGAATCGAAAAAAATCCAATAGACCTATAAGTTTACCAAAATCATAGAAGAATATCCCGTCCAAGAAAACCCAAGAAAGAGTTGGAACTTGTGTGCAAATATAAACACGCGTAGGTTGCCTGTTGTAAGGCAGCGAAGCCACATCCCAGAAAGGAGGAAAAGCTTTTCCCACCTGTTTGTCTAAGTTCCTTGACTATACAGATGAGCAGATATGAGGAAAGCGAGACTTAGTTTGATAGAAATTGGATCATGTATCGGCATATGTTTATGCTAAGATATGCCTACAGTTTCTTAACAACTGGAAAATATTTCACAGTTCCTAATTTCATTGCACCTTATTGAATTAGATGCTCAGGGAAAGGCACCTTTCTTCGTTAGAAGCGGATATTATGAAATATCGATTTTGTACTGATATTAAGAGATAAAATATAATATTATAAGGTTTTCACTAAGAAATTATTTTTAGCATTACTTTTCGCATTGAAAACCAGACTCTTTTAGCTAATATTTAAATTTTGCACCTATTGTCACCTATAATTTAGAAATGAAAGCAGAAATTTAACTGTTGACCAGAAATACAAGACAAATTGCGTTGGTCATTGGAGAATATTGTATTATATTATTCAGGCACATGCCATTATGTGATTACGGTTGTTTATGGCAGAATAGCTGAATTTTCAATATGATACCCGAAGATATTAAATATTTCTTTCGCTTTTAACATTAGATTTTCCAGTAGCTTGGCTGCCTTGAAAATTATTTCCTACAAAGGTTTTGCTATATCAAAAAACGTCAGTAATGTCATTCCAAATCCTTTTATATTTCCTTTTCCTAAAATTACTTCTCATTATTTAGCCTTGTATTCATGTGTAGTCTTTCTATCTCATAAAGATTTAAATCTATATAAAAATTATTTATTATTTGTCTCGTAGCTAGTAAAATACTTCAAATTTGATTAAAAAGTTAACATAATTACTTAAATTGAGTTGAAGACACTTTCTCCCATTTCTAGATCAAACTTATTTAACATATCCATATTTACAACATATATACACCCAATATATTCCACAGTGATTTAGATACATGTGAGATTGCAAGATTTAGTTTAACTAACATGTTATTTTTGATGTTATATCTTTCTTACTTACACTTCTGCTGTGTTTTTTTTTTCTTTTCCACCACAGCATGTAAATGAAAGAAGTTATAAATAGGAGCCAGAATATAAATTTCAGACAGTGGGTTTGCAGCTTCAGTTTGGCTGAAAATAATGCTAAAGGCAGGTCTGCATTGTTTGCCGTTAGCACTTTTGCTACAAGCTAGTAAGTGTCTTTGATGGAAATTAAGTTAGTAGTTGGGGATAGTGGAAAATAGTGGCTAGGCTTTAAACTCAAACCCTGATTAGTAAATAATTTTAATCATTGTTATATGTTAAGCCCGTCGGAAGCGGATGTTAATTTTGTTAACTTTTTCGGTTTTTATAATTTCAAGCCTTCTGCACACACGTTTGCTCACTGATTCTGTGAGCATAAATAATGACTAAAATTTCTTTGACTTTCATATTGGGCATTTAATTTATTAGTAAGAGAAACTTAAAGTACATTTGTTGATAACACATTAAGAAAAGCAGTGGAAGGAAAGAAAAAAAAAAACCTTGCAACATTTTCGTGAAGCACTTCCTCGAGGAAATCTGACCTTGAAGACTACTAGAAGCACTAAGGATATCTCCGTTAATGTGTCAGGAAGAGATCATGAGGCAAATGGCATGTGTTTAGTAGTCTAATCCAGTCAGAAACTTTTGGCTCTAGAAGTAGAAAAATCAATTTTGTAACAAATATTATAACGGAAAGCTAGATTTCGGTCTACTTCTTAGTAGTTCGAGTCATGTTCAGAAATAGCTGAGTAGCAAAAATTAGATGAATACAGCTAGGATAATCCAAAATTCGATTATCCCAGTAGAGGACAGTCAGCTCGCTTAACTGCAAATAGCTCGGTTTCCTTAGGAAGCTCTTCACACTTTTTAAGTCAGTTTATTTGCCAGTTCCTTTGCCATTAATAACATATCATGTTTTGGAATTGGAATCAAACTCATGAGCTGATGTCCAAGAAACATCCTATTATCACAATGTAAACGAGATATAAATGTATATGCAATTAGTTTGAAATTTTCTTAAGAATATTAATGTTTAACCAACTTTTTAATTAAATCCACGGAATTAAATTTTATAGCATTAGAAAACTATTCAGCAACAGTTCGTTTATGGAATCTCTTTATTTTATTTAAGGAGCTAATACATTATCAGAAACTGCGAGAATTAAATAAAATGCCCTTTTAATGATTCGGAAATAAATATATTCATATCTATTTGCATTCAGGGGGTATAACTGACATAAAGCAATGCATGAAAATTTTAGATAAAAGAATTTAATGAAATGTTTGAAAACTGCTGAAATGTGTAAAAGCCTATGAGCTGTACAATAAAAAAACACAAAAGCACTTCTAAATCTGAGTCTGCAAGGCCATCAACACAGGAAGGATGTTCTGAAATGGCCCGAGTTGAGGCCTAATCCTAGAAAAATACCAAATGACAACGCATTCCGATACCCACCCCTCCTCATTCCTTACGGCTGTAAAGGCAATTGTCCCAAGACTTTAGGAAGTCCTTGGACTGCTGAAAAAAAGATGGGAGAGATTTAATGTGAGACAGAGGAGGAAGGAGAAAGAATGTAAAAAAGAGGATGAGCAAAATTGAAGTCAGTATGCGAGCGGAGGGGGATATCACTGAAGGTGAGTGGAATGAGTTTGCGTTTAGTTGATTTCGTCAATGTTTCGCATCCTTATATCACCCGAAGTTGATCGGGTAGGAAGGCGGAAGAAACGCATTGACAGAAGCATTATGTCGAAATGTGTGACTTAATAACAGAAAAAAAAAGAAGGCCGGATTATATTCTTTCTTCGTTTCAGCATTTTTATTGTTCCTTTTTTATAGGTTAGTTATTTCTGCTAAAGTATGTACTAAAATTCTGAGTTATTTCCAGTAACTTGGCTCCCAATTCGGTATAAAAGAGCATTTTTTTTCTTTATAAAATTCAAAGACATTGTTTATGATTTCTTCAAAGGGTAAACACAGACATTATATATATCATCATTTTTACAATTGCAAAGCAATGCGCTTGTTTTACTGTATTCGACAAAATAAGGATAAAAGCAAAGAATAGTAAAACCGTTAATGACTTAGAGTGTAGTTGGCTAATAACCAAGGATATTTCACATTCTAAGCTCATTAATTCTTAAAATCAGTATTATTGTTTGACCTTAATTATTTCTAAGAACAGTTTTTTGGTACAAATGATGTCAGCTTAGCTTTTCGTAATAATTAAATATTAATCTGGTATTTAAAGAATAAACAAAAGGTTAAACATAGCTTTAAAAGCAAAATTTAATTGAATACCATTGTTTTCGTTAAACAAAAACTAAACTACTCGCAATCGCAATAGCAGTTAACTTTATATAACAATAATACTACATTCTAATTACATTCTTGTGGTATCCTGCCCCCAAAACACGCTCATTAGTATAAAAATATTTAAGTTCACAAAACATAATTTAAATTTAATAGGGATATTTTGATAAGAAATATATTTGCAGGACAAAGCATTAGGGCAAGGCCCCAATTTATGTGTCCTTTAAGAATAATTTTAAATATCATGCCTCATGAACTATTCGTAATTAAAAAAAAAAAAAAAGACGGTAAGCTCTCGTTTTTAGTTTAGAGAGCCTCTGATGTTTAATCCATAGTTTAATGCAGCGGTTGTAACTGGTGAGGGCTCTAACAGCGTACTAACTAATGAGGATGTTATGGAACAGATAAAACAAATAAAAAATATTTACACACACATATACTTTATTTTATTTTATTTATTACATTTATTCATTCAAAATGACCCCATGTAAAACTAGTCGATAATATGAGAAATAAGATACATAATTTAAGATGACTGCAGTTATATTTCTAGTAAATGTTAAATCTATAAATGAATGTAAGTCAAATGTACTTGGATAGTTACGTAGCACCATATTTTGATTGAAATGATGTTTCATAAAAATCAAATGTCTTTTCATTTTGTTTGACGTCTACATTGAAATCTCCTATCATAATAATAAGAAAATTTTTAGGCCACTTAGCGACATAAAATAATATACAGCAAAGACACTGACTGTCTACGAGCGACTGTCTACCAAACGACCGTGCCACTCACACGCGGTCGCGTGCGCTCACGGTGTTTTAACGTCACCAAAATTTCGCTATTTTTGACACGGTACTATGCGTATGCCCTTTGCCCAATTAAAAAAGGGTATATGCTCAATTAAAAAAGGGTATTGCTAATATGCTCTTTTATCTATCTAATCATGTATTTAAACTGATTGTAACATTCGTATAGACCATTATGGAGGAACGTGATCCTACTTAAAAAAGTGTTTAGTATCTCTTGAAAAATATATAGATAGTCAATATATAATTGAAAATGTAGTTATGGAACCAGTAGCCGAGTGAAAAAGACCACAGCAATTTGACAGTTTATCTCGGATTTAGATCCTGGGGAATGAAAATATTGGCTGCAACGCGTTTTTGAGGTTTTCTCCATATGTGCAACATGAATATGAGCAGGAAAGATTACAATGAAGGTAAACAAATTTATAAGCAAAATGTCACTGAAGAAGAATAAGAGATAAACAAGAAAATCTAGATTCTCAAAAAACCCATAAGTTTGGTAGAGGTAATTTAATTTTTCATATGTGCTGTGTACTTTGAACAAAAGCATTATTAACAACATATGATTGAGAAATTTAAATAATTACGTGTTGTTTCTCAGTCACAGGGATCAACTCTTTTGAAAAAAGAATAAGTAAATGACCAAAGATAATTTCTAGAAATGATGCAATAACTAGGAGTAGAGACTAATAATTGACTAGAAGTTACAGACCAGGAATAATTTCATTTAACAAGTACAAATTTCCAGAATATATTATGAAAACCAATTTTTATGCTTTCGTAAATGTCAGCAACTGAAATGTATCGAGCCGCATTAGAAAATGAAACTTGAGGCATGCTATTCCTTTATTTTCCTAAAACAGTTCATTAAAGCTCTAACCGACCAGAAATTCAGTGGTTAACACCATTTGGCTTTGCACTTCGACCTGGACTGGAATCTCCTCGAAAATACTCCACGAAAGCATAGTACTATTGCCCTTTCGGTAGAAACCCGTCTTCTATTTTATCGTATACGATTAAATATATAAATAAATAAAACGTTAATTTTCAGTCGTTAAAAATGTGTTTTTTTTTACTTTTTGACTTGATCATAGATAGCAATAACAATTAAAAATAAATTACCCCTCTTGTTATAATGATGAAACCCTTTTTTGTTATGATCTCACAGAAACTAAAAATACAACGAAAATGTAATTTGTACATGACGTTCGTTATTTATTTTTTTTGGGGGGGGGTACAAAATAGTAACTAACATTCAATGCAGTAATTAGCTTTTCAAGTGGCCTGTGAAAGGTTTTATTTTTTGGCGTCTCTTAGTGGGAAATGTAATTGTCAATTCCTTTTGAGAACTCTTCACTTTGAATCCATTGGCACCTGTTGCACCTACCCAACAGAATATTCTAAGGTTACTTCTACTAAAAAATATATATATCTTGTTATTGTATCTTTAATCATAAGGATGAAATACCTATTTCATTGAAATAAATTGTTTGCTTTGGCGTTTAGCCAACTTTGGCCGAGCCGTAAAATCGCTGAACGCTTGTAGTTATGACCTGGGTTAGATTCCAGGCAAACGGGCTGCTGCATGAGCGTTTTCGTGGTTTTCTCTACGCCTAACAAGCATATGAGACAGTTTCCCTTGGAAAAATCTTCCATAAAGGTATCCCTCCCTCTTGGCAGATAGCCCTAGTGTGCTTTGCTATAATCAACTAAACCAAACTTGGTATTTTAGCCTGTAATCTTGTTTCTATCGAATTCTGAAGCTCTTTCAACTTGAATTTTTTTAACAATATTAGTTTGTAAAAAATATTTTAAGTAAGCTTTCAAATAAATAGACATAAATAGCTTTGCTTCTCCTCTCTTAGCTAAGTTCCTAAGCCTGGACCTGGAGCCTGGTCGTAAGCCTGGATATCCTTTAGTAGCTTCAAAGCCAACTCATTGAGTCGTAAAAAGTTTTAGAATTCTTTAATGATTTTGAAACACGAAAAGCATCTCTTTCGAAATATAACAAGAGCAGGGAAATTAAAGCAGATAGTCCATCTGAGCGTTAGTTGGTTCGATTCCTAGTTTTCTGCTATTTTCCTCACCATTTCGCGCTCTCCTCACGCCCAAATCTCCGTCCCTAAACCTTCCTAATTGTGATCGCGGGCGTCAGCGCCAATAGGGGTAAATGAAGATTAATGGCTCTCCTTCCTGAGCCCCCTCTCCTGTTCATCTTTTTCCTGGCTGCATCGGGATACGTGAGTTGTTGCCATCCTTGGATCACGTGTTACGAAGGCACGTCCAACGGCAAATGGCCATCTACTGCAGGGAACGCGCGTGCGGAATTGTCAAACATTGCCAGCTAGGTACCTGGAGGTATCTTTACAAATCGAGTTCCCTCTCCCTCTCTCTACTTCCTCTTCGCGGAGTATCTTGTTGCAGCATGCGATTGAACATTGCAGTTCAATCCTAAATCGAAAGCCAAGAGTGCAGATTTAGAAGGTCATGGCGTTTAGAACATCCTCCGAGGCACCTTCTAGGTGAAACTAGCGTGTTTAGAGTTTTTCGCACTCTTCTGATACTTGTTAAAGTGAGCCCAGAGCGTCAATTTTCGAGGGTTAACATCTAGCACGCCAAGCTCCAAAGAAAGCTGATTGAACTTTTAGTTGGATCACTTATTCTCGAATGGAAGCGATATAGAACGAAGTGAAAAGAAGAAAAAATTTGTTGGAAGGGAACATTGTTGTTGTTAGTACTCATTCCAAAGTCATGTCTTCTCTCTCTCTCTCTCTCTATATATATATATATATATAATCGGGCGAAAGAAGAACCTCTGTACTCTTTCCATTATTACTTAAAAGTATTTTTCTAGGCTTAAGCGTTTTTTTTTTTTTTTTTTTTTTTCTCCTTTAGATTTGTTTATTTGTTTTACTAAGTTGTAAAACACACTGACTACAGAATTTTACTCTTACAATTGCGAAGAAAATAGGAACCCAAGAAATGGTCTTCTGTTAACTTCAATTTGTAAACGCAGCTTAATTTTTCTGTTCCATATAAACATTTAAATGGCAGTTGTTACAAGATTTTCTAAAGAATCTATTACACATTTTACCATTTGTACAGTTACAAAGATTTTCTTAACTTTATTTACTTTCGATTGCATATTTTTATTTATTCGGTTTATTTTCGTATTCAATGCTTCTAAATTTACTGATTTTGGTAATTAACAAAGTTAGCTAATTATTTATAAGGTGATGAAAATTAGAATTAGCAAGCACAGCAGAAAGGAGTTTAAAGATCTGCGATAGATATTTTACAAAACATCTGTTAAGACAATTATCTTCAGTTAGAAATGCATAAAATCGAATTAGCAGTAATGACCACTGAAGAAAAGGTCTGGAAAAGTTCTTTTGTTGGTTATTTTAAATTAAGAGGTAATTTTTATATTTGAAATGAAATGGTTTAAGGACTCTCTTTATGCTTATTGAAATTCATACTGTATTGAACAGAATATATGACTGCATCATACAAAACACTAAATTACGTTTATAGGTGTTTTCCAAAGGAGACGACTTCGCAGGTTCATAAAGCTTGATAAAGGTAAAGGTTTGATAAAAGTATTCTACCAGAAATGTCATTAGATGATCTAATTACATTATAGTGTAAAATAAAAAAATAGATTTTCTTTTAACATAAAAACTCAGACGTATGCAATAAATTATCTTAACATGATTTTTGAATGCTAGGCTACGCATAAAATACGGGAATGATCTTCAGAGTGACATTTGAAGGGGATTTTTTAAAAATTTCTTTCGGTGTAGTGTACGCACATTTTAGTCGTTCCTTGAAAATGCATGCATGCTTTTCTTTAAAATCTCCCTCAATTCAAGGTTTAATTTTGCCTTAAAATTTTAAATACCTGCAACCATATTAGTTTGCTTCAAATCACATTCCTTTACACATCGTACACTAACTAAAAAATCAAATTATATCTCCTCGAAGAAATGTAAAAATGCATCGAATATACTTGAGCCATCTAAAGCACATTTTAATTTGAAGTGTATGTCTACTACTAACAGTTTAGTAAAACTATCGTGATTTCTGAGAAATGTTTTCTTTAGAGCAAAAGTAAACGTAATAATTGTTAAATAAATAAATAAAAAGTATCTGATGTCGACACCATATGACTTCCTTGTAAGACCTATACATATGTTTTGCTTCCCTTTGTTTACACTCAGTTCCTCGAATTTTATTAGATATATATTTCTCATTCAATCATTTCAGTTCTCACTTCACGGCAAGGCAAAAATACATAAAAACTCACAACATATTCATTAAAAATTGTAAAACACAGAAAAGTCTAAAACACCAAATATAATTAAGAACAGTTAAAAAAAAAACATTTTTTGCAATTAAATTTAGTTTCTATGCAAGAAACAAGCAATTAGGTCAACGGGCAGAACGACAAAATATTTGGTGCACAAGAATTTAAAGTTAACTTTTGGTCCCACTGATAAAAAGAAACTGAAGTTGGCGCACTAACTGACTTAATTCACTATACTACTAAGAATTCCAAATTTAAGCAAATAGCCGCCACGTTAGGCCTAGCGAAACTCCCACTTTTAAATTGTTGATAATTTGACAATTCTACAGCTATTGCATTAATATTAGTTAAAGTATAAAAACCTTACCCAGAACATTAGAACAACTTAATTCAATCATTTTTAAAGCAAAAAATGCACAATTTACCAATACATAAGAATAAAAAAACAGAGTTCACCGAGCAGGGTAAAAAGGTGGGTATATATATATATATATATGGTTCTACCAATTGCATCAAAAAAGGGAGGCGTATAATTAGATGTTATGGCAGTCCCATATACAAAATGTACTTTCTTAGGCTAAACGTTTTTGAATTTTGTGAGACACATACATACGTCTCTTCTGAATCCATTTTAAATTCATTTAACAATCTGTTTTGGAAACATGAGTCCTTTATTCTGTCCGTAGATACAGATGTCAAGCAGGAAAATAGTTCAAATGGATTCGAGAGCGCTCAAAATGATATTTTCGTTGAAATATGATATCTAAAATTTTTCTTGATTACAGTACTTCCTTTACTTAGTACAAGGAAGTAAAAAATTATAAACTAAGTGAAATTAAAATAAAGGATTAGCTTTAAAATGCACAAGCATAATATCAAGACAACAATATGAAAAAGAAAAGCTAAAAATACAAATATAAATGTAGTGTCATGTAAGACCAAGCAGATCTGAATTAGATTGATTACATTTGTATTAATTAAGAGCAAATTCTATTCTTCTCTCCACAGTTTTTAATGATAAACATGAAGCAGGTCCATACGTTCGGATTATTAAATTAAAAGAGTTTAAATTTATTCAATTATCGTCTAAATTCAGTAATATTTATAAAAAAAAAAGAACTTCAGCGTCAGATGAAATAGAGATGAATATTAATTGATTGTTACTTTCTCCCATTCCTTCTAAAAATAAGAGCACAGCAAAAATGGAATTTATTAAGTGATTGTGTGTACGAAATTGTTGAAAGAATTTTTTCAAAATGAACAAATTACGAAGAATTAATTCATTTTTCAATTGCATCTACATTTTATGTTGTTTTATTGTCTATTAGGCGAACTAATGTCTGACGTCACACAGGAGCGCCGAGCATATAATTGCCGAAAAAGAGTAACATTGAATAACTTGTCATCTGAAGAAAATCCGTACTCTTTTTGTAAAGGTGGGGAAGAATGTCACTTTGGGCTTTCTCTGAGAAATCTCGGGAGATAACGAGAAAAATTGTGGAGTGGTAGTTGGGCTTTCGGAGATTTCGAGAGAGATCATCGCATCGGAAGTTGACAAAAGCATTCTAAAGCAGCTGCTGTCGATCACAAGATGGCTTTCCAGCTGTCCTTCTTTAATAACTTTCTCTTATTCTCTAAAGTGTTTATTCTATTCAAAACATCCTACCGGTTTTATTTCTTTGTTGGCAGTAATCTGAAATGTAATGTCTTATCACTTTTATTTTCCTCATTATTTTTACTTTGACCCTTTTATTAGTTATTTTTCATGTTCTGGTACACTAACTTGACCTATAACAAACACTGAAGACTGCATTTTAGCTTCTGAACTTAAAAAGGTTAAATATTACAATCTAAAAATTCGTAACCGCGCATAAGTTTGAAACTGACAATGATGACGAATGTGCATTACGCTGCGCGTTGAAAAATTTTTACAAATTATGTTCACAACATTCGAATATTCCGTCACTTAAAGACAGAGACAACATAATGAGATTTATAACTTATTATTAGTATATATTATTTCGGGTTATTACGAACCTGTTTATCGGATTCACTTAAGCATCAAATATATGACAGCTTTATAATCTGAGAAAGGTCGTTTGTAAGACAGTGGATTACAAAATATAAAAATATTGTTTACAGTTTTGCGTATAGTTATGATTTCCTTATTAGTAATTACTTATATTGATAAAGTTAATATTGTGTTAATATATTACAAAATATAAATGTTATATATATATTAATAAAATTAATGAACAGGTCTTTAAAAAATCCACATGGAATTTTGTATTTGTATTTAGTAGAAAAAAAAAAAAAAAAAAAATCATGCGAGAGATCATCAAAGACTTGGACTTTACTAAGTGAAAAATTGCGAGATTTCACTTCTAAAGCAATGTTAAAAGTCTCAACGATTTGCTTTGGAACTTCAACGCAAATAATTATCATGGAAAGCGAACTAAAGTAACACTTCAATTTAAAGGTATAATGTAAGTGAAATGTATCCAAACACGAAAAAGGCCCACCAGCGGAAAGTCGCTGAATACTGGTAGCTCGGTCCGAGGTTCGAATCCCGCGAACGGGCTGGCTGCATGGGCGTTTTCGTGGTTTTCCTCGTGTGTAACGTTTGTACGAGCCAGTTTCTCATAGAAAGTCCTCCACGAAGGCATCCATCTCCCTTAGGCAGATAGCTGAGTGTGCTTTGCCATAATTAAGTAAACCAAATGAAACCAAACAAACACGAAATACGTAATAATTGTTAGTTTAACTTGTTGTCTTATAATTAATATCAGTGAGTCTCTGCCTTAATAGGGAAGCTCACTGGCGATTCAATAACTCGAACTGGAGTTTTGTCATGAGCTTGAGTCCTAAGATTAGAACAGGTTGTTCATACCAGTTTCTTCGATGTGAAATAAAATAAATTCGTTCATTAATATGAACCAGTTTCTCAACGAAAGCGTTTTATAAAGGCACCTATCAGTTAGTTCTCGGATGCCTTGCAGAGATTAACAGCCGCATGTCTAAATTGACAAAAATTATGTGCTTGGCATTTTTGTTGACTATAAATGTATCTATGAGTTTCTGAAGTCCTTTAAATGAGCTTAACACACGCAACATCGTGAATTTCGCTGAATATCAAGTCTATGCCATTTGGGAAAAAATAATCCTACAAAGTGCCGTAAAACTGACGCAACTGCAGTAAGCAGTTAAAATACTTCAAAGAAGATTTAAATTTTTACTCATTTAATTAAATATTTTAATGTTCTGACTTATTTCATTTGCCGACAGTGATAGCAAATAATATCCATGAATTTTATCATGCTCAGTGATTGCACCTGTCTTTGGGTTAGGCCTCAGGCACATTATAGTTGAACAGTAAAAATTTGTCCTTCTTCGCCCCAGTTTTGAAGGAGAATTCTTTGGGGCACGGATCCGAGGGTCTCCCACCTCTCTTCCTCTAATCACTCCGACACAGTTTCGGCTCAACAGAACTTTAAGTGCCATTCAAATAGTTAATAGGTATTTAATAGTTATTTTCAAAGACAGATTTTTCAATGTATGTAAGATAAAAAATGTGGAAATCAACTTTATAATTTAATTTAGTAATAGCCTCTTAATTCCTCATTTTTTATTTTGGTATTTCCTCTCTGTATTCTAAATGTAGGAATAACTCTTCTGAACTGCGTCATTTCTAGATTAATCTATGTTTCATGCTTCGCGGAACGTTGATGACGTAGCTAATTAGGAACTTGAACTCAAAATTTTGAGAACTGAAACTTTTCTAACCTAAACCAAAACCTTCTCTTGGTTAAGCTTCCATATTGCGTAATTGCGCACATTTTCTTCTACCTCTGTGCCACTTGGACGCTATTTCATTCTGCTCTCTTCTATCGCAACAGTATCAAAAATGTAAATATTCTGGAAATAGGCACGATTAGAGTGCTAATTGAATTGTAGCCACAAATTTCCATTGAAATAAAAAGGAATATTTTAATCTTGCTTGGCTGCCAAGTTACATAGTCATTACGGATTCAACATTTTAGCATTTTACACAATCAGAATTCTTCCTCTTCAAATGGTTTTATTTTATATGCTGTCTGCGTGCTGCGCTATCAGTATTTCTGCGTTTCTACGTCTCAGTGTTCCTACAATAGTACTTCTAAATTTTATTTTCATAACATATATCTATATCTACCTATAGAATGGTAAGAAAAGAAGAGGGGAAAAAAGCTAAAGCCGTAAAGAACATTCGAATTAACTAATTCCAGATATTACATGTAAAACAAAGTTAAAATAATAAAATTTAAGTTAAAGCAATAAATTGTACGTATATCTATCTCTCTTTATATTTATATATATACATCTCTCTCTATCTGTATATATATATACCTTATATAAATATTTCTTACGAGACTATGTAATACTTAGCATTACTTGGAAGACATTATGTTTTTATGTAGTATGCAAAAAGCATGTCATGTAGCCTTTGATTAGATAATCAACATAATTCCAAGATTTAGGATAAATTCACTTAAAACATCATACCTGATAATTCTTGATAAAATATAAATGTCGCTCTCTACTACTCATACCCACCACTTATATAACTACATATTTATAGAAACGTAAATTTAAGTTCGTTTCTTATATTCATGAGAATTATTTTGCAAACTTTTTTGTTTGGCTTTAATTGGTTTATAAAGAGCTTCGGGCTGCGAGTTGTTTAAAAACTGAAACACAAATAGCATCTAAAATAAGATAGTTCCCGTTCCTACAACTATTTAATTTTGTAAAACACAAAGTAACATATATACTTAATCGTTCTTTTTATCAGGCACGTACTGATGATCGTCAAATATATATGCCAATGAATATCAGTTCCATAAATCTTCTGTTAGTTTGTCGAATTTTAAAAGTGCATATTTCAAGTTAGAAAAGCGATTAATTTTGATTTTAATAATTTATGATATGGCAAGGAAATGGGATTTTTTTTTTTGTTTTTGTGGGGGAGAGGGTAAATTTTTATATTCAAATTATTGTCAGAATACTCAAATTATTCTGACAATTATTCTGCTACTGCTGCAGCTCAAAAGGAATTTATGCTCATTTTACACTCTTCAAAAAACTCTTATATAAAAAATTATCATGCGAAAATTCATTGAGAATGATGTTGATACGTAGAAAAGAATAGCAGAGAATTGTAAAACGGGAGAAGTTGCCGAATGGGTGTTGATCTGTGTAATGTAAAGAATGTTTTAGCATATTCATATTAAGCAGGACTCCTATTTCTGTTAAAAATTGGTAAAGATGCTTCCAGAAATTAGAATTAGAGCTTTTTTAACGGAGCTTAGTTTAAATTTTATTTTTATTCATCTAGAATAAGAATCATTTACTCAGAATTTACTCTTTTCATCTAAACTTCTTTACTTTGCTCAAAACCTAATGATGGCTAATTTTGGTGACTTCAGTATAAACTTTTATACCTATTTTTCATTGAAAAAAAAGAATTTTTTAGTTCTTGGCAATAAACTTTTCAAAGTCCCCCAATAAATTCAATTTTCCTTACCATATAAAGAAAGAAGCTGAGAGAGAAAAAAATTACTTTATGTATGCTTTTTGTTTAGTTTGCTCATGCTCTTTTCAATAAAGTCTTGACGATATGATTAAAATTTTAGATATTTAATTAGCATTTTAAAAAGTTGTGTTCCTGAGCTCGTTATGGAAAATAAACATCGGGTGAGCAAATTATGATGATTAGTATTACATTCCATTAAAAATGTAATGATTATCCTCTTTAGTCAGAAGTAAAAATATATTTAGTATTTCAGGATACACATCCAAGTTTCTTAAAATCCCTTTGGAAATGCAATTTCAAATACATTAAAAAAACTAATTTTAATACATTATAAATTTTTGCCCAAAATGTGTAGATTTTACTTAAAATCATTAACAGAAGTAAAGTAAGTGTTTTTTTATATTGGAATTTGATACGTGCAAGAACTGCGCACTTATTTAGTTTGGACTTGAAGTTACGTACTCATACATGTAAAATCAAATGAATATTGCTGTATTTATCTATTTATTTTTGCAATGCATAAGAATTATGCCCATGATAAAAGTCATTGATGTAAAAACAGAAGAAAACTCTCATGCGTACTTGAGTGAAATTAGATTATAATATGTATATTAAAAAAATTAGTTATTAAATTTTACGTTCTCTTATAATTAATTATCTGTAAGAAAGAAATTTACATCTTTCGATGTTTTCAGCTGTCAAATGTAGAATTTCAATGAATTAATTGAAAAAGCATTAATGTTATATATATTATTTGCTGTATACTCCAAAAATTGCTAAGTGATACAAATTATAACAAACCTTTAATAGCAATAACTCGTTATTGTTATAGTCTAAAGAAAAAAAACTCCAGAAAGGCAAGTAAATTTATCTTAAATATGCGTTAGAAATTAACCTTAGCTCCTGGTAAAAAGCGCATCATTAAGTCTTCATCTATCAGCAAAAGTCGGAGCTTCTTTCGCATCTGCCTTTAAAGAAATAGTGTCATTATTTTTAAAGAGCATTAAAGTGAGAATCCTCTTTAGAGAGATGATGGTGATCGTATCTTTAGAATCCCTAGCCAGCAGACCTTTCTAACCACTGCTCGCGTTAATACCAACATCTCATGTTCACCTTGGCGGTGGGAAAAGAGTCCCTTGGAGATTCTGTGATGAGTTTTAAGCACAGCGGACCCGTGGTCTCAAGAGTACAATTGCGAGTTCTGGCCTGCCATTATGTACACGAAGGAGTACAAAGCGTTGCCTTGACACCATGGGGACTTTGCGACGCCCCGCTCACTCTATTTCTCTATCTTTCATTTTCGCGGCTTGATCTATGACTTCACGGAATCCTTAGCCAATCGCCATTCTGGATGTCGCGTGCAAAATGAACAATGTAGACCATCTCTTCCATGTTATTCTACACGTGCCATCGAACTATTGCAAGGCTGTCAGAAACGCCATTTCTGGATTCATTTCTTTATATGCGTTTATGTATGTTGTGCTCTCCTCTTTTATATCATATAGTCCTTTTTTAGTTTATTTAGGTGTGTATAGTTTCTCTTTTCGGTTGACCATTCCCTGGTGCGCTTTTAACTTGTCAGTTCTTTTCTTCTTCTTTTGTGCATATATTTTTGTGTTTGGTTTCAACTGAGAGGTTAAAAAATGATTTCTTTATTTAGCCTTGCAACCTAAGTCGCTACAGTAAAATGCTCATATTTTCATCGAAACTTTATAAATATTTTTATTAAATTTGGTGCCTTATTTTTTTATTATTATTTCATTAGTAAGCAGGCAATGCCCCAAAACGCTGGACATTTACCATTCTTTAAACACAAACTTGGGAAGCTTAATACCTCTAAATTTTTCTGTTGGATTGTAAATCTACATTAGTGCCTGCCTTAAACTCTAAATTTGATTTTCGTACTTCTGTTCCAAAGCAATGAGAATGCTTAAATTTCTTTTTGAGACATAACTTACGAATTTTGTAAAAGTCTCTTATGTTGCATAAAATTGCTTAAATTCAGTTTAGTATTACTTAGAAATTTAATTCGAAAAATTACAATAATTATAGAGGAGAGACAATCTAATTTCAGAGATTTTAGAGATATTCTCTTATTAGGCTAAAATTTGAATGTAGTTACTTCTAACTGGAATTTCTGAAAGTTATTTAGACCTTCACATTAAGGTATACGTACTAATTATGGTTCTTTACGTTTTAAATCAAAACACGTGTATTAACATTTTCTTGCTTTCTTAGTTTGAATTCGAAGAGAAAATAAATGCTCTAAGAATTGAGAATATTGAGCTAAAATCGCAGAAGCTAAATATGTAGCTTTCAGTAAAAACACTCAATAGCCGATAAATCTTTGAAATTGTAGAAAAAAAAAAACTTATTTTGGCACCGAGGCTTTTAAAAAAATCTCTGTCGATTTTGAGGGAACTAGACTCATGTGTCTAATCTTTCTCGAAAGAATTTATTCAAAATCTGCTCTAAAGTGAAGTTGTTTTTTGCCTAATTTTAAATTTTACATTGGCATGTTTCTCTTTTCTCTTTTATTTGAGCTAATAAAAGTGTTTCTTCAAAACAGAAAAATAAATTTTTAAGAACTACATCCTCGAAAATTGGGAGACAAAAGGATTCTGCTGTAATTTTAACTCGGCTGTTTAAAAGCAATGCATTGCCACTGCCCAATATAAAATATTACATCTTTCAAGTGCCAATATGTTGCCATTTGGTGAAGCGAAGCTATTAAATTTTTCTTTCGAATTTAATCTGTATGTTATTAAACAACAAACCAAGATATTTAAAAGCAACAAACGCAGTTCTGTATCTCTGTTATTAATTATTAGCTAGACCCATGATATAACACTAACTGGATTTATTAAAAGCATCCCAAATTTCCTTCTTTTTTATAGTAAATATTTCAAGCGGTTTGGCCACGCGAGCGACTTGTTCTTATTTGAAAAGTGAAACAGACAACAAAAGTGATTCGACGCAAAAGTGAGTTTCGAAACTGATAATTCTCCTGGGTTAAAAAAAAGTGTGGTGATACTTAACATAGTATCGGGAATTTTAAAGAGACATGCGACTTTAAACAAATTTGGTATTTTGTTGTTGAGTTTTATTTGGCGTAGGCGCAAAGAAAGCGATATTTGATGATAAAGTTAAAAAGATTAATAGGACTCGTTCCAAGAGCAGAATGATAAGCTAACAGATTTTCTTTCTCTTTTTCTTTCTTTCTTCCCCCCATTCATGTTTTCATGTAAATTTCTGCTTTCTACTTACCCTAAAATATAATACATATAGGTACATATTTGTATATTCACATGATATTTTCTCATTTTTAGATAAAACAGAAAACGACAAAGAGTGGTGTTTTAAATATTTATTCCAGTGTTACTAATCATAACGTAATCTAAATGTAACATTTGATAACACCTCTTTCATTCTGACATTGTTAATGTTATTTGTAGAAGGATAATCACTAGCAGTAAGTTACGAAACAAATACGTGTGTTACTAAGAACTAAATTTGGTTCTCCGAACAGTGAAACGAACCAACCGAAATAAAATTTCGTTTCACTTCTATAGAAGAAGCATATTGCATGTAACTTGTTCCTTTGTCTATAACAACATTTGTTATCAAATATCTTGCCGCGAGGAGTATGTTTGTGACAAGAGTATATTGAATTTACGACAGATTGACTTCTATGCAATTACAAAACGGTGATGTTTTTTTTTTTTTTTTTTTTTTTTAAGTTTCAATTTGAAAATATGACATTTAAAGCAAATGAACCGCTTTCCAACGGTTGTAAGATATTATTCTTCAGCTTCTCTCTCAGGGGATATCCCTATCGAGCTAGGAAATGAAACACAAAAAATTATTCAATACGTTTTAGCACTAGTGGGCGCAATGAATGGAAATTGAAATAGGATGCTGGGTGATAGCGTGTTATACGTGCCTTCCCGAGGGATTGGCTGAGCAGTTCGACTTCATCGATTTTTTGGAACCATGGCACTTGTGGTTCTAGAGCTCATTGGACAAATCACCAGCCTCCGGGGTGGGATTCGTGATAGAACTGCCCACTATTGTTTCATCTTGCAAAAGTACTTAAAGTAAAATCTAGTTTCTGTAAGCTAGTTTAGTGGCTCTTGATGATGTTAATTATTTGTTACTTTAAGAAAAAAATACTAAAATATTCTTGATAGTTGCGTTTGATACAAAAAGATTTAAAAACTATTATGCATCTGAATATAAAGGCATTTCATAAGGATTTCTATTCCTTTTAAACTCAAACTCTCTCTATATATATATCTTTGAAAGAAATATTCATTTGCAATATAGTATAATTTGAACCAGGAATGAGAACTAGAAATTTAAACAAAATAATTCAATTTTTCCCCTTCGTCTACATTAAGAATTTGGAATGTTCGACAAATGGTGTACTTGGAGTATTCGACAAACAAAGGTGGATGGTGAGTAAACAAAAAGCAATATGTAAATATATGGGTGATGACAAAGTCAGTAAAATGGGAAATATTTATACGAACTAGTTATCAAACACTTAATGTCTATAATAGCAATAAATCTGAGAGAAAAATTAATGCAGAGACATGTACTCAAATAGGTAAATAAATAATAGATCATATATTGAAATAGGTAAAGGAGGGTTTAAAAACGAAGTTCAGAAGTGTGTGGTTGGGTTGTTTTAAACCTATATGTGGTTAAACGGCTAAATGGACAACTATTAAAACAATTGATGAAGATGCGGAATGGTTGGCGAATACAATAAAGAATCAGAAAGTCTAAAAAAACTAATGAAGAATTATACACATCATTAGGCATGCAAAGCAATTAGTGTCCTAGAAAATATGAAATTGCATTTCATAAATACCGCATTTTTTTTTTTTTTTTTTTTTTTTTTTTTTTTTTTTTTTTTTACAAATTTTATCGTCCGAAAATTCAGAGGGAGAAATTATACGAATAATTTAATTTTCGAAAGATGCGGTTACATTAAGTACACAACAAATGAAAAGTGAATCCTGGGTAAACTACAGGTAACTGTCAGAATATTTTATCTTTAAAAGAAACCTATATTCCAATAGGAACACTTAATAATATTATCATTACAATATCTAATAAGATATCTTCATCTCTACCTCTCTGTAACTTGAAACTTGGCCCTTTCTTATTGTCTTTGCTGCATCTTAGGCCTCAAATCATCCATAAATAATTAGAAAAGGTAAATGTACACCTGACTAGGTGAAATCCTACACTGAATGTCAGTTCGTGTTTGCTTTGTTGTGATGGGTTGGTTCTTGTATTAAACTGGCATAAAGTTAGAAGAGAAGGGTTCGACGTGACTTTCGCAGGTAGTTTGTGAAGGGTTGTGTTTGTTAGTAAACCGAAAACTATTACTATATGGACGAATCCATTTTAACATTTAGGAGAACTTGTTCTCTCAACGCACTGAATAAGGGGAAAGTTACGCGAATATTTAAAAAAATTTCAGAATCTGTGGCCGAAAATATAGGGGGAACAAATATGCTAGGAAATACGGTATTAAAAGAAACATGTAAACTTTGTGCGTTTTAAGAGAGGTATATTTTAATTTGCAGTAATATACATTTTTCTAATTGTGATAATATTGGCGGTATATAGTTTATGGCATGCTGTAGTCAATAAAATCAATTCAGACAAGTGCGTATGTGGGGGAAAGGGAGACCCAGAACACTATATTTTCAAGTGCCAGCTCACAAAACAGCTACACTGCAAAGGAAGGTCACAAATTACGCCTGAGTACATTAAATGCATGCTAACGATACCTCAATTACAACAAAAGGTTTCCTTGATTATGAAGAAACTTTTCGCATATAAAAGAGAAGCCATATGTCAAGATGCTATCACATCTGTATAAATACCTCTTATTCTACAACTTGCAAAAATAATGCAAGATTTCAGAAATATTGCAAATGTCTGAAACAGGCTAAATATGGTATGAATAGTTTTTATAAAATAGTTACATTAAGAATTTGGACTGTATTAGGAGATGAAGGGGAAAAATCTTGTAATAATTAAATCATTAATTAAAAATAATATAAATAATATACGACTCTATTAGATATATTAGTGTAAATGTAAGTATTATGTGATTTTCTAATGTATATTTTCTGTATTTATGATACATTAATTTACAAAAATAATAATGTAAGACTTCAGTGCTGATGCATTTGTGTGTAACAAGTTAAAAAAATGAAAGGAAATGTATTAATAAGAGAATTCGCCTTAGTAATTCAACTAAGTATAATAAAATGCACAAAAAAAAAAAAAAAAAAAAAAAAAAAAAAAAAAAAAAAATCTTCAATTAGTTCCTTAAAATGATGTTTATTTTAATTCGATGTAACTAGATATACTAATGTAAATATATTGTTTGTATGAAGTACAATGTACAATGAAAGTTTGTATGTATGTTCGAAGTAATTATGTTATATCAATTTGCCTTAATCCAACTTTTGTTAATAGGTTAATTTCTTTGCAATAATTGTATACTATGTCTTTGTAATTGTATATTCAATACGTAAGTCTAATATTAATGTAAAATTACTATGTAAATGTCTTGGTAGGCTAGCATCCGATGCGGGCCAACTAAAAGCCCAGCGGGGTACAGTAGTGCGGCGGAGCAACACCTGTAAAAGTCACTGACGAAGTTCTGGTGCTCCGTCCACTTTTCCCTGTCCCTGTCCCTGTAGTATAAAATCTCCTTTTGTGAATTCATAATTTCTTTCTTTTAAAGCGCAACTATACTTTAATAGCTTCTGAATGGAATAACTTAAAATTCAGTTGATTGTATCTCTCAGGACTGGAAGACAAGTAAATGTATACAAACTGATTACTTGTCCACGTTCTGCTTTATCATACTTTTTCAAGTAACTAGATAGCAACTGAAATAGCAGCAAGGTCGCTCTTTATCCAGTTCAAATAAAATTATAAAGCACTACCGCCAGTTTCGTGCTTTCTATGCAGCCAATGCATATATAGTTCATGAAACAAATTGAAATTCCTTTATCCCCCCTCTCCCTCAAAAAGAAAAAAAAAAAAAAAAAGATAAGAGCATGGTCCACAGAACGAAAATTTCCTGCAAAATAATTTTTGTTAGAATGATTCACTGCCATTTGCATTTTCATTACTCTCTCCGAATAATTCCTTTTTTTAAAATTAAATTCAGGGTTTAAATAGTTAGTAAAAACTAATAATTTAAGATTGATTTTATAATTATAGGTTTTTAAATTTAACAAGTGACATATAAAGTTTCTGCATGCGTTTCAAACTGAAATTAGACCAAAGTAAACTATCGAAGGATGTTTTTCTAATGAAAGTATGTATTTAAGGAACTTTATTAGAATTTAAAGTATCATTTTTTTTTTTAAATTTGGGTACTGTTTTCAATATGTTGAGGAAATTTAATTTTTATAACTCTTCTGAATTATGTCAAGTCGCTTTAAAATAACGTAAATAAGAATAATTAAATTATTTTACAAGAAGATAAGACCATGTTTAAAATGTTAGGAAATGTTAGAGAAATTTATATTACTACAGGCTTGTTTTCGGGAGCAATGTTAAAAGCATGCGAAGTTTAAAAAGAAGTGATTACTGAGTTATAAATGATTACCGGCAGAATTAGTACCTTAAAATCCCTAAGCAAGTAAGCATTTAATAGTCTTGAATGAATAACTTGGAAAATAAAACAGGAAATTTTAATGAAGCTATGATGTAACAATAGAACATAGTTTCAAATGCAGAAGATCAATTTCGAATCTTTGCTTTGGCAAAAAATGCATTTTCCATTTCCTAAAGGAACAACCTGAATTTTCCTTATGCATTAATAAATTATTTTTAAGTGCTGTAAATCTCACCATCAGTAGGAAAATATTAAATAAAGAATTTTAAAACTTTAATTTTATAGCAAAAGATTCGAGATACTTCAATGCCTGAAACTGTTAGTATTTTGTATATCTCTCAAAAACCCTCAGTGGGGAAGACGAAATATAGAAATAGTATCGAAAATTTACTGAGTTAATTTTCCAACAAAGGATGATATTAATAAGAAAGGGTAAATAAATAAGCAAAAAAATAGAGGTAATTCCTGACCAAAATAAAACGAGCATACAATGAATGTCTTGATAGTTCGATTTCAATAGTATTTTTTAATACCCATATTACTGCAAACTGGTCTCTGAAATGAATCTAACACTATCTTTTAATATGATGAGACTGAGATTTTTTTAGGCTATATTCATTCGGATCACACCAAACTGCAATAAACATCAAAGATAACATCAATAACTGCAATAAACATCATTTTCCATTTCCTAAAGGAACAACCTGAATTTTTCTTATGCATTAATAAATTATTTTTAAGTGCTGTAAATCTCACCATCAGTAGGAAAATATTAAATAAAGAATTTTAAAACTTTAATTTTATAGCAAAAGATTCGAGATACTTCAATGCCTGAAACTGTTAGTATTTTGTATATCTCTCAAAAACCCTCAGTGGGGAAGACGAAATATAGAAATAGTATCAAAAATTTACTGAGTTAATTTTCCAACAAAGGATGATATTAATAAGACAGGGTAAATAAATAAGCAAAAAATAGAGGTAATTCCTGACCAAAATAAAACGAGCATACAATGAATGTCTTGATAGTTCGATTTCAATAGTATTTTTTAATACCCATATTACTGCAAACTGGTCTCTGAAATGAATCTAACACTATCTTTTAATATGATGAGACTTAGATTTTTTTTAGACTATATTCATTCGGATCACACCAAACTGCAATAAACATCAAAGACTAATGAACCAGCTTAACGTAAAATTATAGTCTTAACACCTCTTTTTCAAAGACAGAATTGGCTGTTTCTAGGCGGAAATCAGCCGGGAAAAGAATAGATAGTTATCAAGCAAATACTGTACGTTGTCTTTTCTCCCTCGGTTTTCATTTATTTCTTTTCGCCTTTCTCTGTCAGCCGAAACAGGATTAAATGTTTCTATTTTGGTAAGTAAAATGAACGAGTAAACGCAGACTTTTTTTAACCGAGTAAATTTTTCTTGATCTATATGAACCAGTTTACAGAGGGCTTTTTTGCTTGGTCTTTTTGTTTTATTTACATATAATAGATCTGGAGAATTTTTCCCAAATATAAATGAACTAAAAAGTAGTGCAATTAATAAAGAACATCCATTTTTTTAGTAGAATTTGCTTAACACTCTAATAAATCCACTGGCGATTAAATTCTTCATCTTAACAAGAGTTTATTTTTTAAAAATGTTGCTATTCTCTACATTTTTAACTTTCTTCTATTATATTTTTTATCAAACACCTCCTATATTTCTTCTAGAATTCCTTTTATAATTCCTCATATTTCACTTAAACCTTTAACTTCATTCAAAAAAGAAACAAAGCTTTCTATTTTCAGGCCAAATATCGTTTTGAATATTTCGAAACTGTAGATTTTTGCAGCACCTCTATACAGGCAAAAGCAAACCGACACGCGCCTTTTGCTATGAAGAATAGATACATTCATTTTTATTACCCAAACATATCGGAGGAAACTCCTTAACGACTAGTATACATCACTAGAATCCAAGCATTCAAATCTTCCACATCTCCAATTCAAGTTTCTTTTCTCGATATCTAGTCTCCCGCAGAGTGCTCCATAGCTTGCTGTAACTAAAGCAGCAGCTCCGGAAGTCTAGCTTTTATATCTGCCGTAGCACGGTGGGTATGTGTTGGCATATGAATCCTGGGAGACCCATCCAGCTCTACGATGGTTTTCATCTTCTCTTTAGGCCTAACGACCCCAACAGGCCGATCTGCAAAGGTAACTTCAACGCCGTATACGTTACCCTGGAGGCCTCTGGTAATAGGCCCCCGACGCCTAGACCCAACATGTCCATCTTCTTTCTTTCCTTCAAGTAATGGAGCCCAGGGAGATCTATGCTAAAGGAAGAAATGGATTTTAGTGAGTCGCTGTGCTCGTGGCGATAAGCGCGGGGGTCCAGAAAAGGCAACAACGCAGTTTCCTCCACCCCTATACAGCCACTACCTACCATCTTTGGCGCGCGTCTCTTTGACCAACTGCGAAGCAGTCCCCGGACGTTAGTATTAGGAGAATCCTATGCCTCTGCCGCTGGCCATCCTAAACGCTATAGATTTGCACAGGCTCCCTCCTGCATCCTCCTACGTCATTTTTCGCAATATTTTTTGCGCTGCTTCATCTTCCTTTTTTCGCAGTTCGGACTGGAAGAAGCTGCACTTCTAGATAACGAAGGGCAGACAGTGGATAGAGTTTTCGGGGGCAACTTAGAAGGGTATATGTAAGGGTAGGGGGGAAAGAAGATAGAAAAAAGGGCACATGCAGGGAGACCAGCGTCCCTGCACTTCGCGAAAATCGGTCGCCACAGCCGGAGGGCGGAATCCCTTGGGACATCCTGCACAGGCGACTGCTCTCTCTCTCTCTTTCTCCATCTCTCTATCCCTATCTTTCTTTCTTTCTCTCTGGCTGCCGGTATAATCAGTGATGGGGATCGGAAGAGCTTTCCGCCGCAGTCCACCATACGCTTGCATTTACGACTTGCAGGTATCATTTGCTGACGAATCATCTGGCCTGCATATTGGCTTAGACTCGCTGCCCGGCACCCGAGGTAATTGAAGTATCCTATCCACCCTCATATTCTTTCATCTTTCCTTGTCGTTACCCTCCCTTTCACCCAAATACCATTTATTTTAGCCGCCTTTTTATACAGACGTACCTTAAGAATTTCAGGGAAAATCCGTTTTAGGCACAATTATTTGGGAAGTTTAAAAATGCATACTCTTTCTAATGCTTGATATATATTTTGCTATTCAAATGGGCCATCCATTATCAAATTTCACCTTTTAAATTTTTACATAGCGAATTTCATTCTCCTTTGTCTTGTCGACAAATTCTTGGTAATTAAGCTTCTTCTTAATTATGTTAAGCTGATTCTTTTAATTGATACTTAACAGCTACACACAATTAGCTGCTTATTATTAGTAAATTTTATGAAGTCTATCCGTAAGGAAATTAAGTTTTATATTTTTTATGTTTTATGCATTTAGCGTTCGATTTAATAAATTTATCAGTATTCAATAAAATAAAAGGGTACTGTTTATCGTATTTACTTATGTTATAATTTTAATATAGTTCACTGCACTTTATATAGGATTTCATTAAGCAGTTTGATACATTCTTCCCCCCCCCACACACACATGGACATTAATTTTAAGAGTTAATCATTAACAATAGTAACCAAATTAAAATTTATTTGCAAAAAAACTATTACTACTTATTTCTTATACTTACAAATATTTTATAAATATGACTGGGGCTTTAAAAAAAGGTTCAGTTTTAAAAATCCTCTGCAGGATTAACCAATTTATTAACATTATTATATAATTTAAAGACATACAAATTCAGACTAACACACTGGGGGATTTTGTAATTAATCACATGGTGTAAGTAATAAGTCTTGTTAAAATGCTTAGCATGCAAAGGGTACGAAGATAAATTTGAACAGAGAATATTCAAGAAAGAGTATTCATTTCATAAAACTGAATAAACTAATTCAGAAGGGCATATTTAAACTGAAAAACTTCAAACTTCTGAAACATTGCTCCAAATTTCTTCTGAACTTCTTTCTTTCCAAGTAATTATTATTAGAAAATATTCAAACGGGCATATTTCAAAAATGAAGCAGTATAGCACAGAATTTACGTAATATTCAATTATAGTTTCATTATAATTTACTTATTTAAATTTTACTTAAAAATTGTATTTAACAATTACGTAGCACGAAACAGTTTTTACTTTTTTAAATTCTATACAGGGTATAATTTCTCAAAAAATGAGAACAAAGCTTTTTTACAGTTGATTCTGATATTTTAATGTGATATAAATGGATATATTTAGTTACAGAAACATTAATGATAAAAATATTAAAAATTAGCGATGAGGAAACAAAATAGTTATGTGTGTTATTTTTAAGTTATGTAAGTTTTGCACACTGGCCTGGGCTATTTTTTTCCACTATGTTTTACTCTTTTCCTGTAATTCTGTAATACTGTAGTTAACGTAATTCTCTATTAAGCTGAAAATTTAAAGCTGAATAATATACTCTCGATCATTTGCGATTTAACTTAATATGGTCATTTATGGCTATTCTTTTATTCTTCTTAATGCGAGTATCCACCAGCTTTCAATTCTGGGGCAAAGAGCAGTCATTTCTTCTAAAAAGCAGTCATTTCTTTCCCTTTTTCCTTGAAAGCCATGTTTCAGACCCTTATGAGAGGAGCTTCCCGATTTTTCAAAAATTTCAAACTGAACTGACCCTTCTCAAAAAGTGCTATGAGGATTTTATTGCAATCTTTTTAAAAATCAGTACAATGTGGCTTATGTCAAGAACTTTGTGTTTCAGTCTGAATGTTGCACAACTGATTGACAACAATTTTAATTCAGAAACACTTTTCTCCATATGGATATTATGCAATTTTTCCTCATCTCGGAGGATATAATTCTATTAAAAACAGAAACATGTAAATCAATGATTGAAAATAGTCGATTAACAATTTGTTACATTCGCGTGTATAAAAAGCTGTAAAAATATAAATTATCTAACAAACGGAGAACTTAAAAATAGGGAAAAATTCGGAGTATAAATATATGGGAAATGAATGCTGTTTAGTTCACTATATTTTATAAGCAAAACACATGCTGTTGCATTTACCACACATACGCATTTACCTTTATCTTTCATAATTTTTATTTACTCAACTCTAATTCTAATTCTTTAAACAAATCTAATTCTCTAATTCCACGAGGCTTACAAAAGTAAGCTGTTGCACTAACAAAATTAATAAACAAATGCGGAATAGCACTTCAAAGTGAGAAAAGAAAATTTTAAAAATTAAATAAAAGACAACCTTTAAAAGATGAAATAAAATAAAGAGAACTTAATAATCCAAATTGAAAAGGAAATTCAACAAAGCTACCTCGAAGCTTTTTTTTTCTTTTTTTCATACTCTATCCCAGAGCTCTTTGACATATTTTTTTCAGTGACATAATTAATTCTCAATAGAAATAAGAATACAATTTTTAAGTTATTGTAGAATGTAAAATTTATTAATTTAGGAAAAACAGAACAATTAGAAACTGATTAGAAATTATGTAAGATTTTTAGAACATAGCGGGTGCAAGTGTAATTGAGATATAATTTCCAAAATAAAGGAATAAATGGGCAAATTGCAAAATGCTTTGTTAATATTAGCAAATATGTTGACAACATACACATGAGTAATTTACTTTATTCGTATGATTAAAGTATGTAATACTTTTTATAATAAAAAATAAAGTAGTGTTTGAAAACTTACTTAGCGACTTCTCATTTTAATATTCATTTTTCCTTTTTCCATGCGATATTCACCAAAAATTTATTCAAGGGATACTTAACCTGCAGGTTTTTTTTAATTGCTCTAGCGATTTAGTTTGAACTATAAGAGATTCAAAACATATTCAAATATGCTCAGAATAAATAGAGTATTTGCATGGCTATAATAAATATAATTAATTATGTATTGTGTACAACACATGTTTAATTTTATTAAAGATCTCTCAAAACAAGAACTGAATATTAAATAAATACGCAATAAATAGATCAAATATATAACTAATTGATTTACACATCACACTTAATTAGTAAAAATAAGTAAAGTATTAAATTGTCAAGATTTCCTTAAAGCAGTAAAAACTAACGAGAAACGGCTGCAAACAATGTTTACTGATGCCTCGCTTAAGAAATTGCATAAATTTGTATTTCTTGCTTTCATAAATTAGTATTCTCTTGTTCATTTACTTAATCAAGTATTCCAATATGTGAATGCAGAATTTCTTCCTATATGGTATAAGGTATTTCTCCCACTTTCCTAGCGTCTTTCGTGGTGTAGTGGTTCTGCACCCTCGGCCGGTATTCCAGAGGTCCGTGGTTCGATTCCCGGCGAAGGCGGTTGCATATTTTTCATCCTTTCTGCTTCCAATTAACCTAATGTATCTACAGTGGCGTCCGAACTAAAAGGGTTGTGGATGATGATTCTCCACACCCAGGATTTGGCGACTAGGTCTCCTAAAACTCTAGTCACCCTTTAAAAAGGGAAGTATATAAGGTATTTCTCCCACTTTCCTAGCGTCCTTCGTGGTGTAGTGGTTCTGCACGCTGGGCCGGTATTCCAGAGGTCCGTGGTTCGATTCCCGGCGAAGGCGGTTGTTAATTTTTCATCTCTCTGGCTTCCAAAAAATCCTAATTTCTCTACAATGGGAGTGTAGAATTGTACGCAGACTTTCCTTAAGTAACAAATAACTAAAGCAACCTTTATTCGATAAGGGCTTTAAATACGTTAAGACTTAAAAAATTAATTAGGATTATAATAAATTGTGGAAAATCAGGTAAATATTAAACTTGCAAAAGCAGTTATAATCTAAACTAAAGCAAGAAATCTTCTGATTGGTTTTTAATTCTCTACGAAAGAAAACTAAATGCTATCAGACATGCATATATATGACATATATATATATACGTGTTTAAATTCATGTTCAAACAAGTGGGTGTATTCGGTTTTCGGTAATTGAGTTTGAAAAATGATAGATAACGTTTTCAACTTTTTTTAAGATTCCTTTTAATACTCACCCTTTCAGTTAAAACGATTCCCCCTCCTCAACTTTACAGACTCTTTTCCAATCTTTTTCACTTTTGAAGTAAGGAGAAATCAATCAGGCTGTCTGCACCACGCTTTGGATCAATTTAAGTGTATGCAGAGTTTTGCTTCTTTAATTCATTTCCTTTTCCATTTCTGATGGCCATTTGCCGCAGAAAGCTCAATTTGTTGAGCTAATAATGGCATCAAACGTTAAAAAAGTAACGAATGTAGCTAAACATCTCTATTGCCAGCGGAAATCGTGGATAACGAATTTGATTGGTTAGATTAAATATAATAGGTGAATTGAAGGAATAGTTTTTTGCTGCACATAGGGCTTTAATTCGCAGAGATTTTATTTACAGGAAATAAGTCTAGGATTTTGACAATTTCGTCTACATTATTCTGCACTTCTCATACAAGTAAATATTTAAGGGTATCATATATGTGTTATGTTCCTCATAACAGTAAAATCCCAAGTACATCAAATAATGATTTTTCAAATTTTGCTGCGATTTGACAATTATGATTTTTCAATCTGTTTCTTTTAGCAATTTTTTCTTTGAGCTTGAAATGAAATGTTCAGAGGCCAATTTTATAGGCAATTATAACATATACATAGTATCATAAGTGTTGCGTGGGCCCACCAGCGGCCGAGCGGTAAAATCACTAAACACTGGTAGTTTGATCCGAGGTTCGAATCCCGCGAACGGGCTGGCTGCATGGCTGTTTTCGTGGTTTTCCCCATGTGTAACGTGTATACGAGCCAGTTTCCTTTGGAAAGTCCTCCACGAAGGCATCCCTCTCCTTAGGCAGATAGCCCTCGAGGCTTTGCCTTAAACACACACACACCTAAGTGTTGTGATAGAGAACAGTGCTAAATATCTATGATTTCATTGGCATCCATTGGCTTGATTTAAACTTTGCATAAAAACTGGTATAAACTAGTTCTTTAAAATAAATAAATAAATAAAAATAAAAAAATTAAATAAACAAGTAAATAAAAAAGAAATTATTCATGACTTAACCAAAAGTATCCATGTGAGTAGTAATTAATAGATTTTAAAATTAACATAATCTTTGTTTTATTGCACATATTTTCGCATTGACTGTGATGTACACATGACTTAAAAATGCTATGTTGTTACATGTATGTATATATAAATGAATGAAAACAAAGTAAATAGCAGTTCAAAATCTAATCCGGTTGCGCGCAGAAAGCAGCAACAAGTGGTGGTAACAATGCAATACAAAATTAAAATAATACGTTTAAATCCATGCCATTAAACTCGGTACAAACCATATGCTAATAAGAAAAAACGAGAAGCACAGTGGCAAGCTGCATGAAATGGAAAAAACAAAAATCTGAAAGGAAAAACGAAATGCACTCCTTTCGCTGCATCGTCATCAGGGGGTTGGTGTAACGGAAGAAGTAAATACATCAGCCTATTTCTGAACCAACAAAGACACAAATTAAAGTTTAAATTAAATATATTTAAAACAATATTTAGGCTCTTTTAGGCCTGTTTATGATTTTGATGCATTTGTAAATTTTGTGATTTTTTGCATTTTGCAGAAGTAATTCAACAAATCAAAAAACAAATGAAAATATGATCGAAATTGTAAAATAAATAATAAAAAATAGAAATAAAAGATTAAGTTCTTAAAATCTGTGACAAAAGAGCAATAAGATGTGTAATACACTTTTTCATATGTTAGATTACTTTTGTTTTACATGTTTTTGGACTGAGTCCACTAAAATTGTGAAATTTTCTTTTTTAAGCTTTAATGTTTGTTTATGATTTATGCTATTTTTTTTAACCCCGCCTATATGCTTTCAAAATTTGCCTATAATTTTTTTTCAAATATTGGATTAAAAAATTTGCATATGGTTTTGTTTTTAAGTATTAGATTATTATTTTTGCACGTTTTGTTTTTGGGGCTCGATCTGCTCAAAACATATGTATAAATTTGAGTGCTTTTTTTGCAAACTTTTTGAATTTGTTTGTATTTATGCAATTTGAATGCATCAATATGAAAATGACTTAAATGTTTGACTCATTAAATGTTTCTATTTTTAGAGTAATCGAGGTACTTCTATATGTTTAATATATTTATTTCATATTTTCAAGGAAATTCCAACGTATGCCAATTAAAAAATAAATATTTGTGTTAGTTAAAGTTAGTGTTTACTAACACTAACTACAACTGATTTTTGCTTTGCTGATTCACGATCAAAAGTTTTAATCCGTAACATTAATAATGTTACTTACATTACTCAGATAATGAAAAAAAAGATATGGAATGCCTACTGAATTATATTCTTCGCTCAATTTAATTTCTGAAGGAAAGTTTCTGTATGCATTTACTTAAGCACTAAAACAAAACATAAATTTTAAACAATAAAATTAACAGATTTACGTCCTCGACTTGAAAAGTTACTAATAACAAGATGTCAATTTCTGAATAACTTACTGATGAAAACATTTCATTTTTGAAAAAAGAAATGCCTCTACTACTTAAAATGTTTTTCAAACTCCTTTGTACTAAGTGAACGAAGTATTGTAATCGCGAAAAATTTCGAGTATCATATTTCAAAAGAAATATTCATTTCGACCGTTCCCGAATCCATTTGGACGATATTTTTTGTTTTTCGTCATGAGTATATGGACGTATTGTACATATGGAACGGATTTTTTACGGATTTATTAACGTAACGTTTTAAACATTTTAAACTGATTTTAAAAGGGACTTAAAGTCCATTCAAAAGGGAATTTTTTGTGACATTTTTACGTACGTGTGCATATATGTATGTCACATAACTCAAAAATGATTAGTCATATAATGTTCAAATTTTGTATATGTGAGTGCTATAGCATCTAGTTGTGTACCTCCCTCTTTTATTGCAAACGGCAGTATACATATACATATCTATCTTCCAACATTAATTTTAACGGGTTTTTTTCGCGTGTTTACAGTTTTTTTTCCAGTTTTTCCAGATAAAATTTTTTAAAAAATTCTTCTTAGTTCATATTTTAGTAATACAGCGTTGAACTATTTAGTGGAGCTACAGCTCCTGGTAACTTTTTAGCAAGATCGCTGCAATGTTTCTACCTACTATTATTTCGTATCTATCTATCTATCTATATATATATACCTAACCCCTTACTCAGCTTAAAGTCATTACCCGGCTTCTGTTTTCGCAATCGTTGAGCATATTCATATACTTCCAATTACAGAAGAGTTTTAAATGATGAAAACATTCATGTTTTGGTAATGCCAAATTTAAAAAAAAAAAAAAAAAAAAAAAAAAGTTGATTTTCGACAAACAACGAAAATCTAATTTATAATGCGATTTGTCAGTTCCTGTACTTAGGAAAGTTTTATACTCGTTATGAAAAATAAAATTATAAGAAGTTTGATTCTCATACGGCAAAAATTAAGAGGGATATTTAATTTCATAATTTGGAATTTTTGATGCCATTTTCAACTTGCCTTTTACGGAGTTAAAATAACTACAGTTTAAATGAATGTAGCAAAAATGCGTATAGTTTAATAGGTCGTACAAGAAAGTAACGTGTTCTCCATATCAAAATTTTGTTGTTGTTTTTGCTTTATCTATACGCGAACCCCGGTAAGCATATGTATTCGTATATACATTTGTAAATTTTCGTCGGGTCATGAAATACGAAAAAGCAGACAATTGTAGCAGAAAAAATCTAAAGTCAGAGAAAAATGCATAATGCGTAATTTTATCTCGTAATGGCAGAGTAAAATAATTTTCAAGTAACACGCTTTCCTCTACGAGGAATATCTGCCAGATTAGAGGTGTAAACTGTTATACGAATTACCTCAGTCCAGAATCGTAAATTGTTCTGCGAAAGCAAATAACAGTTTCTTTAACAGCTAACATTCTCCCTTATGATTGAGGCTGAACGCTCACTTCCTCCCAAGAGTAATTTATTGATGTGACTAAGTTGTTTCGATCCCTGCCTTGTGTCATGAGGGAGCTTTCGAAAACCCGATAACCTCAGGACCCCTGTCGCACAAGTAAATTCAGCCACGTGTGGACCATATCCTTCCGATTACCCTTATGTTGCTAACTCCATCCATAATCCCCTTTGCGTAATTCAGTCATCTGCAGGGCAATGTGACCCGATATTGGCACGCAGATAAATTTCAATTATTCCTATATCAACACAATGCGGGGATATTACCTGAAAAGAGGAAATTCGGTTCTTTATTGGTGAAACCTAATGGATTCGGTATTCAAAATTAATATTTATTTTCCCCTTCATTCTAAATGAAAATCTTGCAATTTCTTGCAATTTAGCTAAAACAATTTTTAATTTCGAGATTTAGGAACTAGCTACGGTCAATATAAACGCTTACTGTAAGAAAGCTTGTGTTTTTCAAAAATAAATTACTATTTTTTCTATTATTTCTTATTGAATGAAACTATTGTACAGCATGTATTATCTAAATGAATTAAACCTACGGAAAGCTTTTGATTTAAGAATTTTTACTTAAACAGTTCCAGAAAATGTAATTCACTGCAATATTTAAAGTTCCATTTCGTAACTTTTTTTTTTTTTTTTTTTAAGAAGTATTTCAATCTCGAAAAATTTCTGGTATTCAACGGAAATATCCATTTTCACCATTCTTGAATTCATTTCGAAGACTTTTGGCGTCACATCTATACGTACGGACACACTGGAGGACTGTTTTTTCTGAATCTGATTCTGAAATGGGTTTAAAAAAGATATTTTCGTAACGTCTGTACGTAGGTACGTACGTATTAATCTCACTGAACTGAAAAACAATTAAGGATGAAATTTCGTATGAGGGACTGCTATAACATCTAGTAGTGCTTTTCCTTTTTTTTCGGGGGGGGGGGTGCAATTGGCAGTACCGATTGTAATATATAAAGGTTAGCAGCCTCCTTACTTTTATATCTTGCTAGTTTATCTCAAATTGAAATCATTACCAGTATGGATTCACTCTTTTAAGATAATTCTACTTTAATTAAACTTAGGAGATAATATAATCAATTAATCAATACTGTTTAGGAAATAAATTATATATATATATATACAGGGGGAGGGTATTATATATGTATATATAGCTACATCTATTTCAAGGAAATAATAACGTAGTTGTATATATATATCCTCTCCTTTATCCGGCTTAAAAGTCCTTACCTGGTCTTTTATTATCGCAATCGTTGGTGGTAGTCATATATTTCAAATTACTGAAGTGTTTTAAATGACAAAAATATTCATGTTTTGACAATGCCAAATTAAAAAAAAAAGTTAATTTTCGACAACTAATGAAATCTAATTTATAATGCGGTCTCTCAGTTCGTATACTTATCTTTGGGAAAGTTTTATACTCGTTATGAAAAATAAAATTTTAAGAAGTTTGACTCTCATAAGACAAAAATTGACCGAGGTATTTAATTTCATAATTTGCAATTTTTGATATCATCGGGTTCTATTAATTAAGGTAGAATAATTCGAGGAAATAAGTTTAAGTGAAATGTTGCAAAAAATATGTATATTTTAATGGGCCACGCAAATAAGTCACGTGGTGTCCAAATCAGATTTTTCAAGTACAGAAACGGCATGCTACGGAGGAGTCTGAAAATTTAGGATTAATGTACGCAAAACATTTCAAGGGAAAAAATCATTGTTATTATGTTTCCCTGAATTGAATTTTAAGTTCAACACAAAGTAATAACTTTTAATTGCAAATTTATTGTTAAAGGGTAAATGCGAGGGGTACAATACATATATGAACAGATAAAATTATATATAAACAGATATTGATGTGTATATATATGTGTATATATGAACAGATAAAATTATATTTAGATGTATGACTAATCAGAACAGTAATAATCTGCAGAAATGTGAAAAAAAATTAATTTAAAGTGTTAAGTAAGTTTTGTCCTTATTATGCAGCGTAAAAGACATTGAAAAAAAAAAAAATGAAGAATGCTAAGTAAAGCTATAAGCACAAGAAAAATGAAAGTACTCAGAAGATACAGAAAACGCTGTAATGCGGAAAAATCAAGCACTCAAGAGGAAATAAATAAAACAGAACTTCTCCAATTTCATTTGTAACATAATGCAACGAGCAATTACAAGTGAATTTCATTAATTTCGCCGAATGTTTCTGGTCGTAACATCAACAAAGCTTAAATTAATAGATGACAATCAATTTAATAACTATGTATCAGTCTGTGAATCAAAAAAATTGGGCCTATGTTTCGAACTTGGTTTCATATTCCTTTTAAAATTCTAAAGCTTTAAAATTTAAATTACTTGATTTGTTAACTTTACATTCACGAGAACCTAAACACTCGTTATTATTATTATTCAGCTGGAATGGCATAAAATAAATTATGCTAATAAATGGAGATATGGCTCAACTTCATTTCTTGATATCATCTGCGAAGTAACGGAAATAACATTAAAACGGACGTTAATTTCACCAGAAGGAAAACTTCTTGTTTTTAAGTTGATTCTCTTTCATCACAAATGTTTTAGCGGAAGTATCATTTTTGATTTGCTTTGTGCTTTGCTTTCAAACATTCTTCCAGCATAAAATCAAATGAGCTGTGTTTCTACAATAATTATTTATACAATGTTTCTTTAGCTTACGTTCAAATTTGCTCAAAACGTCTTTGGTTGTGAAATAATCAGCCTTTTCGTTTCCTTAAACATTTCGGAAAATTTTTCTATATTTTAAAAGAAATACCTAAAATCAGTGTAATAAGGTAACAAAGAGCCTAGCTAAAAATGCAAAGAGAAACTGATTATTAAGAGGGCATAAGGAAATTATGCTGCATTATACCGAACATGTTTTTCAAACTAGCAGTTAATTTATTTTCATTTTATTACCTGTTTATTTATGATAAGCCAGAAGCGGTTTCTACTTTTTCCTTATTTTTTAATGTTTGGAAACCAGAGTAAATTTTGTAGTCTTTGCGTTAAATGTGGAACTTCCAGAAGGCTTCCTTTCATTCATCTCTCGAAATACCAACTGTCAGATGAGGCTACACATTTGAATAAACTTTTTCTTTCCAAACACTTATATCAAAGACATTCAACTCTATTCACGTTCCTATAAAAGAATAAAAGTAAAACAAATTCGCCGAAAGAAATCTATTTTTATTTATTTGTTTGTTTCTTTCTTCCAGTTTTTCCAGAAAGGAAATAAAAATAAAAATCCCCGAACTTCTAGCTATGTTTATTCCAAATCAACTGTCACTCACACTAAAGAGCATAAACTCCATCTCCACATATTCTTACCCACCTTGCACGAAACGAAGTTAGGTAACAACCTCTACAAGTCTCCTTCTCCTTGGTACTATCGAAAACACGAAGCTTCAATATGGACGCAGAAAAGGACATAGCCAACATTTTTTTTTCTTATTTCATTCGCCTCCTTTTCTTTCTTCCCTCGCTTCAGGGTGCAGTCGGTGAATCAGCATCAAATAAAAGTCAGCCGTATCGAATATCGGCTCAGCGTGCGTATATTATTATTATTCCGGCTTCAAATCCAAGGTTCTGAAAGTGTGTTAGTGGAGAAGTGTCGATAATGATGTAAAACCTGTTGCCTGAGTTTTCTGACATAGATATATAGAAAGCAAAAGGAAAGGCAGCTTTAGGGAGCTTTGCGCGAGAAGGAATAATCCTTGCTCAGCATGATAGAGCTCCTAAAGAGCGGCTGGATGTTCTATACTTACCCTGATAGGGTGCATGAAATGAGGTTTCCTGCACTGCACTGAGTTCCAAATAATCCGAACGTAATTACCCTGCTCTCGCGCCTTGGGCATCATATCCGTGCAAGCAAATCCGGAGAGCATTTAGAATAATAGCCAGACTGGAAACGGAGGCAAACAAGCAAAAGCCTACTTGCATAATTTAAAGAAAAAGAAACCGTGCCATGGCCCAGCTTGATGATGGGGAACCCCTGCCAACAGGAACAATGCAACTAGAAGGCCATTTCCTCTCCCTTCCTTTCTCTTGATCCTTGATGTATATTTCACGGAAGAGCACGTGTTATGACTGCATCCTCTAATCGTGTAGCTACAAGTTGCTTGAGATTCGTTTTACCTCTTTTTCCATGTTTTGCGATTTTTTTCCCATTGAGAGAAAGAAATCAACCAAGATAACGGTTGGCTGATTTCTTACTCTTGATGCAAAACTCTGGTGGCATCTGATGTGAGATTTAAAACAACAATTCAATTAGAGAATCGTGCAGGTTCTAGTTCCTAATTTAAAATGAAAGAAATATATTGACGGAACTATTCAAAAAATTCAATTAAAAATGCTAAGGCTATGGGATCTGTTTAATTTAAAATGGATTCGGAACATAGATTCAGAAAAACTTCATCTGCGATGCTGAGGTTTACAAATGGTTTTTGGATGAATTCTTTACTCTAGGGATTAAGGGGAGATAAATTACTTCGTTCTTGGAGCTCATGACGCAGTTTCTTAGTCATGCGTGACATAAGCAGATGAGCAAACTTCCTCAGAAGTGAAATAATGTGATTTTATATCTGCAAGTGAAATCAAAATATCCATGCACTGCAAACTCTTTAAAATATACTTAAATGATCATTTTAAGCGACTATTAAAAAACACAACAAAATAATAATCTTAAAAATAATTTAGCATCTCTCTTTCGTGTATTTAAAGGATTTCTGACAACTTCTACAATTATTAGAATGCCATATCTAGTAATATACCCGATATCGTTGTCTACTACTCTTTTATATCGCATCTTTCTTCGTTCAAAAGTATGAATATCATATTAAGGGAACTAAGAACGAAGAAAAATGGAAATAATAGTTTAGAAAGCAGTTAAGATGAAATTTTCTTATTATACTACTGAAAAGAATGAACCCATGGTATATTGAAAGAAATAATCCTTGATTGAGAATAAGAGAATCTGGAAAAGAAATGAGTACTGGGCTAACAGAAATGCTTAAGACACTGAAAATATTTCTGTGGGTGAAATTAAATACAACCAGTAAACTTTCTCTTAAGTCCTACACGCATAAAAACGCAGAAAAAAAAAAAAAAAAAAAAAAAAAAAAAAAAAAAAAAGACCAATGAATATATCAGATATAATCCCTTAAAAAAATCTTTTTTCATAAATTTTTCAGCTTAATTAGAATTACCAATTAAGACTAAACTATAATAAGAATGTATTTTAAGACGGAAATAAAAGAACATTTAGACGGTTGACATTTATCTTAAAATTTTAAAGCAAAATAATCATTGAAATTTTCGTAAATACCTTCTTTTAAATTAAAAAAGAGAATTACGACTTTCACATTGTAGAGACAGTAGGTATTTTTGAAGGCAGGCAAGATGAAAAATTAGCAACGCCTTCGCCGGGAAGCGAACCACGGACCTCTGGAATACCGGCCCAGCGTGCAGAACCACTACACCACGAAGGCACGCTAGGAAGGTGGGAGAAATACCTTATAACATCATTTGATAAACGCTTCTAACAACAGAGCGTATGAACATTATCTCACCTTTCGCTAGGAATTTTAGCTTAAATGGTTCTAACAGATGAACTAAATGGATTAATGAATTACCACCATGCATATATAGAGCGTCTGCCGAAGGGAAGATATGGCTTTGTGGAAAATTTCTTAGAGGGAACAGACCAGTTACATGTGGGGAAAACTATGAAAATCTTTGCAATTAGCCCATGCAACCGTGGGAAACCGAAGCCAATAAGAAATGGTATCTACTACTCTGCAGCCTTTCAGCTACTTGCGAGCCAGCAACGTCTCAGAGAAACTGGTTCATATTAACATTACGCATAAGAAAGAACAACTAAATAACCCGCTTTCCTCAAAGAATGTGCCGATCAGTAGTATATTTGCATCACTAACAAAAAATAGTTTTAGTAGAAACACGAAACATATTTCGTATCTTACGAACATTGCCTTACAAAGCTACCATGGGTATTAAATTTTATGAAATGAGGTATAAAGAATTTTATAATGAATGTTTAATAGCGGTCTTGATGATTATTTTATTTAGAAAGAATAAACCTTTAATAAAGACAGAAGAGATACACGCCAAATTAAAACACTAAGTTAGTAAAGCCACAAGTTAGTGTTTTGCGTTCATTTTAGTCAAGACTGTGTTGATTTCAAGGGCAAAAAGGGTACAGATTCCTTTTCATCAGGAGCAAAGAAATTTGTCAAAATATTTAATACATTCGTACGCTGACAATACAAAGTTAATACTGTGTTATTTTAAGGAAAAGTGTTTTTGAATACTAGGAGTTTAACTTGGGTTCATCCCACACAAACGAGCTGGCTCCATGGTTGGTTTCCTTGGTTTTTCTATATAGAACGTGATACAGGGCAGTTTTCTTTAACTCTTTCTCATCGAAGTCGCCCGTAACGCCCGTTGACTCAGGCAACGGCAAACCGCTCCAACGCCTGATTTATTTTCTACCTAGTTTTTTCCCCTCCACGTTAGTGTATGGCTCATTGATTTCGCGAGTTGTTAAAAGACATGTCAATCATTCTTTTGAAGCAAATAAAGGAGAAATACGGAAAGCTATTGACGTTCGCAGGTGCAATCCGGCCCTAAGGTGAAACTGCACACAATGAAAGAAACCGCAGAAAAACCTCTAAGAGCAGCAATGGGGAAAAGAAAACTATTCCAAGACAAATTCGTAAACACGGGCGTTTTCGATGTTTGTTGAAAACAGATTTGGTCGTCTCTCGATGCGAAAGAGTTAAAAAGTTATCTACGAAAAAGTCCCTTCCATTTGGACAGATAACCCATATTTGTTTTGACATAATATAAACAACCTAACTTTAGATAAAAAAGTATAGTTAATGCAAGGTAATGTATCAGTACGTCGTAAATGGAGAAAATTGGAACATTCATGGATACTGATGAAGTAGTGCTATGAATCAAGATGACATGAATAGTGATGGATAAGAATTCGAAGTTGCGCTTATGTACTTTATCACAAATTAAATGTAATTACTTTTTGTTTCATACAAGTTTTGGGTATGAACTTTTAAAGCTTGTTATTACTTCTCTTTTATACACATACATTATAGACTCTTTGGATAAAAAGCTACCGTTTTAATACCATCGATGAACTTTAGAAGCTTGGAAGTATTTTTAGTTTAACCTTTTGCTACGTACATCTCATATTCAAGTGCACAAGGAATTGATTGAACAATTATGGAAGTTACAGTTCTTTAAATCGGTACATATTCTTCCACAAATATGATTCAGTACTGTTAGCTAATGCACGAGAAATTACATTCATTTTTCCCCCACTTAGTGAGGTCATACACAGGCGAATTAATGTTGGAACAGCGATGGCGCATCACGCATCTTCAAATATTAAATGCATTTTCAGAATAAAATATGGGTTCCGAACGCAGTCGAAATTGAATTTCCTTAATGGTCCGGTATTAATTAGGACATTATCATTTTGTCGTGTGCTTAATTTTGTTCGTTATTCCCATTTGTTCCTTTCCTTCTGTAATATAATTTTTGTTCTTAAATTTCTCGCTTCACAAACCAAAAGTAATTCTTGAGTTCAATTACAGTATTGTTCCATGAGTAAACAAAGTAATTCTTGAAACAAAACAAAGTAATTCTTGAATTCGTTTACAATATTACCTCATTATTGTTGAGTGCTATTTATAATTATTTAATTAATTAAGGCAAAATACACGAAGGCTCTCTGATTGAACACAAAACATATTTCATATTTTACGAAATGTGTTTTGTGTAAATAAAAATGTAAAAAAGGCCAACCGGCGATAAAATATGAGAGTCTTGCACCTCACTTCCTACAGTTTAGACTGATCGTGACTGCCTTGGTGCTCATTTGTTTCGTTTTAATCTGACTGCCTTACTTTTATGTGCTTTGTGTGATTCTGGACAAGTCGTGGACGCTGCTCATCTGGACGTGTGCTCTGCACTTAAGAGTTTGGACTGTATTGTAAAGAAGTATTGGAGAGCTCTTCGCCTAATGACCTGATGGTCAATGCCCAGGCATTTGATAAATAAAATAAAAAAATGCACCTCACTTCCTCTTCGACTAACTTCTTGGAGAGGTTATCCGGCTAACAGATTGCAAGTGTTTCTCATGCCTTCAAGGGACGGCAGTTACAAACGCTCATGCCTTATACTGGATTCGAAAGTGAGCCAAACGGCATTGCAGACATCCTTCGCTAACCTCCATACATCCAAGCAGCTGTTACGTAAAGCACTGAAGAAAATTTCACAACAGATCTGTGATGATGTTTTCTACTTCAACTCAAATCAAGAGCAAAAACGGCTTTTATATGCGGAGTAACCTCGGTATACCTCATTAATCTGTTCCAGATCTTCGGATTTATATAAAATTGGAAACTGGACATGCAACAACTGAATGTTTCAAAAGAGAAAAAAAAATCTGATGTGAACACTTCATGACTTTCTTGTTCGGCTCATAAATTATTCACGTTTTTTGCTGTACGTATTTATTCGAATTATTCTGACTTAGTTAACCGATTCCTCAAGGCATGTAGGTAACGACATAAAAAACTGAAAATTTTGAACTTAAATATTATTGTTGTACGGGAGTCAAACTTCTTATAATTTTATTTTTCCATAACGAGTAGTAAGCATTCCCATATGTATGTACAGGAACCGAGGCATCGCAATAAAAGTTGCATTTCGTTATTTGCCGATATGAAAAATGAGCAATGCCCTCGCCGGGACTCGAACCACGGACCTCTCGAATACGCGTCGAGCGTACTGACCACTAACCACGAAGGCATGCTAAGAAGGCGGGAGAAATACCTTATCAACTCCCCCTTTTGAAAAGCGATTAGGGTTTAGGGCACCCAGTCGCCAAATTCTGGTGGCGGAGAGTTATCATCTACCACCTTTTTGGTTCGGGCGTCAATGTAGAGACATTAGGATTTTTTGAAAACAGGAGAGTTGAAAAATGAGCAATACCCTCGCCAAGGCTCGAAACACGGACATCTCGAATTATGCTCTCAGCGTGCTGATCACTACACCACGAAGGCATGCTAAGGAGGCAGAAGAAATACATTATACGCCGAGTTTCAGAATGTGGTAAATCTACAATTTACAAAAACTAGAAAATACTCTGTTGTGACTTAGCTTTTAAAAATGACAGCTTCAAAATTAATTTATAAGTTTAAAAAATTAAATGAAATTAATATTTTTAAATGCCATCTTTGGGCTCCCTAAATGGTGCTATTTTTCAAATACTGGAGACGTTGCAGAAAATTATGATACATTTTGAGGGATATTACCTGATCATTTAAAAACTGGATCTAAGAACACATAGTAACAATTGCAAAGAAAGAGGCTAATGTATAAATCAATACATCAAATCCATGCAAAGACAGAGCAAAGTTCCTGAAATGACCTCACTGACAAAATATTTTGTTACTTGACAAAATATTTTGTTACTCACTTGAGGCTTTGTTACTTATGGTATGCCTTTACTTAGTAATTTATGCCTCTGATTACTTAGTTGCTGTACTATGTCTCTAGGTTTTACTTCAAATACTCACGGAAAATCATACATAGTTTAGTCTTGTTTTCTTTCATGTATACATGCATACCATACATTTAAGCACACACATATATCCATAAATATACAAAGAAAAAGTAATTAAAATTTGGAAACACCACGTGATTGAAATGATTCTTTTATTTTCGATTTCGGCATTTCCATGTTTTTTCTTTTTTCATTATTATTATTTTTTTTTTTTTTAAATTTATCATCATCAGCAGCAATGAGAAATTTTCACACTAAATGCATCATTGATGTACTCAAATGAACATGCATTCCCTACAATCTTCACATATTGTGAAAATGCAGTTGCTAATAAGTTTTTTGATTGCAGTTAGTTCTTTATATAATGCAGGCTGTCAGTGGCCGAGTGGGTAATACTGCTGTGCACTGATTGGTAGTTCGACCCGAGTTTGGATTGGGATTACTTAGGTTATGGCAAAGCACTCAATGGCTATGCTCCTAAAGGAAGGTACGCTTTCATGGAGCCCTTTCTAAGGGAGTTACACTTGGAGAAAATCACGAAAATTCTCGTGCAACCAGCCTGTTTACCGGGATCTGAATCTCGGTTGAACTCTCAGTGTTCAGCTGTATGAACGCTTTGCCATCGGTGGGCGACATGCGTTTGAATCCCGTCAAATGAGCTCACTGCATGCATATTTTTGTGTCTTTCAGCATGGATTCGAGTTAATTTCTCTTAGGATATTCCCCAAGAAGTCATTCTTTTCACTTAAAATTTAACTCTCTAATGCTATATCATATTCGATTAAGTATAAACTTCTAAATTTTGAAATAAGTAAGAAAAATTAGTCTCGTATCCTAAATATCTTCTCTATTTTAAAACAGTTATTGAATATTAATACATAAAATTGAATAGATATGCACTCAAATACAAGAGAATAGGGTTAACAAGCTTTCGTTCGTTATCTTAATGTACATGAGGAGTATTTTATAAATTTGCATCTTGCTTTTCATTTTCTTAGCAGTTCCTGCATTGCTTATCAAAAGAATCTTGCATCATATTGATGTTGCTGAATTTCAGAAAATTTCTCTTTTAGCATTATCGGATACATTTTACTTATACAGAGACATTAAACCTAAATGAGTGACACTCGAAACAATCTGTTAATGGTAAATGAGTACAGCAAAGAGATCAGAACATCTTATTAAAAATGGTGATAACAGTGCTTTATCTGTGGATTATGTAATTATGATGAAGAACTTTTTGGGAATTAATTACATACACACATTCTAATCCATTATTGGTAACAAATGAGATGCCTTAAAAAAATTAGGAAAAAGGACTTAAATAAGAGGGAAAAAATCGTTCATATTTTTCACTAAAGCAAAGTGGGGAAAAAAATCTATTAAAAAAAATCTGAAAGCTTTCGGATCTTGCATTGCGACCAAAGGGACTTTTTTTTTTACGTTTTGTGTTTTAACTTTATTTATTAATTATCATGTTCTTCGCACTTAAACAATAAAATTCAGTTCAACAGCAATATCACAAAATATTTTTAAAATGAGCATATCTTTAGAATTTCCGATACACAGTCTCGTGCGGCGGAGGAATAAAAAAAATTTTTTTTTCGTACAGTGCTGCCATTCCTCGCTTTGAAATTATTAAGCTTCTTAATCAAAACTTCCTTAATGTCTGACAAAATATGAAACAGGTAATAAAGCAAATTCCAAATTAGGGCATCCAGATGCTCATATTCGCTGGAAGATTACGTTATTCTAAATTTGATGGTTATAGGTACCATTGTTTTATCACAATTCGAGAAACATACATACATTTATGTAGCTTCTTCGTTATTTAATTTCTTTAAATATAATACAGGACTGTAATAGTTGGTGGCAACAGTTCGAAAAGTGAATCAACGCAGAAAGTGAATCATCGCAAAATGCCAAAAAGAAATTAATAATCCTTCTGGGCTACCACCCTTTGGGCTAAAAAAAGTAGAGTTCATAAACTTTAATAGAGGCAATCGTGTCTAACCTTTTAACATGAGATGTCGCCATAGATGTAAGACCAAATAAATTTATACATATATCATACAGATTACATAAGAGATATTCGTTACATAATAACGAGTATAAAAATTAGGTACTTAGTGTTTTGCTTTCATAGTTTATATGTCTGAATTCAACAATTAAATTTCCATATCTTATTATCTTGGCCCGAAGGCGTGGGCTGTAGGTCACAATTTTATTAGTTATTATCTGGATTTACATTTTAATGGAATCTTTTTTTTAAGACGGGGAACTTCAGAATATGATCTAATACCTCAAATCTTTTCGTACTAATTTGTTTTTGAAATTTAGAACTAAAAAGAGTTTTAATTAAAATTACAATAAACTGTGTAAATACTTTGCTTTTTTTCTTAAATAGAAATAATATCTACTGCCGTCAATTCATAAAATTCAAAAACTTCGGCGTCGATTTTTGCATTTCTTTCCTAAAATACTAGAAGCAAAAGCATATCGAAATATTAAATAAATGGATTACTGTTTGAATAACATTAAAATAATAAATACACTGAGAGGATTGTAAATTGAATATCACCATAAAATTTTATTGTCAGCATTTTACTATAATTTGGGTGTAAACGACAATGTGAAGAAGTGGTAGATTTTCAAACTCTTATAATCGATAAATGATAGAGTATTAAGTGAGAGAGGGGTAATACACCTTATTAATCCCATTTATGATCTAAAATAACATTTGCTGAAAACTGATCCTCGATTGGCATCAACGTGTTTGTGCGTTTCTAATCTTTATTTGTAACGGATAGGATTTCAAGGTTAACGGAAAAAAAATAATAACTCACCGATGTGTTAAAAATTCTTTTATTAAAAAAGTCGTGCAATTATTTTTAAATATATAAATTATTGTTCCATTGAGTATATGTGAACTTGTTTTATGTGAGGAAGCGCAGGAAAAGGAATTCAATTTAAATACATAACTTCAGCTGTATCAAATAAGATATGTATTCGAAATAGTTACTTTTCGAAGTTTACGACAACCTGAACGTAACTTATTTGAAACTTGGAGCCATCTGTTAAAATAACATTAGGGATGCATAATACATTGACTTTTCGAAAACATTCTAAAGTCTGTGCTGTGTTTTTCGTTGTGTTTTCGGGGTTCTAAAATCGGATGAAAGGGAAAAGACATTGCATGCAGATTGTGCACATTAAGCTTTAAAAGTCGTGAGGCTACAAATGGTTCACCCTTCCTCGCAATCCGTGTCTTATTCCATCTCCATTTATCTGCGGAAAGCGCGCCTGCTTTCGGGAAAAGATGGGAAAAAGAGTGCCGGCATAGAAAAATTCCCTCTGCAATCTTTTTCTTTTCTTCTTTCTCCCTCCATTTCTCTGTTTTTCTATCCGTCCTTCCATTCTTTTTCGATAGATGTTTTCGGGACCTACACTGGAAACATTTGGCGGTGTCTTCTCTCTGCGTGGCGAACTAGTTTGGCGGAGATCTTAGACGCACAATCTCTTCCAAGAAAAAGGAAAAAAAAATGTTTTTCTCATACTTCGGAAAAAATAGTGTTTGTAATAAAAGATTGTTACTTATTCGTCTTATGCAAAATTCCGCCAGAGAGTTCGAAAACAGAGTTCTGTTCTTTAAGCAACTTTCAAATACCTTTATCAGCTGGAGAACAAACATTAATTGCTCTAGCTCATAGGGTTAATTAATGTCTTTCTACAACTACTGCCTTGCCATAATACACATAGATTAACTACAACTGTTTAAGTAAGCTAATATTAGAAACGTATCTTATAATTACACATTGAAAAACAATCAGTTGCTGAGATAAATTGTTAAGTTTATTAGCTGTAGATTAAAAGCTTTTTACGACAATTACCTATAATAAGCAGAGCAAATGTTCAGCAACTGTACGATACGTAAGTAATCAAGTATTAAATCTGAATCTCAGAAGCAAAAATAGCAAAACATAATTTTTCCTTCATTAATCTTTATCATTAAAATATTTATATCTTCTATGTAATCTAAAATAAGAAATCAAAGCATTAGTCTAACATTTTAGATCACATCCTAAATACTATATACGCGTTTTGAGAATGCTTGTTGGTCATATTAAAACACAATTGAGCTAAATGATGAGTGACTAAGGCTGTTGTTCAAGAACTCAGTTTGCTTTTGTAACATTTTCTATGAAAGGTATTTGAGTATATTAAATTCATAAAAAAAATTGATATCTTAATCTAAAATGCAAAGGAACATGAAAAACAATTAAAAATCCCCCTAGGCAAAGCTCATGAAAATAAAATTCCTGAGAAACTTATAAAACCTTAGTCGGACCGACCGTATTGGGTTGGATACTATTTTTCATTTATTGAAGGAGTCATCTCATAAAGCCAATAAAAAATTTTCGAAATCTCATTTTTGCAAGCGTAAAAATCATACTGAAAAAATTTTAAAAATCGAGAAGAGCAAAGAATGCAGAAACACTCGGTAATAACTCAAAATGTGACCAAAAAAAAAAAAAAAAAAAAAAAAAAAAAAAAAAACTTATGAAAAGCTATTTATCCATTACTGGATATTGCGTCATGATATAAATTCCAGTACTGGAACATTAATATATTGATACCATATCCATTAATATATTGATACCATATCCAAAATATTTCTAATAAGATAGCTGAAATGAAAAATATAATTATCTACCAATTAATGAAGAAATAAGTAAAATTTTAATAAGAACTTTGATGGAAATGTAAAATTTAATGAGTTAATCGAAAGACATCTATGAATTATAGAGTAATTAGATTATTTTGAAGCAAGAGATGTGGAAAATGTACCATGCCCTCATCGGGACTCGAACCATGGGTCTCTGAAATATGCTTCGAGTATGCTTTATTACACAACGACGCATGCGGGAAAGGGGGGATACCTTATAGAATAGCTAAAAGTCTTTTTCCGTGGTCAGTGATTTGATGTATTCTAACAAGAGCAAGCTATCTTCAAGAGCCTAAATTAAATTCCTTTTTAATGGGAATTAGATTTGTAAGCAAGTATTTCACGAAGAGCCCAAAATATCACTTGAATTTCTGTTGGAAATAAAAACTTTTCTCCTTGCAGGTACCTCTAATATTAACATTTCTATGCTTTAATTAATAAAAAAAGTAAATAAAAATTAACAGGAAAAACGGATCTTTACTCGTAAATGTTAAAACCCTGGGTATAAGCACTGTAAAAACTTACTTTTGGATCTAGTTCTTAACTATTTATCGAAAGTCATTTTATTAACAGACATCACAAATTTTAAAGTTACAAATTCCGTTTGCCAATGTACTAAAATGTTGGCGCTTCTTGGCGTCTTTCAAAACAACTTTTTTGGGCAGGGTATCGGATGGCAGCCCTATTTACCTTAGCTCATGCAATACGGCAGGTCCTTTCGTCCAAGCAGGCGGGCACACTATTTTACTTTGATCCTTCTAGATCCGATCCCTATCAGGCTGGATGTTAGGGATTTCAGGTACCAGTGGGAGTTTTCAATTACTCGCAGGGCCCAGATTTCACCATTTATCAGGGAGGATTTGGCCCCGAGATTATAATGTCGCACTGTTGAATCAGAGCTGCGCCTGTACATCCTCCACCCCCTTGCAGCTAGTTTGATTCGCTTCCCTGCCATAGTTTCGTTTCTCTTTTGTCTTCGGCTCCTGCCTATATAACTGCCTTTTTTCCCCTTCCCACCCGGTTCATTTTATATTCTTCTAACATCATGGATTTCTTATACACCACCTGCTCTTGGTGAAGAATGGTCTCTGGGAAAAGATTCGCGAATTACTTGCCTTAGAATCCGCAGGTGGGATTGATGTATGGGCCCAAACCTCAACCAGCTTAGTTAAGTGATAAATTCTTTACAGAAGGAAAAGACGGTGCCGTACATTACGTAAAACAGGTGTTTACTTGGGATAAACTAGCGCTTTCGGTAGAAATTTGAATTCAATTCCTACCACCTGCCACGTAAATGAAATTTCTTGCCAAGAAAAGAAAAGAAATTTTTTCGCTTCTTCCCATTTGAATGGCAAATGAGATGTAGTACATAATTTCCAATATCATTCGCTTTTATTTTAACGAGAGCAAAGTATCACACCTTGCTTGTAATTGTGAGATATGGTTAGGATCTGTGGATTCAGATGACTGGAGGAAAGAATATTGACTGCAGCAGATCAGTAGCTCCAGTCCGAAAAACAAATTCCATCGCATATTTTAAACGTGAATGATCAATAGAGAATTGAGATAATGCTTCGTAATATTCTTTCAAATATTTCTCAGTATTCATTTCCTCATGTTATTCCCCCTTTTTTTTTGCAAAGTTTTTTGAGTAAGGACGGAAAAAAATTTCAACTGGTAACTATAGTTATGTGGTGTTCATCCCCCCCCAGGAGAGATTTTCACACTCGGTTTTTTTTCCCTAAATATTTTCCTTTTTATCCATTTTATTTCAAATCTGATTTATATTTCAATTACAAGGATTAACTTCAGACTGCTTATTTGTTTTAATTCCCTTACTTTTACACAATAGTGTAAATATATTTCTGTTTTGAAATATTGCACACTTTAGATATTTTTCCTCCTAGAATTCTTTAAATACCAACTTCAAAGTATTCAATATAATACTTGAAAAAATATTTAAACTTCTTCAAAATTGCAGAATTTTCAACATACATTGGATTGTATAGAAACAAACATTGGACAAACAACAAACATTGGATTGTATAGAAACACTCTGTACAAATAATTATGAACATCAAGACTAAGAGAATTAAAGCTATCAACAATTATGAACAAGTCTTAGTAAGCGCCTAACATCCTAATACGTCGTGTACTATTTATCCTGGAATTTATAAGCAACTAACTATTCCCTGGTTGTCTTATTATTGCACATACAAATTGCTAACTAATCCTCCTAAAGGGGCCCACCAGCGGCCGAGCGGTAAAGTCGCTAAACACTGGTAGTTCGGTCCGAGGTTCGAATCCCGCGAACGGGCTGGCTGCATGGGCGTTTTCGTGGTTTTCCCCATGTGTAACGTGTATACGAGCCAGTTTCCCTTAGAAAGTCCTCCACGAAGGCATCTCTCCCCTTAGGCAGATAGCCCTCGTGTGCTTTGCCATAATTAAATACACCAACACCTCCTAAAGCAGTATGTGAATTATGCACAAATGCACGTAATCTGCCCTGTAAGGAAAATGTGCGTTGGAGAAGGGTTTTGGTTTGGTTTAGTTGATTAGGGCAAAGCACACGAGGGCTATCTGCCTACGAGAAGGGAATGCCTTTGTGGAAGACTTTCTAAAGGAAACTAGCTTATATACACGTTACACATGGGAAAAACCTTGAGAAAACCATACAGCCACCCCGTTCATCGGGATTCGTACCCTGGACCGAGCTATCAGTGTTTAGCGACTTTACCACTCGGCCGCTGGTGGACAGGAAAGTAAGAGTGAAAAGGGAAAGGAAGAGTAATGTCAAAAAATGTTTTTCTTTGTGTTCTTAATAATCTTGTAAACATTCTTAGTGATTTTTCTAAATGTACCTATAATTATAGCTTTCATTAACATTTTGAAAGGGACAATTTAATCATGTTTATTATGTAAATTATTGCATTTAATAACTATATTTCATTTTGATATTCGTGACAAAAACTTTTCTTTCCTCAACTTTTTCTTCTGCTAATAATAGATATTTTGTTTATCCTAATTTGATTATGTAGTAGGTGCATGTGTAAAAGTCCTTTCCTGTACGCATGCGCCAATTATGCATTTTCTTATTTCACTTTACTTCAGTTTTCAAAATGCGTATAAAGTTTGCCCTTAATATTTTCGTACATTTCTAGACTTCCATAATTTTAATTTATGCTTTTGTGTTCCTTGTTATTTTACAAAAATCATAACTTGAAGCATTTTTATTATGTGTAAATTTACACGTCGAGTAACAGCAACTAATGTGATATTCATTATCTAAGCCAAGGAATCGCGCAAGAAGACCATCAAATTTTTAACATATGTGAAATAAAAATTTTCCATCTAAACTTTTGTACAACAGTTATAAAAACTTAACAAGTACATTTGCCGTATCTGAAGCAATACTTTAAAGCCAAAATTTTATTCAATTTCTACTGAAATTAAAATAAATATTCGGAAAATAATAGGTCTAATCTTTAAACTCGATATTATCAGTACAGCCGACACTGGAGCGATCAGTAAAACTTCGCTTAACCCGAAATGCTGGAGAAAAATAATATTGAATCATCTTGAAAAACAATCATTTGTTCTTCTTTTTCCTTTTTTTTTCCAGCTTAAATTCTTTTCACTTTTTTATTCTTTCGAAATAAATGCTTAATTTATTAGGATGACCAGTGTGACTATAGGTTATGTAAAAGCATAAAAGTTTATTTTTTGATTAGGAAATAACTCATGGAAGAGTAATAAGCTCCCCAAACGGTGGCATAATATGCCACCTAATAAGTGTAGTAAGAAGGAGATCAAAGAAAGACCAACCATATTTTAGATTGAGTTATGTAACATTTGAATTATTGTAATACGTACATTTGCTTAGCATTTATTCTTGTCTTCAATTCTCGGAATAGCCAGGGTGAAATGTTACTATAAATCGCTCATTCTCCTTCTGGATAAATGAGGTTCGATAATAAGTACTTATAAAAGATTCACTTAACTGAGAAGTTTTTTAGAATGAGAAATTTAAAGAACGAGAAATAAAGTACAATACAAAAAAAGATTTTAAAAAAGTTACGATAAATAGACAGATACACGTAGCTATGAACGTGTGGAACAAATGGATGCAATGCAAACTTGCATAAACATGATGCTTTGAACACCATAATGAAGCCCGAAAGAAATATTTAAATATCGAAGGCCATTTATTTTTCGACCAATGAGGGAAATAATATTTCATAAAAGGATTTCTTTATCTTAAGGAATTTATAAAAAATACTAATTATTCAAGACAATGGAGAAGGAATAGTTTTCCTGTTGGACACTGAAAGGATGCTAAGCAAGGCTTAAAACTTGATTCCTGTTTCTCGTTAAAGGAAAAAGTATTTCGATTGCAATTTTTTTTGTGCTACTAATACATTGTTCTTTAAATATTTATTTACGTATACGTAACGCAATAAAAATTTTACCCTGCTTGTTGTCCGCGGTCAAGTTTTACTACGTATAATCGCGAACAACTTAATTGTCCCACAAAATGATGTATCCATCATCGAGACGAAACCGTTTTCTTTATAAAAGTGATATGTAAGAGAGCAGGGGAAAAAATTCTGCAGAAACTTAAAAACATGTGTGATGGATAAAAAAAGACGTGCTGGCTAAAGAAAGAAATGAAGTCAAAAAATAGCCACTGTGAGTAAAGCTTTGAACCACAGGACATGGGCCGCGAAGTCTGAGGCGTCTAGTGATCTCCCTGCGGGCCTAGGTTAAGAGGGACAGGTAAATCCCCAAATCTGGTTTAAGAGGTCTCAAAGGGATTAGACAAGAGCGGCTGACATCTGGGTTTTAAGGCCGCCGCAGACAAGTCATATGACCCATTTGGGCTGTCTGCTCTTTAGAGATCCTTAAGGTGATTCCCACAGGTCCTGCGATTCTCCTCTGCAACTGCCGTTGCCTTATTACAATGGATTCCGATTTTCTAGATCTCGAACATTTTACCAGTTGAATGCGTCTTTCTCTCTTTGCTCCAAGTTATGGAAAGGTAACCGAAATTAATTGGGCGAAAGAATACCGAGCCATTCAACTTGCTAAACATAATGAAAGTTTCTTCTGGGCAGCCAGTTTTACTGCAACTAAAGCTAGTGCAGTTTAGTTTTCTTTGTTAGTTTCCCAAATTACTGTAGAAATAGCGAAATTCTTCACGACCTATTTCTACTTCGAAAATTCAAAGCTTTTTATATTCAGGCCGAATAACTAATTCATCCCCATATGCATTTTTAAACAAAAGAATTACTTCATTCTTTACTTTTTTTTATTGTATCTTTATCAGAAATTGCGTTTTTATTTTTTTACTATAGCTTTATTTGAACATTTTTCCTTTCATTTTTTATTTACTTTTATTTCAGCTTTTAAGTAGCTTGCACTTTTAGACAAATTTCGAACAGATACCGAAATAGTTCGTGTAAAATTACCCTTTGAATTATTTGAACCTTACTTGTTCTATTAGCTTAGGAAGTTACGTGTAATTAGTTATATTTAAAAATACTGCTGCTTTTAATTTTTGAAGTTTTGCTAGAATTGCGAAAGAAATAAAATTATTGTCTAGATAACATGCAGAGAGATCTTCTTTTCCATACTTTCTTGTCCTAGTAGTGGCCGTGTGGTTAGGACAGTTAAACGGGGGAGTTCGATTCGAGTTCGATCCAAGAAGAACAGACTGGCTGCATGGTTGGTTTCCGTAGTTCTCCTCTTGTATAAAGCGAGTACAAACCTGTTTCCCTTAAAAAGGTTCTCCACGAAGGCAATCCCCTCCCTAGGCAGATAGCTTTCGTATGCTTAGCTATGTTCAGATAACCCTAACTATATTTTCTTCCCATAATTTATTTTAATCAGAATGCACTTTATTGATGGATTTTTTTGTTATTTGAGGACTAAAATTCTGTGAAGGAAGTTCTCAGCTTTGGAAATAGGATATACAGTGAGGAAAAAGGACTGAAAATTGTTTTGAAAACTTACTTTGATTCTTCGGTATTACTCGTTGGATTTTCTTCAAGATTTGTCAATTAATTACTTTCATTTGTATACCGCTTTGTAGATTCTCAAAAATAGTTCACAACTCGACTTTTTGCATGATTTCGTGATCGAAAGCTCAACTGTTTTAAGCAATCAGCTTTTCGAAATTTACGAATACTGCAGAAGATCAATATGAATGAAAGAAGAAATTTCAGGCAATTATCTTATATTATCTTACATCAAATATCTTATAATAAGTTTTCGGTCGATTTCTGGGATATTTCAGCTTATTATCTTTAAATAATTATGAATATCTAATATATTGCGAAGTTCGCCTGAAGTACTGTTAATTTTGGTTTTGCTTTCAGCTTCATTCACGTGGTTGACTTGTTAGTGGTTTGGGTAACTGAATACTGCAAAGTACACATGGGCTATCTGTCCAAGGAGAGATCTGCTTTTTCATGATACACATAAGGATAATCGCGAAAGCTAAATATGCAGCTACTTCGTTTGCCTGGGTTTAAACCCAAGTAGAACTTCCAGTATTCAGCGATCATAACCACTCAGCGTTGACTTCTTAATAGTTTTCTACACATTTAGCTACATTTTTATCTCTATAAATGATGCAAAGAGCTAGTACATATTAGTCTAAGTTTGCTATTCATGGTTTCTTCAAATAAAACTGAAACATATTTCTCTGATCCTTCTTGTTGACATTTTTTATTGGATAAATGTCAACAAATTTCGTTGAGCTCATTTTCAATACGTGAATTTATTTGCAGTGATTTAATTCCAGATTTTTCTAAATGCTCTTTCGAAATGTCGTCGCTAGAACCAGTATGACGACAATAAAATAAGAGAAATAATTCAGAATTAAAGAATAATTTTTTAGAATGTTTCCAGCATGAGTGGTATCTTTGTTGAAAATTTATTTGGCTTCTGTGCAAAATGTTACGGATTTAAGAAACAAGATTAGTTTTAACCATTTTTGTCTCTCTTTCCGAATCTACTAAAAAAAAAAAAAAAAAAAAAAAAAAAAAAAAAAAAAAAAAAAAACACTTTCGATTTTCTCTTAAAGCGTCAACAAAGTAGTTAGTCAATGGCCTTTAAATGGTAATGTGATGTTAGTGGCAATGCGAAAGTATTGGGAGTAAAGTAATCACTCCTTGATGCTTCTTTAAGCAGCAGAATTTAACAAAATTTATATGTGATTTACTTACATTCTTAATTTAGTGCTAAGCCCTGATTTAAACTGAAGTTTCTGTAGCTAGTTGAAGGTCATTAAGCTTTTTGAGAGCTCAAAAAGAAAATATTACTGCATCGGAAATAGGGTTAAACATATTGTTTTACTTATTTTACAGCATCAAAATTGCTTAAATAATGCATATTAAAAAGAGAAGTTCTTTATGACCCAAAATAAGATCCACATTTTCAATAGGATTATTCTTTCGAATGAAACAATATAAGAATGTATCATAAATTCTTTTATTAATTAAGAATTATAAATTATTAATTAACAATAAAATAACCGTAATATTAAAAAATTATCATAGCATTTATATGTAATGTGTGTAAATTTTTTCATATTTTATGTTATTATGCTCTAATAGTCTCAGGATTCTAGAACATAAATACAGCAACTAAAGTATCAAAATCCTATTGAAAAAAATGCAACCTACTTTTCTGTATACCATTCACTTATAAATAAAAATTTTATGTTCATATATAAATATTTATATTTATTTTTTTCATTGGTGAGCACTTAGCCGACTTAGGCTTGGCAGCTACTAAGGCAAGAAGTGGTGGCCACTTTATTGCGGAAGCACCTAATTGGTGGGCTACCTATGAGGGGACGGACAATTACAGCCATGCCTTCTCCGGGATTCGAACCCTGACTTTTGATATAGCAGTTGGGTCCCCTAACCACTATACCGCGTGGGCGGAACACTGCATATAAATTAAAAGTAAATATTTATACAAATTTAAAAAAGAGATAAAATAAGTTTACAACCAGAACCTATTTATACTTTGCAACCTGCAATAAATATGCAGTTTTTTCGATATACGAATTTTCTGAAAAAGATGTACTAAGAGATATTAAATCCATTATTATTTTTTTTATATTTTCTTTGCGATAGGTTTTGTATGAAATTTATTATTTCACTTCTTGGTTTGTTTGGAATATTGGACCAGGTCTCGTTTAATTTTCAAAATAGTATTTTGAATCTGCAAAAATGTTCTTATTACAACATGAATATGACTTGTTACTTTTTTTACTTTAATTCTAATGAAATTTAATAAAAAAAATAATCTTCTTTCTAAATGATTAACTTTTAATTGCATTTGAAGGAAGCGGTAATGTTGAAAGTACGATAATGAGTGATTATGTTGAAAATGCGATAGTGACGAAAGAGTGTTACTGAAAGCTTTTTTTTCTGTTAAAGTAACTTCAAACCTCGCTGGTTTTCTTATACTCCACCATTTGCTCTGTCGTCTTCAGTCTTTTTCCGCTTGAGATAGTTTCGGGGTGTTTTTTTTTTAATTTAAAACAACAGGATTCTGAATTATAATCTTACAACTTAAAGCATCAAGCAGTTAATTAAATTTTCAAATTTTACCTAATATTTGGATCAGAAAGGGAAAGAAAATTGTCAAATAGTATACTGATGATTTGAAAGTCTACTTAGATTCAATTCCCAGGATTCGGAAATTCCCAGAATATACATAAACAGCGAAGTGTAGACTTTCGTGTATTTTCGCCTGTAAAAATAGATGCAGGCAAATAACTTATTCGAAGCAACCGCCTTTTACAGTGTACATATGTGTAAAAGAGATTAGTTCAGGGCGAGAAGGATTGAGCAATATTTAGAAAATAGAATCTAAAAAGGTACTGCTTCTTTGCTATGTAACCTCGGTGTAAAATTCTAAATTGTATTTATTCTTAACTGAGGATAAGGCCATTGGCTTATAAAATTTTACATCTGTTTTAGCTTTTAAGTTTCCCCCTCCTGCTCCTTGTTTCTTTTTTTCCCCTCTTTTCTTTTCTTTTTTTTAATTGTATGGATTAATGTGTCTATGTTCTTATCCACAAATTCTCTCTAACGCTAAGCGATTCTTATCCCATGCTTTACTTTCTAAAAATATTTTGTGGTTTTGCGGATTCACTAGAGATAAGTAAGAGCCGTGGATTGTAATGAAGCTGCGTTACAGCATCGAGTGTTATCAGGTCTTCGTTTAAAGACCAAGCCGGTGGAAAAATTGACAGAATGCATATTTTAATACAAAGAACCGCCTGAAGCAGCGATGATAAACAGAGCCATAAATTTTATCATCACCATTATCGCTGCTGTAATATGATTAGTTTTGGAGAGCTTTCAGCACTAACGCTGCTTTGTGTATTTTGTTCACTTCCCTGTGGTGCTGATGAACACAGCGATGAATGACTAAACTTATCGAAAGAAGGAGGAGGACGCAAACTATCTCTCGACGATCTCAAGCATAAACCTTTACACATGAAAGCTCATCAATGAGCATGAGTCGAGAACTTCCCATGCAGATAATATGCATTTAAACTGGGCTTGTTAATTAATTTAGCGATGATCCAACCTTTTCGTTCAGTTGGTTTCATCAGAGCTTTTTAATTTCACTCTCAACAAGCCTAAAGCTGTTACATAACCGATATTGTCTTTTCCGAATAGTTTATGCTTGAAAGTATATTCATATAGCAAACGCGAAAGGAATTAAGTTCATGATTATCTTCTCACTCTAGATAATGAATTTTGTCATAATTAGAAATAAATTCAAATTCGGTATTTTGTATCCAGATGACTAATTATCGTTTTATATATCGTTGTATATATTATTTATATTTTGTTCATGAAATTCCAAGATCCATGGTTGCAACATAACTGCAGAACCCAACAGCAGCAACGTAAGGACGACGTATCTTTATGACTATTCTTCCTAACTTTGTGATACAGATCTTACCATAACACATCGTGGAGGCATGTGTACTTTTAAAGTATTATTTATGAGGTTAAGTTGATGTACAAAATTCAGTCTGCCATTAAGCGCATCATTATTTTTTAAACATTATGTCCTGCACAGATGATTAAAATGAAATAAATTACTCAGATCTTCAAGAATATTTTATGGACAGATGTCTTGTAGTCAGCTTATAAGGTATTTCTCCCGCCTTCTTAGCATGCCTTCGTAGTGTAGTGGTCAGCACGCTGGGCGCGTATTCCAGAGGTCCGTGGTTCGATTTCCGGCGTTGCTCATTTTCCATCTCTCCCGCTTTCAAAAAAAAAAAAAAAAAAAAAAAAAAAAAAAACCTAATGTCTCTACAAGATAAGCGAGAAGAAAGTAAATTAGGTATGCAACTCTATACAAATAGCTTCCAAAAGACTTCAAAACGTGGATTAGAGGCTTCAAGTTTAATATTAAACCCCTGTTCTTGATTTAAAAAAATATCGAATATTCTATTTCTTTACTATTTGTCCGATATGGTATGAATTTTTTGCCTAAAGCCTGCTCATAATTTTTAAACATGTAATAAATTTTTGCCAAAATTGAATAAAGTAAATTCAGAAAGCTATAAGTATCACTTAAATCCCCTATTGTGTTAAATAGGGTAGTAGTCATTGTTCATAAGTCATTTAAAGATTTATGGTAAGAATTGTAAATGCCAGAATTCTTGATAGGAATCAAATGTTTGATGCAGCGAAGTGATAACTCTTCCAGAAAAGTATAACCATTATAAAATTTTGAAGCCAATAATAAATGGCATCAAATTTTGTTTTCGATACGCTCGTGTGACTCTGAGCAAATGTTTTTCCAAATTTCATTTTATATCGCTTGAAATGTTTCGAAACCAACCACATGAACTCTGACTTTTATAAAACTTCTCACACCCTATCCGAAATGCAATGAATGAGTGAAGTTTGTCATCAGGATCATTTTAAACCCTTCAATAATAAAATTAAGCAGTCACATATAAATACCCTATAAAATTAATTTTTTACTAATCACTTGAAAGTAAGAAATAAATTATAATCAATTGTTGTAATTACGAAATGGCACTGTATAAGGCTTTTAGAAAACACAGGCTAGTCTCACTTACGATCTCGTAACTGGGACACCAAGACTACGAAGAAGGAAGTTTTTGATTGGTATAATACTTATCGTGTATTATACCAATGCACACACACACACACACACACACACACACTCAAAAATAAATAAATAAATAAATAAATAAATAAAATAAATAGCTATCTGCTTTGTTTTGTCTACATCATGTCTTTGTTCATATTTTAATCTGCTTCAGTTATGAAATTTTACTTTTGTAGCCTTGTGATTTTCTTGGGTCTTGAACTTGCTAGTCTTACTGATAACAGTAATCACGCATTTACAAATGTAAATATAATGCAATGAAATCTCTTTAAGTCGACCTGATATGTGGTAAAAGTTAAACAATGAGTTACTCGAAAGCCGAACTAAAAGGAAATTTTAAAAAATATATATCTTTTAATAAATTTATTTAAATTTCTAGTCAATAAAATATAATTTTACAATTATTTCATTGGGGGGGGGGCACGATTTTTAAAGACTTCTCGAAACACGCTTTGAATCAGTACCTATCGCCATCCATAAATACGTTTGGACTTGTTTATAATGAAGGCTATTTTCAAATACGTTTAAAACTCAAAAATAGTATCTCATATTTTGTTGAAAACAAACTATCTCTAACATTTTTAAGTGTTTCAAAAATATTTCAAAACTCGAAGATATCAACAATTTAATCTAAAGTTTGTAAAACTTTGTGTAAAGTTTAACTTTAAATTGTGAATTTCCTAACTTATCAAAAATATTTGAACATTCAAAAAGCGAGATAACTTTTATAAGTTTTTGCTTTAAATAATTCACATGAAGCAGGTTATATTTTTTTCTTTTCGGTACAAGATGATAGAAATAAACTAGCGTTTTTAATTTAGTCTTTAAACCCAGAAAAATGTGCGCAAACATAACTAAAATTTTTTATTTTTAATTTACTCCAGACTTAACTCAGCTTATATGATAATGATATATATAATACAATTAAATGTATTTAATTTAATAATATAAATAATTAAAATATTTTATAAATTTATAAATCTATTTATATAATTAAATATATTTAATTTAATAATGATTAAATTATGAAAAAATTCTTTTTAATGCAATTATTTCTTACGTTATAAGATTAATAAATTACATGAACTTTTTATTAGTATATCAAATAAAAATCAAATAAATATATCATATATCAAAAATTAATTATGAGTATAACAATAAAATATTTGTTGAAAGTTCGCGGCATTTTGCCGGGAAAAAATTTCTGGAAAGAAAAAGGTTAAACTTGGTGCGTTTGTTGGAAGGTCGGTTTTATGTACTTAAAATATAATTTATGTATTCTATTTAAAATCTCACGATCACTCATTTTCCTTCCATGAAGAAGCTCATTATCAATTGCCAGGTGTAGATCAAATTCTGAATTTTCCTTTACTAAATTAATATCAACGAGTTTTTTATCTTGGAAAATGTAAGGTAAAGGTCTTGTTGAAAGAGAGAGAGATGAATTTATATTGACCTAAGCGATATTCATTTTACCAAAATACATTAAAACGAAACATATTCTAGAGTATAGTACAGTTTATACTGTATGTTAACTTATCCGAGATTCGAGGCAAAGAAGTTTCCCTGCAGTTAGAAATATACTGAGTTCCAAAATGTGCGTCTTTATCGCTGATGCCATGAAATGGCTGAACTGAAAACTCGCTAGAGTATGAAATGCGAAGGCAGAGCTAAAATATTATGCTCATTAAGCCTCAATGAATACGAGTAAGGCCAGAATTTTAACATTAAGGCGTTTCTTATAATGTTTCATTCAATGACAAATTCCACGTGAAAGTTACACGTTTACTCTTGTCGTGATGATTCACTTTGTATATTCAATACATGCATCATTTCTCTAAATTCTCAAAATTTTGGAGCAACTGATAAATTTGAAGCCGAAAATAAATCGAGTTTACTCAAAAATTCATACATGTCATAGAAGTAACCTTTTATATGTAGGCAGATGCTATATTCACTTTCACGTAAAATATACCTGCCTTCCTTTCAACCGGCAAGCATATTTTTACAGCAGTTAGTGGTTGTCTCATTTTTTACCATTTGTAAGTTTTGCCAATAATGCCTTTTATATCCATCGAGAAATGGGGTAAAGTAAGCCGAACATGGGTCGGTATTTATACCATCTACTAACGGTGCGAGCGGTACAACGCGAGTTTCCTTTCGGAACGCGTTTCCACCGCCCGAGGGACAAATTTTTGGAGCACTCGAGCTATTTTAATGAGCGCACAGCGAGTGTAATATGAAAAAATGATGATCGTCAGAAATTCCAGCCCCGAAGACCGTATAAAAAAGCGCGCATGGGTCTAGTATATATAAAACATAATGGGAAGTAGACAGTTGGTCAATGATAGACTGATCCTTTGGAAGAAATGAAGGAAACACGAAGATCGCGGCCTCCGTGTAAGAGAATGCACATGCTTAAGGCGGCGCTGTTAGTCTCGGAATAGCGGCAGAAAGTGAATATGTGCTCCAGCTTATGTCTAGAAAATGAATATGTTGGGGCGCGCTCGGCGGGCTATCTATTATTTAAAACTAACTTCCATTTGCCCCCTACCTGAAGGTATTATGGAATGCAAAATTTATGAACATTGAGCCCCACCTGGGAAAACAGATCAGGAGCAGTTTTTCCTGCATTCTGTGTTGTCTCCTTCTCTCCCTTTCTGCTTCTCTATCGCAAAAGTTCCTCACTATTTCCTCTGCTTAACACTTGTCTTCGGTTAATGGGCCGGATGAGGTCGAATCTTAATAACCGAGGTAAAACACGACATTATAAATACACCTGACGATACCCAGGTAACCATGGTGACCAGGGATAATTAGGCGCGGATCCTCACTGCCTTCAATATTTGTTTTACGCCTTTTGCTACATGGGACTTGACGACTTTAAATGGATTACGGAAACAGTGACATCGCAAATCTGTAGTAAAGAGTTAAAACGTGGCTTTAAAAGAGGCGATGGATTCATCTTAGCTGGCTTTTTAGTTATCTCCTCGTCTCGCTGGAGGGGAAAAACATAGGGAAGTTAAAATTCTTTTTCCAAGTTCGTGAAATGGCTTTATAAGTTTTTGCTTTAATTCATTTATACGAAGCAAGTTATATTTTCTTGCTTCGGTTCAACAGGATAACAGAAATAAACTGGCATTTTTCAGTTTAGTATTTAAGATCAGAAAAATACGTAAAAACCTAAATTTATTTATTTTTAAAAAATTTTTCTCTAGACTTAATTCAGTTTGCATTGCAATGATTTATATAATGAAACTATAGCTCTTACTTTGTAAAATTAATAAATTACATAATTATGCATCAAATAAAAATCAGTTACGAACAAAACAATGAACAACATTGAAGGTTCGGGATATTTTACGAGGGAAATAATTATCAAAAGAAAGTAGTTCAACATTTTTCTTGCAGCGTTTCTTGCTAAAGTCGTTTTTACGTTTTCCGCTATAAATTATTTTCTAGAACTTTGCTTGCATGCTCTAAAAATATAGTCAACTTGTTCCAAAGGCAGTTTTTTACGATAACACACACGTGCACTTTCTAAGACAAACTGGCTCAGAAGCGCTTTTTTTTTTTTTTTTTAACTTAGTGTATTCGTGTTATTTATTGCAAAAATAAGCCTTTGTAGATGGCCTCTGTTCTCAGGAATCTAAATTAAATTACCAGGGCTTAAAATGTTTGCAGATTCTCTGCTGAGCAACCTTAAGTGAGATCAGGATGCTAACAAGTTTCGCGGAGGTAAATAGTTTTGATTTCATGCTTCCTCGTTAGAAATTTTGATACCACATAAAAACCGAATTTAAAATAGCTACATTATTCCCATCATTAGTTTAACGCCCTTCTCAAAATTCATTATTTACATAGCAATGAATTATGCAGAGTGTTTAAAAAAAGTGGCTACAGGTTTTTTTATCCTCATATATTGATATTACACACATATTTCCAGTTACAGAATTCATGAAAACAAAATCGATAAATTATAGGAAAACAGTTTCAGTACTGTGAATACTGAGAGAATTTGTATATATAAAAGTCCAAAGTTTTGTATGGCATCTGTCGAGCAAAATTTCAAGTTAATAAAATATTTATTCCTTTTCGGTACATATAGAATACTCCATATATTTAAGTACAAAATTTGCGGAAATCCAAATAAATTTACTGGTTTAAATCACATTTTAAAGCGTATTTCTGACCGAAATTATGCAGTTGGGGACAAAATGTTAAGCTGACCAAATTTAACTTTATAAGTGCCTCCAAATATATTAATTACGAATATGTCTGTGATTATTCTGTAAGGGTAATGAACATTTTACATTCAACTTGTCAAAATATAATTAACATCTCCTTAATTTGAATTCTTGTTCTGTAAAAACCATAGTACCTATTTACAGCTAGAGCTGAAACAGCTCTCTTAAAATGTTCTAACATATTTTGAGAAACTTTGAATTTGGAAGTACATGTCTAGAATCAATACTTAAAGGAATAACTCTAGTCTCCTTTTTTGAACAGCTGAGCATTCTTATTTATAAATGAAATCAAATAATGCTGATGAAAAAAAAGCATATAATTATAACAATAATAAAAGCAGTGTAACTTAAAAATTTGTTTACCAAGTTTCGGTAGAAAATTCTCTTGGTGTTCTACATTGAAAGGGAATTTTGCCCTTAATATGGTAATTCCTTTCTTCTGAAATTTGTCTTTATATGAGGTTAACACCGAAAATATAATTTTCCAATTTCATTTTTATAATTTAGATGAAAATTTGTTTATATAGACAAAATGTTGTTACGTTTAGCATTATTTCTGTAAAATTCTCATATACTTCTGTGGTTGGCGTTTACCTTGAATTTTTTTTCCTATTTCTTTCTATTTCTCATCAGTCACAGTCTTTTATGTTTGTATTTATTTACTTATTTGTAAAGTTGGTAGATATTATTATAATTTTATGCATGGCTGCATGCCATGCATAAAATTATTTTAATTATTACTTTTTATTAGATTACCGAGTCATTACTTTCTGTTTTATTTGATTTCTTTTTTATTCCTTTGATTTGTATTTTATTTATTTACACTTTTTTTATTTACTTATTTTAATTGCAACCAAAAAGTTTTAAGATTTTTTCTCGTAAACTAGAAAACTGAACAATACTTATGTAAATAACCGAAAATGCGTATTATTGTGAGGTCATAATTCAAAATAAAAATGTAATTTTGAATATTTTACTTCTCTTAGTTTTTCAAAATAGTGAAGTTATTGCAACAAAGAGGGCTATGATAGAAAGAGCAAATTTTTATTACATTTCAAGAAGTATAGTTAAATTTTCTTTTAAGTTATCAATTAAAAAAAAAAACTCTCAGGTAGAGCATGAGAATGTAAAACAAAAAACTATCAAGCAAATGGTTTAAACTATCAAGCATTACCAAATTAGAAATAAACTGATGATAATAAATAAATAATATTTTTCATTTTTGGAGATATGCTGCAGAAAATACTTCAAGTCTTTATGAAATGCTACCCGTTCAAAGAAACGATCAAAAAGATAAAATTTTAATGAGCAAGTCTTCATGCAAAACGATAAGTTAAATGTTTAAAATTGTCTGTAAGAATGAGTTTTTTAAAAATTATTAAAATATGTTGGGCAAGAAATAAAAGTTTTAAATGATATTTTATAAAAAATGAAGAATGCTACGTGATACATAAATGTATGAAAAAATTAATTAGTCAAAACATTCAAAAAGTAACAGCCTAAAAGGAGAAATTCCTGCGTTGAGAGTTTTCTAGACGTTTCTTGCAAAAGAAACTCGACTATACGTTTACCCATGGATAAACCCGAGTTATAAACTCCAACCAACTGCCTTTTCTGTAATCGGAATTCGACACTAGGACATGATAGCAAGCGCTGGATAGCTTAAGTTGCTCCATCAGTATGTGTATGTGTGGGGGGGGGGGCTTTATTTATGATGAGGTTAATTAAGAAAGTGAAAGGGTTCTCTTATGATAATACAATAACATTAAAAATAGTTTAATGACTGTTTAACTAATGACAAACAACTCTAGGCTGCATAAACAATGAAAACTGCATATTTTCCTATAATTTTACTTATTTTAGGCTATGCGTTTAGAAAGGATAATGTTGATATTAAGAGCGCAAGACTAATATTGTTTAAATGACTATACTTCTCTCTCTGTTTGTTTATTTTTTAATTATGGTAAAAGTTTTTATCGTCCGCAGGCTGACTCTTTCTACTATGCCTTGTAAAATTATTTATTTTTAGCAATTGTTTTTTAGTGAACTAAAATTATTTATTTTAGTAACGTAAGTGACAAACTTTTCTCGCATTCATTCACTACAGATAAATTGAAAAATGTCATTTGTGTAATTAGTGCAAAACTTACATCTAAGAAATAATATACCCTGCCATATTTTTCAGGTTTTTTCTGAAGTTCTTCTTGAAGTGCAATCAGAACTGTCTAAAAAACGCAGGGAATCCTAGAGACATGCGACGATTTCAGGTAAAAATTTTACCTCTTTTCTCTTACTATGACTTCAATCTATATCTTACTATGATTATGACTTTTCACTTACTAGGACTCAGTGTAATAATAAAAAATGTAAGATTGTAACGTACGAATGCATAAAATTCCAAACTATTGCCAAGTAAATAATAATCATAGGTTTATATCGAAATACTTCTCAGTGAAATTCGTTCCAACGAATGTTCCATTAATGATATTTCGATTCGCTTAAATTGGGGTTAAGTGTCGCTCGCTTCCGTGTTGTTGACTCGTACTTCGGGGGTCTATCTCTACTTGTACAAGTCTAACATTTACTCGTAAGAGTGAAATAACAGGAAAAGAAAAGGCGAACGCAGGATTGGATGTTGTCATCATGCTTATTCCCGCTACTTTCTTACGGCTCTGCCTATGGCTGCGCGGAAGAAAAGAGTCCGCCCACCCAAGAAGATGGATGAGCAGACGCTAGGTTTCCCAGTAGGGCTGTAAAGCTTCGAGATAAAAGCTCTGTTGCGGCTAATGCGAAGAAGGGAGAAATTTGTCGCAGCCCCTCCAAGGGTCTTTTCTCACTTATTCGACCGAGGATCCAAATTTCCCAGGGCGTTCATCGGCACCCTAGTCTCCTTGATTAGTAAACGTAAATTTTAGAGAGGTCAGAAGGCGCTATCCCGCAGGTAGAGCCTAAGCTGTCAGCAGCGGGGCTGTTTATTTATGCATTTCTTCCCCCTATTGGCGTCTGTGTCCTTACGAGCCACAGGGGAACAAAAGGCGGGAGAGAAATAGTTGGCGACTAAACTGGGAGAGGGAAGGGATGGGAAGTGCATTTGTATGCTGATGTGTCGTGCGGTTTGCGCAAACGCTCGATATGCATGCCATTGAAAGTGTCGAAAAGAAACGCAACTTGGGATCGAACTCTTCATTACAGATGCGAACGTCGTGCCGGGAAGACTCCCCCAAGGGGATCCAGTAAGTAAAGAACAACTATCGCCCTACTCATACGGAAAAAACACAATGATGTTTAACATTTTTCTCCCTATCGTATCTCGGCAGTTGCTGTATCGAGTACGCTCTGTCTATCTGGCCTCTTCTTCTCTTTCCTTCCCTTCTGTCCCTTTTTTTTTTTATCTCCTCGACGCGCGCTCTACGATAAATATGTGCCGAATGGAGACGCGCGTCTTTACAAAAGCGGACCCGCCATGCTAAGAATTGATAGAGGAGGGAGAGGAATAGAAAAGGGGGACAAGAAGGAAAAAAAAAGAAAAAAAGAACTTAGAGAAAGATAGAAGAGTGTAAACGAGTTGCGAGTTAACAAGAAAAACGCCTCCAGCTTGGTGGCCATTGTAAAGGCTGCAGTTAACAATGGCTGTAGCAAATCTGGATATATAATGAAGGGTGGGCTTCCTGATGCTCCGCTTTTCAGCGCTGAAAATTCGCTATTCTCAATTGAAATGGATTCTTCTTTTTATCTATCCATATATCCAGCTTGATTTTTAAAGCAAAAGTGGACGACATACTCACCACGTTTTCTTTCTATTTCTTTGTCGTTCGCAAGAAGTACAGAGTATTCTGATTTCATTAGTTCACAAGAAGGGATGAAAGTATGAGGGAAAGTAATAAATTTACATCAGATTTCTGAAGCGAGAATATGTTTCACTTTATTTCTTAAGAAAATTTAAATAATTTCCTAATCGGTACCATGAACCAACTGTTTTTGATACATTCAAAGCACATATTTTTTTTTTTCTTTTTTAAATCTTTCCGCAATTTTCTTTCTTATCACAGACTTTCATTCAGAAATCATTTTTTTAGTCATAAAATGTCTTAAAATGCAAGACATCATGTTTTTATTTTTATTTTATTTTTGGTCTGACGATGAATTCAAGAGAAAAATTATTATGTATTTAAAGTAAGCAAAATTAATTTTATTGGACCCATCGAATCATTTTATGATTTCCATTTCAAATCTTTTTAACGAATTAATTAGTATTTCCATATATTTGCCTATTCTGGGGAGCATGATTTACATAGTTATTATATTTTCTCATGTATAATTACTTTCTGTTCTTTTGCCGTTACTTTAAAATTTTCTTTTGCTCCAGCTTGCTATATTATTTCAAAATGCTAAAGCGACAGTTATTTCAAAATGCTACAGCGACAGGAAAATAATTCATTCATTTTTAGTAGTAACGAAACACAAATTCAGAAGACAATTACACATAGTTTTACATAGTGTACTTTTGTATGCACAACTGAAAAGTGATTAATTTCGAAGGGGAATTAAATTGTATCGGTGTTTTCATGCTCGCCTACTAGTGACAGTTAAACTCTAGTAATTCAACTTCCAGATTCAAACACCGGGGATAGGCTGGCTGCATGGACGTTTTCGTGGATTTTTTCTATGTGCAACGTGAATGCGAGTCAATTTCCCATAAAAATTCCTCCAGGAATATGCCTCTCCCTATAAAAAAACAGCTATAACGTGCTTTATCATAATCCAGTACATATCTAATTTCAGTCTTTCATGTTCAATTCCCACCATTTCACTGTCTCATTAATAATCACTTTTAATGTGGATTTACTTTCTGCTTGGCTTACGGTTTTAAGATTAATTTTTCAGGAACAGTGTGAGACTGCTTTATGAGGATATCAAAAGTTTCTCTTGTATCTGCTTTACTATTCAGTCATCCGATATGATATCAGAACTTGGATCTTTTCGTATGGTTAATAGTGAAGCAGATAGATCATGTGATAGCTCAGATTTCACTACATGCACCATAAGTCTTACATAAAAATATTTCTAACTAGAAAATGAATACTTAGCTGACTTCTGTTGCCAACTATGAAATAATGGAAATGCATTTAGTAACTGAAATGAGCCTGTAGAGTAAACGTGTCTTACTAAATACTGCTTGATGATTCTTAATGAAAGAGTTTGTATAACAATAAGTATTTTGTTATGCCTTAGTTACAAGAATTTTGCATACATAAATAGACTTGTAATAGCCGGTGTAGCCCAACTGCCCGAATCAAGTTCCCCCTTTGCCTGCCCATAGCCTAGCTGCACGAATCAAGGTTTTTCCCTTTGCTTGCCTGTGGGATCTAATGACCTCATTTCGAAGAAGACCCCTCCGTTTCAAAAAGCTGAAAGTTACTATTTATTTTTACTTTTCGAAGACAACAGTAGACAGCAGGAAAAGAAAACTATAGAAATAGAATTGCATACCACGAGGACAAGTAAAGAATAATCTAATAAGCAAGCTAATTACGTGAATAACTGTTACAAATGCAAGAGCTAGCAGAGGAAATAAGCAGTATTAGTAAACAAACAGATTAGCACTGAAAATACATTTCATTAATTGCAATACTAGAGCGAATAGTGCTATAATAGTATATAAATTAGATAATTATAAATTTTACGAATTATATTTCTTATAAGTTACATTTGTTAATGCTATTATTGCATTAATATCTTTCTTTAACAGTAATAATCATGGTGTCTCAATTAGATTGGAAAATTTAACATAGTTAACTAGCGGGCAAACGATTATTCGGTATATTAAAGTATAGTTAAGGAATAAACATGTTAAAGGATAATAATTAGTACTTTCAGGAGAATTTCGGAATAAACATGCTAAGTAAAATAGATGGAAAAATAATCCATAATTTACGATACCCGCATAAAGTCTATGTTGTTAGAAAAAAACTTAACGTATAATTTGCACCAAGGTATCAATCATAGAAACCGAGTTATTTTCTTTGCTTATTAGAGGGATTTTTTATTAGAGGGATTTGCAAAGTGATCCGTTAACGTTAAAAATTGCAAATGAATAAAACTTCGCAGTGTTTTTAAAGAATAAAATTTAAAGAAGTTTTTATTTCATAAACTGAAGTTTTTATACAGTGCATTTTTCCATATTAAATATATACAGAAAAAAAAAAAAGAGTTGGGGTACCTCTGAGATTTAAAACTCCGGTCGAACTACCAGTGTTCAGTGACTTTACCGCTTGGTCCTAACACTTCTTGAAATTAGGCTGATTAGATGCTATATGTTGAACATCATATTAAAGAAAATAGAAAATACAGGGCTCGTAAACACAAAAGTGTGCTGAATATTTGGTAAATGAGTAAAACTTAAACTGTATGCCATTATAAAATATTAAGAATGTAACATAAAAGCGTCAGCAAAGAATGAAATAGCAAACTATATCATTGTAACCAACATGTATAGCATTAGGATTACTTGCTATTAATTCAATACTGCTGAAAAATTTTATAAAAATTATAAATTAGGTATACTATAAATCACATGAACTCGTCGCATTATAAACTACAGGTGTTTAAAATATTATTAGCGTGATTTAGAGACAATCTCTCTTTATAAATAATTTCAAATAATTAATTTTGAAAATAATTAAGCCTGAAACTAGATTTTAAAATAAGCTGCTTATTGAAGATTTATCTGTACCAAGGTGTTAGAAACATCATCTATTAACTAGAGTTATCATGCAAGAGTTTATGAAAATTATTATTTAAATATAAATTGATGTAAACACAATACAAAAATATACAAATTTTACATAAATGAAAACTTGAATACAATACAACAATCTATGAAAAAGAAATGGAAGACAAGGAAGTTGAAAATACGAAGATATGAATATATGGGAGTTCGAATTTTTTTATTTGTTATGAAAATGGTGCAGATGCTCATAACCATCACAATTATTATGAAATAAATGTGTATTATAAATCAAATGTATGCCAAAGTATATCGGTTCGTATAACTGGAAAACAGAATAAATTAAACGTTCCTAATATTAAAATAGGGAATTTGTAAGAAAGCTAAATAACTTTAAAATCAGTTCAGTGATTAAAAATGGAAAGCTTAGTAAGACATATATTACAATAATATTGGTGTGAATTTAGAACCACTTAGCAAACCTAAATTTTCAGATTTAAAATAGAGAATTTTAAAGTAAAATTATTTACCTAACATGATAAATCTGAAATTTAAAACCATTCTACTATCTAAGAAGGTTTGTTAGTATTTATCTAAACAAGAAAATTAATTTAAGGTGCGCTAAAGATCTGATATTTGATAGACTGATTACATACACATGCAGACACACACACACACACACATATATATATATATATAAATCAGCAGCTAAAATCTATAACTTGATCATTTTTGAATTCCTGTGTAGAATAAACAAGATCTGGCTCATTATTCTTTTAAGCATTATATTCGTAAAATTATAACATGAATGTACAAAAGAATCATTTTTATCTTATCATATATCAGATTTTAATTTAACATTTGTTTTATATGCAAAATTTTTTACAATATTTGATAAACAAAAATAGAGGGTTGTTTTCTCAATCAAATGTCCCATTTATAAGGATAAATAACTTTTTATAGCACCCATCTTTTTGGGAGTTCAGGTTCTTAGAAAGAGGGGTGAGGGAAAAACAAAGTCGAGCAGTTCGTGAGTTTTAATTGTTCTGTTGTAGGGAAGTTGTCCCTTAGATAAGGAGGGGGTCTTCAATTAAATTTCGCGTAGTTCCTAGCCTATCGTAACAGTTGAAAGTATTCTACTAAGTGTGTATGTGTATTTAATTATGGCAAAGCACACTAGGGCTATCTGCCTAAGGGGAGGGATGCCTTCGTGGAGGACTTTCTAAGGGAAACTGGCTCGTATACACGTTACACATGGGGAAAACCACGAAAACACCCATGCAGCCAGCCCGTTCGCGGGATTCGAACCTCAAACCGAACTACCAGTGTTCAGCGACTTTACCGCTCGGCCGCTGGTGGGCCTGAAAGTATTCTACAATAGACATTTAAGATGATAATGTGTTTAACTGTTCAGCTGTTGCGAGATTAAGCAATTCTTTCTTCCAAAATACGCACGATATCTGTCAGTCGTAAATTTGCAGCTACGGTGTGTAACTGGAATGCGAGCGAGCTCGTTGATGACCTTCAAATAATTAATAATGCAATGTAGTATTTTTAACTGGCCTTATATTCTTCCATACACATGTTGTTATTGCTCATTTAGGTGTAGAAAGTTATATACATTAACACACATGCCAGTTTTATATTTTACTCTGGATGTGGTATTTATTTGATAATAAGTGTTTTGAATGATTGCATATTTCAAAAAAAAAATTAGTATCATGATATATACTTTCTGAAGCTGTGCATGGGGAGGGAAAAAGAGACCATCAATTATTCGCTTGTATACATGAGAACAAAAATGCATAGCAGAATATTTGTTGACAGGAAGTAACTTCAAATACAAAGTATTTGTTTCTTTCTTTTCAGTTGAACAATTTTCATACTTTCTCAAGTATACTAAACGTCAGACCTAATAAAAGACTAAACGATTAAAAAAAACTTCCCGATAAAAATTAAAGCGCTTGCATTTTACTTCTACGATTATTTACTGTCCATAAACTGATAACAATTTGAAAGTATAAACCAAGTTTTATAGAGACTACATTTTGAGAGTGAAAACGAATATTAAATTTTCTCAGTTGAAGTTAATAGATAATAAAGTTAACAAAAAAAAGTACTAACAGAATCATCGCATGAACATTTTACTTTTTTCATAACTTATGCTTTTAACATAGTGGCAGCAGCCACGCCTATTAATATGCATATACTGTCCTTGAAAGCACAGTTTTAGTAGCAAAAGTTCCTTATATAAGAAGGAATTTTGCTTTGCCTTCCTGTTCATTGTGCCGAAAGACATTTTGACAATGAAATCACGAAGACAAGCTTCCAAAATTTAATAAACTTCCTCACTGGAGTTCCCTACCTAAGCTTGCTCGTTCAGCCTTTTAAGTTGAAACTAGAGGCGCTTCCAGAATTTCGAGTTTAAAGTGGGCGCAGGAAAAGTTTAAATCTAATCCAACAGTAGTTAGCATTCCCTACGTGGTACCCCAATGGCCTCCTTGATACAGCAGTAAAAGACACTGGACATATCTTTGGAATTGCCTTCGTTTTGCCAATGAACCTTCTAACTGCTGAAAATGGGATATTGTTCCCCCTCGTGTCTCAATTGATACTTTAAATGGGTTGGAAGAAATCGTAATTTCCTTTAAAAAACTGACGGAGAAATAAAGCGTAGCCGTATACGTTTTTTCAGAATGAAATAAGTTTCTGCGAGGGCAATCAAAGCAAGGTGGAGTAGTGTGGACATCTGAACTTAAAATCTCAAGAGAATTTGTAATAGTTCATGTCTAGGGTATGAATTTGAGGACTAACACCAGGGCAGCGAGTTTTCTCTTGACTTTCTTACTTAAAGTTTGAACAGCTTGTTAAATGTTGAAGTTTACTTAGAATTCGTAATGTTTCATATTTCTAAGATTTCAGCAGAACTGATAAAATCCAATAAAACTAGGAACAAAAGCTGTAAAAGTAACCTAATCGTATTCTTGCGCTTGATTGTTACAAGGACAAATTCAGTTACAAACAGGCAGGTTCTTTTTCGGTTCTTCTATTGCATTTGAAACAGGTATTAAATAAACGATAACTCTTAAATAATATCTGGCTGCTGCTGTTTAGCATAGTCATTTGTGGAGATATCTGTAATAGCCCGCACTTTTAGTTACTTTAATAACTGAAAGTCTTCCATATACGTTTTGTAATTTGTCTTCCAGGTAGAATTATAGCATACAAAATCCAATTATAATACTGCAAAAAAAGTTTATCGCTGTTTGCCAGCAGAAGGAGAAAAGGTTTGACTAAATAAACTGAAATGCTAGCTGAATGCGTAAGTTTACGTATTTGGTATCATAATCTTGGAAAAAAATTGACATGATTTTGTTATTGTGTGAAAGCTCTAAAAAAAAGACTAATTTTTTTAAAATGTTTACATCATTATAATTACGATAATGTGTCAATAATAAGCCAGAGATAAATACATGAGAAGCCTGAAATTGTTAATGGATCGTGGATTAAAAATGATGAAATTTCTGTTAAAGTAATGAAATGTTTGAAAAATATATATTTTATAACATGCAGTTAAATGTATGCAAAACTTGGCTTCGGAACTGAAGGACTTCTTAGAAAGTAGCAGAATTTTTAACAAATTCATATTAATTCTCTTCTGAAGTTAAATATTTACTGCAGAAAATTGTTGTAGATAGACAATGTAATCTCAGTGAGTTTCAGTGAGAAAAGAAATTGTTATAAACTACTACGCTTTTCTCTAATAGTTAACTAATTTGACAAGAGGCACCAAGCCGCACACCAGCACAAATCCTATTCTATGATGTTAAGAATGCCCTCATTAAGAGCCAGAAGACATTTTCTGAATCACTGTGAGGACTTAACCCAGACATTAGGAAAACAAATTCCTTGACAGTGTGACAGAAATTAGTTATTCAGATTATAAGATTTCTACCTCCCAGATGAGAGAGTTGTTTGCGATGCTGATTGTCGAACCGAAGAGCTTGGACTCAAATCCCGGAAAAAGCATATATGTTTGTAAAATGTATAGTATCTGTGCGACAAGGGAGCACTCAGAATATACGGCGAGCTGAAAGTCATGTCGAGTGGTTGGATAGTAGGGGGAAGAGAGAGTGCAGACCTTCAGACCCATCCCTCGGGGTGATCTCCTTCAAAACTGAGACGGAATCTGAAAAATTTGAAAACTTCAAATTTTTCAGTTTTGAAGATCTCCTTCAAAACTGAAAAATTCCTGTGAGTCATTTGTCACTATCTGCTGCTCGATGTTCATGCCAATGAGAGACAAGCTTCAATATGTAATCTCTGAAAATTCTTAAGCTCGCGAAGAATTTATTTCATTACTGGTAAAATAATTACTATCTTAAACAGAGTTTAATATCCTGTATATACATTTATTACCCTTTCAGCAGAGTTGAAAAGTCCCCATATCCATTTCGTTTTCCTTTTGATTAATGTTTTTGGCGATAAGTATGATTATGATATATTTGTGATATTATGATTGTATTGTATGTGTATATACAATCATAATTTCACGCATATATCATGATCACACTTATTACCAAAATATATTTTTACCTTTCTTGTATATATGTAATGTGTGTGTGTGTAAGAAAGATAAAAAAATATGTGAATACAAATTATAATTTAATTAGCCCTTAATGTTTAATTACATTAATTAACTCTTAACGTTTAATTTTAATCTGGATATTTCCCATCTCTATTCTAAAAATACGAATAAGTCATTTCGAGACAAATCCATGTCATACGAAACTTACACAACGCTGGTGACATAAATGTAATTAAAACTCAGACTGCCAATTATAATTTTACAGCATTATTAATTATTGAATCAAATGCATTGAAAACCGAAACTAACTCATTCTGATGTAATAGTTCATCCTGAACACAAGCAATTTGCTTTCTGCACTTCGGCCCAAATAGATAGGTGCTTGCTACTCTCTTTTTATCGTAAAGCTATCAAAAATGTAAGGGTTTTGAAAAGGTAAGTGTAGTGTGCCAGTTTGAATGTGGTCACAAAATGTTTATTGAAGTAAAAAGGAATATTAATTTGCCTCGGCTGCCAAGTTTGCTCTTCTTTATGGATCAACAGTCTACACTATCAACGTTTCTACAACATGGCGAAAGGAAGTATCTTTTTATCTACTCATTCAATATTCCTACATCATCGTATCTAAGTTTGTTTCATTACATGTATATATATAATCAGCAAGAAGTGCAATTTTTCCTAAAACTGTAAACGTGCCACTTTTTCATTACGTATACTTAAATACACTGAAATTTTTCACCAGAATTGTTTACACAAACGCATTTACAGCGAAATCGCCATAACTCCTTTAACTTACGGTAACCTTTGACAAATTCTGACTGTTTTTCCAAAAAGGAAAAATCAAGACTATCACTTTCATCCCCCTTTCAGTATTCATTACATAGCCTATCATTCAATATCCAGAGATATCTCTCGTTTTTTTTTTTTTTTTTTTTTTTTTTTTTTTTTTTTCTTGGGAGGGGGGGCAGAGAATGGAAAACTCAGACATTCGGAAACATCGTCAGGCTCCAAATCAAGTTCGAGAAATGATCGTGAAAAGGGAATATTTCGTAGTATCTGGATCTGAGTGTAGCATTTGCTGTGTCTTAGATGTGATATTTTTTCCCTATTGGAGTAGAAGATAAAAAATATATAAAAAGCGGCGCTGAAAAATCTTCTTCTTGACAGAAACAAGACAGAGGGTGTCTTGTATTATTCAAACCGGCACTCATACACTGCATGAGGGTGGAAGCAAGAGCACTCTTGCATATTTTAGAAGGCTAAGAGTTTTCCACTGTCATCGTTGTAGCGTGTTTTGCATGGCAGATGATCTCCAAAACTTACGTTTTCCATGCCTTTTTGCTCTTACTGAACATAGACAAAAACGAATTGAGCTTCGACCTTTGTTGGTAGCTATCCGTAAAAAAAAGGGGGACGAGGAGGGGAATATAAAGAAAGATATATATTTCTTGCACTTTTCGCAGATCTTACCTCAATTTTTTAGATTTCATTCTTGTTCTTGGACGACTTAAGGTGGTTTTACACGCACTTCCTTCTCTCGTAGGCACTCTTTTACGCTTGAATTTAAAATGTTCTGAGGGAGAATTCGAGAGTGAAATACGCTCAAAAAGAACACTGTAAAGTTTCATAGTCTATAAAGTTTGAAACATTTGGATTGAAACTAAAGTGTGAAATCTTAACTAAATTATAAGATACCGAATTCCATTTACTTCTACTCGCAAGTTTGAATTTATAATTCTGCGACGATGTGAACTCTTTTTTTAACTTAAAATCGACTATTCTAATGCATTAAGCTAGTACTCAGGCGTAAGAAATCTATTTGTAATAGATTCGTTTTTTCGAATTAAATAAATTAGTCACGTATAAGCAGAATATCCGTTACGCGCAAAAGAAATTAAAACCAAAACAAATGTATTTAGAAACAATGCACTTTCAGGGATTTCTTGCTTCTTCAATGTCGCTGAATAACAGATTTTTTTATTATTAATGTCAAGTATTAAAACGCATAGCCAAACACTTGGATAGCAAACAAACTTAGGATAATATTAATTCAGCAAGTATTTTAGTTAACAGGAACATTAATGCAGTTTATAGCATTGTAGAGACATTAGGATTTTTTGGAACCAGGCAAGATGAAAAACGAGCAAACGCCTTCGCCGGGAACCCTTTTGAATTCCTTTTGAGAAAATCCCTTTTGAATCCATTTTACAATCCGTTTGGAAAAAACAGTCCTTTATTCTGTCCGTACGTACAGACCTTATGGGGAAAAAAATCGTCCAAATTTATTGGGGACTGCGAAAATGGATATTTCTGTTGAAATATGATACACGAAATTTTTCGCGACTACAATACTTCCTTTACTTCGCTCAAGGAAGAAAAAGGGAAAATGATTAATACGGTCCTAAAAAAATCCCATTGTAACTGTTGTAACAATACAAAAATACAAATGCGGTGGGTGAAATGTAATCTATACGCGAATGAAAATTTACCAGATTTATTTAACTCTTTTCTTCTGTTGTAGAGATATTAAGTTATTTCGAAGCCGAGGAGATATGAAAAATGAGCAATGCCCTCGCCGAGACTCGAACCACGGACCTCTGGAATACCGGCCCAGCGTGCGGCAACCAACACCACGAAGGCGCGCTAGGAAAGCAGGAGAAATACCTTATATACTCCCCTTTTTAAAGAGGACTGGGGTTTTTAGGGAACCCAATCGCCTAATCCTGGGTGTGGGGAATTTTCTTCCAGCGCCCTTTTTAGTTCGGGCGCCACTGTAGAGACATTAGCGGACATTGCCGCACAAGGACTACAAAGGGAAGCTATCAAGCAGCTAGCTAAAATTTAAATAAGAACTAACTTTGAATAGTTTACACAAATGCCTAACACTAAGACTGGCCTTTTAAATAATTACGTATGTAGTACGCAAACTGCAAAAACTACAATAGGTTTTAAAATATCAAGAGGACTAAATCTCTGGCCTTAAAGTCGGACAGCAGCTGATTGAAAACTCGCGTGTAAGATAGAGAGAAAGTGAGCAGCAAGGCGGCTCACTTTCTCTCTGTCTAACCCTGCTCTTGACGAAAAACCACAACTTAAATACTTGAGCGTTAGCAAGTACAATTTACATAAACAAGTTAACGCGTTTAATTCTGGCCGGAAGTGGAAAATAAGAGAGGATAGTATAGTTTTAAAACAAAATAAACGTTAGTAAAACTTAAGATCCTTACAGCGTGTACTATTTTATGAGCAATCCCAACAAAAAGAATTTACGAAACCACATAATATGTGCGTAAGTATTCGTTGTACGCATTTCTCATGCAAGCAATTAAAGCTCGAGCCGTATATAAACACTGGTATTTTTATTGAAATCCAATTATTATTTCATTAAACAAAGAACTTTGGGCTTATTGATTTGTCTCTGGCTTGCCAAGTTTGTCTTTGCAGTATGTGAGATTGAACCCGGCTGTCAAATATTAAACTAAATCAATCTCGTATGACTCAGAGCTATCACACTTACTTGTAGAAGGAGAGGTTCTAGTTCGAGTTCCAGAAGATCTTTGCAAGCACTACACTCCTTGACCTCCTTGACATAACTGCCTCTTACTTTGACTGCCAGGTATTTTCGACATAAGTACCTTATTTGTTAATGACACAAAGTTGTTACACAGAGTTATTCCATTCTTGTTAAAAGCGTTTCAGTAGAAGATTGTCCCGATTCTATAATTTCAATCTATGTGGTGTGGCACCGATTCTATAATTTCAATCTATGTGGTGTGGCACCGATTCTATAATATCAATCTATGTGGTGTGGCACCAGATGCATTATACGTGAAAAGTCCACTGATGCGCAAGGAAAAATAAAAGGAAAGTTAAGAAGCTGCGGAGTAAAAAAAAAAAAAAAAAAAATGACGCTAAGCTCTCTCTTTTATCTTTACCTTTAATCTTTATCTTTATCTTTTATCTTTATCTTTTATCTTTTATCTTTATCTTTTATCTTTATCTTTATCTTTAAAAAAAAATTGACGCTAAGCTTTATTGTGCGGCAATATCTCTCTTTTAGTTTAAAGAGCCTGTGGTGTTTAATGCGTAAGATTACTAATGGAAGTGTGAGGATTATTATAGACGCATATTTTATTTTATTTTATGCTTTATTTATTACATATATTCATTCAAAATGACTATATGTAAAATTGGTCAATACTATGAGAAATAAGTACTCAAGATGTCTGCAGTTATATTCATAGTAATTGTTAAATCTATAAATGAACTGCTAAGTACACGAGGATAGTTAGTTGGCACCATATTGAGATTAAAATGATGTTTCATAAAATCAAATGCCTCACCATTTCGTTTGATGTCTACTTTGAAATCTCCCATCATAATAATAAGAAGGATCTGTATCTAGAGTCAACTCCTATTATATTACATTGATATCGTCTTTATTATGCTCTTTTGCAAACATTTCTTTCCTTCTTCTTTTGTTTGTTACACAGTGCCGTATTGTTTATTGCGTTCTGCTTCTCTTTGCCGCGACTTATTGTTCTTTTTCGAACTCTTGATTAGCCCAAAGGGGCAATTTGCCCAGAAAGGCTATTAATTTCGTTTTGGCATCTTGCGTTGGTTCACTATAAACGGCGTTTCACTTTTCAAATTGTTGACACTAAATATTAGAGCCCTATATTAGATTTAAAGAAATTAAATAATGAAAAATATGCATGAATGTATGTATGTTTCTAGCACTGTGAAAAAACAACGGTAACTAGAGTATCAAATTTTGAGTAACGTAGTCTTCCACTCGAATGTGGGCATCTGGAAGTCCAAATTTGGAATTTGTTTTACTAGCTACTTCATATTTTGTAGAACTTTAACGAATTTTTGATTAACTAACTCCACGATTTAAAAGCTAGCAATGGCACCACTGTACGGAAAGAGAACATTTTTATCTCCAGCGCGCGATACTGTGTATCAGAAATTCTAAAGATATATTTTTTTAAAATTATTCTGCAATATTGCTGTTGAATTTATAGTTTAAATGCGAAGAACATGATATTTAATAAATAAAGGTAACATACAAAACGTTAGAAAAACGTCCCTTTGGGCGTAATATAAAATCTGAAAATTTTCAGAGTTTTTTTTAAACTAATTATTAATTATTTTTCGCGAAATAAAATAAAATTTAGGAAACAGCACCCGAACACACTGACTGTCTACACACGACTGTCTACCAAACTGTCTACCAAACGACCTTGCCATTCACACGCGGTAGCGTGTGTGCGCGGACGTCACCAAAATTTCACTAATTTTGAAGCGTCACTATGTGTATACTCTCCGTTCTATTTAATTTACTTTTTTGTGTGTGTTGTGTGCATGTTTGCTAATGTGCTGTTTCATCTATCTAATGATATATTTATTTTGATTGTAACATTTGTAGTTTCGATTGTAAGCATTCGTGTACACCTCAAGTAGAGTCTTAATTTTTGCTTTCCCTTCAAAACATTATGGAGGAACTTAATTCTATGTTAAAAATCAATCCGATCAAATTTTTAAAGTGCTCCACCGATAAAAATGTCATTATGAAGAAAATATAAAAAATCTTTGTGAAAACTATTTATACAATAAAATTAAGATAAACAACAGTTTTTTTTTTTTTTTTTAAATTCTAACTCAATTTATTTTTAGACAGATTTTCTATTCAATTCCTACAGTTATTATGCATAAAAAACATATTAATCTAACAATATCCATTTCCTTCAAAACACAAATTATCTTGTTAAAACCTCTTTTCCTTCAATGAACGAAAAAAAGATGGCATGTGGAAGAGATAGAAGGTAGGGACACACTCTTGACCGATGAATTAAGTCACTGAATTTTTCAGTAATTTTTACTTTTGAATTCAGTACTTTTGAATTTCAACAATTTGTACCATTGTATTTTTCAGTAATTTGAGTACCGATTTACTCAAATTGATTACTGATTGATTTTTTGGGTTACTCATTGTATTTTTCAGTAATTTGAGTACTCTTAGACCGATGAATTCAGTCATTGAATTTTTCAGTAATTTGTACCTTTGAATTTCACTAATTTATACCACTCGATTTTTCAGTAATTTGAGCAGGTAAGCATTGATTAAAAGGAATACTACACATACAAATATTAATTTTAAGAATAAATTCTAGAAAATCTGTGACCAATATTATTTTTTTTAAATGTATCTAAAATGGTAGAAATTTGACATACACTCGTTTTTTTTATATGATTAAAATTTCTCTTAAAAAAGTCTGATAATGAATTTTGACAAGTTTTTGTGGCCCCCGCCCCTTTTTTTAAACACATGAGTTCAAAAGTTTGAAAACGGGAAGGAATATCACAGTATGTTGGGAAGTAACACTTTTTATGAACTAGACATGTGACAGAAGGCTTAATTTGATAGTATTAACGAGATGGTAACTTGTTTGTTGTTGTCTTCAGCGTTAAACATATAAAAATTAGTCGACAGCTAATTACCAAACTTGAGAAGTATAGCCCATTTTAAGGACCTTGGGATAAAGGAAGAAGGGGAGAAGAAGGCAGATGAAATAAAAAATAGCCTTAATTCCAAAACTGTGCTTCTGTTAAGTATATCATTATAAAATGCAGGATTTCATAAGCAGGAATATATATAAATATTTAGTAGTAAAATATATAAAACATCATATAAGCGTTTTAGAGTTTCCACCTTATTAACCCTATATTAAATACCTCCTACATCTATATTACAATCATGCACACATAATGAAGATGACATATTAAAGAATGGTGTTGTCCACATTGGCATTTCCGTGAGTTTTCCATGCGTAATGTAAGTACAAGTCAGTTTTGCATAAAAAGTCCTCTACGAAGGCATAATTTTACTTTAAGTTATAGATCAGAGCTTAAATTGAGCCGGAGCCTAGCTCTGCTGCTTCTAAGTTTTTGCGATGAATCATAATTCTAGCCTGAGCGCACCGGAGCCCTAAATAAGAAGGCTCTGGCACTTCTTGTAACTGAACAACAATTTCAGTAGAAATTTAAAATCTCGAAAATTTTATTTTTAACAATAAACGTATATTAAAAATTTCTTATTAAATTTTTATTTCTATCTTGGTATTTTACTTAATTTTAAATAATTATTTAATTACTTTAATTTCAAATTATTTTATTAAATAATAAGTAATTAATTATTAATTAATTAAATTATTATTAACTAAATATTAATTATTAACATTAATTAATTGATAATAATTAACTATTTAATTTTTACATTATTAATGATTTTAATAGTCATTTTATTTATTTATTTACTCTTGCTCCTCTTTGCTGACGGTCATCCATAGGGCTCCGGCACTTCTAATTTTAGAAATTAAGCACTGATATAGATGTCACGCGAATAACCATAACTTTTTAAGCAAATAAAGCAGTATTAACTAATGATAACTAATTACTAAAAATTATGAGTTATTATTTATTTAATATTCTAACAATTTATTAAAATAGAGTAAAAACTATACACATTTATTGAAAAGAAGATATACGTACATTTGAAATAAACACATACGTTATTAAAAAAGCATAGCTAATAATTAAAATTTCATTAATAAGACTAAGCAGAATTTCACCTCGGAAAATGCTTATTAAGGGAAAGATCAATTATTCATTTACGTTAAAATACATGAAAATGTTCTGCGGTAAGAATGCTGCCAACATACTGCGAGGGAAAAAAGACAACTTAAACGTAAAAAAATATTCTCAGAGAGCTGCGACCGAGAAAAATTGCTTTGTTATCTCACTATTGGCCTACCTTGATACATATCTTCATCTATAGTCAATTTATATCTATATATTGTCTAATAAATTAATTGCTGCTGTTGTAACAAGGAAAAGAATGATAATGACCTAAATGAAACTGACTTGAAAACATTAAAATTATTTCTTTCCCATTATTTTTATATGAGATGCTATATTTTGCTACAAATTCTCCAGATGCGCTGATCAAATAACCCTTCTAATTTTCGTTCTTCAAATCCATTGAAAATAGCCGGAACAAGCAAATAAAAGAAAAGGCTTTCGAAAAGTTCGTATAATAAGTATAATCTAATTAAAAGTTAAATTTGAACCTTTTAATGGAACTTCCTTACTCTTTCAATAAAAATAGAAAGCATAGTAAGCCAAATGGTAACTTATCTGCCAAAATATTACTCCGCTAATTCTAGCCGAATGAAAATGTTCGCTCTTGGAAACACGCATTTCAGAATTTACGTGAAAGTATACTTAAGCAGAATGGGAAATGCCGCAGGCCGTTTTGAAATGGGGGAAAGTTGACCTTTTCATACCGCTATTATTCAAGTACGCAATTAATCAAAGTACAATATCTAGTCTGTTGTTGTAGTACATTTAGTAAAACTTACTCGATTAAAATTCAGTAAACTTTACCAACAAATTAAATTATATTGGCGATTAAAAAAATCGCATCTAGAGAGATAACATGTGTCCGATTTTATTAATTGAAGCTATTAAAGAAAAGGAGGGATTTCCGTTTAACAAAATTTGGACCAATTACAGGGAAAGTTCCCTTAACGTGACTAATTAATCCATCAACAAAATACGCTGTGAGTGAAATCGCGTTAACTGGATAACCTAAGCAACTGGAATAATTAAAATTCGCCCTCTGCAAACGTGAAACACTCATTACACAAATATATATAACCTGTATAAGTCCTTATACAGGTTATATATATATATTAACTTTTTTAATCTTTACCTTATCGTAAAATGTAATTGAACTAATGGTTTTCGATAGATAAGTGCCACCCAACAGGATGACTCTGTTAGTGACTCTGACTGTCATACCGAAGGCTCCGGCTTCCAATCCCAAAGAAGGCATGGATGTTTGTAAATGTATAGTGTTTGAGGGGCATGGGAGCACTCAAAATATGCCGCGAGCCGAAAGTTCTCTAGAGAGGTTGGTTGTAGGAAAAGAGGGATGGGAGAACCATGGACCCGTCCCTCCTCCCGACGTGCTCTACTTCAAAACTGAGCAAAGTCATATTGTCACCTGTATAGTACCCAAGGCTCTTTCCAATCTTTCAGGCTCAGGCGCAATCTTTCCTCCTTACCAGGACAAATTTCGTGGTCTTGTTCTGATATCAGACAAGCGAGGTTAGTGAAAACAACACAGTTTGTGAAAGCTGGTGATCATATTTTCAAGATTTGGGCGGATGTCTCGACTTGATTTAATCGAGATAAAGATACTAATAATGGCTATCAAGAATTATTCGCTCATTCTTCGTTTCGACCCACCAGCGGCCGAGCGACAAAAAAGCTGAACACTGGTAGTTCGTTCCGGGTTCGAATCCCAGCGAATAGGCTAGCTGCATGGATGTTTTCGTGCTTTTCCCCATATGTAACGTGTATCCGAGCCAGTTTGCCTCAAAAAGCCCTGTACGAAGGCATCCCTCCCCTTACGCAGATAACCTCAAGAGCTTTTCCGTAATTAAATACACCAACATCCTTCGTAGTTTCCTTAACGTATGTTTTTTGGCGTGTTCTTTTCGTTACATGTAAATTATATGTGATTGAAAACTATCTCAAGTTCCTTAGCAAAAAGCTTATCCCAGTAGCTGAGTGGCTTAATGGCAGCGAAAAGCAAATAATTATCCAATGTCTTCTGGTATTCAGACAACAGACTTGCAAGGTTTCCTTATGCGTGAAATAAACACGAGTTACTTTCCTTCAGAAACTATTCCTCAACGATTAATGAATTTAATCGTAGTCTGGCCTCTAGCTTCAAGTTCGGAAACGAAACAGGGTTAGTATTTGTATTATGGTAAAACTCACGAGCACTATTTGTCAAAGACGGAAGACGACGAACTTTCTAAGAGTAACTAGAACAGAAACTATAAATAAAAATAATTTTTCCTCCTGAAGTAAAAGGATCACCACATTTTTGAAACGTATTTGAATGCTAAAAAAAGAGATGTTTAACATTTATTAAAACCTAATGCGATTAGAAATCTTGCTAATAAGATAGTGTATTTTTTAGGTAACTTATTAATCATTTACATTAAGAGGAAAATATCATTTCATTCAATAGTGCAAATCAAATCCGCATTAAACTTGATTGATTATCGAATGGAAAGGAAAGCAAATAAAAGTGAAGCTTCTGTAAAATTAAAAAGAAAGTGTTGTACTAAAAAAATAAATCTAATCTACTTTCTCTCCAACAAGTTCAAGAAGCAGATGATTGCTTCTGGTCCTTTTCATATGTAAATAATGATTCACCTTTTATTAATCGCTTTTGTTCACTAACTAGTACTTCGTTTTGAAGATCTACAGTGAGAAAAAATATTGTACTTTGAATCTTTCGAGAGATTACAGTCTCCGCTAAAGAAGATCAAGGAAGAAAAAATTACAAAGCTGCAAATGGGCGACTCTTACAGTCTCCTTCTCTTTCATGATCGGCTGTTTCTCCCCTGGGACCGCCTACCAAGGGTGGGGCCATCAGTCGGGGGGTGGAGAAATCTTCATCGTGTGAGCATTTCACGGTTTGACTACCAGTTAATGTGGCGGTATACTATTTCCTGAAACGAGTGATAATAATTTCACGCCTTATTCGGCAAAGTGAAGTCTAGCATCTTCTAACATTTAAGCGTTTTTTCACAGAATAAGTATTTTTATTAATAGGTATTGCAAACCGATATTTCTTGTCATCATAATACGAAAAGAGCTACAAATTTTCGGCTTTGAAATTGTACTTTAAATTAGCATATATTCCTGCGTATAATGCCCACTTTTAATACAAAAAAAAAAAAAAAAAAAAAAAGATAGAAACGTACGAATGCGCGTCAAACACCGGATATAAAAAATGAGCTAACAGAAAGTAGATTTTTACATATACCTAAATGGTGTTTATTTAAAGGAAATGACGTATACCTTATGGATTAAAAATTTTTATTATCGGATAACATGAAATGTTTGTCATGTTCGTTTTCCGTTATATCTTCAGGCACATCATCTAATTCTGTTTCGTCTTCACTATCACTGTTACTCTGATTCTTAAATAAAATAATCATCATCAGTTCCGTCTTTCACCAACACCAAACATCCTTGCTGTAGCACGATTTCCATTTTCTTTCACAAACTGAATGACTTTGAATTTGAAATCAGCACTGTGTTTTTCTCATTTGGCAGGAGCCATATTTACACTAAAAGGAACACTAGATCAACTGTATTTCAACTAAAGCAAATGCGATTTATTAAACCTCCGAAATCACGGCTTGAAATGACTACAGAAAGAGAAAACACCGGACTTCTAATTCCGCGAATTCATTCGAGTCGACAGGGCATTCTTACCCCAACTTCTGCTCGCCTTTTCTTGAAACCTTAGAATAACACTCTTGTACACAGCTGCATTGAATACAACCCACTCTCTCTGCAGAATCATTTACTCCAACAAGCATTTCCCCTCACATACTCATTGTTCCCCTTATCGCTTGTCAATTCAGTATACCATTGTTACAATGCCTGGGAAAAATCTTCAAATGAATGGCTTCGAAAGATAAGAGCCTCGCACAAGTATCTTCGAAGTTTCTTCGTAAAGAAAAGGGTGCGCGTTATATGGCGAATACACCTAAAATAAAAACTATAGTCTGAAATTACAGGTGAGAGTTATACACCGGTTCGCATTATACGCCAGAAAATACGGTATGTTCAAGCTTTTCAGGAATCTTGAAATAAACTGCAATTAAAATCATAAATGCTTCGAAAAAAACTTTTGTAAGTGTTTATTGATGACCTAATGACGAAGTCTCAACTTTCACTAAGGTTTAAATCGAAAGAATAATGCAGTTAATCCATTTCTAATTTAGTTAAGTGGCTGAAGGAAAAATAGTTACTTCTCATCTTCAGAAATACTTATGAAAGTTTCATGTGTAGTTTTGAATAGGACTTCAAGTTTTTGAATAAAGTATGGTAGTAGAAAGCATTTATCTACAGTGTTTAATAATTTCTTTCCTGTCGTCTGTTTAAATGAATAGCCGAAGTGTCATTGCCCCTACTATAAACCAAAGTTCATTGTAATAATATATTTTAGGCTGCATTTTTTAAAATTAATGAAAATATTATTCTCTCACCATTTACAGGCCTTAATTTTTCAAGCTAAATCGAAATTTCAGTTTTTTTTACTTTAGCCCCCTCCCTATTAACCATTCATATGTTTCCTTAGTTTACTTCTAAATGTTTATAAAGACTGCTCAATTTAAATTTCGGTTCGATCGTTTCTTTTTTGCAAAATTATTGAAATTAGAGTTTTCAGTAATTGTCAAATAAGAAGGCTAATTAAGTGATCATTAATTAACTAATCAAGAAGTGTTGAACTCAGCTGGCAGCATGAGAACGTACCAATTGATTCGAAAATTCACCATTGGAAAAGTTAATTGATTCAAACAAATTAGTACAAAAAACTGGTAAAAGCCAATACAAACTGCACAAAATAATAACCGAATAATCGATTGCCAGAGCATTCCAGGAATGCATTTTTCTCAGAGGCTCAAGAAACTGCTTTCTGCGTTGTGTATAACTTTAGATTTAAAAAAAAAAAAAAAAGTGCATTTAAATAATCTTGTCATGTTAAGTCATGATTTTTCACTCGAAAATGAACGCGATTATAGAAGCTGCGAACATATTTTGAACCCTGCAGTGTGTTATATATAATACAAAAGTTAAATCTCCATTACAACTCCCTTGTATAAAACAGCTGTAGAAACTGTGTTCTAAGTGAAAAAGAGAAAACAATTATTATTATAATTTGCCCACGTTAATATGGTTTTGTTCTTACTAAAGCAAAGTTTGTTAGAAAGAGCTGAAAAATATTATCTTAATATCGCGGCGGATACTTTTAATGTTCTTTTCTCGTTTCTGAGCATTCTCAGTTATAACAGATAATAAACTCACCACTCTTAAAAGTGACCCACAACTCATCTGACTAAAAATATTCCACACTTCGTTTTTATGATTTGCAATAAACGCAAAACATTTTATCCTTTCCGTATGATTTTATTCCTTACAATTTACAATTAATTAACAATTTTAGCGGATCTAGCCTCTTTTCTTCGTATAATTTTCTTTCTTCAAATGTATTTTTCTTCACATTAATTAATTGCATTTCACTAACTGGCTACAAATGGGAAGCAGCAACTGAATATACTTTATTCGCAATTGCAAAATCAGTGAAATTAACGAAAATATTATTAACTATAATGCCCGTATATACGTATAATAATGTGTAATGTATTGAATATATGTTTTTGCTAGACTTCCGCTTTCTGGAAGCTAAATGTAGAACACAGTGCATCTTGCGAGTATGTTATGAAGATTTATTAAGTAATAGGAAGTCCAGACGCTTAAAAAAGTTACGCTTTCTGTAATTGCCACCAATCACTCCTGGTATCATATATATATATATATATATATATATATATGTGCGCTTGCGTAAGCAATTAATCCAGATCGTTATAACTTTCTCTCAAAGGCAGCAAAATCATAGTAAAGTGTTAAATGTAGTGAAATTCAGGCAATTATCTTTAGATGCTAAAGAAGTGAAAATGCAAATAAATAAATAAGTAAATAAAAGAAAGAAAGAAATTAAAAGGAAGAAATAACCAAAAATTTCAAAACTCTGCCAAGACGTGGGGAGTTCGAATTGAAAATTACTAAAAAATAAAGCAAAGTATCATATTTAAAAAATAAAGCAGGGAATTTAAATTAAATTAATTGGATTAAAGTTCCTTCTTCAAGGTATCACACATCAACAGTAATGATTACAAAATCCTTCGAGGTTGCGTTTTTGATATTTGGAAAGGTAGGAAAAGTTAAAATTTCCTATCACCAAGAGATAATACAATTTGAAAATAAATAAAAATACAATCGATACTTATCGTTTAGAGTCGCCCTTGGCGAGAAACAGACGGTTACCGATATAGACGCAACACTGTTGCGCCAAGGACAAAAATAATTTCCATGTTAGTAATATCATCAAGGCGCAACAGAACAATAAAATTCCAATGCAGGATATAGCAGTTAAGAATGGACAAATATAATTCGAAACTTACATTTAGCATGTTTCCTGATCTGCAGGTAATTGTAAATAATTTTAACATGCTGTGAAAACGCAATGTAAAGGATCTCAGTACTATTTCTTTACTTCCTGAGCCTCGTAATTTGCCAAAGTAGGAACCAAATAAGTTTGAAACTTGCTGATGCTAATGCTTTATATTCCACAAATTTTCTGTCTGTCATGCAAACTGGCATTCATGCATTGAAGCAATTAGTTCTTTATCTACATACCATTCAAGAGTATATCTCATAACTTTAATTTCCGTATGAACTAAAAAATCTTAAATTCAGTTAACCACTCATATTGAATTCGCAAATGGCATTACAACTAAATGTTTCAGACGAAGATTGCTTCTAGAGAAAAACCCTCTACACTAAACTTTAATGTGCAAAGACGATTTATCAGATGGCTGAAGAATTTCATGGCGGGATTAAATTATTTTTCCAAACATCATTCTGTGTTTGTTTCTTTCAATGGCACGAGAAAAAAAGGTAACTTTAAACGTAACGAAAATGCACTTTTGCATTACAAGCATCAAGACACGGGACCTGAAGAAATACGCGAAATTCAACTTAAAGCTCATGTGCAAATTATCATTACGAGAGAATTAGAACATGAACATTTTATTTATTTATTTATTTATGTATTTACTTATTTTTGAATTCAGGGATAAAGGAAAGTTTGGCTAAAGGTTTGTCATAATGATGTAATATAGTAAGTAAATCTAAGTTAGCTCATATGGCGTTTTATCGCAATTTCTGACATTTAAAACACTATAAAATATATATAATTATTATTAGAGTTCTTTAGTTCATCTGTACTATATATAACTATATACTACTATATATTATATAATATATATATGTATATAACTATACACTACTACCGTATATATATTTATATATAATATATAGTAGTATATACTATATATACACACATATATAATACAGGTAATTCGATGTTTTTTCCTTTTATAAATTATTCATTTTTACTACACCATATTAAATGTTACAATAGAATTTTTACTAATTATTTTTATTAATATTGATAAGTTTAAAATTCTTATTTTATTTAAATTCATTACTTAGCAGCAGTATTTTGCTACTAAACAAGTGGACTATTTTTTATCATTTCAAAACTTTTCGGTAATGTTACGGATTAAGAACTAGCTACTCTTTTTATTTTTTATTTTTTAGATCAAATTTTAGTTTATTATTTTTTTATATTTTGGATTACTTCTGTTTCACATGTTTATTGAATTCGAACCACTCAAAATTAAATCATTATTTAGATTTTTAAGCTTTTTGCTTATTTAAGGTTTTGATGCTATAATTAAAAAAAAAAAAAAAAAAAAATACCCCGGCCTGTATGGTTTCAAAATTTACATATGTTTTTATTTTTTCATGTGTTGAATTGCTTACATTTTTATGTTTTATATTTTGGACTCGGTCTGCTCAAAATAATATTTTTATGCTTTTTTAAACTTGTTTATGTTTTTGATACTATAATTTTGCAATTTTTTACACCGCTTATTTCGGCTTGGTGGGGTTGGATTGATACAATTGCAGATTATTTTAATTGTTTTCCTAAGATTATTTCAAGTTTTAAACTTTAATTTTTGACTTTAATGATTGAGAGACAGAAAGAGGCTGATTTTTTTGCTTCTGTCGTTGCATCAACTCCCTGATGAAGACGCAGTGAAAGATGTAAATTTCTATTTCATTTTTGTTTTTGACATATTTTACGCCCTTTTTCTTGCAGTTTGCCACTGTGCTACTGATACTTGATTTTTAATATACGTTTATTCCGAATTGAATATGGATGAAGTTTAAGCGCATTACTGATTTTCATTTATTTTAATTTCTTTACATTATGCCCGGGTTCGAATCCCAGGAAAGGCATGGATATTTGTAAATGTATGGTGTTTGTTCGGCATAGGGGCACTCTCTATATGCGGCAAGCCGAAAGTCCTCTCGAGAGGTTAATGGTAGGGGAAGGGAGGAGACCATCGGACTCGTCCATCCGGGATGCTCTCCTCAAAATTGGGGGTGGAACTGAGCTAAAGTCGGGCTATCACTGATATGGTGCTCAAGGTTCTTGCCAACGATACGAGCATTTGAGTCTTTGCCGCGATGAAAGTCGTGGGCATGTGCTGATGATTTTCGGACAAGTGAGAGTGGTAATAACAACAACAAAGTTATCGACCGTCAAAGGAAAACCCCCAAAGGAACTTCTTATGCCCCTACTTCGGTTACAGGATGTATAATATGATGGAAATTGGATTTTTTAATAAATGCGTGATTTTGAGGAAAGTCAAATTTCTTTTGGCAAGCGTTTTGTGCACGAATTCTTTCTCTCTAAAATACTTTGCATTTGTAGATCATCATGAAAAAATTAAGTCTGCTATAAATGAATGTGAATATTATAACAAATTATTATCTGCCTCTATCGTTGCTTTTTCAGCATAAAAGTGTTGGATATGGATGGATTTAATTGGTGTTGCACAGATTTGAACCAGAATTATAATGTTAATGAAACTAAAGAAAATTTATATCTCTACATATGAAAATAATTAATCAATATTGTGATAATTTTTTCAATAAATGCTTCAAACTGTAGCGTAATAAAATGGAAAATCATAACCTTGAATGTCGAGAAATATTTTTGAGAAATTAAAGAAATGAACAGGCAAATTAATGCGTACAAGCAAAAACCAAAAATTAAAGAAAGCGCGTGAAAAATGTTAGAAAGAGTGAAAATTTTTTCACAGAAATTTAATTAACCTATACATTTTTCTTCAGATATGTAGAGGTTAGTTAACAAACACCTTGGCCGGTTGTATCAAAAGACTTATTTTGAATTTTTTTCTTTTGAAAAAAAAAAGGGGGGGTGGGGGAAGAAAATAAAATCAAAATTCAAACAAAAAAAAAAGGGGGGGAAAGAGGAGAAATAATTTAGAGCTGTACCTTGCAGATAACTTTTCCAACGCAAAAGAAGGGCGTGCATAAAATATGTCGAAATGGAAAAGAAAATAAGAAATATTTCATATGATTTAGTATCTTATATTCTGAAACATTTATTACCAGTAACTTTTAAACTCGCTTGAGGAAATTTTTATTAACATTAAAATCATTCAAGTTTTTCCGTACTATGTGCACAATGATTTAATAACCAGTGTGCACAATTAAAAATTTCTCTCGGATGCTTTTGTACGATTAACATACCAAGGTAGCCCATCGAATGTAACATTCCGGACGAAGGCACTCTTTATTTTCAATAAACAGATCCCCCGATCTTCTGTTCTTTTATCAATGAAGTTTAAGTTACGTTCTAGGGAAGGATTTCAGATCTTCAGGACGCAGCTAATGCACGCATCTATTCAGTCTGCATACTTCTACAATGGATAAAAAGCAATGACCGTCATAGCTTTAATTCTTACTTTGAGGGTGAGCGAAAAATAGTGAAGAATGTCCTTGAAAGTTAAAGATCAAGCGTAAACATTATAAAAAATAATTTGTTACGGACCCATTTTGGGTATTAATAAGGATTAATTACAGGAACTACGGCTTTTTACTTCTTGCATACACCGCCCTTAGGCACTACAAGGAAAGGAGAGGGAAGCCTTCGTGGAGGACTTTCAAGGGAAACTGGCTCGTATCCACGTTACACATGGGGAAAACCACGAAAAAACGCCCATACAGCCAGCCCGTTCGCCGGGACTCGAACCCCGGACCGAACTACCAAAGTTCACCGGCTTTTACTGCTCGGCCGTTGGTGGACAGAAATTACGATTATGGACGAACTTTCCTGTAAGATCATGTTAGATGGAAAAGTAGACAGAGGAGAGGTTAGGTTAATTGATACACACGAGGACTACCTGACTAAAGGTAAGAATGCCTTCATGGAGAATTTTCCAAGGGAAACTGGTTCATATTCACATTACTCACGGTAAGGGTACGAAACCTTCCAATGCAACCAGTCCATTCACCGGAATTTGAACCCAGGAAAAACTACCAGTATCCGCTCAGCTATTGGTGGGTCTTATCAGAGAAGTGAGTCTTTTACTAGAAAATCGGTTTGAATCCGAAATAATTCAAATTCCAAATTCATTTGCGTAGGAGTACAATAACTTTAGATAATTAATTAAATTATTTAATTTTGCTAATATTCAAATTTCTTGTCACTTAAAGCATGAGAGAGAGGAAATGCCTCAAAAAATTTACATTTAGATTCTAAGGGGGCTAATCAAAGAAAGAAGTAGTAAGAAATAATACCATTAAATAAATGATATCAAAATTACCCAAACGTAAGCCAGCTCTTCAAAATGTAAGAGGGAGAAAATCCTAAATAAAAATTCTGAAGAGGGTTTTAAGAACCATTCAAAATATTATATTACATACACAGGATTTAGATAGACTTAAAATCAGCCGAAATCTTAACGAACGTGGCTTTTGATTTGTATTAAAAAATAACAAATAATAATATCAAAACAATAAAAAATTCTTAAATAGTTAAATGAAATTATATCGAATGCAAACTCAGAGCTAAATATCACCATAAAAAGTGCATCTTTTAAGCATTTGTATCTGAATACTTTGTTGATATCTCGGATTTAAAGCCTTTTGTAATGTATGTTATGTGAGATTCTTTTAACGGTTTATACGATTTTCCAGACTAAAATTAACGCGAAAACTCTTTTGCGTACATTAGGGCATATTTTGAAAGCTAATTTCATTAATTTTTATTCTTTTTCCATTCAAATTTTTTTCGTATTTTTGAAAATTAAAAAATGTATTATTTCCGAAATCTGGGGAGCTTCTTTGTATAAAAAATAGCAGCTAAATAACTTCAGCTAAATAACAGCTAAAATTATTTATCTTGAAACATTATGCATTTGAGAGACTGTTGTTTTTCTCTAAAAGGATTTAATATTAGCATATTTAGCATTGCGCGTATTTACATCAAAATTGAAAACATGTCCTTTACAAACATGGCGAAAAATTTCGTAAAATTGTATAATTAACATGCAATGTTAATTAGTATGTTAAAGATAAATAAACCAATAAGCTCATAAACTTATTACAAGAATTTAAACTTTAGGACAAAACACAAAATAGAGACTTTTGTCATCTAATTAAAATATTCAAAAGACGTTCCACGTAATTAAGAAACTATCTAATGCTTAAAATTAAATGGTTGCTCTAATTTCTACTCGTCATGTAAAATTAACTAACGATGCAAATTATATCTAATCTAAATTCCATTTTCTTCCGGAATGAAAGTTTGGTAAATGTTATTTTCTTTCAATTTATTTTTAGTTCTCAGAATTAATTGATTTCTCTAAAACAAAAGCGAAAATAAAAGCTCAGGAAGAAAAAATGAATTTTAATTAATGCAAGCCTTAATTTCGAATTTGTTTCACGCTGAATCCGTAGGCGAAACATCATACCATTCCGATTAATTTTAGATTTAGGCACATTTTCACATTTTGCTTATATACGCTGTTCCAGAAGATACAAAAGAAAATTCAAGATAAGTTAATATTTAAAGTTTATTTTGAGCAATGCATTGCATAAAGATGACTATAAATATATTTCTACAATTTAAAATATAAAAAAATTAATTCCAAATTTTTAGATATGAACTTAACAAATCAATAAAAGTAATTTTCTTCCGCTTTATGTCTCTGCTAACTTGAGATTATTTTGACCCCTATTAGTTTAAAAAATCTCCCTAAAGGGGGTAGAACAGATTCAAAGTAGTCAAACTTAGCTTGACTAGTTTATCTATGTCACTGCCCCTTTTAGGCAAATTTACAAATTAATTGCGGGTAAAATAATCTCAATGTAACGGATTCGACATGAAATGGAACGAAAATAATTTTTTTATTGATTTGATAAAGAAAAAAAAAACTTGTTTAATTAATTTTTAGCATGAATATAACACACTAATAGTTCATATTTAAAATAATTAAACTTCTTTATTTAAAAAAATTATTTAGGATACAAAACAAAGAGGTGGAATAACATAAAACTTAGACAGGGACAGGCATTTTTGCTTACGATCGCATTTTTTAAGATTTATATCTAAAAAATTGGAAATGATTTTTTTTTATATTTTAAACTGAAGATATATATTTATAGTCATCTTTATGCAATGCATTGCTCAAGTTAAACTTTAAATATAGTAATTTATCTTGAATTTTTCTTTCTTTTCTTCTGGGACAGCGTATGTAATCAAAATTTGAAAATAGGCCTTTAAATATGTAAGAATTTAAATTGTCATAAAAAATTCGCTTTACTCGATTTTATTTAATTTTAGAAGCATTATTAGTACGAGTCTCAACCGCTTATTTAGAAACTTATCTAATGAGCACTATTTAAATCATTTACTTCCGTTCTTATCAACTTCACAAAATTGAAACCGTAGTCTTTTCCCTGATAAAAGGGTGAGATAGGGTATAACATATGTTCTAGTGAATTAACACAAACAGATATTTTCATGGTTTTTATTAAAAAAAAAATCTTTTTGCTTCGTTAATTTTTATTAACGATTAAGATAACAGCAACCATCTCGTAAAGCGCAAATTTGACAAGTGAAATCTTCAAATCAAATGCCGTTAGCTTTAATCATCACAAAGACCTTTGAACCAGCTGTCTCAGCTACGCTGTGTGGTTTTCATCAGAGTTAATGATATCTAATAAGCAGAAGTGTGCCTAACTTTCCCACTTTGGCATCAGGTCATAATGCTGAAATTATGACATTTTTCCCCCTCTCTGTGATGTATTGTTTTCATTTCTAAAATTAACGAGAACCAGTCTACGCAAATATTACCATGGTTTCCCTATCTTCATTTCTTTTTTCTTCGTACTAAGATAGCAGCACTGTTTTTTTTTTAATAAGACGCGGCACATTTGATTCGTGTAGGAGGGAGGGAGAAAATTGCAAAATGAACTACGTTTACAGTAATTGATAAAAATAAAATAAATAAAATAAAATAAAATAAATACAATTAAAACCTAATAAAATCTGAAGGCTTTCAGATTTTACATTACGCTCAAAGGGTCTTTTTTTTAACATTTTGTGTTTTACCTTTATTTATTAAATATCATGTTCTTCGCACTTAAACCATCAAATTCAATTCAACGGCAATATCGCAAAATAATTTTAAAATGAGCATATCTTTAGAATTTCCGATACACAGTGTCGCGCGCTGAAGATAATAGTGATTTTTTTCGTACCGTGTTGCCATTCCTCGCTTTGAAATCGTTGAGTTTGTTAATCAAAAATTCTTTAATGTCTGACAAAATATGAAATAGATAATAAAACAAATTTCAAATTAGAGCTTCCAGATGCCCATATTCGGTGGAGGATTACGTTATTCAAAATTTGATGGCTCTAGATACCGTTATTTTATCCCAATGTGAGAAACATACATATATTTATGCAGATTCTTCATCATTTAATTTCTTTAAATATAATACAGGGCTGCAATATTTGGTGGCAACAGTTTGAAAAGTGAATCAACGCAGAAAGGGAATTGACGCAAAATGCCAAAAGGAAATTAATAGCCCTTCTGCGCTAAATGTGTTTAAATGAAACTAAATATCACTCAATAGTATCAAAAATGAAGATAATAACATAACGTAAAGTAAATTTAAATAGATAATAACAATAAATGTTCGAAAAATTATTCAATCAATTTCCTATTAAAACTATACGTCGATTCAAGAAACAAGGCCTACTATTTAATATTTCATAAACCTGTGAAAGTCTAAAAAAAAATTTACAATGATTTAAAAAAAAAAAAAAAAAAAAAGCAGAACACCAAACACGTTCTATTCCCAGTTGCAAAATGTACAGTAGTACCCTCCCCGTTATTTCTAATATATATGGATTAAGTTACCCGTAGTTTAAAAAATTAATGAAAAATTTTGAAAACTCAAGAAATAAATGAAATCTGAAAAATAAATGAAGTTTGTAAACTGGAAAGGGCTTTCAATCTCACATGGTTGTATAACATCGGCAAGTATATGTGCTAATACGCGCTTGGGACCAAGGGACCAAGGCGTTTGGATTACGAAGTACTTTTGCAATTAATTGCAATTACCTCCACATCATCGTTCATAAAATTGAAATAAATAAGAGAGAAGCAGTCGCTAAAGTAGATGAAAGAGCAGATAAGCTGAAGTCAAGAGTACCTTAGGGTCCTCATTGTTAGGACACAGGAGGAGAGTACAAGAGTTTATCACAATTGAAAGGCGTTTAGCCCCCCGTAGTGAATCAACGTACGCTGTCTGGAAATGTTTTTTTTTTTTTCTTTCTTTTTTTTTTTTCTTTTTCTTTCTTTTTTTTTTTTTTTATGCGGTACTTTGACATAAAAGCATTATTTTTACTATCTCATGAAACTATGCCCAATTCTGTGTAATTGGTTTGAAGCCATTCACCATTGCGCTGCATTTAGAATGAAAATGATTTTGTATTATATATTAAAATATTAATTTTTCTCTGCAAATATTATTCTATACACTCAAACAGAAGACCTTGCAAAAGGAGAAATCTTAGAAGCTCTTGCCACATTTTCTATCTGTTTTGATACACAAGTATTAAATTACTTTTAATTTTTGACACTTGACTATATTTTTAACATTTCCATCAAAATGTTTATTAAATGCTCTTGAAAAGATTAAAAAAATATATTTAAAGCACATAAATTTTTTCATAAGCTTATTTATTATCTAGATTTCGAAAAGAAAAATGAGCACCGACGCAGAGTCGTAGCTAGGGTTTTCAGCGCCCGGGGACAACTGAAGATTTCGCGTCCCCACCTGTTTGCGAAGCATGGAAAATATTTAATTCTAAGATAAATCAGTTTGGCATCCCACAGATACTGAGCGCTGGGACAGATGTCCCCCCTTGCCTACGTCTAGCTACGCCACTTCATCCATGTTGAAGTTAAAAAAGAAAAATGGCTAATAATCCCAAATTTTTTTATGCACAGTATCAAGTAATTCCCATATATTCACTGAGAGAGATTACAAATACAAATATTCCAAAAGCTGATAGACAAATGTGGTGACCCTGTCTAGGGAAAAATAATATGTATTGGTTTAATAAACGTACGAGATGTCTTGTACTTTTACGTGTGCTGTATAATATCAGAATTCATTGCTAGTTTCATACACGGGGTTAATAAGTAAGGCAGCTCAAGACGTTGCTCTTCAGGCCATGAAGGATATACAATTCAATTTGTTGACCATTTGCTAGTCTCACAGAAATTAGCCCCTTCCGATTTCCACACTCTCAAGAAAAAAGAAGCAATATCATCCAACAAACCTTTTCCGTCCGATGTCGGAGGCAGTCCATCCGATACGGAGTTGTATATAAACCAAGATTTTCTCGAAGGAAATATTAAAATTGAAAAATAAGCTAAAGATCCGTATTACATTGTAAAGTTGCGCGCTTCCAACCTGCACGCAACAAAGTGGTGACTGCTGAGAACTGGAAATAGACCAAAGTCTTGAGAAGGGTTTAAATCCCTTTTTATTCAACTTTAGAAATTACAAATGCGTGCTTTTGACGCTCACAAACTACGCCGACCCGGCGGTAAAATAAAAATAAGAAACTGAAAAGAGATAATAACAAGTGACTAACTACGAGGCTCTCTAAACGTAACTAACCTCACCGCGTTCTAAGATACCGCTGATACTTTAGCGAACTTCTGAATATTACGTTGAAAAATTAACAATTTGCCGAGGCAAGCACACAGGCCGAAACGCGTGGTTCTTCAATTTCTAACTAGCCACCTCCACACTCGTGAAGCAAGAAAGCACCCTTTCGAACTCGTTTCCTTTCTATTTAACTCAGAATACTTCCGCTGATAATTTGAATCCTTGCGCGTTCTACTAAAATTTACATACTCTAGCATTGGCAGTTCTAAGGGAAAGTAAGGCTTAACAGGAAAGATAGTTTAAACTTAAAATAAATGTTAGTTAAAATAAATATAAACCCTACAACATTACAATGCGCATTGATAAGAAATTTTTTAAGCTCATGCGCATGTATGTCTTCTCATTTCAAGCGTCAGTTCATTCTTACATGATTCAAGAGTTTACAAGCGATTGGAAAAAGCATTGCGAAGTTATTTGTTTCAATCAAATCAGCTACCTAAAATATTTATGCATTATTTTTCTAATTTAGCCATTAGCAAAAATATTAGCTCATATTAATTAAATACATAATTAATTAATACAAAATTTAAATATGAAATTAGCTCATATGAAATACAAAATTTAAATATGAAATTAGCTCATTAAATACAAAATTTAAATATGAAATTAGCTCATATTAAATATAAAATTTAAATATGAAATTAGCTCATATTAAATATATTCATTGAATTTAGTGGTTATTCATGTAATGCCGGGAAGTGAGATCTATTATAGGCACGTTGCATCTTATCTTATCTATCTGTCCTCGGGTATTTATACCGGACTAGTCAATGATCTTCGAAGATCATGGTATACGCCGAAAATATCGCGGACACCTCAATCCAAATGCGCTGTCTGGATCAATGTTTCTTCGCTTATTGAGTATTTAATTTATTTAACTAATAGAAGAAAAAAAAGGATTTAATTTTTATTAAAAAATAACAAATAAATAAAGTGAAAGAAAATAATTTTACGGTTTTTAAATTAATTAAACAACTGTTAAAGAAAAAAGAAGTAGTCAACGAGTAATATAAATAACCTTATGCAGGTCGTCATCTTTCATTTTCTAAATTTTTGGACTACATTTTTCATGAAAAACTGTCAATGCAAATTCATAAAAGAGATTAATTAAAAAATTATTTTTAATAGTCAAGTACATATATTAAAAATTATATTTACTGTTATATGTAGCATAAATTTTCTACTCATTTTCAGTTTATCAATTCTTTAGTTTCCTTCTTGCTTCGTGAGAGAAAAATTATTAATTAGTCAAAAAATATGAAATATGGAAGTAAGCACTCTTTTTACAAACCTCAACCTCACAAATCATTATGCGAATATACATTTGCAAGTTTTAAAGCCTGAAAAACACATGTCTGCCAGGTTATCGTCATGCAATGATTTGTAGGCGCTTTATTTTTTACCGCGGTAAAGACTATGTTTTAAAACTACCATGTTTTGGAACCGCTTTATTTCCGAAGATGATGTTTATTATACCATGACGTTTTACAGCTGCGATGTTTACTCCTTGCTTTCTTTTCTTCCGCGATGTTTTGTAGGACGATGTTTTCGCCTTTCGTTGCTCTCTCCGCGATGTTTTCGCCTTTCGTTGCTTTATCCGCGATGTTTTCGTCTGTTGTTCTTTACTATGTATTTAATCTCTCCTTACCGGAAATTATTCAGAAACTTTTTAAATTATTGAATTCGAAATTCCATGAAATTTCTTAAAAAAACACCTCCCTGTACATTTTATTAAAAATTCACATTCAGGGTTCCTTTGTTTATGTATTTGAAATACTTTTTCTTCCCTCCCTTTCCTTCACTCACCTAAAACCATGGGTTTATTCCCTTTTCCCTCAACAAATGGCTTTGATAACTTTCACTTTCAAAACTTTGAGTTTATACATTTCGCATTTACGATAGTTTATTCCCTTTATGCATCTAATTTTTCCATAGTAGCACTTACTCCAATTATCCCTTGATTTAAATCAATTATTAAAGTTTTTTGATGACATCCGATTACTTGTGATGTCCTAATCAATCAATATGGTAAGTAATGTTTCAGAATTTCTTAAGTATTACTTATTTTCAGAATTTAAAAATATCTTAAAATTGTGTATCAATAATTCTGTAAACGTTTATTGTCAGTATGTGCAGCCACTCTGATTGTTTCGGTTAACGACTCTGGCTGCCGTACCGATGGTCCCGGATTAGAATCCCAGAGAAGGCACAGACTTTTGTAAGTGTGTAGTGTCTGCGTGGGATGGAGGCACTTAAAATGCTGAGGAGCCGAAAGTCTTCTCGAGAAGTTTGGTGATAGGAAAGAGGAGTGAGAGATCCTTTAACCGTCCCCTGGGTGTTCTCCGTCAAAAATAGTGCGGAGCTGCACCATTAGTGTGTTGGGACTGTACTTGTGCGAATAATTACGAAATTCTTGTGTCTCGCCCCACTTGTGCCTGTACCTTTCTTTATATTCGCATTTAGTTCGAGGATAATCTAAAGGTACAATAAGCATGCATGAATATTTATTTATTTTGTGTTTAATTACATTTTTTAAGAATTAGGACAGTAATATCGAGAAGTATAGTAAAATTATCGAGGAAAAGAAAAGAACTATAGGAAACATTACGTTGCTTAATTCTTCTCATAGACCTTTTATTTTTATTTTTCTCAGTTATGTCACATTTGATATAAAACATGATCTTCAACTTAATAAATTTTAATTAATTAATTTTATAACCTTTTTCAAGTAACAGGAAGCCCTTTCGAGAGTTTTAAGGGTAAATCAAAATAGATTCCATTTATTCAGGATATTTTATAAACTCTTCGAGTATACAGTGTTGCAAGTTGCGTGTATTGACTATAAACTGCGACCACCTGGATAGCTTCCAAAAACTTGGCAGTCCCACTCTCTATTTACTTGCGCTATTGATTATTTCGTTCCGAGAAAGGGCAATGAAACCCTAATGCTGAGCAATTCTCTCTGCGCATCAAGTCTTTGGTATTAACCAACAGCAAAGTTTTCATTAGCGTCAGGTCCTCCGTAACGATGAAGTAACTGTAAGAATCCCCGCCGTATATCAAAGCCAAGAAAGCAGTTGCCTTCATTCACTGCCTGTATTTTGGGAAAGCGATGAGCGTTGGAAACCAAAGTCAAAAGAGTCATTACGTGATTTTGGTAGCAAATGCAAAGGGAAAAAAATCTCTCTTTGTACTTATTGCGAGAAGTGAGGTCAAAGAATTTAAAAAAATTTACTTACATGTTAATTTGGATATTTTAAAAAGAAAATTATAGTTATATACACCGGAACCACAGACGTCTTTATCTGACTTTTATTTTCTCAACCGTTTGTCATAGGCATATAATTATAGGCATATATTTCATAGGCATATAATATACAAAAATGTTTTAAATGACGCAAAGTTTTATCTTGGAGATTTCAAATCGGGGAAAAAAATCGGTTTTAGACAAATTATTAATTTATCATTTTATGCGTTCCTTAATTCCTACACTTATGCTTAGGAAAGTTTTATACTCATTATAAAAAGCAAAATCAAGAATATTTACTCCTGCAAGACAAAAATTGAACGGTATATTTAATTAAAAAAAAATTACGAATTTTGACGCCCTTTTCCGCTTGCCTTGAGAAGTCGGTTAACGAATAAATCATAATTATTTGCGGTTGATTTTCCCCCTAAAATACCAATCAACAATGCAACTTCTGTTGATCTTCTAGCGTGCAACATTCTTTAATTTATAATTTTGTTGCAATTGCTTGATTTTTCCCCATAAGTAATTTATGAGTTTTGAAATATTAGAAATACGTTTTGAACATTTTCACGCAGTGTTATTACTTTAAAATACTAACCTAAAATCATACAATAAATTCCTTAATCTAGAAATATTTTTTTATTTTATTTAAATAACAACACCTGTTGGCTGTATGGCAGTACTGAAGCCCGTCAGTGATTTTCACTAGAACAAAAATTCTGTAAGATTTTGTGAATAAGATCTCTCTTTTATACAACAAATTGCTATATCATTCAATGATTCAATGCTTTTCACTAGAATATGGAAAGAGATGCTCGTCACTTAATGTATTACAGTCTGAAATATTTTTCTAAACGGGTATTTTATCGTTAGTTAAGTACAAATGGAAATTTTCGCTCTTTAGTTTGTATGCAGCCCCTGAATGTGATGTTCACTTTAAAAAAACATCTCAATCAATATTTGTCGTATGAAAATCACACATTCTGTATGGTGAACTGCGCTTTTTTTTTCTAATGAGTATAACTTCTTTAAAATTAATATAGCATTCTTTAATTTAATTCTTTGGTCCCTATAAAAAATAGGAACCGATGGCGTGTATAAGAAAATAGATTTCAGAATTGTTACAAAATTGATTTTCTTTTATTAAATTAAAAAATGCCAAAACAGAATATTCGCATATTTAAAATATTTTTTAAAGTGAAAGTATACTTCTAGGACCAAAGGTTTCGAAAATAAAACCCAGTTAGAGACATCTGTGCACACGATATAATCATAAATAAGTAAAATGACAAAAGTTGAAGATAAGCGAAATCCTGCGTATAGTTTTATATGGCTTAGTAAATTTGTCTTAAACAGCAGGATAAAGGACTAGAAGAAAGGCAAGGGGAATGTTTAATTTGCGATTTTCCACGCGCATGCTCTTCATCAAAGATCTCAAATTAATTATACCAACAACGATTAAGCAGTGAGATATTTAAAAGTTTTGAGTTGTCATGAATAGTTTACTAAAACGTAGAGCTAGAATATAATTTATAATGTTTTTGTCAACAGCTACAATTTAGACTAGTCTTAAGAAAGAACGTGATCCATTGTAATTGGTAGCCTTTTATTTAGGGGTGGGGACTGCGTGCGTTTTCGTGTTATTTTTGAATGTATTGAGCAAATGAAATCTAACATGACACGAGAAATTATATTTAAGATCGTATAGAAATAGCTGATCTTTCAGTATTTAGAGAATAGTCAAAGTATAAAACCAGACAGGGGAAATGTTTAACATCTAGGATAAAAGAATCGACAGCACCTACTATTTAAGAATAAATTTTAAAATATATTTTCAAGTTTAAAAGGAAAAAAAAGATATTCTGTAGAAGAAAATTATTTACCCAAAGTCACATGGCGTTTAAAAAATTCATGAAAAATGATCGATTTGTCGTAGAAAGTTACAGTTTTTACCAAAGTTCATATAAGGAATTCGCAACAATACTTGTACAAGCTGTTGTACCAATGTCATAAATTTTGGGTACGACCCCACAAAAAGAAAGCTTGCTTAAATGCCATAGATTACTTCATTACATATTTCCAAATTTGCTGTAAGATGTGATTTTCTGTGTTCCCCACCACACAGAATCACATTTTGCAAGCGTATGTTGACACCATTCATAAGTGCATCGACAGTTTCTGAGCATTACATAATCGACTTCGCAGTGGATAAGATTTTAATTGTCCTAAGGATGACGTCCATCTTGTATAAAGGTGATAAGCTGTATGAGATTTCATTCCGGCATATATATTACCTATTCTCTCATAACATTTTTATGCCGTGTTGCCCAGTTATCAAGCTTGTTTCTAGACATTTACTGTTCATGGTTCTTCAGAAAACAACGAGCCAATGACGGATATCTTGAAACGGCACCACACAGCAATTCGCGCCGACTGTAATTGCTTCTTTACGTACGACGTATGGAAGGGGATCGTTCTTTGCCCATATTCGACACTGAAGAGGATTAAGAGTTCTCTGCAACAAAAAATTGTCTTCATCTATTCAAAGGATATTCAGAATTCATCACGGATCGTGAGCAACTTTTCCTTGAGACTAATTATTTCAGCTTACAGATATCACTTCATGGCGGCTGATACAGGAATTGCAGCTCGCAGTGTTGTGACTATTAAGGTGCAATCAAGATTCCTCAGGACAATAGAGTGCGATTCCTTTGTCCATGTCCGACGTTAAATGTGCCTTTGACAAAGTAGAATGACATATTACTGTCACAGATTGTACAACAGGTTTTTAATTTTCTGGTGTTGATGTGCGATTCTCACGAGGAAACTGAAATCGTTCCCATGGGTCGGTCTATCCCTTCCGCAACCACTGGTTCTACTTTCACATTCACGAATTTCTTGGAAGGCTAGTCCACTGTCCTAACAAGCCACAATTCTTCCTCTATCAAACTCAGAATTTGCTCTAAAGTAAACATTTGTTTCGACGAGGCAGAAAGCTTTACATGTAATAGAACAGCGGGAAACACAAAAATTCCAGTACTTAAAATGCATACTTTTTTTGGGTGTACCTAGGTGGTATTAGATAGAAACCTAGAAATCTTGCATAAGCGCGGCAATGGTAACCATTTGCATAACTTATCGAGATTACGTACATGTGGTGCACATTTCAAGCCCATTAGGTACGTCACTCACGGTGTTGCATTTTGGATAGAAAGAAATAATTCATAAATTTATAATAGCTCATATATTTATGCAATAGTTATAAAAAGGAAATTACAATGATGTATATATAGATACTTATTCTTTTTATAAACGTTAGGCTATTTATTACTCACAAAACTTTGTAGTGGCAGGCAAAACAGCCAGACCATTTTTTAAAAATAATATGCAACTTGATTGGATAATGAGGCTTTAATTTAAGCAAATTGTCTACAGAAAATCAAAATCCATTTTATTACATTTTAATCGTGGCCAGTACAGACTGTTTCTCACTTTAATAAGAAGAAATTTTAATAAATTCCTTCTTTTCATAGCCATAATGTTTTATCTTCAAGAGGAACATAAGTTATACCACATTCGGTTGCGAAGTAGAATAATCCAACTAGAGAGTGGAGTCACTTTTCCGTTTTATTGCTTTACGTGCAAAGAAGAGCCAAAATATTGTAACTTCTGTGACACAATATTCGTTCTCCTTGCGAATTAAAACAGCTCGTTAATGAGCGAAACATGTATCCAGCATGATTTCTTAAGGTGTCTTATGGCATATGAATTGAACACATAACAACTTAGTGTTATATGATCGAGACTCCGAAGACGAGTTTCGTTGTTTGACTATTTCCCCATATGCTCAGTGTGAAAGGTCTAGGAAATTTAGATACCATATAATATTTGGAACCCTTTGCTTATGTTCTGATAACCATACTCGAAACGAAATGGTATAGTTTACATATTATCCTGCTGAAAGTTGAAAATTTCTTCGGGAAATCCATTGCTATGAAAATATGTGTCGCTGAGCAATAATATTTGAGGCTTAGGATACTCGCAAGTTTTCTGCGCAGGAATGATTGGGCATAGGACTTGCCAGGAAAAATATTGCCAAGAGGATTTCCTTTTTTTTTTTTTTTTTTTCGTGTGTTTGTTTCTATCCTACAGTGCATCCTCGATGTTAAATCTTTTTCAAATAAACGCCATATACACTCGTGCATGGCCGTATGCATATTCAGCAGAAAACGAGATTTACTGAAAAGAGGACTTTCTTCTAATTACTCGAGGCAATGCATTAATATTCACCAGAATCGGTGGTAGACGGTTTTTTTTTTTTCTTTTTTCTTTTTTTTTTTTGCCTTTGGCAAATTCTCCAGGAACTAAATTCTGCTTTCCGGTTCCACTTTAAATTTTAAAATTTTGCTGACCCTAAATTATGCCGCCTAACGCTGTTGCAATAGTTTCTCTAACTGTGATGCGGCTTTGATACTCTTTTTACTGTTTGTAGTAGGTTTTATTTCTGAATCAAGTTAAACAAAGTAACTCTTTTAGAACTGCAACTAAACAGCCTAACTTATTATTATTATTATTATTATTTTGTAAATTTCGATATACTCTGTATTGGTATGCAATCCTCGTGCTCCTCGGTATTCCTTCCAACTGGATCATATCAAACAAGATAGCCTCCATTAAGCTATAGCATTTATGAGTTGTGAACGGATGACACTTTAATGGTGACCTCTCATTTAGAGTCATGTTTTGTTAGGTACTTATAACATCTGACCGTTGTTATGCCCCACCTTTATTACCTACGATATGCTCTGACTTTTATTTCTTATCAAACTCGCAAATTTCTTATCAAACAATTAAATTCGCTGCCTTTCCTACCCGAAAATCGAAAATGGCGCTGATTAAGAAAATTCAAGAGTGTTATCTGCATCTTTATGCAAACCTGACATCACTTTTGTTTTCCTGTAGTTGCTTTCTTTCGTGTAACAGTTCACAAGTAACCGAGTGTCTATATCCATAAAACTCTGGTAGTTCTGCCTGGGTTATTTTACCAGTGATGGACAGGGTTGGTTGTAGAAGGTTTTCCTGATTTTACGTATGTGTAAAGAAAATGGCGGAGAGTTCCCCTTAAAATATTCAACACTAAGGCATCTCTTCTATTAGACAAACAGCCTTTGTGCGCCATACCGCCGTAATTATTTAATTTTTTATTAATTCCTTTTTTATACCGTTTGGATGATCAGAATGTTTTCACTTTTTGATATGGTATTTATTAATCTTCCAAATATATTTCATAGATTTACCAATATATATTTAGATATATGCTCTGCTATTTGCCAATTTACATTGATTTCACAGTTCAAACAAACGAATTAAAAAATAATAAGAAAAGTGTAAGGACTGGGTCATTTAATATGTTTTAATCATTTTCACAGAACCAAAAACCGCTGATTAGATTATAGCATTAATAAAAAGAAAATAAATACCAAAGAACTTTAAAGTATAATGTCTTCAGAAAATGATGTAATTACTAATGACATATTGAGTTATTAAAGCATAAAACATAAGTAGCCATGTTTTCAATAATTTGCTTAGATCCTTTACTTCTGTCTACATAAAAACTATAAACATTTCAAAGGTCATTGCGTTGTATGCAAGTCATTGCGTTGTCGGATAAAACAACAAAACGACTTTTTTTTTTTTTTTTTTTACTGTAGATAAGAAGTACCAATGTTCCTCGGAACGCTTGCATACATTTCTCTGATTCAATGTTGATACAACGATGAATGTTTTAATTTACACCTATTACAGAAGCTCAACCAGAAGTCTCCCAGAAAAACCCGCTTTCGTTTTTCGAAGGCACAATAAAATTCTCGCATGTTTCCTGAGCTATCTGTGACCACCGATTAATTGCGAAGCTCGTAAGACGTAAGATAAGGGGAAAAAGAATGGATTAAACTCCTGTTAATGCTGTGCCATTAAAACTACAGGGAAAACCTTGTCTAGATGGGCATGGCTCTCTCTTGGTGTTTATGAGTGGGAGGGGGTTGCCATTCATACCTTCTCTTTATTGCATCCCCAATCTAACAAAGCTTAAAAACGGAGTTACCTTCCTTGCCTGTGCTTCATAGGTTTTAATACTATCCGAGAACGCTGAGAGGCTGTTTTGAGAGATTATTGCCTATCATATTATTATTGCTTAACGAGAGGGATGTGGTCGTTTTGCCCGCTCCCGTCTCATCACTAGAAGCACGAGAAAATGCAATTTAGTTTAATTCATTAACAAATTTCGCTTGGCTGCCGTGAAGGAGAGAGAGAGAGTAATTGGCCTGAGCAAATAATACACCAGAGGGTAACTGGCTGAGGAGGAAAGAGAGCGGGCGGGGAAGGTTGAGGGGTTAATCCTGGGGGCATTAAAGCGTCATACAGGAGGGTCGAATAAAACAGAAAATGAAGACCAGGTTTTGAAGAGAAATAAAAGGGGGTAGGAGGCATGAATGAGCAAATGGGGTACGATTTCCTTCCGGGCAAACGTCAGGTAAACAGTTACGGTGGTAACATCATTGGTTTGAAGGATAATTTTACCACAGACGAATTAATTCGCCAATATGTAAATGCTCGCCAGCGGTCATATCCTTTTATTCCCTGTGGTATCTGCCTCGGATTAAGCCAGTTGGGAGGAATCGAAAGACTGTTCCGCTGGTGGTCTTTACACCTGCTGATTTCAGATGCGCCAACCTTCTTTTTCCCTCGCCATTCCATGAAGCTTTTAAACAACCCTTTCCGTTTGTTTGTAAAACTGAGCTTTGCATTGAATACTTGGAGGAAAATGTAGTTCACCAGAATCGAAATAAATGCAGTAATTCAGATTACTGAATTTATTGTCGGTGTCGTAAAATATCCAATTTACTTTAGTTGTGATATTACAATGGATCCCTTAATGTGGCTACTCTTGTAAATTCTGTTATATTTCTGAAATTATACATAAAATAAATATGATATGAAATAGCACTTAATGCTGATGTAACGCTTTCTGCTTTAATTCTTATATACAAGCTTTCCTTTTATTATTATGCTAGTTAGGAAGGAGCAGTATCAATTATTATGCATTAAATTAGAGGATCATGCTTAACGCATCAACACTATCCATAACCTTTAAATTTTAGCTGTATGGTTAACTAGCTTCCTACACTGATGTTAAAATTTTGTTAATTCAACAACCAGCTTTTCAGTGTTCACTTATCAAAGGTTTGAAATGATAAGCACTTTCTGGATCTTTTTTTGAGATGTCAAATAATTATCTCTAGGATGGTATACGTTCCAACTGAATATTTCTAGTGAGGTATTTTCCCAATCACTTCATTTCGACTTAAGCAAAATTTTTTAAAACTGAGAAACATATCTCTTGGTTGAGTTGCTTCAATAAACAAGGAATATAAAGTGAGAGACGATAAAAACATTTTACCGCCGGATCTTCTAACTGTTAAGGTTCCTCTCCGGATGAAATTAAAAGGGAGAGCACCTCTGCAGGGTTTTGAGGTCCTCCCACCCCTCTTTCCCTACCATTAACAAGTCGAGATGATTTCGGCTTGTCGTGTATTTTGAGTGCCTCCTTGGATGCACAGACACAATACGCATTCAAACATCCGTGCCTTCTCCGGAATTCGAACCCTGGCCCTTCGGTACGGCAGTCAGAGTCACTAACCGTTATCCCGTCTGGGTGGCACTTTATTGACATGAAGCTAGAGAAGGAGTCTGATCCAAGCGTGAGCCCATACGCTATTATAACTCCAACTCTGGAATTTATATAAGTAAGTTATAGCGATCACACAAAAACCGAGACATACAGACATACTCGGTAGTACCCTTATAGTCCCTGCCGAGCCTGAACGGACCAGAACGGTGGCTGTAGTCCTGTGAAGGAAAATAATCTTTCTCATGCTGTACACTTCCAACATATGGACGCTATGAGTAACCAGCTCGAGAAAGCACTTTTATTGGCAGTAAAAATTTTTGATGGTGAAAAAAAAAAAAAAAAGGTCCTTGAAAATTAAAACATTGTTGTTAGACATTAATGGTAGCCAACAGGCAGTGCTAGCCCCTATATCTTCCTATAGAAAATAGTTTGGCACGAATTATCTTATAACGGTGAAGGGTTCATTTTTTTTAAATACAGGTCTCTAATCTGTGATAACATTAGCTAAAACTATAATTATAAATCATTACACTTATGCAAATGCAAATTAATCTATTAATTTTATTTGCGAATAAAAAAAAGATATCTCCAATAAAAGTTTTTTATAATATTATAAGAGAGCTTCGAAATAAAATAACGCAAAAAATACTAATGATGCTTTGGAATATAATCTTTCTGAATGCCATGTATATCTCGTGTCTAAATTTAAGGTTAAGCCTAGACTATTATGGTGGGCACCTTCCAACAGGAATTGATAAAGACACATAAACTTCCTTTATCCCGTGTGACAGTTAAATGGGGCACGTCTCATTCCCTATGAACAGAAGGATGTGAAGGAACGCATTCTGACAGGGCAAAGTACATTAAAGCGCTCGAGATCAAATCTCCAAACAGAAATTATGTGTAACGCGAATACGAAACAGTTTCCCTTCACGAAGGCATCTCTTCCCTTAGGCTGTTAGCCCTCGTATGCTGGACCATATTCAGGAAACAAAATCAAATAAAACAAGCAGAAATGAGAAGAACCTGTTTGCTGACTCTACAGTGATTACCTATTGCAGCTCATTTATATCAACAGTGACTCTCTGTGTAAAGAATTCGAATGTGCAGAGGAGGCTTAGATTTTGACAGCGTGTTTTTAAAATTAATGCATGTTCATTTCAAAAGGTTCCCAGTAAAGATACATAAAACTTTTCTGAACTGAATATTTTATTACTGAAAATGGAAGGAAGCATAAATCGGAAAAGAATATCTCTATTCTGAATCACTATTAGCATTAATATCCATATAAAGCATTACCAAAAATTAGTTGTAGTAGTGGTAGTAGTAGTGTAGAACTTTGTACTACACTACTACTACTATCTCCTACTATTTGTACTACACTACCACTACTACAACTACTTTCAAAGTGTACACTTTGAAAGCAGTTCTAGTAGTGGTACAGTTCAAATGAAGTAGTGGCACAGTTTTTCATTTCCCTGAATTAGCTATTGTTCACAAATACCTTAGAATTTTGCGACTAGAATCATTTAATTAAGAACTACAGTCTCTTACATAAATAAAAAACATTTCACTAGCAGATTACCAACGTTCCCTCAAGGAGATATTTCTAAGTAACAAGTGCCTAGCGGTCTGGCCAGACTGCTGCTGTTTGCTCCATTTAATGAAGCTTCTGTTTTAATAAACAGTAGAACAATTTTTGAAATACAATCACAGTTTGGAAAAAGAAATCAACTACTTTAACGATTAGTTATTGATTTTATTTTTAAAGTACACTTATGCGTACTATTATTTTAAAACTATTTCAAGTCCCTATCTGTTGATCATTTTGATAATAAATAAAGTTGATTTCCTGGTTGGCTAAATGAAGGTAAAGCATATGAGGGCTATCTTCCAAAGGGAGGACGCATTAGTGGACAAATTTTTATGGGAAAATGACGCGTATTCATTCTGCAGTGACTGTAAGCACGAAAACTTCCATGCAGCCAGTCCATTTGTGGTACTGGAAGTCGGGTCGAACTACCACATCTCAGTGACCTTATCACCTCGCTCACTAGCGGACCCTGAAAGAAACAGGGAGCTAATACTTCTGTTTCTTCAATTTACGTTTTTTTTTTCTCTAATTGAGAGCTGTTAACTTCAGAACAGAAAATGGCTATCGGAACAAAAAGAAATCAAATACATAAGTAACAGTTGTAGCAATACATTATAATAAAAATAATATCGAAAAAGCAGAAAATACAAAAACACTAGTGTGCAAAATTACGATAATTTGCAAATTTTGTCTAATTTTACAAAATGTATTGAGCCAATGTAGGAGGGGATGTAAGCGCACGAGTGGTTTTCGGCAATTTTTTCTGCTCGTACTCCTTCCCGATATTTGTAGTGTTTCTCTCAAGAGTTGGGTAAATTTAGTAAGTCCTCATATTGGGCGCAACCCTGCCCACCTAACCAGCAAAAGCAAGTTTTTATGACATAACAGAAAATTTTTTTATAAGATATCAGGTAACATGTGTAGCCGCGAACAAATGGATGACGGAATGAGATGGAGACTTGTTGGTAGATAGGAGGCAGGCCAGTCACAAGCGCAGGTGACTACAGAGCTCAGGGTAACGCCCATTGTTCTGTGCAATTTGTGGAAAAAATTCAGGAAACTTAATCCGTATCGAGAATACCTGGACAAGGTCGACCAAGTTACACATCGAAGAATGAGAATCGTTATCTTGCACTTGCAACGCGGCGATATAGGACTGCTACAGCATTCCAGCTCTCCCGTGAGCTGTATGCTACCTTCGGAACCCAAGTTTTACGGTCTGCAGTTGCTGTATGCCAGAAGACTGACAATTTGTGTTCTGCTCACTGCAGCATACAAGAGAGCGCGTTTAGCAGATATAAACAACATGTGACTACTACCAGACTTCAGTACACCGTGCTTTTTACAAATAAGTCGAGATTCAGACTGGACACCGATTCTTGGCGTACCTGTATCTGGAGAGAGCCTGAAACACGATATCATCCCTCTCTTACAAACAAAACTGATAATTACGGTGGCGGATGTGTAATGGTTTGGACAGGCATTATGTTGGATGGCCACACACATTTGCATTTATTTGCAAAAAGCTCTCTGACTGCTATGAGGTATAGAGAGGAGATATTAGAGCCTTACGTTCGATTTTTCAAGGGCGCAGTTGTTCCCGGGTTCCTGTTAATGGAGGTTAACACTCGTCCGTATGGATCATCGATTACTTAGAAAGTAATATTCGCTCATGGATTGGCCAGCCAGATTTCTGGATCCTAACCTTAAACAGCACGTCTGAGACGCTCTTGGGAAGGCAGTTTCCTCTCACCATTATCTTAAGAGAATCATCCCGGAGTTGAAAATTGCGTTGCTGGAGGAACGGGATTGGTTTGGTTTACTTAATTATGACAAAGCACTTGAGGAGTATCTGCCTAAGGAGAGGGATGCCTTCGTAGAAGACTTTCTAAGGAAAACTGACTCGTATACACGTTACACGTGAGGAAAAGCATGAAAACGCTCATGCAGCCAGCCCGTTCGCCAGATTTCGTACCCCAAACCGAACTACCAGTGTTCAGAGAATTTACCGCTTGGCCGCTGGTGGGCGCCGTCTAGGCGTTTGCAATATATTTGAGAAAGCAGTTGAGAAATAGCCTAGAATATCATATTTTGGAGCAATATTCGGAAATGTAAATTATGATCTTAAAGGTTTCGTGCCGTGACAGCCTACTTATTTCACTCTTGCTATTTATCAACGTACAACATTAATTCAAGAGCGGAATTTGAATTCAAAATGTAAAATTTGAAATATGAATTTTTAAGAAAGCAATGCAGAAATGGATTATGCAGACTACATAGTTTTCCAACTTTCATCAGCATTGAAACATTTATTAAATAATATCGGCAAAAACGTAGTTTAGCAATACAGTCGGTATTCCATATTTCCTTGAATTCGGGATTCGGTGAAAGTTTCTTAGATTCTCACCAGTTTAAAATCAGTTTTGTCATATCATTTAAAATAATGATAAAAACATAGCACTTATGTAATTTTTTTCACTGTTATTGTTAAGTTACGTATTATCAGCTAGATCCCATTGAAAAATACAAAATTTTTAACAAGTGAATTTTGTATTTTTCAATGAGAATATTCATTTTTCAAGTACATTTCAAGTGAAATTAATATTTTCAAGTGATCTTAATATGCTACTAAAAATAGCAGCAAAAAACTACGAAAATAAATGAACATTTTAAAATATCAGTTTCCGTTTTCTTAGGCATTGTTCTGTGAAGGTAAAACTGAATGGGGGTAAATAAAAAACAAATCCGTTATTGTAAAATTGGAGTTTAATTTTATTTAAAGGGGAAGAAAATGCTAAAATTTAGCTCTTACGTAATATCTTGACGATATTAAAAAAATAATAAAGCCAAGCCATGATGTAAGAAAATAGTAAAAGTTATCAAGCGTCAGCCAGTGAGACATAGTAAAATATAAAGAAAAAAAGAAGTACGTGCTAAGATGTACTGCGTAAGAAGGTGAACAAAAGAGAATATATATATATATAAAATCAAAGAAAGCAAAGTAAGGTGGAAAGCCCAAGCGAGTGGGGAGGGGCAAGAGAAAATCTGCGTGCGAAGAAATAAAGGGGGTTCAGGCGAAAAGGCAAGAGAGGAGGAGATAAAGCATCGAGGTTAGGAGAAAAAGAAGTATACGAAACAAAAAAAAAAAAAAAAAAAAAAAAAAAAAAAAAAGGTCGTCGAAGATAGAAGGAAAACGGTTGCATCATATTAAGCGACGCGCCGATGCGGTATGTAGCAATGTCGCACACTTTCAAAAAAGCTGTAGGAAAGAGGTTTAAGATTTCAACGTAGTTAGGTACCATGTGTGTGTGTGTGTCTGAAGCCTCGCTTTAGCGGCTGAGACACTCACTTCCAATTTGTTTCCGTTCCATTAGGTACCCAGCCGACCTTGTCTTGTGCAAGAAAAGAGCGAAAGAAGCAGAGGGAGGGGAGCTAGAATCTAAAGAATACCCCCAAGCAAAATTCGAATAAGAAACAACTTCGATAAATGCGTTACCTCACCCTAGGGAATTGCACTTCAAAGACTGGTTATGAATAATTTGCTTTCTATTGGACCCACATTTTTATTCTATCTCCTATTTTCTCGTGATTTTTCCCCACAAGCAGTGATATCGAAAAATCATATACATACACATGTACACAAAGACACACACAACATATATATATATATATATATACCGTCCTTTACCGCAGAGATTTTTCTCTCCTCCCCTCTGCCTTATTTTCCTGTTTTTCTTACATACTTTTTTAGAAGGCATTCAGTCTCATAATCCCGTTTAAAAACCAAAATCTTTTTCCACTTTCTTTTGATAGCTGTCCAGAACATAATTTTTAGCATTTACAAAGCTGGCGTTAAATATTTCTCGATTTCGTATCGTTTTTGGTACTTCTTTCCCTCCCTCCCCTCCTGCCTCCTTAAATTGTAATTTCTGAAGAATATTTCCTTTTGTGTTTCACAGTAAGCAACACTCAATGTTGGTCTCCCCCTAAAAAAAAACGGATTCTTTTTTTAAAATCCTGTTTGTTTCCGATACGGCATAATGTACCGTGGGCGATTCATCCGTTAATAGCAATTGATAGCATTGTAAAGATTGACTCATTCTTTTGTGTTTTTAAAACGATATACCAAGGTTTATTAGACCTCCAGATTTCAAACATAATTATTATCTTTTTAAACTATTAATAAAATATTCAGAAACATTTATTTTATTTTAAGCTGTTATTTTCCTTTACTAGCGGACTTCATTTTATTATCAATATTCATACGCGGAGATTTCCACGTATGAATATTGATAGTAAAATGAAGTTTAGATAGAAATAGAATGTAAGACACGTTTTGTTTTGCATGTATTAAAAGGATATACTATATATATAACTAAAGCACTGTTTTTTGAAGATAACGTTATCTCTTGAGAGTTGCTCCACACAAGAGATTCATCCCATTCAGAAGGAATTACAATCGGTGTTAAGGTAGGTAGTTGTGCAACAAATCAAACGCCCTTCTGGTAGAAGACTGCTATCTCCTTACGGGAAACTGATACAGCCGTCTTTACATCTTTATGCGACTGCAATCGACTCTCTTTCATGGACATTTTCAAGAGTTCGAAGAGGAAAATATTGCGCAGTTATGGATCTAGACTGTACCAGGGTCTATCACTGAAGGGTATCCAAACTCCTCTCACTGATCCTGGCGGCCTGAGGTTAGCATTGCTTTGCAGTAGGATAAACTTCTAAGTAAAATTGCCAAAATGTTTGACGTTTATTGCTCATCACAACTAAATGAGCCTTGATTATGCATCAAAACCGAAGGACTAGAAACAATCCCTTAATAGTTGTTTTCCATGGGAAAGAAATTCACATTGGTCTTTTTGGATGCGTTTGAAAACAAAGACTAGAACTAAAAATGTATCTAAACATGCACATTGGTCTTCTTTGGACGCATCTGGTAGCGAAGATCTAGAACTAAATAAACATTTAACGTGCACATTAATTTGCTTTCGACGCGTCTGGTAACAAAAACTAGCATGTGTACAACGAGTTACACAAACTATTCTAAATTCACCTAATACCTTGCTGAATTCATGCCAGCTGATAGTCCTTACATCGGCTTACTTCGTGAAAGTGCATGTTAGACAAGGGAATGCAAAACTACTGAAAAGAAACCGTTTTATGACCCATATAAATACCCCTTCTCATTCGAAACGAAACAAAATAAAAAACAACAAAAACAACTATTCGGAATAAAACAATTGCCAAAAAGTATTGTAGAATGCAAAGTGTATGAAAATGGAGTTACATGAAAATTTCAGTGAGTAAATTATATTACAAAAATAATGTTTAATATTCAAAATTAAATTATAAGAAGTTAAAAAAAGGAAATAAAATGGGATTTGATTTTTCTAGCGTAGAAGAAAAACGAGCAAAATATTCTCAAAATCACGTGCTACCAAATTAATGCTACTTATTTAAAAAGTGAATTCTTTGGTCATAGAAAAACTAAATTTAAAGCTTGGGGAGAAAGCTTTTATCTTAAATCTTCTTTCGAAACATCAGAAACGATAGATTACAAAGCATTAAAATCTTAGCGCTTTTAAAAGAAAATTTTTCTATAAATTAGTAGGGCAGTCAGATTAATTAAAATTTAAACACTTAAACGGCTTTATATTAAGAGTAACCACAGAATTTATATTAAGTGTAACATCTTTCGAAGTGTCAGTTATTGTAATAAAGAAATTAATTTTTCATGTCAACTTTGTAGGAAAAATAACTTGAGGAAATGGGTTTTACGATATGTACATTTAAACAAGTTAAGCATTAAATTATGTTACGCAAGAGGCATATGGGGTGAAATTTTTTCAGCTCACACTGATACAACGATTTTAATATGATAAACTGAATAAAAGCTTTATAAGTGCAAATTAAGAATAATGAAAATGTTTTTTAAATTTTGAGCATAATTAATTACTAATTAAATAACTCCTTTACGAACTTAATAAATTGCGTTAATAAAATTTTAAATAAAATTCTATGTAAATTTACTTATTGAATTCTATTTGATAGTAAAATTCTTTCTTCTTTCCCTTTAATAACAAATATACTGGTGATTATTTCGTAAACTTTATGCATAATCTAAAATGAAACGTTATTTTTCGTATAAAATTAACTGAAAGTAAGTAAAAAAATTAATTAATTAGTATTAGATATACATACAAAGCCATCCTTCTCGCCGAAGATTAAAGGGATGCTATTATCGCTTCGAAAAGAACGCTTAGTCAGAGAATTTTTTGACTCTTTTACGTTGTCCTACCGAAAAAATGTCTTTCATTGCGCATCTTTTGCAGTTCTTACCACGGCATAATAAATTTAAAACAAATATTAAAGAAAAAGGACAGTTCAAAGTTTGCTTTCCTTTACAGGAGAAATTAAATATATACTAGTTTTTGCATTGAATAAAAGAATTATGGCAATGTCTGTAGAAAAATAATAAATGTTCTCATATAAACTCAATGCTGGTTACTAAATTATGAAATATTGTAGGATATTATATTCTCTTGAGACTGATTAAAATAATAAAATTTCAAGATTTTAAATATACTTTAGCTAAAATGTAAATGTAAACATAGCGTTCATTTATTTTCTAACATTCAAGGCGTTCATTTATTTTGTAAACACGCCTTTGTGGTTTGTATTGGTATAGTGCATTGCTGCATTACTGGTTTCTTATATATTTATTAAACTGACTGAATACGGATTTTTAGGTTTTTATCTTATTTATTATTCAAAGCATTATTATTATTTCGACTAAGAAGTTATTTTAGAGTATGTTTCAGGTTAGACTGAAAGAATTAATTTCTCAGTTTCCACTATATTTTTAATGTTGTATTAGTCATGCAATATAAACAGAACTAAAACTATTCATATGAACAAGTCTGTTGAGAATGTGAGAATGAAAAACAAAAATAAATAACAAGAATTTTATTAAAGTAAAAAAAAAAAAAAAAAAAAAAAAAAAAAAAAACCTGAAAGCTTTTAAATTTTACATTACGCCCAACGTTTAATAATATTTAATAAATAAAGGTAACGTTTAATAATATTTAATAAATAAAGGTAACGTTTAATAATAATTAATAAATAAAGTACCAACGTTTAATAATATTTAATAAATAAAGGTAACCCACAAAACGTTTAAAATGTTTTGTGGGTTACCTTTATTTATTAAATATTATGGTCTTCGCACTTAAACAATAAAATTCAGTTCAACAGCAATATCGGAAAATATTTTTTTAAATAAGCATATCTTTAGAATTTCCAATGTACAGTCTCGCGCGCTGGAGATAAAATGTTTCTTTTTTCCCCCGTACAGCGTTGTCATTGCTAGCTTTAAAATCATTGAGTTTGTAATCCAAAATTCGTTAAAGTTTTACAAGATATGAAAAAATTCCAGATTCCAAATTTGGGTTTCCAGATGCCCATATTCGGGTGGAAATGTATGTTATTCAAAATTTAATGAGTAAGTATTGTCGTTTTATCACAATGCGAGAAACATACATACAATTATGAATATTATTCATTATTGAATTTCTTTAAATATAATACAGGGCTGTAATATTTGATGGTAACAGTTTGAAAAGTGTACCGACATGTAACGTTTTCAACGCAAAATGCCAAAACGAAATTAATAGTCCTTCTGAGATAACGCAGTTTCTGCTAAAAGAATAGAATTTGATTTTTCTAATTACGAGATAGTAAATCAAGTTTGCCCGCCTGATAGAACAAGGAGGATTTGCCAAGTAAAACCAGAGCGTATTCTCACTACACACGAGAAAAATCGAAAAAGTCTCAAGTTTGACATATATGCTATATGTATTAAACTATTTCTTGGATTGCTATTTTAACTTTACTTTAGTTTTTAGCAGATATTCGTTTCAATAACTAATAATTTTTTATTATGTACAAAAAGAAAAGCACATGTGTGACCATTTATTTAGCAGCTGTATAAAAATGTTTAATGAAAAAAAAAAAAAAAAAAAAAAAAAAAAGTACTTTTTCAAAATATTTTAAAAATCTCATTTAATCAACTGAAATTTTTCGAATAATAGGTATGAAAAGCAATTTCGATATATTTCGATATATTTAAATGAAAACAAATAAAAATTGCGACAAAATCCGCCAAATGATGTCGGGTCCTTAACGTAACGGTTAAACCTACCTATTGTGGGCTGCAATAGAAAATTTTCTTAAACATTTTATCTTAAACAATTTATTATCGTCATTACTATTAAACAGCGCTCTTCTTTCACTATTTCTCTAAGTAACCCTACTGAAGATATACTGTAATTCCTCTCTGGTTTTCAGTTTTCACATTATTACGTTTAGAAAAGATTAATCTGTGTGCTACATTATCTCAGTTTAATACATTATTTTTCTCTCTAGGTTGTCATATCAACTCAAGTAAGCGTGGAGGGACCTTTATTAGCTGTATCGGAGAATATGTTCGTACACAACAATTCCAAACACGGGAGGAGGGCGAAAAGACTGGACCCAACAGAAGGTAAGAATAGCGCCCAGGCTTTTTATTTCACCTTCAGTTAGGTTACGTTACGTTAGTTTAGGTTACTTGAATGCAGTTCAGCACATGAAGGTTATCTGCTTAAGAAGAGGGATGCTTTTGTGGAGGGACTCGTATTCACGTTACATATTTGTTTTATATCACTAAAACTAATCATGCAGCCAGCCCAATCGCCTGGACTCGAACTTACAGTGTTCAGCAGGCTTAATCACTTAGTCACTGGTGACAGAATTTCACCTTCGGTAGATCAAATTATCTTACGACAATTAAATATCTAAACATTTATATCGGTTTCACAAAAATCATTACTATTTTAATTTAATATAACTTTCTTTATTTTTAGTGTCCGATAACAGTAAATCGTTCGGAAATTACATTAATTGCTTCCAAGTAGAAGATTATCACTAGAAGAAAAATCAAATTGTATGCCAAGTGATCTCAAGTGTATAGTCAATAAATTAAACGTTTCTGAATCTTATGCAATCGAAAATTTTCTCATTGTTAAGTGAAGTTATTTATATATATGGTCACAATTATATGAAGCATATTTTTTTTAAACTTTTTTTAAATTCAATGTGATAAGTGGAAGAGAAGTACGCTAATTTAAAATTTAAAATTAAGCAAAATTAAACCTTAAATTGATACTGGTTTTATAGAAAAACACTGTTGTACAGGGAAGGGAACTCATTTCCAAGAAGCAAACAATATTCTATTTTTTTTTGTAAAACTGCCGTCAATCTAAGGTTCAACTATGCTTAGTGTTAAGCAGTGGGAAGAACACATATTATACTGTGCTCTTCAATATCATATTATTTTAAAATAAATGAATATTTTAAATTCTCCCTCATTTGTTTACTTTTCTATATATCTTTCATGTTGTCTGTTTTAATGCATAAACTTAAAAGTAGAGTGTGAGTTCCTCAGAAGTGTTTTCTTAAAAAAGATAAGAAATTACGCGAAGTCAGTATATGAAACACTGTATTTGTGCATCACTCTCTAAAAGTCATTAAATATGCATGACATGAAATAATTCGTTAATTCTAGAATTATATAAAAAGTTCACGTTAATAATAAACACTTCATATTTCTCATTTTGCTCCATAACATTTTCAGAGTTTTCTCAAGGCTCAAATAAATGTCTTTGAATCTATTAACAATAAATGAGCTTCTATCAAGTGACGAATGGGAATCAAGTATAAATATCATGGATTAAATGTTTCTTGATACTAAATACTGAACATAAGAGAATAATACCATTCGGATGTCACAGAATCTTTATTTGCTAAGATTCATTCAGAAGCGTGAAATAAAACGATATTAAATCTTAAAAGACTAATTTTGAATTTTAATTTAAAGTAGAATATTAGACAGAAAAAAAAAATAAAATAGAAAAGGAATGAAATTTTTTATTCTGAGAGCATTATACTATTATTAGCAATATGATATCCGTTATTTACAGACGAATATTGAGTCTTTTTTTTAATCTTTACCTATACTTAGATGAATAAGTGCTGTTACACACATTGTGAAAAGTTCTTGAGAATGCCGGCCAGTTCTTTCCAAGTAATATTTATAAAGAATTTTCTCCCTCCTATCCGTCTGCTTTGGTGATGTGATCGTTAGCACATCCAATGCGTATTCGGGAGGTCCAGAATTCAAATCCCGGGGAAGACATTGTACATTTTTCACGTTCCTGCATCGATATAACCTAATGACTCTACATATTTTAATCAGATAACAGCACACTCGATTTGAAGAAGGATGTGATGATTACTGAGTTGTCGAATCCTCGATCATGCATTTTAGATCTTAACTTACATAATCTACACATCTTCATACAAATTGATTGGTAAGAAAGGTCAGCTTTAATAAGTTGGTGCAGAAAATCTCTTGCGTCTTCTTTCGATAGCAGCAGCTCTGATGTACAAATGAGCTTCTGATTGATTTCATTTCACTGTTAACAGCCTGAGTAATTAAATCTGTTAATTATGAGTAACTAAGAATTACGTATAAAGCAAGAATTAGCAACAAAATTTTTGACTGCCGAAGAGAGTTTCTGCATGAAGGTATAATGACTAATTCTGAAAATATAATGAACAGCGGAATTTCTGACTGCCTAAGGGAGTTTCTGCATAAAGGTGTAATGATTAATTCTGAAAATATTATGAACAGCAGAATTTTTGACTGCCTAAGGAAGTTTCTGAATGAAATCATAATAACTAATTCTGAAATTATTATGAACAACGGAATTTTTGACTGCTTAAGGGGGTTTCTTCTTAAAGGTATAATTAATAATACTAATTAATAATACTGAAAATATGAAATTTTTAAAAATGACTGGAACTATATATCTGCAGACTCAGGCCTGAAAGGAACACGTTCCAATCTTCCCATGAGAATACAAAACCACATTGCCATCAAGAAATGTCGGAAACAATGACAAACTTAAAATCCGCACTTGTTCTATACCCTGTTTATAGTTGATATTTGGCACCATCAGTTTTTCATTTGTTTCCAGAGTTGAAAAGTTAGTATTTTTTATATGTTACTGAAATTCCTGTGCGATATGGTTCGAAATCAAGCTATGAACGATTTTTTCAATAATGGAATGAACAATTAGATCACACTTTTGAAAAATGTATTGAAATAAATAAGCTGATAAATAAACGTTTAATGCTTAGGAGAAATAATATTTTTTTATACTTTTTTTAAAATTTTATTTTGTCATAAAATTATGTTATATAGCTGCAGACCCGGTCATACCTCATATTTTTTGTGTTTGTGTTTTTACAATTTCATCAATCCTAAATTATGACTATATGAATTTTTGAATGGCCATTAATTTGAATCTTAAACTAATCTCGAAGCTTTAAAGCTTTTAAATATCATATGTTTTTTCTAAATTCATACAATTATAAATTTTGCGTTTCTTAAACTAATTGAAAACATCCGTGACTAAACAATGAATTCTTCAGTTCATGCTACGCTATATATTACGTTAAGGTAAATATATGAAGGAAAAAATTAGTATTCATTTAGCTCGGAAATAATAGCAAAGAGTGATTCTATATTCTTAAATGCTTTAAATCGTGTTATTCATAGTAATATGTTTCAAAATCGCGTTATTTTATAGTAAAATGTTTCGAATGGAAAAGCTGGAATTGTTTATATTTCAAATGAGGTTTTTGCATTCTGACAACAGATATCCCTATTTTTCCTGAGACAGAAAGCAGTTTCAGTAATTACGCCCCAAAAATATGTATACGCATAAATTTAGAAATGCGTTTAATTAAGATTTTCCAAAGGTGAAATCAATCACAGTGTAAGAGAAACAAATTAAATCCTACTGCAGAGACAGCAACAGATTGTCGAGGACATCACAACAGGTTGCCGAGTACAGGAAGAAAAAAGTTTTTAAAGTGAACTAAGAAAATGTATCTCAAAATCCCGCTGGAAATTTGTTCCATGTCATAGAAATATAAATCTTGTGTTCGCATCTGTTGTCAACAACAGTTGTATAAATACATTTCATGGAAATGCTTGCATTGCATCCATTTTAAAAATATATAGAGAGGAATGGCCTCCATCAGATGACATCACAACTTAAGAACGAGGGAGTTTTCATCCCCGAGCTCAACGTAATAAAAATATATATAAACACATTGTATACACATGGAATATTGCATGCAAAATAGTGCCTGAAATGCGCAGCCTTGAACTTACAACATTGCATGTTCTTCTTGATCAAATAGGCCTGGAGATGGAAGAACGGCATGCATAAGTTTAAGCAAAAGCTATTCCGCCTTCCCCCCCTTTTATTCCGCATTATCTATTCAGAGGAAACTTTGCACAGATGCGCTGTACTGCAGCAATAGATGAACTGGAAAGGGTAGAATTTTAGGCTCTTCAGATGGTAAACACAATCTCGCCCAAGAGATTTGGTGCTCCAAAAGTTGAAAAAAAATTTTTTTTTCTTGATCTTGCTGATACCGAAATCCGAAAACGGGAGAAACTAAAAAAATGGAAGTTCGACTTGGACTAGTAGAAAAGGCATTTTCGGTATTCAGGACTGTGGAGACCTAACTAAGGCTCTATCCCATCATCTTGACTTTGCCCGGAGGCCCTATGCCCTGACGGTCTCGATTCCTCTGGGACCGCAGGCTTTGATTAATCGAGTCCGACTCATCTTTGTACAGCCCTTCAGACATTCAATCACTTGTATTGACCCAAGTCCATGCTGGTTGCTTTCTGTTCTCTCCTCATCGTTTTATTTCGGGCATTTCTGTGTCTGTCCGTCGCACAAACTAAGTGGAAGAGAGAAAGCAAGAGAAGTATCGAAGGTTGAAAGAGATTAAAAGGAAAAAAAAAGCACATCGTTTCACCACGTCGTTTTGATATTCATCATTTCATGTATCAAAGATATATACTGAGTAGATCGATTTCGTGGATTCGAAAGAAATTATCCTAAATTGTTATTTCTTTGAACTTTTAAACTAAGAAGGACATTTCAGTTTGTAAAAGTAAATAAATATACTTAATTTTGAAATAGCAGACACATTTCAAACTGAATATTGTGTGCTTCTCTTCCGTTTAATATTTGTGGTCCCTTACGAGATTCATTTAAGATGTATATGGAGATATTATAATGTAGGATCAGTGCATCAAATATATATATACTGGGTAAATCTAGTACATAGATATGATAATCTAAGAGAAATTAGCTTAAATTGAGTTGCTTTTTCTTTTTAACTCACCAAAAGACTGTTTAGTCTATTCAGATAAACAAATCATTATTTAAATTTAAACTAAGATATACTTATTTCAAAATTAAATAATAATTCAAACTGTTTACTTCTCTTCCACTTAATTTTGAAACAAAAGACACTTTTTAAAGATTAGAATAATAACTTCTCTTCCATCTATTATATTTCCTCAGTTAAGGGACAAAGCTGTTGAAAATTATCGATTACAGCTGAAATACAGCTTAAATACAATAAAGCTGAAAAATATGCAAGCAATACGGATTTCAAATCCGAATACCGTAAAATAACTCTGAAAACTGATCCACTCAACATCAGTTTTAGTTATCAGTTGTTTCACAAACACTCTAATAAAGGATACTTATGATTTTTTAATGGGCCAGACCAAGCTACACCAGTTTTATAAATGATATCGTATTAAATAAAAGCAAGAGTGAAAAGCTGAAGATACCCGTGAGCTTAAAGTCTTTATCCCTGAAAGATTGGAAGACACAGGGAGCACTTGCGGCAATCCCTTGAAAGCACAATAGTAAAAAATTGAAGTTAAAGTGGCTAAACGGTTTAAAAGCCGAAAACGTGAATGAAAATTAAATTTTTATTTTGCGGTATTTCGCTCTGATTCGTCGAGGTCGGTGTTTACAAACCACCGAGCTTCGTTCCTTGTGATGAGGGGAGTGAGGCTGAAAGAGACGTATCACTTAGATAAGTGCAAGCGAAGGGGGTCTGGAGATACTAGTTTTTCATTACGACAAAAATCCTTCCAATTAAATTTATCTCCCCCAAATTGGAGCTCTTTGGTTCGATTCGCATTGGAGAAATTGGTTGGAAGGAAGTGGAAAAGGGGAGGGACTCAAAATTACGAAGAGGGTGGGGATAAGGGAATGCAACTTGGGTGCAGCGGTGGAAAGATGACAACCCGGGACCGAGAAAAGAAGTGAAAAAATAAATAATAAAAAAACACTCCCAAGAAAATCAGAGATTTTCGCCAATCAACGGCGTGAGGGAGAGCTAAAAAAGGGAAAAAAAATCCTCGGCTTGAGGGGTTTCTGTGGAAATGGAAGGGAAAGTGGAGAAGACTGCGTACATGCGAGGTTTGTGGGGGGAGGGCGGAAGAACTTTCGGGGCTAGAGGGAGGGTCGTAGAAGATTGAGGGTGGAAACAGGGTTGGAGGAAATGAAGAAACGAGGATAGTGGGAAGCTGTCCACTGAAGGATGAACAACATCCCGACCGAACGAGCAGGATGAGAAGGAACGAAGAAGAAATAGAGAAAGATTGGAAGAGGAGCCAAGAAATGTTGTTTAGAAGTTGACGTCCAGCGTTTGGATCGATGAGTATCCAGCGGAAACGTTGACAGCAGCGAACTGCCTTTTTCTAGTATCGAATCGCCTGAAAATTCGTTTCGAACTCGGTTATAGCGAATTAAGTAAGGTCCGCGCAAAATTTTAGGAGAGAAAGGGCAGCGAAATAAATATAGAGAGAGGGGTTGTAAACAATGGACTAGCGAATTCCGGAACGAATATTTTCTGTTTTAGTGGTGGAAAATTCCGTCCCGAAGATCCACAGAAGATTTACTTTTATTACTAAGAACGAAATTAGAAAATTCTAACATTAATCAGTTTTTGGATGACTATATAAGCTTTTATTCATATGTGTGGTAGTAGAAAATTTTATTTAATAGGAATCATGCTGTGATAGCTTAATATTACAATTCGGTTTTCATACAAATGTGCATTATTGTAATAGAAAGTTTTAAAATAAAGATAAGCTTTACTGTCTCAACTGTGAGTTATCGAGAAGAGAAAGGCATTGTATTTTCCTGTGCATCTCGTAAAACGTTTTTATTTATTTGAATAAATCTTGAGAATCCTAGCTAATTAAGCTGATGACTGGAAATCTGAATAAAAACTTAAATTAAAAAAATATTTAATTCATTTTGAAATTTCGTTTATGTGGCTTAAATACGTATTTTTTTAAAAATATTCTTTTTTGCCTCTATATATTGAGCGAAAGAAAGATTTTTCTTACGTTTTAATGTCGGAGCCTCCACTGATGCAGCTAAATATTTAAAAATTTTCAGAGTATGCAGATATCTAAAACGAAAATAAATTCAAATAAAAGAAATTAGTAAAGAAAAATTAAAATATGAAAAAGCTTGGAAGGTAAATCCCAAACTGGCTAAAACATTCAGGGTAACAGCAAAACTGCAGCAATGTGTTCTCAAGAAAATAACCAATAATGAAAAAATAAATATTGGGTTTCATTTACTTTTCAATATAAATGAGTTCTTGTAATTTTAATAATAATATACAGCAACATCTACTGACTTCTCGAGTTACCTTTTAAGATTAGCCTTTCACAATGGAACCAGTTCCACTAATTTTTGAAAATTTTTAACTTACTGAAAATCTGGCTTTAAAACTTAAATGCAGTTATTTGCCGAAGGATAGTTTAATTTCAGAAAAGATGAGTTTGCAATAGAAATTATTTAAGTAAGTTTTTAAAAATTGAGATTTTATACATCATTTTATGCCAAAAAGACACGTATTCGATAAAAAAAAAAAAAAAAAAAAAAGCAAATTATTCATTCGGTAAAATGCGAATTGATAAATTAAATCTAGCGAAACTAAAAACTTTTAAGATAATAAAAATTTTAAACGGAACTCAAAAGACAATTTTTTACAGTTGGTTGTAACCACATATCAGTAAACTGTTGGTATAGCAGAAGAGAAGATTATCGATTTTAAGAAAATGAATAAGTTACTTAGAAATAAAAATATAAACAAATAAGATCCACTTTCTCTGAATCAAAATACATTCTGCTCAATTCAGAAAAATTAACAGTTAAATATTTTCACTGCTTTAGGCGAAAATATCTACACACGTTTAATATGTGTCTTCATACCTATAAGCACATACGCGTAATTAAGTAAAGAGCAGTGAAAAGTATATTTCCTTCAACTATATTGTTCTTTTATTAATCCTGTAATTACTTTCTACTAATATTATCTTCCTTTATGGCTACAATTTTAATATTATATAAGCTATTCCTATTTATAATTTCAGCTTTTTAATTTTTATTACATATATAAATTACTAAATATACTTACATGTTTACGCGTCAACGAAAGTGAGTTTTTCTACAATTAACAGTTTAGGAAATGGTAAGCGGTCTCAAGGTTGCAAACTGTATTAAATTTAAATTTATGTATAAAGTACTTTCAATGATAATTGAGCTAAATGTCATCTATAGTAAATTTAATTATTTCTATGAAAAAAAATTATTTGTGGTACTCAGTCAAATGTTACTATATTTGTTTAAACATTTCCTGTATTAAGTTAAGTAATTTTATATATCAGTTGGTATTAGTTTTATTGATGTATACATTAAAGACGCACGAGTGTTAATCACACTGCTGTAACAAGTGGATAGTTCATTTTGCAGCGACGCCGTGCATAAAGGCAATAAGCCCAAGTGAAGGCTGGACGGCAGGGAATTCTACAGTCATCATCATCGGCGATAATTTCTTCGACGGTCTCCAAGTCGTATTCGGCACCATGCTTGTCTGGAGCGAGGTGAGTCATCTTTCAATGTCTGATAATTTTTCTCATCATTTGATAATGTCTTCCTATGTTAAATGACTAAAGTGATTAAAATGTTAAGTAGTGAAATATTTTCAAATTGATCAAAGGGTGATCCAGTCACTAATTAAACACCAATAAATACGAATTTCATTTTGGATAAAAGCAAGCTTTAAAATAGATAGAGTTACGTTTGATTTTAGGTTTACTTATAAATTTTCGGTTTTAATGTCCTAATTATCAAGCTTCATATTCTGAGCAACAAGTTGTTCGTTAAATTCAGACATTTGTCGCGTAAATTGTTTGCGTTTGATTTACTGAAAGCAAACACCTTAAATTCTTTCATTTGGAATCTATATTAAAGCTTTGCAATAAAGGAGAGTTTATTTATTTACTTGTTTTAGGACTGATTGATTTTCGGTACTTTTCGACTGAGGTAAAGCATTTTGTATCTAGGATAGGAACTTTTCTAGGAGGCAATTAGGGATTTTTTCTGCATTTTCTCTGTAGTAATCGCAATCAAGTTAGTAGTGTAGAGTTCATTAGTATTTTTTTGATGCTGAGAGATATGAAAATATGCAATGCCTTTGCCGGGACTCGAACCTCTGACCTCTCAAATACGCGTCGAGCGTGCTGACCATTACACCAAGAAGGCATGCTAAGAAAGCGGAAGAAATACTTTATATATCTCCCCTTTTAAAGAGCAAATGGGGAATAGGGGGCACAATCGCCACATCCTGTGGTGGAGAATCATCATCCACCCCAGTTTTTAGTCCAGACGCCACTGTAGCGGCATTAGGATATTTTTTTTTTTATGCTGAGAGACATGAAAAATGTGCAATGCCTTAGCCGGCACTCAAAACTCCGACCTCTCGAATACGCGTCTAGCGTGCTGACCATTACACCACGAAGGCCTTCTAAGAAGGCGGGAGAAATACCTTATAGTAGAATTGAACGCGGGATTTGTAAATATGAGTTTAACAAAAGTCTAAGTAAATGCATTTACTAATAGGCTGTAGAGACATTAGGATTTTTTTTTTTGGAGCAGGCAAGAGGAAAAATGAGCTAACGCCTTCGCCGGGAATCGAACCACGGACCTCTGGAATACCGGCCCAGTGTGCAGAACCACTACACCCCGAAGGCACGCTAGGAAGGCGGGAGAAATACCTTATAAGGCAATAAATTGAGTACATAGTGTTAAAATATGCTAAATCATTAAGCAAAATCTTAACCGCCAAATTTTGGCATTTGTTACCGAAATTAAAAGTTAGGCAAGATATCTAACTTGACAGCTTTCAGTTTTCTAGCAAGGCGATTTAATATAGCAGCGGTCAAACAATGTATGCATCAAAATGGAATAAAGAGTTACGGAAACTATCTGAATTCTTTAATCTTCGAATGAGACACTTTTTTCCATCTCCATTTTCGATTATTTCGAGCTAAAGATCGTAGAAGACTCCTAATTACATTTCTCAAAGTAGTAAAGCTTAACCTTACGGTATTATGGATTGTCATAAAATATTTAATCCTCACTCTCAAGATCTCCTGCGCTTCTGGCTCGGCGGTTCGCAATTGGTTTTAAAGCTCTTCCTCGAATCAACTTCGTTGTTGCTCATCCGTATCAAGTATTCCGCTATCTTTCCCTTCCTGCCTTAACAGGTCCGTTCGCTCTATCTTCGGCAGCGTTCAAACATTACTCTCCGCTCCAGAAGGACAAGTGATCATGCTGCAATCAACCGCCGATGTAACGGGACTTAGGTCATTAATACTTTAAATTGCATTAACTCCTCTCCCTACCTTTCGGTCTTTAGCGGGTTTACGCGATCAAAGACTTACATATAACTGGAGTAGAGAAGGGAAGAATTTTCTCTGCAGAATCAACGATTCTAGGTTATGTCGTTGTATTAGTCTGAAAGCAGCTTATTTCATTGGATGGTATTAACCCCATCGTCAACGTTGCTGTTTCCTGTCTGACAGTTGCTCTTCTTTCTAGATTCATTGCATCATACACTTCACCCGTTTCATTAATTCAGAGCTCCGACTCAGCTCAGGGCTTCCTATGAATGCTTAATGGGCGCTGGTAGTAATTCGCTTGATTCATCTGCAGAGATGATCATCATTCTTCGAGCGTGTTTTGCTCTTTTACCCCGAAATTGGTGCCATCAATCGATTTTGCTTCCAACGATTCTTTTCTACGCTCGCCACTTCTTTATTAAATCTTTATGAAAAGAAACAGTGTTTATAAATTTCGGGGCAAAATATGCTTTATATATAAAATTGAATTAACTAAGGTTTTTTTTTTCCTACCATGAGAATTACGGGAAAGAGAATTATTTTAACTCATTCACTAAGATTTCCAGTTTTAGAATAAAACTTTCATTGCACTTTCTAGATGTCGCCTGAACAAACTGAAACAAAACTATAATCGCAATTAAATAAAAAAATAGCAAAAAATCAAATATTAAATTACACTAAAGCCTTCATTTAAATGTATTCTAAAATTTATTTTAAAGTAGAAGAAATTTCAGGGTCTGAAAAAACCATAATATAGCTAAAGTAAAAAAGTTGAGCACAAACTTTACCATGATTTAAAGAAAGTTAGAGTCAATGTATTTGTCCAACACAAAGCAGTATTACTTTCCCAGAGTTTCAGATTTAATGACTTTCTTATAAATAAGAAAGTGTTTTTCTTTGAGAAAAGTTTTATGCAAGATACAGATCTTCTATGTTTTAATACGTATTTCGTACTGGTTACTGACTGCTATCTCTACTTCTTTTATTTATTATGTAAGTTTATTTGGAAATTTCCACAAAATGTTATACTAAAAATTCCGATTTCCAAGTCGAACATCAAATGAAACGTGATGACAGAGTTAGCTAAAAGTCATGTCCCGTTCTCGTTTTCATTGACAGAGTCTCGTTCTTTTTAGTAGCATAAACTAACGAGTTCTAAGAGACTGTATAAGGAATCATCCCCAGGTCTTAAAGATAACAGAAAATCAGAAGAGAAGCGCAAGAAGATGGTCCCATTTGGGCTTATGCAAAGCCAACATTTCTGACTTGACTCAAATATGTAACGTTGAACGTAAAATAAAATGTAATAAATTTAGCCTAACGGCTCACAGCATAATGTAACGCGCAGGAAGGCTACAAGCCTAATGACTAGAGCACTCTACGCGATATCGGTTGGGCAGTGATGTTCAATTTTTAACAGTTCACATTATTTTTAAAGAGCCTTTTAGACTAGCTTCTTTAAATTACACCAGATAATTTAAAAAATCAGAATTATCAACGTTTGTTAACTGTGTTAACAGTGCTTTAACAAGCAGACAAAACGTGTAATGAAATTTCACTCGCAAATCAAACTGCTGCAGCTAGGAAAATTTTTTGAAGAAGGATATAGCGCTTGAATTAAAAATCTGAAAAGTTAAAAATCTGAAAAGGAATCCTGCTGTACTGAACACAATATTTCCTTTTAAATTACAATAAATTAGACTCCTCATCTTAATCACTTCACAGTCCTACAAAACTCAAAAGTGGTTCTTCTTTTTTTCCTCCAAAGATAAACTTTTCGCGTCTTAAACTCGTCTTAGAAATAAATTCTTGCCCACTTGTAACAGCTGTCAAGACCTATTTGGAAAATTACCTACTCGTCTTCCTAACCAGGATGAAAATTTCTTTTGTTTTTCCTAGTCTCTTATCTGAAAATTCACAAAGACGATCGCCTAAAAACATGCTCTCAAATGAGCAGTAGTTCTATTGCAATACCAGCTGAAAGAATCCCGGGAGTGTATTCCTATTTTCCGTCTTTGTAAGCGAACGTCTCTTTGGGGATCCTGCTACAACGTGCCACGTGCCTCTCGGGATTAACGATCCAGGTCACATTTAACCCTGACTAGAGCGTGACGCGTTAACGCCTTACGACAGTTTTCAAATTGAGGAGTCTGACTCGAGGAAAATTCTCAAGAGGTTAAGTCTGCTTATACACAGGGGCATCGGAGATTTATTTGAAATGTTTTGAAGTATTTTTCTTTTGCTCTATTATTTATAAGATATAAATCAAAAACTAATTATTCATCATTTAATTCCTGCTTTTATTAAGAAAATACAGATCGCTATAAAATTATGTCGTAAATTAAAAAAAAAAGTTAACCCTTTGGTTCTTCCGTTCTATCAAAATAAATTCTTATTAAATTTAAGAACTTAAAACGCCAAAAAAGTTTAAACTAATTTTGATGAAATAAATCAGATGCTAAAAAAAATCCAAACATCCATGAAACAACAGGTTTGGAGAAACGAGAAAACATATAGAGTCATAGCTATTAATTTTCACGTAAAATTACCTGATGATATCTCATTGTCAAATGCATAAGTCAACAAGTCAACTGGATCAAAAATCTTCCATCTACATTTGGCGGTCTGCCGGCATATAGAATCAATGATTCTTCGTCTTCATAAAAGTACATTACTATGGAAATATATATATACACTTATGCTTAGTTGTTTTTACGTATAACCTTTGTATGTAGTTAATTTGCTGAGTTAAAGTACTTAAAGACTTGAAAGAGTAGATTACTTTGTGAAAGGTCTTTTAAGAAAATATGGCTTCTACTAGCAAAAGCTCGAAAACTTTTTATGCAGTCGACTTTTATGCAGTCTTGGCATAAAACTTTTTATGCAGTCTTGGCATAAAACTTTTTATGCAGTCTTGGCAGAACAAGTCGTTCTGCCAAGAAAAAGGAACCTAGGACGAAACTACTAGTTTTCAACTATCTTACCCGTCGCTTAATTGGTAATTAAACACCCCTCAAAAATAAATTATTTTCAGCTGAGGTGTCTGATGTCATTAATTGCGTTTATGTGGCGATAAACGTTAACAAAGCTATTGATGGTGGTTGGAGATTAGTGGGTATTTATCGTATGTCACTATGTTTTTCGGAAGGTAGCTAGTTCGCTTAATCTGCTCGAAATGTTATTTATGTGGCTGAAGTCTGCAATGTCGGTTGCAATGAAAATTAGAGAACAAGAGGGAAAGCAAATGTCCTCCTGGCTTTAAAATAAATTGCTTAATTTGTTTTTTTCCTGAGATAAATAAATTTTAAACACTTGTCGTCTTAGATGCTATAGATATATTTGGCACAGAAAAGTGTTATAAAAGCTTTTCTTAGTGTAGTCGTAAGTGAATTACGTATCGCAAAGTAGCTTTGATAACAAGTAAGTAATATACATTTGGTATGTGATCCAAAAATGAAGCCACATCATTTTGATTATCGGAGTCAGTTTTCAACTTCCAAAGTTTAATCAACCTTATTAGAATTTATTGAAAAGCTAGTTTGTTTGATCAATCAGGACGTTTGATATTGATCCTATTTTCGATATCGACCGAATCCTCCCGCAACAGAGAAACTAAATATGGGATTCTGTTTTGAAACTCTTTCCACTGTAGAATATGACAGTTTCTTCAGATGGGCATTGGAAAGAAGTTTTATATTTTATTTTTAAATTGTAAAATTATTTAGTCCCTGAGTAAAAATTTAAAAGCAAAATACTATATTTCAATAAATAAAACGTTATTATTCATTATAAAGAATTGAATAATAATAAAAATAATAAAGAATTTGACAAATATCTAAATACTTTTATTGCTTCTAATACAGCAAAATATACTTTTATCGCATTACAAAAAAAAAAAAAAAAAAAAAAATTTCTAAATGCAAGAAAAGCGAACATGCTGTAACATTTAGGCATAAGTTTAATCTGATAGGTATAAAATTAACAGTTTACCACCACTACAAAAATACACTTTTTATCGTCATTTATATATTTAACATGGAAAAGGAAAAAATAACGTAATTCGTAAATGAAAGTATGATTCTCATGTTAGAATCATACTGTTTTTTCCTTAATTACTGTTTTTAATTAAATAACATTCATCATCGATACTACTGTTGTATAAATATTAGAAACACTCATAATTAATTTTTAAAAATGTTAAATGATTTTATTTCCTAATGATGATTTTTGCTTTTCCCACAAAATGTACTTTTATTATAAGACAAAGTCTTTATTGAAATCCAAATTACACATGAATTAATCCTATTCATGCTCATGTATTATCATATTACGTTATATTGTGTACAACTACAGCAGAATTTATATTGTGTACAACTACAGCAGAAAACTAAGTAATAATTAAGACTGTGAGGACGGAAGTAATGCAGCTAAAGTAATACGAGTCTTCATAAGATTAAAAAGTTAATCCATGCAATTAAGCGGTTGCTTTACAACAATGATCTTTATTTAAATTATGAGTGTTTTGATCATTTGAAATTTCATATTATCCATATTTAGTATTATTTTAGACTTAAGCATATTATACACGTTAAGTGTAATTAGTAATATAATTATTTTTTGCAGCTCATCACATCTCACGCCATCAGAGTTCAAACACCGCCCCGACACATTCCAGGCGTTGTCGAAGTAACTCTATCCTACAAGTCCAAACAGTTTTGTAAAGGAGCTCCAGGAAGATTTGTCTACGTGTGTAAGTCCATTTGATGCTTATAAATGGAAATATTTAAACCATATTTTAACCGCAATTTAGCATAACGAGTTTAGCTTCTGTGCCTGAAAAACGGCAGTAGGATAACAAGTCAAAATTGTACAGGACGTTTAAAAAAGGTGATCACAAACTTTATTTTCTTCATCGAAAATAAGACAGTTTTATAAAAAGTAGTACCAGTATTGTGATTTGGAGACTTTTGAAAAAAAAAAGGGGGGGGATTATAACTTTTTGCACAGTTCTATTATTGCAGTTCTATTCTATGTAAAGCGAAATTCGCGCATTATGACGATTAATCGCATTGGGCAAAAGAGAATTTGTTAAATCTCTAACTGACCCCTACAAAATATTAATTATACTTACCTCTCCGTACTTTTTATGTTAGAGTGTGTAATTTTTTCGAATTTATTTCGTTAAAATAGTGCAATACATTACATTCTCTTAATCATCAAGTTACAGCAAACCCAAATAGCGTTCCAATACAGCTAACTACAGAGCCATTTTGCTGTTCACTTAAATTTAACAAACATGTTAGTTAAACTTGATTCATTTCTGGCCATCCTCGTGTATAATTTTTGTTAATGTAAAAGGCACTTTCATTCTTATAAATATGTTATATTTTTATTTTAGTAAAATAAGAAAATTTAGGTTTATTATTATTTCTTATTATTCTTTATAACTCTTTTTATATTTCCTTAGTTTTTGAATTGTTTAATTCTTTTGAAACTTTTTTGAAAAATTATTTTAAGTATGCGAAACAGTGAATGTGTCGCGGAATGGTGTTCTTGTGCAAGAATATTTAAATCTTCAATTAAGTTTTATTTTTGACATAAAACATGACGTAATTTTTGACATTTTGGCTTCTTTATTTTTAGACATGATCTGGTTTTTATGATTAGTTCTTGCATAATAAGACAAAGAAACACATTCGCTTCTATTAATTACTACGATTTAATCGGAAAATGATTTGTTCCCTTCGAAAAGTCAATTAATTTCCAATTAATAGCAATAATTGTTTCAGTTTTTACTTTTATTTATTTTATTTTTATAAAAGTGGCTCACATTTTAATTTTGCCCAAATATTGCTTTTTAAAGAATTATTTCCTTTCAAAAGACAGTTCTTGAATTTTAATGAATCTTTTCATAAAAATGGACATCTATTAAATATTCATTATTTATATTAATCTTCATAGTTTTTCCCCTAAGGGGTAATGCAAAAATTACTTAATAAATAAATTCACACACACACACACACACACACACACACACATATATATATATAGAGAGAGAGAAACTTTTTATATATAGACCCTTTCCGACCACAGCGTTGTAACAATTTTCACAAAATTTTAGTCTTATTTTGAGAGACTATAAGTTGAAGTGTTTGTCTAAGATATTTAAGGGAATAAACCCTGTAGCCACATTTTTTGAACACCTAAGTAGTTAACAGTTATCTTGTTATAGAGTCAAATAATCTTTCGGTTATGAACATCAAAGCTTTCACCAGACCATCAAAGTTTTTAACTTGCTTCAAAATCATTCTTACGAAAGCGGGCATCAGTGCAGAAAGAATTGTTTAGAAGCGTGCATGGTTTTAAACGGATACTTTAATTTGTTTAATAACATATGGCATAAATTTTTAAAACTAGACAAAATTTAACTTTAGATTGCTATCAGTTTGTAGAGTCATTAGATACTCCGTGTTAAAATTCCATTTAGAGTTTTCAGCCCAGAAGTGTAATACTACTCAATGCTTTTTTAAATCGGGTTTGAAAAATAAGGTTTTAAGATGGATACTGTTTTAAACCTTCTAGGTTTAGAAGATTTTAATGGGCATAATATTGATAATAATGATAGATGGAAACATTTTAGAACTGTTGTATATCTAAGTAATACAGGAAATAAAAATGTAAGTTTATTTCCTTATTTTTAAGTCTTCATTTAAAAAAAATTAAATTTTATCTGAATAAATCATCTTGAAGATGAAAGATAAGGTTTCATCGTTAGCTAAGAAAAGAAAAAAAATTCAATTTGTAACAATGTTCGCAAAGAGCATAGTTACATTTTTTTTTATTTTTGTTATTTAGAACAAACTTTTAGAGTATATCGTTCGTGCGAGAAAACTCCTCTGTTATCATTATTTTATGTTATTATTATGATGATGATGTTTATTATTATTGTCAGTAAAATATTATAAAGTAAATTCTCAGGAAATTTATGGGAAACAGTGTGTCATCAACACCATTTTTACAGCATATTATTAGGCTTTAAAACGTTTGCATTGATATTAAATATTAAAAATTACATTTGTTAGGATCAGATTATAAAACCAACATGAATTACATATACTGTAATGCCATGTATAAGATATACTGCTTATAAATATTATGCACAATGTACAAGATGTAGAACTTATAGTACTTTCGGGCAGAATTGAAAACATATAGAATTCAACATAAAACATCTAGAACATGATGACATTATATCTACAAAATTTAGTTACTGCAGAATAAGCTATTTCTGGCGTAGGAGAATGTTTCTTTGGAGTAGTACTCAGAGGAGCCTTTAATGTAAGAAAGAATGCAAAACGGGAAATAAAATGAGGAATCAGTATTTAAAAAAAAATTCTAATTGCTATAGTTCCCAAAACTAAGCATATATATGCACTGCATATGTGATAGTAATCGTTTTACTATAGGGTACTGAACATCGTTACGGGCAAAGGGGAGGATGAGCCAAAAGATTTAAACTTGACCAGACACAAAATTCGCCTTTAACTCACAAATCTAACCCAGCAAGCAGATTTAGATTTCAAGCGTTATTGAAATAATTCTTATGGTATAGATTCTGATGATGTAGGAAATTCTTATGATATAGGCAAAAAGGATAGTTGCATGAGGGTAAAAGAAAATCATGCTATCTGGAAATTTTAGATTACAAAGTAACACCTCAAAAAGAATTAGTCATTAAAAACATTAAAAATTAAAAATTAAAAAAAAAAACTTGGAAAAATCATTAAAATATTTTTCACTTTTTTCTCAAGTAAATTAAATATGTACAGTTGCCAGCTAATTAAACTAAATCTTTGAAATTAACATGAATTAAATTTTATTCATGAGTAAAAATTACAATCTTTTAAATAAAAACTCATAAAGAACTTTAAATTTAAAAGCCGTGTTTGCTTATGCATTTGTTCTTTGAACGTCAGATGTTATAAACAATAAAAATATCAAAATGTTAAAACAGTTAACTACGTTTTGTACAAGAAAAGTCTGTCATACTTCTATAAAAACATAAACATGCAAAGAGATTTATTATACCACCACAAATTGTCATCATGACGACTGAATTTTACTCTGGATGCAGATGATAGCAATTTTCAAAATTAATCATTAGTAATGACTGTATAAAATAACACTTGTTACAAAATATTGTTAAGAAGTCCGGGTAAAATTTTTAAATGATTAACTTACGCTGTATTGAACAATGTAGCTACATAATATTGAAAATAATTGGAAAATCTGCTACATAATTGATTGGCAAGTGTTTATTTATCACGGGCAAAATTTAATCTCAGAGCGAAAACAATGAACACTCTGAAAAGGATTTTTTAGCCGAATAGAAAACATTGACAGCATGTTCTGTGACGTTCAGACAGAAAATTCTCAACCTCATACAATATAAATGTTAAAAACGCAATTCAGTTTTCTTGGCTGTTCGGTAATAAAATTAGTGCAGAAAAAGCTAAGCTCCTAATCCATTTTAATGATAAATTACGTAAATATAGTCATTAAAATCTGGCTACTATGCATTATTATATAGTTTATAGATAAAATTTTAAATTGTAATTTGGACTATTATAACATGAGTATAATTTGTAAAAAGTTACAAGTGAATGCAATCTTACAATTTTTCTCTGAAGTTTCTAGACCTTAGGAAATTTTTTAAAAACTTATATTGTGACATGAATTGAAATGAAATGTGATATAACTACTGAAACATAGCAGTAGGAGTTTACATTTACTTAAAAATTATCTAATTAATTCCACGCGTTTTTAAAAATAATTTCGTATGAAATTTTTTAACTTTTGAACCATTTTCGCACTACTATAATAACAAGTCTTATTTAGTAAATTATAATTATTAATCTGCTGTCATAACTGATAGCAAAACTTCGATAAGTTATGTAAAAATCAAGTTATGAAACTAGAACTTTTCAGAGACTCAAATTTTGTTATTATTAATTAAATTCTAATTATTAATCTGCAGTCAACACAACTTTGATAAATTATGCAAACCTTCCGTTATGTAATTAGATCATTTCGAAGACTTAAGCGTTATTATCTATTGTAAATCCCGCTAAAAACAACTAAAAGAAAAGAATTATAAACAAGGCCTTTTCTAAAGCAAGAGGAGCACACAGAATAAATCAGCTGCTTAATTTCTCACACATTAAGGCAGATAAAATCATTAAATCACTCTATTTAAGGGTGGTTCAGAACTTACGAAAGCAACATTTTATATGAAAGTGACAGTTTGACGGGTTTTGGACAGTCTCCAACTTCTTAAGTTTTTGATAAAGCATCCTGACTTTTGGTTTAGCTCCAGAGAGTCTCCAAGCTCTGTAGTTAGAACTGCTTCAAATACAATCTATCTCTGGAGCTGTTTCCCTCTATCTGTCATCATTTAGAAACTTTGCTTGTAATTCTTCTTGAACAAAAAAGAAAGCTATTAACCACGGAAACGTGCACAATGTTTCCTTGTGGGGACCTACTTTAAATCGTCAAGCGTATCGTTCGCAAGGAGTTTATTTCATGTTTAATCTGAATGGTTTTTTGAGTAGATACTTATTATTGTTGATTAAATACAGAGTACTATCAATGACAAGGAACTGCCTGTTAAGAAAATTCTGGAAAGAAGAGTACCATTATTTACAAGGAACTGCCTGTTAAAAAAATTCTGGAAAGAATCTATGTTTTGTAGTCAGAATATTTCTGCAGTAAAATTACTATAATAAATCTTATATTATACCAAACTACTCGTAAAAATGTTCCATATTACTAACTAAACTATTACTGTCATGTTTCTTGTTTTTTAAAAATAAGCTGTTCGCATACTTTCTGATGGTACAATTAGTGGTTAGAAATTATACGATTTAAAGTTGCAATAAATTGGAGATTAGTGATTAAAATTTTACAATACTTGCATTAGATATTTTATTTGTGATTTGAAACGTGATTTTATCATTTAGTATAAAAGACAAGATTAGTTTCATTTAGAAATTTATTTTATATGAACATCTCTTGAGACTGTTTTACGTTTTTATAAAAGTTGTATATTCTTAACGGTAATCTTCCTAATTAACAATTAAAAAGCAACTTGAATCTCAAACGCTTAAAATGTAGACTATTACTATAACGTTCGACAAATTATCTCTTTGGCTGAACAAGAGAACAGCGTTAGACAGCTCAAAAATAGCTGACTGCCCAGAATTTTACTTTTAATAAGTCATTAAAGAGCTTGTATTATTTTTACGCATTAAAAATAAAGTCTTTTATTGGACACAAGTACGTTTTTATAAGCGATAAGTCAGAGATAGCTTTTAAGATTTATACATAAATTTTCTCTAGACAAGGGAAAATTATCTTTAAAGGCATCTTCTTACAAGAAACAGGAAAAGGAAGGGGAACTAGCAGACATACAGATTAAAACTAAAGTATGGAGCAATTAGTTTATACAAAAATTAAATGCAGTATGAAATACCTCCTGAATACGAAATTAAACAGAACTTAGTTGGCAAAGTAAAGTATTAATTTACAACCCAGAAAACTGGATTCGATTCCCAAAAGCTCAGTTGCGCTCCCAATTTTGATGGAGAGCACCCCGAGGGACGGATGCGAAAGTCTCCCAGCCCTCGAAACCCCTCCACCTCCATCAAACCACACGAAAGGACTTTCGGCTCGCCGCATATTTAGAGTGCCTCCATGGCGCACCGACAGCATTACATTTACAAACATCCATGCCTTCTCCAGGATTCCACCCGTGGCCCTTCGACACAGCAGTCAGCGACGCTAACCACTATACCGATTGGGCGGTTCCTGGTGACTTTTAATATTCTTTAGAATGATGCGGCAAATAAATGCTGAATATTAAGAAAAAGGCGCTCAAGCATGTTTTGAAATTCGTTTTTCTACAGATACAATGTTCTCAGCTTTGCCGTGTAAGGATAAAGGAAGTTCGAAAAATTAAGGAAATAGATCGTTATTTTCAGGTAATAAAGATCTGCCTGTTAAAAAACTGTGACTTGTGACTGAGTGAGTGGAATATTACAGAGTTAAGGACTTACCTACCATTTGTACCTAGAATCTTAGATCAGAAAAGAAATTCCATCACTATAAGCTACTTAATTGCTAGAACTAAAACTCAGAGCTATATGCATATAGATTTTTATGTTCATGGTTTATCATGTTGAGAAAACTTATACAATCCTGAAATAAAAGAAAATGATCGGTATGGATATCTGTACCCAATAACTGATGTAAAAGTGTTACGTTTATAAAGGTTATACCAATAGTTAAATTTCAGGTAAACATTTGCGATATAAATTCTTTCTTAAAGATCAATAATACGCTTGCACTCTTCAGATAAATAATAATTACGCCTCATTTTCACGAAACTGATATTTTTTTTTTAAGGCAGAGTTTTCGTAAGATATTAATGTATTAATATTTCAGAATCGAACTGCATTTATTAAAACGCAAATATTTTATTTATTGATGCAAAATTAGAATTTCTACAAATTTGCTTCTAGTATATAATTGTTCTCTTTGCATCCAGATAGATTAATATATAAGAAGGCTTGTTTTTACAATTTAGTTTTGCATTACTGAAAATATTGATATATAAGTAATATTCATCACATTTTTCGAAGAAAAATTTAATAAAATATTCCCTGAACTGATCATTTTGAGATTTGATAAGTAAATAATAGAGATGTGTGTTCAGTTAATTAATTTCGTAGTTTCTAATTTGAAATTTTAATAAGTAAATATTAGAGTATACACACTAATAAGTAAATATTGTTACGAAATATCCAACCGCGGTAAGATAGCTTTCCCGTAAAGGGGCTATAGGATTACCAGAAAATGGCAAAGGGCGGTAGAGTTGCCAGATTTGGCGAGAAATAGCCCATTTGGAAACATCTGGTGACAAAACTGGCCACGTGCCATAGACGGAGCGAGAACATTCTAGAACAAATTCTTACTGCTTTACCCCAGAATGTTCTCGAAAGCAGGTCAAGAGAAACACTGTACGCGGAGTGCAGTGCATCGTCGAGTTTATCGGCAGTGTATCGTGAGTTTTATCGTGAAGAGTATCTTGAGTGTGTTGAGCTCCGAGACCGATCGACCGAGTCAGGATCTGTAGTTAGAGTTTTGCCGTGAAGTTGTCTTCACCGTTATAGCCTGATAGTCTGAAGGCTATGTTTCTGATTGTTTCAGCCTGTTTGTCGTAGCTTTTCGACAACTGTAACGCGTCTTTGGAATTGTCTTCTGTAATACTGACAAATAAATTATGTTTTGATTCTTTATAAAGTGTTGTCATTGATCACTCCAAAACCTCGAACCCGCAGAATGCAACAATATTAAAGTTGTGTATTCAGTTGATTAATTTCATAACGACAAATTAACAACTACTTCTAAATTGAGACTATGAAATAGTGTCAAATTAAAAATAGTTTCTAATTTGACATTGTAATAAGTAAATATTAGATTTTACACGCTAATGTGTAAATATTAGAATTGCGTGTTCAGTTGATTAATTTCATTGTATCAAATTAGAAACTACTTCTCTTAACTTACAGAGAGGTCTACATAGTTGCAATTTTTTACAGCAAATCGGGATCGAGATTGAGATCTCTATTAAACTGTCATCAAACAAATGGTTTTGCTTAAATTCGAAAGCCGGGTATTTTACTAAAGTCCAGAAAAGGTCAAACGCTTTGATAAAAATCCGATTAAAAGCGAGTGAATTGCATGGGCTAATTAGTATTTTCAGAAGTTAACACTTTTCGAATCCTTATCACTATTTTATTTGGCTAATTGTAAATATATGTCTTCTTAGCATACGCAAGTGAATTCTAAAGCGAATGAGTATTTGGCGACTAGGTTTCGTTTGGGCTGTATCGATACTTACCTGAAAAACTATTTCCTAAGGGTTTACAGTTAAAGAAAATTCAGGCCACTTTCTAATAGATACTTTTTAGCAAAGATATATGTGTGTTTCGGTGATTTTATCTCCAAGAAAGCAAATTTAATGCTATATAAACCATGTTACGTTGCATTCGCATAATGAATATCCGAATCAATTAATTTGCATTATATTTAAACGTAAATCTTTATGGAGTATGGAAATTTTTTATTGGAACGCTTGAAATGATCAATGAAATAAGTGAGTTAAATACGCTTGAAATAAGTGACTATTATTTCATTCACAAATAAAAAATTACCTATTGAAGTCTTTCGCGAAATAAACTTGCGAATTCCATAATTTATCTCTGTTTTTGAATTAAAGCATAAAAATCGATGATTCACGCGGAACCATCTAAACGGATGTGCTCTTTGCACTTTCGTTTCTTGGATCATTCCCGTTTCATTAAGTCTAAATCCAAAAGTTTTTTCCTTTACATCAGTCAGATCAGAGAAAATTTCTTAATCTTTCATAGACAATCTAGATAGTTTTAAAAAAAGTTCATTACGCAAAGCTAATGTTTTGCTCATTAATTAATCAAAATGTGAACTTTTCTTCTACACAAATATTTTTTTTCCGAAACTTAAATTAAATCCACGAATTTAAGTTCAATTTCGGAACATTTTGTAGGAACAGTTGACTGGAACTTTGAAACATACGAACGTATAAACCATCTCCCGCTGACTTCATCGCTTTGTGGTACAGGAGCAGCCGACTGCCATAGCTTTGGTCCCGAGTTCGAAACTGAAGAAGGAATGGATGCATAGTGCATCCACTATGCATTAAATAAATAGTGTCTTCTCAGCATGGCCTCACTTACAATACTGTCGAACAGAAAGTCTCCTCGACATTTTAATGGTAATAGAAGAGAGGCAGAGGACTCTCGTACGATTTCCTCAGTGGTTCTCTTTTAAAATTGGGACATAACTAAGCAAAAGTCATACCGGCACTTGTAAGATGCCGGCGCTCACCTTTTCTGAGCCGTGATGAATTCCATGGATCTGAACGAGAGATCCTCTCAAATCAAGTGGATTAGAAACAATAACAACTAATCAACTTCCACGCTAAGATCTCACTATTTTACAAAAAAAAAAAAAAAAAAAAAAAAAAAGATCCACTAAATCCACCACATTTAATGCGAATAACAAGACGGTTGGGACAAGTAACCATGGGGAATTAATTTCAGATATCTTTTTCCTAAGGTCATTATTGCATAACATTTATCTTCAGTAAAATAACGACACATTCTGTTAAAAAAAATTAGCCCTCTCTAAACTCATTTAAAAATTATTACTGTCAAAGTTCAGTTACAAATAAAAAATCATATTTTCTTTAGTTTTCTAATATTTCAGCGTTTAAATTTGAAATTTAATGTAGTTACAAAGCAGTAGAACACATGCAGAGAAAAAAATAATTCTGGAATGAGGAAGGAAGGAACTTTTCGACGTAGGATTTTAAAACATTTTACACGATTTTTTCTTAAATATTGATCCTAGGTATATACTGCTGTACCATCTAAGAAAACACAAAGTTTCTCAAGAAAGGACAGAAATTTTTTTTTAAAATTTCCACTTTGAAAGTAGGAGGCCTTAAAACGCAAGATGCTAAGTGCAGGCTGGAACATTTTATGGTCTTGTATAGCAAAAAATGTAGTTAATAAAAATCTTTATTTCAGTTTAATAAGTTAAAAAAAAGAACTCTACTCCTTTAAGGGCAGAATTCACAGAGATATTAGTAAAAAAATGCCATTGGCTTAGATTACTTTTCCTTTTTCAGTGATAGTATTACGAGTCTCCCGAATGTAACTGTATTTGGTGAAAAAGCATAAATGAATAATGCTTATTTTGACAAGTAATGGCTTTGCATTGGAAATATTAATTACCATTATATTCGTTAATTTTTTACATTAACATTTTTGTATTTAACTTTACCGAGCATAAAGAAAATTTTGCTAACTGCACTTTTTTACTGTAAGAGGACCATGTAAAAAATTAAACATTTTATTTAGAGAACCCTTTCCCCCAATTTGTGAAACTACTTTCATAAAATTGTTTACCTTAGTGTACTGCGATTATGAGTACATATCTAGAATTAATACTTAAGAAAATAAAGCCAGTAGTCTATTTTAAATGTTTTTTTTTTTTTTTTTTTTTTTTTTTTTTTTTTTTTTTGTTGCTGAGTCCAGATTTCGCGGAAGAATGCTTCCCTGAGCCTCAAGGAGGTCGAACTTCTACTTCCACCTCAGTTTTGAGGAAACGGGTGGTGAGGGTTTCCACTCATGCCCCCTACCACCAAACCACAAGAGAGGACTTTCGGCTCGCCATATATTTAAAGGTGACTCCATGCCACAAAGACATTATACGTTTACAAACATCCATGCCTTCTGCGGGATTCGAATTAATTTTTTTAATGCTCCGTACAATAAAAGTTAAAAGGAGATAAAAGTGTAAATTTAGCTAAATAAAAATAAATAAATAACAACAATTGAAGAAAAAGATGAGAAGAAAAAGTATGCATAAATCCTGAGGAATACTATAATGCTCACTTCGTTACGTTTTTTTTTGGGTCTTTTTAGCCTGGTTTGTCAATTATTAATGTGAAATCTCCGTAATCTCAAGTGTGCAACAATTTTACATTTTGAAATCCTGTTTGACGTTTCTGCTTAAGAACTGCAATTTTTTTTTTTTTTTTTTTTTTTTTTTTTTTTTTTTTAGTTCAACTTTCGCAAACTTATATCTTTAAATGAAAAACTACGTAACATTTCACATTTCTTTTATCACTTCAAAATGCTGACTTGGATATGCATCATATCCCTTCTAGAAAGTTTCATTCGAAGGCATTTCTCATGGAGCAAGTCAAGTCTGTTATCAAGGAATTTGGGTCCTTCCCATTTACTTCCATCGCTGCTAGCCATATTACTTATTTGCCAAATGATAAAATCACGAAATATTGCGGGAGGTGAAATATGTTGGATGATTTTTGTCAGCAAAATCGCTGTAACATCACAAAATTCCTACATAAGTAACACTAAATGTAAAATGTAAGGTTTCCATGTAAGCTTATCTTAGAAATACGAGACGCAAGTGATTCAATTAATAAAATGGATATGATGAAGGTTTTTAAACGAACTTTATTCAACCTCTTTTATTAATTGAATAACAGGTCTATAAACAGTTGATTTTTCATTTTCTTATTCTGATTGATATTCGTCATTCTTAAATTCCTAAATTTTGTTTGTTTATTACAGAAGTGTAAATTATAATAAAAAATTAAGTTTAAATATATTAACCTTTTCCTTTGCAGCCTTAAATGAACCAACAATCGATTATGGCTTCCAAAGGCTTGCTAAACTAATACCTCGGCATCCTGGTGATCCAGAAAAATTACCAAAGGTAATATATTAGTGTAATAAAATATTAAATGAAATCTGATTAAATAATTAATCAGGGTTTTCAGGTATGATATTATGTACATATTTATTCGCAAGCAAACAATTATGCCGGAGTCTGTGAGAAAATATAATATTATGTTAATGCCTCGCTTACTTAACAAACTGAAATAACTTAAACTCTACTGAAAATCGTTTACCTGTTGGTCTGATTGTATGGCCCACGAGCGATGGAGCGGTAAAAGTCGCTGAACACCGGTAGTTCGGTCCGAGGTTTGAATCCCGCGAACGAGCTGGCTGCATGGGCGTTTTCGGGGCTTTCCCTATGTGTGACGTGGATATGAGACAGTTTTCTTTAGAAAGTCATCCACGAAGGCATCCCCCCTAGGCAGATAGTCCTCGAATGCTTTGCCGTAATCAAATAAACCAAAACCTTAATTTTATATTATTACAATGTATTCGGCTCTCCGATAATTACAGCATATCTGGACCTTAATTTACCAAAGTGAATTAGAAGTATAATAATTAGAATTTCCCAAATTAGAAAGAAAAATTTAAATTTAATTAGCAAATGTAGCAATCCAATTAAATTAGAATAAATAGGCGATGAGAGTTCTTATTTTTAGCTGATATTATGCTACTTTGAGATTAATTTCTAAAATTATTTTGGCATTAGTGTGTTGAAACTAGAGCTGCAGAGGATAAAGAAATTTTACTTCTAAAAAAAATTGAATTGTATATTTACTCTACGCAGTTTTCATGGCTAAGGTTAAGTTAGGTTAGGTTATTTTAATTACGGCAAAGCCTCGGGGGCTATCTGCGTAAGGACAGTGATGCCTTCGTGGAGGATGTTCTAAGGGAAACTGGCTCGTATACATATATATATAATATATATATTATATCAAGAATTGTAAAATTTATTTGGCCCTTTTGTTTCTGCATATTCCATGACTTTTCTGAATTTCAGAAAAATCGTAGATTAACCTTATATTCATTTTTTGTTGATTTCAACTAACAGTTTATATAAAGACAAAATTTAAAATGTGTTCATCCATTTGAACTTCTCTTTGTTACGCCTTGTTAACGTTCTAAAAAATGCTGCTTGTAAACACATTTGGTGAAAAATATTATAATGAAATAATACAGTTAAATGCAGGTACAAATGCATGTATGCACATATACTGAAGCTTGAAATATCCGGAATAGCTGCAAATGCACTCCATAGGAAATTCAGAAAGTCCACCCAAATGGTTTATTTCTTTCCCATAAGCAAAACACATAATATTTATTGTAAACAAAGAAAATAATTTTGTTCACTATATGTTTTTCCAACAAAGATTATGCTGTTGGAAGGAGGGAGAAAATACTTATATATTCTCCCTTTTAAAGGGCGACTGGGGATTAGGGGACTCAGTCGCCAAATCCTGGTAGTGAAGTATTAACGCCCCCCGTTTTTAGTTCGGGCGCCATTGCAGAGTCATTAGGTTATTTTGAAGCAGGAGACTTGAAAATTGAGTAATGTCCTTGCCGGGACTTGAACCGACCTCCCGAATACGCGCAGAGTGTGCTACCGTTACACCACGAAAGCATACTGGAAGGAGAGAGGAAATACCTTATAAATGAACTTAGCATACTTTTCTAGACTAAATTAAAAATTTATTATTTTAGCTCCTTAATATACACCAATTTCTGTTTCAGTTAAAATTCTTAAAATATGATATTAATTTATAATATAGGCAGCTCTTGAATTAATCGTAAAATGTTGTTATTCTTTTTACACCAAAGTAAACAAAGAAATTATTTTTTATTTGAGCATAGCAAAATGAATAACCTATCTCTATACAATAAAAATTGAAATAAGACATTATTTATTCATGCTGAAAAGTAGCAGTCTCTAGGTAAATGTCGCAAACTGACGTAAAAGAACAATAAAGTACCTTTCATATTATTATAAATAAAAAAAATCTCAATGACGTAATAAAATTAACAGTTGGCTTAACTTTACTTGCCCTGATAAGAGCAGGCGATCCCGGTAACTGGAAATCTGCATATATGGAATTTGGATAACTAAAGTTCTACTCTGTTTGCAAATATATGAATATCCATACGTTTGCATTGATAAAATCCTTGTTCTGTGCAAATATTTAAGATTTTTATATTTATCTTTTAATTTCTTTCATGTCCCTGTGATTTATATTCTGTGCATATATTTGAAACCTCTTAAGAAACATACTAACCGAAATAATTTGCATATTTTTGTTAATTCTGTTGCAGGAGATTATTCTGAAGCGGGCGGCTGATTTAGCTGAAGCCTTGTACAGTATGCCTCGAAATAACCAGTTAGCTCTGCCCGCGCCCCGGTCACCAGCTCTCAACAACGCAGCTGCCATGTCCGGCTTCAATGCCTACACAGGTCAGCTGGCTGTCAACGTGCAGGAGAACGGTAGGGACCCATGGCCCCACGTTCCCAATGCCTACTGCCATTGTCCAGGCAATCACATTGCTTAGGCTCACTTAGCCATAATGCATGTTCTGTCTTTATTCATCCTTTTTTCTTCTGTATCCTCTCTGCTTATTCATCAATAAGAAGCTCTCACTAATTTTTTAATATAATGTTTTTATAATGAATTATATGCTTTCAGATTCAGATTCTACTTTGCAGTTAAATATTAAATACAGTGGAGCCTCGTTATTTCGTCCTGAAATAAGTCGACATTCCGAATAGCATTACCTTACTTAAGAATTTGTTTTGGCTAGTAAATTATGCCATGAGTAAAATGTCATTCTCTCGACATTGTAAAGCTTATATAAGCGTAAGTCAGCCTAAATACTTCTTTCCAACAAAATCTTCTCTACTCAATATTTTCCAACAAGAGCAAGACTTTGGCATTACTTTATAAAATGGAGATTCAGAACATGAATAATAATTGGTATAGTATAATGCTTTTATCGTTAATAAGTAATGAAAAAAACTTACCTTAGCTTAATCCATTAACGTGTACTCCGTTAATGTTAGCACTCCGTTAACGTGCGAAAACTTCTGATGAAGAAAACATCTCGGAAGATGAATTGGCATTACAACCCACAAAACTTTTTAACAATGGATAAAAATGCCTGGTTCTTTTCAAAATGAAATTGTTAGAAACTATAGTTTATTTGCAATGAGGAAAAAAAAAAAAAAAAAAACTATTATTGAGTGATTTTTTTAATGCGTTTGAAAACAATCTTTATTGTAAACAAGTTAAATCGCAATAAGTGATGACGCATTGTGTTGTATGACACAAAATTATTTACATTTAAGTGTAGAATAATTAACACGTTATATTTATATTTTTTAGAAAACTGAACTATTAAATTATGGGAAACTTTTTCCTCTTTACCTCGATAATTTAATAGCATCACAATTCGATTTAAACTTCTTTATTCCGTGATGCGTCGTCTTATCGAGGCTTCACTGCATTTCAGAGTTAATAAAGTGAAGATAAAGGAAGTTATTCCGTACTCGAAGGAAGCAAAATAAATAAATAAATAAGTAAGAGTTGAAAATTACACTTTTAAATCATATCTAAAAAGCACTTTGCGTCTTTTCAACATAAACAAACCACTTTTTTTTTAAATCTGAAAGAAAATATTTTAATTTACGCTGTTATAAATTCATTTAATTTGAGTAAATCTGTCCTTTAGAGCATTTTCTTTTTTTGAAGCTATGACTAAGTGAAGTAAAGAGTAGAATAAATTTTATTCTCAGTATTAAAAATATTTGCACAAATGGACTAGTAAAAGGAGCATTGATCTAGATGTGATGGATATCATTGCCGTATCAGGAATCAGAATGTTAATTAGGTTATTGAGTAAACAAATTTTATGGAAAAGATAATACTTGGGTTGAACCCCAAAATTGATTCCTATGGTTCCTTAAACCAAATTAAATATTCTACAGATCTGATCACTAATTACCTAAAAGTTAAATAACAAATAGTTTTTAAGGCATACATCTTAATGCAAGGGAAAAAGAAATATCAAAATTGGCACAAATGTATAACAAGCAATGACATTTTGCATGCTAGAAAGGTTGCAAACTTTGCGCAAGCAAAACAAAACAAAACAAAACAAAAAATTGCTATATCTCCTGTTCTACTGGGCTGATTGACGAAATTTAATTTGCGTTTTTCATGTCTCGAAAGCGCGACATAGGATATTAGAATTATATATAGCACTGTTCTAACATGGGAATTTTGACACAAAATCTGACTTTTCTGAAATGATATACCGATTTTTTTCCATACTTCGACTTTACGAATAAAATTATTCCTAAATATTAAATTGTGTAAAATTTGGTGAGAAACTTACCGAGAAATTTAAAAGTTTATCTTGGCGCATATTTTTCAGTTTGAGCCAAGAGATAGCCCTTGGCGAAATTCTTTATAGTAACACATTTTCCTTTCTCTTTCGTTGTGTACCAGAGGAAAAAAGGTGCATTATTCATTCTGTCAAATAATTTTAACAAAGTGCCTAAACCACATTTGGCGTTACCGTCACTAATACCAAACACGCCAATCAAAACACGCCAATGTATAAATTCACATCTTTTGAAATTCTAAATAAAAATTGTAATTATTTTTTGCAGATACGCCTAGAAATACATCTAATTTCATGTGATGGTAAAAATGTTAAAGGATATAATGTAAACATTTGTTCAAAAATTTATAAAAATTACTAAAAAATACACATTTAAAAAAATAAGTCAGAATAAAATCTGAGAATTTTATTTGGATTGAGCCTAAATTTCGAACTGTGAAAGAAGGAATCAAGTAAGTTTAATAAAAAAAGAGATATTATTAAATAAATATATACCAAATTCAGTTAACACTGAGGAGCTAAAATTTAAAGAGAGCTAACTTTTAAAACTATTTGCGCGATTTTAACAAAACTTGGCACTTTAGCATGACTTGAGTCGTAGAATCGGCACATGGAAAACTATAAGTGTGTCATCACAAAAAGAGCCCGATTTTGTGTCAAAAGGCCTATGTTAGAACAATGATATACGTAGCGTATTTGGAAACTAAGTACCGTTTCATTCTAGCGCCGTCGCAGCGCTGTGGTAGGCGTCCCGCGCATGCGCACTAGTCTTTCCTGTTCACTGACTTTCAATTGTCGCCATTTTGGTTGCTCTATGTTGTGTTTTCAGTTTGCTGTGCACATTCAAAATGTGTAAGACAATTAGTTCTCCCGCTGACTGTGAGATTCGTGCCGTGATTAAATTTTTGAACCCGAGGAATGTTAAACCGGCCGAAATTTATCGTCAAGTGATAGAAGTTTACGGTGAATACGCGATAAGTGATGGAATGGTGAGAAAGTGGGTAAGAATGTTTAATGCAGGTCGAACAAATGTCCACGCCGAGGCTCGGAGTGGTCGGTCTTCTGTTGTCACCGATGATTTGGTAAGGAAAGTTGATGAAGCAATTCATGAGAACAGACGCTTCACAATGACAACTCTTTCAGAGGCATTTCCACAAATTTCACGCACTGTTTTGTTCGAAATTGTGTCTGACCGCTTGAATTATCGCAAACTGTGTTTGGTGGCAAGCGCTTTGGATCTGACGATGACACGAAAAATGCTGTGGAGTCGTGGTTATCGAAACTGGCGGGAAGTTTCTTTGACGATGGTATACAAAAACTGGTCACCCGCTATGACAAGTGTTTGATCATTGGCGGAAACTATGTTGAAAAATAGTTTAAGACATGTATTTTCATGTAAAAATAAAATTGTTTTAGAAAAAAAAATTGTTTTACTATTTTTCTTTTTTTTCAAAACGGTACTTAGTTTCCGAATACGCCTCGTATATAAATCTAATATATATCCTAAGTCGCACTTTTGAGACATGAAAAACGCAAGTTGAATTTCGTCAAACGACTTAGTAGAACAAGAGATTTAGAACTGTACTTTTTTGGAGGGCAAAGTGTATATCTTGTACTCATGGATAAAAAAGACAAAGTGATTATTAGAAAACTTGTAATTAATGAGATATGAAACAAATGCTCTTCTCTCAAATAAATGAGAAAAATAATTTTAACATGGAATATGCCTCCGTTCAGGTATGAAAGCAAACATGGAATCCCCTCCAAATGCTGTTGATTAAATTGTCAAACACTTCAATTGTACGTAATGACAACAATGTGATAAACCCCGTTGCAATTCATTCAAGGATCTTGAAGTGGAGACAAAGCAATTACTGGCCCTCTTGCTGTAGTCTCATACGTGTTCCATACTAGATTTAAGAGCTGGTGATGTAGCTAATCGATCAGTTCCATTCATACCTTACTCGTCGTACAATGTACTTCATATAATGTACTCGTCGACGACATGCTGCGAGGACGTACTTTATTGTCCGTTACAGTAAAGGATTCTCCGATTGTAGCAGCATCTCGATATTACAACCGATCTATTACAAAGATCGAGAATATCGTTTCTGTATATTTGAGTTGTGATTGAACGAACAGGGAGCATACGCATACGCATGCCCTTTTTTAATCTCCTAAACTGATTCCTTATCCAACGAAGAAACTGTGCTGTGGTAAGTACCAGGCTGGACAATATTTGATCCTTACTCTCCTCTAGCTCATAACATGATGTGCTTCATATTATACAGAGTGCATGGCTCATCTTTGAAGAATACCAACTGCGTACTTTACATTACTCTTTGCTCTAGACGATGTGTCCTCTTGCTAATCTTAGTCATTATAATGTGCATGAACTAGTGAGTGGAATACAAACAATGGGGCTACTGGCAGACAGTCTATGATGTGCAGTCTTATGCTCACTATAGAGAACTAATTGTCTTGACACGTATATTTGTTAAGAAGATGACTCCATAAACGATAAAGAATATTACAACCCATATTAGCTGCCCTGTCTCTGCAGGATGTGACAGGTCCATTTCCATTAAATAAAGTCTCTCCCTATCTTAGATTTCTGCTCGACGTCGTTAACAGTATTTCAACAAGAAAGTTTCAACAAATGAAACTTTTTCCCCAAATCAGCCCATTTGCATTTATAAAATGTCGTCATCCAGCCTATTAAGCTCCAACATTTCGCAAATAAGCACTGAAAACTTTCCGTTGCTTATATATAATATATATATATATATATATATATATTAATTTCATCATTTACCTCTGCTATAAAGTTTATTTGACGACCTTATAATTATTTTTATGATACTACAGCGAGAATGTGTTTTCCTTATCTTCTGGAGCCTTAAACATATTGAACCATGCATGGCTGCTTTCACCACTTTATCAGTTTTAATTTTAAATATTTCAACAGTTTCTATAGTCTGTTGTATGATCATTATGATGCTTTACTTTTAATGCAGAGAATCGACATTAGTAAAGATTTTTCTACTTTAAACTTGAAAATTGTATTCAAGAGCTTTCGGTTTTTCGGATATATTTTATCCATGAGTCAAAGTAAATAACACATGAAAAATACACTAACGTGGAAATGCTTTTAATAAAATAATATTATTTAAACCAATATAATTTTCATTAAGATATACCTACACATGTTTTATTATAAAAAATATTACTGTCGTAGGGGTAGCGTATAAATGCTGATTAAAATAAGCAAACATTTTAAAATCAAATGATTTTATTCGGCCCTTAAAAGTGCGTGATCAACCGGTATTCCTTTCTACTCTGCAATGTTAGCAGAATGAAGAAATTCCGCAGTTTTACACAGAAAAACGCTTAATAGTTCAGGAAATGATATATTATTGTTTCAAAATAGTATAATCACTGTCAAATTTCAATCTTGGTTCTGGAAGTAAGGAAACTGGTTTAAATTCAATGTTTATAGATATCTTGAATTCTATTGTGCGTCACGCTAGTGAAAGGAAATATTATTTTATATACCCGTAAATGAAATAAAAATAATATACTACCATTGATAAAAGCAAAGTTTATTCATCACTTTTTACACGAGTTTGTATTTTTATACATATTTACGTAAAATCAGACTGTTAGCGAAATTTATTGCAATCACGTAATTTCGATTCCCTATATATACATGTAACTGAAAAATTATTTACGAGTTTGAAAAGAAAATTTAGTAAAAGTGCAAATTCAATAATTTTAAATTCTTTATTTACATATTTTATGATGTAGCAATTTGAAAGCAAAACATATTTTAAATTCAAATTATTTCTATACGTTGTTTGAACAATAATTATTACTAAAATACGAAACATTCTACTGAACATATATCACTCAACAGAAGTGCTTGGCTTATCACGGTTCCCAAATTACTTTGTTTCTATTAGTTACAGCTCTAGTTTTAAACTGTAGAAGCTTTGCTAAAATTTAGTTTAATCCCCCCTTCTCAAACATACTAGCTTTCCCTAATAAAATCACGAAATCATTGAATATTTCCTTTTTACAATAGAAGTGTTAGTTCAAGAAGGAAATAATTATCTTTTATTCATAATAAAGATCTTTTGATATTTTAATATATCATTTCGAATCGAGACATGTAATTAAGCATAGTTAAGTCAAATTATTTTATTCTCAGTTACGTATTATATTATTATGGCATTAGAAGTATCATTGATTAATCGCAATAATGCTGCATAAGTCATAATAATCAACTGGATATATAGTAAGTTAAATGCATCCTAAATTAAATTTACCTACTGTTAAAATCAAAATAAAATTTCAATTATTACGGAGTGCGTTTATAGTTGTTTAATCACTCAGTTTGTTAAGCAATTAAAATTGAAAAATAGATTTTAAGGTTCTAGGCTTTCTAACAAAACGAACACGCTGAAGAGCAAATTTAAGAGATAGCATGAAAACGAAAATCGCGTAACGTGAGTAAGTTTGCAGAACTTTAGTTTTGAAAGCTAAGCAGAATTTTCTTCATCAGTTGTAGGAATGAAAATGATGAGTTACGCTGATTTCTGTTGCTATAGTGTCTTTAACATTTTAGACTTTACTAAATGAAAAATACTCTGAAAGGGCTATCTGCAAGACAACGTGGAAAATAAATTAAAGATCTTGTTTTCTCGTAATGGTAACAGTTGACAAGTAGAGTGGATGATAAATTTATGTTCAAGTTTCGTAGAGTAAAATGATGTAAAAACATTCAACTTTGTATTTGATCGTATCAACAACATACACACATACACTTTCTACCAGTGAGATGGTGTTTATTTCCTTTCAAAATGATGTTTTTTTAAGTCTGTCGATCGGATAAAAAGCATCATGTTTTTCTGCCACCAGCGACCGAGCAGCAAAGGCGCTGAACACTGGTAGCTCTGTACGGGGTTCGAAATCCCGGCGAACGGGATGGCTGCATGAGCGTTTGGTTTTCCCCAGGTGTAACGTGTATACGAGCGAGTTTCCCTTAGAAAGTTCTCCACGATGGCTTCCATTCCCTTAGGCAGATACAGCTCGTGTGCGTTGCTTAAATTATATAAACCAAAGAAAAAACTTTCTGTTTTTGGCATGTGTTAACCAAAGTCGAGTATGTCCGGATCATTCACAAGAATACTGAAACAACTTTCATTAGATATTCTAACATTTGACGCGACTTCTCCGACATTTTTTCGATTATTGCTGCGAGCATCATTCCGAACATACTCAATGTTTCAATCAGCTATCGAAGCTCCAGTATGTAGTTACACTTACTCTCGTTTACAAAACACAATCTTTATAGAATCACTTACGCCAGTCATACAACAGCGCAGTAAGTTAGTAAGTTTTTTCAGTTCTAAAGTTTTTGAAGCATTTTAGCGAATCAGATGAGGATGTTGAAAGAAGTTATCAACTTGATTATGAAAGCTAAAAATAACTAGATAAAAATAAAGACAAATCAATCAATGAAATAAAATATTAGAAGTGGCAGTAAATGGAAAAAACGTAGGATTACATTAATAATAGAAAAATGTGTACTTTAAGAGAAATACTTTTCATTTCTAAGTAATTTTTGTTTCGTACTCTAAAAATGCTCGCCAAAAACACTTCTTATTAAACTGAGCGTTAACATTCTTCAGTATATGTTTTGGTTATAATTTGTACACAAAGAGCAAAGTGCTTCTTCTTCTGTATCATAAAAAGTGTTACAGTTGATTTCTCCCTAGATTTATTGTTTATTTTCTACTTTTGCGTAAAGGACAATTTGATAAGCTCGCATTTCTTTTCTTACCCTATCCTTGTCATTTGCCTGCAATCTGTCAATTACTTTCTTAGTTCTTTTTCTTTTATTTATTTAATGTGTATGAATTTCTTCCTATTAGCTTAGTTTTATTTTTTACTTTATATTTACTGGTTTTGAGTTAGTGAGTTATGTTTCTTTTTGTACAGATTACGGCAGGACGCAAAGCAACAGTGTTTCCCCTCGAGGCTATGGCTCCAACGCGTCGACACCGCACAGCGCTAACGGTAGTTCCTATGGCACCGCAGCTATGAATGGCGGCTATGGCAGTCCCACCAACCTTGGCAATATGGCGGTACCCGGTTCACCAGGCCTTTTTAATGGTATGGTATGAATTCGAAATAAAGCATTTCCACCTTTCATGCTTTTTTTGTTTGTTTGTTTTACGAGTGTTCATATAGGTACGTGAAAGGCTCAAAAATGGCCCTAATATGGCCTTCTTCCTAAAAAGAATCAAGAATCAAAGTCATATATCAAATAGTTGCACTACGCATACCTTCCAATTGATGTCCAAGTTCCCTTGATCTGATAGAAAATGTAACATCTGCACAAAGCAGCTAAGATACTAGTTTATTTGGAAGCATGTTTGAAGAGGAAAGCGAGAAATTATCCGATTTTTGAACGCTGAAGTCAGAAATTAGTAGAGATTTATCAGAAGTACTAAAAGCGGCATTTTTAGAATTCTTCAGTCAGTCATGAGTAGAAACTTCGAAGAACTACCGGTTAGCAAGAACTTCAGTACCGACATTTTGGAAGCTGAGTTGAGAAACCGACACAGATTCATCAGAAGACACTGTCTGACGACAATGTCTAAAGACATTTTTACACTTCTTCACCAGGCTCATGAGCGGAAACCTCAAATAAGTATTTGTTAGCAAGGAATTTAGTACCGCATTTTGGAAGTTGATTTCAGAAACCAGATCAGCAGAAATTCATCACAAGCAGAACGAACGACATTTTTGAACTTCTTCATCAGGTTTCTCACTGGACACTTCAAAATGTTGGCAAGACGCTTAATACCGGCAATAATATGAAAGAAGCTGCGGTTTCTTGGATGAACGGGATGGGAACAATATTAAAAATCGTGAAGTGTTTTCAATGTACGTATTTTATTAATAAAAAGTAATAAAGTTCCTTTTTCATTCTTTCTTTTTTTTTATATCCACACTCAGAGACGGATACACGTACATTAATGGGAAACGAAATCTCAGCACCAAGAAGAAATTGTGCTAGATAAACGAAATTTGGGAGGCGCGTTTGCACATATGAAAGATCATGTCTATTGAAATTTTGCTCTAGGCGAATAAATGTGACGTTAATTTGCTTTAAATACGCTATTTTAACTTCGTATGCTCTTCCAGACTGGGCGTTATGAGCGAGATTTGAGTCAAGCATGCCTTTAAGGAGACGAAGTAGGCAGTATTATCTACTTATTGAGTTCGAAAAAGGCCGTGTAATAAGGCTACGAAAAGGCGACTTTGCAGAAAAACTTGGTAGAGATGTATTCACTATGCATGCGTGTTGGCAGCAGTAATAAGATACTATCTGAGGAAATCCGATGTCCAGACACATACGTGGGGAAAGAAAAGACCATAGTAATTTCCGCATGTCTGCAGCAGAGAGATACATCAAACTGTAATAAATTGATTACTTGAGGGACAGATCCGGGCCAGATGATCTGTAGTGGCTATACTACTAACTCCAAATCACTGCTATCTGAGATTTTGGGGTTGTCAAGTTAGAGCTTACTGTAAAGTGGAGTGGAGGTCTGTTGAGTTCTTAGATGAGAGCCGTTTCTGTTTTGGGGCCAGTGATGACAGTATATTGGTTAGAAGGAGGCGAAGTGAGCACTTAGAACCAAGCCGTCTGTGGCATATAGAAAAGAAAATGGAGACATTTCCTATGACAGCAGGAACACCTTCATCGTAATAGCCACTCACCTTGGCAGAAAAATTTTACCTCAGATGGTAACTGCATCGGTTGCACTGCCATTCCTGAGAAATATTCCAGGGACATGTTTCTAATAGAATAATTCTCCTCTCCTATAACTATTATACTATTATCACTCAACGCGCTCTACAGAGTGCCTTGGTCTGCAAGATCACTGGGTGTTTCTCCCAATGAGCACGGATGGGACACGACCGCACGACAAATCCAGCGTCATCCACAACCAGCTCTTTTTGACCAAGTGCAATAGGCATGGAATTGCATCCTACAAAATGACATACGGCACCTGTACGACGCAATGCATATGTGCTTGCATGCTTGCAATCAACATCGAGACGATTAAAGTGGTTATTTAATGTACCAACATTTCACATTTGAAACTTTTCGCTCATACTTTAACCTGTGACCTTGAAACATAAATTAATATGCTACCTAGAGAAATGCTTTGTCTGCTTTTGCTGTTGTTGTTGTGACTAATCTCGCTTGTCTGATATCAGAACAACGTGACAATGAGGCAAGATTGCGCTTGTCGTTCGCTAGAGGTTTGGACATCAAACAGCTGCCCCCAGTTCCGCCACCAGTTTTAAAGAACCTCAGTTCAGCCCCCCAATTTCAAAGAAGAGCAGGCCGGGATGACCTTTCCAGAGGACTTTCGGCTCGCCCCATATTTAGAGTGCCCCCATGTTGTGCAGAGACTATACATTTACAAACATTCATGCCTTCTCTGGGATTTGAAACCGGATCCTTCAGTACAGCAGTCAGCGTCGCTAACCACTATCCAGGTTAGACGGCTTGCCTACTTTTCTTTCCTCTAAATCGATTTCTTCATCTTATTGGGATTTCGTTTTCCATCAATCTATATACATCATAATTAGACCAACACTTTGATTACGTTTTAGGCTTAAGAATATAATTTTTGGCAAGAGATTCTGAACACATTCAATAATATTTCAATGAAACTTTGCGTTCGAAACGTTTACAATTTTGCCTTTTGAATTTAATCTTTAAATTTAATAAAATATAGTCTTCTCCTTATGCTGTTTTAATATAAACCTTCAGCTCGCAGAATTCTTAAAAGCTAATTTCTTTCAATATCACAGCAGTGTAAAAAAAAGCACACGGAACGTAACATTTTAAACAGAAGTTTGAGCTTATAGGCTTTTATTGATTTTTGCTTAGCAGCATCGGTAGCAAGACGTTGCTGTCTGAGATTTCAGTTATAATTACCCACTGTTATTCAGATTACGGTACGATTTTAGTTCTGTAAGCTCTGAGAGTAAGTTCTGAAGATTTTTCAGTTAATACCTAAATTAAAATTAATATTTTTTTACTTATGCTTTTTTTATTATTTAACCATTATTTTATTTTTTAAATCTAAAAATGTTAATTTTCTTTAAATCGTTACCGTGCTTTATATTTAAAACCATAAGATTTAACGTAAAGTGACAAGAACAAGGTACATAGAGAGGTAATAAATTTTTTACTTTGTTTTAAAAATTATTGCTCTGATTAACTACTGCCAAAATAGAAATGGTAACATTGTCAAGATACTCATGAAATATATCTTTGACGTGAAACTTATGCTTCTTTATGACTAAAATTTGGAGATCTTTAATTTTGTAAGAACATGTAGTTATTTCTAGTATTCTGACGAAATTACATATATTTTATTCAGCAAAAAATTTAGAAATAGAGCATGAACATAGATTCATCAGATTATATACGTAAAGTAACTGAGAACTACGTACTACAGCAAGAGATCTTTCGCGTTTGATATATACTGTACATAAAGTAACTGAGAACTACGTGTTACAGCAAGAGATCTTTCATGTTTGAAATAGAACTTAAACTAGTAAAATTATTGTAATGAGAGAAATTTCTATTGTATTCAAGATTTTTAAGAGACTCACTCTTCTACAAATAACCATGTGTTTTATACAAAAAACTGTGTAGATGTTACTTTAATTTTCTAACAGTTATTTTAAGTTTAAACATGCTTTACTGTCTATTCGTTTCCCATCTATTATTCCCTACCAGAATGAGTTTTAGTATAGCTTTTTATGCAAATGGGTTAGAACGAGTATTTAAGCAAGGTTAAACATATTTCGAGAGAGAGCTTAGGAGTGCTTACTGGCGCCCGAACTAAAAAGTGGTGGATGATGATTCTTCACCGCCAGAATTTAGCAACTGGGTCTCCGAATCTCCAGTCGCCCTTTAAGAAAAGGGATGGTCACTTTACTTAACTTGTGCCGCCAAACTAAGTTAATGGCACTACAGGGTTAGGAAGTCATCCTAGTCATTGCTAGCAATATGATGGTTAGGCCGCCTTTCTACATTTTACAGTAATCTGTAGTTTCTTGGATATAATTATTTTCATTCACTTGCTTCATTATCTCTAAGATGCCCTTGTTGCAGTAATAGTCCGTGAACAGTCTATTCACATAGTCGGAAGGAAAGAACCGCTGTCGAAGGTGCTCTGTCAGAGGGCAGGAGAGCAGGCAATGAAGTGCGTCCGCGTCTTCGATAGTATATAAGGCATTTTCTCCCTCCTTTCTGTATGCCTTCGTGGTGCAACGGTAGCACACTCGGAGTATTCGAGTCCCGGTGAAGGCATTGCTTATTTCATGTCGCTTTCTTTAAAATAACCTAATGACTCTACAACTGATTAATACTTTCGTCAAATATATTTTGCCAGATATGAAAAGTTTGTTTTAAGATTATTAAGGATTCCAAAGAGTTTACATGAAATACGAAAAGAAGCGGTCTCAGAAATTGAATGGTACTAAAGCAAAAGTTCACGAAATGTGACTATCACAGTATCTCCATCGGAGGAGAAAAATCTGTGCTGAAAAGAAATGTTTTAGGGGCAAGCAGAGAAAATTCCATTTCGGTTTAAGTGAAACGCATTAAATGTCAATTATCGAAAAAGGGTACACCTTTTCTGTCAATTTAAGTAGGTAGAACTCAGAGCAGTGGCCTTTTATTTAAGTTAGGAGATTAGATCCGAACTTAAATCTCATTTATTTTCTTCAAAATGTTGCTAGTTTTTAAAAATCAACTAATGTATTCAATTATTTTTTTATTTTTGTCTAGGAATGGGAAGTATCGTATCCTCGCCTTTCGCAGCAATGAATCCTTTTGCCCTTCCCACGTGCAATGGCCAGTCATATGGCAGTTCTATAGTGACATCTAAGTGACGGTGGAGTTGCGCCTCAACAGACTGGCGACTTTGAATCGACCGCAGACATTCCTTTTCAACAGGCCCCCCTCACATCCGATCTGGGCTTATAAGCCCTTTTGGAATGTAGCCATTTGCGTGGACTAGGCAGCGACATTTACAGTGACAGGAGATTTCTGGGACATATCCAGCAACTGAACACTGAAGGACACAAATCTGAATGCTGTACAGTTGATGCGAATCGCAAAATTTCATTGCCACCATTTTCATCTTCCGGTGTGTTTTACTTCAACTGCACTTGTTTAAGAACAAAAGACATCGGAATTCTAGGTTGAGATCCTTTGTGATACAACCTTGTTCTAAAGAGTCGCAGCAAATGGAAGTTTCTACAGAGTTTTAAAGACATGGAAAGAAGTTTTGAGTGCTGTAATCACACGAAACTGAATTACGTTTCAATATTTTTCTGTTTAAGAAGCCATTAGAAAAGATATAAATATGTATAGGTTCTGTTTCTCGTAATGGTTTGGCTTTGTTTAAAGCAGTTAAACAGGGATTTAAAGAAAGTATTCAATTTTAAAGGGCGCAAGTTAATGAAAATACGAAAAAATATTCATTACTGAAAAAAGATTCATTACTGAAAATAATAATGCTATAAATGCATTTATGATAAGTAATTTATTGTTTTTTAACTTCTGAGTTTTTAGGATCTGCTGGTAAGATCCTAATACTTGAATTCCAGCGCCATAATTACGTCAAATAACTAAAAAAGAATTTTTTGTTTGTCTCATGTTTTAGTTTCTGTCCATTATTTATTAATGTTATACAAGAGAAAGAAAGTATTATTTTTCAAGTTGATTATTTGTTTTTCTCTATAAACTCGTTGCCTAATTATTGTTATATTTCTATATTTATATACATTAGAATTTTTTATTATTTATATTGAGTGCAATTATATTTGTCATTAAACATTATAAATGCTCAAAAGCAAAATTTTTTTTCTTAATTTAAATTTCGCTATTTCATATTTATATTTAGCCGATGAATGAAATTTATAAAATGTTTTCTTTCGGTTTCCTGAGAGGAAGAATTTTATAGAGTAACACATCAACACTGTTTCTCAAAAGACTTTTCATTTTAGAAAAGATATTAGCCGATGACAAAATATTTTAATATTGTGTATCGTTTGAAAACAAATTATAATTTCTCTATCAAACTCATAATTTAGAACGATGTTTGAAGAGGAGGTAGATGTAGATAAATAAAAGAGTCGGAGAGAATCATGAAATGTGAGAATGATAAATATTATTCCGATCTTTAGAGCTGCTATTACATCCAATTACTTTTCAAGAATTCATTGTCAAAACTAGTATTTAAAATTCTCACAATGTGTAAATTGAAAGGACATTTTACAGTCACTCGTGCATTTTGCGAGAGATCTTAAAAGTACACAAGCAAGTCAACCACATCGTTCATCAATAGTTCACGGACATCTGTATATTTTAGTGATCTTAGCTTCTTTCACAAACATTAATCCTTAGGGCAGAGAGACGAATGCTGAAGACAATATCAATCTCATATTTTTCTTAAATTACATTTGAATACTTTCTCTGGAATATTCTTTTCCTTAAAAGCTTCTCTTTAATCTAATTTCCAAAACCTTCTTCCTGACTGTTATGTCAGACCACTGAAACGTTTCGTTTTCCACACTTGAAGTAAATTAAAAAAAAAAAAAAATCGTGGTAGTTCCCGAAGTCTGGATTTCGACACACCAGAGGACCGGGAGATAAATTTTAGTGTATAGTGAAGTTCCGTTGTTTTATGTGTTTTCTTAGATTATTATATACACATATAATATATTTGTTAATTATATTTACTAATTAGTTGTTAGTAGTAAAATTTATTTATTATTATTTCGTCAGTAATATCTTCTACAGTTCTCCATTTTGTAGCTGTTTTCTTCCAAATTACTCACCAAAAATTGTTACATGCATGCGGAACACGATTGTAACTATAAGTAAGTGGATCGCGATGTTAAAAACGTTTGAAAAGCACTGTTACAACTACACCTGATTTCTTATTAGTTGAAACTGAATTATGAAGTTTCGTTTCGGCCTTTTTCAAGTAAATTATTATTTGAGCTCTAAAGATAAGGTATTTAAAAATTTTAAAGCCATGCAATGTCCTAATGAATTAAATTAATTGCCAAATAAAGAAATCAAGTTAATTAAGTTCATTAAAAGTGCAAAAGTTTAAAAAAGCAAAATTCCTGAAATGTACCGATTAATTTTTATGCTAGGATATTATAAAATGTTCCTCTAGCCGTCTTAATTATGTTTATTTTTAGAAAAAGAGAAAATTTACTGGTTTGCTTGCGGAATATGTACACCCCCCCCCGTAAAGATATAGCCTTTTCCTTTAAAATAAACCTTACTCTCAAAACAGTAATTTATGTAATTTTTATTATGAATTTCTTAGGAAAAATATACTATTAAAATTGCAACTAATTATTTAATTTTTTTGTTTTTCGTTTTCCCCCTACGATCTAGCAAATAAAATTCAGTATATGAGATTGCTCAAAGTTGTTTTTTATTTCCTCGTTTAGATTCTTAATGACTGCTTGGAGTTTGCAAGATTTTTTTTAATGTGCAATGTGAATATGAGTCAGTTTCCTGTATAAAGTTTTCCATCGAGGCATTTTTTCCCAGACAACTAGCTTTCAAGTTCTTTGCTGCAGTATATACTGAATGAGCTAGTTGCAAATTCGATTTGGATGTACAATTTTCTTAATGTGGAACCTTATGATAGATAGCTAAACTAACCGAGCAAAAATTACGGATAAATTCAAAAATTATTGACACATTTCAAACGTATGTTTATAGTTATCAGTAAAATACATTTTAATAAAATTTATGAATTAAATTAAATACTGACTTTTTGTAAAATTCATGGTTAAAAAAGTACACAGGAATTTAAATTTTTGACATGAAAGTAAGAAAATCGGCATTCCTTATATTTTTCAAGAGTTGAGTACTCATACATTTCGATATCAGGTATGATTTTTATAATTTCAAAATTTACTTGTTTTCTAGATTAAAACCTTACGTTTCATTATGAGATACTCGTTTTAAGTTTTTTGGGGAGGAAGAATTCTTTTACATTTTGGGCTAAGAAGATCCTTTCATTAATTTTCTGTTAGGTTTTTAAATACGATTTGGTACTTCATGTACAATGTTAAATGATATAGTGGTATGGAAAGGAGAAGTATGTAACAATAACATGCTCAGCTAATTAGCTACGCACGCTAAAATTTGGAAATTTTCTTCTAAACTTTAATTTGACATTTTCTATATTCTAACAGAACAACATTACGTTACGCCGATTTATCAGTAGCACTTTACTGAAATTTCATTCACACCCGGAGCTCAGTTACAAATAATCTTAAAAAAAACTAGTATTTTTCCTCCTTCTAGGTATATTTATTCCTGTCTGCTTGCTAAAATGATGTTCATATTTAAAAAAACTAACATAATCAATTTTAATGATCAGAATTTATTTTTATATAAAACTGAGAGTAAATTTACGGCGAGTTCATTTTATTAAGGGGGAAGGAATTATTACCTTAAACCTAATCGATGAGAAAGCTGAATTAATAAACTTTCTTTATTTCAATCTGATTTACGTATTAGATAAATTATATATTAAATTTAATATTGACTTTTTAAACTTCATGCGTTAAAAGTAAATCGAAAGATATATTTTTCGCAGAAACTGAAAATGTATTCCATGAAGTAAATGATTTCGAGAAGATTAATTTTGAGGTGACAGAGGTTAGTTCCTGATTTATAAAAACGAATGCATATTATATGTACTCGCTTTCTTGTAAGCATTAAAAAGTTGTAACACGAAAGCTTAAGAAAACAATATTGTCATCAATGCTTTTCATGGAAGACTTTATAAAAGAACTCAGCTTGCGTTTTAAGTAAGCGGGAAAACACGGAAGAAATCCAACTCAGGCATTTCGCTTTAGAGAAGATCGAGCTTAGAGAATAGAAGTAATAGACACTTTTATCTCCTTGGACTCTGCTGGTGTGTTGTAATTTTAACTGAAAAAAATAAAATGGGAGGAAATGGAGTAATGTTATTCTTTATTTAAATATTTTCCCCTTTCTTTAAATTGTGAGACAAAAAAGGAGGAAAAAATCGGAAAAAAAATAATGATACCTTGTAAACAGTTTAAGACTTTATGGGCTGTTAGATGATACCTTGATAAAAAGTTTAATGCTATAATTTAACCTTGATAAACAGTTTAAGACTTTATGGCTGTAAAAAGTTTAAGACTTTAACTAATAATATATTTCTTTTTATACTATATTAATTAACTCAAGCTTCTCGTTTTGTTTGGCTTAAGTCTAGCCTGAGATAATTACTGCGATTAAAAAATTTAAAAGTGTTATGTGAGATCAATATGAGCATTCATATCTCTGCCCTTAGGTGAGAGAGCTTCATTAAAGTTTTAAATTTAGAAACGACAGTTTTAAAAACGTGTTCCATTTTTTAAAAAAGAAGGTGTCTTAAATGACGCATATCCTAAGACAACATGCTCTCACGGTTATTGTCATACCTTTTACAACGCGCTTGTACTTTAATCGAGACATCACTAACAAATGGCAATTTTACCTAATGTCCTGCCTTGGCCACTCAGAAGAAAACTACAGATAACTAAAATCCAGAATTGAGATTCAAGTATCATAAGGATTTAAAGCGCAGCAGTACTCTTAAACGAAAGTGTTGTTAAATTAATTCTATAGCAGAAAGCTTTTCTAAATTAGAAAGTGAAGAAGTGTGCTGTTTTTTGCAAGTCTGCAGTGCTGTGAATCCTTATAGTAACTTAGAGTTTCAAAGCATCTGGCTTCTGTAAAGATATATATGAGACCTTGTAATATTCATTTGATGCAGTGTTCATGTACATAATCTATACAGGCAGTTTGGCATGTGATAAATCCATTTATCATACTTCTGTAATATAATGTTCGTCTACTTAAATTACCTCTGATCTCTGAAATTTAAAATTGGGGCATTCTGTGTGTGACCACATCAATTTAATTGTTTAATTCTAGTCAAGTTTTGGTTGATATTAACACCCCATGTTCTCAGTATGACTGAGAGGTCAGTCACCATCATCATACCATTGTTTGGTGTTTTTAAATAAAAACAAAACGTAATTTTATGCTAAATGATATTTTTGCTTCATTTCTATGTGCACTGTAATTCATTTACTTAGAAGTGTGATTTGAATTTTTGTGGAGCGAAATAATGTTATAGTACAGCAATCATATTGCATCCTTTAACATCAACAAAAATAATCAAGATTTTTAAGTTATGTGTCATTCTCATGACTATTACAGAAAAGAATTGAAGAAAAATAATTTAGCTAATAAAAGCTTTTCTGATAAAACCCACAATATATGCACGACATCTGATCCAATATGCATAGTAATACAGTCTCGGACCAGAATTTTTATTCCGTTTTTTCCAGTTTAATAGAAATGGTCAGTTACCTCATAAAATAAATATCTCTAAATTTTCTCCTGAAAGAGTATTGCGATGGATAACAAACACACTCTAAGTAAATCACATTGTACAGCAAGAATTCCATGCCGGTTTACCTGAAGTCCCGTTGGCTTTCCATCCAATGCAAAATTAAACTGAAGTTACTAACTCGATAATGTAATAAAGAAATTTTACCACTCTACTACCATTCTTTTGTGCAACTGCAGGTGAGTGATATTATTTTGCCAAATAGTATTTACAAGCATCCTAATGAAAGGTGAGTGAGAAAAGTATTTTATGGCCACAAGATTTCTAAACCGGTACCCTGATTATTAGAAAAGTAAGTAGGAGTACAGTGATTGTTTGCTCAGTTTTCACATCTTAGTATAATGTAAATTAGCATTGAAAAGCATGATCTTTATTAAATCCTATTAGAAGGGGAGGGTGATAAATTATTTCTTTCATTAAGTCAAAATGTATTGACTTAAAGCTGTATACGATATTATTAATCTTGATGTATTGCGACTCTTTTGTGACATTGCTTGTGATGTGTAACGCTAATGTAATGTAACGTAATTGGAAAAATAAACTGTTTTATTACTATAAACTATCATTGTTGAAAGATTTCCATGAAGTAAGTCACTTTGCCTCTTTCACACAGCCTTAAAAATTATACATACATGATTTCAAATTGAGATGCATTTCATCACATTTAATGATGCCTATGGTAAGTACAAAGCAAACAATACTTGGGAACAAATAAGAAAGGTAAGAAAAGCTATTTATTTATAAAACACAGATATTTGCAAAGTAAGTATGGAACGATTACATAGACTTTCGAAAAGTGTTGAAATCCTCCAAAATGCAGTTTAACAAAACAACTACTAAATTGGTTAAATCAGCAGATTTTAATATCAAAAGATTTAATAATAATTTCCTAACGCAAGAAGCTCTGTAATTTAACTTACAATATTAGGGGAAATAACATTTATTTTCCACCAATAAAATGTACCCGAGATTAGCTTTGGAAAACTAGAGGCGGTAAAGGAAAAATTTAAAAAAAAGTGCATGCGATATATCAAGTGAACGGACATCAACATGTACTGAATAAAAGCGAAGATCCATAGCGAACTAAAAATGAAAGTATATAAATTATACATGCGATTATATTAATCATGAAAGTGCCAGTTGCTGCACAATATTAAATGGAGTTAGATATTAAGACGCTAAACAGAACAAACAAATGGTACATTAGGCTTCTACCTACGGCCATTCTTCAAGGAATTTCAGTGCAAAAGATAGCTAGATAGAGCAGTTGGCTTGAGACGGTAAACAGGACAACCGAGTGGTACGTTAGGTTTGTATCTACGGCCAATTCATCAAGCATTCAAGGGATTTCAGTGCTGAAGATTTCTCATTAGTGATTTAACAATTCTGGAAGAAATTCTCGCAATCCACCATGTGAGCTCTCATGATGTAAGTGGTGATCACGTCCAGCTAGTTTTTCAATGATTTTCGTTTCGAATCCCGGCGAGAGCATGGCTGACTTTTCGTTCTGCCTGCTCCCAAAAATCTAACATTCTGTGCAATTTGATGTAGCAAAGCAGTGAAACCCTGGGAGTTAACGTCATGGTTTTGATTCCCAAAGACCGATTAGACTGGAAACAAAAAAGACTCTTAGATTTTTTTTCAGTTATGAAGCAACATGACTACGTTTACACATGGAAAGTCCTTCCACAAATTATTTCTTTTGGGGCAGCTAGAAGTAGAATAACTTGTGATCGTTGAAAATCTAGTACAGAAAATCATTTGAGACTAACGAAAAATTAGAAGCCTGCTTTTAAATCTTTTGTACCAGATTCATCATAAAATATACCGTAATCGGAACAACTCAGGGTTTTGAGGGAGAAACGCAAGTGAGAATTCTTAAATGCGATTATAAATAGTCAACATAACTATCTATTTTAAAAGCCTGACTATAGTTACTATTGTATTCGTAAGCGAAAAATTATTTTAAAGATGGTATCAGATCGAACTGTAGCGAAAATTTATTGAAGTGCCTGGGAGCATACCTTAAACTGTTTTTCTGGAGCATAATCTTACACTTTAGCTGCAACATCTTAGTTCATACTTTTATTTGTTAATTCAATTTTCAATTCCTCGTGTTACACAAAGTACACCACAAGGCTTACACAAGTGAGTTATAGCACTGCCAAAATAAATAAACATATTAGCATTGCAAATAGCACTCAAAGGAGGAAAAAAAAATTTAAATAAGTAAAAAAGTCAAAAGAAACACAAAATAAAATATAGCCATGAAATAAAGGGAACTCAGTAGTGTAAACTGTGAATAAAATTCGGAAAAGCAGAAATTGTTTCTTTATTTCATAAAAATTCAGAAAAAATTGGTGGCTAAAATACAGATAGTTGCTTTAGAGTGACTGAAATATCTTCTTTTATTGGATACGAATGAATGCACTCAAGAAGAAAATAATTAGCACCTTTATCGTCGCTATCACAACTACACAAAGTACCTAAAGCAAGTCCAGATTGCTTTAAATAGCTGTTAAAATTGCCATGTCCAGTTAAATATTGATTTAATTTAAAATCTATTGAAGATTGTTCACATAATGGTGATGGTGGTGTGTGGTGTATTTAATTATGGCAAAGCACACTAGGGCTATCTGCCTAAGAGGAGGGATGCCTTTCGTGGAGGACTTTTTTAGGGAAACTGGCTCGTATACACGTTACACATGGGGAAAACCACGAAAAGACCCATGCAGCCAGCCCGTTCGCGGGATTTGAACCTCGGACCGAACTACCAGTGTTCAGCGACTTTACCGTTCGGCCGCTGGTGGGCTCACATAATGGTGAACAAATTTATAAAATTTGTTGCAGTATATTTTAAATAGAGCCATTTTGTCATTTTCAAGATTTTTGTTCCTCCAGAAGAAGTAACCTAGCTATAAAATTTACGGGAACTACATTTTTATGTTTTTTGACAGCATCATTCCAGTTATAATCTAACCTTTATTCATTTTATAAAACATTGCTGATTTGAAGCTTCGTTCCCTATCAGCATACAAAAATTTCTATTCATCTTATTTGGGACAAAATGCTAATCCAAGTTCTAATGCAGTTAGCTTAATGTCTGTTTTTTTTCCAAGTTTTAATTTAGGTGAGAAAATTTTCTCCGAAGTAGAATGATACCGCATTAATCTTAATGTGCTAATTTTTGATTTTATTGTAACTACAGAGGAGAAACAAGGGAGAGAATTTCATTAGTTATTAAAATCTAACATGAGGGTTAAAAATTCTATTGACAACATACATATACATCTAAAAACTAAGCTATCTTGCTAAATGAGCCCATTCTAAAATGTCGTTGAAAATGTTGTTGTCTTGAAATTGGACGCCCAATCAATGTTCTTATATGTACTTCTTAAGTTATACGGGAAAAGTTCATTTCTATGAAACGAAGATTTCCTATGTTTAAAAATTTTCATCTTCAAAAGTATATCACATAAATGCATGTAAACTATATTCGATAAAGATAAAACTTTAAAAATATAAAACATCGTGGTAGAAAATAATGCGGAGACAAAATTTTGCAGTTTGAATCATCTCCAGAAATTGTCAGTCAGTTCGAATGTTGGGGGGGGGTGGATTGAGAAAGGGGAAAATAAACCACAGAAATATGCATGCTAGGCATTTAAAAGAAGCACAAATTTTCATAAAATATATTTTCGCCAGTGCAATATGATCTTGAATATTTTAATTAATGGAACAAAGATAAAATATAAGCTTTCTTTCTCTCTGTTTCCTGGACATTACATGTTGTGCGAAATTATATATCAATGCCTTTTGATTTCCCTGTTTTGTGCAATACCTAAAATCAATACATTATTTTTTAATCAAAAGACATATTTAAAAGTAATGATAGAAGTAGCTACTGTTCCTTCAATCCTCCAACAATTACAGCAGTTTAAAATAATTGTTAAGTATAGCCTTAGAACTTATCCGATCAGCTCATAATTATTTAATTAACGCCAGTGTCATTGCTGTTTTTAAATTAAAAATGTAGCAGCTGCATATAGTAATATAATTTTAAATACATTTTGCCAGACATATTCTGAGTAAATAGGGAAATGAAACACCAGTTAATTACATTCTTATGCTTCTTATTTAAATTGTTTATTAATTAACAGTTTCACAATTCTTCATTTGATTAAGAAGCATGTCTAACTCTCAACTCTAAGAACAATATATCCAACCCTAAAGTCTTGATAGTATTTTATGACGAAAAAATAACAAATAAACAAATGAAAATAAAAGGGACATATATAAAGAAGGTGTCTGATTTATTTAAATCTTTCTAACAAAAAACATTTATGACAAATTTTTAATCAGAATTAAATTCACCTACAAATTACTGGCTGTAAATAGCTGTTTTTTTTAAACCAGAATAAGTTTATTTTCGTTATTGAGAAATTACACATTAAAGAAGTATAACACAACTATTGCGGTTGCTAAAAATTTCTTATCCCTCCTTCGTATGGACAAGAGTACGTGAAGCCCGTAGGACTCCGCTGCAAGCCTCGAGAATGAAGATTTCTTTCTCTTTTAACAGCTGCTTTTTACAGGCGCCATATAGCGAACTCTGATTCCATTTATCTGGAACTCCAGTTACCTGCATCGTTTTTTTTCTTATTTCTGAGGCAGGTAAAATAAAACTTACTAACGCGTTTTTAATTTTTTTTCCTGTAAAAGTTGCAAATCATTGCTACACAAGCACTCTTCCTAAAAATGAACTAAACTAACATGATGGCTAAACGCGAATTCCCTCACTTTGCAAGGAGTTTTTATTTTTACCCTGCATAGCTCAGTCAGTCACTTTCTGTTGGCTTTACACGGTGCGCTGTTTTCGGATATATCAGTGAATTATAAACTTATTACATAGCAAACATTTTATAATACAACAGTGAAAGCAAACATTTTATAATATATAATACATTATTACTTAATTCTAGCTTTGCCATCAGTAAAAACGCGTCTAACTTTAGTATTTAGCTGAATAAAAATAATTATGCGATTTTTTTGTCTATGTAAATTAAAGTAGCCATTTTTGTTTATTTTCAATGAGGCAAAAATTAAACCAGATTATGTGGATTGTTTTGGGCTTATGAATAGAATAGCTGATACCTTTGTTCTACTTTTGTTGAAGGACTATTTGGTCATGCATTTGGGAAAATAAAACTAATTTCATAGCTCAAAAGCATCAAAAAATTTGCATCTTGTTTTAACGGAAATAAAGATACATTTCAACCTACAATATGTGTTAAAATTAAACTGTCACACGAAAAAATTTATTTCTACTTCATTACGAAAGAAGAAGGTTTACGACAGAAAAATAGGACCATCAACAACCGGATGGTAGTTAGCGACTCTGACTACGTACCGAAAAGCCTAGTTTTCGAATACCGGAGAAGATATGAATGTTTGCGAACGTATAACGACTGTACGGCATGGGAGCACTCTAAATATGAGGCGAGAGGAAAGTCCTCTCGATAGATTGATGGTAGAGAAATTGGGGAGAGACCCTCGAAGGGGAGAGGGAGAGAGTTTTATTAAAATAATAAGTGATATTATCACTACGTGGCTTTTAATTGAAGGTAAACTTTCTTTTCATTCTTTAGAAACCTAACAAAAATAGTAAAAATTCATTCTTCGGCATAAGCTGAACATTGACAAATAAAATGTTATTAACTTTAGTGATATTGTCTTGATTTTTGCATAAAATATTTGTATATAATTTGTTTTATCCCTCTGAGCGTTATGACCGGCTTTATCCGGTCATCAGAAGTTTTGCAACTTGGCATATATTACCTTATAATTTAAGATATTTTGCTTTCTTACTTTCTTTAATAACGTAAATATCATCTTAATGAGTGTAAGTTTATGAAAATACAGACTTAAATAAGTAATTATACGAACTCAGTTAATACATTCTGATTAAATACCGGTCTTCATCATGAATCTAAACTCCTGTGCCGCTCAGAGGGAACTGGAAAAACCTAAAAAACTGAATGGCTTTTTGAGTGTAAAATTAATTTGAAAAAAAAAAAAAAATCTTACCAATTTCATCTGAAGGTACCTCATTCATAAATATTTTTAAAACTTAATATCATAAGGTATTTCTCCCTCCTTTCCGCTTGCCTTCGTGGTGGACGCATACTCGACATGTATTCGAGAGATCCAGGGTTTGAGTCCCGGCGAGAGCACTGCATTTTTTTCACCTCTTGCTTCAAGAAAACCTAATGACTCTACAATGTAATCAAAGAAGTAATCTTACACAAAGTCCATTAACTAACCTTTAAATTTACAATAAGCTGGGATTCATACCACAAAATAATGTGCTTGTTCAAAACTGCCTTACTAATGGATGTTTGGATAAGACCATTAAGGGTAGCGCATATAATCCAGCTTGGATTATAATAGAAATATTTGAATTTCTTGGAGTTCTGAGATCTTTTTTTCTATGGCAAACTTTAATGCATCATAAAGGCCTCTATAAGGAAGCTGGACTATATAAGCATGGCAGAGTTTCTTCGAATACTTTCCCAAATAATATATTTATTTTTCTAAATGCCACTTTCTTTATTTACATAAATTTCATTTCAGATTTCCGCATTGTAATTCTACCGCCTAGACGGGAAAGCTGTTAGTGGCTCTGACTGCCCGAGTACCAAAATACCCGAGTTCGAATCCCAGAGAAGGCATGGATGTAAATTGTCTGTTTTCCTTCGGAGGTAACAGTGGCATCTTATTAAGAGCCCCCATAATAAAATGGCCACCTTTTCTTGCCTTACTAGCGGCCAAAGCCTAAAATAGGTAGAGCTCACCATTAACCTTTCAGCACGCGCGCTTGGCAATTTTACATGAGCACGCGCGGCTCGTACGTTTTACGGCATCTGTTATTTTATCGTTTTGGGCATGAAAACCGACAGAAATGGATGAATATTGATCATAAATTTGTTAAGAAATAAAATATTAACCTTATTATTGCAAAATACAAATTATGTTACATTCAAAAGACAGTAAATTATTTTAAAATACATTTTTTTTTAGTCAGGTGGAAAGGCAACGATATATTTCATTATAGAAAATGTAAAATTCATTTTGTGATAAATATATTTGAAAATCCAAGCTAGTTTTAATATTCCTGTATTGTTGATTTATCATCGAATCGAAGACAACTTGTCAGAAATAAATCTCTCTTATAGCTCATCACAGTTCTTGTTATTTCAGTTCCAGTGCCATCGCTCAACAATTCTTTTACATTTATGTGCTGTCCTTTTTTTTATTCGTATCATAAATAGCAATCCAAAGTATGCCATCATTTCCGCTCATGAGGTACCAATTCAGTCGCTGTCTCTTGAGTATTTGCCTTTCAGTTAACTTATATATTTATTTGTACATTCCAAAATTTCACTTAACATATTTATATCAATTATTTAAAAAAAATGATCCTATTTCATTCTCTGTATCCTTGGATTGCTGTGTTAGGCCAGATAAGACTTTCACAATATTCATATTATTCGAATTTATTTCGAATTTATTCACCTTATTCAAGCAGTTTGCATACTTCTGTTCTTACCACTTAGAAGATTTATTCTTACTAATAATCATCATCATTCCTTTTTTCAATATCATTATTAGCATCATCATCCGAAATTTATTGTTTAAATTCACTGCTGATATTATTTATCTCTATATTTTAATCAGTCATATTGTTATTCTTCTCACATCCAAAAGTTTCCTTGTCTTCTTTTTCTTCATCAGATAATTCTTGAAGAATGCCAGCAAAATCAGCTGGTTGCCCATATTTGTTTCCGTGAAAACCGATATAAAAATATAGAGTCGAATTTATACAAATTAAAATAATACACGTTAATTAATAATACAAAATTACAAAAATATTTGAGAAAAAAATATTTTTGGAATTTTCACCCACGACCACGCCCTTGTCGTAACTTTTATGAAGAAGCTGCTACGTTGCACATACACACACACACATAAACAAACAAACACACACACACACACACAAAAAAAAAAAAAAAAACTGATGGCACATATAACTTCCTGTTGGCACTTTCTATGATGTGAGGCAGGGTTGAAAGGAGGAATAGAATCATTTCTATTTGAAGACTTCTCAGTTGCGGTATGTGAAAAATGTGCATTAAAAACCGAATTTGTCGTAAACTTTGTGCATGACCTGCGTGCTGGAAGGTTAAAAAATTTATAATTCTTAACCCGTTTGGAGTTAAAAAACACCATGACATAGAGAGCACATCTAAACTAAGAGCATATGCATAAGGTAATATAATTCTCAGCGCTAAGACTAAAAATAAATACTCGATTTTTAACATTTTCTGATAAAAGTTTTTGAGAGAACCTATGCTAGTTTAACAAAAACAACTTACAAAAGACACTTCGGAAAATAAAACTTTCGTTCAAACAATTTGTCCACATTCACCGATTTACAAATACCGGGTGACCCAAAAGTTTGTTAACATTTGAAAATTCAATAATTCACTGAATAATGAAGGTAGAAAGGTAAAAACTGACACACATGCTTGAACAGTTACAGCCGAAAATATCGCGGACGAAAACGTCGCGGAGAAGACAACGCAACATCGTGGGAGAAAATAAAGCAAAGTGAAAACATCGCAATTTTAAGACATCGTGGTACAAAATATCGTGGTCGAAAATTTCGCAGTTTAATAACATGGTCGTCGAAAATATCGTGGTAAAAAATAAAGTACCTACAAATCATCGCATGTCGATAACATCGCACACATGACGTTTTTCAAATCCCATAATGATAAATTTCAAATCCCATAATCCAAAACCCAAATTTCAAACCCTATAACATTATGTAACTGACTTTCATCATAACTAACAAATCGACATAAAAAAAATTGTTGCACGCTGTACAGGAAATTGCTAACGACACTTTAAGGATAAACGGAAACAAAACGAAATATTATTTTCACTAAAACAATATCAGATTAACAAATGTGAAAAAAAAATAATCTGATAATTAACTAAGCAAGTTTTACAGAGGTAACCTTATGTAGTTATTTATCTTCCTTTTTCTAAGCATTTATCTTCTTTTTTCTAAGCATTTTAGACTGTATTTTTCATAAAAATTATCAAGAAAACTTTATAAATAAAGATTAATTTATTTGCTAACTAACTATGTAAATTTAAAATTAAGTTGAATAATTTGCGTTAATTTTCAATTTTTAAATGCTTAAGTTTTCTGCAAAAATTTATTAGTTCATTCAAAAATATGAAATATGGAAGTAAAAGTATCCTTCATACGTTCTTGCGCTCCCAAATCATTATGCGAACACGCACTTACAACTATTAAAATCTGTAAGCGATGTGCGATGTTATCGTCACTGGGGGATTTGTAGGTACTTTATTTTTTACCACGATATTTTCGACGACGATGTTTTTAAACTGCGAAGTTTTTGAACTGCTTTATTTTCTTTCTTAAGAGATATTTCACATGTGCAGCAATATGCGGTGGAGCGGCATCTTGCATCACAGTCATACCTTCGAACAGGTATTTATCAGTCAGACTAGAGAAGATGCGATTCTGTAACATATCATCGCACCCGTCACAATGGCAGTTTGGATAGCAGAACCAAGCGTTTCCTCGGAAAACAAAAAAAGTTCCGATCACGATTGCCGTGATAAATCCACATAACACCGTAATCAACCGGAGGAGAGGATAGAAAAGTGACAAAGTCGTGAAGGGACTGATTCTCTGTCTCACTGCAGCTCATTTCATACACGATTCTCACGCGGCGTCACTGATATTTTGCTGCCCAGAGCCATATGTTGGCCTTTTTTTTTTGCATTTGTTTTTCTTTCAGTAAAACCCCATGTAATTTCAAGCATGTGTGTCTATTTGTACCTCTCTACCTACATTAATCCGTGAATTATTGAATTTTCCACTTTTCCACTACCACTTTGGAAACTTACCTCTAAAAAGTATAACATCCTCTATCCTCGTATTTATGGTTTTCCGCAAAGGGATGTTCTAAGGTTTCACTCTTTACTTAGATTAAACAACTGACATATCACAATTCTTCTCAAATTTAATAAAGGACAACTTGATTGGATCGAAAATTTGATCCATATCATGCTTTGAATAATATGCGCATAATTTCGATATGTTGAAATATGTTAAGTTTCTGCAATGGCAACTAATGCTTTCTTGATTTTAGAAGCTAACAAATAGAAATCTAAAACGAATATACGCACTTAACAAAACAAAACTGCAGATTACTAGAGTAGCACCTTACGTAACACGTATAGATGGACGAAGAGTTGCAAGTTTTGCTGGCATAAATATTCAACGTAGATAACTAAATTAAGATTTACCGGAGTTCACTAATCTGATGGAGCTATAAGCCACTCTTCGTATATCAGTATTGATCTTCTCCAGCGAAAGGCGCAAAGTAAAAATTTACTCTGTTTACAAGGTTTATCAGTTAAACAAAGGATAATTTTATACATTCACCTCAAAAATATTGGACCAGAGTTAATTGTAAATACCGTATGACCTAGATTCTCCGATGCATGAGTTAATTTTACGTTTTATCTTCAGCAATGACTTTACTTTCCTTTCAGATAGAGTTTTACTCTTTTACGAAATAAGCGAAACAAGCTCGTGGAAAACTGGTTAAAAATTACAAGTTCTGTACAAGAGTATACGGAATTTAAACTTTTAGATCATTTGTGTTTAAAGTAGTATAAGTTGCCCTCGAGCAGCCGATCGGTAAATGCAGCTGAACACTGATAGTTTGGTCTGGAGCTCGAGTCCCGACGAACGGACTGTATGGAAGTTTTCGTATTTTTCCCCAATGTGTAACATGGCTACGAGTCAGTTTTTTTAAAAATTCCTCCACGAAGTATCCCTCCCTTTCCGTGTAATGCCTAACGGAGCATGTAATAATAATAATAATAATAATAATAATAATAATAATAATAATAATAATAATAATAATAATAATAATAATAATAATAATAATAATAATAATAATAATAGTACGAGGGTAAGTTGTAAAATAAGTTTCCCCTGTCGACTGTGGTCAGAGTTGTGTATAAAAGTCAAAAAATAGAATGAGACATTATAGATATGACATACCTTTATTTTTCTACATAGGTACCAAGTACATTGAGACATTTGTCATATCGCTTGATAAGCTTCAAAAAGCCCTCCAGGAAAAAATCAGGGCTTTGCATATGGAAGAAGCGTTGAACGGCTTGTTTCACTTCAGTATTGCTTCCAAAGCGCCTTTCCCCGGGATTTTTCTTCAAAGCCGGAAACAGATGGAAGTCGCTTGGTGCGAGATCAGGACTGTATGGCGGATGGTGTAGGCGCTCCCAACCAAGAGTTGCAATATGGTTTTGCGTTGCCGTCGCCGAATGTGGTCTGGCATTGTCATCCAACAGCAGAACGCCAGATGTGAGAAGGACAGGCCGCTTTTTCCGATTCGCCTCTTTCAATTTCGACAGGTTGTCACAGTACCGCGTAGCATTGATGGTTCCAACCTCCAAAAAGTCCAGCAACAAAACTCCTTGGGCGTCCCAGAAAACTGTGAGGAGCACTTTACCTGCAGAGGGAGTTGTCTTGAACTTTCTTTCGGACAGGTGATGACGGATGTTTCCACTCCATAGATGCGGCCTTCGATTCTGGCGTGAAATGGTGGACCCACGTTTCATCCCCCGTCACAATCCGATCGTAATAATAATAATAATAATCGTAATAATAATAATAATCGTAATAATAATAATAATAATAATAATAATAATAATAATAAAAGTAGCATAAGTTTCAATATAAGCACATTTCTATTAGGGATAGTATACACATATTAATTTTAGTATGTTCGATACTAAAATTAATACCTTTTCTTATGATATTGAGGACTTCGAAACTTCATTTCTTGCTACCATTACAGTCTGTTACTTTAAAACAGGCACGCCGAGGCCGTTGCCATTGGCCCCATTCGTGAGCGTAACTCGTGTCGTCATCACTGCACAATATTTATTTTCTCCAAGTCATTTGAGACTGTAGTTCAGGTCATCCATCATTCCCGTGCTTTTCGTGAAGTGACACGCGCTAAGCGGCCATGAAGAGGGGGGGGATTAAGCTAGTCGACCTTTTTTCCGGAACAGTTGTTTCCATGGTTGCGAGCCCAATCAGGCGGCGAAAAATAGCCTTGAGTTTCCAATTTTAAGGTAACAAACTGTAGTATCATATACTAACACGGCAATATGATTTATGTTGAAACTATTGCCATGTTTCTAAATTTTCAAATTTCTTTAATTACTTAAGAAAATATGCTAATTTTCGTCTGAAGTTTGCGATCACTAGGAAGCATTTATATAAATGATACATTAGATCTATCTATCTAAATTAATAATTATAATAATAACATTAATATGTTATGTTATGTTAATAAAGTTATCATTAATTATTTACCACGTGCAGTGCTGATAAGGACCACGTGTTTCTGAGACTCCTTCTCCTTTATTTTCTTCTTTCTAGATATTTCTTTCTCCTGATGAGGAGGGACCTTTAGCTGCCCTCGAAATCGATTGAGTGTTTCATTATACTTACGCTAAATACAAGGTTGTTTTTACGATTTTGATCATTAATTATGTTAATAGTTTTCTTGAAGAAGGATATTTTAATGTGAAGCTAAACACAAAATTTAGACTAGGTAAGAAATCTGAAAGCTGTCCTATGTTTAGTTTCTAGTCGATGAATAGATTGCACGGGTTTTAGTCGAATGTAAATGAATAAAACGCGGTTTCCTTTGAAAATTCCTCATGTTCAATTACCTATATACCTCCTTTCCTATTTTTTGACGATAGGACGTCTAAAGCGCAATCATTCCATATTTTTGTTACCAGGGCACTGATCATCCTTTACACAGCCCAACAAACCACCTAGTTCAAAAGTGTTACCCTTCGTCTGATAATATCTTTAATTTACCTTTCAAATTAAAACAGTACATTGATTACCTAACCGAGAGATTTAGAAGCACTATACGTACATCTCAAATATTTAAATCTCTGCTACATTTTAATAATATCATAACTGATATCTAACTGATACTTATTCCAAATATTTGTTACATCACTGTAATTTATAAACGATGTTTTTAACTCCAGACTATACATACGTCGGTTTAGAATAACTCTTTTGCGTGGTTTGGCAATGATTATTTCCTACGAATTTGCCATTTATTGACTTTTATTAAAACTTATCCCGTATGCTTGCAGATCATGAGGTTACAACCTCGGCCAGTTTAATTACTTAATGATAAAAATTATGGGTTTAACGCTTAATATACTGAATAAAAAAATAAATAAAAATGAATAATAAAATAAAATAAATTTTTAATTTTGTACAAAATAAAATAAACTTTTAATTTTGTACAAAATAAAATAAAATAAACTTTTAATTTTGTACAGAATAAAATTAACCTTTAATTTTGTACAAATTATAGACTTCAAAAAGTCATCTAAAATGCAAAGAAAAATCCTGTTGCGTGGACTTATACTGATACATTTTAAAATTAGGTATGCGAAATAAGTGTTCTTGCTGTAGGATTTAGTTTCCTAAAATGAAGCTGAGAAAACGTAGAGATCCCCCCCCCCAAAAAAAAAAAAATTCTGTGACAAGTACGTAATGGGTGCAGTTAGAAACAACTTTTTTTTTTATTTATTTACAATGACACTGAAAACGTTCTTAAAAGATATAAGTTGCATATACCAGAAATTAAGTATATTTTATCTATATCAGCTACATATATTATAAGACACTTAAGTAAAACTTTAAATTATTAAGAATTTGTTTACTGCTCTTAAACTGTTCAGTTCATTATGTTACTATTATCTGCTTTAATTTAGAGGATAAATTAAAATTTGCATGCTTTGCAAATGCCAACATGTTGAGAGTGGATTATGCACGAGGCTGCGGGAAAGGTAAATTAAAGATCTTCTGCTTCGCTCAGTGGCAACACATGATAAGGCGAATGGATGATATGTGCATGAGAGTATAACGTAACTTAACGAATGTAACGATCCAGTTTTTGAAATATTTCATTGTGACATTAATTACGTGAAGAGGCTTTGCCTTCAAAGAATTAACAAATAAACGCTTGTAAGATCTGAATACTTCTAGAAATATTAAATGATAAATATAAGAATTCAGAATAATAATTCGACGGAGTAATTTTTGATACAAAAGAGTTTAGCATATTTAAATTTAAGCATCAGGGTATATTTAACACTATCAGCTTATCGGAAGAAAAGTTAATAGCCGTTCTTCAATTCTAATTAAAAAAAAGTGTGCGTGAAGAATTGATAAATATCAGCACACTGAAATTCAATTTAATAAAAAGGGAGCAGGGTAAAAATGCTTTTCAACAAATAACGAGTTTCTCCTTCATCATTCACCGCCTAATATACTTATCAGTGGCCCCTCAACCCCTTCGATCACCCCACTCTGGATTTCTACTGCACACGGTTTATAGATTAAAACTCCCTACTCTTGACATGGTACAATCCCACCCAAAATGTATCCTTTTGACTCATAGAAAAATGATTAACAAGCCAAGCGTCGGAAGCGACAGTCTGCCTACCTAATGGAACCTCGGTTAAAAGGTCTTTTATACAATATCTTATTATAAAAGGTTCCGGATGGGTTACCAGTGATGGCCATTTCTCGTCAATTTTAGCATTTCTTAAGATTGTGCATTGTACTGACGGCTCTTTTATCATTTTGCGCAAACCTCAAAAGCAATAATTTGAGTACATTAAGATACTGAAATTCAGATTTAATAAGAATTTAATTTCGTTGGTTTTATATTTTACCAACTTTTTGAGGTTATCTTAGACTGCACACAAAATAAATAAATATATAAATAAATTCATATTTAATAAGAATCTAATTTCGTTGGTTTTATTTTTTTACCAGCTTTTTGCGGTTATCCTGTACTGCTCAAAAAATAAATAAATAAATTCATTTCAGACATTTTTAAAAAAGAAAGTTACTTTTTCTCTCTCAGCTAAAAATTTTTGTTTATAATTTTGCAAATGCTTCTATGAAAACAGTAGAATAATCGCAAATTCTTCCTGTCAGTACAGTTTCATATAATTTGCATTCATTTATAATCATGTCCATCTAAGTGATGAAAACACTGAATGTCATATCAGACCATTTTTACTGATAGCATGAAAATTCTGCAAAAGTAATTCGGATGTGTAAACTTGGAAAATTTTGCTCCCGGTAGATTTTATAACGGAATGTATGTGTCAAAAGGAAGTATTGAGGTTATACAATGTGCTGTTTAGCGAAACATAAAAGCTTTCAGCTAGCGTAAACTATCATTCTCCGTGCGAATTTCGAGCAGTACGAAAGGGAAGCTGCCGACATGTATTTTGTCTATGGGACTGAGGCAGAAATAGAACACTTATAAGAAACAGGTACAACAGAAGAGTCTCATGTGCCTCCTTTTGAGTAGTTGCTCCATTTCCATCTGCAGCTCTACAGATAAAAGCAAGTCTTCAAGCTCTGATTTCGAGTATAGTAGGTGCATCGGTCGAAGGGAATCACAGCAATGACAAATCACGCCAGGAGAACGATTTCATTTCCCGCTCAATAGCACTTCAAAGCGCCATTTGGGCAAAAACTTTCCATTACAATGTCGGTCTCTTTACAGTTTTGCCAGATATTTTCCGAGAGTAGATGTAAATGCAGTAGACTACGTTATTAGTAATAAGATACATACTAGTGCAATATTTGATACTTGTAAATTCACTTATTCTGACTTCTTAAACTTTATCCCCCCTTCAGTTAGCTGAGAGGTTAAGACAGTTGGATGCTGGGAGTTCAACCTGGGTTCGGCCCCAGGCGAGCTTGCCGGCTACATGGTTTGCTTTCCCTTGTGTGATGTGCGTAGTCGCCCATATGGGATGTGACGCGGACTGCCGTACAGATGAGCCTGGGTTTGATCCCGGAGAAGGCGTGAATGTTTGTATGCTTATAGTGACTGTGCGGGAAGGGAACACTCAAAATACAGGCGAGCTGAAACTCCTCTCGAGAGGCTGCTGGTAGGGGAAGAGGGTTGGAAGACCCTCGGACCCCCCCATGATGTTCTGTCTCGGAATACCATTAGAGCAGAAACTTAACAAGTTCGCTAGATACATCACTGTATGTAAGACAACTATATGAATAGTACGCACGAGTGCAATAATCAAGTTATTTCAAAGGCTAAATTTTATTTATTCTAATGATCTCTGACCGACCAGTTGGTATGGTGGTAGAGAAGCAAGCTACCATAGCCTTGCGCAGAGGCTCGATTCTCTCACAAGGCATGCATGTTTGTAAATGTACAATGTCTTTGCGACATGGGGATTCTTAAAATATTGTCGAGGCGAAAGTCCTTTCGAGAGGTTTGATAATACATAAAGAGGGGTCAAAGATCTTAGGATCTCTCCTTCGTAATTTTCTCCATCCTGTAAGTCCTATTTACAGTTTTTGGCGATTTGAGTAAAATTCCTGTTTGAGCACCAGTCATCAAAACTATTGAATTTCTTTCCTATTAAAATATTCTTCGTGTTTTGAAAATAAAAAAAAATTAACCAATTTCAACAAATGAAAGTTTTGAAATAGTATGGATGGCTCTTATTCTATAAGATTTTCTACTGATTACAAGCAAGTTATTGCACTATGGGCTGAAAAGTCCAATAGTCACTTATTCTATTTAAAAATATTATTGCTCACTGCTAATAGCCTAAATTGGATTGCTTTATGTTTCACAGCAAATTTACGAATTCCATGCTGTGATGTTTCATAATATTTCAAAACGTTGTAGCATATTATTTAAGCTTGTTTTAGGCATAGTATACAGGTAAACGTCTAAAAACAGTCGTGCATGCTTCTGAATTAGTGAATGAGTTTATATTTAAAATATACGTTTTCAAATTTTACAGAGGCTGTTCGCACATTTTTTAGACGATTTTGGTAAGCGGTAATAAAAAATCGTTTGGTGCAAAAGAAGTAATTGCAATTGTACTATGTTTTCAAAAGTCAAAATTATCGTCTGTGGCTTGAAAGTTTTATTTTTATTCAAAATGGCGAATTTAACAAAGCAGTGGTTCGAAGGCTACATTTACGCTCTTTCCGAAGAGAAATATGCATACTCCGTTATCCAAAAACGATGTGAGAATCATGGTTTTGTGATATCTAAAGCGTCGATAGGTAATATCATCAACAAGAAAGGAAAAAAAAACGTCAAATTGGAGCCTCAAGTGGGACAAAAATTCCAAACAAGTATCCAAGGAAAAAACGGACATCTTCGACTATTGCAAAGGTACGTTGGTTAATGTTAAAAGAAAATCTCCCTAGTCAAAGGACAGTTGCAAAATCATTAAAATGCTCGGTGTCCACTGTAAACAAAATGATAAACGTTGATTTAAATCTTAAGAAAGCGAAAAAACGCAATGTGCATCGTCTTCTTTCAAAGCATATCGCTCAACGCAGGACAAGCTGCAGAATTCTATATGAGAAACACTTATCCAAAGAAAAACGGAAAACAATTGTCACAATAGATGAAGCATGGGTGTATTTAAATGATTGTAATAAAAAAAAGAGCCATTTATTATCATAAAATGGGAGGAAAAAGTTTAAGTACATGGTTCATAGAATCGAAAGAAAGTTTTTCTAAGGGATTCATGATTGTTGCTGGTTTTTCTTATAATGGAAAGTTAAAAATAAAGAGAGTACAAAAAAATGTCAAGATTAACTCCAAATACTATCAGGAACATATTTTATCGTCAATTTTTCTGAATAAAATACCATCGCTTTACCCACAGTGCCATCAATCTGTGAGACTCCATCAGGACAAAGCTAGCAGTCACATATCAAAATCCACTGTAAATTTCCTAAAAGAAATGGAACAAAACACTGGTATCAAGGCCATACCCTTCACTGATATCCCTACTAAATCTCCCGATGTGTCACCTATGGATTTTTGTGCTTTCGGACTTTTAAAAACTGTGTTATCCAAATGTTGTCCCGAAACCCTAACGTGACTCTGGAAAGCTGTTCGGGAGGAATGGGATAGAATACCTCTTCTGCCACTTCGAAAGGCATTCTTATCCTGGAAATTGCGGTGTCGAAAGATAGTTCAGAATAAGGGATGTCAAATAGAACATTTAAAACACAAGAATTTTATGTAATTTAGTTTTATGAATGCAATATACATCATCTAAAAAATGTGTGAACAGCCTCTGTATGTTCCCCGCCTTGGGGGTATTTCTCCCGCCTTCCTAGCGTGCCTTCGGAGTGTAAAGGTTCTGCACGCTGGGTCGGTATTCCAGAGGTCCGTGGTTCGATTCCCGGCGAAGGTGTTTGCTCATTTTTCATCTTGCCTGCTTCCAAAAAATACCTAATGTCTCTATAATGTCATTTTCAAACTTTTTTCTCAATTAAAAACAGGAAATGGTGGTTTGTATAAAATTAATTTTAGTAACCTACATCATATTCCTCTCTTTCTTTTCTATAGGATTTTAAATTTACAGTACATGTGCTTATGTACTATTAAAGTAATTATGCTTTAGTATTATTTTTCCTTAAAATTCATATTAAGTTAATAGATGAAGTAAGCACATGTTAAAATTTGAAATTTGTAAAACAGAATTAATATTACCCTGGCGGGTAAACATATTTATCAGAGACCAACGAATGATAATTTGATGCCATGGTGTACCTGTTTGCGACAAGAAAGACCGACTCAAAGAATCTGTCTAAATGGATCCCCCCTTTTTTATTTCAAATCAGTGCTAAATAGAGGCCTTTTTTAAAATTTTTATAAAGTTGAATATTTTTTAAGATGTCACTTGAAGCAGAATCGTTCAGCCTCACGTTCTGTATGAATCTATTAACCCTAATAATTCTCGTTTACCAAGTGTAATCTAACATTAATATGCTTAAAAGCATCACTTAGTTTAGGGAAATTTTTAGCTTTTTTCAGTGAAAATTGGGTAAAGGCAACAGCATTTCATCTTATTCACTTATGTCCCAAGGGCATTTTAAGATTACCTTCTGCGCCTTGAAAAAATTACTGAAATCCCACTGGAAGGGTTTGTTAAGTAAACGGGTTCAGCAAGAGAAAGGTGCACATATGGAGGATATTTGAAGCAGGCTATTCGAATCAATATTATTGGTGCAGTAGGCTATCACGATTTGATCACCTGCTATCCAAGCAATGCATTGCCTAGACTATACCGATGACATCAGGCTGCTCTTGCGAAAGTTGCTTGCCAGGGCGATCCCTCCCTTTCTAAAACCCCTCTGGGACTCGGTCGGGAGATGTAAAGTACAGTTCTCATCCCGGCTATGAGATAAGACTTCCCTGCTCCCCTCGCTGGTTTTCTCTTTTCCGTCTTCCAGTAGGGGAGGAATAAGAGAGAGGGGGAACTGCATCAGTAAAAATGGATCTACGTGAGTGTGAATAGAGAAATTTCAGGTTGTTGAGTTCGTAGAGAAATGTGGGCTACATATCAGTCTGAAAATTGACCTGTATGTTAAAAAAAAAAAAAAAAAAAAAAAAAAAAAAAAATAGAAACGCAAATTTGGTCATAAGAGGGGATAAAAAGTTCCACATTTGTTTTGTTTTCGTTAATTTGTTTTTCCTTTGACCTTATATGAAAGCATTTCCTTTTCAATATATTTTTTAAAAAAGAGAGAGACTGAAAATCAAAACTGTGAAATAAAATTATCCTTTGAATAAAATAAGGCAAATATTAAAATTCCATCTGAATTTTTTATTTCGATTAGTAAGCATGACAATGGCTTTTGCCATTTAAAAAAAATCTGATATGAACACCACATGGCTTTCTTGTAACCCCCATTAAATTATACTCATTTTTTTGCTGTACTTCATTTAAACTTATTTCCTCTAATTATTCTGACTTAATTAAACGATTCAAAAGCTGAAAATGACATCAGATATTACACATTTTGAAATTAAATATCCCGGGCAATTTTTGCCGTATGGAAGTGCAACAAAAATTCAACGTTAATGCTTCGCAATCCATATACAAAATTTCAACTTTTTACGGCTAATACATACATATATAAGTACGCACAAGACGTCACGAAAAAAAAATCCTTGCGAAACCACTTTAAATCTATTTTAAAATGCGCCGCTGAAAAAAGAATCATTTATTCTGTCCATACCTGCAGACATCTCGAAAAAAAAATCGTTCTAATGGATTTGGGAACGATCAAAATGGATATTTCAGTTGAAATATGATACCCGAAATTTTTCGTGATTTTCTTTACTTCGTACAAGGGAATAAAAAGTTAATAAGAACTATTAAAAAAACAGTTGGTCTAATTTTCAGAAATTTTACATTTAATGCGTAGTATGTAAAGAAGAAAAATATAACTTAATTTATCTTTTTAATTCATTTGATTCTTTAATTTATTTTATTTTACTTTATTTGAGAAATGGTGATCGCGAGCTGCGTTTTCTTCTGTAAATCATAGTACGAGACCAGCTAAGAAGTTGAATTACGATGAAAATGCGGATGAAAAGTCGACAACATATGAAATTTGTTAAGATTCTAGCGAAATTAAAGTTACTTTGTTGGCTAGATCTTTACTTGAATGCTTACTTGTGAAGCGACTGTTCGCTAAGTTCAAAATGTATTAAAAACAAATCGGACTAAGGGTGAAAAGATCGTTTTATTTAACTCAAGAAAGGATTTGCAATCTGCATTCCTAGTGCTTAATTCAGCCAATACTTTTAGCTGGAACTCAAAGCAGAAATATAAAATTAAAACTAAGCTAAGTTAAATAATCAGCCAAAGCTACATAGAGATAATTAACGTGAACTGGCTTTTAGTCCTACCACCGACGTAGACAACCGGCAATTAATATGTGCGTTCGTAAAATAGCAAGCTTTTTACGCACAGAAACAAAGCGGCCGAAAAGTAGAACTCGCTCTGGCTGAAGTAACTTAAACATCAGCTTAAATATTATCTTATGTAGGTTGAAAGCGAAGAGTCAAAGGAAAGGTTGTTTCAAAATAAAATTAAATCAAATAAATGCCCACTAATTGATTCTGAATATATTCAGTTCTTTAGATTAGCAAAAGTATATTAAAACACGATTTGATTAAGATTTGGTCAAAGTGATTCTTCCCAAATAAAATATACATGAAACGAATGCATCCTTGGTACACATTGTCATGTGTTTAAAAGACAGCAAATGGTTCAAACATATGGCAAAACGGTTCAAATGCTTTTATATAATACCCTTTTAGCTCTTACAAAAAGTATTACTTCAATTCGGCAACAATTTTTAAAATATTTCCAAAGCCAAGATGCACAAAATTTTAAAAAGTATATTATGTGCTAAATGAATGATATCTTAAGTTTCCAAATCTATTATTAAAATTTAAGATCACACTAAGAAATCTTAGACAGGAATGCATATAAAACAAATTATTTACGCTTCGATTTACGAATTTCTTGCCTTTGTCGCATACTATTTTGGGGACTTTGAAGTACTTTTTTGCTGACAACTTCAGTAAAATAAATTTCTTTCTGACTATTTATTCATAGCATTTTCTGGATAAGCTCAAATTTAAAACACGTTTCTTTTTAAAATTTTTAACAAATAACAAATTATAAAATATTAAATAATTTCATAGATAATCAATCAGCCAACTAAATCATTTTAATCTATTACTATTGTTTTAATAACGATAATATTGCGGAATGGGCATAAGCGATATTTTAAACAACTGAAGAAAATTTATTAAAGGAGGAATTTTCTTAAACAAGTTATGTGTAGTCTGTCGCTCTGTAGCAAATCATAAGTATTTTATTTATAGATTTACAGCTTTGTCGCTATGCTTACGAAGCGAATAACTATTTCTTCGTGTCTTTTACCTGATCTTAAGCAGCCGAGTGCACTTATAAAACAACAATTCCGTGTCATGTTATGTTTCAAAATTTACTAGCACCGCAGAAATTCGCAGAATGTGCAGAAGCTTCGATCTGACGAATTTCAAATGTCCTAACTATCACACAATGGCAGAATTTTAATTGAAGCAATGTAACATTACCGCAAAATTTCCGATCGACTGGCAGATGAAGCTGTAACATCATATAGCACATATATCTCAGAACAGCTTCATTATTCAATTGTTCCGAGCATGTTATAACATGTGGTTTTACAGCAGCATGTTTTATATGATCGAATCCTTAATTAAATCGATAGCTAACTATGAATGATATTGCGGAAATCATGTAATAATATCGTTTATTAAACTTTTGATTACAGCCATGATACATGATTTAAAAATTTATAATAAAAGCAAAAAAAAAAAAAAAATGATCCAATTCATGAACGGGAATGTATAAAATAAAGCTTTTAAGAAGGCTAACTACTTTAAGAGAGAACTTTCTTAAACTAGTTTACTTGTAGTAGTGCAAATAATGGGAGGAATCAATGCGTAAAATCTTAAGAATAGCGCCGAAATTTGTATTCCTTATTAGGTGAATGGGTGAAAAGACGCCAGTTTGAACCAATTATCATTAAACCACGCGAAGTCATAATAAATAAGGATAGAATTGATACAGTTCTTCGTTTCCTATCCAAAATGCAAACATTAAGTTCTATGGTGCGTCATCCCCTTTTGACAACCTTTCACGCTTCCAAGGAAGCCTTCGTGTTATCTAGATGGAAGGCCGAATATAAAATTTTTTAGATGTTGCCCATTCGGCGGTATGTGCATGTTGTAAATCTGAAAAAGGGCTTCGCTCAAACATCGGGGTTGCGTGTTTCTGGAATGGATGAAGAGTTCGGTTACGTCTCAGCTGTACATTCCTGAACAGTATGGAAGCTTCGGTTCATAGACAGCGAAGATACAGAAATAGAAAATTCTGGACGTAAAGCTAGCGTGGCAAAAACCCTGTGAAACCTAACACGTAATATTCGGAAGCACATGGCAGGTCCCCTGGCACACGGGAGTATATGGTGAGTGTCTGGTATGGAAAGAGAAGATAGTGCTTCCGCCTTCTATCTATTTTCTTCCTTTACGTTATTCTGATTTTTTTTATTTTATTCCAGTGAAATGGAAATATCACGTAATCGACGGGCAATGCACATGACCGAAATACTTCGAAAGAGAGAAAAAATTCGCCTTCCTAAACTTTTCACATTTCGAGATGCAAAAGTTTTGCTCCCATCTGGAAAACGATGTGATGTTTTCCAATTGAATGAAAAGCTTGGAATACGAACTGTAAAAAATAAATAAATAAAATAAAACTGAGTTTCACTGTTAGTCCTGAAAAGAGTATTGAATCAGATTTCACTGCAAAGAAGTGTATCAAGTGTTTACAAACAGATTTTTCACATTTTTTTTTTCTTTTCGACTCTCACAAAACACAATATTATAATAGCTCAAATTACGTTATGAGAACAAATGGTATTACGACCGATACATATTTTAACTAACATCTCTGGCTGGTTTTTATGCTTTTTAAAAAATACAAAGAATTAAACCTGTTCAAAGTCCAGAATTAATACTGGTTACATTATTCAAATTAGACGCATTCAAGAGAGGTAGACATTCTTTAACTTTCTTTTTTTTTATGTAGATAATATGGGAAGGCAGGTAGACTACAGATCTGAATCTACTCTACAATGAATATGTTACTTCCCATCAGTATGAGAAATATCTTTAGAACTATTATGAAATTCAGCACAAATCTACGGGAGAGATATTTATGTATAAATACACGTAAAAAGTTTACTTCTAGGTATATTTTTAATTGAATATATTTTCAGTCTTATTTTCATTTGCCTCATATTTCCTGCTAGAAAAGAAATCACTCGGTAGGTTGCAATACGATCTTGAAATATTGATTATTAAATTATTGCTATACATAACATAAAAAATGAAATAAATAGGTCATAAAAGGATAATACGAGTGTGGGAGGAATTGAATAATATGTGTGTATAAGTAGATAGACAGATATCAAAGAAATAAAAATTCATTACAATAAAAGATTTAGAAATTGTGCTTATTTGATTCGCATCAGAATTGTACAGACTGTTCAAAAGTTAGATTGTAACGACTATTAGGTTTATCAGAAGCAAGGAAAGGAAGACGTCAGCTGTACCTTGGCCAAGATTCGAGCTAAGGACCTTTAGACTTCCTAGATGGTTATACTAGATATTTACACCACCACATCACGTACAAGGAATGCAATAAGGACTAAATTTTGATACATATTAGTTGCAGCTTGTTCGAACGAAGCTTTGCAATGTTGGTGTCTTCATATTTTATATGTAGTATTCATTTCTTCTCATTATATCTTACTAAACATATAAGGAACTTTCTCTTTTCTCACCGCATACCTCTGCAGTGTAATTGGAATACAGTTCGACCAACAGCCCGAAGGTCCGAAGTTCGAATACCAGCTAGGGCATCGGTGAATATTTATGTTTCAAGCTGCAAGAAATACGTAATCCAAGGGATAATGTAATAGCATCTGATGCCCGAGAGAAAACCTGGTGGATGATAATTTATCAATACCTGATTTTGGAGACAGGATCTTCCTCTTTTTCAGTTGCCTCATAAGTGGGGAAGAACATAAGGAATATTATCCTTCCTCACCACGTATCTTCTTGGTGTAATTAAAGACATGTCGCGCTCGCAATCGGAAAGTCAGGAGTTCGAATCCCAATTAGGGCATCTGTGATTTTTCACGTTCTTCAAAAAACCTCATAAATGCTATGTACGCTTGAGATAAACTAAATTTCGTCTACTTAAATAGCTATAGCTTTAGTTTTCAAGTATATGAAGTTTATTTCACGATTCTTTTAGTACCTTGTAGAGACATTAGGATTTTTTGAAAGCAGGAGACTTGAAAAATGAGCAGTGCTCTCGCCGTGAATCGAACCACGGACCTCCCGAATACGCGCCGAGCGTGCTGACCACTACACTACGAAGGCATGCTAAGAAGGCGGTAGAAATACCTTATATACTCCACCTTTTTAAAGGGCGACTGGGGATGGAAAATCATCACCCACCACCCTTTTAGTTCAAGTGCCACTGTAGAGACATTAGGTGTTTTTTTGGGGGGGGAGGAAGCAGGAGACAGGAAAACTAAGCAGTGCCCTCGCAGGAAATATAACCCTGGACCTCTCGAATACGCCCCGAACGTGCTGACCACTACACTACGAAGACATGCTAGGAAGGCGAGAGAAATACCTTATAACCTGAAGCTAAACTACAACACCATTCTGAAATCTACTTGAACCACCATATAATAAAATGTTATTACGCATGTTTTTCGAAGTAAGAAACGCGAAGAATCATCAGTACCTTTGACGTGCTACTTCTTACAACGCTAAGGCACACAGTGAAAAAGGAGAATATTCCTCATAACATTGCTTCATTTTTTATCATCTGTACTTTTCATAATTTCTATATTTTAATTCTATTAAGATTTTTATTATGCTAAAATTTAAATGATTTTTGATATGACAGTTCTCCAATATTAGATGGAATTTACTGAACACCATCTTCATAAGAAACAGAATTTCATGCAACCGAAAAATCTATTTAAATTTCTATCTACTTTTTTCCTCGTTATTTTGCAGAAAATTTTAAGAGCAGTTTAAATTGTGTGACTTTTTGAACATATTTTAGGTTTTAAGGGAATTTAAAACTTTATACTAATTTGAACGGATATATCGTTTAAAATAGATTTTTTATCCTGCAATACTTACTTAATGAAAGAAAATATTGAAATACATCTTGAGTATTGCTGGAGTGTATTTTTAGAAAAATGTCTTTAGAATTTGTAACTCTTTTTAATGAAAAATCAAAAACATTTGCGTCTTAAAAAATTGTCCAAGAGAAACATTATAGTAACTGAAATAGCAGGATTTATTTATTTGGCCTCTAACTTTTCACAAGTTGATGCTCAATTAAAAGTAATCTGACAACAACTTATACTATAAACTGTTGGTAAATTTAAGCTTATAATTTGGTCTGAATTCAAATCTCGGCGAACGGCTGTCTGCATGGGAGATTTCGCGATTTGTCCCTTGTGAATACGAGTTCGTCCGTCCTAAAACAGCTCTCCTATAAAGTCATCGCTCCCCTTAGGCAAATAAATAACCCTCATATGCTTAAACATTATTCAAACAACCTAATCTTCAACGAACGAAGATCCTTGCTGCCTTTTTTTAGAATGTATGAAGACTTGGTCACCCATTTTCAACTCGTTTGAGATGTCTAGCTAAATCAGATGAGCAATTATTCGAACATTTACGATAAATAGCTGTCTTAATAGGGTGATTTTAATTCACAGGTTTTCAATATTGGCTGACTTTGTACAGGTACTAGTGTCTAGAACACCAGCATTTCACCCATTGTAACGCATATAGTCTACTGAAGTAATCGTGTAACTCTCCCGCAAATACGCAGGTTTCATAGGTTATACACAAGTTTTCAATTTTGACTGAATTCTTACAGGTATCAGTGTGCAGGACGCCAGAATTTCACCACTTTAACGGATATAGTCCTTTACAGTAATCGTGCAACTCTGCCGCAAAATTGATGGAGAACGCCCTGAGGGATGGTCCGAGGGCCTCAGCTTCTCTTCCCTTACCAGAGACAGGGAAAAGTGGATTGATCGCCAGAACTTCGCCTATTGCTCTACATGTTTTGCTCCGTCGCACTAGTGTTGTTGAACAAGATCCATCATCGAGCATACTGCGCCTCGCTTCGGGATCCAGCTCAGCAAGGAATTCAAGTGCAGCGTTTTCACCATTCTCCAGCCATTCGAGACGACTTTTTGAGAAGACTTGCCAATATTTTGAGTATCTCCATGCCGCTCAGTCACTATACGCTTAAAGTATCCATACCTTCTTCAGGATTCGAGCCCAGGCTCATCCAAGGTAGAAGTTGTAGCAGCACCGTAGGGGATTCAGGTATCACTGTACCTACTCAGCTTATACCCCGATAGGCTTATATTGGGAAACTAACGTTAATTTGTTCAATAAATTATTAGAGATTTATTAAAACTATGGAAGAAAAATGTGAATGTGAAAAGCTGCTTAATATGCTAACATTTAAAATAAATGATCAGAGTTTACAAATGTTCCGTACGAAATTTTTTTAAAGCTTATAAGAAGATTAACTAAATTCATTTTACAGGAACTGAACTTCATAAACTCAGAGAAACTGAATTTCAGTTTTGGACTCCCGTGGAACTGAGTCATATTGCAAAACAATAAACATGAAATAACGTTAAAGTAATTTTTTACAAAATGAACTTTAAACTCTCTGCATCGAAAGAATGAGACAGTTTAGTTGATGCATTAATTAGTAATTACTTTATAAATTACTTTTTTTATTTTGTGTTTGTTATTTGTCTCGTTTCCAATAAAAGCTGGAGCGTAATAGCATTACTGCAAATAGCACCCAAATAGAACACAATTATTTCCCCGTTTGCTCTTAACAGAAAAAAAAATATATTTGTAATGAGTATCTTTGTTTTCTCAAAGGAAGTGAATTAAAAAATATATATTAAAGTTAGCTATTGATAATGTTTTCGTAAACGAATTCAAATGCTGCTCCCTCAAAAGAGATTTAAGGTAAAACAAAATCATCAAATAAAGAAAAACACAGAAAACGCTACAGCAAATACGAAAGTGATGCGAATTTATAAAAACCTCGAAATAAAGCTGAAACTCTTTAGGGTTGATGCAAAGTGGAGCGCAAAAGGAACAATGAAATTCGTTCTTTAATCTTGTGCAAAATTATCAACCCTAAACCGGTTCCATGTCTGTCAATGTTTACTCATCAGGACCCGAATTACTTGAAGTTCCCTACCCCATTGTTTGCCTTCAAAATTGAATCTCGATAACATTCTTCAAACCGTGTTTTCAAACCACTGTATCATGAGGATTTTATGAAGTGCAATATTTCCAGATTTCCATTGTATTTATGCATCAACATACTGAAAGGATTTCTCATCCATTTAAGATTTATTACCAATGAACTCTTGAAATGTGTTAATTGAGTTATTCCTTTCAAGCGATTAAGGTTTAAAATAGCAAGAAAAAAAAAGGGGGAAAAAAAAGGTTGTATTTTTCTGTTCTTTTTCTTCTTAGAGCTCTTAAACAGAAATTCAGCATCTTTCATGTAATCATCTACATGACCAGTCTTAAATCAATTGCTCATAAACTGCATCGGAATTCTTAAAAACTGTAGAAGCAGAATTTTCAGCTCTTATCGTCACGGCACATTGATAAATTATAAGAATGTTTAAACGAGCTGAATTTCCTGAAAGACTTCAAACTGAAGTTGTCCATGAATTTAGTGCCAGTTTGAAAAACTCTTGAAAAACACACTAATTATGAGCAATGAATCACTTCATATTTTTTAGACTAGAACTATTATACTTACTTTAAAATCTATTTATTATATCTTCTACTATGATTAATTTATAATTAATTCAAAAGCTGTTTTTTTTGTTGTTTTAATGCTTTCTTTTGTGTATATTTACTCAGCTTTGTGCAATATTTAGTCCAAAGGGGCTTTAACCCTGAAGGAATATTGTTTTCGTTTTGCGATTTTGCGTTGAAAACTTTAAAAGGCTGTATCACTTTTCTAATCGTTGCCACCAAATACTATCGCCCTGTGTTATATTTGAAGAAATTAAATAATGAAGAATCTTCAAAAATGTATGTATGTTTCTCGCGTTGTGATAAAACAACGGTACCTAGAGCTATCCAATTTCGAATGCCATAATCCTACTGCCAATATGAGCATCTGAAAGCCCAAATTTCAAATTTGGAATTTGTTTTATTATCGATTTCATATTTTGTAAAACTTTAACGAGTTTTTGATTAGCAAACTCAACGATTTAAAATTGAGCAATGACAACACTTTACGGGGGCGGGGACCCTTTTTATCTCCAGCCCACGGAACTGTGTATCGGAAATTCTAAATATATGCTCATTTTAAAATTATTTTGCGACATTGCTGTTGAACTGAATTTTATGGCTTAAATGCAAAGAGCCTGATAATTAATAAATAAAGGTAACACACAAAACGTTAAAAAAATGCCCCTTTGGACGTATTTTAAAATCTGAAACCTTTCAGATTTTTGTTTGTTTGTTTATTTATTATTTTCGAAGTAAGAAACCTAGCCTATTTTCTCGAAATTAAGACACGTCATTTTTTGGGGGGTATGTTTTTGGATATTTTAATCGGTTATTTAGACAAATAAAATTGCAGAATGTTAGAAATGAGTTTAATTATCGTATTATGTACTATAATTACACTCTTAAAATGCTAAACAAATTACAAAAATATACCGTTAATTATAATAATCACATCTGGCTGAGAGATTATTATTTATATCTCTCTTCACTATTCCTCTCTACTTGTCACTGATATCACTAACATTTCTCTAGTTTTTATAATTTTTTAATTATCTCACAATTCGGGTATTTTCTAAATTTCTAATTATCATACAGTACAGATAAACAATGTATCACTAACTTTTCCTGATTTTCTTTTCCTCTAGCATAGTAAAATATTATCTTTAACTAGTTACCTTTGAGTTCTAATTTCAATTATGCTGTCATCAGATATTCACCTACATTTTTACTTTCGTTGCTGCTTTGTGTTTAAATATTTGAACTTCAGTTTTGTTCTTCACCTTTTGCACATCTGAAATACTATTCCTCATTCGCTCACCAGTGACCAAGAGGTAAAAATCACTGAATACTGGTAGTTCTGACCTGGGCAAACGGGCTGGCTGCATGGGTGATTTCGTGGTTTTCTTCATGTGTAAAGTGACTAGTCAGTTTCCCTTAGAAATCCCTCCATGAAGGCATCCTTTCCCTTAAACCTAATATGCTTTGCCATAATAATAAACTAAACCAAACAAACTATTCTTCATTATTATTAAAGCGCTTATTTTCTCTATTATCTCTACTTTCTTGGCGATAATGGCAAGAAAATGTTTTTGAGTTTCCCGCTCTCTCTTTGCTACTGTTTTCGACTATCTGCTTGGGTATTTTTGAGTTTCATTCATTTCCCATATATTCAGCAATTACCATGCATCTAGATATTTGCATTTATATGTTTTTTATCCTTTATATACACTGATAATTATAAATTCATTATGTGAAGGTGTATGTAATGTATACACATTGATTTTTATAAACTCATCTTTAAAGGTACTATTGTTTAATTGTTTTATTTCAGAAAACAATTATATTAATACTCCATATGGGTGTATTTCCAAGTAAACGTGCGCACGCATAAAGTAGATACACAATGCTATTCACATACAGGCGGATCATATAAAACCTTTCCCGATGTTATGATCCCCTAGCAGCCTATCGGCTGAACCAGTCGGAATGAAATTTCAGATATTGTTATTTGAAGGTATTTCCTCAAGATTGTTAAGTCTTAAAATAATAGAGCTCTCACGGTTACAATTACAGTAAAAAATTTCGAAATTTTCGAATGACAACACCCACTTTTTCATATGCATGGCGAAAATTGGCGGCAGAATGTTCCTTTGATTAATAGTTTTTATGCTATCTGGTTGATAAGTTACAAATTAATTTAATAAAGAAGCATTTCAAAATGGGCAAATGTTTCTCAAAATAATCGTAACATATCGAAATAAATGTGATCATGAACTTATAAAGATTGCATTTGTATAGTTCAGTGATTGAACACATTCAAAGTATTCAGTAACGGATATTTGGCTGGTTTAGTTGATTAATGAAGTCAGAATTTTGGATTATCTGCCTAAAGGTAGGAAGACCTTCGTAGAGGATTTTCAAAGGAGAGTGGCTCGTTTCATGGAGTGAAATCACTAAACGCCCATTCAGTCTACCCATTTGCCAGGATTCGAACCCGGGTTTAACTACCAGTATTCAGAAGTTTTATCCACTCGGCAACTGGTGAGCAACTCAGCCCTAGAATGCATACATACATATATCATACATCCATTCATATATATAGTATCATACATACTTACACGCATACATACTTTCATGGCACATATATATCATACATACATACATATACTTTCATGATATATACACACATACATACATCAGTATCTAAAATACACACACACACACACACACACACACATATATATATATATATATATATATATATATATATTATATTCCCACGGAAATACAGCGGTAAACAGGAATAATTACATTTCACAATTAGTAAAATTCAGTTTGAAGCGAAAATTCTTATAAATGTAACTACGTATGAGTGCCTTATACAATAGAAATTGAACGGAATTCAGAAAATATTCTACTAAAGTTGAATTAAATTACGTTAGCAATTAAATCAATACTTACAATATTCCGCAGAATAAAGGAAAGAATTCAAATAATATTGTATACAACGTGCCTGCAATTTACTGAAGTGAAAGAAGAGTTGTTTGTAAGTAAATATGCATTCTTTAATAATTTTGCAGTTAAATAAGCAACGCATTTGATGATAATCTCAAAGAGTGAAGTTTTGCGGAGAATGAAAGAAGGTTATTGTGATTCATTATTTGCAATATTGATTTTCTAGAAACTGTATGTAAATATTACTAACAACATGGTGGGTCTGTCGTCGGTTTCCGTGGTTAGTAATACTATGTTCGAGAATAAAGGCTTGAATTAGAAATGAAAACTGATTTTTCATAAACTTTCTCCAAATTATGGATGCATATGAATAGCTTTAATAAACAATTTTAAAGCTTTTACGTTACTGTGGGACTACGAAACTTCCATTTTACTCTTTAGGATGCAAGAGAAGTGAAGATCATTTATATACTGAAGAATCCATAAATCATATTTTCTGTGTAATATTCTCTTCTTGCAATTTGTTTATATTGTTTCATAATTAGAAAATTTTGCTTTAAATTATCAATCAGAAGTGCATCCCGCTGCTCGTTATTGTGTCTTTTGTATCGACAATTGCGGTCCCATTTGTTGCGAAGTGTTTAAGACCGCTGAACGCTGCTATTTCGACCTGGTTTGCATTCAATCCCACGCGAACGGACTTGAGTGCATGTTTAATTTTCGTGGCTTTCCCGCTGTGTAAGGTGAATAAGAGCCAGTTTCCTCTCGGAAAATTCTCCATGAAAGCATTCTTGGATGGAAGCGGCGGATAGCTCTAGTAATTTTGTCATATCTAAATAAACTAAAATTACAGTATTCGCATTTGGGCAAAACAAATATTTATTTGCAAAAATACAGGGCTGTGAAAAATATTTTTCCCGCTATAAGAAATCCTAGGGGCATATTCGATCAACCAATTGAAATGAAATTTCAAATACTATTATTTGAAGTCATGCGTACGAGATTGGGATGACATAAAACAACTGAGTTCTCACGGTTAGGGTTACAGTGAAATATTTTCGAAATTTTCAAATGGCAACATCCACTTCTTTTCCTGCACGAATGGAGCAGCGCACTGAAAAAACATAAATGGCGTTGGAACAAGTAACGTATGACGAAAACTGCCGGGGTAAAACGTTTGCAAAGAAGAGTATTGTAAATGACAAATGACAGTACAAAAGAAGAAGGAAAAATGATTTTATTAAAATTACAAGTTTCCAACATGCACAACGTAATAAGATAGAATCCTCTCCCATAACTTTGCAGTTTCGTGGACACCGTGATCTTCGACTTCACTCCGATGAATTTCGAGGGTTATCTGAAATCTAAGGTGTACACATCAAATCCACGAGATATGTCAAAATTGAAAGATGTCATAAAATGCGAAGTTATACAGATTTCTCCTGCGATGTTACGTCCGTCATCGTTGTAAAGTCCTCTGCAAGCAACGCGTTATCGTCTACGAAGGTGGGCATGTGAGAAAAATGTAATTTCAATAAAAGTTCCCCCCCCCTCTCTTCTCTTTGTGTTGTCATTGGTCTTTTAAAATGCTCTTATTTGTAAATGTTTTATGCCAGTAATTTTAGTCATGCGTGCATCCATCTAATGGCATTAATAGTTTTTAAGTGTAGGGTTTTTCTTAATTTGCATAACAAATTTATTTTACGTTTTCCTGTTCTCAGCTTCTCAAACTTCCCCTCACATTCTCTTGCCAGGATGTAAATTTTAAAGTTAAGTGAAGTGCTATTTAAACGTGTGATTATCTCAGTTTATTCAGAGCGTGTTTCGCTAGCCTAGAGCACGTTTCGTTGTTATTTCGCGGTCACTCGAGTAAGCCTTTTGGCCTTATCAGCCGGTTAGATTTCTGTGAGTCCATCTCTTAGGAGCAATTTTGAAGTGCGTTCTTCCACTCGTTTGATTTTTCAGATTTTAATTTGTATTCTAGTCTACGTTTAGTTATTGCCGCAAGTGAACGGTGTTTTTGTAACGCACGAAGTCCGTGCTGTCTGTAATTGTAGTTTGAGTTAATAAAGGGTTATTTTGCACCCTTCTTCTGTGCTGGTATTTATTTCACGCCTGTGCGAGAATTCGCCACGTCTCATTGTAGGATATAAATTAGTGGATGTGGAAAAGTAGAGACAAATCTTACATCAGTATGGTGATAAATTTGTGCAAGAAAAAAAATGGGTGTTGTCATTCGAAAATTTCAAAATTTCTTCACTGAAACCGTAACCGTGAAATATCTATCGTTTTAAATCATAAGCACGAGCGCATACCTTCAAATAATAATATCTCAAATTTCATTTTGATTTTCATTTGAGCTCATAGGTCGTTAGAGGTACTCTGCGGGACCCTTTTTTTTCTGCGGGATCTCTGTACCCCCTTTTTTTTTTGCGTAATGCACATACATTTTGGAAGATTTTTAAGACCCCCTGTATTTGTTGCAAATATAGTGCTTGTAGTTTTAGAGACCTAAAGATATGAGCTGAACTTATGTGCGCGACTGCTGTTAATAGAAAGAAGATAAAATGGTTAAACTGGGCATTGTTACTGTATTTTGTACATTAACCTACGTGAATAGTGTAACATGGGAGAGTTTTTCAAGGTGAGAGAGTCAGTAAGTCCCGTTTGCCAGCCGGTAGCTGATGCAGCTGCAGTGTTCTGACATTTTCTGTTTTCGGGTTAAAGTAAGTTATTTAGTGATGAATTCAGCATTTTAGAGTTACCGGCATTGAATAGCAGTGCGATATTTAATATTTAGTTGCCACTATGCTTGAATTAAGAAATTTAACCAATAGATATTTACGTTTAGACTTCATATAGAAACTAAATAAAAACTTGAATTTTTTCGTTTACATTATTATTATTATTGTTGTTTACGCATGTTTTGGTATATATTCGGTAAGTGAAATTTAAAAATTATTTACTTATTTATTTATTTTTGTTTTGTTAAACATGAGTTTAAATTTTGTTAATAAACGTTCTTTATCAGCAGCTGCTTTCATATCAAGCCTTCGGCCGGCATGCAGTTTGGGCTTGAGACCACTGGTGTTGTATAATACTTCTACAACAATTGTACACTGAATATAGTATATACTACTATAACAATTATATACTGATATAGTATATACTACTATAACAATTGTACATTGAATATAGTATATACTACTATAACAATTGTACACTGATATAGTATATACTACTATGACATTGGTACACTGGTATATAGTATATACTACTGTAACACTGGTATAGTAAATACTACTATAAAAACAAAACTAAATTTTTATACTCAATTATCCAGAAGTAATCTCTCTTCTTAAAAGACGTTTTCGCGTTATATATTCCGTTTTACTAATTTGTGTGACATTAAAAAAAAATTTTGAAATTTTTATAGAATTTTGGCCTATACTGTACCTAAGAAAAATAATTATAATTGATAATATAATTGATAAGACAAACAAATTTAGATCCTTACTAACAATTCTAAAATTGATTATTTTCATTGCGAGACACGAATATGAAAGACAAGGACGAAAAGAAGACGAATCCGCAGCCGATAATAAATAAAAGATTTGAGTCTGAAAGACAATATATTGAACATCAACTATAATGAATGAGTAAATCAACTAAACGAAACTCGAAAACAGCTTTTTTTTTCATTGTAAGTCATGTAAGGTATTTTCTCCCCGCTTTCCGCTTGCTTTCGTGGTGTAACTGGAAGCACGCCCGACGCGTAATCCGGGTGACCAGACCTCAAAACCCTGCGAGGGTACTGCACGTCTTCTGCATATAAAAACCTAATGACTCTACAGACAATCATAGTGCTTTTAATTTTTATATCATCGTATGGAATCTACTCTTATATTTGCTATCTTTTTCATATCCAATAGTAATACATCGTTGTGGCACATATGAATAAACATGCATATATCTAACTTATGTGTTAGTAATAATAATAATATCAATACCTTCAATAGTATTAAGTGAGTCAATAGTAATAATTATGTAGGAAGCTTTGTTCTATCCAGAAATATGATGAACTTGAACTTACTTCCTACGTGGCTGCCTAGGGGCTTGAAATGACTAATCCGACTTATGAATAACTCGAATGTTTATTGGAAACACGAATAGCTGCTATAAACTACAAGATGATTACATATGTGGCAAGAAATAGATGATATTATTTACAGATGAAGAGAATTAACCGTCTTTTACACATATGCGTCTTTGAATACTGTCCTTTATATATACACGTCTTTAAATGCCGTCATCGTCTTCACGCTCTTACTAACGTCCCTTTTGCGAATGATTGCGCAGTTCACTCTGTCGTAGCACTCGGGATCTAAAGGTCCTTTCTATCCGGCTTGGAGCTACATCTACTCGATGACGCATTCCCATAATTATAAAAGAGCAATAAAAAAATATGTGTACTGTTTCAGTAGAAATTAAAGCTTTTCATTTACTCAGGTACAGGGTTGATGAAAAGTCGTGCTAAACTTAATATAGCCGAGATAGTATAAAGGGTGAAAACTAATGAAAACAATATGGTTTAAGGACTAGGCTCACTTCCAACTGAGTCGTTATATTAACAAACAGAAATGGCAATACTGCTACCCAGAGAACCCGTATCGTAGCATGGTAGCACTCATGAACCAATGAAATCTAAGAAACGACTATACTACACGTTGAGAATCCATATTTTAACATTTTAGCTCTCCTGTATCAACGAAATAAAGAAATGGCGGAACTGTTAGACTGAGAATTTACATTTCAACATTGCAGCAACTTCAGACAGTTTCAGCCATCAGACATCTCTCCGGTTCCAGTTAACCTGCTTATAACCCTACGCTCGTCTCAAAAATCTTCAAAACTATCTGGAGGGAACGAGCTGCGGAACTGAGAGAGACATGATTAAAAAAAATGCAAATTTAAAAAAAAAAAAAAAAAAACTTGTTTGTTAAATAACTGCCACAATATGATGGTGAATTTTAGCATCTGTATGATAAATAGCTAAAGAAATAGTAGCACAAATTGTATTATTTAACCAATTTCCAGTCGGATCGAATACAGTTTCAAGATATCATATTCGAAACTCCAAACACTTTACAGTTCTGGAACTTTACACACACACACACACACATATTAAAAAAAGTACTCCTACAGCTCTTCTTAGTTTCACAGAGTACAATCAGTAGTTACAATTGAGACTATGACGAAGACTAAACAAAGCGCAGTGCAAAGCGCATCTAAAGAGCGAAGCTCGCACGATCTCAATACTCCGAAATCTACTCTCAACTGAAAACTGATGCTCTCCCCGTTCTTATATAGCCCCTCCGGCCACTGAGAAATGTATTCTAAAGTATTGTAAGTGAAATGTACCTTTCACTTATAGAAATTACTGGAAGGCATATAAGAGCCGGATATAATTAGAGTTATACTGTATAGGGATAAATTACAGTTATTTAAGTACTATACCAGTTACAGTTATACAGAGACCAGACCAAATGGTCGCCAAGTTTGTCGAATTTTGGCGATTTCTCGACAAATTTGGCTACAAAAATTAGTCGCCAAAACCACTGTAAGCTTGGCGATAGTTCGCCAATTTAGCGAGATAGCCATTTACCTTAATATTAAATAGACTTGCCCCTGTAATCTTATTTTTACGGCAGAGCTTCGTCTTCCGACTTTTCATGTTACATTATACAGAAGATACTACAATTTCCTATATAATTTCACGAAAATTATTTACATATAATACAAAATTTGTAATAATATTATAAGTATGACTGTATTGTCATGATAAACTATTCGCAACTAATCTAAATCCATAAACTTTCGAAGTTTCGAATAAGTTTCGAAGCTTGTTTATATTTTTACCGCTGTGCAGACCTTCTAATCGGATGCAGAATAAGACTAGCATTTAGAAAATGATTCTAGGAAAACATACTGTTGCAAGGTTTTCTAAATGGATTATTAAAAGGCAAGTTATTTAAAAGGTTATTTTTTTATTTGTCTGCTTAACTGTTGTTGAAGTTTGTCTTTTCGAACATTCCTCTCCTTTTTCACATAATATCTTTTCCAGAGTTACATGCGAGTATGTGAATGAGTTGGGCTATAATAGTGGAATCCCAGAGGAAATCCCCTTTCATAAATGAAAACTCTGGAAATGCTCAGGGCACAACCTGTCAAATCATACTTTTGCTGGTCAATAATGCTTTAAATCCAGTAACTGCTTAGACGTCAGACGTAATTGATGTTCACATTCCCGGCACTTTTAGTTACCGATTTCTCTAAAAGAAGGTCTAGTTACAACATTTAGGGACGAAGGACTTGAACAAAAGGTGTTTAGAAAAATAAATAAAACTTTACTCAATTCCTTAGAAAGCTAAATTACTATTTCTATATTGCTTTAATCCCAAGTATTTTTTCTACAGTTTTCTAAATTATTGAGAGACTAAGAATGAAACAATAAGTACTACATAGCAAACTGCTTCTTTTATCCAACTCAAGATAGTCAGGCAAAAAAATAAAACGGGCTAATATATAAACAGCAGAAAAGAAAGAACAGAAAAATGGCTTTTGTAAATAAATTTTAAATTATTGCTCAGAACATTGCTATTTACTTTTTATCTGTGAGAATGTGGTTATTGCAGAGATTTCTTGCACTTGCAATAATTGCGAGTAATTACGGTTAAGATCATCCCGATCATTAATATCGGTTTTTATTCTATTTGTAAGGTTTATTGTAATAAAACACCTATTCCTATTAAATCTGGAGGTCAGCATCCCTCTTTTAATGCCTTTTGAGATTTCTAATCACTCTAATAAGCTGAAATTCTTTTTTCAGAATTGGATTATACTTTATATAATGTGTGAACATTCCCCAGTTCTGCAGAAGCACGGTTACGAAACGGCAAACACGGACTTTACTGTCAATGATACTCTACTCCCTCGATAAGCGCATCCCATCCCTCCACGGCTCTTTCCCTACCTTGTGATTTCCAGTGTTGTTCAAATTCGTCCAACCATGAAAAAGGCGCCATGTGGTCAATTGGAAAGCAAAAACAATGCAGTAGTCAGCCAACACGCTAGAATAAAAATGAGAAAATTAACAGTTTCAACCACTCCCTGAGCGGTTTCTGAAACAAATCGAAAGCTCTGATCAATTCGCAGGATTGATTTCATCCAAATTCTTTTTTCCTTCCCTTCTGCCCTCCAGAACAAACACTGACGGATTGTTAACTAGTAACACATGCTCGAGTTGTACAATTTGTTATTTTATTCGATTGGCTATGTTGTTTCTATTGCAGTATCATTGGTCTTGATTAAAAAAAAAGGGATTTCTACTCAGTGAAACTGAAATTTCAGACTCTTTTGATAAAATATTTTCAGTAACAAAACGTTTTACACAAACTATCAATAAGCAAAAATATCATTGTCCTGAATTTCAAGACACTGGATCCAGTTTACTATCTCGGAAGTGATCCAGTTTACTATCTCGGATTTTTATCACAAAACTCTTTTAGGAAAGTCATATTTTTAAGATCTATTTCTGCCATTAAAATACTTTTTCAGATATTTTTCAGAGTATTTGCTTTCAGATATTCACTAATTTTCACCAATAGAAATCTGCTCAGCATCCATTAATCATGTCGCTTATTTAAAATTTGTCGCAATATTTGAAGCAATCATTTGAAAGTTCACAAGCCTAATCATTAATAATAGTCGGAGGCTAACATCAAGTAGTTATTTTAATACTAATTCGAAGCACTTTTTTCATGTGGGGAAAATGGTTTTATTTGTGGAAAAATATGACTGATATCCTAGAGTTCATAATAAACAAATAGATTTTACTCCCAAGTAGATTATGTTTTCTAACTGGCTGGATATGAAAACAAATCACAAACTGGCATTGCTAGTCTAAGCACTTCTCTTCTCAAGCTCTAGTAAATCCTGTCCCGGCTATCGTTTTCCAAAGACGATTGCCTCTGAAAGACGTATTACAGTGAGGTAGACGTCTCTCAGTCTGCTAATATTGCGGTAGCAGATTGTGCTCGTTGAGATGTGTATTTCGAGAACCTCAGCTCTGGAAGTGCATTATCACGACATCGGTTCCTACTTAAGATCCACATACGAGGGTTCAACAGGGCGAGCGACCAATAGGTTGGTAAATTTCTCCAGCTGTTAGTGTACAAAAAATACCTGCCTCCTTTTAATTGGATTGAGACCGACAAGGCTTCGGGCTTTATTTTTTGTCCCTAAAATGGAAATCTTCTTGTCGAATTACTCTCTTATCATCTGGTCGAACTAGAAGGATAATAGCGCATAGTGAGGCTTTATTAAAGTGTCATAATCAAACTAAATTATTTTACATACTAAACAATTCAATTTTGAGGTTTTATCATAATATCAGAGCTGTTTTTATGATAAAGTCTTAATCATATTTATAAATGTTATTTTTTCAGCGTGATGTGATTGACCAAATAATTCGATGTTCATGATGCAGCACTCTGAAATGATTCATGGCAATCCTGAACTTTTTATACTAATTTTTTTCATACCGTGTCTGTACAGCTGGTAACATAAAATAAATTAATTTTTATGTGATACCAAGGCAGTTCAGTTCTTTCATACTACTGGAAAAAGTCAAGTTTATTTCGAAGTTGGTAGCTCAATGCATGCGTGCATAAATGTAGTTTGTTTATTTTAAACTTGAAAGTGTTAAATAACTAACTGCTTATTAAAATGTTTCAATACTTTTAAAGTAAGCTACCTAAAAAAAGCATTACGTTTAGAAACATGATTAAAAATCATTGAAGATATTGCTGGTAGATAGTATGTCACAAAGGAAAATGGCAGACTTTGTTAGAAGAATACTGTTTTCAGCAGTGAGTGTTTTTAAAATTTATAAGCAAACGACTGCTTAAAAATATTATTCACTTAGAAAATTAAGTGCAAAATGTATTTTTCCTCTAAGCTTTTTTTCCCTTACATTATTCACAACTTAGCTGGGTAACTACTTTGTAATTTTGTTAATATAATGGTGTGAACAAATCGACAAGCCGCATTTCAACTCCAGTATTTTTTTATAACGGACTTCAAGAGTGAGGTCAATCCAATACGTAAATCTTCTCTATTTCCAGAGAAAATCAAAATTGTCTGGAATCCTGGATGGTCGGCTTAGAAATGGTGTACTGTATATTGTATTTCCGCATCCATAAAAATAAAAAAGGTTTTCAGTATGGGGTTTATGTCACATTGCGTAGAGATGGAAAAAGCCAGAGTTGCGATTTATTTAGCACATAGGCTCCCAAAGAGATTCCGTGAACATTTCCGAGCGAATTTTTCAAACTTCAAATTAATTTTTTTTTATTTAATATTAAAACGAATTTTTCCTGTCGTTTATATGCATTCTCGCTTTACAGTCGCACTATCATTACAGAAATCGCATCTTTGCACTAAAAGATAGACCGAAAACTCTCTTTTAAACGATATTTGTTCCAAATATCTAACTTAATGTATCAAGTTACGATTTTATGCGTCTAGGCGCTGTCTGGAGAAGTTTGTTCTTTTGCTAGATCACATGACTAACCTTGGAAACTAAGTGGCATGATGTCATCTACTTCGTTGCTATTTAACTTCAATAGCAGCACAGAGTGATTCCCCTTTTCTAATACGGTGGCTTTCTTTGTAATTATTAGCTTTGTCTCCATTTTCTGCGGACATTATCCAGACGTCATGTGTCATCTGCAGAAAAGTACTCTTCTTAGAAGAAGAAACAGTATCTAATATTAAATAAAAACGCATAACGTTAAAAAATAATTTTTGATTACATCTTATTTTGAATATTGGATGAAACAAGAAGATTCTCTTTTGATTCTTTTCCTATATTATAATTTTTATTTAATCTGCATGTAAATATAGTGCAATCGGCTAGTTTGTTGCGGTTAATCAATTTTAGACACTAGCGCGATAGGTGAATTTCCACGAAGTAGGATTCTTTATTTATAAATCGGATATTTTCGCAATTAAAGCATAGAAACCTGTTTACGACAAATACGTTTTTTAATGCTATTAGAGCCTTTAGACATGAAATAACACCCTTTAGTCTCTATTACACTCGTTTTATTCATTATATTAGACAAAATAAGATAAATTAAGACATACTAGACGTTACAAATAATATATTTATGTTGTACGTTTAATAATACACGGACGAAGTTCTTACTCACAACAATTAATCTATGAAAATAGTGCAACTTATACGATGATGAATGAATGAGTATGAAGAGATGTACAAAGAAGGACTTTGAAGAAACCGCGATAGAGTGAAGCAGTCGATGCGAGGAGTTATGAGGGACAACTGTACTTACGTTCTTTCAAGCATGCTCACCTAACTGTCCGTGATTTGCATTAGAAATAATGGCAAGTTACATTCCTGATCAAAAAAAAAATTATGTAAAGTACATACCAAAGTGAACAAATTTTTATTTCACCACAACTAGTCAGTATACAAGTAAAGAAAATTACTGCAACTGAAAAAAGTATCGATTACATATGGAAAATAATTTATAACAATCCGGCACTCGTTTGTTACGATGTATCAGTATCAAATATCATAATTCTATAAACAAGACACCGGGACTTGATCCTTATCTAGCCAACTGCAGAATGGATTCACATAACTCCTGAAACAGCATTGGACTTGACGTGACTTCCCAGGGAAGCACTACTTTCCTTCACAACGAAATAAGATGGATCTCCGCGTTCAGTCACCAATAGCAAAACATAACTTTCGCTCCACAAAGCACGAGTTGCAATATTCTCCAGTTTTTGAACATTTTGCACTTGCTTTACAATTGCATAATTTTCTGATCTCAGCAAATATATGTGAAATATATCGAAGACGGGATAGGATATTATTTAAACTAAACTCTTAGCAAAATTCAAAATAATTATCACGTATTTAATTAATTAGCAAAATTCAAAATAATCATCATTTACCTGTTCAATTCATTAAATATACATGCAGTTTCGCCACTGCATATAAATGACTGAGAATGTCCTACAGTATTTTAAAGTAGAGACAAAAAAGAGAAACTTAGGGTTCCGTTTTATCTTCACAAAATGAAAATTTTCATCTTTCTAAAATTCATCCCTAGTGGATGTTCAATATAAATCAATCAAAATTAAGAAAAATCTATAAAAGGATAGTTCTAACCATTAAAAATCATCATTTTTGTTAGAGAGAAAAACAGCTGTTGTTAAAAAAAAAATGGAAGCAAAAATTGCGGTTGAGAAATTTCTTAGTATTAATAAGTGTCGTACATAAAATTAATTTGAAGATTTATTACTTTAGAATTCGTATTTTTTATAACCTAAATTTGATTTGTGACCAGTACAAGAAACTAACATTTTTATTTCTTTATAAATTATAAATTTAACTGCATTTATAAATAGAATTAACTACATAATAATTATTATTTTACACCAGTGGTTAATAAAATTTGTAATATAAAACTTTAGACATGTAACATGTTACTGACCCATACAAACGTGCTTCAACTGTCAGCATTCTCTCATTTTGGTGCTCCAATATGGAAATCTCTCACAGAAAAGAACCATTCTGTCTGTCTAACATATAGGAAGATGTATGAATGGTTCTATAAATAGTCACCTCACGCAAAGTTTTCTATGATGCCATGCCTATGCATATTATAAGCTGAAATAATTTTCTGAAAATTCTACGGAATTTAAAACTTTTAAAAAGGTGTCCACAGACATACTATGCTTCCTGAAAATATTCCCGTGCTCACGTTAAAGTATGATTTCTGTCAAAGCGCAACTTTATAGAATAACAAAAAGAAAAAATTTTACATTATACGTAGATTTCTAAAAAGCCAAATGCAGTTGCTCTAAAAAGTATGAAGCTGTTTAGTGAGAATCAAACGTAACCCTACTTAGAGTTTCTATAATATTTCGATGCCACATAGGTCAACAACAAATTTCTTTTTACAAATGAAAAAAGTAAACCCCTTTTATCACAGCATGCCCCCGACACAACTACATTTTGATAAAATAATGCTATCTACTGGTGCTTCAAACTGAATTTCTGGAAAATAAATGAAGTTCCCGTTTTAGATATATTTCTTCTCTGAAAATATAAATTAAATTAAGTGAACGATGGCTCTTCTTTTTGCATTTTTCTTGTTTTTTAAGAGCGTTTTCTTCTACAAACTCTGCTTGAAGAAAATTTTATTCTACTACTAAATAAAATTTTATTTTAAATAAAAGTTGTTGCCGTTTAATATTAAAATTTATTCCAAAACTTTACAATTAATAATCATATGATAAACTAATTGTTTTAGTATTCTGAAATTCATTTAATTAAAAAACAGCCTTTGTTATATTGTTGGTTTGGTAAATTAGTAATAAGAATAACGGTAATAGATGTGATATAATAAGTTTAATAAAAGTGTTTTTCCATGCAGTATGTCCCTTCATAAAGATCTAGGGTCCGACTATGACATCGAAATAAAGATCGGTTTTTTTCCCAGTGGCATTCTACGAGTTGAGCCGTTAACCAGCTTCGTTTAATATTTATTTAACCATTAGATTCGAGCAATTCAACTATTATATAATTATACAGGTTCAGCCAATTATAGAGATTGGATTTCCACATGCTGCAAATTTAAATTTTGAATACCAAATTTAATTTGCGGTATTCAAAATTTAAATTTGCAGTTCATAATTAATGTGATTTGCTCTTCGTACTACTAGTTACATAGTATTGAATATTTGTGGAATATTGATATAAAGATTTCTTTCATTGATATTTCAGTCTATAGTTGAATAAATAATTTCATCTCAATTTAAAATTTTGTATTTGTAACTTAAACACGATTTAATTTCTTCTTCAAGTGATTGGTTAAGCAGTTAGGTAAAATTTTACATTTACTTGAACTCTTTTACGCTACGTGTATTGACTTTTATTTGCCGTAAAGTTTTGCGTCTACACTAAGCTCTGTGCACATATACATTTATACTGACAACCAATTCTTGTTTAAATTCAGCGCTTAAGCTATGAATTTCAATATCTTGTTTGAAAGCGAGAGAGAAGAACATAAATGATAAAAAAAGTAAAAAGATCATCTCCACTTCGTTGGAGCGAGAGAAAGTATTAAAAAAATGTAAAAGAAAAAGAAAAAAAACCGGAATGAAAGACGAAATTAGAAAAGCAGATCTATTTTAATCTGGAGAAGAAGCATTTTGTAATTGCTTTTAGTGGTGAAATGATTCCTCAGATGCTTCCGACCTGCAGCCACCAATATTTCAGCACTTCTCTTTTGCTCGCCTCTATTTGCTTTGTTAGCTTTGGGAAGCAGCAATCAAATCGTTTTCCGAATAATCCGAATTTTTGTATTTGTTTTCTTTTTCCCTACTTTCGACAACAAATAATGTATTTTAGAAGAGAGAGAGAGAGAAATCGTGGAAGTAAATTACTCTTTTCTTCTCGTTTCAAATATTCAGATTACCTCTCTGAGTAAGAAAGTGTTACCAATTTCATTTTTTTCTTACACTAAGCGTGATTTATAGTCGAATGGACGGAGAATATTTTAAAAGAGGGATTTAGAAGAGGAAAGTAAGATTGAAAGATATTTTAATTCTGATTTAGAAAATGTTTTTCAATAGCTATCGAAACACAAAAGAAAGGCGAATGTGGGACTTAATTATGAAATTTCTTCTTTAAGTAAATAAAATAACGACTACATTGAATTGTTTAATGTGTAATATGCATACATAGAAACATTATGTTTACGCCACATTTTATTAAAATTAAATAAGAAAAAAATATATGTACATATTTATGTATCTATATAGCCTTAAAATGGTGAACTCTGTAACAGGAAACCACAAATCAAAACAATACATCCAAAACATGGAAAAACAAGCTGAAGCTAAAGTAAATCAATACATATATAAAAATTACCAATTCGCATAAAATTAAAAAATAAACAATAGTTTATAACTCTTTGGCCCTTGTCAAGGCGTAGAAAGAATTATCAACACATCCACATTTCTGAACTAGATTCGGAGGAACATTAAAATTAATCAAAGTATTCGTTAAACTAAAATAATGAGAAAAATTAATACAAACTTTAAAAAAATTACAAATTTAAGAAACTAAAACTTTTACTTTTAAAATTTAATATAAAATCTGCAATAAATCATCAAGATATACGTGCTCCGACGTGATTCGAAATTCGTTCTGCAATATACAAAATAGATTGAAAATTTAATACGAATGACATCTATGAATGTAAAATTTAGAAATTAAAAAAAGTACTAATTTGGAAAACCCAAAGGTATATTGCACAGGTCACCAAGAAAAAAGCAAACCACAGAAAAGGCAAAATTGCCCTAAAACATAAAATTCTCAAACAAAGTTTAATTAGAATCGTACCAAACCCGAGAAATAAAACATGGTGCCAAGTAATAGCAAAATAAATAATTACTTGAAAACCAAAGTAAATTATTAAAAGTTTAATACTTCCAAATCTATATCTTTAATTTTAGAAATAGGATAAAAATTATTTACAACCACGGGTAAAAATAATATTAGTATAAGTAAAGGTAACGGGGAAGCAAAATGGAGAAATAACCTTTTGTTTATTTGTTAAAGGACAAAGTTTCTGTAAGAAGGCGCATAGAGTGTCGACTTTTGAGTGGCTGTAAAGCAAGAAAAATACATACTGCGTAGTAAATATGGAAAATGTGATAATACAGTATTTCAAATTAAAGCTCTGCTATTTTGAAAAGTAAAAAACAGTAAAAATTGGTCTATTGTTTAAAATGGTACTTTTTAATTAAAAAATAATACTTTTGTTTAATTAATGGAACACACATATACATATATGTATATATAAAAACATATTTTTAACATTTTCTCCGTCATTTACACTAATTATTAAAACAATAATAAGAACTATTATGTTGTTTTAACAGTAATAACAATTGTTAGAAGTAATTAGACCATAATATGCATATTAAATAATGGAAATAATTTTAACATTAAGAAAAATATTTTCGCTCTGCCGATAATATAAATTATCCTGAAATTAATTATTTACGATTGTACGAGCGATATATTTATTAATGTTCAAAAGGAATAATACTTATAAGCATGTTTATTTATTTTAGTGCATTAGCCTGCTTATAGCACCACAGGTCCAAGGTTCGATCCCCGGTCTGGGCAAGGTTGGCAATGATTTTGTCGATACGTAGAAAACAATCAGGGTTACGGTATTTTACTGTAATTTTTACGTAGTGCTGATGAACTGATAATATGTCATGCTGATATTGCAATTTTTTAGGCAAGGGATAGAAGATGACTAGTGCAAAATACATAAATAACAATGAAAGCAAAAATAAATTTGTAGATAAACTCTACAGTTGTTTGGAAGTCAAAGTGAGTCTTCTCTAGAAATAAGAAAAATTTTGCAATGAAAGTTATCATCATTCTAGAGGGGAAAAATTAATTCAAGAGCAGCTAAAAAAAATAAATTATGTAAAAAAAGTGCTTTAAGGTCATTAAAATGTTTTTGTAGTATTTTATAATACTAATAAAGAATGTTATAAAATAAATCCAAATAGGTTTAAAAAAATTTTTTAATCAATCGTCAAAATATAATCTGCTCTGACGTGAGCGTAAACAACAAACAGTACAAAAAATAAACAGAAAATTAGGATACGGTAAATTAGAAGCCAGAGAACAGTTGAACAAATTAAATAAATTAGTAAATTCATATTCAATTAATAAATATAAAACATAAGAAATAGTAAAAATTCTAAATGATTATCGCAAAACAAATGTAATTAAATTTTAAAGTCAAAATATAAGAAAATGAAGTTAAACTATTTAAGAAGGCAATTCACCTAAAAAAAGCAAAAAAGAGTTTTTTAAGGCATGTTTTGCATAAATAAATTATTTCTAAACTGAAGAAATTAAGAAAAAATCACATAAGGGATAAATTTGGAAAATCCATGATATATGTATATGCGCATATTTTTGGAAATATGTTAAAAGAAAAAAAAAATAATACCTTGACTTAGACGTCATAGCAGTTAATTCTTAAAATTCAATTCCTATTACTCTAATCGGTTATAGGAGAAAACAAAGCAAGCGAAAAATATCGCCTTATAAAATATCATTGTCGAAAATAAAGGATTCAAAAACATCGCAGTTTTAAAACATCGCCGTAAAAAATATTGTGGTAAAAATAGAAATCATTGCATGATGATAACATCATAGACATAGGCTTTTCAGAATTTAAAAATTGCAAATATTTATTCACATAATGATTTGTGAGTGAAAGGAGGTTTGACGAATATTTTTAATTCTCTGTTTCATTAGTTTGGATTAATTAAAATTTTCTTGCTTAAAAAAAGCAAGAAGGAAACTTAAGCATTCAAAAATTGAAAATGTGTAAAAAATTAATCCCACATATAGCAGCTAACAGAATCTTAAACTTATGCACTTAGCTATTAAAAGTCATTATTAAATTAATCTGTTTTATGAAATTGTATGGGTAGTTTTTCACAAAAAATGTAGTCTAAAAATTTAGAAAAGGGAAGATGCGTAACCGAATGAGATTACTTATATTAAAATTGTTTAATTGATCTCCGAAGCTGCTGAAGATCAAAATGAAAAATGAGAAGAATGAAGATTTGACTTCTACAAATGTGTTTTCGATTAAAACAGCTCCTCCTGAATTCACAGTTAATTGAAGAAGTAATTTCGAAGAAAACAAGGTTACAAAGATACAGATCTTATCGGTACACTGAGACCAATGCAAATCTGGAATTTGAGTTATAAAGGCTGTTCAAAAGAAAAACGCATATCGGCATTTTCCTCAACACACGAGAGAAAATTTCAAAGAATTTCATCAAGTTCCAGAAAATAAATTCGCCAACATTCACTAGAAGGTTTCAAATTAAGGCGAGAGTAGGAGATATTCTTCATTCGTTCTTTCTTCAGTTCTAGTACGGATTATATAGGGTCTTGAGCATTAAATAACGAATGTGTTTGTGTTGTACTAATTTTCAGCACCCGGTTGGAAGTGTGTATTTCCTTTTTACCGCGGAACTAAAAAATGAAGGTCATGTAACTTTAGTTATTAAATGGAAGCAATCTTAAGCAAAGTGTTTATTGTTACTTGACTCATGAGACAACTGTCTTCTCTCTATCTACCTAGCTCCTGTTTTTCCTTCTGGGAACTTCAGCTGATAGTTTGCAAGTAATGCACCATTAGGGAATTAAGTGAATTAGCTTAATAAGGCCAACATATCTTGGTTCTCTCAGCATAAGCATGTGACTGTTCAACTATAGCAAAGTACTTCCTGCCATCGATATTTCTGTTCTTTGATAACTTGAATTTCCTTTCGTCATTTTACCTATATAACACAAAAACATCTTCGAGATGTACTGAGGATGTTGCTACGGGAAAAGCGCACATCCTCAGGACGTCCCGGAATATCCCTTTAACCTCCTAAACATATCCTCCCTAGTGCTTAATGTCACATCCCAATATATCCTCAGAACATCTTATCTAGTCTCTTCGACAGCGCATGGGATGTTATTAGGATTTAAAATCTTACAGAACTTTCTGCATTACACCGTAACAAACAGTACTTATTTCATAATTTTTTATATCTCATAAAATATTTAATTGGGCGATAATTAAATGATGAATTCATTTTCATTAAAATATAAAACTTTACCGATACGACATAACTGAACACATTTCTGGCGCCTAACTACTGTCTAGTATTTCTGAGAATATAAATAAATTTTGGTATCTGATAATATTAATAAATAAACATATACTTGTATAACATCATTTCTCTAATGACCACTTCTGAAAGTGACTAATATTTTTTAGAATATAAATAAATATTAAGCATTATTTCTGTGAGACGACCATCTCTATAGAAGACCAAAATTTCTGAAATCGTCGATAGTCATCAGAGAGAATTCTTTTTACTGCGAAATAATCGTATGACTGTAATTTAACAATAATAAAAAGCGTGCGCGATTGAAAGCATTTTCCGTCCTGTAAATTAAAAAAAAATTTAAAAAAAACCGTTCCTATTTTTGTTTATATTTGTAGTAACATTTATAATCTGCAAGTAATTGTATGAGTAATTTAAACAAATTTCATATAAAGTAATTGTTATTTAGAATTTAGTAAGTATTCTAGAAACTGCTAATCTATTGAAACTATATATCTCGCGTGCCTAAAATTTTTAGTGCCAAAAATAGCAATTAAAATTAACAACGAAATGACAATAATAACCTGGATATCAATATTTTTATTGAACAATATTTAGAAACAACTCTTAGCAAAATACGTATGATAATTAAAGAATGTGCATTGTTTCAAATGTGCAAGTTCGAAATAATAGAATTGCGAAGAAATATCCTCTCCAAGTAGCACGGCAACGTCGTAACGACGTTGCAAATTGGTCGCGAGTCATTTTGAAAAAAACGTTGTAATATGTCGTCTTTAAGACGACCAGATGTCCGCGAAACTCTACTGTTTTGTAACCGTTTGCAAAGATGTCTTTATTACGTCTTTGGAGATGAGGTTTTTGTCGAATAGACGTCGTTATTGCGTCTTTCGCAGGTTATATTTTGGTTGTGAAAGTATCGTATCACGACTTCTTAACGACGCCTAAATGTTCGCAAAATTCCACCTTTTTGCAACAGTTGTGAAAACGTTTTTATTATGTCCTTGTGTTGTATATTGATTTATGTAGAAAAATAAGATTAATAATTAATATAATTTTCTTCTTTTATTAAATTTTGTATCCTTGCATTTTTCTAAAGTTTAAATATTTTATCATTTACTGAAAACGAGAAGCTAATACATTTTTTTTCTCTTTAGACTAAATATGAATAATTAATAATAGCTTTAATTATATTCAGTACTTTAAATTATATTTTTTAAATAACTTAAATTCTAAGTTACTATTATTTAAGATTTCGTCATTTTTTTCTTTATCCTTTAGTATGTAAGTGAGCGTAATTATGAAAGTGGTTATTATAAATACATAAAATTAATAGTAGGTTTTAAGTAAATAAAACTCAATCATACATAAATAAAAGTAAAGATATATATGTGGGTAAAAAAAAAAGAGAGTTTCTGATCATAACAGCATTATCACATTTATTTCTGTTAAATCTCAGAGACATTGAAAATTGCCCCTGTCATGATAAATTAGGAAGCGGTTCTTAAGATAACATACCTGAAGTTACTTTACCTGAACTCAAGTATAAATTTATTCACGTTTCATAATAAAAAATATAACCATTAACTTCTATATCTCCAAGATATGGAAATGAAAGACTGTATAAAGTAGTTACTAATAAATATGATAAAAAATATTTCATACAAAAATATACCTAAATCTAATAACAAAAAACTTCCCATATTCATATTTAAAATTAAATAATAACCTAACAAACAACATACATGACAGCACTATTTAAGAAAACATATGAACTAGCAGTGTTTGAAAGTATAAATAAAGAATTAACAGAACTAAAATTTCCAATTAATAAAAAATTATTTTTGTTTTTTAAATAGTAAGCAATTAAAAATGCAATAATTATGGATTGCAGTATTTACTAGTAATGCTGATGTTTCATAACACCATTTCTTTCGATCATATGTTAATGTATTTACTTATTTTTAGTTTCTACATTATAGAAATAGTGGTAGATTACAATGATTATTTCATGCACTTTTTATTATCAATAACTTTGCTTTTGATACTGTACAGAAATAATTTAAATAGCATAGCATACGATAGTAAGCTAAGTACGTCAAAGTAAGCTATTCGTTAAATAGCACACGATAAAAATTTCTGTTTCTATTTATTATGAATTTCTTTGTCATCACAAGCACATAAAAAGTAAGCGAAGAAAATAGAATATACTTGAATTTAATAAAAAATGAAACCTAATTCGCAACATTCATGCATTGAGATAATCTAATAAATAAACATAACGGTAATATTTAAGAAAACGCGAATTACACAATGTTTGGAAGATACCAAACGAAAAGTAATAAAACTACAATTTGCAATCAATAAAAAATATTTAGTGTTTTTTAACATTACACTGTAGACACATTAGATATTTTGGAGGCAAGAGAGATGAAAAATGAGCAATCGCCTTCGCCGGGAATCGAACCACGGACCTCTGGAATACCGGCCCATCGTGCAGAACCACTACACCACGAAGGCACGCTAGGAAGGCGAGAGAAATACCTTATAACACAATTAAATAACACATAATTATAGATTACAATATTTCACAGAAATGCTAATGTTTCCTTAACACTATTTTTTCGATCATACATTTGATGCACTCTTTAAAATCATTAATCTTTTCTGCATACTGTACAAAATACAACACACTATAGAATGTGCGCTAATATTAATTTTAATGTATTGCTTCTTGTTATTACATATATCTAATTCATCTTCAGCAGTCATATTAAGTACTGGTATCAGTCCAATAATTTCTTGGTATTTCGAAAATAATGAACATACCATAACAGCTTGAATTGTTGTTGCTTCTGCATTGATTGCATTTTCAGCAAAACCAGAAATTGCTTAACCGTTGTATGTTATTTTTGGTTTTATATGAATTAATTCTGTTTCACGATGAACACAATAATCGATTAATATGAATGATATACGATACAGCACTTAAGACGTTATAACCGAAGCATAACACTTATCATCAGGGTTTCCAAATATTGCAGCGCTGGAATCAAAGAAGATTGGTGAACACCACGATATAACATTTTAATCACAGGAAACACATAAAACACCAAAAACAGAACACTATTTCACGAACACTATATTCACGATAAGTATTGTAGCATCCGATAATTTCTAAATGATATATCCACAATTTTGGTGTCTTTTTGCAGAGCATATTCACAAACAAAATAAGCACAAATTCCGCATTCTCACGATAAATTTTTCCTCAATTCAGAGGCTTCCAAACAGGAGCTCGCAGTAAATGCAACTTCACTCGCTGAAGGCAGTTGAAGTAAGTAGATAGGGACAGAAAAATGAGAAGATTCACAGTGCGTTCTTTGATTGACAGTGCATTACATTTACTTTTAAGATAAGCAATATTATTTATATCAGTCATTGCTTGATTCAATTTCAAACATGAAGTTAGCCTTTTCAAATGCCTTACAGATGGCATCTTTACCAAATTACTTGAAAGAACTGCTGGAATCTCGAGTAATTGCGCAGTTAACAGCTTCTAATTTGGCAGCTAGCCAAAGCTCGCAAAACCTCGAGATGTTCGTTTATATAGGCATCCAGTAAATAATGTACATAGAATGTCATCGGTTGAAGAGCAATGCAGTGTAACTTTCAGAGATTTATAACGATTGCATTAAACCTTTCTACGTTCTTCTAATAATTTAATAGAATCTTTTTAAATGGCCTAGAAGGATTATTTCAACTGAACAGAATTACAAACAATGTTCACAAGATTATACTTACAAGAAATATTTATAAGGCTCGCTAAAACATTTTTTATGCTAATGTCGCCAAATCCCGAGTGTACCGTATAGGATTAATCCAAGCATTTTTTGAATGCATGGAGACGGACAAAAAGGTAAAAACATAACAAACAGTTCATCAGAATTTTTATAGGTAATAAATTTCGTATTTTTGTTCACAGTTTCTCTAATTTTTATGTCAACATTTATTAGTAATTTATCAAATCCATTAATTTTGTCTTCTTCCATGAAGAGTGTTAATATTTCTTTATATTTTTCCATTAATTTTTCCGTTCTCCAGACTGTCGGTGAGTTTTCCGTCATATATATTGGACAGCCGTTAAATATGCATGGATAAGCATCGTATTTTAACATTCGACGTTTTCTCGGAATTCCTAAAATCGCCCCATTTTTATACCGTGAATATCACGCACAATCATATCTTCGCGAAAATTGTACTTTTTGCACTGTATGCGGTAAAATGTTTCATATTATGTCACCATATTAATTCAAATAAATTCGCTCGTACTTTAAAAATGATAAATAAAGTCATATTTCAGCAGTGAAATAATTGCTAACATGTGATTTGCACTGATTTCGGAAATATGATTTATTTTATATATATAAAATGCATAATTTAATAACTTACTTTATGGATTAGTTTCATTCTTAAATCTTTTGCTATAATATTTGTAAAAATATTTCAAATATTAATTATTTTAACAAAATTTTAAACAATAATTTAGCACGCATTTTTAGTACTAATTAAATTTAATAAATGAAAAGTATTTATATTAAATTTATATTTCATTAGATGAATCTACGTAAGATTAATATATTTAGATGAAATAAAGTAGTGAAACATTGCAAAGTAAATTTTATGCGGACTTCAGATTCTTGAAAAGGCAGATTTAGTCTCTTTTCATTCTAAAAGTAACGCTGATGAACTATGAATAAAATGCTAAAACGACCACGTCTGAAAGCGGTCATATCATGACGTTTCAGCGACGTCGACAAATTGCCAAGATGCATCGGCAAATATTTTGCTCTTGTAACGTTGTAAAGTTGTCTTAAAAGTTACCACGACCACTTTGCAACGTCGTGTGCTACTTGGGTCAGAAGGTTTGACAACGGAAGTCCTCAGGAAAAGGCAGTATGAATAGCCTCAGAATGTGAAACTGGCGAAGTCTTCAGGACGGCCAGAGAATCAATATTTTCAGGATATCCCCACATATCCCGGGACATAGCCACTTAAACAAAATATCTTCAGAATGTTAAATTACGATGTCTTCAGGATATCCGAGAATCAACATACTAAGTATGTCCCGCGATATTATGACTTAAATAAGACATCCTGAGGATGCTCTGTGCAATGTGTTGTCCTCTGAAGTCTGTTTGGTTCCTCTCAAGTAGTACTGTTATACCGTCTTGGTATTGAAGACTGTGGTGTTTTGACAAGACTTTTTGACAAAACGAAGCGGAGTCGGCTTTTTTACCTGAGTTATTAAGTGAAAGAATAAGAATTCCGGTAAAGCTAAAAATTCCATAGTGTTTGAAATGCTGAAGTCAACAAGTAACTGTATGAAGACACTGCGGACTTCTTTGGGGTTATGGTTTTGTCTTAAATTATAAACACCCCCTTTTTTATTTGCTCTTATCTTAGAAAAATCTCTTAAAACCTATTGACGATGCTGGGAAATTTTCACGAGATCTGCTCTGTGAATCAAAATAGTAGCTTGATCACTGAGTTCAAGCGTGGAACGTTCGACATCTTCAACTTTAAAAAGGCTGTAGTGTATGCATTTGGTTTGATTATCATTGCTATTATTGCTGTTGTTATCATCACACTTATTCCCTCCCGAAAAATAAAGCATGTTGCTACTAACAACATATTTGTAATTATTTAGTTATAGTTGCTTTAGAATTTTTCAAACACACTCTATTTTTCAAATTCAATTTTTAAAATAATTTTTTGGCAAAAGTGTCGGTAACTCTGATTCAGATTTCTAAAATCAAATACTAATTAAACTTGTTTCCAGGATAAAGTTCGATCATAGAGAAGCAATAGTGTTACAGAACTTTATACCACCTAGCAAACTTAAGCATGAACTGATGAATCAAAACTTCGCTTTTTACTGAAAAGAAGCAACGTCTAATCTATTATTATTAGCTACAAATTACAGCCACATAACGAACGGTTGCTATTGTATCTTCAGAATCGAAAAAAAAAAACTTAGTTAAATATACTTTCAGAAACTTAATTGCTTTTTTGAAATATTCGGAAAGTATGTCTAATAAACGTGCAGAAAAGACCTCAATGCATTTTCATACCTTAATGTTCGTGCCATATATGTTCATATGTTATTTATAACACTTCATTTTGTATATCTAGCTTTGTTAAAAAAAGGACTGATTATTCTATAATTTTCTCCATTCTTATATTAAAAAAAGATAAATAAATGCAAAACACTGCAGCAATTATGCATCTTTACAATACGCTTTATTAGAAAATGTTTTATCTAAAAGTATTCAAATTTGCAAAATTAATGGAAATAAGGACATAAATATTTCATTTTTAAAAAATTCTTGAATACATTTTTCTGGTTAAGTTCTAGTTGCTTAAAACCATGAAATATGTTCTTTTGAGAGGCCCCTCCCCTCGAAAATGAAAATAACTAATTCGTCGGTGGAGATAAGACGTCGAATTTTTTAAAAAAAATATTTTGGTATTCGTACCTCAGGCGTATAAAAACATTAATATCTCATTTGGACAACATAACTTAATTAATAGTACGATTTAATCGGCATTTCTCTTCAATGCCATATTAAGTAAATAATAATACTTTTGTTTCCATTAAATGCAAAATAATTAATGCGTTTTTGCGACATACTTCGACATCTAAGAACGTTCAAATGCGCGAAAATAATTTAAATAGACATGTAAACCTTTTATTCTCTTTAACGGCTGATATACGTCCTTCTAAAACACAATTTCATTAAATGCGTCTCGAGATCTCCAAATCTGTTCAGAAGTCCATACCCGATGAACTCATTGAAATTCCCTCCTCTTAAAGGATCAAATTCCATTTCATCAAGTGGCAGTTAAACTAGCTTCAGGTAAACTCTCTCCTTTCAAGCTAATAGATCACATCTATCCGTTTCCAATGACTGCTGTAGACTCACCATTTCCTCAAGGGGTGTTGTAAGTAAATTACCTTCACGTAGGGGGCAGAAGGCAGAAAAAGAACCCCACTACCATAAAACGTTGAAGCGCTATGAATAAAAAGAAGTTTCTCTTCTATCTGGCAATGGTTAGGGGCCGGCTTCGTTTCAAACTAGGAAAACATCTGCTACCACAGCATCATTATAAAGTAATGGAATTATTCCACATCCCCTTCCTATTTGGATAAGCGAATGACTTGCATTTGCGTTAAGAGCCTGCCTGCAACCAGTCAAGAGCTAACTGCTCCCCGTCAGTTAACAGACCCAAGTCCCCTTGTTTCCCCACCCATCGTGTCACAGAGCCCCTACTTTTATTTTTTTTCACTATTATTATTATGTCATTCCCTGTGATTCTCCACTGGCTTGTTCTTGAGTTACTCAATGGATCCGTACTGTCAATGCAAAAGCTGGGGGAGAGTAATTATCTTGTCTCTCTCTCTTTTGCTATGCACAGAAGCTAAATTTCTGAAGAGGTATATTAAAATAGCCCTATCATGTTTAGATTATGAATATCCAAAGTTGATATCTAATTAGTATATATGCCGATGCATTTTGAAGTATTCCATTATTCCGGTTTCATGTAATCCCTGTCCGGAGCTCATACGGAGCCTATAATAGTTTTCTAAAAGCTATCTATACCATTATAATATTTTATAATTGCATAAAGTATTGTTGGCTTACATTTATGTACAAATACAGAATTCAAAAAAGCAAAAATTTAACATTTTTAATTAAAAAGTGGCGATATTTATTTCCGATTTCCCTAAAATATTACTTATTAACTCCTGAATTTATTTTTAAAAAATCCAAAATTTGTATTTTATGGAAATAAAAACACTAATGCTATGTTCAGAGAAACAATCTAATTTTATCTTAGATAACTGATGGATTTTTATGGTTATAACTCTAAAATAATGCGAAAGAATGCTGTTACTTACGTACATAAGTAAATAAAGTATTCTGAACTGCAAATCATGCTTCACGTTTAGTGCTATTATTAAAAGAGCTTATGTAAGCATTTTTTAATTCCCGAGTAAGAAATGCGTCATATCCCATAACAAATTGATCATTTTGTGACCCAGTAAATGCCCTTGTTGTTTCTTACCAAGTAAACTATTTTTATACAAATGTATTACTTCCCAAATAATAAATTTACACGGAACTGATGGGCATTTTAATTCCATATAATTTAAAGAATGGTGAAATTTTGACAAATGTACGGCCTCTAGTAGGACCAGACTAAAACATTACTTATCAAATTCTTTGACTGCCATATTTTAATTGCGATGTAAGCTATTCTTTCATTATTCTTCTATCAAATACTGTTTCAACCAAGTTATTTGAAACATTTTATTAAGTAAAGTAATTTAATTCTTTAGTAACCAGTTTTTTTAAGAAATAGCTACAGAAATCATAAAATTGTTTTTCTCTTTCAAATGACTTGTCATTTGTTTTTCATGTTTTTTTTTTTTTTTTTTTTTTTTTTTTTTGTCGGGAAGGGCTCAAACCCTTCCCCAAAAAACGCTGCCCAGGGTGCAACACGATGGATATATCGATATTATCCCCTCGAGAAGGGAGAAATAAGTATACAGATAACCAAGCATTTAGGTATCGAACACGCGTCTTAAATTTGGACTAGCAATCAGTCTTAACTAATCATTATACCATCTAGGGCTATAGAAGTAACAATATTGGACGGATATTGCGAATTTATTCTTTTTCATAAGTGGTTGGTATATACAAACATGATGTTACGTTGCGTTAGTGATGGACAATTGGTGTCGTACGGGCTGCATGTAGCTTGTAACATCATTTCCTGCGACCCTTGGTGAGATTAACAAATTTAAAATACCCTATTAGTCTGCTGCTATCCCAAAATTATGACAAGTTTAGTAGTGAGATTTTGCAGTCGTGTAATCTTGCTCATCTATAACATATATAGTGTGAAACTGATTATGGTTTAACTTATAGGATATGCGCACGTAGAATGTGTGGTAAACAAACTTTCATTTTTTCCGTTTTAAGTTTTAATATATATTTTTGTATTGTAAGAAATCACAATTTCCTAAACATGAAAATCTTCTCTTTTTAGAACCGCCATATATTACTGCTTTTATGTGACTTATTTCACTCAAAGACAATGTTGGGAGAATGATAACATCAGAAGTGATATTTATAAATAAAAATGAAACTGCGGTTTAATTGGCAGATATTTTATTAATAAGCTTGCTACCGTTGAAAAGTATCAAAATATTGTGAAGAAGCACTCTTCTTGGCAAGCGTTATATTTTTTCTTAACAATAATACGGGTTGAACCAACAATATGGATTGTACTATTGGTTAAGCATTATATTTTTGTTTAACAATAGAAAAGGTTGTACAATTGTTAAGCATTATATTTTAAATTTGAATCAAAGATGACACTTAATTGCCGAGGATTTCTTGTGTCTCTATTTTAATATTTCTTTTGTCCACTATTTAAAATCTATCAGAGACAATTTTAAATCAAGAATTTTGTAGAGAACAATTATACTAGACTATTTAGAATATGGTAAAGAATGCGAGGGCTTTCTGCCTAAGGAGATGCTTTTGTGGATGAATTTTAAAGAGAAACCGACTCGTATTCATGTTACACATGAACCAATGGAAAACTCGCATGCAGCCCATTTTCCGGAATTTAATCCGAGTCGAACTGCCAGTATTCAGCGGTCTTAATCACTCAGCCACTATTAAATTCTTTATATACAAAGAGTAAATACATATGAGCAAAATAAATATCGCTTCAACCTGTATTTCCAAATATCAGCTGAACAAAACCTACTGTTCGCTTTGCAGAGCCATTTTCATTCTAAATTCTTGCATTTCATACAGAAATTAACCAGCATTGTATTATATTATAATACAGCTTGTATTTTTTAAATTAAGAAGCCAGTAATCAGTTTGTATATCCTGCAGAACTATTTGCTAATTAGTGAATGAATGAATTATTCTTAATTACTGAATATTACTATTAAAAGATTTAGTAACTGCAGAATGTAAATTTTATGTAAATATGTTTGAATGTTTGTATAAATTTTGACAGTAAAACTATGAAACATCACCTCCTGTTAATTAAATTTCTGAAATGTAAGTGTAGAAATTTATAAATATTTACTTTATAAATGACCACAAAATCAGAAATTTTAATTTCACACATATTTTCTATTGAAATCATCTCTTTCTTGCATATTTTTGTAGAAGAAGTATGTATAATGACGTAAAAAAAATTGTGAAGCGAATTAAAATTTCATCTAATTAGAACTTTAAGCTACCTTAATTCTTTATTTTTCTAAATAAGTATACAAAACTTAAGAAATGCTTTAGAATCTTCGTACGCTCTGAAAGCACTGATGATTTTATGCAGGTTTTAAAGAAAATTTACATCTGAAGTTAACTACACCTATTGCTTAACTACAGAGGCTGTTCACACATTTTTTAGACGAGCTACTGTGTATTGTATTCACAAAACTAAATTACATAAAATTCTTGTGTTTTAAATGTTCTATTTGACATCCCTTATTCTGAACTATCTTTCGACACCGCAATTTCCAGGATAATAATGCCTTTCGAAGTGGCAGAAGAGGTATTCTATCCCATTCCTCCCGAACAGCTTTCCAGAGTCGCGTTAGGGTTTGGGGACAACATTTGGATAACACAGTTTTTAAAAGTCCGAAAGTACAAAAATCCATAGGTGACACATCGGGAGATTTAGTAGGGATATCAGTGAAGGGTATGGCCTTGATACCAGTGTTTTGTTCCATTTCTTTTAGGAAATTTACAGTGGATTTTGATATGTGACTGCTAGCTTTGTCCTGATGGAGTCTCACAGATTGATGGCACTGTGGGTAAAGCGATTGTATTTCATTCAGAAAAATTGGCAATAAAATATGTTCCTGATAGTATTTGGAGTTAATCTTGACATTTTTTTGCACTCTCTTTATTTTTAACTTGCCATTATAAGAAAAACCAGCAACAATCATGAATCCCTTAGAAAAACTCTTTTTCGATTCTTTGAACCACGTACTTAAACTTTTTCCTCCCATTTTATGATAATAAATGGCTCTTTTTTTTTGTTACAATCATTTAAATACACCCATGCTTCATCTATTGTGACAATTGTTTTCCATTTTTCTTTGGATAAGTGTTTCTCATATAGAATTCTGCAGCGTGTCCTGCGTTGAGCGATATGCTTTGGAAGAAGACGATGCACATTGCGTGTTTTCGCTTTCTTAAGATTTAAATTAACGTTTATCATTTTGTTTACAGTGGACACCGAGTATTTTAATGATTTTGCAACTGTCCTTTGACTAGGGGGATTTTCTTTTAACATTAAACAACGTACATTTGCAATAGTCGAAGATGTCCTTTTTTTCCTTGGATACTTGTTTGGAATTTTTGTCCCACTTGAGGCTCCAATTTGACGTTTTTTTCCTTTCTTTTTGATGATATTACCTATCGACGCTTTAGATATCACAAAACCATGACTCTCACATCGTTTTTGGATAACGGAGTATGCATATTTCTCTTCGGAAAGAGCGTAAATGTAGCCTTCGAACCATCGCTTTGTTAAATTTGCCATTTTGAATAAAAACAAAACTTTCCAGCCACAGACGATAATTTTGACTTTTAAAAACATAGTACAATTGCAATTACTTCTTTTGAAGCAAACGAGTTTTTATTACCGCTTACCAAACTCGTCTAAAAAATGTGCGAACAGCCTCTGTATTTACTTTGAAATGATCATGAATTAGTTACTTCATTTCGCTGAATATTCATTATGATATGTTCTTGATTAACTCTGAAACAGAAAAAATTCTTTGCACGCTAAGCCAGCTATTTTCAGCCACTAAACATATTTTTATTAGTTCAGCCATCTCCTCTCTCTCTGCACATTTATGATATTAATAACGATCAGGTCTTAATGTTGGAAGAAGACCATGAAACTGGAATGCCTCAGTGCCTCGTTTAAAATTTATTTAAAAATATTTCGGTATGTATAATTTCCAGTTTTTCAAAATAGTAATGCACAATTTGCTTATTAAATGCGAAATTGTACTTGAAAAGAATACTGAATGACAGCAATGTGATGATACAGAAACTGCTGAACATTTAAAAAACAGTTGTTTCAGTTTTAAAAGGCTCACATGCGATTTAAAAATACTTTTAATATTTCCAGATTGCTCACCATATTTAAAATACATCGCATGAAAAAACTAGAAGGAGGAGAAAAATATTGAATAAACTTATTCCCAATCTTCCTCTCCGAGTACACTTACGTTTTCTTCCTAAACCAGAAAATGCGAGAAAGGGAAAAGCAAAAAGGGAAAAGAAAAAGTTTCCAAATCGAAATAGCAATAGTAGAAGTTTACGCTTTGGATATAAAACAATATAAAGTGCTCTTAAAGCCCAACAGGTTTGGCGCAAGATCGTTTGGTAAAGTTTGGTCTACTGTTGATTGTTAGACCTTCATGGTAGAGGAGATCACGGACTCAACTCCCACTTGCAATAAAGGAATGTAAGCAGGATCTAAAGCTTGAAACCACTGTTTTCGCAAGTTGGCCCGAAGAGTAACAAGAAAACTCCACTACACAATTACTGCGTTACAACACTCTTGGGATAGGGCCTCCCGGGTATTTTGGGACGCCGTTTCCTCTCATTTTAGCGTTACTTTCTAGCAGCCGTACGTCTTTTATACACGGGAGTTTCTATTCAAATCTCACAAAGTAATGCTCCTTTTGCAGTGCGTAGTCTATCATGCTTCCACAGCGGCTCAAAACACTTCATATATTTCACCAAAGAATTTTTTTAACTTGAAAAGTAATTTACAGAATTTAGCCTATTCAAAATATTTTCTTAGCTTTCTATCATGTGTATTACCATTCAAAACGCAACAGCTTTAATTTGAATGCAAATTAATATTTTGCTTTATGTTGCTCGTAGCAAGTTTATAATTTTCTAAATAGAAATTTTTAAACTATGAAATACATTTAATATTTCTGTATTCGCGTAATTTTTTACGAAGTAAAAGTTTCTCACAAATATATTATATTGGAACGAATAAATGAGCATAGGTTATACCAATCCTGTAGTAGGGAATAATTTGTTATACGTATTTGTAGAAAAAAAAAAGAGTTCAATAAATTTAAGCTTAAATGCACGATGAGCTTCGGAAAAATTTCTTTTCAGGGGAGAAAAGAACTGAGATTTTGCACCCCTAGACATATTTTTGTCTTGATTATCCTTTGCTCTCTATATATTTTGGTTCACTACTTGCTGAGATTCTTAAGGTTTCTTATATACAAGATAATATTTAAATTCATCAAAGCAAATCTTCATTCCTTTCATAGAGTGTACAGGAATCAGCTTCAGTTAGAAAGTACTCCGCGAAGGCATCTCTTCCTTTAAGCAGATAGCCATAGTATGCTTTTCCATAATCTCAATAAACCAAACCAAGCTAAACCAAACCTTCAGTAAAACTAAACAAGCGCTGGTCCAATAACATGCTTTGATTAGGCATTCCAAGGGTTATTTGCTCACAGATATATCGTTCTTGTTGATTTTTATTACCTTTTTATAACTTATTACGTTTATTTCAAACAGCAAGTGCAATGTTTTTCACACTCGCTGTCTTTTTTTATGCATTTCATAAGGTAGTACCACTCCTCACGAGGTTCTGCATCCTTCTCAGTAGTGATGGCTGTTCTTATACTATATTAAAATATATAAATGAGTTACAGATTACAGTAGTGAGCCAAAACAATTATCACATAAGCCTATTGAATACAATTAGGTAGAATTTATGTCAGGTATGGTATATTTAATTATCGCAGGGCAATCCAGGGGTATCTTTTTAAGGGGATAAATGCTTTTTTGAAGCACTTTCTAAGGGAAATTGTCACATGGGGAAAACTACGAAAACGCCCATGCAGCCAGCCTGTTCGCCGAGATTCGAACCCCGGACCGAACTACCACTGTTCAGCTACTTTACCGCTTGGCCGCTGTCGGCATTTGCGCCAGGCCTGAGATAACACAAAAACTTCTATAGTATTGTTCACTGAAAACAAAATTAGATAATAAAAAAAGTCTCATTTTCTTATATTTTTAAAAATGAACAGAAGAAAACATGCCTTTCCAACCAAATTTATGTTTCTACCTACTATTATTTATAGATATAGATATAAATAAATAGATAGAGAAAGGGTAGAAAGTGTGTTTTATTTAATTAACAAACACTATTAATGTTACATTAATTAAAGAATTAAATATATCTTGGTGCCTCTTATTCAGATAATAAAAGCTTTTGCATTGTACAATTAAAAAAAAAAACTAATTTGTTTTGAAAAATTAAAGTACTTTAAATTGCGTACTAATATAATCTCATTTAATTGTGTTAAATATAAGGAATTCTTTGTCTATACTCGTAGTTCATCCAGATATAATTAGGAAATGTGGCTCTGTTAATAATTCTTTTGTCTGTCGTTTGAAAAATACCAAATGAAATTCCACTGTTATTTAATGTTTTGCTTTGCGTCTGCACTAATTTACTTTCATTTCAGGTTTGTTTTGTAAGTTATTGATTCAATCGTTTTTATTTTGTACCTTCCTATTAGAAAATTTATTACGTTTAGTTGATAATAATCCTATATATATTATATATTTATTACATGCATATGAATATGTATATAGAAAGGGAGAGAGATAGGCAGCTAGATTATTATTATCCAGATATTTATTTATTTTCAACTTTATATCATGTTACTGAGCCAAGGAATCTTATAGTTAACTCATTTCTCTCAAACGAATGAATATCGGAGTGAATTTTACAGTGCAATCTAAAACACTATTCTTGCCTAAAGAAATGGTCCTGAAATCTTTCTTAGATACTGCCACTTACTCACGTCTAAAATTCTTACGTAACTCAGGCATAAATGAAATAACACTCTTAAGAGTTCCAGTTTCTAGTCGAGAAAATTAGTTTTTGATGTATTGAAAATCAAATGTATAGGACGCTTGAAGAAAGCGGAATCCATTTTTGAATATATCCACGAATTGTGAACATGGGAACAATTTTTATTTCATTCATTAAAGCATAATCGTTATTTTACTCGTACAATTTTCTTCCCTTTGCGGCGTTTATGTAAAATGGTAGGTTTTAATTGATTGAAATTCACCATCAATAATTCTGATATTGTTTTCATAAAATTCTCTACAGCATTTTGACAAACTTTATAACCAAACATATGCGTTTAAGTTCAGTATCGATATTTCAGGAAATAAAATCTATAGCCACCTTTTTCAAACACTGATACGCTAAAGGTTTTTAAAGAACTTTTCTTTCGTTGTTCGAAAATTAACTCTGAATAATAACATAGTTTTGCTGTGCAAAGCCAGCACAGAAATTTCAGTATTTCTTTAATTAATTCAAAATAAAGAAAATACAAGTTCTTTACATTTCTCAATATTCTAACCAAATTCTATAGTTCTGAATTTATGAATCTTCGAAGTTTTTCTGCCATAGGATATGCTTGTATTGTGGAGTATAGCTTCCTGATGCCTAGTTGTCCAGATGAAACTTCCATAGGAAAATCGATTTTAAATTTAGACTAACCTCTAATGAAATTAGTCTTACCTATCTAACCGAGAGGAGCATCGTAATTTTGAAGGCATGGTCAATGGTACCGGGAAGCTCATTTAGCATAATTAACGAAACATTTTCAAGCATATTTTTTGAAATTGTGTTCAATAGTTTCTTCACAGTCGATTAAAATCTAGACTAATGACTGATGAAAATGTCTTACCTATCTATTTTATTAAGAAAATCACTGTAATCTTGATGGCACGGTCAACGATATGAGGAAGCTCATTTAATCTCATTAACGAAGAACTTTCAAGCATATTTCTTGAAATTAGGCTTGATAATCTCTTCATAGTACATTTCCGAATCTTTTCTGTTCTTTCGTTGCGAAGTTATGAGCTAGACTAATGCCTTTCGAGGAAAAAAAATGAATCTCAGATTCAACCGCAAACTACATTTGTACGAATCCCAAGTGCTCTAAATGTTAACTCCTGGGATCATAAAGACAGTTAGACGTCTTACAGCTCAGACTGTTAAGTAGAATAATTAAAACTCACATGATGATTCAAAATAAAACCTTTTATTTGCTCTTCAGTCTGATGGTTACACAACCTGCGTAATAACAGATGATCAAGTTTCCAAAGTTTGCAGCAATCCAGAAACAAATACTCAAGTAGGATTAATCCTTTAGCACACACTGACGTCTGTGATAAATTATTTATTATTCATAATTTGGCGCGTCTCCCATCGAGGCGAAATTATTGTGATCTCTTCAGAACGAATTTAGACTATAAAGTGAGCCTTTATGTGCTCGGATATATATACTATGCTTTTTAGATTGCAAAGGTATTTTTCCTAGTTTTTAAGCACATCTTCTCTGAAATTTATTTGTATATCAAATGATTAAATTAATTAATTTACAGGATAGCGTACGTACGTACGTTTTGGCTCAGACTTTCACATGAAATTACCGCCAGTAATGTTAAAGCCGAATTAAAGTTTCATAATTAGCCGGATAGCTTCCAAAAGCTCTCTCTTGAGCTCAAGAAATCGGAGCTTATACAAATTAATTAATTTGCATCTTGGAACACACGAAAATAAAAGTGAAAGTATAAATAAAATAATAAGATAATCAGTTAATTAACATGAAACCATCCACAATTTCGCAAAAATGTTTTCCTTGAAGTTTTCAACTGGAGGGTCTAACTTTTAAATTCCATACACAAAAATTCGGTATCAGAAAATATATCCTATTGAAAAGAATGGAAATCCTTATTCTTGCATATATTTACAATGAATAATTCTGCCGTACGAAATGGCTACACTATGGCATACGGAAACTAAGCAAAAAACATATCTAGCTTTTTACTGGCGAACAATTTTTGCCTTTTTACACTTCAGCTCCTCGGCGACAGCTGAAGAGTTCCTCAAGCGATGATGCCATAAACAATCTTCTAAATACTGCTAAATGAATAAATACCAAATACAGACCATACTTATTTAAGTTTTTAGAACAGGCTCGTACAACTGAATTTTCGCCGTCTTCTACAGCATTTTATGAGACCGGAAATAATAATAGAGGTCTTATAATAATTTCTTTGATTGTAAACTCTAATTCCTTCAGCCTTTAGACTTCCCTTTAATTCGTTCAATGGCTTAAGATGTCAGCCAAGAATGTTAGCTTAAACAAAAACTAGTCTTCTAAAAACCAGTGATTAAAATAATATGTGCAAAACTTAATTCTTGCCTTATGTTATAGTAGTATTGTGACAGCTACAATACCTAAGAAATGCTAGCAACTACTTAAAATTTGACCCAACTGCAAGCTGTTTCAGTTAAAAAGCAAATTTTTCATGAACTTCAGTTCTTTTGCCGAGTTGCTTCTTCAGATCATTAGCTGTACTTGAGAACTTAAGAAACAGATTATCACGAGGGTTCTTTCGTATTTTGTATTTTTTTAAATCAATAATCGCGTATTTGGTGGTATTCACCATCTCTATTTCAAGCGAGACGAATAAAGTTATAAACTTCAAAAGGAAAACATTATCATTATATTTTGGAAAAATGCACAAATAATTCCCTTTTTTTCCCGATTTTTGACTAGCAGCGAGGAGAAAAATATAAACACACATTCCATTCTTCCACATTCTAGTTTAATATGTTACAAAGATAAATCATCCAAACTAGGGAAGAACTGATTTTTCTGATGCATTTAAGATATGAGAACAATACAGAATTTCAGATGAATCACAGCAAAATTTCTGTTAGCCCAAGCTTCTTTGAGTCTTATTTTTGTACCGAAGTCACCTTTAATGTCAGATAAATAGTCTATATTAGAGCGGTATGAAAAACATCTATCCATTTTTAATTTTTTCCCCGCTAATTTATTAACTTATGCCCACTCTGCACAAAAAAGGGAGGGGAACAGGGGTTTAGTTCTATATTTCTCGTTCTACTGAGAGGATGAACGAAATTTAACTTGCGTGTTTCATGTCTCGAAAGCGCAACTTAAACTATACATATTAGATTTATATATAGCGTTGTTCTAACATAAGTATTTTGACACAAGTTTTGTAAAAATCGCCCACGTAGTTTAAAAAACAAAATTAGCTCTCGAAATTTTAGTTCCTCAATATTAATTGAATTTGGTATATATTTATTAATATCTCTTTTAAATTCCTTCTTTCACAATTCGAAATTAGGGTTCATCGAAATTTCACCTCCTCGGTATTGATTATATTTGGTATATATTTATTAATATCTCTTTTTTATTCATTATTTCACAATTCGAAATTTGGGTTCAGTACAAATAAAATTCGCAGATATGTTCTGTTTTATTTTTTAAATTTGTATTTTTTGGTAATTTTTATAATTTTTCCGGAACGTTTTGGATTATAAGAAATTTTTACCATCACCTTAAAGTAGATGTATTTCTAGGCATACATGCAAAAATTTATAGAGTTTTTTTTTATTCAAAATTTCCCAAGATATACGTGGATTTATAAATTGGCGCGTTTTGAAATTTGGCATTTTTATTATAAACGATAGTAACTCCAGATGTAGAAAATATAAATAATAAATAATTCCAATCATAGAAATAAAGCTTTGGTACAATGAAATTTGAATATTTGAAAAAAAAAAAAAAAAAAACTCAAACATGCTTTTGAGAACAGTGTGATATTGAAGAACAAATTAGCATAATTAGCCGTTGTATATAAACGAAACGGGCATAGTGCATCCACTGATGTCTTCGAGTGTTTCAAAAAATTCTGTAAAATTTCATTAATGAAAATTTAGGTACTGAAACTATTGTTCACGTATCTTTATGTTTTTGTCAAAATTCAAATGAACTCAAAGATCTAGATAAAGTATACAACCAGAATGCATTAAATTATGGAAATATATTAAAAATCAAAGGCATAATCACAAATCTTTAATGTGAAGATACGCTTTAAATATATCAAGAAGTTTTGCAGTAAGTATTGATCAATAGGCAAGGAGTCTTGCTGCTCTAAAACAAATCAGGATCCCACACACCATATCATACAAACAACAAATGAACCATTTGATGCAGGAAATAGTGCCTTATCCTCCTTTCTTCACACCTTTTTTGATAACGATTTATCATTGCTTCCAATATTTCTACCAGAGAAACGCTTTGCTTGTAATTCCCGGACCACCAGCAGCCGAGCGGTAATGTCGCTAAACACTAGTAGTTCGGTCCGGGGTACGAATCCCATTGAGCGGGATGGTTGCATAGGCGTTTTTCGCATGTGTAACATGTATACGAGCGAGCTAGTATCCCTTAGAAAGTCCTCCACGAAAGCATCCCTTTTCTTAGGCAGCTAGCCCCCTAAGTGCTTTGTCATATTTAATTAAATAAACCAAACCTTATAGTTAACTTAACTGCCAGGCAGCTTAAGATTTCATTATTTCTTCAAAAAACGAATTTTTCAAATGTAGCCGAAGTAGCCTGACCATTCGTTGACATTAAGTTTCTCAAAGAAGTATTAGATCTTCAGAACTTATTTCTCTAGTTTTTAAAATAATGAATTCCAGATTGCTAATACATATAATGGCGAAAATTATGGTACGTATAACTGATGTATAAACAAAACATGTTTAAATAAAACTTTCGAGAATGTTAAAAGGTACTGTACTGGCAAATTTTACAGTTGCGAAAGCTTAAGTAGTAATAAAGTACGTAACCGTAAGCTTGCTTCCCACAGTTGCGTACTATAAATACCAATTTTTTAGTCTTATAAAAAATAGTTGCACTTTATGAAAGAAAGTGGAAAGCATACATAAGGAGAAAGATACATACGAACACATGAAAAGTCAGAAATTTGGTCTATTTAATAGGTAAAGTCTGCATGCTCTAAAAATTAAGAAAGGAATTCCATTTTACATTTTGCTTGAAAACAAAATAATACAAGTACTTTTTTCTTGATTACTGAATAACTCTTTCCCGACTTCTTTTGGAAGCAAGTTATTTGGAAGAAAAATGAATTATGCAAAGAAAGTCACTATGTTTTCTTGATATATTTCAACTGTACATATGTCATTCGCTCATACATGCAGATAATAATGATATGTATAATTCATAATTTCACATTGGAATTCTTTAATTTTAGATTATTTCTTTTGAGCAGTCTAGAGAGATTGTTTAAAAGAAAATCATTGCCCCATCTAATACAAAACTTAAACAGACTCGAGAGCATTTAAGACTATTTTATACTTTTTTAATTGACTGCCTTTCAAAATTTTGACAAACTGTGCCCTTGCGAAATTGCAAATAAAGAGGTATACAGTTTCATAACTTCTGATTTGAATCTTTTATTCTCTGAGATGTAATAAGACTTACTAACATGTAGTAAGGTGTAAGTTATTTCTAAGATGTAGTAAGGTTTTTAATAATTGAAAAAAGTAAGTTTATTTAAGTTTACTTTTTTAAGAAGTGTGCAGAACTTGAATATTGCAAACGCAAATTAATAATGAAGTTCCGCATACTCATGAAATTATTAAAAATTTGCTTGTTGCAGAACGAGACAACACAAACGTATGTTTTCGATTATGATATCAGACTGAGTAATTACTATTGAAATGTAATTTTTTGTAGCCCATCTGGGACATTGATTAGGGACTGTGACTGCCGCAACGAAAAACCTGAGTTCGAATCCCGTAGAAGCCATGGACGTTTGTAAATGTAGTGTCTGGGCGGAAAGGGGGCCCTCTAAGTATACGGCGAGTCCTCTGGAGAGGTTGCTGATAGGGGAAAATGAGTAGTAGACCCTCGGAACTGTCCCCACCCGGGTACTGTCTCTCAAACTGGGGCGGAACTGAACTAAAGTCAGGTGCTCAAGTCAGGAACCATATGGTGCTCAAGGCTGTTACCAAAGATAGACGCATTTGACTCCTTGCCACGACGAATGTCGTGGGCTGACCATTGTCAGACAAGTGAGATTGGTAACAACAACGCGTAGTTTTCAATTTACTATCTGTTTGCCTTTATGTATCGGCGTTATATATCTAACATCAGCAAATCAATTTCATGCTTATTTACTTCGACAACATAGAGATAGTAACTAAATACTCTAATTTACTTTCGGACTCTGTACCTTTGATTTAAACCTTGTTGCATTTTTATGGTCCCAGAGTGAAAACTTGAAAACAAAGAGAGGGTATTGGTTTGTATTAAAACTTAAATGTTCGACACAGTTTAAAATAAATGGCTGAGATTGTAGGCAGGCATCTCTTCAAGCTTTAAAGATACTGATGGCGATATTTCAGAGGTTTGAAAAAATTTTCCGCAGTTCCTCTGGGATACAAAATATTCAAGTCTGAAAGACAAAGACATACTCAAATTTCTGCCTTTTATTGTTTTTTATTCTCTTCAGAATGAGACTTTCTTTCGAGGTGCATCCGCTTTATAATCTTCTCTCTTTAAGGTGGATTTTGGTAAGTTTCGCTAGTTTAATATGATCATTAAAGCGAAAAATTTATTAATATATGTAAACCCTATGCAGATGCATGTTACTGAAAATCCGCATGACATTTTATTTTCTATTTGTTGCACCTTACTTTAATTTCAAAGAGATTAAAATTCTAAAAATGTGCTATTAATAATATAGTTTATTAATAAAAAACATAACTATTATAATCCAATTTCTTAGGCCGGATAGAAAAAAAAGAGAGAAAGAGAGAATTATTTTGTTGTCATGAATCAGTCAATAAAGTAAAATACGGTTTTCAGTGAACTCAAGGTCTAACGTCAGAATTTAAATCGAAAGGAGAAATTCTGCAATACTGCATAGTTATAATTTTTTGTCTCTTTGTTCATTGCTTTCATTTATTAATTGTTCTTTAAGCAAAATCTGGCCAATGATATTTAATTATCTTCGGGAAATACATGACCAGGCGGACGTGCATCGTTTGTACCACTTGTTGTGCGTTTTGATTGACACGGCCCCGACTTCCTAATTTAAAAATTCATGAAGTTTGAAGGGGAGTGAGTTAACTGGTTAATACTTTAACGTAAGATTAAATGTGACTTTGTCCATTGTTATATGAAATAATAGCATCGAGAAGAATCCAAAAGTTGGCTGATAGCGATTTCATATTACTCTTTACTAGATCTCTCTAATTTAAGGTAGCTTTTAAAATTTGACGGCTTTCTTCAAATATTGGCAAGATGGTCTCTATTTCCAGTAAAGTTGTTTAATTGCAGGAAACGGTAATTAACATATGCACGTATATGTATATCTGTGTGTGTTGTAGAGACATTAGGTTATTTCAAAGCAAGAGAAATGAAAAATGAGCAATGCCCTCGCCGGTAATTGAACCACGGACCTCTCAAATACGCGTCGAGCGTGCTGGCCACTGCACCACGAAGATATGTTAAGAAGGGGGAGAAATATCTTATAACCAAATTCAATTAATATTGAGGTGCTAAAATTTCGATGAACTCAAATTTCGAATTGAGAAAGAAGGAATCAAAAGAGGAGATATTAATAAATATATACCAAATTCAACTAATATTGAGGAGCTAAAATTTCGATGAACCCAAATTTCGAATTGTGAAAGAATGAATCAAAAGAAGGGATATTAATAAATATATACCAAACTCAATTAATACAGAGGAGCTAAAATTTCGATGAACCCAAATTTCGATTTGTGAAAGAAGGAAGAGATATTACGCGTCGAGCGTGCTGACCACTACACCACGAAGACATGCTAAGAAGGAGGGAGAAATACCTTATATTGTGTATGAAAATATTTATTCAGAAATAAAAGGAAAAACATATTTATAAAAACTATGAAAGTCTAGCAAAATGTTACGAAATTGATGCGAATATAAATAGGAAGAAATCTGAATTTAATCTAGAAATTATGGCTTTAAAATTTAGTCTTAGCAATTCATCCAGATATAAATCAGAAAACGCTCTTCAGCTGATACTTGTTTTTGACTTTTCTTTGAAAAGACAGCAAGAGTTATTAACTTATTTTTTATGTCAATTATATACTAGTTGCCTGTAATTTTTAAAATTACTTCCTGTATAAATTTCCCGCACACACACATACAGACGTACACCATATATGTATATAAATATATAATGTATGTATATAATGCAAAATAAATTAAAAAATCACAGTAACAAACAACAAGTAAGAGGGGACAAAACATGCCAAAAACAAAAATGAAATAAGAAATTTACGTCTTTCGCTATAATGTCATCCGTGGTTTGGCTCAACGGAAGAAGTAAATAAATCAACTCATTTTTGAACTAATAAAGACACAAATTAAAGTTTAAAACTTAAAATAACATTAGAAAATCTGTCAAAGTTATTTGTGTTTTTAGCAGTCAAACCCCTACAAGCTGAAACATGTAGTGCAAACATTTGCAAAATTATAGCTTTAAAAGCATACAAAAATTTTAAAAAGTGTAAAAATATTTATTTTTAGCACATCGAGTCCAAAAAAGCAAAACCTGCAAATAAAAACAATCCAATATATCAAAAATAAGAAAATAAAAAACCGTAAATTTTGAAACCCCACAGACCGGATTAAGCACTAAAAAAATCATAGCATCAAAACCAGAAATCTTAAAAATCCAGTACTAACGATCATTTGTAATCCGAGCGGGCTAAGTCCAAAAATCATGTAAAAGAAAAGGAATCAAACTATTAGTTTTTATTTTGTATTTTTTCATTTTTATACATACATACATATAAATATATAAGGGATATACACATATATATATGAGGAACTGCCATCTTACTAAAAATTAAATTAGATTATTATTATTATTAAATCTAAAGATAAACTCAAGACAATTTCCAAATCAATTATCTGCTGACAGGAAAAGTCATATTTATATGGCCTAGAATATTTTCTGCAATGTCTTCAAGAAAGTATATATATATATATATATATATACCCGCATCATGAAATATGTCTAAGGAATTAAGTCATTATATTAAAAACATATAAATACAGGTATAAAAAAGCTGGGACATGTTGACATTAAAATCAAGAAAATACCCTTCTCTCTCATGGCAGTTTTGGGAAATTTGAGGTTTCTCAGTGAAACGCTCTGTTGGTTGGAATGTTGAAGAATAATATGTTGAGAGCTCCAAATGCTGCTCATTTTTCCTTCATTCACAGCTGAATGGAAGCAACTTAACAATCACATTTCTTCAAGAAGAATTAGACTTGACGCTACTCAGATTTAATTCAAACTGATGAGGAATGTGCATTAAACTTGATTTTCTACTGAATCGAGCGTTTCCAGAACTCTAAATATAGAAGGAAAAAAAAAGCTTAAAGTAATCTTTCTTAATCTTTTGTCAAAATTTAAAATTAATCTGAAAACGATATCTATGATTTCATAAAAGTTAAATCCTTCTTACGATGAAGGTTCATTATATGCTTCCTGCTTATTATTTAGCTTCCGTTTCAAAAAGTAAACACAAGATCTCCGGAGCAAAGTGTGGAATAAAGATCAGATATATTAAATAGCAATCCGTTAGCAGTCACTTCTGCTCTGAAACGTATATCATAATTTAAATTCTTCTATGGTTTACTACTGCTTTAATGATTTCTGAATAATTACTTCGAAATGCCGATTTTAGCATGAAATGAATGCATGGCTATCAACTGGCTGGGATTATCAAACTATAAAAATACTATCAAATGACACAGTTTAACAAAATTTTAGAGGTATCTTTCTAAAACATGTAAGAAGTAATCTGAAATTTACTCACTGTCACTTAGCAACTACTCACAATAACAGTAAGAATATTATCCACATATCGATAATTTTCTGGCACCTTATTTTATGTTTGGTTTAGTCGATTATGGCAAAGCACACTGCAGTTATCTTCTTAAGGGGAGGGATGCCTTTGTGAAGGACTGTCTAACTTATATTAGGACTTGAATACCAAACTAGAATATCGAATTATTAAGCTGCATCAAAATGTGTGCTTGGCAATCTGCAGTTATAAGTAATTACTGTTTAAATAAATTATAAGTAATTACTGTATACATCACGCTTTTTGTGGTTATTAATTGAAGATTTTGATATGCAGCGATAAAAAGCTATCCCACAGCTAAAGCAAATGTTAGTGCAAAGAGCTAATATAAAATACGTTTTTAAATGTATTTCTAAATTTATATCGAAAATTAATTCTGCAATTCTATTAATTCTATTAACTTTAAAAGGTTAAAATTAATTATTCCAAAGGAAAAAATGCAATACATACAAAGGGTTAAATTTGAAATAATTTGACCCCAAATTTAAAAGTTTGCAAGGATCAATAAATGAATTAGCGTAAGGTTTACATATTTTCAGCAATTTATGTATTGCTTCAGAAAAATTGCATTTGGAGCCCGTTTTTTACAAAAGGTGTTAGCTCAGAAGGGCTACTAATTTTGTTTTTGCATTTTGCGTCGAAAACTAAATTTCCGCTTCATTCTTCAAATTGTTGCCACCAAATATTATCGCCCTTGTTACCTTTAAAGAAATTAAATAATGATGAATCAGCATAAATGTACGTATGTTTCTCGCATTGTGATAAAACAACGGTACCTAGAGCCGTCAAATTTTGAATAACGTAATTCTCTACTGAATCTGGGCATCTGGAAGGCCAAATTTGGAATTTTGAATTTGTTTTATTATCTATTTCATATTTTGTAACATTTTAACGAATTTTTGGTTAAAAAAGTCATTTCAAAGCGAGCAATGGCAACACTGTAAAAAAAAAAAAAAAAAATTATCTCCAGTGCGCGAGACCGTGTATCAGATATTCTAAAGATATGTTCATTTTAAAATTATTTTGCGATATTGCTGTTAAATTGAATTTTATGGTTTAAGTGCGAAGAACATGATATTTAAGAAATAAAGGTAACACACAAAACGTTAAAAAAAGGCCCTGTTGGGCGCAATTTTTTTTTAATATTTTGTAAAACTTACAATTTTTTTGTATTTTTCTCTTTCATTTTCTTAAATGGTTTAGACGTTGATGAGGGAATTTTAAAGTAATGATATTTATTCAAATTTAAAAGTGAAATTCCTGATAATAAAATGGGATCCTCATTCTATTTGTCGAACATATTCTTAAAACACTGCAGTGGCTATAATTTTTAAGGAGCTATTACAGTTCTGTTAACGAGAGGGAACGACGGTCATTAGGTTGACATTCAGGGCTCCAAATTATGATAGTCATTCCAAATCGGACGCAAGTTAATTCGCTAAAGCCTTCTGTGCTTCAGCATTGCTATCCAGAAAAATGCTTTGTTCGCATATATTTTTCAATTTGGTGACTGAAATACTCCGGGGTATAAAATTAAATCTTACATTTGATTGCAATCCCTATGATTTTCCTCAACGTTTTCAGCTTAATTTGCTCTCTCGGTTTTCTGAATGAGTCCCTAACGGGCCATGCAAATGCATCAGTCCCCGACAAATACTTTTTTCTAAGGTGCCGAAAGTACTTAGGAACAAATGGCTCATTTCTCAGCAGCTAGACATAAAAAGCGAAACAAGAGTAAAAATTGTAACTTATTGACCTTTGCGCCTTTTTCTCATACAATATTCGATTAAGTTTTCGCTTATGGAATAAAGGAGAACGGTAGGAAAAGGGAAAATTCATCATTAAAAGATTACACCCACTTACTCCCCGACTTAGTAGCAAATACAAAAAAGGAAAGAGAAAAACTTTCTTTTTACATGGAAAAGCTTAAAATTTACATTAAAAGAGAAAATGAAATTCCTCGAAGACCAATCAAGCGCAGAGCAAAAAGCAGAGAACCGAAGAAAAAGGACCGCAAAGCCAACTAACTAAGAAAACAGTTTTGTTCGAGTCTAAAAGTCAGAAAGCGCATTTGCGTTCGAGAAGTCCCTTAAGTCGGCGGTTTTCCTTTTTCAGACTTCATCTACTCGTTTTATTTGAGGGTATTTTGTGAAGCCGTGCGCCCTCGTTTTCTTGTTTGGAGTTGTCGTTCTGTAATTGCCCCTCTGAGCGCCTTCTGCGCGCACAAGTAATTACAGGAGTCGGCAAGAAATTTCATTTCCAATCCCATTAACCAACGGGCACACGCCACATCATCATCATCATCATCATCATTATAATTGAACGTACGCCGCGTTTTTTGCTCAGCATTTCTTTGGCGGAACAGTCCCACCTTTGGTGATTTATCGCTCACTTTGTTGTTGTTAACGACACAAAGAAACGGTTCCTCCCTTTCTTATTCTTCTTTTAATCTTCCTTTTTAATTGAAATTGAAATAAAAAGAGATTATGCAAGTTTTTCTGCTCCCATTCGCAAAGAAGGTGTTGAAAACACTGGAAACTGAAACCTTTGTGATTTAGAGAGGATAAGATGGAGATAATTTCTCAGCCCAAATATCTGTAATAAATCTAATGTTGTATTTTCTTTAAATAGTATCTAATTTTCTTATCCGGAATTTTAGTCCCCGATTTGATTTAAGAATTATAGAACGCAGTAACGTATTTTTGTTAACTAACCAATTATTATGATTTAAACTTTCACCACAAGTTTTCCTTTACATAGCCTTCACTAGGATACAAATTAAATTATTTAAGTTATTTGCGTTCAGGGTTTTGAATGTTTTAGAGATAGAAATCTTTTGACAACGACGCTTATAGCTCACGCTCAATCGCCCAGCTCTGTCCATTACGGCCTTAGCCATTTTGTTAGCCGACGTTAAAATGCGCCTTAAAATTCTGAACCAGTTCAAGCAGACCAGTTTGTGTCATCTTCCACTGTGATGCTTTTAAAGTGAAATTTCAATTTTGTTATGTTAATTTTCCGCATGTGGGAAAGTTTGTTTGTACTCCGAGTTGAGTATTTCAAGATTAAATAAAAATATTATTTAAAACCATTGGAAGACTTTGTTGTAATATTTCAGACGAAAAGATTTTTAAATAATATTTCAACAATAAGGACCCTATAATTGCAGCCAGCTGAACAGAACTATTCCCAGCGATGCTGTAACTTTTACCCTGAGGCCTCCCCCAAGACTCCAAAGTTGTACAATATCAAAGAATCCTACAGAAGGTTTAGGGTACATTCTGGATATCAAGAGAGTATCGATTAAACCCTCTAGTAGCTTTGCCGGTAGAAGATTGTCTTGATTCTCATAAAAAGCTTATAATGTCACTTCTTATTATACCCGGTTGGCGAAATTCAAAAGATCCCAAAATTCAAAAATCCCTGGGCAGCAATGGCAGATCAAGTCTTCAGCTGGAACAAAGGCATTAGAAAGCATCTGCTAGGTGAACGGAGTAGTGAGAGTTATAAATTCAATGTATTCAAAGTCACACTGGTAAGAGCTTTTAATAAGCTCAGAGACAGAGCGAAATTTCAATCTGAGTTCTATGTTAAATATCAGACCGAATGGGCATTAATTAATACACTTCATAGGATCATTTCTATATTTTTTTTGAGAAAGGTCTAAGTTGTAATACATGTGAGGAAACCTGATGCGGAAGTCATTAAAATAACATTGCCTAGATTGCTATTGCATAACCAAGATTTTATAGAATCGAGAAAAACCTGCTATTTTAAAACAACTACTTCAGTTAGCTGTGAAATTTCAGCCTGTTTCCGCGGATATGTGTGGGTGGAAGTATAATAAAATGTTTAGCCAGAGCTTTGGAAAGCCTGTAACAGAAAGAGGTGCTAAATGTCACGAGAAAAAAGTTTAAATAGCCTACAAAATTCTTCATCCGCTAATGGCGATTGCCAAGATAAAAATAAAAATACTTCCGACAACAGGTAGGTTAATTGATTAAGGCAAAGCAATTCGAGGGCTGTCTGGGGGGAGGAATTTTTAAAGGAAACTTGCTCGTATTTATGTTGCACATAGAGAAATCCCACTGAAAGCGACCATGCAGCCAGCCTGTTCGCCAGGTGTGATCCCAGGTCGAACTATTAGTGTTCAGCGACTTTGCCGCTCGGCCGCTGATGGGTACATTTCGACAACGGAAGCCAAGGAGAACTCTTTCAACTAGTTAGGGCTGCTGTGGGTCAAGGATTCGGTCACCTCAGATTAAAAAAAGGCCTCTTAGATTGAATGAAATATGGTTCTAATTAAAAATCTTCTAACCGCCGAATTACAGAAAATAAGATAGGAACGGAGCAAAGAAAACAGTATAAATGCACCGGGCGTGTGATTTTGACGATGTAAATTAGGATTGAGTAGTATAAAGTGGTATTTTTCATGGTTATAACTTTTCAGTGGGCCGTGATTTTGGAGTCAGATAGAATAGTTGCTGAGAAATGATATGATAAGACCCTAGGCTTAATTCATATGCTGAGTCATGAGACTGAAACGGGAAACAACTCCCATGTCGAGAAAAAGTCAAAAAGAAGATCAGAAAGGCGTACTAAAGAAAGTTTAAAAAGCAATAATCCTCACAAGTACGATTGCAGAAAATTAAATAGTATAACAAAATGTACGGTTTACACCGTACTAAAAACCGAAGAAATGATTAGAAAATTAAATCCATAGACCATACTAGCTCTCACATCTGGAAATTTTCAGATATGTGTAAAACCCAAGGAAGTAAAAAAAAAAAAAAAAAAAAAAAAAGCATTCGTTATACCAAATCAGGAGTATATGCGTTTCTCAGAATGCCATTTGGTCGATAAACATAATCTTAATAACCCTTACTTGGAAGTCAACATTCATATACTTGGAAGATATAATAGTCAAGAGTAATGATGAGCACATTGAGGATAAGCAAGAAATTTTGTTACGCTTCTAAAGGAAACAGGTTTAAAAGTGAATGCAGCAAAATGTAACTTCGATGCCAAAGAACTTTGGTAAGAAGGGTATAAAATATAAGAGCCCACAATAGAAATAGAAGATTGAAAAATTGCAGCCGTTAAAAATTACCCGTCAAATAACACTGCAAAAAATCACCAGAAGTTTAGGATTTACATAGAACATTCGTTAAAGATTTTGCTCAAACAGCAGAGTTCATTTTAATCTTAAAAGAAAAAAAGACTAGATTCACCTGGTCGGCGGAAGCCAAGACGGCTTTTGTAAAACTTTAGGGACATTAAGCTAAAAAAATTTCCTCAGTCTTGAAATAGCCTGAAGCGGAGGGCAAGTCGAATATAGGCCTTATGCAAGACGCATAACCGTTGGTATACTTTAGGAAAACACTTAACCCAGAGAAATTACACTGCTACCGAACGAAAAACATAAGGGCGGTCTTGTTGACTGTTCAGAAATTTAGAGTTTAAATTAATATTATTTAAGTTCAAAATTTAATTAAAGATATTAAAGTTCTAAGCCAGCTGAAGCAGATTAATTTGGGTAGTTTCCGACAACCATACCTTGAAACTTAAATTTAAACTTCGTTATTTTAATTACCCATAAGTGACGGAATTTATTTGTACTCACAAGTTAAGATTTCTATTGATATCAAGATTGAAAAGCTAGCTGAAGCAGATTAATTTGGGTAGTTTCCGACAACCATACCTTGAAACTGAAATTTAAACTTCGTTATTTTAATTACCCATAAGTGACGGAATTTATTTGTACTCACAAGTTAAGATTTCTATTGATATCAAGATTGAACAAAAATCTTATTTAGAGCCTTCTTATAATTGTGCTGCAATATTTCAGATGGAGTGATAATTTCTTTGTCAGTCTAATAATGTCTGAAAGGCATTTTAATTAATATGTAGAGTTATTAGGTTACATCGATGTAGGAACGTGAAAAATGTGCAATGCCTTCTTTAGGATTCGAAATCCGGACCTCCCGAATAAGCTTCGAGCGTAATACTAATTATACCATAAAGGCATGCGGAAAGGAGGAGAAAATGCCTTATAAATATTACACAATTAAGGATCCTATAACGCTTCTGAAATACCTCACCTGTCATTGTTTCCCCTAATATTTTTTAATCAATTTCACAAGAGGCTCACTAATGATGTAGAAGATAAGACTTTTGAGCAGTGATTGTTTGACTCCTGTTTAAATAACATTGTATTAACTGCACAGCCGTTTTCATGATTTTCTCATGTATAGCACAAATACGAGTCAGTTTCCATTCAAGAGTCCTTCATAAAAGACTCTTTCTAGGCAAATAGTTCTTGTACGCTTTGTTATAATAAAAACAATCTAATCTTTTACGAGATTTTTGACTGTATATGTTCTCCCACAACACAGTAAAATATACTAAATACGTATCAAATTATTAGTTCTATTCTGTTAGTAAAGGAAATTACGACTTTTCATTGGATGGTGGTAAACGAAACATAACAGTTTCATATGAATCAAAATAATCGCTAAACTGATTATTTTAAAAAGCCTTTCCTCTGCAGTATGTAAAGAGTGTCCATGTTACACTTTCTAAATTAAAATACATTTGGAACATAATTTGCACGTTATGGTGTAAGAGAAATCAACACTGGCGAAATCTTGATCACTCATAATTGCTGAATATTTATATTTATTGGCTAAAAACCTCGAATTATCTTTCTCTAAACTTACAGAATATCAGGCATTTAACAAAAAAGCTTAATAAATGTAAGGTGTCGAAACACAAATGCCATGTTTGGAATCTACAAGAATAAATATTAGCATATATTTCATATGTAAATACTAAATTCTACATCATTCAATATTAAAATTTCTTTTGTGCAAGAATTATTTTATTTTGAGAAATAATCTTATTTTGAGAAATAAAGGGTAATTAACCCTTCTTGAGTTTTACGTATCTGTTTCTGAACTAAAGCGATTATTCGCTTACCTGTTCACGAAGTTCCTACACACTTAGCTGTTAGAGAAAAGGTTGGAACCCCACAAGCCTACTTGTTAATTTAATACATAATAAAATATAAATAACACAGAAAACTTATCATAGCAACGGAGTTATTTTTGCTTATTTTTAATAAATATTTTTTACCAGTCTAAGGATTCATTTAAGAAGCAATGAAAATTTCAAAATGTGTCATGGCTTGACTCGCTTGTGAAAGTCATTCTTTAAAAACCTTTGTCTCTTTTTGCATTCAATTTTCTTTTCATGCGTTGCATCCGTACTCCAGAGAGACGTTAATATCATAAAGAGCAAAATTCATACTGTCATTTTTTTTTCAAAAATCCCAAGTTTGTGTAACTTATGATTTCTGACATACGCCATTAAAAGCAATTATTTCACTTTCTTCTGAAAAAAAAATTTTTACAGAAGAAGAATATTTGTTCATTCTTTTTTATTTATTTATCTAACTTTTATGTTTTAAATATTTTACGCATAAAATAAACCCAGGAGATTTGTGATTTTATTAAGCTCGAGCATTATTTAAGGAGAGTATATTGCCACGTAATGAAGTTGAATTTTAAGGCTTCTGTTATTTTATTCAGTGCGTAAAATAAAAACTCCTGGATTAATGTGTTAAAAATTTTAGTTGTAGACTTAACGACAATGTCGGTGCAGCCATCCATATTACACGGCTAATATGATCGCTGACAGTTGATTTCCGAAATGCCCTTGAACGTAATGTTTGCACCTATATTTCAGCGATGATGGCAATAAGGACTATCCAATGATGACTTTAAATATTAACACAGTAGCTGATAACGACTGTCAAATGATGACTTTCAATATTAACACAGAAGCTGGAAAGGACTGTCAAATGATGACTTTCAATATTAACACCAAAGCTGCTGTTTCGTTTTACTTTTCATTATCTTTTTCAGTTTTCTTTTACGAGTGATAATACGCGAATTTTTTACGCCAACATTGGCAACTTTTGTTTCACAAGTGTGTAAATCAACCGTGACAACAATCACTGACTTTAGAGAGGGTTCTAATGGCCGCAAGGGTAATGAGAAACGGCCCTGGAGCAGGTGCGGAGGCGAGGCAACAATAACCCTATTATGAATGACTCAATAGTGGCTCTCCAGCTAATATAATCACCGATACCGCTGATTACCAGAGTCGACTCGATTTGAGACCTTATGCTGCGATACCTCCTGCTTTATTAGGCAAAACGGTAGCAAACGGCTGTTAGTAAACTTAAATTTATAGTCTTTATCATGTTGTATCCTGCACATGTATTAGTTTGCTATGAGTATTTGCTGATTAATATGGTCAAACCATGAAGCAAGTAACTATGTTAGCTTTAAACCTTCCATAAATTATCACTTTTCAAATCTCAACTCTGGTAGAAAATGACGTGCAAAATATTTGAATGAAAAAAAAAAAAAAAAAAAAAAAAAAAAAGAAAGAAACCCAAAATAAATAAATAAAAATAAAAAACTGGAAAAAATAATTCAGCTAAAAATGTACAACGCAGATGTCTCTATTAAAAGAAAATCATAATTGAAAAAGCAAAATTTTCTCATTTAAAAATTGAAGCAGCTTTAGAATTGAAAGCATATTTAGATTGAAAGCATTTTTTTCCCTCCTAAGTGAAGGTGAAACATCAATAAAGAAACGTAAAGACTGAAAAGAAGAAGTAAGAAGTAAGAAAAACTTTGTTTTAAACTATAAATATTTGCTTTTGGCCAAAAAAAAAATTGACCATAAAATTTTGCATTGAAGATAAAAATGTAAGAGCAAACAAACTTTGCGATTTGTAACAAAATCGTATAGAGAGAATTAGCACAAAACAACTTTTAAATGAATAGCTAATGAATACTTAATTATTATTCCCTATTAAGACGTTAATTTTGTTTATTATATGATTTTAAAGAAAGTTAGGAATTGTATTAGTTTTTTTTTTACTCCTTTTTTTTTAAGTTGCCATGTTTTTTGAATTTCCTTGATAGTTTTTCGTCACTTGAATTTTTTAATAATGTTTTAAGTAGGCAGTTAGATACCAAGTTTCTTTTACTCTGAAGATATTTTTACGTTTCACACATTTATTGACCTATAATTCTATGATAACAAAGTAAGAAGTTTAAAAGATACTGAAATAAATAGAAAAGATTTACCTGTGTTACCGGAAAAAATTAATTAGGTATCAAAAAGATGAAAAACAAAGGGCAGATAAAAAATGGTCATAGAATTAAACTATTAATAACCAAAAAATAAATAAAGATGGATATTAAGAAGGTAATACGGAAATGAAGGAACAAATGGAAAAAAGTAAGAAAATTTGGATGAGGTCGAACATGAAATGGGAATTAAGTATATACATATACATATATATCTAAATTAAGAATGAATTCAAATAAGTTGTTTCTGTTCTGCAGTTATTTTTAAATACTCAATAATTAATTTTAAACCAGAGCTTACTCCTTAAAGCAGATTTTTCAGCCCTGCAAAACCTTATTGTCTTAATCGGCTTCAAACCCAGCTTCTAACAGCATGAGAAATCAGAGCATAACTTCTTACTGCTACTGGCAGAAAGCAAATCAAAGAAAAAGAAGTAAATTGGAGAATGCTCTAGGAACAGCAAACATAATGAAGAAGGAAGAGTTATACTCAGTGAATAATGAATAAACAAGAAAGAGAAAAATGAAATGAATGCAGAAAAGGAGGAAGTAAAGGGTGCCTACTGTGAAATTACTGAATCATTGCTGAATTCTGCATTAAAATTTCAGAACTTAAACTGTAAGAAGCTTAATTGGAGCTTAGACTATGGAAGAAGCAAAAACTGCGAAATTTTTGAACAGCTTTATTTTCGACGGCTATATTTTGTACCACGTTGTTTTAGAACTGCGATGTTTTCTCTTTGCTTTCTTTTCTCTAACGATGTTTTGTAGCACGACGTTTTCGCCTTGCGTTGTTTTCTCCGCGATGTTTTCGACTGTAACCATCTAAAGGATGCAAAACTGACCAAGAAAGGTATCCAAAGGATTGAAAACTGGCCAAGATAGGTATCCAAAGGATGTAAAGGATATTTGCCCAAAATTGGGTTTCTGAGCACACCAGTGCAGAAGACAGAAATCGGAGTGCGTGAGATGGCAGGCAAGAAAAATGTAGTCCTTTCTAAGGGATAAGATCAACCCTGACTGCGATGTAGGATTCATTTTTAAAGGAAGGGGAGAGTTATCGACAAGCTCTTGAATTAACATGGTCCATTCCTTTTGTAGCGTAACTGTTCCTCTTGAAGTCGTAATTGAGGAATAATTACTAGCAGTTAGAAACATGCTGTCACGTGTCTCTCGAGAAAGTATCATACGTGTTCGATTGGATTTAAGTATAAGGACTGCTACATGTTCGACTGGATTTAAGTACAAGGATTTAAGTAAAAGGACATAAAGGGGGGATAACCCATGCAGGCGAAAGTCTTCATTCTGCAACAGCTAAATGATTGTTCAATGACACATTATCTTTCATGAAAAGGGCCCCTGAACCTTCCTGTAATATGGGGAACTATATTTGACCACCAGGCACTATGTCTCTGCATACGTGATCTTGGCCATCTTCAAACTGGCAACTTTCGACAGTGCTGGAAGGATGACTGCGTATTCCTCCACTGTCTCCAGTGACAGAAATCACTAGTGACTTAGACGGCCGAAATCACTAGTGGGACTAAATCTGCTCAAATCCGTAAGGAGCACTCCCCACACTGTTCCCAGGCTTTCCAATTTTTATGTTCCTGTAACGGTGGGAGAGGCAATAACCGATGAATTGGCGGGCTTGTTGATCACCAAACTAGTCACTAAGAAACAGATCACTTGAATGCAGTTTGTTGGTGATGATTAAATACAATATAAGGTCTCCAGCAGTGCGCTATATGTATCTTGTAGTTTCAGTAACTGCTGCCGTCGATCTCTGTAAACAAGATATTATTGGTCCTTCGTGTTTACTATCGAAAGATGATCGTTCGCTTTTTAACCCGTTCAGTGCTGTTCCCGAGTTAACTCGGGCTTACTGAGTTAAAACGCGGCACTGAACAGGTTCATTAATAAAACTTCTTGTTTCCAGAAACGTCATCCAAGCTCACGAGATTATGTTACAAGCGATCCGCAGCGTTAGGCTACATTTGTCACAATGTTCTAACTTTTCAATGATTCGATCTCATGTAAATTCGGCCATATACTGTCTCAGTCATAAATCGTCCATATGCTATCTTAGTGTGATATACTCAGCAGATAATAGTGCCCGTTGAACATATAACTCTGAGACAGCCAATTAGCATCTTTAAACCGATGTGTTCCGCAAAATAATCTCTACTGAAGTGCACTATTTTTGTTCTTTATACATTTTCCACACATACAGGTTATTTATAAGCATACGCCCTACCATAAAATGGATCCTAAACGATCTCCTAATTGATCTTTCAGTCGATTTTGCGTGTTTGTTCTTAAACTATAAAGGTAATTCAAAAAACACAGACGTAGAAGTGTGAAACAGACACAATGGCGAGTGAAAAGCTTGTCCTTAACTTTTTGATAGATTATATGTTATATAGTAATTAATTGTAAATTAGCATATTTAAAACTGAATACATGTTATATTTTATAGCTCTGAGTCATGAATTATCAAGGTAAATTATAAATAAATTTTCTTACTACAAATTACTGATATCGGAGATGTATAATCAGTTTGTCAGTTTTTTGGAAAACTTGACCAGGTTTCTAATTTTAAAATTAATAATAGTAAGTTTATATTTAAAAGTATTAAAATTAAAAGAAAAAAATAAAAGAATTAAATTCTAAGCAATGCGATAATGTTTTACAACCAGAATTTAACGCTGTGTTAATAAAATCCGAGAAATAGTGAAAGTTCTCAGCCGAAAAATTACCGAGTACAAATATCAGCTTTCTAATCTCCTTTACATATCCACATTATATTCACTTTTTTTAACTTTCGAATCATTCACTAATATGAAATAAAGTTTGGAAATGTAATGGCATCTGAATGGGTTATTTTTAGCTCTTTTTGTTAAATATTAAATGTTTCCTCAATTTCAATATCCCAATTTCTGTCTATATATCTCTGATTCTTTTCTCTTCATTTCCTCTAATTGCTTTCTTTTCCTTTCTGATGCTTCTTTATTTTAATGCTTCTTTAATATACACCTTTCTTCCTCAGTGAAACCGTTGTTCTTTCATCTTTTCTTTGTACATTTCTTTCAACTTACTTATCTTATTTCTTTCTGGTATTGCTCTTTTCCTCAACTCATTTCCTTTATAGGGCTCCTGTTCACTTTTTCTCTTTCTGTGCATATTATTTTGATTTTTTTTTACTGTCTCGATCTTTAACGTTTCTCTTTTCACCTGATTACCGAACAAATTCTATAAATAGCTTTTTATCATCAGACTGCACAGAAATGCTAATTTATTAGAGAATGAGATAAAAATAAAAAATTTCTCTGCATCCAACAATCATCTAGGTCGATTTAATAAGTTAAAACGCATTATCATCTCACATTTCCAGACAATGAAGCGAAAACACAGAGTTCGTTTTATTCAAGCCCAACACTTTTAACATTCTTTGAGTAAGAATCTTCGCTTTATTCAATAACGAGTGATATATGTATATATGTGTGTATGTTTATACGTAAAACCTCTTTGTCCCCTTCACAGATGATGCGAAATCTTGTGAAAGAATGGCTCGCAAAGGAAAACATAAACTGCCCCAATTGCGGGCCCCGATCACATTTCGCTCCCCGAATGATGGTGTCTGTCAATAACCCCGAATAGGTCAGGTCTTCGGAAGAGATTGAGGAAGAAATGGAACGGACGGAAACAACCATAGAATGGAGAAAAAGAACGAATGTTACTGCATTCCCAGCTCGTCCTTTCTAGCAAACCGAAGCATAGGCAAACAGGATTTACTTATCTCCCCATTTTCCAGCATGAAGCACTCCGTGAACGTGCAGAGACTTGCACTTTGCCAATCCAAGAGATTCTCTTTCAATTATTCAGAAGGCATGAGCATAAGGTACCACTCTATCTCAACATCTTCTTCTTTCGTCCCTGTTGCAAACATATAGTTTCCCTTCCTTCAAATTTTCCTCAATTCTAGTAAACCTAATGTCTAAAGGTGATGTCTGTTTTAAAATACATCTTTACAGTAAGTGAAAAGGATAACATTGGCTCCTCTTGGCATACTTTATTCATTTATTGGTAAAAATACTATATCTATGTACACTATGATGCTTTACAGAATAGTTTATATTCTAGAATGTGATTTCTGAAAGGCAGTTTATTTTTAAAATGAGCAAAAGTGCTTTGAATTCCTAAGTTTATCTGAATGCATGGGTGATACAATTCAAGAACGAAATTTAAATATTTAGAAAATCCGGTGATAACCTGCCTTTCAGGAAATGGTTCACGAATGTAATCAAAAAAATCGCAAGCTCTAAAATATACCAAAATTTACAAATTTATTGTATCTAAGATCTTTGTAATAAGTTTGAAACCAACGCGAACATTTAACTTTTCTATAGCTATTAACGGACCGTGGCATAAAGGCTCCTGTCGAAACTGGTGTAACTGAATAGACCTAAATCGTAACAAATAAAGCCATATTATGAAATATTATCTAATTGACATTTTGGCAATTAAATGAAGCCGCATGTTTAAATGGAAGTGTTTAGATTAAAAGCTTGTATTGTAAATACATGCTTTTTTGAAAATAAGCTGTGGAACTTATTTATTCATCTTTCTATATCTGTTTCTACAGTACTATGCAAAAATATTAAAACTCTTTTTTTCTCTTGTTTTATGCCGCTATTATTACATTGAATATTACATTTATCTATGCATCTGAAAGCTTGTCAATTTTTTTCCATAAAAACAAGTGATTGCCGAAACTTACCTGTATCATCTACATGTATAACCTACATATCTGTAAGTTAAAAAATTTAAAGCTTTTTCCTATTATTTTGCTTGGATACAAATTTGCCGCTCTCTGAGTCTCAGATGATTCTGCAGTCTCATCCAATGAAAGGGACATAATTTATTTACATTATTTGTTCCTAATTTTGTTGGAAATTAGGAAGATTCAACGTTATTTAAAATTTTTGTGTTTGTTTGGTTGAGAGATAACGGAGGAGCCTTTACGTTTACGCCGGCAGTGACAAATAATCTGCGTGTAAGAAGATAAAATTTATTAACTCACTTGTTCAATACGATAGTTGTTCAAGTAATTCAAATACCAGTTTTTCAGACTTATATACGGAGGAACAAAGTAGACTAAAAGTTTCTAGGGATGTGAAATAAACAGAGTGAAAGACTGCTGTGGCCATTATATTTTCACTAAATGTTGTAAAATGGCAGTTTTAAACGAGGAAAAAGCAAAGAAAACTCGCTGGTGGATATTTTGGATTTCTTCAATTAAATAATACCATAGCTCTGAGATAGAAAAAAAGCATGGGATTAATGCAAAAGATCAATGAATTTCTTTCATGAATTCTTTATCTTGATTTATTTAAAAAATCTGTACGAAAGTGAATATTTCAGAAGTATTACCGATAGGAAAGCTTTATTATATAAACCAAGTTTAATAAAGTCCTTAGAAAGGAATAATAGCGGATGAAAGTGATTTAGAGATATAAATATAAATTTAAAATTTCATAGACCAAAAGAACATAGATTATAAGAATATTAAATCGGACATTATACGAATATTAAATCGTACATTATACGAATAATAAATCGGACATTATACGAATATTAAATCGGACATTATACGAACATTAAATCGGACATATCGTAAAGACTACACAGAGGGATGAAATGTGAATATTCCACTCTTCTTGTTTAGAGATATTTTAGTGTTAAATGAAAGCGAGAGAGATCTCTGAAAATTTTCAGAAAAAAAGCAAAGAAAATGTTTATTCATAATGTTGTACTACATAGGTTTTATCTTATAAGTTGATGATTAGTTTAAATACTAGATTGCTGTTTAATTCTGAGCTCTACAAAAATTATCTAGCAGGTAACTGGAGTACTTCAAAGACAGCAATGCCCTTACTTCAATCACGTAGATTCTTTATGACACTTTTTAGGTCAAGAAAATAAAAATGCAAAATCTTCTTTTTTTAAAAGTTACAATTCAGAAGCAAGGACAAAAAAGTTGTAAAATATTTAACACGACATTTTGTTAATATTAGTTTCCCCAGTTTCACAGCGACTGAAAGCTATGATGAAAAGAAAAGAATTTCACGTAAAAAATTACTTTTCTTTTTAGTTTGTATTGATAGTTCAACATATAACGATATTATTGTTTAAACAGAAAGCACATGCTTTTACATGCTTTTATAGTTCCATATGTTAATACTTATTCTTCACAAAAATGATAAGACTTGAGGAAAACAACTTTGTTGTAATAGCTGTGTGTCGTACTGCATATACACACTTTCATGTAAGGAGCCTAAGTTCCACCACAATACCAGTCTTACCTGCCGTTAAACTGTTACGTGTCCTATAACTTGGTTTTTATTGATTGTACTATCTAGCTACAAATCAGCAAATACCATTTTTTTTGTATTTTTTGGCTACGTTATGCAAGTAGTCTTTGTTTGGTATTATATACTTTTAAAAATCTCTAAATGAACTCCCGATATGCTGCTCTTGGAGCACCAGGAACTGCTTGTCCTAGACAGTTGTGGACTCCGGACAATACCGGAACAGACTATTGTAAGCCGTCCGAGTGTCCTCACCCGATTTCACCTTATCAGGTTCAGTGTTCCTCCTTACTTGCTTGGGGAACATTAGATGACCTGACTCGGAACAGGGAGCTTACTAAAGCTATGTTCAATAAATGTGGGAAGTAGACAAGATACACAGAAAGGGTATACGAAACCCTTTATTTTTCTCTCTTTACAATGATTTCCGGACTTCGGAATACAGAGACCAACCACTTGTGGTCTGAACGTAAGAATATAAAAATATTAACTAAATTCTAACTAAACTAACTTTGGATTAATAAACAAGTGTCTACTTGAAGATTGGCCGTATATTAACAGAAAGGCCGTATGTAGTACAGAGAACTGTTAACACTACGATACGTTTAAAATTATTAAGAGGATTAAACCTCTGACCTTGAAGGCAACCAGCAACCGAGTAAAACTGCTAAGGCAAGCGGCCTGCTTCTACTAACTCCTTCCTCTCTCTTGCTTGGCAAAAAGCCACAACTTAAGTACTTGGAGTTCGCAAGACAAATTTGGATAAATAAGTTAAAGCTTTTAATTCTGTAAAAGAATAATCTGTAAGTAGAAAATAAGAATTTAATTCTGTAAGTAGAAAATAAGAAGTGATAGTAAAGATTTAAAATAAAATAAACGTTAGTAAAACTTAAGATCCTTACAACCTGTAACTTGGTTATTCATTAAAATCATACCAGTGACAATTGATGTTAGTATCAGAGGCAAAAAGCTGAGACTTTAAATAATTTTAACCGGTTTCAATTTAGCAATTAATTTCGTATATTTCTTATATCCTCTTCTTTTTCTCATTTTTAGTTTTCTTACATTTTTCTTCCTATAGCTGAAAATTGCTGTCACTCCGTTCGATGAGGCGAGCGCCTCACTCTCCCAAACTTTGTCACTCCTGTGCCCCCCATGCTGTTTCTTTATCGCATTAATGATTTTAGAAATACATAAGTATAAATCAGTAGACTATGTTTTCATTTCACCTGTCAGGTAAGTAACAAACATATTAACACGAACGGATAATTCTTGCATGCAAGGTATTCTGCGATGTTAAGAATTCAATAAAATGTACCCGATTTTAATATTTTTTAACTTTTATTTAAACATTTAAATAATATATTAAAGCATATGCATTTCACTATTTCGACAAGAACAGCGGTAAAATTTTTTAAACAAAAATTGTTTTCTTCTTATTACAAACAATGTTGCCTCTAAAACTAAATAAACCCTCACCTGAAGCAAAAAATAAATAAATAAATAAATAAATAAATTAAATAAAATAAAAATTGAATATCATCCACGGAGTTTTAAATTACGTATATCGATTTCTAACATACTCCCAATTTTTGATTAGAAGAAAACTAATAAAAACAAAAGTAAGCTCAATGCAAAATAACAATTAAGTATACTAGAAATAGGAAATTCAGCATGGTAATTTAAATATATAGCATTTTTACAATACGCTCAGGCTTAACTGTTATGAAACATAAATTTATCTAAAATACTTTTTTACGTAAATTTACATTACTAGGCATAAATGGAAAAGCCACAGTTATTGAGTTCATTATTAAAATCTTCTGGGCAGTTTTATTTTCCTGTCTACTCTAGCTGTAACAGCTTTTCTCAATAGCTGAGGAGAAACCTCTGCCGCCACTTTAAATATTTTCGTCTTGGAATTGGAATCCCCGTTGGGAGTGAATATTTCCTCAATGTTACACTTATATAATCTTGGCCATTGGTCAGAATGTTTGAATGTTTTTCTTTTTCCTACGCTATCAATGAGTACGCTATCCCCAATTTTGATCATTCCAATCATTTTTTGAGTTTCATGGGTGTAATATTTACTGACTTAGATACTCTGCTCTGAAACGGGTTCTCAGAGTCTCCCTTAATTTTTGTTGATGTCTTAGTCTTTTATTCAGATTAACTTTCTTCAGACTGTCTAATTCAGACACTCCCTGGGATGGAATGCGATTGAGAATCATTGCTGTAGTCAAAGCAATGAGATGTCCGAATCATATGAAACATATGTCAGTGGTAGACTGCGAAGCCACAGTGTTCACTGTAGCTTCCTAGTCACATAACACACTTATCATTTCTTCATAACATAATGATGATTGTCCCAATATAAAACGCAGTAGCTTTTTGACCATTCGGATAGGCCGAATGATCAAAAAGCTACTGCTCTACTCTCAGAAACCACCTTACCAGGCAGCTGAGGTACGATTGAACTTCCACTGAATATTTTTTTTTATTAAAGGGTCAACCTCAACAATTTTCCAGTCTACTGACTTAAAGAAATTATCCATTCCTAGGAAGTCATTTCCATTGTCACTGTAAATAACATTTGATCGAGGTTTCTGGCTACGAATCTCTGCATTCCCATTAAGAATCCTTTAGTGGATATAGATGTTATGAGTTCCAGGTGAATAATCCTGTACACAGCGTAGGTAAAAAGAATTAGCCTTTCCGTCTGTCCTTTAGAATAACAGGACCTGCCAAATCTATTCTTGTTACTTCAAAAACATTGGCATCTCTCACCCTGTCCTCAATCAATGGTACAAGAACCCTTTTTAGTTGTTTGGACTAGTGTCTTTTACATCTGACACAAGTGACCTTTCCTATGCTCTCCCGTCCTTTCAGGATCCTAACGTTTTCCCGCAACTTAGATAACAATATATGTACCAGCATGAGCCAAATGCATGTTTAAATAGACATGATCATCTGAAGAAGCTGGTGATCACTTGACAGGAGCATGGGATAGACGGCATTGACATCATCCTTCCTTCCAGTTATTTTTTTTTTATCTTTAAACGCGTACAGAGACAATACTTCAAACGCGCACAGAAGTAAAATTTCTTTTGAAGTAAATACCTCCTTCTGAACTCTTTTGACAACATACTTCTCAGCTGAAGTTAATTCAGAAACGGTTCATATGCTAAAGATTTAATAATTTTAAGGCATTTTTGTATTTGTAACAAATCTGAATACCCATTCCACCCTTCTCAAGATCTTCACCTATTAGAAAAGTAACTCAACCATAATTCAGAGTTTGCGTCTTCTTTTACAATTTAATTGGATCTTGACCACTCTTCTCCCGGTAGAGGTAGTTTCAAACAAGAAGGGTCCTCCCACCATCTGGATTCCTTAAGTTTGGCCGTTAAACAGCCTTTTGAGGGAAGATCTGCCGGATTATGATGGCTAGAAATATGCTTCCAGTTCTTTGTTAAGTTGTGAATTTTTTTCACTCCTTTTTTCACTAAAACTCTCCATCGGGCTTCTTCTTTTATCCAGCATAAGGCAGTGAAAGAATCATCCTGATACCATTCTTCAATATCATTCAAATTTTCTTGGAAAATGAGTGATCCAATGCTTTCATCCAAATCGTGATCCAATGCACCAAGCTAATGACTAAAGTCTCGGAATTGTTGCCTTCTTCAATTGAGTAGCTCTTGATTCGGCTTGAGATAGTTGTATTGAAACCCTATTTCCATTCTCACATCTTAAATAATCTGCACTGGCATAGAAAAAATTACAGGTATCGTAAAATATATGTATTCCGATTTCGAGGAGGCAACAGCAACACTTGTTCCGAATTCAAAATCGCTACCATGGTTCGACGACTTGACAGTAGTCGTTATTAATGATGGTCTTGATTTCAAAGGAACAAATTTGACGACTATATTATCATCTTATATTTTAATTCAAAACGTCAAAATGATACATCACATTAACACAGCAGCAACACAACAGCGCTACAACTGCCAATGAAAAAGACACATAGAATATTCTCTTTTCTCGCAATAGTGACCCCTTGCGATGAAAGGTTGCAACAGTATGTAAACTACGAAAGGCCCAGTTGTTTAGTATAACATGTCTGGGAATTTCAGTCAGAGATAAATAATGGCAATTCTTTCAATCTTTTAAGACCCTTTTGTGTATGTCTATAGACACTTCAGAATCCCAGCTTAATTTTGCTTTCCATCTTTCTTGTTGGCTCAAGGGTTTTGGCTCAAGGGTTACAGAACAACAGAATACACTGGTGTGCAAAAATTAAGGACGAAGTCGAAAAATTAGCATATCAGCTGAACGAAGAGGCAGAGCGGACAGAAAGACCAATCAGGAGATTAAGTAAGGTGATGTACGGTAGCACATGCGCAGATATGCAGGTAGACGTAATGGGGAGTGTCTGAGTAGTATCAACCATGTTGTCGGTGTAAGATCAATATTTCTGGCAAAGAGATTGCACGCCGTATAGCAGTTAAAATCACACCGAGTTGCTGTCTCAGCGAGAAATGGCGAATAATCAATCTGTTAGACGACATCTGGATGCTTTTACCCGAGGTCGAATCATTGGGAAGTTGGAGGAAAGCCGCAGTGTGACAAGTGTGGCTGCAGAGTTCGGAATTGCTCACAGCATCGTTTCACGACTTTGGAGACAATTTCAAACTACAGGAACAGCTATCCGGAGGTTTAGTAGTGGCCGTCCACGAGGAACCCCGCCCGCAGATGATCGGTATATTGCCTTACAGGCCAGAAGAAACAGGCGGCAGACAGCGGGAGAAATCGCTACACACACGACACAGGCGACTGGACGACCTATATCGCGTTTTACCGTGGTCAGAAGACTGCACGGTGGTGGTCTGTTTGCACGACGCCCTGTATGGTGTGTACCTCTAACGCCTGCCCATCGGAGAAGGCGTTCTCTATGGTGCCGGGAACACCGGAATTGGAGAGACAATGAATGGAGACGAGTACTCTTTACAGATGAGAGCAGATTCAATCTGAGTAGCGATTCTCATCGCATACTCATCTGGAGAGAGCGGGGAAGCCGCAATCATCCCTCGAACATCATTGAAAGGGACAGGTATGGAGGTGGCGGTGTTCTCGTTTGGGGAGGCATCATGCTTGGTAGTCGTACAGACCTTCACATCTTCGACGCAGGTTCAGTCAACGGGACCCGTTATTGTAACGAGATTGTTCTTCCATATGTGCGTCTTTTTAGAGGCGCTATGGGTCCGCAGTTCCTTTTCATGGACGACAATGCACTATGTCATCTCACAGTAGCTGCCGAACAGCTCTTAGAGAGTGAGGATATTGAACGTATGGATTGGCCAGCACGATCTCCGGATCTCAATCCCATCGTGTATGTATGGGATTTTCTAGGCAGACGCTTGGCAAGCTCGTACCTTACCACCAGTAACGATTCCTGAGCTTCGATTGGCGCTGCAAGACGAATGGGCAGCAATGCCTCAACAACTCATTGACACTCTCATTCTCAGCATGGGCAGACGCTGTGAAACCTGCCTAGCAGTCAGGGGAGATCATATCCCCTATTAAAGACCGGATGTTTCTTGCTGGACACCCATCACACGGATGTTTCGGCCTTCAGTCGCATTGCGCTCCATGCTACTTTTTCAATAAAGCTTCTTTTTATCCCTCTGATTTCTCTTTTAGTAAGTGTTGCTTACATTACTCATGTCCTTACGTATTGGGGATCTTACGGTATTAAATGTGTTGATTTGGAAAGCTTTTGTACAAAGTTATATTGAAAAAACCGTCTCGTCCTTAATTTTTGCACACCAGTGTAAATACTCTGTATGTAATTGACAAGATGACTCTTCTTATCACTGGAACATATGAATAACCAATCTCACCTACATTACAAAATAACAGGTCTTCATGTTTGTCTAAAAGTAATCAAAACACTGATGTTGGTTCTAGTTTAATATCACTATTGATATTAAATCAAAAGATCAATTTCTTATCTCGAGTATGCTACCGACCTCTTAACTCGAATTTTCCTTCACTCATTAACTGTGATTTTATAAAGGAATACAACTCTTCGGAATCTACCGATGCAGTACAAGTGTCTATATAAAATGAAAACATCAGCTGTTTGGCTATAACTCCAAGAGAAAGCATGTATTGATGAAAATCAGTTATTGCACCTAAAAGGAATGGACTACAATTTATTCCAAACACAATATGACAGTGTCTAAACACTTGCATCTCATTCCCCTCAAAATCGTACCACGAGAGAAATCTCAAGTAATCACCATCCTCCTTGTTAATGCTAATTTGTATAAAAGTCCTTTTTATGTCCGAAATTACTTCTATTTCCCTTTCCCTAACTCCAGAAAATTAAGTTCAATAAGTTTGGTGCTTTTTGACAAACAGTTATTCAGTGAAAGGTATCCTTTTCTGTCTACATGAAGCATCGAAAACAGACCTCACCGCTGTTGTAGAAATTTCTTTAAAACTCCTCTGCGGAGTAAGTAGTGCTCTTTACCCTTTAATTCTTGTTCTAGCACGCTTCATGAACCCACTGTTTTCATGAACCCACTGCATCATACATTCTACCAGCTTTCCCATTATCATTCATCTAAACAAACTTTAAACTGCCACTAAGCCACAGTCTAATTTATTTATAGTTCCAATGAGTAAATTTCCAACGACGTCAGCTCCATATAATATTCTACTTGTGGTTGACTTCTGCCCACATCGGTCAATCGAATTCCTTTAAGTTTCAATTCTTCCATGCATTGTCTTTTCCTAAATCTTCTAATTCAACCACAATTTACAGGTTGATTCAAAATTTAATCTTGCATGAATAGCCCTCTTAAACTTTTGAGAAGAATACTATAGCACAGGCAATCTTTTCTTCTAGACTAGCAGCTCCAATCAACGCATGCATAAAAGTTTCGGAACCAGTGGGCTCACATCATATTTCTTCAGTTTTCTTCAAAATTTAATAGTGTTATGAACTCGAATCAAAAGGTACTCTAACTGTATGTTTCTTTTCCTTTTATTCTAAATTTATAAGTAAGGTTTGAAGTAATAGTTCTCCAGAATATCATAAGTTAGATATGGACGTATTTAGTTTTTCACCATCTTCACTTTCCTTCATGTCATCCCTTTCCTTATGTACTTTCAAGCTCTATAGCTCTAGAATTTGGAACTGTACACTGAATTAGATACTGGAACTCATCTTTTGGGTCTATACCCCATCTCGTCATTTATCTCGTCATCTCCGTTTCTAGAACATTGACCAAGAGAATAACCAATCCTTTAAATTTTCATCATATCGTTTATGTTCAGTTTCTGGAAGATTGAACTTTCGGTTTTGATTTTCACGATTAGAACTGAATTATCATCCTCTCTTTCTTTAAATCTTTTATAAAAAATGTTCTTTAAAAAACTTCATCAACTGCCTTACCTTTGTTTTCAAACTCTTTATACTTGGTATCCTTATCTTCTAGCATTAGCTGCATAAACTCACTGTTTAATTTCTGAAGTTATTAATATTTTAATTTCATTCAAACATTACCTGAATGTCTAATTTTTTTTTCAGTTTTTCTTAAACTGACATCTATAATTTGATTGTACAATCGAGCGAAAGCACAACGAACGACTTTGCGTTGTTTAGGCACTTTAGCCATTTTAAATACTTTCAAACAAGAACAAAATATACCTTTCTATCACATCAACGGATCATCACATGTCAAGAATTCAATAAAATCAACCCGTTTTTAATATCTTCACTTATCACCGAAATGCTTGGAGATATTATTTAGCAGTTTAAATAAAACTGCTAAATAATATCTCCAAGCATTTATACTTCACCGTTTCGACAAGAACAGAGATGGACTTTTTTAAATAAAAATAGTTTTCTTCTTTTTACAAACAATGTTGCTACTAAACTAAATAAACCATCATCTGAATAGGAAAAAGTAAATATCATCAATATATTTTTAAATACCTATCTCGATTTCTAATATGTGGTTTGATCTCACTGGCACAACTGGGAATTGGCAGATTTTGATTAATCTGCAACCATAGGAAATTCACTGCGATTAAGTTATTTTTAAGACTGCATTAGAATAGTTGCCTTACTAGGAAAGAGGAACGTTTTATAGGACAATGTCCAAATTCGAACTACAGATGGGAAAAGGCATGAAAATCACATGCAGTGAGACTGTTACTCACAGGAGAATTCATTTTGCATAACATACCATTGTTTAATAGTCTTATCTACTTGTCCGCAGCTCGAATACTTTTTAACAACCTTTCATCAGAAATGGTTCGCCTGGGGGCCAGGTAAATAAGACTGTTGAACTGCGATACTTCATCTTGAGGTAGATTCCTAGAAAGTGAATAGGTTGCAAGGGACTTTTATGATTTTTCCACCATGTACAGATTGAATTCGGCCTCTGCTCTATATAAAATTCTCCACGAAGGCTATCTTTCTATAGTAGATAATTTTAAGTATTTTACAGAGCAATTAACAAAGGGGATTTCGTACTGCGTACTAAAATCCAGATTTCATAGGCCACCACCAGTGACCGATAGACTGCTGAGCACTGATAGTAAGTTCCGAGCTCGAGCCTAAGCTACCGGGTTGACTGCATGATTGGTTTTCATGGTTTTTCTTATCTGTAACGTGAATAGTTTATAATAAGCATAAAATGGTTTAATATCTTTCAGTCTTTAAGAAATCGGATTTGAAAGTTTGCTAGATTTTTGTTTCACCTTCCTCCAAACATAAATTTATTTTGCCCGATTTTTATTGCATATGAGTGATTTATTTTTATTTTAAAATTTTATATAGTATCCAGTAGAATGCTTAATAAGAACTTGTAGAGACTTCTCGAACATCAGGTTTATTGATGCTCGAGACGTGAAAAATGATCAATAAATAAGCAATGCCCTCACTGCGACTCGAGCCTGGACCTCTAGAATACGCGCCGAGAGTGTTACTGTTACACCACGAAAGCATAAAGAATGGATGGAGAAAATACCGTATATACTTGCCCTTTTTAAAAGGCGACAGGGGATTAGGAGACCCAGTCGCCAAATCCTGGTGGTGAAGAATCATCATCCACTACCTTTTAGTTAGGGTCCCACTGTAGAGTCATTAGGAATTTTTGGAAGCAGGAGCTATAGACAAGAGCAATGTCCTCGTTGGGATTCGAACCTGGACTTCTCGAATACGCGCCGAGTCTGCTAACGATTACACAACGAAGGCATGTAGAATGGAGGGAGAATATACTAGGAGAATATATAGTATACTTTCTATGCTAGAAAAACGAGGGAAATTGGAAGAAAGCAAAATATTCGATAGCGTAAGAAAAATATTATTTGAATGATTTTAATGCCTGAATTCAACTAAGTTCCTTTAAATATTTAAAAGTAAGTAAGTAACGGTAAACAAAATTTATGCTGTCCATCATAGACGGATCGCTTAACAAACGTTCTACTACGGATGACAAATTAAGTAATTAGAACAGATCTAATTTATAAGAACATCGAGCTTCTTGCTATTCTCCAACATTTCATCTCATGTAATTAATTTTCTTCCTTTTCTTTTCTTTTTTCTTTCTTTTCTTTTTTTTTTTTTTTTTTTTTTTTAAAGTTTCTTTTTCAATCTTGTTGCAGTACATGTAACATTAGGTTTCTTGGCTTAGTTTAAATATTTATCTTGCGTGTTTTGTTGCCTTTCTTTTGTTTATCTCATTCTGATTTATTTAAGCGTTCAAAGCTGACAGCTTTAACTAATGAAATTTTTTATATGTTTCTCTTAAGTTGTGAAATTAATTACAGTTTTCTTATTGCATATGAGTGATTTGAAATCTTTAACTTTTTTACATTTAAATAAAAAAAATAATATACATTGATATATATTTTAATTTAATGACGTTGCCTGAATTTTCTTAATTACGACTAAAGTTACAATATCCTTTATTTCTGTGTCAAAATATTGTAAATTTTTTATCATATTGCACAAAAAATACGCTTGATGTTACAACTTACAATGTAAAAAAATAATCTAAAGAATGCCAAATTTTCTCCTCGATTTAATCTAACTTTATAAAGTAGTTGGTTATTTTTTTGGGCTGACAAATTTCTTCGTTGTTCAATAGTGCAGGACGGTAAGAAATATGTTTCATCTCCATTGATCTTGCCTTTATATTACATAAATATTGAGACAACTAGAAATACAACATCATTATTTTCTAAAGTACATTTTTGTTGTAATACGAATTCCTACAGAATTACGGCTGTATTTTTAATATCAAAATGTCGCGTTTAGTTACGACATTGCTAAAAGTGTCTGAAATATATTACAATGTTTTTATAATAAATTTAATTGGAAAATAAACTCACGTGGATCCTCAATTGTCTATCATTCTCGATTATCATTGATACGGATAAGGAATAGCAGAAACTATTCCCAGCGTCACCAGCAGATACAGGTAGACAATAATTATGACTAGCATATCACATTGTATAATATACAGTATGAATGAAAATCGAGATTAGTAGAGTAAGTAAGTACTTGCTTAAGTACCGTAAGTAAGCCAAAGAGTATTAATATTAAAAGTACTTATCATTTTAAGAACATAGCTTGTTATGAATTTAAAATATATCCATAACAATCTTTAGTCTTACTACGATAAATAACGAATAATTTTAACTTCCTTGGAGTGCTTTTGGTTAACTTAATTTAAAGTAAAATGTGGCAGTGCATGTTTTAACTTCTGCAACAGCCAAAATACGCTTTTTCCAATTTATTATTTTCACATTTCAATTGATATATTCATATTAAACATGGAAGAATTTATTTTTGAATCATTTTATTGAAAAATGTGAACCGTATTTGCATTTCGTAAGAATACTTCATAAGTTTGAAAGAAAGTTAACTTTTGACTTTTATTTCAATTTTTAAAAGCCTTAAACAAAAGAAAAAAACCAATAATCAAAGAAACCTGAGGAAAGGCTTGCTTAAAACATAACCTTGAATTATAAATGGGGGATTGATAATAAATGTAGAATTGAAAGAGATTTTGCAAAGCACAAGAGAACAATTTGCCTAGAAGAAGGAGTATTTTAAGAGAACATGCTAAGAGAAACTGGTTCATATTCACTTTACACAGTCGAGAAATCACGAACACTTCCATGCAGCCAGGCCCACCAGCGGCCGAGCGGTAAAGACGCTGAACACTGGTAGTTCGGTCTGAGGTTCGAATCCCGCGAACGGGCTGGCTGCATGGGCGTTTTCGTGGTTTTCCCCATGTGTAACGTGTATACGAGACAGTTTCCCTTAGAAAGTCCTCCACGAAGGCATCCCTCCCTTTAGGCAGATAGCCCTCGTGTACTTTGCCATAATTGAATAATCCAATCCAATACAATCCATGCATCCAGCCCGCTCTCCAGGATTTGAAACCAGGGCGAACTGTTACTATTCAGATATGTTACAGCTATGTAACTACAGCGATACCTATATAGGTTAGTTACATTACTTGAATATGAAAAAGTATACGAGTTCTATCTGCATAAAGGGAGAGATAGCCTTCGTGGAGGACCTAAGAGAAACTAACTCGTGTTCACATTATGTATGGGAAAAACCACATAAATCAGCCATGCAGCGAGCTAGTTCGCCTGGGTTCGAAACCATGTCAAACTGCTAATATTTAGCGATCTTAAATAACTCGGTCACTGATGGGGCTATAGTAACGTAGGGAAAATATAGTTACAAAAGAAGTATTATGCCTTATTATTAGTCATTATATCATTGTTAGTAGTAGTTTTAGTTGGGTTATAGTAAAGAAATTACGTGAGCGGCTAAACATATTTATAAATCGAGTTAGAAATTTTAAAAGCCCCACTTGGTTCATGATAAGCAATCAAATGATAATAGAAAGAAACAACAACCTCCTTGTTTGTCAGCTTTCCAATTATCCGCAAGTTACACAGAAATGCATTTTGCAGTGACTTTAGTTATAAGGTATTTCTCCCGCTTTCCTAGCGTGCCTTCGTGGTGTAGTGGTTCTGCACACTGGGCCGGTATTCCAAAGGTCCGTGGTTCGATTCCCGGCGAAGGCGGTTACTAATTTTTCATCTCTCCGTCTTTTCTAATTAACCTAATGTCTCTACAGTGGCGCCCGAACTAAAAGGGCTGTGGATGATGGCTCTCCACACCCAGGATTTGGAGATTGGGTCCCTTAAAAAAAAACCCCAGTCTCCCTTTAAAAGGGGGAGTTTATAAGGTATTTCTCCCACTTCCTAGCGTGCCTTCGTGGTGTAGTGGTTCTGCACACTGTACCGGTATTCCAGAGGTCCGTGGTTCGATTCCCGGCGAAGGCGACTGCTCGTTTTTCATCCCTCTTGCTTCCGAAAAAATTCTAATGTCTCTACGTAGTAAAGTAGAACTCTTGCTTCAGTAGTTCCGGGCTCTTAGGGGTTTACTTATTGGGTCATATTTAAGTGTTTTCAAGCACTATGAGTACTTTAATTCCTTCCAAAAATCTGTAAAAGATGTCATTTTATAATAATAATTTTTGTACGGCTTTTTATGGAAAATGAACAACACTGCTTTTATGTGCGAATATTTTTCTCTTTTAATGTCATGTCGGCATGTAAAATTACATTCATAGGCGGTCTACTTAATGACAACTATTTTTATATGAAATTTATTAAATTTAAACTTCACATAATTTTCCTTACTTAGAGGTCAAAATGATGTATAATCTCCTATACATTAAATCTGCCATTGAACCTGAAGTAACGAATTTTTTTAAATACATATTTTTAATTTTCTTGTTTCTGTGTGCAATATGATAAGCCAGAGATTTAAACCTCTGTCGACATTTATTTCACGAAATCTAAAACATTTAAAGCACTATGAAAATCATTCAGTTACGAAGCAGAAACTAAAGAATAATAACAAATAGATAATCTCATTTACTCAATTACTCATTCATATGTTTGAACACTGTTGTTGCCGTTAAACGCACAATTAAAAACCTTTCAAGAAGTATTTTTTCCCTTTAATCACTCATACCATCTTTAAATTTATTATTGAGATAAAGGTATTCGAATATTCATTTTTTTCTTGCAGAGAAATTTTGCTATCCCTATAACAGCAATTGAACTATCTTCAAGATATATCTAATTCAGAGATTCCCAGCGGGGTCGGTATGGACCCTATAGTAGTCAATGAAATTACAAAAAAGAATTCGCAAAAGATAAAGAAAAGATTTCCCTGTATAATTAATGTAATAAAGAAGCATGTAATAAAAAAGAATTCTCATAATATACTATATTCGCATAAGGAAAAAAAAACTAACATTATTTAATATGTCTTAAAATAAATAATTTTTTATAATCCATAATTTTTTATGCAATAAAAAAGCAAAACGTAAGAACATAAGAAAACAAGGTAAAAAATTACGAAGAACTTAAAATAGAATGCAGAACAAGAAACAGAATAAATGATAAAATTAAGCAACTGTTATTTAATATATCTTAAAAATAAATAATTTTTTTAAATTTATAAATTTTTTATGCAATAAAAAAGCAAAACGTAAGAACACAAGAAAACAAGGTAAAAAATTACGAAGAGCTTAAAATAGAATGCAAAACAAGAAACAGATTAAATGAATAAATTAAGCAAGTGTATGCCAAATATTAAAAAAATTGCACCAATACATCAAGCACAGCCCTCAGATTAATTGAAACTCAACTTTTATACAATTAGAATTTGTGACATTAAAACTGAACATTTGGGTAATAGGAATTTGTGATATTTTTCCTGTAAACTTGTTTATATTTGTAAAATTAAAAAAATACAATAATGAAAAAAATAATTAAACATAAATCTAATAAACCATTTTTTCAAAACCTTTGTTCATATTAATCTAATAATTATTAGCTTTATTTATCTGCAATTATTTTTATTATAGTTATGTTGTAAGCTGTCTATTATATAGGAAAGTAAAAGGAAGTTGATGAAGAATACCTTCCCTTTATAAAAAGTTGATGGAAGAAAAAGGCTAGGAATTCTTGATTTGATTGAATGAATAATACGTGCAAAATTTTCTGCTTTATACAAGCAATGAAAAGAGCATTCTTCAGTTTTAACTTGAAATTATTTCATTAACTGAATTAAATCAAACTTACTAAGTAATACTGAAATCAATTACATTTTAGTTTTTCTATTTCATACTGATAAAAACTGAAATATGATTTGTTTTCAAAGTATGAAGTATTTCGCAGTATTCGATACCAAAACCTTCGTCGCTGCAAATACTTAATCGCCGTTTACTTTGGAATTAGCGTATTCTTCTGCAAATTTCTTACCATTTTTCACCCAAAATTTATTTAGATTTTAAGTTCAGCATCTCGACATTACATTCTCCTTTCTTAGATATTGTCCGCAGTATCAGTGTAAACTACACGTCACCAATATTTGTATATTTTATGTACATTTTCCTATTACTACTGACAAATATTCAACCAAAAGCAAATATTTTCCTTTCATCAAGAAAATTCCTTTCATACGCAAAAGAAATCGCCTTTCTGCTCTGGATCAGAAAAACGTGGATCCAACTTTTTCTTAATCGCAGCATTGCAGAAAGAACAAACAGAAAAGAAACGAAATGTTGAAAGGTGCAAGTGTTAAATGCCCCTAATAACTTATTAGCCACCGCTGGATGAACTGATCTTATTACTAAGTCTCGTGACCAAAGAGCCACCTAGCTAAATAGCTTCGGAAACTCGACTGCCTCTGGTAATGAACAAACATCGTCTAGGGCAAAATTAGAGGAGGTACGTGCTCCAGTGAACAATGCACAGAAGGGAAGCTAGGGCTCTGTAGTCTGCTGATCTTACGAGAAGAAAATGTAAAAGATGTAATTTATGGGAATTTGGCTGCACAACTATGAGGGTTCGGAATATTGCTTCCGTTTTATCCTAGGCTGATTGTTAATGAAGCATTTCGCTCCAAAAAGCAATTATATAACATGTGTAAAGTAACTATAACCCCTATGTTTGTCTTTCATTGAAAATGATATGCAACAGAACATGATGGGATGGGTGAAATTAATTTTCCTCTGAATTATGGATCTACGAAGAAGTGTTACCAAGCCATAATGTTTGTTGTTATAAGGCAGGAAAAGGAGGGAAGTTCAGAATTAAACTCGTATCAGAACGTCCCTCACTTCATATGGATAGTGAAGTGTGTGCCTAAGCGGAAAAATGAATACTTACACACTATAAGAAAAATTGTCTATATATGTGTTTAACAGTGAACTTCATAAAACATTTTAACATATTTATTATTTCATACAACAAATTATGCAAGTGAGGAGTAATACAATTAACAGGAAAGCTCAAATTATTACATTTACTCAAATTATTCTCAAATTACTCAAACTGTTACAATTTCTTAATAACTGAAATTATTACAATTTAGTACATTAAAAGCAAACGTATAAATGTTTGCATGCATGTGCATATGACCATTTATATTATTAATGTGACATTATTTATACGTTATTTTTACGACAATATTTATACGACCATCTTTTACATATGTTGTAAGGATTATATTAATTTTTTAACAGTTAAATTTTGAGTTAAATTCCTTCAAATTCTTTCCTGTCAAATTCTTAACTTCAACTTACTACTTCCGGCCAGAACGTAGTTTTGGAATCACTCTGAATACTTAATGAGGAGGAGCGGTATTTAACCGCGAAGTCTACTTGCTGAGTTAGAGAGAATCAGAGTTTCTGATTTGCGCGCGTCTGCCTTTTGGCTACTCTCTCTCTCAAAGCTTTTATTACGCTCGGCCGTACTCAGGCCCTTGATAAGCTTCGTAGTCAAATAGAGTTAAGGGGCCAACTTGATTAGAATCTTGATAGCTTCGGCTATATCTCTTTAGTTAATCTTAGTTTTAGTTTAATTTTTAGTCTCTTACGTTTAAGCCCAAGTGTCGGCTTTTATTGTACACTCCAAGACGGAGTTTTGTTAAATCTTATTGGAATAATAAAGGGTTAGTTCCTCTTCCATCTTATTGTTTCTTGTTACACGAACTTAAGCGATTATTCGCTAATTAGTTCTTAAGATTCATCACTTTCTACAGTAACTAAGAAATACAGTAGTGAGAATCTTACAATGTATTTGACCAAATCATGTTCTGAGCTATTAGGGGTTTATTGGGAACAAGGTATGTTTAAAATCCGTTATATCCTCGCTGAGCTTCGAAACAGTGATCTTTTGATCGTTACCAGGTCTAGTTCCCAATTACACAATTTTTCAAAATTCTTTTGACTTTAAAGAAGGAAGACTTAACGAACATCAAAGAAAGTGAGAACAATTTCTATCAAATTTTAGTTAGACTTGAAATGTTTAAAATCAACATCCTCCTCTTCTGTCGATCTTTTCTCAATTAGCAACATTCTGATTTTTAAAACAACGCTTGCTTACAAGACAGCTGGGAAATTAGAATTGGCAGAAATGCGAAAGGATCAGGCCAATTAAGTAAATAACTAAATAAATGAAATGTGACAATAAAGTAAAAATACAAATGCTTTAAAAAGCTTTATTCTAATTAATATGCTTGAAATTGACAAATTTTAGTAAAGATGAGCTTTGAAAGTTTAAAAGTATTTTAAAGTTTCGTCGAATTCTTTAGCTTTTCCCTCCTTGCTGAAAATGTGATTTTTTAAACCATTATGTTCGAGTCACCAAGACAAATTCATTCAGCAGAGAGAAATGTTAGTTATATTTTAATTAAATAGCTAGAATATAAAATTAATGTAAGCATTTAGGAAGGCTGTATCTAAGATAAATTTTGCTGCCAAGAGCTTTAGTCATAATGACAGAAAAGGGAAATAAAAGTGGAAATGGAAAGATAAATATTAGGAACATTATTCCATGGAAAGCATGAAAGTAATCTTAAGACAATTTAGTGATGTTAGATTAGAAAAGGAGAAAAGAAACTTTTTTAATTCCAGAATAGAACACTCGTTTTTCTACTATAGGTTTAATCAAAATTTAAAGCTTGATTATTGTTTGAATTTAACTAAACAGTCTTTTGGAACTGTAATTTTTAGTCCATAGAAGGAATAAATAATTTTGGGAATAGTTGGAAGTTTAAATCTAATAACTATATGAGAAATATTTTAATATACCTTTAAAAAGTATAACGTTTAGAATTTGCATTTCACAGTTGAATGGTATTAAATTAATTTCCTTTAACATTAAACGCTTTTAACACATTCCGAAATTATTTTTCTAAGATGTTCTTTTCATTCAAATATATTATATGAATTGCTCGAACTCTCAAATACAAGTCTTAATAAATACGCAGTTAACAAATTTCGAATGATTTTCTCATAAAATGGCAATGCACTCAGACAAGCGATCAAATACTCAAAATTTCGCATCATCAAGATGATTTGAAGAAGATCATTTCAGATTTAGCGACTATAGATAATTTTAGTGAAAGAGAATTCTAAATTATTAAGCATGAGTATGTCTCTAAGATAACAAATCTACACTGTTGTTTAATTCGAAGACGGTGCTTACTTTTATTCTAAAAGTATTGTGAATGATACTCTTTATCAGGCTCATAAATATGAAATTACGCAGATATCGTTGCACTAGCTGAAGATTGGAGCGAGGAAAATATGACTTCGCATTTTACAGGTTGTGGAGTTGACGAGAAGGTAGGGAGACTCTTTCAAAAAGGCTGGAGGCATTATTATTCTTTTAGTCGAAAGCGATGGTGTGAGTTGCAATGAGGGAGGCGGGGAGGCTGCATACATATGGAAAAGACGTCTAAAAATAATCATGTATTAAATATTTAGAAGAGCGCGCGAGGACAATTGGCTCAGGTGTTAAATGCTGGGTTGAATCCTTTGTGGCGCAAACAGAAGACGAGATAAGCACACCGGAGACGAAATTGCAAATCATTAAATATCCAAGCATCGAGACCGAAATGGAAATGCGGAGTTTTGTTCTGTGGTCGGGAGCGCAAGAAGTGCCGAATCTTTATTTGTCATTTAAAGCTAACCCTGGAGGAAGGTTTGAAGACAAGCGAGATTAATTAAAATCTTCCACACAACAAATAACTGGTGCGGAAGTTAGTCTCATCAGCACAGGTTAGATCCCAAGCGAGTAACAACCGGCGCCCGATAAACGACAAAGTTCGTTTTCAGGGGTCCTTTAATTATTCACCAGTTCTTCGTAATAAACGGCACAACATCCACCGCTTCACTGGTAACGGTATCAAGGCGAAATTTACATCGGACGGTAGATAAGGTCTTTTGGGAATGTCACAAAAGATCCGGCATTTAATTGGTTTAACTGCCTCATTTTTCTTGCACCTGCATGTAGCTCCGCCCTCTCTGACTTTTCTTCGAGCTTGATGAATGACTTTGGATTTTCTAAGATTTTGAGTTTTTTCCCCCTTTTTTTTTTTGCGGGCACAAAGAACAATATTCAGTTTTTTTTTAGCTCTTTAAAGGATGCTACGAAAAAAAAGTAGCATCTTGCTCTTTAATCCATCTTACGCTTTGCAACAGTTTTAGTTTCAAGTTAAACGCATTGGAGTTAGACCAACAACAGGAGCTTATTTATTTTCCGTTTTTTTCATTCATTTTAATTTTCTGACCTTTTAAATTGTTGTTGTTTTTTCTTGTTTGGGCGAAAAAGCAACCGTCTTTCTCTCTTTATAAATGCTCAGAGCCCCGTATCGTTAATTCCACTTTCGGAATTTACGCTTTAAAATATAATAGTTTCAAAAAATATTTATTTAAGCCGTCCATTTCTAAATTCAAATTAAAATAAATTACCGTATATACCCGCGTATAAGTCGAGATATTTTGGACAAAAAAAATAAGACTTCAAAGTGGGGGGTCGACTTATACGCGGGGCCATAAAAAATTAAAAGAATCGGAAGTTCAAAAATTTCTTTATATAATGCAGTTGTTTTCTTCCAGCACTCAAATTGGTCGACTTAATAATAATAAATAAGTCAATTACTTGAAGTAATTTCATGACTTAAATTATGTGACGAACTAATCACAGAGTTTCATACTAACTGGAGTAAGTTTCGATTAAACCAAAGAATTTTCGAACCCCGAACAACCGATCAGTATGGTGTTCCAAACACGTTTCGTGCATCAACACATTGGTGCACTAAATTTATGAATCGCCATGGTCTGTGTTTACGCCAACGAACCAAACAGTATACAATTTAGTATACGATTCTTTTCGTGGACACTTTTCTGAAGAAGTGACAAAAGTGACAAAACACCTAAAAACGACTGTGGCCGTAATTCCGGGAGGATTGACATCCGTCATTCAACCCCTAGATGTCTGCTTCAATAAGCCCTTCAAAGTAAATGTTAGAAAATATTGGGCAGAGGAGATTAGTTCCGGTCGACCAACATTTACATTAAAAAGCTTGATATTACATTAATTGCTCAGTGGGTTAAAGATGCTTGGAACGAAATACCCTCTGAAATGATTATAAAATCATTTAAAAAATGTTGTATTAGCAGCGAACTAGACGGCGCGGAAGATGATACTGTTTTCGAAAGGGAAAATGACGATGAAGGCTCTAGTAGTGATTGTAACAGTACAGAGTTCGAGACTGAAAATATGTATGATGACAAGCCAATTACGACAGAAGAGTTCTATAAATGTAGTATTTAAATAAATTTTTTCGAAGTTTCTCGATCGATTTCGGAAGTGGGGGGGGTCGACTTATACGTGGGTTTCTTATTTACAACGAATTTTTTATGTCGAAGTGGGGGGTCGACTTATACGCGGGTATATACGGTATTTTACACCAAGAAAATCATTTAAATCTCAAATTAAACTTTACTGGGAAGTTCCAGTTCTATTTTAACTCAGTCACTAGTGGCCAACTGGATAATGTTTCATCACCAGTTCGGTTCCCAACTAAAGGTATCGTTGTATGAGATTTTCATGGTTTTATTCCTGAATAAAATGAATACGGGTAAAATTCCCTAAGCAAGTCCTCCACGAAGGCATTCTTCCTAAGGTTAATAGCCCTCGTGTTCTTTGTAGGCGATTAACCAACCAATCAGCTGCTGCAACTGCATAAAACTGCATATAATTAATAGTTTTCTGCTGATCTAGTCTAAAATTTTTTTTTATTTTAATAATAGTCTTCGAATTCAAAAAATATCATATTTCTGTTTATTCAGATAACTAAAAATCCTTATAACCATTATGAAATTGGATTTAAATTATGGCATAAAGTTGAGCTTTTCTTAAAATAGCACGTGTAGTATGCTATGCATCGAAATTTTAATGTGCAGGTCTGGAATATCGTTTCATGTTAAGCTCTAGTCTGTAATTTTTTTATCGCATTAGAACATTCTAATCAATTTCTTCATATTTTTTAATTTAAATAACAAGCAAGCAATTCCTTAATTTGATTGCACTTAACAGTTTAATAGGTATGTAATATTTATGATGGGACGGGGCAAGGCATTGCTTAAAATAAGAAAATATACAAGAAATTTTAAAAACAAGGTGGGTACAACAAGATAAAACAACAAAACTACATAATGTTTAATTACAAGAAAAACGACCCGGAGTAAAAGACAACTCATATGCAAACAATTTGAATTTTAATCTTGCAGATTCAAAACGAAGCCATCTCTAACTCTGAAACCACATAAAGAGATTTAATTCCCAACATGTTGTTTCGCTTACTTTACGTTATTAACAATTAATTCAGTCACAAAATTTGCTAGGCAGAAAAGACACTATGTTCATTAAATATTTTAAATATAATTCAAAAATTGTGTGTATAAGAAAGCTGATGTAAGAATTTGCAATAGAATGAAAGCGTAATCTGATGTTCGCTTGAAATGTATAGCAACGTAAACAATATGATATTGTGTTACTAAATCAGTGCTTCTTAAACTTTTTTCATTTATGACCCCTTTTTATCATCGACATTATTTCATGAATCCAGAAATTAAATATAAAATAAAAATGTAAAAATAAATATTTTTCATAAGCAACTTATTCCTTTAATAAACAATATACGTATGAAAAAAGTAGCTTTAGGATTTGTTTTAAATAGAAAAAATAATAATAATGAAAGAAAATTCATACTTTAATCAAACTTCAAGTCAGTAAAAGCCGCGTGTCAGCCTTAAAATTTAAATTACACAAAATCATTAAGAAAACTAGTAAATTAAACCCTATGAACTAGATATTCATATAATTTTAACAGAAGTAAAACAGATTTTGAATGCAAAGAATTATTCCAAAAATTAGACAGTGATCATATTTTATAATACTTAACACAGATATAAATAAATAGTTCTATTGCTCTTTTACTATTCTAATTATAGTAAAGTATATTCCCTGATGCAAATCAATTTTAATACTTTAAAATTTAATAAATTAAATTTAATATTCTTATTTCAGACAGAAAAGCATTTTCTTAAAATTTCTACGACCTCCATCCAGTTTTGATTATTACTTTCAACAGATTTTAATACGAATTAACTCAGAAAGAGAGAAGGCATAGCGGTCTTTACAATAAAGAAAGGGCTTTTCATTGAGGGAAGAATAATGCAGTTATTTGAAAAGCAAAACTAACGATTTTTTTAAATTCTTAGTTCTAGACTAAGTCAGACGAAGCAGACTTATTCTAGAACGCATAGCAGAGAAACTGCAATCCTGTTTTCAAAAACGATTTAAAACACACCATAAACTTCATAAGGTTTTGAATAAAATAATAATTTATTTTCCCTGCACAAATAAAGTGAGATCAATACTCGGAAATAAAAGTTAACCCTAACTCATTAAATTAGCTCTGTAAATGTAGACTGGATTATTAGAAGCGTTTTGTTTTATGCAGCGCAAATTACAACTAAACACAATAATGAAACCATTCAGTACGATCTGAGGTGCATCACCAAAGCGTCGTGCTAATAAAATATTTCTCTTTTCTAGCTGCTAGCCTTTTACAGCTTAGAGTTATTGTTTCCCTTTTAGACTTTCTTTTTAGCCCAAAGGGGCAATTTGCCCAGAAGGGCTATTAATTTCATCTTGGCATTTTGCGTTGATTCATTATGAACCGCGAATCACTTTTTAAATTGTTGCCACCAAATATTAAAGCCCTGTATTTTATTTGAAGAAATTAAATAATGAAGAATCTGCATGAATGTATGCATGTTTCTCGCACTGTGATAAAACAACACTACCTAGAGCCATCCAATTTTGAATAACGTACGTCTCCACCCGAACATGGGCATCTGGAAGCCCACATTTGGAATTTGGAATTTGTTATAGTATCTATTTCATATTTTGTAATGCATGTACGAGTTTTTGATTAAGAAACTCAACGATTTCAAAGCAAGCAATGGCAACACTGCACGGGGGGAAAAACTATCTCCAGCGCGCGAGACTATGTATCGGAATTTCTAAAGATATGCTCTTTTAAATAGTTTGTGATATAGCTGTTGAATTGAATTTTGTGGTTTAAGGACGAAGAACATGATATTTGATAAATAAACGTAACACGCAGGACGTTAAAAAAAATGCTCCTTCGGGAGTAATATAAAATATAAAGCTTTCAGATTTTGTATTTATTTATTTTTTGTGGCAGTTCCTTTTGTCCCTGCTTTCCCATTCGCAGAAAGGCCCACCAGCGGCCGAGCGGTAAAGTCGCTAAACACTGGTAGTTCGGTCCGAGGTTCGAATCCCGCGAACGGGCTGGCTGCATGGGCGTTTTCGTGGTTTTCCCCATGTGTAACGTGTATACGAGCCAGTTTCCCTTAGAAAGTCCTCCACGAAGGCATCCCTCCCCTTAGGCAGACAGCCCTAGTGTGCTTTGCCATAATTAAATACACCACACCACACCACCCATTCGCAGAAAAGAAATAGCACGTTTTGTGTCCAAGTTGCGGTTCAAAGATTAAAGTTACAAGGTTTTTGTACCTCCTTATCGCGTGCCTGAATGGTTTAATTGATGGAACGTCCAGCTAACAATCGACAGGTCTAGAGTTCAGTCTTATAGAGGGCATTGCGGAAAATTCTGTGAGGCTCTACGGTGGCTGCCGAACTGAAATGTAGTGGACGAAAATTCGTCACAACCTAAGATTTGGAGATTGATTCTCTCCTCCTCTCTCCCTCTCGCCCTCTTAAGTGGGAAAGAATGTAAGATTTTCTCACTCATTACAGCGTGTCTTTGTAGTGTAACTGAAAAGCACGCCCGGCTTGTAATCGGATGGTTCGAAGTTTGAGCCCCCGCTAGGGCATTGCACATTTTTTATGTTTCCTGCTTCGAAAAAACTAATCCACTAAAAAGGTAGCAGTTTAATTTCTCCATAGGTATGCCATGAATGTTTCTCGTAACTTAACAAAAATTTTATATTTTCATGTGCGTACATGTACGCCCTGAAATTTATTCATGTTAATTATTATAGAAGATTGCTTTGGTTTTTCAAAGAGTCTGTAAATTTCTTCCATCTTTCATGATTAGGCTGATGTTTTACAGCAAAAATTAGCGATTCTACTACACTGTAATACAAAAACAACCCTTTCAGAAAAAGTTCGAATATGTCAAAACTATTGCAGATAGAAAAAAAAAAATGGGTGGTGGTTTTGACATCTAGACAAGAATTTTTTCGGAATATGGTCTTAATGTGGCCCACCTGGCTATTTTTCTGTCCTTTTTCTAAGAGATTCTGGTAATTTAGTTCTGATACCAAAGTCTCGATCTAAAGCTTTAATAAATTAATGCCAGTAACAACATCATTAAAGTCAAATTGTCTGGAAGGAGAGTACATCAAGGTTGGTAAAAACCCTTTCTCTGATATACAACACCAGAGTCAATGGAAAATTTTCTCACAAGGTAGTGGAGCCCAATGAAAAATTTCTGATCTTATAACTGAAATTATCACTACAGATTTCATAATAATCAGTCAGATGTCTTGCCGTAAAGGACCTATTTTTGGTCAGTGTTTTATACAATTTTGACAGAATGCTTGTAGAGAAAAAACTTTTGCAAACGTTATCGGTGAAAAATAGCATTTCTCTTCTTTAATTTACTTTAATTAAAATTATTCGCTTAAAGTTTTTATTGTTAGTAGCAAAGGGCATGAAAATTCCCTATTGCTACTCGTACCTGCTGGATTATTACTGTAAATACCGACTTATATCTTGTTTATACCGCAGACGCTCGTTATAACGACCATTCTTTATAGTGTTCTGCACATTATAAATGTACCCAGCTGATGAGAATATACGTTAAATTCGCTTTTGTTTTAACACTTTTTTAGCAGATGTGAGAGTTCTTTATAGCGAGTATCAGCTGAAGAATTTTAGATTAATAGTTTGTAGTTTGCGTTCCTTTGGAATGAAAAATCGAACTTGGACAACATGTGTAAAAAAACTGACAGATGTGATATGATAAAATTCTGATAAAGATGTTTGTAAATTTTTGCTTTAAAAATATTTAGGCAGCTACGAGTGTGCTTAAAACATTTATCAGATGTGCAAGCTGTCCGTGACTGCGCGTGGAAAGAAATATTTTCGGGAATCTTCGCTTACGAGACATCTGATTAGTTGACTTGGGCGAAAACCAGTTCTTTGGCAAAAATTTATCCGAGACTGGGCAGCAAGAGAGACATTTTCGAAAGGAAGTTTCTCCAGAGTACGCAGGAATCATAAAATTTAAATGTGTACGTAGCCGGAACATCACTTTCGTACGAACTGTTTTGGCTAGGAACACTACATTTTAAACCAAAGCTAAAAGAAACCGGGTTCTCACATCGTTCTTCACATGTAATAGTACTATAAGGTACACTGGCTTTTCAAAGCTTCCTTTGCTGTCTTTCAGACTTGTAACGCCCTCCTCATTCTGTAAAATTTTCTGAGCGCTTACCAGTGGGCGGTATCGCTAACGTTGAGAAATTTTCTTGCAGCTGTACGAATGATGTGTAGGGAATGTCTGACTACCCAGAATCGTACACCTAGACATAGTTCGCTTTTTAATATTGGCCCCTTTTTTTCTAAATTTTATTTTATTTATTTATTTATTTATTTATTTTTTTTTGATTATCCAGAACTCATAAGTAAGCTTTGAAAATCCTTCAAGCTTTATCGTACACCATATTTATTAAATTAACGTTTTTCCTTCTTTCGTGTTAAAAATGTCTGAATGCAAGCAAGATTAAATACAGAATCCATTGCGAACTACAACATTCCTGGAGAATTGCAGCTAAAGTCAGCTACTTTGTTCCTCAAATATAATATTATTAATTTCCTTCCTGTCTTAAATTATAAAGTGCTAAACTCCATTTTTGATTATGTTAGACAAATATAGTTAATTGAAAATTTAAAGAACGAACCGTTTATTGAGCTTTGCATTTGAATTAAAGTAAGCCGAATAATAATTTAAAAAAATTAAATTTCCATGCAGATTTAATTTATTATAATCAAAACTATATCAAGATGATCATTATTATTCTATTACATTTTCCATTTTTCAGTTCTGCGTACTTTAGTAAAAAATCTTATAAAAATTTTTAAAAAGTATAAAATCATTTTAATTTAATTTGTTATTGCAAGTTATTTATGTTAACAAGAGCTTTAGAACATGAAAATACTAATTTTCTTTAGCATGCCCTTTTGGAGTTAGAACGCTTCCTCGACAGCAGTTAAAGTTCCACTATGATGTCGGTAATTATGATTACTTTAGATATCGTCTTCAGCATTTATATTAAGTATTGAAAATGTCAGACGTTTAAAAAGAAACCCTTCCATTACGTTTCTTAGCATAACTTCTCACAGTTCTACTTAACATTTGATATTCATAAATCAATTTAAAACTGTATTTATTTCATTGATTTAGTAGGAAAATGAAACCCACGTGACAAAACATCAGTCATTCTGCAGAAATATAAAAAATTCAAAAAAGGCAATAAAAGTGAAAGCTTCGGCCTGTAAAAAATTATCTTCCAGAAACCACTCTTTTATAAAAGAGAATTTTTAATTCAATGCGCTTATTATTTTTTAATGCGCCTTCGAAGAACCCCACGATTTTTTATTAGTTTCGTGCCTGCATTTAATCTTCTCATCTCTGTGAAAGGAACATACTCCTATAAAAAATTTACCCAACGAGTGAACCCAGAGGGCAAGATTTAACGCGGAAAATTTGCATGAGATTAAATCCCTAAGCGTCTGTTCTAAATTCAGCGTTACTTATCAGCTATCATCTCCGCTTCGGCGAAAACAATCAACACCATAAATAACACGTATCTATTAATTAAAACAATCAACGGGTTGATCATACCACTGCCTTCAAAAACATCACTTTGACATGTTTTTGCTCCGGTATTTTTTCAGTTATTAGCTAAACTTCTATGGGAATTGTAGTGACTAATTAAGGGTATTATCGATATTATTGTGTCAGGGACGCTAATTGAAAATAATGTCATAACATCATTTATTCAAATCCCGATTTTCTGTTGAGGATGAAGTGTAAAGCTGTGAAAGGGAATACACAGAGAGAGGTTTAGTGTTTTTTTTTTCTGTGTTAAAAAATGCAAAGTCGAAGCATTTTTTTTTCTTTTGGTTTTCCACCTGTCAAAAACTCAGATGTTCTTGCTAGATAATTGTGGGCAATGGTTATTAAATATTTCAACATGTGTTTGCATTAAATTACTTTCTTCGATGACTTTTTGCTACAAGTATAACAAAAGCAATTGCTGTCACTTTCAAACTACCATTCGATTAAAATATTTTGTTCTTACAAGGAGAAATATGTGTTATGTGTACATACACATGAGCTTGTCGTTTTTAATTTGTTATTATTTCCTTTGGTGTTAAATGCTAATTACTCTTTGTTTTGCTTTTTTATGAATTTTAGTAAAGTAAATTTTCTTTTAAATTGGCTTAAAGGTATCTCTTTCACTCGTTTCTGAAAATTAACGCAATCTTAAGGGTATGGGAAAAAATAGAAGAAGTTAAGCTTCTGGCAGGAAATACCTTTTATGTTTCAAAGAGTTTAAGTGAAGCTAATAAGTAAAGAAAAATTCCTTTTATTTTTAAAAGAAGACGAAAACATGCGTAATTGGCAGAAGGGAATCTATTCATCTACAATTAGATGTGCTTAAGAAATCTGAGAAAATCCCTAATTTAAAATTGAATATTTAATTTACTGGTTAAGGAATTAAAAGAACATCATATTATTCCTCAAAACAGAAGAAGTCAAATGCAGCAATAGAATAATCATATATTTGGTCTATATTAGTCATTCGTTTTATCCAGTAGGTACTTTTATTTTGTATTAAATCGATTTAATACTTTACGTATGTAGAGCATAGTATAAATAGGTTTTCTCAGCTTTAAAATATTTCGAATGGGCAAAACGAACATAAACTGCTATCTGAAATATATTATTTAAGGAAGTTATAATCTGCTATTTAGGGAAGTTCTAATAAACATTCCTCAATATGCTATTTAGAAAAGTCCCTAAATATACTTTTTAAGGAAGTTATAATCTAATATGTTACTTAGGGAGGTTATAATTAGCTATAATCTACTATTTCTAATATGTTATTTAAGGGAAAATATTTGTCCCTTGTTGATTTTGAATGTCATTAGAAGAAATATAATATTCCTTCAAGAAATAATCAGGTAAATTTCTCCAAATTGTACCAGCTCTTAATATATTGGAATAACTGGAAAATATTCAGGTCTTCCTACAGGTTACAGCCGAAAACATCGCGGCAAAAACATCGCGGACAAAAACGTCGCGGAGAAAACAACGCAAGGCGAAAACGTCGTGATACAAAACATCGTGGGAGAAAACATCGCAAAGAGAAAACATCGCAGTTCTAAAACATCGTGATACAAAATATCGTCGTCCAAAATAAAGCGGTTAAAAAATTTCGCAGTTTAAAACCATCGTCGTCGAAAATATCGTGGTAAAAAATAAAGTATCTACAAATCATCGCATGACGATAACATCGCAGACATGCTTTTTTCAGGCTTTAATAATTGTAAGTGGATATTTCCATAATGATTAGTGAGCGCAAGATGGAAAGAAGGATATTCTTTACTTTCATATTTTTATTAACTAATAAATTTTTGCTAAAAAGGTAAGAATGAAATTTAAGCATAGAAAATTAAGGCAACTTATAGCACTTAATATAATTTTAAACTGACATAGTTAACTAACAAAGGTCATTAATAAATCATTTTTTATAAAGTTTGTACTGGTAATTTTTCATTAAAAGTATAATCTAAAAATGTTTAGAAAAAGGAAGCTACGTAACTGCATGAACTTATCTATAAAAAATTGCTAATTATGAGATTATTTTCTTCACTTTTGTCAATCTAATACTCTTAATGAAAATTATTTCTTCTTCTGCTTCAGTTTATTCTTAAGTATTAAGTTTCCTTCTTACTTTTTTAGCAAGAATTGATTAGTTAATAAAAAATATGAAAGTAAAAATTATCTTTCATTCCATCTCGCGCTCACAAATCATTATGGGAATATCCATTTACAATTATTAAAGCCTGAAAAAAGCAGGTCTGCGATGTTATCGTCCTGCGATGATTTGTTGATACATTATTTTTTGCCGCGATATTTTCGACGACGATGTTTTTAAACTGCGAAGTTTTTGAACCTCTTTATTTTCGACGACGATATTTTGTACCACGATGTTTTAGAACTACGATGTTTTCTCTTTGCGATGTTTTCTCCCACGATGTTTTGTAGCACGACGTTTTCGCCTTGCGTTGTTTTCTCTGCGACGTTTTCGCCCGCGATGATTTTGCCGCGATGTTATCGGCGGACACCCTTCCCACATATTCTGTTATTTTTACATATCTTTTTAATCGTCTTATGTTATCATTATTAACCTTTTGTTGAGCTTTATGTCGTCAGTTCCACAGAACTCATGTCACTGTCCTAGCACATCATAACTTTATTGAATTCAAATCAGTTGGTGATACACAGTGATGAGTTGTTAGTTTACTCGATGCACAGAGCATAGCAATGATTCCTTCGCAAAATGTTGGAACGAAGAGCCTAATTCCAGTCTTTCGCTCCCTCATTTCTTTTGGATGATATTTCTCTCTTTAATTATAATTGTTCTTATATAAGACACTCTAAATTGATAAGCTAATGAATACAGAGCTAAACGAATCTTTTAAATCTAAATTAATTAAATCTTATGCATGGAAAATAAATGTGATTTATTTTATTGTGCATGAAATAAGCAATAGCCACTATTAAAATTCTTCAGTTACTCTTCATGGATGATTAGTGCTTAACTTCAAATATCGAATCTAAAATCTGGTTGAAAGTTGGAGCAACAGAAGATGAATTTGTATATCCTTTAGAATTAAGAGCATTTCGTATTAGAATAAAGAATAAATGAACATTCATTATATTAAAATACAAATGAAAATGCAAGAGACATTTGCAAACTTTGTCTGAAGTCTAAAATAATTCATCACTCTTGCAGGGATATTAATAATATGATAACTCAACTATCCAAAATGGTCATTTGTATGACTTCATTATGAAATAAACACAGCAGGAGAAGTGTCCTATGGATTTTGATTTTGGCAAGCTATAGTACTTTCTAACTCTACTTAATATCTACCAGTTAGCTTGAATTCCTCTAACGGCCTATATAACACTATGTAAGTGCCAAATAGAGTTATCGCCAGCGCAAGAATAGAAGACAGCAACACAAATAAATTCAGAGTATCTAAAAGTTCATTTAGTTTGGTTTCTTTACTAAGGCAAAGCACGCGAGGACTACCTGCCTAAGAGGAGAGATAACTTCGTGGAGGACTTTCTAAGGAAAACTGACTCGTATTTATGTTACAAGTAGAAATAAACACGAAAATGCACATGCAACCAGCCTGTTCGCCTAGAATCCAACCGAGGTCAAACTACCAGTGTTCAGCGACTGCTAGCGAACAAAAGTTCATTCAAGTCACAAATTGTAGTTTAACTTAAAATAATCTACTGCACAAAAAATTAATATTCACTAGTTTGCGAGCAAATATACTCTTGCTTGCTTAAAGCCATTAATAATTCATAATTCTAACTATTTAATTAATTAGATACCTAAGGATGGTTTAGCTATCCAATCTATATTTCTTATTTACCTCAGCAAACTCTCGAGTTTCAGATTTAATAGAATACCACTTTTCATGCAGTTACGTTTTTTGACTGACATATTTTGGACAAAGGTTTCAAAAAAATTTTTAATTCCACATTTCTAATGTTTATGACGATATTAAGAATCATAATGTTTCAATAGCATGATTGCTTATTTATGATACACATCAAAAGGAGTATTTTTAATTTTAAAATTATTTAATGTATCAAAAATTTAAGTATTTAAATAATCTTTTATGATTATTTTATTCGTAAATATTATTTTTTTTAATTATTTACTTTTTGTTGCACTCATACCAGAGATTCGTTTCCTTAGAAACTGATCGCAACATCAGCAGCTGATTTTATTTCCATTTCAGTACAAGAAAACTAAAAACAAACAAACATGTGATATAGTCATTCTAATTACCTTTTGATTTTCAACAACTCTAAAATTTAACATAAATATTATTGCTAAATTTGCGTTTTTCTCGATCTTGTTTTATTTAGATTTGTTACTGAAGTTTCAAATCCAAAAGGAAGTAACTGCGAAATATTTTCTAAGCGTCCAATTTTTAAAATGCAGAAGAGCGCCAAGTAATATTTATATAAAATCAATACAATTCAGCAAATCATGCAGAGTCAGAAATTGATATTTTTTTGAAAAATATTAGAAAAGGTTTGCATTAAATGTGACAGCAATGAAAGAAAAATATCTAATTCTAGGTAGTTATCTGTTACTCATATAATACCGTCTCTTAGTTCCAATTAAAAAAGTCAAATCTTTCTTTTGCTAGTTAAATTTTTAGGCCGTATAGTTTAAATCATTTCTTTCAATCAGAGAAGCTCAAATGAAGGTTTTAAAGACTTCTACCTAAGATAGATTTAATAAATAAAAGTGAACTCATAATTATGTAAAACTTTTGCGAAAAAAAAGTTCGTTTAAATCCTTTATAATTATGCATACAAATGAATTATTTGTATGCATAATTTTAAAAATTGTATTGATTTTATATAAATTATATGTACGACCAAAATTTGTAATCATATTTCGTAGCTCAAATCCTCATAAGAAAAATTTAATTTCTGTTTCTTGAAATTTATTTTACTAGAAAGAAGAAAACTTTTTTACTGGCTTTGAGCAGAGCAAAGAATTGCAATTGTTAGTGTGCAATGTGAGAAAAAATACAAATAATATCTGTCTATGGGTGACTCATATAATGAAAATAAATAATTTCATCGCCAATACGCTTCCAAATTTTATCTCCCCAACAGAATTGTATCGGTCCGGAATAAAAACATAAAGCAAGCAACAACAACGGAACTTTCTATTCTGCTCATCTTTTGTCTGAAACAGAGCACATGGACTAGTTTCTTTCCTACAAAATACGATTTTGCATTTGTAAAACAGTCTCGTGCTAAAGGATACGGATAGAATGATAAGAAAGAAGGAATAGAATGAAAGAACACAAGAGTCGAATTGAATAGATATAAAGGCAATGCTTGGGATTTCTTTCTTGATTTGATAGCCATTGTAATCGTAGATCTGTATATGTAAGACTGTATTATTGATACATGAAAGCTAACAGGCATGCCTCAGGCCTTAAATTCCAATACTGCTTCCTATCCATCTGTAGAAGAGATGCTGCCAAATTTTGCGTTGAGGTACTCAGAGAATATAAATAGCTTTTATGATAACATTTATTTTCTTATCAAACAGAAATGGATAGGGATTTTAAAAATGAATAAAAAAGCTACTAATGGCGAAGTCATTACTTTCATCCAATTTCGTATTAAAAATTTAAATGGAAGCAAAGAATCTTGTCTTAAAATACAATCTTAATTAAGTTAATTTTGATAAATAAACTTACTTTCTTGTAAAGATATAGTTTCCTGAAATAATAAATCGTTTTAAATAATCAGGTACTCAAGGGCGGTTTAATTTAAATAAAACAAACAGAAAACTAACTTTGTGAAAACATTCTCGCTCATAAAAGAAAATTGGGATCTTGTATGATTTTGCTTAATCCAGCTGCGGGAAATAGAGGCCAAGAAGATAAATATAATACTTCAAAACAAAGGGAAAAATGAAGTTTAGGTTTATTTGGCATCATGGAGGAAAAGAGGAATAATAAAGCAAAATGTCCTGTACTAGATGAGTAGCATTAGGTGTTAGAAACATGTTTTGCAACAGAGCTACGAATATTCGTAAAAAAGTATTAATTAAATATTTTAAAGACAGTGTTAACGTAATCAAACAGAAACATTAAAAAAAATAAAGACTCATATAAGTACATTTTTTGCCTTTAACCGTTTTTAGGAAATTATAAATTGGTGAAATTTGAAAAATTAACTAAGATTTTAACGCTTTGCTGATAGGCAACACTTAAACAATTAGCTGTGCACGAGGCCACGAGGAAGACCGCACGTTTTGCATAATGGCAGAACTCGTCAAAAACCTTGTATGAAGAAGCGTGCACCATGAAACCTATCCATCTAAGAATTTTGGAAAGGCTCAGATTTGGATCTTCCAAACGTCAAAAAATTGTCTAGCGTAATACCACCAGCGCCACGGAATAAATACAGTAGGCTTGGAATACCAAAGCTGTGGCCTTGTGCCATGGAATAAATATAGTGGTAGTCATCATCTGTATTCTTTTCGAAATCTGTAACAGGCTGAAATCATCACCAAAACCTACATATGGTAAGCAAAATATTGAGTTTTCCCGACACTTGTATGGGAGTACGGCTAGTCACTACTCTTCCTGCAAACATAATTTCTTCTTTTCCATATTTGTTGTCTAATAATTTTCTTTTGACGAAGAAGGGAACAATAGTGGTTTAAGATTCGAAGCACTAAAAGTTTTCAAACCCTAATTACTTGTACTAGTTAATTTTTTAGTTCTTGTTCAGCACTACTGCTGTTTGCTTTTCGGTTCAAATATGGAAAGTACTCTCACTTCTTAATTTAAGGACTTAATGTATTTGGAACTACATTTATTGCAGTATAAAGCTCAGGGAATTATATTTGAACACCTAAAAGAAGCATGGAAGAATCATATTTACATTTCGTGGGTTTGATTGAGAAATGTCAAAATCAATGGCGCCTTAGCAAGGAACCGAAATACAAATCTTTCCGCTACTAGCTGGCGAGTAACGATGTGTTAGTCGTTGCACTACAAAAGTATGCACAAAAATATGGCACAATTCAGAGCATTTCCACCACATTTAAAGGTGTTTGGCTAAAGTGAACGAGACCCAATGGGGAAATTTACGTGGTGGCGAGTTATCAATTTTCAGAAATACAAACTATAGCCTTTTTAACCCCTGATTAAAAGTTTTTGGGAGAAAGTATAGATTGTTTTGTACCTTAAACAGTATTCTGCAATAATCTGTAGACATACCTAAAAGTTTTAAAAGAACACATTCTGAATGTATGAAACAAAAGATTTGTTTCTATTTATTAGACTGAAGCAAGTTTTCATCGCATGATTTCAGTTCCGAATTTCTTCGTTAAGACGAGGTTTTATTTAAACATACATTTTCGCTGCTTCTCATGTACTCACAGACTAAAAGTCAGGTAATTTAGATATATGTTCCTGCATTCCTGTAGGATCCAAAATATTCTTTCTTGCTTGGAATTTCATTTTTCTTATTTTTAAAAATTTACTTCATTCTTTATAAGTTGAGCTGTTACGCCGTTTTAATTCCACATACTAACCTTTAATTTGATTTGCGGTTTCTTGCAGCGATGGATTTTATTACCTGCATACTTCTTCTTTTGAAGAGGTCTTCCTCTTATTACAAGGTATTTTCTCCCTTCTTTCCGCGCTCAACAGCGGCCGAGCGGTAAAGTCGCTGAACACAAAGTTTGGTCGCGAGATTCGAATCTCGCGTATAGGCGTTTTCGTGGTTTTTCTTATGCGTAACGTGTATACGAGCCAGTTCCCTTAAAAAGTCCTCCACGAAGGCATACTTCCCCCTAGGCAGATAGCCTTCAAGGCTTTGCCATTTAATCACATAAACCAAACCCTTCTTTCCGCATGCCTTCGTGGTGTGCTGGAAGCTTCTTCCATGCGTTTTCGAGAAGTCCATGGTTCGAATCTCGGAGAGCACTGCACATTTTCCACGTCTCCTGTTTCAAAATAGCCTAATTACTCTACATGATAACCATATGAAAATCGTTTACTCAGATGAAGAAAATAACTTTACACAGTTCTGTAAAGTAAACATGGATATAATTCATTGTCCTAAAAAAGGAACACAAATACATAAACAATTAATTAAAATAATTAAATTGAAATAGCATATTTTCTTTCGAAATGGGATTAAAAGGCTGTCTAACAAGGGTAAAATATTAAAAAATTAAATTAAATGCATGTGGCAAAAAAAGGTTGAGACCAGTTAGTTGGTGTACGAGAAAATGTACTTATCTATCAAAGTAGTGTCATTAACACCAGTTAATTTTTTCCCAAGATGATGCAAATCTCTACCGTAACATCTCTGTAAATACCACTGGAGTAAAATCTGGCTGCCTCTGATTTTATCTATGCATCATCACTGTGCTGTCTTATACAAATGTTATTTCTTAGATCACACACACAAAAGAAAATTAATTCTAGGAAATAAGATGGATATATTAGCAGTTCTCATTCCAAGGCGATATTTGCATCAAAGGTCATTTTTCCTGTCTGTGGTCAGGTATTGCTGTGAGTAAACTGCATATTATTCCTGTTCATGGTGTTGGCTGTTTTTAAACCAAGGAATTGCCGATATAATCTCGTCTATAATGATTTGATTTTGAGGCGGATATTCTTAACATATGATACCATTTATTGTCCGTAATATTTATAAGCTTCTTGGAACTGAGTAGAAGCTTTGCAGCATGCCGAATGGAATCTGTCACAGCACACAACGACGGGATAGTTTATTTATTGTGCACTGAACTCGTTTTTATCATGCGTTAACAAGAAATTCAAAAATGATTTCTTTCTGTGATGATAGATTTATGATGAGCAGATAAAATGTTTCTTACTCTCTGTTTGTGCAGTACCCATTTGCTTCACTTTTCCATATAAACCTTCCTGAAATTTGTTGCAAACATGTAAGGCATCTTCATCTATAAAATTTTCATAAGATTATTATGACAGATGGTCTTCTGGATTAAAGAGCATCACCCAGCGATTCATTATCTGAATGGAATTTTCGGAAGCAGTTTTGCACTGCAGATTGTTATTAGAGTGTTTCCAAATTCAAAGTTTACTTTGTAGCATGTTCTCAAAAGAGTTGGTGCCGAACTTTAATCCTAACCCCCCCAAAAAAAAATCGAATAACGGTACTCTTTAAGGACGTAATCAATGCCCATCTTCTGTTCGACAGAAACTGAACTGAATTTTAAAATACTTCAGGCATTAAACCTAATCTGCGGACTTACTTCTTGTACGTGTGTTATCTATGCACGTGCATGTACGATCACATTAGTTCTTGCAGCTAACAATATTAAAAGGCAACAGAACGTGTTTTTCGTTAATCGATACACAAAATTGTGAAACTGAAATTGAATTACCATAAAGGGCCATCAGTGAGGAATAACTATGCTCCCTGCAAAGGAAGAGGCCTCCTGAGTTCGACTTGCTTTCTTGATTTTCCTCATGTGAAACTTAAATACAAACCCGAGTAGCTTACTTAATGTGATGTTGCACAATGCACACACGACAAAATGCACAATTTAGATTGAAAAATACTGTACCTGAGAATTAAGTTTAAAGTTTGTTATTATTGATGCATTAGGAATTAGAAAAAATGTGGAGACCGAAAAATACCATGTATGAGGTGCAAAAGGTTTTAGATATTTGAAACAGAAAAAACGTCTCCCTCAGAGACACGTTATGCAGCATAAGCGTTTTAAGATCTTTCAGATAAATGAATATTTGCTACTTATGTCTTTATTTTTCAACAAAAGAATGAAAAATTAAAACATAAATACGTATTATTAATTAAGGAAACATCTTAGTAATTATTATATTTCATCATCACCATGGATATCATCATATATAATAAATGGATGCTTTCATTTAAGGAGATTTTTTTTTCTTTTTTGTTCCTTAGTTTTTGCTTTCATATGGGCCGCAATTACCGGATCTGATAAGATCAACATCATGTACTGTAATCAATCTCTAAATATTCTTCGTGGGGAATAGGCATGGTGATTTTGCGTAGCCTCCAGAACATGTTTGGGTAATTCCTCTACAGGCATCTTTGGACAATTCCTCTACAGTAATGATTTAGTATTTTCGATATCATACATAAGTAACATATGTACAGATAGAATAATTTTATGCTATTCGCGCAGCTGGATCAGTAGTACTCTGGCATATAAAGTAGTATTATAATTTGAGAAGAGTCCAAATACATTATTTCCATTTTCTTCAGTTTTCGCGAAACTCGCACTCTTAGCAACTTTTACCACTTCGATAACTGCCCTTTTCCTATTCTTTATTAAGTACTTCTGAGCAGAAAAAAAAACTTTCTTTGATCTGCTTCGAGTTTGGGGGTAGATTCTTCTTATTGATTCGGATATACTGGTCGACACTGGTAGGTAAATTTCGGAATTCATTTATTTATAGTTTTTCTGCTCAAATGCTTCACAAATCTTTTTATTTTTCTTCCACTCTGCATTCAGTTTCAAAACAAACACTTCTAATACAGTTAGTTTTTAAACGTATTTCAATGTCTGTAGAACATTATTTGCTTACATTTGTACCAAATATATTTATGTAACTTTGTATTACACTTAAAATGTGATAGGTGAAAGAAATTTCCTGTTTTAATAGCATTGAAAGGCAATTTTTATCAATAATAATCTCTGTTGTGTAATCCGTTAAATGAACATCCTTATTCTTATCTGTAAACAAAATTCTCTATTTAACAAAATGCTCAAAAGGGAATCTAACTTCTTTATATTAAACTCGTTTTAAGGAAGATTAGTAAACAAAGGTAAAAATAACTCGACATTCTACGGCACTTTCTTGTTTTGGTAGGTCTTATTAAAAATGATTATTTAAAAAAATATTGCATAAATGAAAATATTTGCGCATGTTTGAGTTAAGCTTAAAATAAATTAACAGAAAATATTATTATAAGATTTCAATATGAAATGCCATACTTCTATGGAATTTATATAGTAGCTACAGTAGCAATAGAATTCGCCAATTCAAAAAATCCTTTATACGAAAAAAAGTGCCCATCCATTCATGAAATGTATCAGTTCGTAACTTTAGATGAGCAGTCTCTTGTTTTAAATACCTACTTTAGAAGCCATCTGGGCATTTTATATTTTACCTTAAAGAACAATTCTGGATGGCGCAGGTGCAGGTGTTATTTTAAAATACTTTTTAGCGCTTTTGTGTTTTTATACATGTTGTTACCAAGTCAACAACTGATTATTTTCAATCTAAAGTGGGCATTTTGCTGTGTGTGCAGGGTAATATGAACCTTCTTTCCCGAAAACCGCCCTTTATGAAAGCTCTCATCCTTTAAGCAGATATTCATAGGGTATTTTATAATGATAATACTCTAATCTAATTTAGCACTCCGGTTATGAATTTCATTGTGGATTTTTATTAAAAGGTTAAACGATATCTTAGTCTGATTTCAAATGTTACTTACCTGTGAAATAAAATTACGAAACCTTCAGAGAAGTAAAATTGCTTTCAAGCATTAAAAAGCTCAATGCAATATCAAACAGGTCTCATGCGGACTATTGAATGGCTTTTACAGAAGTAGGAGTGCCACATGATTTATTGTAAAGTGAAAAGTAATTTTTATAAATTTCAAATAACATTTCATATGTTTCAGTAGGGGTAGAGTAGGTGAAAACAAAAGACTTACCTCGGTTGATTGTGCCAAAACGCATCTGCCTAAGGGAAAGGATACCTTCGTCGAGGACTTCTAAGGAAAACTAACTCATATTCATTTTATACAGATGAAATACCTATGAAATAAGCCTCTTCGCTGGAGTTCGAACTCTGGCCGAACTACTAGTCTTCAGCTGTTTTAACTACTCGGTCAATGGTGGACAGAAGCGAAGGAGAAAACCTGCAGTTGAATGTTAATAACAAAATTACGTCTATCATATTCGAAGCGTCGTGCAGCGAAGAGTTGAGCAGAAGTAAGAGTGAGCTGAAATCGCAAATTCACTACATAGGCAAAAAGGCATTTTCAGTGCATCTAGAGACACTAAACATTTTAATTTACATTTAACAAATTCTGCTTTTGCTGAAGCTGGAGGAGAATAGGCAATATTAAAATATTTACATTCGTTATCTATTCAACAAAATTTGCTAGACCTAAGAAGATTTTAAATAGAGTTTTACTAGACCAATGAATACATAGATGCTGAAAAAAAGGTGTTGAAAATATAAATTTTTCAAAAAGATAACAGAGTTTAATATCTTTGGATGCTCAGCAATATATTGCAGGCCATAGTTTCAGTTTAAGAAGCGGAAAAATTAAGGTAAGCTTTTTAAGACCATAAATATTTCAGGCATGTGATATCTGATTGTGGAAACACTCGAAAATGAATTTTTACATTAAAAACTCTACAAAATAAAGTTCTAACTATAAATTCTTTGTTTGTATTAGAGAAAATATTTGAGAAGACGAAAAAATGTATCGAAATTATTTAACATAAATTTATTTATGTTAAATAATTTCGGTGAATAAAACAGCCTGGTGAATAAAACAGCTGGTGAATAAAACAGCCACATTTTCCTTATTAAGGGTCGTATAAAATCGAGTTTTATTTTATGAAAATTATGAGTTTCATCAATAAAAATTTGGAAATTTTTATTTTAGTGGCTTTCCGCACGTATAGCGGAACGCACGGGTTAGGTGTATCAGTGTTTTCGTGGTTTTTCCCGTGTCCTGTGTCTTTCTTGTATACGAGTCAGTTTCCTTTAGAAATTACTCTATGAAGGCAACCCTTTCCTTAGGCAGATAGCTCTCGTGTGCTTTGTAGTAATCAAATAAACCAAACCAGTATGGTAAAGTTAAAAGAACGAAAGCGCCTAGAACGTAGATTTATTACGCCATTCACATGAGACCTTGATTTATTACAGATAGTAGTGACATTTATTTTTTCCTACTGGCTTTTCAATGTCCTTCCTCATAGCTATGACTAATTTTAAAATTGACTTGTATGTAAAATTTCAAAAGAAGGAACAAAGGAGAAAGATAAGAAAAAATTTGTTGCTTTCCCTTCTTTTTCTTAACTAAGATGAAACACAGTTCTGCAGTTGGCCCATTATTTTGGGCAATTTATTATTAACTACTTTTAAGAGACAAAATACAAACAAGGTAAATAAAAAGTTTGAGTTCTGCTTTGATGCTAGTTCATAGTCCTTTTAGATGTTGAGCTGAATTCTGAGAATTAATATTGCCAAATTTCTATATCAATACCATTTTTCAGGTAACAGTAATAATATAAATTATTATTTTTTCTAAAAATTAAAGAAATTAATTTTTTTCATAATTTAATTCCTATGAGTGTTTGCTATAATCAAAGAAGTTAAGTTATAACCAGCGATATATATTTGATTTGTTATCTGAGTTAAAATAATACGCCGAAAACCGATTGTTGGAGGTGCTAAGGCAACAAGAATGAGCATAATATTCATAATTTTGAAGGATTACTTTTAAAGTTTTCAATATAGAACCTTTTCTTCTTCAACTGCAAGTCTGCAAATTTAGAAATATTACGCTCATTCTTGTTGCCTTAGCACTTTTAATAATCGTTATTCAGTGTGTTATTTTATTCAAAGTTTCCAATAATATTGTTGTTATCGTTTAACTGTAGGAAAGTGTTTTTAAATCAGCAACTTTAAACTTGGCTGTGAGAAAAGAGTTGCAAATAAACTTTCATCAAGCATTCAACTGGGTCATTCTTACGTAATTTCAAAAGTATATCACATTTTAATGCAAATCCTTAATTTTAGCTATCCTTAATTTTAGACCTCCATTCCTTTAGTTAGTAACTCTTGTGTTCTGTGCCTTAATCAACCAGCCAACTTTTATCCAATGTTTTACGTACATTGGATACAAAGAAATAACTGCGTGATAAAACGTACGCGCAAACAAACCAGATATTACCCCAAATGTATTACCATAAAAAATATGAAAAATAACACTCTCCATCATGAGATAAGTGTAAAAAATAACACTTCTGATAACTTCAAATATAGGTACAGTAAGCAAAATCACAGTGAAACGAAAAAGAAGGTATTTGAATTCTTATCAAATGGAAATGAATGCCATTAAGCTTAGTTACTAAATACTGCAAATGTGATACACGTCGAATTCAAGAAAAAAGGCCTGACAGGAAGATTTTCTCTGCCTTTTAAATATGCCGGCAAAGATTATATGTGCTAAATTTTATTGCGCTTTCGGCTGAATTTCAAAGTCATTATTGGTCCTTGCCATTTTTGGTTCAAAGCCATTTTTGGCCCGTGTAACACTACATCTGCCCTCATTGAAAATCAACTTATTTCTAACAGAACTAAAACAGGATCGAAATGAGTGAAATATTACTTCCAGTTTACGAACGATTTAAGAAATCTGTCAGAAGTTATTGTGTTCATCATACTATAAACTATAAACAGTTATCAAATGTTTGCCGATTCAGACATCAATACCGTTTTTCTTAACGAGACTTCTCACTTCAAAGATCTGTCCGTCGCATCTTAATTTTTTCGCAAATAGCATCGCGTCCTCCCACTATTTCTGCCTGTATTTCGTTAATAACATTAAACTTGCTATTAACTTTAAAAAAATTAGGTTTACGAGCTGGATCTAAGTCACACATTATTCAATAAATCAAATACTAAGACGCAAAGCAAGCACTCTCTTGTCATATGAATCGTGGCAATGAGGAAGTACTCACACAAAGAGAGAGGCATTCGCCTTGCGTGCCAGACTGTATTCCATTCTCATCCATGAAATCGTGAGTTCTCCGTGATCTGCAAAGTGTTTTAAATGAGCCACCTGAAGCGGGTATATCCCAGGGGAGCTACCTAATGAGAACTGCATAACGTTGTAGAGGATACTGCCTTGCACGCACACACATACACATATCCACGTGAACTCTACCTACCCTCTATAACGCAAAATAATGAGTAACGTTGGGTGTGGACCTTGATTTGGCAAATGACCGGGTGGGACTTGCTCGGGGCTGTCTAACACCATAATCATAGATCTTTACTTTCTGCAATAAGAATTCATTTACAGCCTCCTCTTTCTCATGAAAGGATGAAAAATAACAATGATAAGCATTTGAGAGAGAAAGAAGAGTACCAGTGGAGCAGAAAAAGTCACATCTTTATATCTTCATGGTGAGTATTTTATCCCCATCCACGCTTTATGCAGCAAATGAAAGCTGCATACGGTAGCCAAAGGTGTGGTAAATGTTGTATCTAAATGTAATAGCTGAAAAGTTTATTAAGAAGGAGTTTTAACGCTATTGGTTGGTGTGTTTATTACAATATTGTTCAAGAAAATAATTTTTAAATTTAATTTCTTTCATTCTTTTATGCTAATTCCTGGAATTTTTAAGGTTTAAAAAAAAAAGAACTCATTTTTATAGAGTCACCAAAACATCTCGCGCATTCATTAGAATTCCTTGCCAAAATTTATTGTACAAGTTTATCTCTTATTCATCTCAATTTAGGCATGATGGCATTAAAAGCATAATTCAGTAGAAATGAGAGATATTTCTATTATGCGTGGTTTTAAAGTTATAAAATGAATAGAACACAGTGATGTTGAAGTACGAAAGAACTGAGCTATGTGGAGACGAGAAAAATTTTCCGAACTCTGGGGAATACATATTTTTGCAGGTAAATTATTTATAATTGAATATTTATTGTGGAATTTGTGGGATTCCAGAAACCAAGCGGCACGAAAATCGTTTTAGCTGATAGTAATAGAAAGATCAATAAAACCTGGAAAGCATTATTTCAACTGCCTGAATTAATAATAGACCTTCGAAATATCCCAAAAAAAGGCGTACAACAGTAGCTAACGAAAAAAGGCTCTGCGATTTATAAACCTGCCGCTTTTCACTAGTCTGTTTCAATCAAGGTATTTATAATGCATTCTTGTGTAACAATTTCTACATTTGAAAATTTTTCAAAGAAATAAAATTATCAGTCATTTCAGGATCGGGAGGTATGTTTTTCTGGGGTAAATAATTTTTTTTTTTAACATTTCAAAATATTCAATAAAATTTTTGCTTTAAGTTCCATCTTAACAAGAGTTTATTTTAAGAATTTTGAATGATATTTCTACAAAGAAATCTGTATTGAGTTATATGAGAGTATTGCATGATTAGAATAATCTTGAATATGATCTCATTTTTTTTTTTCAGTAGAATAGAAAGACAAATATTGAGATAGATGTGTTAAGTTATACGTTTTTTCTTGATTTGCTTTTATGTTATTATCGCATTCTGTATTTTCTGTTTATTGCCTTAAGCCTGTGGTTTTAAAAATGTGGAACGTAGGCCATATCAGGACCATCAAGACCATTACGGTTTACATATTGTAGAATCGTTATTTTGATCCAGGAGTACATGAAAAATGAGCAGTACTCTAAACGGGACTCGAACCTGGAACTCTCGAATACGCACCGAGTGTACTACTGTTACACCACGGAAGCATGCTAGAAGGAGAGAGAAAATACCTTATATATGCATATGCCTCCTTTTAAAGGTATCAGGGAACCCAATCGCCAAATCCTGGCGGTGATAAATTAACGTCCACTACCCTCTTTTTTTTTTTTTTTTTTTTTTTTTTTTTTTTTTAAGTTCGGGCGCCACTGTAGAGTCATTAGGATTTTTGATGCAGAAGACGTGAAAAATGTGAAATACCCTGGCCAGGACTCGAATCTGGCCCTCTCGAATACGCGCCGAGTGTGCTACCGTTACACCACAAAGGCATGCTGGAAGGAGGGAAAAATACCTTATAATATCACTCTTGGATTATTCAGCTAATTCAGTGTAGCATTTTGCACTAGCTCTCACAAGTGACGCCAGATCGTTTTAAAAAGATAAATTCCATTATTAAACATTATAAATAAAGATGTAATTATTGACATCTGAGTAAGTTTATAATTAGTTAATAATCTCTGAATTTTAAATAATAAATTCTGAAAAATAAACAAAAAGCTTTTAATTAAAAAGTCTGACCATCTGATAATAACCCTTATAATGCTGTGATTCTTGATCAGTTTTAATTAGCAGTCACTGCTCTAAACAGTTCTCAAGAAGTGATGTACACTCTTAAAACATGCTGCACCATTATTAACTTTTTTTTTTTTTTTTTTTTTTTTTTTTTTTATGTTTACTACTAGTTAAATTGAAATTTCTATCACCTACAAACGCTTCAAAATATGTATAAAACAACTTCCATATTTTAGACACTTTAACGTTATCTCTAAATAAAAGGCAAATATTTTATTATTTTCTTGAACTTAAAAATTAACTTTGATTCTTAATTTATTTATGCGCTGTTTTATTTCAGTTTTGCACGTAAATTTTACCTCCATTCTAGTATATTTCTTTAAATCGTATCTTAACATTTTATTTACTCTAATTTATTTCCTTTCTTTACTAATTTACTGTTGCTTCTATTACCCAGCTTTCATTCCGTCCATTCTTTCACATTGTCCGCAGCCGCCCAACGGAATAGTGGTTAGTGACTCTGACTAGCATGGCGAACGACCTGGGTTCGAATCCCGGAGAAGACATGGATGTTTGTAGATGTATAGCGGCTTTGGGGATACTCTAAACATAGGGCGAGCCGAAAGTTCTATCGTCTGGTTTGGTGCTAGGGGAAAGTGGTGGGAGACTCTCGGTCTCGTTCCCTGACGTGCTGTATTTCAAAAGTGGGGTAGAACTGAACAAAATCGTACTGTCATCTATATGGGGAACCCACCAGCGGCCGAGCGGTAAAGTCGCTGAACACTGGTAGTTCGGTCCGAGGTTCGAATCCCGCGAACGGGCTGGCTGCATGGGCGTTTTCGTGGTTTTCCCCATGTGTAACGTGTATACGAGCCAGTATCCCTTAGAAAGTTCTCCACGGAGGCATTCCTCCCTTTAGGCAGATAGCCCTAGTGTGCTTTGCCGAAATTAAATACACCACCACACACCAAATCTATATGGGGTCGAAGGTTCAGAATAAATTTCTTGGGGTTATTCTGATGACGTCAAACAAGTGACATCAGTCACAACAACAACATATCGTATGCTTAATTCATTTCTTTTGACTGCGTTCTTATTAGCGTCATCACTTGCTTAGACGAACGTTTCTTTTGATTACTTGTGATTTTAGAATAAGAATATATTTCATTTCTTTACAAATAATCATTTCTAATCATTTTTAATGAATTTAATCATTTTTAAATTCGCAGTTTATCTAAAATCTTTACTTAACACATTTCAGCCTTTGCTTCCACACACGAGCATATATATATATATATATATATCATTTCAAAACTACTCATGTTACAGATTTTAAGAAAAAAAACTTCTCTATTTGATAGTTTTGTTTCCATTTTTAAGTTTTTAAATCAAATTTTAATTTACGTGTTTTGTTTTTACAAATGTTGTATTACTTTTTTTAATCATGTTTTCGGATTCAGTCCACACAAACCGAAAACATTTTATTAGATTTTGAAGTTATTTTTGTGCTTGTTAATGAATTTTGCTATTATTTTTATGAATGTTTTCAAAATTGGCACATATTTTTTTTCCAATTTTAAATTAAAAAGTATTGTTTTCTGAGATTATTTTTAAATTTTAAACTTTAATTTGGACTTTGTCAGTTCAGAAACAGGCTATTTTATTTATTTGCTTCATTCTTTGCACCAACCCCCTGATGACGTTGCAGCGAAAGATGTAAATATCATTTTTCATATTTGTTTTTTGGCGTGTTTTGCCCCCCCCCCATTTCTTGAAGCTTCTCTTTTTTTTATATCTACATGGTTTTCTTCCGAAACTAATATGACATGAGCTTTAAACGTATTTTCTTATTTTAGTTCATTTTGCATTATATATTTATAATCCAAGTAACTCGATGTCTTTTCTTATCACAAGTTTTTCTTTTTATCCTACATCATAGTTTTATGTCACAATGGGGGTTTTCTCTAATTATTTTCGGCCCACCAGCGGCCGAGCAGTAAAGTCGCTGAGCGCTGGTAGTTCGGTCCGAGGTTCGAATCCCGCGAACGGGCTGGCTGCTTGGGCGTTTTCGTGGTTTTCCCCATGTGTAACGTGTTTACGAGCCAGTTTCCTTTAGAAAGTCCTCCACAAAGGCATACCTCCCCTTAGGCAGATAGCCCTCGAGGCTTTGCCATAATCACACACACGCACACACTAATTATTTTCAATGATAAATAGTTTCAATAAAATAGACAAATAAATAGTATCAATAAATTCATAGTTTTAAATTTGTAGTTTGCGTAAATTCATTACTTAGCAAAGTTTTAGGTAAAGCTACAAAACCGATAGAATGATTTTCCATTTCAAAATTTTGTTGCTCTAATGTTACTGATTTTAAGTATTTCTTCCTCTTTTTATTTGTCTTTTCTTATTTTAATTTTATGCTTTTCTAGATCAAATTTTCGTCTGTTTATTTTTTTCCCATATGCTGGATTGCTTCTGGTTTACATGTTTTTTAGACTCAGTCCGATTAAACTGAAAATTATTATTATTTAATTTTGATGCCATAACTTCGTTTAAATGTGTTTAACCCAGCCTATGGGATTTCAAAATTTACATATGGTTCTGTTTTTGAATATCTTGGATTGCTTGTATTTGCAAATTTTATTTTTTGTACTCGGTATTCTCAAAATTCTAATTTTATTTTTTAAATTTGTTTTCGATGCTATAATTTTGCAATGCATACTTCGGCCTGTAGGGTTTGGACTAATAAAGATACTGATTACTTTTATTGTTTTCCTGAGAATATTTTAAATTTTAAACTTTGTGTTTTTGTTGGTTCATGCTGATTCATTTATTTGTTTTGTTGCACCAACTCTTTGATGAAGGTGCAAAGAAGACGTAAATTTCTTATTTCATTTTTGGTTTTGAAGTGCTTTCTTCCCTTGCAGTTTGCCACTGGGGTTCTGTTATATGGTTTTACATATGCTTATTCCGAATTAAATATGGAATAAATTTTAAAAATATTAGTATTTATTTTGCATTATTGCCACCACTTGTAGCTGTTGTCAGCGCGCTATTGGGTTAGGCTTTGAACTGCTTTTTACTCTTTGTACTTTTCCTAAACACATGCATATATATATATTATGTAAGAAGTTTAACAACATATATATATATATATATATATAATTAAGCTCCTTACATTATTTAAATTATCTTTACGCCGTACCATACTAAAGAAATTTAAAAGGAAAAAAGAACTGGGTTGATATATAAAAGGCAAATAAAGTCAAAATATAAAATTTATTTAATTTTGATAACTAACGTAGTTGCAGAGAAGTGTACTTAGGGATTTACCTTTTATTAAGTAATTCACGCTATAGGTATTTTTATGAACACTATTTTTAAGAAAATTTATATGCCATATGCTTTGTCTCTTCTCGTTAGCAAACAATTAATGAACTTAAAATTAAAGAAATGCAAAATAGACAGTTATTTTCTAATTCACTGATCTTTGTAAAATAATATTCTTTCTAAAGGTATTTATCGGACATTCGAGTTATACCTATTATTAAGCAATCGCAAAAAATCTTCAATTGATTTTTCACCTAAATTCATTTGGTTCTAATTTTATTGACACCCCTACTAAATGAATAAATATCTTTGTTAGTTATTTCATCAAAATATTATTATTTCACAAATTATATTTTTATTCATAAATTAACATTAAACTAATTAAAACTGTAAAATATATTTACAAAATTATAATTTTACATATTTTTAATGTTCGTCCTTGTTAACATTTTGGCTGACTGAGATACAACTCTCCATAGGTAAAATGATCTTCGTACTGAAAAAAAAAGCACACTACTCCAATGAAGCCGAACGTAATACCTGTATAGCATCATCCGGATCTATTCCACTTTCTCCAATTATTTTAAAGTAAGCGAGAAAAAGCAGTCTTCCATCTCCTTCCTTGTAATAGTTTTATTTAGTTCGAATAAGGAAACAGTGCTAGAAAATGACATGATTCAACCCAAAGATTAAATATTTTGTAATAAAAGCAGCCTAATCTTGTCTACTATGTATCATATGACTTTTAGTAATTAATTAATATTTCATTGTAGATAAAATATGCACATAAATTTAACGTCGCATTAAATTATTAACATTGTCATTAGACAATACCTTTGAGTCTACTGTGAAATATCTCGATGAAAATCTTGTTCACCCAATTCTCTCCCGGGTCACTAATGATCTGCGACACACGTACGCATATATAAGCAAACGTATATTTTAAATATTATGCATATACTTAAAGAGCAAGCTTAAGAGGGTGTTGAACCATTTCAACAGAACCTTCTTTCCCAACACAACTCAACGATTGCTTGTTTTGAGCACAGCAGAAGCTTACTTCATCAATCTTCATTTGGACCGCTATCGGAGAGCTTTATTCTCATACACTACTTCTCCCGACGCCCCCTTCACCCTAGAGAAAGCGCAAGGGGGCCGATGGGGGCGGAACAGTCTTCACCCGTAATGGACAGTTCGAAGATTTTTTTTTTTTTTTACCTCGCTTCCAAAACAACTCTCTTGATCGCGGATCCAGCTAGATGGAGCAGCCGTAAAGTGAAGAAAGCGTTTAGGTAAGGAATCTTCAAGCGTCGGAAGATGATAATGCCCCCAACCCCTTAAAAAAAGTATTTTGTCTTTACTTGAGATTTCGTTTACGTCTCTGGCATGCTCCTTGTGATTTTTCCTCCACTACCTCACTCAGCTTTTTTTTTTCCCCTTCTCTTCATTATTATTACACTTTCGGTTATCTTTACCATTCTATGCCTCCATCTGGGATTTGAATGTGAAGTGATGGCCTAGAGCTAAAGAACTTACGCACTTATAGGTGATATATAAATATAAAAGTGCCCATACACTGCTAGTCCATCCAACCGAATTTCGATGCTCTCTTAGCATTTCACGCTAAAAAGCATAAAGTGGAGGGGTTAAAAGAGCCCTAAAGAATACATATCTTTGCTCTTGGATACCAACAATGACTTTGCGGCTAATGTTCACTTTTTCTGACTTAAAACGCTTTTGGTTTCTACTGTTTTGAAAAGATGGCCTAAAATGTTTGCAGTGTCGACTGCCCTTAGAATCTGAACAATAAAAAGTGTCATGCTTTATTCATAGTTGCATCTAGTTGCTAGATTACTTTCATGTTTAATCTCCTTCCATTGCGCATTTTCTCCTCACTCTCAGTGCTAAGTTCTTCTGCAACGTATGTGAACATGAATAACATGCAGCTTGTTTTGGTCAATAAATACAACTTCGCTTATCAATTATTGTAAATAACGTAAAGTTGTGGCTTTTATTTAAATGTAAGGAAGGAAGCTGAAACGTAAACTCCAGAATTGCGTTTTACAAATGTATGGAAGGTAGGTTGCAGGAGAAAAAATAATTGTTCTCTATCTTCGTTAAGTATCTTGTGATTTTTTAAATAAACACATTTATAGCTATAACCACAAATCCAGGAGGGCAGCAATAATTATAAATTCGATCCTTGAAAATAGAATGGATTTGATGAACGGTTCATAGTAAAGGACTGTATAAAATATTATCTTTACTTAACACAATTTACTTAATAAAATCTTTATTTAACACATTTTAGGCTTTGCTATATACAGAGACAGGAATTTTTTTCGATGTCAGGAAACTGAAGAAATGAGCAAATACCTCGGAAGGACTCGCACCTCTCGAATACGCACCGAGTGTGATGACTATTACATCACGAAGGCGGGAAAAATACCTTGTATATTCCCCCTTTTAAAGGGCGACTGGGGATTAGGGGACCCAATGGCCAAATTCTGGTGGTGGAAAATCATCATCCACCACCATTTTTTAGCTCGGGCGCCACTGTACAGACATTTAGAATTTGTTCGATGTCAGGAAACTGAATAAATGAGCAATGTCCTCGCCGAGTATGGAACTTCGGAACTCTCGAATATGCGCCGATTGTGCTGACCATTACACCAAGAAGGCATGCAAAAAAGGCGGGAGAAATACCTTACATATATAGATTAATAATTTTATTTTACCAGAATCTTCTTCAAACAGTATACCTGAAAACTTCTCCATTTCTTTGAAGGATTTGCTAGCCTTCTGCACTAATTTATGATTTTTTTTTAATCCTGTCTCTCAGGCTGTTTAGTCGAATAAATCCAAAGTCGCAATTGTTGAGTTTTATAGGTCATCTTTTCTGTCATTGTTTAAACAAGTGAACTTTGTTTCTTTGTGATAAGAATACTTTACAGTACTAGGCATGCATTTTATATCTGCTGCAACGTTTTTCCCTATCTATCTAGCACTTTCTTATACTCTTTTTCTGCTTTGCATTTCAGTTCAAGCGGGCAGGGATTGAAGAATTTGATTTTTGATTGACATTAAAAATTGTTATCTTTTAAAATTTAATAAGAATTTATGAACTTTCAAAATCTATATTCATAGCTGACATTCCGTAGGGGGGTAGGAGAGCATTCGGCAAATGCCTAGAAAACAAAAATATTAAAAATTAAAAAAAATTATCTCAAATAAAATTGTGACTGTACGAATAAAATTTATGGCCTTGAATAAAATTTATTGCCTTCAATAAAACAGATATAAAATTATCTGCAGTTCAAAATGAAAAGAACTATTGAGTGAAATAGGAGAAAAACAAAAATAAAATGTTATTTTTTCGCTTATTATATATTTAGAGATTCTAAAGGCTTCTGAAAAAAATGGAACAGACATTCTAACGTACAAGAAAAAAGTTACAGTGAAGGCAATTGCAAGAAATAAAAAAAAAAATCTTTCGTTCTAATACTTTTTCACAGTATTTTCTCTCTCTCTGTGTTTCTATATATATGCAATAAAATGTTCTTTCTATCATAGATTAAGATAGTGATGGTAGCTGGATAATTACGGCAAAGATTCAGTCATAGCTGAACACATAATTTTATACATGTTTTTATATACAGTTTAACACATATATTTTTATATACAGTTTAATATAATTTCTATGTACAGTCTTACACATATTTTTACAAAAAATATTTCTTATAATACATAGGTAAATTAGCAAGAGATGCGCATTATGTATTCCATAATTATAAGATACGTTCGTATATTTATAGCATTACAGCACGCTTCAAATGGTAGTAACAGACATGTTGTTAGCAGGATAGAAGCAAGTTTGAGAAGATCATGGTTCTGATAATTGCTTAAGAGCAATGAATGTACTGTTTTTCTCAGAAAAGCGACATATTATTGCTCTATTGCTACTGGTTTAGTGCAAATGTCTACTTAATTTTAATTGGAAAAAATAATTTATTTTCACTCATACCATTTGTTTAAGTGCATATTTTATTTGCGTTATAAGCAACACACTGCAAATATTCAACTCTGAAATGAAGCAATTCAAAAAGTTTCACTAAGAATATTATTTTTTTAGTACATCAAGGTGATTGGATTATTGGAGTAAAGCAAAGCGTGAGAAGGTCTTTACCTAAAGAGAGCTTTGCTTCCGTGGAGGATTTTTTAAGGGATACTAACTCCTATTCAAGCTAGGAAAACACGGAAACTGATATTTGAATTAGGGATTAACTTATTTTACACATCCACCAGTCTTCAAAAAGATAAAGAATCAAAGAAAGAAAGTCCTTTTCAAGGCAAATAAGTTTAAATAGCAGAACACATAACAGTTACACTTCAGAATAGGGTGCTTAGCATTTAAAAAATCTCAGCTGTTGATCTTAGCAGTAATTAATATGAAACAAAAAAATAATAAAAAAGGGCACTTTTCCGTTTTGCCGGCGTAAACGATAACGTCGCCAATAATGGTACAACTGATGCCAAACGGAATATCTTCGCTGGTAACCTTTTATGCTTCATTTTCAAAACAACTCGCAGCCTTTTCTTATCAGATTGATTATTTCTTTCAATACTGGCATACAATTACATAGAATTTTACAAGATAGTTAAATTATTAGGAAATTTGTGCTTTCTTTGCGAAAACCCTGGCCGCTGTTCCACGCATGCTCTGTAGGATTCAGGTCAGGCGATCTAGCCGATTATGGCAGATGTGGAATAGTTTCACTCTACAACTAATTCCACACTCCTCGAGCTTTATCTGGGCAGGCGTTATCGTCCATAAATATTGCGTCGGAACCCATTGCAGCGATAAAAGAATGCACAAGAGGGTGTTGAATTTCGTCGTGATATCGATTGCTGTGACGGAACCACCAGGAACCATGTGTAGGTCGCTGCGGCCGTTTGTTGATATCCCAGCCCGTACAAATAGGCTTCATCCTTTGTAATGGTTCCTTTCGACGACGTTTGGAACCCGATAGCGGGTCCTTGCTGTTGAGAATCGTTCTGGTTGTTAAATCGAGACTTATCCGTAAAAAGCACGTTAACCACTGCTCTGGTATCTAACTGTGATGTTCACGGGCCCAGTTCAACTGCGCTCTGATTATGTGATGGGGGCAAAGGAATACAAACCACAGGTAACAGGACACAAACCATAGGTCGTCCCGTCCGGCGTACAGTCCACCTTTATGCAGTCGACTTGACACAGTTGGTAGGGATATGGGCCGTCCTGCAGTAACAGAGAGATGTGACGCCAGCTGTCGTGTTGTTAGTGATTTATGGCATCTTGCACAGAGCAACAGAAAGTGATCATCTGCCTCTTTGTGGTAATTTGTGGTAATCCTAATGTCTAGATCCACATCTCCTACAGTGGTTTTGATCCCCATTTCGTTACGATTCCACAGCTTGTTGATGATACTACGATGCACATTCAGCTTTCTCTCAACAGCGGATTATCTTTCACAGGCTTGCAACATCTTGACATCCCTCCAACATCTCTCAATGTGCAAACGATGTCTTCGGCTCATGCTTTCCTTTTTGGATATCTCGGATTACAAGGAACTATCGCTGCTTGCGTATGGACGCATAGGTCAGTCATGCTCCTTTTTAAGGCATTGTGGTGTGACTGCATGATTGAGTTTTATGCTAATTTTGTTTGCCTATTTGCATTCGGTGACGCAACTTCTGCCACACATAAAAATTAATATGTTTTTTTTTATTTCCCCTTTTTACATTCGTACCTTTTCTGTTAGTGTTTGTTGCTTATTTTTTGAGCACGAGTGTATTTACACTAGTGTTTTAAGAACTTCAGACTGAATCATTAAAATTAAAAGCATATTATTTAAAATTCTGATTAATTCATTCAATTTTGTCTCATTCTTGTCAAGTTTCATTTTTCATTAAAGAAAAGTCCGATACATTCGCTTGACATTTTGTATCATAAACAAAAAGATGTAACATTACATCTGTTGATAATACTGCAAATATCTGTTCGCATCAGTAGATGTGCCTGCAAACGATGCAAAAGCATTTATGTAAACGGCAGCTAGAAAATTCCAAAACTGATCATTGCCAGTTCCTTAACCATTCTTTTAACTTCAGTTCGCTAAAATGATCCAAAGGACTTTTTCAATCGGTAAATCAGCTTTTCTTCGAAAACTTCGGCTTTCAAAAACTATCGAATTCTGTTAAGTTTAAATCCACTCCGAAAAAGCACTTATGTATAAGGCAGCAAAATCTATAGATGATTATTATTGATCCCTAATGATTCTTTTAACATTAGTCCACTACACTTATTAGGAGGACCTCTTAATTTTGGAATTAAATTTTCTTTAAAGCCTTCCATATTCACGAAAATCTATCAAATTTAGCTGATGATTGTAATTCCGGTCTAGTTTCTCCAAATTTTTTAAAAGTTATTTTTATTAATTTGCAATCATATGGTTCCTATTTTGTTCAACAGATATTACTAGATATGTTACTTATTTTTAATTGTTTATTGATTCATTTTAGTTCGCTTACTTATTCGCCATTTATGGCTAAATAGTGCAGATTCTTTAATTTCATTTTATTTTAATTAATTAGTTAATTATTGTTTCCCTGAGGGAATGTTTCTATGTCAGTCTTTCTGTAAATATATGCAATTTTTCTACGAAACTAAACTCATGATTCTATGCTTGATTTTGAATGAATGTCTGCATTTAAATTTGCACCGAAGCTCTGCTTTCGAAACGTTTTCTTCTCAGGGAGACATAAATTGCAAGATTTGGTCACTCTTTTTTGTCTGAAATGCAAAAATCTGTGACCAAAAGCCCTTAAGCAAAGACAAAAAAGGCACACTGGCAAAAAATGTGATTTAAGACAAAATCCAAATTCAAAATACCCAAAACAGAGAAATTTTACAAAACATTATAATTCGTCTAGCGATCCTGTGCCTCCGAGTACCAGGTGTAGCGTAGTGCCAGAAAAAGCACCGCAGTAGGCAATGTGGAACATGTAAGTAGAAATTGCTTCCTTCCTCCGCAATATGTAGTGTATTCATGAAATTCCACAGAGTGGGCATGATGCCATTGAGACAATTCCAAATATGAAACGATAGGCAGAAAGGATGTCATGTCTGATAATGAAACGAAAGGCGGCTATTGCCTTATCTGTAGAATGGTCTGGTAGGTTGTTAAGTAGCATACATTGATGCGAAATTCTCCTTTGAGTGATGTGTTATAGTTAGGAAATGGCTATAAGTGACATTGCAAGATCCGATTTATTAAGATTTCTGAGCTTTGCTTGGTAAGGGCATCCGCAGCCTCGTTACAAGAGATTCCACAATGAGAGGAAACCACAGGATTCTTCCACAGGATTTTGCGGTCGTAGTCATTTAAGATTTGGTCACTTTTGATCGACTAAGATATTCTATGCCTATATATCTCTGCAATAGATTATTGAAATCATATGCATATTTTGATTCAATTGAACACATTTTACCTAATAATATTTAGTTTTTATTAGCTATTACGCTTTTTACTTTAACGCATCTACGAAAAAATTCTACATCGGTTAGGATACTTTGAATGTAGCAAAGCACATTATCTGTCTAAGAGGAAGAATGCCGTCTGGGAAGACTTTCTGAAATAAAAGTCTTTCGTATTCATGTTACACTTAGGAAAAACCACGAATAACGGCAAAGCTGCCAAGACGTTTGGTTGGGTTCGAATCCAGGTCGATATACTGGTATTTACCAATCCGAACCCCTCTCAATCGCTTGTGAGCCAAACCTACATAGAACTGTACTCATATAATATTTTTGGACGAAATGAAATGACCCCACTTGAAGCAGTTTTAGTCTTTTAAAATATTGGTCTCTGAGGGCAGTTACATACTTAACTATTTTACGGATATTGAATTTTGTTTGGTTTTCCACATTACTTTTTGGAGCAAAAATTTTAATTACATTCATTTTCCTTGGAATTTGGTATCCTTTGCTGACTTAAGAATGCATTCTAAAAAAATACTAGTAGTCGTTAAAATACGTGAAAATAAAACCAATTCACTTTTACAAAAGTAATTGAAGTTGAACCAAAAAGAAAAGCAACTTGTTATAAAGATTTTTGAATATGTAAAGTAGTAGATTTATTTGTGCAATTTAATTTATATATTTATATATGTATATACACACACACTGACAAGATAAGCTTACATCAATTCTCAAATTATTAGGAAATTTAAAATCGAAACACTGGCAAAGAACATTTCATAAATACGCTAAAAGTAGAGTCAAACTGCTGTATAATGGTACGCTTTTATAAAAGTGCGGGCACTTCGTCACCTTCATAACGAGGGATCGTTTCGAAGATGTTTCATCGAATCTAATGCTCTAGACAACCTATACATAAGTCTAAAACATTTCGAGACATTTTTGTGTGCACGGAAAAAGATGTGTATGAATGAAAACGAGTATGGTAAGCTATAATTAACCTGCCGGAAATAGAAAATTAAAGCAATAGTAGCAAGTCTTTTGCAGAAATGTTACATATGAGATGAGCATAAATGAAGGATGGATGAAAAGCACCTAGCAATGCTCAGGCAATTAGACTTCAAACCTGAATTTTGTTTAAATAGACTGCCCCGATAACGCCAATGCGCACTTATCATCAGTTTATTAGAATGAATTTTATGACAAAGTACACTAGGTTTGTCTGCCTAAAAGAAAGGTTGCTTTCGTGGAATGTTTTAAGGAAAAGTGGCTCTCTTATTCAAGTTACACATAGCGAAAAAGTACGAAAGCTCCTACATAACTAGCCCGTTCTACGAAATTTCAATACGAGTCGAACTAACAGTGCTCAGCAGATCTATTCCTCTGTCACTGGTGAGCCCCAAGTAATTAAAAAGCTTTGGGGGTAGATTGCGATGCTTCGTTTTTAGTGCGTGAATTACATCTTTCTTAATTTTCAGCAAAGGATGCGAGATGCAGTTTGTCTCCTTATAATGTTCCATTCGTGCTCAATGGATTTCTAGTTTGGAAAGTATGTAGGCCAGTCGAATATCCTCACTCTCCGAGAAATTCTCCGCTGGCATAGCTCAATGAAATTGTCTATATCATCCATAAAAAGAAATAAATAATCTTCAGTGGCACTATTAGCAGGTGAACATGGCGTTCAATAACTTCTTTACAATAGCAGACGCTCGCCATGGTACAAGTTTCAAACACATATATTTTAGTAATTACATTAATTCTACTTCCGCTTCACTCTATTTCCTCAATGTTTGTGAGTACCTTTCATGTGCATTTTCTTGTTTGCAGCCTTAGCCCTTTCACTCGAGATGAACTGAAGTGTCAAATCTGACTGGAAATTGAATCGACTCTCATTGCAAAACAAGACTTTGGTCCAGCGTTGCATCGTTCATTATCGATCCTATAGGTTTTCGAAAGGAGGTTACAATACCTCCTTGGGTTTCCGTTTACAGCCATAGGTAACCAACCTCCTTGGGTCTTCGCATACAGCCACCGGTAATTCAGACGTGGAGCCACAGTTTGATATCGCCGTTCCTTTGCTGCAACACAGACGATTTACAAGTTGGCTAATCGTGTAGCACTGACTGTATTTAATTGTTATCGCTGTTGTTGTTGACAGAGGATGGGGCCAACGTCTGTTTGTCATAAGTTAGTCATTTTTACCCCACGTTCACCACCCTCGAGTGGGAGTAGCCTCCGCAGGGAAGCAAACACCAACAGTAGGCAGGCAAATTCCAACATCTTCATTGTCATCATAGGACACTATATAACTGCAATTGTCTTACCATTATTCATCTGGTAGCAGGCAGCTATAATGCTGTAGGTTATATACTTGTAGTGAATGGTACTAAGATTGTATATATAATAATATACAAAAGAATGCAGTAATGTATTTTGCTGTATATTTCTGCATGCTTTTGTATATTTGTGTACTCTTTTCAATTTTTGTAATCTATTTAATACATAAAATGTCCATTAGAATTTTATTACTTAGGTTTAGTTTCGGTTTATGTGATTATGGCAAAGCCTCGAGAATTATCTGCCTAGAGGGAGGGATGCCTTCGTGGAGGACTTTTTAAGGGAAACTGACTCGTATACACGTTACACATGGAGAAAACCACGAAAATGCCCATGCAGCCAGCCCGGTCACGAGATTCGAGCCTCGGTCCGAACTACCAATGTTCAGAGTCTTTTCCGCTCGGTCGCTGGTGGGCCTTATGCGCTTAGGCAGGCCTGTTATGATATAAAATAGATGTTGTTGCAATGTGCTGTGACCTAAGTTATTTTGTTACTCCAGCGTAACACAGTTCTCCGCGTTGGAAGAGATTGACAATCTAGCAGAATTTCTGTATGAAGTATTTTTCTTTAATTAACTACTAATTGTTATCGCTGGAAATCGGAATATTTATACGACCTCCTGCAGTACTTCTGTAACGCGTTCTAGTCATTTGAAACACTTTCCAAACCTTGGAGAACATTCTACAGACGATTCAAAATATTACTGATACTTTAGTGCTTGTAAGACCTTCTTCCATATTTACTCTATTAGATCATCATCCATTAGACCTTCTTAATCCTCTTGCGCATGAAATCTTCGAGATGATATTTCTGAAACAGAAAACAAAATTCAGGTTTGGAGATTTATTCTTACAGGTTCAGAATTTCAGACAAATGCAGTTCGTCAGCGGTGCAACTTTTCTCTTCATTTCTTTCTTTGCAATTACCACAGTACTCTTCAAAACCAGAACCCCATACAATCACTGACATTTTACTCTTATTTTAATTATGCAAATCAAACAAGTTTTTTTTGTCGGATTCTGTCTTGATAACTTACAGTGATAAGTCTTGGCTGCGAGCATGATGTCCAAGTTCATCTGCTTAACAAATCTTCAGGTAGCTTAATGGTTGTAAAGCTGAAGAGGATTTTCGAACCAGGAAACATAAAAATTCAGCGATGGCCTTCGCAGGATTCGAACTCTGCACCTTCCGATTTCGAAATCGACGTGCTTTCGATTACACCCCGATTACACACTGTAAGGAAAAAGAAAATTCTTTGTATCCTTTATCATTTAAAGAGCGATTGAGAAGGAAAAAGACCCAGTCGCCAAACCCGAGTGGCAACGAATTATCATCTATTAGATTTTAATTTGGGGGCCACTTGTACAGTTACTATATTCATTTCGGATCAGGTCTCACGAAGAATCAGCAGTACTCTCTGCAAAGGTCAAACTCCGGATCTCCCAACTGCTAGGCAGATGTGCGTCTAACTACATGTGGCTTACAATTACCTTCTTATGTCCAACCACAACTTGAGATATAATCGATTTGCAATAAGGAGGTAATTTTTTTGAAAGGATACTAGTTCTATCCAGAACGACTAGTAATGAAATATTCGCTTTTCTAATTCGTGAAAATCGTAATATGAGAGATTATAAAATAGAATGTAAATGAAAAAAAATAGAAACTGACTAGTAAATTAAGCAGGCACTGAACTAAGTTCGAATGAAAGTGTCAAGGTTTTTAAGATAGACATTAAAATAGATTAAAAAATAAAATTTAGAGACATGAGGTTGTATGACAGAAATTAAAATATTTCAAAAAATAAAATTTAAAGAGATGAAATGGTGACGAATTGAGTAAAATCGTTGAAGAATGGTAATTCACTCTGGTTCGGTAATAAAAAGTTGGCGTTTGGAGATTTTATGTACATAACATCAATAAATATGTGTTTGCCTTGAAAATTCTGAAGGAAAATAGACATAAATGTTTGCTGCATATAAGAAAGGGCAATAATGAAAATATCATAGTTAGTTAACTTAAAATGCAGAAATAATGGTGTAAATATAATAAATTAGCAAAAAGTATTAAATGTCAAAAGTAGCCAAAAAAGTTCAGTGTGTGTACATGAAATAGTAAATATGGTCGTTAAATTACGGATGAAAGTTGTGACTGCAAAAACTCCAATATGAAATATGAAAAAAGTTCGCTTAAAGATAATAGATGCTCGATACTAAACATTGCTAACATCGAAATACTTGAAAACACACGAGAAATAAACATGCGCATTGAAATTTAAATGATATTAAACGAGTTTGTTAAAACTGGGAAAGAAAATTTGTGCGTAAAATGAAGTAAAAATTGAAACATCTCATATACGTTCAGAAAACGGAAATTATAACAAGTAAATTAAAAATTATAAGTGAATATACGTAGGAAATTATAAAAGTTGAAAATGCGAATGCAGTTGATAATAGTGTCTAAAATGAAGTAAAATATTAGAATTAATAATATTAAGACTACTGCAAAATGAAAATTTCTAAAACACGAGAATGAAAATAGAACTATAAAATATGAACTTAATAAAGGCTATTCAATGAGTAGCAATTAACAACCGTAGAATGAAATAATAAAAAATGCAAAAGTATTTAGGAAATTTAGACATGCGAAGAAAGTAAAAAATTCTACGCGAAATTAAATAAAACAGTAAAATCAATAGCATTGTATATTAAAATTACGGTAAGTTAAATGTGGTATTGTGAAAAGGAAATACAGTAAATTAGTTGAAATTAACTAGAAATTAGAAAGGAAAAAAATAATAAAAGAATGTCTGAAATATATAATGAATTAAGTTCATGTGTATAGTGGAAAAATATAACAAGTAAGTTAAAATTAAGCATTAGTGAAAATTACGTAGGTTTAAAAAGTGTACAATTTTTTGTTATTTAGCTTTAAAATTAAATAACATAATAAATAAATTGTGTATATATGAATAATGATGCTTGTAAAATATAACAAATTAAAATTCAAAGTATGTTACAAATTATTAAAAAGTATGAAAAATATTCTGTGTACAATGAATTCAATTATTAAAAATTAGTAAAGTTAAGTATTAAGATTATGCAAAATAAATAGTCATTATAAATAGAAAACTTAAGAAATGGGTTAAAATTAAGAGTACAGATAAAATTAAAAAGTAAGGAAGAAATTAAAACTTTATATCTAAAATTGAGTAAAGTTTTCATAGGAACCAATCCTTAAATTTGGTGTGTATGGTGGTTTGTATTTAATTATGGCAAAGCACACTAGGGCTATCTGCCTAAGAGGACGGATGCCTTTCGTGGAGCACTTTCTAAGGGAAACTGGCTCGTAACACGTTACACATGGGGAAAACCACGAAAACGCCCATGCAGCCAGCCCGTTCGCGGGATTCGAACCTCGGACCGAACTACCAGTGTTCAGCGACTTTACCGCTCGGCCGCTGGTGGGCCCCTTAAATTTGGAAATAATAAAGTAAAGGAAATTGTTACTTGTAGATATGAATAGGAACTAGCAAATTAAAGGGTAAAATATTAACAATATTTATCACCACCTGCTTGAGGAAGCAAAAATTGCCTGTTAAGTATGCCAATTTGTTGTTTACGTTCCAAACTAATCTCTAAAGAACATTCCAATTTGGTCTCAGAACCTTAAACTCAAATTCAATTCCCCAAACTCACTCTCCACTTTTATACAGATTGGAAGCACAAAAATCATATAATGCTTACCATCATGATAGATAACATACCTCTAACATAGTCAGTAAATCCAAAATACCTTGGCGTGCAACTTTATCCTGAATTAAGCTCTATTAAACAAATCAAGAAATGCGGAAATAAAGCTTTAAAGAAATGAAAAATCCTAAAAAGAGTATGTGCCACAACTGGGGAGCAAACCCTAAAAGTCTTCGAACAACCTGCACAACTTTAGCCAGACAAGACCTTGAGTATGCGACACCTATCTGGGTCAATGCTTCCGCTACAACATTCAATTACAGCGTCCAGGCCAGAGCGGGAAAAATCATTAGTGACGTAATTTCCTCTACAAAAAAACGAAAAAGTGGCCTCCAGAATGGGCTTCGAAACTTTTAATAATGAAAGAAAGTATCAAACCATCAGATTCACAATGAAAGATGATAATCCCGATCATGTCTCACCAAAAACCTTTCAGAATTGGTTCAGAAAACCAAACTTAAAAAACCATCTACTTAACAATTCGATTCTGAGAAAAGATAAATGATCGGTCTTGATCACTACACTTTTGCAATGATCGAAGAAGCTTTATTCTTCACAGCTGTCTCAAGAACACTGTAATTTGTACTAACCTAATTGAAAGATTGTTCGAGGAAAGAATAAACAACTATTGTATTTGCAAAGGGAATGTAGACTATTAAAACAATATGGCTCAGCTGACGAAACTATCCAAAACGGTTGAGCTAGCGTACACATAGTTCTATTGAATATTATAACCGTGAGCCACGAAATTGCTACAGGCACCTTCTCCTCCAATTTTACCAGTGAGCTGAGAGCAATAAACAAAACCTTACACGAATATTGTCCACTTAAAAGAAAGCGGAGAATGCAAATTATTTGATTGTCTTCTGTAACTCCAGAGCGATGTCTCACTGGCAGCCTAAAATTTCATGTTTACAGCAAAACCTTAATAAGTAATAATCAGTTTCGATTTCGAAGCGTACTTTCAACAATTCCTGCAATTAATTCAACTCTTTAACAAGTCAGAAACAATAAAATCAATCAACTTCACTCTGCAATAATATGTCTTAATTTAAAATCAGCTTTTGATTCTTTATGGTGACCGAAAGTTTTGCAAACTCTGCATTCCTTTAAGTGCCTTAAAACGCACATATAACTTGATCCCCAATAGAAGCTTCGCATCTCTATACACGAATCCTTCATTAAATTACTATATAACAGGACACGGATCCTTACCCAAGAAATATGACGAATTCCGATATCTGCATGTGTGGGGAACAGGGAACTCATGCTCATTACACTTTCTCATGCCCCTAGCTGAAAATATTCACAAAAAAATCCCCATAAACCGATCTCCTGGCATTCTATATGTTTGCAATTAAAGATAAAAATCAGTATCCGAAGTTTAAAAAAAAATTATGCAAAGATTCTCTTCCTACGGCTTAAATGTTTATCAAGTGGATGTTCTCATACCGTATAAATTTAGTGAACCTTTACATCCTGTGAATGTGTACAAAATGACTGAACTTGTGAACATTATATGCTGCAACAACCTTTTATAACTCAAATAACCTTACGGATACCTACCTCTTTAGTATTATTATTACAGTTCATTATAAAATTGTGTTCCTAGTACTTATTATAGTTATCTCTATATGCTAATATATATACTAGTTATGTATTCTGTTATTTTTATTATACCAAAACAGATGTTGAACTTAATTTGTGAATTTCAAATTGTATTGAGACTATATTGTAGTCTCTTTATGTCTTAAATTATTATTTTAATAAACACTGAATGCCTTTCGTACGATGGGATTGCACTATGTACCAGAATAGATAAACTCAAAATCATCTGGAAAGCTTCAGTTGCGATTTCCTCAACCTTTATCTGTAAATTCTTATGAAGCTTGCCTTTTTTAAGAGATAATTAGTATAGGAAGGCCCTATTATTTGACCCATGGTACGTCGCTGGTGTCCCCGGTACTTTTGCCTGTGCCTGTAACTCCAGAGCTCCTTTAGAGACAGTAAATAAGGTCAATCAATAAAGGCCCAAGACATTCAGCATCAGCTGAAGGAAATTGACTTTCTAAATAAGATCTGCATTCTGCACTGGCTGCCTGTTCATGCTAGCATTCCTGGAAACGAAACCGCAGACAGGCTTGCGAAAGAAGCAAGAGATAATCAGTTTACTTTTGACGATGCAAATGCCATCGCAAGCTATCGACTTAGAGAAAATACCATAAAAATTGCCAGATTTGTGAAATAAATGCTAATTGAAACATCACAAAAGCTATAACTCGAATCAGAACCCAGCACTAATAAGATCGCTGATTCTTCTAAGAGAATATTCTTTTGATCCTGGCTGCTCTGTTCACAGAACATCTCTGAGATAGTTGGCTACATTTCGTCTATACATGATCCTTTATGATAAGTTTTAGGTTCCCATGGACACCATACTACCATAACCACATTTTTATACGACTCGTTGTTATTCCAAACTTCTTGATGACGCACAAATGAACGAATATTTTCTAATCTTTCTTAATGTATTTCAGAATTTTCTGCTAACTTTTGTTTTAATTTTCACGTGTCTTGTTTTGTTATAATTCTTACTGAACTTTCAATGTCATATTCAAATTCTAGATAGTTTTCTGCTATTTTCTAAATTCTTATAATTTAGAAGTCTGCTTAGAAAATGTTATACTGCATTTGCTTGTCAGAGGCGGTCATTAAGGTCTAAACCTTAGAGTGGCGTAACACTTGCGGAATGACGAGCGCAAATTAACTTTGGCTAATAAAATGGCTAATGCCTGAATACTATCTGGGAGAGCTCGGTAAGAGAAAGTGAAGCTGCGAGCGTCGCTGCCAAAAGTTATGTATCTAAAACATTTAAACCCTCGCCTTAAATACTCCTAACTCACTTGCATATTGATGCGATGAGATAACGAAAAGGAGAAAATTATAATGCTGTTACGGATTTGGTATTTAATTGGTTAATGTTAGTAGAATTATAAATAAAATTGTTTTAAATCCCCGTGGAGTGCAGCGCGTGACGAATATTAAAAGTAAGCTAAGCTGGAAAATTAAAATTACAAGAGCATTTAACATTTAATAACTATCTCTTCTTGATTTCGAGAAAATACCAGAAAATTCTCGCGCATTTAAAAGCTTATATAAACGGCATGAAAACCTCTCAATTCGTTATTTAGTTAGTTGTTGTTTAAGAGTTTGCTTAGAAAACTGCTCTTGTTGACTGCAGCGAATTCGCGGATTAGCTTTCTTTAACTGTTTTGAATTAAGTTCTGTTGAACGTTTGAGTAGTTAAAAGATAACTATTGTGAGATATTGCATTATTGTACGAATATCTGAGATAAGTTAAGCATTTTGTTTTATTTATTTGTGATAATAATAAATATTATTCATTTTTCATTGGACTTTTGCATTTAATTCATAACGAACCTATACGCACGCAACAATACAGACTCAGATCATAAAAATGGGTTAATTGACATAAAATACATTATAAGCTCTTTCAGGAGTAGGTGTTATTATGGAAGTTTTGAGAGAGCGTTAAATAATATATCCGCTAAAGCTGAAAACATGAGATATCATTCGTTGATTGAGTTCTCGAAAGCGAAAAAAGAAAGTCATAGCACTGATAATTGTTCAGGAACTCATACCTGCAGTCTTCGACTATACAGCATTTTTTCTGTGCAATTATTTTTCTATGCATCTTTCTATGGAGTGTCTTGTGTCTGCAGGTAGAGGAGAAATGATTTCTGAGATTTCTGTGAAAAATGGTAACAATGTTGGATCAATACAAAACGTCCTGTATGAAAAGCTAGGAAAGTAGAAGATTTGCGCCAGATGGGTACTCAGAACGTTGACTCAAGAGGTGAAAAACATTGTTTCCATTTCTTTTTTTACGGTTAGAAACAGGAGATTAACCATGGCTTCACCACTTGGATCCAGAAATGAAGCAAGAGAGCACTGTGTGGAAACAGAAGATTTCTCCAATCACGCATTTCAGAATCCAGAAATCTGCCAAAAAGATATTGTTCATAATACCTTGAGATAAAAAGAGACAATTTCTAATTGACTATATGCCAAAACAGGTGTTTATTATGATGATCTTGAGTTTTGAAGATATATCATAAATAATTCAAAATGTCATCAAAAAATTCAACAGTACTGAAAGATAACTTTAAAAAAAATGGCAGATATTTGTGAGCAATAACTGTTACAAAAAAGTCTTTATCTTAGTATGCAAATTATTCTAAATAATAATTGCATGAAAATGTTTTGGAAATGATGTTTTGGCATGTGGAATGAGGGCATGGAGCTTAAGTTGGATGCTTCACTGGATGAGTAGCATCACGAGACAGTACTTGTATCACCTTATGGTAAAGTCCTGGTGTCTCGTCTGCTTAATACTGTCTTGCTCTGTTGAATCAATTGCTACAAATTATAAAATTGCGTGTCAAACTCAGCAGAAAAGTGGTTCTTTTGCAACGCAAAGCACCAGCTCATAAGGCCCAAACTTCCTAGACTGTTGTTCACTGAAGCACTGCAAAGTATTCCATAATCATATGCATACCATACGATTTCCAGAGTTTTGTTACCTCTTTTCTGAAGTTTAACGCAAAATTTAGATTTTGCGTTAAACTTCAGAAAAGAGTTTCGTCGTATTTTCAGAGGCACGTCTTCATCCTTTGTTACGGCAAAACATTGGGTACTTCCACACGTTATAAATAGGAGATGGCTGTCCAACTCTAACTTTAAATATACCGATATCTATAGTTTTTATGAAACCCTACTCAAAGTTGCCGCGTTTAATATCATAAAAGAGAAATGGAGACAGTGTTAAAACTTTGAACAACTCTATATGCAATTATACAAATTAATTATAATTAACAATAAATAATTAGCAGTAAATTAATAATTAGCAATGAAATGTATTATTGCTAGCTGATTGTTTTTTTAATTTCAGCTAATGGGAATAATAATAATGATGATGATGATGATGACAGTTATAGCAATAATATTATCTGTAAAAACAACAATAATTAAAATCAAAATTGAGATTAATTAAAATTTTATAACATTCAGTATGTGCATATATTTATTTATTTATTTGCTGTATTTAATAACAATAAAATATTTAAACAAATAATAAAAATGTTATTATTAATTGACATTACTTAGTTATAAATTAAAATTGAAATGATGTTATTATTCTAAATTTAGAAATATGATCAGAGATTTGCTGCAGAAATTAGAAATTCAGTCTCTAATGCATTTCTAATTTTTCCCCCGTGAAGAAAGATATTATCCTGCAATTCTCTTATTGTTTAAATCTGTTTTTACCACATTTTACGAACTGCAATTTTTTATTATAATTTGTATTTCCATACGTTTACTTGGGGCTGCATATCTAGGTTTTTTAGTTTTACTAATTTTACATCCTTCCATAGATGGATTTTCGAAGAAATTCGCAACGGCCTTGCCGAGACTTGAACTTCAGACCTCCCGGTTACACGTTAAACTAGTTTCCAGTTACATCACAAAGGCATGTGGAATGAGGGAGAAAATATCTCATAAACTCTCCCTAGGGCGGTTGGGGATGAGAGGACCCAATCGCCAAATCCTGGTTGTTTCGAATTATCGTCCACCACCTTTTAGTTTGGGCGCCACTGTAGAGTATTTTATAATTTTCGAAGTCAGGAAACGGAAGAAATCCATAGTGCCCTCAGCGGGATTCGAACTCCAGACCTCCCGAATACGCTTCGAGTGTGTTTTCAGTTACGCCACGAAAGCATGTGAAAATGAGGGAGAACATAACTTATAAATTTATTATTTACTTGTTAGTTTTTGTTACATGAACCCATATATTAGTGTCTGTATGTCCGCATATATATATATATATCGATCTATATATAAAGAGAGAGAGAGAAAGAGAGATGCTGATGAAAATTTGCAGACAAGTTCACATGAGAGCACTCTAGTAGAAGAACGAAATTAGAAACCAGAATAATTGTAAATTGATCCAAACGAAAACTGAAAATTTCGTCATCATTAGTGAGAAGAATATGTTTCAGATGTTAAAGATGTTCAGCAGAAAACAAAAATATAAATACAAACCTCGAAAATTGCTATCAGCTTCCGGTTAAGTTGAATTCTTACTCCAAAGAAAAACTTGAAACTTCTTCCTCATTTTTAAGAATGAGTTTCAAATGTCTAAAATACTCAATAACAAGTAATATATATAAAAAAAATTAAAGTTAATTCCTACTTACGTAAAGAAAGAGGAATTTTATTTTATTTAATTTTTATTAACATTATTAAATTTTTTTCCGATTATGCTAATAAATTATTTTATTTTTAATTATGTTGTAAATCATAAATAAATTATAAATAATAGTTGAAATAAATTATTTTATTTAATATGTGAAAAAACTGTATTAACATCAAGTGTCATCTACTAAAAGTTTAAAAAACTATATTTGAACTTAAGTGGAGGAATAAAAAGTATTTTATTAACGATTGAAAATTCAAACAAAGTATAGGGAGAGTGTACTGTAAAGATACTGAAAATTACCTATTAGCTTCCTATATCTTCAACCCGTATTCCTGTAGTGTAAACTCTAGTTAAAAATTTCAAATTCAACAAAAGGATGTAATTCAGAATGCATAGAAATGAAGAAATACAACAAATGTATATCCTGCAAAATGAAATAAATCAGAAATAAGGGTGAAGAATAAAATAAGATGCCTACATCTAAATAACTGGAAAAAGTGCGTTGCAGAACTTTTGCTTGGATTAATTGTAACAAGATGATTACACTCGACTGGTTTGTCGGATTACGCGAAAGTTCATTAGTACTACTAAGGGAAGGGATGCCTTCGTGGAGGAGTTAAAAAGGGAAGATGTCTTGTATTCGTGTTGCACATGGGGAAAATCACGAAAACTCCCATGCAGCCATCCTCTATGTAGAGCTATGAATCCGGAACGAACTATCCGTGTTTAGCGTTCATAAATAACGCGTCTACTAGTAAGGTGATTGAGTTTTAGATTAACTATAAAAAGTCTGGTGTGGCCAGCACACGACATGGAACTGTCGGAATAGAAAATACGGCATCAATCGTAGCATATATTACAGTGTAGAGGCCTTTTGGTGAAACAGTGGCAAAGTTAGTGGGATAACGATGACACTGGCTGGAGAGTATATAATTACCTTTTCAAGATCAGAGATAAATTACGCAGTGGTACATCTCAGCTGATACAATTCTTGACAGAACATGGCCTAAATATGAGCTATTTATTTAGTCTCGTTTTTCAGAACAATGCGCAGTGCATATGTGGAAAGATTAGAGACCCTGACCATTATTTTTTCTGACTGTCCAGAAACAGTCCAGAAAGTGTATCATCTCCGCATTCCATCAGCTGAAAGCAAATAGGTATGGACAAATAATGGCTGCAACATGTAACGTCTGCAGCACATACGCGCTCAGACGTATTTAGAAATGCACTGAAATAGCTCTTGGAATCTCCGACAGGCTAAATAACTAGAGGCATCCTGCCATAGCTAAGGGGCAGTAAAAAGAAATGCCATAAACTTGAAAAATGCATAATATGTATATTTATTTCAAGACAGCGATATATCAGCGCACTACCATGTCTTTTCGAGAATTGTTTGAACTTCTACCTCAATTGTAAATTCTGCTAACAGTATTACTGTACGTACAACAGATCTGTAAAGTGCATTAGTATTGGAATATAATAGTTTATCATAATATTGTACCAATATTATAATTGTTTCATACCGCTATATGTATGTACTTGTACTGGTGCACCGGTATTTTGGTATTAACACAATATGTTTTTAAGTATTTATGTAATGAATTATACTACATATCGTAGAGGATTATTTTCTTTGTGTAAGTGTAATAGTTTATTGCCATGCTCCTATTTTAAAATGAGTACAAGAGTATGTTTGCAACAGTGTAGTATTTCGAGAACCCACAAAAAGCGACAGCTCTATTTTAAACCAAAACTATTTTTAACAGCTCCGACTTTTAAACTGTTTTAACAGCTTTGTTTTTAAACAGCACATGTGTTGCTCCATTCAGCTTAATTAGTAGTACAATAAAAACAGACTGCTTTAGCCGCACGGCTGTCTTCACTCCTTTCACCGCACTTTCGTTGCCCTTTGCTGTAAAGGCAAACAGACTTAACAAAACTAGTAGAATCACTAATAAATACCATCTCCAAGTAGACCAGCTCCTGAATCGGTGGAACAAAGCATATAGTGTTTCGGATTCACAAATCAAAAACTTAATCACAAAAGTTTTGAAAGCAGTTTATTTTTAGAACTGAAGATAGAGTACTGAATGTTACCATATATTTCTTTTTCAATTCGGTACGGTACATTATTTATTTCTTTAAAAATTATACATTGCTATAACATATGATGGCGCATCCTTTTATATAAAAAGCGAAACGAACACAAAAATGAAGACTCAAGATAATTCCTACCTTCGTAATATATTAGTACTTCATAGGGTATTAGAGTCTTCGTAGTATTTTAGGTGCATTCCAAGAGCATATTTAATGGCTGCTTGTAAATACAATAGGTTGTTTTTACCCACATACCTACTTTAAATACCAAATTTGAGAAGTTTTAGATTACCTTACATTTTTTTACAGAAGTTTGTTTAGAGACTGAAGTAATGTATCATTTCTGGTTTGTCAATTTGTGAAATATCTAATATGTTGCTTCTATTGATATAAAAGTTTTAAATATAAAATTGAAATTTTTGGATTGTGTTTTAATACGGTTTTTCATTAAAAACTACTATAGGCTTCAAGTAAAGTACCACTTCCGGTTGTTCGATAGAGATTGTTACAGGCTTCCTGTAAAGTATCGCATCCGAATACCCAGTTTCATCCCAAATCTCATCAGCCATACATAGATGTAGAAAGCTTAAATACGGAAAACAGAAATTTTAGGTATTTTCATATCAGCGTTATTGAGGAAGAAAAATTTCTTCACGTGCATACAGATGCATAGACAGAAAAATATCATTGTAAAAATGGTAAAAACCTGTTGTGGGAACCTTAATTCGTGCTTAATCACTGAAAACTCACTATCAAACTTTTGGCCCGAAAACATTATCTTCCATACCCAAGCATATATTTTAGTGTTGTATAAAGCTAGTGGTATCGAAAATTAAAAAATTCAAAAAGAAACGACAAGTAAGTCCTATAATTTTTGCGGGATTATTCTAGATTTCATCCCAAAAAGTGTTCTTAAAATGACCTTACAAACACCTGCTTAGAGAGACAAATTTGAATCAAGAACCTTTTAAGAGGATCTCGGATCTATGTGTAACTGTGATAGTCAGGAGCCCTTATTTATACTACCTTTCTCAATAAAAATAATAATAAATTTACCAAAATAATGGCCTCCTGAGCATTGTACATGCCTATAAAATTAGACTGTAAGATTGAAGCATCAGTCATTTTAATTTTCCTTTTAACACCTTATTTCAAAGAAAAAATAATTTTTAACTTCATTAAATTTCTTTAAAGATACTATACTCAGATCAATTCACTTAATAGTTATTTAAACACATTTCATTTTCAGTTCGAAATATTTTCTTTCTCTCTCTCTCTCTCTTTTTTTTTTTTTTTTTTTTTTTTTTTTAATGAGAAGAAGTTTCCAACATGTGTTAAAAAAATGGCCACTAGATTTCATTTTTTAAAATTTTATTGAGATAAAACATAATACTGTTGTCTTTTTACTAATGCATTGTAACATTATTAAATTATTTATGTTTATCTTGTTAAAATTTTCAGTTTCCCTTTATACTTTGAGAGAATATCTGTGTTAGCAACTGATGAATCATCATAAAACTTTCAAGAGTGAGCTCTTCGCGCCATCTTGTGAGGGTAAGGTAAACTAATAGCTTCTGCCTGCTCAGTTTCGGTTTCGATAGAAGCATTGCGCATTTTCCGTGAATAGTACGACTGGCAGATGGAATTAACTTCATTGAATGAAAAATTCCTGAAATTCTTCCTTAGAAGAACAGAGCAGTTGAACGCCTTTTGAGAAGACAGTATTATATTAAAATGATGCCATTATGCTTAAAGTTTCGAAAACTCAAATTTTGCAATTCGTCAATATCGATTTCATTCGCACAAACCTTAATTTCGCAGCAAAATAAGCGTTTGTTTATTTATTATGGAATACATTTTCATAGGCTACTTTTAATATCTCCTTTTGTTATTTCTTTCCTTAGTTTTATAATAATCATTATTAGATATTTACAATATCTTAGTTCTCAATAAAAATAAACAAACTGAAGTTTTTAAAACAAAAATTGGTTAACAAAAAAGAGAAAAAAAAAAATTAATTCTTTTTATAAAAATAAAGCAATTTCGTAGATACTGGCCAAAAAATAAGCCCATATATCACCATTACAGAGAAGTTTTTTAATCTAATTATTATCTAGAAATCACTAGGGCCTCCATAAGAAATATTTTCAGTGAAAATAAATCTTACATGCCTTGCTCGGGCAATAATTACATTTCAATTGGCTTTATACACATAAAAGGAGCTATATTAGGTTAGATCAGGTTATTTGGACAATAGAAAAGCACACGAGGGCTATTTGCCTAAGAGATGGGATGCTTTAGTGTAAGACTTTCCAAAGAAAACTCGATCGTATTCACGTTATATACGACGAAAACTATCGAAAAGCAGTGAAGCAGTAATGAAGCCAATCTATTAACTTGGATTCGAACTCTGGTCGTACAATCAGTATGCAGAGATCTTATACGCGATCTTATCTACTCGGCGACTTGTACGGCTGAATCATACTAGGTTTACCTTATGAGTTTTTACTATTTATTAAAAGTTTATGTCAATACTGACGTCAAGAAAACTATTTCAGGCTTATTTAAATTTTTCTTTTCAAATGAGCTAGCTATCCTACTTCATTAAGGTTATGTATAACAGAAACTTCTGATGTCTTTCCTGCCAATATTTTTTTTTGGGGGGGGGTATTTATTTAAACCTTTTTGCTATTTCTTATTGCTTTTGTTATTTAAAAACTATTTCGAAAACTAGTTTTTAAACATGAAATGAGAGGAAAATGCAAGCTAATCTTTTTTTGGCCTCATAGTGAAATTGTGTTAGATGATATAATGATCTTCCGGGTAGGCTTTAGGACTCTAATCCATAACAACAAACAAACAAAAAAAAAACCTTTAAGTTGAAAAGTAACTAGATACGCACAGTATTATCGGACGTAGTACGTAAGTACTACGCAAAGAGTACTTACTTCTTTGTCATAAAAAGTACCGACAGTCATTTTTATTTAATTGCACAAATTAAATGACCGAGTCTTTTTTTTTACAAAAAAGACCGGCAGTCATTTTTAAGTGCAGTACCCACCAGTTATTAAAATCACTTTCGTTACAGGCATATTTGAGTTTATTAAGCGGCTGAGTTTAATAGATGGCGATTTGTGTACTGTAAATTGTGATGTGAATTTTAAACTTATATTGTAAAATAATAGCTAATAATTAAACCCAAACTAATAATTAAAAATTAATATAAAATTAAACTATTTGTGCAATTACGAAATTTATTTTCAAAATTTTTTATAAAAGTATTTTTATAATTATGTAAACTTTAACCAACAATTGTGTTCTACCCGTGTCTGTTTCTTATTCTTCGTCAACAGTTTTTCGATTGTATTCTTAATATCGTAAAACCGCTGATAGATTATTTTTATCAGTTCCTTTCAGCTCAAAAGGTTTTTTCAGAATTTGCAGTGCTTTTCTAGATTTGACTGATATCGGTACTTCGTTCTTCTGTATCACTTTCAGATTCTTCAGTTCTTTTAACAAGTTCTATAATATTATGGTCAGATTTTACACATGTTGTCATCAGTTGGCACATATTCTAACAATGAATCTTCATAACTTCTCCCACTGTTGTCTGTCATTAGCTATAGCTTTCAATTCCTGAGAAGCGTCTTGTACATAAAAGCAACATTTTCTTAAAACAAATTTTTAACTGTGTTTTAAAAGATTTACCTGCCCACTCCCCGTATTGATTACAATATATATAGTCTCTAGCAAAGATATCCATTTAGTGATCTTCTTAGCAATTCTTGCATTTTCACAAGACACAATTATATTTATTATTATGTAAAAATCGTTCATGTTTTGTTTGAAATTCGAAACCTTTTACAATAACCAGATTTTAAGCCTGAATTTTATCATATTTTTATCTAACTAGTAAAGCTATGTTTCCATTTTTCAGTTCGGTGTTCCATTTCAAAAGAATATTAGTAAAAATACTGTTTATGATTCTTGAGTTCTTTTGCTATGCTACGTTAGAATGAAATTCTTGAATCTTTTCAAACATCGAAGTTTTCTGCTTTTGTCAGCAAACAGTGATGGCTTCTTACTTGTTGGGTCCGTATTGCACATTAATAATACGGTAACTCATTCCTTCAGTCTTTTAAACCATTTGCTGCGTCACTTTCAAACATTAATGTGTGTTCTGTTTAATTTGTATAATACAATCCAATTTCGTCCGCGTTATAAATATCGTGTGGTTTGTATTCATTTAGCAGCTCAGATAAAACGACTTTTACCCTGTTGTCATCCCCACTCAAAGATCTGCCTATTTCTTCTCACCAAACAGTTTGCGATGAACAATGCTACATCCTTCTTTCCAACTTTTGAGCCATCTGTCAATAGATATAAAATTCTTCCCTATCACTTTAGCATATTCCATAGCTTTTGTAAGGAAACTCCTAAAGCTCCTAAGAGCGTAAGGAAGCTCCTAAGACAGTAAGGAAACTCCTAAGAGCGCTTTGAATGCCCTTACCAAGAATATCAAACTCTCTCAACAATATATATATATTTTGCCGCCCAATCTGAATAGTACCAAAGAGCCCAAGTTTGAATCCCGGAGATGACATGGATGTTTGTAAATGTATGGTGTCTGTGCAGAATGGCAGCATTTTAAATATGCGGCGAGCAGAAAGTCTTCTCTAGAGGTTGTTGCTGGTGAAGAAGAGGGGTGGAAGACCCTCAGACCCCTCTCTTCGAGGTGCTGTCTCTAAAATCTGGCGGCTAAACTGAGCAAAGTCGTACTATCACCTGCAAGATGCCCAAGGATGTTGCCAACGACAGGTGCACTCCTTGCCACGATTAGTTTCGTGGGTTTACTACGATTTCAGACAAGCGAGATAAGTCAACAACAACATATTTTCGTTCCAGATCTTTTCGACCTATCAAAACAATAAATTAAAAGAAAAAAATAAAAGGTCACAATAAATAAAAAGAAACAAATGTGCTTGTGTCAGTGATTTATTCGAATTCGAAACTCAACATTCTAGCCAGCAGCAAGTAAGTTCTCACATTGGCTGTTAATCCACTTCCATGATTCCATTTGTTATTCCACATCCACTTCATGATTATAGGAATAACCAAAGCTTTCTTTGTCTTTTCTTAAGAGTATAGTCATTATTCCCTTTCCTTTCACAGATTTTTAATCTATGATAAAGCTAAGATGTATTTCATAAACTTTTTTGAGAACTCTCTATGAACATAATAGGCGTATTCCAAAGGGTAGACTATGAAGTTGGCAATGTTAAAAGCTTGGATGTAGAAACTGGACTTTCAACTCTTATCAGTTGGTTTTCGAGGAAAAATACTCATAAATTTACTCTACCTATAAAGGATTTTTTTTCGTAAATCTTAAGGAAATTCTGTCTCTCTGAGCTCCAGTGCTAATTAAAGCTCTAAAAACAGCGTTTTCATAGGTAAGGGGAGTCTAAAGGAGTAAGCATTCTTCACCTGAACGTTTTTGGATATGTAAATCGTGGTATACAAGTTAAATGGATGAATTACAAACAGTTCTAATGACTAGAAGCTGAATCTCCTGGCAGTGAAGAATCAGTGTTTTGCCAATCTGAGTTATATAAGTGGAGAACATGAGTTTAAAAAACGTTGTTTTTCAATGGATTATAGTATATATTTATTTTGGTTTCGGCAAATTTGAACGCATTAAGGGCTTGATTTTATTAACCAGTGAGTTTAATAAATGGCGAAATAATAAATAATAGTTTAATAAATGGCGTCATAAATATAAAATTGAACCAATTACGCCAAATTAGCATAAAAGTCAGGTATAAAACTTTGAACCAGGTATTCCTAAAAGCTGGAAATTCAAGGAATTTTCCATTCTTCGAGATAGGAAAGTAAAGAATGCAGACAATACCATAAATTCTAAATAACTGGTGAAATCTGACACTTGTTAGGCATTGGTATCAAAAGAATTTTTTTTTAAATCTTTCGATAAATAAAGAGGAATCTCTTCTACGGAGGCATGGTGCTTTCACGACTCACACTAGAAATCTTGCTTTAAATTTAACGAACATGCATATATTTCCCTAGGAAATAATACAATACAACGAATAAAGGAAAGAGGGAGAAGGCGACAAAATATTTATGAGATAAGCTGAGTGAATGCATCTTGTACCAAAAGCAATCAATGTATAATTAGTACATTGAAATTAATACCATAGACTAAAATTGCCAAATTTTGTTTAATAGAAACAACTTCGAGGAAATACATTCACTATCTAAATAAGTTTCTGAATAATTTTGTTAAAAAATTAAAGAAATCAACAGTTATTATCAATAAAAAAACTTTGTTGATTTATCCCTCACTGATGTAAGATTTGGGATAGGGAATTCAAAGTGTAACCGTAATTTATTAAAACTAGCTAGTTTCATTCACGAAAGCGCATTCCCTTAGAATTTAAATGTGAAATATAACCTGCAGGTCTCAAAATATATTCTTAATATTAGTGAAAAAAACTAGATGCTAAATCAGTACAGAATTCGAACCAGTTTGTAAATAACAGAGAAAAAATACATGAGAGAAATTTTAGTGGGACTAATTTTGCTAGAAGAATGTTATGTATTGCTTTAAGAAATGTTCTGATGCAGCAGTCTTTTCTTAATGCTTTAAGAAATATTTTATGGTTAATTAACGTAAATAAATTTCTGCCATTGGATTTTCGAAACATAACGCACACTATTACTATTTTTTTAAAATGTCATGAAAATCTGCTGATCAAGAGATTTACGTGACTGCGTTAAAGATATAAAAGTGAAATTAATGGCAGCTTGAGTATTCTTAACAAATTGCGTTTTTATTAACCTTCTTTACCATCAGAAAGAGCAAAAATACTAGCAGTACAGAGAATCCAAAACGAAAATATATTTAATAATTTATATGACGATGCTGGAGATGCCCGATGACGTAGTGATGGTGCCTAAAGAAATCAACAGTCATTGACTTAACATATTTATATTCTTCGATAAAACATTTCTGAGGCAGAACGCACGGCTAAGCCGGCTCAAAACAATACATTCGTTCTTTAACAATTTGTTCTACTTTTCATATTTTTGAAATAAGCAGGAAAAGCGATGATAACATGTTGACAAGAAAGGTGGAGAAGAAATATGCAGATAGCAGTATAAAGATCCCGCCAAAGACCAATTCAGATCCGATTCGACTCTACTCCGACAGGTTGCCTAAAACTCCAACTCCTAACCGAAACATAACTACTGGCCATAAACATGTTATTTTTAGGGAAAAAAGAGGAACTAACTAAACTAAAAAGGGGAGTTAAAGGGCTATTGCAACAAAAAGTCAATATTTTATCTTGATTACTTTTTATCTTACATATTTATATAGTGAAGCCTCGTAGTTATTTTGCTGTTAGCTTTGGTATCTTTCTAACTGCTCAAATAAAGAGACATTTTCCTCTTTACCGAAAAAGGTGCGGATGCATTGGTAATTAAAAAAAAAAAAAAAAGCGCGAATACCATCGAATTGTTTACGATAAGAAACTTCTACCCTTTCATCTGTAAAAGATCTCCAATTTGCACCAAGGTAGTTGTGTTAACACATACATAAGTACCCAAGAAGAAAAGCAGGAAAAAATTATTTATATCCTTGTTCATAAAAACAAAAAGTTGCTTATCGATAACCAATCAGGGTTACATCAAACAAAAGGGCAGATGTTATAAGTGTATATTGTCACTTCGCGCTTAGCCATAATTGACGCTAAATTGCGCTATTTGGCGTCGCTTTCGCAGTCAACGGAATAATAAGTTGGTGTTGGTGTATTTAATTATGGCAAAGCACACGAGGACTATCTGCCTAAGGGAAGGGATGCCTTCGTGGAGGACTTTCTAAGGGAAACTGGCTCGTATACACGTTACGCATGGAGAAAAGCACGAAAATGCCCATGCAGCCAGTCCGTTCGCGGGATTCGAACCTCAGACCGAACTACCAGTGTTCAGCGACTTTACCGCTCGGGCGCTGGTGAGCCATACGGAATAATAAGAAAGTGCCATATGTGGAAGTACAAGTGCTATGCAGATTCAAATTAACGTTTTTCAGAAAAATTGAAATTTCAAGATTGGGAGACTTTTGGGATTAATAAAGACTGTAATTAATGGTTTCAGTCTATATGAACTGCTCTATTTCAGCTGAAAATGCCAGTTACAGTTCTGTGATTCTATGATTGTGTGCAAATTGTTTCGATGACAATTAGTAAACAAAAGGAAAAAACACTTCTAAGTACTATTTTTGTATTCTGGAATTTGTTTTGTAAGTTTGTTAATAATACATTCTGACTGATTAATTATTATCAGCTCCCAAATTCTTTTAACATTCTTCAACCTATACATCAATGGGAAACCATGCTCATAAGGCACGGCTATTCTTCTTCAGAATTTTTTTTGGCTAATCTTTGGAATATGGTAACAGGTAGTTTGGCGACATTTTGGTAAGGCGATAAAGGTTACTAGCTAGGACTTTAGCGGTGTACATGGATAAAGTCAAGAGTGTGCGCAATGCCATTTTTGTGCAATTCTGGGATGTTTTTTGAAGTGAAAATAGGTCGACGTGTACATGGATACCGTGTATGTGCAATTCTTAAAAAAGCGGCAAGCAGTGGGCGATTCTGCACTTTCTCCCAATTTCGCACCTAATCTTCGTCATGATTAAGCACTTTTGTTCCATAAAAGTTCTAGTATAAGCGTAATTTGGCTAGCAGATAGTTGGAAAAAATGTTGAGTAAAAAAAAAAAAAAAAAAAAAAAAAAAATGCCCTTTACTTCGTGAAAACAAAATGGCGTCCAAAACAAAACTAGCAGGTTGCTGTAGCAGGTTTGGTCGCCAAAAAATCGCCAAGTTACCATAATCCAAAGATTAACCGCCATTATTAAGTGTCTTTTTTGTAGGAAAGACATTCTTATCGTCGAACGTCAGACGATACCGGCACTGCGCAGGATATTTTTGTGAATTTATGTGGCGACGCCACTACACAGATTTTAGTTCAGATAATTTTAGGAAGTTTTTGGATGGTGTTAAGGAATATTGTTTGATTTAAGACACATAAATTCGTAAATAAGGTAAGTTAATATTTCCTTTGTATAGTGCTAAGATGACTTTCCTTTTTTGGTACTTTTCCGTTTCGCCGGCGCAAATCTCGCCAAGCAGACTTTATTGGCGACAACATACACTGTATACATAAACAATATTTAATAAAAAAAATGTTAGTTCTAAGAATTTTTTATTTTGAAGGCATAAACATTTTAATATCGCTTAAAACTTTATAAAAAGCCAATAAATAAAGACAATAAATTTGTAAAAAGACATTAATTTAAGAATTTACTATGCTTTCATGGTTCAACATCCTGATTCGCCGGTTCATATCACGTGACTCCAAGCGATCTCCTCTCACGTAAACTACTCTACAAAAATCTAATGCTCTCCGTAATTATCTACATTAATTTCAAGTTAAATCTTAATTTGGAACACAAGTTTAAATGCAAGAAATATTTCAATGCGTACGAATAGCTTACTCAGAAATTATGTAAAACTGCAGTGCTTTACTTCACTAATGCATTCTCATTAGAATTGATGAATTTAACCCTTGACTTTTCTTTTCTATATTTTCGGCTTCGGGTAAGCGCTGTGATTGCATCCTAATTGACCTAATTACCGAAAATGGCTTTAGACATAAAACTGAACTATCTGATAAAAATTCTATGTAATTATATGCCAGTATTGAAAGAAACAATCAATCTGATAAGAAAAAGCTGCGACTTGTTTTGAAAATGAGGCGTAAAAGGTTACCAGCGAGAATATTCCGTTTGGCATCGGTTGCACCATTATTGGCGACTTTATCGCTTGCGCCGGCAAAACGGAAAAGTACCCCTTTTTTTGTTATTTCATTGTTTGATTTAAAATGTAGTTTGTTGAGATATATTTTTTGTTGGCTGCTCCTTTGACTTTTTAAGTGAATATAGATCGATATGTACATGAACAAAGTCTAAGTGATAGGTTGATGTGTGTAGCAGCGTTTTTTGCTCCAAAAATCGCCGCTACACAAAGCTAAAATAACAAGTCAAAGAACTGCACAAACTCGGTATCCATGTACTGCCAATTATCGCCAAGAGGCACCCGTAAATATATATTTTTACCACGATAACTTCTGTGTGTTAAGTTAGAATGTGAAGAATCAGAGTACAAGTTATGGTGTTTTATAAACATGCCGCAAGTAATAATGAAGCTGCGTTTTTTTTATCAAGTCTTTATCACAATGTTTTGGCTATGTTGCGAAATTTCTAGGTTTGACAAAAGGAAAACGTAATTTGTGATACACGAGTTAAAGATGTATATCATGCAGTAATTAAGTTATAAAAATAGTTTACATGGGCTAATCTTTGGAATATGGTAACAGGTAGTTTGGCGACATTTTGGTAAGGAGATAAAGGTTACTAGCTAGGACTTTAGCAGTGTACATGGATAAAGTCAAGAGTGTGCGCAATGCCATTTTTGTGCAATTCTGGGATGTTTTTTTAAGTGAAAATAGGTCGACGTGTACATGGATGATACCGTGTATGTGCAATTCATAAAAACGCGGCAAGCAGTGGGCGATCTTGCACTTTCTCCCAATTTCGCCCCTAATCTTCGTCATGATTAAGCACTTTTGTTCCATAAAAGTTCTAGCATAAGCGTAATTCGGCTAACAGATTGTTGTTGGAAAAAAATTTTGAGTGAGTAAAAAAAAAAAAAAAAGAAAAAGAAAAAAAGAAAAAAAAGAAAAAAAAAATATGCCTTTACTTCGTGAAAACAAAATGGCGTCCAAACAAAAACTAGCAGGTTGCTGTAGCAGGGTTGGTCGCCAAAAAATCGCCAAGTTACCATAATATAAAGATTAACCATGATGGCTACTAAGTAAACCTTTATTTACACACTAGGTCAATTAATGCTTTTTTACCTTTCTTATCGTACAGAAATTTCAAATTAATCTTACCACATTCAGCCATTTTACCGTTTAAACCATAAAATAACAACGTACTTTTTATCCAGAATCCGACACACGCTTTCCAAATCTTTTCCCATCATTCAAATTGACCGCAATTTCGTCATAATAGGGTTTCCATAACATTCAACTACTCAGGTTATTATAAATGAAACAACATATCGAAAGAAAACATACTTTAGAAATTTAAAATACAAATTTTAATTATTAAATAAGGATTATATAATATATGAAAAAATAAAATACTAATATTTTTCAAGAAATTCTTCAGTATTTTTTTTTCTTGCACTGTTCTCTCTACATAATCATCGATCTGTTTTCACTTGAAAAAACACCAGAGAACTGTACTGTGCATCGGCTATCTCATTCTCCTTAGATTTGCTTTGTTTGGATTTGGTTTATTTGATTATGGCAAAGCCCTCGAGGGCTATCTGCCGAAAGGGAGAGAAGCCTTCTTGGAGGATTTTCTATGGGAAAACCCTCAAAAGCACCCATGCAGCCAGCCTGTTTGCAGGATTTGAACCTCGAACCGATCTACCAGTGTTCAGTTATTTTACCGCTCGGCCGCTGTTGGGCCTATTCCCTTTAGGATTTTGCTATATTCAAAATGTTATATTCCCACGGAAATGTTTTCTCAATTTCTTCCATTGCTAGCATATTCTGCACGCTATTACTTTAAAACTGATTTCAAGGTCCCTCCTCCCCCCAAAAAAAGAAATACAATTTGTCTATAAAAAACTTTTGAACATGAAATACAACAAAAAGAACGCTTACCGAAACGGCAACTTTGCTTGGCTAAACTGTTACAAGAAGGTTGAATGAGTACGCGCATGGCTGCCAGAGTTTGGCGCATTTTAAAAATTTGGCGAACTTCTACTAAGATCGTTGCAATAATACGTAAGTATTGCTTTTCCTGCCTTTGAAACTATATTCAGAGATTTTGTTCTATTATAAAAGAATGAAACAAATTTTTCATGTAATTGCTTAAAATTTCGAAGGTAAACAATTTATGATAATTTTTCATTGAAAGCATACCACTTAGCGCTTTTCTTTTACGTTTTTGCATAGTTCTAGGCATCCGCGGTGCTGTGAGAGATTGCTTTGGCTTTTTTTTCGGCGAGAGTCGCACTATCACATTTTTCATCTACAATTGCATAAATATGTTTCTTTAAATTTAACTGCAATAGATTCCAATACCCGTGATTTGAGAGATGAAGTCCCTATTCTGTTAATTTTTAAGGAAGCGAGAGAAATATTGTGCGTTCGAATAACCACTGACTCATGAAATAAAAATGTGACTTTAAGTCGAACTTGCTGGGCAGCCTACGTTCATACCGGGAAGAAAAAGATGTCCGAATGTAAACGTGGTTTCTTGAATCATGCATTCCTTTTGTTACTGCCGAGTGATTCATTTACTTCCTCCCACCAGTGGCAGAGCGGTAAAGTCGCTGAACGCTGGGAGTTTTGTTCAGGGTTCGAATGCTGGCAAACAGGACGACTGTGTCGACATTTTGTGAAAGCTGATAAACTTTTATTTAAAAGCAACTTGTGTTTCGCCCACAATGGATTCTTGAAGGATTTGGTAGTTAAATTAGAGAATGCTTTTTGTGTCTATTCCCTTTCGTCTAATATCAAGCCAAAGCTGGGGGGGGGGAAGAAATAAATCCAAAATGTGCCATAATGGTTCTAAAAATGCTTGGTATAGCTTTACGAAAAGTACACAGTTTACTTTTACATTTAAAGCATTTAAGTGTTTTTTGTGCCGAATGTTAAATCTTATTGGAAATTTAACAAAATGGCTTATAACATACAAGAGCAGTCAGTTTAAGGAAAAAGAAATAAAAAATGCGGCATCAAAAACTGTCATTTTCAAAAGGGGTAATAATACATACAGACGAAGCTTGGCAAAAGAAATCAGATGGTTTTAAATGAAGTTATTATATTATTACTATATTCGATGATTTTTTCGGAGAGGGGTGTAAGAATGGTTATTAACAAAACAACATTTTGCTATTAGTGATTATCACACACCTATTTTTTTTAATTATTTCATTTACCAACAAGCAATTAATTCTTATACTAGAATTCATTCAGCCTGAAATATTGTTTATAATATTTACAACTGATGTTTATAATATTTACAAATGATTAACTATGTTATTTCCCAGTCAACATGTAAGACAATAAGAAGAAAGTTTTCTTATAGCAAATATGATTTGCCCTAATCTAATAAATCCGCAAATTCGTCCCACAGTTCTCGAAACCAAACTTTTAGTTCACAAAGTTTCAAATTTCATTATCAAAGCTATTTATAAACTTGGAGTTGTCTACTAATACTAAATGTTGATTATATCGCTGATAAATTTATATAAAGCTATGACCGAGTGCTTAAAACCACTAAATACTAGGCTTTGACCTGGGCTTGATCCCAGAAAAATAGGTTGGCATCGTAGTTGGTTTACCCCATGAGTAACGTGAAAAAGCGGTAGTTTTCTTTTTAAAAGTGCTCCTCCAAAACATCCCTTCTCTTATGCTGATCGCCCTAGTATGTTTTGCTTTAGAGTGTACAAGAGCAGTCAGTTTACGGAGAAGTAAATAAAAAATGCGGCATCAAAAACTGTCATTTTCAAAAGTGGTAATAATACATACAGACGAAGCTTGGCAAAAGAAATCAGATGGTTTTCGATGAAGTTATTAGATTATTACTGAAATAACTTTCACTATCGGAAGACATTCAAACAAGAGATCTCATAGGAAAATCTCGAAGTCAACAATGTTTAAGTGCAAAAGTCTTTTTTTTTTTTTTTTATTTTTATTTTTATTTTTATTTTTTATTTATTTATTTATTTATTTATTTTTTATTTTTCGCAATCCTTCTTTGTCGTTATAAATGAAATATAAAAAGGTAAAATCAAAATACGTAGCATTCTTATAACAAGCGTTTGAAATTAAATTTTTTTTTTCAGCCACGTAACATAAATCCACTAGAATAAATTAAAATTTTGTAAATTTTACCAGTTGCTAAAAATACGGTTGAGCTTGAAGTCAAAACTAATGTCGTAAGTAATTTCATTCAAATTATTAAACCATTAATTCAGATTCTGTAATGAGCATTTACCAATAATATGATATAAGATGGCATTATCTAGCTTTGAGACGGAAAATTAAATACTGCAGTGTCTGACCATGAGAAGAATCCAGATGTCTTCTTGTACTCGAGCTTGATGTCACACTTATTAGATAAAACGAAACATATTTCTTTCACGCTCTTTTTATACGTGCAATTGCCTTTTATATTTTTATAATCTTGATCGTATGTATTGTTTTTATTTTCATCTTTTTGACAGCTACCTTAAAATCTTTATTTTTTAAAAAAATTTTCCTTGCGACGTAGAAAACATCATTGATTTCAAAAACAGAAACGAGATTACGTTTTTTCTTCAGAGAATTTTTATTGAGAATTTTCGATAAAAATCGAATAAAAAATTTCAACCAAAAATCACTAAAATGTACGCAAATAATTCATGAAAGTTATCTTTCTCATTATAGGACAACATACGTCAGATAATTTTTAATAGAAACAGATAATGTGCTAACGTAGCTTATTTACTGGCTATTAGTGTTGTTGTTATTTCTTTAGTTTTTATTAAAAGTGAGTATTCTCAGTAACAAATTTTTAAAGTAAACCATACTGTCTCAGTCTTTGTTTATTGAAATAACCAAATTAAGAGGGGCATTTCTTATGTTTCAAAAATTTTACCGCAGTCGAAATGAGCTTATGACGATAATATGTTTTCTTGTTAGAAGAATCAAAATTGTTGCGTGTGTGTGTGTGTGATTATCGCAAAGCCTCGAGGGCTATCTGCCTAAGGGAAGGAATGTCTTCGTGGACGACTTTCTAAGGAAAACTGGCTCGTATACACGTCACACATGGGAAAAACCACGAAAACTCCCATGCAGCCAGCCCATTCGCAGGATTCGAACTACCAGTGTTCAGCGACTTTACCGCTCGGCCGCTGGTGGTCCCAAAATTGTTGAAAATGTCTTTCTAGAGAAAACTGCTCAGTTTTTTTTCTTCTGAGCCCACCAGCAGCTGAAAGGTAAAATCGCTGAGCTCCGGTAGTTCCGACTTGGGTTCGATTTCCTCCGAACGGGCTGATTGCGTGGGCATCTTCGTGTAACGTATAAACGAGATTCTCTTAGAAAATCATCCACGGGGGCATTTTTCCTTTAGGCAGATAGCCCTAGTGAGCTTTGTCATAATCTCAATAAGCTAAACCAAACTGTTGTCCTGTAAGAGAAAGATCCCTTAAAAGAATTATAATGTCATTGCTAATATCACTTTTATTTGTTATAACTAGCAATTCAACGTTAAAATACGCATTTTTTATGTCATTTTAATTAAGTAATAATAATTAAAAAGAAAATATTGGACGCAACTTAGGTGTTATCTAATAAGTCAGCTAAAAATAAAAAAAAAAAAATATATATTTTAGAAAGGTAATCATCGAAATAAAATTAGAATCCTGGCTAATTTTGAGACGAACCCGAAAGTTTAATTCTTTGCATCCGTTACCATTTGTGGTATCGTATCACTCCCACTTATCGCCCAACGCACGAACAAAATATCAGCAATCACATACCGGAAATTTAACTCTTCAGTAATAACAACACGGTAGATAGGCCAGACCACCCTGTGGGTTGGGTGAAGTCACAAATTTCTCACTGTCAGGATAAGGAAGGTTTATTCTAAATACGCCAAGGCCTGCGCGGTATTCCTTTTCATGAGTAAGCAGAATGACTGCAGTTAACTTACAGAGAAAGAAATATTTTCGTCCCTAGCATAGAAAAAATATCAGCAAGATTTTTAGCAACATTGTGAAAACTTATTTTTGCTCCACTTGATTAATAATGTGAAAGGAAGTATTTATTACACATGCAGATAAAATTATTGCATGTGTAATAAGTACATGCAATAATACTAGCAACACTGCACATTTGACAAAAAAATTTATAAATACAATATCATCAATAACATGGAAAAAATTAATGACAAATGAAAATTCATCAAAAGTAACTGTACCAGACAATCTGAGATTTAAAAAAAAAAAAAAAAAAAAAAAAAAAAAAAAAAAAGAAGAAGAAGATCCTGAAGCTGTGCGTAAGTTAGAAAATTTAGTTAATTCAGTTCAACTATATTAATGATATACCCATATAATATGATGAACATAAAATACAATGACCACAAAGTTAGATTCCTTTTGATAATGATATAGTTTAGTAGACATGGCAAGTCCATCTTTCAAATAAGTGATTCTTTACAGAAGCGTGGAGCATTTGCGATCAAAGTATAAGAGAGATTTTCTCATCTTCTATAAAAACGTGCTGATATGGACGAGTAGGTAATTTATTTCTGCAAAGCACTGGAGGGTTATTTATTTTACTTTAGAGGAAGGCCTTGTAAGAATAATTATTATTAAAGAAAACATTACGAAGCCAATTGGTTTCACCAACAAAAATTAAAATAATATGTTAAAGGAAAAAAAAGTACTCTGTGAATAACTGCTCTTATATGCTAGGTTAGGTTAGGTTATTTAATTACGGCAAAGCCTCGAGGGCTATCTGCCTAAGGGGAGGGATACCTTCGTGGAGGACTTTCTAAGGGAAACTGGCTCGTATATACGGTACACATGGGGAAAACCACGAAACCACCCATGCAGCCAGTCGTACATCGTAAGTATTTACTTAATATCCCGTCGACCGGCCAAGCAGCGCGATTTAGCGTCAATTATGGTTGACCGTATCCTTTAGAACTCCGCGTTAACGATTGGTGATTGGCAATCCTTACCGAAATTTCTGACAAAGGTCGTCGGGATAATACGTAAATACCAAATTTTATCTGACTTAAATAATTTCAGCACTTTAAAAGCAATGAAAATGTATTTAATTTTATTTTTAATGATATCACTTTAATAATTTTTAACACATGTGCCTAACTAATTTCTATAAATATTTACATGATTACTTTAATCAACAAAAGGTATTTCTAACACACTTTTATATACTTTGGTACCGAATAATCATCTGCATGCCACATCAGGGTATTAAATTTTCCAATCTAGTTCAGACCTCCATTGCTATCATGATCAAAGAAGAATGTTAAATTAATAATAGTTTTAATAGACGTAATTTATTATAAGAAATATAATTTTTATGCCTTATAATTATATCTTTTTTATAATATTATTAAAATAATATTTGCGGTACTTACTTATTAACGTAACCTCCTTGGCGCAGTTTGGCGAATTTTTTCAGAAGAAAAAAGGATTAGTTTGCTGATTGCAACTTACAGTGGATATGGTTACCTAAAGAATTGTTATGCGCACGATTGCCGGAGTTGAGCTACTTCTACTAAGGTGGTTGGGGTAATACGAAGGTAACCTATTTGTTTAGTACTGTAATTCACGGAAGATGTTTCTAATGATAAAATTTGGGTTTACTAAAGCCTTTTATTTTATTTGTCATTTCTTGCATTTATTACTGTTATTGAAGTAATTGGCCTGCTTATTAGATATTCTTGTGATATGTAATTCTATCTCTCTGTTTTTATTTTTCTCTTGGGTACTATTTGGCTTCCAAAAGTAAAATTAAGTAGTAACCTCTCAGCTTTTTGAAAAGGGATTACATGCTAGATGCCTTCTTCGAAAAGTGTGAAAGGCCTGTTGTGTCTAAAGAAGCAGGAAAACAGTTTTCGCTTTACGGGGTCATTAAATACTCGCTCAGATGGATCATTTCTCCCTTTTTATTTGCGGAGCTGAGCTATGTACTGCAAAAGGTAAAACATATATTAAAACATGTGTATCTTTACTTACCCATGAGAAATAGCCAGTTTAGTTAAAATAGAGGGATTATAAGCAGATCAAATCATCAGCATACGAAAGCTTCAACTAGAAATTCACACATTAATAAACATTTGCACCAATAGAGTTTTTACTATTTAAAGCGTGAGGATGAAGAACGTGTTATGGGTTCCATACCATTTTCAAATATTTCATATTATAAATAACGAGATTACATTGCGCTTCCTTTACCAGTCGTCTGCTAGAAGAGATTCGAAATTGAATTTGGCAGATTTATATTCAGAATGTAATTTCTAGTTTCCTTATTTTAATTCAACTTTAGGTTTCTTAACTTCGTCAATTTTTATTCATTTTATTTTATGGCATGGACCGCCAAGATGGGAAAGTGGTTAGTGACTAACTGCCACACCGAAGTGCCTGGGTTCGAATCCCGGAGAAGGCATGGATATATATATACGGCAGGCACTAGTCATTTTTAGGCTTTCGCCACTACGAAGGAAGGAAGCCGTGGTCATTTTATAATGGAGGCTCCTAATAAGCGACATCGTTACCTCCTATGAACGGACAGACAATTTACATCCATGACTTCTCAGGGATACGAACCCGGGCCCTTTGGCATCTCAGTAAGCTCCCCTAACCACTATACCGACTGGGTGGCAGACAGGGATATAATTGTCAATTCCTGCAGAGAAGGTAACGGTGGCTCACCTGTTAGGTACCTCGATAATAAATAGATCTCTACTTCCGGCCTTAGTAGAGGGCAATACCTATAAACGGGTAGAGACCGCCACTGGGAAAAAAAAAAAATATGAAATGGCTGCGCAACCCTTAGGGTTCAGCGGAGCATCAGAGGGGAAACTCTGTACTACTTATTGCATGTAGAATAATTTACGCTCATCAGTTTTTAGTTAGATAGTTTGCCACTGGAACTTTTTGTTTTGTTTATAATTTGACTTCTAAAACGATTTTCGGTACTATTCCGTTTTGAGGACCGTAAAAAATTGCAGCGAAAATGTATGCGCAAAAGTGCCAAATGTAGCAAAAGCGCCCATTTAACAGCGCGCCAAATCTAGCGTACGCGCTGATTTCAGATTGCGTAAGTTTATATAGTTCTATATTTCTTAAGACGCCACTGAAATACTAATTTAATTTTTAAATCCTTTTTTGATTTTAAATCCTTTTTTTTAATATCCTATGGATTTAACAATTTGGGAATTGCCCATGACGGAAAGTCTGCAATAGAATTTTGGGTAAAGTGCAGAATGACCCACTGCTTGAAGCGTTTTTAAGAATTGCACATACTCGGTATCCATGTACACATCGACCTATTTTCACTTAAAAAGTAAAAGAAAATTGACAAAAATCCAATTGTTCTTACCTTTGTAAAAAGCAGCAAACAAATAAGTGGGCGATTCTGCACTTTACCGAGAATTGTTTCAAAGAAAAGGCATCATTCATTATAGAAAATTATGTTTAAACAACCAACGATATGAAATTATGCTTTAGCGACAACTCGGTAGCGAAATAGCGATGCAGGCATCCATTCAGTTATGTTTAGCAATTTTTATATAAATTATAGTAATAATGATCTGAAATAGTTATTTACTCTTATGCTTCCATTCAATCATGTTTAGCCTTTTTTTTATATAAATTATAATAATAAAAAGAGTATTATATGAAATTAACTTTTTATCTAAATGAAAACACCAATCTTTAAATAGTTATTTACTATTACACTTCCCTTCTTGCGTTAGAGTTGCCGCAATTATTATTGGCAGCACTGGTATCAACAATAGTTTGGCGAATTTTTACGGCCCTCAAAACCGAATAGTACACAATTTTCTAATGAAATCAGCCATTGACATGTCCTATGCGCCATGCCCCCTGCTCATGCCAGTATACTTTATCCATTATCCCGATAATCAATCAATAAGCTTACTTACAAGAGGGTGTTTTTTTTTTCGTTTTTGTGATGGAAATTTCGTAGAGATCGTTTTAAGAGAAGATATTAAAAGCATTTGCTCCCTTTACCGATATTGGTGAAAAATGTCATTTTTCTCCAGAAATTGTGTCCCTGTTATTTTCATTGCAAGCATATCCTAGAAGCACATATTTTAAAAGAGAATTTAAGTAAAAAAATATCACGATCTATCTACAAAAACTATTGGAGCTTAGAATACAACAAAAGAAATGCATACGAAAATGGGGATATAGCTTTGTAAAACTGAAGAAATGATATGAATTTAGAGGTCTGCACTTTCTGAAAATTTGGCAACTTCCATCAAGATGGTTCCACTCATATGTAAGCATTGAATTTTTTATTCTCTGATCCCTTCTTCCAAAGGGAGGGAATTCATTTTGAATTCAAAATAAAATTTTGCTTTGAATTTCTTTTTAAATTTTATCATTTTTACATTGTAATTTTTTAATAATAATTTCTTGTTTGTTATTTCTATCAGTAAAGCTTTTAAGCGCATATGCATAGGTACTAAATTAGAAATACTCCACTCTTTTCAATATGGTTTAATATCACTTAGGTTAGGTTATATCTTTCAGTCGCGGTGTCTGGGAATAACGTATTCACCTTTTATCCTTAATATACGCTTTGAATGTTCTTATAGCGCAGTCAGAAACTGCGATCACTTTCGCAGGAAGGAAATGTATGATTTTTTTAATGCTTTTATGAAATTTGTACACGTATGAGAGGATTAAGACAACAAACAAGAACGCTGTCTGCCTAAGGCTACAGATATCTATATGGAGAACATTTCAATGGAAACTCTTTCGTATTCAAGTTTCGTATTCAAGTCGGGAAAAGTCACAAAGATTAACATGCTCCAGCCCATTCGCCAGGATTGGAATTCGCGTCGAACTATCAATGCTCATAGATCTTACCACACGGCCGTTTGTAAGTCAATTTATATTTATAAAGAGGTTAATGTGTTGAGAGTGACTGACGAGAATTTGTGAAATAGAACAAGATTAGTGAAAAATAATGATTGGAACAAACTAAGATAGAGAGGAAATAAGTAAAAATAAATTAAATGAATGATAAAATTAAATTTAAAAATTTGCAAAGCGATTATTAAAACAATAATTCGATCTTTACCGCTCTGGGACAACACGTCAAACAATTTTCTGTAGAAAGACATATGCGCCAAACAGATTTCTAGCGAGAAACCATGCTTTCGTCATCAGCTCATTTCGACCCGTGGTACAGTTTTTCTAAACATAAGAAATATATATCTTATTAGATTAGTTATTTCATAAGCAATAAAGGAAATTGAATGACATAATATAAAAAATTTACTGGAAATACTTGTTTCGTAAACAAGCACTTTATTGTAAGAGGTATGAGATAATATGAATGTTGGTCAACATGCAAACTTGGCGTATATATCATATTATAGAAACTTCTTCGGTGCATGTTGACCTCTAACTGAAACCATATCTATAACTGAAGGACCCGGAGACGACATGGCGGCATTCTAAATATGCAGCGAGACACACGGACCCATCCCCCCCAGGTGCTCTCCAAACTGAGTTAAATCGCACTGCCACCTGAATGGTGCTCAAGGCTGTTGCCAACAGCAGGCGTAAAAATGCGCTCCTTGCCACGAGGAATTTCGTGAGCATGGGGCTGACTACGTCAGACAAGTGAGCATTAGCAACAACAATAACTGAATGCAAATACTTTTATTCAAAAATCTCTCCTCCTATAATTGATATGTTTATAACAAAATTTTGGAGAAACGCTGTGTTCCGTCAGAATTAAATCTTCTTGAAATTCAAAAGGCTCCATTGGTAGCAATTTCATTCCAAAGCTTCGCCCACCAGCGGCCGAGCGGTAAAGTCGTTGAACACTGGTAGTTCGGTCTGAGGTTCGAATCCCGCGAACGGGCTGGCTGCATGGGTGTTTTAGTGGTTTTTCCCCATGTGTAACGTGTATACGAGCCAGTTTCCCTTAGAAAGTCCTCCACGAAGGCATCTCTACCCTTAGGCAGATAGCCCTAGTGTACTTTGTCATAATTAAATACACACACATTCCAAAGCTTCAGCCATATCATTATTCATAAAGTAAATATTGCGAACGTCTAATTTAGAAGTAGAGAAAATCATAAATCAAACTTCCATATTAATAAATTCAATATTATTTCGATTTTACGATTGGATTGGACTGCCGACAGACCTCGTAAATTGTATCCGGCACATGGGTCAGCAGTTACCCATGAATGTTAAGATATATTGAGAGAAAGTTCAGGGCCATGTTTGGAGAAAAGCTATTGCGAGATCTGTCATTTGAAAAACTGCATCTTCAAATACCTCATTACACTGATACGCTTGAATCATCTACTTGCAATGATTTAAAAGGAATATTTGCGGAATTCTTTTATTAGATTGACAAAACAAGGAATTTGTCATGCATACCATACTTAGGAAGAACTTCCTACCAAAAATATCTGTGCAAAATATTAAATTACGGTATTAATTCATCTCAACTCTTCAAGGAAATGCTGAATAATATAAACTATAATGATTAAAGAATATTTAATAATTATTATTTTCTGTATGTTCAACTAGAATTTTATTATTTTCAGATTACCTATTATTTTTGAGCTAAAATATATCAGGGTTTTCCGTTAGTTTTGTCTTATTTTATTTAGCAAATTCATAGTAATGTAATTTCTCCGATAATAATTTCTTCTTATAAGTCGTCAAATTCCCTGTGTCATGAATAATATGCATTTTCATTACACAGTTACCTGCATTATTCACTCGTTTCCTCACAGTATGACCTTAAGCAGAAGATTCTAAAGGCAGAAATAAAGAAACTCTAAGGAATGACACTATAAACAGAAAAGAAAGCAAAGTCATTAGCATTGTTATTCTAAGTAAATATTACTTAATGCTACTCAGATACACTAATGCAACGGATCTTTTGAAATTGCATACAATGTGTGTGTTTGAAATACAAAATTGATGTAAATATATGAAAACAAATGTAATATATCCTTCAAATACTGTAGATTTAACCAACAAATTATTACCGATAAATATTTAAAGCTTCTTATAGCCAGATCAGTGTCGAGTAACATAACGCTGGTAATTAGAAAAGCTCTGGTAATAAGTCCCGGGTTGTTTAACGGGATGGCTGCATGAGGTTTTTTGTGGCTTATCTCACGTACAGTGTAAAAACGGAGCCGTTTCTCTGAACGGGGCCGTTATCCATTAACAAGAGCCTCCAGCGACTTAGGCAAGTAGCATCCGTTTGCTCTACCCTAAAGAAAAAGGCTTTCAACCAATCTACGCTTTGATGATAATAAAGAAATATTTCCAATGAACAAAAACTAAATCTATTGCTCAATTCATATGCAAATAAAAATTTATTTAAAGACGCGAAATTTTCAGGGGGAGATTGATTATATAGATTATGACAAAGCACATTATTACTAGTATTCAGTGGTCTTAACCACTCTGCCACTGAAGAGGCCTATCTCCCTAAGAGGAACGATGACTTAATGGAGGTCTATCTAAGGAAACTGCCTCATATTCACGTTACACATGTTTAAAATTACGAAACTTCTGGTACAGCTAGGCCATTCGCTGGGATTTGAATTTTACATTGTACTACATGTGTCCAGGGGAATAATATTTCACATGATAAGACATTTAAAACTTTTCTCAAAATATATGTTTGCGATTATGTATTGGGGCTTTATGTTTTACTAGGATATTTTAAAACTGCAATGTTTTTTTTTCTCCTATGATGTTTTTTACGACGATGTTTTCCCTTTGCACTATCATCTCCGCTACATTTTCGTCTGCGATGTGTTCGCATGTAACCAACTGAGCATCTTACATTTAAATTCTCTTAAATAATCATAGCATAAAAAAGGATAAGATGAGTGATAACGAGCGAACAATAATACGAACAGCTAACTGACCGGTAAATATCTCCATATCTCAGAACCAGCGTTACAGATATTTTTAAAACTGAGTATGTTTAATACAGATGAACTGCAATTAATGAACTATGTGCTAGTGCAAAGTGATGATGGGCAGTGAAAGTGTTTCAGAAATTTAAAATTACGAAAATAAAAGTAAGGAATTTTAACTCTTGTTCTGTATCTTTTTTCAGGACTTATTATATAAAGAAACTTTTACGCTCTAGTAGGAAGTATGGAATAAATTCCGCATTCGATTTTAGAGTGTTACTAAAGAAAATACTTACAGAAGAACATGTGGACCAAAAGAAAAAGAATGGGTACTTACGTGCTATGACGACTACCTTGGTAACATTTGCCGATAAAAATCTTCATTGGTGTTTTTTGGTTTATGATTATAAATTCTTTTAAAAATAAAAGCCCTAATTATAAAGCAATAAAAACTTAAAAACCAAAAATCCCGAATATATATATAAATATATACATATTATAAATAAACGTGTATATATATATATATATATATATAAACTATATACTAAATACGAATTAACAAATTAAAATTAACTTGCTTAAAACTGGTTAAAAGAAAACGTTGAAGTTAATGGTGAGGAAAGTGGCAGGAAATAGCTTTCAAAACAGCATCGAAAGGCGTTTCCTGTTTTTTCCGCCAAATAAAATTCAGCTAAATAGGTATCCAAATGATGGCGGCTTGTCCCACTTTGTCGCTTGTTCCTCCACTTTGTGGAACCTGACATCCTTTCAACGTGTTGAGTATGAGTCTGCGTAAATAGTTGAACAAAATTGTATCGATAATCCACCTTAAAATGTTCAAAAGCGGCAGCAATGAGCTCGTCTGTTTGATATCCAGGCCACGAATCTGACATTATTGTTGAGCCTTTAGCAATATTATTTTGGATTTCATGCATTAATGTTGTTTTTAGTTACTAGGCCTTGAACTTTCTACTAGCATAAATCTAAAAACAATATTAAAAAAAAATTATACTGATTTGTTAGGTTAATTTATACCTCTTTCGAAATTTATAATTTATTCTACATGGGGGTAGAGCCTAGAGCTCAGGCACCCAGGTGTAGCAAACACCATTCCACAGAGAAATGTTGTTGCCTTCCGGTCTGGAACTCTGACTGGCTCACCAGCGGCCGAGCGGTAAAGTCGCTGAACACTGGTAGTTCGGTCCGAGGTTCGAATCCCACGAACGGCCTGGCTGCATGGGTGTTTTCGTGGTTTTTCCCCTGTGTAACGTGTATATGAGCCAGTTTTACTTAGAAAGTCCTCCACGAAGGTATCCTCCCCTTAGGCAGATAGTCCTGGAGGCTTTGCCGTAATTAAATAACATAACTTAACCTGGAACTCTGACTAGAAATGTTTCTTTTATCTCCCGGAAAATTCCATCGAAAACCCACTGTTGTGGCAAGATACGACCTTGATTATTCTTTCGACATGTAAAAAGGCTTTCGTCATTTTCGACAATCATTCCGGGCCCTCCAATTTTAATATTTTGATTATTCTTCACACGCACTTCACGCATATAATTATTCCAATCAATAACAGTCTTATTGGATAAATCCAACTGATGTTTGGGCCATTTAATGAACGACTGTTCATATACCCAAAAATAAATAAATCTTAAAGCTTTTAAAAATTCAATACGACTGTTTTCAAACCATGTACCAGTTCCGACACCAAATTTTTGTTGACAAGTTTTGACATGTCAACAAATTGCATGTCAAAACTTGTCAACAAAATTTTGGTGTCGGAATCTTCAATGAAATCCTGATTGCAGGATGTTTGCATCTTTAATAAAATCCTGAATTGTAAAACTTCATATCATAGCCGTTTTCACAAACGCGTTCTTTGGGTAAAATTCCGGCATCTCTGAAAAATTCTATCTTCTTCATTTGAAAGAATTTGGAAAATGTTGATATCCATTGAGAAAAAAATAATCACAAAAAGTTTCACCTGTTTAACCTAAACGTAATAATCTGCGTAAATGTAACAAAAAGAGGTGGAGTAATAGCAAGTGCGGGACAATACTCTTTATTTTAGCGCCCTCTATAACCTATGTTAGGGTTAACCTGTATAACCTACAAGGTTCGCCAATTTTGGCGAAATATCCAGGTAGTGGTCATAGTACGTAAGTACCAAAAAAATGTGAGCGAAGAAATACAATAAGATAAGATGAAAACTCGAAATTATAAATAATAAATATATGTTATTTACACCATCTATCGTAAAAGATATAATAAAGAGCTGCCATTGCAGACAACTGGTAACTGAATCACTCAGTGAGCAGCAAATTTATATCGGACACAGGTCTTCAAATGTACGCACGTTGCACTACCAAGGTGTGAGACAAAACTCTGCAGAGAAGGGGAGAGCAGTCTAAAGAGATGACAAAAAATATACACTTGAGAGAAACAATTCTTTTTTTTTTGTGAGTTTTGTTTTTAAGAAATTCAGTCAGGATGCATAGGATTAAAGTTCAGCTCATGAGAATGACTTTCAGAAGTGCACCGTTGTTCAAAATTATATTAAAAGTATGGAAATAAATGCTTTCAAAAAAATAGCAAAATTATATTTTTGAAAAAAAAACATATATGGCTAGCTCTCATTTTTAATACGCAGTCGAAATTATTATACACCTTGAAGAAATATGAAAATAAGAGCATCATTCAGTTACAAGGCAAGCGAAATGTATAACTATTTATTTATAAACGCAGATTTATATCTGAATATTCAATTTCAATGTGTTCTAATAACAGTATCCCATCATCTTTCAGAATGTCATTTTAAGTGCAGAGCATTTGAGTATTTGGATGCAAGGCCAGCAAACGAAGCCAGGTCATTGAATGTTTCTAGACAGCGTATCTTCTTAATACGGAATCAGTTCCAACAAACCAGAACAAGAGGTAAAAAAACAGGATTAGGGCATCTAAGAGCTAAAGTCCGTTATTCGTCTCAAACATGTATCTCTAACTTGGATGTGACGGTCAGCTAGTTAGTTTTCATTGAAAATTCTGCTTCTAGAACTTCAATACTGAAATAAAACAGTTTGCAAGAGATTCAGTGAGAGTTTTTATCACGCAAGAACATCATACTTCTGAAGATACTTTAATATTTGTAAGGATTTTCTCCCTCCTTTCCGCATGTCTTCGTGGTGTAACTAGAAGTACACTTGACGCGTATTTGGGAAGTCCGGAGTTCAAAACCCCGGTGAGGGCACTGAATCACGTCTTCATCACCAAAAACCTAATGACTGTACAGTGGCGCCCGAACTAAAAGGTCGTGGATGATAATTCGTCACCACCAGGATTTTGCCAATGTGTCCCCTCACCCCCAGTCGCCCTTTAAAAGGGAAGGTATATCATGTATTTTTTCCCTCCTTTCCGCATGCCTTCGTGATGTAATTGGAAGCATAGTCGACGCGCATTCGAGAGGTCCAGGGTTCGAGTCCCAGCAAGGGCACTGCACAATTTTCACGTCTCTTCCTTCAAAAGAAAAAGAAACCGAATGACTGTACAGATTCTTCTGGCAACGTAAATTTAAATACAGCAGTTTTGACATTTCCAAGTAATCTTTTAATATTACAGAACGTTTATTCATAGTTGGGGAAACACATGATTCCTTTAAACTTCACGCTATGACATACTGTTCTGTTCATTTCTTTCTCTAAATTACTCACATTTCTCTTAATTTATATATTTTTATGTTGCTTTGAAGGTGGTTTAGGGTTCGAACTGAGGTAGAGAGAACGAAGGCTGAATTTAGTGGGGAAGGACCTTTAAAAAAAAAAAAAAAAAAAAAAAAAAAAAAAAAAAAAAAAAACTTCCGATATTAACAGCTATATTATGGTGCTATTTTCCTCAGTTTTTGTCTCAAAGATTTGATTCCTCATCACTAATAAAGGAAGTTGTATTGGAATCTCATAAGTTTCGAAATTCATAGGATATTCGGAGTAACTTTCATTTATTTTTATTGAACGAAATTAGTTTTTCAAAACTAATTTCGTTCAATAAAAATAAATGTTCACCGATGTTTCAAGATTCATTAGCAAATACAGTTTTACCAATAACCCACGATAAGTTCTTCGTGTGAAACTTAATACTTCTTTCATATCGCCTTCGTCTAGCACCGATTTCCTGCTAATGCGATGCAAATTACATTTAGAACAACGCAGCCATTAAATAAATTCACGGTTCCTTTGATGTTATGCGACCCTTTGATGAGCGTGTAGCTTTATTAAGCATCTTCATTTAAGAGCTGTGTCTGCTGATACAGTTTTAATTTCCTGCTTGATAGAATTGGTTTCATCCAACCCAAAAAGTATGTTATTATCCTTTCTCACTCTGAACGTTAGCTCATCAAAGCAGAATGCTGAGTTATTTAATATTCTGAAATAATTTCATTATGAATATAGGATTGAAAATGCTCAGCTTAATAAGAAAGAAATTTGCATCCTTGGAATATTTTAATAATACTGTAATACCCGAAACGTTTCGAGTAGTGGTTTGGAATTATTTATGAATGAAATGCTGATATGTAAATAAGGTTGCGCGTTTTTTATTCCAACATGAGGCTGAAAAACTGTTGTAAATACTGCATACTGTTATGAAATGATTACAACAGTATTCCCAAACATACAACGGTATTTTGATATTATTGCAACCACATTGCGGCAGTTTGGCAATTTTTTAAAGAAGAAAACGAATGATAATTTCAAATCGGAGAAAGTTATTTCATATCATACCTGTTGTAAGGTACATATTTTAATTTTATTTCAGTATTTATCCCAGAAAACAATTTATAAAACTACTTATAAATGGTATCGCCCGCACGTAATTCCAGTCTATCACAATCTCATCGGTCATTTCTAACTCTTCCAAGCAAACTTTTTACTTCAGCAGTATACAAATCTGACTGCAGTATCAAATGGCAGACTACTATTTCGGAACTAATTACCGCTTCGAATGCCGACGTATTCGTTACACATTTTCGTGCTGTATTTCTAAAACGGTTGTCACCAAAATGCATTATCAGATACGAATCTGAATAGTCCCGCCTTTGTGGCAAAATATCCCAAAACGTCCTGCAAAATTTCGCAAAGCGTTTTTCGTTTGCAGGCAAATCCCACAAGCGCATATTTCGAAATTCAGCTGAAGACCAAAATATCGCAATTTGCCTTTAGAGCATCTAATACAACCAAAACAGCATGTATGAAAATGGCGACGTTTGCTTATTTAAACTTGCACTTATGGATACGCGGTTATCTAAAGAGATGTTATGAGTATGGTTGACACAGTTTGGCGACTTCTGAAAATTTGGCGACATCTAAGAAGGTGGTTGCGGTAATACCGAAGTACCCATATAGGAATAAACTGAAGATTAATAACAAATGAAGAGATTTATTCCCAAATGACTTAAACAGACTTGTAGTCCACCTAGTGGGCAAAAGATAAGACCGCTGACCAGTGATAGCTTGTGCCGATACGATTCCGGCGACCCAGCTGGTGGTATGTGGTTTTCATGCATAATGTGAACACGAGCTAGTTAGTATCGAATACCAAAGTTATGAGATTGTATTATTACTTAAAAATAAGGCAGTAATTTTATCCCAGAAAGAAGACAAAATTCGGGGGGCAGTCACAGAATAAACTATGAAAATTCGCAGGATCTCTGCTGGTTGGATTTACACTTACAATTTCTCTAAACATTTCGCAGTCGAGGGTTTATATAAGCATTTCGGAGTAAGGGGGATGTATTCAATTTCTAAGCTATATAAATGAATGAGAACATCTTCCAATGAATTTTGGGGATTAAAAACGAGCTGATCAATATTAAGAAACTCATTATGTGCTATCCGAATATGTTCGTTTGCAACTTCTTGATACATTTTCTTAAATAAACTAATAGAGTTGCATTTTGAATATATATAGGGTGATTCTATGATATGTGGCAGAAATGTAAACGCAGGTAGAGGAGACTGAAATAAGCAAATTTTGTAATGAAATGATTATACGAAAATGGCGCGTTAAGGTGCAAAAAGTCTGTAATCTGTAGTGAAAACGATCAGATAAAGTAAATCGTTATTCCCCACGCGGTTTTCGAAAAGTACGCATGATCACTTAAGAGGATCTCGTTAATATACATTTTATCTAGAGGACTGTGGACTAAAATGAAGCAGCTATCCAGAGGATGTACACTCTGCATGCATACACACACCATAAAGAGGGGGGGGAGGACAGTTCTATACCTCCCGTTCCACTGGGCCGACCGACGAAATTTAATTTGCGTTTTTTATGTCTCGAAAGCATAGTTTACAATATGTATTCTATTTAAATATAGCATTGTTCGAACATAGGTATTTTGACACAAAATCGGACTTTTTCTGATATGAAACACAGATGACCGATGTTTTTTCCATATTTCGATTCTATAACCCAAATTATGCCTAAATATTAAATTTTGTAAAATTTTGGTGAGAAACCGAAAAATTTAAAATTTTATTTTGCCACACTTTTTTTTTTTTTTTTAGTTTGCGCCAAAAATTAGCCTAGTGAAATTTTTAATTTATGATAACCTATTTTCCTTTCCCTTTCATTGTGCTTGAGCGGGAAAAAAGAGTGATTAATATACATTCTTTCAAATAATTTAAACAAAGTTTGGCGTTATTATCGCTTATATGCCAAATTTCAGAACACGCTAATATATAAATTAACGTATATCTTGGGAAATGTTAAATAAAAAACTTTTAATTTTTTGCAGGTATGCCTAGAAATACAGAAATGCATCTACTTTATGATAATGATAAAAATTTCATAGCTTACAATTAAGAATTTTTTTAAATTAAAAAAAATTACTAAAAATACAAATTTTAAACACAAATCAGAAAACCAATGTATATTTTATTTGGATTGAATATAAATTTCGAATTGTGAAAGAACTAATCAAGTAAGTTTAATAAAAAAAGAGATATTTATAAATATATATTATTCAATTTATTTTATTTATAAATATATATTATTCAATTTATTTTATTTATAAATATATATTATATTTATAAATATATATTAGTTATTTTTATAAATATATATTAGTTATTTTTATAAATATATATTAGTTCATTTTTTTATATATTTATAAATATATATTAGTTTTGGAGCTAATTTTTTATATACTACGAGTGCGATTATAACAAAATTTGCACTTTGAAAGTATTTGAGTTGTAAAATCGAGATGTGGAAAAAAATATGCATGACATTTCAGAAAATGTCTGATTTTGTGTTAGAATACCTATGTTAGATCAATGCTATTTACGTTATAAATCTAATGTATATAATAAGTCGCGCTTTCGAGACATGGAAAACGCAAACTAAATTTCATCAATTCGCCCAGTAGAACGGGAGATATAGAATTACCCCATTTTTTTTTTCTGTGCAAGATGTACACTGCTCAAAAAAAAAAAAAAAAAAAAATAAAATGGGACAGTGCTATATCTCCCGTTCTACTGGGGCGATTGACAAAATTCAAACTACGTTTTTCATGTCTCGAAAGCGCGACTTAGGATATATATTAGATTTATATATAGTACTATTCTAACATAGGTATTTTGACACAAAAACGGACTTTTTCTGAAATAACATACCAATTTTTTTACAGATTTCGATTCTACGACTCAAATTATGCCAGAATACCAAGTTTTGTAAAAATCGTACGAATAGTTTTTAAAATATTAGCTCTCAAAATTTTAGCTCCTCAATGTTAATTGAATTTGGCAAATATTTATTAATATCTCTTTTTTTATTAAACGTTTTTGATTTTTTCTCTCACATTTCGAAATTTTGGTTCATTCCAAATAAAATTTACCCATTTTTTGCGTTTTATTTTTTAAATTTTTATTTTTAAATAATTTCTATAGATTTTTCGAAAAAAATTTTGAATTATAACCTATAAAATTTTTACCATCATCTTAAAGTAGGTGTATTTTTAAGCATATCTGCAAAAAATTAGACTTTTTTACTCAAAATTTTCTAAGATATACACGAATTTACATAATTTCGCGTTTTGAAATTTGGCACCTTTTTTTTGAGCGATAATAACGATAAATGTGGTCTATGGATTTTTGTTACACTGAATTGCCACAGCTATTTTTAACCTTAAACTTCAAGTAAAATTTTACGGAGAATTAATTATATGACATTTTTTCCCTCAATGATGCGTAATAAATATTTATTAATACTATATGAAAGGCTATTTTTTTAAATTATAGATGATATTATTCAAATTTTTAACTATTTTTTTTAAAATTTCTTTCGTATCTTTTCTTTTTTTAAAAAATTTAAGAGTAAGTTTTTGTAAGAGCAAATTTTTACCTTCGGCGTTTTATCGTCTGCTACTTTACTTCGTTTAAATCGAATTGTCTAAAACTGAGAATTTTCGTTTGATATTTATTTGAATTTTATGACATTAACTGCATAATTTATTTCTAAACAAACTGTTGCTTTTGAAGTGTCTGAAAGAGCGGCTGATACTATTATCCATATTTTTAAAGCACAATATATTTTTATAGAAACATAATATTTAGAATAATCATTTTTTATAAAAGTCAAATTATCATATAAACATACAACCCTCTAGAGACTGAATTAATGGAAGTTCAATGGTTATGTAGAAATGATCTGCAGCTACTTAATGGCTGGATAAGTCAGCAGATTCTGTGGACAAGTAAGAATAATTATATAAACGACACCAACATTCTGGATTCAATAAACAATGAGGATATGATGTTTACTAAATGAATTTAAGAAGTTTTAAAAGATAAAAAATCAACCCATTTTTTTCCTAAAATGTATTTTTGTGCGTAGCGTATTTTCATTATATCCTTAAAATTCTAATTTAGAATGTAATTGTCAAGAACTGAATCCTAATCATCAGTAATATAATAAGTAATTATTACTGTTATTAATAAATCCTTCTTATAAAGTAATTGCAAATATTTCAGAAAACTTTCTGTCTGAATGCAAACATTTTTCTATGCAAATATTTTTAATTTTATATTAATCAAGATTGCACACCATATTACTTATTTCCACTTCAATTCTTACCGTCAGTTCTAGTAGAATTTACAAATCAATTATATTTAATTAAGGATTGAATTGGATTATTTAATTATGGCAAAGCACACGAGGGCTATCTGCCTAAAGGGAGGGATGTCTTCGTGGAGGACTTTCTAAGGGAAACTGGCTCGTATACACGTTACACATGGGGAAAACCACGAAACCGCCCATGCGGCCAGCCCGTTCGCGGGATTCGAAACTCGAACCGAACTACCAATGATCAGCGTCTTTACCGCTCAGCCCGCTGGTGGGCTATTTAATTAAGGAATGACCATCTAAGTTTAGAAACAGCGTACCGTAACAGCAATTCAATTATTGGCGCCGTATCTTTTATGTTACTCCCGATTGGCAAGCTACATGATTTTTTATGAATATTTGGGTTTTGCTAGTAACTTCCCTTGGATATCGAGCTTAAACTAGGTTAGTTGGTTATTTGAACATAGAAAGGACATGGGAGCTATTTGATTAAGATGCTTTCATAGAGAATCTTTGTAAAGAGAACCTAAAAATCTACGAAAACTAACCATGCAGCCTGGGTTAGACTGAGCAACAAACAATTAGTATTTAACAATCTTTTCTTTTTCAAATGCTAGGCAACTGATGAGGCTCCAATTAAATCTCCAATTTAATATTTTATTTGTAAATATTTAAAATATTGTTGTATTCTTTGACACAAAAAGCAGAATTTAAGTTTTGTTAACTCGTTAGTAAACTACCAAGCCGTAGTGCAAATGAATATTCAATTTCTTTGGCAATAATTGTATTCACTTAATATTCTTGGAATATGAGCTAAAGAAGGAACGTTCTCGGAAGATTAAAGAAGTGTTTAAATCCAGTGATATTAGGTTTGTCTTACAAGCTCAGGATCAAAACGATTCTGCAATTGCCCGAGTAGTTGACTTGTAAATGGATGTGAATTAAGCAGATGACTTTAAATCTTACGTTATTCAGCCAGAAAACGTATTCCAAATGTTTTGTATTGCATGACAATGCATCTTTTCATTATTCAATAACCAGTCGGAGAACCGCTTGTGTTCGGAAAATAAGTATCTATATTCAATCGTCCTGCATGTTCTTCAAATATGTCTTCTTGTGATTTTGTTTCTTTCTCAAAAACTAAAGTTGCCTCTCAAAAGAAAGTTTTTTGACATTGAAGAGACAAAATTAATATGACATCTACTTTTAGAGGCATGTCAAAAACAGATCTCTACAAACCTTCTCTTCCATTATATGTTGTGCAGTCAGACAAAAAGTTACATCAGCGTAAATTATATAATCTATTTTTATTACACTCTGATTACTTTATTAACATACAGTGAATATATACTAAATCTTTAACTTTAGCTTAAGTAATTCGGAATTTTTGACGGAATTGTTGTCGGAACTAGGACTTAGAAGATAAGTCAAATTAAATATTTCGATAACCCAGTAAATTCAAGTTCGAAATTTCAATATTTTATTTTCGGAGGGAGGGGAAATGTTTTCAGTTTTGGTCCATTATACAAAGTATATTTGCTTCGATTTTTTATTTTTCCATAAAAGCGAAAATTTTACGCGTGGTATACATATAACGCATAGCTTCAAATTAAAATTTAATAATATACAGAGTGGTTATAATTAAAGTTCCACATTGAAACGGTAATAAAAGGAAAACTACTGGATCAAATGTTATCAAACTTGGAAATCGTGTAAAGGAGGTCATGGGAATTTATTTTCCGCGAAAAAAAGGAAGTTCGAAACCTCACCACCAGGGGGGGGAAATGGCGCTGTATGCAATATTGTTAAACGATATATGGGTCGGAATCTAACTTAACCTTTTGTTAAACGGGTTTAATATGTTGTATACCCTTAATAAACTTTGAAGTAGGCAAATTATTATTTAAAGACGTTAAATTCGATAAATGTCGAGTGCGCCATCCCTGTAAGTGAGAATTTCGTCCGTGAAAACCACGAATTAGCGATTAGAAAATGTGAGATCGCAAATCACTCTCACAAGTACGTACAATCTGGAAATCGTTTTCTTACAGATTGCTAATTTGTAATTTTTTAAGCCTGAATTCGGCACTAAAACATGAAGATACTGATTCAAAACGCTTTTAATCGATTTGGCCCAAAGAAATCTCTCATGTTATCTATCTAGTTCCATTGCATTCTCCTACTGCATTCGATTGCATAACAGTCATTTCACACCGTTGACTGTTGAATGACAGCTAGTTTTATAACTGAACCATTTTTTTCTGAAGAGCAGTCGACAGCTGGACCACTGTGATTGCAGCACACTTGAGCCAATATTAAAATGTTTCGTGATACATGAACTGCAGTAACGTGGCATTTTAGATACTACGATTTTTATGCAGGGCTGGGCACCACCTCAAGAGTGTCGCATAGTTACTTAGGCAACATTTCACGAATGAACGTCTTATAGGCCAACACTTCCCCTCTTCCCACCAGACCTCAACCTCTGTGACTTTTGTCTATGAGGTTATCTCAAAAGCACTGTTTATGGTGAAAATCTAAACAATTTGGCAGAAATGAAAAATGTGATACACTGATAACATTCCTCCTAATATGCTATGTGTAACGTGTATACGAGCCAGTTTTCCTTAAAAAGTCCTCCACGAAGGCATCCCTCCCTTAAGGCAGATAGCCCTCGAGTGCTTTGCCGTAATCTAATAAACCAAACAAAAACCAAACCTGATATGCTAAGAGCTGCTGTTGAGAATGCAGTAACATGATTTAACTTGCTTTCGGAAAATGCTGGACGCTACATTGAACATGCTTTGTAACACGTTTCGGAAAATATCAAACACATTTTAAACAGATATTTTCGTGTCTTATTTCATTTAACAATATTGTATACAGCGCCCTTTTTCCCCTGATGGTGAGTTTTTGAACTCTTTTTTTTTTTTTTTTCCGCCGAAAATAAATTCTCATAACCTCCTTTACACGATTCCCAAGTTTGATAACATTTGGTCCGGTAGTTTTCCTTTTATGACCATTTCAAAGTGGAACTTTAATAATAACCACCATGTAAAATAAGCTTTAAAAGTCTGACAGTTTGGTTCAAGTCCCAACTTTAAAAAATATATATATAAATATAAATTTTTATATTAATTCTCTTAGAAAGCATGTTTTAAGGAGCTAATTTTTCTCTCGCGTTATAGATTGTATAAAAAAACATGATCTTTAATATGATTTATATTGTTTCAGCCGATATAAGAATCGGGTTACTCTGTGGTACAGAATAAACCCTGCTGGACTGTTTTATTTCTTTGTCATTTAGCAAAAATCTTTTAATTAAAATATTTATCCTTTGGACTTCGCTTTAAACTTTATTTATAGCTAAAATGACTAGAAAATGAAAAGCTGTCTTTAGCTGAAACGCAATTCATATAATTGATATTTTAAAAAATTGACAAGAATGCAAAATGTATGGAAGTCTAGCAGTCGAAAAATCTTAATTTTCTTGTGTGAGCACTGAAAATAACTGTAGAAGGAAAGAAGAAAATTAGGGAGAAAAGTAAGCAAAAATTTGCAGGGAAATTTGGCTGTCAGACGTACCAAGATGTTCAAAAAGTTGGACGCTTTCGAATATACTTTCAGGATACTTCAAAGAATTTAGGTGTTCAAACAGAAAACACTTGGACGAGTACACCAGCAAATACCATCAATTGAGCTTGTGTTAACAGAAAAGACAAAACGATATCATTGCAGATTAAAGTGAAGAGCGACTGGTTTTAAACTATATGGTTGTGTAAATTACGTTATAGAACATCATATCGTATCATAAATTGTGAATCCCATGATTTCCTCAGTCGAATTATTTGAAGATTCAGGAGTTTATCCAGTGATGTATGTGGATGTCACTTAAAGATGTTTTTTTCCCTTCCTGATCAAACAGCGGCCGAGCGGTAAAGTCGCTGAACACTGGTAGTTCGGTCCGAGGTTCGAATCCCGCGAACGGGCTGGCTGCATGGGCGTTTTCGTGGTTTTCCCCATGTGTAACGTGTATGCGAGCCAGTTTCCTTTAGAAAGTCCTCCAGGAAGGCATCCCTCCCATTAGGCAGATAGCCGTAGTGTGCTTTGTCATAATAAAATAAACCAAAACCTTTTGATGAAACCAGTCTTTCCTTTCATCTCATAGCTTCAAAATGTTTAGCCTCTAAAGACTGATAAAGGCTCTGACGAAATACTTCGTTAAGAACTTTCTAAGGGAAACCAGCTGTCATACGCGGTACACATGAGAAAATCCACGTAAACGCCCATGCAACCAGCCCGTTTACCGGGGTTCGAACCCCGGAGTGAACTACCAGTGTTCAGCAACTTTACCACTCGGCCGTTTGTGGGCCTTTATGAAATGGAAGGCGAAAGCTTTATTTAAAATGATTGTCAGAAATACCAAAATGTTTCGAAAAGTTGGATACTTTTCAATATACTTTCAGAATGCTTAAAGAAACAGAGAAGAAAAATAAATTTTTTCGTAAAATTTAGTATTCGTATTTTTTTAAATTTAAAACTTTTCAATCTTATGATATTGGATTCTTGCGATTTAAAAAATAAAATATTTGACTAAAATATGAATAACATTTTAAGAAACCAAATGTAGGATAAAATTGTGTAAAGCAATGGGCACAATGATAAAACTGTTTAAAGCAGTGTATGCAAGTCATCCGAAGTTAAAATGTCGGTTATACATCTCTCTTATTTATACATATCTTTTCTGAACGGAACATTGAAAGGCGTGTTAACTGTGCTTTACTGTATTTTTGCTTTTAATATATGCTGTTTTCAAATGCGTCATAGACTGGGTTACAAAGCATTCTTTCGAAAAAAACGCAGTTCAAATAAATAAAATCAAATTCTGGAAAATTGATATTAATAAATATATTTAAAATGCTCAGTTCGAAGGAATAAATAGAAAATTTATCTAAAGAACAATTATCTAAAGAGACAATGCAACACAAACAATTAAAATAAAAGTATAAAAATTTTAAAATGACCTAAAATAATAGCTATGACGAAAAATATATATAAAGAAAACTATTTGAAAAAAAAATAAATAAATAAACGCTGCTCCTTTATTTACGCAGTTCGAATAGGTAAATAGAAATTTTTAAAACAGTTATTCGAAAAAAAAAAAAAAAAAAAAAAAAAAAAAAGTGCAACTTAAACAATTAAAATGAAATTCGAAAAGAAAAAATTACTTAAAATAATAAGTTATAATTAAAAATATAATATAAAGTATAATTAAAAATATAATATAAAGTATAATTAAAAATATAATATAAAGAATATTATTTGGAAAAAAGGAACGATGGTGACTTTTTTTTCCTAAGGAAACTAGGTTGCCATATATTAAGAAGTTCGCCAAGTGAAGTATTCTTGGCGCAAACTGACAAAAAAGTGCCAACATAAATTTGTGAATTTCTCCGTAAATTTCGCTCCATATTTTACAAAATTTCATATTTAGGCGTAATTTGAGTCGTAGAATCGAAATATGTAAAAATATTGGTATGTTATTTCAGAAAATGTCCGATTTTGTGTCAAAATACCTATGTTAGAATAGTGCTATATATAAATCTAATATATATCCTAAGTCGCGCTTTCGAGACATGAAGAACGCAATTTGAATTTTGTCAATCGGCCCAGTAGATCGGGAGATATAGGACTGTCCCATTTTTTTTTTTTTTTTTTTTTTTTTTTTTTTTGAGCAGTGTACAAGGAACCAATCCCGAGCCGACAGCTGCCAAACGGCAAACATTCCAGCAATTTAACCGGGTGCTCTATGGGAATGAATCTTGCAATTACTCTTGGTTGTCATACCTTCAAGCGTCTGCTGTAAAACTAAGAATCAATAACTTTTTATTTTTTTTAACTTTACCTGTCTTACCTGTTATTCATACCTTCCTCATGTGCTAGTACCTACTTGCGCCATTCTGTACACTCATTTCAATATAAAATCTGCTTATTTCGATCCCTTGAGCATACCTGTATATTTTTGGCTGTATATTTTAAAATCACTCTGTATAGTCGAAGATCATCAGTACTTGTAATAACTCGGAGGACTTTATTTCTTTCACAAAAACTAGAAAAAAAACACTGAATTGAGAAATCTGATGTTCAGAGGATAAACAAGATCCAGATTCGCACTCAAAACGTAGACGTTACGGACGTAAAGTTGTTCATTCTTTTAAGAGACTCAACATACAATCTCTTCTTTTTTGTTTAATGTCTAATGTACTGCTAATGATTTAAATATTTGTTTCGCGGTGTTGTTATATATTATTTATTATCGCGGTGTTTGTGTTGTTATATATTATTTATTATCGCGGTGTTTGTGTTGTTATATTACGATATAAAAGGTGAGAGTATGTTGTAAATATTTCAAAACTCCTTGCTTTCTTATATTTAGTTTTTTGTATTACTCCATTTGTATTGTATTAAGTGGAAATTCTGTATATATATTCTGTTTGAATCACCCTATATATATTCTGTTTGAATCTTTTACATGCTCACGGTTTTAAAATGTCTACGAGTTTATTTGTATTAAATATACAAAAGACGTTTTAAAGAACTGAATTCTTTGTAAGTTTCAATAGTAATATTAGGCAAAGCTACGAAAAATCCACATGCGTAGAAAGTTCACCAAGATTTAGATTTGAGCTCGGGTTGGTTTTCAGAGGTCTGTGGGCTTTCGTTTAAGGATTGCAATAAAATATTACGCTCGTGCCGTCTTTGCTCACATGTTACAAATTTGTAACTTGTGAGTAAAGACGTAACTTGTGAGCTAATTTGTAACTCAATTTGTAACTTGTGAGATTTTTTTTCTTTTGTTATCCTAATTAAAACGTAAAACTGTTGCAGTAAGTATGGAAAGAATTTATTGTCCTTCTGACATTCTGTTCATGTAATTTAAAATATTTGCTGATAAAAAATTGGGTAAAAGTTTACAATTGGGTGCCCCTTGTTTATTGGCGATTCTTTTTTGACGCCAAGATCGGCGCCAGCAAGTCACAATTTCAAGATGGCCGCTACACAAAACCAAAATAAGAAGTCGAAGAATTGCATAAGATCTGTGTTCATGTACACATCGATCTGTTTTTACTTAAAAAACATCCTAGAATTGCACAAACTAGGCATTGCGCACAGCCTTAAATATGTCCATGTACACATCAATCTATTTTCATTTAAATAAAATCGGGAAGCTAAAACAAAGTTAAAACTATCGTGGTAACCAGAAGTGACGTTTCATCGCCAAAATTTAAAAAAAGAAAAAAAAAAAAAAAAAAAAAAAAAAAAAAAAAAAGAAAAAAAAGAAAAAAAATGTTGCCAATCGAAGGGGCACCCAATTCTACAATAAAGCCAAGAATTGTGTAGGATCTATTCATTTCATGTGTTCTTGAATTTTAAGAGTAAAAGCAATGCTAAACGATGTAAAACATTTCGAATAACCGTATATTTAAGAAAAGAAAGTGGATCTTATAGTTACAGGAAAAGACTCATCAAACATTTTTCTGTAGAAAGATTATATGCACCAGTATTATTTTATTAGCCATCATAAAATTAAAAGTGATGTTCCGCACTTACGTATTAACGTTTCACTTATTAACCTCAGTTGAAAGTAGCCAAATTTTCAAAATGCTTCCAACTCTGGCAAAACTGCGCATAACAGTTCTTAAGTTTAACAAGCGAAGTCGCCATATTTTATGTGTTATTTTTGTTGCCTGCAAACGGTTTATATAGAAAAATCGTGATATTTTTTATCCTAAATCCAGTTTTAAAATATGCACTTGTGAGATTTGTTTGCAGTAGAAGAAACTGCTACAAAATTTCTGAAGAATACACTATTTTTCAGCTAAATCGCTTAAATGGGGCAAATTGCTTTGCATCTATTCCTGAAATAATCGTCAAGAAGTTTCCATCAGAAGAAAAGAAACAAAAACTCTTTCATTGAGTAAGTTTACTGTTCGATTTTCGAGATGAATTTAATTAAAATGTAAAACTTATATCTAATAAAATGTATGCGATAAATAATCTTTCGCAATCATAATTCAACCCTACCAGTTCCCGAATGTTTAACATAACTGGAATGCTGGTAGTTTGTCTTGGAAGAACCCTGTTGAATGGCTCCACAAGCGGCCCAGCGATAAAAGCCGCTGAACACTGGTAGTTTGGTCCGGGGTTCGAGTCCATTTAAACGGGCTGGCTGCATGGGCATTTTCCTGGCTTTTCCCATGTGTAAGTTGGATATGAGCCCAGTTTTCCTTAAAAAGACCTCCACGGGGCATCCCTCCCTTTCCGTTTAGTGCCTAAGGGCGGAGCACGTAATGAGCAAAATAAATAAATAAATAAATAAATAAATAAAAATAAGAAGAAGAACTCTGGTGAATAGGTCGGTTGTATGTTTTTTCCATCTTTTGTTTGTGTGTATGTGTCTGTGTGTGATTTTTCTCAAGTGTAACGCGAATATAAGCCAGTTTCTTTTAGAATATCTCCACGAAGATATTCCTCTCCTTACGCAGTTACCGCTCGTTAGCTTTGCTATATTTTTTTGCGTTGATAGCAGTCTCTATTGTATATAGATGGCTATCATTACGGCTTCGCCTCCAAATTCCCTTTTCAGTCCCGAATTGAGTAGAAGGTATCTTGTCATTTCCATTATATGTAGCATGCGACTTCAATTTTATGCTTTTTTATACAGTATTGCCATTCACATCTCCAGCTTATGATTCGACCGACTCCTAGAACTGTACATACGCAAGGCTCATCCATTGCTTATCACGAGAATTTTTTTCTCTCAGTAAAGAACTTTACTATGATATGCCAGAAAAGATATGCTATTCTACACGACGCTACATACAGGATGTGGCTTTCCCAGCCTAGGAGCCTGTAGAAGTGCCCAGCACCTGAGCCTTCCATTATATATCGATTGTTTCTTTCTACTCACCTGATCTGTTGCTGTGAATATGCTATAGAGGTTTGGTGTTCGATTCTCTCATCTTTTAGATATTCATCAATTGCTTTGTTTGTGTTTCTCCTCCATTGTATATACTTGAGATTTTTGGTTTCTTTCCAAATTTATTCTTTGTCATGGTTACTGTTAAACATAGAAAATGCCGTGGTTCGCACAACAAATATTTATTACTGAGATATGCAGAGTAATACGCAGAGTTACATGCAAACAGAGATAAGCATAAGCAGAGCAATACAAGCACTAGCACAGATAAATAAGTACAGGCAGAATAATACTAAGCAAGCAGAATAATACTAAGTACAAGCAATAAGCGGTTACAGAAGTCATATATATAACTTCATAACAGATCATGGTTTAACAAATCATAAACAAGACACAATAAATAACCAATCAAAAGTAACATACAGAATGAGATTTAAGTTTCAGAATAACTCGGACCTGGCTGAAAGCTAATGAATGTTTCGGACTTGACAGAAAGCTATACTTCCTTTTAACCAGTAAGAATGCGATTACAAATATCTCAACAGTTACAAACTGCGTTAACTTGGAAATAGCTTTATCTTTTGTAACTAACAAATAGACCGCTGTGTATCTCGAGTAATCGTCGATGAATGTTATAAAGTAATTTCTTTCCTTCTAGAGATGTGCGAATCGGTCCCCAGATGTCCGAATGCGAAGCCTAGATTTCATTTTGTTCTGTAGTTGTTTAACTTAAGGAACTACAATTCCGACGTTTTGCTTCTGACGCAACACTACATTGTTTACCTCTTTCAATTTCTTGGCGGATTCTTATTCCCGTTAGCATAATGGCAAACCGCACATTGAGTTGATCAAAGTTAAACAAATTTCGCTTACTGCGCATGCAGAGTCGTAGCTAGGGTTTTCAGCTCCCAGGGACAACTGAAGATTTCGCGCCCCCTACTGCTTGCCAAGGATGGAAAACATTTAATTCTAAAATGCCGTAACATCAATTTGGCGCCCCTTGGATTCTGCGCTCGGGGACAGATGCCTCCCCTTGTCCCCCTCTAGCTACGCCCCTGTGCGCATGCCTAGAGTAGAATTTCGTGTAATTTTAAAAGAAGATACATACGGTATATGGTTAATATTATGTTATCTGGGCGTAAAACAGTTTGGGGTTTTAAAACTTTTTAGGTTGTAAGTTGCTTCATTACATATAATTTAACTACGTACGATTGTAAAATACGTAAATTTTAGTTTAAGAAGGATTACAGAACAGGAAACATTACAAGATATATTAGCTGAATGCTTATTGATTATATTTCTGAGGAATAAAAGTAATTGAGTATTTATTATACGTTACATTCCTATATACTTTAACAAATTAAGGAATAAATCCAGTTTAAATTACTGAATTAAAGTTAAATAACTGATATTAAATGTAATGTTTATAAACAAAATAAACCAAAATGAAACAGAAGCACACGCAATAAGCACATACAAATTTCCGTAGTATTTCAATTGTAAATGGTAAAACCAACATGACTAACAGGCTTGTGTAAGGTTACTTATGCTTAGTCGCCGGTATTTTCTCCCAAGCCTACGGTACACCATTGAACATGCGCAGTAAGCGAAATTCTTTAACATTAATCAACTCAATGTGCGGTTTACCATTATGCTTCCCGTTACTAGGTCATCATTCTTCAGCCTTCTGACTGCTTCATAATTTCTCTGTTTTAGTCTTTATGGCAAGATCCGTGCTGTTTTCAATTCTTTTTGTAACTGCAACTTTTTTCTTTTGTGATTCGATTATCTTATAAAATTTTGTTGTTTTACCAGTTCCTGATGTTTTATTTTTTTTCGTTATATTAGTCCTCTTTCGAGATCGGGAAAGTATGAAACGTCTACAAGGTTTATTCTATATCATTGTCTTTGTGATTTATACAGTATTTGTATCCCTCTCCGATGCCTTTGAACTTCATTTGAGTGTCCATTAGCAGTGTTATTTGCTTCGTTTTGCTTCTATTGTATTTCATGAAAATGTTTATGCTATCGGTCGTATAACATGTGGCTCCTGAATCAACCTACCAGTTTGAGATTTGGAATTTTCTCTCTTTGGTATTTTCGGAAGTATAATTCTCAGTATTCTCAGGTTTCTTACTTTTAGTTTCATCTTCTACTTTTTGTTTATATCCATTATTTTTTTTATTCACTTGTTTTTCATTCTTGGGAAAAGGATAGGATTACTTTTTGTTTTCTTCGTTGTAACTATTTAAGAATCTTCATTCTTTATGTAAGTGTTCTAATTTTTGCAATAATTGCATCTTCGCTGATTGAAATGTTTGAATTTTGCTTTGAAATTTGTTTTGAAATCAACTGTCTCTTCTGATCGTATACATTCTTTTCTTGTCGAGCATTCATCAATCAGTTTCGGTTTTACATATTCCAACGTCAGTTCTTATGGGCATGCTTCTCTAAACCTGTAATAAAATTCTCGTAGCATTTTTGGTAAGTATTTTTGATATGAATGCTGCAATGTGACTGACCTTTAGTTCTTCACAGTTTGTCTACGATCTCGACCGTTTTGTTGATGCGTTCTTCGAACTCGTTTTCTACTCTTAACGTATGCATGTTTATAAGAAGATAAAGTTTAAGGGAGAGATTTTTTTAATATTGTTTAATATTAAAAATTCGTTCCATATTTCTTTAGCTGTCGTTTTATTTCTTATATGTATGATTTTGTTGCTTTCTACGAGTTTGTTGCTTGACGATGAGTTGTGCTTAATTCATCTCATTTTATCCACTCAGCGGTGGTTTTCTTTAATGTATCGTTTGATATTAAATCCCATAAAATTTTTCTTTTTTAGAATCATATCTATTCTCATTCCTTTCTGAGAATCATAACTATCTCGATTCTACAGAGATGTGCTCGTATTTCTAAAGTTTAGAAAAGTTTTACCAAAATCGAAATAAGCTTATGCTGAAAATACCTTTTTCTCGCCGCAAGTATCAAGTTGGCACATATATCTTGCTATAAAAAAATAATTTTGGGAGTTATTGTCGTATAATGGAAAGAATCCAACGGAATTCGTTCAGTAATTTTTAAATGGGATGAAAATGCAATAAATACCGCTACTTTTATTTCGATGCAATCTAAAGGTAATACAGTTCGCTCATTCAAGCAAACTTTTAAACAAAAATAACGTAAAACTTAAAAACCAACTTCACTTTGTTTTTGAATAAATTTTGATCTTTATAGTGGATAATGGGGTGTGATAAAAGACTATGTTTTCCAGTTTCAAAGAAAGTAGTAATATTCACTTTGAAACTAACCTGCATTACATTTCATACTAAAGTGTAAGCACCCAAAATTGTTTCACATACTTTTCAGTATTATTTTCATGTACTTCATTTTATCGAAAATTCCTTTTCTAAAACTTTAAAATAATGTAAATACTAATCTATTACATTTATCGTAAAATACCAGGATGGCGTTAAGGGAAATCTCAATATTCCTACAAAATTTTAATGCAAATATAAACAATATGTCTACATCATAAACTGAGAGCCTATATGTATTGCACAACTTATGCGTCATTCGGTTGTGATGTCAATGATCTTCACATAACTGTACCAAACTGAGAACACATTTTGTAATTTTAATATTTTATAACTTTAGAGACCTTTATATGGTGTTTTATTATACTAAAAAGGAATACTTGTATAACGATTCAAAAAAACTGAGCAAGCATATTGCAGATAACATTTGAACACCCAGTAAATTGCTATACCATACCTTTCTCTCATTTATTTCTGTAATAATAATATTATATATTATGTATAATTTATTAATTAAATGAAAAAAAGCCTTATTTGTTAATAAATTTCCAGTGCCTCCATGTTTCCATGATGAGCAATAAGTAGTACTGTCACAAAACATTTAGCGAACGCTAGGGGAAAAAACTAATTTTACTACTTGCAGTGTCGCCAAAGAAAAAGTAGCCCTCCTTCAATACCTCTGTCTTTTAACTGTCATTAACCTCTTTTAACTGTTTCTATCTGTTAACTGTCGATCTATCTGTCGACATGGTATTTCCAAGTAAAGCAGTGTTCCACCTTTATCTTGCCTTCCTATTCACCCCTTCTCTGAACATCAGGTCAGAAAGATGATCTTCAACTTGTCCTAATATCTTCAGAAGAGGGCTATATTTCATGGGCCACCGTATAGTTTTCGTTTGAAAGCATTATGATTTTAAAATATAACTTTATGGAAGAATTTTATGCTGCAGTCTCTAAGTTCCCAAGTTGTAAATTCATCCCCCATCTGTAAATTCAGCTACAGAAAAGATAGCAAAGCACATCTGAAAATTAAAAATCCAACTTGCGTAAACAAAAACGAAAAAAACAAAACAAAAATTGAAAGCTTTCATGTTTTACATTAAGCTCAAAGGGACATTTTTCGACCTTTTGTGGATTACCTTTATTTATTAAATATCACATTCTTCGTACTTTATCCATAAAATTCAGTTATCAGCAATATCGCAAAATAATTTTCAAATGAGCCATATCTTCCGAATTTCCGATACACTTAAAGTTTTAAAAAATATGAAATAGATAATAAAACAAATTTCTAATTTGTGCTTCCAGATGTCCATATTCGGGTGGAAACGTACGTTATGCAAAATTGGATGGCCCTAGGTACCGTCGTTTTATCACAATGCGAGAAACATACATACATTTATGCAGATTCTTCATTATTTAATTTCTTTAAATATAAGACAGGGCTGTAATATCTGGTGGCAACAACCTGAAAAGCGAACCGACATTTAAAGTTTTCAATGCAAAATGCCAAAACGAAATTAATAGCCCTCCTGGGCTCACGCTCTTTTGGCTAAACAAAATAAATCAGTACAGGAAATTGCAAAATGTGTACTTTGGTTCGGCTGGATTGCATTAGATTGGATTAGATTACGGTAAAGCACTTGAGGGCTATCTCCTTAAGTCGAGAAGATGGGAAAGTGGCTCGTATTTCACTTTGCACATGAGAAGATCTACGAAAACTCCTATGTAGGCAGCCCGTAAGACATCTTGAGTGATTCACTGTTAATCTAGATTCCCTCTGGCGACCTAATGGTAACATAGCTGATAGGTAGCTCGATCCGGCTTCAAATTCTAGAGAACGGGCTAGGGTTTTGATGGTTTTAAATATGTGCAACATGAATACCAGCCACTTTCCCTTAGAAAGGTCCGCCACAAACGCATTTTGGTGCTTAAGGTGGGTCAGTGACACTTAGCCGACGACATACTTGACAGACACCAATTAGACGACAAGACATTTAGCCGACAAGGACACTTAGCCAAGAGGTCATTTTGCCGACATGGACAGTTAGCCGAGAAGACATTTAGCCAACAGGGACACTTAGCGACAGGACATTTAGCCGACACAGAAAGTTAGCCGTCAGGATAAACATTTAGCTACAGGACATTTAACTGTCAAGACATTTAGTCAACAGAACATTAAGCCAACAGTGACGTTTAGCTGACACATACAAAATAATTATTATTATCAATTACAATGTACCCAATAATTATTATTATCAATTACAATGTACCCAATAATTATTATTATCAATTACAAAATTTCTCGATTTCTCCATAAGTTTGATATTTAAGTAATTTTTTTCACTTATCAATAAAATTCGTTTTCGATTCTTAAAGATCCCATATGTACTTTTAATTCTTGTGTAATTTAGCATAGTTTGATATACATATCGTACTGTTTGGTGTATGGCCAAATTCAAAAAGCGTTGAAATTTCTCGTCAGGGAATATAAATTAATTATCGAAAGGAAAAAAGAATTTTTTTAGCTAAGTACGACGGTCAAATAGTTACATTTTAATACAGTATCTGCAAAAATTGACCGTAAAGCTTCTTCATTGAATCAATTGTGTTCCTTTAAAGACTTTAACATCATTAATAATTTTTCTTGTTTACTTAATGATATTAATTTTCCAATCACGCTCTTCCTAATGCTTTCAAATTTCTAATACCTTTACGTTTCATTACTATTTTACTCAACACATCTTGCTACATTCCTTTCTTATATAATCATTTCGCTCCTCCCACTACTGAAATTTCCTTTCTCTGTCGTGAAAAATCTGAATAATGCAATTAAATTTTAGTAATTTTTGAATGATACTTTTTATAGAAATATTAGCGGTGAAGGGTTAGTTTAGCAAATATATTTTATTTATTATTAATAACAAAATGAAATAGAGTTGCTAATCTAACACTCCACCGTCAATATTTCCTAAAGTATAATTCAAGAATAATAGTGAATTTTACTTCGGTGTTCAGATTTGTAACATTCTTCTCACATAACATTCTTCTCATTTTCTAGCAAAGCATTTATAAAGGTCTAGCCTAAGAATGAAATTTCTATTGGAAGAAACTGGTTATATATTAAGTAAAATGGTCACTCTATTTATGTTAGGTGCAGCAGCGGACAAGCGGTAAAGTCGCTGAGCACTGGTATTTCGGTCCGAATTTCGAATACCGCGAACAGACTGGCTGCATGGGTGTTTCATGGTTTTCCCAATGTGTAATGTGTAGTATACGAGCCAATTTTCCTTAGAAAGTCCTCCACGAAGGTAGGCAGATAGCTCTCTGGCTTTGCCATAATTACATAAACAAAACCTATTTCTGTCAGGGGGCCGCAGGCCACAAGGCACGAATTCCCGGGTCGAAGCCCTATTTCAGATCAATAAATATACTGTGCCTGACATGTAAATAGTGTTTCAGAAGTAAAACAAGCAGTTCCTGTGTGGCGAGTAGTAGAATGAATCACTCTGCTTCCTGACAGGGAAAGGAAATTTCATTAGCGGGAGAAGAGAAACAATTTTATAAGGTAATGAATGTAGCATGATGTGTTGAGAAAAGTAGTAGTGAAATGTGAAAGTACTATTAGAAATCTGAAAGCATTGGGAACAGCGAAACTCACTGTCGCCTTAATGTCCTGCTGGCTAACTGTCAGTGTTGGCAAAATGCCCTGTCGGCTAAAACTGTCCTGTCCGCTACGTGTCCTTGTTGGCTAAACGTCTTTGCGGCTAAGTGTCCGTGTCGGTTAAATGTTCTGTCGGCTAAGTGTCCTTGTCGGCTAAATGTCCATGTCGGCTAAATGTCCTGTCGGCTAACTAATGTCGATTAAGTGTCTCGTCTGCTAAGTTCCAGCGACCGCCTTTAGGTGTGTGTGTGTGTGTGTATTATGGCAAAGCCTCGAGGGCTATCTGCCTAAGAGGAGGGATGCCTTCGTGGAGGACTTTCTAAGGAAAACTGGCTCGTATACACGTTACACATGGGGAAAACCACGAAAACACCCATGCAGCCAGCCCGTTCGCGGGATTCGAACCTCGGACCGAACTACCAGTGTTCAGCGACTTTACCGCTCGGCCGCTGGTGGGCCCCGCCTTTAGGTATATAGAACTTGAGTGTTTTGTCATTATCTAAATAACAGTCTAATCTAAGCGAGCCCAACCATGGATGTAGGAGGTAAGAAGGAGAGGCCCTAACTGGTTTTCCCCATACACTGTTTTTTGAAGCACTTGCAATCCCTTCGTGGTGACCAAAACATCAGTGACTTACCATTAAAATTAATGGGTTTTGACACGATCGGATGTAAATATTTTGTAATTACGTAGTAAATATACATATAAATGTATGTATTTTCTTTTTCTACAGTATATCAGAGGTTTAAAAACAGCATTTCATTCTGAACGGAATGAAATGCTGTAATTTTTACAGAGCAGTTTTGCTCAGAACGGTTTAATTTGAATGAAATATTTTCATTAATTTTCGTTAATTACATTAGGAAAAAAATTAAGGTAATTCGATTTTATTCGGTTAAGGATTACAAAAATGAAAAACAAAGTTTATTGTATTATTAATAATAAAATTACGCATTATTTCTTTTCTATTTACAAAGCTTCTTCCTAAAATACTTTCTCAAATATGACATGATTTTTTAGCTTCTGAGGCATCTTTTAAATCAAGAAAACTAAATCAATATATAATTAAAGCTCTATCCGGTCCATTTAAAATTAAAGCACCTTTTATTTTAATAGTGAACCACGTTAAATATTGGTACTGATTTGAATGTACTTAAATTTATCTGAATATTTCTCAAAGGGAATAAAAAAAGTTTTTAATATTATTTAAAACTTGAAACGGAGTTATTATAAATTGTAAGGGAATAATTCTTTTAATTATACGTATCAGATTTTTTTGCTCTTAATTTCAACAATGCATATTCAAAAAATCTTTATTACTTCCTTAAGTACGCATCTCATAGAACTTGCCCTGTTTAAATAGTTTTATAAATGTATTTTTCAACAGGATTTCAATTTATATTTATAATTTAGTGTTAAAGTTGTTATATATTTAGATAATATTTGTAATCAGTATAAATTTCCGTACATTTAATAATTAGATTTCTTCACAGGAGTTTATGAATGAATAAATCCTTCACTTCAGATACATTCATAAACAATTTACGTATTTTGTGAAAGGCAGATGCATATGCATAAATACCCATACATATTTCATATTTTTCAATTTCGGCATGGGCCAATCTTTAATTTCTGTGTATTCACTATGCGTTTGGAACATGAAATAAAAGTAGCGAATGCTCTATCAAGGGTATCTATAGACGTAAAATACAATTTTAAAGGCACCGTAAGGTATTTTTCATTCTTTTAAACATAGCATTTTTTTCTATAATCTATATTTTTCAACAGCTTAGAATTTTATAAAACAAATTCATAATCAAAATTGCTGTTGTTAGTTATCGAAAAATAACCAAGATGTGATTTTTGCGTAAATGTCACCAAACTATGAAAATTGCTGTTATCCATCACACAATGGTCCCTTTTATGCGGAAGTGTCCCGTTTTTCAATCTGTATGCAACTTTCGTGTGTCGAAATACTATCAGGGCGTTATCAAGGGAGCTTATGAATATAAACAAAAAATTTCCTATCTGGAGACCGAAGCCTCAGAGCAGTGCTTCCTTCTCCTCTATGGGCCCAACAGCGGTAGAACAGTAAAATCGCTGAGTTCTGTTAATTTGACCTAGATTCAAATTCTGGCTGCATGGGAATTTTCGTGGTTTCTCTCATGAGTAACACGAATAACAGCCAGTTTCCGTTAAAAACGTTTCTTCTCGGAGGCTTCCCTATTCCTTTTGTAGATAGCCTTAATGAGTACTACCCTATACTTTGCTCTAGACAACGCAATGAAATCTTATCTGAGGTTACTACTTCTTAAGTGCTTCAACTATACCTATCCCGAAGCAAAATCCATTTGTCAAAACTTGAATTAGGGTATTCAGAAATCTTATCCCCTCGTCTGCTGGAAATAATACTAGCACTATTTAAGATTGTCTTTGTTATATCCATTGTTTTCTGAGGTATTGTTTCTGAGGTTTCAATACAAGACAATAGACAGAGAACTGAGATTTGATGGTAAAGTCTGTCTTAGAAATGTCTTAATGGCTATTTAAAATTAAAACACTACGTTAAAGTTTGTTATATATCAGGGGTGGCAAAGCTCCTTGGTAGTTCGAGCCATATTTCAAAATTTGAAATTGCAAGTAAATACGTATTTAAAAGGTATGCAAAAAAGGTATTAAAATTTTTTTATAGAAATTATATTTATTGAAAACATAAATAAAAGTACAAAATGTGTGTATTGAATTTAAATATTAAAAATTAAATACATTTATTTTACTTCTCTTGATAATTCTTTAAAATTTGGTAAATAATTGGTGACAGCACTTCTCAGTAATTCTTTGAGAAGCTGTTTAGTTAACAGTGATCGGTGTTTGGATTTCACGAATTTTAAACTGGAATAGAATGATTCACATAAGTACGTTGTTCCGAGTATTGAAATAATTCGACAATCAGCCTTTTTTTAATTCAGGTTTCTTCGTTCTGGTACAAATTTCCAAAATTCAGTAATAGGAGTTGACTTATATTTTAATTGTAGAGCTTGATCTTGTTGCATCTCTATTAATTCTAATTCTCCAGATGCTTTTTGGGTCATAATTACTCGTATATTGGAAATGGAAAACTCACCTTGAATTATGTTAATTTCAAATGAATTCAGAAAAAAATCAAGAGACGGTTTAAAATATTTCAAGTCTTGAAATCTATTTTGGAATTCCGTCAATATTCCTTCTAGCTTTTTTATATACTCGTTGAGATTTTCTTGTATAATATTGGAACAAATTTCTTTAGTTCGAGGAAAATGACAAAATGTTTTATTTTTAATGTCCTTTTGAAAAAGCTGTAATTTAGTTTGAAAACTAAATATACACTGTGAGAGGTCAGATATTATTTTATCTTTTCCCCGCAATTGTAAATTCAGTGTTCAGTGTTTGCAAATGTTCCGTGACATCAGTGAAAAACATTAAGTCTTGTAACCACTTGTCATCGTCTAATTCTGAATAAGTTATTTCTTTTCTTTTAGAAATGCAGTTATCGGATCAAACAAATCTACAAATCGATTTAATACGTTGTAGCTAGATAACCATCTAACAATGGAAAAGATATTATTGTCATTTGGGAAGCTCTTCGTCCTTTAATTCTTCAAGGAAATTTTTGAATTGTTGATGATTTTTTGCATTGGTGCGAATGTAATTTACAATGTGTAACACTGTTTCCATAACATCAGGATATTTTAAATATCTTGTAACGAGATGCTGTTGGTGAATTATGCAGTGAATCGGTATGAATTGTGGAATTTGAGAAACATCTCTTTAAAGCCCGATAAGACCGATTTTTTTAACCCAGGATTTCCGCAGCTCCATCAGTCGCAATGCTTACAAGTTTATTAAGAGGCACATCAAAAGTTTTCATTATGGAATCTAATGCATTTTTAATATCGACACCGCAGGTTGACTCTTGAAGTTCTATTAAATCTAATAATTCTTCTTTAACAACGAAGTCAGGTGAAACAAAACGTATGAAAACTGCCAATTGCGGAAGATCTGTGATTCGCCAAGGGCTAAGCTGAATGCAATAATGCAATACAGTTCTTCAAATCGTTTTTTAAATTATATTCAAGAGATGTATTAATTGCAGTTATGCTTCGTTCGGTTGTGTGTCTCGAGATGGGAATTTGCGAAACAACTTTGTGCAATGCTGCATTATTTGGATCTAAAATTTTAAGTATATCTTCCAAGTTTTTTTTTAATAAACTCTCCCTCTCCATACGGGAGAGAATGGAAAAGAAATTATTGTACGGAACGATAATTTTTGAAAATATAATAACACAAAAATGGAAAGGGAACTCGGGTACATTTATCGAGAGCCACAAATGATCCTTCAAAGAGCCGCATGTGGCTCGCGAGGCACAGGTTGGCCTCCCCTGTTATATAAACTTACATTTTTAAAAAAATATAGCACCATTAAGTAATAAGAAGAATGGATTGGAACTTATGGGAAAGGTAAAGGGGGATTTTCGTACCGTAACATTATTGGCTCACATGTAATGTGAATACGGGCCATACTCCCTTAAATTTCATAGTTTTTCTATGACTTCTAAGCCCAGCAGCTGCAGAGCGGGAGAATGGCTGAAAACTTTTAGCTTCGATCTGCTTTTAAATTCCGACGAACGGGCTGGCTATCTGAGAGTTTTCGTGATTTTTCCCATGTGTAACATGGATACGAGCGAGTTTCACTTAAAAATGGGCCTCATAAAGGCACTCCTCTTTATAGCTCGAGTTGCTCTATTTTAATCGATTAACTTAACCTCCTGTGATTTCAGCACATCTTTCGGGAACTTTTTCAAACCCCTTCTTTGAAAAATTATTTTGGTTTTGTAGGAGAATATTCATTTGTTACGTTATCGATTTCCGTTTAGTATGAAAGCTTTTGCCAATAAAAAATATTGCAGTGATTACAACAGGCGATAAATGGGAAGAACAACACTTGGACCTTAGACATAAGAGTAAGAATTTCCTATCATTAAGTTTTTATTGACAGAGTCATGTAATATGTGATTTATTATTGTTCTGCTGGAAGAATCATATAATATCTGTTGATTACTACAAGCTGCAAATTATCTAAAATGTCAAATCATTTAAGATGGCTGTATTAATAGGTTCCTTAGCTTCTAAGAGTTCAAACAAAATCCCACCTTCCATATCATATATTCAGAAGCAAAATCATGTTTGCATTCAGTTTTGATTTTTCTGTATGGCTTTAAGCTGTCTTTTTTTAGCAACATTAGAGCAAAGAATCCTTTTTTATTTCCAGTCACGATACGCTTTCAGAAAAACTCATCTTTTGTGAAGAGAGAAATGCAAATCGGTACTCTATACTGACACCTTTTAGCTGCGAATTCACATGAAACACAAACACTCGTACGTGAAAACTTTCCTATTTATTCCAAGTCATCAATTGCTCTTCACTCCTTTGAAGCCTTTATGTTATTTTTTTACTGGTGGTACGTGGATTTAATTCTACCAACATGTTTAATTCGGCATTTTCTACGTTGGTTTTTCTTCTTCGTTGGTTTCTAGCTTCGAAGCTGATCTTAAAATTTAAATTTTCACTTCGAAATTTCTTAAGCTACTCTTAACCCAGTTCAGTGATAGCACTGAAAAAAAAAACTTCCTGTTGATTTCTGCATCATTTCCACGCAAGTAAAACTCATAAAGCACGATATGGAGAATACGAAGCTTACCATATGATGTAGTTTAACTACGAGCAAAATATAAAAAAATAAGTCGACTCCATGCATTTGAGGGAAAAAACTGTGTGATATTGAGATTATAATAGTAATCTTTAAAATTTTCTACTGAAAAATTTCTTTGTTGTACTTCCATGCATTTGGATTTTGGCTTGCTAATATCCTGCATTGCTTACCGTGCCGCCTATACGGTATAGTGGTTAGGGGAGCCCACTGCGGTACCGAAGGGCCTTAGTTCAAATCCCGCAGAAGGTTGGATGTTTGTAAATGTAGTGTCGTTGATCATGAGGCACTGTAAATATATGGCAAGCCGAAAGTCTCTCGAGAGGTTGTGGTAGGGAAAGAGGAGTGAGAGACTGTCGGATCCGTCTTCCAGAAGTGCTCTCGATCAAAATTAGGGGCGGAATGAGCGACGTCGTACTGTCACCTGTACAATGCTTAAGGCTCTTGCCAACGACAGGCTCAATCTTGCTCTCCTTGCCACAATGAATTTCGCGGGCGTGTTCTGATATTACTGTCCGACAAATGAAGTCACAACACAGTAAAATTGCTTTTCGATCATCCTGATAATTTTAAAATTTACTTTAAAGGAATTCTAAGAAAGTGACTGCGAAGAATTTTAAATTTACAAACAGAACCCGATCAATTAACGATATTCGGATTAATAATGCTAATTCATTCTCAGAACTGTTTATCTTCACAATATTGTAAACAAGGATACTCTGTAAATTCTTGTGCTTCCTTTAACCGTAAGCTGAATTGTCCCAGAACTACCAGAAGTTAACTTAAAGTTTTCGAGTTGAGGGTTTTCGTACCTAGGATTTCGTATTCTAGTCAAAAAGCGAAGTAAAAATTTGACTATGCCCTTAACTTCATATCGTGCCTTTGTATAAGCCGCAAATATCTGTTATTGTTATGAAGCAATATTATTATCCAAACCTTCTGTGCAATATGATGTTCAGCATGATCCACAAAACAATCTGTAACCCATAAGCTTACCATAAGTTTACTCTAGAGGAGTTTATATGCTCAATTTTAACACGGAATTTGCCCTTTACTTCTGTTTATTTCATGCTGAAAAAAAGATACTTTGAGATTATGAAGGATAACTTTTAGGCAATCCTTTACTCTTTTTCTTCCACTTTATACGTTTTAAGCAAAATAATGTTTACTGCAAATTTTCTTTTGTTGCCATTGTGTTGTTTACACTCCAAATTTCGACACAAGGACTGTTTGTTGGAGATGTTTTGTAGTTTTTCTCAAATGTGAAGTTGGATAAGAAATATTTGTCTTTAAGAAACCCACCATGAAGTCACCTTTGTTGAGGCAGGACTCAATAATACCCCTGGCATGATTGATCAATCAATCAGTGAATAACAAGGGACAAACTCTTACGTACACCTTGTGAATGTAATAAAAGGTATTGGTACTTCTGTGTAACTTAGAAAGAATACTCCAACCACTCGATTCTATGCGAAGGCCAGCAAATTAAAACTTAAAAAATCGTTTATTTAAATTTACGCAGAATATATAGCTTTCCGAGGGCTAAATCTGCAAATGATCCGAACATTTTCCAATAATGTACAATTTTATTGTAATTTGTGGTAGTTATTTTTTACCATTGCAAACATTTTCAGAGCCTGTTGAATAGACTCATTAAAAACAATCAAATCAAAGGATTTTATTTCAGATTATAAGGATACATATAGGGCTTAAAGTGTGCCGAAGCCCACAGGATTCCTACTTCTCTATTTTTTAATTTTTGAAATAAATCAAAATAAATAAAGTCGTATGTGATGTAAAATTTTTAATGCTATTTTTTAACTCAGCTTCAGAATGTCATTAAGAATAGCTAAAATCTTCAGAAAAGTTTTTTTTTATTATTGTTACTAATCTCATTAAATGGCAACCTACGAAATGCTTAAGTTAAACCCTTCGCTTTTCAAAAAAAAAAAAAAAAAAAAAAAAAAAAGAGTCCTTACTGTATATTTCCTAGATTAAGTCTCTGTAACTGTCGGCACACAAGATAATTGCATATACTCATCGTAAAATTTAGATGCCCAATAAATGAGCTCAAACTAACCGCTTAATGACCGAATTCATATTAAAAATTATGCCGAAAATCCCTGATTTTTAATACCATTTTTATTATCTACAGATATAATTCACTATGTGTAGCTTTGTAAGGCGGAAAAAAAAAAAAAAAGAGTTTTTTTCTAGGGAAAAAGAAGACATTTATTATGGTTCATGATATTACCCGAGTTAACTCGGGCTTTAGTGAAGCAGAGGGGAAAAACCATAATCTAGCCAAATGTAATACAGAACTGTAGTCTAGTTAATAACAGGTAACAAGGGCTGAAGTAAAAATCAAGTAAATACATTTTATGATCTATAAATGTCATTGACAGTATGATACAGTTTGAAACGTGTAACACATAGCGACATATCATAGTCTGCAAAATAATACCGCCATTACCGATCACAAAAAGCCGCTTGCATCCCTCCCACAGGTAAAAAAACATGTGCATGGCAGAGTGTCGATTGCCAAGCGATATTACGAACGATGGCATTAAATATCCGTAAAACTTTCAGCCCCCAAGGTAACTCGTTCATAGGAAAATTGGAACGGCATCTATTCCCGAGATATCTCGGGCGCGGTCGTTAAACGGTTAAAAACATTTCTGTCATGTGCAGCTGGCCTAGCAGCAGCCTAGAGATAAAATTGCTTAACATTAGTGGCTTGAATCCTGACGAGTAGACTTAGCTGCATGAGAATTTTTGGGATTTTCTCCATGTGCAAAGCGGATCTAAGCCAGTTTTCATTAACAGCTCCTCCATGGAGGATTCCTCTCCTTCAGGCAGATAGCCTTCGAGTGCCTCGCTATATTCTGAATAATACGTATCCTATGCGTTATTGTCCTTTAATGGTAAGGATACCATACCTATTCTGAAGACTCCTCTTAAACTGGAGTACCAGTAAGTAATTTTTTAAGACTTTTTGAAATCCTAAGTGTCTGTAGAAGTTGAAGGAAGATTAACCACTTAGCAGTTTCTTTTTTCCGTCATATTATGACAAAAATAAGCATATTTTTGATAAACATTTTTATGAAGAAATTCATTATATAAACCTAAATCAGCAGTCAGAACTATTACAAGTGTTGAATTTATTGATTTATGCTAATTTTTATTTTCATCGTAAAAAACACATTTTCCCTTAAAGTTGGCTTTTTTCGAACAAGTAAGCGAACTAGAAAGAACACTTTACAAAAATAGAAGTCAGAATTTAAAATGTTGTATTGTTATTACATATCTGTTCGATTCCAAAGAAGAATTATTAATATCAAAAAAGAAGGATTATTAATATCAAGTTCACAAAAGCTCCGAACTTGCGTTAGATTATCTATACGTTCCGTTTTTTCATCACTAGAGATTTCAGACAACAAACTGTCATTACTTCCAGAATCATTTAGTGAAATTTCAGATTCACTATCTGAGTCAATATCAGAGTTATCTCCAGTTATAAGCTGCTCATTATTATTCATTTCTTCTTTTATTATAGCTCCAAATTTAAAAGAAATAGTATTCGCAGTAGCCGGAACACCGAGCAGTAGTCGGAAAAGAAATTTCGCGGCTTCACTTGAGTAAAAGAATTCAGTAAAACCTAACCTTGAAACCAGTTGTTTTGCAATTCTAACTTTACTGGATTACTAGCACCATCTTTTAAAAACATTACACACTATAAATAAGCAAACAATTCGGGCAAATCAGTGTATTAGACTAGAAAAAAAAATGTTGCCCGAGCGCCGCCCGGAAAAATCAAAAAAGTGCCATTTCCAAGTACCCGAACGGCGTTCGGGCAAAATTGGGAAGTGGTTAAAAATCAAAAAACAAAACATGCAAAGTATTTTAGAATTAAAAGAAGTGCTTCTTCTTAGACTTTAAAACAAAATATTCATATTTATATAGCTTTCATATTTATTTGTTACATATTACGTATTTTAACATAAAAATACAATATAGCTATGTAAAGACATTAAATCATATTTCCACTCAGAAAATTTAATAATTATATAAAAACATTAAATTACGTTCCCACTGCATTACTCCACCACCAGTAAATGTATTACGATTTAAGAGATTCTGATAGTGGAATAATATAGAGTAAGCTAACATTAGAATTAATAGTACTAAATAAATAAATGGTCGTGATACTCAAGATCTTTCGTCATTCGCCTCTAATTTTAACAAAGTCTGAGTCTTGAGCTGGGTGTCTGAAGTTTCTGGTTCCAAGCTTTGGTAACTTGATGTTAAACAATAGACTGACTGCAACCTGTCAATCGAAATATTCATTTCCTTTGATTTGTAACAGGAAGTATTTTTTCAGTTAAGTGCTTTCAACAATCCTTCATAATTAGCTTCTAACGGCTTCTTGACTCTATCGGCTATTAGGTGACATGAGTATACACATTTACATCTATATGGACAACAACTTTAGGAATCATTTTTCGCTGTATCACAAAAGATTTGAACAATTCCATTTGTTTTTGCAGTTTATGCAAAAATGTTTGAAGTGTTGTAGGAACCGTCGGTTTATCGAAAATTCTCCAGGAAGTTTGATTGTTTTCCCGTAAACTATTTGTGCAATGAAATATCAAAATCTTCTTTTAACGCTGCCCTAAGACCTAAAAGGATTGTTGGACTGAATTCAGACCGCTTAATGGAATTATGACACTTGATAGCAGCTTTCAAAGTTCGATGAAATCTCTCAGTTTTGCCGTTGCTGTGTGGATGATAGGAAGTTGTGTGTTGAATTTTGACTCCACGTATAATTGCCAAGGTTTGAAATAGTTCAGAAATGAACTGTGCTCCACGATCCGTAATAACTTGGTAAGGAACTCCAAAACGAGTGATCCAACTTTCATAAAAAGCTCCGGCAACGGCTTTTACTGTTATGTCACGTAAAGGAATGGCTTTCATTCAACTAGTATAGCGATCAATGCAAGTCAAGCAATACCTAAAATCATAAGATGGCGAATAGGAACTTATTAAGTCAATGTGAACTATGGTAAAACTTTCATCAAGCTGCTGATAAGTTCCTAGTTCAGACTTTGTGTAACATGAAACATTATTTTTTTTGGCAACCAATAATTGTCACTATTCCACGTTTCTATAGCCAAATAAACTTGGATGTCATTTCTTTAACAGTCAATTTGATTCGTGGATGAGCGAGGTCATGTATTTTTTCAAATATAGCCATTCTAAACTGTTTGAGTATTAAATGGTCTAATGTTAGAAGAAGACGTATCACACATCAAATTTTTACCGGATGGAAGTAAGTAACTTTTGAAATTTAATATTTTATTTTGAGCTTGTAAATTTTGTAATTCTTTGTCATTAACTTGCTTATCTGCAATTTTATCACAATCAATGAGGGAAATAGAGACATCGGCTATTCTTGATAACTGATCTGCAACAATGTTTTCACTTCCGCTAATATGGCATATATTAGTAGAAAACCGAGATAGTATATATTTCAATTGTCGTATTTGTCTTGGTGATGCCTTCTCGCTCGTTTGTCTGAAAGCATGTACTAGTGATTTATTGTCCGTAAAAATTTTGAAATCGCGACTTTCCAACATATGTTTAAAATGTTTAATTGCAAGATATATATCTAGTCAGTCGCGGTCATAAGTACTGTAATTTTTCGGAGTGTCACATAACTTTTTTGAATAAAACGCTATAGGTTTGCATGTTCTATTTTCAAGCTGTTGGAGAACTGAACCAATAGCTCAATCAGATGCATTTGAGCATTATGGCAAAGTCAAATCTGAATTGCGATAACTTACAAGAACTAATGAGGGATTTGAAAGCTCTGGCTGTTTAAGTAACAATTCATACAATAGGAATTATAACTAATATGAATCATGTAGCTAATAAAGTGGGTTAAAGTTTGAACATGTGTTTGGACGCATGTCACATTATCTATTAACATGCGATTTTTAACATCGACAAGTAAGCCACGTCGCTCCAAAAAATTCTCGTTGATAATGGGACGCGCCGCATATGCAATTACAAAAGCAAAAAGAAAATGTCTGGGTAAACCTAGGTTTAATTCCAAATTTTTAACTCCGTAGGTGTGGAGTTTAGAAGTATTAGAAACCAAAAGCGAGAATTCACCTTTTTTGTCTGACACAGCTTTTACGAATTTCGTTTTTTTTTTTTTTTTTTTTTTTTTTTTTTTTCCCTGTGAAACAGTTTATTGATGCACCGCTATCGACGATGAAAAGTTATGTTTCTTTATCTAAAATAAACAGACGTTCATCATTCTGCCTTCACCCGTAGCCGTCATTGAGGATGATCGGTGGCGTTTTCTGACCAGTTACAGGGTATGTTGCATTTTTTAGTCCTGGTACGGTGCTTTTCATGGTACCAACAGCATATTTTCTAGACCTTGGAAACTTTCGGCTACTCAAACTTGATCTCTTAGAACATTCTGACTGCTGATTAGAAACTGATCAATATATTCTTTTAATCTCTCTTGCCAAAAACCCTTACTTCGGATCGCCGTGACTCCAAATCATGAAATGGTTGAGATCCCAGTGACCATTGCCGTTGAACTTGATACCTCATGCATTTTCTGCAATTATTGTTAAACTATCCAGAGTATTCTTATAAGGAGAAAGAATTTGTTGCATATGAATGGCAGTCGTTGGGTCCACAACGAACGTAAAATATTATCGACTGCTAATATTGCTAAATCCTTCATCTGACTTAATAACTGCGAAGAACGCCGATCATCCAGATAGAATTCTTGAATTAACTGGCGTAAACAAGAAGCTTCCTACTGAAAGAATTGAGATAGAATCTTAATTTTAAGAAGAGAGTAAAAACAATTTGCCGTCGGTTTACGAATAATGTCCTTAACATATTATATTACCTTCGAGTTGAGTGTGGCCGCTATAAAGTGAAATTTTGTTAAGTCATCTGTAATGCCAGAAATTGCAAACTGATATTCAGTTTGAAAGAACCATAAGTCCGAACAATTTCCCACAAAGGCAGAGCTCTAATAGTAATCCAACATAATCCAAACTCATGATAAAGTATAAAAATGTATAACAATTATCTGAAAAAATTAATTAGAAAAACTATTTGCATGTTTTTATATTAATGTATGCCAGCAGTGGATAGTGTCGAAATAAAGCAATGCTCTGAAAGGAGTGAAGTGTTAAACAATAAATTTTATCAAAAAATGCTTTATGTATATCCAAATAGGAAGTATAATGTCTAACATGCGTTTAACAAATTCCTAGCAAATTTTCAAAAATTTGAAAACTCGTTGCGTGTAAAGTAAATCTGCCAGGGTGAGACTAGAAAAGCAAGTTAATTAAGTGCTAGCAGTAAAGATGAGTTGTCAAAATATTACTACTAAAGTCGGATCAATAAATATGCGATGCGAAGAAACAACATGACTTTCCTCATATGACTCCATTTAATCAGAAGTACCATTTAATCAGAAGTTTTAAATGAAGCAGAATCTGCTAACTAAGCCATTATTTATTATCCTCCTTTCAAGTAAAAAAAAAGTTAGTAAGCGAACGTAATCAAAGTAAAATTGAAAATGACACCTTGTCATTAATTAAGATTAACGTCACATTGAAAAAGAATATACTGGTAATTTAATAAGGATTGAAATTCCAGTATTTCTTACTGTGTATCAAACATTGCTTCGTTTAGACACTCGTTCCACACAGGTGCTCGATGAAGTAGCCACTGCAGCTCGCCGCTGCTTCCATCGCCCTGCTCTACCCGCCATTTTAACTGGGAACGTTGAACTTCCTCAAGCCATCTGTGGGCTTTTATCTGAATCTCTGGTTATATTCTCTGACAGAATTGGTTGAAAACAGGAAATAATGCACAGAGCGCTAAACTATTAGTACGAAATTATGTTGTCGAGCTGAGCACATGGTGAAAGATACAAATAATAAAATGTCCACTCTTAAGCCAACTGTAATGAGCAATAAATGAACAGTTATTACTAACTTAGTGATATGTATACAAATGACAAGCAAGAACCAATCCGATATGGATGTGCAAACACAAAGAAATGATGAAATCCATGAAAACTTGAAAAGTCCTGAAAATAATCACTTGATTATTTTTTATCAACCTTCATCACTTTGGATCCTGATAACCAGTTCCCGTTCTTTTAAACTACACTCATGTCCATAAATTAAGCATAATTTGGAGTCGCGCGGAAATCGAAATCTAAAATAAATATATCACCTGTAAAATCACTACACAAATCTTCAAGAATCATATGCAAATTTCAGGAAGTAACCAGATGACACCGATGGTACGTCACAATGACGAGAGTGTAAAAGAGTGATACAAAAGGAATACAGGCAAAGAAGTAAAATTGTTCGCAGGCGCTTTATAAGCATTTCAGTGCAATAACCGTATAGTTATGACACAAAAGACGCATTTGGACGATTTTTTACGCGGTAGAATTATCAGCCGTCTGAAATGTGGGCGTACCCAACTGGAAGTATCAGACGAACTTGGAATTGCCCAGAGTGTCATCTCCAGGCTTTGACAACGATTCCAAGATGATGGTAATGTGAATAGACGTTACAGCACAGGTCGCCTCAGAGTTAGAACGCCGAATGAGGACCAGTATTTGGCAGTTACTGCCAAAAGAAACAGGCGGAGCACAGCCTCAGACGTGTCTCGTCAGCTCTCTTCAGCCACTGGTACGACAATTTCAAGGCAGACCATGTACAGACACTTAGGGCAGATTGGTCTATATGCTAGTAGACCTGTCAGATGCGTTCCACTTACTGCAACTCACTGTCGCCTGCGGTTAGCCTGGAGTAAAGAGCATGCATTGTGGACACCGCAACAGTGGGCTTGTGTGATGTTTTCCGACGAGTCTAGGTTTAGCTTGCAGTCTGATTCTCGCCTAACTTTCATATGGAGAGCTTCAGGTGCCCGTTACCACCAAGAAAACATCATTGAACGACACCGTTACGGTGGTGCAGGAGTGCTCGTTTGGGGTGGAATTATTCTGGGTTCCAGAACTGACCTGCATGTTCAAATTGGAACCATGACAAGCCAAATCTATCGGGACGTCATTTTGGAACAACATGTACGTTTGTTTCGGGGCGCCATGGGCCCACAATTTGTGTTTATGGATGACAACGCCCGTCCTCACCGTGCAAACATCGTAAGCGAATGCCTTCAGTCGGAGGATATCACCTGTATAGACTGGCCAGCATTCTCACCGGACTTGAATCCAGTAGAGCACGTGTGGGACATGCTTGGCCGACGAGTTGCAGCCCGTCAACCTCCTCCTACATGTCTACCGGAACTTCGGAGAGCATTGCTTTTTGAGTGGTGTAATATCCCCCAAGATCGGATCGATAATTTGATACTCAGCATGTCTAGGCGTTGTACGGATTGTATTGCATCGTCTGGGAGACATGCAATGTATTACCAATCATACCAACCATGTAATATTGGTTTTTTGTAAATAGGTTTTTTCTTGTAATTTGCTCCATGGAGAAAAAAATTGCTAATTTTTTTAATAATATCAAACATACAGCATTTTTTTCCCCTTTACCTTTTGTTTAATAAATAAGCTTTACAAATAAGTCAAATTTGTTTTGCTTCTAACTCTTCCTTTGCCTTATTTTGCATTATCCTTAATTTATGGACATGAATGTAATTTAATACTGTATGATCCTTTTCCGTGAGTGCATTAATTGCTGGAAATTCCGAAGTTGAAGTCTCATTAAAGAAGTTATGACAACTTGTCAAAATAGAATCATGCGAATAAGTTATGTTTAAATAATTTCAAATAATATTGTCAAGCAAAAGCCATGGCGTAAACCATGACACAAACCATGGCTAAGACCATGTTTCTTAGCAGCTTCTGGGAACGATATAATTTTAACATTCAGGTTCTGAGTGCGATTGCCCAAGCTGGTATTGCATAAGTAAATATTAGCCTTATCAAAGTGATATTTAAATTTCTTTTGCTCTCAAAGCTAAGTTTTGAATTTGTGCCAAGAAGGCTGTATAAGGACGTGTAAGCAAAGTTAACTTTTAGGTGCCTGTATTCAACATTTTCCTTAAAAGTAAGTTTGTTTTCTAAAATGTCCCTTAAGTATTTTGTTGAGGAGATGAAGGGAAGTTTGATGAAATCTTCGATGAAATCTTTGATGAAAATATCTTTTAATATTCTGACATTTTTATTATATATTCCGAAGGTAATACATTGCCATTGCTTTTCAGTGTGTTGATTTTGATACGTACGTCATAATGAACACCAGTGAGAACTACTACATTGTCCCTTGAATGGCTTGTCATGATTTGGGTTAAGTGAAACTCTTTAAACTGCTGTATCAGCAGCATATTTGGCTATATACGTTCGTTGAGGATTTGGCAGATCATTATTTAAAAAATTATACACTCAGAACCGAGTTTGACTAACTCCATCTCCAATGAGTTTTCTAGTTGCGAATGCGTCGCCAACATGAAAATTCTATGCGTTGAATGTTAATTTATAATTTTACTAAATTAGAAAGGAATCAAAATTTTATGAGCTTGAAAACTAAGCCTTGATGCCAGACGCTGTCAAATGCTTTTTCAAAATCAAGAAAATCCGCGACTGACATCTTTTTGATGAAGGCTCCTGCTATTTTGTCGACTACATTAACCAAGTGATGTATCGTACTGTGTCCTCTGCGGAACCCGAATTGGATTTTACTGATGCTATGGTATTTCTCATTATTCTTCCCGAGCCTTCGTTAGATAAGCATTTCATTAAGCTTCCCTAAACAGGGATGCCGGTTAATAGGACGCTAATTATTAGGATCCTTTGGGGCTTTCCATGATTTAGATAAAGTTATGACGACAGCATGCTTCCACTGCTGAGGGAAGAGGGATGTTGAAGACATGAGTTAAAATATTTGTTATTAAAAATGACTTTTCTTGGTGCTTCTTTTATAACGTCTAGCTGTTTTCCATAAATCTTCAATTTGAGCATTTTTATGTAATATTTTGGCGCGAAAATCAGAAATAAGTTAAGATATTTCCTTGATTTTTAGAGTTTAGAAGTATTTTTGTATCAGGATCAAGAGTGGGTTTCTACGCTTTGATTATCCTATTTTAATCTTTGATTTTATCTACGATATAATCAGACAATGCATTTGTGTTATTGAGTAGATATTTTGTAGCTGAAGAATCAACAGCATGTTTCAGTTTGAAATTTAAAGAGGTAATGATATTCTCAATACTTACAATCAAAGAGAGGAGAAGTTACATTTATGCTGGAGAGTAAAAGGTACATTCTGACCAGGAAGTCTTCTTTCTGGCATGATTTTGATACTGAATAAAGTCTTCATAGCACTGGAAAGTGCTCAATGGAAAGCGAGAACTGTGCTCACTGGAAAGCGAGTATGAAATTCACTGGAAGGCGTCGGGGTTTTGACATATTTGAAATCTATTTGGTTGCGAAGGTCGCATATTATACTATTTAAATTTTCAAAATTTAATAACTTCTTTTCATTAATGTTAATGTTACAAGAGTTCCATTCATGACTCTTCGCATTTAAATTCAAGGAAAAAGTTAAAAAGGCCAGTTTGCTTGAGTTAGAACTATAGATCGTGGTTACTGACATTTGACGAAGAGCTATATACTGAAATGAAGACAATCGGATTTGACCTCCTAAAAATTTTGGATTGATTATTTTATTTATTAGTATTCAAGAAATTCTTATTAAGTTTTAAAATAAATATTTAAAAGACAACTGCTCTTTCCTTGCACCCAACACGGGTGTTCAGACGTTACAGTATGCAGATATCAGGTATTCAATCTACAATGATAACACTTCATATTTTAGAAAATATATGAATTCTTCTTTTAGGGAAGAAAATGTTTAAACGTCTTTTCACTGCATTCTTAAATGCTATAATTTTAGAAGTTCAGTAGTTTTATAAATGCGTTTGTTGGTTTAAATTAATTTTCTTTCTTTAATATGCTCCATTCATTTCTCGAGATACAATGCAGATTAAAATATTTTAGATGTTTTGACTTTCAGTAATTATTTGGTTATAAAAATATTGTAATTTTTTACAGATATTACCTGATAGGTGTTCATTTAATCTATAATCATTCTGTACAGTATAGTACCCTTAAAGGAGATGTTCTGAAAGAAGTAAAAATTTTTAGAGAAAAATTACCATAAATGAAGTTTTGTTTTAAATCTCTTAATCAGCAGTAATTCCATAAGATGTAACAAAATAAAAGAAAATATTCTATAAAAGTACATTTTAAATTGCTAAATCGCCTGTTGGGAGGATAAAGCATAAGGACATTAAAAAAGCTTTTAAAGAATAAATATGCAAATAAATTAAAAACATTTTAAACACAGTTGAAAACGTTTATCACAAAAAAAATTAAATACTAAACAATTTTCGAGTTATTAGATGTAGAGAAGAAAATGGAATTTTATGAAAATAATAATAGTTAAAAAGGAGAGAGGGTACCAAAAAGTTTAGTTACAGCTAAAAATAAAAAGTATAAGTTAAAGCAGAGAATTATGAAATCAACCGTTTTAAACTCAAAAAGAGAATGATTTTATTTTTCTTTGAATTATATGATTTAAGTGAAGTATTATCTATAATCAGATTATAAGTTTCTCTCAAAGCTTATTTTACCTATTATCTTCATTAGTTTTTTATTTGAAACTCTAGACACAAGGCTATGATTTTAAATTGGCTTGCACTAATTCTTCTTATAAGAACGAAATAAAAACTAGTCATTATCTCATTTCATCAATTTTATTTATGTTCACAATTTTTATTCTTTATATATATATATATATATATATATATATATATATATATATATATATATATATACATAGATTGTTACGGAATAGGACTAAACAGTGCAAAGAATCATTACACAAATTTAAATAGATCAAATATTTTTAAAATTAAATTATTTTGTGGTAATATTGAAATTAAAAACAATGTTAAAACCGTGAGCAACTAGAAAAAGCACAATGAGATGCAATAAAACATAGCAGAAACGAAACTCAATTAAAATAATCCAAACAGTTCCTTCAAAAATTCGAGAGATGCAGGGAATTAAAAACTGAATTTTATATTTTTCGAAAACTTTTCATGAGTGCTAAAAATGTAAAATAAAATTAGCCTGTTTTTGAACTAATCAAAAAAAATTCAGAAAATTAATTAATATTTAAAAAATATTGATTAGGAAAAAATAAATTAAATTGTACATTTATATCATATCCCCTACAAGCCGGAAATGAAAAAAAAAACGAATTAAAAAATAGAAAAAGGAATGTCGTAAGAAGAAAAATTTTCAGAAACATATTCCTTTATGTATATATCATAATAAGTAACACAAAAATATGATAACAATAATATACCATTCTTAAATTAGTAAAGAAATTAACTAATATGCAATAGACAGATAATGAGAATTTTACATTGAAAGTTATTGCGGATCAATTAAAGATTAAACTTCAAAAAACTGTTAAGTGCGTTACTTAGACTACGGCAAAACACACTAGGGAAGGGATGCGTCCGTGAAGAACGTTTAAGAGAAACTGCTGGGGAAATAGGAAAGGCATGGTTGTCTAACTATATTCACGTATAGAAGAAGTGTGAAATAAAATCTTATTATGTATAATTCTAAGATATTAGAATATGTACACTAGAATATGTGTGAATATGTGTACTAAAAATCTATAATATTTAGAATATATGTAATATTAGTATGTGTAACACAAGAAAATTATAGTAGTCCCCCCTACTTTGAAAATATCTTATCATTCTCAAATCAAGTGTACAATTTTTCATTAATTTTGTCACTGATCTGAATTAGAATGACATGGTAGGGAGAAGATAAAATCTTGTGATCATAATTAGTTTATTACAAAATTAGATATTTTGCAATTTTATTTATTTTGCTGATCTCCCTCCTTGATTTCTTCCTGAATTTTATAATGTAACCACGGATTAATGATAAAAAACAAATCAAAATCCTCTAAATGCAGTTGACTTAGGTGATATAATGGTTAGCAGAAGCTAGTGGTTATTGTGAACTCCTGGCTGCAGGTTCAACATAATTGGTTGTTTCTGTATGACCTTTCCCTCTTCTTGCGCGTGCAGTATCTGTCTACCGCATATAGTGAACACGGCTAAATGATCGATGGTTTCAGCATTTTCAACGAAATGTTTCCGAGTAATTGTCACTTAAGGGGGGAGAGAAGGTCTCTAATTGCTTATTTAACTTAAGAATTGGACTAGGTTATTTGGTTCTGGCAAATAACATTTGAACTACTTGCGTAAGAAGAGGTAGCCCTTTCATGGAGGTTTTTCTGAGGGAAACTAGTATATAATCATACTGCATATGAAGAAAATCATGAAATTGTCTATGCAGCTATCTCTTCCACTTGGATTTGAGGCTGAATCGAACTATCATATTTCAGTTGTCTTTTCAACTCGATCGCTAGTAGTCATTTGGGTTTTTCGGATTTCTTCGGATTTTTTTTTTTTCAATCCTTTATTGTTCAGAGTTTTTTATGTTTAAGCAATCAATCCTTTTTTTTCCCATCGCAAATTTGGTCCTTCGCTGATACTTAATAATAACATTCTTCTACAATTTTAATCAATTCATTTATCAAATTACCAAAGATAATTTTTAAATTTTTAAACGTTTCTTCTTTCTTGCACTCCTTATTAAAAATAAAACACAAAAGTATTTGACACTTTAAGGCAAATAAAATGACCGAGATATTCATTATTAGCTGAGTATCATATTTATGAGTTGTATAAAATTAAGAACGAAATAATTGCATTTATAAGTAACTAAAAATAAAATATCAGTTTAGGAAAACGTTTCTGATGTTAAGATATTTATTGATGAGCATTTCTATGCAGATTATTATGAAAAGTATTAATCAATATATTTTTTTTTTCAAAATGCAGATCTTATTCACAGAATCTTACGGAAATTGTGTTCTAGCATAAACACACGGTTCTAACACTCATTTAATATGTAGAATTATTTGAAGTCATTAAAAATGAAAAATTTTGTAGTTTAATGAATTTTTCTTTTTTCTTTTTATGGTTACTAGATTAGGATTCTAAAGTACAAAACTTCATGAAAATGTTAACAGCATATTTTTAAACTTAAAATTTTTATTTTTAGACTATTAATATTTTTTGACTAAAACTTACAAATTACTCTTTTGAAAATTTTTTTCGGCATACCGAATTAAAAATAAATTATAAATTAAGCACACTACCTAATTACAAAAGAATAAACTTGAATGGTAAAAACCAACCTCTAATTATTCTAATTTATTTATTACCTGCCCCTTCAATGCAAATTGTAAATGGCGTCAGAAATGGCAAATTTTGAATATAAATATCTTAATCAGTTTTTGTCGCATAGGAGTCGAATATATTATGTTATACTTTTTATAAGAAGTATAATATTTTCCTAAATATAAGTATACGAACTGGAAGAAACGTATAAAAACTCAGGTTTCGAAATATTTATAAAAAAATTTTCTTTAAGTTTAAAAATGTTAAAACAGGAATATTTGCATCATTTAATGCATTTTTGTAACTGGAAGTATACACTTACGACGAACGGTTGTTTTAAAAAGTGATTTGGAAAATATTCTATTCTTTTTTTCAGTATTTTAATTTATTAGCCCTAAGGCCGATAGCCCAGAACGGCTATTAATTTCGCTTTAGCATTTTGCGTTGTTTCACTATAAATGTCAGTTTACTTTTCAGATTGTTGTTACCAAATATAAGATCCCTGTGTTATATTTTAAAAATTAAATAATGAAGAATCTGCATAAATGTATCTATGTGTCTCGCATTGTGATAAGACAATGGTACCTAGAGCCATTCAGGTTTGAATAACGTACATTTCTACCCGAATATGGGCATCTGGAAGACCAAATTTGAAATTTGTTTTATTACCTATTTCATACTTTGTTAAACTATAACCACTTCTTGATAACAAACTCAACGATTTCAAAGCGAGCAATGGCAACACTGTACGAGGGGAAAAAACGTTTTTATCTCCAGCGCACGAGACTGGCTATCGGAAAAATCTAAAGATATGCTCATTTAAAAATTATTCTGCGATATTGTTGTTGAATTGAATTTTATGATTTAAGTGCGAAGAACATGATATTTAATAAATAAAGGTAACATACAAAACGTTAAAAAAACGCCCCTTTGTGCGTAATGTAAAATCTGAAAGCTTACAGTTTTTTTGTAAATTTGTTAATACATAATTTAATTTTTTTAGTATTTTTTCCTATCCGTTTCCATTTTGCATTTGTTTTTAGTAAATCACATCTCCTTACTTAGGATTTATATTAGCATCATATTATTATCTTCTTTTTGTTAAGGTGAGAATTCAGACATATTTCATTTAATGAAATTGATTGTAAGAGAGCTTTATTAAGCATTCAAAATTCATCCTTAAATTAATAATCACATTTCTCAAAGCATAGCAATCCAATGATCAGTAAGCGCATAATTACAGGCTTTACAAATTTTTACTCGGGTTACATGCAAGTTTCCTTTTAAAAGAGCTACTTTTTACTTGATTCTGAAAAGTTCGGGGTCAGAAAGACTTAAACATTATGGATGAGGAGCCAAGTGCCGCTACACAAATAGGTTTTTTTAATGGAACGAAACTGAACAGTCAAGTTTATCATCGCCCAAAATATGTCGGAAGACACTGGCTTTACGCCGTTAACTCCAGTCAGATATGGCTGTTAACGAAGCGTTAAACATTAACCGGGCGCTGAATATACACTAGCATCATTAGTTAAGCCCAATTTGCCGCAGTCCCCGAAGACATGTTAGCAAGCCCTGGATGAAACGCTGGCTTTCCCTTCATCGAGTTCTCATCGTTGCTGAAGAGACGTGAGGCTTAATGCAATCCAGATCTTAAACCTGTTCGAGGATTATTCCATCCTCTAAAGTGGATTTTTTTTTTTTTTTTTCTGTTTTAAAAATGGAAGAGAAAGTTAACTTCTAAAGCCATTTCTGATAAATAAACTCTTAAATATTATGGTGCTGCCGCTGTTTCTGACTGAAGTATTATTAATCTAAGATGGAAAGAAAGCTTAGATTAACCATATTCCTCGAAATACTTTACGAATGATTTTCAGATCGATTGATGTATTTATCGTATTTAAATTTCTTAATTGAAGGAAAACTACTATTTAGGATCGAAGAATAACAAATGAACTCCTGAAAACTTCTTGTAAACAAAATGAGAGTTAACATGCACTCGTATAAAAAGCTATGCGGCCTTTTATTGGTTAAAGGTTTCAACCAATGGAAAGAGGAAAGCAAATTAATTGAAAACTTATATTAAATAGCAAGTATCGAATAATGCTATTAAGCGTTAATTTGCTTTACATAAACACTCAAAAAGCACTCTAATAAGAAAATGGATCTCAAATTCGAACATTTCTCGACAAACAATTCTTCTCAGAAGAGTGCTAAAAGCCTACTGTAATTTACTTATTCTCGCACAGTTTAAATATTTTAAGGGTATAATATTGATTTAAGGGACTAGAATGGAATAACATAAAAGTGTTTAATTTGAATGTTTAGAGGCGTGCTTTAGTGGTTCCCTCAAGGCCTCTAGGCTGGCGTTCAAATAATCTGTCATTTGTCACCTCACAGTAAATAGAAAGAAAGACAGTCAGAGGGATGGGAATTGCTAAAAAAAGAGAAAGAAAGAAAAAGGAAAAGAAAAAATGGAAAGAAAATTCCATAAAAAAAGCAAAAGGCTGCTAAAAAAGCGAATGAAGCAAATGAAGATAAAAAAAAAAAAAAAAAAAAAAAAAAATAGAAATACAGAAAAGAATGAATGAAAGAAAAAAAAGATGCAAAAAGAAAGTAATTTGGACTCTGTTTTCTTTAGCTTCACGTTCAGTTTTCAATCAGGTTTACTTTGGTGGTCACACAGGACCCAACACTTCATTCTACGCCTTTACGGGGAGTTCCCCAGCGTCAAAAGTTTCGCCGATGCTTTTATTCTCCGTCTGAGATTGATTTTCTCAGTCCTCGTTCCAGCCATTAACTTTTAATCTGTAGTCGAATCCCTGAAGACTTTCGCGGAGGGGGCTTTAATGCATATCAATGGGATGAACTTTGGCTCGACCTTCCTGTAATGGACATGATTCAACGCTTGCGCCAACTTCCGGAGGAGAGTGGGGAGATTCTTTGGGGAGGAAAATAAAAAAGCCTGCTGAAGGGAGGGGGGGGCAGGCATTATCCTTTAACGTTGCTAGGTGTTTGTTCGTCGATTGGTGGTGTATAATTTTCTTTAAAGGAAGAGAGGAGAGGGGCAATAAATTATCTTCAGCGTCAGCCAACCAAAGTATGTCTTTATGTTTTGTTGGATCAACAGGATGAGTGCTCTTTGGAGTGGTATGTGAGAAGTGAAATAGACAAGGAATAATCGTTTGATGCACCCGACTAGTTTAAAGGAGTGGGGTATGGTTTTTCAGCTGAATTACATTATCTCCCTTTCTCAAATGGATTATTGACCTCATAAAGACAACCAAGAATCTTAGTTATACAGCTAAGCTAAAACTAGCACAGTTTTCTTTCATACTCTTAAAGCAACAGCAGCATCGACTCTTTCTTCTAAATGCATAACTGCTTAGCTCTAAGTCAAAGAAATATTTAACGGCAAGAAAACCATTTTCATCATTCGTGTGTATTACGTGTGCTTATAATATGCTCTTGATACGATTTCGAATCGATGAATATTTTCAGACAAGTCACAAGTATTTGGCTTAAAAAAGATTATGCCAAAAGGTTGATTTACGTCCAAAGCATATTTAAATGCTAAAAATAAGCTACTATGATAGTAGATGAATATTTTGCTTTTTCTGATACAGGTTATTTTACAGGTGTGATTTATTATTTACCAGTTTTAACAGAAATTACTCTAATGAAGCATGTACAATCGACTGGAGAAATCTCAATCTGTCAGAGTATTTAAACTCAAACACTTCTGTTTTGTGATTCAACGAAAGCTGTGATTTAATAAAAGCTCATGAAATCCGCTTTGGTACTTGCAAATATTTCAAGAAATCATTTACCTTGTAGGATCTTGTCTTCTTTGCTAACATACACTGCCACTAGATCTACTTAAAACTCTAAATTGCGACTTCCCGTAAAGACTCGAAGATGAAAACAAAGGGGAAATGTATGAAAGACCCTTTTATTGAACACAATAGTTTACAGATGGCATGGACTTAGGTGCTTACATAGTCACCAACTACTTGTGGTGAGGAATTTAAAAGATAATGTAACAACAGAATTCGAAGGTAAATAATAGTGAAACACTACACAATTCGATTTAACCTGGCAGGTTTACTCAGAAACCTACGTCGGCGATATAATAATTTTGGCGGCAAGAATGCGAAGCCGATATTCAAAGTTCAAACAACTGGTAGAATTAACAACGTGCGCTCTCAATAGGAGAAGCATCGCTGTGACTAAACTTCAGTTTAAACGCACTCTTATTCATCCTAACTGATTTGAATACTGGCGAAGAAACGCGAGGGAAATAAGAAAAGACCGAAAGGGCTAACAAATTAAGATAACTATTAGTAAAAATAATCGAACCCTACAACCGTCCATTTCAATTAAATCATTATAAAGTTATTTTTCAAATGGCGTTTTAGAGGTAAATTTGGGAAACAATTATAGTCATTAATTATTAAAACAAAGATTGTAAATGTAATAAAAGGATATTACATATTTATCCTAAATGCACTTCATAAGATCTCTTCCTTTATTAGTATTTGATTTGTCTGGATTTTAACTGGGACTCGATCCCAGACTACCCGTCTCCGACGACTAATCTCTGTGCTTCATGAATAGAATATGACCATTTTTCTTTATAGGATCTGATCAATTGTGCCTTTATATTTATATCCCTGTTATTTATGTTCCATCAAATTGAACATCTGCGAGAACGTTTCCTACATGGTTAAGTTATTTGAACATGGCAAAGTCACTAGGCCTAAGAGAAAGAATGCCCTTGTGGAGGACTTTCTGAGGAAAAATGTCTCATATTCACGTTCCACATGGGGAAAACCACAAAAGGCCAACCGTGCGGCCAGATCGTTCACCTGGTTTTTGAACCAAAGCTAGGTCAAACTGCCAGTATTCACGGTCTTAACCACTCGCCTATTTGTAGGCCCCATTTTCTACGTGTCAAAAATTCTCTTTTAATGGGATTCTATTGTAAAATACTAGCACTCAAAAGCAGCACTTGTCATCCTAGGACGATCATGTTACTGCTACAGTGCTGAAACCGGTAATCAGTTGTTACAATTTTTATATGATTAAATGAAATATCAGAGAATTCTTCCTCGATTAGGAATTGGTCGTGATAGGACAGGACGACACGTGATCGTCATGAACAATAAATCTATAAATTTAATTATATACACACATTAAATCTTTTGACATATAAGCATATAAGCAAAAATAATAATATAAGCAACAATTATGTAAGACAAATACAAACAAATTAACGTAATATAAACGCTCTGTGACAACCCTCTGCATGAACCTTATTTTACTCTACACGTCTTATCAATATGCCAATTGCACAAAACTAATATCCCAACTTTTCCATCCCCTTCCTTTCACAGATGTACAGAATCCAACAAAGAATTTACTCGAAAAATTACGGGCTGCATAGCTTTGTTTTTAAGCTTCCCTTTTTGTCTAAGAGTCGTCTAAGAGTTTGTCTACCTAAGAAGAACATGCTTGTTACAAAACACGATTTATGCTTACAAATGAGATATCGGTTGAGATTACAAATCACTTCTTTCGTATTTCAGACACTAAAAAATTTTTGTCTGCAAAATAAGTATTAAATGAAAATTTGCATGCGTTAGCACACATGAATTATATTAGGAATTATATTAACATTCATATCATATTTTTATAATGCTTAAAACATTATTAATCAAACTTATTAATGTTGCCCAGAAATTCAGACCTTGCCACAAGAGATTTCAGTCTGCAGCTTCTGCAAGTAAAAAGGTATAATTATTGCAAAAATACTTTTAAAATTTCAAAGTTTTCATTAGTTTTTAACTCAGTTACTTAATTAGCTAAAATGTATTTCTTTGAACGCACATATATATATATATCTACCATATACAAAATTCATGGTTAATTTTATATACATCATTAGCCTATCAATTACTGGATTTGAGTGGAGATATTGATATTAATTTGCAACACTGCTATTGTAAGGATGACTCTGAATTTCTTTTTGACAAAGTTATTTTAATCCATTTAATCTAGAGGTAAGTGACATTAACATATGCAAATTTACATTTTATTTACATAATAAATGCAGCAATACAGCTCACGATTGTTAGCATTCAGAATTATTAGTTGGTTATAAGGTATTTCTCCCGCATTCCTAGCGTGACTTCGTGGTCAGTACACTGAGCCGGTATTTCAGAGGTCCGTGGTTCCATTTCCGGCGAAGGCGATTGCTCATTTTTCATCTTGCTTCCAAAAATCCTAATGTCTGTACAAGGTTTAATATCATCATTACTGTACAGAAAACATAATATGCTTCGAAGACAGCATGTCAGAAGTACCGCGTAATCGATAGCAATTGATTATCTATAATCGATGATCGTAATCGATTATCTATAATAGTGGTTTGTATTATTCTTCCTATTTAGGTAAATATTTTTGCACATCTTCTTAGTTTGTACAAGGATTTTTTACTTATTTCAAATTTAAAATATTTTGTAAACAGTTCTCCCACAATTTTGAAATTTCAGTTTATTAAATGTAAGAATTCTTTTGTTAAACCCGTCTAAATTCATGACATTATTATAATAAGTGTCTAATTAAGCTGTTATTCACTTTTCCCTCTCCTCATTAGTATTTTTCTAAAATCATTTAACTTGACTCGTTACACACTCTTTTTTTTTTTTTTTTTTTTTTTAGGGACTTTAATATTGCTATACAATGGATTTATACTCCACATAGTTTGACAAGTACTACCATTACACAAATTACAAGCTCTTTAATTTTTTTTATTTTTTGCCTGACTCTGCAGATTGTTATAAGAAATGTCTTATTTATCGCTTAACAAACTAAGGGATTTTTAAAGTAATAAAAGCGAGGTTTGATAATTTAAATACTAATTTGATTTTTTAATTAATTTTGTAACAGATACAATTTGAAATACATTAATTTATAAAATATAAAATTGATAGCTATGAAAATCTGCAGCATTACTATAATTAATAAAAAAAGTTTCTAACTTCCGGTATGTTATGTACCTTGGTATATTTGGGTTCCTGTTTTTTTATTTTACGTATCCTTTTATTGCATATATTGTCGCATATTAGAACTTATATATTGGCATGTCGTATCCATGCTATTTATATTTAAATCAGAATTTTTTATAAACTTTTCCAAAATAACTCTAGTTAACAGAAAATATTTCTAATACATTATATTATGTATTTATTATGTAAATAACCTTGGTTGCGATGCTTAAAAATAGGAATTTTTTTATCTAATTTCAAGCTTCACTGAAATTATTTTCCAAGAATGAGATGGTCGCTAAATCATGTTAATAATATTTCTAACTAATGTTATTGATAATTCTATTATTTTGTTTGATTTATAACATAACCTATTTACAATTTTTATAAAAAATGTTCGTCAGTTTTGTAATTAAAATTAAATGCTTCTAAATTTTGCATTAATATTAAATGTATTTTTTAAATTTTCTATTATTTTTATGACTTAGCCGCATTATTTCATACTGTTGTAGATATAAATTTATATTAATCCATTCACCTAATATCTAAATATATAATAAATTACAGAATTACACGCTTTTGTATTTTCTAATAACGTACACTGAGGGGAAAAAAGGGGGGACAGTTCTATATCTTCCGTTGTACTGGGCCGATTGACGAAATTCAAATTGCGTTCTTCATGTTTCGAAAGCGCGATTTAGGATATATATTAGATTTATATATAGCACTATTCTAACATGGGTATTTTGACACAAAATCGGACTTTTTCTGAAATAACATACCAATTATGGCTAAATATTAAATTTTGTAAAATTTGGTGCGAAATTTACGCAGAAAGTCAACAATTTATGTTGGCACTTTTTTTTCAGTTTGCGCCAAGAATAGTTCACTTGGCGAACTTCTTACTTGTATATGGCAAGCTATTTTCATTTCCATTTTTACATCGTGCGTGACATAGAAAAAATTTCCATTGTTCCTTCTTTATATTATATTTTTAATTATAATTGTTATTATTTTAAGTAATTTTTTCTTTTCGAATTTCATTTTAGTTGTTTAAGTTGCATGGTTTCTTTCAAATAACTGATTTAAAAATTTTTATTTTTATTACTCATTCGAACTGCGTTGTTTAAATAAAAGGTGCATCGTTATTTTTTTTTCAAATAGTTTTCTTTATACTATATTTTTTAGTCATAGTTATTATCTTAGGTAATTTTTAAATTTTTAGACCTTTTACTTTAATTGTTTTGTGTTGCATTGTCTCTTCAGATAATTGTCTTAAAATTTTCTATTTATTCATCCAACTGAGCGCTTTAAATATATTTATTAATATACATTTTCCAGAATTTGGTTTTATTTATTTGAATTGCGTTTCTTTTCGGAAGAATACTTTGTGACCCAGACTACGATGCATTTGAAAACTGCATATATTAAAAGCGAAAATACAGTAAAGCACAGTTAACACGCCTTTCAATGTTCCGTTCAGAAAAGATATATAAATAAGAGAGATGTATAACCGACATTGAATTTAGGATGACCTTGTACACATTGTTTTAAACAGTTTTATCATTGTCTCCATAGCTTTACACAATTTTATCATCCTACATTTAGTTCCTTAAAATGTTATTCATATTTTAGCCAAATATTCTATTTTTGAAATCACAAGAATCGAACCTCATAAGATCAAAAAAATTTTTAATTAAAAAAAAAAAAAATACTAAATTGTATGCAAAAATGTATTTTTCTTCTTAATGGTTTGTTCTTTTTCTTCAGGCAATATGCAAGTATATTAAAAAGCATCGAACTTTTCAAAACATCTTGATATTTCTGACATTAATTTTAAACAAAGTTGTCTCCTTCCATCTCACAAAGACCCACAAACGGCTGATCGGTAAAGTCGTTGAACACTGGTAGTTCGCTCCGGGGTTCGAATCCCGGCAAACGGAGTTTTTGCGTGGGCGTTTTCATGGTTTTTCTCATGTGTAACGTGTATGCCAGCTGGTTTCCCTCAGAAAGTTCTTCATGAAGGCATCCTTTCTTTTAGGCAGATAGCCTTTTGCTTTGCCGTAATTTAATAATTCAATTCAATCCATTTCATCAGTATATGGTGTGAGCCTTTCTCAGTCTTTAGAAGCTTAGCATTTTGAAGGCAGGAGATGAAAGAAAAGAGTGGTTTCATCAAGAGGGAAAATGTCTTTGATCCATATACGTTTAAGAGACATTAGGATTTTTTGGATGCAGGAGACTTAAAAAATGAGCAATCGAACCACGGACTTCTCGAATACGCGCCGAGCGTGCATACCACTACACCACGAAATCATGCTAAGAAGGCGAAAGAAATACCTTATATACTCCTTCCTTTTAAAGGGCTACTGGAGGGTAGGGGACGCAGTCGCCAAATCCTGGTGGTGAAGAATCATCATTCACCATCTTTTAGTTCGGGCGCAACTTTAGATACATTTATTTTTTATGGAAGCGCGGGAAATAAAAAATGAACAATGCCCTCGCCGGGAATCGAACCACTGACCCCTCGAATAGGCACTGAGCGTGCAGACCAATACACCACGAAGGCACGCTAAGAAAGCGGAAGTAATACCTTATAACATCACTGGATAAATTCCTGAATCTTCAAATAATTCGACTGAGAAATCATGGGATGTTCCGTTTATGATACAATATGATGCTCTATGACGTAATGTAAATTTATGCAACCATATAGTCGAAAACCAGTCGCTCTTCAATTTAATCTGCAATGTCCTGTTTGCTTCAATTTAATCTGCAATGTCCTATTTGCTTCAGTTTAATCTGCAATGTAATGTTTGCTTCAATTTAATCTGCAATGATATGGTTTTTGTCTTTTCCGTTAGTATTAGTCAATTGCTGCTGTTTGCTGGTGTGCACGTGCAAGTGTTTTCTCTTTGAATACTCAACTTCCTTGAAGTAGTTTCCCCTTTAAATTTTTGCTTCCCCCCTAATTTGCTCCTTTACTTCTACATTTGTCTTCAGTGCTGACACAAGAAAATTAAGATTTTTCGATTGTCACACTTCCATAAATTTTGCATTCTTGTCACATTTTTTAAAGTATTCGTTGCATCAAATGCATTTAATTTTCTAGACATTTTAACTATGAATGAATGTTTAAAGCATAGTCCAAAGGATAAATATTTGAATTAAAAGATTTTTGTTAAATGAGAAAGAAAGAAACCACTTCAGCAGGGTTTATGCTGTACCAGGAAGTGGCCCGATTTTTTATATCGGGTGCAAACAAGCTAAAGAATATTATTTAGAGTTTTTAAGTCTAATAATTTCTATATTAAAGAACATGTTTTACTTTTGAATAAAAAGCTCTAATTTTTTGCAGGTATGCTTAGGAATACACCTACTATAAGATGATGGTAAAAATTTTATAGGTTATAATTCAAAATGTTTTTCGAAAAATTAACAAAAATTATTTAAAAATACAAATTTTAGAAATAAATCATAAAAATAGGTGAATTTTGTTTAGAGTGAACTGAAATTTTGAAATGCGAAAGGAAGAATTAGAATTCTTTTATAAAAAAAGATATATTAATAAATATATACCAAATTCAATTCACACTGAGGAGCTAAAATTTTGAGAGCTAATGTTTTAAAAACTACTCAAGCAATTTTTACATAACTCTGCAGTCTGGCATAATTTGAGTCGTAGAATCGAAATATGTAAAAAAATTGGTATGTTGTGTCAGAAAAAGTCCGATTTTGTGTCAAAATACCTATGTTAGAATAGTGCTATATATAAATCTGATATATATCCTAAGTTGCGCTTTCGAGACATGAAGAACGCAATTTGAATTTCGTCAATCGGCCCAGTAGAACGAGAGATATAGATATAGAACTGTCCCCCCCCCCTTTTTTTTTTTCGCAGTGTACCTACTGTTTCCTTTAATAATATTGTTGAACGCATAGCATACACTAACGCTGGACTAAAGTTAAAGCAGTATAAGCACGTGCTTAGGGCATCAAGGAAAGGGGACATCACAAAAAGGTCCTCGTGTTTCCCATTGCCAGTTTTAAAATAGAATGCATGGTGCAGCTAAACCAAAACCAAGAGAGAGTACGGTCGAAAAAAAATTGGCGTAAACGTACTTGGAGGTACCAAAATTTGTTAAGTGCTTAGGGCCTTTAAAGACCTTAATCTGGCCCTGCACTAATGTTATTATTCATTAGACTACTTTCAACAACTCTTCTTTTTTTTTTTTTTTTTTCTTCACATGATTTAAATTTAGTAGCGAAATAATGCATTTACTATACGTAGTAAAATTTGGTTATATATGATAATACGTATTTTTCAAACTTCACCTCTGAAATGACAAAATTGTTTTTGATAATTTTAAATTTTTGATTGTACCTCAACATGTTGTTAGATGCATCCTTTTAAAAATAAAAGAATAAGCATAGAAACTATCTCAATTATGACTGACACATCTTCACAATATATTTGCAAGTTCTTTTAAAGATATAGTCTTCATAAAGGAGTCGTCGAAATATACATTCATTTTGTCTAATTTGTTTAATATATTAACTCAGGAATCTGAATTCCATATTTCAAGCATTTAACCTTGTGAGCTCCTCCATGCTTTACAAAAGTTCGAGTTGCAGAAGACTTTTCTTTACTGAAAGCTAAATTTATGCCTGTGAAAAATCAATTTTTGCAAAATAAGCGCTTTATTTTGTATTAGGTAATACATGATTCACACCAGGAATAGGGTATGGATGGTCTTTCACGGAGTATTATAGTGATTTTAGGCTGCTAAACCATTTAAAATCGTGATTTTCAAGCAGGGAATGAGTTTCGTTGTTTTGTATGGGTAGACCGTCGGCCTTTCACTTATCCGTTAATTATTTAGCTTTAATTTATTAATGTAAAAAGCAATTTTTATTAAAATTTTGGTACTTACCGACATTTTATACTTCTTTATGTAATTTATAAAACTCATTAAATATATGTATTTTTCAAGCTTTGGAAAGAAGGGGGAGGAATGATCTTCTAGCAATGAGGAAAGGGTGCATGGGGCGAAAAAAATGGCTGAGAACTACAGACTTAGAACAATGGAAGAGATTAAAAATAGGAAACTGCAATGGGAATAATGTTAAGTTGAACAAAGGGAAAAATTTGCTTGTTCATTTGAAGACGAATAAAATAAGGCTTCTTAATTTATTCGTATGTTTTATTTTAATTTTAATACAATATTTTAATTGAAGGAGAAATAGGTTGCGAGCGAATACATATGAAATAAAATTTCATTGCTTCGTTTTGTGCATTTTATGTATTTATTTAATTATTTTTATGAAAATTGTTAGGATTTTTTAAGCATAAATTTTGCTGAAACAAATGATAAAAAGAGAAATCGAGATTCAGTCATTTGCATTCAAGATAATACATAACCAATTTGCTATTACCTATTCTTAGATAATTTTCCTGCTATTCTTTCATTTATGCATAACTACTTACTAGATATTTTCTCGCTCAAATCTCTTTGAAAGAACTTTCTGCAATAGCTAGGCGAGAGAATTAAACAACATCACATGAACCAAAAACATACAGAAAGACACGAAGACATCATAAACGTAATATAAACACATTAAACTGAAAAAATTAAAATTGTGGTAAAGAGTAAGGAAAGAGAGGTTTTAGCTAAACAAAAGCAATTAAATAAGAAGAAATTGCTATGTTATATATCAAGTTTGACCAAATTTCAGCACAAGAGGAGCCGCATGTTAAGATTCAAGAAACGTCGAGAACCTAAGTTAAATTTTCTGACAGTCAAAGTTTCTTATTTAAATCGTTTTTAAAAGAAATAAAACACATTTTTAAGGAAAGAAACTTTTGAAGTAATGAAAATTTCTAATTTTAGAATAATTAATATGATTGCATATAAATATAAATAAGAGCTGTTTTTTCTCTCGCAGTATGTTCAAGAAAGTTTGTTTTTACGATATACAGATCTGAAACTATCGTGCGATGCAAGTGAGCATTTCAGAACAAAATATTTTCTTGTGATTTCCTTCCCTTCTCTCATACTGTATAATTATTCAATGTTCTTAGCAGATGTATACTAAAATCAAAAGAAGGAATTGCAATGGTCTTTGCGAGTACAACAATGTAAAATATTTTCACTTGAGTAAAGAATAAAGCAATAATTTTAAAAATAGATTTAGAGTATTTTTTTAAATTTTTAACTCAAAAGCATTCTTCAGTAAAGAGTAAAAAATGTGTGAAAGAGGATTGCGTTATTCCAGAGAACTTTGCTTTAATTTGGTTGACATAAGAGGGCTGTATGCCAAAGAGGAAGGATACTTTCTAATAAAGACATTCTGGCTCATATATACGCTCTTCGAGAAAGGAATATTGTTTTAAAATAATCTGTAAATGTTTTCACGATTCTCTACAAAAATAACAATTTAGTTTTTCCAGTACTATCAGCACGAGAACAGAAATACTAAGATCAAAAACCTAGCCTCAAATAATTAATGCGAATTGGATTATCAGTAAATGTTTTAAAAATAAGGATGAATATTCAAATTCTTAGATCTCGCATATCTTCAAAAGATTTAAATTTCCAAAACCCGAATCTAGAGCCTTTTTTTATCCGAATCTTTCGAATCGTAAAATAATAAATCGCCAAATATTTTATCTGAAAATTTTAAAAGATCAGATTTATTGATTCACTAAAAAACGTACAAGATGATCAAAATTTCAGTGGCATCTGATTCACTAAGTTTACTCTCTTACGGCCCTGAGTAGCACACGTTTTCATTATTGCATCCGAAAAGAAGCCTTTCAAAACTCTCATTCAAATAATTGGTACGCTACGCTTTCTTCAGCAATTTAAAAAAATTAGACAGGACACAGAGCAAGATAAACTCAAGTATTGTTATTATTGCACAGTATGACTTAGATAGATCAAACTCTAACAGATAATACATATTTTGGGCTTCCTTCATTAAAAAGCTGACTTTTATAAATTCGCCAATGAGTTTTAATCGCCAAAATAAAATAAGTTCATAAAATCGCCAAAAGTCTAGGCTTTTTTAAATATCTCAACAAAAGAGATAGAACGATTTATAGTTGAATAAGGGTACAAAAATGAAACTTTGATCTACGGATGGCTTCTGATTAAGATGAATTCGTATACCTCTAGCATTTCCTAATAATTTTTGATTGGCTATAAAGATTTTAACTAGAGTAAAAGGCAGAATATCTTAATTTAAATCTTAATTTAAATTAAGGCACAGTAAAATCAACTCCAGGTTAATAGAGGACGATGTCTACGGTTAACTCAAAATCACTGTTAATCGAAGAGAAGTTGAAAGAAAAATAATGCATATCATAACTTGTAGAGTTTCCACTTCGGTTTCAACCAGTGATTTTATTTATGTTAATGTGCATTTCGGTCCTCCTCATTTCCATTTTCCTGCCAGAATGCAAATTTCTAGCTCGCGTGATATTCAAATGAGGAAGAATGGAGATAGTTTTTAAAGGAAGGTTTTAGAGGATAGAATCAGAGCGTGTGTTGCCTGCTGAAGGCCACGTTGCTAAGTTTATTTTCTTGCGAGTAGTATTCTGAGGCGTTGCTTTAGTCTCGCCATTAAGTCACCATTAAGTCTGACCTGTAGGTCAGAGCCTACTTGCGCGTTACTTCAATTGTGTAGCCGTTAGACTACCTTACTTTGTTTAGTTAAGACAATTTCAATATCTTTGATTTAAGTCATAATTACTGGATCTATATTGTAAGCATGAATGGTGCTTTTGTTAACTTTATTGAAGTTAAATAAAAGGTGCTTTACGTCCTTTTCCCTGTCTCTGTGGTACTTACAAGACATAGTGATCATTCTCAAATAAGACGTTTCGTACATTTTGTGCTTTTTAAAGAACACGAAACGTTATAAACTAACCAAAAAATTATATTAACGATATACTTTCACTTTCAAGCAGTTTAATAAGGAGAATCAACTCATTTGGCTTATATAAGTTAAATCAATATTAAACAATTTGAAAAGTGATTTGGACATTTAAAACAATTCGACGCAAAATGCCGTTTTCAGACTAACGCTCATTTGGGCTAATAAAAAAATCCGAAAGCTTTCAGATTTTATATTACGCCCAAAGAGGGTTTTTTTAACGTTTTTGTGTTACTTTTATTTATTAAATATCATGTTCTCCGCATTTAAACCATAAAATTCAATTCAACAGCAATATCACAAACTATTTACAAAAGCATATCTTTAGAATTTTCGATACTCAGTCTCGCGCATTGGAGATAAAAATATTTTTTACAATGTTGTCTTTCCTCGCTTTCAAATCGTTGAGTTTCTTAATAAAAAATTCTTTAATGTCTTACAAAATATGAAACAGATAATAAAACAAATTCCAAAATAGGATTTCCAGATGCCCATATTCGGTGAAGGATTACTTTGTTCGAAATTTGATGGCTCTAGGTACCATTGTTTTGTCACAATGCGAGAAACATACGGGCATTTATGCAGATTCTTCATTATTTAATTTTTTTAATATAATACATGGCTCTAATATTTGGTGGCAACAACTTAAAAAGCGATTCGCCGTTGATAGAGAATCAACGCAAGATGCAAAAACAAAATTAATAGCCCTTCTGGGTAAATTGCTCTTTTGGGCTAAATATTTGCATAAATTTATAGAATATATACAAATTAATACATAGATATTATATGATATATAGATATTAGTATATATATAAAAAATGGGTGCGCCACGCGTACCCTTTTTTTATTTCTTAGTACCTTTCTGTCTCTAACTGTGTCCTAACTATCTTAACTTTCTGTCCTAACTATGTTAATGCATGTACATTTCATTTAAGGTTGAGCAGTTTACACTTAATGGAAGATTTAAAATAGTATGTATTCAAATTATGTAAATTAAATTATGTTCTGTCGTGGATTAAAAACAACTTCCAAACATTATGAAATCATGTGCTACCACTGCTGTTAGCCTTCACACATATTTTTTCAACATGCTTTAAAAGCAACCGCTTAGACTAAATAAGTAATGTGAATCAGACGTCGAGTGCTAGTAGGTCTTTGCCTCTAGAGTATGCAAACATTTCTCAAGGGATGGGTAAACATTGGAGACAAATAATTGCCTTCATATATTTTTATTTACACTCATGTCCATAATGTCCATAAATTAAGGATAATTCGGAGTCACGCGGAAATCGAACTCTAAAATAAGTATATCACCTGTAAAATCACTACACACATCTTCAAGAATCATATGCAAATTTCAGGAAGTAACCAGATGACACAGATGGTACGTCACAATGACGAGAGTGTAAGAGAGTTATATATAAGGAATACAGGCAAAGAAGTAAAATTGTTCGCAGACGCTTTATAAACATCTCAGTGCAATAACCGAATAGTTATGACACAAAGGACGCATTTGGATGATTTTTGACGTGGTAGAATTATCGACCGTCTGGAATGTGGGCGTACCCAACTGAAAGTGTCAGACGAACTTGGAATTGCCCAGAGTGTCATCTCCAGGCTTTGGCAACGATTCCAAGATGATGGTAATGTGAGCAGACGTTACAGCACAGGTCGCCCTAGAGTTACAACGCCGAATGAGGACCGGTATTTGGCAGTTACTGCCAAAAGAAACAGGCGGAGCACAGCCTCAGACCTGTCTCGTCAGCTCTGTTCAGCCACTGGTACGACAATTTCAAGGCAGACCGTGTACAGACGCTTAGGGCAGATTGGTCTATATGCTCGTAGACCTGTCAGATGCGTTCCACTTACTGCTACTCACTGTCGCCTGCGGTTAGCCTGGAGTAAAGAGCATGCATCGTGGACACCGCAACAGTGGGCTTATGTGATGTTTTCCGACGAGTCCAGGTTTAGCTAGTAGTCTGATTCTCGCCGGACTTTCATATGGAGAACTCCAGGTATCGGTTATCACCAAGAAAACACCATTGAACAACACCGTTACGGTGGTGCAGGAGTGCTCGTTTGGAGTGGAATTATTCTGGGTTCCAGTACTGACCTGCATGTTCAAATTGGAACCATGACAAGCCAAATCTATCGGGACGTCATTCTGGAACAACATTTACGTTTGTTTCGGGGCGCCATGGGCGCACAATTTGTGTTTATGGATGACTACGCCCATCCTCACCGTGCAAACATCGTAAGCGAATGCCTTCAATCGGAGGATATCACCCGTATGGACTGGCCAGCATTCTCACCGGACTTGTATCCAGTAGAGCACGTGTGGGACATGCTTGGCCGACTAGTTGCAGCCCGTCAACCTCCTCCTACATGTCTACCGGAACTTCGGAGAGCATTGCTTTTTGAGTGGTGTAATATCCACCAAGATCAGATCGATAATTTGATACTCAGCATGCCTAGGCGTTGTACGGACTGTATTGCATCGTCTGGGAGACATACAATGTATTAACAATCATACCAACCATGTAATATTGGTTTTTTGTAAATAGGTCTTTTTTTTTTATTTGCTCCAGGGAGAAAAAATCGCTTATTTTTTTAAATAATATCAAGCATACAGCATCTTTTTTTTCTCTTTACCTTTGTTTAATAAATAAGCTTTACAAATAAGTCAAATTTGTTTTGCTTCTAACTCTTCCTTTGCCTGATTTTGCATTATCCTTAATTTATGGACATGAGTGTAATTATTTTAGTTTGTATATTTTGTAAGTAGATTATAGAATAGTGTTATTTCAGTACAAAAACGCATATATTTTACATGCATCAATTAAAAAACACATTTTATTCTTTAGATTCTAAGAAATGTAAGGGGCCCAAATCTTCTACATTCGGTCACGGATAGAGATGATTGTAGTACAGCATTTTAGATTTTCTCTTTCGAACTACGTGAATGCATTTATATTAAATAAAAATTTTGTGTCTATCTAAAGCTAAGAAACTAATTTTCATGCATTTCCTTATTTGCAGCTAATTTTATACAAGATAATATGATTTCATTTATGCTTCTAGAAAATTTTATTAAAACTGTCACTAACATCAAAAGCAGAAAAAGAAGAATTAATAGTGTTACGAATTTGCTATTTAAAAAGCTAATGTTAGTTCAATTATAAATTAAATGGTTTTATTTCTCGCGCAGTGCAGCGCGTGACGAATATTAAAAGAAAGCTAAGCCGGAAAATTGAAAATACAAGAGCGCGTGCATTAAGTAAATAAATATCTCTTTTTGATTTCGAGAAAGTACTGGAAAATTCTAGCGCGTGATTTTAAAATCTTATAAAAGGAGGAAAACATCTCAGTTCGTAGTAGTTGCTGCTTAGTTTGTTGTTGTTTAGAAAACTACTCTTGTTGATTGTAGCGAATTCGCGGATTAGCTCTCTTTAGCTGTTTTGAATTACGTTCTATTGGACATTTGAGTAGTTAAAAGATAACTACTGTGAGATATTGTAATACTGCATCATAACTTGAGAAAATTTAAGCATTTTGTTGTGATAATAATAAATTTTGTTCATTTTTCATCGGACTTGTGCATTCTTTTCGTAACGAACCCGTACGCACGCAACAATATCATCTAAGACTAGATCACAAGCTAAATATATTTCGTTTGAATATTTCTTCAGATTAATTTAACAATTATTGGAATTAACGTTATGCACAGGATTTAATAACTTGATCAACAACGAATGAGGTTAATACACTGTTCGTCGAAATTAAAGGATATTGACAGAAACAAACTTTGCTGTTACTTTTAAAAAATTATTAAAACGGGTTCCCCAAAAGCATTATTAAACATGAGATTACCATCTTTGCCAGTTGATTATTCTCAAAATATTGAATTTAATGGCCGATTTGGGGAAATTCAAAAAGGATCTCCCGTGTTTTCAACAAATCTTTGTTTAGTATGATGCACGGTCACCTCTGACAGAAAAGCAAACATCACTTTTTGAATTCATTTAGAATTTACCAAACTGTTGATGACGTCTAGTAGAATTAGATTCTACTTCTCCAACAGTGAATTTTTCTGATCCTGCAGGGTCCGCCCCCTATTTGATTGTGTTATACACCAGGATGCGTGCGCTTATCGTACTACTTCTAATTGAAACAATGAAGCTTAAATTTAAAGATTTCGAAATTGTTTATAAAATTAACTTATTAGATTTCTAATTTGTACAAAACAAAAAGAAAATTATTAAGATACAATAACACACCAGACAAGTATTAATTTAGAAGTCAACCAACAAAAATCAGAGTTATGTTATCAAATTTTCACAGGACTAGTTTCGATGGTTTTACCGAACCATCATCCTCAGCTACAAAAGTGCAAATGAACGAGATAAGATAAGAAAGACTGGACAGAAGTCATCTGTTGATGTTAAGCTACTGGCACCATCTGCTCAACAGATGGCGCCAGTAGCTTAACTTCTGTCCAGTCTTTCTTATTTTATCTAATTACTATATCTTCTCTCGTTCATTTGAGCTTTTGCAGCTGAAACTGATAGTTCGATAAAATCATCGAAACTAGTCCTGCATAATAGGGTCCACTTCACAAATTGATGAGCCGAGAGCTGTTGATCTGGTGATATTACAGAAAAGTACGGATTAAATGGTGTCACTGATATACAAAGGCACAGAAAATACATAAAGACTACAGTAAGCACACACCAGTGCAATAACCAACTACATTTAGATGCATTATCTTTCACTGATTATATGAGGATTTAGGATAGCTACATAGCTACTGGTCTTTTTTTTTTTTTTTTCTGTTTGTTTGTTTGTTGTTAAAATAACTACAGTTATAACTGTAGATTTTATTCTAGGATTGTTTATTTTCCCTTTCTCTCATGAAGTCTTTTTAGCTAGATGAAAATAATGGATTCTCAATTGAACAATTTTAAGCTCCTCGTGAATTGTGTTATTGCTAACGTAATAGGAGGAATTAGTTATTTTCCTCAGTAAATTATTCTGGGAAGTCTGCAATTGCTTTTTGTTAGTTCTACATGAAAACGTCCAGAAGGGACAGGCATAACAGAGCATGGGTCTTAGAATGGAATATATAAGAGTAACTGAGACGCAAAATGGGATTTATAAATGAGTAACTTGTTACCAGTAGATACAAGGCTGTTTTGAGAGTAGAGTTGAGCTTTACACGGTCGAAACTTCTGGTTCATAGATGTAATGTGTGGAGTCCATGTGTGAGACTTAGTGGAGATTGCCCCAAGATAAGGAACTTGCTTCTAGAATTGTAGGTTTTTATTGGTCGTCTTCTTCCTATTAAATAAAATTGTCATAGTTTAATCCAACATTCCCTTTATTTCCCAATTTCTCAGATAGCCTCCAGTGTCTGTATGTGGTTTTATAAATGTTGTATGACTGGACTAACGAATGAACTTTGAGCAAGGATCGTTGTGTCTTCAGCATACATTGCTAGTGTCTTATCTGGTGTGTTTAAAATATCGTTCACATAAATGTCAAAATTTGTGACAAAAAAGTTAATACAGACCTTTGTGGTACACCGGCTGAGATAATATCGGAGGGTTCAGTTTGTATCTGAAATGTGACGGCAAAGTGCCTGTCAGTCAGGTAGAATTAATTATTCTTTTGATATGTTGATAATGATTGCCGACTTGTACTAAATAAGTAATGACTAGGTATATTTTTAGAAAGATATCCAAATCGCCGAACTTGTGCCCGATAAACAAATTTTACTATCTTCTATTTACTAATTACTATCTTTATTTTTACTATCTACTGGTGAAATACATAAAAACAAAGGTCTACAATTACTTATAAGAAGTTAAACATTATCCTTATGTATGAAGATGAGAAATAATGTCACTATAATTTTATATCTAAAGATCTAAATCAAACTGTTCATACAGTTACTACGATAGTGAAGGATAAGTTCTGCATTGTTGGAAATATGAAATGTAAGTTAACATTGAACATTAATTATAAAGTTGATTATACAGAGGAGGACTAAGCCTTTACATAAAGATTTACAAAGAAGGGCAGTGTCACAAATAACGAGATGCCGTTAAAGCTAATGCTGGTTGTTTTGGGCGATTTAAGAAGAGTACATATATACACAGTCAAATATTCCGTGCGTGTGAAATAAAAAAGATGAAGTCGTCTGGAAACCGGCACCCAGCGTATTTCCAAGGTGTGCGCAGTGAAATGGTAGATTCGAGTTGCTTGCAGCTTGAACATTTTATGAAAGTAAAAAAGCTACCTGGTTGATCCTGCCAATAGTCATATGCTTGTCTCAGCCTCAGCCATACATGTTTAAGTACATGCCGTATTAAGGCGAAACCGCGAATCAAACCAGTTATGGTTTCTGGAATCGTATCTTACTACTTGTATAACAGTGGCAATTCTACAGCTAATACATGCAGCAGAGCTCCGACCCTCTGGGAACGAGCGCTTTTATTATACCAAAACAAATCGGACCTCGTGTCCGTATTATGTAGTTACTCTGTATAACTTTGGGCTGATCGCACGAACTTATCCCGGCAACGTATCTTTCAAGTGTCTGCCTTATTAACTATGATAGGTTACGCGCCTACCATGGTCGTAACGGGTGACGGGGAATCAGGGTCCAATCCCGGAGAGGGAGCCTGAGAAGCTGCTACCACATAAGGCAAGGCGACAAGTGAAAAGCGTGTTCTAGACACGTTTTCGAGATGCTGCTCGTAGCGTCCTCAAGATGATAATTCAAGCAAGCACCACTCCGCTCAGCATTGAGCACTAAAAGGGATAAAAGTAACTACGAGAACACCATTTCTGTCTACAATCGCCTAGTTCCAGCACTGACTCTCCCATCACAAAAACAAATTAGATGTCACCTGACATTTTTTATTTGAAGAGTGTTATTTCAATTTGTTTCAATTCTTTTACTCCTTTTTCTTATTTTGTATCTGAATAAATATTGTTGCATCATGTTTCGTTTGTAAAATAATGTTGTGTAAATTACATGCATTTACATACATTTAATAACAATAAATATAAGTTACTTAAGATATTTCACTTGAGGAATATACAAATTCGAATTTCGCAAAACTCAAGTCATAAAAGATTGCGAAGCGCATTATTCATGTAATTCATGAAGATACTGTATACTATTACCTACATAAGGGAATGCGAAATAAAGTTACTAATGAATAACACCATGTGAATCTCTAAATTTTTAATTGCAGAAAAATTACTATATTAAAGAAAAAGTGCTAGTATGAAATATTAAATTATGTGAGAAAAAAACACACTTTGTGATTATGTGAGAAAAAAACGCACATGGATTTAAATAAAACTCTATCGATTTTGAGATCTATTTACATAGGTCCTTCTTCTTCAGGAGCGAAAATATTTTATTTTTGCTCTTAAAGACAAAATACCTTTGTCAGGCTTCAAAAGTTTACTTTATTTAAAATCTCTAAGAATCGAAAGTTAATTTCTTCTGCCCCCCTCATTTTATATATGAGAATATCAAAGACGTTTTCCTAGAATTTACATATCCTAAAATATTTGCAAGGAACTGTATAAGGAATGTCTTCCGCTTTCTTAGCGAGCCTTCGTGGTGTAGCGGTCAGCACTCTCAGCGCGTAATTGAGAGATGAGAGATCCGCGGTTCGATTCCCGGCGAAAGCGTTGCTAATTTCTCCTCTCTCGGGCCTCCAAAAAAATCCTATTGTATCTACAGTGGCGCCCGAACAAAAAGGGTGTTGGATGATAATTCTCCTCTCCCAGGAATTTATGATTGGGTCCCCTAAAATCCCCAGGCGCCCTTTGGAAGGGGGAGTATATAAGGTATTTCTCCCGCTTTCTTAGCGAGCCTTCGTGGTGTAGCGGTCAGCATGCTCAGCGCGTAATTGAGAGGTTCGCGGTTCTATTCCCGTCTATGGCGTTGCTAATTGTTCACTCTCCGGCCTCCAAAAAAATCCTAATGTCTCTACAACTGCAGTTTTCAATTGTGAAATTGGTTTATTATTTATCTACGAAAAATGTTATTTGCACATTTAGACTTTAATGCATAAGCAACATTTCTAAAATAGACAGTAAAATTCTGCTTCATACTCAGAGGTTGAGCGAAAATCATTCAAGGGTTGAGTATCGTTAGAAGAAATTAAAAGGCTATTGCCCTTAAAAGGTCAAATAAAAAGTACATTATGTATTTATTTGCAGAGCAGTTAATCATTTTTATTCTTCAAAAACTTGTCACGTCAAACTTAAGGCTTCCGAATAAACTGGAAGTTAATCAAAACTCAATTTTAGAAACTAATTTCTAAGTGCTATCACGGCAGAATAAAAGCTTTAGTCTTGTTTACGCTAACTGATTAAATTTTAGCATTGGTGATGCCTTGCCTTTCTTTAATTTTCTTCTGCCGTTCATTAAGGATAAAGAACAACACAGAAAATCAAAGAAAATTCGGCTCAACCCACACCATTCGTTAAAGTCGAATTTCTCTTCTTTTAACATTGGTTCGGAAGTGTGGCCTAGGAAATAGATGAAGGCAAAACCATCTCTTGAAGTCGTTGCTGTTTCTGGTTGTAAAAGGCCAAGCCGCTAAGTTGGCCAAGAGATCCACTGGGACATCGTAAAGCGGGATTTACCTGTCGGAATGCGTTGGAAGCACTGCCATGGGATACTAAAGTACACTCAGAACTTAAGCGACTCTCTACATGGTATTCCTCCCTGGAGGTTTAAGCTCTTGCCTCGGTAAGCAGGAAAACAAAATCTTATAAAAACCTCCCGAGAGCTTTTGGGAAAGTAAGATGTCACAGGTCATTGCGGACTCAGAGGCTTTAAGTGCTCTTCAGGCAGCGCAGAGATGTCCTCGACCAAGATAACAATCACTTGTGTTAAACAGCGGAGAGTGAAGCGATAGGATTCGTGGCTCTCCAATTCCACGTATCCTTGAATCGAAAGCTCTTCCCAGCTTTAAAAACCTTTCAATTATTTCTCGACTTTTTTCTCCCCCGTTTCGTTCATTTATTCGTTCGTCTTTTCCACATTCTCAGGCTTCGCTCAACTCATTTAACGTAGCGAGGCTTAGGAAGCTAAAAACATTTAGGGAATCAGATCTCCAATTTTTCCACGACAGATAAAATATTTGAACAGTCATATTTTAATATTCATACAGTTTTATTACTGTTGTTTGACTGAGCTAGAATCTTACTAGATTATATTATATTCTTTTGCAGGATAAATTTGTGAATATGTTTGAATGGTTAACAAAGCGTGACAAATAATTTATTTACATATCAAAGTTAAGTTTTTGATTAATTTTTTAAGTAAACTTTATGATCTTACTAGACTATATTATATTCTTTTGCAAGATAATTCGTGAATATGTTTGAATGGTTAACAAAGCATGACAAATCATTTATTTACATATCAAAGTTAACTTTTTGATTAATTTTTTTAAATAAACATTATGGTGAATATTTAGTTATGCTACACTGCTCGTACACCAAGTATGGCTTCTAAGTTAAAAATACTGCAATTCAAACACTGAAAAAAATCATTGCATTAAATTGATACTTTGCTCTGGAATAATGTATTTAAAAATTTTTCCAGGGTTTGCGGGTTACGAAGAAAATGGCGAAATTGAGTTTTCTCTCAAAAACATCAGAAGCATTTCTTGATATACGAGATTTACGACACCTTTATCAGACAAGTATCATTTTTTCTAAAAATAAATAAATAAGCAAAAATAAAAATAAAAAGTAAAAAAGCCCATAAAATAAAAAGATAAAATAAAATAAGTGTCAGTATTTTTAAAGCATTCCATTTGCTGCGTTAAATCATGAGATTGCCTTTTCCTTAAAAAGAAACTGACATGACGCTCTTATGTACGAGTTAGCGATGAATGTACTCTCATACGTTCATCGCTTTTATGTAAACATATCCTTTCTTCCATTTTTTTTTAAACTTTTAACGGAAATTCTCCAGTAATGTCAAAAAATTAATATCTACCAAACTTACCAATAGCAACTTGTAAGTTACATACGTATATGATGCAATTAATTGTAGTCTTCATAAATCTTCCGAAAGATGTCTTCAACTTTTATCATGTGAATGTTATGAGGTGAAACTAAAAATGATGAAAATATCACAATGCTGACATTGCGAAATAAGTTTTTAAACTAGTTCTATGTTTTTATAAACACTGCTAATTTTACATCAGCTAACAGATAAGTGATGATAGTCTCATTGGAAGAGAAACATGCCAATATAAAGTCTAAAATCAATCAATAAGCCTCTGTCAATCAGTCAATAAGCTCTTAAATTGATATAGATTTGTAATAACTCGATTGATTTCGAACTCTTCTAAGAAACTCAGTTATTTTAAATCTATTACCACTGACAGAGGATTTTCTTTCCCAGTCATTGATAATGCATTTAAATTTTTCCTCTTGGCGTTGTAAAAGACATTCTGCTATTAGAAATAAGTGTAATAATCTTGTTGGAAATCCATTTTATTATTCTCTTGGTTACGAAATTGGTCGGATTCTCCGTAAGTTCAACTTCCCGGCCACTTCCTCACCTAACAGTAAAATTGGTTGTTCGAATCTCTGATTAAATCCCTAGGGAATTTAAAGCATATTGTCTCAGTGCAATTTGACGTATATCGGTCAAATTAAAGAAACATTAAAATTTCACATGATGGAACACGAAACTTATGTTCGAAAAGAAGAAATAAACAAACCTTCAATAAATAATCATTGTTGAGTGCTTAATCACAATTTTTACTTTGGTTCTGCAAAACTTATCCATCAGGTTTCTAAATATGTGAAACTAGAAGTATTAAGCAGAAGTTCTTGAAGCATTTAACATTCATAAACAAACCCTCAATAAATATATAAGGTATTTCTCCCACTTCCATAGCGTGCCTTCGTGGTGTAACGGTAGCACGCTGGGACGGTATTCCAGAGGTCCGTGGTTAGATTCCCGGCGAAAGCGGTTGCATATTTTTCATCTTTTCTGCCTCTAAAAAAAATCCTAATGACTCTACAAGTGGCGCCCGAAATAAAAGGGTTGTGGATGATGATTCTCCGCACCCAGGATTTGGCGACTAGGTCCCCTAAAACCCTAGTCGCCTTTTAAAAAGGGGAGCATATAAGGTATTTCTCCCCCTTCCCTAGCGTGCTTTCGTGGTGTAACGGTAGCACGCTGGGCCGGTATTCCAGAGGTCCGTGGATCGATTCCCGGCGAAGGCGGTTATATATCTCATCTTTTCTGCCTCTAAAAAAATCCTAATGACTCTATAAACAAATCTTCAATAAATAATCATTGTGAGCACTTAATCACAATTTTTATTTTGGTTCTGCAAAACTTATCCATCAGGTTTCTAAATATGTGAAACTAGAAGTATTAAGAGAAGTTCTTGAAGCATTTAACATTCACAAAAATTTTATTTCTTTAGTTAATGATATTAATTCTAATCCAGCTCTTCTCAGCGCATTCAAAAGATTTAAAATTTTTACTTTTTCGCATTTAATTATTATTTTGCTCTACAGATGGCGCTACTTCCATTCTCGTTTTGCTACGTCTTTTTTTGTCCATATAAAATACATCTGTAATTTTTGCATTTTTCCACTTTTGAAGAAGAGGGACCGGTATTTGTTTTCTCTCAAAAAAAGTAGAGTATTTTCAAATTCTAAGCCAATATAAGTTGCTCTCTAGCTGATTTTAAATGCTGCTAAATTTGTTTTGTACACATTCCTTTTGACATTCCTAGAAATATACGAATCGGAAATGAGGCTGTAATAAAATCAAACATAAATAGTTGTTAACATAACATGTAATCAAACATAAAACATAAATAGAGTAACTAAAAGCGAAACATTTACAGATCAGCTATAATGTGAATTTGCTGATTACAAATTATTACCTAAATGTGGGACGAGTGCTTGCGAAATGTTACTAAAGTTTAGTCAATTAAATTTTTTAGATTTACTTTAAAATTCTAGTAAAAGGCAAACTTTCGCTTAAACCTTAATGCTATTTAAAAGCGCAAAAATCTCCCTTTGGGTTAGAACGAAAATTTTGAATAGAATTAATAGAAAGAATATTTGTCCAGATTTTCGAGCGTTTATATTTTAAAATGTTAGATTTTAGATCAGATTATTTACCCTAATCGAATTTCATTTAAGATGTAAGAAATAGTTTAAAACCTGCTAAGGTCCTTATTATTTTTTCTTTAACGCAAAGTATTATTTTCCTTCTACAGCGAAGAAACGCATAGTTTAATAATATGTTTGGCGAACAGAAGCAAAGGTGGTTGACTTATTTAAATAAAAAATTAAATCCAGCTTTAACCAGTCTCTCAGTTTTATTAACTGTTAACGGCTAAGCTTATTTATCAAAAGGATTACTCCTTGGTACAGGTTTGGCATATCTCATTATGGCAAATCACTCGAATATCGTGGGAGAAAACATCGCAGTTCTAAAACATCGTGGTACAAAATATCGTCGTCGAAAATAAAGTGGTTCAAAAACTTCGCAGTTTAAAAATATCGTCGTCGAAAATATCGTGGTAAAAAATAAAGTATCAACAAATCATCGCGTGATGATAACATCGCAGACATGCTTTTTCCAGGCTTTAATAACTGTAAATGGATATTCCCATAATGATTTGTGAACGCAAGATGGAAAAAAGGATAACTTTCATATTTTTTATTAACTTATAAATTTTTGCGGAGAAAATAAGAAGGAAATTTAAGCAAAAAAAATTAATGCAACTTATATCACTTAATAGAATTTTAAACCGACATAGTTAACTAACAAAGGCCCTTAATAAATTATAAAGTTTTTACTGGTAATTTTTCACGAAAAGTATAATGTATAAGTTGCATTTAATTTTCTATGCTTAAGTTTCCTTCTTACTTTTTCAGCAAAAATTTATTAGTTAATAAAAAAATGTGAAAGTAAAAATTATCCTTCTTTTTCATCTTGTGCTCACAAATCATTATGGGAATATCCATTTGCAATTATTAAAACCTGAAAAAAAGCATGTCTGCAATGTTATCGTCATGCAATGATTTGTAGATACTTTATTTTTTACCACGGTATTTTCGACGACGATGTTTTTAAACTGCGAAGTTTTTGAACCGCTTTATTTTCGACGTCGATGTTTTATACTACGATGTTTTAGAACTGCCATGTTTTCTCTTTGCGATGTTTTCTCCCACGATGCTTTGTAGCACGACGTTTTTGCCTTGCGTTGTTTTCTCCGCGATGTTTTTGCCGCGATGTTATCGGCGGACACCTTTTATGATTCATACTACATTAAGTTGGTTATCACATTCAGTTTAAGCAACTGAAGCATATCCAAGCAACTACTGGAAAATCCGTGATTCAGTTCCCGAAGGCTTCATTGACTTGTAGTGTTCTCTTATTCAGCGGCTGTTGAATGTATGTGGATTATTTAGGTGAAACCCGTTTGCAAACGTCGCTTGAAATTTCCCGTGCGCGTGAGAATATATACACACGTAGGCTTCGGGAATTTTTTTGCTCAGAGTCTGATGCTACTCGCATTCACAGCTTCAGTCTGTACGCTTCATAGTACGAGATTAAAATGTCTAAAGAAATTGAACGGTGAAATTATCGGTTTTTTTTTAATTTTTAACAATAGAAGACATGAAAGCTTGGCTATTTAAAAGTTTAATATGAAAATGCAACGAATAAAGAACGGAAATGTGTGACATTATTCAAGGAAAATTGGAGCAGTGATAGAACGGTGAAAATGGACGTGAATAATAAGCTATCTTTACTTCTACTTCGCTATATCTTGACTCTCTCCCTCTCTTACTGTTGTCCTCATCTACTTCTAAGGCCACAAAACCATTCAGCGCTACTAGAGCTATATCATCTACATCGTCACTTGTTGTCATCGTCTTCATCATCGTCCAATCTGTCTTCCCACGTGCAATTATCTTCTGAACCATCAGCAACATTAGACTTTACGACAGACGGCAGAATTCTATCACAAGAGTACCCGCTGGTGGTTCACACTAATTACGCTTATACTGCTTAATGAATTAGGAATGAATTAAATAAAGACAATGCACGTGAAGACTGTCTGCCTAAAAAGTAGAATGCCTTCATGGAGAACTTTCCAAGAAAAACTTGCTTGTATTCATATTATACAGGGAAAAAAACACAAAATTCTCATACAGCCAACCCCTTTAGATACGATCTGAACCCGGGCTGAACTAACAATGTTTAGCAGTCTTATCATTTTAGCCGCTGGTGGGCCAATTCCTTAAGTCTGCTTATGTTGAGCTCTAGTTCAAATTACTAATTTTTTGTGGAATTAAATTACTTATCTAACGTTGTTGAGAATATGCTAGTATAATTAATTCTTAAGAGATAAACTGTCCATATGCTTAAAAATGTCGTAATGAGAAGTCAAGAGACATCTATCAAAGAGAAAAGACTGAGAAACTAAGACATCAATGCAGATTTATCAAAGAGGAAACTAAAAATCGCACTTCACTTATACCGCTCGAATCAGCCTGAATTTATTTAAAGCATTTCGTAAATGTAGAATAATATAGCATACAAACATATATCGAGTTTGACTTTCTTTGGTAGGATAAACTAAGTCCAAACTCCGAACAAACTTAGAACGAATTTTCGCTGTGTTTGAAGAGAACTGTAAAGTGTTAAATCAGAACTTGAACATGAAACGCATTTTTCGTGCTTGACAAGCTCAATCAACTCTTTTGAAGGGATAATTAAAAGTTATAACATCTTGTATGCTTTGCTATCGTTAACTGAGCTCGACGTTGAAGGCTGTTTAGTAAATTATCACCAACTCCTTAAAGTACTACAAAGTCAGAAAAGGTCAGTGTATTGATTTTACTTAATTTTCACGAATGTCGCAATCAAGTTTCAACACATGATATTTATAAACATTATGTTTTGCTTTCCTCTCAAATACTAATATAAATTTAAATTATCGAAAATACCCAAAATGTATTTTTGTAAAAACCCCCAGACACGTATATTTAGTACACAAACTTACTGAATTAATCATAGATCCTGCATCTGCTGTAAGATTATTGACCAAATTATTCAATATTCCTTTTCTTTAACTCATTTTCATGTAAAAAAGACGTCAGCCATACTTCTTTCTAATTAAGTCCATACTAATATGTCTTTTTTCCGAGCATTTGCGAACATTACAAGAAATCTAATCGATTTTTAAAACTTGCAAAAACTAGTACTAGTACATTTGTTTAATTCTCTTCTTTTAAACTTTACGGAAAATTCAAATCCATTACATTCGTATTTTATCTTCAGAAATGTCTTCAGCCAGCAAAGGCCATCTGGCATTCCTACGATAACAAAAATACACTTTGTAAAGTTCTTATGTTAATTAGTTATTTTGATTTGGTTTTTTACTTTAACTTCCTTTCTCCGTATTCTTTACCAGAATGCAAATTAGCTTTTAATTTATCTAAGGCTTTTGGACCTTAGTCAGAGAGAGAGAGAGAGAGTGTGTGTTTTCTCACACACGCGCCGCGCTGTTAGAATTTTGCTAATTCTCTCTAAAGGTATTACCTCGGTTTCGCATTGGCTCGCAGCTGATTCTTTTAACTTAAGCGCTTTTAAATTCTTTGAGCCAGCCTGCAGCTTAATTTCACTCCGTAGTCTTAGACTAGTTTATCACGGTTTAAGTACCTGACATTGTTTAATTTACATTGTCACAAGTGCTGATTTATCTGTAGCACGAGTTGTGCCATTTATGTTAAAAAGTTGAGTTTAATAAAAAGGTTGTTTAAACCTTTGTAAGTCTTTGTCGTATTATTTCGGACATAGCGATAATTCGCTACTTGTCTGGTAGGATTGTAGAACTAAATATCAGATCAACCTTATAATAGTAACATTTCACAAATAAGGATTATGTCGAGTTATTAGCTTATTCGAAAGCAGAAACATCTATGTCTTTACCGGGATCTTCTGATTGCTAGCCGGATATGTTACCAGTTACATGACGAAAGCACGCATGGAGGAAACTAATAATGCTTTGTATTCTCCCCTATTTATTATTACGAATATTAAAAGAAGACTAGAGAAAGAAGAATTAAATTCCCCACCCCGTCGGCCAAAATGAGATGGTGACGAATCACCGCTCACCATACTTTTTATTGGTTCCACTGTAGAGCTATTAGGTTATTTGAAGCGAGAAGCAAGAAAAATTGCTGAGATTCGAATCATGAATTTTCTGACTGCTAGCCACACATGCTACCAATTATAACATGATAGCAGTGCTACCTGTTAGCCACGGAAGGCTATAAATTATTATATCTGTATCAGACATTGCATTTTCACATGCTGCAAACTGAAGTAATAGAGAATTATTGAACATCATCTTTTCATCTAATGTAAATCTGTTTCGATTTTCTTAAAGTTTAAAATGGGTGGATTTGTACGCTTAATTGCTTTTACCGCTATTAAAATAGTTGTTGTTTACGTGTCTGTATCCAGTTTAAACTTTTTAATTCAAATGTGTAAATGTATCATGCACGAAGAAATAAAAAACTGTTCAGCACACTTCGTTTACATGCATTCCATTAAAGCTGCCAGGGTGGTTTATGTTAGCATATGATTAAAAAATATCCACGCTGTTTATTGATTGTGAAAAAGCAAGGAACCGTACCGTAGCAAGGAACCGAAAGCAAGGTATCTTTTGTTTTTGACTTCCTCGTACCAAGAATTTCAAATCTTGTGTTCCTAACTCCCACATAAATGAGTTCTTTTTTTTTTTTTTTTTTTTTTTTTTTTTTTGGTCAATGCCCTATATTATCAGTACGAATGACCATAACCCATCTGCATAAAAATACATAAAATCCTAACCTATTCCCATCTTTTGAATTGTGTCACCTAGGAGTGCAATATAGTGTCACGTGCTTGTGACAACAAGTCAATGTTTGTGAATAGTTTATAAGGTATTTTTTCCAACTTTGCACGCGTCTTCGTGGTGTAACTGAAGGCACGTCCAAAGCGTAATCGGAAGCATCGCACATTTTTCGCGTTTCCTGCTTCAAAAAAGTATAATGATTTTACAAATGTCGCCTGAATTAAATAAGGCGATGGACAATAAATTTGCCACATGATTTGGAAACTGGGTCCATTCCTTTCCAATCATCCTTTAAAAGGGGGGAGGTATGTAAGGCATTTTCTCCTCCTTTGGGCTTGCTTTTTTTCCTCCTTAAAGCAGCTGCTAGAAGGACTTAAAAGTGAATGTGGTTCAATATATTCAACTTTCTACTGCGTATCGACACCATAGTCAATCTTAAATTCATTATAATGCTTTGTGGTGTGCATAAGAATAATTAAAAAAGGTAAAATTTAAAAGAAATTAAGTTTTCATTTTATATTTAATTTTAATAAATTTCATAATTCTTATTTCCATTGGATAAACCAGTGTATGGGATTAAAAAATACTATGCTTCTCTTTTCTGGTATAAGAGCAAACTCAGGCTTCTTATTCCAAGTCATGTTTGTGAATAAATTCTTGATAATTCCATTTAAGGTATTTTAATGAATTTTAACTTGTTTCATATAACTACAAGCTTTCACTAAACTTCGCTCACGTTTTTACATATTTAATAAATTTGTGCTTTTATCAAAGTCTTCGTTGCAAAGCATTTTCTTATTATCGACCAATGTTAGAAATTAAATTAAAGATACCCGAATATGTTCATTGGATTTTACATTTTAAGTATCTCAACGAATATTAAAATATGAACATGAATTCGAAATTTGCATTTTGAACTCCTCTTTTGAATATATATGAAGTTTTGAAATGTATCTAAATCCTCGGCGTTGAGGTACTACAATTGATTTAAAGCAAGATCATCGGTGCAAGATTTGAATTACAGGAAAAGTATATGTTTAACAAACACTCTGGACAAGTATAAAAAGGCAATTAACTAAACGAATGGAAAATAAAACTAATGAAAAAATGGTATAACATAAGCTTTAATGCAAAATTTCATCATTAAAAATAATTTTCGATTAAAGCAAATTATGAAGACTTGTTTTCACTCTTTCACAGCGAGATAGCGCGAAACGCCCGTGCATTCAGACATCGGCAGGTCACCCGAACGCCCGCGTCAGTATCCTAACTGCTGCTTTCCCCGTCGAGTTATTGCACGGTTTATTGGTTTCTGGAGGTTTAAATGGCATGCCAATCATTATTTTGAAGCGACTAAAAGTAGTTCTGTTATTTAAATGCACCTTTTCTCTCCTTTGTTTACCATCACTCTTTAGCTATTGATGCTCGCACTTGCAATCCTGTCCAAAGGGTAAACTGCACACAGATGGTGAAACCGCACAGAGAATCAATCGCTGCACTTCAGTAGGTTACTGTTAACGCTGTAGCATTATAATCAGCATAGGGGAAGCAAATGTATTCCTTCAAAAATTCGCGTACACCAGCGTTCCAGATGTTTGAAAGGAATATATTTTTACCTCTATCGATGCAAAAGCGTTAAATGTACACTGCGAAAAAAAAAAAAGAACAGATCTAGAAATCTCCCGTTCTACTGGGCCGAATGATGAAATTCAAATTGCGTTTTTCATGTATCGAAAGCGCGACTTAGGATATGTATTAGATTTATATATATAGCATCATTCTAACACAGGTATTTCGACACAAAATCGGACTTTTTCTGAAATGGCATGCCAATTTTTTTCCATATTTCGATTCTACGAAACAAATGATGCCTAAATATTAAATTTTATAAAATTTGGTACGGAGAAATTAAAAAGAAAAAATATTTTGGCGTATTTTTTTCAGTTTTAACCAAGAATAATTTCCTTGGCAAATTTCCTAATTTATAGCAACCCAATTTTTTTTTCTTTTTAGTCCAAAGGGGATTTGTCCCTGAAGGACTATTGGTTTGCGTTGGTTCACTATAAATGTCCGTTTCACTTTTAAAAATGTTGGCAACAAATGTTAGAGTCCTGCATTATATTTGAAGAAATTAAATAATGAAAAATCTGTATAAATGTATGTATATTTCTGGCATTGTGATAAAACAACGGTACATAGAACTATTGAATTTTGAATAACGTAATCGTACTGCAAATATGGACATGTGGAAGCCCAAATTTGAAATTTGGAATTTGTTTTATTATCGATTTCATATTTTGTAAATCTGTAACGAATTTTTCAGTAACAAACTCAACGATTTGAAAGCGAGCAATGGCAACATTATACAGAAAAAAACATTTTTATCTCCAGCCTAAAACCTTTCAGATTTTTATCTTTTTACTTCCTTGTACGAAGTAAAAAGGAAGTATTGTAATCGCGAAAAGTTTCAGGCAGCATATTTCAACGAAAATATCCATTTTGACCGCTATCGAATGCAATTTAACGATGTTTTTGCGTGATATCTGTACGTAAGGACAGAATAAAATACTCTTTTCCTTCAAAAAAATTATAAAACTGCTTTAAAATTAATTCTGAAGAGAATTTTTCGTGGCTTCTGTACGAACGTATGTACGTACGTGCGTACGTACGTATCTCGCATAACTCAAAAACGAGTAGCCTCAGAACGTTGAAATTTTGTATATAGGACTGCTATAACATGTAGATGTGCACCTCGTATTTTGGTTGCAATCAGCCACACCAAACGTACATAAATATATTTATATATATATCCACTCTATTACCCGGCTCAGTGATCTCAGTTTCTTTACTCTTATATGTTTGTAAATTGTACATTTTTTTTTCTTTAAAAATTATTGAATTATATTGTTTTTATCTTCCGGTTAAGAATTTTATGCCTTTAGTAAATGTGTGTGCAATATTTTTAGAATTATCAGCAATTTTAAAGTTGTTTAATTGCCGCTAAGCCTGTTTTTAATGGCGGCCATTGATGTTTACATTTGAAACAGGAGACTAGTGGATTTGTTGCCAAGAGAAACTTAGCTTCGCAACAACAAAGATAACGCATTCATTTATTATTGCCAATTAAATCATGCTTAATTCTTTCTGGAATTTTTTCGAGGAAATAAGCGTTTGAGATTTACTTCGTAATTTTTAATATAGATATTTTGAGTTTTTATGTATTTTTCCCTTCTCTCGAAGTAAGAACTGAATTAATTAAATGAGAAATACTCAATCGTCTGTGAAAAACTGTTTCTTTTTTGTTTTATTTGCTTAATTTCTTTTATACATAGTTCTAGCTTTATTATAGTATTTGAATAGAACATGTGGCAACGATTAGATAATTCTTTAAATGATATACATATTGTGCATTCTGAGTTATAATATGAATGAAATATAATACTGTTAAGTAAACCTAGCGCCAGAGTGTCGCTATGGTAAACAAAGTGAATTTTAAAGAATGCATTTATTCTATTGTGGTTTATGCGCTGTCGGCGAAGTAGGTTTAATTCAATCTAATAAGTTTAAATAAAATGCAAGGAAAAATGCGTATAATTTAATATTCCGTACAAGGAAGTCATGTGGTGTACACATCAGATTTGTTTCGTTGTAAACGAGCGGGAAAAAATAATCCTTCATACTTTCAAATAATTTAAACAAAGTGGGCATTATGCATTGGCGTTATTATCGCTAAAAAAATGCCAAATTTCAAACCGCTCCAATATGTAAATTCATGTATATCTCACAGAATTTTGAATCAAAAACTCTTAATTTTTTTGCAGGTGTGCCTAGAAATACTTTAAGATATTGCTAAAAATTTTGTCGGTTATAATACAAATTTGTTTTTCGAAAAATTAAAAAAAAAATTTTTAAATACGTGTTTTAATAATAAATAATTTCAAATGTGCGAATTATATTTGGATTAAGCCTAAATTCCGAATTCTGGAAGATTGAATCAAGTAAGTTTAATAAAAAGAGAGATACTAATAAATATATATCAGATTCACTTAATATTAAGGAGCTAAAATTTTGAGAGCTAATTTTTTAAAAACTACTCTTGCGATTTTTACAAAACTTGGCAGTTTGCATAATTTGAGACGTAGAATCGAAATATGGAAAAAAAATTGTTATGCCACTGGCTGGATGGGGATATGCTATACATGGGGATATACAAGTAATTATATGCTATATATGCTATATACGGGGATATAATTAAAGTTTTCTTCGTTTGCAGAGATCAATACGTCCTATCTTTTGCTATTAAATAGGTGTTCAAAAAAACATTTTTAAATAAGTGTGATTCGGTATTTGTAATTAAAAGTTTTAATTCTACAATAAAATGAATGTCAATTAAATTATTGCAGTTCAGTTTAAATTTATAACGAAAGCTTTCTGTCCTTTTTTATTCAGGAGCCATGCTTGAAAGAAAAAATTGTTTCTTCTGAGAGGTACACATACACGAAGAATAATGAAAATAATTCATAGATTTTACGAAAGAATTTTATACACTTCGTGAAGAGAAATTAAACTAAAACTTCTAAATTTTTTATACAGTTTAGACAGTTTTTAAATAGAAAAAAAACTGCTACTATGCTATTTGCGTTCTTTTTACTTTCACATTACGTATATATACAAATATTTAAATGCGTTACACTAGAAATTTTTTTTAAATTTTTTCATATGAAAAATGACTATGAAGAATAAGCTAATGGAGACGCAATGCAAAAGATGATAATAACAGTAGGGAGATGAAAGGAAAAATTTATTTTGAGTACTGTCATTAGTGCAGGACCTGCCATTTAAAGTTTCTGCTGTAGAGACATTAAGTATTTTTTAAAGCAGGAGGTCATGAAAAATGAACAATGCCCTCCCCAGGACTTGGACCTCGGACCTCTCGAACGCGCGCCGAGTGTGCTGGCCATTACACCACGGAGGCATGCTAAGTAGGCAGGAGAAATACCTTACATACTTCCCCTTTTAAAGGTCGACTTAGGGGACCCAATCGCCAAATCCTCGTGGTGGAGAATCATCATTCACAACCCTTTTTAGTTCGGGCGCCACTGTAGAGACATTAGGTATTTTTTGAAACAGGAGCCATGAAAAATGAGTAATGCCCTCGCCGGGGCTCGAACCTCGGATCTCTCGAATACGCGCCGAGTGTGCTGGCCATTACACCACGAAGGCATGCTAAGAAGGCGGAATACGGCTATTTACTATCAATTCAGGTTTATTAAATATATTTTCTTCATCCTGCGTTAACTAAATTAAAATTTATAACATTTGCTATGAATACTTTTCTTCGCATGTTACAGTAATGCCCTTTATAGACTAAGAGTTATGAATGCTTTAAGAAAAGTAATACGAACGTTTTCCTTAGCGTATCTTGTCACACATATAGATTTGACTTGCTTTGATAGCATAAACAGACATCAAACTTCTATCAGATGTGAAGCGAATTACCATTCTATCTGAAAAGGACTACAGAGTCTTGGAAAGGTTTTAAAACAGCCTTTTTATTAAATCAGAGCATGATCATAAAGCTCACTTCTAGTGCTTGACAAGCTCAACCACCACTTGTCGGGAGTAATTTAAAATAAGAGTAAATTTCAGAATTTAAACTTAGTAGTCGAAGGCTGCACAATTTATCTGACGCGAAGTTGGCTTAGCATTTTAAATGCAGTCAGCAATAATGCAAAGCCGAAGGAATGCCATCTTATCATAGCTAACAAAACCCAGTAACGTGGCCTCAAAAGACAGAAACACACTCTGTCTCATAATCCAAAAAATTCCATTTAAACACTCTCAAATTAAATTTGCATTCTGGTAGGTAAAACGGAAAGGAAAAGTGATAGTAAATGTCTAAATCATAAAGTAACTGGTTATGTACCTTACATACATTTTTCTGAAACTATAGTGTTCTAGAGTGTATTAAGTATTTTATATTAACTAACCAATTTTATGATTTTTTTCCCTTTCCATATTCCTCATCAGGATACAAATTAGTTGTTTTATGTGTATTTAAGCTGAGGAATTTAATTGTTTAGATTAGAGCTTCTGGCAGGCGCGTTTTGCTGTTACTTATTCACTATAGCTCTGCCTGAAGATCAAAATTACATTTACTTTTAATAGCAGCCCATTAGAATATTTTCACCTTATTAATTATGAGTGCATCTAAATACTGCATTTCGAAAATTTTTAAGTTTCGTATAGTCAAATTTCTTGATGTCATTTTTGTTTATACCTTTATTTATACCTTTTATTTGATACCTTGTAATATTTTAGTCATCACTTCGAGTGACCCTCAACTTGAAATTTATGAAGCAAATCCTCTCAGTAAAAGACTGCAGCTTACCTAATATACCTTTCATGTCATTTCGCAAATTGAGCTTCTCCAGAATTCAGTGCTTTTAGTCAGTTTTTTTTTTTTTTTTTTTTTTTTTTTTTTTTTTTGAGTTCCTTCTTTATTATTAGACTGCCTTATATGCACAAAACAGATGTTATTCTTCGAAAATCGAAGTAACTGAAACACGGAAACATTATGTTGTTTTTCTCGGTATATCGAGAAATGGTAGTTTGACAGTTAAACGACTCTGGATTAACTGTCAGACTTATTTTTCTCTATACACGTCTAGACAATCTAACAGGTGGAATATGCGCATAGCAGTTACTGAAACACGAGGAGTTGAAATCAAGAATAAAAAAGGATTTAATCTAATTTCTTAACCTGGGGCGAATTTCTCAAGATACTTTCTTTTCGGTTTCAGGTAATTTTGAATTTTATATAAAAGGCATGCTTAACAGTAATGTATTTATTTTAGATAAATTGGTTTTTCATTCGAAAATCCTCTCATTTCTTGGAAATTTCAAGTTTAAGGATTCAACTTTACTCTTATCCAGTCAGCAAATGAATTAAAATGAGCTGTTGAAGGTGAACTACGAACTTCGTGTGCATAAAAGAAAATTTCTACTTGAATAAATTTGATAAATAAAGTAAATTTTCCCTAATCCGTTTTTGTTGTGATAGTCAGCTAACCTCTTTGCAACTAATTCGCTCCATGTGGAATAGATCATCTTATTCACTTTAATTCTTCTACGGGCGGGTGGTTATCCTTGTCCTCTCCTGCTTTTTTTCCGCTTTTTTACTTGCTCCTTGATTCTGATTGACTTTCTCTGTCCTTCAGCGTAGGTTCACTGTCCGGATCTCTTCGTCCGAACATTGCGTTAGGGCTGTTGGTCTCCATTATCTCACCTGCCGTCATGCGTTTTTTGGAAGCTGGCTCCTTTAAATTTTCGCCACACTAGCTCATCGACAGGTGCGGCCTTTGCCTTTTCAGCGGCCTTAGGTTTTTGATGTAATTGGCCAGTCGTTGCGTGCTTCCTGCTGCTGTTTCTCTTTGTTCTTTCGTCGTCCTTCAAACAGCCTTAGCATCTTACTCGAGTGGCCTCGATATCTTCCAGATGCTTGATCTTGAAACTTTGCCATCTTCTTTACTCTTTTTTGCCTTCTTGCTCCCTCTTTTCTGTAGATTTTCTTTTCGATGATACATCAAATTTGGGTCTTTTCTATTTCTGCTGTTACTGGCTTCCTACCTTTTACTCTGCGGAGCTTCCTCAGATGTAGGAGCCGTTACTGAATCAACCAACGTTTTGTTTCGACTGATCTGCACTGCTTACGCTAAGAATTATCTTTAACACAATCCTTATTAGCGACTTGTCAGTCCTCTGATAAATTTCTTTACCTAGTCTAAATTAGCTGTTACGGTGTCATCATTCTTTCTTTTCATATATAAAACTGTTTGGGTAATATTTTCAATAAACACGAGCCTTGGAATTAGATACTAAATGTTCCTATTTTTCCTTCTGGTGTGCAAGAAACTGAAAGTTTAATTTTCAAAATCTTATCTCCCACATTAAAAATCTTCCTCATACCTTTTCTTATAACAAGAAAATTTTTGCTTCGCCAAGAGCCCTATCTGAATTACCTGTTGTCTCATTTACCAGTTTTGGAATGTAGAGGCGTAATCAACTTTATTCTAAGACATAATTCAGCTGCTGTTTTACCAGTAGTACCACGTTTAGCGGATGTTAGTGCATAGGCTAATTCATTTAAAAAGCTATCGCAGCATTGATGGTAATTTCTTACATGACTGACGATAACTTTAAATATGTTTCTATTTACCCGTTCTGCAATATTTTACTGTGGTCGATCTTGAAATGCTTTATGTCAAGACCTGTTAGCATTTCTTTAAAAATTTCACTTGCGAACTGGAGACCTTTGTCTTTAATTACACTTATTGAGTTCGCTGATTTTGATATAAATTTATTTATAAACGAATTCACAATAATTTTCGCGGACGCACTTGTATTTCTGACCACTTTGAAAAAGGATCAACAGTCACAAGCAAATACGTGTTTTTATTTACAAGGTAAGAAGATAACAGGTCGGTTTCTGCGATTTCGCTAGGGAACGTGGGTTTTATACGCTTTAAGGACCTGGCCGGGATATCATTAATGTCTTTAATTAATCAGAAGCTGCTACAGACTTTCTTTAACTGTTTTTCTAATTCCGAGATGGCCTGAGAAGAAGGCATTATGTAATTATTTCAAAATACTCAGTTTTAAACTCGCTTAGATAACTGATTATAATTCATTATTTTTATTTGTTGCCTTCGAATAAAACAGAAGGCTCTCTGTGATTTCACAGATGGCAGTCCTGTTTCTAATTTCCGTGTTATCATAATGCTCAAATTAATAGGGATCCTTAAAATACGCATAAATATATTTAAAATATGCGTCCGCCTGTAATTCTGAAATTATTGCTTCTCGCGAATCTAAAATTTTTCAAGTCAGCATATGTATTATTTCTCTCCCCTCGTCATCCACGTTTATTCTTGACAGGACGTTCGCCACAGTATTTTCTTTTCCTGAGATATGTTTAAACTTTAAATTATAGTTTTGTAATTTAAGAGCCCATCTTATGTGTCTTTGACAAATTTTTCACAGAATGCGAAAGTAGTCTTGCCGCATGATCCATGTGTGCAGTAACAGTTTCTTTGTCAAAATAGATTCTGAATTTCTGAAAAGCCAACAAGACCGCTAATATTTATTTATCGGCAGAGATATAATTTACCCAACTTGAGTAAAATGTTTTACTAAAATAAGATACCAGTTGTCCGTCTTGCATAAGCACGGCTCCTACCGCAAAATCAGATGCGTTTGCGATGATTTCTAACTTGCTCGCTGCATCATGAAATTTCAAAACCGGGACTTGAATTAATGCCTCTTTAAATTTTGCGAAAGACGTATTCTCTTCTGCGGATAAAATGAATCCAGTATTTTTATCTTTATAATTTTAGTAAGACCTCTGTTATGTGAGCGAAATCTTTAAAGAACATTTTGTAATAGGAGAATAACCCAATATGATGCTAATTTCTCTGCTCGTTTTAGTTGGCAGGGATTTTTTTAATCGCTAATATTTTTCATTCTTCTATATCTATTCCAAACTCTGATATTTTATAACACAGATGCTGAAGTTATTAGGCAGCAAATTTGCACCTTCCTGCATTCACTTTAAATCTGCTTCTTTGAAAGCATAACAATTTCGTACAAATCCTCAATGCACTCATCAGTTTGTTACCTCCAGCTAAATTTTCATCACTTTCTCGTCTACGTATAGTGGCTAAAACGTGCCGAATTCACAGATAATTCGAGCAATTGTTCTAACATACCTGGGTTTCTAAATTCGACGAAATCTTGGATATGGGGGAACAGTTTGGACAATATTGATCGAACAATATCAGCGACGGTTTTCCTCCTATATAATAGTTTCACAACCTGGACGCCTTTTAATAATTCATCCCCATAATCTGATATTTGCCATATAATTCTGATTAGAATTCTGCCTTTTCTCTGACCTCAGGAAGTGTTATTAACAGTTCAGCGTTATATGTATCGAATTCATAATTCTCACTACCCGGTTCACCTAGCAGATATTTATTTCCCAATGCCTTTGTATCAGTTCAGAGCTTGGCCTTGCAATGCGGCGTTTGCTATAGCAACCTTCTGAATATCTTCAATCGGTTATAATATGAAATGAGTTTCTAAGCTTTCTATGAAAGTCAAGACCGAACTTCTGCCATCGAAACTATTGGATGGTTCCAATGACGTCTGCTTTCTTTTTCCAAAACATAATCAAATCCTTCCATAAGGCTTCCTGGTGTTATAGAAACCTGCAGTCTCTTGGGAGAAAGTTGCTTTGTCTTCGGGCATGGTTCTGGCAGTTGGACTTGAGTAATATTAGCTAAATTGTCCTTCTGACTTTATTAGAGTACGAGCGAGTTATTGCTATGTTTAATGTGAATACAACAAAGCCCTACGAAGCCGAAATATTTACCGGCAGAGTTCTGTGGTAGAAAATAAATCTGCAAGTACTGCTGCCAAAAGCTCCAGGTTAAACATTCAAAACCCTCACCTTAAATACTCTTTAATCTCATTTGCATCCAGGTGAGAACTGACGGAGAGTAAATGTTGCACAAATCATAGTAAACGTCGAAATCATAAAAGTTGGTTAATTAACACAAAGTAACGTACAGATTTGTACAGGCTCATAAATCAAAACTTTCTATGTCAATGGTGTCTTCGGGACGCATATTATGTGCTAGATTGCAAACTTGGCATATTTTGTATTTATTTTAAAGATTTCCTTATGTTGTATCTTTTTTTCGCACCACAAGAGAGAAGGAAATGAAATATTCGTGTTACCTGGAGATATATAAAATTATTTATAACGAAACAGAAATTTCAAATACAAACACGCAGTGGAACTCCAAGTATTCGGATTAACTGAAACTTCAGCACATCCAAGTAACTTCAGATCATCCGGATAAATCCGGACAATTGTTTATCCTTTTCCTGTAGGCTAAATCTGCACTTACTGTAATACAAGTGAGGGAATTTATATTTTTGTTTATGGTATTTTATTTTAATCATAGATTAAAAAATATTTTGTTTTTCATAAAACCATATTTCATAATAACCTCTTTGTTTGCAAAAAGCAAACAATGAAATCCTTATTTACTTGCCTAAACACACAATCCGTGTTTATATCAAAGTAAAATAATTTTTATCTAAATATGTTCTAAAATTGCATATTAATCTTCATATAATCTTGTCTAAATGAGGACTAAAGAAGAAAAGCGCTCTTTATAACTGAAGTTATGGATAACTGATGTTCGACTTCTCTTCAAATACACTCATGTCCATAAATTAAGGATAATGCAAAATCAGGCAAAGGAAGAGTTAGAAGCAAAACAAATTTGACTTATTTGTAAAGCTTATTTATTAAACAAAAGGTAAAGAGCAAAAAAAGATGCTATATGTTTGATATTATTAAAAAAATTAGCGATTTTTTCTGCCTGGAGCAAATTACAAAAAAACCCTATTTACAAAAACCCAATATTACATGGTTAGTATTATTGTTAATACATTGTATGTCTCCCAGACGATGCAATACAGTCCGTACAACACCTAGGCATGCTGAGTATCAAATTATCAATCTGATCTTGGGGGATATTACACCACTCAAAAAGCAATCCTCTCCGAAGTTCCGGTAGACATGTAGGAGGAGGTTGACGGGCTGCAACTAATCGGCCAAGCATGTCCCACACGTGCTCTACTGGATTCAAGTCCGGTGAGAATGCTGGCCAGTCCATACGGGTGATATACTCCGATTGAAGGCATTCGCTTATGATGTTTGCACGGTGAGGACGGGCGTTGTCATCCACAGACACAAATTGTGCGCCCATGGCGCCCCGAAACAAACGTACATGTTGTTCCAGAATGACGTCCCGATAGATTTGGCTTGTCAGGGTTCCAATTTGAACATGCAGGTCAGTTGTGGAATCCAGAATAATTCCACCCCAAACGAGCACTCCTGCACCACCGTAACGGTGTTGTTCAATGGTGTTTTCTTGGTGATAACGGATACCTGGAGTTCTCCATATGAAAGTCCGGCGAGAATCAGACTACTAGCTAAACCTGGACTCGTCGGAAAACATCACATAAGCCCACTGTTGCGGTGTCCACGATGCATGCTCTTTACTCCAGGCTAACTGCAGGCGACAGTGAGTTGCAGTAAGTGGAACGCATCTGACAGGTCAACGAGCATATAGACCAATCTGCCCTAAGCGTCTGTACACGGTCTGCCTTGAAATTGTCGTACCAGTGGCTGAACAGAGCTGACGAGACAGGTCTGAGGCTGTGCTCCGCCTGCTTCTTTTGGCAGTAACTGCCAAATACCGGTCCTCATTCGGCGTTGTAACTCTGGGGCCACCTGTGCTGTAACGTCTACTCACATTAACATCATCTTGGAATCGTTGCCAAAGCCTGGAGATGACACTCTGGGCAATTCCAAGTTCGTCTGATACTTCCAGTTGGGTACGCCCACATTCCAGACGGCCGATAATTCTACCACGTAAAAAATCATACAAATGCGTCCTTTGTGTCATAACTATTCGGTTATTGCACTGAAATGCTTATAAAGCGCCTGCGAACAATTTTACTTCTTTGCCTGTATTCCTTATATATCACTCTCTTACACTCTCGTCATTGTGACGTACTATTGGTGTCATCTGGTTACTTCCTGAAATTTGCATATGATTCTTGAAGATGTGTGTAGTGATTTTACAGGTGATATACTTATTTTAGAGTTCGATTTCCGCGTGACTCCGAATTATCCTTAATTTATGGACATGAGTGTACTTTAACAAGTAATTGGAAATCTTCGGTTTAAAAATTTACTGAGTGAATACAGTAATCGGCTACAAATATTACTTCATTGCTTATCTAAGAACAAACATTCATGTCGCTACTTGTTATAATTAATCATTATGAAGTAGTTTATACACTTTATGCATCCGCTCAATGAATTACAATATTTTGTGTTGATAAAAGTGTCTAACGTAATTACGCATAGCAAATAAAAAATCCAATTGGCAGAAAAATAAGCATGAAGTGGATATAATGAAATTTTCACAGATACTTCTAAAGCGTACACATTTATACAGGTAAAGTTAAAATTTTAAAACCCAGTTTTATTTTAATATATTATTTTGTTTCTTAATTAATACAGCTTTCTTGCAACGTAACAGAACTTCGAAGGAAACAATTTTAATGATTTTTACGGAGTACACATAAATTCGCTGTGTATTCCCAGCCATAGCTTCAAAGAAATTTAAAATACAGTCTATATGACGCAAACATGTGTTTAAATATGCATATACTCACACGTACATTTAAATCATTTGTGAGCTATTACATGAATTCAATCATCCTTTTGATATTGTTCGAATTCGAGTTGGGGCGCAGTGGCCCTACATCATTTCAGATTTAAAGTTCTAATAGTTCATTTAATGTGACAAAGGGAAATAAATATGTTGTCAATTAGAATAGAGCAACTCTCGATATCTATTTCATACGTTATCAAACAAAGAGCTCTCTTGTAACGGATTTCCAAGTCATAAGCTTATTAAATTATCACGATAACTGTAGCTAAGTAGTCTAGCGTTAAAATAAGGCTAATGCATCAAACACAATACGTCTGATGTTCGAAGTTAAAGTTTACCGATGGATGGCAAAGCCCCGTTGCTTTGATTTGGAATGCAATGCTCTTAATTATATTCAATGTGTGGCAACGATAAAGCCATTGCTTGTGGCTGGCTGAAAGAACAATGCGAGAGTAGTTGTTAGGTGGAATCGTTTTAAAACAAACCTTGGATTACTAGGAGGAATTTATTCCTGAAAATTTATTCAAAAGCGAATTAATTGCGCTCCGAGCCGGAGACTGTCAGCAATATTTGTTGGCATTCTCTTGGGAATGCCTGGCTTAATGCATAATTTTTGGAGTCTCGTAATGCCGCTTTTCTTTCAGTTAGCTACCCTTAGCTTGACTCATATATCGATCTAAGCGTGTCTCAGCTTATACAGTAATTAATACTGACCTGTACTAATCTTTGAGAAAGGAAGTCGAAATGTGCCTTTAATCCGATTCGGAATGTTTATTCCTGTTTATTCTTGTCGATGTTATAGACATACGTAGAAACGATTTGCTATAAATATGATTTAATGTGGGGATTATAACAGAACTTTTGCAAAACTTTGAAGTAATTCTCTTATCTTTGATGTTCAAATGTTTGATTCATGCATTTTGCACCTGTACATCATGAGTTTCCTAAAATATATCGGATTCAATGATGTTTTCTCTTCGTTTCATTGGTGATTTCGGGCTGTATTCTAAATTGCTAAGTTAGAAATAAACAAGAAAATTAAACATAAAAAAAATCTGAAAGGTTTCAGATTTTAAATTAGTCTAAAGAGGCGTTTTTTTTAAGGTTTTGAGTGTTACCTTTATTTATTAAATATCATATTCTTCTCTCTTAAACCATAAATTTCAGTTCAATAGCAATGTCGCAAAATAATTTTAAAATGAGCCTATCTTTAGAATTTCCGATACACAGTTCCGCGCGCTGGAGATAAAAAGGTTTCCCCCCCTCCGTAGATTGTTGCCATTGCTCGCTTTCAAATCGTTGAGTTTGTTACTCAAAAATTCGTTACAGGTTTACAAAATATGAAATCGATAATAAAACAAATTCCAAATTTCAAATTTGAGCTTCCACATGGCCATATTCGCAGTAGGATTACGTCATTCAAAATCCGATTTCTCTATGTACTGTTGTTTTATCACAATGCGAGAAATATACATACATTTATGCAGAATTTTCATTATTTAATTTCTTCAAATACAATGCAGGACTGAACATTTGTTAGTAACAGTTTGAAAAGTGAAACGGACATTTATAGCGATTCAACGCAAAATCGCAAAACGAAAACAATAGTCCTACAGGGACAACTTTGAACGAATGAAATAGAATAGTTTCGCTTTCCTATGAATCTTAAATTTATGAACTATCAACTTAGTTCCGAAAAATTTATTGTTCCTATAGAACCGTTTTCATTTAGGAACTTTCGATTTTAAGAATATTTTACAATTCGTGCAAAATCGTACTGTCACCTATATGGTGCCCAAGGTTCTTGCCAACAGCAAATGCATTCTTGTACTCCTTACAACGATAAATGGACTTGTTCTGATTAGGTCATACAAGTGAGATTAGTCCCAGCAACAACAACTCGATCCGTATATGTTTACGAAGCAGAGAATTCGCTGTTTATGACTCTGTAAATTCTGAACGTTATCAGCGCTTCTTTTCCCTTTAAAACCATGTAAATAAATATTTTAATGAACTACTGAAGTTTTTCTCCGTCAAAGAAAATCCAAAATGTGCTTAAATATTTGCTTAAATATTGTAATTCAATGTTTAGAAGGCGAATCCGAAAAGATTAATATTTATGATGAATGAAAAGATAAACTTTAACTAAAGTAGATTTGACAGTAACCCAACAAAAATTGAGTATGTAGAACGTGAGGGTTGTTCGTAATGCTGCCGAAATTACGAGTTGAGTCTGAAGTACCTGGAAATATATATTCAGATCTAATAGTTAGTAAATAACAGAGCTAAAGCAACTAACAGAAATAGTGTTTTCAACTATAGCAATAATCCTTAGCAGTAACAATACCTAACAAGATCATACACATTCCTAGAAAAAACTGCATAAGGTGTCATGTCTGATATGTGGGTATCTCGATTCAAGAGAATGGTAACGAAGCCTATGGAAATGGAAAAAGCCAAATTTAATATGGTTGAAAGAGAAACACACCACTTAAAATCTAATAATAAGTAAAATAGCAACTTTAAATTGATGTAGATTTTAAATAAAACTCATGTACGCTAATCAAAGCCCCACCAGCGGTCGAGTAGTAAAGTTTCTGAACACTGGTATTTCGAATTCCGAGAACGAGATGGCTTCATGGACGTTTTTGAGGTTTTATCCATTTGTAACCTGTATACGAACCAGTTTCCCTTTGAAAATCCTCCACGAAGCCATCCCTTCCCTTAGGCAGATAGCCGTCGAGAGTTTGAAGTAATCACATTAAAAAAAGACCATATGCGCTAATATAGGGTTTTTTTCTTTCTTATATCACTTTAAAAGTATTCTAGGTTTGTTGTTTCCATTGCATTCCAGTGGAGGATTAAATTTTATAAATGGTTTTGTTAAAAAGAATCAAGGGCACTGGCTAACATTCAACTAAAGAAACTGCATAAATTTATACTCGCCTATAAAGTTAATTAATTTTGGAATGCACTTATCAATCAATAATGAATTCATTATAATTTGGTTTTCTTATCTCAGTTTCATACACTGTATTTGCTTGATACTAATAAATATCTTGACGAAGAAATATGCCAAAATATGCTTTACTTTAAATATGACAGATTTAATTTAAATGTAACCATGTATGATAAAATAATAATTTTACATGTTTCCATTGTTTTACTCAAAATTAATTTTATTACGAAAGCTAAAAATGTAATATTAAAACAAAAAATCTTACTTTATTTTAATTTAATTCTTAAGGTGGAAAAATTTTAACACCTTTCACTTTATTTTCAATTGTTTAAGTTCTTGACACTATCAGAGTAATTGTAAACCAGACGTTCTCAATGCAGATTTAATTTTAAAATATACGTTTATAACCAGCTGCAGACATGGTTTACATTAATAATGCTACAGCAACATTTAGAGTAAAGAAAGTATTTTCTTTATAAATTCTAAGCTTTTAATGACCGCTTCTAGATTTTGAGAAAAAACTGCTTATACACCATGCAGTTTTATTTAGTATCAAAGGATGTATGACTTATAAAAATGCAAATCATTTTACTACTTTTCAAAAGTAAAATTAGTTATTTTAACATTTTTTAAGAAATAAATACATTCTAAAAGTAATACTTTTTAAAAACTGGCCTTAGATATTTCTTCCAAAAGGCGTCCTTTCATTCAACACATAACCCTTCCGTGCTTTGTCATCGTTTATTAAAATAAAACGTCCTCAAATAAAGAACTTTCCATGCTTAAAACAGTTCAGTTTATAATAATATAAAGTTTGTTTCAGAAATATCTTCAGCGATATATCTATTATTTGTATCTTTGAACTGCTTTATTTTGAAGTAGTATGCCAAATTAGCATGCAACAAGCGACTTAAAAGAACACCAGGTGTTATACAATCTGGTGGTCTTTGGTTGTATAAACTAACTACCGTTAACAGACTGTATAAGGAATTATCCTTAAGTCTAGAAGTACTACAAAGTCTAGAGAAAGGGTGTAAAGGACCCTTTATAAACTCAATATTATTCACGGATGGTATGGACTCACGCTTACAAAAGCCAGTACTTTTGGCTAAATTCACAAGGTAACAAGTAAATTAAAATAAAATAGAATAAGTAAGACTAAAGCTTTTCACATGTTACTTAATAGGCAAGCAGGCTCTGACTCTTAAAAGTCGGCTTAAACAAGCTTATTGACTAGAAGCGCTCAATGCCACAGAAATCTAATCGCTAGTAAATCAATGATAACCATGTGACCTTCAGGAAGGAAGAACACGTTCTAAATTCACCTTCCAAAACCTTCCCTTAAATACTAACGTCTTCCTACGTCATTTGAATACACGCGCGGTAACTCATTTACATTCTTGCAAGAAAGCTAAGGTTCAAAGCGAGATTAGTAGGAAAGGGTACTTCAAAGTAAAATTAACTGTTTAGTAACTTAAATAAATCCCCACATCTGATTGACAAAAAGTATACTTTCATGCAAGTAAAATGTATTGAATTGTCCTGTTTAGGTTGGATCAAAGCACATGAGGGTTATCTACCTATAAAGAAGAATATCTTCGGAAAGGACGTTTTCAGAAAAAGTGGCCGTATATACGTTACAGGAGGGAAAAACTGTCCAAGACAAATAGATCAAAATATGTCTTCCACTCTTCTTGAATAATCATCAGAAAAAAAAAGCATTACAAGATAAAAAATATTATGCTATTTAAAAAAAAAGAAAACATCAGGCTCTAAAGCAATATTTTAGATGATTAACTATTTCTCTAAAATTGAAAATCCACATTTTATATGATGTAATAACATTTTCAAATTATTTTGAACTCTTTTTACCTACTCCCTTTTTTATATAAGGTTATTTCTTTTATTGCACGCAGTGTTTCGGCCTGCGAAAGTTTTTTTTTTTTTTTTTTTTTTTTTTTTTTTTTTTTTTTTTTTTTTAACTAAATAGAAAGCAGGCATTTCCAACCAAACAGAGAGCTTCCAGGCTCTGATCTGGCAACATCAATACTGTTTTCCTGTCTGATTTAATTTATTTTATTGATTTATGTTTATTTATTTCCTTAAAAACTTTTTTTATATTTTTCAATTCAATAACCACTAAAAATTGCATATGTCCTTTGAAAAAAACTTATATAAATTTTTAAAGTAGTGAGAAGAGAAAATTAATGAAAGGGAAGTATTATTTAGCTACATGCCGATATGACCGGCTGTACATTTTTTGATGGTAAAACGTATTTCATAGAGTTCTCAATCTATACTAATGTGTTTCGCATGGCAGTGTATAAAATCCCGGGTATTTTTAAAGAAATTTTAATATTTTAATAACAATTAAATTTTAATAACAATTAAGCTGAACCTAATCCATAGAAAAGCACGCGTAATAAATGCTAAATGTGACAGCTTTCAGTGCTAAGCTCTACCTGAAGACGAACTAAGAGTTTATCTTATACAGCTTATGGTAAAGCTCTTGAATCATGATCTTTGAAAGGGAAAGGAGGTTTCCGTGGAGGACATTAAGAGGAATCGTCTCATACACATATTGCAGATGGAGAAACTACAAAAATATCCTGTTCGCCGAGATTTGAATCCGGGTCAAACAACAAGTATGCAGTAAATTTACAACACAACCGCTATTAGGGGAACAAAGATAGATGAATTGCAGAACAGTATTTATTCAGGAATCAATATTGCAAGCCGTCGAATAATGTCTTTCCACAATTGCCAAATTTAGTACATATATATTGCCGAAACAAGTGCAATAATATTAGATGGCCACTTTATAAGCTTGATTTTAAGTAACTTTCGTTGTCAAAATTCACCGCTTTTAGAGCTGAAGCTATCTGAGACTTCTCATACTTCAAAGGACTGGTTGTTATTCTATTTAGATGCAAATAAATTCTAGATTTGATATTAAGGTTTTGAGCCACACCTACGTAATTACTGCTAGATGATCAGTCCCCCCCCATTCCAAACTTGAAAAATATATATATTTATTTAAATCTAGATTATTTTTAGTATGTTTCAATAATTAAACAAGAAAAAAAAGGAAAGGAAATATTAATAAATATCAAAATTTGACTATAAGTAGTTTTTTATATTCATAAAATAAAACTAAATACTTAACAAGTAAATAAAAGGTTGACTCCATTCTCTCCCCTGAAACTATGAAATTCCCTTTAGGAAGGAATTCTTCTCCTCCTCCACTTGAGAAACCTTGGTCCAGATCGTATCCTTCAGCTGGTGTTCTCTGCACAGGTACTCGACTGAAAACAGTTCTTATTTACTGTGATCAACATTCCATGTTTTATATTCTTGACACTACTCTCACCTCCCTTTTACATTTATTCGTGAAACAAGAAGTTTTGAGATAGCAGCTGCCATACATATTCAGCTTATACTATTCACTTACTACTATATGTGTTAAAACTGGATTCTATAGATTCATATTAGGCTCAGATACCACCTTTTTTTCGCAATAGATTTTCTTTTTGATATGCAATCCTCTTTTACGTCCTGCTGGCTCTATCAGTAATCTTTGTTTCCTCCCGCAATTGTGTCTTGTTGAGAATCTTGCATGCTGCTTCCCTCTCCATATCCTCAATAATTTTACAATTATAGTAACGGATGCATCAATGAGCCGGGCAGCAACAATCTGATTGCTCTGGAGATCAGTCAGATCACTCATTTTCCTTCACTACGATCTAAGTTTTACAATCCACAAGAGCTATGTTTATAAACCACAGCTGAAATTTGCAATTTTTTATAATTTTGATATTGTATGTAAATAATCATGCAAATGAAATAGATGACTATTTTTATGAGTTTCTGTGTGATCGACAGGAAGAAAATAAGCGTTTTTCAACATAAGTTTTCTAATATTTTGGGCAAACCCTGTATATCTGATAAGTTAGAGATTTTATTTTTGGCGGAAAATAAAATCTCAAATCAAGTAGTCAAATCTTCAAATCAAGTAAATTCTATGAGTATTTTTTATGATTTAAAATAATGGTAATAAAGTAGTTATTAAAATTGCTAACAAAAAGCCCACAGGCTACCTCACGCCTGACCTTGAATAAAATCTTATTGTCGTACTAGATCAAAATGGAATATAGAATTTTGATTCAAAGTTAAGAAGATAAAATGCATAAAAGGTTACGAAATAAAATTAACATGGCAATTAATTAAAAAAAGAAAAAAAAGAAAAAAATGGAGAAACAAAAGAGCCTTGCATAATCTTCCTTCATTGGGAATGAAAATCTTTTTAAACAGGTACAAAATATATGACAAAATTGATACCTAATGCCACTAAATAAAAGGATAGAAGAACTGATTAAAGGAAAATGTTACCTAATGGCACTGAAAAAACATGTGCGCTCAACGTACAGGAGAAAGTACGCGATTACTTTCTGCGAAACGGAGAATATCTTCGTGGAGGATTAATGTCTTGTATTCGTGTTGCAAAAGGAGAAAACAACATGAGAATCAAAAAACAATTAGCTCTTTTACCAAGAATCAAGCCTGTATCGAAATACAGCTGTTTTATTCATTCGGCCACTATATTGGACAACATGAAATCAAAAAGATAGCTAGAAATGGATAGGAGCACGTTAGAATTAAGTGAAATATTTTGATGCAGAGAAAGATCAAGTGATTCAGTTAAAGATCAGTTTTTAGAGGAAAAGATTAGATGAATGATATAATGTGAATTGAATGAAGATTTGCGAATTTAATTTTCTTCATTCACAAAACTCAAGACTTATTTTCTTAGTTGATTTCACCAACAGCAGCAGAATAAAAGAAGTATTATCTGTGTTAAGGTAAAATTAAAAGAGAGAGAAAAAAATTAGGGAGAATTCTTATTTAGCATAAAGGCAGAATTTACTCCAAGGGAAAGCAAATTGAATCGTTTTCCCATATGGGATAACTAGTATTAAAACTAGATTGACTATGTGTTTCACAAACTGCATAAAGTTCGCTTGTGAGAGCAAAATATAGCCCAAGATGAAAGCATGCTAAATTGATTTGAATCATACGCCCTTTGATAAGCAATCGGAGATCCTATACATAATTGCTAACGTTTTAACATGAGCTAAATCTTTCATGATGTAATATATGCTACATGTAGAGTAAATTCCATTAAATAATATGAAATATTGCCATGAAATTCCAGTAATTGTACTAGTAACGTTTTAAAAGGCAAGCTGCATACAGTAACGTCCTATTAAAGCTTTCCCTTGCAACACAGAATCTTTCGCTGGAGTTTGTAAATAGGATGTGGCACTTTCCGTGCAACGTAGAATAAATAACAATTTATAAACCTGAGATGTCAGATGTACATTAGTAACAAAATTAAAGTCTTGTCACATTTTAACACTTTTATTTGACACATCATGAATTTTTAAGCGTGAGAGAGAGAAAAAATTTTGATGTTGAGGGAAGCGCTAGAATAAAAAAGGATGTAAGTATCATTTTTAATAAAAAAGTAATTTAGCAAGCTGTCTAACAGACTGCTACGTTTTCTTTTTCAATGAACATGTGTAAGAATTTATATGAAAATGTTAATCGTTAAGAAGATAAAAAATTCTTATTTTGTCTATTTTAAAATAATTCTGCAACGTGATTAAGCCTTTGCAACATTGCAGTTTAAAATAACTTGCAAAAATGCATTGTTAATTGTATTGGCAAAGCATTTTTTCAATTTTATGAGTTATTTTCACTTACATTCAATGTTGCTTTGCATTGGATACAAAGCTTAGTATTTTATTAAAATAATTTAATGGCATTAGTGCAATTCAACACTATATAATTCTTTACTCTTAAGTCAAATAACAGCATCAAAGAAAATCTCAAAATCTTTCAAAATAATAAGCTATATTGTAGAAACACTGATGTTTCAGATCTGCATTTTAATTTATTAAAATTTTCAGCTTTATTTAAGTTGCTTATTAAAACCAATGAACTTAAGATTTTAATGTTGGCGAAAACGTTTTAATGCAATGGGTAAAATGACAGGGATTCTTTCACTCAAAGATCCTTTCTTTTTTCAAAACCAGAACCTCGAATTTTAATCTTATGATCTTTTATCTTTCTTTCTTGTGTTTTGGCTGAAAAGTTTTCATTTACTGCTATGCACCTTGTCAAAGATATATTTTCATTTATCTTTTAATTAAATTAAATGTTATTGAAACTTCGAAGGTCATGCAATTTGCATTTAAATATAGGAATAATTATTAAAAACGATAAACTTAAAATCAGCTACTTTAATTATGCTTTTCCTAGATCTGAATCATTTTTTAAGGTTAGGTTATTTGAATATGGCAAAGCACATGGCTACCTGTCTGAGGAAAGGCAATTGGTTCGCATTCATTCATGTTATAAAACTATAAAAACCATATAGCAGCAAGCAGGTCCTTCTGTGCTCGAATTACGAATATTCAGCTGTCATAACCATTTGGCCACTAGTGGAGTTTTTTTCAGAATTGTAAGTAAAGAACAGTTAAACTAGAATCTCGCGATGAAAGTACGGTAAGCTTATTATTATTCCATTTTCTTTATTTTCTCAATACTTTTTCTTTCGAGGGGCGGTTTTCCTGTTAAAAATCCTTTTCTAAGTAACAGCACAGGTTTACACAACCTCCCCCCCCTTTAAAAAAACACGAAGAAGATATTCTTTGTATGATAGCTTAAAGTTTTACATTTTATTTTATCTTTTCTTCCATTCAGATCCTTGCCTTCGTCTCTTTCTTACTGGCTTCATTATTATTACCCTAATTCTTTCATCAATAATTTTTGTTTACTATTTTATCTTTATTATTTATTTATCTTTGCTATTTAAGAAGTTTCTCGAGTATATATTGAATCAAAACAGTATGTAAATAGATTGGAAAAACTGAGCAGATGACGTTTTGAGTTAGTTTCGAGTTCACTACATTATTTAGCATTAAAAACGTAATGCTTAATAAAATCATGATTTCAATAATTAAGTTTGAGCATTTAATAGATAAAGTATCAAATATATTTTGAAAGTGAATTTCGATATTACAGCTCAAGTCATTTATTTTTGAACAACTTATGACTGCATTTCCTGAGAATAATACACAATTTGTACTTCTGCTTTCAGAGCGCAAAGAGAATTCCGATGCACTTAAACAGGAACAATGCATCTGAAATATAAATGCAAAAAAAAAAAAAAAAAAAAAAAAAAAAAAAAAAAGGCAACTTTAAGATAGAATTAATTATTTAATGCAATAAAAATTAAATTTTTCTGAATGTTTCCCACGGGATCAATACTTTCAGATACGAAAATATGCTGCGAGTTATACAACTTCCATATTTTAAGGAGAATAAACTTGATTTGAAACATTCACACGATCTAAATTTTAAGACGCTGGGTCCAGAACTCTTAATAACTTCTCACATTTTTAGGTAGTTATATGTATGATAAAAATATGTAAAACATAGTTCTAAATTTAATTTCCAATAACTCATAAAGATCCTTTTTGCTTTTGGTTACTTTAATTTTCTTTACAAAAATAGTAACATGTTTATAATAAATCTCTCTAAATTGCGATGTGTTAGAATTAATTCCTATGTAATGGTTCTTATGTACGCTAATGACGCAAATGCTTACGCATAGCTTCAGCCAATGGTATTGTTAAAATTTGCGAACTAAAATCTTTAGCACCAACCAGAATAAAGTCGAACCAAAACCAATCATTTCTTAACCAAACTTTCATATTTAAAACTTGGCAGTCTTCTCTCGCTTGTTGCTCTGCTAATATGCAACCACTTCCTTTCTTCCATTCAAATTAATTGTTATAAATATATAGAAAATGCTGAAACATGATCAAGGAAAGGTCCGCTTTTTGCGCCAATTTATCTGTGTCAATGTAGAGATTGTTTGAAAAAGAATAAAAGTGTTCAAACAGCCATGATTGAATCTACTTCATAAATCGACTTACTTCGTTAATATTCGCATCATCATCAAAAAATATTTCATTACATATATCTGCATGCTGAGAATGAATAAATAAGTAAATAATATCAAAGGAAGTAAATGCTAAGGGGAACAAAAACAGCAACACTAATTGCAGTAAATAAAGCGTGCACTGCCGTAGTTTCGAAGGCAAAAAAGAACCGGCTTCTTCAGCTGCAAGTATGAAGTGCTAATTATCTTTCAGGTTTTAGGAAGCTGCGTTTTTCATAATTCAGTTTGCGCTTCTTAACAACAACAAAACAACATCGGTAGTAATAATAATGTTCATTTTCTTCAAAATTACCTGTTAGCACTTCTTTCTTGCCAGTGATGAAGGAGCTTAAAATTCATATAGATATTTACATCTGAGCTAAAGATAAATATAATCTTCCTTTTAATAGTTTTGAAAAGGAAAGATTAAAGTATATGCTGCGTATTTACTTTCCTATTTATATTGAAAAATAACTTTCTCATTTATCTTCCATTGGCTAAATTTCGAAATATGCTGTGCAAATGCAGTGCAGATAACTTCAGTGTGCAGGCTCTGTTTCGAAACTAATGTTTGGAAGAATACATTTTCATCTATTACATCTTACGAAACAAAAACAAAAACAAAAAAGAGGAACATGGAAAGAGAAACAGTTTCTACATTCTCCAGCAGCATAATTCTTCAGCAGACTCATACATGTTTTTACAATAATATATTAATTTAATACAGCTTTAATCTCTTTAGCGGTCCAGTAATTTAACAGTAGGTCATATTTCAGGGCACTCGGCAGGCGAGCAACAAGTGCGTATCGGGCTGCAAATAAATCGCCTACCAAATGCTTTTCCGCACACATAAAGCCCTCCGAATACGAAGAAAAGGGGAACAACTAAAATAATGGCCACAGCCGTTAGTCAGAAATGAATTAAAAATAATGAGAGGGAAGCGGCCATAGAGCAAGCACCACCAGTTGGTCCGGATGGAAGGAAGGTTAAAGAGGCCGGTAAGAGCGAGCGAAGAAAATATTTTTCGTTACTTTCCCCTTCGCATTATATGCTTTATCCAGTTTTCAGTAATCCCCAGTAGGATTAGAGAAGGACCGGAGGATAACGGCCATGTATCGTCGTCTAAGAAGTGGCATTCAGGTGGACAGCTAAAGATTACTTCTAAAAAATCGGGTTTGCCCGTTGGGGGCTGTAGCTTTCTGTTATTCCTAAAGAATACGGTCGGAGGAGGAGGTATCAGATAGGATAAGGAATGCAGAGAGAAGGAAGGGGGGAAGAACGGAATGCGCCACCGCCTCCCCCCCCACTCTGCCACGGAAGATAGATGGGTAACGTGGCTAACGGTCCACGGGTCTCCCAGGTGGGCTGTAAAGCCTAGAGATAAAAGCACTGTTGCGGCTAATGGCTGGAGGAGGGAAATTTGTCTGCTCTCCCAAGGGCTCCTTTCCGCACGGATATCAGACTTTGACCACGAGACCCTAGCGGCTTCTACCCCATCGAGTGGTTTGACCCGTCTCGGTCAAAACACAATTAGTTCCTCAGCAATAATCGCCCTGCTTTAATCTCCTCTTTCCTCGGCAAAATATTTATCCTCCGCCTTAATCCTCTCCGCTCTTTTAAAGAACGTCTTATACACATCATCACAGTTGACCTCTATTATACATTGTTCTGCTTTTTAATTTTAATACGCTAAAAGGGGTATGTTTCGCATGATTCCGAACAATGGAGAAACCCCGCTCGTTAAAAATACTTGCAATTAATGCTGCCTGATTATGGAAAAACCTCTCAATACATTAAAAAAGAGAAAAAAAGAAAAAAAAAACTTTAATGAAAAAAAACTATCAATATCTATACCAGTGTAGAAAAAATATTGAAAACAAGAAATAGATTCACAGTTTGTACTAAATATTAACTGGCATTTTTTATTGCAAAGTATAAATTTTTAAAAACTGCAAATTCTTTATTATCTTCGAAGATTTTTTAAAATTATTACGTTATATGTGCATATGTATATGTATAGCGTTATTAATGAGAAATCTTAGGTTATTTTTGAGCACGTTATTAAGAATATGAAATGCAACGTATGATTTTAGTTTGCTACTTGTCTTGCTTCCTCATTATTAATTATCAAAATTCCGATAATCATAATTTAGACTTAGTTACGAATGATGTAATCTGTTAAGATATCGGACATAATATCACAAAGATGGAAACATAAAATTTCAAATTTGCATTTTATTTCGATAGCTATATGCTTCATCTCCAGTTATTAAGTTCCCTTTTTATACTATAAATGAGGTATTTTCCTGATTGATTTGAAACACTGATTTAATTTTTCGTCAATACAATTTATTCTGTACGCATTTTGGAAAGAAGGTAAGCATTCTATAGCTATGAAATCAGTGTTTTGGTGGTATATTTTTTATGCCGAAAATCTTCGGTCAATCATACATTATATTTTACATTATGCATGCTTTTAAATACGTAGTATAAGTAATTAATATATCACAATGTGTATTAATTAATCCATACTAGTATGTAGTTAAATTACTGTCATTCTGGCATCGGTTTGGCTCCTATTTGATATTAATAATGATCACACAGAAAGCAATAATTATACCTCTTGTTTAAAATTTCGCTATTTGCAGTAATAAATATGTTTGATTAAATTATCTACTGTTTTCATAAACTGCATACACACCAGAAGCTCCAAGATTACCATCTAGCTTTGCTTGTAATCTAATTGTTGGAGGAAACTTTGTCTAATTTCGCTTTTTACTCAAAATCTATAGTATAAACCACAGATATGTTTCAAGCAGAGGAATTGATCCTTGTGATTTTACAGCAGCTTTGATGAACACTAAGGTAACACTTTCGAATTATTTTGTTTAGTTACTCTGCTTAGCCCTAAATTCTCAAAATGAATTTATTTTCACAGCTACTCTCATTTTTTCTTTACTCTGATTTTTTGCAAACAATATTATTGATTGCTTACTTTTCCTTGCTTTATATTGATTTCATCTTTAATTTAAAGAAGTGTGTAAATTAAGTAAAAATATGCTTGGATAGTTGAAAGTTTATTTGTTAAATTAGGTTATCATGTAAATTTTACAGAAATCGTGTAGAAAAGCATTCTGCATTTTATTACCCTTTTAATAAATTTTATATTTGTTCAAAATAAGACTTGATGGATGCAAATCGATAAAATTAAGTTATTAATTGCTACATAAATTATATATTAATTATAATCTAAATTTAGGTCATTTTTCAAATTCATATTATAGGTCATTTAGGTTATTGAATACGGCAAAACACAAGGGGGCTATCTACTTAAGGGCAACGGTACCTTTGTAGAAGACTTTCTAAGGGAAAGTGGCTCGTATTCTTCTTACACTTGGGAAAAGCAATGAAATCTAACCATGCAGCCAGTCGGTTCGCCTGGGATCGAACCCAGTTTGAACTCTCAATATGCAGCTGCCTTAACACTTCGGCCGCTGGTGAGGAAGCTCTTCTACTACATTTTTTGAAGGTTGCTCTACCATATAGCGTTGAAAACTTCTTGTACTCCTAAGACTCTGTTACATTCTGAGGAGATATTTTAAGGCGCTTTACATGGACGTGATCCTCAATATTTAGTTCGCGAAATTTTCTAATAAAATGTTGTAATTTTTTAATATTTTTATGAAATTATTTTACATATTTTTAAAGAGGTAAAGTACTTCTTGTTTGTGTTGATTTACTTGGTGCCAACCAAGAAAGGTCATAATAATATTTGAAGAAAAAATAACAATACAAAAGATGTTAATTTCAGTTTCTTATTGCTGGGATCTATTTATCCATATTTATAGAGCTTAGGCATTTGATTTTAATAATACCTACAAGTGTTAACTACTGTGATAGTGATATTTTCTAAGAATAATGCTGTCAATGAAAATTACAAAGGTACACAAAAAACAGTAAGATCCGCTGAAAATGGCACACCAAACACGGACCTTATCCATGTTTTGTGGTTTTTACTTTTCCTCCAATCCACTCTACTGGTGAAGGAAAGATTTTCTCTTTCCATAAAAATTAATTGACTTTATTCACTCCCACTGAAGATATGAATCTGTTACTAAACATACCATAATTCTATTCTGCAATTAAAAAGTTCGCCTTCTTGAAAAACTTAACTATGCAGTACATGTGCATGCATCAACGATATCTTTAAGGACATAATATCATCTACTAATTGAAAACAGTAGCATCCAGAAAACATCTCTTCTAGGTATTAATAGGAAGAGTATTTCATAAGGCATGCTTGCTCACAGAAATATTGTTGCAGTATTAGATAACTACAAAATGCAAAACTAAAATAAATATTCTGTCATGGAAAACTTTATTATTTATGTTGGCAAGATAATAAGGCAGTCTCTAAAATACAGCATATAAAACTGTAATTTACTACAGAATATTTGCATTACTGTAAAATGTTTTGCATATGCGTTGTGAATGTATTAAAATGTGACATTTAAAGACTCTTGCTGTATTTTATTATGTACATTATACAATTTAGGTGTAGATAAGTCCTAACTTAAAAAAATAAATGATCTCTAATGATTGGGAGTTATTATCATATCATTGCAGGACCACGCTATAAGTAATTTTATCCTTTTAATCTCATTAATTTTTTATCACGATTCTGAGAAAATTTAAATAAATGAAATAGTATACGTCAAATGAGAAGATATATCAGGGCATACACTGTAGAACCATTAGGATATTTCGAAGCAGGAGAGATGAAAAATAAGCAATGCTCTCACCGGGACTCGAACCACGAGCCTCTCGAATACGCGCCGAGCGTGCTGACCACTATGCTACGGAAGCCTACTAAGAAGGCGGAAGAAATACTTTATATACTCCCCCTTTTAAAGGGAGACTGGGGATTAGGGGACCCAATCGCCAAATCCTGGGAGAGGAGAATCATCAGCCACCCCCTTTTTAGTTCGGGCGTCACTGTAGAGGTATTAGGTTATTTCGAAACAAGAAAGATGAAAAATTAACAATGTCTCGCCGGGACTCGAACCATGGACCTCTCGAATACGCGTCGAGCGTGCTGACCATTACACCAAGAAGGCATGCTAAGAAGGAGCGAGAAATACCATATAACACATGTCGAAATATAACTTTATTATTTTATTTATTCCCATTAATAAGTGTAAAGTCTCCCCAACGACAAGAGATGGAGATTTTCTCTATGGACTAGACTTTTTAATGATTTAGTGTATATGTGTGAGTGTGTGTGTGTATGCGTGTGTCATGATAACTTACAAATTATATTGTTGTATATCCTTGATTCGTAGCCAAATTGTAAAAAACTTAAGTTCTGTTAAATGTCGTAAAGCACATATACGGTTTCTTGTCTAAAGAAGGAATAACTAGGAAGGTATTAAAGGATTAAACTCAGTAAACTACGAGTTTGTGAGATTCTGTGTTTAATCTACACTCGAAGAATTTTTTCAAAAATCATCAGTATAAATAGAATGCTCTGAGTAATGAAGAATGAGAAAATTTATTTCAGTTAGGATTCAAAGACCGGAGAATTTAAAATATAAGCTGTCGGCAAAGTAATATTTCTTTAAAGCTGAGATAAAGCATAAAAGAGGAAGTAAGTTCGTAAATAAGTCTCCATTAATTTTAAGGGAAAAATATCATTCCTTAAGATCAGTAGTTATAATAGTTCAATGATGTCCGGCAAAATAAATAAATAAATAAAAATTGGATTTAAGCAGGAGAAAAAGTGAAATCTTTCCTGTTCGTTTCTTTTCTTTTCTTTTCTTTCTTTCTTTCTTTCTTTTTTTTTTTTTTTTCTTTTTTTTTTTTTTTTTTTTTTTAACCAATCTGCAAGACAGATTCAGTGTTTCAACCAACTTTAAGGAAATGTGAACTCTAGTCCATGAATAATTGAATTAAACAAACAATAATGTGTCGCATATATTTTCTCATCAAACATATAACATGATTATGGTAAAGTACAGAATGATCTATACTGTGATCTATACTAATGATCTATACCAGGTACATTTTAATAAGACTTAGCGTCAACTAAAGAGCTTGCAGTTCTGCGTCTGAATTTTATCTTGTGTGATGGTTTTGACCTAACAGCCATTATTAGTTACTTAACCCTTTCCGGCACGCTTCCTTTTAAAGTTGGAGTTTTGATGAAAAAAAGGTAGGCAGTCTAATTAGGCCTAGAGGAGTACGCAAGTAAAATTTTGCGAAGATAGCACTTATCGTTTTAATTCTGTGGGTGTGCCCAAAGTGGCACACTGTTTGAATAGAGCTTCGAAAAGAGTGCTGAAACGAGCATTGTTGTCAATGAACTGACCGATGAGATGCGGAGAAACAAAGAATACCGACTCTCAGTTATCCGAGATTATCGATGAGCCCGGTCTGAGCAAACCTAGGGTTCGCCGTTTGATTTTAGGCAAGATTTCAAGATAAAAATTTAAAACTAACATAGAATAAGGAGATTAGCATACAGCCAAAAAAATAGCATAGAAATTTCTTTTCAAACAATTCCTTTTATACCCTAAAAAAATCTGGAAGATTTCTTTGAAAAATGAGAGTCTTAAAAAACTAAACATGGCTAAAATACATGGACTGGTTTGTGTTGAGCTGCCATCTACTGTAAATAAATAAGGTTCAGAGTAGCCTATAGTAATCTATAAATCCTTTTTCATTCAATTTTTCTGTGTGTACAGAAGGAAATTTTTAGGTGTGTCCGGACCAGACACACTGTGCCGCAAAGGGTTAAGCGTCAAGACAGTTATCTCCTGCACAAGAAATAAAGAACTTAACGAGCAACTAAATAAATACCAAGAATTAAATATTTGTTGAAGTCAGAGCTTGCAGTTGGACTTAAGCAAATATGCAGAACAAAACTTGAAGGTTTCTCTAACTTATAACATAGTACACAATCGGCGTACAACCTCTAACAAAAATCCTGGCTTCACAGAAGTAAACAACTGGATCTCCTAAATTTTTAACTTCCACTTAATGCCTACGCCGGATCTCAGAGTTGAGGTTGACAACAGCGCAAATTATCCTCCTAACAGCGACAAACACTTTCTTCAACAGTTAGCAATTTAATGGTTCATCATAAATTGCAATCAAGTAGTCGTAGTAATTAACCTTATCGTATGAATGAGATGCGCATAAACTTCTAGATTAGTCAAATTATTATGATCGAAGCAGAGAAAATGTAAAACAGTATGAAAATTTAAAACTTAGTTATTAAGAATATGATACATCTATGTTCATAAAATTGGTATAACAAAATGAAGGAGTCAGTAGAACAGAATGAAACTTACAGGACATGAAAAGCAATACTGACTTACAAATGATTATAAATACAGAGTGAATACATTGCTTGCGCTCTGCACTGCCTTTTGAGCGACCATGTTAAGCTTATAAACAGAGGGTTCTTGATGAAACAGACAAGTAATGTATTGTTGACAGTCAGCTGTAAATTGTCCTGTAGCTGCTACTACACTTCCTTGAAAGATACCATAAAACTATTATCGATGTACAAGTGTGGAAGCAATGGACTGAAAAGAATAGAATGAACGCAAACTCGGCAGTAGATCCTGATATCTGATAATATGGCTTAATCTACATGGAAATGTAGATTCTGTTTCTTGATTATCATGTGTTTCTTGATTATTATGTGCTGTTTCTTGATTATCAATATAGCACTAGAGCAATGCTACAAGTATGGCATTGCCTTATTTCAGTGTTCGATGGAATCTGCTGCGCAAATCCCATGAAAACTGAATAGTGGATCCTCCCCAAAGGAAATGCTTGCACGCATTCCTTTGGAGAGGATTCCCTTGACCATAAAACACTGCTGCCCGCTTCAACTGTCATTGGCACATGAGCTTAGACAATGGTATGCAAAACAGAATGGTATACAGTTTAATAACATAAGTTTCTAATGAGTTCCCCTTTCATTTATACTAAAATAACAGCCGCATATGCATGTGGTAAAAGTTGCCTTCCAGCTTGCGCTTTAAAGTGTCATACTATATGATGTAGAGGAACCCAGCTGCTAAAAATTCTGAGTGTTTTCAGTAGAAAAACTATACCAAGGATGTACGAGCTGAGATCATTCTCTTCTTTTAGCACATTCCTCGTTTAATTTGATCTAGGCAAAGCAATAGAGGGCTATTTGCCTAAGGGAAGGGATGCTTTCGGGGAGGACTTCTGAAGAAAAATGGCTGGTATACATATTACACATGGAGAAAACCAAGAAAACACCCATACAACCAGCCTTTTCACGGGATTCGAACCTCGGAACGAATTACCAGTCTTCAGCTACTTTGATGCTCGGCCGCTGGTAGGCCGCACATTTCTGGAGCTATATATTGCAGCAAGATGAAGCCCGTTCGTATATGGTACTGAATGGCCAAGTCTTTTACATATCGCAATACGAGGGTTGGAACTTTAATAGTGGCAACTATTTATTTACAAGGAATACAAAAGTGATTCATGTCACCATGTTTTACAGTCCTTCAATATAGTCGCCAGCATTGTGTACAACCCCTTTCCAACGATGTGGAAGTCGCAGAATACCTTACAGCGCCTGTTTTGTTGATAGTTTGAATGAACCGGTCTACTGCCGCAAGAATCTCAGGAACAGTTTGGAAGCGAGTGCCACGAAGTGGTTCCTTCATCTTAGGAATTAAGTCATAGTCACAAGGGTTTAGATCTGGGGAGTATGGTGGATGGTAAAGCACTTTCCAGCCCCATCGCTTGAGAAAATCAGTCATAGCCTGCGCTGCATGCGGCCGAGCATTGTCATGCAAAATGAGAGGAGCGTTCTGCAGAAAGTGTCGCCGTTTTTTTCTCAAAGCTGGTCGGAGATTGCGCTCCAAAAATGAACATTAATACTGCACAGTGACGGTCTGCTGTGGGGGAACGGTATGCGTAAGGATGACACCATCACAGTCGTACACGAGAATCACCATAACTTTCACATTGCTGGGGTACTGACGAAATTTCGAACGTCGTGGTGACCCGTGATGACGCCATTCGTTTGATTGGCGTTTCAGTTCTGGCTGGTACGATCGGGCCCAAGTCTCATCCAGCGTAATGATACGGCGTAAAAAAGCATCTCCTTCGCGCTCATAGCGCTCCAGGTGGGTTCGGGCAGCATCGTATCGTAGCCATTTCTGCATTTCCGTCAATTGATGTGGAACCCATCGTGAAGCAATTTTTCTCATGGACAGGCGTTCCTTCAGAATGTGCAGCACAGTCGTATGCGCTAATCCTGTTTGTCTGGCCAGCTGACGAATCGTTTGGCGGTGATCACTGTCCATTAGTGCGGCAACAACTTGCACGTCTGCATCGCTGATACTCGGACGACCTGGCCGCAGCATGTCTGCCACGTTTTGGCGTCCTTCATTGAATGCTTTCACCCATCTTGCTACGGTTCTGTAAGGCAATGCAGATTCCCCTCAAGCCTCTTGAAGCCCTTGATGACACTGTCGTGCTGTACGACCTCAGGCACATTCAATTTTTCTCCAACATCGTTGTTCTTGTTTTGAAAGCATCCTGACAACACTTACTTTAGACCGCGAGCTAATACAAGGATTCGTTCTTCGCGTCACTTCGCATGCGCGTGACGTAGGCAGGACGAGTCTTTTTGCTGAGAGGTAAGGTAGGTATGTAGTTTACATGTGGTATACGCGATATTCTTTGGTTTTGTTGAGCGTTTTTTCAGCTGTGTTGCCACTATTAAAGTTCCAACCCTCGTAGATACCAGTTCTTCTCTGGCCTACCCTTCGCTAGATATGTTGCCGATAGAACATGTATCGGGTATGTAGACTGGACCATAATTTTACATCAGTAATAGCATCGATAAACTGCGAATTTTGAAAGAAACAGCTCAGTAGGAAGTATCATTGGAAGACATTCAAAGCCTCTTTGTTTCCGTGCCATGCAGTATATATATTTTTAATTATTTTTAATTTATTTTTTAAATTTAATTTCAGCTGGCGATGGTTTCACAAAATAGTGGTTATATATTAGTATTATAGTTGAATTGACCTGAAACATTAAACGCTTATTTTTATTAACGTTAATAAAAATTAATACACCTGTTAACCTCTGTTAGAAACCGGGTGTCCCCGCCCTCTATGGTCTGGCACCTGTGGAATGAAAAAGGCATACAGTGAATAGCATATGCCCTGTATATAAGATTACTGCACAAAATGACTGTAGTCCGTAATGAAACACAATGACTGTAGTATTGATGACATTGTAATGACAACGGCACTGACTGTAATGAGTAAATAGCACTGAGAACTGTAAGTAGTACTGATTCAATGAAACACAGTAACCGACACACAATGGCTGTAGTACTGACTGTATAATAAAGGCACAGAATGAAAAGGCATATAGTGAATATCATATGTACTGAAGATAGGATTTCTTCACACTCTGAGTGCAGCAACCTGTAATCCACCTCAGAGGTAACAAAACAGTAACTCTAATTGAGTACTCTATTGAATTGTTGTTAATACAATCTGCATCATGTGTTAACCGCGTCGAGCCCAGTACGGTATAATGTACAATGAACTATTGCTATTAATATAATGTGTGACAGGTAATGTCAAATGTATTTAACCCTTTGAAGGCCAAAACGCCTGAGATAGTCTTTTAGCAATGAATCCGCCGAGACGGCCTTGAATAGTATATATCAGAGATGGCCAAACCTCAGTACTTTAAGAGCCTGATGAAACTTTAAGAGCCACAATTTGATTTTCTTAGAGTCACGATTCCTTATCTGAGTCTTTTTAAAAGTAATGAAACAGGTTTTTATACAAAGAAACTTTTGAAGAAAATTAATGAGAATTTCACATTTTAGTGCAATTAATATGACTACATGTAAATATAAATAACAACTTTTTTCTCTCGCTATGTATTCAAGAAAATTTGTTTCTGAGTTATACTGACCTGAAACTACCGTACGGCGCAAGTGTACATTTCAGAACCAAACAATTTCTTCTGATTTCCTTCTTCCAGGTTTATAATTATTCAATGGTTTTAGCCGAAGTATCCTAAAATCAAAAGCATATGTAAAGGTCTTTGTGAGCCCACCAAAGTAAAATTTTTTCATCCGAGTGAAGATTAAAGCAATAACTTTAAAATTAGATCCAGAGATTTTTCTTTTCTTTAATTTTCAGCTCGTACGCCTTTCTCTGCAAAGAGTAAAATGGGTGAAACAGGACAGCACTATTCGACAGAGGTTTGCTTGAATATGGTAGAGCACAAGAGGGTTATATGCCGAAGGAAAGGGATTAAAGACTCTGTGGCTCATACAAACGCTTTTCAAGAAAGGAACATTATTTTAAAATAAGCTGTAAACCTTTCAGAATTTTATGCAAAATTAATAATTCAGTTTTTCCTGTATTATTGACGCAAAAACCAACATACTAAGATCGAAACCTATCCCTAAATAATTGAATTATCAGTTACATTTTATTTCTTAAGTAAGGATGAGACATTCAAGTTCTCAGATTTTGAGAATTTTCAAACAGATCTGAAATTCTAAAACTTGAATCTTAACAGTTTTTTCTTTCCGCTGAATCTTTCGAATCCTAAGATAGGAATTCACTAAACATTTTTACTGAAAATTTTGAAAACATCAGTTTCATTAATTCATTAAAAAATGTATAAGATGATTAAAATTTTAGGGGCATTTGATTCACTAAATTTACTCTGTAACGGTCCTGATCACCACACTGTTTCATTAGTGCATCCGAAAAGAATGCGTTCAAAATTCTCTCTTAGTAATCGGTGCATCGTCTCGATAATTCTGGTGGTAGATAATCTACAAATAACTCCTGGCTGTTTCTAATAACTTTCCACTTTTCATAGCAACGCCTCAACACAAACCTGAACTATTCAGCTTTCCACTTCCTGAACTATTCAGGCTTTGTTTGCTCAATGTTGAAATGTAAATTTAAATCAGAGCAGCTACTCAAATATGTTTATCAAATTGTAGTGAGAAAATGAACCTCAAGATTCAAGGGTTTAATCCTGTACTTCATTTACTAAATTTCATTAACATCTTTTTGGTAATTTTAGCAAACCTAACAGCGTTTTTTAAAAAGACATTTATATATTTTTTTATTAATAAAAATGTATGATATAAACTGACTATAAAAGTTATACTTAATTTTGTTAATTGAATTTTATTTGTTAGGTTGTTTGTTAGGTTAATTGAATTTATTTGTTAGGTTGTTTATTTGTTAGGTTAATTTAATTTATTTATTAGGTTTTTATTTGTTAGGTTAATTTAATTTATTTGTTAGGTTGTTTATTTGTTAGATTAATTTAATTTATTTGTTAGGTTGTTTATTTGTTAGGTTAATTTAATTTGTTTGATAGGTTATCTCACAAAAATAAAGCAAGCTATCCTATTCATATAGCTCAGTAAAGAAAGCATAATATGCATAACTGATGAACAAAATCCGTAAAAAGTTGGCAGGAAAGAGCTGAAAGGTAACAACTTGAGCATTATTTTTGTCGCTTAAACGAATCTGTTACATTTAATACGTCTAATAATTATTTATTTGTATTTGTTTTCTGTAAAGCTTAAACCAAAATACTTTGTTACGAAGGGCTAAATTATGGATACTCAGTCTTCGGTTTACAGTTCATAGTAATGATTGCTAGCTAACGCATAGAATTTGATTAGAGTAATTTATTTCTTTCAGCACAACTAAAGGAGGCCTTTTCATCTTGCTCTAACAGTTAACTAACTTTCAGGTAAGCTCAACAATTAAGTTATTGGCTTATTTCTCTGATGTTTTCTCAAAAGCACAACTTATTTTTGTAAATTCTGACTCAGAATATTTCGACAGTAGTTATTAGAAAATGTCAAAATTGTAATGTTATTTGATTATTAAGTTCGTGTTTTAAAATTTAGTCAAGATAAAGACGACAATAAATACATCAAATTGATGTCTCAAAACCTGGATTAATAATTTCATACTAAATCAGCTTTTTATAACTTTTTATGTCTAAATTTGTTGAAGTTAATAGTTAATTAACGTTAATATAAAAGAATTTAATTGTCATCACAAGTAAATTTCTGCTCTTTCAAAGAAAAATTTTACTTTCATAGAGATTTAATCGAGAGTGATTTTAAATCTGTACATAATTAATTCATTCGTATTTGAAAAGCAAAACTTATATTGATCATGCCATGATAATTTATTTCATTAATTTAGAAGATAGCTCCTCCATCTATCCGTTGACTTATTAACACGTGACAGACGTCGTTTTTAAGCTGATTCTGTCTTTGCCTTTACTAAAATTTACACTTCATGAAAATTCAGACGAATTTTGATGTTATATAGTTTTATGGTGCTATTTTCAAAATTGATTCTTTTTAGTTATCATTAAACTTTGAAATCCCCTTAATGCATTTACTTTACAGGAAAATGACTATCAGAATTTCGGCTCGGATACCTCATTTACTTTATGCTTATTATTTTCTTACCTGTGTCTCATGTTACTAACTATTTCGAAATTCTTTTCAATTCGCTGAAAAGAAAATATAAATGTGTTCTTCATAAATTTAATATCTGTATAAGGCTTTTTTCCCTCCTTTCCGCATGCCTTCGTGGTGTGATTTGAAGTATACTCGACGCATATTCAAGAAGTGCAGGGTTCTAATCCCAGCGAGAGGATAGTTCGTTTTTCACGTCTTCTGCTTCATAAAGTACTGATGACTCTACATCTGTGTAACTTCATGCAAATAATTTTAATGGAATGTGTTAGTTGCGCATTGTAACAGAGTAACATTGTAAACAGATGAAAATGTATTAAAAACTCATGGAATTGCAATTCTATAGCCTGATATTAAATTCAAACGGAATCAGAACGAAATATATACTTTTCAAAACTGTTAGGCCAGGTTTACCTTATACAGGTTACCTCTCCCATATTTATTGAGCTCTTTTTGTGTTTAATGCTGATTCCCCGAAAAGAGGTTATAAAGAGGTCCCTGAAAAGTTAAAAAATCTTACAAATTAAGGTCTTGTGTTTATAAATGTGTCTTCATTGAATAAGAATATTTTGCGGAATCGATTGTTTTTTGGTATAAATTTGCTTATATATCATCTGAATTTTCTCTAAAGGAAAGTAATATGCCTTTGTAACACACTTCGTTTTAACTCAAAAACATGAGATTGTATATTATTTACTTTATAGAAGTTCATTAAATGAGTACATTTTGATTTTTCTCGTGAAATAAAGTGTTGTGTTACTACATGGCATTTTCAGAAATTACTGGAAAGAAACAAAATCCCGAAGTACACGTTAATGCAACATTTTTAGATTATAAGGATTCCACATATCCCGTCTTAAAAAACGTTATGGGTAAATTTGGATATTTCAAACTGCAGGAACCTTTTTAGGCAAGAAATGATAATAGCAAGATAAACAAAGTCACAAAAAAAGATAATAAAATATATAGAGGAACTTTATGCAGAAATATGTACATAGCATAGTTTGCCCCATGAAAGTGATGCATCCACTGCTATATGCTTTGCAAAGGGGAAGGAAGATTTTCAGTAGTAGGTACAATCCTCCATAACGTTGATACCAAATCTGAACCATGCAGATTTGGTATCAACGTTAACGTGTGCTTCTTGTTGACGCGTGTAACGCGTGCTTCTTTTGACGTTTCTCGAAAGTAAAGTCTCCTATTTCTTCTTAAGCGCCATCTTCAACTGGTGAATATTTTTCAGAGGATACTTTTGTGTTATAAGGTGTCTCCCCAGAGCATTCCATAAATATATTTGCGGTTTTAGATCTATCGAATGTGAATTTTATTTATCCAGTTAATGTTCTTCCATTCCAACAAACAACAGCCATAATTTGATTAAGGCGTCAAAGTAATCCATAAAGCAAGGATTTGGAGCCAATCATACCTCGAAAACGACATTCTAGAAAAAGTTAAACCTCTTTATAGCAAGTTGAAGTTTATCAGTTTGTATTCGGACTTCGTTTGTTTACCCAGCATAATAACTCCCCATATAAGAACAATACAGCAACCGCATATTGATTTCCTCTTGGTAATATTTTTAAACACTATCATGTTTCAAACTCTCTCCTTATTAACTGAGGTCTACAATCATAGAAGACACAATTTATTTGTACTGATCCTCGCATTCTGTTGTTGAAATAGGGGCATAAAGTACTGTTAGTACCAGTAAGTTATCTTTATGTTCTCCACACCTAGTCAACAGGGTGTCCGCTGATAACATCGCGGCAAAAACATCGCGGACGAAAACGTCGCGGAGAAAACAACGCAAGGCGAAAACGTCGTGCTACAAAACATCGTGGGAGAAAACATCGCAAAGAAAAAACATCGCACTTCTAAAACATCGTGGTACAAAATATCGTCGTCGAAAATAAAAAACTTCGCAGTTTAAAAACATCGTCGTCGAAAATATCGTGGTAAAAAATAAAGTATCTACAAAATGATCGCATGACGATAACATCGCAGACACGCTTTTTTCAGGCTTTAGTAACTGTAAATGGATATTCCCATAATGATTTGTGAGCGCAAGATGGAAAGAAGGATAATTTTTACATTCATACTTTTTATTCACTAATAAATTTTTGCTGATAAAGAAGGAAACTTAAGCATAAAAAATTAATGCAACTTAAAGGATTTAATAGAATTTTAAACCGACATAGTTAACTAACAAAAGCCATTAATAGATAGTTTTTATGAAGTTTTTACTGGTAATTTTTCATGAAAAGTACAATCTAAAAAAGATTAGAAAAAGAAATGCAAGTAACTACATGACCTTATCTATAAAAAAAGTTGCTTCTGTAAAAAATAAAAAAAATTTATTAGCAAAAATTTATTAGTTAATAAAAAATATGAAAGTATAAATTTATCCTTCTTTCCGTCTTGTGCTCACAAATCATTATGGGAATATCCATTTACAGTTATTAAAGCCTGAAAAAAGCGTGTTTGTGATGTTATCGTCGTGCGATCATTTGTAGATACTTTATTTTTTCCCACGATATTTTCGACGACGATGTTTTTAAACTGCGAAGTTTTTGAACCGCTTTGCTTTTTACCACGATGTTTTAGAAGTGCGATGTTTTCTCTTTGCGATGTTTTCTCCCACGATGTTTTGTAGCACGACGTTTTCACCTTGCGTTGTTTTTTCTCCACGACGTTTTCGTCCGCGTTGTTTTTGCCGCGGTGTTTTTGGCTGTAACCGGTCAACAGTCCTTATATTCTCTACCTCCCTAAGAACGGTGTGTGTAGTGTTGTGTGTAGATTAAATAGCATGCATTTTTGTGGCACTTGGTCGGATAGTTTCATATTAGTGATCTCTCCACTTATTTTGAGGTGACGATGTTTCTGATGATGTAGAAACAAAAAGCGGGCTTATTTTTTCTGATTGACTTTTACCAGCTCTTCGCTTAATGACTACCGATTCTCATGATATAAAGCTATACATGATACCAAATTCCTTAGCTTCATTCGTCATAGTTGTCCTTTGATCAATTGTCTCATTTAGTCAAAAACGCAAAATTCTATGAGAGATCTATTCCTTCTCCCTTCTTAAGCCCCAACTTTAAAAATTTTACATATCCTTATAATTAATTATCTCTGCTGGTGGACTTCCTAGTGCTGTTGTTGCTGTGTTCAGGGGATCATGACTGCTTATGCCTGCTAGTATTAAAGTTTATGGCAAGCTTAAGTCTGGGGAATTTAATCATCAAATGCATGATATTTCCTTCATTATTCAAATATAAATAATGATACCTTTGCTAAAGATACTGTACGGAATGATTACCTCATGCAGTTAATTCTTAAGCTCCTATTACTTGTACTCCTTCTATCTATCGCCTTCTATCCTTCTAAGTTCTGAAGAAAAATCCTCATAAGGAAAAAGATAAAATATTTCCTATCAGCAGAGAAAATGCTAGTTTCATCTTAGCTTATTGTGGTTTTCTATCCAAATACTGAAATATTCTTGAGTAGATTTTGTAAATTCTGTGTAGCAAGCAGTTAATAATAACTAGGCATAAAAGATTGTGCGTAAAAGTTAGTGATAGAAGTACATATTTAGTTTATGCCAATAGCAGCAATATTAAATCCAATATTAAAAAAGAGAAAAAAAATCACTTTATTCGGAAAGCATTAAATTACAATCTTTCTCCTTTGCATTAAAGCATGAAATCCTTCTCTGTTATTTTTCAAAGAGTTACGAATCTTGCTGCTTGTTGAAAGAAAATACATAATGAATAAGAAATAATGTTTCTAATAATATTTTTGTGAAATAATTGTGTATAATGCTCTTAAGTAAATTCTTTGTTTTCAAAATAGGCCTATTTCAGTTTGCAGCGTCATATTTTACAGTGAATGTGGGGATTAGAGCACTCATGTTAAGACAACTTTCTGTCTGACACTTGTGCCTCGATTTTTATAACGTCTATAAAGTTACAGGTATTAATGTGCAACCCGAATACGGGCCAGTTTCCTCTAGAAAGGTCCTCCACGAAGACATTCGTTACCTTAGGCACGTAGTCCTTTTGTGTTTTGCCAGAAACTAAATAATCCAATTTTGTCCAATCTGTTTAATTGGAATGGTATTCAACAACAGTAGTAATATGCTTGATTAATGGTGATAGCCAATAACGTCTGAAAGATTTTAAAAGTACCAAATACAGGAACAGAAAGTATTGCGAGTCTGTTGATAGATGAAGCCGTTTAAATCACCTCAGTATAAGAAAGCATGCGAAACTCATGAGGCAAAAGCTAATTACCGTCGTAATATGAAACTGTGTTAAAGACTTCGGTAAATAAACGGATAACATAGTTAAAACAAAAAAGCTAGACATTATTCAAATAACTTATTGTTATTTTTCCACTGGGGGATTCGTGTTTTGCTCCTCAAACAACAGCAAAAACAATGTGAGCACAAAAATACATGTCTTCCTCTCCAGCTATCTAATCATGCCACATACAACCCAACTTATAAAGTCTGACGCGATACCCTTATTAAGAATTTTTTTCCTTCGAATAAGTTATACCATAAACAACTGTGTAAATCCTAATTAAGAAATATTTCGCTCCCTTCACTTATGATGAAACTAAATTAATTTCCCATTCATCAACTCCTGATATTTGCTTTCATCCCGACCGAAAAAGACAACCTCTGGAATCTCGATAAAATTCATTAGTTCTTTACTGCAGGCACTCACCGAATGAAAAAGTGGAGCGGAAATTTGAATGGCAGAGCCTTCTCATCTCCGACGCCGTGTAAAAATAAACTTATTATTCTGAGTGACAATGACAATGTGTTTTTAAATTGAATTTCCCGACCTTTCTGCAGTTTAACGTCTTTGGGGCAATTAAATGGCCTTTTTAAATTTTCAAACAAATTAATTCCCCCGTAACATTTGCCTCGCCAAAATTAAATCCGCATAACCGACGATTTATCGGCATGCATTACAGTCTGGTTTTGCAGCTTCACCGCTTTAACTTAATTTAAAATAAAGCTCCTTTTACTAGTCGGTACGCTATTAATTTCTTTTTATTCATCGGGCGACTAAAAAGGGATTACGACGAAAATAAATATGGTGATCAAAAAGGATAGTAAATATTACTCCGCCGACGCAAACTTTCCCATATGAATACAATTAACAACCAAGCACATTTCGAATCATCTTACTCTTCATAATTACTGCTTGATGCATCGTAAATTTGGTTTTATTCGCAGAACTGTTTCGCTGGCGGCTAAAACACGAATTTTTCAGTTTTGTTTGGGCGCGCCTGGGGAGAACAAACTCAACGACAAATGTCTGCTTTGTTCCAATACTACCTAATGTAGAACTGTTTCGAAATAATGCAACAACAATGAGATTTTTCAAGGAAAATTTCGAAGTTAAATATTGAACGTGACAAGATTTGTTTTCGGAACGGATTTTAGTGTGGAAAAAATGCTCAATTTTTGATCTAGTTTGCTATTAGCGGTTGTTCTGCTTTTGTACAAACATTATTTCAACTTCAGAAAGATTTAATGCAGTCTGAACTTCATTGCGGTTTATTACATAAATGAAATTGAACGTTAAAAATTGCGGTTTAAGTATTAAACTACATAAACATTGAAAATGTTTCATTATGGATAATAGAAATACCTGACGCAAAATGAACAATCAGTTTCTCAGAAATTTTCGGCTACAGCAATTACACAGATCTTTGACCTAAGGTTCGACAATTTCAGATAATACTGAATGCATTGCTGCAGAATATTTTCAAATTTTTCATTTTATTTTATATAAATACATTTAACTAACAGAAAAATTAAATGAAAAGACACAAATATACTAGTTGATTTAAGAAATGTAATCTGATTTAAGGCTTTGTGAATACAATGAATAAGGAAATGAGAAATACCTCTGAAAGTCAAAAGGGAAGTTATTGAAAAATTAAAAAGCACAAGAAGTATTGCGTCATAAGTATAAATGCTGCAATAAATAGTAAGTCGTAGCTCTTTGACTGCGTATTTTACTTCTGCTTCGTAAAAAAATAATTAACTGACCAGTTTTTAAGTATTTTCAATGACGTTTTTCCTGCTATAGTTTTATAATTTCATGCATTGGGTCAAACTTATTTTACTTGATTATGTCTTGTAGTATTCTGCTGTATTTAGCAGCCTATGGTTAATGTCCTGCAAACCCTACTAGACCAGTAACGAGTTCTTCCTTGATCTCAAACAAATCACGTCTTCAGAAGATTATGATAACCTCTATTATTTAACTCTTAAATGAATAAAAAGACGCTACTTATGCGACGGATGAACTTACGCTACTTTATTTAAATTAACATAAGACAATGTTAAATTCGGCTCACCAGCGGCCGAGCGGTGAAATCGCTGAACACTGGTAGTTTGGTCCGAGGTTCGAATCCCGCGAACGGGCTGGCTGCATAGGCGTTTTCATGGTTTTCCCCATGTGTAACGTGTATACGAGCCAGTTTCCCTTAGAAAGTCCTCCAAGAAGGCATCCCTCCCCTTAGGCAGATAGCCCTAGTGGGCTTTGCTATAATTAAATAAACCAAACCAATGTTAAATTCGAATGTAAGTAACGTAATCTCAAACTACAACACAAAATAACTACTTAAGCTGACCCAAGATAGTTAATGGGCGTATTTAAACGTCGTTAGCAAAATACTAAAGTCAGATATCAAAGTAGGCAGAACTGGCTATAATACGTAGCAACGAGACGAGGCTGCCAGAAGCTTTAAGCTGAGCATTAAAAACCCTCAGCTTTAATACGTAAACTAATTTGCATTCTAGCGAGAACTAAGGAAAGGAGTAAGTTATAGTTAAAGTTTAAACCGTACTAAAATGTTAATAAACACAAAATATCTTAGAGTCTGATAATTACAATTTTAATCACTTGTAGAATATGACTTTCTTTAGCAACATAAACTAGCACCAAATATCTAACAGAAGTTAAACGAATTATCACTCTGTCTGAAATGAACTACAGAGTCTTAAAAAGGTTTAAAACAAACTTTTTTTATTTAAATCAGAGTTCAAACATAAAATGCAAGTCTCGTGCTCACATAACCAGCCACCACCTGTAGTGATGCAACTTAAAGTAACAGTTAAATTCAAAATGTAAACTGCAAGCTAGTACAGGACTGCACAATTTAACTCCAAGTTAGCTCAGAACTTAGCGGTGTAAAATTGTAAATCACGGCAGCTATAACGCGAAGTCGAATAATTACAATCTTATCAGAGTTGGTGAAACCTAATAACGTGGCCTCGTGAGACATGAATACGCTCTGTCTTACCGTATGAAATACTCGGTTTCAATGCTGTCAAATTGATTTACATTCTGGTGAGGAATCAGGAAGGGAAGTTATAGTAAACTTCTAAATCATAATAACTGGTTAATTTAAATAATGATAACCTTATGCCCCAACAGATGGAAAACATCCGAGCTAATAATTTTATCCATATTTAATGTACACTAAAGTGTAATAACAATTATGATAAATTTATAATAATTAAATGAATACATAAACTGAGGAGCCAGAATGTTAGAGATATCTACCAATAACACAATGGTCCAATTTTCATTTTTATTAAGGCCAGAAATTTTTTTAAGTGTGGGTTCAATAAGGTGCTACTATCATTCATGAGAAATATTAGCCCATGCTAAAATAATATCAGTTCTAATTTCATTCAGATTGGTGATGCCTTTTGCAAATTTGAAGTGATCTTTTCACTTCGTCCCATAACGCTGAATAGGGAATAAGGTTCTGTTTGCGTCATATTCTGACTCGGTTATTTGCATGATGGTGTCGAAACCCAAATTCATCGGACCAGGTAACTTTCTTCCAATCGGTAAAGAGTCCCTCTTCAATACTCTTGGGCCCACAGCAAGCGTGATTTCCTGTTTATCAGAAATAGCATAAGCACCTTTTACTGCTGTTAAATCCTTTCCTCGCAAAGTCCGTCATGTTGTGCGTTCGGCTATACTTTTTGGACGTACTTGAATTATATTGACCTGCAATTTGTGATGCTGTTGCCATTTTTGTTTGTACGGATTTTTCCTCTTAACCGCCTTTCACTTCTGTCGTTCACAAGCACAATCCGGCCAGAATTTTACTTACTGTCTGAAGTATTTTTTTTTCAACTGCCATTCTCTAAATATCTAATGTGCTGTTACGCAAGAAAAACCTACATCATTAGCAGCTCCAAAGATGTTAAAAGCAAATCTTCTTGCACCCACAATCAAGCCTCGTTTAAAGACATTCAAATCTTTCTTTTTACCCATTTTGGCGCTAACTACAAAGAAAATTAAATGTTCTCAATATTATAGTTATATATAGTAGTATCTTATATAAGGAATTCCTAGCTGTTACGGCACTGCAAATCATTGTAAGATTGATAGATGATAAAAAATGGATCTCTCTAATATTTTTGCAACTCAATGTAAATCAAAATAACTGTAGTGGAAAACGAAATTCCTCTATAATATTACATGTAAAATTATGTTTCGCTGAATGCATATTGGAGGCTAACTGTTGGTCTTAACTCCATAGTGTGGGTTCGAATCCCTCGTAATGCATTTCTGATTATATATATTCTTTCCCTCTTCTTGTGGATGTGATAAAATCATCCCCTATAGTGTATCTTCGGCAACTCTTTCGGTGATGAGATGGGTACATGACCAATAAGTTCAACTTTTTCCAACTAATGAATGAATCTGCAAGTGCAACGACTATTTTGTAATTAAAAAAAAAAAACTTTCTGTATGAGTATTTACTTTAAATGAGAGTTTTATAACTAAAATTTCCCCTTTCAAGTTCAGTCTCCCTGTAGTATAACAAAAATTATCTTCGACTCCTCTTTATTCTCCAAAATAAATCTGAAATTGAGAAAACCGTATTTCAGTGATTCAAGCAAATGCATTTTAGTAACCTGTATTTCTGTGATCTAGCCTTTTGTTTTAGGATTTTAAAAGTACGTGATCTGTTTGCATCACATACTCAATAAGATCGCTAGTGTTATCACTGTAATTAACAATTTTGTATTATGATAGTAGACATCACAAAAACCTCCAGGAAATTTATAATGATTTTTTCTTATTGCATCTGAATTCATTTTAAAATTGCTTAATTAGATATGCTTTGTATTTTATTGTATTTCATGTAGTGAGATTGTACTGGATTTCATACTTACATGCATCTTTTATGTTTCATTACTTTTTTTGTCACTGCACTAATAAATTTTCATCAGAATATGTATTATCTTAGTTGATTTACTTTATCATTTTATTCTGTATATATATATAAACTGGAATATACGTACCGTGTGTTATTTAGGGTATCATGAGCTTTTAAATTATTCGATACAAATCCAAAAATCTAGTCCAACTTACAGAATGTCTATTCGTACTTGTATTCTAGACTTGTATTCTGACTGAAATCCATATGATTAACTCGATGTCTATTACATATAAGAAGTGTAATAACCTAAGGTGGAAAGGGGGAAGAAATCAATCGACAAATTTTATACATACAAGAAATATTAAGAAAATTGAAAACTAATGTTTCAACTGTTTACTGTGTGGATATTTAACTATTACGGCTGAACATGTTTTTTAAATTTTTCATAAATTATCATCAGCAAGCACAATAATCTTTTCACCTACATCAAAATTAACAGTAATAAATCCAATAAATTGTACAAATTATCATGGATATAAAAAGAGAACGTACAGATTGATTCGGAAATATTTGACAAAGACTCATGTAAGTGGTAGAGTACGTTGTTGAGATCAGTAGGTGAAAGCAGTTTGCTAACATAAATCGTCTTTCCCTGTGCATATTTCGACAAGCAGGACTCAAAATGCAAACGTGGAGTTCGCCGACATACATTTTATCTGTGAAGTTACGGACAAAAAACAGCTGCTCAAATGATTTCCCAACAAAGAGATGCCGAAATGCCAAACATACAAGTATATTAACCGGGAGTTGAGCGAGAATAGATCATTCCATGCTTGCAATCGTGATGTGGGCAGGCGAAAGTATCGCAGATCATTTGCACTAGGATGGACATATTCCTTGGCTACTGTAATCACCAGATTTGACAAGTAAGGATGTCTACTTCTTGGGGCACATTTAGAGTCTGATCTACAAATGTACAACTGAGTGCAACGAGGTACTAGTGACCAGAGTGTCAGTTGCTGCTAGAATGTGTCTGAAATTCCTGAGATCATTACTAATGTATTCTAACCATGCACCTCCCGCTGCGAATCTTGTGTTACAGTTGATAGTCGCACTTTCGAGCATCTATTCTAAAAACTAGAATCATTAAAATTCTTTTCTGTTCATATCTTGCTTACGTGCTAGGACTTACAGTCGCCATTTCTGCACCACATTCCATTATAAAATCTACTTATCAGTCCATCCTACATTTTTTACTAGATAGTTTAGAATTACTCTATTTTGGCCTGAAGTTGAACCTTTCGTAACATCTTCAGCTATAATAATTTTCCCTAAATTCTCTGGAAAGTCACTTTCTAATGACCTCTTAATAATTTTCGGGAAAGCTGAACGTGGCTTGTAGTCCCGTGCCATTCTGATGCCTTTGTTTCCTTTCCTGGTGGTCCGAAGGAAAATATTGTTTTCCTCCTGAGAAAAACAGGAATGTGGGAGTCCTTCATTCAAAATTCCCGCGCATTTGTTTATGGGTGTAGTGTTATGTATCGATAGTCTGTCACCGAACAACTAGATGCAGATGAAACCAGGATCATATTCTAAGCTGGAACCTGAGAATTCACATGGAAATTCTCCCGGGCCTTGTCAACATCATACCCGCAAACAATCATAAGGATATGGATGCTTTCAACAGTCGAGAGAAGCTCTGAAAATTTAGGGAAAATGAGAATACAAAGCGTCTTCCCGACACATCCAGGAAATCTTGAATAAAAGCAGGTAACTCCGCTCCAGAAAAGGTAAGCCAGTTTTCGTGAAACATAGAGAAACATTCTCTCTTGCGTTTTCAGTTTCTGTAAGGAGAAATTTTTTCGTTCACTCTGTCAAGAACATTCTTATCTTTGCGGAGAGATCCAGTAACCCAGGTAGCCAGATTTTCCGCTATCTAATTTGACAGCAACTTGCTTGGAACGGCCAGGAAAGGAAACAAGGCTATTTGCTTTACACAGCAATTTTACCCTGCACCAAAAAGAAGAGCCTCTGATAGCTTTAACGTTTGACTAACAGACAGGAACTTTAGCAGACGTTGTTCATCATCTGTTTTCTGTTTTATTCTTTTTCGACGAAGAATCAGGAAACATTATTTTGTAAATTATTTGCATATAGCATAAATGTTTAATACATTAAATACGCGCCTCCTTGCTTTGTGTCAAATCACTACACTTTATACTCCACATCAAATACTAAAATATGGAATACTGCGTATTCTACCTCAGAACACAAGGCAGTTTGAAATTCAAATCCTGTTTCTGCTTTCACATACAACATATTATTATTTAACAGCATTTAATATCACGAAAGGAGTAGGGTAGAGGGGATAAATGCCTTGTTCACACAATCCATGCCTTCTTCTGGATTTAATTCAAGGCCCAGACTATGGTAACAGTTTTCCCGGCTAAAGTGCAGAATCGCGCACTTTGACGTTTGTTTGGGGCTTTTTGCAAGAGGAAGAAGAATTGGATTTTTGTCAATTTTCTTTGACTTTTTAAGTGAAAATAGGTCGATGTGTACATGGATAAAATCAAGGGAGTGCACAATGCCATTTTTGTGCAATTCTGGGATTTTTTAAAGTGAAAATAGGTCGATGTGTACATGAATACCGAGTATGGGCAATTCTTAAAAACGCGCCGAGCAGTAGGCGATTCTGCGCTTTCCCCATATTTCCTTTCACCATGCCAATAGGACAGCTCACTAAAAACATTAAACTGATATAAATAGCAATCAAATAGTTCTGTTAAAAATTATCGCCCTTTAGCAGAATTTGGGGGAAAATGTCAGCAGATTGTTTTTGTACCTGAAGCCTTTGAAATTGATCAAGTTTTATTTACAGAATAAAGTTGCTGTTTTGCCTAATTTTAAATTTTACTTTGGTGAGTTTCTCTTCCTATTTTGATAAGTCATTTAAAGGTATTACTGCATAAAATGGCTTAGAAATTAGGAACTGGGCATCTGAAGGACTTCACTGGTCTTCCAGTAAGAGCACAGTGAATTTTGTAAAACTCCTTGCTTTAAAACACGTGTCATCGCCAAAACAACCAGCTCTAATCCAACTCTTAAAAAATGGTCGCGTTTATTAGAATTCTTTAACCTCATTTCCTTACGCTAAAGGCAACTAACAATTATCTGTGTTAAATTGAGCAGCTAGAAAAAGACGTCAATTAGCTTGCAGAATAATACACAAAATAATACAATGTTTTTAAAATTACATGTTATTATTGTTTTCAAATGAAAAAAAAAATCTTATATCTTTTAAGTGCTTCGCATGCTTTCAAACTTCCATAAACTTGACTCTTTTTCTTGTTGAAATTCATCTGTTAAGGCATTCTTGAATCTCTTTTGTGTGGAAGCCACTATTATCATGGAAGCCAAAAATAAAAGTACTTGTATAAGGTACTTCTCCCACTTTCCTAGCATGCCTTCGTGGTGTAGTGGCTCTGCACGCTGGTTCGGTATTCCAGAGGTCCGTGGTTCGATTCCCGGCGAAGGCGTTAGCTCATTTTTCATCTTCCCTCTTCCAAAAATACCTAATGTCTCTACAGTGGTGCTCGAACTAAAAGGATGTTGGATGAGGTTTCTCCACGCTCAAGATTTGGCAATTGGGTCTTCTGAAATCCCCAGTCGTCCTTTAAAAAAGGGAGTATATAAGGTATTTCTCCCACTTTTCTAGCGTGCCTTCGTGGTGTAGTGGTTCTGCACTCTGGGCCGGTATTTCAGAGGTCCGTGGTTAGATTGTCGACGAAGGCGTTTGCTCGTTTTTCATCTTCCCAAAGTACCTAATGTCTCTACATTTTGATAAAATGCACGCTCTTCCACTAGAAATTCCAAAGATCTCATAAATATTTCTCCTGTGAAGATGGATGTTGCTTAAATCCTGCTATAATTATGGCTATGAAACACCCATTTTCATAAGTTTTACACTATTTTTATGGGAACTGTAGAAATGGAACCATTTCAATTCACTTTAACTCTCTTTTTGTTATGTAAAAACACTTTTAACTATGTTGATATTCTTCTTCAATGTGTTTCAATAACTCATTATTTATTTTATTAAAATAAAGCTCTTCGTTCCGTGCTTTGTCGCCCACCAGTGGTCGTGAGGCTAGAGACTGTTTAACTCTAATGGTTCGTCTCAGATTTCAGTCCCCGGAAACAGATTGGTTACATGGTTGATTTTAGTGGTTTTCCTCGTGTGCAATGGGAATAGGATCCACTTTTTCTTATAAATTCCTCCACGAATACATCAGACAGCCCTCTTATGCTTTGCCATGTTCAAATACTCAAACCAAGCTTTCTGAACTTTTTCTGCGCAGCCGATAACAGATGTTATGTACAGATATTATGAACAGATAATATGATGTTGTTTAACATAGAAATAAAATGAGCAAATTGTTTTCTGTTTATCTCTAACATACATTCCTTACCCTATTTTTTAGTTATATCCTAATATATATATTCCTTAACCTGTGTTTTAGTTATCGCTAACATATATTTCTTAATAACTTTCTTAAATTGTGGAAGTTACGCAAATTTTGAAACACAAACAGCAACTTTAAATAATAGTAAGTATTTTCTATATATCTCTAATATATTTTTCTTAACTTTTATAAGTTAAGTAACTTTAGGAACACGGTTAATAGTTTTAAATAATAATGATGATGGAAAGTATTCGTATTCTAAGTACTTTTATTATTTTGTCGAAAGCCATTTTCAGTGTATTTCAGCCATTTTCATTTAACATAATAAAAAAAAGGAGGGAGGAAAAATAATTATTCATTACTGGTAATTAGCACTAGATTTTAAGGAACTAAAACAGCAAGAAAAAATAGTGACTTTTTATATTTATAATTTTTCTCTGCTCTTTCCTTAAATAATTCACAGCTATTTACAGGCAGGAAATATCATGAAGAAAAATAGATCTAAAATAGATTTCAGAAATTATTTTGAAGTTTTTAGTTGTGAATCAATACTATTTTATTTGACAGATGTTGATGTTTTATTAGAAATTTTAAGGGGACTCGATGCCTTTTAAATGATTTTTTTATTTACGAACTTTCATCTACGTTTTGTGAATAATATTAAAGGTTTTATGAGACAAAATGGTTTTAAGCTGAAAATATTTTTTTTTTTTTGCTATTAATTTTTGTTTAATTTATTTTTTTTTAATTCTTTCTTCTTCCACCATTTGCAATATTTTTGCTTCAAACGTTTTTACTGTATTTATAATAGTGTTCTTAATAACTTTACGGATCGATTTTGGAATTAATGAATTAGTTTTTGAGAAAAAAATAAAAAGCACATTTTTATATAAAAATTTTTTAAAAAAATATGATTTCAGTGACATTTTCACTTCCAATAATTTTTCTTTTCACTATTTTTCAAAAACAATCCTTGATTCTATTAAGAGTTTAATTTTAAATAAGCAGTATAATTATTAAATAATTTGGTTTATATCTGAACAAGTTTTAGGACTTTAAGTAAAAGGATATATTGAAAAATTGCAAACTGAGAAAACGCAGTTTAAAGAATATAAAATGTCTGAATGATCATTAAATCATTTCAAATTTCTTAAAAATTTTATTACTGAATTTCAATATATATATATATATATGAAATAAAACTTAGTACTGCTCAATTGATTAATATGAACATTAAATTACAAGCTTTTGTTTAAAACATTATCTGGCTAGAAATATTGCAAAAAAAAATCATAAAATGCAAGTAGAATTTTTCTTTACCTGTTTTTGCTTTTTAAAACAAGCTCAAAAAAATTTTAATGCATGAATTAATTATAATATATTTTCTTAAACGCTTATAATCATTATTAATAATATTAATTTGTAGTTTTATTCATTTTTAAAAAAAAAGCAAAATTTGAAATTTTAACAGACATTAAACATTTTATGTAAAACCACTCAGCAGCTTATGTGATTTCTTCTTTTATTTTAACCATTTCTTCTCGTACATAGATTGCATTTTAAATTAATTTATGTGCATTTTAATTAATTAAAGAGTTTATGTTTGTTCCAGAACTATTTCAATAATGCTACAGTCAGAAACTTGATCACTTTCATTACACCACATCTTTGTGTTCGTGTCTAATCATAGACAATTTCAATTTTTGAATACGCATAGCAAAGTTGACTGATAATATACATAAAATTATTTGTTGAGCTCAGTATAAATATATAAACTTGAAAGTTTAAAGGTGAAAAAAAATTTCCAACTTTAAATTGTATTTAAATAAATCAGCATATATACATAAACAGAGTTTTTTGATAGTTGGAGTCGTATTTAATTACAGTCCTTTTCATTTACATTGATTTTTAGTAAGTTACTGAAAAAAATTAAGAAGTTAAAAAAAAAAAAAAAACACTGAGGGGCTGTGGCATTTAAAGGGGTGTCAAAATTTTTAAAAACCTTTTTATAGCATTTATTATCGTCAGATCATTTCAAAATTTCTCTTCAGTGTAGTAAGGGTATTAAGGTACTTTTCCAATAAAAAATTGGAAAATCCGTAATTTCATTGATTCGAGTCCCCTTAAAGCAAAATTGTTCTTAAGTATTAGGGTCGTCCCATAAATAATGAAGGTTTTTTTTTATTGAAATAAAAATCAAAGGAAACCGGGCTAAGTTACCTGCATCAACTTGCTGTAAAAGAAGGTTGTGATTTTACCTTGTTCTTATTCTTTCATTCTAGTGATTCAAAAACTAGAGGAGCAAACTTCTAGGAGGAGTAGGATACACGTAGACTTACTCGAAATCCCATAGCAATGCAGGTTCGGAAATGAACTCCTAACGAGATAGAGGGTGGATGGTCTGAACTTTGAGTACTTAATGTGAAACTCAAATGTGTACATGTATTGTAAATTATCGCTAAATAAAGTGTTTGTCACTCATTATTGGCTTGTCACAACTGCATGTTTGTTTCTCCTCAGCTGATTAGAGATAGTACAAAAAAAATGTTGGAGTTCGTCGTGATAGCAAACTGAGATTTAAAATAAGTCCTGATATTCCTGATGATGAAGATCTTCATAACGTGGTGTAAAACATGGAATATGGGATGTTTTGAAATGCATTGGGCGTTTTGAAATGGCGCATCTTCGTGGCTACCTCTGACGACCAACGGATATCCGGCGTATTTCAAAACATCCGAGATTCCATGCGGTGTCCATGTTACAAAATTCGGGCGACTTCATTATCTGAAGTCATGAGTTATGTTAATCCTTTGATCTTTCAATGTCGACAGTTTTCCCGCGACAGCCCCTAAAATTGCCTTGCTATGGGATTCCAAGTCGTCTAGGTTATACCATATCTCTCCTAAAAGTTTGTTTCTGTAGTTTTGAATCTCCCTGTGTTAAGTTTTGAAGACTGTAGTTAGATTTAACAGTTTTTCTCCCCCCCTCAAAGCTAAATGGTGATTAAAAAAGACGCTATTAGGTGCATTTTACTTTATGAATTCAGTTAAGTAATTATTAATAGGAATATTAATGCAGTGTATGGGATCGGACAATAAGCGTAAACCACTATCAGTGGAGGTTTTAGAAATTCCGAGACGGAAACTACAGCCTAGAAAATGAGCCTCATTGTGTAAGATCTGCAGAATTCGACGAGGAGTTCCTGCAAACCCTTTTAGAACAAAATTTCATTATAACTGTTGAGGTACTAGCAGAGGATAAAGAAGAATGTATCTGAAATTTAAAAAACACCCATTATTATTGCTTATGTTAATTTTCAAAAATAAAAGACGTATCAAATCGCAGTTTTTATGGGACAACACAATATTTAATAGTAACTTCAGAAATATCACTGCATTTTACTAAAGCTTGCTCCAGATAGTTTAAATTTTAAGGGATAGTAAAGGTAATGTTTGATGATCATGCTAATAATGAAGTTCAGTGGCAAAAGTGTAATCCATTAATTGGGATGTTAAAATCTAACAAAATCCGACAATATGCTTAAACTTTAGCATAGATATAATGATCACAAAGATCCCAAAAGTACTGAGAAAGGAACATCCGAAGCTGAAAAATTACTTAACATTAAATATCGTGAAGAGAGCATAAGCATGTTTAACTAGGTTTACAAATTGCTTCATTAGAAGTGATCATTTCATTTTATAAAATTAGACAATGAAGCCGCTCCACCATCAAAATAATAGTAATCATGAAAATAAAAAGTTCCCACCCCCCTCTTAAGTTTTTTGTTACTGCTTTTCCTTTTCTTGCTCCTAATGCAATTTCTCAGTTGGGCAATAATTTGTTTGTTGACTCGATTCTAAATAATTGCACCGCAATCAATCCTTTAACCGAGAACTAGAATGCAAATCTGAAGACAAAGTTATCTTAATGAACAGGGAGGAAAATCCTTGAGTACATTTTATTAATATACATATTGTGATGATCAAAAACTTTTACACATTTCTTTTGCAATATAGAGTTTATATCATGCTTCTATTGAGTTTTTAGGTAAATATTGAAACAAGACGGAATGCTTAAAATGTCTCTAACTTTGATCTTTTCTCATGAATGGTTATTTTTCTATAACCTATATAAGGTATTTCTCCCGCTTTCCTAGCGTGCTTTCGTGGTGTACTGGTTCTGCACGCTGGGCCGTTATTCCAGAGGTTGGATTCCCGTCGAAGGCGGTTGCTAATTTTTTATCTCTCCGGCTTCCAAAAATTCCTAATGTCTCTACAACGTGAATAAAAAAAAGGAGCTGTGACGGAAATCTGTGAGAATTAACAGAGTTTAATTAACCTCTATACTACCCCTCCTATCTCTTGACACAATTATTCTCTCAGACCAAAAAGACATGTAAATAGCATGCGTCATAGTTAAAGGTACGTAGCTGATATAAGCTGTAAGTATCTTGAAGGTTTCGCCACATCGCTGCTGTTAGCTCGTGAGTTGCTAAAGTTAGATAATCGCTGTGCTATCGTAAGTGTCTTACGGAATTGGAGATAGTGTATCCGACCAGGTGATTAGTTTCGAATTTAGGTTTTTTTTTTTTTTTTTTTTTTTATGCAAATAATTTGGATCTTAGCAACCAAGACAAGTAGCATCATCATGAAATTTTGTATAACGATAGGATAAATCGTTTTATTTTGTGTCAGAATTTTAATTTGTAAACCACTAGTAGTGGCTAAATAAATATTTGTATGATCTTAACTTGGCTTATATTTGACAGTTAAATAACTGCAACAGGGTAGCTCGAGAAAGAGTTAAGATGACTCTATTGCTAACCATTAGGTTGAATGGTAGGTCCAAGATTAATTTTACTGTATAGAAATTATAAAGCTTTTCTGGAAAAAAAAACTGAACATTGCTCAAAAAGGTCAAAGCATTATGCCGAATTTTTTAACCATCCACTCCATTATAGATGTCTTTCTCCTTCAATCCCGTACAAACAAATGAGAAAAATATCAAGACTTAAATTTATGTCTCATTTAGATGTAAAGAAAGCCTAGCAGCACTGAACTGGAAACAGAGAAAGTGAGGGTTAAGGGAATGAAAAGTAAGTTTTTTTAAAAAAGAAGGGGAAAAAAAGAGAGGGAGGAGAACGACGCAGAAAATCGGCTTAAAAACAAAAACCTTGCTGAAAGTAATAATAGATTTATTAGCAAGGGCAGCTAAATAATTACGAAATGGAAAACTTAAATTGCCGGGTCGGACATATATTAGGGCAGCTTTCACGAAAAGCCGTGTCGGAGCACAATAAAAAATCCATTAACAAGGAATTTACGGTCTCGCCTTCTATTGCATTACGCAGGTTGAGCTTGTAAAGTCATCTCCTCGGAGACGTGCCTCAGGACACTACCATCAACTCTAGTAATGAGATAAACGACATTTTATACGTGCGTAAGGAAATTTGCCGCCAACAAAACCTCTTCGTCAGTTTTTCTTCCTTTCTTTAATTTCATCTTCCTCTTGTGGATAATTTTAGCGGCAAGTCTCCTCCTTTTCCTTTAATGCTGTTGTTTTTGCATTGGCGGTTTATTTACTTGCAATTTTTTCTTGCACTTTATTCTTCCGCTCAAGGTTGGTGCCTTGTTGAGCTGCTTGAATTTTAAATCTTGCCGCGATTTCATTACCTCGACTAACTGATTTATAAGTTACGTCTCTGAGTGGAGTGCAAAAATAATTTAAAATTAAATTGATTACTCCCGGGATTGCATTTTCCTTCGACTATTTGACCTCGCGCGATTACTTCGCTGCAGAAACTTAAGCGGTATTTAAAAAAAAAGGAAAGGAAAGATAAAAGGAAAGATTCGGATTAATGTTTGTTCTGAGCTTCGGCAAAAGGCTGGGACAAAAACAATTTGTTTCAGCTCCGGGATAAAGGGACTTCCTCCCGTAAATTAATACTCAAGAAATCACTTAGGGGCACTTTATGTTCTCTTCTCGGGTAAAAAATGCTGTAGGGAATCTCGTATCCCGTTTTCATATTTAAAAATTTAGTTTAGAGTTAAAATAATAATATATTTCTATGCCAACTATTTATTTGCTGACCTACTGAAAGTGCACGAGCCGTAAACACTAACTATCAGTAAAGAGCTTTATGAGGGGGAAGCATGCTCATCCATTGCGTATCCCCCTTCCTTCTAGTTTTATCTTTCTCTCTTTTCCTTGCTTTGTCTTTTGTTTTCCCCTCATAAACAAATTTAGAGGTATTTTGCCTTACGAACAGTCCCACAATCTCTACGAACGAAATAACGTTCAGTAATTTAAAATATGAATGTCCATGGACTGCGATCTTTAAATACAATTTTTACTTCTTAATAAATGAATAATATTCATAACTCGTACAAATGAGAAATGTTATCGCTTTACTTTGACGAGGAAGAAATAATACCAGAACTGGTGGTGCCATCTTTTGGCAAAGATGTGAAACATTTTGAAACGACACAACACTTTTAGTAAAAAGGACACGTTGCATATTTTTATTTTGCAACAGCAGAGCTTATCATCAGGTATGAAGAAATCTGAATTCCAGAGAAACGGTGTAGAAAATCTGAAGGAGCAAAAATAGTTCACTCATTGTTATTACGTTTATTGCATTTATATAAACTTCACGCAAGTTTCACGACAGATAGGGAAAAATTAATAATTCTGACATAAAGACCTGTGATTACGGTTATAATAACCCTATTTTCAGCAATAGACCGAAAGCCATTCTTAATAGCAAAATTCTGTAATTATATATATCATACTTAATGTTTATCCTCATTATATGCGCGCTTCTTCACTCGCCTATGTATGGTCTTGTCTTACTGTTCCTGTGTTTGTTGTGTGTATTGATATATCAATTATTTTAAAAGAACCAAAATTCACGCTTACTTAATTTACCGTTTCCAATCACCAGCTCCATCTAATTTTCGAGCCGGACTTTATTTTGGAATTTTTCCATTCCATATTGTTATAAAAATATATCATTCTCATAAAAACGTTTAGAAACATAATAAATTATGGATGACAATTTATGAAAAACAAAAAATATTTGTTCGATGTGCTTTAGGGCCTTGTAGCTCAGGTGCGCAGGTATATACACATCACTCCACTTAATATTTAAACTTAGAGATCCTGCCATGTTTTAACAAATAGAACCCGGTCGTATTTCAGAAAAAATGTTGACAGAGATAACATGATTACCCGATGTTTGACGTTACTTTCCATTTTGTTTTGGATCGTTGCCAAGATTCTTGAATGCTGTGCCCTTTTTATTAATTATGTATGTTATAATAACACAATCCTGTTTTTCACGAAATATACCATATTCCTGAAACTACACCGTAGAAAGCAATGAGGCTTTTAAAACCATAATCTAAATTATATAGGCTAATTAGTTTATGCAGGTGTTAGCAAACTGGTTCTCTTGTGCTGTCCTGTGGAAGAATCTTTCTCTTTTATTGCCTCCGAAGTAAAGAAATAAAAGCTATGGTCTAATGAAAATACCACTGTAAAAGTTATTAATTATCATGAAAACAATATCAGCTACGTCTCTAATGAGTGTTACGCAAATGTCCACATTTTCACGCTCAGCATTAGTGAATGTATGAGAAAAGAAACTTTACATTAAACATGATTTGCAACATTGTTTTAAACTATTAGTAGGCAGTTCGACTCACTTCCTTGATTAGGACGCATTGTAGACATTTTCAAAAACTGTGAATACATATTTCAATGACGGCATGAAATTTTCAGCAATATAATGATAATTAACGAGATTAGAGCTCTAAAATCTCATTTGTAAATATTAGTAATATATGCAATGTAATATATCACCATAAATTTAAACATGGGACGGACAAAGTTTCATATCGATTCGTAGGACCACGAAAATTCATTATTAATGTAATTGACAATTTTCTTAGTGCTAGACCATAGCTGGTAAACATTAATAAGCGATCAAGCTTCACTAAGATGGTTCTAATTATTTTCATTTGAAATAATGAAATTAAAAATTAATGCGGAACAAGCAACTATATACAGTTAACAAGCTATTTTAAGAACAGTAATGTACAGAGACATGGCACAATTTTTAGATGATTTTGCTTTGCTATAAAAAAATCGATTCCTTGAAAATTGTTTTTTAACTGCAGCTATATGTTTGAAAGTATAAGTTACCGTTTGCTACTTGACAGCTTTGTTTTCATGCGAAATGGCGCTTTCAAAGAAGCAATGGAAGGAAAGCTATGTTTGTCCTTCCCGAAGAAAATTACTCGCATCGCGTTATTAAAAGCTCTGTGAACGCTATGGTGTTTCGATACCTAAAGCTACGATAGATAATATAGCCAAAAGAAAAGAAAAAACTTTTGTTTGAAAAAGTTTGGCTTCAAATGGGAAAATTGTTCCAAATACATAACCAGGGGAAAAAACGGAATGTGTCGAATATTGCAAAGGCATGATCTTTAAAGTTAAAAGAAAATCCACCAATTCAAAGGACAGCTGAAAAATCATTAAAATGTTTGTTGTTAACTGTAAATAAAGTGAATAATGCTGATTTGAATCTAATTTGCATCGTCTTTCTCTAAGACATATCGCCCAAAGCAGAACTCACTCCATAATTCTTTATAAGAAACATTTACCCGAACAAAAATACAAACATGTTGTCACAATATATGAATCGTGGGTGTATTTAAATGACTGTAGTAAAAACAGATTAATTTATTATCATCAAAGAGGAGAAAAAAATCTTAAAGCGCGGGTCAAAGAAAGGTTTTCAAAGAGATTTATGAATGTTGTTGGTTTTTCATATTGCAACAAATTTAAAGCAAAACGAGTGGAACAAAATGTTTAATATCAATTTCACATATTGTCAGAAGCATATTTGATATTCAATTTTCAAATATGAAATACCATCTCTTTACCCACAGTGTCATCAATCAGTAAAAGTGTATCAAGACAAAGCTAGCAGCCCCTATGTCAAAATCCACTCTTAATTTCCTGGAAAAAAATGGAACATGAAACGAGTATCCAGTTCATATCCTTAGCACATTATCTGTACTAAATCTCTTGACGTATAACCCCTGGATTTTTGCGCTTTTGAAAAGTGGATAATCCAAGTGTCGGCGTACAACCCTCCTTGGACTTTGGAAAGCTGTTCTGGGGATGGAATAAAATACCTCTTCTGATACTACAAAAGGCCATATTGTCTCGGAAATTACAGTGTAGAAAGATAGTGGAGAATAAAGGTCATCAAATAGAACATTTAAAACACAAAAAGTTTAGGTAAAATATTTCTGTAAATGTAAAGAAAATCGTCTAAAAAAATGTGCGAACAGCTTCTGTATTGGTTTGATTTATTTAATTATGGCAAAGCACACTAGGGCTATCGTCCTAAGGGGAGAGATGCCTTCGTGGAGGACGTTCTAAGGGAAACTGGCTCGTATACACGTTACACATGCAGCTTCTGTCTTAGTAGCTAAAGTAGAAATTTGTTACAACTTTTTCTGTAGCTTTTATTAAAAGTGAAGAGTTTTGTGGCAAAGATATCTGTGTAAATTAGCTTTAATATGAAAAAGTAAAGAGTGAAAACTAATGTGCATAAAATATTAACAATGAAATTTATTGTAAATTGCGCTTAAATGTAAAATAAAACAGGCTTTTTATGTGTAACCTTGATGTACTTCTTTTATTCTTGCATAGTTTTTTTAGATTTAATTTGAAACAGATGTTAATGATAATGTCTCTACATTTTATAACACCATTTTTCAAGTCTTGACTTGCATTTGCAACTATGAGTATTGCGAAGCTTTTATCATTTATATGTTACTTCTTACTTTATTTGTTACTCCACTGATATTTCTAACGTTAAAGAATTACATTTCACCTTGAGAATTTCAAAGACTGGTATATTTCGTTTCAGTATGCAAATACTCTAACAACTTAATAGCATCATTTAATAATGTCATCGCTGATTATTTCAAGTTGTAGCCTATGATCCCTATTTTTAACATTTATTTATATAATAATGGATTTAACTATCTGTTCTTTTACAATAAAGATTCAAAATGGGGATCATTGTGCAGAAATAAGAGTGATATTTTTCTCCTTAGTATTTAATTACTCATTTTCATTTTTTCAGTATAACGACAAAACAATAGAAACTTTAGTAAAATTGCACAAAAGAACGTAGAACATTCAGCTTGATTTTTAAAATTCAAGTTGAGTTATAATTGAGCTGAATATTTCGTCATTCTTAAAAGTGACACTTTATTCAAAGCATAAGCTGCAAAACAAAATATATGTTGATTCAAATAAGAGTAATAATTTCTTAAACTTCAGGATATTTTATTTTTATCAATGTCTAAATATTAGAAGCATTCATTGTCAATGCATTTTTTATTACGATTAACATTTAAATGTTAAACATCGAAATTAAAATAATTATCGCAAGCATAAATTTGCTAGTATGAATATTCATATTTGATATAAAAATTGACTGAAAATAACAATAACGAAGGAAGTTTATCGTTGAAAGTTAGATAAGCATGGAAACGTTCAACACTTTTTGTTAGATAAGAAATCAGTCATGGAAAAAACTCCTATTGGATACTTGATAAGCTGATATTGTGCATTACCAATCGATAACAGTTGTAAGTCTAGTCACACACATAGTTGTCATAAACAGACATCGTCACACGTAAGTAACAAATCTAATTTCTTAATTTGGTTAGTTGAAAATACGCTTTTGTTAACTGTTTACTTAATTTTATTCTTTCGTAAATTGTAAGAAAAATAATTTTATTGGAAATGTTTTGGGATCATTTCTGCATATCACAGAACTAGGTTTTCCTTATAAAAATACTTAGAAAGATGATGATTAATTTATTAACTGGAATTTCCTCCGCAGACGGAACATATAAAAAAATTAAATGTTCTATATTTTTACGAAAAAATATCATGTGATCAAATTTTTCATTGACTGCAAGCTTATATTATTTTATTCAGTTCTTAAATTGACACTACGAATCTACCGCCATCCGGATATATAATATAAAAAATATGGTTGCTGCAATAAAATGAAATATTTGTTCCCTAGCTGCATTACATAAAACTAAGCTGGAGTGCAAAGGGTTAATAAATTTTTTTAACTTTATTTATGATGATTTAAAGCGCTGCATCTGTATTTCATAGTTGAAAGATGAGATTTATCATTTTTTAAAAAATAAATTTATAACTTTTCTAAGCTAAGTTGGCTCCTCTTCTAGTTTTTTCTATGAAGCAACCACCATACTTCCGTCACCGTTGTGCCTGGTTTCAACTTTATTTCAGAAAAAGGGCTCGTGTAGAAGTGATCTAATGGAAAAAGTGCATATCTACATATTGGATAATTTTTCTTTTCTTTATTAAATGAAGGGAAAACTTTCTACGTGGCATTAATTAACAGTGGAATAATATTCCAACAAATTTATTTTCTTTCTTTCTTTCTTTTTCTTTTATATTTTACTATTAGATATTGCTATTTTAAACAGCTCATTTCAGGTACATCATATTTTGCTCTATATCCTGAATTCTAATCTTGTTATGTAGAGAAATTATCTGATAGCGTTATAAAAAATTAGGTGAATGATTTTATGATTTATGGAAATCTTAATTTTTATTTGATTATGAATTATTTATTTTAAGGCTTTAATTTTGGGGAAAAACAGATGCTTCTGGAAATATTATTTAGTTTAAATGAATATTATTTATTTTCCTCTATTTGCAAATCTTGTACAAACTTTTATTCATTGTGAAAGAAGCAGGGAAAGGGAGGCAATTTTTGCCAAGTCATGATTTCGCGCGCCTTGTCCTTTAGAATGTTCGAGAAAGAATTTTCATTGTTAGTTGACCTTAAGAGAGGAAAGTACGTGACGGAAAGGTCAAAGGTTGCTACTTGTCTTTCAATGTAAGTCATTCAGGTTTTTGGCGATTGAGGGTCCGGTTGTTGGCTAAGTGAAGAAGGGCGCGCATGCGCGATCACCCTTATTTCCGCATTCTGGAGTTGAAAACGAAGATTTTGCCATAATTAAGGGGGCGATAAGTGAAGCCATAGTGGGAGCCCGTTTTGGGAAGGAGACGAAGGAAATTCGAGTTGGATACACACTTACTCTGGATTCACTTTTTGGCTCACGCTCTGACTGACTCGCTGATTTTCGGGCTTGCTGGACTTACGGGCTTGCTGGACAAAATGTAATTACGAAGAGAGATGTTTTCCGGCGGGGAGCGGCAAATATGCTCCCCGGCCGCGTTTGGTTAAGAGGCGAGACTCACTCTCGGTCTCACTGATTTTTGGGCTGGCTGGACTAGTGGACGTTGCTCTTGAGAACTGGCTTGAAGGAGATAAATGTAATTGACTACGAGAGATGTTTTCCGGCGGGGAGCGGCAAATATGCTCCCCGGCCGCGTTTTGGGTTAAGAGGCGACTTTTTGACGCACTCACTCTTGGACTCGCTGACTTTCGGGTTTGCTGAACTTGTGGACGTTGCTCTTGAAAACTGGCTTGAAGGAAATTCGAGTTGGATTCTCTCTCTTACTGACTGGCGGGTGGAACTTACTTGGGACGTTACTCGTGAAGCTTGCTCTTGGGATGAGTAAGAACAGGCGAGCCGTAATTGCCTAGAAACAACGTTTCTGACCTGAGGCTGAAAACCCTCTTCATTGCGGCGTGCTGGTAAAGAGGCGAAATTTGAACGAGTTACCTGCGTGTTGACATAGGACTTTCAGGACCAAGCGGATAGCCGTCCTGGGCAGCAGTGCTCCTGTTTCTGTTCGACAGTGGGAATTGGTGCCGACCCTTTTAGAACGAGTAAAGATGAGCCCGGTCCACTTCAAGATGTCCCCTCAAGATAAGTTTTTTTTTTTTTTTTTTTTTTGGTGTGTTTGAACTTTAGGCAAGCTTTTCAAAAACGTCCTTAGCAGTAAAACAACGTCGAATCTAAAATTTAACTCTCAGGCCTTAAATTGTTTCCCTTTCCTTTTTTTAAATTACCAGACAAACCTTAAGTTTTTTTATGAATTTAAATGAAAAGACTCTCAGATGAGGTTAAGATTTTTCTTATTGTGATGTAATTGAATAAACTGATATTTAATCTGGAACCTCTTACAGCATGTTTTCTTTATATATTTAATATGAACTTTTCCTTTATATCTTGTATATGTTTTATGTTTTCGATCCTCTCACGGCGCGGTCCCGGAATGCATTTTTTTTCACAACGCAAAAATGCTGTACACGTTTCACTATACGATCACTACCTTTCACGGCAAGTAGTTTCATATTTAACATTTAACATATAGGAATTTCAGATATAACATGGTACCCTGAAGTAAAGCTATTTAACCTTGGTGTCGAAACTTTCTTCTATATAACATTGGTGCCGTGAAGTAAGATTCATAACATTATTTCCCGGCGTGAACTTAAGCAATTTAACAATCTTTAACGTAATGCAGCTATAGTTATAGTTAAGCTTATAATTGCTTCAGGTGTTAAAACAGAAATAATTTTTCAATATGTTTCGAAATTTTTAAAGGTAAATTATTTTGTTGCATGTTAGACTGTAATCTAAAGCCTTTCAAACTGAATTTTTCTCCTACATCATAAAGTTCCTTTTCTATGCCCCAGAAATATATATATATGTATATATATATGTTGTATGATCTTAAATTCTCTAAGTTCGAAAAAAAGTTATTCTAATACTTGCACAATAGCTGCAAAGTAAGATGATAATAATTTATTTACTAAAGAAATATTGATTATATTATCTCCTAATATTAATTTTAGTAGATGTATCTAAAAAGAGTGAACCCATAGGTAGGAAGTTTAATTCCAAAAATTGTTTTAAAGTAACTTGAATGTAAATTGTTAAAAATGTTTTACGGGGACTTGAAGTAAATCATGAATAACAAAATTTCAATTGGAAAAAGAAATTAAATTAAAAGGAAGCAAAACTTCCTAGCTATGGGTTCACTCCTTTTCTACTAAAATTAATATTAGGAGTTAATATAATCAATATTTTTTAGTAAATATATATATAATTAAGTTTTTTGTTTTTATTTGATTTATTTTATTCTGTTTTGTCGATGCGTGTGTCAGAATAAAGATTTAGAGGCAAAAATTATTACAGAAATCAACCATCCACAGTATTTTTGTCAAATAAATGTAATTACTGGAGGCTTAATAATGTACCTAAATACAATTAGTTGGATTCTGCGTCTTATTGGGGCGGAAATTCAACGGCATACTATAACTGTCAGTTGAAGTTTCAGGCAGTGGTTAGAAGGTTGGAACATAAAGACTCTATGATGCCATTAATTTCAAATCATTGAAGTGACTGCTTAGCAGTGCAGTCTCACCTCCGTTAGCTATGGTGACGAATGGCACAGAATTCTGTTCGACGTTCATCTCGATTCTTTGGAAGTTATCATTGACAAGTTATGATTTGGTGTGGCATTAACATAAATAGCCGATGATCTGAATCACAACTATAATGACTGAATGTTGATGTGTTGACGATGTACTGCTTCCGTTTCATTACCTCAGGTTCCCGGCATTAAAATGGTATTTCCTAGCATTATAACACCTCCCCATGCACTGCTAACATGAGTAGACGTTTTCTATAAAGTACCCAGGTCACTACCTAGCTCAATCCACAGATGTCCTGACAATCAAGAATCCTAGAAACATGCTTTTCCGTGTGAAGGCTCTCCAAAACTTTCGAAATAAGATCAAACTTTGCTCAAGAACTCACTAGATTTTTAGTGTACAGTATCCCAAAACACAAACAGAGCTCTCGTTCAAATAAAACTTAGTTAGCAGCTTGAGTTAACGGCTTCCTCATCCAAAATGGTAATTCTGCTTCTGACTGCACTAGTGTACAAAATTAAGAGACTTTCCATATTATGTCACATTTCTGAAAACTAACTAACAGATTTAAATAAAATTTCATATAAATTATAATTTACAGTAGAGAAAGACATGCATCATTCTAAAGTCATTTTATGTACGCATAATTATCAGTAAAGCTCATAGTGCAGGAATGTCCTAAATCCACACTGTGATGGTTCCCTCTCACTGTGATGGTTTCCTCTCACACGCATAATTATCAGTAAAGCTCATAGTGCAGGAATGTCCTAAATCCACACTGTGATGGTTCCCTCTCACAGCCAGAAAGGTCGCGCAGCGCGACGATATGATGTACAAGAGGTAGCTGAGGAGTTCCTGTGGCAGTCGACAAAACTCCTGCATTAAGGGTGTTTTCAGTCCCGGGAGAGGGTATTGCGAGATGAAATTGTTCTCCCAATAGCGTCTCAGACATGCTGTATAGGGTTACGATCAAGAGATCTGGCTAGCCAATCCATGCGGCGAGTATCGTCACTTTTCAGGTAATCGTAGATGAGCGTTGTCGTCCTTGAACAAGAGCCTAGGACCAACTGCGTTCCCGAACAGTTGAACACATACTCTGATATTTCCTCTCTATATCTCTATATTTCATAGCAGTAAGAAAGCCTCTGTCGAACACATTCGGGGGTGAGCTCCCGTCTAGCATAATGCTTGACCAAACTATTACACCTCAACCCCCGTAATGAGCAGTTTTCTTGATGAGGGAAGAATGGTATAATATTCCAGGATCTCTTCGGATACTAGTACGCCTAGAATCAGTGTCTAGATTAAGTCTCGGCTCATTAGTAAAAAGCAGTGTGCTCCACTGAAGTCTGGTCCAAACAGCATGTTGTCTAAATCATGCTAAACGCGTTTTCATGTATGCTGCAGTGAGCGGGACGAAAGCAGCGAGTCTTCTGTCATACAGCTCTATATCAAGAAGTCTGCGAGAAATTGTAGACAGTGAAACTCGGGTTCTAATGGCAGCGTAAAGCTCACGTTAAAGCTGCGAAGCTGTAGTAGTTCTGTCTCACCACGCCTGAAAGTGCGAAATAGCGATCCTCATTCGTCGTTGTGGAACTTGGTCTAACTTTCCCAGGTCTGAAACTGTTTCCACAAATTGCAGACAACACTGGACGTTACATTAAACTCTGCAGCCACCTACGCTTGTGACTGGCCCAGTCTACAACTGCTCCATCTCATTCCATGATCCGCGCGTTCGTGGTTACTCATTTTACCCGATGCATTATCAAATTTATCCGACTCTTGCGAGAAGCATAAGAAGCATAAGCAATGTCGTGAAAGAGTACCAGCCCGCAAATCGCTGAAAGTCCCTCGTTGTGCTTGTATCCCCTTCACAATCACAGCTCTGCAGACATGCATGTGTACGCTTAAGTATTCGACTCTGAATATTTGCATAATTCTTAGCGCAGCATAATTAGTACCTCTGGTTCAAAACGTTTGGTAAAAATAAACATAATTTGTAAATTATCTTAATTTCGCTCGCGAGTGTAGTTACCTTGTTACTTCACGTACATGACGCGAGTACCTGAAATTAAAATCATTTCCAATGTACTACTTTGTTTAAAGTTCCCTTTCTGCCGCATTTGAAGCGTTTAATTTTATCTGTTAAAAATGTATTTAGTTGTAGAATCATTTTAAAACGTCATATATAGCCGTGGGCATGAAAAAGGCATTTGATGCCATAAGCTGAAAGCAGTCGAAGTAAAAGTAAAAAGAAATGAAAAAGTTTCTGTTCAGATTGCTAGCTCATGCTGAGAGAGTTTGATTAATTTAATAAATAAATTTTATTTTTGACATAAAAATATACGACACGGAGCAAATACATGCATATGTCAAAACGTGTGTTGATTTGTTAGTTTCAGTTTACCTCGAAAAGTAGTAATTCTTCAGTGTTACTGATGTGTAACAAACACTAATAATTGCAACGCATTTAAACCTCGAAGTTTTGCAACAAAACATTCTAAAATATTGTGTAAGCGACAGTAAAGTAAAGAATCCAGAACTGAACCGCTATCTGCGGATAAATAGAAAAGAGATAAAAAAATATAAAGAAAATCAAATGACAAGTACTGCAGAATTACTTCGTATTCAAACAAGTATTGAGTTCACTAAGATTGATTTAGAAAATAACAAGCTGGGATTTCTTTTCATGCTCTCCCCCCCAACATGAAGCAATTTAATAATCTATTAGTTCCGAAATTTTACTCGAGCAATTTCTTCTTTCTGTTCATAAAACGTAGAAAGCATTTTAATCAAACTGTAAATACATAAGCCTTAAATCAAAAAAGGGAAAGAAAAAGAAAGCTTTGAACAAAATTTGTTTAACAAGCTGTCTTCAGCTTGAAGTTGTAATGAATGGAATAAAACAAATTACTCCTTTCAGAGACAAGCAAAGCCATTCCTAATGAAGAGTTAAAGAAACTCATCTCGCATTTTCTCCTTCGAAAAGAATAAGATTAAAAAAGTAAGGGAATTTATTAATATGCCGTTGTATACAATAATAAAAATTTACTTTTTTGGGTTAAAATGTTCAAACACATCAGTAATAATTCAAAGATTTCTAACTCACTTAAAAGAGCTTTATAGCAGAATAAAAATTAGATACCGTGGATTGATTTCAAAATAAGATTCACTAATTACATTTTCGCTCCATTCTTTTTCCTTTCATCTTAGTGTTCTATATTTATTCTACTATCGTCTTAGAATAGCTCGCTAGTTTCATCATTCTTGAGGCGATACATATGTAAAAAAGAAAGAAATGCATAAATTAATTGATGTTGCAAACTGTTGGATAAAATTATAAACATAATCCTCTTAAGATTGTGTTATCATAAGTAGAACGAAACGTTTCTTCATGTCTCATTTGGATTTGCAAGAAATATTAGCTACGCTATACATGAGATATTATTTTTGCAGGAGAAGAATCTTTTAAAAATGCTGTCAGCAACTGTAGTTTTCCTTCTTCTGGTCATCCGTAGTTTTGCAGTTTCTGTACCAGACAGTAAGTACCTTTGATTAATAATTTATGAACATAAATCAGTTTAGACGGCAGTAATAATTGGTATTAAACAAACAGCAAGAAAATCTCGATATCCTGCTGGAATAAGAATTTTATCTTAACGTGATATCATTATTAACCGTGATAATAGCATTGTAATTTTGAAACAAGGATTATTAATAATGTAAAAAATATTATTAATCTCTTAACAAACTCTTTTTATACGCAGGACATCGCCGTTGGAATTATCGAAAGCGCAATAGTCAAAGGATTAACAAACATGGAAATAAAGTGTAGAGCTGTTAAAAGCAATGAATTTTAAATAGCATCGAATTACTTAAAAACTTAAATTTCTCTAAGAACTTCGTAAAGCGTCATGAATAATATGAATAAAATTTATCATCGTCTAGTAGTGATTTCACTAAACAGATGTTTAAAAAAATTTAGTCTGTCCATTTAAATCTCAACAAAAATTATTTGAGGCATTATATGTATGAATATAATATATACACATTAAAGAATAAATTTCTATACATTTCAAATCCTTAAAAAATGGCCTACAAGCGGCTGAGAGATAAACTCTCTGAATACAGATAGTTCGGTCTGCAGTTCAAATCCCGCGAACGGGCTGGCTGTATGAGCATTGTCGTGGTTTCCCCCTGTGTAACGTGTATACAAGCCAGCTTGCCTTATAAAATCCTCTATGAAGACCATTCCTTCCTCTCCTCCTGCAGGTAGATTCTCTCGAGTGCTTTGCTATAATCAAATAAACTAAACCAAACCTTAGGAAAACTAGAAACATTTCAAGAATTCTTGTGACAGCTATTCGAACAAAGTAATAAAGATACTTTAAAATTTTTACTTTTCTGCACCGTTTCACATTACGAGTAATTAATGATATTAATGACAATTTTTAATCAGTCCTTACTTATCATCTATTTTATAAAAAAACCTAACGTGGCGAAATTCAATTCTGTGAAACATTTTAAGCATTTATTCAAAAATTAATTTTAAAAACCTTCTTTCGAAACTTAATTTAAAATGTTCCAGTGATCTGTATACCAGGATTTGAATAATTGAATTACCATGACTTGGTTCTCACAGTCCTCTGAATATTTCCCCTTAAAACATTTATGGAACATGATGGAAACGAGCCTACGGTCCATGAATCCACCCAAATCCATTACAACACAATTTTGGTACGGACTGCATAATTTATGGATGGCTGTTTGCATAATTTTACAGCGGTATATTATTTTCATTGATTCCCCATACTCTCATTGTTATTTGTTACTTAACTGAAAAATTCATACGTTACCAACGAAAATGTTTCAGCTAATGAGATTTTGTAATCTGCCTTTGCCTTCTCGAGTAATGGGCAAATTAAACTTAAGAATAAACGTAACAGTTAATAATATAGTTTAGCGAATGTCTTGTAACAATATTATCTCTTACTTTTATGTGCTAATATATTTTATGTAACTTTGTGATCTATGTCTCCCTGCAATTAAATGCAATGTAAGTTAGGCTAAAATGTATGTAACCAAATCTCATTATAAGATCCTCCCTAAACACTTGCCCTTGAGCAAACGTTGGGGCGAAATAATGAGAAGGATGGCCAAGCAACCATGCAATAATAAAGATGTTCAATTGCATCGTGAATTAAAACAAAGTTTCAAGATAAATACATACATTCGGTTCGTACTTTTAATTTCAATGCATCACTTTATGAATTTAGTATAATTAAAACTTAAATAATTAGTATTTCCATTCACAAATTATTTACTTACTTTCATTTATGTACAATATAGTAGAGAAATTTGCGTTAACTCAAAAATTCTTTGATGTCACTATATGAAGAGATCATAATACGTGATTATATTACATTAAATTTCAAAAATTTAGCAAGTTTATAAAATTATAAACAATTTTGAAATTTTCCTCAGTAGCATGGGATATAATCTTAAAATCTCCTGTTACAGTGCGTAAAATTGTTGGTTTTTCAGGTTAGCTATCGCTTTTTCATTGAGATATAAGCTCAATCTTTACGTCAAACACTTCTTACCATTTATTGACTATAAATCCTCTTATGAAATAATGCAGTCAGAATTACATGCTTGAAAAATATTGTCTTAACACATTCTAATTCATTCTCAATAGCTCTTTCAAAGATACTTATTCAGAAAAATTTCTCAAGGGGCTGAAAATCTGTTTCGAAGATGTCCCGCCAACACAGAGAGAGAGGAGTGTTGTCAGTTGTCACTGTAGAGTTGAAGTGTCATCAGGTTATTTTGAAGAAAGACATGAAAAATGTGCAGTGCCTTCGCCTTGATCCGAACCCGGACCTCTCGAATACGCGGCAAGTGTGCCAGCGTTACTCTACGAAATCATGCAGAAAGGAGATAGAAAATACCTTATATACTCCTACTTTTAAAAGGCGACTGGGGACTAGAGGACTTAGTAACCAAATCCTGGTGGTGAAGAGTCATCATCCACACCCTTTAGTTCGGGAACCACTGTTGTATCATTAGGTTATTTTGAAGCAGGAAGACGTGAAAAAATGCGCACTGTCCTCCCAGGGATCCGAACCTGGACCTCTTGAATACGCGCTGAGTGTGCCACCGTTACACCACGAAGGCATGGAGAAAGGAGGGAGAAAATACCATATAGAGTGTGCTGAATTCCGTGTTCTTTCCATCAGTTATAGACTATATGAGGTATTTCTCCCACCTTCCTGACGTGCCTTTGTAGTGAAGTGGTTCTGCACGCTGGGCCAGTACCCAGAGGTCCGCGGTTCGATTCCCGGCGAAGGCGGTTGCTAATTTTTCATCTTGCCTTCCTCCAATTAACATAATGTCTCTACAACTATTTTCTAAGACCGTTTTTCAAATCATGCTTCATCATTTTATCACCTCTATCCCTCATGTCTCCTGTTCTGCAAACGAGTGGACCAGATGGATCGTGCTAGTAGAGATTAACAAACAACGATAATAACAGCCTAAAATAAGGTAAGAAATAGTATACAATAAGGTAAGAAATAGTATACAAAAAAAAAAAAAAAAAAAAAAAGTTACATAAAAACAACAGCTTACAATAAGGTAAGGAAAATTACTAAAATTTTAATAGCGGTATTTTAATGGACTTTTCATAATGATGTCTCTGTTTGGAACGATGTAAATGATATAGATATTTCCGATCCGAGACTGCGTGCAATAAATTTAACTCTAATTCAGCTGAAATCCTTGAAATTATCATTTTGCTGGGTCTTTAAAATTGTGACCCTACATGAGGTGATTTTATAAGAAAGTTTTTCCGTATATAGTTTTGCTTAAAACTACATATTTTTGCAGAAAAAAAAGTCTCTTCCAGTCTCCTAAAATGTGGCTGTTTTCATTCCAGCGATATTAAGCTTTATATAGCTAATGCTATCAAAAACTGTTTTTTAATGCGAATATTGTCATTTAGTGACAGATTAAGGATTGGAGCTCATAATCAAAAGACGGTTTAAAAGCAAATAAAAGAGATAAATTTGAATAAATTTAAAATAAGATGATTTATTCACAAAAAGGCTTTAAAACCGTTGCATGCAGTCAATTATGTAAATTAGATTAAAATAGATTGCAGAGTCATTACGTTTTATTGAAGAAAGTGGTGTGAAATATATGCAGTGCCCTCGCTGGGACTGGAACTCTGGATCTTTCGCACACGCGTCGAGTATGCATCGAATTTCGAAGGTATGCATCAAGGTATTTTCTCACTCCCGCTTTAAAAGAGCGACTGGGGATTAGGAGACTCCAATCGGCAACTCCTAGCAATTACGAATAATCGTCCACCACCTTTTAGTTCGGGCGCCAATTGTAGCGCCCGAACTAAAAGGTTAGAAGTTTTTGAAGCAGGAGACGTGAAAATGTACAATGCCCTCGCCGGAACTCAAACACTGGACATCTTAATTACGCATCGAGCATGCTTCCAATTATACGCCGAAGGCATGGAAAGGAGGGAGAAAATACCTTATGAGTTAAAAATTAGATAAACATCCAAATTTTTACCCACAGTTTCAAAATATTTTTGTATATTTCAGCACAGTTTTTAGGTCTCGTATTTTTTTCTCTACTTTAAAATACTCTCAGTATGCCAAAGTCGTTACTCTCAAGCAAATTTCAGTAGCTTAAAAATGAAGAGCGTAACCTCTTCGCAAGAAAATTTGTCATAATAATTCACATTAAGCTAAATACTGTTACATAACTTTTCCTTTTCTAATAGCTAAAATATAAGAAAATTTTTAAAAGCACTAAATAATATGTTTTAGAAAGTATTTTATAACTGTTTAAACGACAAGAACTGTTTTGGGAACCTTATATTATGAATGTAATCAATAATAATCATAAAACTGCTGCCTTATGCTCAAAGAAAATATTCTATGATGGAATTCTCAGTGCAGTGTAAAGAGAGTTGACAAAACAGCGTTACAGAAGATTTTTCTTCTTCCAGAGGTAAATTAGATTTGGGTTTCTTTTCACATATGCATTTACATCTTTCTCTCTCTTTATAATATTTTATTTTAACGCATATTTATGTATTTGTTTTGCATACATCTATGAGTGGAATTCCTCCAGACAGACACAAATATAAACTCGAAGTGTAGTGTTAATAAGAAACAAATTACTACCAACCATACGCACAAAATGCCAAATCTTAAACTTATTTTGAACAATACTTAAATTATTACCAGTGTTAATCTATATTTGATTAGAAAACTATATATAAAAATTATCCATGACCTGCTTCGCCATTGGCACTACAGATATGACAAAACACTCAGGTCGTTGTGCCAATAATCTAGTTTTGTGTGGATATTTCCTTTTTTAAACAATATTACAAAAAGAAAGAAATAAACATAAACGCGATACAATGTATACAATATTTACAGTGGATTTGCAGCCCGTTGAACATCATCTGTAGACTTAGACTTTCTATTACGGTCTTATTATGATGTCCCGTTTGGACTTTTACACTTTTCATGATTTCTTTCATCCCTTTGTGACAATAGTAATCATTATAGTATAGAACTGGCAGCTCTGTGGTTCTGTAGTTAATCGGGAAGTGTTTGTCGCGCAATATCTTTGTCTGGTTACTGTCCAGGATATATTCCTTAGCGTCTGCATCTGAAGAATGCTATCTGCATTAGCACCTGACATCTTGTTATAGAAAGTGGTCGAGGTAGGCTGGAAATCTGCCGTGGTTGAGGTAGGCTGATCTCTACCATCAGGAAGAAGTCTATCTTGAGCCTAGATGTTGAAACGCCTGGGAAGATGATGTAGGGGGGAGGATCTGTCTTGCCAGAGCCCTATAGTGTATTGGTGGATCCTGTGCTTGGCAACCTCTTCTGCAAGTTGGATCTCTACATTGACTGACGTGTTTCTGGCGGCTTATTTTAGCCGCCTTATTTTAGCAAGGCTATCTACAAGTTCGTTACCCTTTGTGCCTTGGCGTGCTCCCTAATCAAGTGAGAGTGTGATGCCCGGGTTCCATGTGGAAAGGATGTTCTTGAGCGCAAAGATGTTGTTGCCTTTCTTGTTAAGACTTTTCAGAACACTCATGCTGGCCAAGATGATCGAGATATTGGAAAAGTTTGACTGTCTAGCCCAAAGAGCCACCCGTCTGATTGCTGAGGATTCTGTTTGAAATACAAAAGCTGTGTCAATCAACCGGAAGTACTTCGAAATAATATCTGCTGTAATGAAAGATGACAAAGACTACTCCTACCTTCTCGATGATCTTCAAATCATCTGTGAAAAGTTCTAGACCTTGCTCGCTCTGTAGGCATCTATGCCAAGGGAAATCCTGAGCTGCGGCTGGATGTTATATGCCTTGGTTTTAAGCAATGATTAGGAATTATGATGTCCCCATTTATTTTGACTTCGTCTTGATAACGAGTGATTCTAAATAGGTTCTTATCCGCTAGAGCCTTAAGGTCGAGCGAGATTACTCCTGCGAGACTTTGTACGCTTCCTGCGTATGTGGTGTAGAACGATTTTGTTATTTTCAAGAGGACGGTTCTCCGGATCTGTAGAAGGTTTTGATTAATTCGAACTATATTCTTCATCAAAATTGGAAAATCATATAAAATCACACTTTCCATCCCTCGAAGGTAAAGTTATTTCAGTAGGCATCCTTTTAATCCTGTTTAAACGGTTTAAAATTGTACTAATTTTAATCTTGATTTCTGCAATATGCGGCTCCCATGTGAATTTTTTTCAGCAGGAAAGCGAGGTATTTAAATGTGCCCTGGCATCGGAGTGATATATCTTGCCATTTGGTTCTTGGAGGGTTTTTACCAATTTGTTACCTTTTGGAAAGACTATCATTTTGGTCTTCTCTGCGCTAAATTTTAGTTTACATTTTTTCACTCCCTGCTGTATTTTTATCTCGGGCATTGTGGGGTTTTCGCTCTATGGTCGTCTTATCGCCTCTACTTATGATTAGGATTAAATCATCTGCATGTGCTTGAATCTGAGCGTTGTCTTCAAACACTATGCTTAAATCCGTGTTGGCGATAGGCGTTGTTCCATAGAATAAGACTTACGAATGAGCCCTGCAGTGCTCCTTTGTTATAATTATTCCCTTCATCTCTTTCATAAATTACTTTCTTATTGTTGAGGTAACTTTTGATAAGGTTGGAAGTGTGTTTTGGACATTTTAGATAAATTAGCTGTTGGAGTAAGGCCGGCCGTCAGAGAAGGTTAAATGCCGATGATACATCAAATGAGATCACACAGCAAGTATTCAGTAAGGTTCCTGAAATTAGCAAGTATTCAATAAAGTTCCTTAAATTAGCAAGTATTCAGTAAGGTTCCTGAATACTTACTAATTTAAAGTTATCTTTGCTTTCTAGGTATTGTCTTAAATACGCAGTATCACCTTTGAGTGGCGTGAGTTTACTTGAGTTACTGACTTTTTATCAGTGATACCTAGTATTAAATTATTACGATATTCGAAAATTAGATAAAATAGAGTATAATTAAATAACAATTAACCCCAAAGCCTATGCATGAAAATCATTGATAAAATATTTTACCAGACTAATGTGCAAACTAAGCACGGAAAATATTAAACTTTTTTTTTTTTTTTTTTTAATTTTACTAAGCCGCTATGTAAGTTTTAACTACAGATTTCAAATTCTGTAAGAATGAAAAAATGCGTGTATTGCAGAGTAGAAAGAATTGAATAATTATAAAAATGATCATTTATTAGTATTAAAATGCTTTAGCTTCGTAGTGTTTGTTTAATAGCTATCACATTTTCTTTTGCTCTAGACTTCCTAATAGTAAGCTAGCAAACATTTAAGTTGATTTCTGATATTGCAATGGCCTTTTAACTTCATGAAGCAAGAACTGGGTGGCTCTCAAAGCATTAGTATAGTACTAAATAATAAAAGCGCTCTGAATGATAGCGGATTTCGTTAGTTTTATTAAATATTTCATGATTAACAGTAGACTACATTAGTTACATCAAATATTTTATAAAATTGTAATGCAGAACCATTTAACTTAAAACAATTAAAAATACCTATCTCCTCCTTTACGAACCCTTCAGCACTTGCTTGGTTATGAAGTCGAAAATTAAATAAGTATCAAGAAATCAATTTATGATATTAAGTAATAAAAGTGATATAACTAATATAAAATTCTGATTAACTGCCAAAGTTGAAATTTTGAAGCTGCATTAAATATTCCAAAAGTCCCTCCTCAGAACTAATCAATTTTATTAGCAAACAATAAAGCACTTGAAATGAAATCTCACTTTTTATGGAAAAAAAAATTTATTTGGACATCTAGTAATATATAAAAATCAAGTAAAATCAGCAAAACATAAGAAGATTAAGATTGCAAAATATGAGAAAAATTCACGGATAGCTCATTAAAAATTTATTTCACGTGTCAATGAATATATATTCATTTCTTCTGAAGAATTATTTGAATATATCTTGGTGCACAAAGTTAAAGGAAAATTTAAGAAATGCTAATTCAAGCATAGTTTTGGATGAAAAACTCAGTCAAAGTAAGCCTCTCTCAGTCAAAGTAAGCCTCTACACTATTTAAGTATACAAGTTCATGCGCACACGTATTATTTATTATAAGGCAGTACCCCAAGAGAAAATATATACCTGCGCTTCTATTAGCTTGTAAATTATGCAAATAAATAAAAAATGAGTAAGTTACAAAACCCTACTAATATATAGTCTCGCTCTATGTAAGTTTATGAATTAGTAAAGATTTACATACTGCCAAATACAATTTTTCCCCTTTGCGTGAACATAGTGTTTATTGAAAGCTTTCATAAACTGAAATGGCGTAAAACGAAAAAGCAAGCATATATTATTAAAAAAATAGAGTGTTTCCAGGTCTCTAGGAAAGCTTCTGAGAATACCAAATAAATTTAAAATCTAAATGAAACGAAACGGAAGAATGTTATGTTAAATATACAACCTATTTAATATATATAGTATAAATATGTATAATTTAATTCCATGGACAATGTAGCGCATTTTCTAAAACTAGGAAGCGCAGTGTGATTCTTCGAATGCATTAAATGTAGTCGTCGGATATTCAGACTGGGAAGGATAAAGGAGACTAGGACATAAGGAGAAAAATGAAAAATCATTGATTAATATCTTATCTTCATTGCGTCTGAATTCCTGTATCTGCGTATTCCAAAAGAGGAAACCCACGTTAATACTCTCCTCTGTGCATGTGAGTAGTTTAGAATGCTGTTCCAAACTATTCACAGCACACCAAATACTATTCACAACTAACACCAAACGCATTTTCGCCATCTCACAGTTTGTCCTAAGTAGTTGAAAAAATGCTTCAAAACTTCCCTAAATCTGCAAGTTCTATGTCAATCAAACCTTAATGTTCGTAATTTTGATACGATCTCTTAAGGTAACATGTATAATCGTGGTCGGATTTCTTCCATTTATTAAAAATGCACTAGTGTAAAAACCTTATCAGATCTAAGGATGCGAAACGCGGTAAAAACTTTTCCAAGAACCACATTCCTTCCAGGAGTATTACGGAAGACTTTCTAAGAGTATAATTATACAGACACAGAAGCTTCCTCTGATTATTGACTTAGACGAAACAGGGCTTCCTGTACAATCTTTTCTTCAGCACATTATAAAATATTGTGAGTAAGTGAGCAAAATAGATCGTTGAAAGCAATTGCGGGGAGGAACATGCCGTTTGAATTAGTTCCGGAAGCAACGCATTTCTCGAAACTTCCTTGTTGGTTTCGCTTCCCTAGGTCTGAGAAGACCATGAATCTTTCGTAAAAGCAAAGTTACATAAAGGAGAATATTGTGTATTATAGCTCAGGAATGTCATTAAAACGAATGTCAGTTGGGACGAATGACTGGTAATAGGTGCTGCTGAATGCCTTCAGAGGTTAAATCATTTCACAGAACATCACAGTGTATGGAAGAAATGCACGTTATGTAAAATGTATGAAATTAGCAACAACAAACAAAAAAAAAAAAAAAAAAAAAAAAAAAAAAAAAAAAAAAAACCTAAATTTACGTACATTTATATAAAAGTATGCCGATTCCAAGGACACTTACAAAGTCTCTTATTCAGAAGAAAAAAAAATATCGAAACATTTTAAAATAAATGCATGAAATAAATGCACAGAATGCCTGTGAAAGGCTCAGTTGTCACGGCAACAGTTTACTTATCTGAGAATAAATTATGATAGATAGCCTCAATGGTCTATAGATTTTACAAAAGAAATTCTGCAACTGGCCACAGGTACACTGGTAAAGTTCTGTAATCGAAGCAAAACTTTACAATGGTCTGTAGCTCCAACATTTCCAGATCCCAGTACTTTTGAATATGTTCGTAATGTCTTCAGGATGTCAAGATTTAGCCAACCCATCTGCTCCAGGAATTCATATTTACGAGCCTAGAAAATTTGGTTTTAATCCTAACTGGCTAAATTCGAGATATAAGTTATTCTGTGTAAATATATTACCTGCATAAGGGTTCAGGATGATAATATAATTAACAAACTATTGATGTCCAAGATAATGAAAGTATCACAGTTTATTTGTAGTCACGCATGCATGTCCTATATAAATTTTTACTGTCAAAATCTCCGATACGTAAGTAATATGATATGTCTGTGATAAAATTTCTATAGAAATGAAGAATTTTTTTAGTACTTAACAAGTAAAAGTGAATTTCTAAATTTCCTTTAATTTTATGCATTGTACAAAATGAGCCCAAGGGGATTAGTTGGTAGCAGGAATCCATGAAAATAAATTATCATTAAAAGATTTTCTTTTCGTTTCTTTCTTTTTTTATTTTGAACTAAGACTTGAAATCATTACAATCAATATTTTTTGTATCATCTGCAGAAAACAGCCTACACGTACAACCAGATCCGGATTTGGAAAAATATTTGAGAGAAGCACTTGAAAACTTTCGAGAGCAGATGAAATCCGGGATTCCATCTATCAATATGCCGGTTCTAGATCCCCTGCATTTGCAAAATCTAGACATAAACGTCCATGAAAATCTCGCAACTATGACATTAAAAATTAAGGAGGTAAGAAATAATAATGTTATGCAGTACATTCTCTTAAAGCAATTCTATTCGACACTGTAAATTCAGCAGTTACTTGCTGAAAACATAGGTTAAGTTAGCATGTGTATTGATTACGCTTGTTATATTTTTAACATGTGCCTATTCTAAATTTAAATTGTTCTTTCAGAGCATAAAATTGAAAAGTAAAGTACATATGACTTAGCGTAAGCAACGAAATAAAAAAAATTTCTCCGCTGTCCATAATTAAGAGCGTTTAAGTATGATTTTAAAAACCACCTTTGCACCCAGATTCAGTATCTCGAAAAATATTAACGACGTAGAATATATTGCGCTATTTGCAAACTGCTTGCGTTCCATGTATGTATCCATTGAATGTAAATATCGCATAATGAAAGAAATAATTTCCTTTTTTTGGGGAGTAAAAAACATTAAAATCCTCTGAAATTCATAGAAAAATGCAGTGCAGAGAGAACTGTTCAATGCAGAGAGAACTGTAGTATGCACATAATGGGAAATGTTAACAGTTTTTTCTTTACAGTATACTATATTGATGTACTGATGGATAGAGGAAGTATGCAATTAAGCAAGATACGAAAGCTTGATGCGAAAGCAGTAAATCATCCTGATAAACAGATATACGATGATTACTGATTCAGTTGAAAACAAATCTACCATCTATTAGAACCGTCGAGTCATTGTCGAGAAGTTAGAATTTTCAAGCCTTCTATAATCATGACTCATACATACAAGACAAACTCTGGCCAGAGGACAAAAGTATATAAACTTCCTTAAGTATTACGGATACAGCTATTTATCCTTAATATAATGGAACAGGCTATTCAATAGGTAAGTTACAAAGAACAGTGCAGAACATTACACCGTACTAAGTACTATAATTAATTCAGTTCAAGATATTTCATTGTTTGAGTAAAGTTTCAGAAAAGTGAAGTCAAGCATCTTTAAGACAAACGTCGCATAATATGTGAATATTATTCTTCCTTGTAAAATGTTCCAACCCTGATTAATATATTATTTACAATCATTAAAAGGTATCATTAATCAGGTACTATTTTTCAGTTATTCAATATAGAAATATTTCTTTGTACCATATCTTTCTCCAATCTAAATTTAATCAGAGGGTTGATGTAAATATTAATGTTAGTAATAATTTCATTATATTCTTTATCAAGTTTCATACGTTTTGAAATCAACGCATGTTCATCTGAAAGGATTCAAGGTTTACTACTGATTTAAATATTGTAGTTCACAAAACGTGAAATGAACGCCAATTTAGAGTCTAAATTTTTCTGTAGTATAATTATTCTGTTTTAAGAAATAATTCATGATCGAATTTGAAATGTTACAATAAAAAATATTATTTTTAAAATTCAAATTTTAATTTCATGAAAATTGTAAAAATTTGCGTAAAGTTTTATTTTTTATTATTAAAATATAAGAATATACTCTGATGTGCAATAGTGGATAGTGACAAATAACTGGTGGCAAAAAGAACAGTGGCAAACAGAATAACTGGTGCAAAAAGAATAACTGGCATTCATTGATAATTTTTTTCACTTATAGCACTGCTTCTTATGAAAACCTTTATGTCAATAAGGGATAATTTAATTTTAAAATTAGTTATATTCCTGATTCAGTTGGACAAATACGTAAGTTAACAGATAAAACAAATTTGCATATAAATGAGGTCTCCTAAAATCTAGTCTAGCAACTATACCTCAAACATATCAGAAAGGAATTTCAGGGCAAACTGCAAAATTCCTTTGACATCCATGATTATAACAAATGCCTCACTTTGTTTTTGGGGATAATAATAACTTTTTCTGAGCTATATAATTCCTCTCCATGGGATATTATACTTTAAAAAATGTTTTAGTCCCTTAATTTGCTTAGTATGGTAGTATTTATCCCATTGCGTAGGTGGTACACTGTAACATCTGTACAGAGTTAACTTAAGAGCATTTGGGGTACGTTTGAAGCAGATATTTAGAATTTGGTGCCTGTGCACCGCAGTATATGCTGTGGAGAATCTGGGGTGCTTTCACTTTTTGTGTACTGTAGGAAAATTTCGATACCATCCACAAAAGCCACTTACTTCAGACATCTAGTGCTAAGTCTCATAAAGATGGTCACGTTGTTTCTTCCGAAGTTTAAATATAAAAATTCAGTTCATGATATGTTATAAAAGCAGAGCTAATAGTATTAATTTTGGTTTTTACTAAAGGAAGATTTCTATTATCTGTGGAAATAGTGGACCTTCTCGTGACACCAGGCAGTTTCTATGTGTGTGCCCTTTCGTTGTCTGAAGTGACACCATATGAAGGAATCTATTACAAGGTTTTTTTTTTTTTTTTTTAAATTTTCGTGGAAGTCACTCAAGAAATTACCAATGTTAATCAAGTAAAAATTATAATGGAAGAAGCTTAATGGCAAAAGCATCTGCTTGAAAAAGCAATTTTGTTTCAGAAATTTTGAATATTTTTAATGTTATCGGTGACTATGGTTTCGTAACTAACTAATGGAAGCAGACGACAATCATCTCTCTTTAAATGCAAATAAAGATGATAGAAACTGTCAGAACTAGCAAACCCATTTTTATCATCGCTTCCTCTGGGAAATTATTTTAAAGATAAAAAAAGTTTAGTCTAAGCTAGACACTGGTAAATTTTAACTTGATACACTGCGGAAAGTTTGGATTTCTTCCGCGAAGAAGTACCACCAGTGCTCTTTTATGTTTTATTATTTATATTTACGAAGGTTTTATTTATAATGGATTTCAGTCGCAACTTTCGTAGACTCTAAGTATGCTTTTAATAAAATGCAAAGCAAGTTTTATATCAGAGTTTGAAGATTGTAATGAGAGAGGAAGTCCGTAGATGAATGAGAAATTGTTTAGTCAGTTCTATATTGAAGTCAGAGTAAATAATTAATTCTCTGGTATCGAAGTTGTTTTATATACGTGCTGCCCAAGATCTGTCGTCACACCATTAATTTTCAGTGTTGCACTATATGATATTTTTAGAATACCACCCATAGCTTCTGGGGCTGATTCTTGAATCTAAATTATGAAGAATGCTCTGGTGCCATACTTGTTAACCATGCTGTAGCGTTTTGAAACTCGCTCGTACACTGCTGGCCTTTAAAACTGCTATATCATGAAGGAAGCAGCCGATCAACATGTAATTTTTCTAACAGGTAGAGCAGGAAAATGATTAGCAATGTAGAGCACAGGAAAATAAAGGACACCTACAGCGCCACCTAGAACAAAGCTAATAACAATACGGAAAAGAGCAATTTTCCTTAATGTTATCGTTGTTTCCTCATTGCTTGTTTTGTAATACTTAGCTGGAGCTTAACTCAGCTAGCTTACTTTGTGAGTCTAACTAGTACTACGCGTATTCTGTGGGTTAATTTTCAACACTAGAATTATTCATCTTCTTCATACAAACAGACACAAATGAACTATAACGTGCTTTGTGGTTTGTTATCCTAAAATAAGTTCGACGTTAGAAGACTGTTTAGGAAATTATCCCTAAGCCTTGAAGTAGGGCAAAGTCATAAGAAGGGTATAAAGAACCTTAATTGATTGAAATGAAAGTTCACAGATGGCACCAATTCTTACTTACAAAAGCCAACACTTTTGGCTTAACTCAAAAGATAAGTAATAACTTAAAATTAAATTAAGTTAGCCTAACGGCTTCACAGGTTAATTACGGCCCAATTGCCCAATTATGGCCAAGTTGAAAGTCGACGCAAACAAGCCTAATGGCAAGAAGCGCTCAACGCCACAGAAATCTAATCCCTGGTAAAGAACGATAACAACGTGGTCTGATTTCTACTTCCATAACCTTCCCTTTCTACTTCATTTGAACATGCGTGCTAAATCACTTACATTCTGTCAAGAAAGTCTGAGTTGAAAGCAAGGGCGATAGTAAAGGCTGCTTAAACATAAATTAATTGTTAAATAAATTGAATAAATCCTCCCTAAATTAAAAATTTATTCTATCAGACTACTTATGAGGGTTAAACGAAAGTGATACAACACAGAAATATCAGGCACCTTGACTTGGCTGGAAACTCTTGCTACACTGTTTCTAATTACAATGTCTGATTCATGCTAACCAGAGGCTACAGTTACTCAGAATTTGTAAACTTACCAAGCAAAATCTATCATACGACTCTGAGTCTGACGGGAAACAACGGTTACTCGTCAGGAGAGCATTTCCGTGACAAGCAGGCAGCGTTAACGCCAAACCTCTCATACGAGTTACGAGCTCTTTTCCTAACTTTCCAATAGAACTGCTCGCTACTGAAATCTACATAAATTTTGGAATGAGCAAACCTCGTGGCGAAATGAAGCAAAAGAAAAGATGTAAATTAAATAAAAATAATTAGTGGAACTTGAACATAATGCCGCAGTTTGACTAAACGTGTAGCGTAAGCACGAACGAGAAGATGGAATGTACAGCAGCATGTGCCCTAGTTTGATTATGAGAGAATAATAGAGTGCTTTAGTTGAAGATTGTTACACCGAAAAGCTGCTGCACATGTTAATTGAAGTCCTCAGACTATCATATGAATACGGAATTAATTGGTCTAGGAAGGAAGGAAGAAGCGACACGCACATTCACACTTAGATGGACCTTGATGTCCCAGTGCCTGAGAGGACAAGCATCTTGTGTGATTAACACCTATGTGGAACGTAGAACGACATCAAGGAAACTAGCACCATACGTTATATGACGACAAGAAGTGTCTCTATGCATGATAAGATTTCGTCTTGAGGATCCCACAGAATTTCCTCATTGTGAAAATTGTTTTTGTACTTTAATGGTACAGCACAGGCTTCTGCTGCTATAGCGAAGCTTTCAACAATGTGCATAGAAGCCTGAATGATATGGCATAGCCTTGTTAGACAAGTCCATCATTATCATGTAATATCACAATGAAGGATGCGCGTACGGCGCTTCCGGGAGCTGCTTGTTGGAATCTTGCCTTATTAATCATCATAATTGCGACTGAATACGGCCGTTGATCGGGTCGCATACGCATGTCCGGCAAATTAATCAACCAGCGTTGCATTTTTAGTGTATTAAGGCTTAGAATTTTATCCAATTAAGAAGTACTATAGAACTACCTTCTAATAGTACAATGCGAGAAAACTCATCGAACAAAGTCAAACGTTTCCTTGATACATAAAGTTTAAGGTTTCGCCTTGCCCGGTACGTGCATCGGATTTTTTTCTATTTAATACATCTGGATTATGAAGTCACATACTCTGCACAGTACAGATTATCAGCGGCTGTAGCAAATGAATTCTGGCAACGATAGAGCAAGAATTATTCTAATTCATGGTGGCCAGATTTGGAGTTCATTTAGTTTTCCAACATACCTGAAATCTTAATGGCCTTACTGGTGCTAGAGTTTTAATGGCTGGCAGTATATACATAGCATATACAAATCGGTTTATGACAGCTAGGTTTGGAGGGAGGCAATAACAGATACTCAAGTTGAGAGAAGACGAAAAAGGAAAAATTCAGCTATGCTTGGAATTTCCTGAAACTTCCGCTGATTCCATGAAATTAGAGCTGGAAGTAATACCAAGTACAACCCATATTGCAACCAGGAATCTTGACTTAAAAACATTTAAATTTATTTTTACCTGAAGCAAACATCTCACGTAACAGTTAGTTTCAACATTTTCAGCAAACTGAAATATAGTACGTCATTGATTATTTTGTGCATTCTGATCCCCGTCAGATCTCTTTGGAAGGTCGGATTAATTTGATCATCCCCGACTGTAAAAGAAGATCCAAATTTTTAAGTAAATTATACACATTAAATTGTACAGTCGTATATTAGTTAATTTTTTAATTCCAGCGCTATAGTGAGATATTTTATCGAACTCAATGAAGTTTTCCTTGTTCCCCTATCTCCAAATTCAAGTGTTGATGCCATACAATAGTTTCTATAACTCGTTGCCTTCCCTTAGTTAGTAGACATATTTACATATTAAATCAATTTCATGGTGGTGTAGTGTGAAGTGTATTTTAATTATGGCAAAGCACACTAGGGCTATCTGCCTAAGAGGAGGGACGCCTTCGTGGAGGACTTTTTAAGGGGAACTGGCTCGTATACACGTTACACATGGGGAAAACCACAAAAACACCCATGCAGCCAGCCCGTTCGCGGGATTCGAACCTCGGACCGAACTACCAGTGTTCAGCGACTTTACCGCTCGGCCGCTGGTGGGCCAATTTCATGGTGGAAACTCTGAAGGTTTTATATAAATCGGTGGACAAAGGCATCTTCTTGCAGCGGTGCAGTGCTCACTTAGCAATTATGGTAATGGGATAGTCAATAATTTGTCTCAATTTTCATTAAATCTGATCCAAAAGATTTGTTTTAGTATCACAATGTATGGATGTTTAAGAAAGATCAACAGAGAGGCCCCCACATCACTGGTAGAAATCGTTTTGTAAACAATGCCTTCATTTTTTGCTTTTAACGTGAGCTGGATGATTTAGAATATTTTATCACGGTCCCTTACAACTTTAGTACATTTTTAGCCAAAGAAAGAATGGCTTATTTAGTCGCTCAAACCGACCTGCACAGATTCAGTTCAAGACACTGTTATCTTTGATCTAAACAATTTACTGCTATAAAAAGCATTTTATTTTTGAACCTCAAATTTTGAATAAAACGCTATCGATTTCGAGAGCTATGAGGCACAGCTCCCTCTTCCTTGGAAGAAAAAAATGTTTCGCGAGATAGAAGTCACAAAAATTTTAATATCGAAGGCAATGAAGAAGTAAAGCAAACAGTAAAGTAGCATTATATGTCAAAGAAAATAGTAAGGAATAAAAAACTTACAATTCTAAAAGCTTTCAGAAGGACTGGATTAAAATTTATGTCATTAATTAAAGAAGATATGTTTTAATTTGAAAAATTTCAAAGAAATCCATCTTCGAGCTAAAGAAGCTTTACGGATAATTTTTGCAAAACCAAAGTCAAAACAGTGATTACGTGTCCGACTATGACTAACTTTAGAAGATTTGTTTATTTCTCCGTTTCGAATGTAAAATTCCTGTACGTTGACCCGAAATTTTAAAACTCGTTTAGTCTGGCTGACGTATGACATACCACATATATAAGATATGGCGTAAATTTCACAAGAATTAAAATCAGAGATGGAATCTTTAAAGTGAAACGTCGAATTTTAGTAATATACTAGAAAGCTGACATGAAAGTTGAACTCTTGAAGAATTCTAGCCATTTTATAACTGATAGAAGAATGAAATCGTGTAATGGCAAGATTATAATGACTATTTTTAATGTGCTCTTTTAATGGCTACAGAAAAATGTTTTAAAGGCATTACCAACAAGTGTAATCAGGCATTATCAGCGACTGTGGAAGAAAATTTCAATCAAAGAATCCTCTGTCATTAGTAACAGATACAATAGCAACTCGCTGCTCTTGACAGAGGATTTTTTTCCCTTCAGTTATTGATAAAGGCCTATGAAAAATTTTTCGTTTCGTCATCAAAAAGGCATTCCGCTATTAGAAATAACCGTAATAATCTTACCGTTATTCCATTCCATCCTTCTTTCAGTTCAAAAATCGCTCAGATTGTCCAGTATTTCAACATTCAAGTAATTTTCTCATGTGTCAGTAAAAGTCTGTGTTCGATTCTTTGAGATCCCATCTCCGGCTTTAATTCTTGTAGAATTTATAACATATCTTGTAAATGTTTATCGTCAAACGTGATCCTCGATAGCTAATTGCAGTTGGACACGTTAATCACAATTTCAACTTTAGTTTTGAAAGATTATCCCTAAAGCTTCTTTATTTGGTGAAATGCATTTTCTTGAAGCTTTCCATTTCCACAAAAATTAATTTTCTTCAGTCAATGACATTAGTTCCAAACCAATCTATCCGACCACTTTCCAGAGTTCTGAAATCTTAGTTTTTTTTCAGGTATCGTTACTAGTTTCCTCAAAAGATTGCTTTCAGTATAAAAACGGTTACTGCTCCTCCCATTTTACTTCTGAAGAAGAAGGAACTGCTTCTTTTGTCCTCAAAATTGATAAAAGTTTTATTCAAAAACCTATTCCAAACTAAGATTGCATTTTTTTGGCAGAATTTTAAATTAATGTGAATTTGTTTCTTAAAGGCTAACTTTTTGCGGTTTATTTGTTTTTATTCGATTGCGGAGAGCATGCCTAAACTATTTGAATAAGGTAGTAATATGCCTTCGGGATGGTCATTCTAAGAGAAATTCCTGGCATTCACATTGCACATGAAGAGAACTAGGAAAACATGCATGCTGCCAGCTCTTTGATCGAGATGAAGACCATGTCGAACTGAAAATGTTCATGCCTCCCTACTTGGATGTATCTTCCCCTCTCTTACTTGTATGAATGTAAATGAAAGTACTTCAACATTTCCTCTGTTTCATAAATAATTTTGTGGCTTTCTTTGCTGATACCCATTATTTTGAATCCTAACCCCTTCTCAATATGCATGATTCAAACTATATTAAAGCTGCACATTTTCAAAACTATTAATAATTTACAAACAAAGACGAAGCTTATGCGTTATGGAGAGCAAAAATTATTAAAATGTGCGTAGGAATCACAAAAATGCGTAAACGAGTCATGTTATTAGAGAAGGTTATTTCTGCCTTACCCTTTGATATGAATGATAAAAAAATTACAACAGTAGTTCTCGTATTCTTACTAGTTACTTTTGTCCTCAGTTTCAAATAAAAGGAAAAAAGTTGAAATAATATAACAGATCGTAAAATCATTATTTTCAAATAATATGAAATAAATTATAAATCGGAATAATAGAATGAAATTAGAAGTTAAAATCCATTTTGTTCTTCAATATAAAAGAATGTGCGTTGTGAACAAGTGGCTATATAAAGGAGCCGTTCAGTAATTAATTCCTATATTCTTATGCACATGCAAATAAATATCAATATAAAAATATGAGATAAAGGAAGTAGTCAATACCTAGTAATTTCTGAAATATAAAAAGAAGCTTTCGATTATTGTTTTGACAATAGAGAAGGCATACATAAGCTGAAATTTAAATATTTTCATAAAAAATTTCATGAATTTTCCAGTTTTATAATTACCTTATTTTAATTTACTGAAATCTAATATATTTCTTCTCATTTTCTTGAAATGTAATCGAATCATTGTCCAATAAAACGAAATTTTATAACACATATTGGTGAAAAATCATAAATATTGGTAAATCTCCTCAAGTCCAGAGAAATATACTATTATTCATGAAATTTGTTCATAAACCAATTTCAACTTTTATTTGTTTTCAGATAACCGTGACAGACTTATCTACGTTTCAAGTTCCTCATATATATCCAGATCTCGAAAGCTTCTTTTTAGAAGTGAATCTTACACTTCCTCAAGTGAGTTCATGGGGAAAGTACTATCTGGACGGAAAGCTCTTGAAAATATTTCCACTCCGAGGCGATGGAAATTTTAAGATAAATCTAACTGTGGCTGAAATAGGTGGAGTAGGACAACTCAAGTTTGTTAATAAAACTTTGCTGATGCAAAAACTGGAATTGGATTTGACCTGGAAGAAATTGGATATATTCTTGGAAAATTTTCTTGGAGGAGGAAAATTTGCAGAAGTTTTGCAAAGAATGCTTCCAGCAGTTGGCAAAAGTGTCTTTGACAACTTTAAACCAGATATTTTAAGAATGATGAACACTGCTTTGATGGATGCAGTAAATAAGGAGTTAAAGAAGCCTGAGGTTAAAAAGATTATTGAAGGCATACTACCAGATATGGAATCTGGTGATTAGTGATCACTATTCATACAATATAAGTTATTATTAAAAGTGAAATTTTGAGTCATTCTCATTAAAATAAATTGTGTACTCAAAAATGTTTCATAATAAATGCTATCGAACATATAGGTATGTCACTTTTTCTGGAGGCATTTCATTGTACTGCAAATTCTTCATGGCTCATTGTAAAAAAGCACCCTGGTAAAAAGCATAAGACCAATAATTACGTTGTCGACAATTTTGATTTTTGCAAAGGCGGGGGGTGGGCTCTGACAGAACAATACTTTTTGGAAATATTCTACAGCAGGGGCTCTCAGCCTTTTTGCCCCATGCACGCTTTTCACTGCTGTTAAACGACCATTTTCACCCTCTTCTTTCCCAAACTCGACAAATACATTTACGTTTATATAAATTTAGACTACTTTTTAATGAGTTTTGCAAATCAAACAGGAAAAATGCATCAAATGTTGATAAATATCCAAATTAGAATAAAAACATTTTAGTTTGTAGAAATAAAAGTAGTATAGTAGAACTAAATGCTTAACAGGGAATCAAAAGGCTTTCCGCATCCCCCTTCCTGAAACTGTGAGAGGTTTTCATGTTGAAAACTTCTGCTCTATTCAGTTATTTAATTATTTTCTCACAAATGCTAGTTATTTTCGGAAGCGGTAACATTAGGTATGTAACTGCTATGAGAAGTTTTACTGTATTAAATTCAGAAATTAAAGTTATCATTCAGTACAACTGTCATGTTATGCAATTCTGAAAATTAGTGTTTCATGAAAACTAATAAGTAGCAACACATTCGTCTGTAAAAATTAAGAAAACTTGCATATTATGTTAAACTTCTGAAAATTAAGGGACAAATTATAATGAAATTTGGTACGAATATACGTTTATAACAGAGAAAGACATGCAGTGTTCCCAATTTTATGCACGCATGATAGCAATGATGAACATGAATGTCCAAAATCTACGTTATGATATTGAACTGAAAATAAGTCTAATATGAGGTATGGTCTCTTCTCATAGCCAGACATGTCGTGCAGCGTGACGTTATATTAAACAGGAGGCGACTGAGGAGTCCTTGTTGCAGTCGATGCAACAAAGCAATTTTCAATTTCGAGGTGTTTCTCTGAGAGAGGAATGGTATCATGTTCCAGGCTCTCTCCAGATACAGATACGCTGAGAATCATTGTCCAGGCTAAATCTCGACTTATCCGTTAAAGGAACGGTGTTCTACAGAACTCTGGTCCAAGGGGCATATTGTCTGCACCATGCTAAACGAGCTCTCTTGTGCTCTGCAGTGAGCAGGGCGCAAACAGCTGATCACCCTATCTCATGGAGCTTTCGGGGCAAATGTAGATCCTGAAACTCTGGTCCCAGTGTCAGCATACAACTCCCGTGTGATCTGTGATGCTGTAGCAGTCCTGCATCGCCGCGTTGAAAGTGCCAAGTTACGATCCTCATTTCGTCCTTGTTCGATCTTCTCAATATTGATCAAGGGACCTGAAACTGTTTCCATAAATTACATAAGGCGCTAGACGTTACAAATGAGCTCAGTAACCTGCGATTCGGACGGGCCTCCCAATTTACCAGCGGCTCCATCTCATTCCGTAATCCATCTGTTTACGGCTACTCATTTTATTCGATACCTTATCAAATTTACCCAACTCTTCATGGAGAATGTCGTGAAAGAGTACGAGCAGACGAATCGCCCAAAACACATCCTGCGCTTATACCCTCTCCACAAACGCAGCTTCGCAAACACGCCTGTGTATGCTTACATATTCGACTCTTAATATTTCCATAATTGTTCTGCGGCATAATCAGTATCTTTTGTTCAGTTCTTTTCGTAAAAACAATCATAATTTGCAAATTCTCTTAATTTAGCACACGAGTGTATTTGATTAAGGCCACATATTTCAAGTACAATCAAACTAAAAATAATTTGTAAATACAGATTTTTCGGTGAATTGAAAGAAATCTAGTTTGAATTTTCATTTTCAAAATTTTTGTTAAATTTCATGTCATTGTTGCACCAGTAAGACAGCTTAAATTTAATCATCAAGTCTTGACGCAATGATAATAGCACTTTCGGGTACAATTACTAAATTTCCGTTATATTTAAACGTTGGTATGATTATTGCGTTTCACGGTGGCTGTATATAACTGATTATAGTAATAGATTAAAAATTTGACAATAGTAATTCTTTACTCCAGTAACAGTGCACCGTTTTGTTTAAAAATGCCCCTTTTCCATGAAAAATCAGATTATTTCTCAAAAGAGGTGGGGGATGCGTATGTTTAATGGCAATTTCGAATAAAGCGATGGTTAAATTACACAAAATAACCATCAGTTTCACAGGAAGTGTTTTGATTCATAGCAGTCGAATTAAAACGTAAATCTGAGATTCAGTTTTCGAAACATATGCATTTGTACTAGATGGCGCTAGCCGCATACCCCGAACGGTATAAGTCAGTGCCCGTCCCTTTCCGCGGCGTCATTGAGAGCGTGGACAGCAATGGTGGAAGGCGACTATCACGATCAGCGTTGGACAGCGTGGTTCCTATGAAAGGAATGGATACATGGTAGTGAGATCCATCGTCGCATGGTGTCGGTGTGCGGAAACAAAGCACCATCAAGACGTACCGTATCCCGTTGATTGGCCAAGTTCAGAAGTGGAATGGAGACCGCAGCCAAATGTGTCAGCGCGGGACGACCAGCAACATTCACATACAGGTACAGGTAGAAGCTAGGCCAGCACCTCCGTAGTAGCACAGGTAATTGAGGTATTGCTGAACCTAGCTAACTGTTAAACTTTCCACCCCAATTTTGAGGGAGAACACCCCGGGGGTGATCCGAGGTTCTCCCGCCCCTCTTTTTTTTTTACGATCAACCACTTGAGAGGACTTTCTGAGATAACTGAGTTCTGGTATTATTAGCGTATACAAATCATATTGAGAAAACACTGTCCTTGAAAAGTTCAACAACTGATGCTTCCAAAAGCATAAATGTAAGAATAAATGTCTTTTCTAAGACGGAAGGTGTAATAATCTTTGGAGCTCCCGTCCATCAGTATTGCGTAGGTAAATGAAACTGTTGGAACATTAAAATGAAATTAAAAAAATAAAAAATAATAAATAAAAATAAAAGCAGCAAATGTGGCAACCATATCGGATTTGATCATGGCGAACAAGCGCATAACGTTCAACAAGTTGCAGGAAGAGACAGGGCTTGCGCAAGGAACATTGCAGGCAAATGTGCATGGTGGTTTGGAGATGACAAAGGTGTGTGCAAAGTTGGTGTCCCATGCACTCACACCACAACAAAAGGAGAAGCACGTCGACATCTGCAACGAACTTCTTGCACTACACGATGTCCACCCGGATGAATTCTTCGGCCGCCTGGTCACGGGAAACAAGTCTTGGTTTTTGCACGACACTCCCGAAAGAAAATACAGCTCCATGGAGTGGAAGCATGCATCAAGCCCACGTTCCAAGAAGCCTAGGCAGGCGTTGAACACGAGGAAACAAATGGCAACTGTATTCTGGGATGTCCAGGGCATTCTTTTCGTGGTCTGGCTGGAGCCCATGTGCGCCATCAACAGCGACCGGTACTGTGAGTTTACCAGAAAGCTGCGACAGCGCCATCCGAGCAAACGGGCACAACATGTGCTGTTGCAGCATGTACCCACACCAGACAGAACACACGTAACACTCAGGAGGTATTGGGTTTCACTGTGTTGCCACACCATCCGTACTCGTCCGATCTGTCCCCCTCGGACTACGCCTTGCTTGGCAAGATGAAGGACGCAGTCAGGCGCCGACATGTTGAATCTTCTGCCGCATTGCATGTAATTGTCCGTAGGTGGTGCACCAACACCCCCACAGACTAGCTTACCAAAGCCCTCCGGACCTCCCAGCCAGATAGCAGAAGTGTATTGACTTGGGCGGGGATTATTTCTAACTGAAGTACTATCAGTATTTTTTTAATAAATTGTATTCCGGCGGGGCTTGGTGGCAGCATGTGTGTCATTCATTTCTGTACGACTTTAATATTATACGCTAGATGTAGATGATTCACACTTGTCACCCTCGTGAGATTATTGCGGGTGATTTTAACTGGAAAATGCTCTTTAGAACGATGGAAAAAATTATATTTTAGGGTATTAATGAATATATTTTCTTCCATGTATAAATATTCTGTGAATGCTTTTATGCTGCAAGTGATAACATGTACAACTAGCAAATGAAACATCTTCTAATACGTTTACAATGTTCCTAAAACGCAAGAACGTAGTGAATTTGTTCCTTAACGAATTTCTAGACGATATATAATAGTTTTAAGGCGATGGAAGTTATGCTTTTTATTTTTGATTTCATGCAGTTATTATTATTATTAAATTTCTTCTTCATTTCATAACTGCTTGACTTCATTTCGAATGTAGTTGGGAAAATTATTCTATAAAATTCATCTAAAATGTTTCGCGCACTATTTTTCAGGTATCAGGATAACCGGCAAGATTAAATAAATTTATTATTTATTTATAATAATATATAATTTATTACTAATTTATAATAAGATGCGCAATGTAACCTCTTGATATTTGTTATAAAAGTATAGTAATATAAAATTACTTCTTCTGTGTACAAGCCTTTCAGGCAGAGGTAGAAAACACATTTAATCATGCACATTATACTTAGTTAATAATACTAGTAAATGATAATAGCAAATACTTAATTGTAATAGTAGTAAAATAGTCATAATGAATAAATAATAGGAAATACACTTAATTAATATGCATCAGAAAAGTACTTCTGTAGGAAATTATTTTGATTAGTTAAATTGTAGTAAAAGCGCAGTTTAATTCTAACCAGAAAAAAATTGCTACAGATGTATTCTGGAAGGAAACGCTCTTAGTTAATACTATAATTCTATTAGGAATGTTGTATAATTTCAGTAGAAAATAATTTTAAATAATGTAATTTTAATATTAATGTAATACGAATCTAATACTAAAAAATTTATCAATGTTACAAATAAACTCAATTCAACGAAATTCTAGTAGAAAGTATCTATAATTCTGCGGTTATGTATTACGATAGAAAATAAATAGTACACGTTGGTTTTCAATGATACAGGTCTCAAAACGTTTTAACTTGTTAGCAACTGATGTTAATTTCCTAACAGCTAAAATTTAAACTTTTGCATTATCTCTTTTTTCCTTGACTTCCATCAAATTAATTTGCTTGATGTAGAAATTTTTCAAATCTCAGTAACGCAAGAGTATGTTCACATACCGTGATTTCTTAGCTGCAACTTACGATAAAGTCTTACCAAGATTATTCCAATTTCGAGGAAATCCTCGTCCATTTTTACAGACTGCTTTTGCTCTACTCGCTGATCGTGAATTGAGAAACTTAAAGTAAGTGATTATTAATATTAGAGAGGTAAATTACATCTAGATGAAAACTGGTTTGGTAGTTAGAACTGCAGATTAGTGTTGCTTTGAGGGATAAAATTAGTATTGCAAAATAACTGTATACCCCCACAAATGACTGTTCAAATAAATATAAGCATATTGTTATTTGTTGCCTTTGTAAATTATTTATTCTTATACAAATAATAATATGGTTTAGTAATTTAAGCTAGGTCTTTAAGTTGAATTCAGGCCCACGCAGATAACTTAAAGTAAAATCTGTAAGACTTTCAAACAAAATTAGGTATCTTCATTTAAATATAGAAGTGCCCATTTGTCTCTTTCTTCTGTATCACTAGAAATTAAATATGTATGGTAAACTGTTATGATCGCAACTATTTATATGTTTTTCTGATTAGTCAAAATATCAGGAAATCATTGAATAAAGTCACTTTCTTCAAAATGCGTTACATAATTTTGCCAAACACTACTAAAATTTATTAACAGAGATATTTTTATTTCATACTTATTTTGCGTTGTGTTTTACTGACACACAAATAGTTTAGAAATAACAGCTGATATTATTCTGAATACTCTAAACATTAACGGCAAAATTTAATATAATGGTTTTAATAAAAATGAAATTTCATTAATAACTTTTATGAAAATAATTAAAATTATTTGTTATTTGATAAATGTAAAGCTTTTAACATATGATGGACTTCATCATGCAAATATTTTGAAATATTCAAACAAATAGTGCAAAAAAATATTTTGTTTCAAAATATATAACGAATTTAAATATATTTATATTTCCGAACTTAAAATATAAGTTATAATATCTTCTTTTTTTTAAAGCACAGGATCTTCTACATCATTTTCCAAATAAAGGCTTAAGTAATGCATTTTAAATTAGAAAATAATCTTTTAGGTCTAAAAACATATTAACTTTGTTTCCTATGAATAAATTTCTCATTCAATAAATTCTTTTCTGAAGTTTCAGATATACTATGAAAAATGTTCCGGTCATGAATAGAAAAACTTTTGATTCATTATTATATAAAACGTTTAATCAAACTTACATACTTAAAGTCCCTAATTATAAGTTAAGAAGTAAAAAAAAAAAATGCATCACAAAAGTATTTTTGCAACAAAATGGAAAGAAATTAATTTATTGTAAACTGCCGAGATCACAATAAAACCAACCACATGCATTTAATGAAAATGCAGTGTTGAATACTAACGAAATTTTGAAAAGTATCAAGAATATAAAAAAGAAAAGCCTCGGTTTTTGTCATGCTCAAGCATCTATCTAAAACATCTATAGAATACAAAATAAGCATTCTCCTAAATGGATTTCTCTTCACTGAGACAGCTATAAGTATCCATTTGGAATTATAAAGAAATGTATAAAATACTGCAAAGAGTGTATTTATTGATAAAATTTTACTGCTACAAGATTCATTGAAATTCTTAAATGAATTCAGATAGATAACAAGGTTGACTATTTTCCTTCAAAACTAAAATGCAATAAACGATAATTAAATCCAAAATGAATTTAAGAAAGAGAATATAGGTACCTATGGGTTATGCTTTCCTTCGTTATCAGTACTCTCAAGCCATATGTAAAAGTTTATAATAAACCTTTTGAATCAACATGTATGAAAAATATAACTATATTGCATGAATTTTTGCATTTTCAGTTGACCGTCAGCTGCCTGTCACTGTTCAATGTATCAAACCTGCAGCCCAACCTAGAAGAATTCTTTCTTAGAATCAACTTAAGTTTACCTGAAATATATGTGAGAGGACATTATAATGTCAACGGAAGACTTCTCAAGATATTTCCAATATACGGACAGGGATATTTTAATATCAATGCAACAGAAATATCCATCGCTGGCACAGGACAACTTGGCTTTACTTCAGACAATATGCAGATGAGTCTTTTGAAGTTAGATCTACATTGGGAGCACTTGGCTATCTTTATGGAAAATTTCCTGGGAGGTGGAGACTTTTCAGATGTACTCCAAAAAGCCGTGCCAAAAGTAGGAAGGGATATTTTTAACGTATACAAACCACTAATAATGGAAAAGTTAGAGTGCGCATTAACAAAAAAAGTTAATGAAAAGTTTCAAGATCCAGCTGTAAAAAACATTATCAAATCTATTATTCCCAAACAATAACTTTTTACATGAAAATAAAAATGCATTGCCTCTTAATACACAAATGTGTATCGAAGTTATTTTACTTGTAAGTTATTGACATTTTACAATTTTTTAGTATATTTTTTATTTTTTCATTCATTACGGATATTTTGCATCTCCTGAATATGTCACAGTTATAAATCAATGATAGTCAATAAGAGAAAGCACTAAAGTAAACAAAAATTTATTTAATCTAAATTTATTAATCTGTTAAACAGAATCAAATTGTAAATGTGTTTATTTTGTAGAAAATGAAAAGTGTTATTGAAAAAAGTATACAATTTGCTTTTAAGTTAGTACAATCATATGCTATAACCTTTTTCTTTTTTCTAAAATAACAAGAATTTAAAAGTAAAATACCTGATGTTCAAAAACAGTATTTTTGATTTAGAAAAATTAGGCTAAACATAACAGTTATGGGCCACTTGAGGGCATTCAGTCGAATATCATCGAAGCTTTATTAGAAAATTCTATAATAAATTATTTTCTTCTCTTTATTTAAATTCGCACTTCTCACTAACTGTCACATTAAATCGCAAATAATATGATTAAAATTATATTAAAATATTAAATGTTTTGCTTTTTTATGTTCCTGTTTTGGACATAATAAATTTCTGAGGTACCTATAGAAGCCCACGTTATATGACTTACACAAATATGTCAAATTTGAAAGGATAATAGCTACAATTTACCATATGTATATATTCATTGATATAATTGTTGAAATATATGAAAAATAATAAAATGATATATTGATTACGTAACAAATTATTTTAAGAAAATTGCTCAGGGTTATTGAACTTCAGTCTTATTTTAATGATATTTTTTCTCTTACAACCAGTTTCCCATATTTTTTTTTCGTTAAGCATCACTGAAATACAGGTCTCCCCTGTGTTTAAAAATTCTTTTGCTTCATCAGTTTAATACCCAAATGAATCGAATCGTCTTATTCTTTAGAGGTAGAAGCTCAGATGGGAAAGGTGGAAGACTCGAAAGAAACATTTCTGGCTCTTCTTTTTACTCTCCCTTTTATCTGTATTTGTTCTTTTTTCACTTTTGTCCCCTCTTTTTCTACAGCTTTTATATTTTCAACATTTTTTTTTCTGTTAAAGTTTGTAGAGTTCCTTACTCTTATTCTACTAAAGTAAATGGCGAGGAACCCTGTTAAATGTTAACAGTTAGTTCAAATAACAGGAATCGTTATTTCAAAAATGTTAACTACCCTTTACTTCACTCAAAATAAGATGAACATTCGGCCCCTTTCTTCGGGCTTACAATAAAGCTTTCACTTGAGCTTAAACACAAAAATAAGAAATAAGAACTAACTATATCTAACTAAGAGATTTAGCCTAAGCTAATTCAAATCTAACATAGTTGGGCCTTAATTTTAAACTAGCCGAAGAATATCAAAAGGCACGCGTTGAACCTTCCTTAAATACTACTTCTTACTCCTCTGCATTCAACGCGATTTAAAAAACTTATTCTGGTAGGGAGGACTTATTCTGGAAACAAAGAATGGTGGGAAAGCAGAATTAAGTTAAAATAACTGTTATAAAATCAAAATATACCTTACAAGTTGAAGAATTTGGAGACATATCACAATAGAGGCTTTCTTGGCTTTTCTTTTTCCTTATCCTATCAGCTTCTAATTCTGCCAGAAAAGGGGTCTTCTGAAAGGAGGTGTTACATTTATGGATGATTCAGCTATGAGAGTATCCAATGACATTAGGTGCACTGCATTCCTAACATGCTAAAGTAGTCTTTCTTGAATAGTTACTCCATCTCAACATTTTTCTTTTTTTTCCTTTGTTCTTTCTCTGTCTTTTTTTCCCTTCCAATCACAGGCTCTTTATTGCAGAAAGTGGGATAAGAGCCCTTTTAATAATATCAGTTTACTGAGCTAGATCTACAGAATTTTCAGTTTACTTAAAACCAACATAATTAGTTTAAGTCAGCTGCAAATAATTAAAAGTACAATTAAAAATTTTTATAAGTTCCTGCAGTAATATGCTTTATTGGACCCTCTTTCCGTACTATTTTTCTCTGGTTTGCGATTTAAAAAGAAAGCTGTCTCATCACAATCAAAAAACCTCTGTGGATAATATACAGCATCTTTAAGTCAGTCGTATTTTAGAAAATGCCGGCCTCTGAAAACTAGCTGCTTATCTTTTCTGGATACTCTTCTGTAGTGAAATTTTGAGTTGGTCTGCATTCTAATATCAGAATAGCCTTTCAAAAAAGTCTAAATTTACTTTTTTCTTGGAATGTTGTCCTCTTCTGAGAAAGTAACTTAACATTTCGTCGGCTGTTTCGCTATGCTATAGTTTTGCTTATTTTGCCATACACTAAATGTTTCTTCTTAAAAAAGGAACTCAGCGTTTGATTTAGTTTTAATCCACGTAGTGATGTTAATTTCTTTACCAATTGAAAAGAAATTCCATGGGTTTTTCTTAGCTAACTTTGTTCTTTTCAGCTTCTTTTACAAAACTGTTTTCTCAATATTTTATTGCTTACCAATAAATGACACTATCATATTTCTTAAGTTTCGTAACTTCTCTTTCTCAGTTCTTTTTCTTTTCATAATTTTTATCATTTTCGCTTCCTTTGTCCTATAATAAAATATAATAAGCATATCAACAAGGCTTAATCATGTTTGCTGTAGTAATGGGCCACTAGAATATCAGCAGTTTTCCACGTGGCTCACTTGGGGTTTGGTTTCCATAAAGCTGTATAAAATATATAAGAAAGCTTATTGAACCCTAAATTGCAACATTACGCCTTATATCTCAAAATTAACATCCTTTATGATAGAAAGCCACCTGGTCTACTATTAGAACAGTTTGAAAAATAAAGATCCAGAAGAGAGCTTCCTCTCAAAATCAGCAAAATAATCTTCCTTTTTTTCTTTTAAGTCTGATGCACAAAAAGTCAAATGTACAGTTAAATAGAAATATAATATTTTAGTATAGAATGATATGCACATTAAGATTAAAAGAAAACTTTTGAATGAAGCTTCACCTCTTAAAAGAAGCAACAAGAATGAGTCCAATATAACCTTTGTCCACTTCTGGGAAGCTTTGCTCCTATACACAAACTGGCAGTATACTGAGATTGTGCTTTTCTCAGATAATGGATAAAGGTGTTAGCCAATTAGCTGTTTCTTTATTATACACTAAATACAGGCTGGAGTTTATCTTTCAAATTTGATGGTAGAAATCCACTGTTTGTATATGGCCCACTGCAAGTGTATTCAGTCTAATAAAACTCATGTTTGTGCAGCAAAACAAGATATTTGTACCTCATGCTTTTTCTCAAAACATTCTCCCAACTTATGTAAAATTATCACAAACGGATTACTTGTTGCAATGCATAGGTGAAAATTATTGAATATTTTTAATTGTAAACAATTTAATTGTTTCAGATTTCCAGTCTAAAGTCGACCATATATTGATTTTTAAATTACGGGAATTTCCAAATTCTAAAATAAAACACAGATGAAGATCATGTATATTGTATGCTACCAGTATTATGACAAAATGTATTTTCTTTCAATACCATCACTTTTTAAGCTGATACCAAACAAAATACATAACTATTATCACGATTTTATGGTTTTAAATAACAGGGTATTTTTTTCGAAATTGTGTGCGATGGAATACCGCTTTGCGCTCTGAGCCCTATATGCACAATAGCCCTGAAGCCTATATGCACATATTTAAACTCCATTTTAAGTAAGCAGTCAGAACAAATCACTTTGTAGAACAGAGGAAAAAAATTAAAAATAAAAGTATGATTCCAGCTGCAAACTAGTCTCGTTGATTTATATACAGACATATCCAAAGTTCATTCAAAAATTAACAGTTGATAGACTACATATTATGAGAAGTAATAAAAGTTTGCAAAGATGAAATAATAAATCCGGGTTTTTCTTTTTCGAAGAAAAATCGAACAGTTTAGTTTATGCAAGAGAATAAATGTACAAGTAATAAAAATTTGAATATGCAGTTAAAGTAAAATACTATTTTAATCAATTTCAAATATGTTAAAAATAGTTGCTGATTATATAGCAAAATCACGTTTTTATTGACCTAGAAATTAATTCCATCATAACTATATCAATAAGTGGTATAATTATCATGTAAAGCACATTACAGTAAAATATGCTCACAGCTCTAAAGATCACCCATTCACATTACGAAACACATAGCTCAAGAAGGACTTTTAACAGAGCAACTACTCTCCGAGTGTGCGGTTTACCGTCATCTGCAGGCTTCGAAGAATGTTTTAAAAACGCTCTTTGCTTTGGTTACCTTTGATTATACACCGCAGATGCCTGCAATTCCAGCTGCATTAAAACATCGCGAATGGAATGACGAATCGTTCTTGACGATTATTATTTCTCTCTGCTGCACCATGATTTCTGTCTCACATAATCGTAGTGGCAGGCATAATATGTCTTGTATTACTTTACCCATAAAACACCTGATGCTTTGAGATGGAATTACTTAGGTTTCCAGTGCCACTTATACCGAAAATGTATTTCTGATACGCTAAACAGTTATTATTACATATGTCAAGTACTGTCCCTTATATTCATACCTTATCAAGGTAAACTGTCAATAGAACAATGAACAGCCGCCTTTAGGGCATAACATCCAATAGTTCTTGATTGGTCATCACATTCCATTTCTTTCTTCACCTAAGCGTTCATCGCATTAATCGCCTGTTGACACTTTTGATCCACATCCACACAATGACTGGTATACCACAAATTACTGCAGAGGAATTTTCGCAAAGTTTCAAAACCGCTTGGACTAACACACTCTAAGCACTCATCCATTGTCTCTTCCTCTCTGCGTATATCCGTGTAGCTGCAATTATTGATGCTTATGATAGTTACGAAACACTAATTTCTTCATATTACACTGGTCGACCTGATCTGCAACTGAAACCATTTCACCTTCGTATTGTAAGTTAACTGATAAATACAACGTTTTACATATCTTGCCTGTCGTAACATTTCACTTTTAGGAATCAGAAATATGAAAAGCAATTCGAGCTCTATTTATTTCAGGAAGGATTCCTTTCTAGAGACTTTTCTAATATTTACCAACCACATAAGAACACTCATGTAGCCAATGCAAAATATACCCTTTACGAAACTGCCAGTGATTTTATTCGATTCACATTTTTGTGATAGTAACATCTACTATTAAGCGGTTGCTGATTGGTTCCAATAACTATGAGAATATGTGCATTAAGATAAAATGTTCAAGTACTAGTGAATTGGAAACTATAAAAGACGGAATTAAGTTATATAGCATTGCAATTTGTTTATAATGAGTTAATTTTAGAAAAAGAATCTTTCTATTATGTATCATTCGTTTCCAGCTTAATAACGAAGAAAATAATGCTTAAGGGTTACGTAATGCTCGTCTCTAAAATACAAGCTTAGAATAGCTTAAGTAGAGATGAATTTGGATGTGATAAGGTAGAACTTGAAGTACTTCAAAACACATACATAATGATAGCTAGTGAATATACAAGATAAGACACACATATACAAAAGGAAAAAAATTCGGACACAGCAAGAAGGAGTTGCATGATTGTAAGAAACATTTGTAGGCAAATACCTTTCGATCCGACATATAAATGATTAACTTCTGGAAGCCAATGGAGGAGTAACTGGAGTTATAGAACATCACAACCGAGCATGCGAATGATCTATAAAAGAGAAGACATTCTAGTTCTAAGGCATAAGTTCTACTTAAAATTGGTCCTGTGTACTCACATCAACTGGATAGTGCCTCGCAAACGAGCTAGTGCATTATGGAAATATATCACTAGTTGAGAAAGAAGGTGCAATTAGCCTGAAAGAAGCAGAGTGACCAAATCGAAAGTTCGCTCGGCGTTTGGGTCGAAGAGATATCGCCATTCCATGATTATTGTCAGGAATGTTAAACCATGGCAAAAAACAGCGTCGAGAAGGAGCCGGTCGATCTAAGATGGCGACAGAGCATTAGGAAAGAGTGACTGTCAGAACAATTTTCGCAGCACTCTTCATTATCAACGATCCGACGTGTGACCTGGACATCAGTATTAAAAGGCGCAGGTAGTATTGACAGGCGACTCAGAAAACGGGATCTGCGCTTACAATGCCCCATAAGCTGAATACTTCTTACCTGTACACATCTATAAACGCGTTTGCAGCTGTACAGGCTCGTTCGACGAATCTCACTGATTAAAATACAAAATGTGTTCAGTAATGAATCTCCTTTAAAAATGACTCATGATTACCATCAAGCGCGTGTCTGAAGACGTTCAGAATAAAGGTAAAGTACTGATCGGACTGTTCTTCCAACACAAAAATATGGTCTGAGGTGTCACTTCATTTAGACTAATTCCACTAGTTCTCATCCGTGATACCTTTACAGCATAGCGGTATATTGACGATATTATGCACTCCGTTGCGTTGCCCTTCTTTTCGGGGCACTCCGATTTTATATTTGAGCAGACTAATGGGCGACCTCATTCGACGATCACTTTTACTGATTATCTTCATTATTATTATGAATTATTATTTATTTGCTATATATAGTGATATGTCTTAAACAAAGCATTCAGTTCCTCTAAAATTTTAATCGTTTCTTTTTCATACCTATACATCACATCTCCGAATTTCGTCTCATTCGAAAAACTCCTTCATAATGGGTGTTTTTTTGCTAAGAGTGTATATATATATAAAGATTTTGGATCTGTAATAGCGTATTTGGTATGTACAAAAAGACCTAATTAACAACAAGTAAACAGAACTCTGAAAAACGTATTATGCATATATATGTAAATATTATTAAAATAATATTTATTAGTGTCAATATGCCCACTGCAAAACATCATTTAATCTATATACAAGAAACATTCGTCGCCCAGAATGTATAGTGGTTAGGGAAGCCTATTATAGTACCAAAGGGCTTGGGTTCGAATCCCGGAGAAGACATGGATGTTTGTAAATGTATAATGTCGGTGCGGCATGGCGTCACTCTAAATGTGCGGCAAGCCGATAGTTCTCTCGTGTGATGAAAGACCACCGGATGCCCCCTGGAGTGCTCTCCCTCAAAATTGGGGTGGAAAATAGAAGTTCAACCTGTGTTTGGAATAGGCTCTGACAACCATTGTTCCACGTCATATGAACAAGACGACTACAACAACGAGACACCTTCTCTGAAATAATAAAAAAGGAGGCCAAATATGTTCCGTATTTTTTTTATAAATATGCATTATAATTTAAGAATCGTGAGAGCACTGGGAAACACAATGAAATTAATCTGAAGTAAAAGAACAATGTAACACTAATTGACATAGTGAAAGAGGCAAAGATTCTTAACTGAACTAATAGTAAACTCAGGCCAGAACTTCGATCCGTAGCTTTGTAGCCAGCAATCCTTAAACTAACACTCCTGCAAAAATCTAAGAACAATATTTAAGTTCATATTCCCTGCTGCAATACATAACTGTCTACTGCCAAGGATGCCCAATTGCTCTCTTTTTTTAAAGGGAATTCCAAATAGCCCTCTCTAACTCATTGTGGTTCGTATTAGCGAGTCCATTTGTTCTTTTTCTGGCTTTTTTAAGTCAAATTTGTTTGAATAAAAATCACGTGTATTTTTACTTCCCTGTGCAAAGTAAGTGGGGGGGGGTATTGTAATCACGAAAAATTTCGGATATCATATTTCAACAGAAATATCCATTTTGACCGTTCCCGAATACATTTGGGGATTTTTTTTCATGACATCTGTACGTACGGACAGATTAAAAGACTTTTTTTTTCCAAAACTGATCGTAAAATGGATTCAAAAAGGATATTTTCGTGACGCTTGTACGTACGAACGTATGTATGTATATATATTTGTATCTCATAAACTCAAAAGCGGTTAGCCGCATCAGCTTAAATGAAAGGCAGAATTTATTAGGTCGTACAAGGAAGTCATATGGTTTCCTCATCAGAATTGTCTTTTAATAATTTTATGTCAAAAATATATTTCTGTTAATAAAAATTCTTCTTTCTTGAAAGCAGTCTTTCCCTTTAACATTTCAGCACACAAAATATGCTACTGGTTGCTGTATGAAGAATATGCTGTTTTGTATTCTTGATTAAAACAAGAGGGAGGAATGGAATAAATTTATCTTCTTGATATTACTGAGGGAATTCTGGTAGAACCACAGCTCTGAAAGCAAATAGCATAAAGAACTCTATAAGGAGCAATTAAAAAAAGACAAAATATTTTAGGTCTGTCAAGACATACGATTTTTGTTCACCTCCTTTCACTGGAAATGATCCGATTACGCGAATAATGATGTATTTCAATGATGATTCAATGATAGCGTAAGAAATGTATTTAAGCCGTATATATATATATATATATATGTATATACCGAAGAAAAGGAAAGTTCGGAGTTTGATATATATATATATATATATATATATATATATATACAAGCTCAGCTCGTATTTGAGAGGTCAGCTTTGAGTCCCGGCGAGGACACTCCGCATTTTTCGCATTACTTGCTTCAAAAAGGCTTTATGATTCTACAAATGGCTCCCGAACTAAAAGGTGGTGGAAAATAATTCGTCACCGCCAGGATACGGCTATTGGGTCCCCTAACGCCTAGTAGTCTTTTAAAAGCGGTCCACGCGGGCCGCGGATTTGAATCCACTGTTCTAAACCATCCGTCCAAGACATGAAAAATTAAATTTAAATTTTGTTGATTGTCTCAATTAAAAGAGAACTCTGTAATTGCTCTTCCTTTCATTTTCTTCCAGCGTACATTTTAACCGTCGTTAATGTAGCAGACATTTCACTTGTCCAATTGCTAGTTTTTTTAATGTGACTGTTTTTTCATACTAGTAATCTTTTCTTTAAATCATATCAGGTCACAGTTTAAAAAGCAAGATAGCAAAAAACTGCAGAATCGCTGTTGTTTAAAGATAATGTCGGATATCCAAAATTTGATTCAGGGTACGTAAGTATTTGATGTGTCATTTAAGAGAGCATTTTATCAAAACTTAGTTGATTTCCTATCTCATTTTATCTGTAGAAGAGCTATTTCAGTATGCATTGTAATTTATGTAAAATATAATAAAAGGCAGAACATTAGAATTTATTTCATTTCTGAGAAGATTTCGGCTAGTAGATAGTACTATATTCATCAATGTTTAAGTATAATTAGATTTGTTTTAGACTAATCCTTCAAACTGAAAAGTTGCTGGAAAGAGAAGAAAAATTCGTTAACACTGTGGATTTTCATTATGGGAAAGAGCAGGTGTAAACGTGAGAAAATAACTGCTGGGGAAAATGAAACCATCTCTTTGTAAATAAAGAATCTTCGAAAACTAAAGGAACTGAGAAGATAAAGTAATCACATCTGCCACATTTTGGTTAAATACAAAGGTTTTCCCTTATTTCGCCTCTTTGAACTTTCAACAGCAGATCAGGGTAAGCATAATATTAACTTATTTTTTGATTACAAAAAGCATACTTAATGTGAAGCCAGATTATACCGGCATCTATTGATTGCAAGTTGAATTGTGTTTCATAATTTTTTGTACTCCTGAAATATGGCCATGTTAAGGATCTAAAGTTGTCAATATATATGTTTCAATATTTTGATCCGATATTAACATTAACTTAAGGTTGAGAATAATGATCTGTCAAAAGTACAAGTAGTTAAGAAATTATTTCTCCACCTGCTGAGGTATACGTTAAGTGGTATCTTAAATAAGGTTAAGCAGAGTCTAGTAGCTCTAAGCATGGGTTTTATAAAACATAATCCTCAAAAATGTTTAAATTGAGAAAACATAGCAGAAAATATGAAAAACCTATCGCCATATTTAATGTTCGCTAGTTTGCTATCAATTGTTTTTTGCGTAGTCATCCAGAACGCAGTTTTATTTCGTTACGTTATATAATTTGGAGTTACACTGTTACAAAGAAATCTTCATAATTTAAATCTTTTCTTCGAAATGCCAAGGCAATGAAAGCATAAAAAATTTTAACGCCCTTGAAATTGACCTAGGACGAGGAATACGAAAATGCACGCTGCGTATATCCATACCCAAAAACATTTATCAACATTTTAAATATTTTTAATGTATATACATTAATTTTTACGTTAATTAGATTTTAAAACTACTGTTTTATGTGCATTTAAGGAAACTGAATTTGCTCTTAAACTTATTTTGTTTGTTGTATGTAGAATGAAAACAAATGTTTTAGACAGTTTTTTTTACCCATCCTTCATAAAGACATATAAAGTTTTTCCCCTCATCGGAGCATTTTTAATTGCTTTACTATTTCCAACATTCTGTTCGAGAAAAGAAACATCGATGTTCCATTTTTCTTAATTTTAAAGATTGCTGATGTCTTTGATTTGTGTATTTGTTTAAAAGTTAGCATTTAAGAGGTAAATGAAGGAGCAACAATTTTGAAATTGAATGGAGAACTCTTTTGCAGACAACAGGAAAATATTTCATAAATTTCACCAACATTTAACAAAGGGAAACAAATTACTTTATGGAACCAATTATATGTACTATCCAGAATCACGCTGTTGCCATTTCATCAGTAAGATTTATAGCACATTTTTCACATTTTTTTGAACAGTTTAAGAGTTTAGGAGACCCTTTTTATCACAGACATCACTCATCCAGTTGTTAAATGATAGACTGCTGGACAATAATAGTTATTTTCGGATCCGAATGCCAGAGAATTCGCTAGCTGTATGGGAGTTTTCGTAATTTTCCTTATACGCGATGTTAATACATGCTATTTTGCCTTAGAAAGTCCTTTATGAAAGCATCCTCCACTCAAGCTTAAAGCAAGCCCTTGTGCCTTGCTGCGATGAATTAATATAATTTATCTCATATACCAAATATCCACCGTCAGGATGTGTGCAGAATTGCATAATAGCTCCCTTAAGTGTTATATTAGATGACCGACTAGTCTATCTGCCATCATGCGTTTGCATTTTTCACTTTGGGAACAGCCGATTTAAATATTTTGATGACATTCTTTACTTATCAGAAAGATAATGGATATTTTATTTTGAGGGATGTGAGAAGGCGTATATAATTTCAAGAAACATATTCTATTGTTTGATAAAGAAGTTCCTTCGAAGAATGGGCTTTAAATTACACCCCGAAAGGGGTAAGTTTTTCCTGAGAAAACTACACAACAATAAACTTGGTCACGGCCATGGCATAACTCGCGCATGTATTCGCAGATTAGAATTAAATAATATAACTTTTATTGAAATTAATTAATATAATTACGAAGCAAAAGGCCTTGGCCTTTTGTAACCGAAATCGGATTTGATTGATTAGTTGATTAAGTCAAAACAGATTTTGTCTGCTTGTGCACAAAAAAGAAGGCTTCGGTAGAAGACAATCTGAGTAACATGCGTTCGTACGTGTATTAAACTTGAAAACATAAAAAAACCTGAAAAATCCCCCAATGAAATTAAAAACGGCTAGAATAAATTTAGGGTAAATACCCGCTGTTTGGTCATATTAGCAAAACGGTCTCTTGTAGGCCTGTTATAAATTTAAAACAAGAGCAAGAATTTACTGTCAAAATTGAGATATGTAGCAAAGATACAAAATATCTTATATGTACAGGTTTTATAATCCTTTTACACGTACGCAATTCCATCTGATTTTCCTGTTGCTTCTTTTTATTTATAAACTGGCTTCCTAAATAAGTTTATAAAGAAAATGCAATCGAATGGTGCAAAACCATCACCTTTGGATAAAATCTTCAAATACACTTAAATGGGAGTAGTGCTAATATGCCTACTGTAGCACTAATTCACAATGATGATGACAAGATTCTACTTCGGAGGCACAACAATGAACATAGCCGTCTTTCGGTTTGCATTTGTACATCAGCAACTGATCTTCTTTAATTATTTTATGTCTTCATTTGATCCACCTCATCAGAAAGTGATACTGGTTACTCAAATGAGAGTTGATACTGCATTGATATGTTTCAGTCTGATAACATCACTCAATATCATTTGCTATAAATTTAATATCTATCAACTAATACTCTCTTAAATACAGTGCTATTTCACGAAACATTTCTTATTCACAGCAAGAACCCTCTTTCCACTTTCCAGCTCAGAACGTCATGTAATATGATTAATAAGTTTGACTACTTAGTTTATCATTTGCAAAAAATACCATATTGAGTAGAAGTCTCGATTGACCAAGCATTTAGAATTACAGAATATTATTCTTTTTAAATGACATATTATAAATACTAAACATTTGACAAAATTGAATCTTCAACAGCACGTAGTGAAAAGCTAAAGCTAAAGTGAAATTTGGAATGTTTATACAGATTAAGAAAGAGCTCATTCTTTAAAAAATGCTAAAGTCTCATCTGTTAGAAAAATCTCGCAGAGAATATCTTACTCAGAATTTTTAAAAAATCTGAAAGGTTTCAGATTTTAGATTACGTCCAAAGGGGCAATTTGCTCATTGCACATTTTGAAAAGTGAAATGGATATTTATAGTGTTTCAACGCAAAATGCCAAACTCACAACACACAAAAATAGACACACAAACACAAAAACAAACACAACATAATCACATAAAAGCAAACAAATAAACACAATACAAACACACACACTAAAAGAAATTTTAATGCAGTTCCTTTAAGTTACTTTATACGTTGCAGTGACATTTGCGAGCAATTGAATGAAAGAACGGATGAACTAGTAAATACGTAATTACATCTGCAAGTAATATATGAAAAATCCAAAATATTAGAATTATTACGTATCTTACATTGTTTTTAAAAGTATAAATGTCATGCGTTTCTTCATCGAGTCGTAAAAGGATTCGAAGATTTTGAAGATTGAAAGGATCCTTTGACAAATTTTCTTAATAATAATTAGACTTTTTTGGGGGTCTCGAAATGGACCAGTCAACGTTTCAACGACCACTCACAAATCGCAAAGGACCCGGTTTCATCAATACGTGGCTACAGATAATGAGTCGCTGAAAAAAACTAAAAACAGTTGTTAGAAATAAATCCAAATATGAGAAGGATTTGAACTCAATATATTTGAGTTAAAATGAAAGACCAAAGAGAGGTAGACTGTCCTGAAATTTCCCAACACAATCTGCTTATGAATCAGAGTTGGGACCTGCCATGTTGTCTCCGAGCATTACAGCCTATTAAAATGCATTATAGCGTTATTTCTCTCAATTGGCTTATAAATTAATTCCTGAAGAATTTTACGCTTTCCTTTAAAATGAAATCTTGAAATTTCCTGGATAAGTAATTCATAAACCATTCAGTGAAAGAAGACTGAATTGAAGGCGTAACATGACCTGTCAGGTAATATATTACAGAAAGTTATGCTGTAAGCAGAGAAGTTTCAAATTAGATTTCAAGCTGAGGCAGTTATTCCACAAAACTACTCCCCTTCCCTCCCGAAAAAAATTAACATTCAATTGGAACGTAAATATATTTCTTTCTCAGCTCCTAGTTAAAAGATGTGAAGATTAATGTTGCGTTTTAGCTTTTTATTGTTGATGAAATTATATTCTGGTTTAATAATTATGGCAACTGACTTTTGATTGCGATTCACACTTCCTTTAGCTAAAACACTTGACATTGCATAACAATATTGAAATATACTTTCCTCTTAGGTTTCCAGAAAGGAAAGGAAAAAGGCATTAAAGTATGAAAGCAGCATTTTTCTTCGGCTTTGTGATATGCATCTTTGCGAATGCTTTTGCAATAGATGGTAAGTTCATTCTATATAAGAAAATATTTGAATTTCTCTTTTAAACTGCAAATCAGGAACCTAAACTAATTTTTAATATCAATATGCTCATTAACCAAATTTTGACTAATAAATAATATTTAGTACACTATTCTACTTTATTTTAATTTAATGTTGCTCAAAAATAAACCCAGTTATATTTTTAATACACACTTATTTTTATCTGACGCATTTCAAACTCTGCATCTTTTTTTAAAATTTTGATCCGAAGTGAATGCTGGGAAAGCACCCTTACTCCTCTGAGGAAAAGTTTCCTAAATTAACATTAAAATAAAGATGTCGATTTTTTATCATGTTTATAGAATAGTTACTTTCAATATGTAAAGGGGGCGAGGGACTGTTTCTGTACTTACTATCAAAGTTCTGTACTTACTATCAATGCAATGAATTAACTTAAATTTTCGATATTTTATCTCCTATGCTTACTCTGGTCTTTGGCTCTTCTTTCGTGTTTGAAGTTGGAAATTTTCATATATTTAGCATAAGAAATCAAAACGAGTTTTATTTTCATTTTTGAATTATATATTTACGGATAATAACTTTGTTAGCTTTGGGTGTTAAGGTAATTTACAATTTTTTGTTATCTGATTGTTTATTCGAGAATACCGCCAGAAACGTCCCGAAGAAAACCACTTCTACAACACTTGCAGTAGAAAAGAAAAAAATAGTGTAAACATGCCAATTCTAAAGCATCCTGATATAAAATATTACGATTAAAAACATTAAAAAAACCGGCAACAGAACTTCGCTGTTTTAAAACCTAAATATTAAAACACTTTCAAAATGTTAAATTTTAAATCTATGCTCTCTCTTTCTTGCACTATTTAATTAATTGTGAGAACGAGAAGAAATGAGTAAAATTTTTATCTATATTATTGGAGGATTTTTGAATTAACTAATAATTTTAGCTGAAAAATCAAGAAGTTATCTCAACATTCAAAATCTAGAAATGAGTAGAACTCACAATTACATATAACAGCAGTTACTACAATTTTAAACTTATGCAGTTAGGTGTTGAAAATCATTATTTAATTAATTCCATTCATAAAAATTATCTATAATTTTCCCTAAAAATACATTACAAAAAAGGTTACAGAAGCAGACTTGAATTTGCTTTGTGAAAGAGAAACTACATACCCTTTGAGTAGTGGAATGTGAACCAGAAGTGTTTCGTGGTATATCTTATTTGAAAATAAACTATAAATATTAAGGGAATATTTCAAAGCTTTTTCGAATGAAATATTTCCAGGAAATTAAATAATACTTAGTAAAGTATTAAAATAAAAAAGCACCATAATGTTTAATAAAATAATAAAAATATAATAAAAAAGCACCATAAGTTTCTAGAGAAAAAATGCTTTTATTTTATTTTCGTAAAAATCTATATTTTTTTAATTTATATTTTTTGAAAAATTTTAATTTTAGCCTTCCGAATATACGATGAAAATACAAATCTGTTTTCTGTGATGTAATCATCTTAGCTACGTGACATGTCAGCCAATCTGATATAATTTCCAAGACAGAGAATCGATTTCCAAATGTTTAACTATATGAACATGTTAACGAATTTTCATGCTAAGAAGATGAATAAATCAAAGTAAAACAAACGTAATCTTTACTGAAAGAATATCAGACTAACAATAGTGAAAGAAAATTATTTAAATTATTTAATAACTAAATCAAACAATTTTAAGTAACATTTTATCTTCCTTTTCTTAATCTTTTTGTGTTTTACGTTTTCATAAAAAAACTATCAATGGGTTTTTGAAAAAAGGACTAATGGCTAATTACATAAATTTAAAATTGTGTTAACATGTATACATAGCTGCAACTTCACTCATTTTCTAACTTGAATACATAAGTTTCCTACTTGATTTTTCAGTTCAAATTTATTAGTTAATTCAAAAAATCTGAAATGATATTATATATGAGCAAAACTTTATTCTTTTGCTCACACTTCGGTGCAGATTGGAGTACAGAACATACGTTTTAAACTTTTTAAAATCTGCAAAGGGACCCTGAGAAGTCTAAGGGAAACTGGCTTGTATTAACATTACAGATGGGGAAAATCCGGAAAACCAACCATGCCCCAGCCCGTTCTCTTAGGATCAAATCCCGGTCGATTTTCCAACCTTCACAGGTCTTAAGCACGTGGCAATTGGTGAAGTTTTCCTGCATCGGAACTGCCCTTTCGATGCAAGTTAATTGCATTATTTTTTTAACTACATGGTAATTCTTCAAGTCGCATCTTTAGTCCCGTACACTCTCATACATATCTGAAAAGCTACTTAAATTTATTTAAATGTAGTGCAACACAGAATAGAAGGCTGGCAACAGAATCAGATTTATCAAATGTTAATATCTGGCCATTGCACGAAGAGGTAATTGTAAGATTGTAAGATTTTTTTCAATGACATTTTCTAAGTAAATGTGGTTTGGCACCGACTGTATATTTTTTAATTAATGACACACATTTTAAAGTTTGACTACACAAGGGTTATAAAACTTATTAAGATACATACGTAGTATGATAATTTTTAGTCACTTTATCTAAGCAATGAAATACCTGTTTAATTTTTCCTTATAGAATTTATACTTGATTTCTTATATATACGGGTTGCACGAGAAATTAATTTTACCGTTATATTATTACGTATCAAAAACACAATTAATGAAAAGTCATGTACTAATTACGTCTAATTATGTCTGTAATAATTATGCCTAGTAATAATTAAGTCTTTTCTGTCCTGTTATAATTTTAAGCATCTAAACCCTACCGCGTTTTTCATAAAATGAAGAGAAATACGTAATTGTCCACAGTTTGGATGTACTGCGTAAGCAATTTTTGATAATATAATGTTATAATAATTAGTATTATGCCATTCGTCTTTTCTATTGTTAGATTTTATAGCACAGTTTCGATTATTCATGCGCTCAGTCTACACATTTAAATATTGTTCCATTAAATTTGTGAAAGTCCGTTTAGAATTTACGTATTCTTATCTGTATGCGCAGTTCCTATGATTATTTCAATTAAAACACTGTATGTAAAAATATTACCTTAGGTTTAAGAACAGCTTATTTAATACTACGTAAAATTTTATTTGTTGGCAAACATAAGTATTTGCTAGAATTTTAAAAATTATTCCGCTCTTCTTGTTTCATTTTCTTCAAATTTCATTTTATTTCATGGCTGATATATTTTGTAAATTTTAACCCAGATGAATATAAATGGCACTTATTACCAGAAACAAACGGGTTACCAGAGAAATTATACATCAAAACTGCGTACTATTTCGTTCACCCTTATTAGTTTCTGACTTCATTTCAGTGAAATCATTCGACTATTTTTCAGCATAATGCAACATTTTTCGCAAGTCTAACTTCCTGAAAATATGTGCATTTTCGCAATACTAATTTGTTGTTTTAATAACGTAACTGCATCAAATACTTTTAATAGTACTAATTTATTTCGGTTAGTTTTAAATTCTTCATTGCAGCAATTTTTTTATTGAAACATTTTGAGACTGTTAAATACGCATAGTGCTTGGCTCTGTATTTAAGGAAAGTGTTAATATCATCACACTTCAATAAAATTTTCTGATACTATGAGTAACTGCCTCTTCAAAAAGTGTTTCCTCATTACGCTTATTTTTCATTCATGAAATTATTTACAGCAACGTTATGACTTTCTTCAATCATCATTGATTCTTCGTCTTAATTAGTTTGCAGAGTTATCAGGTCTTTTTAAGTAGAAGCTAAAGTCAGTGGCGTAACAGCCCTAATGGGCCAAGGCCTGCAGTGCCCGAAATTTGCTTTCTTGACCGTGGGCCCGGGGTGCGTAAGCATATGCCCTAAACAAGTGGTAAGATTGTCGCAGGACCCCCAGTGTTTAGTCCCCAAGCGAACTTGGTACTTATTTTATCGACTCAAGTGATGGAAATCAAGGGATGAAAAGCTGAGTCGACCTTGCCCAGCCCGGGTATCGAACCCCGGATCTGTGATGCTGCTGCTGCGCGATGCGCTAGCCACTGCGCCACCGGGCCTCTTTTTAAGTACAAGACATGAAAAATGAGCTATGCCCTTTCCGAGACTCGAACCTGGACCTCTCAAATACTCGCCGAATGTGCTACCATTACACCACGAAGGCATGCTTTAAGGAGGGAGAAAATACCTTATAAGTTTGTGCTTGTACGCATTATCTTTAAGGTGATCCCATAGAAAAATATTCAATGGGGTCAATTCAGGAAAAAATTATTCCACCGTAGTCGTACTCGCTATAAACCTGGGGGCTGTTGTCCCATCTTGTTGGTACTAGTCGAGTGTCAGCTCCTTATCATCCCACTAGTTCACATTTCATGAAACAGTACCTGGTACAGTTCACTGGTGACAGTAGTATCAAACCAATCGCCCCGATAATGTGCCGCTGTGATAATGCACAAAACACGCCCATCTTCTGTCAATGAAGAGATTCCTCGATGTCTGCAAGCTGGCTGTCACTGCTTCATAAGCGTGTATTTTGTTAGTGCACATTATCCTGACAAGTGGAATTACGCTTCATCACTAGACCACATGTACTCTTGCAGCAATATACACGAAAATGCAGAGCCGTTTATGACTGTGTATTCAGGCAGAAGGAGGTTACTTTCAGAATCTCTTGTAATGTACTTTCATTTCTCAAACATAATGCCATGTCATGTAAAAATTTGGTTTCATTTTCTCTTGTTATAAGATATTTATTAGACTTTTTCCCAGGGCCCCTTTCAAGTGGGACACCCTTTGAAACTATCAATCTATCTGACTATCAGTTTATTTAGTTCAATATCATCGTGAAAGAGCATAGTTTCATCGTGAAATTACCTAAACTAATTTAAATATCATCTTAAATAAATATTCAGTTTACTTTATAAAGTTTAATCACACTAAAAGAACATTTAGTTTCAGAATCATTTGCTGTAGTTTTTCCAGTTTCAGTTTCTAACATTAAAATGCAAATGCATATCGTTTCGTTTGGTCTCTGAAGTAAATCAGTGATTAATTACAAACAATGTTATGTATGTATGGTTGAACTTTATTGTTAATAAAAAAAAACCTACTATTTTAAATAAATGTACTATACTAACATAAATATTTTGGGAACTATAACAAAGAAGAACATAGAACTGTGAAAACAAATATGTTAAAGAAAAATTATTCGGGAAACAAAACTTAATTAAAAGCACTGATCTTTTTCATTTTTAGTGAAGATACAAGCGTACTATTAGCGTCTTTTATTCTAAGAAAATGCAAACAATTAACGAGGGTACTACCTTTCATTCAAGCTGCGCCGGATATAAATTCAATGAAAAGAAAAGGGGTCAAAACACAATACACACTGGGGAGCGACATGGGGCAATATATAACAATATAATAAATCTTGGTAAAATTTTGAAACAAAAATGACATAAATATTAATGCCAACGTACTGTATGTTCTCAGCTCCTTCAGAGCCTCATATTAACTTTACCATTCATTTCAAAAGAGAAACCTCGCAATTACCTTCAAATATCCAATTTCGAGGTAATTTCTATTGACAAATCTCGAGTTTTGAATTTATCTAAGCGTCGAAGAAATGGTTCAAAGTACAAGCAAGAAATACGGGTCGAAAGTTTTCTTTCTGCTTGTTATGCGCTTATAACACAAAATTTTAATGATTTCATTTGCGTAATATTACAAAAGCTTAAGGAGCTATTTAAAGAGGAAATATCAGCTATTGCGTTAAGTTTCTTCATACTTGCGTTTTTCAAGTAAGCAGTCCCATCACTGAAAACTAAATTTTACAGAAAAAGTTCTTGATTCATCTTTTAAGCAGAAAAAAGTGTATAAATCCTAGCTATAGAAGCAATATTTTATATTAAAATAATCCGAAGAAGCAGATTTCATTCTTGAGTATTAAATTAAATTCCTTAAAGAATATCTAAGTAATTCTTATCAAACTCTGATATAACCACTGGAGGACATAAAATTGTACAGTTTTATTTCTTCATCAGTTTTTAAATGGTACTTCATTATAAATTACTAGTCTTTTCAAATTGAAACGTACATAGTTGCTAATATTGATCGTGTCTCTGTGAAACGTCTTAAACAATAAAACAAGCTACAGTGGTTTCTTTTTCCATTTCATATATCGAACTGAAAACACAATTAATTGTAGTAAAGAAATGAATGCCCTCCATTTAAATTTTTATGGGTTACAGTACCATTATAGGGTATTATAGTACGTTTGAATCTTTTTCCAACATATAATGTTGCAGAAATGGCTTTTTATTTCATGGTATTTATAACTAGTTTATAGCGCATTTCCTGCCGCCTTACCGCGGGCTTTTTATGGTGTAATTGAAAGTACTTCTGGAGGCATCGGGAGGTCCAGAGTTCGAATTTCGGAGAGGCACTGTTGATTTTCTAATATTTCTTGCTTTGAAATATGCCTAATGACTCTACAAAATAAATATTTTTCGCAGCATTTTTTAAGTTCATATCAGGCTATACAATCAGTGCTCTGAGAAATTATAGCTTCTGTAGTAATTCTATGTACAAAAACATAGATTCTCTTAAATTTATTGATATTTAAATCAAGATATGTTTAATTTAATAGGAATTTGTACTTTTATCATTTCAAAAATTCTTCAGAATAAGTTGGATATTCTAAATTTTTGGAGAATATTAGAATCAATTAATCTGTCAGTTTTTACTAAATACGATAAATAAAATATACTGTAAGATTTTAAACAATCTGAAATTCTTCATGAGAGAAAGCAGAGTTATTACAGACTTCAAACTCATCACGTAATTTCAAAATGGCAATTTCCTGCTCTGTAGCTGGATTCAATTAAATTATTAGATTTAAAATATTAAACATTTGGATATCTGAGCTCGCTATTATTGCATGATGTTTTCTGTCTGAAGTGCAGATAAGCATCCTTTAATTCCTGAATTTGTTTTTTCTACAAATTTCGCATTATGTTGTGAACTTTAGTGCACTAATGTAATTTAAATTACGTCGTGAAAGCAATTATATGTATTTTTTATTTTCAGAAAAACTTCAAGCCATAGTTAATGATTACATAGATGACTTTATTGAGAAAGCTACAAATGGATCTGGAGGCTTCATTGACCCTCTTCCATTAGATGAAGTAGCGAAAAGCTTCGAAAGGGAAGTCGGTCGTGTGAAGGTGAAGGGTGAAGCAAAGCTGTATGATGGTAAAATATACGGTCTTTCCTCTTTGCAAAGAAAAGGTAATGCAGTTGCAATTGATTTAGATGACTTTCTCATCATCTCAACTCAATTAACATTCAAGAAAATCCACGCATTCTACAGAGGTGCTATGCTATTGAACAACAAAGGACCTCGAATAACACTAGACGCAAAAATAGGAAAATCCAAAGTTACCATGTTCCTCACAGTGCCAGCAGAAGGCGGACCAGCTAGCTTAATGTCTTTTAACATAAACAAACTGCAAGATATTCGAGTGAGCGTTTGGGGTCTCGGAGCTATGGGATGGACTGCAAGTATTATCAGCACCCTGGCACTCAACGCATTAGAGCAACCTGTAGCCAAAGCTGCATCAATCAAAATTTTTGAATACTTCAGTAAGGAACTCGAAAAGGTTCCATTTCCAGGATCCAAGTCTGAATAAGTCTTATAAATTTCTCAGAAAGCTGTTTTCCAAATAAACTTTCTTACAAGTCTGTTTATTTCATTTTATGGTGTAATTTTGTGCAGTGTTTTTATGCTTAGATTTCAAAATTTTGTGCAGTGATTGATTGCCTTTACACATAGATGTCATGTCCATATCTTTGTATACCAAAAGATCTAATTAAATTTTATTTTTGCACTTAGATCTTTGTACTTGGATCCTTACACATAGATGTTATAATTTTGTACAGTGAGTTTTATGGATAGAAGTCGCATGCATACATTTTATACATAAATAACTACTTAATTTAGTTTTAACAACCATTTATTTGTTTGTGATATTCACTTTAAATTTCACTTTGAAAGGCAACAGAATTAAAATCAAGAAATTTTCTGTCAGAAAAGCGAACAAACTTTGAAAAATTTGAATAGATATAATAATTGCTCTTTTTTCCAATGAATACATCTACACTGAACTTAAGAACTGCAAAAATTTTAATCGCAAGAAGGAGTTAAAAGCTTTTTTACATAAACTGGCTGCCATTATTTTCTTTTTCATGAAAATTCAATAAAACAAATAGAAAGTCATGAAAGAACGTGTAAGAGTCTTCGTACGTAATAAATCATATAGGAACATATATATGAGTGTATTTCTTGCGATTCAAATGGCTAAATGTTACATATCAAGAACAACGAACTATCATACATATCAAGAACTGAAAATTATATTTTAATAAGGTTTGATATTAATCAAAATTAAGATAAATAATTATATAGTAAACAAGGAAAAAAAACTTTCTGGAAGGTATTCTACTTTGCAATGTAATAACCTTATCAAAATATAACTGTTTAAAATACCATTGCAACTATATTATTTTTAAGATACTATTTAATTTTTAGCAAACAGACTGTTAATGAAAGTGAATAAAAAGTAATCTAAATTATGCTATGAAATAAAAACGAAAACCTTTGAAAATTTTATAAGTTATGGTGGCTAGAAGACCGACAATATAATTACAGATAGAAATGAAATGTACTCAGGCAAAATTAGCCCCATATTTATAAAATTTATGTGAATAAAAATTACACTGGAAAACTTAAATATTAGTTATTATTTCATTTCGAGAACATAAGTTAGTCTATCAGTTCAAAATTCTAAATTTTGTCGTTTCAAACTGCAAAGCAAGGATTGTGAGACAACATTTTCAATAATATTAAATTGTATGAAAAGTAATCTAAAGCAAATAAGATGTAAATTAAATTATATTTCATGAGGATTTACTGCTCTCTACTAAATCCAATGAAATCCAGTATAGTATAAAACATAATACACATTTTCGGATGAAAAGGACTTTTAAACGAATAGTCATCATTTTATTATTTAGAATATATATATATATATTAAAGTAAAAATAAGCGATGTCAGTACATATTACACTCATGTCCATAAATTAAGGATAATTCGGAGTCACGCGGAAATCGAACTCTAAAATAAATATATCACATGTAAAATCACTAAAGACATCTTCAAGAATCATATGCAAATTTCAGGAAGTAACCAGATGACACCGATGGTACGTCACAATGACGAGAGTGTAAGAGAGTGATATATAAGGAATACAGGCAAAGAAGTAAAATTGCTCGCAGGCGCTTTATAAGCATTTCAGTGCAATAACCGAATAGTTATGACACAAAGGACGCATTTGGATGATTTTTTACGTGGTAGAATTATCGGCCGTTTGGAATGTGGGCGTACCCAACTGGAAGTATCAGACGAACTTGGCATTCCCCAGAGTGTCATCTCCAGGCTTTGGCAACGATTCCAAGATGATGGTAATGTAAGTAGACGTTACAGCACAGGTCGCCCTAGAGTTACAACGCCGAATAAGGACAGCTATTTGGCAGTTACTGCCAAAAGAAACAGGCGGAGCACAGCCTCAGACCTGTCTCGTCAGCTCTCTTCAGCAACTGGTACGACAATTTCAAGGCAGTCCGTGTACAGACGTTTAGAGCAGATTGGTCTATATGCTCGTAGACCTGTCAGATTCGTTCCACTTACTGCAATTCACTGTCGCCTGCGGTTAGCCTGGAGTAGAGAGCATGCATTGTGGACACCACAACAGTGGGCTTGTGTGATGTTTTCCAACTAGTCCAGGTTTAGCTTGCAGTCTGATTCTCGCCGGACTTTCATATGGAGTGCTCCAGGTACCCGTTACCACCAAGAAAACATCAGTGAACAACACCGTTACGGTGGTGCAGGAGCGCTCGTTTGGGGTGGAATTATTCTGGGTTCCAGAACTAACCTGCATGCTCAAATTGGAACGATGACAAGCCAAATCTATCGGGACGTCATTCTGGAACATATACGTTTGTTTCGGGCCGCCATGGGCGCACAATTTGTGTTTATGGATGACAACGCCCGTCCTCACCGTACAAACATCGTAAGCGAATGCCTTTAATCGGAGGATATCACCCGTATGGACTGGCCAGCATTCTCACCGGACTTGAATCCAGTAGAGCACGTGTGGGACATGCTTGGCCGACGAGTTGCAGCCCGTCAACCTCCTTCTACATGTCTACCGGAACTTCGGACAGCATTGCTTTTTGAGTGGTGTAATATCCCCCAAGATCAGATCGATAATTTGATACTCAGCATGCCTAGGCGTTGTACGGACTGTATTGCATCGTCTGGGAGACATACAATGTATTAACAATCATACCAACCATGTAATATTGGTTTTTTGTAAATAGGGTTTTTTTTTTTTTTTTTTTTTTTTTTTTTTTGTAATTTGCTCCAGGGAGAAAAAATCGCTAATTTTTTAATAATATCAAACATTAGCATCTTTTCTTTGCTCTTTACCTTTTGTTTAATAAATAAGCTTTACAAATAAGTCAAATTTGTTTTGCTTTTAACTCTTCCTTTGCCTGATTTTGCATTATCTTTAATTTATGGGCATAAGTGTATTTAGTACATAAAAACAGAGAACTACTAAATAAATTTCTGTTCAGGAGATGGCTTCATGCTGATCAACCAGTTATGTCCATTGAAATATGCGTTGTGTTACAAAATTTCTTGAAAGTGGTTAAGCTGAAAAACGTGGAAATATCATAAATTTTATAGATTCCAATAATGTATAAAAACATTACACAATACAAACCACCTGAATTTTTCCCATTCTATGAGGTAATTAACCAAATGATAAATCTGTGAAATCAAGAGTTAGTAATAGGATATTATGAGTTTTTTCCTAAATGCACCTCTTTATACGTTTCTTTTCCTAAGCATTCGGGAGTTTAAGAAACGGTGCCATTAGTTTCTCTGTAAGATTCTAACCTATGTACTTTTAAGTTACAGTTCAAATTGAAGAATCTTAAGAACTGGTATTCGAATAATCGCTTGAGTTCGTGAGACAGAAAATAAAACTTGGGAAGGGTTAAAGACCCTTTATTATTCCAAATTAAATTCACAGAACTCCTTCTTGGAGTTTTACAATAAAGCCTCTACTCGGGCTTGAACTCAGGAACTAAGAAATTAAACTTAACTGATCTTAACTAAAAAAATATAGCCGAAGCTATCAAGGTTCTAACAGAGTTGGCCCCTTAACGCTAAATAACGGCGAAGCTATCAAGGGCCTAAAGTACGGCCGAGCGTAATAATAGTTTAACCTTTAAGAGACGGGGCAGTTTGGAAAGGTTTCACTTAAAAAGACGGGAAATCCAAATACATTTCCACCCCCTTTTAGCTGCTATTGTAAACGGAAACTACTACTCTTTTGCAACTTTTCTTGTAGGTCGCCTTTGTTAATTTTCAGATAAGGAACTAGGAAATAATATAAAAGAATTTGTTGAATTTTTTCTCTTTTCTGCTGTTTCTTTTCCTTAAACTAGGGAAACATATTATAATGAGATTTCGTAGCTAAATAATTGTCGTATGTTGGAATATTAACTTTTGACATTGCGTCATATTGAAAATACGCCTTAGCAGCAAATGCACGCCTATAATCAGTTCATGGTTTATTCCGTTTTTATTTGTTTCCAAACTGAATTTAGTTTAGAATTACATGTACTAATTAACATTTTTAATTTATACTCGAAAATGATGTTTAACTATTTGTTTCTCGTATAAATCGGCAGTTCGCTTTTATTTGTTTCCAAGCATTGTGTAACAGCTTATGTTTATATATCAAACAAATCCCGTTGTATTTTTCTTATATTAGTTTAGTTTACCTTTCTCATTAGTATTCTTTCTTATTCAGTTTAATTTATTGATTTCCCCCTCCATTGTATCGTAAGTTATTTCATCTTTCAACTACGTTATTGTTCATTGTTCTTTCTTGCAGTTTTGTGATAAAAGCTTTTTTTTTCATCCTTTAGCGTTTTTTTTTTTTTTTTTTTTTAATTATTTTCCTTTACTTTAAAAACAGATTTTATTGATTATATTTTCATTACATTGCACTCCATTGCATTTTGCATGTTTCAAACAGCAATATTAAATACAAAAATTACAATAAAAAGGGGAAACATAAAGAAAAATACATTTTTAATGACACTGAAAGTTGATGAAATTAATACTAATGTCAAATTTCTAAGATTTCACTGCTGAGGGAAACGAAAGGGAATTTACGAAACCCCACAGTTGGAAGGTATGAAGGTCATCTCGCATAAATGGCAAGGGAGGTTATTTGGACAATGACTATCTCCGCACCCTGAAGGATGGGTGGAAGGGAATTCGCTGGCCGATATTTCGGCCACAGCCGTCTTTTTGAGACGCTGCAGCTCTGGCCGATATTTAGGCCACCCGTCTTTTAAAGGTTAAGAGAGAGTAGCCTAAAAAGGCGAACGCGCGGTAGTCAGAATCACTGGTTCTCTCTCTTGAAGTCAGTAGAACTTCACAGTCTTCTCCTCATTTGCATTCAACTATGGTTCTAAAAATACGTTCTGGCTGGAAGTTGTAAGCTTGAAATCAAGAAAGGATAGGAAAGTAACTTTAACTCAAATTAACTGTTAGATAAATTAACATAATCCTTACATTTTATAACCTTTATGATTGGTTCAGTGGGCTTTGGCCGAATAATTTAAAAGAATAATTTTAATGAAAATAAAATTTAAAACATTTTTCTGTAGATATCTACCCATACTGTTTTCTGTGATTTAAAAAAAAGTAAAATTTTTATGCACAATTTTATTTCATTTTATGTAAATCATATTCAAAAGTAATATTTTTTTAATTTATTTTATAAATGCCAGTCTGCGGATCGCTAGTCCATCAGACTACGAGTACTCTGTATCTTTTAAATTTCCTAATTAAAATTAATTAGCTCAGATTGCACATCTGCACATCCATACTGTCTGTGTTGTTCTGGGTTCCCCAGAATGAAATAAAACGTATGCAGGCAAAACAGTGAGTTAAGTTCAAAGTGATGGAAATGCGTTTTAAGGCAATTTCGAATAGTCCAAATTCTGAAACTAATATGGTCAACATCTTAAGGAAAATCCTAGACGCAGAAAAGTTAGGAAAGCTTCGAAGCTTTCTACTAGATGCACTCGAATCCTGTAACCTTAAAATCATCGTTGATCTCTTTCTTAGCAAGTTTCAGTTTTTAAAATAGAAGAATTTTTGTCGGCTTCTCCTCTTCGCAGAGGAAATAAGTTTCTTTTTTTACCGAGATTTGTGCACTGAGAAGGCGATTAATAAAGGGAAAGAAACTTGTTGGATAAATCTTTCAGAGCCCACCAGCGGCCGAGCGGTAAAGTCGCTGAACACTGGTAGTTCGGTCCGAGGTTCGAATCCCGCGAACGGGCTGGCTGCATGGGCGTTTTCGTGGTTTTCCCCATGTGTAACCTGTATACGAGCCAGTTTCCCTTAGAAAGTCCTCCACGAAAGGCATCCCTCCCCTTAGGCAGATAGCCCTCGTGTGCTTTGCCATAATTAAATAAACCAACACCAAATCTTTCAGAAATTTCTAAGTTATTGTCGAAAGCAATGCACATAGTAGGATGGCGCAAGAAATACCATACACTGAAAAGAGCTTACATAATTTTGAATAAACAAAATATTGCAGAAATATAATATTTTCTGTATCAAAAATTCTATGTTTTCAAAGTATGGGTAATTGAAATTTCTAAATTGTGTGATTTGAAAGTTTATTGTAACCTAACTAGTTAACTAGTATGTAGTACATATTCACAAAACTCACCTTCTTGGTGTATAATCTTTTTGAGAAAGATCTTAAAATTTTTGATAAATGCATAACCCAAATAAGACAGTTACAGTTACTTCAGTCACTTCGTAGAAGAAGGTAATGATGTCTACTCGCTGTTATACCGTATTTTCTAACGCCTTCACATGCTTTTCCATAATCCAAGAAATCTAATCCAATGTTCAGTCCTGTATTTTCTGATATTTCTAACTTCGCAGGAGTTTCTGTGAAGACGCATGGAATGATAATGAAAGCCATCCCATCTGGATATTGATGGGATATCACACGGAGTTCAAAATTTTTAAACGGAAATTTCAGAAATCTTTCTGGGTTGGAATTCCTCGCCTTGAGATCAATCTAGCTACTGATGATTTCTAGTATGAAAACTTTAAGTTTCTTACAGTGTCCCATCGATATTCACACGGCTCTTGCTCTCCCTTTTTTCCATTTTGGTGTCTGTCTATCGAGTTGGACTAAGCACTCAGTTCACTCTGGGAGCAGTCAAAATAATCTTCTTCGTTATTAATTTTCTGTTTTGCTGTGCTTAAGAAATTTAGTTCCCGTATAGTTTATAATTAAAGCAGGAGATCAACGTTTCTTATGATGTAACATCAATAGCTGGATCGCCTTCTAGGGGGGCCCTCACACACTCCCACAGCATTTTTGTGCCGAGTCTGGTTAAGCACTCATTTCGATCAAGAAAGAATTTTAGCACCAAAACCGTATACCGAAAAATTTAATCTCTTGTATTTTCCGGCACAATTATTATTCTGAGCGGTTTTTGCAAACATTTAGGATTCAAGAATGCTGAAGAAAAAAGTTCAGGTGAGTGCCTAAAATTAAGATTATACAGCGCAGAAACAAATTTAAAAGAGAAAGGATTTACGTTACAGGTGGAGGAAAAGATCGTAATGAAAGAATTCAGCAACTGAACTTCTTTAAAATACTAATCTGAGAAAAACTGGAGAAAAGTTACAAATAAGCGAAACATTCCCTACCTTTAAATCGGTAAGCGATAGATATAGCTTCAGCAAAAGAACTAAGCAAATGAAAATCAATCTGACAATTCACAAGATTGGTAAAATAAAGAATTTCTGAGCTTGACTAAAATGCCTTTGGAAATATTTAAAAGAATTAAGGTAAGGAATGCTGGTATTTCAGACCGTATTCTATGGGCTATTCTTTAAAAAGCAAGTGATAAGTAAAGACGTTTATAAATTAAAGTTACTAACTAGGCATTTCTTCCCATTAACTATATATGTATATATACTATATGATTTCCCGGATCTGAATATCTGGATACATTGGAAGGGGTTGGTGTATTTTTCCCAAAGCTTATCATGTCCCACTTGTGGTTGAGGGGTTGATTAACTGAATACTGGTAATTCGATTTACGTTCAAACTCAGGAGAAAGAGCAGGCTGTATGATTAATTTTCATCATTTTCCAATATGTAATGAAAATACGAGACAGGTTTTCTTAGAAAGTACTTTACAAAGGCATTTTTCCCTTAGGCAGATAACTCTTGTGTACTTTACCATAACAACTTGAATAAACTAATCTAACCCAAAGTTATTCAAGCCAATATTTTCCTGAATTTTCCACTGATGTAGCCTTGCTTTTCATTTCATTATACCCATAAATGTGAACCGATCTTAGTAAGCAGTCGAAGGTAGTAAGCTTAAAAATACACAAAAAGAATAATTTATTTTAAATTTAAATTTGAAATATGGGATCTAAGTAAGTAATAATCTAAGATGTATTTAACAGTAATTAAAGTTAAAAAAAAACGAAAAGCAAATATTTTTTTTGGAAGGATACTTGCTCGTAGTTCTCGACCACATTCAGTCCATATGTAAGAGCAAACATATGTAGTTAATTAAGGATGCAAATATATGCCAGTTGTTATTTGACTCATATGTTGTAATACTAATGTTTTTTAATTTTTTATTTGGATGAGAGTTTGTAGCCTCCTATTGCACATGGCTCAGAAATTTAGATTAGTTTGCATAGATGCATATGAAAAAATAGTTAAGTATTTGATTTGTTACCATTTTTTACGCGAAAACCTGAACGATATTGTGTTTGTTAAGTTTCTAAGTACGGAATATGTCAATAATAAATAAAGATTTCTAATTTATAAATTTGTTGTTTTATTGCTGATCTTTTGATCCGAAGTGATAACTCACTTATAGTTCGCTTCCTTAATTAATGTCGTTACTACATTAGTTAAAGATTTTGAGCAGTATCAGATAAGTAGTAGAACTTGTACTATTTATGTGAACACCTTTTACAAATAAATGGAATGATCATGAGCTCTAGACGTACTCTTTTTTTATTTTCAAGAGTTTAAGACTTCCTTTAGAGATTATGTAAAAGGTATGCTTTTGAATTGCTTTGTACTCAATATTAAAGTTTTAAAAACTCACTAAATAAAACTGCATTAATTAAAATCGCATTTGCATATAACTATAAGCAGTTTATCGTCCTATAAAAAGAAAATGTTATCTTCCTTTTCTCAGCTTCTATAGAAATATGTAGATGCCTTACATCCATTCCTTTAATCGCCTTACATTCATTCCTTTAATCGCCAACATTCATTCCTTTAATCTGAAACCAGACAGTTTAAGTAGGATCCTTGGTTCAAGCCTGCTTAAAAATTTCAATTTAAGATCTTGTTTTTATCATACTGAAGCTTCTCATGATCAAGATCTGTACCAGAACTGATACGCGAACTTCGAATGTTCTTGTGCAAGCAGAAAATTGAATTTTTAGGCCATGAGAAACATATCGTAATACTGAATGAAAGTTTTAACAGGCAATTTAATGTATTTATTTAAGTTATGAACGTTAATATCGAAATTAGCAGCCATTAGCCAATTCTTTGTTCCCTTTTATGTTATTGGCACCAGAAATCTAAATAATTCTCTTTAAACAGGAAAGACAAATCCATAAGGAAGCCAGTTTTTACTAGAAAAAGTTGCAAACGGAAAGTATTTTATGAGTCAATTATTCATGGTATGAATTTTGTGCAGTGCTTCTCTAAATCGGCACCTAAATATTATTTGAACTAACTAAAATCTCAATAAGATATTTTTCCACCATAAGCTATACTATATTCAAGGGAAATAGCAAAAAAAAATTCCTGTGTTTTTAATATTGTTTTCAACAGCATCTGAATAAGATTACAATATAATATTTAACTATGTCACTCCCAGAAACAAATGTTGTGTCAGTCCCCCCTCTCCCCCCAAATAATCAAGAATTGAAATGCCTCTAAAAATTTTTTTATGCCAAAATACTCGATTTATCTAAATACAGATGTTTTCTCTAAATATATACTATACCATAATTTGTATCAACTTGCTCAAAGCATAAACTAAGCAACTGCGTGGAGTTTTATTATGTTTTCTATATCAATTCTTTCTAATATGCATATTTCTTAGACAAATTAACAGACTAGAATTACTATTATCATACATTAGATCAAGAAAACGGCTTTGATTTCCTCATTAGCTTTCACTAATTTTTAAAAAGTGCTTATATTTCTTAAAACTCTCCAAACTGGTCTTATGCCATTTGGGTTGTGAACCCATTAAGTCAAAAAGAATAGTCTTTATGCAAACAGCTATAGCAAAAAAATTTAATTGCCATATTTTAAGTCTGTGATACGCTAAATTAAATTTAACTATCTAAATTTCTTGTCAGACACCATAGATATTGTATTGGGTATTCTTGTGTTACATGACACACTCTAGTTCATTTCATTTCACGCACTTTGAAATACATCTAATATAACTGACGCGACGGTATGGAGATTGCTCATTTTGAGTCCATAAAGGCTGAAAGGCAATAGCGGTACAAAAGAAACGTTTTAAATATACCCCCATCACAAATATAAAAACAAACTAAGTAAATTAAAAATTGTAATATCACAAGGAGCTTGCGGCTTTGGAAACCAGGTGACCAGCGCATTGTAATTTGCTCCTCTAGATTTCAGAGTGGATGTGTGTCATGTCACAAAAGTTTCTTATACAGAGCATCTGTAATAAGTGACAAAAACTTCAGAAATCAAGAATTTAATTCAGGTAACAAAGGTAAATATGTACCTATTATATGATTTATTATAACCATTTGTTAGAAGATGATTCTTTTCGACTTACGCAGTAGACAGATTAAGTCAAGTGATTTTAGAAGATGTTTTATTTAAAATTATTTTTAACAGTCCATAATTTGAGCTACTAGTATATGTCATTATAGAATTACTGTGTCAGCTTCAGTTGTTTAAAGAATTTGAGATTTCCAAAAACATATGAATGCATTACAATCTGAAATATTTTACAATTAAAGGTATCCTCTGCTGTTCAGTCATTTTGAATGCATGCAGAAACTGATTTTAACAGTGACTAAGCATTTCAGATAAATAGGATATTCAGAGCAGAAGCACATAAAACTTTATTGCATTACAGTTTAATAAGATAGTGGAACATTACAGTTTTAAAAGGAAAATTAATAGTTTCCCATTGCGTGATATAATAGTGATTAAATCAAAATAAAAAGTTCTAAATTATTGCATTTAACTTGACAAAAATGCGATTAACACTAATATTGATTATGAGAATACAAATTAATTTTTACATCTTTCAGTTGATTAATGAGATATCAGCTTCTAAAATCTACAGTTCAAATTGCTAAACAAAACACAAGTAATGTAAAAGCTTTGCAATCAAGCCTTTCTCATATTTCTTACTGAAAAGGTAACTAAAACGTTATTAATTTGTCTCATGTAATTTGATAGTTATATATTATTCTAATATTTTAACGAGTTTATCATACATATTTATAGGCTTTGAACTATTTTTAATTCAGAATGTTGGGCCTTTTATAAACCTAGACTTCTCCTAAACGTATCATTAATACATTCCTCTGGAATAACATATTCCTTTAGTTTCTTATCTAAAAATGTCTTCAATCTGCTTTCAATTCCTAACTTAATCAGATTTTTGAAGAATTTAGTCATGATACGTATATAAGGATTTAGAATAAAATTTAAGGGACCTAGACCTTTTACTTTAATTTCAAAGCCTTTTATATCTTCAATATTAAAATTCGCAACTTTAGGATTTGATCCTTTAGAAGTTGGTACAATATCAAGCTTCATATTCACGTATGATATTTTTGCATCCACATTTACATTTGGTCCATGTCCCATCAACTTAACTTTGCCACTGCACTGCATTTTTAGTTCTCCAGCTCCTAAATAGATCTTGAGATGAGTTTTTTTCTTCCTGTCGATTATGACATCACCATCTCGATGTAAAGATGAAAGTCCAAAGACGTGCCCATCATAAATGCTTGCTTCTCCAGTGTAGTTGATGAAAATCAGTTTCTTGCCTACTTGAAAAGACTTTTCAGGTATTTCGTAAGGGTCCTGAAAATATTCCTTATCCTCTTTTAGGTCTCTTAGGATACGATCTACGTAATCATTGCAAGCTTCACCTAAAAAATAACAAAGACACATATATCTCAAACATTTTAATTAATTTCATTTCAGTTAGTATTTCTAAGATCGAAAATGTGTTTGGAGCAAATCAGTGCGCAATTTTGAAAAAGCATTTATCTATATGCTTGAATCTTGCTTTCAAAATATAATTTTTCTTTCCCTTTCTTTTTCTTTTTTGCTAATTTTCAACCTTTTGAATATGTAAGGAGCATTTACATGAAATACTTCCATTTCTAATAATCTATTCTACCTCTTATTTTCTTTTACTTTTCAACTTTGTAGATAAGAAATACATCTTTTTTATAATAATTTAATTTTGATGACTGAATATCGTTATGAGATCTTAATTACAGATTACAATATTTATTGTATTTTCGAAAGAACGAAGGATTAGCATAAATATAAATGCTAAGCATTTTTGCTTGTTTATTCTCGTGCCTTTTCTAAATACACTACCCGACATTGAAAATGCAACACCAAGAAAGAGTGGCTCGAAAATTATGCGAATTTCAGGATAGACGCATGTCACCGAGTTATGCGAACGATGTTGTAATGTGCAGCTCTCCAGCGCATGTTGAAGAAAATATAAGGGAAGGGGAACCGGTAGAACGTTGAATTTTCGTGCCGTTATTTCTGCTAGGAAACTCACTGTAGAAATTTGTTCTTGTCTCAGAGGACGCGAGTAATAGCAAAGAATGACAGGCCGTCGTCAACGGAGGCAATTCTAGCAAACAGACGATTTTACGAGGGGCATCGAACTGAGAAGAGCAGGTTGGTCCATATGGCAAATCTCAGCTGACACACACCTGGACGTACACCGTTTGTGGCGACGATGGTTGGAACGAGGAAATGTGGCAAGTTCTAGGAGTGCCGGTGCAATCAGAGTGACGACAGCATGAGTGATAGACGCAACCGCAAGCCACTTCCACCTCCATTCTTGCATGTTCAAGACACCCTGGATGTTCCCATGTAGACCAGAACCATTTGCCGTCGACTGCTGGCTAGTGGCCTGCATTCGTGGGGAAGACTGACATTGATCTCACATCACAGAGGCCAAAGTCTGCTATTGTGCCTGGTTCGAGCGATGTGAGCGACAGGATGGCGCAGGATCATGTTCTGAGTGAGTCACGATAGTCATCGCGTATGAGTGTGGCGTCGATGTAAAAACAGGCCCAATAAAGCCAACAATTGTACAATGCCTCACCGCGCGACAACATGGCATCATGATTTGGGGCGCAATTGCGTACTATTCCAGGTCACCTTTAGTTCGTATACAAAGCACTATGACGGCGCAACGATACGAGGATGATGTGCTGCGGCCGGTGACACTCCCCTACCTTCAGGAAGTGCCGAGTGCTCTTTATCAGCAGGATAGCACTCGACCACACCCTGTTCGCATCAGCCAACATGCTCTGCAAGGTGTACAGATGCTTTCCTGACCACAGTTCTCTCCTCATCCCTCGCCAATCGAACACATTTGAAATGTGATTGGACGCCATTTGCAGACCCTGCCTTCAGAAGACGAACTGTGGCAAATGGTTGAAGCGAAGGACACCATCCGTACTCTCATTGACTCTGCACCTAGACGTGTTGCTTCGTGTATCGCCGTCCAAGGCGTTCCTAGAACCTACCGAGCCGACGCTGTGTGTTATGCATATCATTTCAAAATAAACATCACTTATTTTTGTTCATTATTTGCTACGCTTGCCGAGTTTCATCACTTTCTGGTCACTCCTCGGTGTTGCATTTTCAATGTCGGGTAGTGTATGTTACGTCGATGTTTCTCAAAAGTTAAGCTGGATAATATGGCTCTTGTCAGAATTGTGAATAAAACTTTTTGACATATTACGCAACGTTTGTCTTGAAAAATAAACTTTAAAGTGTCTTTAAAAACCATTTGAATTATTTGCAATTTGTTCATATTTTTAGGTTCTTTTCCTACCTGTTCTCAAGTAACATAATACATATGCCCGATAATTACTTTAATAATTTAAAATTTTAATTTCTTTAATCTAATAAAGTTAAACTTTGTGCTTTTATACTTCTGATACGTTTTTCAAAATATACCTGTAAAAATGTGTCTTGAATATTTTTATAAATTACTAATTTAATGTAAACTGCTAAAAGAAATTTACTGGAATACTGAAAAGCTATAGTCATGTGAAGACGGAATAAACATGGCACAATTTGACAGCATTAAAGCAAAATGCCTGGTAGCTCTATCTGTGTTTATAAGCGAGGACAATGTTTTTGGTTTGATTCATTTGGCTATGGCAAGGTACCCGAGAGCTGCCTCTCTAAGGTGAGGAGTGCCTTTGTGGTGGACTCCCTAAGGGTTACTTTTCACATGGAGAAAACCAAGAAAGCGCCCATGCAGCCAGCCTCTTCCCTGGGATTCGAACCAGGACCGAACTACCAGTTTTTAGCGGCTTTACCACTCGGCCGCTAGTGAGCCCATGTTAAATCGAAATCCAGTTAAATATTTAATAATAGACAAGAAGATGTTTCTTTGTGTTCCCAAATACGCTCTAAAGTGAAACTTAAATTTTAACTGAAACATATTAATAAAATGTATCCTTATCAAAAGAAATATAACAGAATGCTGGAATTTTCCTCCGAAATATTCGTACAAGTGTTCAAAATATCACGCAATATAAACAGTAGTTATACTTTAAGCTACTAAAAGCGTAATATCGAAAGCAATACACAGCGCATTTAAAGAGAAAGTTAACCCTATCAACAGTAACAACAGCAGCTAACTAAACAACTGAACTGAGAATGCTCTCTCTCTCTCTATCCGGCTTTTATGGCTTTTAACCAGCCGCGCGAGATCTTTCTAGTAAATTCTGCTTCTATAAATTTCTGGAAAGCAAAATGAGGATGAAATTACTGTTACAGCTAACATAGTAGCCAATTACATTTATTCAAATTAAATATAAATTACCAAGATAAACTTTTATTCAATGTTAAATGCATGTGCTCCCGTATTTTTACTTTTCCGGCATAGCTTTCTCTTAAAACTCATCTCGCGCTGCGTTGCACGAGGAAATAAAACAATTTTAATTATAATTCTACAAACATTAGTTATCTTAATATAAAATTCTTAACAGTATTTTTAATTTAAAACCGTTCTTATTAATTCATTATTTCATGTTCACTATATATCCATTCTTCGCGGATGTAATTTCCGAAAGGATGATACAAATCAGTTTCTTAAAATAGCAAAAATATGAGAAGCTGACAAAATAAAGTGTAAATTCACGATATTCACAGTCAGACTGAAAAAGTAAAATTTATTTTTGAATTTAGACTACTATAGATTTGGAACAGAGAAGCATAAATATGCATGTTTGAATTGATAATATTACTTTATGAATATTATTAATTTTTAATATGTAATATGCTTTGTGTCTTTGGTATAAGAATAGAGTTTAACAGAAAAAGAAATTTCTTTTGTTATACAGAGTATTAAATTTAACAATAAAGCTGAATGCATATTCTTTCATTTAAGGTAATAGAACATTAGAAATGTGAAAGACATGGACATTAATATGGAAATAACATACACAGTTGCAAAGAAAAAATTTTATGCAATGTGAACTGAAATAAAATTGCGATAATTATATACTTATGAGCAGACAGTGTCATTGCAGTTAGGAGAGATCGTCTGTGTTTCGGTTTTTGTACTAAAATCATGAACTCAGTTATTTATATCATCTAAGCATTTACGATTGCTTCGGATATTAACAACATCCTTGGAGGATTTTATAATTTTATTATTTCATGAAAAGGAAGACCATCATCAGAAAGCTACATGTAAATTTTTCATCCGGCATTATTATTCGAAGAAAACAAACAACAGTTTTCCTGCTTCCGTGCCACTCATGTGCGTCATTCAGCGAAAATAAAACCATAGGAATCCCACCTAAACGTCATTATTCCAAGGCGTTCTCAAACGTACACAATATCATGTCATCGGAAAGTATGTTCAAGGGTTTTTCCTATACGCGTGGCGCGATACGGAATGCTTATATACACCAGGGTAGTGCTAGCAATGTTTAGCGACTTTACCGCTCGGCAGTTGGTGGACGAAGAAGACTTTTGCAAAGCTTAAGTTTTTATGTTTTTTTTTCCCTCTAAAGCGAACTCTCGAAATAGTACCTTTAAGTTAATAAAACATAGCTGCATAACACTAGGGTGAAAGTTTACTGATAGTTATCTCCGTGAGATACCTTACAGTCTTTTTAAATTTCATTACACTTTTACACATGAAGAAATCTTTTTTCTCAGCTCTAAAGAGAATTGATATCTGAATTAGTATTCAACTTTTTACTATTAGTATTAGAACTTTTACAACAACTCTTTATTAAAGTATTAAAAAGAATACTAAATTGTTATGCTTCGTTTTTCGATAATTTTAAAACTCATTCTTAGTAGCTTAGTATGAAATTGCGTTCACCCTCAGAAAGAATTAAGAAGTAGCTTATTACAGGCACAGGTATAAATGGCCGCCGGACTAGCTGTTAAACTCTGCCCCAATCCTGGAGGAGAACTCTTCTTCTTCTACCACCAAACCCCCAAAAGCACTTTCAGCCTGCCGTGCATTTTAAGTATCTCATGCCGCAACAGTCTCTATGCAGTTACAAATATCCAAGCTTTCTGCAGGATTCGAACCAGAATTAAACGGTACAGCAACCAAAAAGCACTAACCACTAAATCGATCAGGGGGCAATAGTTTCAGGAAGCCTGAATGTTTTTCGTATACACTACAGTTTAATAAGAAAAAATAGAAGTAAGTAATTCCAATTTTATTCCTTAGTGGCATAAAAATCTATGACATTAATACATCTACACAAATTCGAATCGCAGGAAGAGGGTTGGATGCTGTATGTTTTCATGCTTTTTCTCCATGTGTTAAGTGAATTAGAGCCATCTTCCGTTAGAAAGTTCTTTCTAATAGAATATTAGAAAGGCATTCCTTCTGTTAGGAAGATAGCCCTTTTATGCTACCCATACATACATTTTAAACTAATAATAAACATTTATCTCATACTAAATAAATAAACATTTATCCCTCAGTGCCTAACTAAAGTCAATGCATACAATTATTTCGCGCACTTTAAACAGTTTGCACAACAAAGCTAGGGATTTTAAAATTAAATTTGGAAGGAAGTATTTATTTTAATCATATCAAATCAATGTTAATTATCATTATGATGAGACGGCAAGACGCTGGTGCAAAATTCCAGTGTAACAGCGATTTCATATGTTTCCACATCTTATTCATTTACTAAGCCATCAATCAAAAATATGTTGAGAAAAGGTATAAAATTTTAGCCTGGCTTCAACCAGAGTCAATGTATTTTATTCTTAATTCGTTTAAAAAGCAAATCGCATTTTTTAAACTAAAAATTATATTATTTCTCTCTGAAGTATTCTGAGTTCAGTAATCTAATGAAGTAGCAGGAATTATACCAAACATATAATACGTATCCATGAGGTTTTATTACTTGTATATTACACTAGTTAAAATCACTTTTCAGGTATTTTGTGGAAAATCTCGAATCTTACTGAACAGCAATCATTACGTATCTGTATAGTTGCAGCTTGCATTAGGAAAAAGGAAATATATGTGATGATCCATATTGCACATAATGAAATAATTAAATTATTTATGTCTCCAATTGTTTCCATATGTTGGTCACCAAGTTAGTTGGATGTAAAAATCTTAACTATTATTTTTTAAACAAGAAAAGAGGCGAGCCTACAGTTTATTTTAAAATAATTTCCAATTTCCGCAACACGATTACTGTTTGTTAGAGCGCCTGTTCTTCCTCTACACTTGCTTTTAACTTTACCAGAAGAGGGCATATGATTTAAGAGTAAAAAAATAGCTGATCCTATTTTCACAAACTGTTGCATTGTTCTTCACTTGATTGAAAAAAATTTTACTTTATTATAAAGACAACTATAGTTTCTCATTTGTCATTATTAACAATAAAAAAGAAATTATAACAAAACGTTTAGCTTTCTATTTAGATTCATTACAGCGCAGATATGTTTAAATTTTATATATCGTGTTAATATACTTTTCAGAATAGAGAACAGCAGCAGCAAGAATTTATACAATGGGTAGGATTAATTCGATAATTGAAAAGTGCACTGTCTCCCTAAAGATAGGTGTCCCTATCTACCTAAGAGGAGTATTTTTACTGTCTTTCATCTAATGCTTTTCCACAATTTAAGGATAACACGAAGAATTTACAGTTAATCATTAGATCTAAGTTAGTCATTTCCTGTAATTTCACTTTCTTTGTCACGAATATTTAGCAAACATTAAATATCCATTCGTCAAAAATTTTCTGTTTAAATTATGTAAGATGTTCTTATTAATTAAATGGAAGGTAAGTAAGTTTCGTGCTCCTACAATTGCCCATAGAGTATATAACATACTCAAAGTTGAATGCTTTCAACATCTTACACAGTATCTTATAAGAAATCAGGTCCTCTTTCCAATATGCTCTTGGGATGTAACAATCACAGTAAATCCGTTAGGTCTGTTGTCTTGTTTTAATATCGTACTCAAACTCCAACAAAAGATTATCCACTAATTAAAAAGATAATCGATAGAAAATTTATATATGTTAATGAATTTTCTCAGTTGTTTCGAAAGTTTATAACTAAAATATGATCAAGGCATCTGTAAAATTTTAAAGATTAAAATTATTTTCCTCTCATTTGAAGAAGTAGACTTACTTGCATTTGAAACAGATATCCACTGCACTAAGGTTATCCAGATCATAAGACCGAAAATTAGGGACCGCATTTTGAGATGATATTGGTAGGCTTCCTGATAAAAAGAAAGACTTGATAAATATACTTTTCGTTACAAAAAGCAAGAACAAAAGACTTCGGGTTAAGGAATAAATGCATATTTCGTGTATTTTTATGTACGCTGAGTTAGACGATTTTTCTGTGCCATAAAAATGTCCTTTGCTTCGAATTTTTTTCACGCAGCTATGTTCTTAAAAGTATAAATTATCATCTCCTACTTGACAGTTTTGTTTTAATGCAAAATGCGCTTTTAAAGAAGCAATGGATGGAAGGCTTTGGCTTTGTGCTGTGTCCGGTTAAAACTGTTCCGATCTAGTTACAAAAAAAAAAAAAAAAAAAGAAAAAAGAAAAAGAAAAAGAAAACTCTGTAAAAGTTACGGTTTTGCGATATCTAGAGCTACAGTAGATAATATTGCCTAATATTGTCAACAAGAAAGGAGAAAAACGTCAGAGTTTGGCTTCAAGTGGAAAAATTCCTCCAGATATCAAGCAAAAACTGTAATGTTTCGAGTGTTGCAAAAGTAAGATTTTTAATGTTAAAATAAATCCTTTAGTTGCAAAATCACTAAAACTTTCAGTGAAACTGTAAAAAAGTGATGAATGCTGACTTGAGTTTTAAAAAGGCGAAAAAATATAATGTGCATCATCTTTCTCCAAGACATATCACCGAACGCAGAACGCTTTGCAGGATTCTTTAGGAGAAATATCTGGACAAAAATGGAAAACTTTATGTCAAAATACATAAATCTTGGTTGTGGTTAAATGACTTCAATAAAAAGAGGTCTATTTATTATCATCAAAGAGGAGGGAAAAAATCTTAAAATATACTTCAAAGAATCTACAGAAAGGTTTTCAAAGAGATTTATGATTGTTGCTGGTTTTTCATATAACGATAAATTAAAAATAAAGAGAGAAGAGAAAAAATACTAATAACTCCACATATTAGCAGAAACATATGCTATACCAAATTTTCGAGTATAAAATACCATGTTTTTACCCACAGTACCATGAATCAGTAGAACTGCATCAAGACAAAGCAAGAAGCCACAAGTCAAAATCCACTCTTATTTCCAGAAAAAAAAAATGGAACGTGAAACGGATATCAATGCCATACCCTTGATTCATATTCCTTCTTAAACTGCTGATGTATAGCCGATGGATTTTTGAGTTTTGGGACTTCCAGAAAGTGGATGGTCCAAACGTCGACCTACAGCCCTCGTTGGACTTTGGAAAGCCGTTCAAGTAGAATGGAATAAAATATCTCTTCCGATGCTACAAAAGCTTTATTGTCTTGAAATTGAGACGAAGAAAGATAGTGAAGAATAAGGGTTATCAAACAGGACATTTAAATCCCAAAACATTTAGGTAAAATATTTCTGTAAATACAATGAAAATCGTCTAAAAATGTGCTAACAGCATCTGTATGTATGGAGAACAAGCTAAAAAATATAAATTGGTTAACACATAATTATTAAGTTATTCTCTATAAGTCATAGTTAGTTTTTGAGAAAAATTGTGACTCCCATCACCTTTCATGTAATCTCAAGTAATTTGCTAATTTGAAAGGCTAAGAAAAAATATTATGAATATAAATGTAATTCATAATAATACCAATTATGTATTTCTAATAATATTGTTCAAGTATTAAACTTTCTTTAATAGTAATTAAATTTCTCTACATTTTCTAGAAAAGATAGTTAAGTTTGTTGCTAAAATAGACTTCAGTTCCACGTTACCAGAAAAGCTGACAAAATTGCGTTTGCTCCTTCAAAGTTCTAGTCTGTTTTATTTATCTTTTTTTTTTATGGATTTATACTTCAAATTATTTATTAAGTCAATTTCATCAGCAAATTATTCTCAGTCAGAGAACAGCGACATTTCATATACGATTATAAAAACTGCTAAATATTAGAAATAAATTCGGTGCAGATTTTGCATTAGAAATTTTTTAGTTCCATGAAACCAAAACAGCAAAACCTTTGTTTAAATATAGAGTATATTTGCTCAGATGTACATAAACATAGTAGTCAAATGAATTGTAGTTTTTAAACTCTCTTAGTAAAAGTAATTTAACGTTATGCTGTAGTCTGTACAACTGCTCTTTTTTGATTATTTCTTCTGCATTATTTTATATTATTTCTGATTTCATTAAGAGAAACTTGATTCGATACTATGACATAAATTAGGATGTTATCAGTCAAAAGCATGTGACGAAAGTGAAAATTTTTTATAATATCCGACTTGCACCCAAAACGTAAAATCTGAAACATTGTTTAAATTGTCAACAATCATGTGAAAATGTGCATTAAAATGACAATACTGAAATTTGAACTAGGTAGAAAAAAATGCAAAATTGCGATCAACAAAAATCTTACCTACTTTATAATTCTAGTGGAAGTATCTTTAGGGCTTTCAACTGCAAAACAGATATGACTGTTTAAAGGATGTATATATAACATATGTTTTCTCTCAGAATGATATCAGGTTTACTTTCAGAAGTTTGATGTACAAATAAATTTGAAATGTATCAGATAAAAACATGACTCTTATCATTTCACCGTGGGAAAATCTTCTGGTGTTTACTCCTAAACTTGTTTTAAAAAATAATTTCCGTAATGTTTCTATTTTTTGCAAGGTATTTCATTTTTACGTTATCTCGTTTGATGTTAACAGAAAAGTTTGCTTTCTCAACATAACTTAATTTTTACCAAATGTAATCATGCACCATATTCTTCTGACAAATAAGAATGAATCACTAATTTTCAATAAGACTGACACACTACAGTCTATAAACATTTTTCATAAATATTCTTTTCTCTATCCTATAATGCATTTCTTCATACTATTTCTCTTGGTTTTCATATTTATAAGATACGTCTTTACAAAACGAGATCAAAATTAATTAAAAATGTATTGCTCAGAGAGTTTTACATAAATATTATAAATCAATATATGGCTTTATAAAAAAATCCGAAAATTTGCAGAATTTTTCTTGCATTGTACAGCATAAATAATTGATTTTCAGTCACTGATACAAAATTGTACACATTTTACTTCTTTAATGTTCTGGCAAAGAGCAATTTACATTTTGCTCTTTTAAAGCCATCCACATGTTGCGGCAGGGCCCACCAGCGGCAGAGCGGTAAAGTTGGTGAATACTGGTAGTTCGGTTTGGGGTTCAAATCCCGGCGAACGGACTGGCTAGAAGAACATTTTTATGGTTTTCGCCATGTGTATACGAATCAGTTTTGCATAGAATGTCCTCCACGAAAGTATCCCTTCCCTTAGGCAGATAGCTTTTGAGTGATTTTCCGTAATCGTATAAATGAATCCAAACCAAACACATACGTCTAGAACGTGTTTTCGATATAAAATTTAAACAGTGTTTAATACTCCTCAATCATTCTTCAATTATTACTCTCCTATGCTGCAAGATACAAATTTGTCCCTCCTACAGGAAGGCCCTTGTACTGGCCTCCTACCGGCCCTTGTAATTTAAATTGCGTCAGACATAAATAAAATTTATATTACATGGTATTATTATGCATGAGAGATTTGTAGTTTCCGTTACGTAACAAATCAAATAATTCCTCGAATATTCATTAAAAATTACTGAAAAATTCATACACCTTTAATAAGTGAAAATAGAGCTTTGCAATGTAAGCCTTTGGTAGAGGTATGTAAAAGTAATTAAAATAACAAACGCACTGAAATACATAACCGAAACAGTTAAGAGGCAGCAGACAAGTATATAGTTTGAGAATTTGAAGAGAGCAGGATCACTGAATACCCAGCTTATTTTGTTTTTAAAATCAAGTGTTTTTTATATAAGATATTTTATATAAAATAGCCAGTTAGATATAAGCCTTTACCATAACTTCTGTTTTCCTTAGTTCTCACCAGAATGCAAATTAATTGTTTGTGCACTTAAGCCGTTTAGAGTTCTTCTGTCAGCCTCGTCATGCCGTTACGTATTATCGCCGAGTTCTACCTAACTTTCTTTCTGCCTTTAGCGTCTTGCTAGCCGACGTTTAAAATACGCTCTGTTAATTATCTGGAGCCGGCTTAAGTAATTTATTTTATTTGTAGTCTCCGACTACGTTACCTGTCACACAGGCTGTGCTTTCTGTTCATTTAAGACTTAAATAAAATTGTTATTTTAGCCTTCTTTAGTCTCAGTGATTTGTTTCAGACTACGATAACTCGCTTCCAGTCCAGTAGGGTCTGAAAGCCATTAACACAAGTTTCTAGTTACAGCAGAAGACCCCATTTATATTTAAATTAGCTTTAATCACTATATTAAGCAATATGGATTTATAGAAGAAAGGAAATTTGCCTTATATTAAGAATTTTCTATGTTAATAATCCTCATAGTCATATCTTTAAAAGCTCTCTATACATCTATTTATCTATTTCTCTCTCTCTTGATATATAATTATATATAATACATAAAAGATGAGAAATTTCACATTGAGGTGATATATAGCATTAAAATCGCACAATATGCTTCTAAATGAATTAATTTATCAGAGGATTAAAAATTAAATCAAAATTAAATTATAGATATAATCACATTTATATCATTTAGATATAATTCAGAAACGTGGCTCTGTTGAAAATTCATCGGCTGCTCTTTGAAATGCCAAGGAATTTTTTATAATTTCATAATTTATTTAATTTATTTCCACGGCGTTCAAAGGGCACAGACTTAGGAGACAGAAAATTGCTTTTAAGTAATCTAAGCTCATAAGCTGATCTTTATTTATAATTAGCTGTTTTATTACATTGTGTTTTATTTTGTACATTTATTTAATTACATATTCGTAAAAATACGAGTGTTTTCCAAATTAGTTCTGATATACGTATATTATTTTATAATCAAACGCAATATGTAAATTTTATTGTATTGTAATTGTAGTTATAATTTCAAATAAAATAAAAATTCCAACGTTCTTGTTTTTCCGGGCTGCAAATCAATACAAATCTTAGTATTTATCTCTATGAATATTAATAAAAAGGCCCGAAAGAAAGACAACTGACGACAGCTGATTAAACGACAAGTGGACTTTCACTCTCTCGGTACTATAAATTCCCTCTTTCTGACAAAGAGAAAACTTTCACGTGACCTCTCACCTCATGGAGTGTAATTAACCCCCTTTTAGACGATTATATATGTTTTGGCAGAATGCCAGTCGAGGTTGCGTTTGTGACAGCCGAACTATTTCCGGATACAGCGAAAGTTTATTGTATTGTTTTTTCTACCATTAAATAGTCCCTGCTGCACAAAAACAATAAAAGTATCACATAACTTAGGATAAGTTATTATTACTCTCATATTTATTGCATGAGTATATCTCCGCTTTTTTATGAAAGTGATGATACTAAAATATGAACTCCAAGGCAAAATATTTGAAGCAAATTCAAGTTTGCATCATAATTGAAATTGAATTATCGTTTTTATAATACATGACAACTAAATTTGTGATGACGTGATGACCACGCATGCGCAATTTAAGATTTGATTAGGAACGGGGAAGGCGAACACCACACCTTTACCACGCATGCGCAATTTAGCAGAATGGCGTGCAACGCTTCTCTCTCGCATGACTTATATGAGAAGAGAAGAGACTGTTAGTAGCTAAGTAACGAAAGTAACCCGATGTATACCAGCGTAATAGTGATACAATATGGTTCTATTTTTGTGTTAACTACTTGTTTTGTTTGTGTGTTAGTAAAGTGTTTATGCCGTTAAATGTCTGGTTTATGCAATGCCCACATTTCACTCACGTCTACATTAAGAAGGAAGAATATATCCAGCACCCACGCAGTAATATGTATGACAAAATTTATAGTTTCAGAAAACATATTGTGAGGTTCCTTTAACTTTATAACCAATATGTTTTGGATCTGTACTGTCACTTATCCCTTTCCGTTTTCCCGCTAGAATGCCCATTAGCTTACATGTATGTATGGTAGGTTGCTATTATAGATATGAGTTCTTATGTTTGGTCTTGCATTAAAATTGAGAAGGAGGAAGAAGAGGTATCTTGATTATGTAGATTCGCATTTTTTTGCTTTTCTCGGTATCGGAAATTTAAAAATTACTATAGCAACCACGACATTACGAGAACAAGCACTGAGCTAGTACAAGTGCATAGAAAAATATTTGTTGGGTGAACCAGAAAAGGAAACCTAGAAGTTCGAGGTATGTAAAACCGCCCTCGTAAAAGCATTATCCATAGTAAAAGATAGGATCAAATTGCGAACGAAACGTTTTAGTAAATATCCGAAGTTTTAGTAAGCATAAGTCGAAGAAATGCACTAATTTATATTAAGAATACAAATTTTAGATTTGTTATGTGGGAAAGGGCCCGATTCAGTGGTTATTCAAATTATTTTTCCTAGGCTGCTACTACAAATTCAAAATTTTTTCGAGTTAAGAAAACCGAACACACTTGAGAGTTTACTTGAGCTACCAGTAGAGTTTGAAAGCAGGAGGTTTGGGAAAAGTACGCGTATATCAAGATATGGCCAGATGTAGAAAGGATAGTTTTATAGTACAAGGGAAGCCGTGGTTTGACGGTAATAAACGTTTTGAAAGTAGAAAAAAATTTTCAACAGCGAGTGGCGAATCGCCAAGAAAAATTGCAAAAGAGAAAACAGGGGGAAGAAGGCAATAAAAATTTAAGCTAAAAGGGGGTACTGAAAGTAAGAGGGTACAGTTACCCCAAAGGTAAGAAAATCTCTCTAGAATTCAATTAAATATGGTAATTATAAAAAATTTGGCTGTGTCCGTAATACATATATTGTTAAATGGTGTTCCAGCAGATGCACTATTGGAGACAGGTGCTCGAAACAATTTCTTTGCATAGAATTGTTTCCCACAACATTTTAGCAATATAGAATGCTTGGGGTTGATGAAGCAAAATTTATTGTCGCTCAAAGGTACGCGTAGATAAAATCGTACAAATACGAAATGAGCAACAAAAAGCGGTTTTCTTCATTGTGAAAAATCTACAAGCTCCAGGAATTTTGGGAATGGATTTTTTAAAGGCGTAGGGGGCTAAAATAAACTTTTAGGAGGCCACGGTACAGCTGGATCTGAACGAAGTTCAGAAAAAAGAAACGCACCCTCCGGTCTTTGAGATGAATCGCCTACTGTCTGAAGAGAGATACAAGTCGTTAAGTCGTTTCGCTAATTAACTTGACGATACCTCTAGTCTCACGCAAATTGTAAACCACAACACAGACACGTGAAATACTCTCCCCGCAGCGCAAAATACTACTGTTACGATAAAGCCAAAGCGAAAATTATTTAGAAACCTATACAAGAAGGGATAAAGAACAAGGTAAAATTTCCCATAAGTAGCCCTTACGCTAACCCCGTAGTACTATGCCGAAAGACCAATAATCTCCCACAAGCAGATAATAAGGAGTGGCATTTTACAGTGGATTCTCGATAACTAAATAGCACATGCCAAACATACTGCTTATCCACTGCCTATAATCGAACAAAAAATTAGGAAGATTAAATGAGTGAGTAATATGACCACACTAGATCTTACATAATTGCCCAAGTTTGGCCATCTTGACATAAAAAAACAGTAGAGCGAGTTTAAGAAGTTGTTTATTTTCCACAGTTTTAGTTTATTATTAAAAAAGCAAAAGTTTATTATTGAGTACGTCAAGTCGTGACATATTTGCTACTCAGTTAACGATGTTACTTATATCCCGGCCGAGTATCTAAGTAGCATAAAAGCCACTTTCCCAAATGAACAAATAGGAATTGATTTATTAGGCCCGTATTCACGGTACTTATACAGATCATTTTTCAATAAAACTTTAAAAGCGTTATTGCGGATCATTTTCCAAAGTGGGTACAAATAGTTTCTATCAAAGAAGTCTTGGCTAAAATTATGTCTGGTTCTTTTCTAAACAAGTTTATTTTAAAATTTTTAAAATAGAAAGCTCCATTAAAAGTAATTTAAGACAATGGCAAATAATTTGTTAGTCAAATATTTTAGGAATTATGCGCAGACCTTGGCATACGGTATTTAAAAATGGTCCCTTATCAGCCGCAATCAAATATAGCAAAGGGGGGTAAAATAGAACATATTAAGTTTATTTGTAGTTTTATTTATTAATTACATATTAAGATTATTTGTAGTTTGTTGTAAAGAATTATCATAAGCGCTGGGATAGCTGTGTCTGTGAGTTGGCATTTGGTTTGGAGACGGCTAAACATGATACTACGAGAAGAGGTCTGCTGCATTATTATGGGGTACAAAGATAATTATCCCTCTGGATAAACTATTTTTCATTCAAAAGAGGTCTCGGGAATTTGAAATAGCAGACATTAAAAAGTTAGTCAAGGAAGCTCTCCCTAACTCAGATTTTTTTAAGGACAAAAAAAAAAAAAAAAAAAAAAAATTATAACATGACAGAAAACGCCGCAAGCGTAATTTTAAAGTGGGAGATTAAAGTCTGAAAATTAAACACTGTACATCTGAAGCCAAAGTAGGAAAATTTCGCCCTAAATTTGAATGCTCTTTCGTAATTGTAAGAATTAGGCAGTCAATAATAAATTTAAAGAAATAAGATGGGGAAGAGCTGAGTATTAACACTGACCAGCTAAAAACGTATTATAAGCCGGCTGATATGCCCCTTTTAAGAGGTACTTTGCAGGAATCACATGATGACAGAAATGCAGTGCCAGCAAGGAAATTCGAATAAGTTCCATCTGCATCACAAGTCCCGGGGGAAAAAAGACAGGGTAACACAAATACTGAAGCAGAGAAGAAAAAGCCAAGGACTGAAGCATCAGAGGAAGAGGCTAGGCTCAAGAACTAGCAAATTCCGAAAAAGAAACGTAGAGTACGACGTTCTATTAGATCCAGCGAGCTACCGAAACAGAACCAGAACCAGCTGAAGGATCAATGAAAAGGAATCCCGGTTCCGGGAGCAAATGCCAGTCTACACGGCAAGCTCTACGCTCGAAATGCAGAGCGGAGAAGGATTCACCGCAGCGGAAGAACTTGTACAAGAACCAGAGTGCGGGTCTTGTTAAGCAATAGACGACGTTCCGACAGCGATCGCAGACATCAGGAGGCGGGCACGACAACAGAGTTCCCTCAACGTCAATATATATTCAAGAGGTTCGAGAAGAGAGCATCGAAGAGGAAGTTTCTAGTCCAGCCAGATGTTGAGCCACGTCCCAGGAGGCCACTACGAGTGTAGCAGTCGAAAACATATCCATCATGTGACGACTTTCTCGTCAAATAGATGAGTGATTACCAGCTAAGAAAAAGATAAGTGGAATTTAAATTTCTTTAAATATTCAGTTTTTGGTTTATATCTATCTAAAAGTGCAGCAGTTGCTATTTATCTTAAGTTTTGCCTCAAGCGAGGTCGTTCTAGTTTTATTATGTTAAAAAGAAGCTTTTTATTTAATTGTGCAGATATCGTAATGATTTTAGGTTTAGTTTTAGAGTAGAAATTTTGAGTTTAGTCCAAGAGACTGATTTTTGAGGAAGGCTGCCGAAATTTTAACAACAATTAAGGAATTCCTGTACATGTAATGTAAACTGTAAACTAAATAGATTTTTCTCAGTGTAAATATATTGTAAAAGTTTCATGATCTATGACTGGTAAGTACTTTTGTAAAATAAAAGGTTACTTCTAAAATATGTTTTAACGCAAAAGTTAAATGTATGTATACTTGTATAAGTGAATTCTCGATGTAGAATGAGATGTTTAAGTGCAAACTAGTGAGTCATATAAAATAAGTTAAAACAAATGCTAGTGGTATGCATGTAATTAAAATTTAGGCTTTTCAGCCAACACTAAAGTTTAATTATCTGTTTTGCCCTGCACATTAGGAATAGCTTTGAATTTAAGGTGTTTTACAGGTCTAGTGTGTCTAAATCTTAACATGTAGGATTTTAGTTAAGGGGTAGTGCTAAAAAATAGTTGTACAAATGGTACACGCTCGTACATTTCAATAATTTTTGCTAGAGAGCAGACGGGGTGCAAAATTAACTGTAGAATAACTGAAAATGTATGAAAGATTGTCATAAAGGTGAACTGAAGAGGAAAATTATGTGAAATGTGTTGTATGTTCTGCCAAAATCTTTTCCCTAGTTTTAAGCAAAGATTGTAAGTTTTCATGCTTGTAAAACGTTGGCTCTTTGTTATTTTTAAATTATGAACTTACCTAGGTCATTAAAGACCTTCGTTACGATTACTTTATAAGGTATTTCTTGCGCTTTCCTAACAAGCCTTCGTGGTGTAGCGGTTCTGCACGCTTGGGCGGTATTCCAGAGGTCCGTGGTTAGACTCCCGGCGAAGGCGGTTGCTAATTTTTCATCTCTCCTGCTTCTAAAACATCCTAATGTCTCTACAATGGCGCCCGAACTAAAAGGGTGATGGATGAGTATTCTCTACACCCAGGATTTGGCGATTGGGTCCCCTAAAAAAAACCCAGTCGCCCTTTAAAAAGGGGGAGTATATAAGGTATTTCTCCCGCTTTCCTAGCAAGCCTTCGTGGTGTAGTGGTTCTGCACGCTGGGCCGGTATTCCAGAGGCCCGTGGTTCGATTCCCGGCGAAGGCGGTTGCTAAATTTTCATCTCTTTTCCTTCTAAAAAAATCCCAATGTCTCTAAAACTTAAATTTTAGCGGGGAAAGATGTGAGGTTTCTTTAGTTTTATTAATCCGTTATTTTATGTTTTAGATTTGTACTCTTACTTTCCCCCCTTCCGTTTTCCCGCTAGAATGTAAATTATTTCGCGTGTATTTAAGAGAGGTTTTGAGATTGTTAAGACAAAGCGTGTTATTCATCTCGATGCCCTGTTACTAGATTTGGTACTTTAGTTAAGAATTCCTGTTTTCGGCCTTGCATTATAGTTGCCGGTAGTTGAAATACACATCTGTGAAGTTGTGAGCCAGCTTCGCGTTAAAATGCTCTGCGTAACCTTTTGCTATTAGTTTATTTAAATCTTAGCTTTATATCTGATCTATAGCTTGAAGTTTCTCGCCCTAAATGTTGGTGGAGTTGAAGACTTGGTGGATTTGGTGAAGTTGTAGGCACCAGGAGTGTCTTCTGTTCATTTTATATAGTTTTAATAAAGGGTATTTGATACTCTTCTCAGTTTCTCTGTTTCGACTTGTCGATAAGTCGCTTAAGTTCTACTTAGTGTTTATTAATGGATGATAGCCAAGAGAGTTAAACTTTACAATTGAATTGTCAATAATACCATTCAACTGCTGATTTTAGTGGTGAAAAGGTCGTTCCGCTGATACAGTTGATACTGATATTGGCAGAAATAGTAAAATAAGTATTTTACTCATTAATTGTTTTAATATTGACTTTTATGCGTGGTATTAATTCATGTATAGGTTCATTTTATACTGAAGGAAAAAAATGAAAGGATAATCAATTCAAATATTTTGAAGTGCAAACTAGTACTAAGTTTATTTAATAATTATTCAAAATATTTCTCTAAATTTTATCAAATAAAATTTGGGGAAAATTAGACATAAAGAAGGAAATTTTTCTTCATTTGGAAAGCTCACGAATTCAAACTGATTGTGAAAACCAGATTTTTCGTATTTGCTCTTGGATATATTATAATTTGCAACCTGTTTACCTGATTTCACTTTTTTGAAGCATATCCGATTCCTTTGGGTTTTCTATAGTGTACTGATTGACTATGCTTTTCGATTGAAACAAAACGAGAAATTGCTGTTTTCGTTCCTATGGAAGTGGTACAAACATTTAACTGCAATTTACATCATTTTGAACAACAGGAAACATCCATGGACTTCTCTGCTCAGTTTCCTTCTCTTATTCATATTTAGCAATTTTGCATAATTTTATTTGTTTGCGGTAACAGGCAGACTATCAAAATCTGTAATGTTAGTTAGTTTTCCGAAGAAACAATTATAATTTTTCAATAGATTTAAAAGTTCATTATTTTTATATCGCACCAGTATAAAGCTTTACAAGTACATTAATTTGCTGATTTTAATGATTTCTTCTAGATTCTTCCCATGTAAAAAGCTGTACAGTTTTTTTTTCTGACTAAGAGTGTTCCATGACACAGAACAGTAATGCCGGTTGAAAGCTTCTTTTACAAAAACATGGAGAAATTATGATTTCATAATCGAAATCGGTATAGCAAGACAGGGATAAATAGAAAGGGCTAGCTCATTTCTTTGTTCGACTCCTCGCCGACGCGAGCCTGATGAGGAAATTAACAGGCAGTAATCTGACGTCACTGTGATGCCACCTGTTCTGATTTCCCGCGTTTAAAACTGTAGTTTCATTCAGCTGTGAGACGATTTTCTAGAGGTTACATATCCCAAATTAATTTTAATCATATATATATCTGTTTTCTAATAATGTATATATTTAAAATAATTTATATATATGTAATTTTAGTCAGTTTTTATTTTAAATTCTATATTGTAAAGTACCATTTACGTAATAGGGCTTTTTGCGCTGTAGTAACTTGCCTTAGCACTTACAGAAGTACGAAAGGATCAGATATTTTATTTCATGGGACCAAAGGATCCAAATGAGGTTTTGCTTATGCAGTGTTTATGAAGATGATATGAAAAATCGCTTGTTTGGACAGCCACAAAAGAAACTGTTGAAATGGAATGCTGTGCCGAAAGCAAATTATGATGACAATAATAAATCGAAATTGATGATGACAATAGTAAATCAAATTTTAATGATTTTGAAATAAAACTCACAAATGAAAATATAGATATTCCTGAATACCCTAAGTTTAAGGATAAACAAGAATGCATTGATAATTTGAAGAACAAAATAATATCCTTAGAAAGTATCAAAGTATTGAAAAATAGAGAAAAGAAAAATTTTAGAATGTTTGTTCAGCGGCAAAGAAGGTGGACGACATCTAGACAGAAATTGGTATCAGAAATTAAAATCTCAAATAGCGAAATTTTGGGGAAGGGGGAAGCACAAACCGGAGAATTTGAAAAAATGTCTAAAGCCTATTTTTATAAAGACGCAGATTAATGTATTACTGAAAAAGAAGGAAAAGATCAGGTGGACTAGTGAAGATATTTCACGTTGCATTTTCATAAGAGCTCTGTCATCTTAAAGCTATGATTTTTGGAAGTTTTAGTGTAGTCCAAGAATTCAAAGTGATGTTCTTACTCTATAGAAGGAAAGAGGCGAATATTTGTATTCTGTAGAAAAAATATGCGTTCTCAGTTTCGACGAAATGCATATAGATTGAAAACTCTGCTATGACTCTAAACTGGACCAAGTTCTCGGTTCTTTTCAAAATGTGCAGTTTGTTTTAATCAGAGGTCTCATTTCGCGCTCTGCCTCAAATTACTGAGAAACCACGTTTTAGATAAAGGATTTGTTTTAGAAGATGGAACTGTTTTAAATTTTGTTATTATTAATGAGGTTTTAAATAGAGATTGAGAAGAAATCAAATTATGTCACAAACTAAAACCGAATTATTTAATGGTCAAGGGAAACGAGAGACAAAACGTCGCTCCAGAGAAAACATTATTTTCAAAAAGTACCGCAAAAGGTATACTCCACCCCACAGGAAATCAAAAAGCATCTGACTTGTATGAGTTAATCGATAATATCTTCGGTATTATGAATAGTACCAACAAGAATAACAAGTATTTAACAAACTAATTTTGTTAAGTACTTGTTAAAGTTATTCTTATTGTATCCTTTGTAACTAATTATTGATTATATTTTGTGCTAAATTAGCATTCTAGATAAAATATAATAGTATAAAACATTAAAGTAATTGGCATAAAAAGACTTGCTTCCTTTACTCACACTTTTGAAAAATTAAATAACTGTTTTAGGTACTTTGAGTAAAGCTATTTTGTCAAAATTAAGGTAACAATCTTACATACATTTATTTAATTGTAATATAGATATAAGTATAAATTACAAAATTATTTAAAAAAATTATTATATTGAATCGGAAGAGAATTATAACAATGTAAAATTTACAATTAGGCAAAAAATCAAACGTAGGTTAGCAGAAATGTTGCCATATATGTCATATATGTTTAAAACTATGTCAATGTAAAATTGTTTTTTGAGTAAATTTAAATAGCTGCTATTATAGTTATCTTATAAGCAGTATAAAAATTCTCTCGTTTCACATGCAGGTAAAGAAATGATTAGAAATAAACGTTCATTAAACAAAAAACCTGCAAATAAAAATTGAAAAAAACCCACGGAACTTTATGTTAAAAAGTAGCACATTTTATCTATTATTTTAAAATTGAGTAAGTATTATTAAATTTTTTAATAGTTCAGTCTAAAATGCATAAAGCAGTAACATTGTCTCTTCCAAATTATACCTATCTTTCACACACAGCTCATTTCAAACGCTGGTTCAAAATCGCTAATTTTCAAGCTGTGAATTGCATCTGCGCGCTCAGTGTCATCATGACTACGTCATCACTTTTCACTTTCTGCTTCAGGGGGAAAAGCTCTATCAGCTAGCCCTTCTCTTCTAAGTCCTGAGAGCAAGACGCATAAGAGTCACAATATTTTATTTCTATAAGCTAGAGAGTCATTGCTAGAGAGTATTTTTTATAAACATGTTATATTATTAGAAAAGCATGAAGTGATTACAACATGCGTGAAAGCAACTAAAACATTTCTTACATCGACTTGAAATGAGAAAAACTAAAATGTTTAGCAGCAACTTAAGCAACTGCTAGTATTGCAGCAGTACTTCAATTGTTTACAAAACAAGTATTAAATTAGACACCAAAATCTGGCTCCTTCCTACAACAGGCCTTTTAATATGAGAGCAAGTAATTTCAAAACTAAAGCTCATCAATAATAAGCAGAGGACTGTGGCAGGTAGAATCTGGAAGTTACAGCATTTCTGGCAGAAGCTGTCAATGCGAGGTATTAATAAAAGTTAGGAAACTCATTGTAAACAGATACGTACTTACGAACGTTACGAAAACCGTTATATGGTATGATCCTTGCCAGCATGCTCTAAGCATCCCTATACCTGTAGCTTAGCGATATCTTAAATTTAAATTAATAAACATAAGAATACATCTTTGCGAGTGGACTGTAGTACAAATTTTATTTTAGCGATTTCAACTTTCTGTATCTGTATCAATCTTGCTTTGTAAGCAAGAAGAAAAGAGATGAGGACTTTGGCGAACGCCGTTTCCTCCAGTCCGTAAGAGTTAATTATTGAAACATTTAACAACAAACGTTTTTACAACTTTTTATTAAACATTTACAAACATCTATTCCTTCTCCGGGTTTCGAACCCGGACCCTTCGGCACGGCAGTCACCGACGCTAACCACTATACGCGTTGGGCGGCATTTCAACTTTCGAACACAACACAGCAAAAAGTAAAGCGTGAAAGTTACAGTTAGTGTTTACAAGAATGCAAAAACAAAATGCGAACTGCGCGTTGCGAAATAAGATCTCACAGACAGGCAGACGACAGGCAGACTTGGTGGCCGAAACATTCCGCCCGGCGTTGAAACATCGTTTCAAATCTAAATAACGTTTACAAAATGAAATTATCATAACAATATTAAATTATGCAAAAAAAGTGTCATTAAAATATTCACAAGAAAACTTAATATGAAATTATGAAATGAAACTAAATTGTTCTCAAAACAGATGCACAGAAGCCTTGATACAATTCAGGAACTTAATTATATTTAAAACAAAGTACAAAGTTACAATGCTTTAGAAAAATTAAACTTAATCACTGATAGGCAAAACATTTAAGTTTGTGAATTGGCCTTTTGAAAACTCCATTAGCAGTTTTGAGCTTCACGGTACGCACAATATTGTCTGAGCTAGGAAAAACTTCCAGCACTCTTCCCAACTTCCATCGTAGCGGGGGTAAATTATCTTCCTTTATGATAACTAAATCATTAATCTTTAAATTAGGTTGCACTTTAAACAATTTTGAACGTCGTTGCAAATTAGAAATATATTCATCATTTCCAAAATCTTTGAAACATTTCTTCAACAAGATTCCAACGTTGCAATATGGGAATTTTTTGATCGTGTAAATTATCTTCAGGTTAGGCAGTTAGCGGGATACCAATTAAGAAATGGCCTGGCGTAGGTGCAGAAAATTCTGATGGATCTTCAGACATTGGACACAAAGGTCGCGAATTTAAACAAGCTTCAACTTGAGCTAGCAATGTCGTAAATTCTTCTTGAGTTAGAAGTTGTTCACCTATGGTTCGCTTGAGATGTAACTTTGTAGATTTCACTGCAGCTTCCCATAATCCTCCGAAACCTGGCGCTTCGGTAGAGTTAAATATCCACTTAATACCTTTAGTAAAGTAATTAATACCACCACAAGTCATGAGTAGAAAGTTCTGAAGGCAAAAAAACCTCTTTGATGTGCAATCAGCTGGATTCTCCTTCCCTTTTATGTGATTCCAATGTGATGATGGTAAGACTGATTGAATTTTTGAAACGCGGTTGGCTACGAAGGTTTGCCAGCGTGTGGGTTCTGATTGTATCCATGTCAAAACTATCATTGAATCACTCCATGCGTAAATATCGTCAACATGAATTTGCATTGAATTCTGAACAGCTTGAACCAAATGCACTAATAGAACTGCATAGCAGAGTTCTAAATGAGGAATAGAAATTACTTTCAGGGGAGCTACATGTGTCTTTGATGTTAGCAGTGCACCGAAACTGAAGAATTATTTGAAGACTTTAAATAATCACTGCGGCGTAAGCTTTCTCTGATGCGTCACAGAAACAATGAAGTTTTGCATTTGTAGCTTTGGGCAATAATACTCTCCTAGGAATACGAATGCATTCAAGATTTGCGATAGCTTCACAATAGATTTTAAATCGTTGATTGATTTCATCTGGTAAGGGATCATTCCACGAGATTTGTAGTTTCCATATATTTTGAAGCAATATTTTTGCTGCAACTATGAAAGGTGTTAACCAACCAAGTGCATCAAAAATTTTCGAAATGAAAGACAAATCATCCTTTTAGTAGAATGCTCTTGTTCTCAAGATTTTCAAAGTGACAAGTAAACTCATCTTGTGTTGGATACCACTCCAAACCCAATAATTTTATTGATTTAGTATCAACAATTGTGCATGAAGAATTAGTATTCTGAGCATTCAATGCAGTTTTTAAAATCGAGCGATCATTTGTACACCATTTATGCAATTGAAAGCCACCTTTTTGTAAAAGTTCACTCAGTTGTGAAATTAACTTTACTGCGTTCTCTACTGTGTCTAAACCAAATAGGATATCATCAATATAACAATTATGTAATATTATCTCAGCTGCCTTTGGGAATTTAGCTCCTTCGTCAATTGTTAGTTGTTTGAGTACGCGAGTAGCCAGGTATGAAGCTGAAGTAGTGCCGGACGTAACTGTGCACAACCTGTAAGTTTTAATCGGCTTCGATGGATCATCTCTCCACAATATTTTTTGGTAATCAAGATCTTCATCATGAATTTGAACTTGTCGATACATTTTCAATAAGTCGCTAGTAATGGCTATGGGATAGCATCTAAACCTCAGAAGAATAGTAAATAAGTCGTCTTGCACCTTGGGACCATTCATTAGCGTGTCATTAAGCGATATCCCTGATGTAGGTTTGGCACTAGCATTGAAAACGACGCGTAATTTTGTGGTAAGACTCGATTCCTTTAGCACGTGATGATGAGGTATATAATAATGAAAATTTACTTTATCTGGATTATCATCGGATAATTCTTCCATGTGTCCAAGGGATAAATATTCGGACATGAAGTCTTGATATACTTCAGGAGATTTTATTAGTTTTTGTTCCAGACTAAGAAAGTTGCGAAAGACTGATGGTCTGGAATTACCTAACTCATTTCTTTTAGGCTTGGATGGCAATTTTACTGAGTAACGACCATTTTCATTACGGACGTGATTTTCCACGAAATGGTTTTTCACACAATCTTTCCTCTTTAGTTAAAGGTTTCGATGTGGGAATTTGTTTCAAATCCCAAAATTATTTCACTAATTCCTCCGTGATTACGTTTAGCGTGTTGACTGAAACTTGCTTATGGTTTGGGAAATTCAAAATGTGTAGTTCCAGCAATTACCCATCCTAACTTAGAAAAAAATGCAAATGGAAGAATTTTGTCCCTTTTAATTACTTCTCCATTGATTAAAGTAAGTAATGCGTTAACTCCTAGCAAAATATCAATTTTTCCCCGATTCATAAAATATAGGATTTACTAAAGTTAAATATTGGAAGCTTTCATATAAATTCAAAGATAATGTTACACTTGGAATGTTTCCTGTAATTTTGTCTATTATGTAAGCGGACGTTGAAATTCTGTAACTAGTATTAAAATGAGGTGTAAACAACAAGTCAACTTCTCCAGTAGTAGTTGCATTGAAATTAAAAAATGAGCATGACACTAATATCTTCCAATCCTTTATGCTCAATCTTAAATTGATAGCTGTTTCCCGACGAATGAATGATTTTTCACTACCTGAATTTAGTAAACATCTACAATTTATGAATTCATTTTTTTAGTTTTGAACCTTAATTAAAGCAGTACACAAAAGTACATGACTACGTTTACCATTAGCATGAGCTATAAAATGGTGATTTTCATAGTTGTTTGCACAAACAGTTGGAGAAACCTAACTCAAGTTGTTTTCTGTTTTAATTTGCGATTTTGGAACAAACACTTGTGCTTTCCGTGAAGGGAAATTAGATGCATTTTTTGGTTTGAAATTATTTTCTAAATGCAAAATGCTACAATGATGCTTAAAACAATGTTTACAAGTATTTGCACTCTTACACATTTTAACTTTATGGACATTAAACAAGCAATTAAAACAAAGTTTATTAGTCTTAACAAACTGTATTCGTTTTTGCACTGATAAGTTTAAAAAATTAGGACACTTGTGTAAAAAATGATCTTCTGTACAAAATAAGCAAGTAGAATTAGTAATTAGAGAAGTACCCTGGTTTATCTATACACTGGTTTATCTGATTTATGCGTTTTACTAATTAAAGGTTTACTGTTCTATAATATTCTAGCGTAATTCTTCAAAAATTCTATCAAGTCATTCAACTTTGGTATTTCGTTTTTTTTTTTTTTTTTTTTTTTTTTTTTTTTTTTTTTTTTTTTTTACTGGCCCACCAGCGGCCGAGCGGTAAAGTCGCTGAACACTGGTAGTTCGGTCCGAGGTTCGAATCCCGCGAACGGGCTGGCTGCATGGGTGTTTTCGTGGTTTTCCCCATGTGTAACGTGCATACGAGCCAGTTTCCCATAGAAAGTCCTCTACGAAGGCATCCCTCCCCTTAGGCAGATAGCCCTAGTGTGCTTTGCCATAGTTAAATACACACACCACTTTTTTTAACTGACGCTCCCACCACAACTTTGTCGAAGCATCAAGTTTTTGCAAAATAATATACATCAGCAAAGTGTCACTAAAATTATCTATCCTTTGATCTAATATTTTCAATGAGCGAGTTATTTCGTTTACATTATCTACTAAATTTAATATCGAGGATGCAGATTCCGTTTGTATTTGTGAAAAGTGAAGAATTCTTTTAATAAATGCAAATATATCTTCTCTTTTATAGAAAATCTCTGTTCTAGTAAATTCCAAGCAATACTGAAATTTCGATCAGCTGGGGATTGACTGAATAATGCGATAAGCATCATTTTTCAAAGAACTCTTTAAATATTGTAATTTTTGAGCTCCAGAAAGATTTGGATTGTTGCGAACACTAGCGTTAAATAAATCTTTAAATGTTATCCATTCTGTTAAATTTCCGCTAAATGAGGGTAAAGATAATTTTGGTAACTTTAAACTTTCAGAGATTGATTCAGATACGACAGGTTTGTCGCCATTTGCATTTACGACCTTGTCAATTTTTAAATTACGAATAATTTTTTAAGTGAACCTCCTCAATTTTCTCTAAAATCGACTGTTCTTCCTCAACTAAAGTGTCTATATTATCATCATCACAATTTATATAAATTTCGCTAAAGAGAGATTTGAAATCTTCCTTAAAGATTTTACATTTTTCTAAGATTAATTCAGCTTCAGTATTATCTAAGTTATCACAATCTATTTTCTCGATGAATTTCGTTAACTGTGTTTTCAAAACTCTCTTTCGTTTTTTTTTTTTTTTTTTTTTTTTTTTCTCCTGTATTTTAAAAATATTCTAAATTCTTTATTTTATTAATACTTTAATTACAATAAAGAAATGTCAAATGCAATTAAAATGCGTTAACGTTTTCACTCACCTCGTACACTGTATCCATTGCGTAACTCTTGAGAATTCTAAACCGAAAGTTCATTCTCAGCAACATCATGAAGACGTAGAATTCTTTTTCACAAGCGCGCCTTTTTCTCGAATCTCCGGCGTATGATGACCAAATTAATGTAGCGTAGCGGTATCTTGAATTTAAATTAACAAAACATAATAATACATCTTTGCGAGTGGACTGTAGTACAACTTTTGTTTTAGCGATTTCAACTTTCGAACACAACACAGTAAAAAGTAAAGCGTGAAAGTTACAGTTAGCTTTTACAAGAATTCAGAAACAAAATGCGAGCTGCATTTTGTTTGGCTTTAATGTAATTATATTTAAATAATGTATCCATCTGTTAAGATCGTTGCAAGTGTGTGTAACTTGTAATTATATAATCAATGTATAACTGCGTATTCAATGTGAAAAATGTTTAACGTTGATGTAAAAAATGTCTGTGAAATATCTCGTAGGACTGGCTTCTAGTGCCGGCCGACTGTGCGTCCAGTACGTACAGTAGTTCGGAGAAGCAATACCTGTTAAATCATTGACGAAGTTCTGGTGCTCCGTCTCTATTCTTATCTTTGCTATTAGTGGCCCCATCGCCAAGGACGCTGTCCATTTTTTGTCACTTTCGTCACTTCTAGCATCAGTACCGTTTCCATAAATTTGGGGAGGACGATCCAAATTTTATTATTTTGATTTTCATGATCCTCCTGGCTGCCTTTCTACTGAAGGCCTTGGCTGACTTCCTCCCGGGCGACTACTTCCTCCGGGTCTTTTAGCAGAGGCAAGACCAGACTAAAAACGCATTATTTGATCTTAATTTGTAATGCATTCTTCACTATCCCTTCCTTTCAAATATACCACGGATGAGAGCAAATGTTCTATTACACAAACTCCAATAAATTTGCGAAAAAAATTAACAGTTTTATTTTAAGAAGAGAGAAAGGAATGTTTAATTTTCAGCATATTATTCCTCATTTTAAAAGTTTGGCTACGCCTTCTTTTATTATCATACAATACCTACTTGGCGCACGTTTATCCAAGCCAGTGTTGCTACATCGACCATTGTCTTTTACTTTAAACTCTTTTTTGCATAAAAGAATGTTTATGCAACGGAGTGATTTGTTTCCTCTCCGAAAATAATTCACCAAACATTTCCAATCATGTCATATTTTGCACTTCTCAAGGCATGCAAGAGCTCGATGTAATAATCTCAGCATTCCTGATACATTATAAATCATCGCTAATAATGCTTAATTCTTATTCCCGCACTTTAATATTGGTCTAGTATCGAACCACCTGGGGATTTTCAAATCAAAACTTTCGCTCATTTCCTTAAATGCCTAATGTTTAACAAACTATTATAAAAAATTATCTTTAGCAAGGGCGCTAATTTAAAATAAATTTTTTATAATTACCATAAACATTTCATTCAGAAAACTGAAAAATGTACTTAAAGAAGAATTGATGTATTGAATAAAACTAATACTGTTAATTAATGGCTGAAAAATGTACTTAAAGTTTGATGGGAAGCGAGGAACACGGCGAGTGATTTATGCTCTCAATAAAGGGCTTATACAGGATGTTTCGAAACTCATGGGCAAATATTTAAGCGGTGATAGAAAACATCTAAACAAGCAATTTTCACCATAAAATGCATGGGCGGAAAGCAAGTGGTGAACCGCTAGACAGCGCTGTAATAAAGCGCGAGCACATTGCCATTTCTAGCGTGGATTTCAGAAGACATTTCGAAGTGTAGTAATGAGGAAAAGGCAGATACGCATTTTATGTATGCTCTTGCGAATAGGAATGCTCTGGAAGCCAAAAGACTGCACAGATAGCGTTTCCTTCCGAAAAGACCCCTGCCAGACCGAAAAATCTTCGAGCGATTTCATCAGTGCTTGGGTGAAACGGGATCCTTTGTCACCGGCATACATGGTACAGGGGATCGCAGGAGAGTACAGATGCCACAAGTTGTAGAGAACACTCTGTAAAGAGTGGAAGATCGTCTGGATATTAGCACACGAGAGGTTTCCCGTGCCGTAAATTTGCCCCCCCCCTCAACTGTTTGGCGAGTATTACGGGACGAAGAATTACAACCCTACCTTACACAGAAATTGCAAGCTTTGATAGCTGCAAATTATGCGCCACGTGTGGAGTTTGAACTTTGGTTTTTGTAACAGCTAGCAGCGCAAAATGATTTCAGTGCACATGTGTAATTCACGGATGAACGTACCTTTAATCGTGAAGGCATTTTTAATATAAACATCTTTATCACTCCTTAATTTTTTCCCCTTGAGCTTCGAAACACCCTGTATACTTGCATTGCACCGATAATGTCTTCATCTGATTATGATGGCATCATGCAAAAAAGAGATTCAACGGGCAGTACTTCTTCATGCGGCAGTCTAAGGCAGGGGTTTGTCACACTTTTTTAGAAAGGGCCAGATAGTAAGAATTTTAGGCTTGCCGTGTCAAACAAGAAAATATGAACAAGTAATTTTCTCATAGGGAGAAGTTCAAATTTTTTATTATGAAGTGATACTTTAACATAATATTTATACACATTTCACTAACTCTTACAAAAAAAAAAGACTAAAAGATTTACATTTACATATTAAAAAAAATTATTAATAAATAGATTAAAATTTCTAATGCGAATAGTGTAATTGTTTTTTCTGAGATAATATTTCATCAAACATATTAATACTTCCCGCCATTAAAGTTGTTTGCAAATGGTCATCTGTTGTTAATGATCTGAACCGCGATTTTACATACTTTATTTTCAAAAATTTTATTTCGCATTGGTAAGTACTTCCAAGTAGGGATATCCACCCATGTCCATATGATGTTAATTGAGCGTATTTATCTTCCGAAAGATATTTATAAAACTGAGATAAATCATTTTCTTTAAACAGTATTTTTAACATATCATCACACAGCAAATCAGTCACGTCCAGTTGAAGATCTGATGGAAGCTCCTCAATTATATAAGTCGTAGAGTCATTAGGATTTTTGACGCAGGAGACGTAAAATATTTACAGTGCCCTCGCCGATACGCGAGTCTGGACCTCTCGAATTAGCGCTGCGTGTGCTATAGTTACACCATGAAGGCATGCTGTAAGAAGGGAGAAAATACCTTATATACTCCCCCTTTTAAAGGACGACTGGGGATTAGGGAACTTAATCGCTAAATCCTGTTGGTGACGAAATGTTCTCTACCACCTTTTAGTTCAGGCGCCACTGTAGAAATCATTAGGTTATTTTGCAGTAGGAACGTTAAATGTGTGCAATACCATAGCCGAGTCTATAATTCGGACCTCTCGAATATGCGCCCCGTGTGCTACTGTTGCACCACGAAAACATGGTGGAGGGAGGAAGAAAATACCTTATAAAGTCAAATGGAATTTGAAACATGGAAATACCTTTTGCACTTGCATCAAGATCCAAAAAGGGCCGTCGCAATTGTAATAAAAATTCAGAAAATATATCCTGCTCTAATGTTCTGGGAATGGGGATTTTGCTAATATTTAAAATTTTTAACAGCATAGAAAATGGTCAGATTAGTTTAATGTTGTTTAAGTTTCAAATAAGACAATTTTTCGGCAATATGCCTTTACGATAGAATACACATCATGGTCCGATGGTCTTAAGTCTGCTAACAATTATTACAATTACATAAGTATTTAAATGAAGAAAATATTTATGTTTTTACATTAACGTCAGATTTTAAAAAATAGAATTATGGACAAATAACGAAATTAAGCTTTTTATGCGGTCTCCCTGTTCTTGTACTTATATTTGAAAATGTTTGATACTCGTTATGAAAACATAAAATTATGGGAAGTCCGACTTACGTACGACAAGAATTGATTTTGATATTTAATTTAAAATTTGCAATTTTTAATGTCATTTTCAACTTGCCTAGAAGAACATTAAGTTAGAATAGGTTAAAAACTACTGCTATGAGGCAATGGCTTTGTCTTTCTCCTTCCATCTCATTTCTTCTTATAGGAATTTCACACGCGAGATCATTATATGATGGGTCTGTTGACGTTATATCATGCAGCGAGTAACGGCTTGTTTTGGCCATTCGCTCACAGAGATTCATCAAAATAGTTTCAAAAGTACTGTGATTTTAATTGCTGTAGCGTACTTAAAATTAAGTATCACTTTCTGCCTTTCCATTTTCTATCAGTAGTTCCAATACAATAAGGGGGAAATACAACCCTAAACTGTCTTAAAATTTGTATAAAAATCTTTCTGTTTCCTTAAACAACTGATATACTTCCCTTTTCTTCAAGGAGCAAAATTATCCTTGAAAAAGAATTAGTTTTATCAGCCGAAAATCGAGAGAGTTTCTGTTTCAGCCACCAGAGCCTGTCTGTTAGATATTATTTCGCAATGCGCAGATTGTATGCGTAGTTCGCATTTTGTTCTTGCATTCTTAAAACCGCTAATTGTAACTCTGTCGTTTTTACTTTGTGCTGTGTTGTGTTCGAAAGTTCAAACCGCGAATAAAGGTTAAATTTTACAGTCCACTCGCAGTGATGTATTCTTAGGTTTATTAATTTAAAGTTAAGATACCGCTTCGCTACATTATTTGGTCGTCATACGCCGGAGCTTCGAGTAAAACCCGCGCTTGTGAATAAGAATTCTACGTGTCCGTAATGGAGTTGATAATGCAATTTCGGTTTAGAATTCTCAAGACTTACGAAATGCATACAATGTTCGAGGTGAGTGAAATAGCTAACGCATTTTAATTGCATTTGAGATTTCCTTATTGCTACTATTGTTGTGTTTAAAGTATTAGTAAAATCGAGAATTTAGAATATTTTCAAAATGTCAGATATAGAAAAAAAGCGAAAGAAAATTTTGAAAACACAGTTAACTAAATTCATTGAGAGAATAGATTATGATAACTTAGATAATGCTGAAGCTGAATTAATCTTAGAAAAATGTAAAATTTTTAAGGAAGATTTTAAATCTCTATTTAGAGAAATTTATACAAATTGTGATGATGAAAAAATAGACACTTTCGTTGACGAAGAACAGTCGATTTTAGAGAAAATTGAGGAGGTTCACTTAAAAATTATTCGTAAGTTAAAGATTTACAAGGTCGTAAATGCAAATGGCGACAAACCTGTCGTACCTGAATCAATCTCTGAAAGTTTAAAGTTACCAAAATTATCTTTACCCACATTTAGCGGAAATTTAACTGAATGGATAACATTTAAAGATTTATTTAACGCTAGTGTTCGCAACAATTCAAATCTTTCTGGAGCTCAAAAATTACAATATTTAAAGAGTTCTTTGAAAAATGATGCTTATCGCATTATTCAGTCAATTCCCATAGCTGATCAAAATTTCAGTATTGCTTGGAATTTACTAGAAGAGAGATTTTCTAATAAGAGAGAACAGATATTTGCTTTTATTAAAAGAATTCTTAACGTTTCACAAATACAAAAGGAATCTGCATCCTCGATATTAAGTTTAGTAGATAACGTAAACGAAATAACTCGCTCATTGGAAATATTAGATCAAAGGATAGATAATTTTAGTGATACTTTGTTGTTGTATATTATTTTGCAAAAACTTGACGTTTCGACAAAGTTGTGGTGGGAGCGTCAATTAAAAAAAGATGAAATACCAAAGTTGAATGACTTGATAGAATTTTTGAAGAATTACGCTAGAACATTACAGAACAGTAAACCTTTAGTTAGTAAAACGCATAAATCAGATAAACCAGTGTATAATAGGGTTACTTCTCTGATTTCTAATTCTACCTGCTTATTTTGTAAAGAAGATCATTTTTTATACAGGTGTTCTAATTTTTTAAATTTACCAGTGCGAAAACGAATAGAGTTTGTTAAGACTAATAAACTTTGTTTTAATTGCTTGTCTAATGTCCATAAAGTTAAAATGTGTAAGAGTGCAAACACCTGCAAGCATTGTTTTAAGCATCCTCATAGCATTTTGCATTTAGAAAATAATTTCAAACCAAAACATGCATCTAGATTCCCTTCATCGGAAGCACAAGTGTTTGTTCCGAAATCGCAAATTAAACCAGAAAACACTTTGAGTGAGGTTTCTCCAACTGTTTGTGCAAACAACTATGAAAATAAACATTTTGGAGCTCATGCTAATGGTAAATGTAGTCATGTACTTTTGTGTACTGCTTTAATTAAGGTTCAAAACTCAAACCAGGAATTCATAAATTGTAGATGTTTACTAGATTCAGGCAGTGAAAAATCATTCATTCGTCGGAAAACAGCTATCAATTTAGGATTGAGCATAAAGGATTCGAAGATATTAGTGTCATGCTTAGGTACTTTCAATACAACTACTACTGGAGAAGTTGACTTGTTGTTTACACCTCATTTTAATACTAATTACAGAATTTCAACATCCGCTTACATAATAGACAAAATTACAGGAAACATTCCAAGTGTAACTTTACCTTTGAATTTATATGAAAATTTCCAGGATTTAACTTTAGCAGATCCTACATTTCATGAATCGGGAGAAATTGATATTTTACTTGGAGTTAATGTATTCCTTACTTTAATAAATGGCGAGGTAATTAAAAGGGGCAAAAATCTTCCATTTGCATGTTGTTCTAAGTTAGGATGGATAATTGCTGGAACTACACATTTTGAATTCCCAAACCGTAAGCAGGTTTCAGTCAATACGCTAAACGTAAACACGGAGGAATTAGTTAAATCATTTTGGGATTTGGAACAAATTCCCACATCGAAACCTTTAACTAAAGAGGAAAGATTGTGTGAAAATCATTTCGTGGAAAATCACGTGCGTAGTGAAAAGGGTCGTTACTCAGTAAAACTGCCATTCAAGCCTAAAAGAAATGAGTTGGGTAATTCCAGACCATCAGCCTTTCGCAAGTTTCTTAGTCTGGAACAAAAATTAATAAAAACTCCTGAAGTATATCAACAGTATAAAGACTTCATGTCCGAATATTTATCACTTGGACACATGGAAGAATTATCCGATGATAATCCAGATAAAGTAAATTTTCATTATTATATACCTCATCATCACGTGCTAAAAGAATCCAGTCTTACCACAAAATTACGCGTCGTTTTCAATGCTAGTGCCAAAACTACATCAGGGATATCGCTTAATGACACGCTAATGAATGGTCCCAAGGTACGAGACGACTTATTTACTATTCTTTTGAGGTTTAGATGCTATCCCATAGCCATTACTAGTGACTTATTGAAAATGTATCGACAAGTTCAAATTCATGATGAAGATCGCGATTACCAAAAAATATTTTGGAGAGATGATCCATCGAAGCCGATTAAAACTTACAGGTTGTGCACAGTTACGTACGGCACTACTTCCGCTTCATACCTGGCTACTCGCGTACTCAAACAACTAACAATTGAGGAAGGAACTAAATTCCCAAAGGCAGCTGAAATAATATTACACAATTGTTATATTGATGATGTCCTATTTGGTTCAGACACAGTAGAAGACGCAGTAGAGTTAATTTCACAACTGAGTGAACTTTTACAAAAAGGTGGCTTTCAATTGCATAAATGGTGTACTAATGATCGCTCGATTTTGGAAACTGCTTTGAGTGCTCGGAACTCAAATTCTTCATGTGCAGTAGTTGATACTAAATCAATAAAATTATTGGGTTTGGAGTGGTATCCAACGCAAGACGAGTTTACTTGCCACTTTGGAAATCTCGAAAACAGAGAGTGTTCTACTAAAAGAATAATTTTATCTTCTATTTCGAAAATCTTTGATCCACTTGGTTGGTTAGCACCTTTTATAGTTGCAGCAAAAATCTTGCTTCAAGACATATGGAAATTACAAATCTCGTGGGATGATCCCTTGCCAGATGAAATCAATCAAAGATGGAAAATCTATTGTGAAGATATCGCAAATCTTGAATGCATTCATATTCCTAGGAGAGTATTATTGCCCAAATCTACAAATATAGAACTTCATTGTTTCTGTGACGCATCAGAGAAAGCTTACGCCGCAGTGATTTATTTAAAGTCTTCAAATCATTCTTCAATTTCGGTGCAGCTACTAACATCAAAAACTCGCGTAGCTCCCCTGAAAGTAATCTCTATTCCTCGTTTAGAACTCTGCTCTGCAGTTCTATTAGTGCATTTGGTTCAAGCTGTGCAGAATTCATTGCAAATTCATGTTGACAGTATTTACGCATGGAGTGATTGAATGATAGTTTTGTCCTGGATACAATCAGAACCAACACGCTGGCAAACCTTCGTAGCCAACCGCGTTTCAGAAATTCAATCAGTCTTACCTTCATCACATTGGAATCACATAAAAGGAAAGGAGAATCCAGCTGATTGCGCATCAAGAGGTCTTTTGCCTTCAGAGCTTTCTACTCATGACTTGTGGTGGACAGGTCCTCAGTGGCTTAATTCAAATAATATTCCATTCTCTATCAACTTACCATTTTCAGAAGAGTCTTTAAGGGAACAACGGAAAAATATTTCTTGTTCAATTGGAACAGTCGCTTCGCAAATTCCAGTCCTTAATGAAGTTTCATCATTTTTGAAACTTAAAAGAATCATCGCATGGTGTTTTCGGTTTGCGAATAATTCAGCTAAATCTACCGCAACAAGACTTAAGGGTTACCTTAAAATCGAAGAATTGCAATACGCTAGAAATGCAATTGTTAGAGTAGTTCAAATGGATGAGTTTTTTAATGAATATAATCTTCTGAAAAAGAATCAACCGTTAAACTCAAATAGTAAGATCCTTGCTTTGAACCCGTTTATCGATAAGAATGGACTTATACGCGTTGGAGGAAGATTAAGACAATCCAACATCGCGCAGGACAGAAAATATCCTATTTTGTTGCCCAAGAAACATCACATAACACAGATTATAGTGAATCATTTTCATGAATCCCATCTTCATGCAGGCCCCCTGCTATTGCTATCAGTAATTAGAAGAGAATATTGGATAATCCACGCTAGGTCAATTGTAAGACAACAGATTTGGAAATGTGTGAAATGTCATCGTGTACGAGCTAAAACATCTACCCAGATAATGTCTGATTTACCATCGTCTAGAGTTGTTCCGTCAGAGGTTTTCTCCAAAGTTGGAATTGACTACGCCGGGCCATTTAAAGTGAAGCCCAGGCAAGGTCGAGGAGTAAAACCAATGAAATGCTACATTTGTGTATTCGTGTGTTTTACTACAAGAGCTATACATATTGAATTAGTAGGTAATCTTACATCAGAATCATTTATTGCCGCTTTAAACGCTTTGTGTCTCGAAGAGGAAAACCAGGAACTTTTTCCTAGCTCAGATAATATTGTGCGTATCGTGAAGATCAAAACCGCTAACGGAGTTTTCAAAAGGCCAATTCACAAACTTAGTGTTTTGCCTATCAACGATTAAGTTTTTTTTCCTAAAGCATTATAACTTTTTACTTTGCTTTAGCTATATAAGTTCCTGAATTGTATCAAGGCTTCTGTGCATCTGTTTTGAGAACAATTTAGTTTCATTGCATAATTTCATATTATGTTTTCTTGTGAATATTTTGATGATACATTTTTGCATAATTTAATATTGTTATGATAACTTCATTTTGTAAAAGCTATTTAGTTTGAAACGATGTTTCAACGCCGGGCGGAATGTTTCAGCCACCAGAGCTCTCTGCCTGTCTGTTAGATATTATTTCGCAATGCGCAGATTGTATGCGTAGTTCGCATTTTGTTCTTGCATTCTTAAAACCGCTAATTGTAACTCTGTCGTTTTTACTTTGTGCTGTGTTGTGTTCGAAAGTTCAAACCGCGAATAAAGGTTAAATTTTACAGTCCACTCGCAGTGATGTATTCTTAGGTTTATTAATTTAAAGTTAAGATACCGCTTCGCTACAGTTTCATTTAAATTCGAAGCAATTTTAAAGTTACTTTAAGTGTCAAATTTAGCATTTTGCACGATCTTTTCCATAAATTCGAAGAATGCGTAATTCTTGCACTGAAATTAAAATTTTAGTTAGCAAAATTTAATAAACAAAGAAAAGTTTTTTCATCAATAAAGCAAGTTTTATTTCATTTTATTAAATAAAATTCATAAGAAATCCACACTTAGTTACAATCCAGGATAAGGAACACTAGCTACAGCCATGTCCAAAGCTTTTCTGTAAGGTCGAAGGAAAATTTCTTGAATCATCTCAGTGTACTTGTGGAAGAAATGCTCACTAATCATTTCGGAATCTAAATTTTCGGTAAAACCGTCGGTAATGATTTTTATTGTTGGTTTACCTACATTTTTCATTTGCAGCCTCTTAATTGAAGGAAGATTTAAATGGGGGGACGACGTTATTTCTATAGTAGCTTGTGTATCTGCAATGGAGGCTGTCAGTCCGAAATTGTGTTGTATAAACCTAGCTTTGTTGTACGTCGAAATCACCTTCTGTTGCCTGCCTTCGTATTTCACATCAAGGAGCGGTAGAGTTACTGAGCATGTAACAGTGATATTGCTTGCAGTCCACTGTGGCCTTTCGCAACTCTTTCTGTAGATTGACTGAATACCTGTCAAATTACCATAAAAGTAGAGAATTTTGAAGTTTGTAACGGATCCATCAGATGATCTTTCCTGTGCATTGTGAGAAAAGTCCTGCAGCTCATAAAGCTTTAGATTTTGTTTTTCAACTGCCCACGGAACATAGACAGAAAGTACTTCATCTAGGTATTCATCAGCATCGTTTATGCTGCCTGAACCAGATACGAATACAGCTGAAAAAAGAAAAATCTTTTAAAATAACTAACAATAATTAAATAATTTTCAACATGCAAGTGCAGACACTTTAAATGGATTAAAAATTCCATGAACATCATTTTTTAATTATTGAAACTGGAAAAAACTGCATTATTAAAATATCAAAACTCTAATATAAAAAGGAAGATTTTGTAAAAACCCAGATTAAGAGGTCGGGCAAATACAAAAATATTGCTAGACTGGAAAATATTCTACATTATAACTATCTCGCAAGATTGTTAAATCTTTAAATAATCGCCGAGGGTTTAAATAAAGTAATTGTATACGTAACGTTATTTCAAATTTAACTCAAATTTAATTGCATACATAACGTTATTTCAAATTTAACGCGTCGAATTTCCTATACTTGGCCCAAACGCGAAATTGACACTTCTATATACATAAGAATGGAGATCGATTTGATTCATTCCAATGTACATTATTTTCCAAGTGGCTAAATAGATAAGGCTATTGAATACTGGTAGGTTTTCCTGGACTGTCGTCATTAAACTAACTGAATGATGTTTTCGTGGTTTTCTCACGCGTAACTTGAACACGAACCAGTTTCCCGAAGATAATCTTCGGCATCTATCTTAAGGTAAATGCACTCCCGTATTTTGTCATAATCAATTAAATATCCAAACCCTAAGTTACATCGCTATACGATATATCAAGATCTGGGAAGTACAAAGTCGAACTGGAAAGTTTCTGAAAGACATTTGAAAAATTTTTTGCTATCCTAACCGACTGTCGACTTACGACGAATGAATCGCCGTATGTTGACACAGTATCACATAGGACGTGTTACTGTGAAATGACGTTGCAAATCATTTCACAGTATTCAAAAGTAGGCATAATAAAGTTCAGCCTCCACTTGTGTGTAAAAGAATACGAGCATTTGTGAAACTATTATAAAAATTATGTGTTAGCTGTATGGTATACCTTACCGGTTTTACGGCTATGGCTAAAAAATATAAATTCCGGTATTGTTAAAAATTGGCTACCAGTGGTACTGGTTAGTGCGTGTTGCTGATGCTGGTTAATGCAGCGTAAGGAATTAAATGTTAAAATGTGTCTTAACTTAGTGAGCGTTAACTTCGGTCACAGAGCACATTTCTTTTGCACAACTAGCATAGGCATAGTATAAAACAGGTAACATTTGAGGACGGTTTGTCTTTTCTCGTTGCCGGGGTTGCAATTCCCTGGAGACTCAACCAATAATGCCATTATGACATTGCCAAAGATTTTACATACAACTAAACGCCTTCTAACGTGGTCGCATAGCAGGGATGCCTGAAACGAGTTGTTCATACCAGGCAATATGCCGCCTCTTGCACCGTATGAATATGACTCTGCAAAAGTGCTAACAACAATGATTACTTCAAGGTAGAATCAAGGCTCTGAGGTGAAGTTGCCCGAATGCGAGGCAGAATCGGGTGAATGGGTAACAAGACCACTGGTCCAAAGAAATCATTCTCCTCTATCTAACGTGCTACAGCCTCTTCCATACCACACGTGACACTTTCCACCATTTTACGGCGCTTCGCTGAGGGGGTGTTGCCCTTACAGCGATCTTTAAGACGTCTGCCTTTAAACCTACAACATTGACAGAGTCGTTTGGACTGGTGTTGTAACCGATCACCGTGGCTGCCAGATGATTATCATCGCACAGTATTCAGCGATGAATCCCGCTTTAGTCTTGGATCAGATGAACATCGGTTTCCTGTGTGGAAGGGCCACGGCCAGCGGTCCCAGCCAGCCTTTATTTTACAGAGGCACACACCCCTGATGTGATGGCGAGGGTTCCTATCCCTTACTACAGTAGGTCTAATTTAGTCATCTTGCATGCTAAACAGCTGAACTATATATTAATGACATCCTGCGGCTTTTTGCGTTACCCTTCATGACATGCCATCCTGGAGCCATTTTTCAACAGGATATTGCTAAACCCCATATGCCTCGCATGTCTGTGAACTGTCTCCGAGCTGATGATACTCTTCTTTTGCCATCAAGATCAGCAGATCTTTCGCTAATCGAACAGGTATGGGACATAGAAGCCATCAAATTTTGAGGCCCCAGAATATCTCAGGTTTGGCGTAATAATTGAGAAATGCTTGCAGAATGGTTGTAGAATCATGAATCTGCAACACTCTTTACTTTAACTTTTAGATGCATACATTGCAGTGAGAGGGGGATTTCACTAATTACTGTTCTGAACCTTCAATGTGCAATTGCTAGCCATTGATGTGTCCTATGGCCTTGTATTTCTAATCATTTCATTACCTGTGTGAAAGCTTTACGCATATTTAATTTCAATAAAAAAGCCACTTTCTTCATGGTGCTTCTTTCTCGCTCCCCGCCCGAAAAAAAGAGTGTATTTTCTTTTTATTATAAGACTAAAGAATGTTGTTTGTAGATTAATTACATAACAATTATTATCTTTCCTCATCATTTGCTTACAGATTCGGAAATAACTTTTTGCGTTATGTTACCCGAGTTCAGCTTTATATGTCAAACTTATATTAAAATTGACAAAATATATTTCATTTCTTATAAGCAGGATTGCTTTTTTGAAATCTAAGTTTATTTTTAAATAATTTAGTTCTCAAGCCAGTTTTTGATATCGTTATGAGAACTGAATTGCTTCTAGAATTTCTTTCACTAATCTTGTAACATATGTGTTAGGCTTGCCATGTTGGAAAACAGTCTTATCGAGTCTTTCAACGTATTTTAGATGTTTTTGATTCAATGCTTCGTTCAGATTGATTTTCTGTTTTTTGTTTGTCAGACTGACTGTCTCACGCGGCAGCTAAAACAGATTTTGTTTCCTGGTTTTCTATGCTCTTTTTCTTCAAAATCGTTCCATGCATACAAAAATCATTATTTTAAAATCACCCAAACCGTAGTTTACAATTTGTATACGATGGAGTATGTTCACCCTAATTTTCAGTGATGAAGCAAAATTTCTCGCACATGCTGTTTTTTTTTAATTTAATATTATCAAATGAAACTGGAAAAAGCATATTTCCTACATTTCTAATAAATGTGAGAGACTTCAGCGTGGGCTGTATGGAATTGCATGTAATAGTTTTGGTGTTAAATCGAATGTTAGCGCAGTTATTTATAAACAAGGCATTGTACCCTTTATTTCATATGGATGTAGAACTTGGGGATTGTCTCTAAAAACGAAAATTAACTCTAAACGCCTGCTTCGAGTTCAAAGGCGAATTTTACTGCGAGTTATAAGGGGTTACCAAACTATTAGTTACAATGCTGTTTTCTCTCTTGCCAGATTTCCACCGCTGGATTTGTTTATTCTGACCTTTATAGATTACAAGAATAGTCTTGCAAACTGCTCCAGTTCTCATTTTGATAGTTTGTTGCCCTTGTCTGTTCTTCCACATCCTTCTGTAAGACAACCAGTACAGATTCAGTATGGACACTGATGTAAATTCGTTCTCACTTGTGTTGCATACGGATGGTAGTAGTATTGATGATAAAGTTGTTTTTACTTACGTTAGTTTTGAAGATGATATTGAAATTGAGTGCCACGAATTTCGCATTAGAAATGAATGTACTGTATATATTTATGACCTTTTGTGTATTAAGTTTGCAATTAAGTAGATAATTAGCCAGAACGTACGTGGTTCCAGCTACTTACTCTCTTCCCTGGAGAGTACGGATTTACTCTCTTCTCAGAAGTCCCTTAAAATACCTCTTTATGTAATGATATTATTGTTAATATACAGAAGTCTCTCGGAGATCTGGAGAAGAAGGGTATTTTAGTGTTTTTTACATTCGTCCGGGTCATTCGGGTAATTATGGAAACGAGAGAGCTGATTGGCTTGCTAAGAATGCAACTAAAAATGATATTAATGTTGATGTAAATGTTCCAAAATCTTATTTCAAAAAAACATTCAAAGCTAAAATGATTGAGCAGTGTAACTGTGATTATATCTCTTCTGATAAAGGATCTGTTACAAAAACATTCTTCCCAACTATTTTTGAAAGACTAAAAAGTAAGGACTTGTTGCTCAATTTTAAAGTTACGCAATTTTTGTCTGGACATGGTAAGTTTAATACTTATTTTGAACGATATAAACTGACATCTTCCAATTTGTGTTATTGCAATCTTAGCGTTCAGCAAAATGTTTTCCATCTGCTTTTTGACTGTCCATTGCTTGATAAAGCAAGAAATCTATTGAAGAACATATTAAAATTAATTGGAATTCATTGGCCGCCGAAATGTTATGATTTTGTATGTTCAGCTTCGACCTACCGAGCTTTCAACGATTTTGTTGACTTTTATTTTAAACATTGTAAATGATTTCTTTATAAAGTTTTATACTTTTGTATTTACCTTTTTTGTGTTTTTTTCCCTTTGTGTATGATTTCATTGCATTATTGAAAATTGAAGTTATTACTTTTTTGCCTTTTTTACTTACGATTTGTAAGTCTCGTGTGATATTTTGTGGTGCACGAGGATTTCCTTTTCTTTAAATAAAAAAAAAAAACTTTTTTTTAAATGCTGTTTTTTTCTTACCTTGCCCACAAAACTCAACACTTTCGATTAGGTAAAAATAAATATTGTTTACATTTCAAGCAAATTTCAAATACTAAATATTTACGGTTGCTATCAAACATTTCAAATACAGGGTGTGTTTAGATCAAGCTGTATGCAAACGATACTATTAACAGCACCAGTTAGAAAAAAGAGCGAAATATTATTTATACACCCAACAGTACTAATTTGGTAGGAAATTGTTAGTTCCCAAAACCTGGCAAACACATGTCAGATTGGGCTTTAATACCATAATTTTGTTTTAAAATTAGCTAACCGCTACTGCTTATGACGGTCGAAAGAAGTCTCGGCAATCAGAAATTTCTTTATTCATATTCACTTTACTGACAAGAAAATATAAAATTGACCATCAATCTTTCAAAGAAATAGGAAAGTCATATTAAGGAAAGTTTTTAGCATTTTTAAGTTTCTATTAATAGTTATGGAAATTTTTCAACGTATGACGGATACGTGTAACATTCTTTTGAAGAAAATAGTTAAATATCATCTTAGATTGATGTACAGGTTTATGAAAGCTCTGTCGCTTTCAAGAAATTGCAATAAAGACGTAAAAGTAAAGGAATATCAAAAATATGTTTCTAAGCTGTTAATTTAGAAAGTCTTCAGATGAACCCGGTTAAACACCTTGCCATTCTATGTTATTCAAAGATAACTTAAACATCTGAAAACTGTTATCACTTAATGCTAATACGGAGACAGAGTATTTTATTCGCTTTTTTCCCTGTTGTGTTGGCAGTGGTAGGTCATTTTTGTTCAATGGCGTATAAATAATTATACTTAGTGGAATTTTAATGTCCTTATACATCACCTTTACATTTACCTCTTAATTCGAAAACAAATGTATTTAAACAACTACTAACAAGGAAGACGCACACATTATCATATACCAAAAGTAATTATACATCAAAAGATCTCCTTTTCACAATTAACACGCTTCATCATTGGACATGGACCCTTCCCGACATATGCTTACAGATTTGGCATTTCAAAAACTTACAGTTGCATATGTGGCGATTAAGATACCCATAAGCACTACTTAAAAAACTGCCAAATAACGGAAGGGCTGTATATTAAGTTTCCGAATAACAATCTGCAAGCATTCAGCATATATTTAATTAAGGGATATCACTAAATGCAGAAAATCTGCGAGATAATGTATGCGCTCTCCCAGTACGGAGAACTGTATTGTGCTGCGTATAAAATAACCCTATACTTCCTAAGTGGATAATATGCTAATGAATTTCTTATATATAGTATCACAGAATCTCTGTAGCACAAAAGATATATGAACTGTTATGACATATACATACGAACTAATGTTTCATGCCTTAAACAAGAATCGTTGATTGTATCCTATTGTATATTACTATATTCTTTTGTATATTATTATATATATATAATCTTAGTACCATTCAGTGTAAGAATGTAACCTATAGGATAGGATAAGAACAAGCGTGTAAAGCCCAGCCACAGCGCCTTACACAAAACTGGTATAGTCCTAGTACACTAATAATCTAGAGCAACTCATATCCGCAGAGGACGTCAAGCGTTCTGCTTCGGGAGCTGGCAGGCCGATAGTTTTGAGACATTCTGTCACCGAAAGAGGTCACGCACCCCATCCTAAAACTAAACTTATCACACAATCACACATGATTTCAACATTTCTCATGAACAACTTCTGAAAGTATTCGAGAGCAAGATGAATAAGTGCAGACATGTCTGAAAGTTCACTGGGTATTGAGCTGCAATTTACTGTTTTTTCTGTTGCTCCATACGATTCGCCTTAGTCACCTTTGCTCTGTTACATTTACAGGCATTGTCCGATCAAGCCGATCAATATGTTGCTCACATACAATATCCACATTGTTCCCATTAACGAATTTTTAAGTCTTAAAACTCGCTTTAAAACTTTCTAACAACTGTATGGACAATTCGGTGTTACGCACTCTGGTATTAGTGCATAGTAGGTGTGTAGTTATTATCGAGCACACTGTACTAAGATTTGCAACCAATACCCGGTAATTAACCTCTTGAAAATGACGTCTATTTGAAATAGTCTTTAGCGGGACTATTGACTCTACTTAAAAAAATTTCAAGAGAGTAGATTAATTCTACCAACGTTAGGAATGTAGAAATGGAATGATACTCGGCTCAACAAACTGTAAATAAAAATTGAATGCTAAAGATTTTAGCAAAGTAACTACCTTCCGCAACCAGCTGTGTATAGTGAAGTCAGGATAGATGTCATTTTTTACAAAAAGCGTCAAATATGAACTACTGAGACTCTAAAAGATGTCTGTAAACAAATATCGGTTTTATTACTTCACTACTTTAAATAAAAGACTATAGGAATATTGATTAATGTTCCTTCTAAACAAATGAAGCTAACTTAAACCAGGTATTTCCTAGGTACTTTTTTTTAACATATAATAGAAAACTACATATATCTAAATATTATTCTTAAAGCTTCATATTATTTCTTAAATGATAAAAATGTTTTACTCACCATTTACACCGAATAATAGAACCACTGAGAAAAGCAGCATTTTTGTGTCACTGAAATAAATCACAGCATCTATTACAAAACCTATAAATCTACAGTAGTGTTTATAGAAACAAAAATATGCTATAGCAATAATATTAAAGAAACTTTGTTGCTAAACAAGAATACTTTAAAATAGATTAGAACGGCCTCGTTTTATAAATAATGATCAGTATATTGTAAACAAAGTCTATACTTAAAAATAGCACATCATAAAAAGTTAGAAATCGCATATTAATTACTACGGAGTTTTATCATTTTAATTAAAGTGGATTTCTTTAATTTATTAAAACGTAAATAAAACCGAAGCATGTAATCGATTACAGTACACTCTGATTAGTTTAAATAGGATGTATTACAAATATATGCTTAAATCTGTGTCTAAATAATATATATAAAGTGATTCCCTTTTAACTACTTTGCATAACTTCCATTTAAAGTAAAAATTTAAAAAGTTTATTCTATCTCTTTTACTTCAATTACGTCATCATATTAAGAAAAAACTTCAAAAACACTAATGCATTTAAAGTAAATCTTATAATATACATTTAAAGGGATCCTTAAATTATGTCATTTCTCAATATATTCTATGGATAACAATTACAAATCTAGAAATTCATTTCCTATATTTTGTGAAAAAGTGAAATTTCGTATTGTAATAACTAAATGTCCTTAGGAATGTTTGACACATATAAACTCGAATCTGGAGTATAGATCTTAGGTATTAAAATTATCTTAGGTATTAAATTATCTTATTTAGTTGATAATACCCAATAGACAAATTATCCGCGTTTGCTCTACACTGTAAAAAAAACCTCGAAGTTTACAGACAAAAGTCTTGTATCTTTACAGAAATGCGAACAATTACGAAGGAAAGACCTGTAACGAACACAGAACCAAACGAAACTGTAAACTCTACAGGAGTTTTTCAAGAAGTTTTGCTTGGATTTTGTCCGTAACGTGTGATCACGTGGCTTAAAACGGCTGAGAGAGAAGAACCAATCAGGAAGCAGGTGGAAAAACAGCGTCTTAGCGGGAGAGTTCAACGGTAGTCGCCATGTTAGCCATTATTTTTGCTATGGTCGAGGTAAGTTCGAAATAGTGTTTGACGTGTATTTTACTAATTTTATGTAATGTATTTGTTATGTTCTTTACACTATCTATAATTAAATTCTTTTAATGTTTAGCTTATAATTCTAATGCTCCTAAATAAACCTGTGTTGAATTATTGTTAGAGTTCAAATCACAGAGCTTGTGTTCCATTTAGTAAAATAACAACTTTTATTCGTTACATCTGCAGGTGTCTGCAGTTAAACTGCTCATATTTATAAACAGAAACAAATTTGTTAATATGTTAGTTTAAAAACAAATAAGCTTAATATTAATGTTCTATCTATAGTCTAATAATTTCTCATGTTAAATATTTATGTATCTTTTAAAACATATCGCGTTAGAATATTCATATTTTTCATTTTGTTGACAGATGTAACATTATTATTCCATACATGTTATCATTAATCCCAGCGTGAACTGCTTTAAAATATTTTTCAGAGCATTATTACACTATGTATGTTATTATTAATCTCAACGAAAAAGAAAAAAATAAATGTAATATATTTAAAAAATTCGACAAAATAACTTAACATACATTAAAAATGGAATATCATTTCATTAATACATGCGATAAGTTCGCCTTAAAAGATTATATAGTCGGATAGCAATTACATATTTGTAAAAGTATTCAATGTATATTATTTTTTGTGTTAAAGATAGTTTTAATCCAGGACAGTCTTTACCAACTTATAAAGCATCTATTAAGTTACATTATAACCAACATTTACAAAAGGCAATCGAAATGCCGTGACTTTGACATATTTTTAACTATGATGTAACATACTAGGAACATTAAAGAAAAAAAATTCTATTTTTTCCTTTATGCTTGTTGAAAAGTAAAATATTAATAAAATGGTACAACATTCATTCTAGTACTTACAATGTAAATTTACATATAAATTTACTATAAATTTTGGTGCAAAGTTCATTATAAAATGCATTTGCTAATATTTAATAGTTATAGCATTCAATATCAAATCATGGAAATATTAGTAATGATACGTCAGTTGCATATATTAATTTCAATACTCAGCTCAATGCCAAATTTCTTCTATATCTGAGATAACATGTATTTTTTGAGAATAATTCTTTTGTGTCATCTTTTCATTTAAAAATCTCTTTGAGATATATTTTAATGTGAATTATTTTCAAAATTATCCTCATTAGAATGAATGTTGTTCTCTTTATTATGTTTGAAACTGCCGTTACGCTAAAAAATGTATTCAGAAAACTATTTATTGCTGAATGTTTAAAATAAGTTCTACTGCTCCTTTTTGACAAAGAGTATCCATTTGAATTGCAGTTGGTTTTAATTAATCGTTGGTTGTATTTTTAAGAACTACTTGATAAAATTCAACAAATTAGTTCAATCTATGAGTTCATCTGAAAAACCTAAAATTTTTATTCCAATTCTGTCATGTGTATATATTTCAAGAATGAAAAAGAATTACAAATTCACTATCCAACAATACTGAGTAATATGTTGTTGATATAGCCAAACTTAAAATGACCCATTTTAAAACCAGATTAAATAAATCATCGCGTATTTTCGGTCATCGAATTTCTTTGGCGTTAAAAGTGTCATAGATTTAGTAAATCCAAAGGGTCAAGGTAAGCTCAAATATTTTTTTCATAGTTCATATTTGCTAAGTTATAAATTTTGCTGATGCAAAAGTTATGTAACTTATGCAAACATATGCTTAGAGTATTTGAACTAGTGTTGAAAAATCACTGGAATTTAAAATGTAATTAACAGTATGCCTTAAAGCTTGTTTTGATAAAAGCATATTTATGGGTGCCCCTTGGCAAAATTTGGCGATTTTTGGCAGTACATGGATACCGAGTTTGTGCAATTCTTTGACCATGTTATTTTGGCTTGTGTAGCGACGATTTGTGTGCCAAAAACCACCGCTACACGAAGACAGATTGCACATACTCGGTATCCATGTACACATCGACCTATTTTCACTTAAAAAAAATCTGTGAATTGTACAAACTTGGCATCGCGCACTCCCTTGACTTTATCCATGTACACATCGACCTATTTTCACTTAAGAAAACATCAGAGAATCGCACAAACTTGCACTCCCTTGATAATACAGGGAGCACCCTTCAATATACTCTAACTGCTGTTTTTCATAAATTAAAACATTTTAGGCATTTAAAGGCATTTAAGATATCTTCCTGTAAGTTACAACTAAATGAATGACTCTTAAGCATAAAAATTTCAAATTTTTATGCTTAAGAGTAGAAGGAGTTATATACTTTTTAAATAACAGTGTCAGAAAAATATACTTTTTAAAATATGTAAACCATTGTTTGAAGTATAGAAAAACCTTCCTTAGCAACTATACCTCTTTAAGTGATTATGTCAAGTATTCTGGTGATACAAACCTTGATATTAATTATCACTGAGAATCATGCTTTGTGAAGTAACCACCTCCATTAAATATCAAAATTGTACAAAATTATGGAAAAGTTATAGAGTGGTTTTACTGTATACTTAAAGTATATCATATCACTGTTAGATATTGATGATGTAAAAGATATTATCTAATCATAAATATTTCAAGCATTAAATAGCTTAGTGTAAGTCAATAAGTTTTCAGATTCTGACTTTGTACCATGTCTTTCACTATGTAATATTTTTCTAGCAACTGTGTTAAGTACCAGTAAGTAAGTTTGTCTTAAATACCACTTAATGTAATCAGGTATCATCTGTTCTGTCTGTAAAACTTAATCGTAATAAGTGAACAAATGAATATCTGTAAAACTAAAGATGACACTCTATGTAAAAAATACAAGTATTAAAATGTCTATGAGAGAAACATTTAAAATATTAAATCCACAATCAATTTTTGAGTCATCTAAGATAGAAAATACCCAAACTGACTAGTTAATTCAGAGGATGAATGCACGTAACATCATTGTTCATGTGTTTGTTAATTGTGTAAGTTTTGAAGTTCATGCATTAATTGATGTTCATTGATAATTATATTATTGGCCTTATACATATACATGCATTTCAAAATTTTGTATATTTTGCAAGTGAGCTAAGTATTAAATGCCGTTACGTATAAATTCATATTATGTGGAAAAGTAGTTTTTGATTTAACACTTTCTGAGAATTTTTTAATGTTGATCATCAAGCTTAAAGCATATGGCTGAAATTACCAGTATTAACCATAATTTAATTATTCTCCTGTTTCAGCGTTTCTCAAACTTTTTTCGAATAGAGATTATGTGAATTATCATAATTTGTGAATCACCTTGCTGCTGTTCCCTCCGAAAGCAATTTTTTAGCATATATTACTACTAGTACACTTATATTTTAATATATAATTAAAATCCGTTATATTTCATAATTAAGTCCATTGAAGAAAAGTTATATTTCTAATATTTCAAGATTATTAATGAGAAGGATGATTTGTAATTCTTGCATGGCTCTTCTATATTTGGATATATGATGGTAAGACCACAGTCTTAGTGGATATATGATAGTATATTTGGATATATGGTGGTAAGTACCACAGTTATAGTGCTTTAAATCCATCTTTTACTTACTAAGAACTGAGTGGGTAGTCTGTAAGTAGGGTAACCAATCATAAATTTCATAAAATGTCTATCTTACGAGAAAAGGTGATAGATGATTGTCATATGTAACTTTTTAAACTCTGAGATTTTTCAACTAAATTTTTTTGTCTCCTTTGGAAACTTCGGAGGACCATGAGGGCAAGCTGTATGATCCACAGATTGAGAAGTGCTACCTTAATACATTTCAATTTCTAGAGAAATTAATCTTAAAAAAAATCTGATCATTATTAAAACTACTTTACAGATTTATTTTATATTACAAATAAATATAGTAAATATCTAATAAACCTCAAATTATTTTCTGCAAAATGAATTATTTAAATTTGTACTGTTTTTGCTTCAAAAATGGATGATACATGCAATTTATGATTTCATGAAAGGACCAAAAGGAATCTTGTTTGCAATTTAATTATTTAATTTAAAAAAAGATTTAAATCATTTGGAATATGTGCAAGTGCATGCAATTATTATGAAGAGATTCTAAATTAAAATGTCACATAACAAATTTAGAATATGTTATGTACTTCTAACGAATGTGATGTTTTCTTTATTTAGGAGCCATGCTTTGAATCCTAAGAAGAAGAGGACTGCACCTTCAAAACTATGAATAATTAAAAATAACAATAATATAAATTTTACCTATTTTTTTATTTTATTTTCCTTTTGGATAGTTTTCAAATAAAAATAAACCTATTTTTGTTTCTATATTCTGTGTATTGGAATAAAGAGTCGAAATCCATTGCAATATCCAATATTTTCAAAATATGATATTTTTTTAAATAAAATATATGATTATGGAATATTACGTTAAAATGAAATGGTTCCTTATGTAACCTGTATGTTACACTAAAAGGCTTCATCGAATACTTGTAAAGTAATGAGCAAATACTAAGTTAATATCTTGTGTGAATGAATATTATCTTACAGAATTTTTTATTCCATAAAAATCTATCTAAAAATATAATTTTGTTGAATGAAGATTTAAACATTTTTCCCGAAGATTTAAAAAGTCGTTTGAAATAATGATAACAAAAACATTAATCTGAACCATTTAATAAATGAATAGAAAATTTTGAGAACAATTAAATCATCCACAGGAATTTTGAAATAATCATCGTGTTTTTGACATCAGTTAAAGAAAGAAAATCTGAGTCATTTTGATTATAGTGATAAATTAGTTCCATTAATAATAGGATAGAAAATTAAAATTTTAAGGAGCCATTATGCATTATCAATTTTTCATTAAAAAATTTTTAGTTTATTACTACTATCATATCAATTATTAATGCTGAATTCTTTATCTTCAGTTTTTACATTCTTTTCTTAATTTTCTAGGCATAGCAGAGAAAAATATAATTATAGGATCAAGGCATTTCCAAATACATTATATTTTCTTCCTTAAATTTTTAAGATCATTCTATATTCATCATGTATTATAGACACAGTATCAGGGGATTCTGTTCAATTTTTCAGTTAGAATTTGGGACGAAGTTGTGAAGTCATACCTACATTAAATGCTTGAATTGATTATTTGAAATATGACAAAGTAAGAGAGGGCCATCTGTCCAAGGAAAGGAATATTTTAAGGAAAACTTCATGTTACACAAACATTTACACAGGCAGCCCATTCTCTAGGATTTAAATCTAGAGCCAAATGCTAGTGTTCAGCTTATTGTCTGGCTGCCTGTAGGCAATATATGTTTTAGTAGAAGGAATACTTGAAAATTTAAATTTAGGACTAACTAATTCTTCAATTTTGTATTCAATGAGAAGAATGTAATTTATTAATAAAGTTTTAAATCTGGGAAAATACCTGTACAACTGTCCGATTAATTAATCTATTATTTCAATTAATGGTCAGTAGCAGAAGAGATTAAAAAGCATTTATGCCTAAAAGAATTATATGTTGTAATTAAAATGAATAATGCAATTAAGCATGAAAATAATTTTGGATAACTTGTGATAACTGAATTTAAGTTCATTGTTGAATTACATAAGTAATTTTTTTTAGAATTTGAAAAAATATTTAGAATTGTTTATTGAAACAATTTCATTAAAATATTTTTTTACTGTAATCATATCCAATTGCAGTCTCTTTAGATTACACTGTTGGGTATAAGGAGAATGATTTGGTTTAGTTTACTTAAGTATGGCAAAGCACACTAGGACTATCTGCCTAAGTGGAGAAATGCCTTTGTGGAGGACTTTCGAAGGGAAACTGACTTATATACATGTTACACATGGAGAAAACCATGAAAATACCCATACAACCAGCCCATTCGCGGGATTTGAACCTCGGACCGAACTACCAGTGTTCAGCGGAGGAATTCTAGAACATTACTAATTTATTGCCAAAAAACCATTAAGTCTAATACACAAGTTTTTTTTCCAGCTATTTCGTGATGCATATGTAACTTTGAGATGTCTTAAAATTCAATAAAGGAAAGTAATGCAGATGTAAGAAAAACATAAAATTTGAGCTTCTTTTTAACATTGGGAATATTTTGAAAGAAAATGTTGTATATCTTTTAGAAAATCTAAGGTATTTTTCCTTAAAAAAAAAAACTTAATATTTAAAGTTACATAACTTCCCTTTCCCCACAAATAAATAAATGCAGCATATTTTGTTACAAGCAGTAGCTGTAGACATTTCACATAAAACGTATGTTCTACATGTGTAATTATTTATAGTAATATTACAATCAAAATATTTAATATTTAGGAATACATCATTTTTGTATTTTGTATAAGACAAATATGTTCTATATGCATAATTATTTGGAAGAACTTTTAAGTAAATTATCTGCAACTTTTACATATATATCCTTTAAAATTTCACATGAAAATACATGTTCTTACATAATCACTTGCAATAACCTTACAAGCAGAACACTAGTAATCTACAAATATTCCCTTTAGTAATTCACATTCAAAAATTACGATCTACTTACACTATTATTTCCTGTAATCTTTACAGATGTTTACATTGGTAAATCACATATGAAAAACATGTTATACTTACACGATAATTTCCTGTAACATTACAGATCAAAGATCTGTAACCTTTACAGGCATATGCTTCGGTAATCAACATACAAAAACTTTGTTATGCCTACAGAATAACTTCCTGTAACATTACATGTCAAACATCTGTAACCATTACAGGTATAATCTCTGTAAAGTTACTAAGAAAATTCCTGTTTTGATTACTCAAATAATCCATGGCATCCCAGTTTCCACGACTTTTCTTAGTAACTTTACAGATTTGTTTTTACAGTGTATGATGTAATACAAGTAAACGAAACTGAACGCAGAAAATTTCCTGAGGTTACTCAAAGGGCATGCATGATTTTATCAGACTGAATGTCATAAAATAGTACGTAAGAATCTAATTTTAATTACTTAAATGCTATTAGTTTACTAAATTATTAGCTTATGTATTAAGCAATGGAATGTTTAATGATTTTAAAGGAAAATTTATAAAGAAGTAGAATTCAATGATCGAAGCTAAAATCTTGTTTAAGATACTTCTTAGAAATATTAAAAACATAAAAATGAACATGGTTTAAACTATTGAGAAACGAACTTCATTTAAAATTTATTCGAGATGCCTATTAAATACATTCATCATTACAAATGTTTTTATTTTATGAATTTCATATGCAGTTTCAGCATGTTTCAGTTAATTAAGCAATCTAATGGTATAAAAAGTTCAAATTTGAATCATTATGCGAAAACATTTACACGAGTTAGGTTTATTTAAATGAGTTAGCATAAACTATATTCATCTGAATATAAATAAGCCACATATTAAATGGTCATTATTTAAATTCAAAATATTTGAAAAGAATGGAGTTAAATTGTACATTTTATTAGTAATAATGTCTAAATTATGAAATTTGAATAGATGGTTAACATATATCCTTTCAGTTCTGCTTCTGTATAAGTTTTTTTTAATTACTCTATAACTAATTTCATCATTTTTAACGTGCAGCAGATAATGAATATGCAATAAAAGGAATTTATAACTTATAACGTTATTTACCTCGGGTGACGCTGAAAAAACTGCTACAATTTATGCACGCGGACAACTATCCGTGGGAAATTTTTTTTGCGCTTGAGAGTTATATAGAAACCGTTATCTGAGGCAAATGCATGTTTGTTTTTTAGATAATATATTAGATTTTCTGAAGAGCAAACAGGTGTATTCATTCTAGAAAAAAATGAAAGATGTAAAGTGATAAGAATAAGCATGCAGATAGGCTTATACTCTAATAATCTGTTGAGTTCTTAATCAAAAGATTATTTCTGAAGTTGTTTTAGCATAAAGCCTCGATTATCTAAATGAACTAAAGCCATCCCGTTTAGGATAGTCGATTTTCGTAACTAAATTAAAAGAGCTACCTCAAATATCTCACGAACAGCTGATTGCAAAATGACTCTCAAGCATTTGAAATATTTTATCGTAATACTAAATTACATTTTTAAAAAAAAAAAAAAAAAAAAACCCTGGATAACATGCGCAAATATTTTTAATTTTTTAAGGTACTAACAACTGTTTTGGTATGTTGTTACCGTTCCTAAAAAATAAAATATACTACTCCGTGACGTTTTCTTTTGTATTTATTGCACAAAGAACTAGAATGCAAAGAACATCTCAAACACATAAGACTTTTAGGTACGGGAAATCGTCAAAAGTTGACTTAATCAATTAGGAAAAAGAGTTCAGTTGGCTTTGGTTAGAAATTTATGTTATAAATCATAAAATGAACTATACATATAAATCCTTGAGTTTACAGGTACAGGTTAAGGGAAGGTTGGCACCTGTGCATCCTACTGAGCATATTAGGTATCACCTGTCCTTGCTAATTGCTAAACTTCTTCCCCAATGGAATTCCATAAGAGAATACTTGGGAGGTTTTTTCCGAGCCTCCTAATATACTAATCCTTCTACTCTTCTCCTCCTCTTTCCTTGCGACCAACTTCTAAAAAGGATTTCTGCTCTCCGTGTATTTTGAGTGTCCACTTGACGCACAGACATTACACGCTTACAATCAATTTTCCGGGATTCAAGCCCGGGACTTTCGGTATGGTACCTATCATTATTAACCACTATCCCGTCTGGACGGAAGCTTTAATTTACAGCAGGCCTACGTAATATTATAACTAGCAATAAATTTTAACCTAATAAAAGTAACAGAAAAAGGAGAGATTATTACATATTAAAAGACCCAAAAATAATAGTAAATGGCATTGGAGTTATATCCAATACCTGCAATTCTTAAAATTAAAGCTGTAACTCTGTTATCTGTGTACTATGGAACTCTGATGGACATCCTCTACTCTTTCGTTTTTCAGCTAAATGTGACCTTACCTTTGATGTACGATGCAATCACTGACTCCAAGTTTATGTGCATGAAATCTTTACCTATCTAAAATAACAACTCTCTTCTCTGCTTTAGATAGAAAAAAATGTCACCTTACATTCTGCTTTTATGATGTATTTCCTAGTTGTTGAGTGGAAATAATCACAGAGCTATCGTAATTATTTCTTGAGTTTGATTCCAAAGAAAAGAACAAATATACACATATATCTTGAATCATAAACGTTGTAATGCCAACATATTATAAAACTTGTTGCTTTTGCAGCAAAATTACTAGCATTACACATAGACGTTTCTATTTACTTATGCCAAAATTTCTTCAATAATCTAGAAATAAAATAACTGATATGAAAGTACATCTTAATTAGAAAAAAATATACTTCATGCTTATGAAAATTCAGAACTTCTACATTAATTTTTTTCTACTAGACGAAGATACAAAGGATGAAAATACTAAGGAGCTATTGATGCTGAAGAACAGTTCTCCAACTATTAAGTAGTAATTTCTTTTTATTAAAAAACGAATCTGAAGCTCTGTGCAATATAACATTATTCTATGCAACAGTGGTTTCAAAATCTTGTAGATTGTAACCCTTGGTCACAAATAAAAGTCTAATATATATGCAAGATAATTTCTCCAGAGACGTCTGAAAAGAAATTACTAGCAGTTCACTAGCATTTTTACAATTAGATGATAGTTCATAGTTCAATAAAAAGTACATCTGCACTTATTATGATGTCAAATTAGTTTATACTGCTTTTATTGATTTAAAATTATTCTTTATTCAGAATCTTTATGATCATTTGAAAAGTAAAATAAAAAAATATAACTTTATTTTGACTGTTCCTAGGCAGTATGCTCTGATATCATATCAAAGTGGCCCATTCTATTTTACCATAATATGCGCCTGATTTTGCAATTGGGTACTGTTGAATTCAGTTTTCTATTTTATTGATGCATTTTTGTCATAATGTAGCCTTTTTTGCTTCCTTGCAAGAAATAAAGGAAGTATTGTGATCACGAGAAACTTCGGGTATCGTGTTTCATATCCATTTTTATCGTTCCCGCATCCATTTGGACGATTTTTTGCGCAATGTCTGTATGTACGGACAGAATAAAGGACTTTTTCTTTCAAAACTAATTGTAAAATAGATTCAAAAAGAACGTTTTTCATGATGTATATATGTATCTCGCATAAGTCAAAAACGAGTAGCCGTAGAAATGTTTAAATTTTGTATATGGAGCTGCTAACGTCTAGTTGTGCGTCTCCCTTTTTATTGCAATCGACAGTACTAAACGTATATGTACGTGTATATGTATGTATATATATATATATGGTCACTTGCTTGGATTGAAAATCCTTACCCGATCTTTATTTTTGCGACCGTTGCTCGCAGTCATATACTTCCAGTTGCAAAAGTGTTTTAAATGACGAAAATATCCCTGTTTTGGCAATGTTAAATTTAAAAAATTAATTTTCAACAAGTAACGAAATCTAACTGTATATATAATAACAGTTTATATATGTAGTTAGTCTAACAATAAATATAGCACATTTTAATATCAGTTTATTGTTGTAAATATCTAACAATATTTAATATCGGTTTATTGTTGTTCTAAAAAGGATATTTAATAGGCCGTACAAGGTCGTCATGTGTCTACGTGAGGCTTTTTTTATTTGTATAAACCATATAAGTAACATATTTTATTTCTACTTACCATTATTTCTTATTTTTGTAAACAATGCTGTGCTCTGAGAATTTCGCCTCAAGAGGAATATATATTTGATATCTTTGTAATATCAATTTCTAGTAATACTGTTGTAGTTTTTTTTGTATATAACTGTTCTTCAGTATTCTAGCATTAAAAATTATAACTTTCTTCTCCCCCTCACATAAAACATCTATTCTTGACAACTGTCAGTATATCCTTGAAGTTATACATGGCACAGCTGAAGAATTGTTACTATACAGTAAATTCAATTTATAGTATTTTTATGAATGTCTTAAGTTTGACGCTAGTGACTATGATAAATACTGTTCATGCCAAATTCCTTGCATACTTCTGCACATATATGAGCTTATGTTTAAAATGAAAATTAATCATGGAAAAAGAGTTTTAGATGCATTCATTTTAATTTTCCAGATGAACATAAAGGTATAAATATTGATATAGCATGATGTTTGATTGGTAAATATTATAGTTTCTTTACTATAGTGTTTACCAAACAAACATTTATTGAAAATAGTTATTATGGGATATCAGTAAATAAGGTATGGTATGATCAAATATAGACCATTATGTGTCATAAAATGCTTATAGCAAGTGGTAATATTTTATTTAAGAAATTAATGCGTTAATAATGGTAGGTGATAAATATATATTTATTTTTGCAGCAATGACAATCTCTAAAGTCATATCAATAACCCAAGCCGCAAAATTTAGGAAGAAAAGGAAAATACAAGAAAGATAAGAAGAAAAATTTCAAAACATTAATAACAATAATGTAGACGCACAATGTAGTTTGAATGATATTAAGAGTAAAATGTACAGAGCATAGCATTTCTTATAAACTGTTCAAATTGCATGAAAAGTGTTTCATTAGAAATGTTTCTTCCTACCATTCGGAAAGATAGAAATCACTCCTCTGATGGTATAAACCATATATTTTACAAATATAATGAACTGTATATATACATTCCGCATACGTTTTTTTAAACATAGGTAGTTACTGTTATGATTACCTGACAGCCCAAATTTAAGATCAAAGGCTATCCCAATTACAATGTCTCATGTGTAATGATAAAAAAAATATTAGTAATTTGAATTGTACAATAACAATAAAATTCATTTTATTTTTAAATTCCATTTATTCTTAGTGCTTGAAATATCTTTGTTAAAGGCAAGAAGAAAATGTACACATCGCTGAAAGCAGAAACATTAAAATATACATAAATGAGAAGATTTACTTAAATTATATCAAATTATATAAAATATAACAATTTTCTACTGTGATTCTAGGACTCTTGTGACTTTTATTGAATCTAAATTAAGCTTTGATTGGAGGATTAAAATACTGACTGGCAAGCCATACTTCCAAAAATTTCATATTATCCTCCCCCCCCCTAAAAAAAAGAAAGTTTAGTCCTGATATCTAGCCAGATGTAAAGACTTCTGTTAAAGTATTAATTTTTCCCCTGAAAGTATCGCGAGTACTAACTTGCCATCATGCCATTAGGTCTATAATTTTCATTTTAGCCTCACTTACCTAGAAAATAAATCAATTTCGTACTTGAAATATGAATATTCTGTAAAGTTTTAAACATAATATGAAAATCATATTTTCACATTAAACAGAATATCGTCTTAAAAAGTCAATTAAAGCTAAATCTTTCAAAAAATCAATCTGAACATTGAAACACAAAATTCAAAATAATATTTCATCTATTTCATTAAGTTATATTTTTTATTAGTTGACATACTTCTTTTGGTCTTGGTTTATTGAATTTATAGTGTGGTTCATAATAATATGTCAAGAAATGTGTACTTTCTTTAAAAAATCTCAAAGTATAAAAATGTTAAAAAGAACGCCGGACATTCAGTAGCATGCATAATTTCAACGACTGATTAAATCAAATAGTTATCAATCTTATTCTGATTTTCTGTTTGTGGAAATTAAAAATTTATTTCTTAATTGCTTTACACTGAAATTAGCTGCCTGTGTAAAAAGAAATCAAAAACCAAAAAAAAATAATAGAACGGATATAAAATTATATATGAAAGAAATTTTTTATTTAACGGTAATATTTTTCCATAGTAATACAAAGTTAAATTGACGACTATAGTAAATGACCTACCTATAAAAGACGACTAAGGTAATTTATATTAATCGATAAATCATTTTCCAAACAGATTCTCTGTTTGTGGAACTTAAAAATTTATTTCTTAATTGCTTTACACTAAAATTAGCTGCCTGTGTAAAAAGAAATCAAAAACCAAAAAAAAAATAATAATAATAATAATAATAATAATAATAATAATAATAATAATAATAGAACGGATATAAAATTATATATGAAAGAAATTTTTTATTTAACGGTAATATTTTTCCATAGTAACACAAAGTTAAATTGACGACTATAGTAAATGACCTACCTATAAAAGACGACTAAGGTAATTTATATTAATGGATAAATCATTTTCCAGGCAGATCGAGTGGATTTCTTATAGATCATAGTTACCGTAGCACATTGAATTATTTCTTCTTCTGTTTAACAGCAAGATTGCTGCCATCTTGATTCGATCGATCACGTAGCGAAATGATGGGTCTTCGATGATCGTTCCGCGAAATGATCGGTAGTTGAAGTGTAACGATCACTGCGTTTCGATTGAATACCAATAATCGCAACTGAGACGTTTCGCTGTTAACAATCATTAAAATGCTTCAAACGAAGGAGGCCTTTGAACTTATATGTTTCCCAGTTAACAGTTTCTCTCTCTACTTCAAAAGGGAAAGGAAAAAATCGGCAGCACTTAAAGAACTTAATGGTCCTTCATTATGAAACCGTCCGCTCAGTACCTTTGAATAAACGAAAAGAAACTAATTCCATGGAGTTATTTAGGCTAAACAACTTAGGGTGCTAGGTGCAATTAATTCAAAACATTTCGAAGGAACATTCTGCTCAGAAGTTAAGTGGAAGTGGTGTGCTAATGCAGAAGTTTAAAACCAAATGTAATTGAAGTAAGTTTTAAAATTTTTGATTGGCTTTACCAACTTTCTGTTTTATCAGAGTAATATGATGATATATATTTTTGCATACTGTTGATGTTAATTTTCGCACTTGGTGTGTAGTTCTGATGACTTGTCTTGAAATTAACTAAATGTTGGTAGCATTTCGTACATTTATGTAGTCATGATTTCATTACACGTTGAAGGTGATATTACAAATGACTGCAGGTAACAAGTGATTGCATCTTGTGATAATTCCCCAAAAATCTCTTCAGGTTTCTAGTATGTTAATTTGATAAGCTCATTTATTATAATTTTTAGTGTCTACGACGCAAGTTTTAATTCACTTCTCCCAATTCTCTTTTAAAAAATATTTAAACTTAAAATATTTAACCTCATACATATGGACAACATTTTCCAAGAATCCAGGCAAATAGAATTAGGTGTATTTAATTTTAGATTTTCCCATGTATAACCTAAATATGGGTCAGTTTCCTATAAAATGTCACGACAAAATCAACCCTCTCCTAGGCTAGTTAGTTGATTAAAGTACACAACCTCATGCATAACGTAAATATAAGCCGAGTTTTCTTAAAGTATCGCCTACGAACACGACAATCTCTCAGGTTAAGTAGCCTTTGTGTTCTTAATGAATTAATAAATTAACAAGTCCGATCAAATACCTAGCATGAAACCGTTGCTATTATATAATATTGTATATAGCGTATTCTTCTCTGCTACAATGCCAACAATGCTGCTGTTCACGCCCCACCCATGGCGAGTTAGAATTTATTTAGTGTAGCATGCTAGACTACCTACATCTCATTTTGTCCGCTGTTTACTGGCCGAACTCTGAAAGTTCAAGAATGAATCTCACTGCAAACACATGAAACTTCAATGGCTGCAGCTTGAAGCAAGTCTAAGAATCTCGCCTTCGTACCTGGAGACTACCGTTCTGGATGACGCATAGGCCCATAAATCGATCTACACATATGACCGCCCAGACAATCAAACTCCATCATAATGTGATATTTTTTGCATTAAATTAAGGCATTTCTTGAATCAAATTTCTTGTGGTAAATGCTTATTGATTTTCGGAAGGCATATTGAATTAGAGAAGAAAATATTCTTCATTCACAGTATCCTCAATAGATGCTTCTCAGCTAATTTCTATACATCGGAGTTGATCACATGGTAAAAAGACCATATAGCGTGTATTTCTTCATGCATAAAACTACACTGATAAAAGCGATTGCAAGTAGTTTGAACTGAGATATTGCGTCTAGTTTCTATGGAAAACTCACAGTGAGTTAAGTAGTCTTTTGCCTATTGTTAATAACACATAAAAGTCCTCCTTTGCTGTAATAGCTCTTGGATGTCTTTGATCTTGGTTTCTTCAGCATCCAGCCAATGGATCCTAACAAATAACGCTATAAAGATATATCTGAAGTCAATGACTTCAAAAATCAAACAGTTGCGGTGAAAGTAATAAATATGAGAGCTTTTCGAAAAACCTCGGTTTTTATTCCAATCTGAGATTCAAGCCTCTTGTTTCCTTAGAACTCTGAATTGTTAATGGAAGTACATGATTCAGCTGCCTGCTTCACGCAACTTTCTCTGCAGACTTGCATCTTCCGACCAAAATACAGCACGACTGGCTTCATCGTGTTACCGGCCCCACCAACGGCCAAACGGTCAAATACTGCTGAATACTGGTAGTTTGTTTATCCAAGGTTCGAACTTAAGCAAAAAGGACTGCTGCATGGTGTTTTTAGTGGTTTACTCCACGTGTAACTTGAATAGGAGCTCCCTTAGAAAGTCCTATACGAAGGCATCATTTCTCTTAAGCAAATACCCCTCATACGTTTTGCCATACTCAAATAACCAACCATTCACAATACTAGCAAAGTGTATTTGTCAACTTATTTTTAGCAATGTACACTCTGAAAAAAAAAAAAAAAAAAAAAAAAAAAAAAAAAAAAAAAGACAGTTTTACATCTCCCGTTCTACAGGCCTAATGGCGAAATTAATTTGCGTTTTTATGTCTCGAAAGAGAGACTTAGGATACATACTAGATTTGCATATAGCAATTGTTCTAAAATAGGTATTTTGCCACAAAATCAGACATTTTTCTGAACTAACATACTTATTTTTTCCCATGTTTCGATTCTACGACTCAAATTATGTTTAAATATTAAATTTTGTAAAATTTCGTGAGAAACTTACCGAGAAATTTAAAAATTTATCTTGGCGCCCTTTGCAGTTTGCGCCAAGAATAATTCACTTGGCGAAATTCTTAATTTATGGTAGCCTATTTTGTTTTCCCTTTCATTGTGCACGAGAGGAAAGAAAAAACGCATCGGTCATTCTTTCAAACAATTTTAGCAAAAGAAGGTAAACCACATTTGGCGTTATTATTGCTTATAACAAATAAGCCAAATATCCAAACGCGCCTAAATGTAAATTCACGTATATCTTGGGAAACTTTGCATTAAAAACTCTAATTTTTGGGGGCATGTGACGCGTTTTGTGGTGGCGAATTAATCGTCCACCGTATTTTAGTTTTAGCGCCATTTGAGGAAGCGGGAAACAGGAAAAACGTGCAATTAATTCCCCGGGATTCGAAACCCTGATCTCCAGATCGTAGCAGGAAGCGTTTCCAATTACACCACGAAGACACATTGTCCCACGCTCAAAGGGGGACTGGTGAGTAACAGATGCAATCCCCATCCGAAAAGAGACCCAGAATCTAGTCTAAGGCCTCCAATTATGCACTCGCGGACGCATCTGCAAGAATGGTGGAATTTTTAACATTCTAATAATACGTAGTATATTCGCTTGATATGGATTATATTCATTAAATTTTAGCACAGCACTGTTATTGATAAACAAACTAAGGGATTTAAAAGCAATAAACGTATTTCTTTTATTAATTACCGGCTGATCCCGTAAAATTACAATACCTCAATTTGATAAAAGCATCATATACTTTTTTTATAGAAACTATTTCAGGTGGTTGTTTCACCTGCGGCTAGTTATTTTAAAGGTAGAGCGAACAACAAAACTGATTCGACCCAAAAGTGAAGTTGGAGAATAAATAAATCTGTATGTTACAGATTAACAAACTACGAGATTTAAAAGCAACAAACGCCGTTCTTTATCTCTATTATTAATTACTAGATAGACACGTGAAGCTAACTAGCTAGATTTATTAAACCATTATGCATTTTCGTTTTTTGATAGTAACTATCTCAAGAGGCTGCCCGCGCCAGCGGCTATTTATTTGAAAAGTGAAATGGCCAATAAAAGTGGTTCGATGCAAATGTTATTTTTGAAACTAATAGCTTTTCTGGGGTAAAAACTGGGGTAAAAAATGTAAGGCAGTATTTAACACTGTATCGATAATTCTAAAAATCCCTTGTTTTGGAAAACTTTTGCAATTTTGCTGTTGAATATCATTTTGCGTACGTGCGAAGGAAGTGATGTTTAATAATTAAGCTTAAAAGACAAAAAACGTTTTCTCGGCAGGAGTGAGTTCTATTGCAGATAGCTAGATTGCGAGTTCAACCAGAGCACAAAAACCTTAGCCACTCTGGTGCGACGTTAAATCTGAATCTTTCAGATTAGTATTATTTTTTTAATAACACAGAATAAGAAATAGTATTCTTCTATTTTCTTTCTTCCTGCTATAACAATTTTAATGCCCAGCAGTGTACATCGAATCAAAAAAATCTGATGTGTACAACACATGACTTCCTTGTACGGAATATTAAATTATACGCATTTTTTCTTGCATTTCATTTAAACTTATAGGATTGAATTAAATTTACTTCGTCGATAGCGCATAAACAACAATAGAATAAATGTACTCTTTAAAATTCACTATATTTGTTTACCATAGCGACACTCTGCCGCGAGGTTCACTTAACAGCGTTATATTTCGTTCATATTATAACTGAGAATGCACAGAATTTCTATCATTTGAAGAATTCTCTAATCGTTGCCACATGTTCTATTCAAATACTATAATAAATCTAGAACGATGTATAAAAGAAATTAAGAAAACGAAACAAAAAAGAAACAGTGTTTCACAGACGATTCAGTATTTCTCATTCAATTAATTTAATTCTCACTTCGCGACAAGGCAAAAATACATAAAAACTCAAAATATCTATATTAAAAATTACGAAGAAAATCTTAAAAACTTATTTCCTCGAAACAATTCCAGAAAGGATTAAGCGGGATTTAATTCGCAATAATAAATGAAGGCGCTATCTTTGTTATTGCAATGCTTAGTCTCTCTAGACTGGCAAAAAATCTGCTATTCAGCTGTTTCAAATGTAAACAAGCATGTCCGCCATGTTATTTAAAAATTAGGCTTAACCGCACTTAAACAGCTTTTAAATTGTTGATAATTCTACAAATATTGCTTGCTGATTTCCTAAAAGCATAAAAACTTTAACCGGAAGATAAGAACAACCTAATTCAATCATTTTTAAAGCAAACAAATGCACAATTTACAAACATATAAGAGTAAAGAAACTGAGATCACTGAGCCGGGTAACAGAGTGGATATATATAAATATATATATATACGTTTGGTGCGGCCGATTGCAACCAAAATACGAGGTGCACATCTACATGTTATAGCAGTCCTATATACAAAATTTCAACGTTCTGAGACTATTCGTTTTAGAGATATGCTAGATAGATGCGTACGCATAGACGCCACGAAAAGTTCTCTTCAGAATTCATTTTAAAGCAGTTTTATAATTTTTTTTTTTTTTTTGGGAGGAAAAGAGTCTTTTATTCTGTCCTTACGTACAGATGTTATGCAAAAACATCATTAAATTGCATTCGATAGCGGTCAAAATGGATTGCGTTGAAATATGCTGCCTGAAACTTTTCGCAATTACAATACTTCCGTTTTACTTCGTACAAGGAAGTAAAAAGACGGGAACAGCTCTACATCTCTCATTGTATTCGGGCGATAGATGAAACTGGGATTTAGGATATGTAACAGATTTGTATGACTTAATAGGGTTATTCTAACTTAGATATTTTCACGCAAAGTCCGACTTTTTAAAAGACATTTCGATGTGTTTTAGCTATTTCAATTTCAACCCTCAATTTATGAGAAAATTCCAAGTTTTGTAGAAATCGCATCAGCAGTTTTTTTTCTTTTAATTAGCACTCAAAATTTTAACTTAACAATGAATTTGCTATATTTAAAAATACCTCTTTTTTAATTACATTTATTTAATTTCTTATTTAATAACTCTAAATTTAGGTTTAGTCCAAATAAAATTTGCAAATTTATTAGGATTTATTTTTATTGCAAAATTTATTTTTAAATAGTTTTTACAGGTTTTTCAATAAAAAGTGTTGACTTATTACAAGTAAAATGTGTAACATTGCCTTAAAGTAGATATATTTCCAGACATATCTACAAAAAATTAGAGATATTTATTCAAAAGTTCCGAAAATATATGTGAATTTATATATTGTCGGATTTTGAAATTTGACATCGTTGTTATCAGCGATAATAACTCCAAATGTTGTTTCCGAACTTTATTACAAACTTCAATGAATTACCACAATAATTTTCAACCTAAAATTTCCAAATAAACTTTTGCTGGGAATTGTTCATATGGAATTTATTCTCATTTTTATTAACGATGCGTTATAAACATTTATTAATAATATATGGAAAGTGTTTTTTAAATTATAAAGAATATTGTTAAAATTTTTAACACATTTTTTTTTCATATTTGCGAAAATATATCTTCGCCTTCGCCATATTATCAAACCAACCTTCGCTTGAAATAAACTTTGCCGTATTATCGTCTGCTATTTTTATTTTAACCTCATTTAAATAGAATTTTCTAATACTTAAAAAGTTGGTTTAATAACAAAGTTCACAAAATTAATTAATTAATTAATATGATTTAGTACCTTAAAATACATAACATGTTGTACCAAAAGTATACTAAATAAAATTTTAATCTTTTATGAATTGAAATTATATAGGATAATGTTAAGCGTATTAAACTTGTTTTATTATGTAATTAATACAACAGCTTTATTGAACAATTCAAATAAACTGTAACTGCTACATCAAACTATCTGCCTCTACCTGTTGTCAGTTCCTGGATTTATACTCTGCAATGAATTTCAGAATTTTAGTATAGATTAAAGTATTGTATGTACGTCAAAGTCAAAATTTGGAATATCATTTTATGGTTTGATCCAAGCAAATACAGCAATAGGATTCAAAGAACTGAAATTCGTTATTACAGCTATATAAACACTTACTAAAGACATAAATTAGTAGTATTCACATCTGCAGTATTTTAGAAATCCAAGCTTTGCTTTTTAGAAAAATTTCGACATTGTTTTCACTTTATACTAAATTAATTTTTCCAAAATTAATTCTTCTCTCTTCTTTTCTAAAATTTCGTCATATTATATTAGGTTATTTGAATATGTCAACGTACTCAATAGCTGTCTGCATAAAGGTATAGAAATGCTTTCTTGAAAGAATTTATCAGAAGCGGTTTCCTATTCATATTTCACATGGGAAAACTACAGCCAGTTCCTTTATCTGGGTTTGAACCCGGGATGAACTATCAGCATTCAATGGTCTTTAGTCGGTCGGCCAGTTGTGGGGCCGACTTAACTTAGCAGATAGATTATTAGTCTCTAACTTACTATTCGATTTGTAAATATTAAAAATATTATTACATCCTCAAGCACCAAGAAGCAAATCTTACGTTTTGATAATACATTACTTTATAAACTCCCAAACCGTACTGCAAATGAATGTTTGCTATTACTGTATTGCATTTGCTATTACTGTATTCCCTTACTGTTTTTGGAATCTAAGATACCATAATTTTCTTGCATTTTTGGAATATTAAATAAGAATTAAATTTTTCAGACTTGTGGCTTTAGATTTATCTTACAAATTGAGAAGTCAGAGCAACTCTACAGTTTTAAATGTTTGTGTAGTTGACTCTTAAACGGCTGAGAATTAAGCAAACATATTTTGATCTCAGATTGTTTAGTCCAAAACAGATATTTCAAATGCGCTGTACTGCATGGTAATGTATCTTTAAACTAGTCAGAACCACTTCGTAGAACTGCTTCTGCCCTAAAAAACGTTTGTGTAATTAGTCATCCCGCATATTCTGCAGATTTGTCTCCTTTGAACTATTTTCGCGTCTCCAAAACTAAAGTTGTTCTCAAAGAAACGTTTTTCCATGACATGGAAGAGATAAAAAAAATGCAACATCTACTCTTCGAGCGGTGCCGAAAACAGATCTGCATTAAGACAGACAGTTGCTTTAGTGTACTTTCTACAAAATTTCTGTTTTCTACAAAGTTTCTGCAAAAAGTGACAGTTTTTCCACTGAAGTTGTTGTATAAATTCATATTACGTCATATCTTACCACAATCGGAGAATCCAAAAATATCTTAGCTGAATTTATTGAAAATTCAAGAATTTATCCTAAGTATATGGATGTCAATTATAAACGTTTTCGATTGTTGATGAAACTAGTCTTTTCTTTCTCTTCAAAATGCCTAGCCTCTGAAGATCTTCAGTATCACTGTCAAATGTTCTTCACTATTTTATGCTGAGCAAGTATTGAAGAAAGGTAAGGTCATAAAAACGTTACAAAACGTTTCAGAAGTACTTATGATACATAGCGAATGAAAGCGAGTAGATGACTGCGGATATATTTTTGAAGTGCCGATACGTTTTTTTCGTTCGTGCAGAACGAAAGGAAAAGAGAAGTAAGTTGCTAGAAATTGAAAAGTTCACCAAATGAATTATTCTTAGCGCAAAGTAAAAAAATGGCTCCAAGCTAAATTCTAGAATTACTCCTTAAATTTCTCTCCAAATTTTACAAAATTTGGTATGCAGTGTAACTTAGAATCGAAATGGGAAAAAAATATATCATTTCGTTTCAGAAAAGTCGGATTTTGTGTCAAAATATATATGTTATAGCTACACTATGGAAAAATCTAAATTATAACCTTAAATTGCGCTTTCGAGGCATGAAAAACGCAAGAGCTGAATTTCGTCATTTGTCCAGTTAGAACGAGATATATAGAGCTGAACAGTTTCAGGAATGGGTTCAATTCTAGACGAACGTTGACCATTTGGGCATTTTTATGGTTTTCCCTATGTGTAACACAGAGACAAGCTATATTTTCTTAGAAAAACTTCCACGAAGATATCACTTCTCTTAAGCAGATAACCATAGTTTGCGTTGCCATAATCAAACTAAACTACTTTCAGGAAATCTTATTTGCGTAACCCAATTTATTGATGTCTGTGCGAGTATATAATGAAAAAATGTATTATTATTAGAATTTCGTTATATTCTTAATATGACTTTAATGTTTCGAACAGTTCTTTTTAAATTTGATTAAATTCTTAGTTTGTTGCAAAAGTTTGAGTTTTGCAAAAGTTGAATTGTACTGCTAGAAAAACTGGGGATCTCAGGGAAATGTAATCTAGTATATTTAAGAGAAATTTTTCCTCCTTTTTTTCAATAAGTATATTTGATGTTATGCAGTTTTCGGCAATTAAGTCTACAAAAGAGAAAGAGCTGCAAAAAAACCTTTAAGGGAAACTGGCTCAAACAAAAATTATCACGAAAAGAAAAGTTTCAGAAAATTGTTTCTAGAATTTATTCAGATTTGTTTGTCGATTATATGAAATTATTATGTGAAATAAAAAAATTGATTATGTGAAAGTATTAAAACCTTCTGATGGGTGACATAAGACGGATAAATAAAGGCAATCCACGCACAAGGATTCAAACATTTGAATTACAAGATGCATGCATGTAACAAGTATTCATGTATGTAAATTATTATTTTAAAGGAAGGAATATAATTAAATTTTCAAAATATTATACTCCAAGATAAGTATCCCAAAATATACTTGAGTTGAACGTAAAAACTGGGAACCAATTATCGCAGCATAATTTTTTTTATTTCAAGCTGCATATATAAGAGAAATATAGTTTCCAAAAGCCTATTTTAAGGAGAAAACAATTTCTGCAAATACTGGCTAATATTTTCCATTTTGTAACGCCTCTTCGTTATTTGTCAAGTTATCTAGGCATGATATTGTAATAACATTGCATAAATACTGATGTCAATTTGACCTTTGAATTTGGACATTTTAAGTTTACTTGCGCGTATAAGAGGAATATAATTTGGTAATTTGCATAATCCGAAACTATGAAAATGCAACACAGAATGAATATTGATGTAACATTAAATGAAGACAGATGTAAATTTGAAAACTTTAATGTCCAAATTGTGCTGATTACCTTGACAGAAAATTTTCTACGTGTTTAACAGAAATGTAAGAAATAAAGAATAAATTAGCCAAGTAGAAGAAATTAAGTACTTTTGTTTGCAGTGATAAAATACTTGGTAAACTAGCAAGAGAAACATTTTTACTTCCTTGTACGAAGTAAAAAGGAAGCATTGTAATCGCGAAAAACTTCAGGCATCATAGTTCAACGAAAATATCCAATTTCACCGCTATCGAATGCAATTTAACGATATTTTTGCGCGACATCCGTACGTAAGGACAGACTAAATGACTCTTTCCCCCCCCAAAAAAAATTATAAAACTGATTTAAAATGAATTCTGAAGCGTACGTACGTATGTACGCGCGTATGTATCTCGCATAACTCAAAAACGAGTAGACTCAGAACGTTGAAATTTTGTATATAGAATTACTCTAACATGTGCACCTCGTATTTTGGTTGCAATCGGCCGCACCAAAGTTATATAAATATATGTATATATATTTAGATATATCGTCCATAAATAAGTACATGTATATATATATATATAGTGAATATATGTATATATATCCACTCTGTTATTCGGCTCAGTAAGCTCAGTTTCTTTGTTATTATACGTTTGTACATTGTGCATATTTTGCTTTAAAAAAATATTGAAATATGTTGTTCTTATCTTCCGGTTAAGGTTTTTATGCCTTTAGTAAATCTGCATACAATATTTTTAGAATTATCAGCAATTTAAAAGTTGTTTAAGTGCGGCTAAGTCTAATTATTTTTCTCATGGTGGCCATGTTTGTTTACATTTGAAACAGCTAATTAGTAGATTTTTTGCCAATGTAGAGAAAGTAAGCTTCGCAATAACAAAGATAACGCCTTCCTTTATTATTGTGAATTAAATCATACTTAATCCATTCTGGAATTTATTCGAGGAAATAAGTGTTTAAGGTTTACTTCATAATTTTCAATACAGATACTTCGAGTTTTTATGCATTTTTGCCTTGTCGCGAAGTGAAAACTGAATTAATTGAATGAAAAATACTGAATCTTCTGTGAAAAAATGTTTCTTTCTTTTCTTTTCTTTACTTTTTTTTTTTTTTTTTTTTTTTTTTGTTGTTGTCGTTTGCTTAATTTCTTATATACATCGTTTTAGATTTCTTATATACATCGTTTTAGATTCTCAAGAATTATAGTATTTGAATAGAACATGTGGCAACTATTAGATAATTCTTAAGATGATATAAAATTTGTGCATTCTGAGTTTAAAAATGAATGAAATGTAACGCTGTTAAGTGAGCCTAGGGCCAGAGTGTCGCTATGGTAAACAAATATAGTCAATTTTAAAGAGTGCATTTATTCTATTGTGATTTATGCGCTATCGACGAAGTAAATTTAATTCAATCCAATAAGTTTCAATGAAATGCAAGAAAAAATGCGTATAATTTAATACTGCGTACAAGGAAGTCATGCGGTGTACATATCAGATTTGTTATTTTAAAAGCGCACACTCGTATACTGAATTTGAAGGGATAAATTATGCAAATTAATTAGGTGAATAAACTCTTCATTTCCTTTGCTCTATCGAGAATACTTGCTCAGCGCTTTAAACATGCTTGAATAGATTACGAGTTTATTTAAACAATGAGACCAGTGCTTATTATTATACATATTTATACCCCCAAAATGAAGCAGTGTATTGAAATGCATTTGCAGTTAAAAAAAATATTCACAATATTTTCTAAAATCCCGTGATACACAAATATTTCAGGTGCATTTAGTAAACCTCAATAAGGGTTTGTTTAATTTCACAAGAATGCTTATAAAGTGACTCAAAAAACGCACTGCGGAAGAGAAAACTTTCAGACATTCAATAATAAAATTTCTGCTATTATTCCCAAAACTAAATACTTTTACCACTTTTTATGTCTAAATACTACGCTAAATCTATCATGATGAATAAAATTAAATAAAACTAATAAGTAAATGAGATGTTTTAACTACCTGAACAAATTGAGGTAAAACAAAGTATGGCAATATTAAAGTAACTAATAAGATAAACATTTAATCCTGGCAGATTTTTCTTGTAAAACGCCTGAAAGAAAGATCTTAAACTTGGCAAAATAATAAAGAATAAACAATTAAGTTAAGAAGCTATTTTGTTAACATGGGTCGAAATAATTCTTCGATGTCTTTTGACGCGAGGAAACTTATAATTTTCAGTAGAATTGTAGAAAACCTGAGAGAAAGTTAGATGCACTGTTTAAAGTAAGAAGGTCTACTGTTCATAACATAATTTTGAAATGCCATAACGCAAATTTCATTGATAAAAAATAACGAAAATGCATTCAAGCTATTTCACTGAGCGCGAAAGTGGATAGTTATAAATACTTATAAATATCTGTATTGAAAATTATGAAGAAAAGTGGATAGTTATAAATAATATTTGTAATCTTAAACCTAGTGCAATCAAATTGACTTTAACAAGCATTTAGCAAGTCTGCTGATGAACAAACTTTTAGGAACATTCTAAGAAAGTATAATGGCCAAAGAATTAGAAGAAAAACATTTCTCTGTAGAGCTAGGTCAACATTGCAATTCGCCAACATCTGTATTAAAAAGGCCTCAAGAATTTCAGAATTCGATTTTATTTGTAGAAGAATGTAAATTCAATACTTTTGGGGAGTGATGGTAAGCAAATGGTAGGACGAAAACCCAGTACTGAGTTCAAAACAGTGAAGAATCTTGCTCTATCGGTTAAACATGGTGGAAGCAAAAAACTTATGTGGGACTCTGTAAGTGCTTGAACGCTGGAAATCAGAGGTTTTATTGATGGCAAATGGATAAATTTATAATTTAAATAGTCTAAAACAAAATTTGAAACACAGCGCGAAAGAGCATATTTTAACATTACAAAATTTATCAGGGCAATGAATTCAAGCATAATGCTTTTATTTGTAAACTATGGACTTCGGTCAGGTGTCTACATACAACTAAAACGCCTACGTTCAGTCCGGAACTCTGTTCTATGAAACAAGCTTGGGTTAATTTTCAAAACAACGTTAATAAATTTAAAATTTCCGACTGAAATGAACTTGCAGAATATCTCACCAGAGATTGCAGAGAAAACTTAGAATCGGTTCTGTGTCAAAAATCTTGTGAAATATATGACAAGAAATCTCAGTGAAGTCATACAAAATAAAAAACCCAATATATTATTTAAATATTTTTATTATTTATTTTTTAATTTATTTGCGTGCCCCAATACTTTTTTTACCATTACTTTCTCGTTGTACATAAGAAGTACATAATTTTACATTTATTTAAGCATATTTACAATTTAAAAACTTTTCTGTTTTGCTTATTCCTAAAGTATGACATATAAGAAAAGTATTTCGTTCAAGTTGAATGTTTAATTATTCTTTCAAAAGATGTTTAAACGCTTGTCGCGCCCCATTACTCCTTTTCACGCACTGTAAATTTATCTCTATTGTGCAGCACATCTCTAACCTGTTGCGTACGTTCAGCATATGTCTACGAGTGATCGCGGATTCTCGAAGGCTGAGCACTTTTCTGCTAGGTCTTTAAATTTCTGCTTTCAAAACATACTACTGAATTTCATGCTGTAAATTCTTTGTATAGTTATCGGCGATTTTATTTTACCCAAACGCAATGCATATTTGCTCTTTTTTCAAACAACTAGCGCCATCTGTTGAACACGGCTATAAACTCTTGAGAAAAAACAATTATTTAACGCAAATCGCAATACAATATATTGATTGATTTTTGCGTTATACATCAGCTTAATGATAATCATTCGTATTAATCTTCGCTTTTCGAAGTGTTAGATAATACATTCTTGTAAAAATACATTTTATTGAGGAAGAGAGAGCTGTTTTTATGCTCTTTGTTTATTTTCAAAATAATATTTTATGACTTTTTTAGTTTATACTTTATATACTTTATTGCCTTCAAGAATTCTTACAGTGATATGTTAAAAAATTTCGGATATTGCTTTTCCCTTATACTTACACAGCTTCCACTCTGTTTCTGTGTAGCATGAAAGAACACATTCCAATCTCTTCTCTTTTCTTTCAACCAAGCACTAAAACTTCTACGTTAAGCACTAGACTTCTACCGCGTTCGCCACCGTAATAGCAGCGCTTTGATAATGTCTGCCTACCCTCCCCCCCCCCCCACGAAACCGTGGGGCTTGTATGGGTTGCTTATTAAGGTGAACTTCATTTTGTACTGTTAATCGTGATTTCAAAAGCGCTAATACCGTAACCCTTCCCCCCTCAAGTTAAGTAAGAAAGGTATTCCATATACCTCTATGTAACGTGATGCTAATAATAGTAATAACAATATTTGCAGTTTTGGACGAAGTTGCTCATAAGTAATTTACAAATTCAACTTACGTAAAGTAAGTAACTTCGTAGGAAACTGCAGTTACTGTTATTATTATTATTACTTCTATGTGTGTGTGTGTATGTATATATGTACATATGTATGCATTATTTACACAATATACTTTTATAAATGAACATCATTCATTTCCAAGCTTCGAATTCATTTTAAGAGTAAATAAGCAGATTAAAAATACTATTGAGGAACTGTTCTTGAAAGATATGAAACGAACACAGGTAGAATGCTTCTTTGTAAGAGATAAAACTTCATCAAAAAAATCAAATTATAAAAATATTTTTATAAAAAATTAAAAGATGAATTTCAAAATTAAGTAAATAGTATAATTTTAGCGTTAATTTTTACTTATGATTTATTATTATTATTGATTATTATTTACTATGATTCATTATTGAATTAGTTATTGTTATTTTACTTGAAAGGTTTATATATATATATTATTTAACAGTTATATAGGATCATTTTCTCTTCTAAAAATTAACTATAATAAGTTTTTAGTTAATTTTTTAATTGCTATGATAGATAAAAATAATTTATTTTATATTTAGAAGCTAAAGTAAATTATTTATCTAAATTGCCAGAAATCAGTTATTCATCAAATGGATGAAAAACTTTCTAATGTAAAATTTTAAATTAAGCGAAAAACCATCCTTAGTTAAGCATAGATACTAGATAAATTTCTTTCGATTTCGAGAGGAATCCGACATAGGTCACTCTTCTTAAGAAAAGGAAATATTTTTGCCAGGCCATCACTTATCAATTTCGTGACTCCATGAATGTGCCATGTATTTATGTATAACAAAGATTCATATCATCTTTATAAAAATGATGCCTGGGTTAGAATGAATTTCATGCAAGACTTTTTCTCTTTGTTTGAAATTCGAAAGAAACGATTTATTATTGAAGTTAACCTTGTGAAATTAAGTGGCGGATTGCACAAAATGTTTTTGCTTCTAAAGAAGAGAGGCCTGTGTCTGATCGCCTTCAAAATCGTTAGAGTTTTGTTCAAAATCTACGTCAAACATAAGACGCCTTTTTTTCTATTTTAATAGTTAGTTATATATTTGAAAAGAAAGAAACCATTATGTTAAGAAATGAGTGTTCGAAAAACCAGAAAGGACAGGGTAATCAAAACCAAAACAATTTATTGTTATCGTATTCTTGACTTTGACAAATCAAAAATCTGTTTGGATAATTTCTCAAGCCTATAGACACAAACATTCAGGCTTTATTTGGTATTTGAGCCTAAGCCTATCCTCTTAATAATCAGCCTTCACTAACACTATACTGACAGATTATCACTACTTTCACTAATACTACACTGACAGATGTGAAGCAAGCACAGTTGCAAATTTGGGTAGTATTCTATCTTAGATTTGCATTATTTTTAGTTGAATAGCCAAAAGAATATGACGTACCAAAAGAATATAGCGTAGGATTCTGTTGTTGTGTTGTGACTTATCTCACTTGTCTGATAGTAACATCAGAACAAGGCCACGAAATTCATCGTTGGAAAGAGAGCAAGATTGCGCCTGTCGTTGGCAAGAGCTTTGAGCACCATACAGGTGACAGTACGACCACTCAGTTCCGCCCCAGTTTTAACAGAGAGCACCACAGAGGGACGGGTTCGAGGGTCTCGCACTGCTCATCTCCTACCACTAACCACTCTAAAGGACTTTCAGCTTGCCATGTATTTAGAGTGCCACCATGCCGCAAAGACACTGTGCATTTACAAACACCATGCCTTCTCCATGGTTCGAACCCAGGACCTTCGGTATCGCAGTAGGCTCCCCTAATCTCTATAGAGTCTGAAGACATGTAGGATTCTTCGGTAATAAATAAACATATTTTACTTTTTTGCAATGACACTATTACAAGGTTAATTTCGCTTACTTTTGAAATTAAAATTTCTAGGTGACAGTTAAGGTATTTCTCCTGCCTTCTTAGCATGCCTTCTAGTGTAGTGGTCAGCACGTTCGGCGCGTTTTCGAGAGCTCCGTGGTTCGAGTCCTGGTGAGTGCATTGCTCGTTTTTCCTCTCTCCTGTTTCCAAAATACTTAATATCTCTACAGTGGTGCCCGAACTAAAAAGTGGTGAATGACGATTCTTCACCACCAGGATTTGGCGATTGGGCCATCTAAATTCCCAGTCGCCCTTTAAAAAGGGGGAGTATATAAGGTATTTCTCTCGCCTTCTTAACATGCCTTCGTAGTGTAGTGGTCAGCACGCTCGGCGTGTATTCGAGAGGCCCGTGGTTAGAGTCCCGGGGAAGGCGTTGTTCATTTTTCATCTCTCCTGCTTCCAAAACATACCTAATGTCTCAACAGACGTTTTCACTATTTTAAATGCGTAAAACGATGCAATTAGTTAAAATTAAATTTATGATTTAAAATATACTTTAAATATTATTATTAAATCTATGTGCACATTGTTACAAATTTAACTTGACTTTTAAAGAAAATTAAAGTTCCTAAAGTTTTTGCGTTGCCAAATTTATGAAATTTACTGTTTGATGACAGTCGAACATAATAAAACACCACACATTAAGACACAGATTTATTTTTTAAAATAATACAGTACATCTCTGGTTGAAAATTTTTAATTAGCCAAGAATAATATGGTCATACTACAAAGTGCAAAATAAAGCAGAAAATATTAAATAGTAATTAATCCGACATGCAATATATGAATGCGTTTTATTTTCGTCTTCACAAATGGAAATCAGATTGTGGTCAACTTTCATAATTTCATAAGTTAATTACACTCGAGCGTTAATTTACTTGCTTATGAAATATTTACTTCTGAAAATTCTAGCAGAAAAAACTTCATTTTTTGGAAGCAAATAATTTTATTTCTTTTTGATAAGTTTCAGCATATTTTTTAGTCTTTCCAATTATTAAATTATTATTTCTAAATTTTATATTACCACAATGTCTCTGCGCCATCAACAGGAAACACGTAATTAGGTAATCTCTCTTCTAAGTGCTTTCTTACCTTGTTTTGGATGAAACTTCTTATATAACCTTCAAAAAGTGTAGTAACACCACTAATTATGTAATTTAAACTCCAGTTTAAAGGGCCTAGTCCTGTCACCCATACTTTCATCCCTTTAATATCATCGATATAGAATTCTGTTAACTCTCCGTCCCGCCCAGTTTTAGAATCAACTGAAAATTCCATGTGGACTTCAAGGTATGCTAATGAACCAAAGACGTGTATTGTTGGTCCAAAATTCATAAACTTCACTGTGCCATCATAACGAAAATCTAAAACACCAGCACCTAAGTCAGCTTTCACGTGCAGGCGACCATCCTTTTCAGTTACGTAGCAATGATCAGGACGGTGTAGAGTCTTTAAACCCAGTATATAACCGTTATGCAATTTCGCCTCACCAGTTACGTTTACAAATGTTATCTTCTTACTAAATGCTATAACATTATCTTCTAGCAAATATGGATCGTACTCGTGGCCATGATCTTCAAGCATATCTTTCAGAAGTTTGTCAATGAATTCATCTCCACGTTCTACGTCTTCATCACCATACCAGGCTGAAAATATTACAGAAATTCAAATTTATAGATATATCATATTAAATATAATATAGAAATATACAGGGTGCGTCACAGATTATAGAAAAGAAAACATTGAATAACTTTTGAAAGTAAAAAAGATTTTTATTTAAAATTTATAGGATTTACACATGAGAATAAAGGAAATTAAAAGATGAGTTTCTCAAAATGTTTACCATCTGAGAAGACAAAGAAACTAAGTCTCTGCTCTAAATTCGAGACGTCCAGCTTGAGTTCGTCTGTTGGAACTGACCTTATCGCACTCGCTGTTTTCAGCTCATCTATGGTTTTTGGTTGATCTCTGTAGATTTGATCCATAACATAGCCCATAAAAATGTAAAGTCAGGCCTATGGGGGCAAACATTCTCATCGCCAAAGCAATTCGGAAAACCTTTTGGAGATGACATGATTGTCACAGAGATTTCCGAGCAAATCCAGAACGTCTCCTGTTTAATGTGGAGGAACTCTATTCTACTGAAACATGTGTCTTGAACCAATGTTCCACGCAGGCATCAAGAATGAACCTCGTTCTCAAGGAGTCGAAATAGCGTTCTAAATTCCCTATTTGAACAAATACGAACTCAAAATGCCATCAGCAAACAAACTACATCAGACTGTGACATTTTTGTGGATGAAGAGTCTTGACAACGATCAACTCTGACTTCTTGGTACCCCAAATATGGTAGTTTTGACAACTGACACTGTAGAGTCATTAGGTTAATTGGAGCTTTTCTGCTTCCAATTAACTGATGAAAAATATGCAAAATATTCTGATGAAAAATATGCAACCGCCTTCGCCGGGAATCGAACCACGGACCTCTGGAATACCGGCCCAGCGTGCAGAACCACTACACCACGAAGGCACGCTAGGAAAATAGGAGAAATACCTTATATACTCCCCTTTTTAAAGAGCGACTAGGGTTTTAGGGGACCTAGTCGCCAAATCCTGGGTGCGGAGAATCATCATCCACAACCCGTTTTAGTTCGAGAGCCACTATAAAGGCATTAGGTATTTTTTTAAAAGCAGGCAAGATGAAAAATAGCAAACGCCTTCGCCGGAAATCGAACCACGGACCTCTGGAATACCGGCCCAGCGTGCAGAACCACTACACCAGGAAGGACGCTAGGAAAGTGGAGAAATACTTTATAACATAATCATCCAATCAGAAGCTGAAGTTGATGGCTCTTTCTCCATTACTGATTTGACAGCGGTGATGATTTCGATCGTCTTTGCTGACTTTAAAGTCAAAAAGGTCAAAATTAGTCAGTTACTTCACAGTAACTTTAAAAATCAATAACGAGATCCTTAGCCCATATGTAGAAAAGGTTCCATGATGAAATTGCAGTGAAGCTTGGTGCACTACCCAAAATTTTTGTGTTTATGATTATGTTTAACAAAGATTATTGTTGAATTTATGTTTCTGTAACAAAATTATTTTAAGGTATTTTTTTTTCATTTATAATTCTGAAAGTTATGTACCTTAAATGAAACATTTGTACAAAGCTCGAAAATCATAGAATTAATTGAATTGAAGCACTTTCCGAATTACTTACTTTTCTCTAATGTTCAGTTTTAATATTACTTATTACGTCAGCTTTCATTTAAACTAATCAGTTTTTTCTAATATAATTAATAATTTATTTTTATTTAGTAGTAGTCATCTATTTGTCATTTACATTCATATTTTACTTATTATTTAATTGCACAAAATTTATTAGTTTATTTGTTCTAATTGTGTTTGTTTATTTTTCCTTAGGGTTCCAATACTTTTAAAAATTAAGCTTAATGTTTCCAAAATTCTTGTTTCAGTGTTTCAAATTTTTGTTTTGTTCTAACGACCTCAACAAATTATACCTTCCTTTCGGACACTCAGCATATACCTATCAAAATTTCACAGACTTGTTTTTATATTACACAAACTATTGTGCAGAGGTATCTACGGACTTTATTCCTCAAATATTTATCCTAGACATATAATTAAAATAGCTAGCTGTTGAAATAAGGTTTATTAATTTTTTTAAAGCAACCTTGAAACTGATGGCGAGAAAAGTTTCTTAAAAATATTATCTAATTTATCATATTGTTTTCACAGTAATTCTTGATAAGCGTCCGAATTAGTAAAATGATTAGTAAGCTTTAATTAGTACAAAACATAAAGCACATTTAAATTCATGGACATGAATTTTGCTTAAACTTTTCATCAGCTATAAGATTATTAAGAAATGCACTTTTGCTCAAAACAGAGTGACTAATTATCACTACGAATAGCTTTTTTTTTTTTTTTTTTTTTTTTTTTTTTGTAGTTGCGGCCTAGATTTGCTCCTAAGAATACTAGAATTTAAGTCCCTAACAAACTGTAAAATGGCATATAATAGGCAATTTGCACTCGAATATTTGGCTGATTCTCGCGATTAAAAATACGTAACTTTTTGTTTCAAACTGATTAAGTTACAAAGACTATTTTACCTACAGTAATTTTTACTATGACAAGGTCATATAAAATTAGATTTTATTATTAAGGAGTTTTCCTAACCTACGTTGTCGAAACTGTTCTTGTGATATTTAATACCTTATTTTCGACACTTTTGCAAATGAAAGTACACGACTAGAAAACACTTTCCAAAGTCACAAACAGTAGACATGTTTTCGGCATCCTGATCCTTCATAAAATACATCCAACCCGTTCGTCTGTGTTCAAAGCCAAGTCAAATTACCAGGATACCAGGATTACAACGGTCTTAACTATTCGGCCACCAGTGAGGTAAATAAGACAGGAATAATAGTATAACTATTTTTAAGCAAAAAATATTTCCCCAAGATAACTAATAGAAGAAAAAATGGTTTCTTAAGTTAGTAAAAGTCACCTAGGTTTTCATTCATTACTTGCGTCGAATCTCTCTTACTTAGGTCGAACTCATTACTTAGGTCAAATTACTTAGGCGCATTCAAAGCCTTTGAATATGAATACATTATTCAAAGTCTTTGCAGGCTTTAAATTCTAATTGTGTAGTAACCAAATCGAAAATAAAAAATAATATATTTTGGCATAGGTTGAAGCCTATGGTTACATATAATTAATGTGTATATTAGCCATCAATCAATATTACTGTAACCCCTATCTTAAAACTTTAGCATTGCTTAATAGTATTAGAAACTTAGTCATAAAAGGAGTTACTTATGAACTGAACTTCATTATAGAAAAGGCATGTTTATATACAGTAGTATACGTAATAGAAATTTTATTAGTGAGGAACTTTGTTCATGATTGAAGACTTTCTGATCAGATACCCAAAAAGGCAAAAAGAAAGGACAAATAGAATCAAATTAAATTTGACAACAAAATTTAAACTTATGCAAATTTTGATTGTTTTAGGTATAAAAACTTGCACTTAAGTTTTTGAAATTCGATTTAACTTCACAATTTACGGTTATATTTCCTGAAATACATTAAAAGCATTTCGGTACTAGTAAAAGTTTTTCTCTTGCAATTAAATTATATAGAGTATTACATAAGGGCACTAGGAAAAGGATATTTTCTCGGTTTCTACCGTCATATAAAATCTAATTAAGGACATGTAACATTATATTGTAAGAAATAATTAATCCATTAAACACCAAGAGCAATACGTATGTTAACTATCAGCACAAAAAGAAGAAAAATCAATATGTTGCAGGAAATTCGTTTTGCTTTAGATTATTATAAATCTTTTCTTGGTATGTTTTTCCAAACTTTTCCATACATGCTTCCAAAGCGTATGAACTGAGTAATTTCGGATTTTTCAGATTTTAGCTCTACAAAATTACGCGAGAGTTTTCTCTGGTATTAGAGTTTAAATCGATGGACTTCGGTTATAACAGTTGCTACTCTTTTTTTCTCTCAGGTAATTTTCACAAAGCTTTTAATTGTTCTGTGGGTATTTAATTGCCTTATTAAATCTTTAACCAGCAAGATGAAGCCCCTTGATACATCGTGATAAATAAAAAGTAACGATTCGTTTTCTGATGTATTTTTATCAATTTTGTGAAGATCTCTTACTCCTTCAGCAATAAATCCCCTCCAGGCAGAAATGATGTCATCCGCTCATCCCCATGTCTCGCAATGGGTCAAGGCACTCTTGGTCATTTGATCGTTGTCTTATATATAACAGTAACTCTCTCTCTCTCTGCAGTAACTCTTTCCAATAACCCATTTCCGCACAATCACTTCGAATCAATCAGTCTATAGAAGACTTCTGCTTTGTGAAAAATGTTTGTTTATCTCCTGTCTTGACTCAATGGTATCTCTTTTATGTCTGAGACTGTTTAATTTAAGAAATTTATCATCTTTAAAGAGTTTTATTTCCTTTTTTTGAACTTTTCAATATTTTCTACAGTTTGTAACAACACATTACATTTGCATCAAATGCGTAGCCATATTTTTGAGTCACCTAAAATGCATATTTATATATACATGTAAGATAAAATTATAGGAATCAGAATTATAATATAACTATAAACATTAATTCTTCCTCTTTATTCTAAAATCGTAATAACTTCTCTGCATTGCGTCAATTCTAGATCATTCTATGGCCCGCGCAGCTCTGATGACGTAATAATTGTAAACCAAAACTTTTCTCTTCGCGTGCTTCCATCTTTATCACGAAACGTTTGCAATACTTTCTTTACACTATCTCGACCATTTAAAGTAGCTTTTCCTGTCATAGACCTCAAGCCTTGATCTTTTTTTGACAGCTCTTCCTTCAGCATGGCAAGATTTTGTTGCATTGCATTTTCTTGCCTCCATAACTCATTTCGTTCACTTTGAAGAGCATCCTTCTTTTCTTCATTTCATAAAAGCTTTTATTTTGGTTATCAATGCTTTCGCGGTGATTTTCTAATTCTTTGGTTCGCTCCTCTATTTTTGCTTCCAAATTCTTTTTCTTTTCAGTATCTTTTGTGAAATCGTCTTGCAAACGCTCTATCTGTTCTCTTTTATCTCGAATGGCTTTTTGTAGAGACTTCAACTCCTTTTGGATCCACTTATCTCTTTCAGCTTTTGATGTAAACTGTCTACCTCTCCCTTGTTTAGCGTATAACTCTGTACGCTTTTGTTCTTTTAAACTTAATTCTCTAGTGCATTCCTCTTCCCTCTTTTTTGTGCTTCATATCGAGGACGAATATCTTCCAGCTGTGACAATTTCACAGCAATGGTTTCTTTTAATCTCTCTAATTCCCGTTCAGCTCTTTTCCGTGAACTATCATCGCCTTCAACTTCATCACACAGATCTTTAATAGTTAATTCTAAACGAGTTTTCGCTTTAAATGACGATGACTGCTCTTGAGATAGAGCTTCCTTTTCTTCTCTATATGACTGAAGTTTACTTTTTATATCTCTGAAATCTTTACTGAGTTTCTTTATTTGGTCTGCAGCTCGCTGTGCACTTTCTCTAAGCTTCTCTGTGACTGAACTACTAGTCTCTCTCCTAGTATCAAGTTCCTCTAACTTCTTACTAGCATCCTTTAACTCATGGTCATAGATGGTATATTCTAGAGACCTTCGCATTTTATCCCCCTTCTGATACTCTTTCAATTCTTCTTTCTCTTCTTCTAAAGTTTTTAGCCTCTCCTCAATGTATTTGAGGAGATCTTCAATTTTTTCTATCCTACCGACTTAATTGGCATAATAAAAGCAAAGGAAAGACGGAACACTGTAGAGGCGTGATTAGACCCATATTGAAGAAGAATTTGATTGCGTAGTATGCTAGTAATGGTAACTTGGTAATATCTAAAGAACTTGGCAGTCGAGGCAGTTTTAATTCCATTTTTATTTGCAACTGATGTTTGTGGCCACAATCACTTTGGCACTCTAGTCGTGCCTTTCCACAGAAGATTTACATTTTTAATATTGTTGAGATAGAAAGTAAGCCAGCGAAATTACATCTTAGCACAGTAGAGAGCAAAAGCTGAAGTGCGTAGCTATGGAAGATGGAAGCACGCGAAGAGAAAAGTTTTGGTTTATAATTATTACGTCATCAGAGCTGCGCGGGCCATAGAATGATCTAGAAACGAAGCAATGCAGAGAAGTTATTACGATTTTAGAATAAAGAGAAAGAATTAATGTTTATAGTTATATTATAATTCTGATTCCTATAATTTTATCTTACATACATATATAAGGCGTTCATAAAAATACTTCTCCGATATATGAGTCCCTAGCAGCCTATCCGCTCAACCAATCGAAATTAAATTTCAGATATTGTTATTTAAAGGAATGCGCTCGAAGTTGTGATGATTTAAAACAATAGGGGTCTCACGGTCATGGTTGAAGGAGAAAAATTTCAAAGTCTTCGAATTGCAACACTCTCTTTTCTACTGCTCAAATCAATCAGCGCAATGAAAAATCATAAATGGTTTTGGAATTACACACGTATGTCGAAAATTGCCGGCGTAAAACATTTGCAAAGAAGAGCATTGTAAAGAACTAATAACAACTCATGAGAAGAGAGGGGAAAATTTTTTCATTGTAATTAAAAGTTTTCAACATGTTCTCCTTTGCAGACGGTTAAGCATTACATACGAGAGGAATGTGTAATACTTCACGTTTTTTGGTATCTCTCAAGTCTAACAAATCTCGTGGATTTGATGTGTACACTTTATATTTCAGATAATCCCAGAACCAGATATCCATCGCAATGAGAATGGGAGATCACGGTGGCCACGAAACCGTAAAATTACGGGAGATGACTCTATATTGAAATATTGTAGTGTTATCATTGGTCCTTTACAATGCTTTGGTTTGTAAATATGTTATGCTAGTTATTTTCCTCCAACTTGTATTGTTTGAACACCATTTGTGGTTTTCAATGCGCTGAACAATTTGCGCAGGAAAAAGTAGGTGCTGTTATTCTTAAATTTCGAAATTTTTTCACTGTAACCTTAACCGTGAAAGCTCTATTGTTTTGAAGCATCACAATCTCGAACGCATACCTTCAAATAACACTATCTGAAATTTCTTATTCGGTTGGTTGAGCGGATAGGCTGCTAAGGATTAAAGCATCGGAGAAGTTTTCTTATGACCACCCTGTATATATATAGCTCAGAAACTGAAGAATGTTTAATCAATGAACATTATTAATGTAACTCAAAATGCTGCTAAATAAATTAATTGAAAAATATATAGAATTAACACTAATCAATTATCTTAAATAACAATAAAGTTAAACAATAAACAACGGAAACACACAGTCATTAGTGTTAACTATCCAACAGGAAGGTACAAATTAAAGTAAACTGGAGCAAAAAACTTGAAAAGCAAAACTGAAATAAAAGTAAATTAATACAAAAATAAAAGACATTGTATTGGAATATTTATCTTATTAGCTTTTTAGTTGTTTTCGTTTTGCAAAATTTCATTTAAAAATTCATTTGTGGTCATTGCATTTTAACCTTTACCTTTTACTCTGGTTTCCAAAGATGCTTCTATTTTGCTGGTACTTGGCACCATATTTTGTTCCCCTCTTTTGGTTTTACTCATTGTTTCATTTCTTTCTTAAATCTCAACTGAAACTTTATTTTTAGAAATTTAAGTTTACCTTTGCTTTTAAATATTTTCACTTTGGCATTACAAATTACTAATTTTTAAAATTTAAAAGGAAATAATTTTCTTCCTCTTGTTTTCAAATTTTGGCATATTTGTCTTATTTGTATATTACGTACATATTTTCAATAGCAAGCTATATATTGATGATTGCCTTTTAAAATTTCGTAAATTTTAAATACTTTAAACTTTGAATTGATACATTCTCCTTTAATTCCTTTTAGTTTAAATTTAAAGAAATTTTTTGATTATTTTATTTTCCATTTCTTCCAGAATTAAGTTTCACGTACAGCAACGTGGCCCTTTTGATAATTCTTTCAGAAGCTTCTTAACAAAGACCAAGGAATTAATCAGCTATTACTTATTAATAGTTATTTTATATTTAATGATTATTATTTCTTTTTGAATTAATTTACTTTTATTTATTTCAGTTTTGTTTTCAAGTTTTTACTCACTCATTTTAATTTGTTCCTTTCTGTTAGATAGTTTGTCACCATTGGTTGATATTAATTCTATATATTTTATCTCTTTCTGATATTTGAAATAAAAAGCACAGTTAAAATTAGCTAAAGCTTTAAAGTACATTTGATGCAGCTAATCCCAAAGTTTACAAGTACCACCACGTAAAAGCAATTACACTAAACGAAAGCAGTCAAATTTACGCGAAAATAACCTACTAAAAATACTACAAAATTAAAAAAAAAAAAAACTATACAACAAAATCAAATTTGGTCCGCTTAAAAAAACCTAAACATTTTAAATACAGAGAAATTATATACAAAAAGTAGAAATAAATGATCAGTTCAGTTAGTTCGAGATTTCAGACAGATCTTATCAAGGGAAAAGTGCCTGAAATCTCCAATTAAGCTAATGACATAGCCACGTTTCGTCGAACTAAACCATTGAGACTGAAAACGGTAATCCATTTATAAAATAATTAAATTAATTCATCTTATTATAGTGATGTCTCAATTGTTTTGTCCCTTTTCCTGACTTGCCTGTATATAAAATATAAAATTGAACAAAAAGATCAAACTTATAAACTAATACAAGAAAATAATTTTTGCAATCAAAAAATTATTAACATCATCTAAATGTTGAAAGAAAAGCCCTATACAACGTAGCCTGGGACGATATGTATACAAGTATAAATATAAAGTAAAAGTCAGTTCAAAATTCAAATCCTAATGCAAATAAACTAGTTTAAAACCTAATGCAATTCAAACAACGCTGAAAGCAGCAACAAGTGGAGGTAATTATGCAAAAAAAAATTAAATAAATAATAGGTTTAAAATTTATTCCTTATTTAGTTCGGAATAAACATATGCAAAAACCAAAAAATCAAAATACCAGAAGCACACTGGCAAACTGAAAGAAGGGGGGCACAATATGTCAAAACCAAAAATGAAACCAGAAATTTCCATCTTCCACTGCATCGTCATCGGGAGTTGGTGCAACAAAAGAAGTAAATAAATCTGCCTGTTTCTGAACCCAAAGAGGCTTAAATTAAAGTTTAATTAATTAATTAATTAATTTTTCATAGAATATTAAAGTTTTAAACTATAATTTGTGCCTTTGTTGTTTCAGAAACAGGCTGATTTATTTACTTCTTTCATCGCACCCGCCTTCTGATGACGGTGCAGTGGAAGATGTAAATTTTTTATTTCATTTTTGGTCCTTACATATTCTGCCCCTTTTTCTTGTAGTTTATAAGTGTGCTTCTGATATTTTGGCTTTTACATATGTTTATTCCGAATTGAATATGGAGTGAATTTTAAATGCATTATTTATTTTAATTTATTTTGTATTTATTTTGTATTTTATATAGAGAGAGAGTTTAGAAAATTTTGCATTTTTATATATATAAGAGTTTAGAAAATTCAAAATTAAGATTATTAATTATTAAATTTGCGCAGTACGTTGAGAAATAAATTAAATAATCAAGACATAATAACCAAACATTTACAGCTACTTGATTGTTGCTTTTTTATAATTTATTTAACGCTTTAATCGACGTGTTACGTGTTATTACTTACCTTGAACTTGAAGTGCAGAGGAAAAAAGGCAAGCAGAAATTATATAGATTATGTTCTGGTTAAAGCTTCTCATTTTTGTGTCAGAATCCCTGTTTCGATAAACACAGGTTAAAAAAATCGTAAATCAGTCAACATATACATAATTATGCATCGAATTACTTCTGCATAAAATTGTTTCATAAAAATATACTTTGAAAATCAAATAAATTTTATTTAATAAGAACAAGATAAAATTTAGCATGATTATGTAATAAAAGTGAATCAGATAGAAATCGGAATGTGACTTTATTCGTGAAGTATTCGTTAATTTAAAAGTATGGTGAATGCTCTTTATTAAATTAGGAAAGCGTGATTTCGAAAAAAGGAGGGAAACTTGTATATCGTGTACCTACTTCAGGTACGGTTATACAAACTGAGCGTCTCCCTCCATTCTTCCCCTACCATGAAACTCTTGAGAGGAATTTCGGTTTGCCGCATATTTTGAGTGTTCCCGTGATGCACAGACACTATACATTTACTTCGAACCCGGAACTTTCGGTACGGAAACTTTGATAATTTTCTGTTAGTTTAGATCTGGCAAGTATCGTGTGATTCGTACGCATGAGCAGTGCATTTTGTTAAGTTTGAAGTCTTAATAAAAATGTTTGTTTAAGTCTTCTTCTGAGTTTGTAGTTACTTTACCAAGACGGGACATTAAATGGCATGTCGGACTCATACTGAACCAAGTTTAATTAAGTAAGACTCATACTGAACCAAGTTTAATTAAGTGTATAATAAGTCATGTACACGGCCATCTAGCTGGCTTCGACAGCAAAGAAGATAACCAAAACTTTAACTGAATTTCATAAATTTCGGAGCTTCTCATTTTACGAGTTCTGCCTTTAGAAGTAGTCCTGTATATGCTATTCCTTTTAATTTGCATTTAACCAAAACTTAACTGAATTTCATAAATTTCGGAGCTTCTCATTTTACGAGTTCTGCCTTTAGAAGTAGTCCTGTATATGCTATTCCTTTTAATTTGCATTTAACCAAAACTTAACTGAATTTCATAAATTTCGGAGCTTCTCATTTTACGAGTTCTGCCTTTAGAAGTAGTCCTGTATATGCTATTCCTTTTAATTTGCATTTAACCAAAACTTAACTGAATTTCATAAATTTCGGAGCTTCTCATTTTACGAGTTCTGCCTTTAGAAGTAGTCCTGTATATGCTATTCCTTTTAATTTGCATTTAACCAAAACTTTAACTGAATTTCATAAATTTCGGAGCTGCTCAGTTTACGAGTTCTGCCTTTAGAAGTAGTCCTGTATATGCTATTCCTTTTAATTTGCATTTAACCAAAACTTTAACTGAATTTCATAAATTTCGGAGCTGCTCAGTTTACGAGTTCTGCCTTTAGAAGTAGTCCTGTATATGCTATTCCTTTTAATTTGCATTTAACCAAAACTTAACTGAATTTCATAAATTTCGTAGCTGCTCAGTTTACGAGTTCTGCCTTTAGAAGTAGTCCTGTATATGCTATTCCTTTTAATTTGCATTTAACCAAAACTTTAACTGAATTTCATAAATTTCGGAGCTGCTCAGTTTACGAGTTCTGCCTTTAGAAGTAGTCCTGTATATGCTATTCCTTTTAATTTGAATTTAAGCTATACAACTAGTTCTTTCATTACATGCCTAAGCAAAAGAACTTATACTTCTATTACACGTCTAAACAGAACATCATATTTAATTTCTTTTAAGTAAAAGCGTCTTATTAAAGAATATAAAAGTACACTGCTTTCATAATTAACAACACGAACTTCCTGTTTAGTTCTACACTAAACTAGCAAATTAAACTAGCAAACTAGCTAACCTAGCTTCAGGAAGCTGTTAGAAACCATTGCATGAATGCATTACACCTTGATTACAGGACCTGTAAAATGCATCGTCATGCTTGATACGCCAAGGAACATATTAAAAGCTTGGTTTTCTAATGGTAATATAAACTATATCCAAAACTCTAAAAGACAATCTATGAATTATCAATCTGTCTTGTAAGTACCATAGAAAGAGGGAAGGATGCAAAGGACCATTTTACTAACTCAAATAAAGTTTAACAATCAACACCAACTCGTGCTTACAGAAGCCAACACTTATGGGTTAAATTAAAGATAATGAATGAACTAAAACTAATGAAAATCTGTAGAGCCTAACGGCTTCACAATTTAACTAACGCTCAAGCTGGTTTTGACCTACAAGAATAACTCAATACGGCAGAATACTAATCGCAAGAGAAACAAATTTAACAACGTGGCCTTCAAGCAGGCAGAACACACTCTGATTCTATCCTCTAAAATCTTCCTTCAAATAGTCTCTCCTTTCTACCTAATTTGAATACCACGCGAGCTATAAATTTACATTGCGGAAGGGAAAGAGAAATGGGATAGATAGGAAATGATAGTAACGTAATATAGCTGGTTAGTAATTTACTGCAAGAATATAGAGATTATTAATATTTCGAAGATGAAACCTTTTGCAGCAGGCAAAAACAGAGAGTGAGTAAAAATTTAAGTATCTGTTCTGCTTTCATGAATGTGAATTGGATTTTATTTGATTAGTCATTTGGTCACTCTCTTCTCTCATCTTAAACATATGTAAATTGTTACACAAAGATCTTGGCTTAGGCGAAATTAATCCATGGAACCGTTAGCGTCAGCTTTCGTAAACAAAGAATGAAGCTGCATACATCCACAAGGAAGTATATAGATACATACGTAAAGTTTAATATTTCATCATAACTTTGAAAAACACTTTTCAAAACCCGCTAGTGTAATCTAATCTTCATTTATTCACAGGTGTTCCCGCAGTACACGAAATTGTAAGCAACTTTATTTGAATATACAGATACATTATGCATCATTAATTTAATCTGTGCAGCGAACTTATCTGGATTTGTACTGGATAAACTGTTTCCTCATTTAGTAATAGAAAATTGCTTCGTGTGAATCATTCAGATAATTTTGAAACACGTATCTGCAACTTATCTGTTTTCTTGACAATGGTAATAATTTTATAAATAAAAATAATGTCTACTTAAATGTTGAAGAAGATATGTACTGAATTTACCTGAAAGTTTCTGCATTTGTTAACACGCTGAGTGAAACCGCAGTGAAACGCTGACTGAAACGCAAGAAAACAGGAAAAATTATTAACTAATTATCATTAATAAATTATATTAAAATTGCAAATCGCAGCACCTTGTATATGCACTCCAAAACATTTTTGCCTGCACTTTGTAACAAACACTATGTAAAATTATTTTCTTCATGCTGTATCTTGAAAACATTAACATTTTTAAAGAGTAAGAATAGGAAATTTCTTCAGGTAATACCTAACTAACAATGCAGAATATTTACTTTTACATTTACTTCAGTTATTGTTTCTTTGACTTTTCTAGTCATGTAAATTGAAATTATTTCTAGTCTTATATCAACATTCAATAAGGTTATTTTTGCGTGGAACTTACTTATTTTTACTTAATTTTGCTTACATATTTACTTTTGCTTTATCTTCAGTCGCTCTATGACTTGTGCATTTATCCAAAAACCTCCCTTTTCTTACTTTGAAAACCATTAGCTATTTTAAAACAAAAAAAAATCGTTTATTAGTTTTTTGGCTTAGATTTTTTTATTAATAAGCTATAAAAAATGCAAACAGAAAATTATCAGTTTCTATTAAATAAGTATAGTTATTATTCTTAAACTGTCTTCAGTAATAGAAAACTGTCTTTAATATTCTGACTTTTAATGAGGTTTTTCTTTTTCTGGATATTATTACTGTCTAAAGTTTTGATATAAATACCGGATAAAAGGTATCTTACTTAGTTATGAGATTTAATTTTACATCAAAAGTAAGATACTCTGTTTTAGTAAAAACATGAATTCATAAAATTTTATTTTCAAATAGCTGATAAATGGATGATTTTTATAGATAATAATATTCAAAACGTAAGTAAATAAATAAATAAAGCTTCTTACCTGCCACGCTTAAAGAGAAAGCTCAGGTGTGGGCTGCAGAAATAATCATTGTTATCATGTATCTTCCCCTTTCAGCGCTTAAATTCTTGAAGCGTGAGAACAGTAGAAGACGGTAAGCAGATGTTTTAAGCTATTTATTATGCTGTGGCGTAAGAGTTTTCTTGCCAAAATGCGATATTAGCAAATTATATTTTATAAACATTTTACTGAAAGAATAAAACCAACGTTCTTGTTAAAGAATCCTTCACGTTCGGAGATTTGATTAAGTTGCAATGCATGAAACGTAGTTTTAATGAGTCAAAGTATTCATTATCTGTTCTTTTAAAAAAACTGCATTAACTCCACATCTGAGGTTCTATGATTTTTTTTTAATTCGTAAAACATCCATTTTAAATACCAGTTTCTGTGAAATCATTTCCCCCCCAAATATATGAATGATTACTAGTGTTTACGCATGTTACGTAACACTACATAACAACGGTATGTATGCAAATTTTTGTGATTAAGAAATGCTACACTAACATTTCCCTAACGGATATGAGAGTAGGTCTGTTTTGGAAGGATAGTCCAGAAATGTATGCCTTAGAGAAAATATACTCATGTTCAAAATTATCTTTACATACATGAGACGATGGATTGTTCAGAAACTGGGGACTATAATTTTATGAATTTTGTGGAATGATATATAACATCATGACACATAAATACGAAAGAAAAAAATTAAAAGCACTGCATATAATGTAAAACTGTATCTTGAAGTAGTAAAATTGATTATAATAGTTTACAAGGAGATTTTAGAAAAAAAAAGTTAAAAAGTAAGGCTTTTGAATATATGGAATGTGATCTCCTCTGACTTATACACACAGATCACAATATGCAATAACGTACACACATGTCACATCAATATGCAATAATGTAATTAACCACAGCTTGGAGAATGAAGTTCTACTCATCCAGCAATGCGGTCTTCAACGCGTTTACATCTCTAGGAGTCTCTGGGTAATTGCTTTTACAGGGAAGTCCCGTTAGTCCTCTATCTGGTTAAGATAAAGAGATTTTGCTGACCGTGGTATTCGCTCAGTATTCTCCCTTTCGAGGAATTTGTGGACGAGATTTGTTGTATGTGCACGATCATTATCATTCATAAATAAAAAGTTAGATCCAGAAGCACTTCTGAAAATCTTACACAGATTTCTAAGACCTGGTCTCAATATTTCTGTCTGGTCACAGATTAGCGTTGAAAAACGTTGAAGGAGGTAAATCCATCGAACATTATTCCTCCCCATGCCATCATATCTGCATTACTGAAGCGTAACACGTTCCACAATGATCGAAGGAAGGTTTCGCATTCTTGACTCCCTCCAGACATAAAAACGTTTAGAACCAGATGTTAAACTAAACCTAGGGTCATCAGTAAAGAGAACATGAGAGCACTGGTATTCACGCCAGATCTGAGGTTCTTTGTACCAGTCTCATCGGTCAGTTCATTGACAATAATGCTCGTTTCAGCACTCTTTTCGAAGCTCCATTCAATCAGTGTGCCCACTTTGGGCAAACCCATAGAATTAAACGATAATCTTCACAAAATTTTACTTGTGTACTCCTCTAGGCCTAATTAGACTGCCTACCTTTTTTTTTTTTTTTTTTTTTTTTTTTTCAAAACTCCAACTTTAAAAGGTAGCGTGCCGGAAAAGGTTAATTTATGAAAAATGTTAATAAATCATCTAAATCTAGATAAATGTATAATGTATATATTTATTTTTCGAGTTTTGAAAAGAAGTGGGAAATTATCTTCTAGAAAGGGTTGCATGGTGCATATAAGATTCAGAATCCCTGTTTTAATGTCTTATAACTTCTGTTATATTTATTAATTTGTTGAGCTGTATAAGAAAATTTTAATTCTTTTCGATTTACTTGGAATTTATAATTTCCTTTACTCTGATTTATTTCTTTTTTGCCCATTTTTATTTCTGAACAGAATCCACTTAGTAATTTCTTATATATTTTTATTCAATGTATTTGCAATTCTTATCATCAACATCCATGCTACAATATTTAAACTCTTTTTCATCCAGATCTGCCTTTCTATTAAGGAACTCCACATACTTACTTATAATTAAATATTATTTTGATTTTTTCCATTATTTTAATTCTCTGTTTATTCTGTCTTTTTTACATCTGTCTTTCTTACTTTTAAGATAATGGGATCTTTTGCTCCTTTAAATGCGACGCCCTCGCAACAAAGAATTTTATTTTTGAAATATACCTTTCGAAAAAATCTGAAAGGGTTCAGATTTCATCAGTGTTCAAAAGGGCTCTTTCAACTTTTTAAGGATTTGTTTGTTTTTATCGAAACAATTATTTTAATGAGCGTTTCTGTCATTCTCCTTTTCCGTTTTGCTACCGGAATGATAATTTTAGTTGGCGTGTATTCAAACGAGGTAGAATGAGATTACATTTAAAAGAAGGTTTAGATTGTTTAATCAGAGCGTGCTCCGCCTGCTGAAGGTCACGTTACTAGTTAAAATTCTTCGATAGCAGTTGTCTGCGTCGTTTCGTTATTCTGTTCATTAAGTCTTTTCTCGCAAATGTGGGTATAAGCCATCTTGTGCGTAATTCAGTCTGTGTAGTATTTGGCTATATTACGACTTAACTTTATTTTGAATTAATTACTTTTGAGTTACGCCATAAACGCTGGCTGGTGTTGTAAACGCAAGGAATGTCTTATGTTAAATTACTTGGTTTTAATAAAACGTCTTTTTGACGTTCCATCACCGCCAATCTTACATTTTTTGTCATCTTACATTCTCTATCATCGTATTGGACATAGCGAAAAGTGGCTTAGCTTCATCTTGAGTACCGTTATAATTTATACTTCCCAAGAAAGTGAGATCCTGCAAAGTTTAATATTGTTAATCAATAGTGATGGCCAAGGTGGAATAGCGAAACATCTTATAGGATACCAGATGAATGCACATTTAGAACGACAAAAGCTCGTTCTCTGTACATTTGAAAAGGGAAAAAATATACAACGCAATTCTCTAAAAATATTTGATGTTTGTATTAGATATATCATGAATTAAATGCGTTTCTATTTGAATCAATCAGATTAAAATGTTAAAGATAATATTCTTAAGAACTGCATCTATTGCAATTAAATAGCTTAGTTTGTTAATAAATAACAGTCAGATTAAATCATAAAGACGTAACAGACTCGAACGATAAGTGGAACTACGTATTTATAGTGAACCGCGTTTAAAGTGAATCAGCGTAAAATCGTGAAATCGTGTTTCTAGAATGTAGCTCTACTGTGCTAGAAAGGTTTTTTTTTTTTTTTTTTTTTTTTTTTTAAGAAGAAATTTGATGATGAGAAATATAGACAAAAGAATTTTAGAATTTCTTTCGAAATTCGGTATTTAAAAGAAGATAAATTAGTATAAATGTATAACGTATCAAACATTTCTAAATAAAAGGCGGATATCTCTTTTTCGAGGAAAACAATAAAACTCGATCATTTGCGGAAGACAGAGTGTAAGATTACTTACAGTTTAGTTTATGTGATTACGGCTACGCCTCGAGAGCTATCTGCCTAAGTAGAGGGATACCTATGTGAAGGGCTTCCTACAGGAAACTGTCTCGTATACACTTTACACATGAGGGAAAACGCGACAACGCCGATGCAGCCAGCCCGCTCGCGGGATTCGAACCTCGAACCAAACTGCATGTGTTCAGCTGCTTTATCGCTCGGCCGCTGGTTGCTCACAAGAAGTGTACTATTTGAGAATGGCACGTCTTAAAACTGAGTTGTGACTATGTTATTGACCAACTGAACTGAAGAACCGCTGCTACTTGCAGTCTTATTGTTAAATTTCATAGGAACATGTACCCGAGAATTTTGGTGAAGTTAAACATTATCTACTTCAAGTTACATTACTGCCACCAGATATTTCAATCCTGAATTTGTTAGCAACCTTACTGCGGAGAACTTTTTGTTAGCGTGCCCATGAGCGGCCAAGCAAGAAAGTCCCTGGAACACTGGGTAGTTTAGTCCGGGTTTCGAATCCCGGCAACTGTACTGCATATAATACAAATGAACTGCAACTGCAACTGCTCAGCACCATGTCATTTAATTAGCCCTATATTTGCTCTGCATCATGTGTTCCAATCGTATGACAGCCTAAGTTTGTGCACTATGAGTTGTCTCATTATAAGTATTTGGCCCACCAGCGGCCGAGCGGTAAAGTCGCTGAACACTGGTAGTTCGGTCCGAGGTTCGAATCCCGCGAACGGGCTGGCTGCATGGGCGTTTTCGTGGTTTTCCCCATGTGTAACGTGTATACGAGCCAGTTTCCCTTAGAAAGTCCTCCACGAAGGCATCCCTCCCCTTAGGCAGATAGCCCTCGGGTGCTTTGCCATAACTCATCACACACACATTATAAGTATTTTCGCACATATACTATCATATATATTATCTGAAACACCAACTGTTTACCCCAAATATTTATCTGCATTATATATTATCATTTGTATTATATCTACTTTACATCATGCGTTCCTAGTAGTACATATTAGTACAACGAATGCTCTGTACCATGTGTGCCTATAAAATATTTATCTGTTCTGCATCATGCGTATTCATTCGTATCATATCTGTCCCGCATCAAATGATTTTAGTAGTATTATACCTGCTCAGCAGCATGTGATTTTTTTTTCCATATCTGATCTGCATCATACATGTTCATTAGAACTTTACTTGCACTGCATAACGTACATTCATGTATCTTTATTAGTATCGTATCTGCCCTGTGCCACGTTTATTAATTAGCTCTATATTTGTTCTGCATCATGTGTATATATCAGCATCATACCTGCTCTGCATAAAGTGTTTCTATCATGTGTTCGCCTAGGTTCGTGCTCTATGAGTTGTCTCATTAAAATATTACTACACACATACTATCATATATTGTAACACCAACTATTTGCCCTAATATTTATTTGTATCATATACTCCCATTTGTATTATATCTACTTTGCATCATACGTTTCTATTAGTATAACATATGCCCTGTACCATGTGTGCCAATAAGCTATTTATCTGTTCTGCATCATGTGTTTTTCATTAGTATCATCTCTGTCCTGCATCATGTGCTTTTAAACAGCATTCATTATATCTGCCCAAAGTAATGTGTTTTTATCAGTATTATATTTGCCCTGCATCATGTCTTTTTAATTAGCTCAATATTTGCTCTGTATCATGTGTATATACTATTAACATGCTTGCTCTGCATCATGTACTCCTATCATGTGTTAGCCTAGGTTCGCGCACTATGAGTTTAAGCTTTCTCACCATAAGTATTATTACTCATATACTACCATCTGTTTCATATGTAACACCAAGAGTTCATTGCTAATAATTATTTACAACTTATGTTATTATCTGTCTTATAACTTCCCTGCATCATGTGTTTCAATTAGTATAACATATGCAATGTTACACACGTGCTTTATATCTGGTATGCACCACGTGTTTTCATTAGTATCACAGCTTTATCTCTGCTCTGCATCCTGTGATCTTATCAGTATTATTACACGCTTTTATGTATCACATAGTATCACATCTGCCCTGCATCATATGTTTTAACATCATCATATGAATGCATTATTTGTGCTCTAGTTAGTATTCTGTGAATTTCTTATGTGTATTTTAAGTGTTTTTATGTGTACTGTATGTCCTAATTGTTATACGTGTTATGTGTTTCAGGTTATTCAATGTTGTTATGTGTATTATGTCTTTTATTGTTATGTCCCCCCTTTTTTTTTTAAATTTTCTGTAACCACTGTAATCCTAAAACTTTCACTCGTAATGTAGACTATGTCAAACGCCTTGTATGTCCATGTAACTTTCTCATTAAGATCCAAATAAACTCCCGAGGCAGCCTCATGAGGCTCCAGGGAGTTGTTGCCAATAGATAGTGGAGGACGCGGGGTATATGCCTGTTTACCTATGTTAAACATCAGGCGCTCTCGTCCTCCGTCACCTGTCACCTGCTTAGGCGTTTAGTGGTTTTTCCCCAGATGCAAAGTGCATACGATCCAGTTTACCATAGAAAGTCTTCTACGAAGTCATCTCTTCGCTTAAGCGGATAGTCTTGAGTGCTTTTCCATAATCAAATAAACCAAACCAAACTGTCCTTTGCCGTTACGTAGTTTCGTAATTAGAAAGTGATTTCGTTGACAATGCCCAAATCGTGAAATGAGCCAAATTTGTATTGAAACAAATTTATCCATTTATGAATCAGTCAAAAAGTGAGAAAAAAATTTTGCAACTCACTGAATGAAGTAGAAATATATTAATTATAGAAATTGGCACGGGTTGAATCATATTTTACGAACGGTTATGCAGTCTGTATAAACAAATATATGAAAAATTAAAGAGAAATTTTTTTTTATTTACAGTGGCTAAGCAAAAAGTTACAAAGAACTAAAATTTTACAAACAAAGGAATTAAGAACAAAAAGACCGAAGTCATTGCCTAAAAGAGCTCTCTTGCCTCCCAATATCTCGACACCTCTGTAAGACTTCGAAGAGTCACACATCGAAGCAGGTGGACCCTGTCCATTTCTTCTCCAGAATCACAAAGGGAACAAATAGGATCACTCGAAATGCCTATGCGGTGCAGGTGGGCAGTAAGGCAATTATGTCCTTTAGACAGACGGAAAGCTGCAACTGCATTGAGTCTCGAACTATCGGGAATAAGAGATGGACTTATCATTCTCCAACTTTTTAAGGCTGTACGAGTCTGAAGATCTGGTAGGATACTAGACGTAAATAAACTTTTTAAAAACAGTTTAATCCTCCAATAAGAAATAGCTGTATTAGGATATTGTAGTAAGCTGGTAGCTGTTTTCGAACGTAAGTCCGCTTGTTCATTGCCCCAAAGGCCACAATGGCCAGGCACCCACTGGAGAACCATCTTGACTTTGCAAATTCTTGAAATTGCAAAATTTCAGGTACTAATGGGTGTTCAAAAGAGTTAATTGATTGAATAGCTGCGTGAAAATCAGAAAAAAATGACTGTCTTTGCAAACTTGGTGATGAATAAGTAATAATTGCTTTAGTGCTATACAGAGGGTTACTACTACTTCCCCAAAGTAGGCAGAACAGAGAAATATATGAATATATATCAATATGAATTTGAAACAGATCTAATTGAGTTGAAGCTTTTGTAAATTTCAGATCAACAACGATTGTGTATTTCTATCCGTGAAATCTATATTTCTTTAAGACCTACTCATTTTTTATTAGGTAGAGGGTTAATGAATTTTGCGAACAGCAAGAATGAATAGAGAAACATGCGCAAATGCCAGATGCATTTTAGGTAAATAAAAATTGGTGGTGATGGAAAAATCGAAACCCATTTTTCGAACCAACCAGTTCAAATATTGAATTTAAATAATATTTATGGATTAGTAGTTCGTAGGAAGGACGGAAGTCTATACTTAAACTTGCTGCACAAATTTCACCAAAAAAGGAGCTCTGTAGTTCTAATAAGACAGCTTGAACACATTCAGTTCAAAAAGAGTAAACGAATGTGAATGAGGAATCTTTCCTATGCACTTTGTGATTTTCGATTACCCAAACTTGATTTTAATAATAAAATAAAGAATCTGGGTTTTAGATGATCTGCCATGTAATTGCATCCAATAATTATTGTATAAAATTACAATTATGCCTGCCATGAAATTGTAATTTAATCTCATTTCTGTTGGAAAGTAAGACTTTATTTGAGACTTTATTAAATGCTTTTACTAATATAAATTAATGTCTAACTTAACTTTAAGTAAAAGTCACCACTATTTTTATAGCATAAAAATGCTCTGCACGACAGTTTCTAAAATGTTACAAGGCATTTTTACTTAGCAGTTTTTAATTTATTTCCAAAAGGAAGGTTCTATTGAAAGATAATGATTTAAAATTATTTGCAACAACCTTCAGCCCCATCTATTGGTAAGGTAACCCTATTGCCCAGGCATCTAACATACATTCTTGTCAGGAAAGCTCCATGACACTTTTTTTTTTATTTCTGAGTTTGCAGTACTAAAAAAGGAACAAATCTTGTTTTTATGTTAGCTGGTATGTATTCTTACTTGACACAACCTTGGACATGCTTTCACGCAAACTTACTATATGGCAAGGCTGTGTTTAGCAAAACACTGTTCGAATTGTTGTCACATTCGTTAAGGTAGCACAATGGATGCTGATTGTGAGAAAAGTTCTCCTTTAAGTTCTCCTTTAAGCTCCGGAAAACTTCTAGTGAAACTTGGAACATGATTAAGTAAGCATATGCAGGCGAAGCACTTTAAAGAAGTCGTGTTTTCGAGAGTCACAGGTTTTGTGGCACAAAAGGCTTCGTGGAGGCAGAGATTCAGTGCACTACGATCCTAGAGCTGGTTGCAAGTCTATAGCACATGCCGATGCAAACGTGGAGCGAGTAGAGGAGTTATTACAAGAAGACCGCCATGTAACTGTGCGTATGATATTAGAAGAACTGAATTTGAATCGTGATGTGTGGCTAAAGATTTTGCACGAAAATTTATGGAAACTGAAACTTAATGCAAGAATTATCCCTCACTCACTAACAGATGAACAGGAAGTGGAAAGATTAAGAAGTTCTGCTAAACTATTGGAGAAAGCCGACGTAATCCCTCATTTGTGACAAAGATTATTGCGATTTTTTACTTTTTCCGTGAGTGAAAAGATGACCGAAAGGAAAGCTTCATCAAGATTATTGCAGACATCCAACAGGCTGTGACAAATAAGCTTGCAAGCCTTGCAGTTAAGATTTCTGTGTTTGCTTTCAAGACCTCCAGAAACATTGGCAGTTGTGTGTAGATAGCCAAAGGACTACTTTGATAGCAGCTAGGATCATTATTTGGCAAATGCAATTTTCTGTTTTTTACGACCTTTATCCTGAAGCTTTTCTGACAAAGAATGTATCTTGTCACGTACATCAAGAGTTACTTAAATGTCCAAAACTTTATTTATTTAGAAACTGTGAGGAGTCATAGTTGTATCTTAAACGTGAAATGAAATTATAGCGCAAAATAGTTTTCTATATTCTGGCTGAGATTTAGAAACGAACGACTAGAAGCGTAATTACATAAGCATATAATGAAATTTGTGCGTTCTTCGGTGCTTGCGTAGACTCATTTTAAGATATGGACGCCACACTATACAGCCCGTTAGTGGCCAAATAATTAAGCCCTTGAATACTGAACGTTCCATCGCTGGGTTCGATCCCAGATGAACGGTTTTAGTTTTGTTTGTTTTATGTGATTGAGGTAAAGCCTCGAAGGCTATCTTCCTAAGGGGACGGATGCACTCCTGGAGGATCTTCTAATGGAAACTGGTTCGTATGCATGTTACACATAGGGAAAACCACGAAAACGCCTATACAGCCAGCCCATTCGTAAGGTTCGAACTTGGAACTGAAATACCAGTGTTCAGCGACTTTACCGCTCGGCCGTTGGTGGGCCGTAGATGAACGGGCTAGCTGCATTGTTGTTTTTCCCCATGGTGTAAAGTTAAAACCAACCAGTTTGCAATAGAAAATCCTCCCTTCTCTCAGGCAGATAACCCAAGTGTTCTTTGAGTATTCAGATAATCTAATCTTTTGCGTTTCATGCTATGGCAACCTTGTCGGTAACGCACGAAACTGTGGTTATTGATATGGTTTTATACAGTAATACTAAACGGGCGGAAAAGCAGACGAAGCTATATAACAAGAATTGGTTGTATGGATTAGTCTGCTTATTTGTCTTGTCTAAGTTATAATGAGTATATCTGAGAAGCTCTGGGAAGGAGCCTTTCGTTGCGTTTGTATCCATGTACAACTGTTCAACAGTTGACGGAGAAACAGACAACGGTACGGTAAGAACTCATTCGAAATCTTCAATGTCATTTAAAGTTGGGAACTTCTCTCCATGAAGGCATCTCTCGTCTCAGGCAGATAATCCTCGCAGCATTCCCACATTCAGATAACCTAACGATTCGAATTAGGTTAAGTCAACATTTCTCAAACGTTTTGCTTTTTTGCCTTATTCTTGTTCCCGCCGAAGGCAATTTTTTATCATATGTGCATTTTTAGCATAGGAATCAAAATGCTAATATTTTAAAATAAAACTGTTTTTATTTTACATTGATGCTAGGTAATTAAGTTAATAAAAGATATACATTTGTAATAATTCAAGGTTATTAGAGTTTGGAATAGCTTTACCTTATTAACTTAAAGAAAAATAAATATTGGGTTCTCACATTGAGATAAAAGACGCTGCCAATTTTCACACATTTGTTCTGTATTTGGATGTACGTTGGTAAAGAAGTACCCCAGACAGATCTTTAAGTCCCTCTTTTGTTGTTAAGACTAGAAGGGAAAGTTCATAGCGAGAGCCCCACCAGAGGCAAAGTAAGTGGTTAAGACAGCTGAATGCTCGTACTTTGAATCGGTTTTTGACCCAGGCAAAAAGCGCTAACTGCATGTTTCGATTTTATGATTTTCCCCATGTACAACACGAATACCATCCATTTCGCTTAGAAAGCTTTCCAAGAAGACATCCCTCTTCTTAGGAAGATAGCCCTCCTGCGCTTTGCCATATTCAAGTAGCCTAACCGTAGTTAGCATAACAAGAAAAAAATTACATAAAATGCCAGTCTCGGGTGGAAAAGTGATAGCTGTTTGTCATGCGCAATTTCCAGGATCTGAGGTTTTCAGCTATAGTATGGTACATGAATTTGAATTTTACTTTATCTTTCTTGGAAATCTAGGAGGACATCAAATGCAAACTTCGAGAAGATTGGGAAATGCAGGATTAGGATATTTGAATATCCGAAAGCCCGAAATGGCTGTCTACCTAAGTGGGAGGAAGCTTTTATAGAGGACTTTTTAAGTTTTGGTTATTTGATTATGTCAAAATTCTCTGGGGCTATCTGCCTTAGCGAAAGGATGCTTTCGTGGAGAACTTTCTAAAGATAATGGCTCTAAAGATTTAGATTTCTAAAGATAATAATTAACTTAACACATAGTGAAACCTTCGTAAAACAATAATTCGGCTAGCCTTTCTCGTAGGTTTGAACCCGAATTGAACTTCCCGTATTCGTTGGCCTCATTGTGTCGCATTCAAAGTATGCAAAGCATTCAGAGGTTTATATTACTTATTAGCAGTTATTTTTTAGCTTTTTCTGTCAATTCTTGTTTCTTTCGCGTTTCCTCACCAGCATGTAAACGAGTCAGGGTGAACGAGAGAGTACTTAAAATTGAAGTACTTGAAAAGTTGGTCAGAGAGTGCTTGGCTACTGAGTGTACACATTCTACCAGCTGTTTGAATTCTGGATCTAGTCTTCGCATTCTGCCGCCGAAATTTAATATCCCGCTGGTCTAGGTGTCCGAGTCAACCTGTTAGATTAAATTAATTCTTATAGTCTTGAACTAAAAGACTATCTTTAATTTACCATTATCTTTAGTTCTATCGTCACAACTGGATGATTGATTTGTTAACACAAAGATTGTGCCGTCCGTAAATAATCAAGTTCACAAAGGGTTTTTATACTCCCTTTTCCGTGTTGCATTCATCTTCTAGTCCTAGGGAAAAATCGCTAACAGACTTCCATGTCCGTCTAATAGCAGTTTATGCTAGCCAAGAAAATACATTTACAGCATGTATCGCCGTTTGAGCGGTCATAACATCTTGCTAAAGAGCCCCTATATTTGCTATCGTTATTACCATAACCACTGTAGTATATTGCTTCCAAATTGAGTATTTTTATACATTTTGTAATCTCTTATAGTTAGCGTATTGTTGCTTATTAATCCGATAATTACTTGTACATTTACTCGCATGCAGATCGCAACATTTTAAAATGTTATGTAAATAGCCTGACAATTCCTTAAAATTTGCTCACGAGTGCATGATTTAAATCAAACTTAAACTTTGCATTCCTTTGATTCAATGTCTTTTGCATTGAAAAGACACGAAATGCATTAAAATGGGTTTTGAATATCATACTAATATTAATTTGTAGTTTTTGAAGATGTTTTATTATTTGCTTCAATTTTACATCTTCAATCTTAATTTTCGATATCCATCCATTACCGAGCAAACAGATTTTTAGATCACATTTTGAAAGCAGCTACAAAAGCAAAAGTTGCTAATCTGGGCGCTTAATGGATCCACAACAGGATAAGATCTATAGAACTCTTAAAAAAAGAGATTTATGTCTATAGAACCCTCCTAAACCGCTTACATAATTTTCTCATTTTCCTAAACTTTATAACCGGAAGTATTTGTCCAGGTTTAAGAAACAAAGTTTGTAGCCTCTTTTCAAACATCCGTGAAAATACACAAGTGCTGTAGTTATTCTGCATTTATGATTCATACAGAACACTATTAAATAAAATATAGGGTCACCGTAGCCATTTTCATATTTTACAAACCCCGAATAATGAATGGTTTTCATGTGCACTGAAATTCTGAATTAAACATCGTTAACTACTTTGCAATTCGTCAGATTACTGAATTCTTATCCAACAGAATTTTGACATGTTTACATACATAAAGGAATACTGAACAATGACCAAAATGACACCGAAAGGAAAATTACGGTTGTTACTAATTTGACTCAATTGCAAACGAACACTACTAAAAACATCCATGGTTCAAGATTTAAAGATCCATGAAAGTATATTTAAATATCGATTTGTACTAGGTATTATCTATTCTAATTAAATTCTTGTAAATGTGTAGCATATCTTTACTTATCTAATTTTATAAGAAACGTTCGTAGCATTTGTCAGTTTATTACTATCTGGTGGCTTTCAGTAACTGGAGTTCATATTTCGTGCTAAAAGCCCTAAGTTGACATTTTACTGACTAAAATTTATTTCTCTTGCACTAACGTATTCTTAAACACCGCAAATTTCATAAAGAAATATACTTGGCATCATTAATAGAAGAAGGCTGAAATTTATTCGGTAGAATAAAATCTTTTTGTGACGAAGTTCGAAGTCCACCAGCGGCCAAGGGGTTAAAGCTGCAGAAGATCGGTATTCGGCTTGGGTTCCTCTCTAGGTAAACAGGCTGGCTGCATGTGCGTTTTCGTGGCTTTTCCACCTGTGTATCGTGTATATGAGTCAGTTTCCCAGAAAAAGTCTTCCACGAAGGCGCCTCTATCCTTAGGTAATCATTTCGAACTTTGCTATAATTTAATAAACCAAACAAAATTCGAAGCATTTCATTCTGGTATAACCACCAAAACGAATTAAACACTTTGGGCTGCCAGGCAATACAATGGTTAGGGGAGCCGACTGTGATACCGAAGGCCCTGGGTTCGAATTCCGGAGAAGCCATGGATGTAAATTATCTGCCCCTCATATAGGAGGCAACGGTGGCCGCCTATTAGGTGCCTCCATAATAAAATTGCCACTACTTCTAGCCTTAACGGTGGCAAAAGCCTAAAAATGGCCAGCGGCCGCCATAAAAAAATTGCATTTTTGAGGCGTATTTAAAGAAAAGGTTTATATAATTAGTTTAGCATGCTTGATTTCAGATGAACGGTATGTAAGCCCTTGTTTGAATTAATCTTTTTTCCTGTGTCATTTGATTGCAATATTTACTAGCATCCGATTTTAATATGGAAATTTACTCACATCTTTTATGAAAGTCTAAGCCATAGTTATTTCATTAGATTTCCATCCATGATTTAGTTAAATTTCATTCCTTCACATTTAACAATTTTAGTACTTAGTGTATTACAAATAGAACTATTCAAAGAAATGTATTTATTACAGTAAATACTTTTCATGAGCTATTCGGGTAAAATATATTTTCCCAAACTGAATAAATGAAGTAAAGAATTAATTTTTCTGTTGAATTTCTTACTTTTGTTCTTCCGTTCCGTTGCGTTATTTAACATTTAGTTTTTTTTTTATTTATCAATTACTCTTAGTCAACATTTAATTTCAGTTATTAATCAGTTGTATATATTACTTTGCCGATCAAATAAACCCTAAAATGATAAAAGCAATTTCGATAGTGTTCCACATAATTATAGGTCAACTTTCAGCCCCAATTAAATATAAAGGAGATTAAAGGACATATGCAAAAAACGTTTAATAAGAAAAAATTCATCTCAGTGAAATTATACAGTTATAATAAAAATTTACAATTCCTATGTTAGAACATTTACATTAAAATTGGCGAAATTTAAGTGCATAGATTCTTTTTTTAACATAAAAGATGCATTATTTGAATGGTGCATATATTAATTTAATGTTATGTAATTTTAAAATAAGTAATTAAATTTTAATCATATTTACACATTTTGTAGAATTACAACTTCGTATAAAGCACTCAATTGCATTAAACATTTGAAATCTGAAAAAGAATAAAAGTAGTAAATTTTAAAAATTAAGAGTTTGAACTTTTCCATTTGCTTCTGGTTCAAAATTTCATATAGAAGTCCGCAAGTTCGTAAATCGGAGCTTTCGCATTATTTCTACAGAACTTCTTAAGGTAAATTTAACTTCAGGTATTTCTTTTGCCGACTCTAGTCTTCGAAATTAAACAGCCGTCACCATTTCGAATTCAGCCTCTTCTGACTCTCCCGATTCATTTACTTCAACAGGCTCTTCAGGCTCCTCGGTTTCTACCGGGCCTTCCGTTTGAGGGGGCTCTTCGGTCTCCACCGGGCCTTCCGTTTGAGGGGGCTCCTCGGTCTCCACCGGGCCTTCCGTTTGAGGGGGCTCCTCGGTCTCCACCGGGCCTTCCGTTTGAGGGGGCTCCTCGGTCTCCACCGGGCCTTCCGTTTCAGGGGGCTCCTCGGTCTCCACCGGGCCTTCCGTTTGAGGGGGCTCCTCGGTCTCCACCGGGCCTTCCGTTTCAGGGGGCTCCTCGGTCTCCACCGGGCCTTCCGTTTCAGGGGGCTCCTCGGTCTCCACCGGGCCTTCCGTTTCAGGGGGCTCCTCGGTCTCCACCGGGCCTTCCGTTTCAGGGGGCTCCTCGGTCTCCACCGGGCCTTCCGTTTCAGGGGGCTCCTCGGTCTCCACAGGGCCTTCCGTTTCAGGGGGCTCCTCGGTCTCCACAGGACCTTCTGTTGTAATAGGCTCTTCGGTCTCTACCGGACCTTCTGTTGTAATAGGCTCTTCGGTCTCTACCGGACCTTCTGTTGTGGTAGGCTCTTCGGTCTCTACCGGGCCTTCTGTTGTGGTAGGCTCTTCTGTTTGCTTTGTTGCTTCTGTTTCGGAGGTGACAGTAATACTCTCTGTAGTAGTTTCATCAATGTCTCCACCTTCGACAGGAAACTTGAAATTCGGCAACCTGTCTGCGATATGATGCATAACTTTATTTTCAAGCAAATATTTCACAAATCGTTTAAAAACTTTATTTACACCCTTAATAATAGGATTCACAGCCCAGTTGAGTGGCCCAAGACCTGTAATCCAAACTTTCAAACCCTTTATATCATCTATAGCAAATCTGTGCAGAGTTCCATTTTTCCCAGTTTTAGCATCAACACTAAATTCCATATGAATTTCAATGTAAGATAATTCTCCATGTACAGTAACCGTTGGCCCGAAATTCATAAATTTAACTGTGCCTTCATACTGGAATTTCAAAATTCCAGCTCCTAAATCAGCTTTTACATGCAGTCGGCCATTTTTTTCCTTTAAAGAGCAATGATCAGGACGGTGAAGTGTTTTTAAGCCTGTAATATACCCATTATGTAACTTCGCTTCGCCACTGATATTAACGAAAGCTACCTTTCTGCTGAAGCCAACAACACTGTCTTCCATTACATATGGATCGTATTCATGACCACGATCTTCCATCATGTCTTTTAGAAGTTTGTCTACATATGCATCACCACGTTCTATGGCATTATCATCGTAGTAGTTCCCTGGAAAAAAAAGAAACATTAAATGTCTCAATCACTAATTCTAACTTCGTATGTTAACTTTCCTATTAAATCAGTTTATTCTTAGTTCATTACCAAAAATGACAAACGGATAATGTTGCTTCACTTTTACTCTTACGCACATTCTGTACCAGTTGCATTTATTCAGGTAAATCGTGATTGAATAATCCCAAAATTGCTGCATGCTTGAAAAGAGAAAAATAAGTTATAAAATTCTCAATTATTTATATCAAAGTATTAGAGGAATAGTATAAGTCAAAATGATTTTTATATTGAATAAAGACAGGTATCTAAAAATTATGATCTGAGTAATGTCCCTACACCTTTAGAAATATAAGCAATTTTTAATCACCTGAATGAAAATCTGAATTTCTCAGCAATCTAATTCGAATCTTTTACATTACATAGCATGAGCCAAACAATTTTCTCTAGCATGATACACGCGTCTGATACTTCCAGCTAGACATCATTTTAATCAGCTCATTTTGAATGAGGTAAAAACTAAATATAAGAAATATACGTCTTGTATTAGCTCAAGAAATATATGGCTAAAATTTGTTGACAATAATTATTTTAAAAAATATAGTTTAACAGTCAAGAGCACATTTCATGTTATAGTTGTCAAAAGACAATATTTGTGTCATTTATCCTTCTGTAGAAAGTTGTTTGGCGCATTTGTTCTGTAAGGAATCAACTGTTCATCTTTGGGAATTTGTTCAGTTTGCCTACGGCCCACCAGCAGGCGAGCGGTAAAGTCGCTGAACACTGGTAGTTCCGACTTGTATTTAATTCCAGGCGAAAGGCTTGGCTGCATGGGCGTTTTCACTATGTGTAACATGTATACGATCCAGCTTTCCTTAGAGAGTCCTCCACGAAGACATACCTCATCTTAGGCAGATAGACCTTGCGTGCTTTGCCATAATGAAATAAACTAAACTCAGTTTGGCTAGCGAGCGCATTAAGATGTCAAATGCATTAATATGCTTAGCTAGTTGACCTAGTTGTAAAGAGACCTAGTTGATATCTGATGTTCATTCAATATTAGCTAGCAAAAGCATAAATGTTCAAATTTTAAGGAAAAACAGTTTTAATGTAGTTTTTGTTTTGCAGGATTTAAGGTAATTTATACTATAATGTAGTTTCTTTCGTACACTTGTTCAGATAATTACAAATTAAATTTAACTGTTGAAACGGATGTATTAACGATATTCAAAATAATAAACTGCTTATACGAAAATTAGGTGGCTATAACCATTATATGTTGGTATTATTACTGGTATATATATTATTATGGTGGCTATAACCATATTATGCAATAACAGATTTTTTTCACAATAGTTGTGCAATGTGAACAGGATTATTTTTCACTTAGAAAATATTTCTTGGAGTCATAGCTTTTTGAACTCCTCTGCAGCTTAAGATACTATATCAAAATATTATACAACTGTAAGCCTTACTCTGAACAACTCCTGTAAGGAAGAAAATTTTCCAAATGAATAACTTTAACGAGAATGATAGAACTTGTGTGTAGTCTACCACTGAACAATACTAATATAGGCATAATAAAGACTCCGTCCGTAATTATTTATTCAATATACTTGCTTTAAAATATTTAATTGCATCGTGCAACTTAAAAAGGATTGCATGAGCATAACTTAATGCTTTTTGATGGCCACTTTCCTTTCGTCACTGTATATTTTCACAGCAGGAATTTTTAAATTAATGCATGATAAAAGCAGTTCTAGTTCCAATTTGCACAATGGAAATGGAACAATCCATAAACAGTATACTATTCGTTTATTAGTACGAGGAAACACACAAGAGCTGCATGCCCAAAATCAATACCTCCATTAAAGGGTTCCATTAAAGGGTTCCATTAAAGGGTTCCATTAAAGGGTTCCATTAAAGGGTTCCATTAAAAGGGTTCCATTAAAAGGGTTCCATTAAAAGGGTTCCATTAAAAGGGTTCCATTAAAAGGGTTCCATTAAAAGGGTTCATTAAAGAAGCTAGCTTATGTTCATGTTATACATAAAGGAAAAGTGAGAAAATTCGCATGCAGAAAAGCTTTAACTGTAATTTGAATCAGGTTGAACTACCAGTGTTAAGCGAATTTGTTCCTTCCTAGTTAGAAATGCCCATTCGCCGAAATTCAAACCTTAGTCGAATTAGGATAACTTCCTGACTGTTGCTTCACCACCATAAGGACTGTTCATCATATCAACACAAGTTTTCAATTAAAAAATGCTACGTACAATTTTCTTCAGAAATGCTCTTCAATTGCTTTTCTTTCCATTCCTCTGCAATGTGGTATACAACTGCGTTATGCTTTCTATGTTTGGGACTTTTACCCTTCAAATGTTATACTGAGATAGGGCTTCGGACCAGGAATCCGCACCTGACAGTAACAGCATTACTATTAACTTCAGGGAATTCTACACTCTGCACTAATAAGTCTTTACTACTTACCGTTCGTCTGTACTGTTTAATGTAACTAACGTTTTACTGAGAAAAATCTTAATTGGAGTCGCTCAAAAAAAATCAGTTGAAAGTATAATATTTGAGGTCTTATTTTCCTGTACTATGTAAAAATGAACGTTTTCCTGTAGGAACAGTATGTACTACTGTCGTTGCAAAGGCGTATTTTGAAGGTAATTTGAATACTTAAAGATTTGACACATGCGGAATTGATTAGAAATAATGCGCCTATTTATCATTCAAGCTTAGGCTATCAATGCACGTAATTATGCTGTAAAACATTTTCGTTGCAGCACACCAACGTCACAGACAGTTTAGAAACAAAATTTAGAATTTGGAGAACATTTTTTAAATTCTTCGTAGAAAAGGCAATTTTGGCAAGACCCATACGTAGTGCTACTACTACATAAGAAACTCTATATTAACACGTTGAGCCAGGCGTAGTTCCCTGTGGACCGGCAGTGAAATTTCCATGTGGCCGGAGTCTTTCGTTTGGCCGATGTCGGTCCATGGGGACCGGCACTGGAATTTTCGTTTGGCTGGCATCGGTTCGCGGGACCGGCAATATTAACATTCGCGACCACGAGCTTTGTCACCAGGCAGGGCTTGTATATCGTTAGCGGACAAAGCTCACCAACAGATAAGCTCTACTCAGTGCATGAAATCGCGGATCATCCTGCAACATTGCACCGCTTGATCGCTCTCGCCGGCTGAACGGTGTTTGGTGTATTTAACTATGGCAAAGCACACTAGGGCTATCTGTTTAAGAGAGGGATGCCTTCGTGGAGGACTTTCTAAGGGAAACTAACTCGTATACACGTTACACATGGGGAAAACCACGAAAACGCCCCTGCAGCCAGCCCGTTCGCGGGATTCGAACCTCGGACCGAACTACCAGTGTTCGACTTTACCGCTCGGCCGCTGGTGGGCCGCCGGCTGAACGAAAAGGACTGCAAATTTGGCGCAGAGCTCAAAGTGTTAAATATGTCTTTACAGGAGTTTGAATTCAACTTCTGTATAACACTAGATATGAACCCCTGGCTTATGCTGTGTTTGGTTTATTTTATTATGGCAAAGTACAGGAGGACTATCTGCCTGAGAGGGGTGCCTTTATGGAGGATTTTCTAAGGGAAAGAGGCTCACATACAAGTTACACATGGATAAATCCACGAAAAAGCCCATGTAGCTACCCCGTTCGCCAGGACTCGAACTAACAATTTTAAGCGATTTTACCGCTCGGTCGCTGGTGCGCACTGTATAACACTAGTAGCATGGAATTATATTAAACTTGTACCGAATTTCCACCTTTCATGTATTCGTCATGACTAATAGAGTGAATAATGTGCAATAATGTTATTGATCAATAAAGGACTTAACTTTGAAATATGTATGAAGGCAAGAAAATGCGTCCATTTTCCTCTTCACTCGCTTATAAATATCATTAAATAAGAACTTTACAGGCTTCTATCCCTCACCATGATTTAGAATTATGTAAAGCAATTGTGCTCCATATTGGAACACATACAAGCTATTATAGCCCTATATATAAGAAAGTTTGCTCTACTGTATTGTATGTACTAAGGGGGATGTACTTATATATACATAGACAATTAGGCACTCGTGGATTAATAATTTGGGTTATGGCAAAGCCAAGTGGGCTGTCTGCCTAAGGAAATAAATACCTTCGTATCGATCTTTAAGGAAAACTGGCTCGTATTTAAATTACACATGGGAAAAACCACAAGAGTCCCGTGCAGCCAGTCCGTTCTCCTGGAGTAGAGAACGTGTCAAACTACAAGTGCTCAGCAGTTTTACCGCATTACAGTTAGTTGGCCGATATGCACGTATGTTGGTTGCTAGCATTAGGATCGGTTTGTCTCGCAAGTGTTATCTTAGATATACAAGTTTTAAAAAACGTTGGCTAGTATGTTTTATTTCTTTAACTTCTGACATTATTTCCAGTTGCAAAGTTTCTCAGAATAAAGCAGATAACTTATGAAATTAGGCTGTGGGTGGGCTTTTATTATAAAATCTAACATTAATAAGGTTCTGCAGAGCTAGCATTCCAACCACTAGTCTTAAGTTAAATACAAAATGTTTTATACCTTTGCAAGTAAAATTCCAAGAAATATTCATAAATTAATACAGTGTCTTAAGCTCCTTTTCAGAGTATTATGTTCTGAAGTTTTATATTAAACCAAATTTAGGGAAAGAAATTCAAAACAAAAATCATTCTGCCTGTGAAGAAAGCACCACAAACAGCATCAGAAGAACTGTAGATGAGTGTGGCGCAGTAATATACGAATAAGACTTGCATTTGTATCACCTCCGTCTTGCACATCATCTTGAAAAACAATGTTCTATCAAGAATCCGGTTAATTCCAATGAATGATCGACTTCACGCAAGTTTTATCGATGAAATAATTAACAGAAACAGAATTTTCCCAGCTGTTTCCCCAGTAGCAGGATGAGTCATTTAATGACTTAAGTTACAGCGTAGCTTTCCGGTTTGATAGACCCAAGCCTCTTAGCCTTGTTATATCAAACATCCCTCGAAAACAGAGTTGCCGTGTTTTAGGAAAGAAACTCCATGTTAATGAGGTGCTAACAAATACAGGTAAGATGAGTGCCTGCAGGAGGGAAAGGAATAAGTATTTCCTCCTTCCCCGGGGGGGAGTGTCTATAATAAAAAATATACAACCCCAATTTAAAACATTCACAAAAAACGTATAAATAGTATTTATAACATGCACAAGCCATTCGCATTTTGTGGCCATGCTTTCATTCTTTCATCATTTCCCTGCCACAGACATTCAGAATTTGAATTTCAATTGCCATTCTTATATAGCAAAATCAAACCATTACAATTAATCTTGTTCAGGATGCTAGTATTTTTAATTATATACAGAATGATGAAAGCAAATTCTCATTCTACGTATTTTTCAAAATAAACCATCTTTTAAGAGTCTAAGAACTTAACTTGTCCTGCATGGTCTTAAGACATTTGTTTATGGTCTTCAAAATGCTCAAGTTTGAAACGATAATTCTGGTAATGTTGAATGTATGAGGCTAGACTTTTTTGCTAGGTTAAATTCGAAAAATGTATTCATATTTGTGTTTAACGAGAGCGTGAAAATATTTATATTCCATATATTATAATTGATGTGTTTTTTGTAACAAAAATTTCAGTTATTTCCAGAGTACTTTTTGTAACAAAAGCTTTCGGTGAATGTGATAATAAAATAATTTTATACAACATGACTCTTGGAATATAACATGACTCTTGGAAGGATTCAAGGATTAATGACTTAATCCTTATCTTTAGATTAACTTCGCACAAATTAGTTAACTTTGCACTGTATTTTTGGTTAATAAATTTCTTTGAATATATTTTGATTAAGTGTTAAATCTAAGCTGAAACTGCGCATCAGCTTACACTAGAAATCGAAGAATTTTATGGGAAAAAAATCTAGTTCGGTTACTTAAAATTTTTGCCACTCAATTACAAGCTAATAACAAAATAAATTTCACGAGATGAAGTAGTTTATGAGTCGTTTTTAAATGTGCAGTATTTAATACTTCATATAGTATAATCCTTCTACAAGTGTAATATTAATGTACAAGTCATTTTACTTATCGTTCATACTTGCATAAATTCAGATGCTAACAAGTACAGGTAAGAAATAACGGCCGTGGACATTTAGCAAACAGGGCATTTAACAGACACAGATATTTAGCATAAAAAAACATTTAGCTGACAAAGCGAACATGTAGACGGTAAAACATGCGGTCAAAGGTTTAGTAAAATGTTTTCATATTTACCTGAAAAAACGACTGTTTCCATAGTACCCTTCAAGAAAGTTTATAAACTAGTACAATATTACTGATTTTTATTTAATGTTAAAGAAAAATAAAGTATCAGACATTTGAAAATTTTGAAAAATTAATGCCATTAACTGAAAATTAAAAATTTGTGTTAAAGGGAAAAGTTCAAAAACCTCTCAGTTACCAACTGAAGTAGCTTTACAGACACTTTCCGTAGAACCAAATTCAAATTATTTTTAACGGTTCAATTGTGATTAGCTCTCAAATTTATTTCTCCTTTTCGAACTTACGATTCATGTTCCCTGACGAAAAATTTCCAAGCTCCTTCAGTTTGGCTGATACGTGTCAAACTACATTCATATAATAAGCTAAAATTCCACATGAATTAAAATCACTGATGAGATCTTTAGCTGAACAAGAAATTTTAGTGATGATAGCAAAAATAATATGAGTATTGAATTTGCGGAGAATCCGAGCAATTTGTAACAGAGAGATAGAGTGCATGGATTGTAAGAATTTTAAAAGATTGAAAGGATTATTTTTAATAACAAAGTCTTATGATGTGAAGAGGAAATTTTTGAAAGGAAGAATTTTCATTCCGTGGCAGAAAATACTCTCTCAATGGACACAGATTTCAAATTAATTTCTCATAAAGCAAGTATTTTGAAAAGCAAAAAGGAGATATTTTTTAGTTGGCACTGTGACATGATTTTGTATGAATGAGCGCACAAGCTAATGTAAACAATATTTGTTCTAAACCAAGAATTATGATAAATATATGAAAAGTTAGAAGTGAATTGGCAATTTCCATCAACTGAAACTGCAAATAGAGAATGTTTTTGAGATCAAAATATGCCTATAGGCCGAAAAAAATTTTATTTTCTAATTTTTCCAATTTACATTGTTTAAAGTATTAAAATCAAAAGAAAAACATGCCAAGTGAGACAAAATTAGTAACGCAATAACCTTGAGTTTGGAGTACATTTAAGTGAAGATCAAATATTGACTTAAATCTACGCCAAACTCAAGGTTATTGTGTTACTAAAAAGTAATAAGTTTTTGATGAAATATGAGGCTAGAGCTACTTATGATGAATTCAATGAAATACGATGCCAACGCTGTTTATGATGATATTTATGGGTACTTTACAAAAAGAGTTCTCACATTGCCTTACTTTTATACCGGTTTCATTTTGCTGCTAAACAAAGCAATTTGTTGAAAAAATAAATAGCACCATTTTGCAGCTACCAGCTATCTAACAAACCGAAAATATATAAAATTGTAAAAATATTGGATGTATAAATCTAATATTTCTATTTTATCGACATTTATCTCCCGAACTGAAAATGCGTTGAAATTTCTGGTGAGGGAACATGAATTGTATGTTTGAAATGAGAAATGAAACAGTGTTTGATAGCTAATCACAATTGGACACTTAATTACAGTATTGGCTTTCGATGTACAAAAGTTATTCGAAGTGAGCTGTTACTCCAAAAACTTTTCTTTAATATATAACTTTAATAACATTTCTAATAACATCAATTTTCCAACCCTTCCAAAATTCCAATATCTTAAAATTTTCAGGTTTCATTATTTTAAGCGACAGATCACGTTAGATTTGTTTTCGCTTTGCTTCTCTTATTTCTTTCCGTACAAAATCGTTTCGCTCTTCAGACTGAAGTTTCTTTCCCACTTTTGAAATAGAGACCGAACCCAACAGCAGCCGAATGGTACAGTCGCTGAAGACTGGTAGTTCTGTCCCGAGCTCGAATACCGATGAAAGGAGTGGCTGCGTTTTCGTAGTTTCCCCCATATCTAATGTGCATACAAGCCCTTAGAAATTCCTCCACGAAGATATCCCTCTCCATAGATACAAGATAGCCCTCGAGTTGTTTTTCATAATCAAATAAACCACATGAAATCGAAATAGTATAGAGATCTACGTCTTATTACTCTCGAAACTAATTTCAAAATCTAATCCAAAATCAGGTTGCTTTTCTGCTTAGTTTCAAAATCCGTAGTTTCTTTAGCATTAAATAACATCAAAAATATGGTACTTATTCATAAACTTCTCAATGGGTACCTTGGAAACAGCCCTTTTTCAGATAAATATAAACTAATTTTTGTAAAATCTTTGCCATATGTTTTTTATCTGTATGTACGTGTTGTCAGCCTAACGTGCTCTCGGCTAAGTGTCCGTGTCGGTTAAATACCCCGTTTGCTAAATGTCGACTAACTGTCCGATTCGGATAAGTGTTTGCGTCGGTTAAGTGTTCTGTCGGTTGAATGTCCGTGTCTCGGTTGGAATTCTTGTAAACCAACAGTCCGTGTCGACTAAGTGTCACGGACCCAAGAAATAAAGGTAAATGAAAGTCCGACATGTTAAAATATCCCAAAAATTGTAGGCTCATTGTTTTTCACCTTTAGATAGTTACGAAACATAATTATACTCTTAAGAATAATGCCTTTTAAGTGAATTTTGCATGAAATAAACAAGAAATTCCTACATATTACAAAAGATTTAAGTGTTTAATTTAGATATTATTTAGATTTACCATTGCATTCACTTAGTTAATTATGAAAAGTGAGTTCTTAAAAATTAGATTTAAAATGAAAGAAATTTCAGTTACCATAAAAGTATACATAAAATTTAATAAGGAAATTATATATCTACATAAGAAATTCAAAATGCATCATTATGCAACAATCAAACGCTTACAGTATTGACAACAGAGCACACGGCCAAGTTAACAATAAAACTTTAATCCTTTCACACAGAGACTATAATTTAAAATTAAGAGTCTTAATTCAGTAATGAAAGTTGCGAATATATTCTGAAAACGTGCTTTGCTCTTCAAAGTTACCGAACCCAAATCCATACCCATATACATATATATACATTTTCCATATATTTGACAGCATTTCATTAAAGAAAGAATAATGTAAAGCAAACTTTAAATTATTTCTAAAAATTTCGATTGAACATGAAATAAACGGTGTAAGTTAGTGAGACATTTAAAATTTTTACTTTGGAAAAAAAAATTACTCACTTATTTTTCTCTGAGGTAAAACTGTTATGTCTATGAACTTGACAACGAAAGTAAACACCTCTTTCAAAAGCCAACATAGGTAGTTACACATCTTTAGGCACATTTTGCAATAATTTCAGATACAGAACTAACCGCAAAAGTAAAAAGTTTAACTCAAAAGTTAAAGTGAAACTAAGCACAAAAAGTTTTGCTACGGAAGATAAGAACATTCAGTTGCCTAACTTGTGCTCTTTTATCATTCAAATTTGCATATAGTATTCAGCAGTAATGAACCACTTAGCGGCACTATACTTATTCAAAAATGAAATTCGGTATACTCTATCTAGCTTTGCATTCTTCAAAAACAAAAATAAAAATCGTTGTTCTAACCTTAAATCAGCTAAACGTTAGCTAAAGTTGCAATTATTATAAGCCTTTGAACTCCTAAACCTAGTCTGCCTCGACAACAGTTTTCTTTGCAGGTACTCCTAACTTAAAATATACTGAGTAGTTTTAGGATACCATACTATAGCAATTGTTTACTCAAATATCAAATTTTCTTTAACTTAAACTATGCACAACAAATATAGTTGTAGTAGAGAATCAAAAAAACTTTTAAGTAGGCAAGAAAATAGTATGTTTACGCTAAAGAGGAGGCTTAAAGAAGATTACAGTACTTGAAAACCTGTGAATTATTCATCGCAGACAAATGCTCGCACGTTAAGAAATAAATCAAATAAGGTAGACCTTTAGATTATGACATTTTTGGTAACGTGACGCCTTAAAGTAAAAATACACTTATACGAACGGTCAAGAAAAAACTGCCATTAAAAAAATTATTTATTTTAAATGAATTTGTGAAGCAAAACATTTAACCCTTCTACAACCAAAATTTCTGGAGATATCATAAATTAAAATTTCTGGAGAGAGTAAGCAAAGTTAGCTAAAGATGGCTAAGTCTTTTAAGCTTTCAAACTTCTTCTTTTGCAGCAGAAAGATAATAGTTTAGAAACATTAGTTTCATATCCCATTTGGGGGGGGGGGGAAGAGAATCAGAAATTTTTGCTTAACAAAAGTCAGCCTTAAATATCCCTAAGGTCCCAATCACATTATGTTTCGGTTACGCAGGACGTGACGTCGAAATGGACAATTCTCAGAACCCGCACAATTCCAGGAAACACACGTAGCTAGATTATCATTCTCACTACAAAGACCTTGAACGCCAAACAGTAATCGATTATCGCTCAAATTGGAATCACGTGATCCTTCAGAAACAGAACTTTCGTCTGATTGGTTGTCTGTACCCGGAACTGAGGTGCAGCCAAGACATTTTCGGTAAGGTTTGAAAACATCCCGCGTAGCCGCAACATTTTTCCGTAGCTAGGCGGGACTTCGCTTCCAGCGGGGCTGTTTTTTCTAGGAATCCCCCCATTTAAACCAGTGCTACCAGAATCTCGTTTCTCAGAAAAGTCCCGTCTAGCAGGGACTGTAGCCATATGTGATAATCTCTTAAGACGACTCTTTCTTTACCTAGTTAAAGCTGTTTCAATCATGCAACTTTGAAAAATTTGGGGACAAGCAATATTTTATAAAACGTAGTTGTCTTTTTCCTAAATCCAAGAAGATATTTAGCAGGATAAGGAAAAATTTACTAACCTGAGCCTTCTAATGATGAGGTCTGTATAAAATTTTAATTTCGCTAATTTTTCTAAACGATGTCCCGTGAACAAAATCATCAACGTCCAGAAGCCTTGCTAACACCGAAGAACGGCTTATCTACAGGACTTAAATGAATAACTAATTAAGGGCAAGCGTGTGGGGCTCACCGTGGAAAAATGGATAAGACAGCAGAATACTAGTAATTCGACCTGGGTTCAGATCTCGAGGAACGGGCTGGCTTCATGTGTGGGTTTTGATTTTACATCTTGAGCAATGTAAATATGAATCAAGTTCCCTTAGAAAGTGCTTTTAAAAAGTGCTTCTTGCATTAAGTCTTTTCCGAGGCAATAAACGTGTAGTTCTACACCGAACCTTGAAGTGAAAAGGGTAACAGTCACAATCACTTGCCTCTGAGCAGCCGAGTAATTCAAGTTGCAAAACTCTTTCCTCTGCGTACATGAATGTTGCAATCTGCGTATTTGATGGCAATCAGAATGTCGTAACGGGAGAGACTGTTCTGTCAGATTGGATGCTCATCAGTGAATAATCTGATCTACCAATCTAAGCATTGATAGTTCAGCCGGCTTCAAAATCTGGCTTCAAACTCTGGCTTCAAACTCTGAAGAATGGGCTGGATACACACGCGTTTCCGAGATGTTCTCCATGCGTCACGTGCATAGGAATTGAGGACATTACTTCCCTTAAGCAAATGGAGTTTGCCCGCTGTTCTATAATTAATTAAGCTAAATGAATCTCTCCAATTGAGCGGCTAGCTACATGAAGTTCCCTTAAACATTCCTCACAAAAATCAACTTTTAGAATAAAAGATAAAAGTCGTGGGCTTTGTCATAATTAAATAATTCGAGCTAGCCAAACGGACATGATAACTATTTTAATTTCTTAACACAGCTGGTATATACTTATCGGAGCGTATTACGTAAAAGAGATACTATATTTTACTCAGTTGATTTAATTACATTCATAGTTATGTGCTTGTTTCTTTTGTTGGAGGTAAAAATTAAGCGTCAAGTTACTTTTAAAAAATTAAATAAAGACAGAAATTTTTCCTTTTACTTCCCCAGAAGTCGTCTACCGCCAAAAATTCAAGAAGATGAAGTGCGTTTTTAAGGTCAAAGTTGGTATTGTTGGGTTAGGCGCTGTTTATTGCTTTAAATTATAAAAACTAAATTATAAAATTTAAATATCAAAAATGATTTTTCAAATTTTGTTATTGTGTTTACAAAGAATCATTTCATATTAATTGTTTTAAATTTACATGCGACTTTTTTTATAAAACTAAGAATAACATTATCAATAAGAGAGAGAGTTTAGCAATTTACTGTTATGGGTATAAGGAGCATCATAAGCATGCAACAGAATTCCGTACCCTGTAAACATTACAACCGCCTTCGAGTCGTTCAGAAACCCTTGGCGTTGGAGGACCTTGTAATCAAGGGATTAGTTTATATAGTATGTAAAGAAGTAAAAAAAAAAGACTTTATTGAAATTATCACATTCCAATTGAATGAAATTTGGTTACCCATTAAACATTTAAAATTTCTTATATAGCTCTTTTAATGCTCAATAAACGAAATTATTGCAATTCCATTTTATTTGCGACTTTTGAAAGAGGCATCAAGTGCCTAGCCGTCTTTGTAAAGCATCTTCATGAAGGACAATCAATAAAACTTTCGTTATGATGATCAGGAAAGGTAGATGCTTCGCTCGTGTTGTATTTTAATATGAAAAGGATAGCCCTCGAGGCTTTTCCATAATCACACACACATAACACACACACACACACACCATAATATGAAAATATCGAATCTGTTAAGTATGTGATCCAAACCAAGAATAGGCATAATCAATCTCTCACTACATTATTTAATATATCGCATGCTTATAAACGAAAAGTATCCCCCTCCCGTTTATAGATTTTGAAAGAAATTTTAAAACACTCGAAGAAGACTGCCACGATTGACTGAATATGAATGGGCGATGGACTTGAGAAGATGGCCCATGATGCAGGTATACCCAAAATAAAAGAGGACCAACAAATACTGTCAGCTAAATTGTGGCCAAATTGTCAAGGGCCCTTTTTACAAAAGTTTTTTTTTTCATTGACTGGAAATACTATAGTCAGAAACTACAATAGTCAGAAATGCGAGAAGAATTAGTAGTGTATCGAAAAACTTCCTCGTCAGTGTTAAAGTTCGGTGAATTTTGAAAGGAATTGTAATCTTTACTACGACGGAGTAGAATCTACCGTTTAGAAAGTATAGGATTTGAATGAGAGAGTACTTTAAAAATGAGTAGTTCATAAATTCACCCCCTGTGATGCTTTGTTATCGATATCGAATATAAAAATTTTACACCTAATGCATAAACTAGGAAATATTTAGCGTGACGTCCACTTTGTTCTGCACCATTCTGAAAGGGAAATTTTGCGTTTACTACATTCAACTCATAAGATATCAAGGGAACATATCTATTTATAGCATCTTTAAGCTGAAATGAATGCCTGATATTATTACCGTAAAGTTTCTTACCCACACTCTTTGAGGCAGCTGTTGCCACAAAGGCAATAAACAAAATGCAAGAAAGGTATAGAGATTCCATTTGGTTTACTTCACGTCCCTGACCTGAAAAATAAAAGACTGATTTACTTGGTTAGCATATACACATTACTTACAACTTGATGGAAAGTAAAAATGTTAGTGGCAAATTTAAGGATCTTGAGTTTTGAATTATGAACTTTTCCTAATGTACTGCTTAGCTTAAAGAGACGAATACTTTACATTTTTAAGTATAATATAAATCATCGTCAGAATATTTTCTGTGTCACTCTGTCATTAATCAGTTTATCACCTGTAACTGAGTTTTAGAAAGGGTACAATTTTAAAAACTTTTGAATGAGCCATGATTCAAATCTGGGATAGTCAACGGCTGCGAAGATGTTACTCTGGTTCGCAGAATGATGTAAATTAGTCATTTAATCTTCTGACTACGTCACTGGTTGCCAAAAGCTATCTCTTCCTTAACATTAGATCTTGATTCCCCAGCTGCGCAAAGAAAGATGTGTTTAAGATGTGTCTATAATATTTTAGGCATGAAAAGCCTAAAATATTATGTGAAAGAACATAAGAAGTGGAAAATTTTACTCTTAACTTTGTAGAGTCATTAGTATTTTTTGAAGGAGGAGTACATGAAAAATGAGCAATGCCCTCGCCGGGACTCGAACCATGGACCTCTCGAAAACGCACCGAGTGTGCTTGCCGTTACACCACGAAGGCATGCTGAAAGTAGGGAGAAAATACCTTACATACTCCCCCTTTTAAAGGGCGGATGGGGATTAGAAGAACCAATCGTCAAATTCTGGTGCTGAAGAATCATCATCCACCACCTTTTCTAGTTCGGGCGTCACTGTAGGTACATTAGGTCATTTTGATGCAGGAGACATGAAAAATAAGCAATGTCTGGGACTCGAACCCTGGACCCCTCGAATACACGCCGAGTGTGCTAGCCGTTGCATCACGAAAGCATGCTGAAAGGAGGGAGCAAATACCTTACAAGTTTTTCTAGTTCTAAATGAACTTTGCGTTTACTAATTCTAAATGAACCAAAGAATTTTAAACTTGTAGGTAAGAAATTTCCTTCGATTAATTAAAAAATTTTTAAATGATCATTTATGTTATTGGCCGAAATTCAAGCTGTGTATTAAAATTTACTAAAAATCAAGCTGTTCACTTTAAATTGCTGCATTTCTTGATAATCAAATCTATTAACATTACAGTAAGGGCTTAGAATCAGGATAAGATAAATCCTATGTAAAAAGCAATTTCAAAACGCCCACAATACATCAGGGTTTAATATAAAACGGAACCTTTAAAAAATGGGGCTATAGGCTTTATTACTTTAAATAGTTACTCTATGCATGTATTTCGAATCTCAAAGTTTGTTAGAATAAGACGGAATTTTGCAAAAGCAGTTTCAAAATTGTTAATGAGAAGGGTTTGAAAACATAAAATCTATTTTATAGTCTCCAAAAAATTATTTCTAAGGTCACCGTAGACAAAACAATTCAGTTAGTAAACTATTCATTATACTTAGATGAATTGGAAATAAAGCGTTTCATACTATTAGAGGCAAAATTTGAGGAGTTAAGGTCTATAAAAAGTTTCAGGAGTTTAATAACGAAACAATAGTAATCTCAACAACGAAATATATTGTGTGTGGGGATATGAAAAGCGAAACCAACAATCGCTGAAAACAGCAGTATTTACTATATAGCTGCATCTGGAAAAACTCTTCTCTGATGCCTTTAATTTATAACCAACTTCGAAAAATGAGGTTAATCGGTGATTCAATCAGTGAATAATGAAATGTCAGTGAATAGTCAAATCAGTAAATTTATTCTTGAACATTTTTGAGAATTTTGTATGTAGAAGTATAGAATTTTTTACTCATTTAAATATAAATAATACTGTACTAAAGGAAACTTTCATTACTTAGACCATATAAAAATTTAGGTATTTTGGTCCCAATACTCCTCTTAGTCACTGTGATTAAACTCCTTTAATAAAATTCTTTACCTTATTTTTAAAAATTTTGCAACTATTAATAAAGCATGTAGCCTCAATCCTGATCTAGGAGGATCCTTCTAGATCAGGGATTCCCAACCCTATGCCCGCGGGCACCCGCCGATCGTTTTATGTGTGCCCGCCGCTGTGCGATCACAATAAAAATGTTTTAGTTTTCAATAAAATGTTATGCGAAAGTTTTCTCATTTTTAATCAAATAAAAATTGCGTCCAACGCAGATACGAGCACAAAACGAAATGCGACCAATCTCTTTTTTTATGTGCATGTATTATCAACTCTGTCCAACTATAAATGCATCTTGAAAAAGTAAATGGTGCCTGCCGTCCAATAGATATTTTAGAATGTGCTCATAGGGACAAAAAGGCTGGGAACCCTTGTCCTAAACAGACATACACATACCAAAGTATTCTCATGAATATGAGTGAAGGGAAGTAAAATCGAAAAATATTGATAAGAAAGAAAATTACAAAGAATTATTTCCGAAATTCTCGCCCTTTCAGTGGTTGCATATTCTGCCTTTGCATTTTAAACAGTTTACATTTTGTTCTACCTCAGACTTTATGAATACCATATAAATAATATCATTAAATGATCAAATTAATAATTACAAAACAGAATAATTAATTTATAAGGTGTATGTTAATTTTATAGCAGTTATTTTTAATTCTGAAACCTTTTTCTTTCAATTTTTGTTTTCGACTTACAACTCTAGAATACAACAAGCCAAAATAAGTTTTCAGAATCGCTTTGAATGCAAATGAGTTAGAAGTAGTAATTTAAGGAAGTTCAACTGACTTCGAAATAAATTGCTTAGGAGTCATTAGTGGGGTGGGTTTGCTTTTGGCTGCTTCGTTCTTGAATCTATTACGCTCGGCCGTATTGTACATGCCTGTTGATAATCGCCGGCTACTTTAAATTAAGAACCAACTACGTTAGATATTTGGGTATAGCTTCGGCTAAGTCTATTTTAGTTAATATTGGATTAGTTCTTATTTTCTTATCCTGATTTAAAATCCCGAGTGGAGGCTTTCCTGTAAGCCCGAGAAGGGGCCAACTGTTAATCATTTCTTTGAGTGAACAAAAGAGTATTTTAACCATTCTCGAGTCTGCGTTGTAAGAGCTTAAACTCAGCGATTAGTCGCTATTTAATGTACTAGGTTCCTCGACATTTTATCGTAGACAAAGAAGCGAGGGATATTACAAATTTCTTTCGAGTATTTCAAAGCGACTGATTCCTTATCGTATGTTTCTGAGTCAATTAAAAAGAAGCAAATTCTCAAGCTACAGAATTATCATACTGGATCACTTTCTTTAGTGCTTAAAATAACGGTATTTCATCCCTTTTGTGCTATGAATTATTACAAGATGGGAAGGAAAATCGTAAACAAATTATATATACTTTTTTAAATCTACCACTGACCCGCCCCGAACGGCACTGTGATTAGCAGAGCAAGGTGCCAATTGCTATAGGGCGAGTGGACTGAATATACGAGATTATTACTTCAATGGATTGAACACATGAGATTATTATTTAAGAATGAAATAGCATCGATATATTTCACAGGTTCACATTACTTTTCAAGTCATCAGATCTCAGGAAACAAAGCACTAAATAATCAACATCAGGCTTAAAAAAATCCAGTGAAATTAACGATGTTGAATGTGAATTTTCTGTTCTGAAAAATATTGTTGCACTAAAATAGTTGGGCTTCAGCTGTAACTCAAAACCTAGTATGTTTTTCTCTGTAAGGGATCAGTTTCACCTATCTGAGCATTTGTCGATCAAGCGTGCTCTCACAAAGAAGTTATTAACCCTTCGACCAGATTAAGCAATTCTTCCTTCCCAAGTTCGCGCGATATCTCTCGATCATAAATTTATAATGTGAGCCACGTTCTTTTGTGCCCACTACGACGCGTAACTGAAATGCAAGCTAAGCTCGTTAATGACAATCAAAAGGCTAAGAAATTAAATTTCAACGATTCAAAATGTGTTATCTGTTGCATCCAAAAGCTACATATCTGAGTGGAACGTAAGGTTCTCAAATAGCTTTTACAGACTTATTATCAATCTATGAAAATTTTGATCTTCTTCCTTCTTTAAAATTTTTTTATGTGTGAAAAAGTTAAATAAATAGCGTAAGTTTCATAAATATATGTATGTACATCGTAAATATGCGTATGCTGTTCTGAAAATTTATGAATATTACGCTGATTCTTGTTGCTTTTACTCCTTCAATAATCGTTATTTGGAGGATAATGTTAACTTAGATCTGATTAGCTCGTAATGAACTTCCTTTTTTTCTGCTATCTTCCACATGGTGCGCTCGCCATTTTGTACAAGCATTTTCTTCTTCCGTGTGTCCACCCTCTTAGACTAAAATTTCGTGCCATATGAGTTTCGGTGAGTTTTTCCAGTTCTCTTTTTAATTTTGATTTATAGTTTACCCACTGCATTAGATCGTTTCTCATTTTTTTTATTAAGTGCTTCGCTTACTTCATTTTCAGCTCTTTCCTAGACTTTTTTAATCATTTCTAGTATAAATTTATTTTAATTTTTTTAACTTTACGGTTGCTTATTAAAGTTAATGCTGATTGCAATTTTTCACTTTTTACTGTGTCTTCAACCATTAATCCTTTTACAAAATTATGCCTGAAATGACAGAAACTTCTAAATATCTTAATTTTTAATCTTCTCTCTCTCTATATATATATATAAGGAAGAGTATGTGTGTGTCTGCATGTCTGTGTGTGTATATGTCTTTCGTTCGTGCTGCGCGTAAGCTAATAGACCCAGGGGTACGAAATTTGGTACATAGATGCATCTAGACAAGAGCCAGTGCATCTCGAAGCGATTTTTTTTAAATTCGGGTGAGGTTTTTTATTTTATGTTTTTTGATGAAATCGCATCAAATCGATAATTCTTTCTCATTTTATCAGCAATTATGGCACGCAGCCATTGTTGCTGATATATCACTGTAGCCATTGTTGCTGATATCAGCACTGTTGCCACTCGGAAAAATGAGAGTGATAATTCTGTGCAGTTTTGACGTTTGTCGAGAGAAAGCAACGGGAACTTGGTTAATTTATTTATCAGGATAATTAATATTTGTATTAAGGGATATTGCTTATTTCATTGTAATTTTTTATATGTACTACATTATTATTGAAATTTTTTTTTCTGTCGTTTAGTATTTTTTGATAAAGTTGTTCTGCAGAGTAAAATTCTGTGCAGTTTTTAAATTTAATGTTTGATGTTCCCTTTAGGTATTTTTCCGGTACATTTAAATGCCAGACGAAGGCTGGCCAAGTAACGACTAGTTAAATATAAAAGAAAAAATTTAATCCCCAATTTCATTTTTATTAAATGCATTCAAAACCCTTTCAGTCGTGTTTAAAAAATTCTAAATTGCAGATTAATCTTGCTTCGGTCCATCATAAGGGATACACTTCGACAGTTATCCAGAATTTAATTTGAGCCATATAAGCTTCATCTGGAACTTGCAAATTCGTAGCCATTGAGCATAAAAGTCCTGGTCTATGACTGAGAATGCAATTAAACTTCAAAAAAGGCCCTTCCGTCTAAATTCCAAAACCTCCTTTCACGGTCTTCCAATTTAAGTATTTTTAAAAACAAATCTTCCCATTGTAAACATTGTAAACCGACTTGTGCCAGGTCTAGGGCCAAATGTATAAAGTAATAAAAAGTATAGTAAAATGTAGTGTATAGTAAAACGTACATAGTAATCTGGTGAAACGTACAAAAATAAGGTATCATGTTTAATGTGTGATGAAATATAAGTTACGGTATAATGCAAAGCATGGCCTAATGTATTCTGTGTCAAATAATGTAAATATTGTGCAAATTAGTAAAATGTGCAAATGTAAATCTTAACATATAATATGCTAAAATAATGTAACATGCTGTATAATGTAATATCAGGTTTTTAAACATTTTAAATAGTGCATTATTCATAACATGTATAATATGTATTAAATGTATGTTTCTATTTTTGAATATGTAAAGCAAATAAATAAAGTAATGAAAAGTATGGTAAAATAAAGGGTATGGTAAAACGTATATTGTAATCTGGTGAAAGGCACAAAAGTAAGGCATCATGTATAATGTTTGACGTTATATAACGTACGGTATAGTGCAAAGTATTGCATAATGTAATCTGTGCCAACTAATGTAAATACGATGCAAATTAGTAAAATGTGCAAATGTAAAGCTTAACGTATAATGTGCTAAAGCAGCGCTGTCCAACTTATCATAGCCCGCGGGCCATATTTTCTTCACCAAACATTTCGGGGGCCAAGAAGGTTGATAAATGAAAAGTCAGTTTATGTTAATTAAAAAAATTTATTCATGCTAAAAATAAAACTTTAAAATATTCGTAATATATTAATGAGAACATTGTGACCGTAATTGTTTAGCAACAATATCTTTTATGTTCAGATCAATATTTGTTGTGGCAAGTCTAATTATATCTTCAAGAGAGGAATCTTTCAAAATGTTTCTATATTTTGACTTTATACATTTCATATCGTAGTATGCCCGATTGCAAATATATGTACTTTCGAACATTGATACAATTTGAAGTCCAAAATCTCTCAATTTTGGATATTTCTCTTTATCTAAAAATTTGAATACTCCTATTCCAGTTACTCCACTAGATGCAAAAAATGGGTCAGCCTGCAGGTCGCATAATTCTATTTGAAATTTAAGATCAACGGAGTTGATATAATATTAATTGGATCACAAAATAAATCAATAGACGGTTTAAGATCATCAAATTGAGAAAATCTTTCCTTGAAATCTGTAATTAGCATATCCAATTTTGGTAGAAATATTTTAAAATTCGTGCATATATTACGTTCGTCCATTTCTTCATAGATCTCTTTACAAGATTCAAAATGAAATAAATTATTTTGCTCGAAATTAAACCTTAACAATTTTAATTTGTTTCTAAATCCAGTAACATATTTATAAAGGCAACACACATTTTGATCTCGTCCTTGCAAGGATTTATTGAAAATATTTAAATAATTTGTAATGTCCGTTAGGAAAGCAAGTGAATAAATAAAATTTTTAACAACTAAATTTGCTGTCAAATTTTCATCGACGGCAATTTCTGTGAGAAAAAGATGAGCTTCTTTTCGAAGTGTAAAGAATCTCCTCAAGCACTTTTCAGCACTTAACCAACGAACGTTACTATGTAAAAGCTGATCTCCATACTCAGTTTCCAATTCATCCAAAAATGCTTTTAATTTTCGATGTGTAAGAGAACGATTTCCGTCTCGAATTAAATTAGTAATTTGGCAGACCTTGTCCATTACGTCATTTAGTTGTAGGGATAAACCCCATAATGCCTCCTGATGGATAATACAGTGTAACATACGACATGTTATTACTTCTTTTTGCAAAAGTCCCGCGAGCCCAATATTTTGAACGTCATAGCTCACCGTCGGTTACAATAGCAGTGCACTTGTCAAATCCGCCATACTGCTCTACTGAACATTTTAATTGTTTGTAAATATCTTCACCTTTTGTTGTTCCGTGTAATGATTTTAGTTTTAAAAGTTCTTCTGAATAATTATAGTTTTCATTGACAGTTCTTATAAAGATAAGCATTTGACTTGTATCGGAAATGTCTGTGCTTTCATCCCATGCTACCGAAAAATAGCAGCAGCTATTGATTAGGTTTTCTAATTTATTGGTGACATGCATGCTAATCTCGTTTACACGTCGGCTTACAGTCTGGTGAGGAAGTAAATACTGTTTGAAATTTTCTTACCATTTCGTTGTCATTAAATGCTTGAGCCATTTTTATGGCACAATTTTTAATGAATTCTCCATCCAAAAATGGCTTCTTTGCCTTTACTATGTCTAAACAAACTTCAAGCGATGCAGCTACAGATGCTTCTTGAAATTTTGGGTCTTGATTAAAATAAATCGTTTGATGATCCAGCTGCTTTTTCATTTTTTTCACTAGTGGTATTTTCATGTCTCGCGTGTACAAATGATACTTTTTTTCATGCATGGAAAGATAAAGGCGCTTCAAGTTATATTCTTTACACACAGCTATGATTTGTAAACATTCCAAACACTGTGGTTTACCATTCTTGTTCAGAATAAATAAATAATCTATCTCCCAACGATCTCGGAATTCTCAATTTTCGAGGTCTATTTTTTTTATTAGCAGCACTCATATTCAATAATTATTTTAATTAATAAATAAATATGAAATTAAGTTAATAATATTATAACACAGTCACCCCTCAACAAATTCTAGAAAAGTCTGCACTTGCACGATTGCATGAATCAACCAAATAGCGCAGGGTCGTGTGCGCATCACGTGCGCCAGCCATAGATAAACAACAACCAACCACAAATAGTATAATATGTGGCGCCAACGTTAAGCTAACCATCATCAGACGTTTAACGGATTGCTGCTCTATTCAGCCAGGTTAAGTGAAGTTACGCAAACTAAATAGTACCTACTTTAAATTCAAATTAGATTTAAATTTTCACATAGTAAAATACTTTTAATATTTGTAAGGATCTTAAGTTTTACTAACGTTTATTTTATTTTAAATCTTTACTATCACTTCTTATTTTCTACTTCCGGCCAGAATTATAAGCGTGAAGGTTTTTATGCAAAGTTTGTCTGGCGAACGCCAAGTATTTAAGTGTGGCCTTTTTGCCAAGCGAGAGAGAGGAAGCAGTAAGTCAACGCAGGCCGCTTACCTTAGAAGTTAACGCAGTTGCTGTTCGCCGTCCAGGCCAGAGGTTTTAATCCTCTTGATAAAGTAAACGTATTGTAGTGTTCACAGTCTCTGTGCTACATACGCTTCCTGTTATTATAAGGCCAATCTTCCACGTGTATTATTCTAAAGTTAAATTAGAGTTTAGTTTTATTTTTTATACTGTTTTTACGTTAGACCCCGAGTGGAGGGTCAGTGTATTCCGAAGTACGGAAGTTATTGTATATAGAGAAAAATAAAGGGTTTTGTATACCCTTCGTCTGTATCCTGTCTACTTACCACAATTAGTGAACATAGCTTTAGTAAGCTCTCTGTTCCGAGTCAGGTCCTTGTATGTTTCCGAAGAAGGTAAGAAGGAACATTGAACCTGATAGTGGCGCCCAACGAAGAAGAATAACCATGGCCGAGTTTCAAGAAGAACCTGTGCTGCCTGCAGAAACGGCTCAGAATCCAGAAATGCCAGCTGCCGCCCTGGAAGGAATCGGTTACATCGTCCAGACCATGCGCGCTTCGATGAAACCAGAAGCAACGTTTAATGGAAACTCACCGGTAACCAGTTTTTTGGAAAAAATGGATGACCACTTCATACTCTACCCCGTGAACGAGTTTCAAAAAGTTACCTTAGCTACCAGCGCTTTGAGGGGCCAAGCGCTTAACTGGTTCAAATGTATCGGCAGAAGTCTCTTGGGTCAAGCAGGAAGTCACACCTATACTTATGAAAATTTCAAGACTGCCCTACTAAAAGCCTTCCCTGTTGTAAGGGATCGTGCGAAATTAGAAACGGAACTTTTTAGTATATATCAACAAAGAATCGAAAACCTCTCGAGCTTTATTTTAAGAAAAATTCACGTTTTCAAGCTCTTGTATGGAAACCGTCCGGATCCTTAAATAATTCAAGTGATTTTGCCGAGGTTACTACCCCAAGTGCAAGACTTTATTGAATTAAGAAATCCGACTACACTGGAAAAGTTATTTGAGCTAGCAATCCAGTTTGAAAGTAGAAGAACGGCGGACGTCGAAAGAAGACGCCAATATCAACAGCGAAACCAATTTGGTACGCCAAGACTACAGCAAACTCAAGCATACGGCTACGGAGAAAAAGCGAATCAGTGGGCAAGGAAACCCGAGCATTCAAAAACAGCCGGCGAACGTCGACAGTTCAATAGCAACCCAGGAAAAAAGTCTCAAGGCCAGGGGAAAAAGAAGGAAAGCACGGAAAGGAAAAATAATTTAAACTAAAACGGATTTCTGCTGACGAGAGGGTGCGGAAATCCGAAGGCCACGAAAACCCCTCTTCCTACAAGTTAAATACAGTAATGGTGAAAAATTTGACTCTTCCGAAGATTGAAGTCTTGGTGAATAATATCCCGGCCACCGCACTCCTGGATACCGGCGCGCAGTGTTCCTGTGTGGCAGAAGTCTTTTTTAGAAAGTATTTTCGCAAATACCGCATATATAATGCGGATAATACGACAGTATTAGCGGCGCAAGGAGAACAATATAAGTGCGTAGGTAAAGTACCTTTGTATATCCGTATCAAGGACGAACAAGTAAAGGTGCTGTTTTTTATAGTAAAGAATTTGCAAGCACATTTAATCTTAGGAATAGACTTTCTTTCAGACGCACAAGCTACACTGGATTTTAATGAAGCGTCCCTTAAGCTGACAATGAAACCAGTGCGTGTAGAAAAGGTTGAACCGCCAAGGTTAAATCTTGACCACCTGCCTAATGACGAGCAAGATAGAATCCGACAAGTGGTAAGTGAATTTGCTTCGTTATTTAGTGATATTCCAGGATTTACTCAGGTTACTAACCATAGTATTGACACCGGAGAGGCATTGCCAGTTCGTCAAAAACCATACCGGTATGATAAGAATAAGGAAAAAATTATAGAATGGCATATTACCGATATGCTACGTAAAAAGATCATAACGCCCATCTCAAGTAGTTATGCTAGCCCAGTGGTTTTATGTAAGAAAAATAATGATTATCCTTTGGAGCATCCAAAAAGGTGGAGATTCGCTATTGATTACCGTAAATTAAATTCCATAACGAAATATCCGGTATATCCGTTGCCGATCATAGAAGAAATTTTAAGGAACATAAAATCAACCAAATTTATGACGACTTTAGACTTAACGACTGGTTATTTTCAAATAGGGGTGAGGCCTGAGGACGTGCCTAAGACTGCTTTTATAACCAAGTCTGGCACTTCTGCATTTTTGCGTATGCCGTTTGGCCTTTCAGGCGCCCCGGCAACATTTCAGCGATGCATGGACATTGTGTTAAGACCTGTTCTTGGAAAGTCCACATTTATCTATTTAGACGATATCATTATTACTAGTGATAATCTCGACCAACATATACAGGATTTAAGACAGGTGTTTTCTTTATTAAATGAGGCCGGTCTAAAAGTTAATGTCGAAAAGTGCAAATTTGCAGCCCCTGAATTAAAATATTTAGGTTACAAAATATCGCAAAAAGGGATCGAGACAGATGAATCAAAAATAATCGCTGTACAAAAGTATCCGACTCCAAACACGGCAAAGAAGCTCTCTTCTTTTCTAGGACTTTGTTCATATTATAGGTCCTTTATAAAAGATTTTGCGGCTATCGCTGAGCCATTGTTAAAATTAAAAAGGAAAAAGGCAAGATTCTCGTGGACGGCCGAAGCCAATAGTGCTTTCGAAAAATTAAAACAAGCATTAACGCAAGCCCCTGTGTTGAAATTTCCTGAAAAGGATGAAAATTTAGAAATTTCAGCGGATGCTTCGGATTATGCGGTAGGAGCGGTACTTTCGCAAAATCAGCAGCCCGTGGCATTTTTTAGCCGAACTTTAAATCAAACACAAAGAAACTATTCCGCGACCGAGAAAGAGGCACTTGCAGTTCTGTTAGCAGTGCAAAAGTTCCGAGTCTATTTTGGAAAGGCGCCGATAACAGTATACTCTGATCATGCGGCGGTAACTAGATTGTACTCAGGGAAAAATTTATCCCCAAGGTTAATAAGATGGGCACTCAAGCTGCAAGAATATAATCTGGTAATCAAGCATACCCCCGGAAAGGAAAATATCGTAGCAGATGCCCTATCACGAATTAAATTAGACGAACAGGGTAATACCGTAAAAGTTGCAATGCTTACAGCGTGTACAATAAATTCCCGAGAAAGGGTAATAACAGAACTGGGTAAGGATCCTGAGTTTGGAAGTATTTATGAGTATTTGAAGGATACTGAAAATTTTAGCCACCAAGATATTGTGGCGATAAGAAATAGGGCGGCCCATTACGAACTAATAGATGGTCTATTATTCTACACAAAGACTACGAATTCCAACAACGAATTTCGACCTGTTATCCCAGCTAGTCTTAGATTAAATATCCTGCATGAGCTCCATGACAGCCCTTTAGCTTCTCATGCTGGTATTCGAAAAACTATCCAACGCGTACGCGAGGCAGTCTACTTTCCTGAACTGCAAAAGTTAACAAGGGCGTATGTCCTGCCCAACATGTCAAGCAGTTAATTATATTAATTTCCGCCCGGCCGGGTTTCTAAATAGTATTAAATCCGAATTTCCAAATGAAATAATTGGCATCGATTTATTGGACCCTTTCCCAAAAAGTCAGTTAAATAAAAGTCGCTATCTCCTTGTTATGGTTGATCATTTTTGTAAATGGACCGAAATTGTTTCCTTAAAACGAGCCTCCGCGAAATTGGTTACCGATTCTATTTTAAATAAATATATTTTAAAATATATTTATTTTAAGGGGCCCTAAAAGTTATATCGCCCCTAAAAGTTATATCGCCCCTAAAAGTTATATCGGATAATGGTCCTCAATTTGTAAGTAATATATTTGAAGATATATGCCAAAAACTGGGCATACGTCATTTAAAAATGGTCCCGTATCGGCCGCAATCAAATATAGCGGAACGGGTCGATAGAAATATAGTGAAAATTATCCGTAGTTATGTTAAAAATTTTCATAAAAGCTGGGATAACTATGTCAATGAATTTGCTTTCGCTCTTAGGACCGCAAAACATGATACAACGGGCAAAACTCCTGCTGAGTTATTTCTAGGCAGAAAGATTATAACACCGTTAGATAAACTATTTTATGTGCAACAAAGAGCCCCAGAATTTAAAATGGGTGATATAGAAAAACTAATAAAAGAAGCAAAAAAGAATACGGAAGTAGCACAAAGAAAACAGAAATTATATTATGATTTGAAACGACGGGGAGTAACTTATAAAGTAGGGGATGAAGTTTTAAAAATTAAGCATTCACTTTCTTCAGCACCAGAAGATAAAACTGCCAAATTTTTTCCACGATTTGAAGGACCATATGTCATAGAAAAAATAACTCACGCTGTTGTAGTGTTAAAAGCCAGAAATGGTGAAACCTGTTCCGCAAACATTGATCAAATCAAGCCCTACTTCGATCGTAATAAAATGCAAATCTTTTCAGATCTTTTGCAGGATCCGGCACGGCAGACACCGCAAGTACAAGTTCCAGAGGTGAAAAAACGACAAGTACAAGGGCAAGCCAATGAGAGACAGAAGCAAGTGAAAAGAAAATTGCCCCGCGGAAAAATGGAAGGTAACAAGAAAAAGAAGCCGTTCCACCGTCCAGAAAACAGAGTTCACGAACACCCCCAGAATGAAGAAGGGAGAAGGACGACGTATGTGAAGAGAACCAGGAGAAATGACGGCAACTATAACCCGGCTCTAAAACGGAAGATCTACTCATCCGACAGGACTCTCCGCAGCAAATGCCGCCGAACTGCGGAAGGGCCATCAACGGCAGAGGAAAAGTTACAAGGAAAATTTGAACGGCCAGCAACGAGGTCCAAGCAGGAACACGAAAGAAGTTTCCCGGTTCCGCCAAGACCAGCTGCCATCAAACGGCCAAGACCACAGGCAGAGGCGAAAAAGAAGGTATTCAAGGGTGACCGAACTGGAAAAAAAAGAAAGCTTCTAGAGGGAGGCCCTGAAGGGCGAGCCCGCACACGAAGGAGGATAAATCAAACAACAATCTACGCTACTTTCCAGGACTGGGCTCAGAAAAGAATGTCCGAATATCACAAAGATAAGTAAAATTTTATGTTACTTTGCAAACTCAAGTTAATCTTTCTTTCTTACTGCAAGTGGCAGATTTCAAGAAGTTTTACCTCATGCGAGGTCGACCTTTATCGCCAAAAGGGAGAGAAATGAGTTGTTACCGATTTTGGTATTATGTTTTTCAATTACTCGCGTGTAAAACTAAAGTTGATGTATAATAGCGATGTGTAAAGACTTAAATATTGTAAAAGTTATTGTATAAATTTTATTTAAAACATTCTGGCAAGAAAGAAGTTTTAGTCTGAAAGACTTTTTGAAATGTATTATTTCAATGTAGAAAGAATTGGCTTTTGCTTTGAAAAGAATAGAAGTTAACAATGTACTACTAATGTATGTTTTCAAATCTGTAAAATTAACGGCATGTTGATATGTTCTTATATACATGTGAACTGTTATTTTAAATGTTAAGAAATACCGTGATATGGTAAAAGTGAAAGTAATGTTAAAAATTTGTTATTCGTGTGACTGTAAAGATTAAATCATGGCGAATATGTGGTAACGGTTGAATGATGTAGTTAGGCTCTCTGACGCTACACTTTAGAGTTAGCCACTTTTAGAATAGTACCTCAGGGTTTAGAGTTGAAAGTAGGGTGTGTTAAGAGGTCTCGTTATGTTGAATTTTAACACGTTAGTGTTTTGATTGTAGGAGGAAGTGTGGCACACGTAGACAGAAACACATTCGTGTTTGGTGTTCTTTTACAACACATGTCAGAGAGCACGGGGAGAGATAATTAAAATAGTCATGAATGAAATAAGAATGTTAAGAGCACTATAATTGTATATGTTACTTGCCATGTCGTTGTGTAACATTTCATTAAACTAGTTTTCCTTCCAGATCTCTGAAAGGAACCAGAATTGAATAAAGCTCCTGTTTAGATGCAGTACAGATGAAAAAAAGATTGTTGTATATCCTGGGAGCTGCTATTGTAACAAATTTCTTTCTTTTAAATTTTCTAGTTTCTAGCTAAGTTATGGTTGTAAAAGGTTGGCCTCGCGTTAGATTCTAGAGCTAAAAGTTTTCAACAAGGTCGTTTTAGACCTCAGTTTCAAACTAATTAACTCTGGCGGGAAGTATGTAAGGATCTTAAGTTTTACTAACGTTTATTTTATTTTAAATCTTTACTATCACTTCTTATTTTCTACTTCCGGCCAGAATTATAAGCGTGAAGGTTTTTATGCAAAGTTTGTCTGGCGAACGCCAAGTATTTAAGTGTGGCCTTTTTGCCAAGCGAGAGAGAGGAAGCAGTAAGTCAACGCAGGCCGCTTACCTTAGAAGTTACGCAGTTGCTGTTCGCCTTCCAGGCCAGAGGTTTTAATCCTCTTGATAAAGTAAACGTATTGTAGTGTTCACAGTCTCTGTGCTACATACGCTTCCTGTTATTATAAGGCCAATCTTCCACGTGTATTATTCTAAAGTTAAATTAGAGTTTAGTTTTATTTTTTATACTTTTTTTACGTTAGACCCCGAGTGGAGGGTCAGTGTATTCCGAAGTACGGAAGTTATTGTATATAGAGAAAAATAAAGGGTTTTGTATACCCTTCGTCTGTATCCTGTCTACTTACCACAATTAGTGAACATAGCTTTAGTAAGCTCTCTGTTCCGAGTCAGGTCCTTGTATGTTCCCGAAGAAGGTTAGAAGGAACATTGAACCTGATATATTAATAATAATAATTTAGTAACATAAATTTATTCATAGTAAAATGTACTCGCGGGCCGTAAAAATAATTTGGCGGGCCGTCAGTTGAACAGCCCTGTGCTAAAGTAATGTAAGATGCAGTATAATGTAACGTCAGGTTTATACATTTTATATAGAGCATTATTCATATCATGTATAATATGTACTCAGTGTATGTTTCTATGTTTAAATATGTAAGGTAAATGTATAAAGTAATGAAAAGAATGGTAAAATATAGTGTATGGTATAACGTACAATGTAATTTGGTGAAATGTACAAAAATAAGGAATGATATATATAATGTGACGTAATATAAGGTACAGTATAGTGCAAAGTATGGCATAATGTACAATACACAATAATGTATATATCTATGCATGTTTATTTAGGTAATAAACAAGAATGTCTAGTAGGGCATCGTCATGTAAGTCCTGTGAAACAATAACAACACTGTCTGTCGTACCATGTTGACAAAGCCCTTGTATGGCCATATATTGATTGATATTGTTTCAATAAATGCTGGGCCCGGGCGATTGGATGAGGGTGAATTCCCGGGGGCATTTTGGTTTGTTCGACTGCCCACTGGATGGTCTAGGCGTCCTGTGCGAGGCTTTCTTGTGGCCACACCAACTGGCCAACTCTAGACAAGGGCGAACGTAGTGCTGTACTAATTAACCTAATGGTAAAGGAACAGTGCCCACGTCCTCCGTCGCTTGTCGCTTGCTTCTCGAAATCACTGGAAAGCAATGCGAGGGTGAAATTACGTTTACGACTAACATAGTGGTCAATTACACTTAATAAGTTAGAATACTTGTTACGATAATACAAGGGACTGGACCAAAATGTCGCCAAATTTGGTGACAAAATAAGTCGCCAAAACCGATGTCAGATTGGCGATATCTTGCCAAATTACCGAGATACCAATTTACTCAATGTTAACTGCACTTGCCCCTGTATTCTTACTTTTCCGGCATAGCTTTCTCTTAAGAATTTGTTTCGCGCTACATTACACAGAAAAGAACAACAATTTTACTTAGAATTCTACTAAAATTACCTATCTAAGTACAAAAATCGTAACAATGCGTCATACTTAATTATCTGAAATCAATTTTTGTCAATGCTGAAGAACTATTTTAAATACTTCTTCCTTTATGGAAGTGGAAAGTGGAGCAAATGGGAAGGAAAGATTTTTCCGATTTCAGGCGCATCAGAAATTACTTTAGAAAGATCTTTAGCCCAACTATTCACATAATTTGTTAATTACGTTTATGAGGTTTTTTTTTTTTTTTTTTTTAAGTTTACACTTTAAAAAGGCAAAAACATACAACTAACATATTTTTCAGTTAGTTTTACTTAATAAATGATAAATCACATACGTTTAAATACATGTACATATGTATCGCTCAATACTTACACTTATTTGCATCTTTCACTCTATTTTTCTTGTTAAAAATATATATCTTGTATGCTTTATTTAAAACTATTAAAACTGAAAAAAAGTATTAAACTTAATTATTTATGAAGAAATTCTGCAGCGAAATTAGTATTTTGTATGTATAAATGTCTGATTTTATATGTGATACGGAGCTATCACGATTTCTGGTTCATAATTTTGCATTTGTTTATGATAATTTCAAAATGACTCGTCAGTGTTACCATTACATAACAATCCTTATATTTTGTAATATGTGATTTTGAAGATATGTGATATAAAAACTCTTCGCTAACAGAGCATAAAATATATCATTTCCATCCGCATTTATGTACAGTTACTTTACAACCATTTAAAAAAAATCCATTTCTAATATCGAGAAGTAATTTTGTTTTCATTTTCCAGATAAAATTCTGGATATGACTTTTCATGTTAAGACTATGTCGTGATCTATGTCAACAGATGAGAAAAAGAAGAATCCAAGCGCTATTGCTTCATTTTTATTGATGAAATTTACGCCTCTGGCCCATCAGATTTATGGGCTGCCAGCAGTATCACCTTAACTCTTTGATATACAGTGACGTTTGGGATACGTTGTTTATTATCATTGTCAAAGCAGATTTTTTACGCGATCCAAACGTCACGAAATTCCTATAACTTTCATATATATATATATTAGTTACTATTGAAAAATGTAAACGAAATCTTCGATAGCAGTAAATTAGTCTAGCAGCAAATTTATTTGTTCGTATCTTTAAGCGCATCAGTTTTTGTTTTAATCTAATGACGAGAACTTGCTTATTCGGCAATGGCCGCTCCCAAGGCCAGAAGTGGTGGCCATTTTCTTGTGAAGCCACCTAACAGGCGGCCACTGTTGACGGGCAGTTACATCCATGCCTTCTCCGGGATTCGAACCCGGGCTTTGGTATCGCATTCGGCTCCCCTAACCACTACAGCGTCTGGGCAGCAGCACATCAAATTTGAATTTTATCGGAATGTCAAGAAGTTAAATTAACTAACAAATTTTCGTTTGTAAGATATACTTTAATCCATTTGTAAAATCACATACCTTCGAAAGAAATTTTAATGCTTTTCGTTTTTTCAAGCTCTAGAAAATCTAAAAATGTTTTCCATATACTTTAAAATTACTCTTAACGCTTCTTCTGTGAGATTTATTTTGGGAAAAATAAATCAGTTTTTAATGAAAATTATATGGAATAATTTTTAAATGTTAATATTTCAAGTAATTTTGTGGCATAAAATAACGTAGCATAAGGACAACAGTACTTAACGAGATGTCAAAAACTAAAAATAATAAAACAATATCGTTATTTCTGCGATACAGGAATGGCGTTAGTACCAGTGTTTAACAACTTGTTAAAATTTATTAAAATAATATTTTACCAGTTATGTCTACTTCCTGGATGTTCAAGAACAATTACCTTGTTATATCCAAAGCCAAATATTTAAGACAATCATACAATAACAGGCATAATCGATAACCATAATGTATCTGATACATAAAAATTTTGTGCCTGTTTATAAAACCAGCTTATACATAATCGTAAGTTTTCATTCATATGATTGTTTGCATTATTGCTTTAGAATAAAACCATTGCATTATTTCTTTAGAATAAATTACCAATTACTTGAATATTTCAAAATAAAGCATTGCATTATCTTGAAATAAAACAGTTGTAGCTTAATAAAAGGTTACCAAAGACATACCAACAAAAGTGATAAGCAAATTGCAAAAATAAGAACGCAATTAATGTTACTAAAAGAAATGGCTGTATCTGTTTTCAAAGTGCTAAACTGTTCCTTGTACAATTAACCTAATCATGTTTTTATTTTTTGTTTAGTTTATATTCAGGCATACTTGAAAGAACTTTAAATTATCTAATTCAAAATAGTAATCGATCATTCTGTTCACTGCTCTCAAAATGTGTGTCAAAAATTATTTTTGGTCCAGTTTGTCAGTCCCAGAAATATGTTAAAAACAACTTACCCTGTCCGCTCTTGATTTCCAGTGGAACAAAACCTAAGCAATCTATTATGGCCTTTCAACTTTATGACGATTTGAAACGTTATCCTGATCTGTGAGATACCAGCAGGTGTAATAAGATATGTCAGCCTTAAAACATACGTGCACTTCACACCCAGATTTCTGTCAAAGAGCTTCAAAATTCCCCAGACGAAGAAAACATAGCTTCTTCAGTCCACTTAAATTTCTTATCTTAAATGCATCGACAACAAAAGATTATTTTTAACCCCGCAAGAATTTGATATGCTAATTCACTAAGTAAAATCTTCCAGTTCATAAACCAATATTCTAAATGAATTAGCAAATCAAAATTATCACAAAATTCCCCACCAGAGATAGATTGTTATTTTTAAGAATCTGATAAAAGGGAAATTGTTATCATGCAAGTCTACAATTTATAAACCAATAAATAAATGGATTATCGAATGAAAATTATCGCGAAATTCTACACCGACATTAGTGAATTATAAAGAAGTTTTTCCTAAATCATGAGACAATAAGCCACATATATTTGATATACTGTACATTGTAGCATGATAATCGTTCCGTTTGCATTACATAATTATATCAGAATTAGTTATAATAAGCAATCAATAAATAATCCTTACTCTTTTCTTCAGGAACTCTCTCACATTCAGCTCAGGCGTTAGTGAAATTTATACACTCATATTTACGAACGTCCGGGGGGGGGCACTTACCCCTAGCAGTCTGGTAAAAAATATGTTGCATTTTTGCATGCATGTTGCATGTACGCATAATACATATATTTTCGTACTGATGGTAATATTTTTGTTACGAAATGTCCAGGCGCGGTAAGATAGCTTCTCCACAAAGCAGTTTTAGGGTTGCCATAAAATGGCAACGGATGACAGGGTTGCCATATTTGGCGACAAATCGTCCATTTGGCGAAAAAATTCGCCATATACCATGGACGGATGGAGAACCTTCTGGAACGAATTCTTACCGGTTTAGCCCAGAATGTTCTCGAACACAAGCCGAAAGCTATATAAACCCTGCTGGTACGCGGAGAGTAAGTGCGAGATAGCTAGTTTCGAGTTAGTCAGTCCGTGTGGAGTCCGTCGAGTTGACAGCCGGGCAGCGAGTGCCGAGTGGGTCGTCGAGTGCATCGAAAGAGTCGCTTAGTGTATCGCGTTTAGTGCATCGTCGAGAGAGAATGTTAAGCTCTGGGAACGACTGAACCGAAGAGTCGGGAGCTGTGCTCTGTGTGTCGTCGAGTACATCGAAAGAGTCGCTTAGTGTATCGCGTTTAGTGTATCGTCGAGAGAGAGTGTTAAGCTCTTGGAACGACTGAACCGAAGAGCTCTGTGTGTCGTCCAGTGCATCGCGAGTTGTAGTGTGGAGAAGCTCGAGAGTGCGTGGAGCTCCGAGTACGACCAAGCAGAGTCGGGAGCTGTACTCTGTTGCTTTGCAGTGATGCTGTCTCCACCGTTATAGCCTGATAACTTGAAGGCTGTGTCGCTGATTGTTCCAGCGAGTATATAGTAGATCTTCGACGACTGTAAAACGTGATTTTGGAGCTGTCCTGATTGGCTAAATAAAGTCTGTTTCGATACTTCATCAAATAGTGTTGTCATTATTCATTCCAAATCCGCACGAACCCCGTAACGAAAGTACCAAAGGAAGAAAATAACGTTACATTATGTTCTAGAATCTGCATTGTGAACTTTACCCAATTAAATAATTAATGTAATTATTTGTCTCCAACATTTGCTTCTTCCCCGAAATATTTTCTGCAGATGCCCATGTGTTATCTCTTCAAGTTAATGTTATAAAAAGAAAATGAATACAGTTTAAACAACTACGATACAACCTGGAAAAAAAATAACAATTTCGGAAATTTCGCATAATTGTCAAGTGCAGAAAGGGTTCTGTTGCATGATTTAAGACTACAAGTATTATTGTAGTCAGTTGCACATGTTGCAGAGTTAATCTTTGTTTATACTTTTCTAGATGTAAAATATAAAATTAAACGAATATTTTTCAATCTTATGAATATGCTATATCTTAATGCGTTTTCAGAATAATTTTTTCCTTTGGGTTCACACTTTTCAAATCATTTTTAAAATCTCGTACTCATGTGGAAGGGATTTCTTATTTTTTCTACAAACAAAACTAAAAACTTTTACTTAATATTTATTTATTTATTTTTGTTTTTGTTGTTGAAACAAAAAGTTGAAATCTTAGTTTGATAGGAAGTATACTTAATACCGTTTTTAAAACACATTTTATTTTTTAGGTATTTAAAAATGATATTTAGTAATTGAATTACGCAGTTCAAACTCATGAAGCTTGAGATTCATTTCGTCATGCAATTTAGACAAAAATTATTTACATTTATTTATTTATTTATTAAATAATTTATTACTCAAATTATCACAAATTATTTATATTTTCCCAGAATCGTTTTGAAATGCAAGGTCGATTTCTGTAGTTACACGTGTATTTCCTCACTAATTTTACAGTGTTTAAAACCGAGAGGGGAAAAGTATGAGAACCGAGAGGGAAAAAATATGAAGTGTTTACTGTTTCTGAAGAGACGGCTTAAATGATAAACATAATACATTGAAAAGGCTTTAAAAAAAGTAACCCCCTTTTACCAAATTACATTAATTTTACAATGTCGGTTTTTTCGGACTGCAAAAAAAATTCATTTTTAAACATGTCCATTCAAAATATCCTGGTTGTCAACAGTGTATTGATTGACTTATCATCCCATTTTCTTCATCAAGTTGAATGTATGCAGTACTTAACCCTTTCCAAGTTATATTGTTGCGTTTTTCCTTTTCTGACATCAGTTGTTACGTTATTTTCTTCCTTCACGTTCGTACGGGGTTCATAGATTTGGAGTGAATAACGACTACACTTAATGAAGTATCGAAACACACTTTATTTACCAGTATTGTCAGGACAGCTCCAAAACTCTTTTGCAGTCGTCGAAGATCTATCATAAACATGCTGGAACAATCAGCGACACAGCCTTCATACTGTCAGGCAATAACGGTGGAGACAGCTTCCTGCAAAGCACCCGACTCTGCTTTCCGGAGTACAGCTCTCGTCTCTGCTTGGTTGTTCTCGGAACTCCACGTACTCTCGAGACTCTCCACGCTACAACTCGCAATGCACTTGACAACACACAAGCACAGCTCCCGACTCTTCGGTTCAGTCGTTCTCGGAGCTCAATACGCTCTCTCGACGATGCACTAACCGCGATACACTAACTGACTTCTTCGGTGCACTCGACGACCCACGCGGCACTCGCTGCCCGGCTGTCAACTCGATCGACTCCGCAAGGATTGACTCGCTAGATGAGACACCAACTCCATACTGACTCTCTCGCACTCTATGCGAGGCACACACACTCGATACTATTCGATGAAGCACACACCGACTGACTGCGGACCAGCAAGGTTTATATAGCTTTCGGCCTGTGTTCGAGAACATTCTGGGCTAAAGCGGTAAGAATTCGTTCCAGAAGGTTCTCCAACCGTCCATGGTATATCGCCAATGATAGACGTACAATTTGGAGAGAAGAATAATACGAATACATTATCTTTCACTAAAACTTTAGGTGAAATATGCGCCGAACAGTTGTCAACAATGACTACTTTTGAGTCATCAGGTAAACCAACCGAATTCAAATGTCACCGAGCCTCGGGTATAAAATGATTTTAAAACCAATCATTCATCAACGCTTGTGTCATCCATGCTCTCTTTTATTTACGCGATATATAACGGGGAAAATCGTTACTCCTTTAAATGCTCGAGGTCATGCATGTTTTCCGATTACGAAAAGTTTGCACTCGTGCGTTCCTGCAGCATTTGCGCACTCAAAAATTGTTTGTCTCGCTTTAAGCCTTTTCTGTAGAGGCTGCCAAGGTATTTCGCGGTACATATTGCCAGAAAAGACTAGTTTCATCAGCGTTGTAAATTTGTTCTGTCGATAATTGTTCACTAGTAATGAGTTCAATGAATTCATCTGCAAATTGTTCAGCAGCTTCAGTATCAGCTGTAGCTTTTCCACCTGAAATTTTTGTTTTATACCATGCCGATTTTTAAATTTGGTTAACCAACCTGTCGAATAAGCTCACTCAGTGTTTAAGTTCATTTCTTCATGAAATATTTTGACTTGAGTCATTAGCATTGGACCCTCCACTCTCACCGTCAATGGCACGCCCTCGATGCGACGCTATCTTACCCATTCAATCATGTCATGATCGTCACGCCTAACGAACCCTTTTTGCAAGTGCGGTGTCGGAATCCACAAAAAATTCAAAAAGTTCCTTTTTCCTTTCGCTTATGTCATATACAGTTGACTTTCCAATGTCATACTCCTCGCATAATTTTGAGACGGATATACCTTTATCCATTTTTTGCAGCTATTCCACTTTTTGTTTGATGGACATCGAAACATGCTTTCGCTTTGTAGATCCTTTGGCAGCTCCAGAAATGGAAACTCTTTTTGACATAATCGAAAGTTCAAGGTTAATTTTTATAAAATTGCTATAACAGTCTGCAAAAAATAATAAGCCGGATCCAATTAGAAGATTAAGGAACAGCGCAATCTGCAACATTAACTGAAATGCCTTAGAATCAGTAAAGATAATTTTAGTTTAGCTTATCCGTCCGTTATACATTAAACGCCCATGCGTAAAGCATCCAAAAAAAAAAAAAAAGGTTGTGGCTTTGAGATCCGGATTATAGATCATTCCGGATAATGGACGTCCGGATTACGGACCTTGTACTGTACATGAAAATTAATTTATACTGAATTTTCAAAATTACTCTAAAATAATAATTTAAATGTGCAGAAAAATAATCTTTGGGATAAAACAGAAATAAAAGTTAAATAAAACTTTTACGAATAAATTTTATTTAGTAACTTAAAAACACTCACTACTTCTTCAAATATTCCTCTACTGAAGTGTGCAAATCCGCTTTTTGACAGAACGACATACCAAAAACTTTATATCATGTTTCTTACTAAAAAAATAATATATAGATGGATAAATACCACTTTCACCTTCAAAATCAATCCCTCTGTTTGCAATAACATCAAAAATAAAAATCAACTATCTTTGGCATCATTTCAACATTGATTTGTTTCTATCAGCTACCAGAATGCAAATGAAAAATGTTAGGATAGACCAGAGGTTATCAACCGGTGGTACACAAAGAAGCAAAGTATTTTTAATTATTAAGTTCAAAAATTAAAACCACATTATTTTTTTCTCTAACACTCGTAAATTTATGCGATCTGAGCTTTGTTCAAAAGTAGTGGTGGTAGTAATACTTTGTAGTGGTGGTACTAAAGGTTTTCAATTTTTGTTTAGATGGTATGCGTTAGTCAAAAGGTTGAGAACTGTTTCGATAGACAATATAGAAATGTGACAAATCATTGAAAAAAGATGCTTCATAATACGATGGAATCCTACCTGATAATTAAATAATGGTGAATAAATAGACCTTATGTGTTTTATGTATTCAGTTAAGCTTTTCCCATAGGCTTTAGGAACCAATTTTTTATGTATTATGTCAGCTATTTTTATAGGAAGTATTAGTCAGCTATTTTCATAGGAAGGAGCAGAAAAACAAATCAACAGGGTCTTGACCTTCCTACACCATACTAAAGGATAAATTTTAAATCTCCATAATTTACTGAAATTTCATTAGAAACATTTAAAGTAGTGAACATGTGGAATGCCCCCCCCGGGAAGATGTTAAGTAAGAAAATAAAAGTGTAGAGTGATTAGGTATTTGTCAGAACAGAAAGCAGGAAAAATTAGCAAAGCCCTTTCCAGTATTCTAACTTCAGACCTTTTGATGTTAGCCATACCTGCTTTCAATTACAACTCGATGGCATGCAACTAGAAAGGAGAAAAATACTTGTATTTTTCCCCACTTAAGGGGCAATTCAGATGGAACAAGACCCAGTTACTAAATTTACATGGTGATAAATTATCCTCCACCACATTTTAGGTATTTGAACTCCAAATCTCCCTACTACTAGCTCCAATTAAACCACGAAGATATGCAATGAGGAAAGAGAAAATTCCTCATACAAGAAACCACACTAAACTAATATTAACTACTGTTTTCCATACAAATCATTTCGCTACTTCAATGGGTATCACTGATGAAAATATTTGATTCATGTAGCATATAAAATAATTGTTTGATACAGAAATTTCCGTGGTTCTCCCCACTGCATTTTTGAAGTGATCTCAATCAGTTTATAGGTGGTTATCTTGGAGAGTATTAGTATAATTATCAGTAAAATATGTTTATTTATATGTTGAAAGAGTGCTAATCAGTTTTGGAGAGTAATCAGCTACAGGAGGAGATTGAAAAAGGGTTCACTATATCAATATTTCTTTGAACAGACGATTGCAGATTTGATATATTTTCCAAAAATGTGCAACGACTGGTGTAATATGTAAAATACATCACCAATAATGTGTTAAAAAGGAAATAAAATTTCTTAAATAATAAAAGTAATTGTATATATAATATAATTGAGAGAATTTGATTTGTTGTCTTCAGGCAGCATCAAATATCAAATCAATTCTCATTTTGTGATTTGATGCTAAACAAATATACAAAATAAACATATTACACAAACAACATTATTTTATACAGGAGTATTTAATGTAATTGCAGGAGAACAATTTCTTTTTGCTGGATCATTCGGCATTTCTTCTTAGTGAAAACAACTAAAATGATTAAAATGTATGTAAGTTATTAAAAAATCTCTAGACAACAATGCTCATCCACATATGGTGAAACGTGGAGCAGTAACTTGGAAATATATACATACAAAAACATAAATAATTTTATATTGACTGTGAAGCAATATTAAAATCCAACAAAAAATCCATCCATTCTGTTTAAGATGAAACAAAATTTAAATTTCATAAAGTGGAGGCATTGAGCCTATGTACATAATACCAAAAGCATGGATGGGCTTGGATTAGATAGAAGCTAAAGGACTAAAGGAATTCAAGTACCACAGATGCAATAAATCAGGACATGCACTAGTATTAGACTATCAAATTAAAACGACTTTGTGTAAGATATTGAACAGGAAAAAAATATATATATCTTATATCAGTATACTGAAAAAAAAAAAAAAAAGAAACCAAAATAATTCAACTGAAATGATGATTTAAATCTAAATGTACTACAGTACAAAGTCCGAAATCCGGACATCCATTATGCGAAATGATCTAAAATCCGGACCTTAAAGCCACAAACATTTTTTTTTTTTTTGGTCTGATTTACACATGCACATTTGATTTTTCCTTCCATTACAAAACGTGTGGAGATTTTCACTTAAAACTTCCGATTCTTAATTTCACTTAGACACTAAATAAAATACCTCGTTATGGAAAAACAATCATGCAAGCATAAATTTGAGAGATTAATAATTTGGCTGTATAGCTGAGTATCTGCCTGGCATACATCTCAAACGTTCCATTCCATTTACCGCTGTTCGCTGCACTTACCAAAACATTCCCCTATTTTATATCCCTGACACCGATGTGGCGAGTCATTATTTATTATACTTTGCTTTCATCACTGCATGTTTACCAATACATGACAACTTCAGTAACTCATGCAGTGATGTCTAAAGTTTTTTTATATTAGTAATTGAATATCAAGAGTATGGCAACCTTTTATGCTAACATTACGCTTGGCGATGATTATAGATTTTTAAATGCTCTAAGAAATGCTGAGCGAGGAAAAATTCAACAAAACTTTCTTTTCATATACTAAAAATAGATTTTGTTAATGAAACTAATAGGATTACAACTCAATTACATTTAGTGCTATTTTAATTAAGAATATCTTATATGTTATTCACCATAAAGCCAGAAGTGGTGGCAGACTATGTCGGCACTGGACGGTACAATTTAGGGAAGACGAAATTTTTGGAATTTGGGGAAGCACCGAGCGACAGATTTAAGGGATGAGAAGTTTTTTATGATTTAGGGAAAACACTCGGATGCAAAGTTTAGGTGCGGTGAAAATTTAGAACTTAGGAAGGTGCTTTGTAGAAGAATTTAGGACCCATAAAGCCTGCACCATGCAGTATTTAGCGCTGGCTCTAGATAAAGCATTAAGTATATGTGGGAGTTTATTTATTCAGGACTCAGTTTTAAGCATGTGCAAGAAATAAACGTAGGTATAGTAAATAACTAAACTTAACAATTCAGGCTTAATTCAGTACGCAATAGGAGCAAGACAAAATTTAGTGAAACAACTTGGCTTTCGTCGCCAATCTTGTGACACACAGCCAATAATGTATCACGTATGCTATTAAGCTAGGCTAAAATTATCTTTACTGATTCTAAGGCAATGTAGTGGACTACGCTGCTCCCTATCTTTTAGTTTGATCCAGCTTATTATTTTTTGCAGACTGTTATTATTACGGCAATTTTATAGAAACTAAGCTTGAACTTTCGATTATGTCGAAAAGTGTTTCCAATTCTGGAGCTACCAAAGGATCTACAAAGCAAAACCATGTTTCGATGTCCATTAAACAAAAAGTAAAACTGCTGCAAAAAATGGATAAAGGCCCATCCCTCTCAAAATTATGCAAGGTGTATGGCATTGGAAAGTTAACTGTATATGACATAAGAAAAAAGAAACAGGAACTTTTTGAATTTTTTTATGGAAACAACTTACAATGAAAGAAATGTTTAATAAAGTAAACAAATAAATATTAAGCTTTTTTTTTGTAAGTTTTGATACTCTTTAGATCATAATTGTTCTTTATTTCATAAATTAAGATTTCATATTTTTAATTGTATAATTTCTGCATGCCATCTTACCAGATTTAAATTGATGATCTAACATCTGGAAAAATCCCAAATCGCCGAAGTCCCGACAAGTCCAGATTTCGGACTTTGTACTGTATAAATTAAGTGATTCAAACTCTCACAAAATGTAAAGCCTGTTTAAACGTACCAATCTCTAGGTCATGGAAAGAGATGTGCCTTGAAGATGATGTTTCATATACAATAAGCATAAGTATAAATAAGAATAAAAATAAGTGAAAAGTTCTGTTGGTACTGAAATAAAATTTATAGCTATGGTTAACACCAAAATGTGTTTTATTTTCTTACACTGTAAAAAAAAAAAAGAATACATACACTGAATTAACACTGTCACTGTAAGAACAGCTTGAATAATTTTTACATCAAACTGAGACTTCTGCAATAAAAAAATCAGTCATCAAATTTCAGTCTCATTTTATAAACTACAAAATCTTAAAAATCACCACAGTGTGAACTTGAAGAAACACATTATATATCAAGACTTTAAGAAACATGTTTAAAAGTTTTAGATTCTGATTCTTTGCCTTAACACATTCACTGATAATATTCTACAGCCACAGAGAAAACAAATAAATATTGCAAGAAATCACATAATATAAAAATTACTGAAAATCTCCTTATAAATTCAATTCAAAACAGAAACAAATATGCAGTCATTAAAGAGACAAATACACAAAATAATAAATATTCAGAAACAAACACTTAAAAAATTCTACAACAATTTCTATATTTTATCTTCAACAATGTGCATGTTTCTAAAAGTAATGACTTCTTGCTATTCTAACCATGTACTTTCAGACTGTACAACAAATCAAACAATCAGTCACTAATTATTGGCATAAAAAACACAATTTTGCTACCCAAAATACATATATAATTTATTTTAATGACATCATTTTGTACAAATAAATCTGGACATGTAAGGGAATAAAAACTGCCAACTGCATATTAAGTTTACACCAAGAAATACAGCACAATTTAGAAGTATAAGATCAAGCTCAATATGAAATGGAGTGACAACATAGTTTTTTCCAGTCATGAGAACTGTTGCTGCTGCACATTTACTGCCTCGTACTGTAAAATACTTAGCTACTATTTTCTATAATGGTCGCAAAATCTTATGATCTGCAGGGCTCTGAAAACGGATAGCCAATTACTGGACAAATTACTCAACAAAATCTGGACATGTAAGGGAATAAAAACTGTCAACTGTATATTAAGTTTACACCAAGAAATACAGCACAATTTAGAAGTATAAGATCAAGCTCAATATGAAATGGAGTGACAACATAGTTTTTTCCAGTCATGAGGTCTGTTACTGCTGTACATTTACTGCCTCGTTCTGTAAAATACTTTGCTATTATTTTCTATAATGGTCACAAAATCTTATGATATGCAGGGCTCTGAAAATGGATAACCAATTACTATACAAAACCAGATAACAAATGTTACATAAGTACAGCATTTTATGGATAATCCTAAGCGATGCTACTACTCAAAAGTCAAACAGAAGAAAATCAGAGCACACTGGATAAAGCATACCAAAATCTTAAGTTTCCATCTATAATCACAATCAGCAGCTAAAAGCGGACAAGACATTCAGATGCTCAGCACAAACAGGCAGGTCAATATAAATATGAAGAGACAAAAGGACATATCAGTAAAGATCAGTAAAAATTGTACATGCCACTGCTCATACACTTAGTCTCATTTGAGAATATTTGCAATAAGTTATTCACAGCAACCAGATAGAAAGAATTCATGAAAGACCAGCACCAAAAGTAAGTTATAATAGCATATTGGCAGAAGAATGTAATAATTGGTAAATATGCTATTTAAAAATACATCAGTAAATGTTTAATACTTAGGGAACAGTTCTCGAAAGTTATCAACATATCACATGCAATTTCTAAAAGATTTATTTGCTAGATTCTCCACAAATATTCTAAATTATACGTACAGAAATAACTTATTATGTCAAATGAAAAATATGCATGGAAGAAAAAGTCAAATGATTTTTACAAGAAATGATTTTTAAGGAAAACTCATAATTTCATACATGTGGAAAGCAAACTGAAAACATTTGCACACCCACAGCATGTTCTGTTGCTAAGAATCAAACCTACCAATGCTCAGTGGTTTTACCCACTAAGTGGATTAAAATTTTGCCCAGAACAAACAAATTTAGTATTTTCTAAAGATTAATAATTAAAGAACAGCTACAGTAAACCTAACAGATCAGCCAACATAAACTACATTAGAAATGAAATTTAATGAAATGAGGCTGGGGAAAAAATAGCAGAGCATTCAAACAACTTAACTTGAATGTGGGCATCATCAACTTGTCCCAGCCACAAAATAATACATGATGTATGTAGCTATGCATATACATTTTAAAAAAGTATCTGGTCAATGGAAAAACCGGCAAACATAATATACGGTACAGTTAAAAAAAGTTCGACAAGGAGAAAAATGTCAAGACATTACTCAAGAAAGAATGTAAAGCTCTCAAATCTAAGTAAATAATATAATAACTAAGTAAAAGAAGACATTTCACATATCAATTTTGAAGCCAATTTAGCTCTGATTTATACTAGCAGGTTTATACCTAACAGATCATAGCAAATCCAAAATTTTATAAAAATTTAAATCATAGCAAAAACACTAAAACTAAAAAACATTAGTTCCAGAAAAACAAAGGTAAAACTGCTTCAAAGTTCTTCACTCTGATTTCATTACCTTGCCAACATAATAAAAATAGATATTTGATAACACAACACAACTAACTAAATAAATAAATAATGAAGATAAACATAAACTATAAAAATAAAAACTATGGAGTAGCAGCAATTTTTTAATTGTCACTTACAACTAAAAAAAGTGGGAGGAAGTTAAAAAAAAACCTCTCAACCTACATCACCAGTCAAGCGGCCAAGACTTTTTTTTATCTGTATGTTAAAAAGAACACACAGATAAAAAATATCACAGAGAAATACCCCTAAAGAATTTACAAAATTTAGTTTTAAAAAGCACCCATTTCTTAACAGATGCAAGTAATTAAATATATGATAACATTCTGACTCCGTAGAAAATATAAAGAATTCATATTGTGATAATTATTTACAGAACAATACATGACATTCTTATGAACGAGGACTTCCTGTTGAACTGAGTTAATATTTCAGAAATAAAAATGTTTCCAAAAAAATAAATTATAAGCAACATGAAATTCTGTGATTTATGATGAAATGCACTTTTAAAATACATTATCAAGGGACCGAAAAGTAATGTCGCTTTCTTACATTAAATTCAAACGAATACATTTTTAACAAGCTTTTATTTTTAATCAATAATATAATCACCCTCGTTATCAACAACCTTTTGCCATCTAATGTGCAGATTTTCAATCCCGGACCAATAAAAATCAATTGGTTTTTGAGTAAAATATCTCGAGAGGACATTTTGGACATCATCCAAATTTTCAAATTTTTTGCCACAAAGAAAATGTTGTAGGGATCCGGAATTTGCCACTAAGAAATTGTTGTAGGGAAAATGGAAATTCAATGCTGCGATATCGGCCGAGTATGGTGGGTGAGTATGGCAGTACCTCCCACCCCAATTCATTAATTTTTTTCAGTGTTCGCCTTGCATTGTCGTGTTGCAGAATGGCGCCTTTTCTGTTGACAATTGATATTTTTCAATTAAAGATTGGTTCACTCCATCCAATTGTTCACAATAAAGGTCTGCATTAACAGTTTGTCCAGGTTTCAGCAATTCAAAATGAACAATTCCGCGAATTCTCCATCAAACACCCAGAAGCGCCTTTTCGGGATGTAAACACTTTGTAACCCCTATTAAAACTGCCTTTTGAGTTTTGGATTATCATATAGGACTTATTTTTTTTTTTTGTCTCCACTAATCAAACGATCAAAAAACGGTTCTGTACGGTGCCGTTGAAGCAATATGTTGCATGTGATTGATAGGTTGGTTTTGTTCTTTTCGGACAGATTATAGGGGACTCAAACATTTGCTTTGCTTATTTTTTCATTCTGCTTTAAATGTTCTTGGATGGCCGACCAAGGTTGGTTAAGAGTGTTTGACATGGATTTGCTTCCACTTCTGCCCTTAGCATGTTGTTGTTGACATGGGCAGAAATGACATTACTTTCCGGTCCCATTATTATTTCTTACAGATTTCACATAAAAAATAAAGCAATTTTATTCTGAAATACATGCATTTTGTATAAATACTGTGAAATTCAGGTCAAATTTAGTTTTTTTAAATGTAAAAACAAAATAAGATGTAATTTTTAAAAACATAAAAACAGGATAATGCAATGTAAATTACAATGAAAAGTTGGTTAATTAAAAGAGGATAAGCAGGGAGGATTTTCTCAAAATTCTGTACAGAAGTTTACACAAAGCAATTTCAACATTAACAGAATATTATGTAATATAAAATCTCAAAATGTATAAATTTCCATATAGAGGGAATTATGATTAATAAAACTTTCATTACGCTTTAATATATTAAATATAAAAAATTCCATACATTTATGTGATACATTTTTTCAGATAAACATAATATTTACATGTAAATAGCCAGGGGCATAGCTAGAGTTTCCAGTGCCAGGGGACAACTGAACAATTTGCACCCCTTTCTGTGTGCCAAAAATGGAAAACATTTCATTAAAAAATTTCATAGCATCAATTTGGCGCTGCTTGTATGCTGCACCTAGGGACAAATGTAACCCCCTGCCCCCCAGCTATGCCACTGGAAATAGCTACAAATTTAATGAAGATAGTTTAACTGAATATGGGGCTATACATTGCTAAAACCAGTAATTTTTGTCCTGTAGATTTCGCCTAAGTTTATCAAAACTGTCAACAACTAGGCAGTACAAGCCACCTATCTCAGCAAATTCCTCATCAAATATCTCTGCAAATACTGAATGTAAAGGTACAAAGCTTTCTCTTTTTAATTATGGTACAATAAAGATTTCACAAACTGAGATTTTCCATCTACAGGGATTACTATATTCACATTTTGTCTTTACAGAACTCTCCCACCTGAAAACCGAAATCGTTTTCATAAAGTGTTTTACCTTTATTTCGAGAAACTTCTTGTAATTAAAGGTACATATCTAAGATAAATATTTAAAATGAAAGCTGAAGCTACTCTTTTTTAAAAAAACCTATAATCCTTTTTTAAAAAAGAATGAGACTCAAAACATAATTAAACATTAGGATGCTCCATGTGATTTTATTACAACTGCATAATTATTCAGCTGTTATGAAAAGCTACAAATGCTCTTTAGTTTGTAATTACGTAAAATGTTTAAATGCATAACATATAATCATTTTTACTAATTACATTTGCTGACTTAAACTTGATCCCAATTCTCTGTTTCAGCCTAACTTTGAACGTGTTTCCCTAAGTTTTAAAAAAGAAATTACATAATAAAAACTTAATTGAATATATCCTCTTCTACAAATGTTTTAGGTTACATGCATTATGCAAAACCATTTCATTCCTTCAATAGTATACTACTATCTTGCTTTTCAACTTGAAGGTGCACATTAATCCACTTGCTATGCAGAATATAAATTAAAAAGTAATGAATCACAATGAGCCCCTTAAAGAAACTTAATATGCTACAAAATATACAGATAATGCCAACCACATTATAAATCAAAATAAAATAATCTGATACTCCTGGTAACTTCCCTGAAATATGATGATAGAACTGGCTTTCTGCTTTCAGTTGAAAAATTATCATGGCTGTAAAACAACACAGCTGATAACATGTGTTATTCTAAATATATACTCTTAATGAAAATACTCTACAGAGCAAGTGAAATTTAAATACTTTATTTTTAAAATAATGAGTAATTACATACGAAAACAAAAAATTTTTCAAACTAATTTTTCTGTAACTTAAGTAAAATACTATTCAAATTTTGAATATGCTTTTGTACACTTCAAAAGTGAAAAAAAAATCCCTAACAAGTACACTACTCAGTATCTTAAATTTTACAGAAGTCTTCTCATTAAATATTCAATTATAGTTGTAGGTAAAGGTAGGAGTTTTACATTTTTAATGGTATCATCATTAAAATGTCTTTGAACTGCTTCACGGCAAAGGTGCTTGAGACTTTCTGGCCGAGATGAAGAGTACCATGAGTAAAATTCTTCATCCATGTGAAACATTTCAGATAAAATACTGTGTTTATAAAGCCATGTCGCTAAATTCAAAGGGTCACATCCAGACATTATCAACACCTGAAAAAAAAAAATAAATAACAGCTTAAAATGCACACTGGATATTATAATCAGTGAAGCTTAACACATGCATGCCCCCAAGAGTGAATTTTACAAAACTTTGCGAGATTAAATATACAATAAGATGATGACAAAATAATTTTGAGCTTATTAAGTTATATAGAAACCTTATACACATGAAATAGACATATAGAAACCTTTACACATTTCAGACAATATGATTTGCCATAGCTTCAATACATTTCTTTTTCATTAATGCACAATTTTACTGAAGGAAAACAATTTCTTATTTTATTTAAGGAAAGTAATTCTAGAACCCATATTAAGTTGATAAACTGCATAAAAAATTTAAGATACTTCATTGGTATGGGGTTGATATTATACTGTAAAATAAAGGGAAATTAATTTATATAATACACAGCTTTGGAAAAAGATACCTGAAATATTAATAGCAGATCTCTCAAAAACAGAAGATTAATAAAAATGTCCATCACATAAAGCCAACCAACTATAATCATAAGCCCTCACTGATAAGGTAGTTAAAAGATATTGGTGGCACTAAAACCCATTTTCCCTTTCAAAAAGGAGCTTTACATGGAAGAAATTCCAAGGAACTTGTAACATAGCCAGGAAATCAGACAAAAGCCATCCAAATGTAATAATTAATACCTTTTCAAAACTGTGAAATGGAATTAAATACATTGTGCTATAATAGGAAGATGACAGAAGGACAGCTTGCTGTTGAGCACACTGCTGCCTAGCCTACGAAATAATACAGCAGCCTCATGTTTTTACAATCATGCAGTTTATGAATTAAACATTTTTACACAATAATGTGCTTACCCCCCCCCATTTAAGAACACTTGATTTTCAGAAAAAAAGTTTTGTGACCTGACAAGTGTATAGAATAAAGAATCTACAGTATAAGGCCCATATCGTTCATGCATTTGTTTCATACGAACAACTGTTTCTGGGAATTTTTCTGCCTGGTTTACTACTGAAAGAAAGTTTGATTTGGTTTGGTTTATTTAATTATGGCAAAGCACACAAGGGCTATCTGCCTAAAGGGAAAGATGCCTTTGTGGAGGACTTTCTAAGGGAAACTGGCTCATATACACATTACACATGGGAAAAACCACCTACTGAAAGAAAGACGTGCAATATTTTCCTTCTTTTTGAAAAAAATTCCAAGTTGCTCGTTTTCAACCAATCAGCTATCAGCTTTGAATGTTATCAGCTTGTTTGTAATGGAGAACAAGTTTCCCATTTACATCTTAACTCCAAAATGGTATGTGATTATTGGCTGTTGTGACAAAGCAGAAAATTGTTCCAAACAGTTGTTCTTCTGAAACAAACAGATGTGTGATAGCAGCCTACGGAAACTATGCATAAACTATGTATAGACAGAGGTGGCTTAATACATGCCCAGGCAATAATTGCTGTGTATCACACATATCTTTTTCCCTTAAAGAGTCTGTCTTAACCCTTTTGAGATGGCACGCCTATAAAACATTTCCTTGGGATAGACGGGAGTTGAAAGGAATCATCATGCAGGATGGACATTTTGCATCACTAAGCTTAACTTTAGGGGGGAAAAAATACATCCTAATGTCATAATTTTGGTACCATTTTAGATTATTATTTAAGCTATCACATATAATAAAATTAGTGTTTAATAATCTTTTACCTTAGCCTAATATGAAAATATACATAAAAATTTGTTTACGTTGAGAAATAACTTTTAGGAGCATTATTCAAATTATTCCAAAGTTTTAATTCATAAAATAAATTAATAAACTTTTAAATTAATCAAAAAATATAAGAAAGCCTATTTACAAGAAGTAACAAAATCTTTCACATGAACTCGAAGGCAGACACACAGTGAGCTCAGTCCCTGACAAAATGTCCATTTAAGAAATATTAGAAACATTGCTCTCCAGCTCTTTACAAAATAAATCATTTGTGTCATTTATCGGACACTAACTGGCTCATTTTACCATGGGAGTATAATCCTTCATCTGATAAATAATGCTTACTCACCATAATAAAGTGAAGTAAAGGCTTTACAAAACAAAAAGGGAAGCATGCAAAATATAAATGATACAAGCAATGCAAATTGAACAGAACCTCGCATAGTAACCCTAAATACCCTATATAGTAGCAAAAAAAAAAGAAAAAAAAAAAAAAAAAAGAAAAGAATTAAAAAAGGATTCAAAGGGCTATCAGAAACATGAATGTTAATATCATTTGGCGAGTTAAAGATCTGAGCTCTGTTTGTTTACATTACACTTTTCCTCTTCTCCTGCAATAGCTCACAACATTATGCAGAATGTTACCAAATTGAGAGTCAGGACCTTAAAACCATATTTCAGTTAAATTATGGACACAGGATGCCGGTCTTTAAGATGTTCCAGGACACTGGTACAAATGTGTGATAGCTGGGTGTGAGCAAGAAAATGCCAGTGTGCTGGCCAGGAAATGAGTGTTTCTTGCTGGCACTTATGTGTGACAGTCGGCATAAAAGGGTTAAAAGAGGCAATATATATTAAACCTGACCAAAATAATGAGTTTTTTTCGTGTTCTCTGATGACTGAAGACACAGAATACAAATTCATTCTTAACATTTTTACCTGAAGATACTAAGAACAAGCTGTCATCTTTCCAAATACCCACACAAGATGAAGCAGGCATCGCAGAACTGAGTGGTATTATGTTATTGGTTATAGTGTTCACAAGCAATTTGCTACTGCATAACCTCAGTGGTGGAAATACAACTGTACAATTTCACAAGCTTTCCAGGAAGCCATTACACCCCAGCTCATCTCAGTGGAAGGCAACTCTGGGAAATAGAGAACTCAACTAATCGAGGATTTCTTGGACAAAAATGAAATTTTCATGGAGTAACCACAAAGGTTTCCAACTCTCTACCATGTCTCAACCTGAATTTGCTTACATTTAGAAGTACACTGTGAAAAAAAAGGGGGAGACAGTTCTATATCTCCCGTTCTATTGGGCCAATTGACGAAATTTTTGCGTTTTTTATGTCTCGAAAGCGTGACTTAGGATATGTATTAGATTTATATATAGCATCATTGTTAAAATACAGGTATTTTGATACAATATCGGACTTTTTCTGAAATAACATATCAATTTTTTTCATTATTTCAATTCTATGACTCAAACTACACCAAACTACCACGTTTTGTAAAAATCGCACGAGTAGCTTTTAAAAAAATTAGCTATCAAAATTTAGTTCCTCAAAGTTAATTGAATTTGGTATAAATATATTAATCTCTCTTTTTTTATTAAGCTTTTCTGATTCTTCCTTTCACATTTCGAAATTCAGGTTTTCCAAATAAAATTCACCCATTTTTTGATTTATTTTTAAAATCAGTATTTTTAAATAATTTTTACAAATTTTTCAAAAAAAAAAATTTGAATTATAATTTATAAAATTTTTACCATTATCTTAAAGCAGATGTATTTCTAAGCATACCTGCAAAAAATGACAATTTTTTATTCAAAATTTTCGAAGATGTACATGAATTTATATATTGGCGCATTTTGAAATTTAGCATATTTGTTGAAAGCGATAAAACATCAGATGTGGTTTAAACACTTTGCTAAAATTATTTGGAAGTAGAAACGAGACTTTTTCCCCACTCATACACAATATAAAAAGGCAGGAACGAGGTGTCTTTTTTCAAGCTCTGGCATAATGAAAGGGAAAGGAAAATTGGTTGCCATATATTAAGAAGTTCGCCAATTGAATTATTCTTGGCCAAACTGAAAAATTTGGCCAAAATAAATTTTTAAATTTCTCCATAAATTTCGCACCAAATTTTACAACATTTAATATCTAGGCATAATTTGAGTTGTAGAATCGAAATATGGGGGAAAAACTAGTATGTTATTTCAGAAAAAGTCCGATTTTTGTGCCAAAATAATTATGTTAGAACAATGCTATATATAAATCAAGTATATATCCTACATCACGCTTTCAAGACATGAAAAACGCAATTTGAGTTTCATCAATCGGCCCAGTAGAAGGGAGATATAGAACTGTCCCACTTTTCTCTCTCCCTCTTTTTTTTTTTTTTTTTTTTTTTTCCTTTTTTCTTTTTTCGTAGTGTGCATAGTAAAATTCTCTGGAGTACCAGTGAAAACTTAGAAGTCCTAAGTTGAGATCTATTATATCACTATGATGGCAACACTGCTATTAAATAACTTCTGAAAAGTGAATGACAAAATTAATTACCATATTTGCTGTCGTATAAGAGGCACCCTCTTTTTTTCTGCCCATTTTTGAAGGATAAAACTTTTATTACTGATCATTATAATGAATTTATAGTATTTTAAATATAAAGTAATACAGTCAAAAGTCGTTAATTCGGACACCCATAATCCGGAATGATCTATAATCCGTACCTCAAAGCTTAAAACTTTCTGCACATGCGTCTCGTTGACGCATGCACGTAAGGCCTTTACGGCTAAGAATATGCTTGTGCGCGTGCGCAAAATACGTTTACGAGTGCGTGTTTAATGTATAACAGACGGTATAAGCTAAGCAAAAATTATTTAATTATCTATTTCTGTTAATGTTGCAGATTGCGTTGTTCCTTAATCTTCGAATTGGATCCGGCCTATTATTTTTTGCAGACTGTTAGAGCAATTTTATAAAAGTAAGCTTGAACTTTCGATTATGTCAAATAGAATTTCTGATATATATTTATTAATATGTAAATTATCTACAAAGCGAAATCATGTTTCGAAGTTCATTAAACAAAAAGTGGAATTGCTACAAAAAATGGATAAAGGCATATCCTTTGTTTATCTAAACTTTGTTTATCTTTAACGCCGCGGCGCCGCGCAATGAATTGGAAGTTGATCTGTCAGCACTATCCTTATCTTCAGGGCAGATGTTTTTATTTTATTTGGCTTATAATTCCTTATTAAATGTAGTATTTCATCTCGATGTACTCCATCTTTGATATGATTTAAATCAAATTCCTCGTCATTATAATTCGCTTCCGATAGCGAAGAAAGTAACAGAGGTTATTGAAAACGAAAAAATTAGTCGGTATTCTCAACACAGCAATTATAGGACTTATATTTCATATTTTTAATTTTATAATTTCTGCATGCCATCTTACCAGATTTAAATTGATGATCTATAATCCGGAAAAATCGATAATCCAGAATCGCCGAAGTCCCGACGAGTCCGGATTAACGACTTTTGACTGTACAAAGTAATACTTTCTGCAAATAACCCGATCTATCTGGGAAACAACACATTTTAATCTCCTTCATCAGAACACACTCATTCATTTCCAGAGCTAAATGAAGAGTCACTTGAAACCTCTTCTAAATCAGCATCTGAGTTCTCATACAACAAATTGTCCTCTATACCATCCAGTGCATTACTAATGCCACACTTCTTAAACGATTTAACCACTGTCTCTGTTTTCACAGTTTCCCCTGTAGCTTTGACCCATTCACAAACAACACATTGATGTATAAGACGCACCCCGTTTTTCAGACGAATTTTCAAACAAAAAAAGGTGCATCTCATACATCGGTAAAAATACAGTAAATTTAATTATGAATGTAGTTGTTTTTTTATGATTTTAAATTAAATACCGCTTATAAGAACTTTGAAAATGTTATTCATCCTATTTATTATAAGCAGTTGCTATTTTTAGGATAGAAAGGTAAAATAGCCAAATTAAAATAAGGAACAAGTTAATGATGCTGGCATTTATATAATGCTTTAGATAATAGTAATTTCAAATTTTGGAATCTAGAATTTATAATTAGCCAGTGAGGATTAAAACTAAATCCCTCTAAATGGGGATTTCATCTTGGGCAAGTTGCATTTCTTTTCTGCTTTCCTATCTCTTTAAACAACTCTTGCTACTTTACTTATCTCAATCTCAAAAGGTGTAATGGTTGTGCTTGATGCAGTTTATTAAAATTCATGCATCAAAAAAAAGGTTTGCCCATAAGCTTGGTTTGGTTTATTTAATTATGGCAAAAATGCAAGAGCTATCTGCCTAAGGAGAGGGATACCTTTGTGAAGGACTTTCTAAGGGGAAGTAACTTGTATACATGTTATACATGGGAAAAACTAATCCAGCCAGCCTGTTTGCCCAGAATCAAACCCAGATTGTAACTACCAATGCTCAGCGACTTGGCCACTGGTGGGCTTGCCCATAAGAATACAAAAACATTAGAAACTTACTTTACCATTACTTTATGCATTTATCATTACTTAAACCATTACTTTATGCATCTATGTCTTCATCATTCAGACTACTTTATGTAAATATAACATACACACATACATTGTGTCCACAGAATTCCTTACTCATCCTTTATTTTCACAACAGTTGTTCATACACATTACAAAAAATGTTTAAAATAATGCAAATATTTATGTTCTAGCAATTTTCATTTTAAGCAGTGTTTTTAAAAATTACAAAATCTATCTTTTAATACATTTCTCTGATCCCTATACTTATGCTTATGAAAATGCTAAATTTGTTACTAAAAAAATGATACAAATGTGTGACACTCATACAATGAAAATTGATCAAGGTATTTCATTTTAATGCTGGAAATCACAGTCAGGAACTGTACACAAACTGAAAAGCAAAATATTTGCATTTGTACATAACTAAATATCAGTTTAGAAAATTATTTCTGACGTTAGTAGATAATGTAAAGTGCATTTCTATGCTGACTACTGTGAAAAGTACTTACTTATATAACGTTTGAAAAGACATCTAGTTCACAGAATCTTATAAAATTTGTGCTCTAGAAAACATTGAAAGCTTCAGTATTGGAACACAGTCAACTTGTAACATGATTTGCTTAAATTTAAAACATTTCTAGTCTGATGAAATTTTCTATATGCTTTTTAAAAAATTATGATTCCAATGTAACAAAACTGCATGAAAATAGTAATAACATACTTTTAGCATTTAAAAACTTATAAATTAAATAGCATAAATTCTTTCATCTCACCAACTGTACATTTTTATAATTAAAAAAGTTACACACAAATAATTCACAAATGAATATCAATGATTGGCAATTAAAAAAAATCACCCTCAACTCATTTTTTTTATTAACTGACACCTGCAGGCAAATTAAAAATGATATATTTTGACCAATTTTTGTTATATAGGAGTCAATTTTTTTATATTTTTTATTATAAAATTTCCCTAAATATAGAGATTGGATGCATAAAATGTTAAGATTTTTTTTATTTTGGCGAAAACTGAAATTTCTTATTTGAAAGTGTCAAAACAAATATTTGCATCATTGAAAACATTTTTGTAATTTTATGTCTAAAACCCATGATTTTGAAACTCAGAGCCAGGACATGGGACACCAAAGTATTTTTTGAATAACTACAAGCAAAATTTCTAGAAGCTGTGGCTCAGACTATGGTGAGAACAGACTGCAGTGCCCCTAGAGATAAATTTTGCAAGTCAGCAATTTTATTATAAAAAGCATGAGATATAGTGAAAAATGTCACTATAACATAATACACATCATCATTGGTTTAGTATGAAATAATGCTTGTATAGAAATAACTTTAGCAGAAGCCTTCAAATACGTATCTTTCAGTATTAAATCAATTAAAAATGCATCAAAGACATAAAATTATAAAATTGATGCTAATTTAACTAATAAAACTAATAAGTGTACGGTTCCGAGTGTTACAGAAAAAAAAAAAAAAAAAACATACAGCTGTATGAGATGACAAAGAATGAATAAAACATTATGAAAAAGAATAATGCAAAAATTTGTTCTAGAATTAAGAAAGTAATAATACTTAAGCATACTTATAGCATTCACCATTGGAGGCAAGATACATCTGCATTCACACTATAACTTCTTATTGGATGTTTTGCAGCATTTCAAGAATTGTGTTAGAGGATACCAGTTCATAAATCATTAAGACTGCAGAGTGACAAGTTGCACACTTACTTGTTCTTTCACATTATCTCCACAACTTTTTTCTAATCCTGTGTCCAAAACTGTTCGGCAATAAGTTTCCAGTTGATGCAGTTACATTACTTCATTAAACTAATTACATTATTAAACATTTTGGAACTGTGACTTGAAAGCCTTTTTTTTTTTTTTTCCTGCGACCTATTGACTACACAATACTTTGTTGGCATGACATATCAGATCCATGACATTTGGCTCCAATACTTTTTAATGTGGCACTTTAGCCACAACATTTCGAATGACTATCACGTTACATGCATATTTCCAGTAACTGTGGAACTCTAGTCAAGAAAAAGGTACTAAATCTGGAGAAAATATACTAAACTTGTATTTGCTTTTGTTTCACTCAGATTGAAACATTCAACAATAATACTACCTCGTTTTAATGATATTAATCTCTTATTGGTATCACTATCTTTGATTTTCTAATTACATACAGACCTATCAAGAATTTTACAAGTAATCCAGATACTTCATTCATATTTGATTAAATTAATAAATTCATTCCATAATGATTAATTCATATCGATTCATTTAATAATGCTAACTGCATACATTCTTATATGTAAGAAATACTTATTCCTCATTTTTGACAGATTTTCATAAGTTCTCACTTTTAGAAAATAGTTTCAATTTTTCTTTTGTCAAAAGGATTTCATTTTGAAGGACACGTGGAAACTGAAATCTTATCATATTCATTCATTGTCATTACTGGAAATATTCTTTCAGTTGCTTATGATGAGGAATGTATACATAAAAATGCAAAAATGAATTTTGCAAAGTGATACACATTTTCTAAAAAAAAAAAAAAAAAAAAAAAAAAAAAGCTGTGGCCTGGAGGATAAAAATATCCTTAAAAAATAAAACCATTAAAAGAAAAGAATAAAAGTATATTTAGATAAAATTAAAAATAAATTTAATATCCATTAACATAAATATTAAAATATAACTGCTCGCTTAAGTACAAATGCATCATGTTTTAAGTACAAGTACCTCATGCACATCTATTCAGCATTTAATTGGTCAAGGCTGGTTCTCAACCATTTTTGCCCCATGCGCTCCTTTCATGATTGCTAGATATATATTCCCCTCTTCCCTTTCAAAACTCGAAAAATGTGCACATATTTATTTAAATTTATAATATTTTTTAATGTTTTATAAATTAAACCCAAAAAAAAAAAAGGCATGGAAAAAATTGAAAAATACCAAAACTTAAACAAAAGAAGTTTTTATATTCCTAAACTAAATACTTAACAGGTAAATAAAAGGCTGACCTCACTCCCCTCTGAAACTATGTGGGAGTGGGAAATGTCCCCCTGTTTGAGAACTCCTGCTGTAAGGCTCATGAGCTGCAGCAGTGTGAAATAATATTATGTGATGCTGCCAAAGATGAAAACATGGAAAATTCAAAGTTGTTTGTGAATAGCATTCACAAGTTATTCCATACTCGATTTTGCTCATAACTATCAAAGTTGCAATATGCAGATGCAGGCTTTTAGAGTTGTCTGGATAACTATTCTTTCTTTATTGATTCTAACAGCAACTTAACTTTCTGTTTAACAATATGTCAAAAGGAAGTGGGCTTTTCATACTGATGAATCATTCAGAATAAAATTCACAGGAAACACACAATCAGATACTGTTATCAATAATTCTGTCTGGGCATCCATACTTATTATGAGTAGCAAGGGGCCTAGGATAGCAACTTTTATGATGATCATATGACAGAAGGAGGTGCCTAAGTACACTAATAAATTAATAATGCAATTTAAATTCATTAAAACATAGCTACTGAATCATAAAGCATCAGTGCGAGATGGCTAGGTACTCTTCTGTTATCAGGACTGGATTCAGAAATGTATGTATGCATGTATGGATGGAAGGATGTGTTCATGTATGCATGTATATAAGGATGTTGCACGCATATGTATGTGTACATATGTAGGTGCATGTCTGTATATATACACACACACATATACATATATGCATACATACACATGCACATGCACACATACCTACATTTCTGAATCCAGTACCGATAACAGAAGAGTACCAATGGCTGAAAGTGTCTAGACTCCTTTGTTCGCAACTGCTGTGACATGCACCTCTAATTCCTAGACATCATCAGCAATGTTTACTCTGTTGTTGCTGCTATGTAACCCCGGACTAACAACTGAGAGCAGCTGCTCTCTCCAGTCTTATATAGTTTTCACTCGACCACTGAGGAATCTCTAGTAAATTCCATTTTTCAAAATTACTGGAAGGCATATAAAGTTAAATTACATCTAAAGTTTCCATTGCATATAGTGATCAATTACATTTATTCAGTTACAATACCCATTACAGTTATACAGGGACCAGACCCAAATGTCGCCAAGCTTGACAACTTCTGGGGACTAAAAATTGTCGCCAAAACCATCGCCAGCTTGGTGATATTTCCCAATTTAGCTAGATAGCTATTTACTCAATGTTAAACAGACTTGGCCCTGTATTTGTACTTTTCTGGCACTTCTTCAGATTTTCATATGACATCACACAAAAAAAAATACAACCATTTCACTAAAATTATTCATTTATGTATAAACTTCTTAACAATGCTAAATACAGACAGCATATGGTAAAACTAAATAAATGTAAAAGTACTTTTTAAATCCTACATGACTACGAAAAGCAATCTACGTAGGGTGTCCCCATAGTTCTAGGAACTGAACTCAGTTCTAGAATTTTTATGCTATGCTATCAGCCAGACATAAGTCTTGATATGTTTATATAGCTATCCCATGTAATACTGTTTAGTTCAATTCAGTTGTCTGACAGATAGAAGCACATTTTTGTAGCACTGTTTTTGCGGCCACAGAAGACATGAGGAGCAATCATTTTGTTTTTGTGGAAAGAGGGTGTGAAAACTTAACTGATCAACATCTGCAAAGAGTATTCTATGCCCACATTTGTTTCCACATTTGGAAAAAAAACTATATGGGGTGTTTGATTTGAGAGAACACAGAAAATGCCTGTTGAGAACAACTTAAAAAAAAAAAACTCATTCCTTGTTGGGATAAGTATATGTAATTAAATAGGAATAAAATTAAAAAACTGAATTGTATTATTTATGAAAACTGATGAACTAAAAAAAAATATACCTAAATATACCTAGAACTTTGGAAACATCTCTCATATATCTACGTACCTTGATAGCAGGCAGACGCTGTTGAAATAATTCCTGCTCCCGATCAATTCCAGAAACTTGCCTTATACAGCAATACATTGGAAATCCCATTTTTAAATCGGCTTGATTCATAGACGAATTTCCCTGTAGAACACAAATTTTTATTTAAATATATACCACATAAAGATAAGCTAAATGCACAAATGTTCCAATAAAAATAACTGTGCATCATACAGTTTAGAAAGGGGAAAAAAAACATTATCTACATATTCATAAATTATTTATCCAGAACCTTCCAAGCATTTTCTGACACTGGAATCAACAACTTACACCAATAATCAGAAACACATTATTATCATGACACACTGTAAGCTGAGTCTTAGAATTGTCTCAAATTTTTGTAGTGAAATGAATTTCACTTCCTGATGATGACAATTGATTTCAATATTATAGTAGCCTGAAAAATGCTCCTAAGAATCAACCAACTATGTTTCTTCAATTATCCATTAAATAAACTAATCATTTAACAATTTAAATAATTTTCTATTATGCAAACAGGAAATCTTTTTTCAATTATGCATTAATTAAATTAATTCAAACTTCTAATATTATTTGCAAATACAAAAAAAGCATTAAATTAATTCTGCAACATTCAGTCTTCATGACAAAAAGAATCAAATTACGGTACTTACACATATTAATGGCACCGCACTATTAATGCAACCGCAGCAGAAGTTGCGCTGATGTACCAATAAAGAGCAAGCCTGTTGTTTGCATGCAGTTAATCTTTTGGATTCCTTTTTACCTTGTTGTTTGCTGATTTTTGATGACATTTTTTAGTGCTATGAAAATGCATCTTTGGGATTTGCCAAACACAGAAGAAGGTGCAATTTTAATTTTCAGGAGCAAAATATTTTACCAAAAAAAACGAAATATACCAATTTGCATCATATGAAACTTTATTTTGGTAAACGTACGTTTTGGAAATGTAATTTAAGACAGTGTGATCAGCAAGTGGGACTTAGAAAAGACAACTAGTTTGAAGGAAGCAGAATTCCATTTTGTTCAGCTTTGAGATCCATATGCTGCTGGTGCAAGAAGTAGACATCAATTAAATTTTGTGAAAAGAAACTTGATTTATCGGATAAAACTGTTATAGATTGGAACAATTACATGTGTGAATTATGTGTCTTGGATATGGAGAATAAACCAAACAAGAAGGTAGGTGGATCAGATTGCATTGTGGAAATTAATGAAAGTTTGTTTACTAAGCGTAAAAATAATTGTGGTTGAGTATTACCTGAACAGTGGATATTTGGTGGTATATATAGAGAAACAAAAGATTCATTTTTGTCACTGTTCCTAATAGACTGCTGAATAGAAGCACTGCTGATGGTAGCACAATTCATTCTGACAGTTGGAAAGGTTATCAAACAAAGAGAATAGAAAAAGAAGGATTCCTACATGCTAAAGTTAATCATAAATACAATTTTACTGATCCTGATACAGGAGTTATACACAAACAGTTGAGAGAATGTGGAGCAATGCTAAATGGAAGAACAAGAGACATAGGGGGACAGTGAGACGTCATTTAGAATCTTATTTAGCAGAATGGCGACAGCATAAGGTCAAAGAAAATAGACTGTTTTGAATCTATGTTAAACTCTATATCGGCCCATTTTCCACTGAAATCCGGTTGACTACTTTGATTTTAAATAAAATGGTTTGATTTTTGAAAGTGTTTTGATTTTAAATAAAGTGTTTTAATTTATGACTTGTTGCAGAAATTTTAGGTGTAGATTGGCAGCACTTAAAAACCGCCAAATCTGCAGCAGCAGTGGCATTAATACGTAAGTACCCAAATTACTTATAAACCTAGTTTTAAACTTTTTGCTCTCGATGCCAGAAGAATGAAGTGCCCTGTAGTGCTGTACATCCCCGTGTGTCTGAGTGCATTTTAGAATTAAGCCAAACATGCAAAAATAATTCTTATAAAAACCTGTTTTTTATTAGAATATTTGGATTTTTTCCGAGATTATTTAAATTATTTTTGTAACATAAACAGAAAATCGTGATATTTACAAAAAAATATAATTAAGTTAATTATAATGATTATTAAATCATTTTCATACAATAACAAGCTGAAAATTTTAAGAATTTAAATATCAGTGTATATTATATCCTAGTGCCATATATATAGACACAAAATTTTATACCCCTTGCAGCACATGAAATACTTTTAATCTCTGAGTGTGCATTGCGTGTTGTGCATGTTACATTCACAGAATAAAAAAATAACATAATAATTACAAGAAGATTAACACTCAAACATTTGATTTACTTAAATTTTATGGCATTCTGACATCATTTTTGCACATTTAAAAACTGAAATAAAATGTTCTATATTATCATATCGAATATCATACCGGTGGGCCGTCGATTACACTTCACTCCTGTATCACATTTTATATAGTGGACCCACAGAAGGAAGCTGAAATGTTAACATACATAACACTGAGAGCAAAGAGGTTAACACATTGACTGTTTGTTGTAGGGATGATTGGTGGCCAGCCCTCAACTTATTTACACCCCCATGGGGGGCTAATGGCGACATGACCAAAAGTTAAAAAATATTTAATTAGAGTAAATATTGATACTGATAAATTTTTAAATAATAACATTGTTTCTATAATGCTTTGAAGAATAATAAATTGCAAAAATATGAATAATAAATCGCAGAAATGGTCTATAGTGGCTCAGGGGTCACCAGTGACCCAACCACAAAAAATGCACTAAACATGATTATATAACTCATCTTATCTTGCAAATAATATTTTAACACAATATGCATCACATAATAAAAAATTCATGTTGCTGCCATGGGCAAACCACATAATATATGCTTGGCAGTTCAACATGTTAATCAGGGAACACAGATTTTCTTTATCGTACAATATCACCTAGTCCTTGAATTATTCTAATTGCATCATTCTCAACAAGCACACACCAATCCAGAAGCACAACAATTAAGACACAAGTACAAAAATTGCAATTTGAGATATAATAATGACTGCAACAAACAGAAATGTGGATATAAACATGCATGTCATATAATTAAGTCAGACAATTTTTTTTCTTAACAAAATAGGGTAGATTAGAATGACAGCATTCTTTGAGATCCCTAAGTTACTCCTTACCCATGTTTTCTAAGTAACATCTCTACATGAAAATTAAATATGTTTTGCATTTACAGTAAACAAAAGGTAAGAACTATACTCCAAATACGAAGTTATTTTTACTAACTAGAAACTTTAACCAGGTGCATGCATTTTAGTATGGTTCATTAGCACATAATAAATAAACAGTGCAATATTTTGCCTTAATTTAGCGATTAAATATGTTCAAAAAATTTTTTAAAAATAGCATAAAAACTTTAGGAATGTTTTATTAAAAAAATTCTTTTCTTATAGAAAGCATTTAAACAAAATACCAATTAAACCTCAAATTAAAAGAAATATGCAAACATTTTCATAGCACAAAACATATATAACAACAATATGCACTAAAAATGCATTAAAAATAGCAGTTAATAAAAATTTGGAAAAACGTTGATCAATTTTATAATTAATATAGCATCCTGTTACATACAACAAATTGTACAAATAAATAAATAATAAGTAAACTGTCAAATAGTACACAAGATATCAATATCAAAAACTACAAAATGATAGATGCCAAATGGTAACAGTGCCTTTCAACTATACCAGGGGAGGTTAAACTTCATCTAAGTACATGTCACACAATATAATTCAGAATTATTCAAAAGCCACACCTAGATTTTCCAAAAACAGTAACTAAATATTTATATGACCTTAGAAACAGAAACACATTTTAATTAAATTAACAAAGATTTCTCATTTTCAAATTAATGAATTATTTATGATAGAACCGTCACTGCATAATGTTGCAGTAATAGAATTTGCTTCTGTTTGTTACTCTTGTTTATAAAACAAAATTAAACAAAGTAAAGAGACTTCTAAAAATGTGTGGCCTGTAGTTAAATTCAAACTAAAAATCTTAAACCTATTGCTCAAACAACCTCATCTAACCTGCTTTTCTCACTTATTTTTTACATATGTGCAGTTTTTTCCATGCAAATATTCATTTACGGACTGCTATAATTATGCAGAATTTGGGCAAAAGACCAAAGGTTCATTTATAAGAATTCAATTAATCTGTATCTTTAAATGTCCACAGTGCACAAATCATGGAAAAAAATCTAATGTACCTGCATATTCATATCGCGCACTCATTTGGGGGGGGTATTTAATGTTTTGTAATATCTGCTAATTTGGTCTGTTGTTATCGATGTGATAATTATTTCTTTTTATAACTAGCATTAAGTGCAAAGGCAAGTAACAAAATTCAGGGAACTAGATACTATTATTCAAACAGTCTTTTAAAATAGTAAGCACTATACTTCCATAAAACTCCATTAAAAAAAAATGCAAATACAATAGCAAAGTACTGCATGCAGCTGAAATGACAGAAATAAAATAAATAATGAACAGCAAAGCTAAGACATTACACACGACTGACCCCCCCCCAAAAAAAAAACTATCAAAACGAAATAATTTTAAATTATGGAAAAACACAGAAAGCCTCATCAACTTACTTTAGCTGATGGAAGATACTGCTCAAACAATTCTTGTTCTCGGTCAAATACGTTAATTGACCGAATACAGCAATACAAAGGAGTTTTTCTTTTCAAATCAATATAATCTATAGAAGAGTTTGCCTAAGGAATATAAACAAGCACTTAGAATATCATAACATATAAATAAAAACATTTAAATATATTTATTGCTTCAATAACATTCCTCCTGGAGGGAAGAAAAGGAATTAAACTATCATATTCACAGTTATTTTATCAATAACTGCATTTTTGGAAACTCTGGAATATACTACTTTCCTTGTATGTGCTTTCACTTCTGATCATAACAGATTTTACTATTTCATTAACTTTTAAGCATTAACACATTTCTTGCCTTATGTTTAATTTAATTACTAAAGGTAGCTAATGCCTTTTTTTGCACCCAGATATCAAAATACGTTTAACAAAGAAACCCCAGATATGAAAAATACATTTAACAAAACCACCTCCAGTCTTCCTGGTTTAATATATATATATACACTGTTTTACAAAAAAACTGAAGCACCATGAAGGATGTGGTTGCTTTTTGATGAAATTGAATATGTGTACAGCTCATACACAGACAATAAAATGATTAAAAAATCAAGGTCATAGTACCTGTTCATGGCTCACAATCACCCATTCAGTGTTCAAATTAGTAGTTGGTCGGCAATGCATGCTTGATTTCGTCGAGGCAAGGAGTGGTCGAGGTTCCTAATGTCATCCTGTCACATATTCTGTCGGGCATTCATCAGTTGTCATTCCAGATCTGCGATATTTTGTGGTGCCCGAATCTGGCGGCCTACCATGTCCCAGACATGCTCTATTGGTGAAAGGTCTGTGACCCCACTGGCCAAGGAAGAGTATCAACCACACGGAGACAGTCTAGAGATATGCGAGCGGTATGTGACTTGGCATTATCTTGTTGGAAAATGGCCCCAGGATGATGTGCCATGAAATGTAATGCAACCGGCCGCAGGATGGTATCAACATATTGTTCAGCTGTTAAAGATGTAGGGAGGATGACTAAAGATGACCTACTGTCATAAGAAGTGCCCCACACCATCACAGCAGGGGTTACGGCTATATGTCTTTGTAAAACAAAGGCTGATTGGGACCGCTGACCCCATCCTCTCCAAACATGAACACAGTGGTCATCTGCTTCAAGAGTAAAGCGGGATTCATCGCTGAACACTATATGATGCCAGTCTGATGGCAGCCATGATATCGGCTGCAACACCACTCCACCGATGTGGGGTCAAAGGCAAACGTTTTAAAGGCCTCTGTGAGCGTAACCCCACCTCAGACAAGTAGCCTGAGGTGGTGGACGGTACCACGGGAGGTATAGATGTGGCTGTAGTGCATTGAATAATCAACAATGATACCATTGGGGCCATCCTATCTTGCCTCGCATTTGTGCTTCTTGGCCTTCCAGAGCCTTGATTTCATCAGCAATTTCTTTTTAGCAACCACTGCTGCCAACATCTTTGCACAGCAGTGTCTGTACGCTTCAGGTGGTCTATTGCTCGGTATGACAACCCAGCTTCATGCAACTGTACAATGTGACCACGTTCAAAGCCATTTAGTTGTCTGTAAAGTCTTCGGTATTGTCATAATGGCATCTTTAGTTGCTTCTTTCCAGAATTACATTGGGAGCAACAAAAAAGATAAATTTTCTGCCTCTGCTACTGGTTTTATACTTTGCGAATTGAGCAATAGAAATGTGCGCTATGATCACAATTCCTGTTCATTTGCCTTGAAACACTGATCATTTGCATGTTCGATCAACCAAATTTCATCACAATTGCAGAAGTCCTTCTTGGTACTTCGATTTTTTTGCAAAAAAGTGTATATTAAAGTACTGTTAGTTTTTCATGTTGATTTAATAAAATTTGTTTTTTCTCTTCTCTTCATTCAAATCATGTAATTTCCGAATTACCATAATTACCTCATTCACTTCTTGCCAGTAAAATTCATTTTTGCAAATATCAAAATTGAATTATAATCAGCAATCTTCATATCATTTTTTAATTTTAATAAAAAAATATTCTACTACACACTAGAAATTTCATAATTAAATACATCGACTGAAAAAAACAGAAAAATGCAGTGGAATTGAGCTCATAATCTTACAAATAATTTCATCAGTACAAAGTCTTTAATCCGGACGTCCATAATCCGGAATGATCTACAATCCGGACCTCAACACTACAAACTTTCTGCGCATGCATAGTGTTTATGCATGTGCATAATACCTTTACCAGTGTGCATAATACGTTTATGCATGCGCGTTTAATGTATAACGAATGGTATAAGCTAGGCTAAAATTATCTAATTATCTATTTCAGTTAATGTTGCAGATTGCATTGTTCCTTAATCTTCTAATTGGATCCGGCTTATTATTTTTTGCAGACTGTTAGAGCAATTTTATAAAAAGTAAGCTTGAAACTTTTGATTACGTCAAAAAGAGTTTCCGATTCTGGAGCTGACAAAGGATCTACAAAGCGAAAGCATGTTCTGATGTACCGCTTCCGAGAGTGAAAAAAGTGACAGAGAGATTATAGAAAACGAAGAAATTTTGATTGACAAGTTAGTCGGTATTTTTGACACAGCAATTACAGGACTTAGTGGAACTGAACAAGAAATTATGTCTGTTTATAGAATTAAAGAGAAAGTATTAGCACAAAAAATGAAGCAACTTAAACAACTTACATTGAAAGAAATGTTTAATAAAGTAAACAAATTATTAAGCCTTTTTTTTTTTTTTTTTTTTTTTTGTAAATTTTGATACCCTTTAGATCATAATTGCTCGTTATTTCATAAATTACGGTTTCATATTTTTAATTTTATAATTTCCGCATGCCACCTACCAGATTTAAATTGATGCTCTATAATCTGGAAAAAACCTTAATCCGGAATCACCGAAGTCCGGATTAGGGTCCGGGTACTGACGAGTCCGGATTAAAGACTGTACTGTATTAAAATACTTAAATTCCAAATTATAAAATTATACTTCACAACAAAGAATTTACAAAAAAATTACCTTCAAAATAAAGTGCTGGCAAATAAAACTGCCATGCCATGAAAGACAAGTGATGACAAAACCTTATTTATTCTACAAATACCACTAATAAAAGGCTGAAGGTGACTGAAATTTCAGATTGCTTTGGTGTATGCTGACTGGAGATATCAATACCACATGCAGGCACCAAGGTTTAAAAAAACTGCCACACAACTGGTCATGGAATAAAGCAAATTCCAGAGGTATTCGAGTTCTGGAACTTGCTCAAGAGCTCGAGGTATTCATTTTGGGATATACATGAATTCTGGCAAAGGCTAAAGTCATAAGGCTCCAATTTAGCACTACAGATTAGCACTACAGATGCTAGAAGTTGCTGCACTCTATGCAACCATGGACCAGAAATGTTCATTTAGTGAAAGAATTGATGAATTCCTCTGCCAAGGTAGAAGTTAACATGCTGTCAGTAAAGTATTAGTTGCTATGTGTAATATACAGTCACCCTTTTACAGATACTTTATACATACCATGCAGCCAGAATAATCATAACTGTTCCACTATGCTGTTCCACTACCTGTACCTAGGCAATCTCGATTATGGGGATAAAAAATCATGAGCTTAGTGGTTTCAGAACACTGAAGGAAGATAGTTTCATTCAGTTGGACAAGGGGGATTGGTAAATATTACTGCCCTGTGTTACTCCGTCAAGCGGTTGGGCTGCCGGACAGGAAAGTGGCCCTTCAGTGAGGAGAGAGGTAAGAACTCTCTTGGTCTCCACTTGGTGTGGTTGGCCCACAGGCATAAGTGTCCGAGCCCATGTACTACTAGTGGGAGCATTTAAAACAACCAGTCAGATCTCCAGGTGTCCACGTTCCCTGCCACGGTGAAACATGAGAACTGGGAGTGGTGACCCCACGGGCCCAGCATGTAGTCGAGGGTTGTAGAGATTTTCAAAGTTTGCCACCTCAGATTTGGAGCCCCGGAGTGGTAGGATAAGTGAACGTTTTCCTCTTGATGAACGATTTGACTAGCAACCCTCCCCTTGTATATAGGGTTTCTCAGCTGGGTCAAGTTCATGCAGTGTCTAATGATGGAGCACATAAACAAGTACTATTATTATTATTATTATTATTATTATACCAGCATCCAATACTGCAATTCCAGATATCTGACTAGTATGACAATGACTAATACAACATTCCAAAAACTGATTTGAACAGTGCAAAAGATGATGCAAAAGTGAAAAATTTCTGAATTCTGAGCCTTTATACATCATTCAATGTATCATCACAGCCACTGGTGTCTGTGCTATCTGTTAAAGATATGTAAAGCAAAGGTCATCTCACAAACAGCCCATAATTCTGCAAACAGTGTTGCACTATACAAATAGCTCCATCATTTTCAAAAAAACTCATATAAGTTCATTTTTTTTAAATTTAATAGCAAACTTCATTTGATATTAAGAGTTTGCTTTCTGTTATTCTGAAGTTAGCCACTTTTCTGTTTCTACTGTGTTGTTTCCAAATAATCGCTTTCCTGCATGTTATCAAGTTAGTATATGACTTCCTAACTGGGAAGCATGACTTTCATAAAGGGGTGTAACAGTTTGCAATGAGATTTGTGCATATTTCCAGTTTACCGCTGGCCTCTGCACCCTTCAACAGAACATCACCCACACAATAAAAACAGCTGCCACTAGTTTGCACAATGACATGATCCTGCCCATCAAAGAAGAATCCAATGTACTAATATTCAAAATTGAAAGCAAGACACTACCATCATCAGCTTACATAACATCACAATGACAAGATGGATCCACAATTTCATATAGTCCCTTTTTATATAAGTACAGTACAAAGTGTGTAATCCGGACATCCATTATCCAGAATGATCTATAATCCAGACCTCAAAGCCACAAACTTACGCATGCGCGTTCAAAGCGTGCATGCGCGTAAAGCATTTACCCAAGCATTACCATGCGCACTTCCGATAGTGAAGAAAGTGACAGAGAGGTTATTGAAAACAAAAAAACTTCAATTGACAAGTTAGTCGGTATTCTTAACACAGCAATTACAGGACTTGAACAGTGGAACTTTGTAACTGAACAAGAAATTATGTCTATAGAATTAAAGAGAAAGCATCAGCACAAAAATCGAAGCAACTTAAACAACTTGCATTGAAAGAAATGTTTAATAAAGTAAACAGATAAATATTAAACTCTTCTTTTTGTAAATTTTTATACCCTTTAGATCACAATTGCTCTTTATTTCATAAATTACAATTTCATATTTTTAATTGCATAATTTCTGCCTACCATCTTACCAGATTTAAATTGATGATCTATAATCCGGAAAAACCCCTAATCAGGAATCGCCGAATTCCCGACGAGTCCGGATTATGGACTTTGTACTGTACATTAGATTTATCTGCTTATCCTACAAAAAATGATTAACTATGACTAGGCCTGTACACCATGACCTATAGAGGATGCCGTCTAGCCAAGTTATATATCATGGTATCACCATACACATAATCCTTGTCTATCAAACTTACATTGAAAGCATAACTGTTAACACTCATAACTATTGCTTTCTACATTTACTATTCAACTGCAGATATTTCAAAGGCATATGAAACAGCAATAACCTTTAAGTAAAATTATGTCTGATGTTCCACTACTTCAGCTTATAATTTGATCATAGAATCATTGTAATTCATAAATATTAATCCAACAGCCATTTAATAATCTCCATCTATCACTATAACATTAAAACTCTCTATGGAAGTGGTTCTAATCTTTTACTATAAATGGTGCCACCGAACTAATTGGTAAATACTCACAGGAATTAGTGACAAAATAGCTTATTTTACTATTCATAATGCATAACAGTAACAGATATAAAACAAAAATATTTGCTTTTCTTTTGAAATACAACTAATTAAATACAATATTCTATGAAATATGAATGTATACCAGTAACAAACTATTGGGTCATTTATAAAGTTCCGCAATTTTTCAAATTTAAGCATCTTTTCTTTTGATTATTTTGTACTGCTAATAAAGCAGATGAATGTTTCTTGAATGTTTAAATATGACCTTGATGAATATATGAATGACCTTGATGCTTAAATATGGCCTTTCCAAACAATTGGGTCATCCAAAAAGTTCTGCATTTTTTCAAATTTAAGTGCATTGCATTTTCTCCTAATTACTTTGCACTCCTGATAAAGCAGATGACCTTGAATTAAGCAGATGTTTAAATATGGTCTTTCCTCCTCAGAGTGCATAATTCCAGCATATTTTGTAGCATAATTTTTGTTTGAACAAAGTGCTAACAAAGAAGAACCTAAAAGTTCATATTTAACATATTACATTCTCTTATTTTAAAAATGAAAAATGTTAGTCAAACTGCTTGTAAAATTTGTCCTATAAGTCAAAATGCAGTTCCTGATAATGTAGTTTTCAGAAATTTCAGACCTAAAAATGCTTATTTTTTTTACTTTACTTTTAATGGATCCTTGGATCCACTAAAAGAAGCCATTGCTTAAAATCCACATAATGCAATTCAGAAACTATCAAACTGACTGAATATTTCATAAAGTAGAGTATGTGACCCTTTGATGGAGATTGGGCACTTTTAAAAATTAACTGGCAAATGTTTAACCTGATAAAATACACACTAGGTCAACAAGTCATAAACATGTTTAAATATGACAGCTTTCATAGATGACCCGTCGGCTTCATCAGCTGAAGCTGGAATGGATGGTTTCATCACATTTATCGTATTTTATTAGTTTCTGCAGGTTCACTGTACTCAGAATTGCAGTCTAGATGTGCAGATAGATTGGTGATTTCAATTGCTTCTCCAATTTTATGGTTTTTTCTACACCTAGGGTTTGCAATAATTTTGGACTTGTCCTATTCAGTTACTGATTGTGGATGCTTAACAAAGTATTTAACTAAGGATGTGCTGTTCTCATTGATGAACTGGTTGGCAGAAAGCTTAGAGATATCTTTTTAAGTTTGACACTTCTTATGAATAGTTTTCTGGATGTTCAGCCGACAGATTGAGTTACTTTGCTTGTATCTTGCTGTGAATCAGGACAGTGTACACAATTGAAGTACCTATTGTGGCAACATCTGATTTATCAAACATGCAACAGATGTGTGGGATAAAAAATACCATGGAAAAATTCCAATAAATTATTATTATTTGACACTTGCAATGGGAACAATTTCACTTTTTCAGAAATGACAGAAGGAGTTTGTTTATTGATTTTCTTGGAGAGTTTTTACACAAAATGAGGAAGACATTTATTGTTTTCAGCAATTCATAACATGTAATCACACTCGCGTGCAAAATTAACATAATTTGAATATTATATCAAATTTCTGAAAAACTAATGGACAAATTTTATTGAAATTTGGTATAACAGAGACATATACCATTCAAAAGTCATCTTATGTATACATGATTATTAGTAAAGCTCACAGTGCAGGGATGTCCCAAATCCATGTTGTGATACCAACTAAAAGCGAGTCTAATATGGGGTATGGTAGCCTCTCACAGCCAGACCATTCGTGCAGTGTGATGGCATACTGGAAAGGAGGCAGTTGAGTAGCCTCTGCGGCAGTCAATCCCACTCCTGAAGCAAGGCAATTTTTAACAATGGGATGGTTCTCAAAGCGGGATGGTGAGGTGAACTTGCCTTCCCAAGAGCATCCAAGACATGCTCTGTAGGGTTAAGGTCAAGAGATCTGGCTGGCCAATCCATGTGTTAAATATCCTTACTTTTCAGGTAATGTCAAACAGCTGAGCTCTATGAGGATGAGCGTTGTCGTCCATGAACAGGACCAATTGCACGTATTTATGGACATTTTTACATTTGTGACTACTCGTTTTACCTTATAAAATTTATCCATCTCTTGTGAAAAGCACAGCAAATAAAGGAGTACAAGCACACAAATCAGCGAAAACCTTTTGTGGGCTTTTATCTCTTCCATAACCACGGCTCCGCAGGCAATTATGGATACAGGCATACACTTACGGATTTTATGATTAATGCTCTCATAATTCTTTGGTAGCATAATTAGTACCTTTGGTTCAATGCTTTTCATAAACACAGACATAATTTGCAATTCCCTTAATTTTTGCACAAGTATGCGCTGAGTTTAGTATAACTTTGCTGTGAAACAGAAATTCTTGACACTTTTTACAAATAAAAGGCAGCTGCTTTGTGTGGATGAAAAGAAAACCCGTCAAATGGGATTATAGCTGGATTGCCAACTGGTTTGTCATAGATTGTTAGAGAATTCCTGTTCTTGAAATTAAAAGATCAAGAAACTGTATACTATTATCGACTTCTGTACTGATCATATGCTGCAAGTTGGGGAAATTTTCTGAAATAAAGAGTAATGAAGCTTTAAGTTCATCTTTAGGAAGTTTCCAGAGCACAAATATATCATCTACATAACTCTTCCAAAAAACACTTTTGGGAGGGAACTTAGAGGTAACAAAATTTTCTACATGCTGCATATAGATTTCAGACAAGATAGGAGAAACTGATGCTCTAATAAAGAAAATCTTGCTATTTGTAAGTTTCTCTATTGATTCTATATACTGTAGAGCATGAAAAGCTTCATAAATGCTTGTTATAAATTTTAACATAATTCTTAGTTTTTAATCAAAGTTTTTACCAAAATCATTTCAGATTTAAATTAAAGGAACGGAGAGAAACAAGGATTTGACATTGACAGTTTAAAAATATTTTTTTTTCCTCAATCAGTTCATCAATGAAAATAGCATACCTTCAGTCAAATACTTCGCCAAACATCCACAGTCAATAACAGAACGGGACAAAACCAAAATCATTACTAAACTCTGGCATATAAAATGTTTCAAAATTACAGAAGTGACTGAAATCACATCTATGCTATGTTCCAATGGAGATCTTTTCAAGCTTCCACACAACTGGACCACAATTCTGAGTACAGCAAACCTGCGAAAGCCAATGAAAGATGATGAATGTGATGAAACCATTCATTCCAGCTTCAACTGACGAAGTAGATGGATTGTCTGCAAAAATTTCTTACTTTTACTTTATTTCTGTTTAAGCAGGGTTTTGGCATGTAAAATTGGAGTATTTTACCTTTTTTACCTTTCTTTCTTCCCCCTTTTTTTTATGATTTATCATGTAAGCTGCTATGATGTGTGGGTATCTCATCCCATACTTTAGCTGAACAGAATATGCTTGCTCAAGCTTCATCATGTAATTCTTAGGTGAAAAGAAATAAAGAAGCACCCTTTTTTAATTGGCTCTATCAAAAACGACTTGAGGTAAACCAAAATAGCTCTTTTTAGTAACACTGAGAGAGGGGCTGCATCCCCAAAAAGTAATGCTTTACATATGGTAGGACTAAAAAGAAATTGTACAATATGGACAATAAATTCAGAAATATACTGTTCTCAAATGGCAGTTTTAAAAGAGAAATCAAAGTCCTAGAACTGGCCAATCATCAAAGTGTCTTTCTTCATGACAATGCTCGGTGCCACATTTCAATATATGTCACACAAAGACTTGTTGAGCATTGTAGTGATTCAATGAAATTTTGTCTTTTGCTTCTTTATTTGTACTTATCATAAAAAGACAAAAGAACTTTCCAGTTGATTCAATATTACATAAACAAGAAGAATGAAATCCCTTCATAATTTACTTTGGAATTTAAAAAGAGTAATTTCATAATAATCTTAAGGATTCAAAGCAATCTTTTGCGTCTGAAGTTGACCTACTAGAGTTTTGATATATTGTTTGAGAATATATGAATCATGGAAAACTCTTTTAACGATGTCAAGCTGGTCATGAAATTTTGAAAGAACATGGCATGGAAAAAGTTGACATGTTAAATAAGTAGAGAAATGCAATACTTTTAATCATCAGTACTTTTAATCATGTCTACACATTAAGCTTCCTAACTACAGATATTGTTTTATTGGGCTTTATCATATTTTTCTATGCATACATCCTGCCTTTGAATCTTACTTCTTTGAATGAGACACTTCTGAAAAGCAAAGCCTACATTAATTGTATTAATTTGAAAAAGAGTCATCCTCCAAGCTCAGATATTCATCTCCAGCACATTGTTGAAATAGGCATGCATATCAGGATATAGATATACACATTGAATCAATTTCTCATTAGTAAACAGGACATAAGCAGACAAATCATAGAAGTGAATAACATTATTTTTAATACCATGTGATGAGAGGATTATATGGATCATAATAATACCAGAAATTACACATTAAAATTAATTTGTGGTTAACTATTTTATCCTCAAGACCCTGAGCAATGCTGCACATTCAAAATCTCCGTATGAAGAAAGGCCAGAGAGAGAGAATATGTATGAACAGACCATGCTGAAAGAATATATATGGTACATATTTAAAGAATATGCGTGGCACATAAGATATATTAATTACAATACAATATTAATATTTGATAGATCAATGTTACAAACTTTCATAATTATTCTATTCTAAAAGGATACCATCATTGGAACTACAAAAGGGAAAAAAAAGAATTTTTTCCCTCAAATGTAATCATTTTAAGACATTTTCTGGGTGATACGAAATTCTTCTAGGGATAAAAAAAAGATATCTGTTTGGTATAGAAAGTGGCTTTCTTCTCATTTTTTTTTTTTTTTTGAGAGAATGGTATTCCAAACAACTAGCAATGTAGATTAATCAATAGTGCCTTTTTGTGCAAGAGGTCATACAGAAAGAGCATAACTGCAATTCAGTCAGATAGCCATTTTCATTAAATGTGTAAATTAGAGACAATGAAATTGGTCATCTTACTGCAAGATTTAAAGAAATAATGAAATGTCTCTTCATTAAAATATTCAAAAAGTAATTTTAATACAAATGTTTTACAACTTTTCACAACTAAATCTGAAAATAAGGAATCAAACTAGATTCGAAGATGATGACAATTTACTCTTTTATTCAGTAAACTAATGCTACTTATTGCCATTATCAATGAACACAGAAATGGAGCATGTTAACAAACTCTAAAGTACCATATTAATTTCTGCAAGCTGTATGGCCCACTGGAGAATATATGTATAAAAAACATTCATGATTTTCATACACATGTTTAACTTTATATTACAAATAAACTTTGGGTACTTACGTATTCTCGCAACCAGGCCAAAATTCGCATAAATTGCGAAATTTGGCGACCCTACTTACGACAACCCTACGTGTTATACGTAGTTTTGTAAAAAGAGCATGTGGAGATTCACAAAATTTTCCTGCATTTTCGTGCAAATTTTTGTAATTTATGAGAAAATAGCAGTGTACATGGATAAAGACAAGAGTGTGCGCAATGCCATTTTTGTGCAATTCTGGGATTTTTTTTAAGTAAAAATAAGTCGACGTGTACATGGTTATGGCGAATACGGTTTTTCAATCAGTGCTAAAAGCAATAGCCAAAAGATTTCCACCGAAAAAATAATTCTGCAACTTATTCGAAACTGGAAGGGTTTAATTGCTATTTTATATTTTAAAACAAAGTAATATAAAAAACTGTATTAAAAATTATCTGTAATTAATAAATGTACATTTTCTTTCTATTCATACTTTTTTACTCAAACTTACAAGTAGAATCAACCTGGTTGCGATAATACGTAAGTACCAAACTTTGTTTTGCATTGTGCAGCTGTATGAAACACAGAAGTGACATTCCTTATTTTACGTCCAATCTTTGCTAGAAACTTCTTTTATTTCTAGTCTTCAAATAATTATTAAAAAAATAAACAACTTAGAAGACCAACAGCTTGAACTCTGCAGAATCATAGAAATTCTCAAAAGCAATATTTGAGAAAGCACATCTCTTAAGTACCTCTCATAAGAAAGCAAGAAAATCAAATCTAAAGTTTGAAATAACAGCTATATCATTCGAGGTCAACTAATGAATGGTCACAGCCTCAGTTTGCTTAATGACAACATATGAGAATTTAAAACAATAAATCTACAGGCCAGAACTCGAATAGTGGAAATGTTTTCTTAATTTGCCTTAAGTTTTCACAAAAATTTAATCAAAAAATGTGTTTTAAAGAAACAATGTGAAAAAGGATACAGCACAAAAATTTCAAGAGGAGAAACTTTTTATTTACTATGCTTTTAGTATAAATTTATTTATTTTATAATTAATATATATATATATATATATGCAATGAAAGCACAAATTTTGAAAGCACAGCATTGGGAGTTAGTTCCATGCACTTTTTCTGAAGAATTTGCAAAATGAAGTAAGCACCATATTTGGATACTCGATGATATCTAACTTTAAGAATGATGAACTTGCAGATACTTTTCCCACTTGAGTTCTAGGCAGCAGGCTAGATGTAATGATACAAAAGGAATGATTTGGAGTTTGGCGGTGGCGTAATACATGAGCAGCGAAGAAACTTGGCAAACATGTCCGGATTCAAGATAACTATTATTGAGGAAAGCAAGTCACAATTCACCATAGTTGGTTCACATACGGACGAGCGTCTTATGCACTCTCCATTTTTGTTACATCAGCACATATTCACTGAACAAAGAAGGTTGCCGCAAAGTGTCTGGCCACGAGGAAAGCTTAAGAGAAAGTGATGCATGAGTTCATAGAAAAAAGGGAAGGAGTGAAAAGTTTCAGTTTTTTAGTTTTGGTTTACAATTCGGTGATTGGTCAAGAGGCATCTGCATTAAGGGTTACATAAGATCGCATGAAAGATCTGAAAGGATTCAGATCTTAGTGTTGCACCAAAGCTTAAGTATGTTAAGATTTTTTATGCTTTCGCTAAGCTCGCAGTTTACCAAGAAATCTTTTCAACTTTATTTTTAATAACCCCTTTCTTTGCACTTACATCACAAACTATTCAATACCAAAATCACAGAATTTTAAAAGCAGCACATGTTTTGAATTCTTGATACAGTGTTACGCACTGGCATACAATTTTCTATTTTTTTTTCAGTCTTTTTTAAGTTTATCATATCAATGTTCAGTTTTCTTAGTAAAATTACTTAGAGAACTTTTTTTCTTTTTTAAATTTTATTATCCTTTTGTTTTTAACTTTACTTAATAAATATTACACTCTTTGCAATTACAATGCATAAAATTTAACAGCAAAATCAGAACATATTTTAAAACAGAATATCTTTAGAATTCAAGATAGAATGTTAAATGCTGCTTAACAGACAGGTTGACGTTATTTGTAAGTCTCACTCAGATAAGAACTCCACAAAATACATCCCTCAAGAATTCCAAGTCCCACCCACTACCATAAATTACTTCACCTAAGTCTTACCGATTGATATTATTCAAAGCCCCTACTGCTGCTAAGAATTTTCGGACACCCTACACTTATGAGTCAGACACGAAGAGAACACTTTGCCAACTCCCCCACTAGAAAGAATGTAAGTTACTTAATACCTTTTCTGGCCTTTATATCTTCATGTACATTCACTGATCTTATTTATATTATTTTCTATATTATTTTTATATTATTTTTATATTGTCTTTGATTTGTTTTTACAAAGTTTGCATTATTTATCTTATTTTGTAATCTTCTATGTTTATTTCAACTTTACTTTGAATTCGATTTCATAATGACAATTTCCAATGTTTAATTTCTACGAATAATATAGTACTCAAATGCATAAACATGAAAGTGTCGGGGACGGTTACTCGAGTTAAATAGGATTTCTCTACAGTAATTGATTTTTACTCCAAATTGAATTGACTAAAATGCTTCATAAGAATAAGTTCTTTGAGTATCAGCATTGGTTCATAATTCCTTCTATTCGCGGAAATATTTGGCCTGACTAGAATTGCCGGTTTGGCTTTAACTTATAACTCGAGTAAAGATGAAACACTTTCGTATTTACGTATTTTTATCAATTATTGTTCATTGAACGGGAGTTGGTTTGTTCCCCTTGAAAAGTCAACTAATTTCCGATCAATGACAATGATTACATGTTTTAATTTTCCCTTTTACAATTGAAATTTTATTCTTCATGATGATTTAACTCCAGTCCCCGTTAAAACATTATTAACATTTTGCTTTCAAATTACTTCAAAACATCTTTCAAAATATAACTTACCAGTATGGATTCACACTTTTAAAATAATTCTACTTTAATTAAACTTAGGAGATAATATAATCAATTAATCAATACTGTTTAGGAAATAAATTATTATTATATATATATATGTATATATTTAAATTAGCTGCATTGTTTCTTTGAGAACATCTACCTATGGGGCCAGCAACATAAAATAGTTATCATAAAAAAAGTATACAGTCATTTTAACGAGACCAGTTAATGTCACTTCAAAAATATTCAGTATTTTTATACATCTCATGACTTTGACAGAGTTTGATTTAAATTAAACATATTCAAAGCAGAAAAAATATTTTTAAGAACAGTGTTTGTTTCTTTTCTGTTACTTGGCAACCTTTCAAATTAAATTTGAGAGTTAAATATCTTAGGCTTTATTGAATGGTATATGCAAATATTTAAAAGTATTTTGGTTGATGTTTGGAATATGTAATAGGTGAGTACATGATAGTTTTTATGGTATAAAGATTGCTGGATTATACAGCGTCTCAGCCCAAATTTTATGTTTTGAGTAACAAAGCTACATATTTTCAAATAATTTTTATCAATGATAAGTAAGTATTTTGCTGTGCACTATACTATATACTTTAGAGTATTTTGTAATTTCTTTTAAAATTTGTTTAATTACATTACACGTACATAAACATTTCATCCTTGAAAACAGATACATGCATGATAAAAATGGATAATTATATGAAAAATAATTATTTTAGTGATTATGCATATTTATATATGTTTTTTTCCTGCAATTTCAAACATTCTCCATAATTTTGCTGCATTTTCATTCATAATTCTTCTATGCTAGACTTTATTTAAACTGTATGTATATAAATTTATCTTGGAGAAAACAGATTTCTATACATATCTACTGTGCTACTTCAACAGAAATTTCATTCAGAATTTCAGGTTATATACATTTTGAAACCTGTTTGGACATATTTTTGACTGCCTTTCAAAGGTAAAGTCATTTTTGCTGAGCTGAAATACTTAGAAAAAATAAAAAAGGTAAAATTCTATCAGAAACGTAATGTGACTGAGATTCAAAACAGAAAGAAAAAACCTATAAAAAAATTTGTAGCATACATTTAATTGATCACCAAATTTTCACCAATTTAACATAAACCAATGATTGACTAGTATTTTATTTCTGGCAGTGGTAACATATTACTTTCAAACATCCAAGCCAGTTGATTAAAATCGAAAATCTTACATTTTGCTGAATGGTAACATTCTAACATGCTGAAAATAAAACTTTTATTTCAAACAATGTTGCCACTTCTCGCTTTCAAGTCACAAATTTATGAATCAAAAATTCATTAAATTTGCACAATGTACAAAATAAATAAGAAAAAAGTTCAAAATTTAAAATTAGGGTTTCAAAATGCACATGTTTGGGTAGAGGACTATGTACATACAAAGTCTGGTGGCTCTAGGTGCCAAATTTACCTACAAGGAACATATATACATACATACAGATTCTTCATTATTTAATTTCTTTAGAAATAATACCGGGTAATAACATTTCATGTCAACACATTAAAAAGTGGTACAGACAAAAAAAGTGATGGTCAAGACTAGCAGCACTTTCAGCACTAAAAGAAAGGGAACAATATGCCCAACATTTGAAACAATGTAGCACTTACCCTAAGCCTCAACAATATACCATAATATTTATTTAGAAGTCAAACAACAAAAATCAGCATTATATCTGCATATATATGTCAAATATCACCTGAAACACATTTTTATGCTTTGGCTACCTCAAAAGTTTAGTATACTATCATTCATTGAATAGGGATTCCTTCCTAAATGGCTGGTTTTATAGAGTATTATTTTTACGTAAAGCAATGGTAATGCCCCTCTTTTGCTAATGCTACACATGACATGAGCAGTGTGACATCGCAAGATGGACAAATGTGGATTGTTCCATCCTAAGCTATTTGAGGAACCAATTTTACTGGATTCACCACTTCAATGACTCAAGAGTTACTACTACTGCAGATAACTGGTATTTGTGATTTAGTGCATGTTGCAACAGGACTGCAGCTCACATCTCAGCTTAAATCCATGCTTGTTTCTGCTACAAGACAGTATCAGCCACAACAGTATGCAGAAGGCTGCATGAATTGTTTTGCTTTACACAGTGATTATGAATACGTTTACATATCGAGAGAAGCAAAAACTTGACATTTTCCATCTATCATATGGGAAAGTGATACTTATGAATGTTCTCGACTGGAAGGATATTAAACCTATATGTGCTGCCATATGAAATTCTCAATGCTCAGAGGTACAGAGACAACATACTGGATCCTATGATTCGCTCATATGCTGCAACAAATGATAATACCTTCATTTTGCAAGCAGATAATCCCTGTTTTTACACTGCTCACCTTATGCACCAATATCCTGAAAAAAAAAAACTAAATGCTCTTCCAACCTTAAGCCTATTGAGCACTTGTGGAATGCTCTCCAGAGGCAAGCTGCTGGTCTCCAATCCCCTCCCCAAACAATAGATGAGCTTAGAACTATTTCATGTGATCAATGAAAACTGCTACCAATACAGTTCACTGACAACATCACAAATGGCATGAGACATTACTGTACTGCTGTTTGGGTTAGTCATACTTACTCATGAGAATTTTTTTGTATTTAATTTGTATGTCTTTTGGAGATTTTATGTTCCTCCTGATGTCACAGAATGTAAATATTATGTATAACATTTTCTAGTGTTTTAAAATTACAACTAGTATAATAAATATTAGCACAAAATTTCATCCAATTTGCTAGCACACACTTTGAATTATCATCATTTTCTCATTTGTTGATTAACTTTTGGAAACCAGTGTATCTTGCAATATATTTGTCATATTGATTAATACATGGTGCCATTGAAATTCAGAGGAGTGGTAATTACAAAAAATATCATTGTAAAATACATTTTTTATAAGTTTGCATCTTGTGAAATACATTGTCACATATAAGCTTTACAAACCTTTATCAAAACATCAGTCATTTCTCCTAAGCCCCAAATTGCCGCATAATGAAGAGCTATTTTTCCAAAACGATTAGGTGCATTCACATCTGCTCCTGCTTCTATCAAAACCCGCGCTGTATCAACATTATTATGAACAACTGAACTCTGAGTACATACTTGAAGAGGAGTATTCAAGTTGTGATCATAAAGTTTTACTTCTGCACCTAAAATGTTAACATGAATTATTTTTTGACATCTGCATATACAGCACCATATATTATGCCCTCCATTTTATAAGAGGGATATTTAAATGTGGTACCATATTAAGAAAAATTTCAAAAGGATAAAAAAGATTATTTTCCAAAACTATTTTTCAATGCTGAAAAATTGTACTTACTTTATTTTTTTAATTTTCATAATTCTAAAACAATTATTATATTGAAACAATCTCAAATATATGCTTCAGGGCCAAATGATTTAAAGCATAATTAAATAATTTAAGCATAATTTAAAATTTGATCTGCAATGTGCTCACAAAATTTAAGCAATTATTATTGCAGCCCTCATGTGCTTTCTCTTTCATAAAATCACCTGCCAAGTGATAATAACAAATGATTGAAATTTCAGTTAAAGCTTCTGAAGTTTTAACTTTTCATATCATTAAACAAGAAATTTGGACATCATTAAGACTTCTGTTATTTAAAGACTGTCCAGTTATATTTCAATCGATCACCAAACAACTTGCAGTCCTAAGCCTGGTTCACGTAGTTCACTCACCACAAGAGTTCTGAGTTGGGTTGTTGCTTTCATGAATTCCACAAATAGAAGAGTTAGTAGGTTTAAAGTTGTAAGTTTATGGGATACAAAGCAGAAGTTCTTGAGATAAAAAAATACTTTTAACACTCTATTAAAACCAATCACAGAAATATAGCAGCCACAAACTTATGCACGAAATAAACATATTTGTAAGAAGCAAACCTGTCTTAACTTTTCTTAATTAAGATTTGGTAAAAAATCTTGGCATCATTTAAAAATGCAAGCTACAATAATAAGGGAGTAACAGAAAGTTTCCAAGTACTGATACATAATATTTCCGATTCGCTGTGCATTAACTGCACCAGCTAGCAAACATATTGTTGCATTAAAATTCAAATGTATTTTTGGATATATTTGTGGCTCTTTCTTTGAAATGAATCAGTTTTGCCCAATCAGCTACAAAATTAGATGTGGTTACCGAATGTCCTATTTTTTCTGGACATGTCCTCTATTTAAAAGATTAAATCCATGTCCTGGAGGAATTTTCAGAATCAATATGAATGCCTGGAAATTGTATCTACAGAATTTTAACCCTTTGTAAAGAATTGTAACCCTTCGGACTCTGCTGTTCTATTGTGGAGACAAATGTTGTGTCCTTCCAAATTATATTATCCGCTTTGCTAAATGGACACTTTCAGATGAAGTAATAATGCAAACAAAAAAATCAATTTTATTGAATGTATGAATAGTGTGAATATGTACTTACAATGTCACATTAAGATAAAAATCAAATTATTATTGGTTTTATTTTAACCAGTTAAAAAAATGGATAAAGAAATCATGGGGAAATAACCATGATGAGAATTTAGCATGAAAGTGAAGAAAATTTTGATTTTGAACTATCAAAGACAATTTATTGAATGATAATGCAAGTGATTATGATTCTGAATACAACAGTGAGTGAAATCATAGTACAAAAAGACAGAATTGGTATTATTCAGAAAGAAAACGAATGGATAAAAATAAATTGCACATTATAATGGAAAGTGAAGAAATTGCAGAAAGAGTTATTTTCAGAATGTCCATGAGTAATCAGAACCATAAGTTACTTCATGTATCACAGAACACGGATAATTTCCCAAATTATTTTTCACAGACAGCCTGGTAGATGAAATTTTAAAACACTGCTGGCTTTCAAACAGTGGGAAGCAAAATCCATAACATACTTTTGCTTTAGGTAAAGCTATATATCAATTGTTTTATTAAGGAATCCTTAGATTAAAAATCTTCACTTGTGGCCACATGATTGTCTTGGTTCTGAATTATTTATTGCTGTATTTTTTATACAATTTCTGTTCTAAAACATTAGTTTTGTAATCCTAAGTGATTTAAAACCTGCCTGTTATTTTTTAACTGTAATAAATGCAGGTTGCATCAAATCAGCATCCTGAGTGAGTAGAATGTTAAGAATTAAAATATTTATTTTTAATGATATGCTTTGCATTAGACATGCCAATACAATAAGTTACAAATTATTTCTCTTCTCTTTAAGAAATTTTCAAATAGCATAAATGTTGTAAAGGATGTGCCAATTTATAGACAAACTAAAGTATGCACATCTTCATCATGGTCATGCAGAATGGGAAAGATTTATTGCACATGCTTGCTTAAAGGGTACATGTTTCAATATGTGATAAAGGAAATAGAGATTGGAAAACCCATATGAGCTCTTAAAAACATTCAAGGAGAGTTAATGGGGAAGAGTTCTTCAGAGAAATTAATGAACTATTTCATGAAATCCAATTTCAGACATCATGACAGTTTTTTAAGACACATTTAGTCAGTCTACCATTAGACCTACGCTCACCAACATATTTAATGTTGGCCATTTCAGACAAACAAAAACTGAGTCCAAATAAGATCTAGTAGCCAGAACGTTAATTACTGCTGTAAATGCTATTATACGCTAAGCCATGCGCCTCTGACGTAAATCTTGTATTACTGTAGTCAGTCACAATATCAGGTACCTGTAGTGAAAATCTGAATCAATAAAATCTTTATTTCATTTTTTACATGTACCATTTCATTACATATGTTCAATTACAAAATCTGCTTATTTCAGTCGCCTCTGCCTTCTTTTACAGTTTTGTTAATTAGTTCAGAATAACCCTGAGTATTTGTTTTTTCAGTTAGTGTTGTTTTAAGAAACCATTTAAATCCTGACTCTCTGATCTGCAAGAGTTTATGGTTAATTTTTATAGTTGCATGTTTTAAAACTGGGATATAAACCCTTCTCTCAGGAAATTCAATTTCATTTCCTAATTCACAATAAACAAACATACAAAAATGCCTCACTTTTCCCTGGTGAGGAACATACAATATTTAGTATATTGAATATTTAATGACAGTTTTTTGCACACTATTTTATACAATTTCACGCAATGAATTCTGTTCTGCAAAGCAAGGCATTTAGAATTTTTCATAAATTAATATACTCAGACTTTCATGATTTTATTTTATATTTAAGATTTACTCAAACACTTATTGTAGTGCTAAAAAATTATAAAATGTTTCAAAAGTAAGATCTATGTTATTATGGAATGATATGTGAATTCTATTTCACAAAGTAGAGCATTTAGAGCCTAAACATAAATTAATCTATTCACAATATATTTTATTCAATAATTAGGCCTTGCAAAATTACTTACATAAAATGAAGTGTTTGAAAATGTACAACAATTCTATGTTATTGCAGAATATAATATTCCAATAATTTTATGCCACCGCTTTCTATTAAATTACATATTTTTTACAGCTATCAGATTTTAATAACATTGGTTAAAAGCAAACTGTTAGCTATTACATTGGCTTCCTCAAAATATGAAAAACTTACACAATAAAAATTAATGGAATAGTTATATTATTGTAAAATATTTCCAAGTCTGTTTTCTACATATGGACACATAACAATTTCCATGATTACAAACATAATAATTTATGATAAAACAACAAAACTCCAATGCTTAATATTATACCACAATAACATTCAGATTTCACACATCCCACATAAAATTAAATGGTCCATGCAAAAATCAGAAGTACCTGCATTAATTAGAACTGCAGTGAGAGTAGCTCTTCCATGGTAAGAGGATTTGTGAAGAGGAGTGCAACCAAAATAGTCTGGCTTGTTAACAATTGCTCCTGAATCGATCAATTTCTAAAAAGTCATTACATTTAAATAAAAGTAATTATGCTTTAAATGATGCATACATCAACATGCATAAGGTTGTAAAAGGAAATTGAAATAAGTTTCCTTTTTAAATAAAACAACATGTCACCTCAATGATATGCATTAATAAATAAAATTTAGATGAAATTATAAATGCCATAATATGCAACATATTTACTAAAGTATAATAGATAAAGATATAAAAATTTTCCTTTAACCCTTTGCGGCTCAGTGTTCCACTACATGGAACACCCAAATTGAATAGCTTCTGAAATCTATGAGTTCAACCGTAAATAGATAAAAATGCCTTTATAATATACTTTGAACTTTTCTTTTTAAACAGTAGATAGCAGCATATCACAAGGAGACACAGAATTTTCATTTATGATGTGTTATTAAAATCCACTTTTTCAAGTAATTTTCTCTATTTTTTTAATGATATAAAAAATTTTATTTGAAAAAAAAAAAAAAAATAGGCATGAATTTGCTGGCTGTACTCCAAATTATTTGTTCTATATTTTTTTTAATCTTTCATACAAAAACCATACGCAGAATCATTGAATAAAACTGGGTGTTCCATTAGCAGGAACACTGGCCCTTTAGCAATTTCATGCTGTTACAAATCAGAACATCTGTGCTTAGGAGAGAACATCCGTTGTTTACATTTTCTGTTTCCGTTGTTTTGGGGGGGATGAATTCAAACAAAGCAGTATTGAGGGGTGAGGCGTGTTTTGCGTTATGAAAGCCCTAATACTGGAATCTTGAATTTTTTGGGAAACTTTTAGTTTCTTTTAGTTTCTAGGCGGAAATTTTATTAGTAGCTTGACTCATCTTTACTTAGACCTGCGCGAATTTTTTGCTGTCGCTTTTTAGTCTCATTCCCGTTTATTTTCAATAATTGTGTAGATAATTTTCGTGTATGTATATATTATAGGCTTATTTTTCTTTATTGTTGATATTAATCGTAGTTAATTATTTTAAATTGTAATTGGTTTGTGCTTCCATCAAAAAGGTGTGACTTGCTTTGAACAACTTCACGAAGCTAAAAATAGGAAAATTTGTAAATATTTTTGTATATATAGATATTTATCTCATTTATCCATATATATTCAAGAATATTGTGTATATCCAGGAAACCATGTATACTGCCATAATACAGTTTTTTTTTTCATTCTTATACAAATGCTTCTACTCATTTTCGTGCTTCACTGCAATGCTCGGTTAGTCGCACTTTTAAAAGCTCTGGCGGTGCAGTGTTCCACCTCATGGAACACCCATAGAATTAAAACAGTAAGTGCAATTTTTACAAAATTTTACCTGTATACTCCTTTAGAACTAAATAGACTGCATACAACTTTTGTTTGCTGAAATTCCGACGTTAACGTATAGTGTGCCTCAAAGGATTAAAGCATAACAGCAGACCAATGTATTTAAGTAAAATCAAATTTATACAAACATATTTCAAATTATAAAAATCTTCTCAACTGCTACACAATAATTTTCTATGCTTGTATTTTAAGTTTTCAAATAAATATAGAAATAAACAAAAAACGGCCAGTGGAGAAATTATTATTCTTTCATTCCCAAATAAAATTTTTCATTTATGGTATACAGTATATTTTAATTTTATAACAGTTATTTTAATTTTAAGTGCTTTCCTATCAATTTTGTTTTCCACTTACAACTCCCTACCAGAATGAGTTTCCAGAATCACGTTGAATGCAAATAAGTTAGACGTAATATATTAACACATTGACTGCCGTGGGGGTCACCGGTGTCGGCACTCGGCTAAAGCGCCGTGGGTGCCACCGGCAATGCGACCAAAAGTAAAATACATAATTAGAGTAAATATTGATACTGATAAATTTTTAAATAGTACCATTGTTACTATAATGGTTTGAAAAATAAATTGTAAAAATTTAAATTATAAATCGTAAAAAGGGTCTGGCGACTCCAGCACAAAAAATGCATTAAGCACGATTGTATAGCTCACACTATCTTCCGTAGATAATATTTCAACATAATATACATCGCATAATAAAAATTTCAAGTTTGCATCATTGGGCAAACCACGTCAAATGCACGCAGCAGACAAAGTGGTAACCCTTTGTGGCACAGTTTGTCCGGTCTGGACACACCTAAAAATTTCCTTCTGTACGTACAGAAAAACTGAATGAAAAGGATTTATAGATTACTATAAGTTACTCTGAACCTTCTTTATTTATAGTAGATGGCAGCTCAACACAAACCAGTCCATATATTTTAGCCATGTTTAGTTTTTTAAGACCCTCATTTTTCAAAATCTTCCAGATTTTTTTTAGGATATAAAAGGAATTGTTTGAAAAGAAATTTCTATGTTATTTTTTTGGCTGTATGCTAATCTCCTTATACTATATTAGTTTTAAATTTTTACCTTGAAATCTTGCCTAAAATCAAATGGTGAACCCTAGGTGTGCCCAGACCGGACTCACCGATAATCTAGGACAACTGAGAGTCTGTATTCTTTGGTTTTTCGCATCTCATCAGTCAGTTCATTGACAACAATGCTCCTTCCAGCACTCTTTTAAAAGCTCTATTCAATCAGTGCGCCCCTTTGGGCACACCCACGGAATTAAAACGATAAGTGCTATCTTCACAAAATTTTACTTGTGTACTCCTCTAGGCTTAATTAGATTGCCTACCTTTTTTTTTTTTTTTTTTAAATCAAAACTCAGACTTTAAAAGGTAGCATGCTGGAAAGGGTTAAAGAAAGTTTAACTTGCTTCGTAAGCTACGCATCTTGAGTAGCGTGTGTTTGCCTTTGGGCTAAATCTCTCTTGAAGCTGTTACGCTCGCCCATTTATTATGTGCGTTTTGATATTTGCCGGCAAGTTTAAATTAATGGCCTACTACATTAAATATTGTGTTAGCTTTGACTAAGTCTCTCAGTTCTAGATAAGTTCTTATTTCTTATTCCGAATTTAAGCCCAAGTGGAGGCTTTGTTGCAAGCCCGAGGAAGAGGCCAACTTTTCATCTTAGATTTCTGTGAAATAAAGGGTAGTTAACCCTTCTTGAGTCTACAACTTTAGTTATTTAAATTCAGAGATCATTTGCTAACAGTTCACTGGGTTTCTCAAGACCCATTTAGTATAATAAGAGTGAGGAACTCTACAATGGTAAAAGTGTTTCAAAGCATGAAATCAAATTCAAATTCAGTAGCTAATGTTCATTTATCTGAATTTTTGCTTAGATTTTACACAAATTAAATTGTATTTGCTTTATAATACGCCTTTTAAATATTTAAAATCACATTATAAAGAGATATTTATACTTTACAAAATTTTATACTGTCAGCAATGGATTTATCAAATTATTTTTAACTAAAAGTAACTTGCATACCAATGACTGTAGCAATAACTGCTACTTACAGAAGAGAATCACTTTTAAGATCTAAAGGCTAATTTCATGCTTCAAACGAAAACACAGATAATACAAACAATAAGTAAGTAAATAAAGTTGAACACACTATAAATTGGTGATTCTTAAAGCTTTACATTTGACTACACTTTCATATGACGTGCAATTATTTGCTAAACCTTCAATGATTAACTTACTTGCATGATACATTTGTTATATTTTTCATGCTAAATTTTATTTGTCATACTAATTTTGATGAATTAAATTTTATTTTTCAAAACTGCAGATGCTTGATTATTAAATTATGGACCTCTATGGACCTCCAGGAGTAACTGGAACTCAGTTTAAGAATTTCTTATAATAAATTTTGTACTCAGGATCAACAGAGTAGAAACTTGACTATATGGCATTCAACTAACTGAAATGCTCAAGTTACCAGAAAATTTTAGAAACATTTTTTGCCCCGCAAAATTTAGTAAATGAAAGATTTGTAATGTTATACATTGCTGCCAAATAGTGTGATTAATATCAATAATGGATACACATTGTGTCACAACACAACCATAGGAAATTCATTTTGGTTTAATGCAAATTTAATTAATTTTCAATAAGTCAGATTAATTTTTGTATATAAAGAGCTTTTCCTCATAATTTGAAAAAATGACTCACATTTGGGACTGCATGAAGTGGAGTATTTTCGAAGTTACAGGATCCAAGCATAAAAAAAAAGCCACGATACAAATTCTGCTAATGTAATACTTGTTAAATATTAGTTTATATATCCTCAGATTGCCAATAGATGATGGTAGTGTTTGTTTGTAAAAAGAAACTGTGATGTCATTTATTGTGTATATGTAGTAATTTATCAATAAACACTGTGTTGAATAATGCTCTGCATTTATTACTTTAAATTCGATGAAGTCTGATTTATTACAGACTTATACATATATTATGTTTATGGTGTTTCCTTCCTGGGAATATTATGAACTGTAATAATCAACAGACTGAACATTTTGAAAATTTGAAAAAGAAACAATCAGTTAAAGCTGAAACCAATTTAGCAAATAATATTCCACTACATAAAAAAATTGAAACAATCAAGGATTTGTATGAACAGCTAATTGAGAAAAATCAACGAACTGAAAATTTTAGATACCGACACTAAAATGAAATTAACTTTGAAGACTGAAAACGAAGTTAAGCTAAATCAAAAATACCGGGGTTAAACTGTTATATGGAGAGGAAGAATGCAACAATTTTTGAAAAAGAATTTGGAATCTTCTACAATAACAATTCATTAGAATGAAACAGTGAATGTTGCACTTACATATGTAATGAAAGCAGTGAAGTTACCATGTTTGCAAAACAGAAACTTATTATGGAGATTCATGTAAATGGTTGGACGTTTGGAACCAGTTCAAAAATACATTTCACAATAACAGTGGACTGAGAAAAACTGAAAAATCTGCATACCTAAAATCCTTATTTAGCAGTAATGCTTTAGCTGCCATTTCATTTCGTTTTTAAGTGACCAGAACTATGATTCCGCGACAGAGATACTGAAAGAACGTTTTGGAAGAATGTTGTCATCACTTCGCATATGAATAAATTATCTCTCGAACCAGTGTGGAACATTTCAAATATTAAAGCACTGTGTAAACTGTATGATGAATGCCTGATTACTGTATGATGTGTTCAAAGTCAATATTTAAAGTTTAGAATCATTAAACATTACTTCTGGAAGTTATGGAAATATTCTCTGTCCTGTAATTTTGCAAAAACTTCCAGAGAAATTATATTTATAATTTAATTAAGGTCAAAAAATTAAAGCAGGATTTGATATAAAGGAACTTATAGAATTCTTAAAAAAGGAAGTTAATTGCTGAGAAACTTTAAGTTTAATGAACTCTGCGAAAACCAATCAGAAACATTACACTCATGAACATGAAGAACTCATGATAGCTTATCAAATTTATATACTGAAAGTTCCGACTGCTTCAGCTTTGTCAACGACTGGATGAAAATGTATATTTTGTGATAAAAAAGATCATACGAAATACAATTGTACTCCAGTGAACTCCAAAGAGAAAGCAACATTTTGAAATGGACTGGAAGGTATTTTCTGTGTTTTGGATGTAAACATTTAAGCAGTCAACTGTAAGAACAAATATTTCTACAAAAATTGTCACAATAAACATCATGAAAGTGTCTGTGTAATTTCCTGCATCAGCTATCTTCAGTGTAAAAAATAAGGAAACCGAAACATCGACAGAAATTGTTCAAAATTCTTCTGCTAAAACAGGATCTAATATTATGTTTTAAACAGTGTACACTGCTGCTGATGACAGAAATAACAATTGTATTGTGAGGTGTCTTCTTGACGGTGGTAGCGAAATCTCTGCAATTCGAGATGATTTATCAACAAAATTTAAAATACCAATGAAAGGAGAAACTGTTTTAAATTTGCATACATTCGGTAAAAAGAATTTGAAACACTGGCATCGAAAGAAAGTTAAACTTACCCTGCAAAATATTAATGACCGTAAAAAATCCATAAATCATCCAAGTTCCAGTCATAACAAATGTAGACATACAGGTACCAGATGTAGAAATCAAATCCAAACTCCAAACATTCGGAATCATTTTGACAGACCCCAGATTTTTTGTAGATAGATGTATTTGTAGAGTTATTTATTCTGATAATGCCAAGACCTTCAAACTGCTGATCATGAATTAAAATATTTATATAAATTATATAAAGATAAAAATGTTCTAAATTTCCTCGAGAAAAATGGGGCTGAATGGAAATTCATTGTGGAAGTTGCTCTTTGGTGATGGAGGGACATTTGGTAAGATCTGTTAAAACTTGTTTAAAACATACAGATGTAAAGCTTCATTATCTTATGAAGAATTGTATACTATTTTAGTTGAAGCTGTTATTAATTCTAGACCCATAACTTACGTATACTATGAGTCTAATGAACCTGATTCTCTTTCACCATCTCATTTTATAACTGGATCTAGATTAAGTGTTTTACCTTCACCTGAATCTAAATTAGAATCTACAAAATCTAGGTTTATTAAAAGATGGAAGCATAAGCAATTATTATTAGAGAATTTTTGGAAAAGGTTTTCTAAAGAATATTTGTTAAAATTAAGGTCAGTCATGTCTTAAAAAACTTCAGATAATTTTCCCATCTTTAAAATTAATGATGCTGTACTTGTAGGAGAAGACAAAGTGAAATACTGTAATTGAAAGTTAGGTAGGATTAAAGAATTAGTTCATAGAAGAGATGGTAGAATTAGATCTTGCGAGATTCAGTTGGATAAGGGTGTTGTTAGAAGACCAAATGAAAGACTTTATAACCTTGAAGTTCAGTAAAATTTAATGAAGGGGGAAGTGTTAAATACAAGTTTGTTATTATGTATCCTCAGATTGCCAATAAATGGCGATAGTGTTTGTTTGTAAAAAGAAACTATGATGTCATTAATTGTGTATATGTAGTAGTTCGTCAATAAACATAGTGTTGAATAACGCTGTCTGTTCATCACTTTAAATTCGATCCCGTCTGATTTATTAGAGACTTACACATATATTTTGTTTAATACTAATTTGAAACCTTTTTTTTTTTTTTTTTTTTTCTTTCCCAACGCTTAACTATCCAGAATTTTCATGTATTTGGAATCCAGCATCATCCGAGATTTCCAGATAATAGAATCTTTACTGTAATTTCTTCACAACACAAACTATATGCAAGAAGGTTTATCATCCTAAAAAACTTTAAAATTAGGAAGCCATGTTATAAATGTAACGGTTAAAAAAAAAATCAGTATTTTTCTGATTATCTGCATTCCTCCTCCAAAAGTCACTAATTTTTTCCACCAAGCTTATATATGAAGGAAACAGCCATTCTGAAAATGGTGCCACATTAAGAATTCCATAAATGAGCAATGAATGAATTTTAAAAAATTGAATTTTTTAAAGAAATTCTTAAATAAATTCTTTGTGTCATTTTCCTCGTGTACAAAATGATCTCTTTTTGCTTAAAAAAAAAATCAGAAACTACAAATTTGGCACTGTGCATGATGTTTCTAATTCCCATTTACACAACAATTTGTTTTCACATGAAAAACATCAGAGGATTGCACAAATTTGGCTTCATACAAATTTCAAGCCATAAAATTTGATCATTTATGAAGCATTTATGGAATGAGGATTTTTTTCATTCACTACTCTTAGATACAATGTCATATATTTCTGAAGGAATGAATGCTTTCAATTTTAACATTTGGCAAAGTCCCCAGTCCAGTTACAATTCCTAACAAAAAATGCATAGATGTACACTCTGGGGAGAAAAAATGCTAATCAGAAAAATAACCATCAAATTTTAAGGTGGAAATAAACAATCATCTGCATGCATACCTAGCTTGCCACATAAATACATTTTGGCAACATAATGCATTGCCTTGAAGAATACTTCCAGGGGGATGTGGATCTGAAAAATTACACTCACTTATAAAACTCCCATAACTAAACATATTTACCTTTGAACTAACTTCTTTACTAATACAAAATGTCCATTCTCAGCTACACAACTTTTCCGAATATATATTTCTCCCACTCTGCTTAGCATTTCTAAGTTATTCATCTAGTATGGCAAAGCATTTTTTTAAATGATTTTTCACCTCAAAGTTATCAGCAGACAGTTTTAAATTGCTTTTGACATTTTTTGGAGAAAGGATAGCAAATATAGTCAGATTTTATGATTTAAAGTAAAATTTAAGAGTAATTATAAAAGCGATTTACATGTCAACATTCATCATACTCCGCATTTGTATTAATTAGCAATTGCTGTCATAATTACTTATTTTACTGTTATTTACAATTTCACTTCTAATACATTGGTATAAAATACTCTACAACTGGGATGGCCAACCCATGGCACGGTGAAGTTTTAACAGTGGCAAGCAGACTTCTTGAAAAAATAATAATATTGTCTGTATCAAATCCATCGATAGATATATACATAAACATATTAGAATAAATATAATTAATTCTTTTAATTATAGTTTAGGTTTATTTCACTATAGTAACACTCTAGCACTATTCTCCAAGTTCAACTACAGCTACATACAGAAGTGGAATGCACAAGAAAGTATACCACATGATGAGTTAGCAAGTCATTGCTACATGTTCAATGGAAATACCATAATAAACTCCAATGCTATAAAACAAATTAAACAAATCAAAAAAAAGGATATTCACAGACACTTACAATTAATGTACATGTGCCGCTCTAAAACGTTCTTAGATTCAGACAAACTGGTGACATACTTGCTATTTCATTGGCTCAGCTGATTTTAAACTGCCGGGCAAGACATTAAGTGTTTTTCAACTGTTTTTAGATTCTGGCACTGAGCATCATTTAAAAAAAAAAAAAAATTCATTATGGCCATGAATAAAACTTTGACATTAAAAGAAAATATGAAGAGGATATTGCAATTTGTGATTTTAAAACTGTCTGGGAAGAAAATTTTTTTTTTACTCATAAAAATACTTCCAAGCATGTTTGTTTGATATGTGGAATCTGTGTAGAAATGCCTAAAAATTTAAACTGGACCAACATTTGAAACAACTTCAGAATGATTTCCACAGCAAATATTTTGTCCTATCACACTTGCTAACAGAATTGATCAATTAAAAAAAAAGAAGAAAGAAATCTTTAGCTGGCTAATAATCCTGGTTCAAGAACAGAAATAATGAAATGGAAACTATGGTGAAGGTTTTCAATGAACTTCCTCTGGTGTTTACCCGAAAAAAAAAAAAAAAAAAAAAAAAAAAACTTATAAACCTTATTCTGATACAGAGGAGAAATTATAAAACAGCCTTTTATACTTGCTCAAAATGTCAATGATATAAACATGAAAAATAAGGTTGATAAAATAACTTTGTCTAGAAATACAGTCATGCATCATATAGATGACATGGGCCAAGATGTTACCACAAAACTGTCTTTAGACTGCAATATTGCAAATACTTCTCATTAACTTTAAATGAAAGCTGTGACATCACAGACAGTTCACAGTTAAGAATATTTGTGCATTACAAGAATGATAACTTTGATATTGCAGAAGAACTTCTTAATTTGCGCTACCTAGTTTTAACTACAGGTGAGGACATTTTTAAAGAACTTAAAAATGCAATTCAAGTTAGCAAAGTAGCATGGACAAAATTAGATAGCGTTTGTACAGATAAGAGTGCCTTGCATGGTCGGCAGGATAAAAGGTTTTGTTACACAGCTCAAAAATTATTTGGGAAGACAAGTTTTTAAGTATGTATGTAGTATACGTGGGCTTTTTAAAGGAAGTGCACCTGCAAGGTTTTGGAATTTGAGGGAACGTGTTTTAAAATATCTGGAAGAAAACAATGACCTTCCCAGTGAATGCTTGCTACTTAAAAATGAAGATTGGCTATGGGACTTAGATTTTCTCACTATGAGATATTTAAATAATTTAAGATTACAGGGAAAAGCCTGTATCTTTCCTACTCTAGTTAGTCATATATCTTCTTTTGTGAACAAACTTTTGCTTTCTTGTGCTGATTACAGAGGAAAAAGATTAACACATTTCACATTAATCTCAGGAATCTGCTCAGGAAATATGCTGCACATTTGAAGAGGCTTAAGTGAGTGAAGATTAACACAAAAGTTGTTCAGTTGATTTGCTTTGGGAGATGAGAGCTTAAAGGACAAAAAGACCTGTAGGCTCTCCTCCACCTCCAGGTCTCAAACTGGGCATGCATGCACTAACATCAAAACCCTGCTAAAGGAGGACATCAAGCATAATCTGGGTTTGGAGTGTCAGAGGAAACCACTCGACTGTATCAGCACAACTTTGGGAAGGCATGAAAGCTCAGTAAGTGGGTCCCTCATGTTTCGATCCCCAAAGAAACCAAACTCCAACAGCTCACCATTCACTCTTCACTGCTGTTACACCACAAGAAAGCCCCATTCTTGAACCACATATTGAGATTTGACAAGAAATGGGTGTTTCACTGTAAAGGCAAAAGAAGACATTATTGGCCATCCCCTGGTTCTGTGACATTTGCTCCCAAACAAAACATTCATCAACATTAGGTACTGCTCTGTGTTTGGTGCACCAGCACTGGTAATGTGCACTTGCTGGAATGAATTGTCACATTATCAGTGCTTGAATAATGAATTGCTAGAGAGTGGCAAAACAATAACTGCTGAGGTGTACTCATCACACTTGCAAATGGTTGCAACTGAACTCCATCAGAAGCAAACAGCACTAGTCAACAGGAAAGCAGTAATAATTTTTCAAGAGAAAGCTAGATCTACAACAGAATGACCAAGGAGATAACCAACATATTCGATTGGCAAAATTAAAATTTTTTGCCTCTAGGAGCAAGAACTTTTACAAACACAAGATTAATAAGCTTATAACTCACTGATAACATATAAATGAAGCAAAAAAAGATTATTTTCCTGAATAAAATGCATTTGAATGAAATTACTAGGATGTTACTTATAACTTAAAACTATGGCATGAATGTTTTTGGGTAACTGCTAATTAATTTACTACAATTCTAATTTTGCTTCCTGTCTCTCTTTCACTGGAAGCTAATGCCATATTTTGTCTTCAGTATGGCTCCATAGAAATAATTAGAAATACGCAAACAAAAATTATTTCTAATATAAAAGGATATAAAATAAAGCTTCTCAGGCTACATACTACATTGGAATCTCTGAAGTATTAAAAAATGAGTAATATGAATCTTCAAAAACAATCTCAGGCTCATTTCTATTTTAGAAAAAATTAAGACTGATTTAAGTAAAACAACTGTTTATTTTCATTCAAGTCAGTTTTTTTCCAACTTAGAAGATTAAAAATCTCATATGTCTGTGTGTGTCTGAAAGGTGTATGGCTAGAACTGTAGATGCTTTTGGAACACACTCCGCGCCATTACATGAGGCACATTGAGTTCAGAAATCACACAAGATGTCGATTTTGTGGGACTTGGTAGAAACACTTCACGAATTTTTTCAACCACTTTGTTTCGAACTGCTGTTCATCCTACAGGCTCGTTTTCTCACACAAGCAGCCCATGTCCTGAAACTGCCTTACCCACCATTCGACACTGTGATGATGCTTTATCAAATTTTGTGTGAAAATATCTTTGAATGACAATAAACAATAAAGTTTTGGTGTATTCCAAAATGCAGATGCTTTCTCCAGCATGGATAGCACCATTTTGATTAGCAGAGCCTCTAATGGTGATCTCGTAGCTGCAAAGTGTTTCGCTCTTGCTGCAAAGTGTTTTGCTCTTGCTTCTGAATTAATTTGTTTCAGCATAATAAAGGAATTATACAATTTGTACTGTACTATTCTTTTTGTCCTATTCAATATCAAACACCCTATATTTCCCATGAAGAAAAGTATAACACACACCCATGTAGCTTGCCATTTACTGAGATTTGAGCCTGGTTCAAATTACTAGACTTATGCAATTTTAACCACCTAATCACTGGTAAGCCAGTTCATAATGAAAAATAATGAAAAAAAAAAAAGCATTTTAATCCTTTGACGAGGCGTCCCTCCTTTTTTTATCAGTTTTTATCTCCCAAATGAAAGCTGCAAAATTCCATTTAAAATACATACAATTACACCTTTTAGTTCTCTAAGTGTATAACATATGGCAGTACTAGTATTCATTAATGGAAATAATGTAAAATAAAAATTCTTTACAGGTTTAATTTTGAAACATTTTTTTTCTTAATTTTTAATGCAATTTAAATTGTCTGAACAACTTTTGGTGTCAGAATGAATATTTTTATGTGAAAGTTTCCTTTTCTAATAAAATTACTATTTGAATTCATATATATTAATTAAGAATGGTTGAAATTAAAAGGTAGGACCAAATACGTCCCACCGCGCATGTAGGAATTGCTGCTACTAGATGGCAGCACCATTCAAATATTTTTTAATTCAAGTATCATGTTCATTTTATATGTTGATAATGTAAATTTATAGTTTTTAATAAATTGCAATAATGCTAAAACTTGAAAAATATTTAATATTTTTTCTGAAAGAAATGAAAATATAAATCTGTAACATGAAATGTCATTGAATACTGAATGGAAATGTGAGTGTGATTCACCATAGAAAAATATCCTAAGCAGAGGAAAGAGAGGTGAAATGTAAATAAACATGACGGCCTTCTAAATATCTTCCTTTTCAAACCTGCAGCAAATAAAGTACAGGAGCAAAAATCTTCTCTGTTTCAAATGTATTATGAAATCATTAAAAAATATCTAAAAAGTTGTACAAAGAGCAATTTTTTTTGAAAAAAATATCTCTTATTTTGTGAATATGATCAATATTTTCTAGATAATTATTCAAAAACGTTTTTCATATCTTGCATTTTCATTTGGTTGCTAAAACTAGCACTTTAGATAAGCATGTTAGGAGAATTTACACTGAGGCAAAGATGCCATTTTACTGCTCTAGATGCACGGTGGGACAAGCGGTATCCCACCACGCCATGAATTACCTTAAAGGTTTACCTGTTTTTTTTTTTGGCATGAAATAACATTGTCTTGTGTGCTAATTATCTATGTGTAAAGTTATTTTTTCCAAAAAAAAATTTTTTTTATGCACCGAACCTCGAAAGGTTAAAATGACTTAACACTTTTTAGGCTAGGAGAATTTTAATTTAATCATGTACTTATAAAAAAAAATCTCAGGATATAAATTACAATAATTTAATTCCTTGATTATTTAAAAATTTAATGGTATAATATCCTGGAAAATAATTATTTGCAGAACAACATCAATTACAACAACCACTGGGAAAAATCCTAGCATATGTCATATAAATTTAACATATTTATTATATTCATTTTTTAAATGAAGAGAAATTCTTGTTTGAAATCAAATATGCATAAAATAAAATTTTAGTGTTGTTGAAATACTTTTAAAATATAATAAAATATCCTGTGGTATATTTGTGAATATTCATATAGAAACTAACACCCCAGAATTTGATCATACTAAATTTTAAAAAAAAAAAGGTTATGATTTAAAACATGAGAAAGTTAATATTTGCATTGAAAACATTAAATGCACACGATTAAGAATACCAATTTCATTAACTGTCATCAGAAATTAACAGTTACAAAATTATGAGTTATTAATTGTTCTAGCATAATAAAAAGTTAATATTCAAGGAGAAAAATAAAAATTAAGTCAGAAAATCAAAAACTATTACAGTCAAAAGTCGTTAATTCGGACACCCATAATCCGGAATGATCTATAATCCGGACCTCAAAGCTACAAACTGTCTGCGCATGCGTCGCTGCGAATATGCATTTGCGCATGCACATAATAGTTTACGCATGCGCGTTTAATGTATAACGGACGGTATAAGTTAAGCTAAAATTATCTAATTCAGTTAATGTTGCAGATTGTGTTGTTCCTTAATCTTCGAATTGGATCCGGCTTATTATTTTTTGCAGACTGTTAGAGCAATTTTATAAAAGTAAGCTTGAACTTTCGATTATGTCAAATAGAATTTCCGATATATATTTACTAATATGTAAAGGATCTACAAAGCGAAAGTATGTTTCAAAATCTGTTTATCAATTTCACGCTGCTCTGCAGGAGAGAACGCCGCGGCGCACAATGAATTGGAAGTTGATCTGTCAGCACTTTCCTTATCTTCAGGGCAGATGTTTTTATTTCATTTGGCTGTTAATTCCTTACTAAATGTAGTATTTCATCCCGATGTACTCTGATATGATTTAAATCAAGTTCCTCGTCATTATAATTCGCTTCCGATAGTGAAGAAAGTGACACAGAGGTTATTGAAAACGAAAAAATTTCAATTGACAAATTAGTTGGTATTCTCGACACAGCAATTATAGGACTTGAATAGTGGAACTTTGTAACTAAACAAGAAATTATGTCTGTTTATATAGAATTAAAGAGAAAGCATTACACAAAAAACAGAGCAACTGAAACATTTTACATTGAAAGAAATGTTTCATAAAGTAAACAAATAAATATTAAGCTTTTTCTTTTTGTAAATTTTGATACCCTTTAGATCATAATTGTTCTTTATTTCATAAATTACGGTTTCATATTTTTAATTTTGTAATTTCTGCATGCTATCTTACCAGATTTAAACTGATGATCTATAATCCGGAATCGCTGAAGTCCCGACGAGTCCGGATTAACCACTTTTGACTGGATACAGAAATATTGCTTCAATATTTTTTTAATTAATTTACTAAAAAAGCTAACTGTAAATAATTTATTATTATTATTATTATTATTTTAAAGAAAATCGAACATGTAATACTGATGATTATGTCGCAGTTACAGTACTAGATCCAGATTCTGCACTTTCAAAACCATACCTGCACAATTGAGTGATGGTTCAAGGATACAGCTTCACATAGTGGAGTACTACCATCTTTAATACTTGGAGATTCTGCATTCATCCAGGGATAGTTAACATCAATTCCAGCATCTACAAGCTCCTGTACTTTTGCAATATCATTTCGCATCACAGCAATATGAAATTCTCGGACTTCTTCAGGCATTGTTAATGTTGATCTTCCAATCCCCAGAACGGATTTTAACTGCCACACATTTATGAAAATGTAAATTTATGAGCAAAAATAAATATATTGATAAATAAAATTTTAAAATGTTTAGTACTCTTCTTAATACAACCAACACATAATAAATACAATATATAATACTATACATGCCTTTATCAATGGAAAATATTTAAACAGAATGGATGCACAGAATGTATCTTAAGAAATAACGAGCCTATCACAGCAAAAATATAGAATCCATGAACTATGCTCTCTAAAATGTATATAGAAATGATATATTTATATATTAGTTCACTTTCAATATAAAAGAAATGATGAATATAAAATCAATGAAGCATATCAACCTAATACCGATGCATATACCATACCCTAATCATTACAGCATGTATCTTTAGTTTAGGAAATCCAACACTTTTTTGCCTGAATCAAAAGCCAGTCTTCAAATGACATAGTGTCACTTACAAAAAATTTCTCAAATCATTTTTCAACTTAAGATGGCACTGGCATTTACCTTTGCCATGGGTAACTAAAGCACTAAAAGCCCATTTGAATAGACTTTTAGACAGTATATATTTAGGATTATTTTATGTTGGGGATTAGCATGGACATGGCTGGATTCCTAATTATGTCCAGAACATTGCTCTGGATAGAAAAATGTCTGGAATTTTTTAATGCACGGTTAAAAAAGTTGTTAAATAATTAATTTTTAGATGATGAGTGAAAAGAGTAACCTTAATAACGCTTTTACATGAATGAAGATATTTATAGATAAAATCTGGTTATTTTTTAGATCTTAGTGGGTAATTGGATAATATTATTACAACATGTTTACAACAGACCTGAAAAATGCAGTCCACTTTCTTTAAATCATAAAGTCTTAATAAAAAGGCATTTATGCCATAAATACACATAGTACACAGTTTGTCACAATATGACAGTTCCAGTGGTGAATAAAACCTCTAAATCTAACTGCTCAACAGTAACCTTGCTGTTGTGATGGACAGTTATGGCCAGATATCGATCTTGAGAAGTAGTTATTATTTGTTTATGACCTTGTTTAGGGCTCCTTATAATTCCAGAGTTCCAAAATTGTTTCCATAGTATAGAGATTATCAGTCCTGAAACATTCACACACCTCACTGCTATTGTCTGCTCTAGTTCTAAATGGTCGATATTTTGCTACTTCACAGATTCTTCCAAATAATACTTCAGAGCCATAACAAAACATTTTGATTCCTTACACTCTGAAATCAAAAGCTTTATTACAGAATTCAATTCACATTATGCAAAGTGCTTGATTCACTAACAGATGAAGTAATACTTTGATTAGTGTATCAGAAACCATTTGATCAATTTTAATTGGATAACACTAATTAGACTCGACTTTCACACATTCACTGCTAAAATGGATTACATTGATTGGATATTTCCTAAAATATTATTTGGGGGGGCATGCAAAGATAATTCTGGCCATGTATGAAATTTAGATATTTAAGAATTATATGATTAATGTGAACTCTTTACTGTAATTTGAATTTGTCAATAAATTATCAATTTGTACATGACCAATAAATTTCACTCATCATAGTAAATAGTTACATCTAATCCATCAAAAAGATGTTTAACCCTCTGAGTGGCATGACCGGCTTTTGTAACTTGGTATATATTAGCTTATGATTTATGATATTTTGCTGTCTTACCTCCTTGAGTAATATAAATGTTATCTTGATGAATATAAGTTTGTGATAATTGAAACTAGACTATAGAATAGAATAAATAATTATGCAAATTTAGCTAATAAATACTATTTGAATACATGTCTTCAAAACAGATTAAAAAAAACTGTTCTGCTCAAACGGTTAAATAATCCTGCTTTATAAAAGTATTAAACACATGTAATATTTAACATACTGAACTGTCTGGTAACATTTAGGTTAGATTAAGTTATTCAGTTATGACAAATCATTCAAGAATTATATGCCTCATTTTCTTTTGAAATAGACAAAATAACTTTACAAACAGCATACGCAGATATATATATATATATACATTTACTAACGAAATATTGATTTATATATATGCTCTAAAGATGCATCATGAGGCCACACCACTACAATTACTCAGTCTTAATTCTGCACAACAAGTGAAAACAAAAACATAAAGATAATTTTAAAAAGTTTTCAGATTTCAATTCTTGAAAATTTTACCTTACTATATAAAAGAATGATGATTAACTACCAAATGTGTATATAGGTTACATAATTAAGATGCTTCATAAATAGAAAAATTAACTTTTCATAATTTTAGTACAAATATGACATCAAATACCCACAATGGGAAAAAATACTCTTCAAACATTCAAGAACCTTTTTCCCCAAATGTAACTTAAACTACAGGAATTTGTTTGAAATTATGAATTTAATGTATTATTTTCTAAATATTCAAGTATTATTTTCTAAATTATTTAATTTACAGCTACTAATGTTATTACAGGTAGAAAAATTTAATGAGAGTTTATGATAACTTGAACATAATTATGTTACTCAATTTATTTTCATGACAATGCAAAACGTCTAAAGAAAATACCCCAACATCCAAAGCTAGTACATTAATAGTTAATATAAGTTCATAATTTAAAAAGAAATAAAGTAGTAACAGAAAAGGAGGGGATAAACTCATTTACAAGATTTATACGCTGATGTTGATTTTAAAGTTCAATATAGTTTTTCTTGTTATTATACAGGATTTTGCTTAATTCCAGAATCATTATTTCATACAGTACAAATTTCAACTAATTAAAAAAATGTGAAAGTTTGCATATAACATATTCTATATATAATCATAAATAAGTCAATGTATATCAAAGGAACAGTAAATTTCATGCCATATATATTCAAGGCATTTTGCCACATGGTACAATCTCTGCAAGTCTTATATTCTTCTGCTTGGTTCCTTGTTAAATTCTAAAAAGTTTGCAGCCCCTAAATTCTCTTGTTCATTGCCTCCCTTGAAATCTAAAAATTTTCCCATCCCTAAATTTTGCTGTTCAGTATTTCTCTAAATTCTAAAAGTTTCAGCACCCGGTGTGGCCACATCTTTGGCACAGATTTTGCATACATTCTAGCTAAACTAGAATTATGAAATGGTCAGCTGTAACAAGTTTATTGACAAAGGTTCAGGCATGCAGTGAATGAGGATGGCATCAACCCTCTCAACAAGCATACTCTTTGAAACCTAATACTAGTAAGCTTTGCCATAATCAAACAAAACTAATCAAATCCTTTTTTCCCTCCTTTCAGATGAAGTATGATATATAATTAATTATATAAGAAATAATACTATAATAATTTGCTAAGAAAGCAAAATTTGTTTACTGCCCATCCCCTTTTTTTCTGATACACTTTTTATGAACCCATATTTTGCTAAACATAATTTATCTAAAAATCATAATTTTAGATAAAAACAGGCCATAAGTTATTTTCAAATTACGTATTAACTATCAGCAGTACAAGCAGAAGTTAGGCCATCATCTCCATAACCACAGGTGAATGACATACTGTTGAACCTCTTAAGCTTTTGCCTCAATTTTGAGAGAGAACAACCCAAGGGAATGTCTGAGAGTCTCCTATTGCTCTTTCCCAACCATCAATCTCTGGAAAGGACTTTCAGTTCGGTGTATGTTTTGAGAGCATCCTTACCACATAGACACTATTATGCTTACAAACAACAATACCCTCTCCGAGATTCAAACCATAACAATCAGCATCACTAACCACTATACCAGCTTGGCAATACTATTAGTAGTAAGACTGTTATCCCAAAACATGCTAGTTTATCCACAGCAGCAAGAATAACTACATATTTGACATCTGCTAGTTATAGGGATCATTTCATTAAAACATCATAAAAAAGTCCTGACCTACATCAGGTGATCACTCTTTATATTTGTTTTCTGTAGAACAAAAGAGGTCATTCTAATGAATGTTAACTCTATTATGGTCTTTTTTAATGATGCCTTTCACATTCTATTAATCCTGATATATGCTGCAAAATGATCGATTTATAAATACACTCGGCGACTAAAGCTATCCATCCTGTATAAAAATGATCAACTTTCAAAAAACAAAGAATAAAAAGGCTGACTTTATTCCACACTGAGCTTTAGTCAATTAAACCATTTCTATCTTGTATATAAATGAAAAGTGTAGTTAAATGAAATACACTTCAATTTCATTAGATTGAAATGCAAATAAGACATGCAAGTCAGACAAGAAAATCATGCAGTAAGAAATACTATAGCTTACAGATGACAACTTCTTGAACAACAATGCAACTTTCCCTTTCAAATGCAAATGCCCCTTATCTTTTTTATTTTTCATGTAAATATCTGTAACCATTACTTTTTTCGGAGAGACGTCCAGTTACTGCAAAAGAATTTAGAATGTGAAGAGGAAATGGAAATTCTAAATTCTATTTAGGGAATTACATGATACTTTTCACTCTTTTTTTTTTTTAACTGCTAACAATAAATTTGTATGTTTCATCCACTTATGTCAAAATCTAGATAAACGACAACAAGTTAAGCGCCTGAATTAAATGTCTCGACGCCTCGAAAACCTAGAAACACTGTTGCCAAATTTTAGGAAACCAAAATTCCTTTCAAGAGAGCGAAAAGTCCTTCATATTTTTCAAAAATTCCTCAGTCAAGCTACATACAGAGCAGGAGTAAACAAATTAGGAAAATACAATGAAAAGCGTACTTAACACTTTCTTTAAAACATTATGAAGGGTAAAATCACTTTTACTTCATCTAAACTTCAAAGTAAAGTCTCGCAAATTAAAATGAGCTAAAAGTTAATAGGTAAGGGCAAGAAATGTTAAACAAAATAGAAATTTTTAAACAAAACAAAACTTAGTACCTAAAATGTTACTAAAGAATTCTAGTACCACTTCAGGCGTAACAAATAAGGTGTCAATAATAACATCGAAAATGGATGAGTCTTTAGGGATGCTTTAAATTAAAAATAAATTTAAGGAAATTGGAATAAATTTTTAAATATTAATAAAAATAAACTGATAAAGTTAAAATTTAGATTGAAAATTCATCCATAAAAAGTAAAAATAATCGAAGTCAGCTAAAACCTGTGAAGGCCAAGCATCATTGAGAGTTAAATCTACTGTTGCTTCTTCCTGACATTACCCTCCGACTCATGACTGGTACTTTGGCAGACAGCCAAGAATGCTATTTCTTTTGGTGATATTTGGGCTGAGCAGACTACTTTGACGAGGCACTTAAGTAGACACCTGAAATGCCTTAAATTTGAACCACCCCATTTAAAGAAAATGCGATACCGAACATTTCACTCCAGGACACCTTCTCACCTGTTTGGGACTTGTAAAAGAGTTCTAATGAACAGATTTACTTTCGTTTTGAATATATTGATGGTTCTTGGACTCATGGATGTGGTCTAGCCTAGTGGCTAACTAGTTAGGATGAGTAACAACAACACACAAATCATCCCTTGATTATCAGCTAGAAGTTCTAAAATTAAAAAATAAAGAACATACACAATAATATTAAAAAGAATAACAAGATAAAGATGGTGATGATGAAAGTAATCTAAAATGATTCAATTCTTAAATTTGCACAAAACATTTCTTACCGGTCTTTTATACTCTCCTTGAACTCGCAGTTTATGTGTCTATTCATGGACTCACTTCTGCTGACCCAGCACTTTTCTGGCTTTTAATTTTTTATTATTAAGCAACACTTTGGTCGTAGTTACGCCACATAAAATTCAGCGATAAATCACAAAATTTTTCAAAACAAAACATATCTTCAGATATGCCTGAGAGTGGAGAAGGAGAAAGCTGGTAGCGCCCTCTCTCGGGCCAGTGAACAAATAATAATAATAAGTTCTCCACAGTATCGCCCCCCCCCCGAGTACCAAAGGTACGATGATAATATCAGTTCACAAATATCTGCTGTTGAAGCGCACACGTCTTCCCGATCGTGTGACAGCTGGTGGAGCACTGGGAGGAAGCGTATGGTCGATCGAAGGAGGAGCATCTTGAGAAACAGTTGGGTCGGGGAAGCAGGAGGATCGCTGGTCACAGAAATCTGAGTGTTTGAAGCTTCGAAGACAGCAGGTTTCAGTCTACCTATTTCCAGAACGGTTTCTTTGTCGCGTACAAGAACGGTGAAATGTTTATTGTTACGTGCACAGACCTTGAAGGGTCCATCGTATGGAGGAGTGAGTGGTGGTTTTACTGCGTCGTTTCGCACAAACACGTGAGTGCAAGTGCTCAGTGCGTGGTGTACAAATGGGGTGGATTTGTTGTGTCATGATGTAGGAGCCGGAGTCAGCTTCTTCATCGCCTCTCGGAAAGTCTGGAGAAAAGATGCTGGATCGACTGTAGCAGAGGATAGCTGAAAGAACTCAGATGGTAATCGAAGGGCTGTGAAGTAGACAAGTTCAGCGGATGTACCTGCGAGGTCTTGCTTGAAGGAAGAACGTAAACCAAGAAGCACAAGAGGGAGTGATGTAGTCCAACGGGTGTCATTATGGCACTTTAGAGCTGCTTTTAGGTTGCGGTGGAAACGTTCCACTAAGCCGTTGGCGGAAGGATGGTATGGCGAAGTGCAAATTCGGCGTATTCCAAGCATGGATGTCAGAGAAGCGAAAAGGTGGGAGTGGATTTGTCGACCTTGATCAGTAGTCACAATGGATGGTACACCAAATCGTGCAATCCAACCGGAGATGAATTGTCGAGCCACAGAGTCAGCAGAGATGTCCTGAATGGGAAAAGCTTCCGGCCAACTAGTAAATCTGTCAACGCAGGTGAGTAGATATCGATAACCGTCAGATGGTGGAAGAGGACCGACGATGTCTATATGAACATGGTCGAATCGTTCGGATTTTTCCAAAGGACTATGTGTGTGCCGGGTAAGTTTCGAACGTTGGCACATGATGCAGGAACGATTCCAATTGACAATGTCCTTTAGCATGGATTGCCAAACGAATCTTTCTTGTATGAGCTTTTTGAAAGCTCGGATACCTGGGTGCGATAGGTTGCCGATACAGTCAAAAACTTTTTTTCTGAAGTCAAGTGGTACATAAGGTCGAAGTCTGTTGTTAGAGGTATCGCACAATAGTTGGAGATCTCGAGTAAGTTGTAATGACTGTAATTTCATTGAGCAGTTTGAGTCTTCACTCAGACGTTTTAGCTCCTCATCGGTGGCTTGCGAGTGGGCAATAAATGTGAAATCCAGCGGTGCATTGGCATCGATGCCTTGAATACGCGAGAGAGTATCTGCGACAACATTGCTGGAGCCTGATATATGCTGAATATGTGTGTTGAACTGAGCTATGTAATTTAAATGACGAAATTGTCTCGGAGAAGCAGAATTTGATTTTGATGTGAATGCATAAGTTAGAGGTCAGTGATCAGTAAATATAGTGAAGTGTTGACCTTCAAGATTATGCCTGAAATATTTTATAGCTGCATAAACAGCTAATAAATCTCTGTTATATGTGATGTATTTTTGTTCGGTGGGGAATAGCTTACGCGAGAAAAATCCTGTGAATCATGAATCATTTTTGTTGTCCGTTTCACTTTTCAAGTTGGTGGCCTATGCTGAGGCAACCACCTAAACAGTTACTACAAAAGAAAGAAAATATGTAATGTTTTCGATAAAACCACCTACTGTAATTTCCTGGATTCAGCTGGCAATCAATAAAGTAGATAAAGAACTGCATTTATTGTTCTTAAATCGCTTAGTTTGCTTGCTAATCATTAATAGACTATTTAAGTTTTAAAGAAAAATTGTACATTATTATTCGCCAAATGGCAACAAACTAGTACGGGGAAGTTGAAAATAATTTGTATCAGATATCATTAGAATTTTAATTTTGCGCAAAATAAATTGAAGAAATTTATATGCCACCTCATCTTACTCAGCAAAATGTGACGTCGTTTGTATCAATTGCCTTTCGTGCCGTTGCACGTGAGTTGCGTTTTCGATTTTCTTGCATGAAAACAAATTTTATATTCATTTTGTGATTATACTTAATTGTATTTTTTATTTTTTGCACAGACATTATGTAACAATTATATTTATTTGATTGCGGAATTATATTATTAGAATTAATAACCTTATGGTATGAAAATGGTGTACTAGAATGCAGGTTGCACTTATCATAAAGGCAGATCTTTCCTTAAAGAATAAGAGAACATTTTAGTTAAAATTTGCCTAGCTAAATAACGCTGTGTGTGTCACGCTAAAAGAAAAGAGAGAGAAAAATTAAGTCTATTCGGTACTTATCATTTATATTTGCGAACAGTTTACAATACTGTTAATAATGTAACCGTCTATAATGCCCTTTCAATTGCACGTCTTTTATCTAAGAATTTAAAATTTCATCTTTTTTAGATATTAAACATGCAGGTCTAATTACCGATGACGAGTTGAGCTAAAATGCACCTTACGCCGAACAAAAATCAGCAATAAGCATTTAAAAGCAAACCGTACACTGATACTCCAATTCGTCCATATCCCCATAAGTTTTTAAAAATATCTTTAAATTTCTGTATTTATATAAATGTTTAGTCTTTCAAAATTATCACAACAGAATAAGATGTGTTATGGTTGATTTTATGCTGATATGATTTATTTTTTATGGTCATTTATATTTCTTTCGCTGTTAGTGGTGCTGTCTGCTACTGTTTGTGAGCTAACGACTATGATCGTTTACATTTATTTCGCTGTCAATGGTGCTATCTGCAACTGTTTGTGAGCCATTAAAAAATTCTAACTTTTAATAACAGATTGACGGTTATTTATGGAATAAACAATAAAATAGACTAGCATCTACATGCATTTATGATGTATCTATCCCAACATACACTAAATAGGAAAGGGGAAAATTCCATGCTCAGAGTAAAACCAATGTAAAAAAGCGTTACAGATTAATATGGGTATGGCTTTGGATGCATAAAGAAACGCGGTCTGGGGTGGACGAATACAGAAGGATGTCCCGCCAGATTCCGTGTAAATACGTGGCTTGTTACCTACGCTTCCGTTGGCCGACCAAGTCCCAATGGGAAAAGCGTCGAGCGATCAGATGGCCATAGGAAGGTTGCCATGTAGTGTAGAAATCCCGTAGTGGCGTCTGATGCGTGAGGGCGCTATTGTTATGTTCAAAACTAACCCTCGGGAAGCTCGACAGTATGCACCTGTGCAGGATCACTAAAACTGGTTTTGTCTCATACACAACTGCGCCTCTACGATAACGCAGGACGTTATTAAAGTATGCAGCTCTATACAGACATACGGCGGCACTGGTCTGTCTGCCTCAACCCATGTATACGGCGGAAGTACGGGACAAGTGAAAGTCTGGATTCATCTCTGAAATAGATACTCCTTCATTTTGTTACTTTCCAATCGGCATGAACATCATATCACAGCAAATGTTATAATGAATCGCCGTTAAAAAAGGGCGCCGACCATGCAGTTCATCCAGCGTCAGTTATGGTCCAATGGTTCTATGATGCTTTGCTATCCGAAGGCCACAAGAAATGGGTTCCTGGGCCGAAGCCCTATCCCAAACTGTTAAAACATATGTATTGAAGAACGCAAAGCTAAAATTTCAGAATCGCGTGGGAAGAATTTCTAAGTGAAGAAGTTCATAGGTAGGTATCAATAGCAATAAGTTCGTAAGTGCAAAAAAAGGATGAAAGTGCAAAAGTCGAAATTCGGAGTAACAAAGGTGGTATGAGAGGTAGGTGCCTATGAGAATGGTTCAATATGAAACAAAAGGTCCCGGAGATGTAGGGAGGCTCCTCTGAATGGTAGAAATTGTAGTCGTCCGATGTGGTTGTGTCAGCGCACATAATAGCTCTATCTGTGCGTCGAATCGTCCTGTACCGCTTGTCGCCTGAAGTGCCTTATGCTTAGAGTATGTACGTATGTCATAGCGTGCATAATAATGTGTCTATTCAGATGTTTTAGAGACGTATTTTACGTTATCCTTAGTGTTGTATTATATTTGTTCGCCTCAGAGTGCTTGTGCCTGAAATGCCTCATGTGTAGGTACCTTCTGTATACAATCAGCAAGTATTATTCTTTTAAGTAAGTAGGTCCCTTTTGTTTACAATCAGCAGGTATTATTCTTTTAACTAACAGATTAGAATAAAGCAATGTCATGTATGCATGCATAAACTCTAGCTTCCACGGAATAATATGTACCATAACTAATGTCCTTAGATTCCGCATAACATGTATCTTCAGTATGTTTTATAAGAAGTACATTGCTCACAGTATATCACATGCATATAATATTTGTATAATAAGTGTTTGTCCCACTCGTAACAGCGTTTGTTTGCATTAGTACTATAGTGTTTAGTATTTATCTCTGTATTAGACGTTTTAGATTAATTTGATGTTATGTGACGTATTGTTTGTTAGTATAAGTGTCTATATTATACGTTCCTCTTGCAATATATGTCTGAAATGTCTTATGTTTAGGTACCATCTGTCTACCATTTGCAAATATCATTCCTTTGTATTTTTTAGCAACATTATACAACGAGCCCTTGTTTGACATTATATGCTTTTTAGCGTCTCTAAATGAACTCTCGATGCCGTGCTCTTGGGGCACTGGCAAGTGCTTGTCATAGACAGTTGCGGGCTTTCGACAATACCCGAATAGCCTATGTAAACCACCCCAGGTGTCCAGACCCGCTTTCACTTATCACCAGCTGGATCTCTTACCGCTGCTCTCTACCCGTTGATACCATTTCACGTGGTGGAATCACTATACGCTTATAAACATCCATGGCTTCTCCGGGATTCGAATCGGACCCATCGGTACAGCAGACAGCATTGCTAACCACTATACCGATTAAGATTGCACTGCTTACACCATCGTCCCAAGATTTCATTGTTCCGTACCGCTTACATGTCACTTCAGCGATATCACCACTCTATTTCCGGAAGGCGTTGATGCACATTCTTCAGAGCACACTCACTTGCGTGAGATCTCTTTGGGTGAATCTTTGAGGCATTGAACAATGCCAATAGCAGTACAAGAAGACCACCGAATTTAGAATACGTTCTAGCAGTAGGTCATTTTTATCTATCGGCTTGCTCTGTTGTAGAAAGCTTTGTGCGTTCAAATGCATGTTTCAGAGCTAGGTTTACGGTAACGTGCAAGTTAAGTGTCGTTAATTTCTCCACTCTGTGGGCTCTTTCTCGACGTGGTGGAGAGGCAACAACGCATGAGTGGCTGTCCTGCTTATGAGGCTAATTGGGCCGGACGCCTCTCACAAGCTGATTACTCGTAACGTCCATATTTTGGGAGTGAAAAGTATGGGGGATATTAGTTGCCTTTCAAAGGACTAGAACTACTGTTTCTATGGTGGTCCGTTCAGGCTCGACAAAGACTATAAGGGACTGTCAGGTCCGTCACGGGCTGTGTGATCGCTAAATCGTTTTTTTTTAGTTAAAATCTGGAGTTAGAGTGTAAATCGTGTAAGGGTTTCTAAGCTTAGGTCTTAGCTTCTCTGGTATTATGTCATGTCATGTCGTTGCATTCTATTGCGTTTTCATGGTGTTTTGATTTTTTTAATTTTATTTATTTATTTATTTTGTTTTGCTACACAATGTATTTTCTAAAAGCACTTCGGGTGTAAACGGATCCTGATGCTTCGTGGTTCATGTACATTAAATTTTGTGTTCATAAATTTCATGTATTAAAAATTCGCATGAAAATGACTTGAACAATTTACTAAATTCTAAATATTTTATAAATTACCAAAATTATAAATATTTTACAGAATGGCCAGTGTGATGGTTGCATTGTTTATTCATGCATAGTTCATCAGTGGTTGGGGATCACTTTGTTAACTTGTATCATCAGCTTCAACATTAAGCCTGATCAAAGCAGAATTGGCAAGCTGGTTACTTTCTCGTTAGATTTAGAGTTTCGAGTAATCAAAGCTCACCCCAGCTTGAGTATAGCTGATTTTAAAGCAGTAATTTTAAGCTGTCATTTGTGGAAATATAAGCAACTGAAATTTTCTTTTAATGAAATTCGTTTTTTATATCTCTCTCCCATTATTCTTTTCTTGGCATGAAAGTGATTTAAGTAATAATTTTTACAATTATGAGTCGGTCTCTTTCCAAATTTTCTTTAGTAAGAAGTTACTTACCAATGTAGACTTTATTTTTAGAAAGCCAATATAAATTTTCAGAAAATTTTTATTGAATAATTTCACATGACCAACATTTTCATCGTCTGAAAGCTTATCTTATTGAGTTCATTCTGAAAATTTTAGAGATAAGTATATGACGAACGATTCGAGAGACACACACTCAATCGTTCAGTCTATAATGTATTTCTCTCGCCTTTTTAGCATGTCTTCGTGGTGTAGTGGTCAGTACGCTCGGTGCTCGTTCGAGAGGTCCGTAGTTCAAGTCCCGGCGAGGGCATTACTCATTTTTCATCTCTCCTGCTTCGAAATAACCTAATGTCTGCACAAGCCTTTTTAAAATATACTGAATACAAAGTGTGTTTAATAAACTCTAAGTCTAAATTTTGGTAATATTTGTGGGTTGACGAAATGCAGTGAAGAAATGAATCATCCTTCCAGAAGATAAAAACGAATGCATGAATCATAGGTAATTTATCGGTTGATTTTTGTGAGACTATTACAAGTACTAGTAACTAATATTTGTGAATTTCGTAACCACCAAGAATAATCACTTATTGATTTCTTGACGAAAGGAAACACAGAAAACAATCATTTGTGAACGCATGATTATAGTTTGAAGTGATACTGCATCTTCCTATGCCGCCTTGAAAAGATCGTTTGCTATGTTTAAGTAGGGTCATGCTATGCTCTAAGTTAACTCTACGCTAGAAATGAAGAAAATTCAGATTGGTTATTCTTGAGAAATGTTCTCTATAATAAACTGAGTTGAAGATCATTTTCATTCACGATTAATGTAAGTAGATTAGGTAGAGATTCACTGCTTGAGCGAAAACAGCAGACCATAATTCGGAAGCTAGTTTATCTTCCCGATTCCACGTAATACCAGAAAAAATACAGCATTCCGTTAGAAAGGTTATGGCCACCAATTCTTTTCCTTGGGGGAAGAAGAGGGAAGTTTCTCGCTGTGCTTTTGCCTGTTGACTCATTGGAGGGGCAGCTGACTCGCTTAAGACATACCAGCGTGTTGCCTCAACAATGAAAATTAAAGGAAAATAAATAAATAAATAAAATAAGGGGGAAGTTCTACTGTCGATTAAATCATAATTGATTGAATCTTCAAAGTAAATTATAACATTTGAGTGAAGGAATACGTTTTGAGTTCATAATTCAGTAGAATATTCAGCTATATAATTCATGATTTTTAATGTCCTTCGAAGAAATGTCACCCTTCGTTTCCAGATTGAAAGTTTCCTGGCTGAAGGTTCCGGAAGATTATGCTGGAGAGTAAAATCATCCTACAGATCATCATAATATTACGACATGTCTCTTAGGCAGACACTTAAGCAGTTATTTGTATTATTTCTCGCAAATCTACGAATGGGAATAGCAGTTGATTGCTCAGTAAAAAGCCATATAACTAGAGAACAGAAGATGTGCTACAGGGACACTAAGGAGAGTAACCGTATGTGCTTCTTTCCAATATGGTGCTCGTTTCAGGAGGTTTTCCAAAACGTCCAGAGTTTATAGGAATTATATTTTAATTTAGACAGGCTAGCGATCAGTACTCTTTTTGGTCAAGTAATTAACCTATATAGTGCCAAGTATGCGAGCCCTAATTCAAAACAGTTTTATCCTGATTTTACTGCTTGCTAAGAGACTTCCTAACTTACAAACTGAGACTATTTTTAAGCGTGTCATAGGTGATTACTTTGATGGGGATAATAGCGGCGTGATTTTGTACCACCATTATCGTACAGAATGATGAATCCAGCATGTCCACACGAGTGATTATGCTATACAAAGAAAATCAGCCGGATGCAATTTCCCAAACCAGATCTTCATTATCTGTGTATATTGAAAACGTATCCTGGCTCATCATTTTTTCCGAATCATCTGGGTAAAAATTGCATTTTGAAGAAAAAACGTGATCACATATGGTGAAGTTATTGCAGTGTCTCGATTCGAATAGTCTACTCAATAGTCTACCGACAATTACTCATGATAACAATCTTTTTACAGTTACCCAGCTATCTAGAAGAATATTATCTTCATCATCTCTAAGTGATTATGAGGTGGTTCAGTGGCTTCGTATCTTTCGCGATTAGATGATGTTGAAGACTTTTGTTGCGTGATTAAGAGCAACGATTGTGTTGTAGCAGTCTTGAAGGTTCGTGTACTAAGATTGAGGAACATCTTTGGATGTTACAGAGCTTCTCGATCATTCTTCTGCTGATAAGAGGTGCCTAACGAGTTGATATGCACAACAGACTGTATGCATTATTATGGTGTCGGTTAAAAACCTTAAAAATGAAGGAGATGTCCCCCTGGATTTTGATGTGCACCTGTTATTTGTAAGCAGTTATCTTTTTATTGATGTGCTTAAAACTGCTGAGTTTGTCATTCAGAATTAGACGAAGGTATTTGAGACCGCTACCCGTTTTAATATGGAGGCCATGCAGTTTAAATATTGGAATTAATTTCAGCATTTTTAGTTTTCTTTATTGCCATTAATTTATACTTTTCAAGTTGCAGTCACAGCTCCTACTTTTAACGAAGAAAATAGATTAATTAGGTTTCTCTTCCAATCTTTTTTCTTGTTTTCTTTATAACTATCAGCAACATACTATTAGCTTAATCTTGCTTAGGCCTTCAATGCTGTGGCTGTTGAATTTTAGCCGCGCTGCATCTTCTGTAAAACTCCGCAGGATGGGCATATGCGAGAACCCTGAGGGCTACTTATTACTTGCCACGTAGCTTTAAGGTAACACGTGTTTATCATGCCAGCTTATTGACCCAACTCTGATAATCCTAAATGGAAAATGCTTAGGCAAATCTCAGCAAAAAAATTTTTGCTTTTCAGTGACAAACAGTGCGTACAGTTATTTGCATGTTACTTGTGATACCGAAGCAAACTGATCACAAAATATTATTAAGGGAAGAATAACTCGTTTTGTTGTGAATCGTGATACGTCCGATATTTGCCAACACAGGCACGTATCTGATTCAATATATTGCAGCTACATTGTTTGAAAAAGCACTTGGATTTCCATGAATATGATGAGCTATTTTTCAGCATGTTAACGACATCCCATAATCCTCAGCTCTCAATAACCTTTAGTTGCCAACTAGTAGACAAGCCTTCTTATTGCTAGGAAAACTAAATTGCTTTTCGTTCCCTCCCTTTACAGTTTTTTCCGTTTATCTTGTTAAGTAATTAGATTCCATCGTAATCATTTGCATGTTTAATATCACAATATAAGTTGAGGAAATTACAAGTCAAAAAAAAAAATCTTGCTTCTCTTACTTAGAAATGCAATTTTTTTCCTGCTAGTGTACGATCATATTTTTGCCAGATGCTTCAAGCAGTTATAATAAAATTACAAAGAACAGAAAAAGCGCAAAGATTTAAATATAAGTCAAAATACGAATGCGAAATAATATTTTTAAGCTCCACATAAATTTTTATCCAATAGGATGTTATATAGAAAATACTCAACAATTTGAGCAAAACTTAAACCAAAATACATATAGGTTTGTTGGAAGTGGAAATTTGAAAATCAACTTACTAAAATTAAAGCCTGCTATATAATTCAGATGGGAATATATTTTGAAAAGAATTTAGGATTTGAAAAAGCAATTTTATTTATTAACCAATTTTTTGTTTTTCAAAGGCTTAATACGTGCGATATTTTGGTTATGTAGAAAGTTCAAGACAAAAGTTGCAAGAAATATTCAGCGCTTCAAATGAAAGCATCTAACATATCCGTAATAACCGTAATCGAATAAAATGGAAGAAATAACACAAAATATCATCATTGATATCATGAATTTTTTTTTTTTTTTTTTTTTTTTTGCCTGTTTTAATGAAAAGATTTTAGTAAGTAATGTCTTTTAGAAACTTCTTAACGAGTGAAATTCTCAGATAGCCTCTAAACTTAAACAACAAAATGCCCCGCTAACAGTTGCAGAATGGTGAAAATTGAAGCTAGTTTTTATGTTTATGTTGCTTTCTCAAACACATACTCTTATTCAGCGCACTCCATATTAGCTTAACAGAGTTTCTCAAATTTTTTTCGAGTGATGACCATTTTTATAAATTTGATTGTTTCGCGGAACACCTAACTCTTGCCCCCTTCGAATAAAATTTTTTTATCAATATAAGTAAACTGGTTACTACCAGATTACTTACATTTTTAAATACAATTAATTAAAATTCATTTAATTTTATGATATTAAAAAATGAACTTTATAGAAAAAAATATTTTTTCAATAATTAAAGCCCATTAAGTGTTTGGATAATCTTAGCTTATTAACTAAAAGAAAATAAATGTTGATACTCAAATCAATGTGATGGATGTGCTTTCTGATTCCTGGATAACTATTCTGTGTTTGGATGTATGCTGATAAGATGCACCACAATCATAAGGTTTTAAAGCCCCCCTTTTTTTGATGACATTGAACAAAATTCTGGGGGTAGGATAAATTAGTAATAAATTAGTAGTAATAAATTTCATAAAATATTAGTCTTGGGGGATGTAATAGATAATTGCCATGTGTAATTTCCAAACTTAGATTTTTAACTGTAGTGTAGTATACTCAGTTTATTTAAAATTTATTTATTTATTTAAATATAGTAGGATCACAAAGTTAGGCTTCGAGTATCATTTGTAGTCAACAGACCACAGATTGAGAAAAGCCGGATTAAAGCCCAGTTTCCATTAGTGCGTTGCGAATGCGTAGCATCCTTACTGCGTTAGATTTGCGTTTACGGAAGTTCGGTGGTTAGTTACATTCATTGCCACCAGATGTCTCTGTATTTAACTTACGGGATTCGGACTCTTAAGAGTCAGTATAGTGGTCAGCGAAGCTGACTTGTGATACCGAAGGGCCTGGGTTCGAATCCCGGAGAAGGCATGGTTGTAACTGTCCGTCCCTTCATAGGAAAGGCGATGGTGGCCCACCTATTAGGTGCCTCCATAATAAAGAGACCACCACATCCGATCTTGTATAGATTAATGGACTGGGTTTCATTTGTAATTGTTCATAATCTGCCATTGAAAAAAAAAAAAAGATAATTATATTCGATGTTAATGGAAATTTTTGTTTATGCTTATGAACAGGGAAAGTAAACCACGTTAGCAATTTTTAGATAGGTAAGGTTATAATGCATATTACGAACACATCTAATTACACAGAAGCTGAAGTAATTTTCAAAAATTTCTTTGAGTTTCTCTAAACGCAAAAAATTTCTCTTAACGAAATAATATAAAATCAAAACTAAAATGTACTGTTACTGCAAAACAAATAAAAAAAGTTAAACATATTTAAAAATAGCTGGTACATTAAAAATACAGGGAAGCTATAAAGAAAGGTTCACAATATTTACACAAACTTTGCTACGCTTATGTATACGGCTTACTGCCACGTGAGATTGTATATTTTTAAAATATGCTCACATTGCGGGAGAAAACAGTATATACAATTTTAGCATTAGGTTCCTTCAGTGTCATAGCTGGATAATTTATTAGAAATTTCGTTTGTTTTAAAATACACTATGCTCAGTTATATTTCATGCCTAATCTATAAAATGTTATTTTTAATTTATGAATTCATATCTTTTTATAGAAAAAGTTATAAAGATAAGCTTTTTTTCTTTATATATGTGTATACCTAAGGTAAAGAAAATGGAAATATTTAATTAATTCCTGTACTTCAGCTGGAGAGGACTGAATTTTAAAGCAATTATTATAAAAGTTTTTAAAAAATGTTTTAATAAAAATGTTTAGGGCGTTGAAAAAGCATAATGACGCATTTAACACAACTGAGCATGAAGAATCACAATCTTTTTCTTACGTATATCAAATTATTTTTTTGGAGACAAGATATTTTCTAATTATAGCAGAATACAATAAGTTCCATTTGAAAGAACGACGTCATCTCAGGCAAATAAGCATCAGAGTGGAACAGCAGCGTCTTGCAGGAAAGCATATGCGAAAGAGAACGCTGCAACTCGGAGGGAGTCGATAGTTTCAGTTTGAGAAAGTTTTGGTTTACAATTAATTTGATTGGACAAGAGGTATCTACGTTGAAATGTTACCTAACATCGAAAAATCTGGAATTTGGGAGAACAAATGAATTTAGGGGGAGATCACCAAATCTAGAATGTTAATTTTGAGATCGCCAATTATTTTTTAAAGCAGCGTTATACTTTCCTACGCCCCGAAATTATTCATGACCTTTCTCAATCTGGTTCCTTTCTTGCTGACGTTTTTATAAATATGTAATGAGTTTAAGATGCGTAGATAAAAACATTGGAACTTTTAACAGCTTTCGGTATTTGGTAGATGGCCGAGAAGACCGCAGTGGCTTGAAGGTAGGGCAGAATGGAAAAGCATGATGACGCATTTAACATAATCTGAGCCTGAATAATTACAATCTTTATTTTTTAAGTATATCAAATGATGCTTTTGCAAACAACATTTCTTAATTATAGTAGAATACAATAAGTTCCATTTTAAAGTACGACGTCATCTTAGGCAAATAAGCATCAGCGTGGAATAGCAGAGTCTTGCCAGCAAGAAAGCATATGCGAAAGAGAACGCTGCAACTCAGAAGAAGGGAGGCATAGTTTCAGTTCGAGTTAGAGTAAGTTTTGGTTTGCAATTAATTTGATTAGAAAAGAGGCATCTGCATTAAAACGTTACGTAACATAGCAAAATCTGAAATTTGAGAGAACAGATTAATTTAGGGGGAGATCATCAAATCTAGAATGTTAATTTTGAAATCGCCAATTACTTTTTAAAGTAATTATCGTATTTTGTTATATCTTACATATAACGAATACGAATTTAAAGCATACAGGGAGTATGCTTTAAATTTGTATTATATTCAAACTTTCAAAATAAATTCTTGAAGGACAAATTTAAATAAATAAGAACATAAATAAAACATTATATTTAATGCACATAATAGAAATAAATTATAAAACAAATATAGGTCAAATTGGAACACGGAGCGATGAATGATGCAATTAGGGTGGGAAAAAAAAAGAGCATGGGATTCGAACTCACGACCCCAAAAGTCAAATCTCGCTACCGTCAGCTTTACCACCACACTATCATCATACCAATGCGATTAGCAATTTTGGCCTATATAGGTCATCAAGTAAATGAATTCTTAAAACTAAACTTTTTGGCCCTGTTTCAGTTTGCTAAGGACTAAAAAATTCACCAGAATTAGTTTTTCAGCTTCAAGGGCATTTCTCACAAAAACAATTTTAAAATGGCGTTCCGATTGAAGTTAGGCGGTCCCAAATAAAAGATATGCTTGATACTATATGTTAGCCAAAAAAGTTTATTTATAAATGTAGAAATACAAATTTAACATACATTTTAATGCAGTAGAATATTTAATGGGCTATCAAATTTAATTTATAAATAACGGTATTACTTTTTTACCCGTTTCAAAAGAAAAAAGAATAATTTTTAATGCCTTACCTTATTTGCTATATCAGTTTGATATAGTCAAACGTTCATTTTCATTAAAAATAAATGTGTATGCGGAACTGGGAAATAATTGGCAGGACAAATTTTGCTATTTCATTGATTTGGAATAATATTTTTTGCATCTGATTTTCTTGATGGTATCACTGTTCTCTGCGAACTAGTATTGTAGTTACAGTTAACTTATTTTTCTTCTCTTTCTTTTTTTAGACTAAATTCAGTTGATTGCCGTCTTTTTCAGTAGGCAGATTTTTCGCTATAATGTTAATTCAAGAATAAGCATTTTTTAGCAAACATTCTGTCCCTTATCCAGCGTTCATCGTTACTTCTGCCGCCATAGTTTTTGGTGACAACACCGGATTTCTTTTTTACCACGTGACCCCAACGCTTCCGAAGATATACGGATAGAAGTTAAACATCGTTGAACGTCATCCGTCACCGCTCACCGACAGGATTGCATATATCAAAGTGAATTCGCTCGCTTTTTGGATAAACGCATACGCATACGCAGTAGTGGAAACAGGCCGCAATACACAAGGCATAAATGTGGTTCTTCGATTATCTTATTTGAGCATTTTTCAATTAAAAATATGAATGACATTTCATGTCATATTATTTAGAACAATATCATATTTATTTAGAACTATAAAGTATTTGGGCTTTAATGGTCGATTTTATTCCGAGATTCTGGTTGCAAATGTGTTAAAATGGAATGGAATAAGACATCGGAGGTTGGGTGCATGAAGAAAAATATATAAGAAAAAACAAAACTGTAAAATTTATTACATCACTTTATTTATAAATTGCTTTATGTACATGATGAAATGGACAATTACGTTTCATACGTAATGTTTTTATGAAAACAATTATAAATATGGAAAGTTTTGATACAGAACGAGCTGTCTCAAAACACCAGCTGGACATTACAATGAAAATATACAGCTTTAGAATCTCTCAAATTTGAAAGCCACAGAGTAGGCCTTCCGATAGGGCTTTAAAGGGTGCAATAGACTTGGTACAAAGGGGAATGCTGAATGTCTTGAAGCACCCAAAATTTTAGATAACTTCACACATTCTTAAGAGTGTTGTTTTTCAGAATTCTGCAAAGTAAAAAAGTACAAATAGGCAAAAAAGGAATTACTTGATTTTATCGTGAAGAAATTACACATTTCTTCAACTTTTTGTTGTTCTGACCGGAAATATCATTCTTCCATGGAAGTCAGGAGCTATGCAACGCCCACAATAGCGTACATCGCCAGGATGAGAACGATAAGAAAGATGACATAGATTCCTAAAAGCATAAGGCGGAACACACTTTCCTAAAATAACAAGAAAAATATTATTTAAAATCTCATTTTACCATCAATCATCATAATTAATAATGTTTATAACATACTCATTTGACATTACAGAAGTCCGATTCTGATCACTAAAGAAGACTTACAATAGCGGAGCTATGTAAATTGCCGATAACAATACAGTGTTTGCACTTATGTATAAGCCGCCACTTGTTACTGAGTGGGCAACTTGTTTATTTAAATTGATAAAATAAGATTTTTCGAACCTTTGCTAAGTCTTTTCAGGGACACCGGTAGTTTATCATCACTCCTATATGAAACCATACTTATCTTCATAGAGCTTTCCTTATTAATTTTTGTTTCGAATGAGCATACAGTGGTGGCCAAATTTGTGGACAATTTTGGAAATTTTTATGTTTTTGAACTTTGGATGCTTATAGAAAATGTTACGTCTCGCAAAATGCAAACTTGTATATATCATTTTAAAGATAATTTATTACTGAATTCAATACAAAACACAAAATTCAATTATTTGCAATACAAAAAAGGTTATATGTACTTTAATATAAATAAAAAACACAGTTATGAAGTGGTTTGTAATGTCTAGCTTTCCTGGCCAATCACTGTTCTTGTTCTGAGAACCAATCAAATGTTAGTAACTACCAGTAGAAGCTGACATCATGCTTACACTTGAAACAATTCATTATTTTGCTTTGTTCTGTAGAAGGAGGACCTGTTTCTTATACACTGCAATTACAAGTAGGAATTTTTGTAAAAATTTTAAATATTTAGTCAAGAAGCAATGACATCAAGTAAAAGAGTAGATTGGACACCTAGAAAGAGATCTAATATTATTGTGTTACGAGAAAGTGGTCTTTCCTATGCTGAAATTGCAAGACAGGTGGGTGGTTCAGTGACTACATCTGGAGTCTGAAAGTTTTGTTTACGATATCAGGAGAAAAATTCAATAAAAAACAAAGAAGGAAAAGACCGAAAAAGGTACACCACATCTATTGATGACAGAAGAATAAAAAGACTATGTCTCCAAGATAGAAAAATGTCATCAGCGGCCATCAGAAGTGATCTGAATGATGCTGGTGTTTCTGTCAGTTCAAGAACAATCAGGAGAAGATTAACAGATGTTGGACTGAGAGGTAGGATTCCACGAAAAAGCCTTATCTTAATTTTCAGCAACGAGGAAAAAAAAAAAAAAAAAAAAAAAAAGACTACAGTGGGCAAAGGAACACATTAATTGGACAGATGATCAGTGGTCGCAAGTTATATGGAGTGATGAAACTAAGATATCGTTATTCGGTAGTAATGGGCGAAAATATGTAAGACGTAGAATAGGAGAAGAGCTACATCCTGACTGCATTCAAGCAACTGTGAAGAACCCAGTTAGTGTTATGATTTGATCATGCATGTCAGCAGATGGTATTGGTCGCCTTCATGTCATCGATGGGACACTGAATGCCAGAAAATACATTCACACTATTCTAGAACCAAAACTTCTACCTTCCATTAGAGATCACTTTCCCAACAATGCTTCGTTTATTTTTCAGCAGGATTTTGCTCCTTGCCACACGGCCAAAATATCGAAAGAGTGGTTTGGTACAAAAAGCATTAAATTATTGTCATGGCCACCACTGTATTTATAAGTTAGCCATCACTTTATGACTCTAGATTATAGCTCTGTTAATAAGTGTGTAATAATGGCGTGCAGAGGAGAATTATGCTGTCCAGCTACATTTCAAGTCATACAGATGCTTTGAGCTTTTGATAATTTATGATAAACAAACAACTATCATTGCCGTTCACGTTCATGAATAATCGTAATTACAAGAAATACTCTGTGAACAACATGCATAACTGTATTCTTTTCCCAATGACGAGGTCTAGCCGTTTATAGGCGTTGGATACTACTAAGGAAGGAAGCGGTAGTCTCTTTATTATGGAAGCACCTAATAAGTGGGCCACCATTGACTACTATGAAGGAACAGACAAATTACATCAACTACATCTGGGATTTGAACCCGAACCCTTTGGTAGGGCAGTCAGAATCACTAAACACTTTCCCATCTGGGCGGCGCATAAATGTAAATAATGATTAAAATCTTTGTCATTGATTCTAATGACAGAGCTATCGTCTGAAACAACTCTCCTCCCCTTGAGCCCAGTCGCCTTCACGTGGTGCCACCTGGTTAAACTAAAAGAGTGATACCTATCGCTTTTAAGTAGCCCTCATTGATGAAGTAGAAAAGCATTTTTGATTTGGTGATAGGTGCAAGTTCCTGAGGTTTTAGAAGTAAAGAGAAATGAAGCAAAAAGTCTCTTCTAAGACTAAACCAGCTTTTAATAATTTCTTTTTGGAACGCTGGCGGTTTAACTCCTGACAAATTTACTGAACTGAAGACTATTATTTCTAATCAGGATTTTGACGTAATTGACTTGTCGAGAGTGGAGCCGCTGTAGACAATGAAATGTATTTTAATATTCCTGGATATCAGAAATTTGTGTCAAAGCGATCAAGACAAATTGCTTCTGGCATTATTCATTTTGTAAAACGTTTTAAAGGCAAAGTTAATTGCCTCTCGCCGGATGACTACTAACGATAAATTAGAACTCCTCATAATGCATGTATGGAGACAAGAGACCCTACATAAGATATTCTTCCTGTGCAATACTCCAAATAATAAACCCGATTTTTAAAGAATAATACTCGATTGGGATAGAAATTCCTTTTTACTTGGAGACTTCAAGGCCCCCTTCAACTCGTTGGGATTATTCAAATAGTGTTGGTTGTATAGTGGAAAATCTTATTGATTCCAACCCTATTGAATTCATTGAGAATGAAGAAATTTCTACAGATTTATTCTCTTACAATGGAAGTGTCTGTTACGCTGATTTACTCCTAGCCCACCCAGCTCTGTTATGTAAAATACAGCATGAGTTAATTGATAGTTCCGGTAGTGCTGGACATAAAATATTACTATCCAGTATTATAAGATATAAATCCCCTTACAGGTAGCCTCGTCAGGCTTTCTGGAACCTTAAAAAGGCAAAGAGGTTCAACTATAAAGCCCTCTCTGATAAATTTATAACCAACTCCTTGGTTTAACCAAATCCTGCACATTCTTCAAAACTATTTACCAATGCTGTACTAAAGTGAGCTTCCCTATGTGTCTAAAGAGGACAACAAAGAAATATAACCCTTTTTGGAATGACAAATTGCAGAAGCTTTGTGAAGACAGAACTAAAGCTCGAAATACCGGCCTTAATGAGAACTTTTTAGCTTTGCGTAAGGCACAGGCTATCTTAGAAAAATCAATAGTTGAAGCAACACGTTCCTCGTATAAAAATTTTCTAGAAAAACTGGACTTTAGGAGAGATGGCATAAGGGCTCATATTTTTTTTGTCCCAGATAAACAATCAAAACATCAGAAGAAATGAACTTATTAAAAAAGGTTTTAAAGAGATTACTACTGATAAAGATATTTCAAACGCTTTTGTAGGCATTATGTTAGAGTAAGCAATTACAGGCCTACAATTAAAATTAAAAAAGTGAATTGAACCCCCCTCAGGACAACAATTCTACAGTTCTTAAACAACTTTTTAATGATGATTTCTCTATTGGGAAATTGAAAAATAGCCTTGATGCCTTAGTTAACGGTAAGTGCAGGTTCGGATGAAATTCTACCCGAGTTGCTTGTAAATCTGGGAGACTCTGCAAAAATAACTGTTGGCATTCATTAACCAAATTTGGAGAAATAGCTTGCCAAGTGCATGGAGAAAGGCCGTGATAAAAATAACGATTTTCAAACCTAACAAATCGGCTAAAAATATGGATAGTTAACAACCCGATTTGTTTTACAAGCGTAACGTGTAAATTAACCGAGATATTGGCTAACAGGTTTAAGTTTGTACTGCATAAAATTGGTTTAATATCTGAAAAACTGGCGGGTTTCCGTATACATAGATGTGCAGTTGAACAAATTGTACACTTGTCCCAAGAGGTAAAAGATGGCTTCCAAAGAAGGCAAAGTACCCTTGCAGTATTTGTGGACTTTAAAAATGCATCTAGTAGGGTATGGAAAGCTGGACTGGTTAATAAGCTGATTCAAACCTTGTGTCACACGCTATAAAAATGACATTTTAGAAGGACGAGCATTTATAGTTAACATTCACTTTGAATGCTATCTTATTACAGATGCATTTGTTTCAGGGTTTGTTTAAAGAGGAAGACTTTCGTGTGAAATCATAGAAGTAAAAAAAAATTGAAACTTACTGAGGAATTTTTTTCTTGTGAATTATTCTGCATATTATTGTTTCCTCTTCCAGCGTTCATTTCGAGCATTTTAACTTCGCTGTTTTCTGTGGATACAAATAAAATCGATCATTATACTGCGGATTTAAATCTAAGCACAAAATTAAACTGATTTTTTATAAACAGTAGCATAAACAGAGAAAAAAATTATCATAAATTAATTTACTTTTCTTTCCCGCAGTCCAAAAAGCGTGCACGTGAAATATAAGGTGGAAAGCTACATGGACAATTACAAATATTGACATCACCCAATAAAAATTTTCCTTCAAGCCGGAAGATTCGAGCGATACAGCAAAGAATATAGTGATGACTAGGGAGGAAAACTGGATATAAGCAAAGGAAGTAATACGTGGTATTCTTAGAAAATACTAATACACTTACGTAATCTAATTAAAAATAAACAATAAATGTTATTCATTTTATGTACACAACGGGCATACACATAGCAGTTTCTTACTGATGTTTTTAACTTAAAGTTGCAAAGTATTAAAATATATAGTTCTAAAACAGATGCATTTTTCCAAACCTGCAATTATGTGCGCCGAGTTTCCAACTGCCCAGTGAAGCCAGTTAAAAATAGGTCTCTTTGGGTGGTCAGGCGCTGGACGAAAAGCTGCCATTATTGGCTGAATAATAAAATATTTAAAAAAATAGTAAACACTAACGTCCTAGATAAAATGCAATATGTAAAAAATAAGTATTTTACGCGATTTAAGACTTACCTGAAATAAACCTAAAGCTGTAGCAATGCACCCTAATATAGCATGAGGATTTCTGGTTTCCTGGAAAGTCAAGCAGCAAATATGAAGCACATGAAACATATGTTTATACTGTTTCAAATTAGACATTATAGGAAAATTCAGCTTCAGCAGCGTTTAGAGCTTTTCAAGGTGGAATAAATTTTATTTACAATGATATTAATTCCCTAAGAGACAGTAACTTCCATTTGGAATTCATTTAGAGAGCAAACAATGCTCATTTATGTTCAAAATGTTTTTCAGAAAGTTAAATTCTTAAGTACTCGTACATTTATGTGGCCGAAGAGAGACCATAAGACTTTAATAATTACTTTTGTTAGCTCTGATCCCGTCATTATCACTATTACAGAACTTAATATGTAAAGCTAAGTTTTATTTATGTTACGTGAGACTACAGCGAGTCAAAACTTGCCGCTTTATTACAAAAAGTTCTGTATTAAGTATGAAAAACTGAAGAATTACATAGCTATGCCGGTTTCCTTCAGATCTTTGAATGCTTTGTTTAGTCAAAGCCAAGAAGTGCTTAGTAGTGTGAAATAATTCATTTTCACAGCAGACGTGCGTCTAAAGAGTATCTTCATATTAAAAGAAAATAATTTCAAGAGGTAACTATTTCCTTAAAGAGAGTTTTATTTTAATCAGCTACTTCCTATGACAGTATATTTTGAAAAAATTCTAACATTTAATATACATTTGAAAGTTTTCTTTATTAATTTTTAATACCCAAAAAATGACATCAATAAAATATAAAAAATTTCATAAACTTACGTAATTCCATCCATTCTTGTAAACAAATATTACAATAAAAGCTATAGCAACAAAAATAAGGGCGACGATCATGAAAGCTCTGTGAAGCTAGAAAGAGAAAAATACTGATATGTGAGCTATTTAAGGCGTGAAATATCAAGTAATGCAAGCTATGTATTGCTATTAAAATTTCACATATTTTCACACAAGTTTTAAATTACGGAACTTGCAGGAAATTTTCTGTTATTTTTACGCCTCTGGTAACATGCATATTTTTAAATTTACGTTGTTTGAGACAATTAACTCTTGCGACTATGCACATATGCTTCAATATGCTCTTCCACCGAATATTCAAAATATTATATCAGAGTTATTTTTCACCGCATTTTATTTATTCCTCTTTACTTTAGTTGTCCATCTCTAACGCAGATAACATGTTATAACCTTACTTATGGTGTTGACGATTTTAGAAACGGATTTTAAAAAATATTCAACCTAAAAAGGTCTCGAATTGGATTGGATTATTTAGGTTACGGCAAAGCATACAAGGGCAAGCACTGCCTAAGGGAAGGTATGCCTTCTTGGATGGCTTTTAAAAGGAAATTGTCTCGTAGTCAACTTACACCTAAAAACACCTATGCAGCCAGCCCTTTCTCTGCGATTTGAGATTAGGTCGGTCCATCAGTTCATCATAAAAATTCAGGCCCCATTAAGTCACTGAACACTGGTAGTTCGACATGGGATAGATTCCAGTCAAACGGGCTGGCTGCATTTGCGTTTTCATGGTCTCTCCCCCTGTGTGACATGGATACTCGTCAGTTTCCCTTAGAAAAACCTCCTAAAAGCAGCCCTCCCATCAGGCAGGTAGCCATTGGGAGCTTTGACATAATAAAACCCAATCTAAACTTGGGCCGACCTACCCGAGTCAACTATGCAATCGCCAAAGGAACTACCAGTTTGATTTTTTATTTCATTCATTTTTTAATCTAGTTTTAACTGTAGATTGATTTTGACCTCTGCAACCAAAATTTAATACATTTTTTAAAGTTCATAAAATTTTCTTTCTGTTACTGGCATGAATATGTTCATTCATTTTCTTCAGAAGAATATTCATTATAAATGAGGATCTGTAAAACTGCTAAAGTAGGAAAGCAAATTTGCTTCTCGAAAGAAAGAATTTTTTCGTATCTTCATAATCTGAAGATGAAACTACCTAACAATATTAATACATTTTGCCTTTTCAACGTCATAAAGTGACACGACGATGCTTCAAATAAGTTCAATTGAGGGTTTATTCGATTAGTTTGTTGATTAGTATGGTAAAGAACACGAGATCTATTTGTTAAAGAAGGGGATGCTATTTAGCAGAATTTTTTCACGGAAATTTGTCTAGTACTCATTTTACACATAACTACCTAAATCTCATTTACCAGTCAGTTCAATAACCGAGAATTAGAATCCGAAACAAAATATTAGATTGTAGTAGATTTAACCTCTCGGTCACTGATTAGCCAGTGATGTTCTCGAATTTTATTTCAGGTAATAACAATTGTTTCTGGACTACTATCATAAAATTGGATAACATTTTCCTTTCATAACCTTTGAAAGCATTTTTTCACAAAAAGTGAACAGAAATTTACGCATTAAATCTGACTTTTCTTTTTCTGATTCGTATATTTAGTTATGACAAAGTTAAACTTTGAGCATCTAAAAGGAAAATGTTCACCAGATAAAATTCTGAAACTCATAACCGAAATTTTAAAATATATTATTTTTAAAATTTTCAGCCTTGCATAAAAATTCAGGCTTTCTTTATAATCACGCTTATAACTATCTCACTAAATGAGTTCATGTGTAAGTGTAAGAATTTAATTATTAAAATTCCATATTTTATACAGAGTTAAATTTTTCAGCTTTAAGTGATGTTTAGCGAACAAATCATTAAAATATTCGACATATTAAATTCCAAAGGAAGACAGTTCTTTTTAAAAAATCAGTCACTCTGATCCTACATTTCATCATTTTTATTTGCCAAATACTTGACTTTTGAAGGCCAATGTTCATTTGAAGTTAGAAAAAAGCACAAGTAGAAAAACAACCCAAAATAGAAAATATATATCTCTTCAAATTAGTAATAAAGGCACTCGAATGATGGTATAGATTTCGAGATTTATACTTCACTATTCAGACACGAAAATTCTAAATTTCAGGATGAAATGACGATGAATGAGATTTTCACGAGATAAATGAGGTGAATGAATAAGATTTCATGTTGAAATTTGAATCTTTAAATTAATCCATAACTCAAAATTGAAGGACTACGTTATGCCAAATTTACGTTTTACTGCTCACACTCGAAGTACTGGCACCTCGAAGTGTCAAAACCCGAAATGAGGGGTAAAGAAAGCTAGACACTTCTGATTTTACATACTAGCTCTCCGCTCATTGTCAACCACCAAGCAGCGTATCAAACATCCCATTCCTTTTGTATTTCAGTTGAAAAAGTGCTCAGGACTACGGAAATGAATACCTTATTGCTGAAATTAAAGAACGAGACCATACATAGGCAGTGTAACTAGGCGGTCGATATGCAGTATGCCCAGGAAAGCTTCTTAATCTTTTGTACTCGTCAGAAAAAGCACTTCCGTACGATGAAAATTGACCAAGATATTTAAATTTCAAAATTTGAGATATTTGATGCCATTTTTTAATTTTTATTGAAGGCATCGTTTAATAAATTGCAGTAATTCGAGATTGATTTTTTTCTCCTTCAATGCCATTTAATGATATTTTGTGATTTGATAGTTCTTTAATTTATAAAATTGTTACATTCGGTATGCCGAAATTATTTTCACACATGTACTTTATAAACTTTCAAAGAAAAAAACACGTTATGTACTCAAGTTTTATTACTTTAGAATCGTAATTTGGTAATCATAAAAATCCATTGAAGTGCAAATATTTTTCATTTAAAATTAATGCAAATAACATTACGAGTTGATTACCTGCCAATATTGAAACCTGACGGTGTCTTCTATCTGTAATCTGTATCGACGGAACCTACGGATTTGTATCTACAGAAATCTAAAATTCTGGGAATAAGGTCTTTTTGAAAAAAAATTATACTTACAAATTTTTCTTAATAATCTGCACAGAAATGCATATCACGTAATCTTTTATTAGAAATCTTTTTCTAAGTGATATTTTATTTTTAGTGGTGTGCAAACGCAACACTTCGCTCTTCAGTTTGTGCCAGGCTCCTGAATGTAAATCCCGATTTCTGTATCAAATATCTCTCAATTTGTTGCATGGGGGTCACTTTATTACGAATACAAAATTCTTCTATATAAGCAAAGGAACCGAAAGAAAATGTCAAAAGGCAGATTTCGTAATTTTCGCAAAACTAATTTCTTAGAATTTGAAAATGCCAAAATGTAAATCTTTCAAAACAGGTTTGAAAATGGAAGTATATGTCTACGACCAACGGTTGCGGAAATAAAGCCCGCATGGACTTTTGTGGACATACTATTTACTGCTGCACGATAAGACATGGTTCCATAAGGCAAAGCAACCAAGAAAAAAGTCATTTTCCTTGGGTTCAATAAACTCATGAGCAGCTTATTCGTCAACACTTAGCCCCTTCAAATGAAATCTGGTTACACTGTATGATCATGTGGGTGGATACGCTGTTTTAAACACCTGAAGAAATTAAATGTAACATTGTTAAATTTATCGGTTGAAACCCGCCGTTTTCCCTTCTGTTCATTCCATGAAAACCGTATTTTTCATTTTAATGATTTTAATAAACATAGAAAACGATAGAAATAATTTTTAAGCTCTTTACAAAGTTACATATTGAATTTAAAAAGCCACAAATTTGGGCACCCGACAGAGAAAATTCACTCAGCGGAAGATCAATACCTCTTACTTGGGATAGAAAATTAAACCCAAACAAATTAGAGAAGAATTAAAAACTACAGAAGATAAAGCAAACACAAGGCAATAGAAGCAACTGCGAAAAGCAGCATGCAAATTAAAGGGATTTTCACATATATCACCACAGCAAATGTTTTGATAAAATTGTAAGCAATGGCCGAAATAAAAATCGGCCAGAAAGTAATATTTAGGTAGCTTGAATGCCAATAAAAATTTGAATGCATACTAAAGTGTCAACAGATGATTATTTAGATTACTTGCCAAAAATCATTAAAAAATGGAAATGAAATCGTTATTCCCATTTTCCTAAACATTTCATTCTACGGAGTTTTTATCAGTAATTAATGAGCTTAAAAGACCATTCAAACTGACAATGTTTCGTTAAGCGGTATTAGAAAATGTGACGTAAAGTATAGCAATGAAAATTATATTTTAAAAAGTGGATCTAAAAGCAGAATGTATATACCGTATTTAAGTGCATATTTTTCTCCCTTGGGTATTTTCTCTCGTTTGTTTCAGCATGATTTAGAAACTTCCAATTCACGCTGTAACAATGCAAAATAAATGCACAGACAGAAAATTTCGTGTAATTAGAGAGATTATTGAAATTTAAAAGTCCTTTGAAATACATATGTATGTTTTCTTTATAATATAATGTCCGATGCCTTTTTAACAAAATCGAAGGGCATAACATAATTTATGCCTTTTTTAACAAGAGCGATTTCTAACATACAAAGGGATTTTTTTTTCTCCCAGCTTTTAAGTGGTAAAATTAGTACAAAAAGTGGTGAAAATACGAGTAAATAACGGTATTAATATCAAGCTTTCAAAAAGAAATTAAAAAGCGGAATAAGCTCTCTTAAGATTGGAACTTCAAGTTTCTGGAGGGAATTTCCATTTACTGCATTTTGGATTCTCGATCCCAAAACCAATTTGTAACGTTTATATAATTTGGTACACTCGTATTTTAGAGAAGAGTAGAGTTCTACTTGCACACGTGAACATATTTTTAGACTGCCACCTTCGCAAAAAGTATTTATAACTTAAAATGAGAAGAAATGAAAAGTAATGATCGAAAGGAAACCTGCAGAATAAATTCGAAGGCACATTTTGACATGCAGTAAACATGTTAAAATCGCTTGAAATCCTAAAATAAAATGTTTTCCGAAACAACGGAATGTTTTACTATGTGAGATACCAAGCATTTTATATTTTCAAATACACATCGATTATTCTTTTAGTAGTAAGTGTTAATACTTACAGCAAACCATATCTTAACTCCACAGAGTGTACGATTTTCAAATGCAGACTTGAAATGGCGGGCAAGTAATATTCCTATACTAACAAAGCCAACCCATGCTGTAATCATGAAAGTGCCTAAAGAAAAATTAGGTAGTCAGGAACCACACGAAATTTAGATATGCACAGTTACTTTCAAACAGGTTTTAATATTTGCACATAATTTCTTTTTCACTTTCTAAACATCTTTTGAGTAAAATAAAGCGAATCTGAAGAAAATTTATAGAAAACTGATTTAGAGAGGTTATCAGCCCTTTCTATTTTTCGTAGAGTAATACATAGTAATAGTGGAATACTTTTATACAATACAGTTTTTCTGAAATGTGCTATCTCAATGTTGTTTGAATTTAAGTTTGCAAAGGTAAGATTATTCATTCTTGGAAATTAAACGTAGTTTTTAAAATGATCGATACTATACTAAACTACGGAGTTCAGCGAGAGATTCAATTATTTTTACCTATATAAATCTCATGCATTAGTGGCTTTCTTGCATGTTTGGTTTGTAAAAATAAGCAAAATTTTGCATTACTTGTTTTCTTGAACTGTCTAGAAAGAAAATCGTGACAATTTAAACGATACTGTTTTGTTAGATGCAAATGTTTTGTAATAATAAGGTTTAAAAAGTTTGCATGAATATGACTTAAATAAAGAAAGCAAAAATTGGTTTCACAGTTTATTTCAAATATATACCAAAAGTTATCTTCTTTCTTATAAACGTAAAAAATTAAAATGAGGATTTTTTGGTGAAATCGAAAATTTTGGCACATTTCATTGATTCATTCTTCTAAAAATTTAACATTTTAAAAACATTTAAATATTAAAATAAATATTAAAAGTATTGGTACAAATAAATTAGAAATTTTTGATATTAAACATTAACAAACTGCTTCCAATAACACATCTGCAATGCCTGTCCTAGAAGAGTTATTAAGCAAAGCAAAATGCTCGTGCTTGATCGAGAACTACTGTTCGTATCGCCTTCAATAGTTTCTTTAGGTTCAGACTCATCTTTTGAATATAGCGTTGAACTGTCTGGCGACATACCTGTAACAAAGGAATTTTTCGAAGTTAGTTCTGAAGATGCTCCAAGATATGAGAGAATTACCTGTGATGAGAATTTCTCAAATTTTGAAACTTAACGAGATTTACGCTATCTGAATATGGAATACTATAATCAATTATCAGCGGACTGAGGTAAAAATCAAAAGCAAATAAATATGCCTGTATGTAATGAAATACATAAAGCAAAAACAGTACTTTTCAGTAACATTTTTATAGTAGATTATGATACTTCCTAGTAGAACTTGTATGAAGCATTTTTTTTAGTATAACTCAAAAGACGCAGCAAGTTTAAAGAATGAGTTTAGCAAGGCTGATTACAGCAAAGCACTGGGCAGCTATGTCTAAAGAAACACACATTAGGTGAGGTTTTTTCCAATATTCAATTGTGTTAAAGCATTCAAAAGCTGTCTTCAAACTGTCGATGAAGGAAATCGAGACAATCCTATCCTGCCAGAACTTTGCTGGAAATCACTAGCAGAGTTAGCGATTTCAGAAACTCGGCTTTGCTAAACCGATTTAAGTGATATTTGCAGAATTCGTAATGCAATAAAGAAAATTACAGTTGCCAGATATTACAATTAAATTGCTTTCAAAAATTCTGCATACTCGTAGCATAATAAGAAAACGTTTGCTAAATTACTGGTGTTATATAGTAGCAGACATAACTTAATCTAATTACACGTTATTAATTGAACCTAAAGCGTGAAATAAGTAAATGGTAGCGGTTAGTTATGCAAATTAATAATCGTAAAGTAAAATTCTTTAAAGGAGACAAATACCTATTAAACTGTAAAAGGGCAGCTTCTGGTTCACAATACAGGTAGACATTCCTCAATCCAACAATTTAAGACAAAAAAAAGGGGCCTCAAGTATAATGATTACCCCCATTCTGTAAAGGAGGAGCCACTAGGAAACTTTCTAAAACAAATATGATTAATACCAAGGTCAACAGACACACAAGGTTAGGCTCTTTACAGCGCTATAGTCAGTTACATAACTTACAGAAGTAGAAGCAATGATGACTCAAAAGGAGTAGTAAATAGTGGCTTTTGGAGCAGACTGAGTCACTGACGTTACGGAACAACAAACAGTGTATAATAACCTTCACCTTGTAAGATCACAACGTACATCTAACCGCTATCAACGTTTGGTACGCTTCTAAAAGCAATATGATTTTTACAAAAATGAGGACAGCAAAATCAGTATTAAAATAAATCATGTGTAAGCATTATAATCCGAAAGGCAAATTCTGTTTCAGGCATATGATGACATCTATAAAGGCTAGTAGTAGTCATATCATCAGATCTTAATTGAAAGCAACGTTCAAGTTAGTGTCAATAAACGCATCTAATTTCAAATAATGCGCTGCTATGCCGGTTGATAATGTGATCTTATGCATTTGAAATTTCAGAGAGAAAAATTAAAATTTTAAAAACTATACTTACATATCTGAGATTCTAGCATTTGATGTAGCAGTTGATTCAAAAGTAGGATTGAAATATGAGCTTTGTTGTAATATTTGGAATTTGAAGTTAATAGCTACCTTCGGATATCACGAGGAGCAGAATACTAATTGGTGGACTCGGAGGAGCCTTTCACCAATTTAACACAAACAGGAGATCTTGCAGTTAACAGAGTGGGAAAAACCTCAACATTGGTAGCTCAACCGGAGTTAAATCCTAGCAAATGGGTTATTTGAGAGAGCGTTCTTGAAATTTTCCCATGTGCAATGTGAATAAGAAAATCCTCCTCTGAAACATCTCTTCTCGCATGCATATAGCCCTAATGTCCTTTCACATTATCCAATAAATCAAATTTCCCCGTTAACAGTCAAAAGCCAATATTTATGTGCAAGCCTTGCTTTGTTTTAGGCTTTTAGCTAGGTATAAAATAAAGTTCAGCGCATGGGTTACTTAAATTTTCATTTCGCACAAGTCCTACGGATAGGCATCTTAGAACAGACGAATGTCGGGTAAAGAGTGATACCTAAGCAGTAAAAAATACCTAGAACCACAAGCTAACAGTTAATTTATAAACACGACGAAATTCTATTGCCACTTCTTCACAGTAATAAACATCTTGCATTTCTTATAAATATATAATAATTGGAATACTAAATTGCTGAAAGTTTAGGAGATTATGGGAAATCGGTTAATGACAATCTATTTAAAAGGAAATACCTCCGTATAGGATTTTAAAGAAAGCTGGCTCACATATTCATGTTAAACAAGAGATTCGAACTCTCGGTGAACTACCAATGTTAGTCGGTCTTATTCACTAGACCTCTGGTTGTTCCATTTGTAACGAACGTCTTAAAATCACGCATTCATCAGTCATATTACGCGGCTCGTATGTTAAAGATATTATTCTCATTACGCGTGAACCCTGCTACGCGATGGTATTTATTTTCTGCAAACTAAGCACAAATCTCAAGACTACATTATGAAACTCGAAGTAAAGAAACGTTGAATTTGAGCGAAGATTGGCAGAAAGTGCTACAAATTCGTTAACCAAAGTATTTGAAGATTTTCTATCTAGGTTAAAACGCATTCATAAAGGACTATTAAAAATAAAACAATTCTCACATTACCAGTACTATCAAGTATGTTAACTGTCCAAAGCAGACCTCCAAAAATTCCATGTAGGTTCTCAGGTAAATAAATTTACATTAATATTCACGATATGATCTACTGTGCTGAGTATTTAGCGCTGGTAAAAGCATATAGGAATTCATACCTAAAAGTTTGGACTTCGCATAACAGCCTGCTGGAGAATTTCAGGTTCGGGGCTTTCAGTTCGGAGCGTAATGCCGTACGAAAAATTACGCTAATTTAGTCATAACCTTCGTAATTTTGTTCTGTAGAAGATCTGTAATTGTGGTAGAAAGGGGCACGAGAGTTGTTTGCCTAACGGAAGAGAGGCCTTCGTGGAAAGCTTTAACATGAAATATGGCCTGTGACATCCCAAGTTCTGTGTGTGTGTGGGGGGGGGGTAAGACTGGGTTTCTGCCCCTGGCGGCAACTTCTGTGGGAGGCAAATTATAGCCAGGTTTAGAAACCTCTTTTAGGAAGCTTCATAATTAAATATCAAGAACCCTTTTAAAGGAATAAAGAGTTAAAAAAAGTTAATTATAGCCGATTTCCGAGGTAAAGATAAGATTAGAGAGAGGTCAGTTGTTTGACCCTGAGAGTGAAGGCGCGCTAGCGGATTCATTCAAGTAAGAACTAGAAAGATAGCTTCGAAGCGGATAGTTTTCTTAGCAACGTCTCTTGGCAAATGGAGAAGCATTGCAACTATTTACAAAGATCGCACCCGATAAAAATTAACCTTGGACCAATGAAATAATTCAAATTAATATACGTAGAGCATATACATCAGACCGTCGACATGTACTGCCTCCAAGAAATGAAGCAAGGCATTTAGATTAGCACAGCAAGGGTCGTCGGCAACTTACCCGCCTTTAACTAGACAAAATGGCGGCGCGCGTTTTGGCCATTTAAAACTGGATTTATTATTTCTGTATTTTAAGTTTTACGGAGTCTTTTGGCTTTTTAGGCCTTGGAAGCGTAGCTGAATTATCTGATTTATCAGTTTTGAGTATGCCTGCTTTTAGCACTCCGCACTATATTTAGCGAGACGCAACCATTTAATTAGAGCGCGCCCGCTGACGTACCTTTAGGACTACTGAGCGTAATTACCTCAGTTTTTAGTTGTTCTTATTAAAGCAAGTCAATGTATTTCACTGAAGGTACAAAATCATGAACGCACCTGGGAAAAAGCTCTTGGCACAGAATTTAGAAAATGAGCCAAAGATAGGGCTGAAGAGAGAAAAATTAAATTGTAGCTAAGGAAAAAATGGCCTCACGGAAGAAGTGAACCGTCCGTAACATACCTTGCCACAGTTTACGATAATGCTGGTATTCTATAGGATATTAAAATGTCTCGCAATTTGCATGACCAAGATGAACAATTTTCATCTACCATCGCCAAACAGTCTACAAGTCAGAACTTTTAGAGAACCTTCATCGACCTCAAACGAGCAGTTGTAGGACATGAACTCAAAGAATCTCATCATTTAGGTATCATTTAGGGCAAGGAAGACAAAACACTTAAAAATTTGATTTGACGGACCCAGGCAGTTGGCCAGTCACAGAAAAAATCAGCAATGAAGTTCCTTGCACAGGGTGACAAATGTCAGTCGTTTAGCGAAAACAGGGAACACCATGAGTAGACGATTGACCCCAAGCGTCTTGCCTTGTGGTTTTGTGGTATTGACTTTCGTAAAGATGCCCTGAGAGCACACCACTTCTTGTCTAGGCTCAATAACCAAAAAGAATAAATGAGCCCATTAAGGTTTGCAGATAAGTTGCTAACAACTAAGAAATAGCTAGTGCTTTTAATGCTCACTATGCTACAGTGAGTAATTTTCGTCCTTTTGCTAAAATCCCAAGGCATCTTCTTAATTGCCCATAGCCTTGCCTTCATCAAGAAACAGACGACATTTTTAATTAACTTTTCTCAATGGGAAACTCAAATGTGGCATTAAGCAACTGCGGCAAAGAAAGAGTGCAGGACTGGATTGAATCGTGCCGGAGTTTGTCATTAATCTGGATAAAAAGTCTATGAAAGTCTTACTCAGGCTCATTAACCTCACTTGGTCTACAAGCACCCCTAGTGTGTGGGCGCAAAGGAGAAACAATACCTATTCTCAAAACTGGTAAATCTATGTGTTTCTGACTAGCTTTCGTCCAATATCACGTACTAGTGTAATGTGTAAACTAATCGAACGCCTCATTGTAAATAGACTCAATCACTCACTGCCTTGAGAAATTCTATTGTATTTCTGATAGACAGTCAGTTTTAGGCAATATAGAAATACAACTGAATAGTTAAGACTCATACGGGAGATAAAAGATAGCTTCCATCTTAAAAAGAGTACTGAAGCAATGTTGATCGACTTCCAGACTGGCTTTGGCAGAGTATGGAGTAAAGGGCAGCTCGGGAAATTGATATCTGTACTTGTGTAAATATGTATCGTTTAATTAAATCTTTTTGGATCAGTTATCTCTGCCTACAGACAAACTAGACAAGGGCTTCCTCAGGGTTCCGTCCTGAGTCCTGTTCTTTTCAGCAAATGTTTTCTAGCAAAGTGTTTGGGTGTAATCTTAGGTGCTACTTTCGTATTCCTGTTCACAGCTCCGTACATGAATGTAAGGTTCCCTTTCTCTGGCTCGCGAAATTCATGGTGGAAATAAAACCAAACGTAAAAACCAATGCTTACGCGCTTTTTTTTTTTTACTGAAAAACGCTCTCTGTTACTCTACAGTTTGCGTTAGATTCGTGTATTGTTATAACGAAAGGCGCTTGCTTTATGTACGTTTAAACAACCCTTAAAATTTGGCTGAGGATATAGTTATTCGTTCTACAACGGTAAAAGCCATCACATTGTTCACAGCACGAAAGGTTTTTTTTTTTCTAAGGACTTTCTTTTCAAAACAGATGAATTTTTTTGTACTTCAGTTAAAGTCCAGATTTCCGAGCTTTCTTAAGTAAAGATCTCATTACATTTGTGTCCCTTTTTAGAGAATTTTGATTGTAAAGTTTTGTGCCTTAAAAAACGATTAGCGAGGATGCTTTTTAAATTTCTTTATCAATTTTGTTTCGAAAGTTTACTTCTGAATCAAGATAAAACACCAATTCGAATTTTATATTTCAAGGTCATTGATGCTTACCGATTTTTTTTTATAACTGGCATATATTGTTTTCATTGAAATTAGAGAGTATTTTAGATGTCGCTTTACTAACTATGTACTATATAACATAGATGCGAATCTTTAAATTCTTACAACGCAGTTTAATTAGAATTGACAAAAGTTATGTTTCCTTAAATTAGTGTCTTATGCACTGGAAGACGTATTAGTTGAATGTAGGGCGACGAAAACGTGCAAAAGCAGATTAAGGAATTTGATATAAAGAGACTGTTGGAATTGGATATAAACCCACCATGGATTTTGATTGAATCATCTACTCCTCCTTCGACGACATCGAAACCTGTGAAATTTACAGGTTCTTGGGTTGAAAGCCTTCCACTGTGGTAACTCAGTTCTAGAAAACAGAGTTTAACCATAAAAAGATGTTCAGGAGCAAATTATATTTCCAGAAAAAAAAAATTTAACATATACTGACAAATTTAACTTACTTCCATTTTTCATCGGTCCTTTGGCTAAAAGTAAGTAATATGTCGAATTAGCTAAATCGAATCGTCTCCCGTGAGATTCTTGAATATATTTTGCTGTCCAAGAGCAACTTGTTAAGCCGTTCGTGAACTCAGCATTGTATTTCTCCCGTGGCAACTGAAATACACGAATATTTTAAAATCTTAATAGGATAGTATATGAAATAAGATTAAAGACAAAAAAAGTACTTTGAACTACCGTTCGAAGAACTGGCAATAAGGAGGCGTGTATATAGACCAAAATCGTAAATTCGTGCAGTGTACTTAAGTTTATCCTGCAAAAAATAGAGGTTGAATCTGAATAAGGAGGCAAAACTTTACGGGGTGATATATCGCAGCCATACAAGCAATATTCGCCATATAAAGTCTGGGTGGAACACAAACGGCGAGCTGCTAGGTGGCATTGTAAATTGGATAAAAAAGGTCGGTCCTCGCATCCAATGGCTTTTTCTACGGGAGATTGTCAAGACGATGGCTGTTTATACGAACCATGAAACTGGGCGATGGATTGGTCGAGGTGGTTCCATAGCTTGGCCACTAAGATCGGATCTCTCGTGTTTAAACTGTGGGGCCATATGAAAAGCCTAATATACGAATGTCCTGTTGAAACGAATATGGATCTAGTTGTCAGGTTTGTCACTGTCGAGGGCGATACTCGGGAAATGTCTGGTGGCTTCGCAAAGGTGCGTCATTTCCTTCACGCGAGTGTGAAGCCTGCATTACAGCTGGCGGAAGGCCTTTTGAGCAATTTCTTTGAACATTACATTCCTGTTAATAAGATGTTTTCTGAAGTACCTTCTCTCATTTCTGTTAATTCTTTAAATGTTTCAGTGAAAAACTAACTTTTAACTTCTTACGTTCCGACCATATATTCTATGACGAATATTGCTTGTACAGCTGCATTCTAGGACCCCGTAAAGTTCTGCCCCCTTTTTCAGATTCACCCTGTATTTCCCAGAAATTTGGAAGGATACTTGAATAAACATTTAATACATAGAAATTTCCTCGCAATGTATCAAACAACTTAATTATAAATAACTTAAAATTAGACCTTTAGGTCTCATTTCGAAGGATAAAGCTCAGCGTATTTCAAAAGAAATGACGCAGGATTTTTTCCAGAAGGGTTCTATTCAAATTTTCTAAATTATCTCTTCAAAATAACGCAAAACAGCATTAACCAAGTGAAGTGCACAGCGTTATTGTAAGAAAAATCTGGACATTGCGAACACGAATTTAAATCTCTTCTACCAGCAATCATTCATCAGTTCATAAATCAAGATACCACAGAACATTTAAAGAATACGTGGATGAAGCGCATTTTTTAAAGTAACTGGGCTATTTACTGCCATTCCTGTAAATATAAGAATAAAGAAGCTGTAACAAAGATTCCTATGAATGTAGAAAGAAGGACTTGTTTTTTTTACCTCCAAATGCCAGTTGGAGTTAATATTAATTAAAGTCTGGGGAGTGGTTATTTAGAAAGTTGTGTACTAACCAAATTCGATTTTAGTAAAACTGACATTGAAGAGATTGAGGTCCTACTAAGCCTACGATAGTAATGCTACTACCGAGCCTATGACAGTAATTTTACAGATATGGAACGACAAGAATTAAATATTCGGAACTAGGTTTGAAGTTAGGTTATTTGTGTATGGCAAAGCACACGAGGACTATCTGCCAGTGGGAAAGGATGCGTTCATAGGGCCCGTTCTATGGGCGATTGGTTCCTATTCAGGTTACACAGGTAGAAAACTAACCATACAGTTAATCTGTTCACATGGATTCGAACCCAGGACGAATTCTCAGTAATCAGCAGTCTTTGCCACTTGGCCATTGATCGGCAAAATTCGGTTGACTATTAGAGACAAATATCGTAAAGCTAAAAACATTTTAAACAATCGCCTCATCAATGCTATTCTTTGAATCATTTTTAAGGTTTGTAAACTTTGAGCAAGAATTGAAGTAAAAATTATTAAATTCTTCAACCAGTTACAGCGAATTTTAAGGTGAAACAAAATTAAAGCTAGTGGCTTTTAATTCATTTTATTGCATTTGATTTTTACTAGGAAAAATTGCTGTTTGCATGAGATCCAATACATTTCAATTTCACATTAATTCGCAAACTAAATTCGTTGGTGCTTCACCTCAGAACTTTCTGTGTATATTTAGAAACATCAATTCAAAGTTACGTTTTGCTTCTGGTTAAATTGGCCTTCTTTAAAAATTGCAAAAAAAAGTCTTGTTGGGTGTAGATTGGGAATAAAAGTATCAAGGGCAATCAGACTCGGATATCTTTAGAAGAGAACACATCTTCGCAATCAAAAATTTGTTTCAGAAGTAAAAAGTTTCCGATACTATTTAATTCAAAATCTCTGCCAACCTAAAGATTTTTCACGGGCGCGGGAGGGGGCTAATTTTGAATTTAACGTTGGCATGTTTTTCAGTTTGCTTCTTTTAATTGGAGTCAGTTTCTGAATTAAATCAAAAGGCAACAAATTAAACCTAAATTAGACGCAAGCAAAACAAGAACTATATGGCTTACCTCTAAATGAAGAACTCGGTGAAGAAAATAAAAGATGTCTTGAGAAATGGAGAGGAAATTAAGAGACATATAAAGCTGTACATGGAAATTTGAAAATTTTGTCAATAAATCAACGCGTGGAAAAAAGTTTATAATATCCACATTTGTTCCAAAGGTTTGTCTCTAAATATTTCATAAATTTTGGGTGAAATAAATACTTTCTCTACAACATATCGAGTTTGAAACTATTTTTTTGCAGTCCATACAAAAAAAAAAAAAAAAAAAAAAAAAAAAAAAAAAAAAAAATAATAATAATAATAATAATAACCGCCAATCCAATGTGACATTTTTCATCGGCGACATCGGTAACCATTCAACTCATTTTATCATAGAGTTAGGTTTGTTGGTTATTGGAATATGGCACAGCACACAAGGGTTTTCCACCTAAGGGAAGGGTTACCTTCGGGAAGGGCTTTAAGGGAAACAGCCTCGTATTCACGTTACACGTGGAGAAAACTTACTATGCAGCCAGAACAGTGGCTCGGGATCGACTCAGGATAGAGCTCGTAGTATTCAGCGGTCTTAACCACTAGGTCATTGTACTATAGAAAAGAGCTCGAAACTCAAAGGTTCCAGGATTCCAAGTGTTTGAAGAGAGATTTTCTACCCGCATGCTAATAGGACTCTTACGTAATCTAAAGAATTACATGGCGGCGCATATTTAACCTATCAGGCAACAGAAAGGCGGTGAATGCCTATAGTAGCTTAGTAAGTTCATGCTGTGAAGTAACAATATAAACGCATGCGAAATACAGTTATCAGCTATCTTAATAGTCTTTGAATGCATTGCTAGAGGCGCTTCCAAGACACGTCTCAACATGTCCTGTGCAGTATATATTTAAAGGCTTTTGGCAGTCCTCAGTTTATCACTCGTTCTCAAACAATATGCAGAGGTTCACCTTTTCCATGCAACCCTAGAGCAGGTAGTCCGGAATTGGCAAAATCGGAAAGTCATACGGGCATGTGAACTGTCGGAGCAGGCAATCGACGATTTGGGACGTTTGTCGGGGAAAAGTCATACTTCTGCAACTCTAGTTAATTGTATTCAGTTACCTAATCCACCATTTCTATTTAAATTCTGTAATAAACGTTTACTTCACTGGCAGAACTTGCTCAGTTTATCTTACTTCAAACAGGGTCATTTCTGTTCTCATGTTCTGCCTTACAGGCTCAGGTCCATCAGCAGCCGAGAGGTAAAGTCGCTGAATACTGCTAATTCATTCCGGGGCTCGAATCTCAGCAGCGAACGAGCTGGTTGCATGTTTAGCGTTCGTGTTTTTCCTCATGCGTAACGTGTATATGAGGGCGTTTACCTTAGAAAATCCTCCACGAAGGCATCTCTCTTCTTAGGCAGATAGCCCTTGGGTGCTTTGCCGTAATCAAATAAACCGAACCTTATAGATTAAATTTCTGTTAATCAACGATGAAGAATCTTAAAATGTAAAACTGAAGCTGAACTTTCTTAAACACCTTACACCCTTATAACTACTACTAACAGATTTAATACCAAACTACTCATTTCTTCAAAAGACCAATATTCAGAGAATGGATAACAAATTAATGTTATATTCTTCAGGAAACTATTTCACTGATTTAGCAAGAATATAACAGTTCCAACGCGTAAAAACTCAAGGTAATTTAGATGCAATTTAACTGCAGTTATTATGTTTCTTAAAATACAAGAGACAGTTACTTCTCTGTTCGCTGTGTTACTCTTTCCGTTATTCCAGGACTCACGAGCAATAACACTTGATCCTTGCCTGAAACACTCGGTAACAGCATCATCACCCTGGAAAATTAAATCAGGATCATACCAATTGAATATTTAAATTTTTGAAACAAAATAAAAAACATTAGACATTCAGAAACAGGCTTATTTAACATAGGGTACTTTTTAAAAGTTTGATTAAAGTTAATTTCAGACATAAGTTGACTAATAATGAAATATGACTAATAAGCATTGAGAGTATTTTACTCTGTATTTACATTTACAAAGTCACTTAAATGATTTTAGCAACAACATAATATCATCACTACAGATTCTTTGTCGAAGCTTATTACTACCATTAAACATTAGAAAAATCAAATTTTTAATTATCCAAAACAGTTTCTTTAAGCATTTTATTGTTATCCATTGGCAAGACCAACAACTTAAACCAGCTTTCAATTCAGTAAAATTAATACTAAATTTGAAAGTGAAATTCCTTTTTTAAAGCAAAGTACAACTGAAAAGAATATGCAAACGCCAACTATTTTAGGATTTTTACAATAATGAATGAAGTTCTGGATGTCAATTCGGGAAATTAGTTAAATCCATCGGTCATTGAGTCATCTTATCACTGAGAAAGTTTTTATAATTGTTCACTACAGACGGACACCAGAACTTCATCATTGGTCATACAGGCATAGTCCCACTGCACTAACTACGCAGTTCTGCCCTAATTTCGATCAGGACGGCATATTCTTGAAGTGAAGGATGCTCTTACATTTAAAGTCTGCTCATAATCAACACATTTAAATTCGCCTCCGTTTTGCGCCGAATATCGTAACCACTAAAGCTACCTGAATACATATTTAAACTTAAGCAAAAACAATATACAAAAATTATCCAGATACCTTATCAATTTTACAATTAGATAACCACCTAAAAACTTTGGGTTCCTTAAATATTGGTTATTTAAGAGTTTAAAATCTGCAGACTTTAAAGATAAACTAGCCTAAGTTAGATATACTTCAATAGCCAGTTTTTAATGAAGGCAGAAATGAAAGCGTTCACTTCTAGGAAGTGTTAATTACCAAATGCACAAATAACTCGGCGGGCCACAAATTCCTGCAAAAGGCCATTGTGTTTTTCTTTGCTACTTGAGAGAAGGGTGCGCTATGGCAAGCGATACGTTAGTTCTAGGAATTTCAGTCTCCATGAAACGCTTCACAAGTGAACAGCGCGCGTTTTGTGTAAACCCTTAAGAAAATAATTATGCAGCTGTACGGCGCCTGTATAGATTAGACTACGATATGCACTGCATCCGCAAGTGCCCCAAGTATTAATTTAAATCATGGATCAGGAAATTTGAATGACCCAATTGCACCATAAATACGAAACAAACGGGGCGGCCACGCTCTCGGCGAAGCGAAGAAAATGAGAAAGGCGTTAGAGACAGGTAAAGACGGAAATGGGCGGGACACGAGACATTTCACCATTGGTAAACCGTTAGATAGTAAGAAAAGATTAGTACTTGTCTCACCATAGTTGTAAGAATTTGAAGGCTACGAGAAGAGCCTGAATGCATAAGCATGGCACCACATGCCATATCTCAAACATATTAAAAAAATTAACCAATAAATTGATTTCTCATGGAGATGATATCCTATTCTCGCCGAACATCTCGCCGACTTTTTCTTTGGGCGGGGGGGGGGGGGGTAAGCATAAAAGTCATGTGTACAAAAAGAAACCGCCAACAACAACCCAACTGAAATGAAATATTTACGATGTAGAGGTCATTCCACCAGCCACGTGACAGAATGTTTCTCAGAATTTACATGCTCAGTTACAGGGGTACCAATGACATGAAAGTGGACATCTCGATGATATTTTAAAAATAATTCTCGCATATGTTTACTGTTAAATAAACCCTCGATCACACCGATTCCCAAAAATGCAAAATTTTATGGTCCACCCCTGTATAACAAGTATTTTTTTATGAGTACATATGTGCTATAGTATCTTTATGAATTTTTCCTTCCTAGCTTACGCTGCAAGTATAACTTTAAAAAGAACTTTCCTACCAAGGTATTTAAAATCATGAAAACATTTTTTCTGTATGAATGAACGATCGCTGTAGCAATAGTTATTTTATGGTTTAAACTTCATTTGCTGATTAACTACTTTTGATCGAAATTAGGATGAAGTTAACTTACAGTATTAGAATTCAGCCACATCTTCGCGTTGTTTCAGAAAGATGAATGAAATTACTGTTCTTAAAACGCTTTTTAAGTACTATGTTTCAATTTTATTGGCAGGATTTTGTCTCACTTTTTATAGTACTGCACACATAAAATATAGTTTTTATCAACACTTTTATAGTACTGCACACATAAAATATAGCTTTTATCAAAATAACTGCAACCTGTAAAGAATGTAAAGTCATTTAAAACGTAGTGGTGACTAATCTCATTTGCCTGACCTAATCAGAACAAGCCCAGGAATTTTATCTCCGCAAGGAGTACAATATTACAAGCCTGTCATCGGCAAGAACCTTGAGCGCTATACAGTTGGCAATACGACTTTTCTGGGACCCCAATTTTGAAGAAGGGCACCCCGGAGGGGTCGAAGGGTTTCTCACCCCTCTTCCCCTACCACAATATCTCGAGAGAATTTTTAGCTCGCCATATATTTTGAGCGGCTTCATATGGCACAGATACTAAACATTTGAAAACATCCATGACTTCTCCGGGATTCGAACTCGAGTCCTTCTGTGAGGCAGTCAGCGTCAATAACTACTAATTAACAAGTAATTAGCTACTGTGCTTCCCAGTATTCCACTACTATTAGCCAGCCACAAGTCAATAATTATTGGCTTCGTTTCAGCAATGCACTGGAACAATGAATAATATAACCTGCGTTTAATCAAGAAGCGTCTTTATGATACTTTGTTTGCATAGATAATCCAATTTATATGGTAGCCAGCACATTCAGCATTGTGCAACATGCATAAGTTATTTGTAACCGAGGCTTTTAATTTTTTTGTTTGTATATGTAACCCAATTTTATTTGCAATCAGAATATTTTTGTTAATGCAATATTGAAGAATATGTTATTACATATGTAACTATTTTTTTTTATTTTGATTTCTATAAATGCCTTCTAGACCGCTGGCCTTGGCTGTTATAGTGGATAACAACTGCCAGGGGGGAAATTACATTGCTAGACTTTACTTGAAAATGTTACGGTCAGTGGTCACCCCTGATGGCGTTTACATAACTAACCACTTTCCCGTCTGGGCGGCTTATAGAACACCACCTGGTTAGTCGGAAAACGGCATTTTCTTTTCTTTTTTTTTTTTTTCTGTTCTTTTGAGGTATCCTGCTCTTGATTTTGAACAAATGCAGTTTTGAGTTAATACATATTTGCGAATGCTTTGGAAGTGCTCAAGGATTTCAAAGGCTAAAAAACGGGATCCAAGGATACCATGTTTAAATTTACTGGTATAAATCTTACCATTCGAGAATCCGTACTTAAGCCCATTGCCATGTACGTCTGAGGCTCTAAGAATCCATACATTTTGAAAGCTATACCATCCACGTCATTTGCATATGAAAGTAAGACTTCACAGTCTCCACGATTTACACAGCCTGGAGGGTAACCGAGGCATCCTTTTGAAACGAAGCAGTTGTCATACATTGTGTGCGAGTCTTCCTTTTAATAAGAAAATATTAAATTAATAAACAATATGCATAAATTAAAAATAAAAGTAGAAACTTACCTCTGCCGTCTGTAAGATTTACCATAAAGCAGAGTGTGGAGCTCATTTGTGAATAATTTCAGAGTATGCAATGCATTGATTACTTTAAATTGAATATTTAAATCTATCAAGCACACAGTGCATATTGTACAACATTGCGTATCTAGTAATTTTTTAACTTATAATAAATTAATCTTAACTTATTAAAAGTTAAATTACGAGATTGGCAATATTTTTACCTAACTAACACTACCACATTGAAAACTGAGAAATCTATCATTCGATATAATGATGTATGCCGTAATAGCAGTTTTAGCTGTTAGGTTTCTGCCGCCACCCTTTCAGGAAAATTTTGGCTTGACGTGTATTGTCAGTGTCCTCGCAGCAGACACTATACGCTTATAATCATTCATGCTTTCTTCGATATTCGGGATCAGCGTTGCTTGGGACTGCCGTCCGGGCGGCAGTCCCAAGCAAAAATAGACCGATGTGTAACTGCTTACCCAATGCTTGATGAAAAAAGTACTTTTGCTTTGCATCCTCTCAAATGCAAAACAAATATGGCCAATAGGTCTAACGCAATCGGCTTGTTGCCAAATTTTTTAATCGACCGTGGCTGCCAGATAGCACTTTAGAAGTTAACACCACGTTACTTGAACATAAGCATCGTTTTAACACAATTTAATTTTTTACATTTCATAATTATCCCCTTTCAGTACTCCTCGTTTCTAATTAGACCAATGACTTTAAATACGTTAATTAAGATTTACAAATTTAATAGATAAGATAGTGATTAAATTTTGTATTAAATCTGTGGCAACAGCAAATAAATTGTTCATCTTTATTACATAACAAACACGCTTTCCTGTGCTCTGTAAACTATTCAGAATTAGACCAAAACATCAAACTACCTCAGTTTCACACATGCGAGAAAAATGTATATTATGTATAATATAGCATATACAGCAACGTTTGTTGTTAAGGCTTACTATGCCTAGTTTACCAATTAACATTTATGTTGCTTTATGTATATTATGTTGCACGTATTTCGGCATTATTCACGGCTCTAAGTAAATGCGATGGGTACTGACACCTATCGCTCGCGGATACGAGGTACTACTTGTACTGAAGAATTTTTTCCATGCACTCACAATCTTAAAAATGAAGTGGTGGAAACAAATATTTAAACAAAGTTCACTTAACATAAAAATGATACTGCTAATAAATCAAAGCTGAAATATGCATAAAATGAATATTTCAACATGTGAAATATTTTAATTCAAAAACATTTATTATAAAAGTCACAGTAACCCACAATTTTAATTTTCCCAAATTTTAGAATACTTTAAAGTATTTGAACATAATCTACGAATTTACGACGAAAATTTAAATGTTAATATTTGATGAAAAGGCTTTTGTTGTCAATTACAGCTCATGATCTTCTTGGTAAAGACTCAAGAAGTCTGTTAGATCGGATGATAAAATTTCAGGAAAAATAATTTTTAAAAAAGTTCGGTTATCTATGCCTCGGGAATCAGCACTCTTGAAATTATGGAAAATTACCTAATTCCGCAATGTAACGAAATATCAATATATTTTGAGCATTTTTTTTAAAATTTTTTTTTTAATTGCAAAAGGATAGATAAGATTTTGCTGGGAAAGTTTTGGGGAGTCGTGAAATATAGTTGCATCCCCAGATAAATATTTGCATACTTTTAACTGCAAATTTGCATAAATTTATCGGATAATTATTTTTAAAGCTCCGCACTCATTCTTTTAGCATAAACATTTTAAAGGAGCAGAACTGCTTGAAGTTTGGCGTTGCTCATTATATCCTAGTTGATTATAGCATTCTAACTGTTTTACTAAAACAGCTTTCCTGGTGTTACGAAATTTCACTTGGGTTTTATCAAATCGTTTACTCTTTACTTAGATTACTGATCGCTTATTATACAAGTTTGACACTTGTAGCGGCCGATTTGCATTTGGCACGAAAACAATTTTTTTTACAGTTCTTTAAGTAATATTTTATATACAACTCGACATACGTATGCTACTGAAAAATATATTGTTTTGATATTTGTTCCACTTTTCCTAGTCTGTCTTGAACGTTTAATTCATAATCAGTGTACCGATTTTCAGAAGAAACATCCTCAGCTCAGTGTGAAATTAAGAGAATGTTTCTTTAATAAAATATTTTTTAGAACATCGCTAAGATCTGGCCACATTTCAAATATTAAATATCTTCCTTTTCATTTAGATATATTAATTCTTACCGATTTGTTTATATTGCAATTTCTGGCGCAAAATATAAAGGTTACCTGCACCAAACTAGTGGATGAAACAAACAAAATTGACAAGTGCCAGGATAATTCGTATTGAAATGGATTATTTGATTATGAAAAATACACTTGGGACATGCATCTTAAGCAAAGAAATGAATACCATTCTACAGAGCACTTTTCTTGCTGCTTTTCATGACGCATGGGAAAAGCTCTAAAAATGCACATGTAGCAAGCCCGTTTGCCGGTTCTCAACTCGCGTCGAGTTACCAGTGTTTAGCCGTTTTATCCACTCGCCGACTAGTGGGAATTTCGTATAAACAAAAAATATATATCCTTTAGCATTAACCGTTTCGAAAGTGTGAAGCAACGCTGAAAATAAATGTAGTTAAACCATAACTAATGACTAATACAAAAAAATTAATCTCTTACCTAATGACATTCATGCAAATTAAATATTCTACTCGCTTCGATTTATTTATTGCTTTCAATTTTAACTCCGAAAGGCTGATCTTTCATGCCTCAGAAAACAACATTCTGAAAACACGTAAATTCGCCTAATTTTACAATGTAGCGAAATAGCATATTTTGAATATTTTTATTCGCTTATGTAAAATAAGCGTTTGAGTAGCTAATTTTTTCATCATAACGCATTTTTAGATACACAAGTTCCCGCATTTCAGACATATTGAGTTAAGTTTGGCAAATATTCCTCCTTACTTTACGTATACAGATTGAAGACTAGCCGACATGGCATGTTAACTGAAAACATCTACTGAGTAGCAGAATGCAGTTATTTTACGCTGTGTTGAACTTGACAAATAACGACTGCAGACATAAAATCTGGAAATATATAAACGGGAGGAGCAACTGCAGGAAGTTTCAGCCTTAGCGAATTAAGAGGGGCCGATATTGAGCATGTTTAGGAACTTATACTGTCGTAAGAGCGGCAGATTAAATGCTATGATTGTGGCATACTGTATTCTTATTTCATAAAAGTTACCTTTCTTCTGCTTGATGAGCCACCATTATTTCCCATTCTTATAGGAGATGAATCAATTTCAGTCCAAAAAACAGAGAATGATTCAGAAACAGTTGCCCTAGAAAGAAAATATTAATTTTCATTACTTTATTCTATAAAGTATTCGAAAACATGTAAAACTGAACCAATCTGAAACAAACCTGAAAATTATGTCTTCATCGACCTCATCACCTGGAGACCATTCTGTGATGATTTCTCGCTTGCCATTTGTATTCGCATGAGTAAGAGTATTCTGAAATGGATATCAATCTTAGTTGCTATCCTAAAAATAAAAACTTTCAAAAGATCAGAAATGAATTCCTCACAAACCTGTGATCCCCTAAAGCAGTCTATGGTTTTTGAAATACCATTTTGTTGCGTAAATTTTCCGTCAATCATTTTCTGGCGGTCTTTTGCTGATCGTGCCTGTAGAATGAATCCTTGGAATGGTTCACCAGAAGGGGAGGAGATCATTACTAGATAAAAAGTACATAATTCATTAAAATCATGTTTTCGTAAATATAGCACACAAAGCATTAAATTGCTAAACATGCAAACTGGATTACGCGGGCATCGCTGCTTCCACATATAGTGAATCCTTTATAAGACTACGGTTCTAGACAATTTTACCTTCGTGAAGATAGCAGTCTTAGAAAAAAATGAATTGCTTTGGCATGACTAACATTAATAGTTTATTAGATTATGGAAAAACACGCTAAGACTATCTAGCCACGGGAGAGATGTGGTTTAGTTGATAATCGCAAAGCACACAAGAGCTAACTGCCTAAGCGGAGGGATGCGTTTGTGGATGACTTTCTAAGGGAAATGGGCTCGTATACACGTTACACATGAAGAAAACGCCCATTCAGCCAGTCCGTTCGCAGGAATTCGAACCCCGGATTGAATTACCAATGTTCAGCGACTTTACCGCTCGGCCGTTGGTGAGCCGACTATGAGAAGGAATGCCTTTACGGAGGACTTCAGAGAAGAAACTATCTCGTATCCACTTTACACGTGGAGAAAACACATGCAGTCAGCACGTTAGCGTGACTTTGAACCCAGGTCGAACTGTTAGTGTTCAGCTACTTTACCGCTCAACCACTGGTGGGCTTCGAGATGACATTAAGAATTAGTATAACCAATTTAGGAATATATTGAACTATTGAAACGTTATTTCTTTACAACAGAACCTGGATGACAAATTATCCGCGCCTAGGTAAGGACAAAAGCGATTGTTTTCCAGAAAAGTGATTTGTTAAATAAGAAATAAAATTCTTACCGTGATAATACACCTTGCACAAAAAAAGTTCTGCATTTCCCGTTCTACTGGGCACATTGACGAAATTTAGTTTACATTTTTCAAGTCTCGAAAGCGCGAATTAGGGTATTTATTTGATTTATATACAGCATTGTTATAACAGGTATTCTGACACAAAATCGAACTTTTAGAAATTACATACCAATTTTTTCTATATTTGGATTCTACGACTCAAATTAAGCGAAGTGCCAAGTTTTGTATAAATCGCCCGAGTAGATTTTTAAAAATTAGCTTTCAAAATTTTAGTTGCTCAATGTTGGGTGGTGTGGTGTATTTAATTATGGCAAAGCACACTAGGGCTATCTGCCTAAGAGGAGGGATGCCTTTCGTGGAGGACTTTCTAAGGGAAACTGGCTCGTATACACGTTACACATGGGGAAAACCACGAAAACACCCATGCAGCCAGCCCGTTCGCGGGATTTGAACCTCGGACCGAACTACCAGTGTTCAGCGACTTTACCGCTCGGCCGCTGGTGGGCAGCTCAATGTTGGGTGAATTTGGTATGTATATTTATTATCCTTTTTTATTAAACTTACTTCATTCCTTCTTTCAAATTTCGAAATTTAGGTTCAATCCAAATAAAATTCGCAGTTCTTTACCGATTTATTTAAAAAATTTACATTTTTATAAATTTTTGGTAAAAATTTTTGAATTGTTAACCTATCAAATTTTTGCCATCAGCTTGAAGTAGTTGTATTTCTAGGCTAATCTGAAAAAAATTATTTTCTTCAAAATTTCCAAATATATACGTGAATTTAGATATTGGAGCAGTTTGAAATTTGGCATATTTGTTATAAGCGATAATAACACCTAATGTGCTTTATGCATTTTGTTAAAATTATTTGAAAGTATGAACAAGATGCACCTGTTTTTCCTCCCCTCATGTACAATAAGAAAGGGAAAGGAAAATAGGTTGCTATAAATTAAGAAATTCGCCAAGTAGAAAATTGAATTCTAAATGGCCAAATATGAAAGCAAACTAAAAAAATGGGCCATGATAAACTTAAATTTCTTGGTAAAAATTCTAACCAAATTTTACAAAATTTAATATTTAGACATTGAGTCATAGAACCGAAATATGGGGAAAAAATCGCTATGTGTTTTCAGAAAAAAGTCCGATTTTGTGTCAAAGTACCTATATATTAGAACAAGGCTTTATATAAATCTAATATATATCTCAAGTCGAGCTTTCGCGAAATGAAAAATGCAAGCTAAATTCCGTCAGTCGGGCCAGTAGAACGGGAGATATAAAGCTGTCCTCTTTTTTTTGTGTGTGTGCAAGGTGTACAACTTGTGATTTGAACAGCATTTAAAATATTTCTGTTTTACACAATATTCAAATATTCTGGTGAACGCCGTAATAAACGTATTTAATGGTCTCTGAGGTTAGGGAGTAGTCTTTTGGGGTTTACATGTCTAACGACGCTGTAGGATAGAAGATACTTTTCGGAGAAACGCGTCTCTTTTAGCTTTGGTTTACAAATGGGAAGGTTCTCAGCCGTCATTTCGGCTGGAAGCGATGTCCTGGCTAAGTACGCGAAAAGTTATAAACGACTCGTTAGAGATATAAAATGTCTCGCTTACAGCTGTCTGCCATAGATTTCCGCCAAAGAAATGGTTTTTGTTAGGTCAATCAGTGATATATCCCGAAAGCGTAGCTTCTCAGAAATGTTTCTTTCGATCCACAGTCACGGATAGCTTGCAGGTCTAATAACGGATTCCGAGAATATTATCAGTAACATAGTTTATGTTCTCAAAAAATATCGATCCGTGGCAGATTTAACGTTATATGGGTTGTGTTTTGACAAGTAAATTGCGTTTAACCCGTGAGTGAAATGAACAGAATAAATTGCATAAAATCTAAATTGTACCTGAACAAAATTGAGCAAAATTTTACTAACGAGACTGGAAATCTTGCAATTAGACTTACGGGAAGATGTATTTACTATAACGTTGCTTTTCGAAGACAGGTTTCATCATCAACAAAGTAAAAGAACATGCACATCCCCGAAACTGGAAATCTTTTATAACATGCAGTGTCTGGTAAAATGCCATTTGAAAATATATTAATGAATTTAGTCAAAACTGGTTTTTAACTCTGAATCAATATATGAATTGAATGAAATGTTACGTTAAATAAGGAAGTATACCTTAATTGACGAATAAAATAAAATTTACCTGTAAAAAATCACTTATGCTTATATTTAGTTAAGCGTTCTTTTGCACATTGAAAAGTAGCTATAGCTTCATTGAGCAATTTAACTCAAGACAATTTATGGATACAGTTTTTAGGATTTGTAAATTATAAAATACTCATAGAAATTTCGGTACTCTTCTTGTTATTGGGACCGGATTCAGAAATGTATGCATACCTGTATGTATGGATGTTCATGTGCGCGTGTACGTACGAATGCACACACATGCACATATATACTTACACACATACATTTCTTAATCCGGTCCCAATAACAGAACAGTAGCGAAACTTCTTTCACCAGTTCGCGTTAAATCAGATTCCAAGAGTTACAAAATTTACTTAAAATACGTTGCTTAGAATTAGCACCGATTTTTACTATGCGTATTCGGTTTATTTACCACGTCTTACGTATTATAGCAAAACCAAGAAACTAATGGCTATAACGAACTTTTTCGTTCCGACCAATTTACATTACTTTACGGCTATAGAAATAATTTCCAAGCGTATAAAAATCGGACATAGCGAACTTTGTGTATAAATATTTTGCACTTTTCAAACATCTTCCCAGAATTTCTGCAGCTTTCTACTGAAATATTATCAAGCTTTAACCCTGCGAAATGATTCTTTTCTTTATCAGATAGGATGCAGGAGCCAAACTTTGGTTCCCTTAAAGTTCATCATAGCGGCGTTCGATTGCAATTGCATTTCATCCCTTTCAAAATGCTTTACGAATAATCGATAATTAGCACTAGTAATGAAATAATGGTAGTAATAATGGTAGTAATGCAAATAAATCATGTATCGATGACAAATATGAAATAAAACAACCATCGCTTAGTTAGAAAGTTAAATGACGAATAATGCAAAATAAAACTGCGTTAATAAGTTAGCTTACGTCTAACTTCCTGCACTGGATTCATACAAAAAGAATTAAAGAAAATTTGAATTGCACATTCATATAATATTTCTTTCTGGGCAGGTTAACATAAAACTAGACATGATTTGTATTTATAAGCACATCATACCTCTGATTTTATTGCCTGATCTTTCTGCTGTGACGGTGTACGGTGAACTGCTACGCTGTTCTGCAATTCCATGATGTGCAGGTAACATGGTCGAACATGAAGATTTTGGTGCGCCATCCGGCCGTCCTCGGCAACTTATTATGCAGAAGAGTAAAGTAAAGGCGAACAACTCAGTCTTCATTTCTGAAAAGAAAACTCACAATTAAGAAATCTATCAATGTAAAGGAAAATTTTAAAAACTTTATATTTTCGAAAGACTTCAATGATCTAAATATATCATGTAGCTATATTTCGTCCATAATTTGAAGAATTAAATCCATTGCTGTAAGTGTAATTATATGTCTCAGTTTGCATCAATTCCGGAATTCAACAGAATTAAGTACCGTTCCAGATTTGTCCATTGTCTTCCACTACTAAGCAAATTCGGTCTTTCACTAGGTTGGATTAAATTACTTGATTTTAGCAAAATATACTAGGGCTATCTACTTTAAAAGAAGGTTGGCTTCGTGGAAAACTTCCTGGCTTTTATTGAAAAGCTTTAGAAAGATCGATACCATGTTACTGGCGCCAATATAAACTGGCGCTCTCAGCCGGTTTGTGAGCATTCTATCAATCGATAACTAAACTTACTCCTGTTTGCTCCATCTATTGATTCGCAGCATATAAGCTGGTCAAAGTGTCTCCCCCCCCCTCCAGGAAAAAAGTTTATCGTCCTTACTTAAGTTAATGTTCTCAAAATTAACCTCAGTGAAATTTGATGTTTTAAATAAATAGCGACTATCTTTACAACTGTATGCCGATATTCTTTGTGCTTGGGATTTAACGCCTTAATCCTCTCGCTGCGTATCCCGCGATTTCCGTGACCAAAGAGAAGTAGCAAAATTTGCGCAACCCGCGATTTTCGGAGGGAGTGCAATTTTCCCATCTATCTGTAGCCCGCTCTTTTTCCCGTTCATAGTTTCATTTCGGCTTTTCTGGAGATGTTTAATTTTTTATTCATATCTGGGTTAACAGATTATGTTAGCAGTCCATATTTCTGGGAAATATACAAGTGTGGTTTACACCATTTTGCGCGCTCTTTTAAAAGGCTCAAAGATGTCGGTAGTCAAAACTCGAAATTCCATGAGACTAACTACTCGACAATTTGCTAGCCATATACCTCCAATCCCATCAAGAAAAAGTCTCGTAGACAGTGTGTCGTTTGTTGCTAAAAGAACTGAAGTTGGCCCAACAAAAAAATGATTCGCAAAGAAACGCGAATTTTGTTCAAAGATTACGAGGTAGGACTTTGCCTGGAGCCTTGTTTCGAAGTTTATCATAATAAACTTCATCTCTAATAAATGTTTTGTATGTTGCATATTTTCATTAGTATATACTACGTTTTAACTTTGTATTCCATAAAATAAATCGCAGTTTAACCAAGATTAATTTTCAAAATTCTGCTTTTCTATAATTATTTTTCAATTTCAATTTTTCGTCAGCCTTTTTTATGATCTAGTTCTATACTGAAAAAACTTTTACAAAACAATTTATATATTTTAACTGAAATATATGTAAATTTGAAATATGTAATAAAAATACGCAATTTTTTTAACCCATTTTGATAAAAAGCAGCGAGAGTGTTAATATAGCCTGTTTAAATGCAGTTACTAGAGTTACAAGTACTGAATGGCAAGTTAAATCTTGAAGCCGTAATTTTGACCAACTAATAACCAACTAACCAGTTAGTCTTAATTCCACTTCCTTTTTGTTTTAGCAAAACGCAGCGACTGCTCGCTGATAAAACGGACAACATTCGAGCATCAGTAACTTGGTTAACAGCTCACTCTCACTTTGAGGTGGCGGAGGGAAAACACAATGTTTCACTTAGCCAGATATGTCGTAACTCACAATGCAGGAAACCTTCAGGCTACTCAGCCGCCAAGTCACTGAGAAACATTACCAGCTATGCATTGGATTTACACCATTTATATGCTCGAAATACACATTGAGCAGCTGAACAACCGTACTGCGTATTTGGAGGATATTTTGAATATGCTTATAATCCGCCGTTGATTTATAAGGCAGCTGTATTATTTGGGAACGTTTTACATCACAACGAAATCTTTAGGCGAAGTTGAAATGGCGCATTTGCTTAATTAAATACAGCAATACCTGGCAGACCGCTTTTTATCAGTCCTGGATTCACTACAATCCAGTTTGGAAATTTCAAAAACTAAATTTTTTTAAAAAATTAACAATTATTTCATAATGCATAAATGTCCTTTCCCTTTATACTATTCTCCTTCGTTAAAGTCACCAATAGGAGAAGAAACAATTTGATTTCACTGAGCCCGATTCCGTCGGCTTAGTTCTATGCATCAAATCAATATGGTTCTACTTGATTATAGCCGAGTACAGCAGGGATATCTGCCTAAGAGGAGGGATGCCTTCGTGGAGGACTTTCTAAAGGGAACTGGTTCGTAACCACATTCCACACAGGGGAAACTCAAAATCTCCCATGTAGTCAAACCGTTCACCTGGAATCGAATGCAGGTCGAACTAAACTACCAGCGTTCAGCGACTGTACCTCTCGGTCGTTGATGGGCCTCGAATACTAATGAGATAGATAATGAAACACTTATTAGCATAGATGGACAATGAGAGAATAACTTGTACAGTGAGATGCGTGTTGAATTGCCTGCACGAGAATTAAAAGTTAACAAATGTAAAAAAAATTATTCGAATATGTGCAACCTTGTCATGGAATTATGGGAGTGTTACGAGAATCGATCCCAGTATTCAATTCAGCCGCTAGACGAACGATTAGCAATGCAATTCGTTTTATGAAGAGAAAAGTGCCAAAAGGAGTAAAATGTGCACACATCGATATTACAGCTATTAAAGAATAGGTGAATTATGAAAATAAATGAATTCAGAAGAAATTTTTCTTTGAAATCAGTTTCCCGCGTATATTTAATTCAATTAGTCCGGTTTGAAACAGGTATACTGGCAGAACAAATTACGCGAAGTATTTCCGTACTGAATTTTTATCAAAGTTGATTCACTTGTAATAAGTACTTGTTTTCTATTTCATATTCACCATGTGAAGGCCAAGAAACGCTTTTTGAAGAAGCTATACACAGAGATGGTAATCATTTTAAGCAACTGGCCGAAAATTACTTCAAGAAATGCAACAACATGTTCAAAACTATACGTATTTTCATACCTCCGTTTTCGCTTTCTGGATATAGGTAGGAAACTTATCACTATTAGCTTTTATACTGGTCTTAACTGTGCTTCAAGATATCAGTCATTCTGACTGATATCTGACATTCTGTCTGACAGAATACCATCTGGTCATTCTGTTATAAATAGTTATCTGTTAATTAAGACAGAGCACTAAAATTAACTTGTGAATCCCAAGACTATCTTGCTTAAGAGATTGCAGTGTAGAGGACTTTCTAAGGAAAATTGGCTCATAGTTACATCCAGAAACCATGAAAAAGCCTATGGAGATAGCCGACACCAGTATTCAAACCCAAAAAAATTATTAGGATTCAAATGTCTCATTCATTTGACCAGTGGTGGTTCCGGTTAAAAATACATTCAGTGCTAGTAATTACGGCATCAATGCTTGTCCTTTGTATATTCAAGTAAAGCAAGTTGCATTCACTTCCTACTGGAATTACTATTGCAGCTAAGAAATACTTTATCATTCCCATTTCAGAATACCCGCCAAATAATTTTTAACGGCAAGATATGTACTTTTTTTTTACCATTTCCGTCGAGAAAATATCGGCGAAAGCGTACTAGTGTTTTCAGCGCCCGGGGACATCTAAAGATTTCGCGCTTGCTTCTGTTTGCCAAAATGCAATGGGAATCGGAAAGAAACTTATGAGTACTGCTTTCCAGGGTAGAGTTCCCCCCCCCCTAACTACGCCACTGCATTTGGTCTATGGGAACAACATTCGAATATAACCACGAGATCTGCAAAATGCCTTCACGAAGAGCTTTATAAGAAAAACTGGTTCATTCAAGCTGTACTTGAGGAAATCCCCGAAAACGAAGCTTGCAGCCAATCTGTTAACCTCGGATTTATCCATGGTCGAAATATCAGCAATCAGCGGTCTTATCCACCTGGTACTACCTGGCAGCTGATAGTGCACCTTTCATGCAGTATTAAATCTATTAAAGCTGTACAGGCGAGAGTACCTCACAATAGACATGAATGATACTTTTGCTTATAATTGCTCAAATTAAAGGGATTTCAGATCTTTCATTACAAGACAACGTGTGCCGAACAATGTTCTTCAGCCAGGAAACATTTTCGTAAGCTCATTTCAACTTGGATAAAATTTTTCTGAATATAATAAATATGTTTCTTAGATTAGTTATTGGGTCCGAAAGTTCAGAGGCTTTTTGATTAAAAAACAAATGAAACAGTAAAAAATCTTAAGCAACTTCCTTTGAATTGGCTCCATTTCATTCTACGACTTTACCATTTCTCAGGCAGCTGGAAAATTGCTTTTCTAAAAATTTATTAGGCTTATTCGTAAAGCAATTATAGCACGCTGTTTGACAGTCTCCGAAGAAATTAACTGCAATCCAGTTAGAGAATGTGAACTGACATGAAGAGATGAAAATCAGAGACGGCAAAGTCTAATGAATACGAGAAATGACAAAAATTTCGGCAACACTAAGTTTTTGGCATTCATCTAAATGTGTAGACGAACTTTATGATGCAAGTCAACATCTTGAAGACTGATCAGTTCTGGACACTTTGCTTCGATTAATTTTTTTAAAACTGCTATTTGGGAGCAGAATTACATTATAGAAAAGATCAATCCAAACATAATTTGGGAGCAGAGGTTTTCCAAATTTATTGTCCGATTTGGTGGCAACACAATTTACAGTAAACTATTTGTAATCCCACAACACACAAAGCATTGATTTTAAGGGATGCGGGCCCCCATCTCGATGCTACAAAAGGAGGAGGTTCTGGTTTTCCCGCGATCTTTTCCTGTAACATTGTACAGTATCCATTTCTCATCTCCTGTAATGAGCCGCTTGAAAAAAGGAACTTTGTATTTTTTTTAACAAAGAATCACATGCCAAAACTCGAGCAAGCATATTTTGCTGTTAAAGTATGAGATACCCATACATCCTAGCAGCTGGGTCTCGGTCTTCTTTAAATGATCATGTTCTGCTCGTTTTGGAATATTTAGTCTCTCGGATAGTTCTTGGAACTGTATAATTAGATTTTCATCTTAACTTTTAATAGGTTCTTGTTTAATCAGAAAATATTCTTGACTGACGAACTATAAGTGAACATAGTTACGACTACCGGGCGTTGGCGAAGAGTTTAGTAGCAGCTTTGGTGTAGTACATTAACAAGAAATTTCTTGGCGCCGTTTAAATTGGGTGGGTCATAACAAGGAAGTATCAAATTTTATGTTGCTGGAGAATGGACGTGATTAATTGTGGCAAGGCAAAGAAAGGCTGCAACTAAGACAGGTGTTCCTTTATAGAGGACTTTCCAAAAAAAAACTGGCTCATTCACGTTACACGTGGAAAGAACGCATCGCCTAAATTTAAAAATTTCCAGTACATTGTTACAAAAAACCCCGTTTTCTCAGAGAGTTTAAATCTCTTGATATGTAAAATTTGTGGAAAAGGGATGCATCTTTTCAAAGTTAGTATATTCCGCTTTGCAAAATCATTATCATATGGTATAGTGGAAAGATACGCAAACCAGTCTTCTGCCTAAAGTTTGGATTAAAATTTCCTTTTTAAATGGTATTTTGTTCGAAGCCAACGAGCATGTATATGCAACATCGAAGACGATTATGTTGCACCATATTCCTCAGAAACGTTGAATTAATAAAACTTTATCAATACCTTTAACTCTGCAAGTTAAATTTACCTAAGTTACTAAAAGTGGTTACATCTTTAAATAATTCAAATAACATTCATTTCTAAGTTTTTTCCACTCCTAGAAGCTTTTGCATTATTCTACTTTAGCTCAGGAGGAATGGTAACACGTTTTCTAGCATAAGGTATTAAAATTATTGAATATGAATGGAATGTAAACTACATTAGTCGGATCAGACAACATTTCAGCTGCTCGTTGTCTACTCACTTTCAGCTGCTCAAATACAGTTTCAAACTAGCTTCAGATAACTTAATTTCGCTTACAATGTATTGCATGGATCTTTTAAAGTACTAATAACTAAGATCTACAAACTTTCACAAGTGAAGGTTAGGCATAATGTAGAGTAGCTCGATAATTTGATGAATACCCGATATGAAAACTATGACCACGTTTGTTTAACTACTGCCAAACTGAAAGCAGTTGCGTAGATGGAGGAGAGCGGACAGTCCTAGGCAGCATATTTTTGAGGGCAGCATTTTCTTTGTAAACATAGGGCTAAGCATATGGATCTTCAGAGCATAAATATTGGATTATAGTAAAAGTCACTACGGTTATCTGTTTAAGGGGCGGGGAATGCCTATGTAAAGGACAAATTATCTACGAATGGCTTATTAAAATGGGAAATGGTTCATATTCAAGTTACGAATACGAAAGGGGCACTAACTCCTAATCTCATTATGCATGCATGCAAGAATACAATATATACCAGCTCGTTGCTTGGTACTGACCCCCCTCCCCCGATGGAACTAACAATATTCGGCTACGTTATTCACTGAGTCACTAGTGAGATTAACTAGGAGATACCAAATTGTGTTACAAAAGTGTTGAGGAAAGAATTCTTTTAAAAAGAACTAAACAAGGTATTCAAACATTTAAAGAAACTACAAAAATACATTAATAGCTTCACTTTCTTGGTATGCATTTCTTATTACACAGAAAATTTTGAAAAATACAAATCGCAAATTATGATCTTAATGATGTGGAAGAATTCCTCTCTGAGAAAGAAACACTTCTAAGTTTTATTTTTGTCACTGCTTGGAAAGACGAAACCAACAGGTGAAAATGCAGCCGCTTTTAACTTCTATAATTTATTCTACCGCCCAACCGGGATACTGGTTAGTGATGCTGACTGCTGGGCCTGGGTTCGAATTCCAGAGAAGGCGTGGATGGTTTGTAAACGTATAGTAAAACTGCTATTTGGGAGCAGAATTACATTATAGAAAAGATCAATCCAAACATAATTTGGGAGCAGAGGTTTTCCAAATTTATTGTCCGATTTGGTGGCAACACAATTTACAGTAAACTATTTGTAATCCCACAACGCACAAAGCATTGATTTTAAGGGATGCGTGCAGCATGGAGGCACTCAAAATATGAGGCGAGCCGAAAGTTCTCTCGAGAGGGTAAGTCGGGTGGAAGACCCCCGGAATGGTCTCCTAACGCTGCTGTCTCTCAAAATTGGGGGCTAACTGAGTTAAAGTGAGGCTGTAAACAATATTCATCGTAGCTCCTTGCTAGGATGAATATCGAGGGCTTGTACTGACTTTTGTCAGGCAAGCGAGACTGGAAGCAACAACAACACAATTTATTTTAAAACGCAGTCTTTTAAAATGAAATTCTAAATATTATAATTCTACTTCGAATCGTTTGAGTAATTTTTCTAGATAAAAACTCGATTTAAAACACCCGAGACCTAAAAATGAGTATCTTGTATTTAATAAATATGTTGTTCGTAAGAGAGAAAAGCTTCTATAGCACTTTAAAATGCTATAATTAAAGTCTTATTTCAAAAATCAATACAAAGCTTATTTTCCTGTAGTTTTAACGGTACTTTTCCGTTTCGCCGGCGCAAATATCGCCAAGCAGACTTTGTTGGCGACAACATACAGTATACACATAAAATTAACAAATGTTAGTTCTAAGAATTTTTTATTTTGAAGGCATGAAAATTTTAATATCGTTTAAACTTTTGTAAAAAAACCAATAAATAAAGACAATAAATTTGCAAAAAGACATTAATTTAAGAATTTACTTTACCATGCTTTCATGATTCAACGTCCTGATTCTCTGCTTCATATCACGTGACCCCAAGTAATGTAATCTCACGTAAATTACGCTACAAAATCTAATTCTCTCAGTAATTATCTACAAATTTATTTTAAGTTATTAATTTTAAGTTAATTTTAAGTTACAGCTTAATTTGGAATACAAGTTTAAATGCAAGAATTATTTCAATTCGTACGAATAGCTTACTCAGAAATTATGTCAAATTGCAGTGTTTTACTTCGCTAGTGCATTCTCATTCGAATTGATGAATATAACCCTTGATTTTGCCTTTTCTATATTTTCGCCTTGGGGTGAGCGGTGTGATTGCATCCTAATTGACTTAATTATCGCGAATGGTTTTAGGGCATAAAATTTAATTGTTTTTGTAAACTTTCTATGTAATTGTATGCCAGTATTGAAAAAAAATCAATCTGGTAAGAAATGGCTGCGACTTGTTTTGAAAGTGAGGCGTAAAAGGTTATCAGCGAAGATGTTCGGTTTGGCAATCTGTTGTACCATTATTGGCGACTTTATCGTTTGCGCCGGCAAAACGGAAAAGTACCGTTTTAACGTTTTATAGACAACGTTTTATGTGCAATGAGAAGGCGGCAAAAACTCTAGCTTCGCTTCTGCCTGAAAGAGTAGATAAGCTATTTTTACTGGTAAACGGGAGGGATACTTTCATTATATTGGCCTCATTTAGCAGATGGTTTTTGAAAACGGATCTAGAGAACATATTTTGTATATGAAATGGAAATCCTTCCTCAGGCCTCTTTTTCTAGGAATAAAACAATGAAGTTAGAACAATGAACAACCACTGGACCGTTCCCTCCTCTTGCTTATTCGATTCATTATCGACCGAACATTTCCTTGTCAAAATACACAATATTAGAAATACATCAACCCATAAAAATCGATTTCCATTTGAGATACGTCTTTGTTGCTTTCTATAATAAAGATTTCGAGAAGTACTTTGATGAGAGGATTTTAGTAGCTTGTGAAGTTTTCTCGTCTAATCTAACTGAAACAGGAATATTCGAAAAATCTTATACTCGGTGAAAGGCAGTTCAAAAGCTCTAAACTACTTTTGCTCAGTTTCCATAACTTATTTGAGTGTATCAAACATAATAATGAAGAAATTTCAAATTAACATTTAACAGGATTCAAATATATCTAATATAACGCATTAGATGCAGGTATTGGACGCTGTAGGGATGCTGGAGTGAGGTGGAAGAGTAACAGGGAGGAAAAGAGGGTGACTGTACTAGCTTCCAAAGAAGACAACCGGAAACGTCCACTTTGTTATTTTCCCCGATTACACTTTTTTTATGCCCTCTGTGTTAATTTTTGCGTTTAGGCTGTGCCTTTCGTGTCGACAATACGTTTAGAGAGTTTTTGTTGTTTACTTTACCCTTTAATTCGCAAATTTCCTGTGTAGCTTCTCAGCATCCGTGCCAAATAAAGGGTTAAATCATGTTCTTAAAAGCCAGCCGAGCGTGGAACGGATACTTCAGCTATAGTTAATTATAAGAGCACTAGGACTATCCGCCTATCGATGGAGATTATGCTTTCATGGAGGAATTTCTAAGGAAACAGAATGAGAGTTTTATAGCAAATAAGAAGCAAAGTATACAGACAGGCAAATACGGCAAATCACGCGATGGCGACCTTTTTAAATGCTCGGAAAGAAAAAAATCTCACGAGTGAATTCGGGGAGAAGTACCAGGGTTTCGTGTTTTAGATATTCGGTAGTTAGTAAATTATTCTTTCGAAAATTCACATGTTTAATTTGGTACCAGATGTGATTTTGAACAAGGCCGCCTCGTGAGGGTGTTTAGATTATGGCAGCACACAAAGGCACCTAAACGTGAAGGGCACCATTTCAAGAAGGTGTATGATAATTTTTATTTCAGGCTGTTAAGACTCGAAACTATCACACAGCAAGGGCCGCTACAGCATTCGAGCAAGGGGCGGGGTTCACTGGCGCCAAACTAATCAAACAATTTACATATGCTATTTTTGCTGGTAACAGTAACGTGTTAAAAGGCGTTCAAGGTTCCTTCTGCCTGGTCAAAATATTATCTTCATCCAGTTTAGCGTATTATCTTCATCCAGTTAGCAAACAACTGAAACAATATGGTCGCTACGAGCCTTTTCTAGAATAAAAACAAGTTCATTTAAACTTACTGATAAATATAACTATCGGGATCGAAATTCGAAGGGATTATAAGAATAAGAAAAACTTTTCTGTGTGCCTGTGAATATATATCTGAAATATATCATTTCAAGGCAATCTCAAGATTTCTGCCCAAAAATATAGAGGATAAAAAAATGAATTTTTAGTTTAACATAATATGAAGTTTCTATAAATAAAATGAGATTTACTACCGCAAGAAATTATTGCCAACAGTATTTTTTGCTCACCAAGCTGTCAATGGCTAACGGACAGTCGTTTTAAGAATAATTATTAAATAAAAGTTATTTGTTAGGCACACAAAAATATAATACTCAGCGCCAAGCTCAGATAACAGAAAGCAGAAAAGGCATGATAAGCATATTCAAATTCAGCTGAAACCAAAGTCAAATATATCTTCTTTAATATGATATTTAGTTTATCTGAATTAAAACAACAAGAAAAAGCATGGCATTAAGCATACGCAAGATAAATTTATAGACAGTTAAGCTAAAGTGAAGTAGAAAAAAACTAAGCAGGAAAAAAAACTAAGAATCTATTCGCATACGAGTCGAGTTTGACTTTTTAAACATACTTACTGTATATGAATGAAAACTAGGAGAAAGAGCATGATATTAAGCAAGCATATATAAAAATTTGCTAATCATACATAGGGCAAATTAAAGTCAGCAGAAAAAAAACCCACGCCGGTAAAAGTTAGCACAAGAGTAAAGTAAATACTATTGAAAGAGATTTCTTTTAATACAAATAAACTTTATTTCATTATTACATTTGCACAGCCCTGAGAAGCACACGTGGGCTGGCTATCTGCCTAAAGATTAGGATGCCTTCATGGAGGGCCTTTTTAGGGAAAACTGGCTGATATAATCACGAAATCCAGTTAGCCCGTTCGTTTTGGATTCAAACTCATGTCGAATTACCAGTACTCAGCGGTCTTAACCACTCGTGTAGCCAGAAAGCGAGAACAACACAAGAGGAATGGTTGCTACATTGTGAGCGCACACCACATTTGTGAGGTTTGGACTGTTATTGGGATTTTTTGTTATATTTACATTTACCTGGTTCTTTGCAGCAGTGCTTCCGTAAAAAGTGCTGAGTATGCGATGAGTTTTACGACCGAAGTAGTGTGAATATTAATAATGGACATTTATAAGCCTTTAGATATAAGAAAGATTTTAGTCTCCTTAGACCACCAACAAGATTTTAAATTCAAATCTGATAAATTTTATGGGAAGACAAGGAAAAGTTACGATACCCTATAATATCGAGATTGGGATACTTAAAACGGAAATTAAGAAGTTTCGTAAGCTTTCGTAAAGAACCAATAAAAATAAAAATTTCTTTTAAATTATCAGAAAGCAAAAGAAAATCATTCTCTGTTTACACTACAGAATATAGTCTTTGTTTCAAAAACATAATTTGGAGGAAAAGCACATTCTACATGACTTAATGTAAACTATCTCGCATTCATCTTAAACGGATAAAAATCTAACGTAGCTAATCCCTTCAAACTCCGGGTGTAGAACTCCGACGAACTACCCGTGTGTTTAAACTCGGCTACTGGTCAGTGTCCATTCAAATAGAAACTTTCCGTTGTTGCGTTCATTGCACCATAGACTGTTAATAAAGAGAAATCAAGTAGACAAAGCGAAAAGAAACTAAACAGTTTAACATTGTAAAAACAAAATAAACCTAATTTACAAGCTTGGAATTTTTTTTTTTTTTTTAATAAACAAAAGAGCACAGCAAACCGAAACTAATCGCTATTGACAAAAAAAAGGGGGGGGAGATAGAGAGGCCACTTTTTCCTCTAAAATCTAATTATTTCTCTATCTTTATTTTCATTTAAACCAAAAATATATTTTTTAAAATTCAAATCAAGCGCGAGGCATTTATTGCTAATGAAAATTAAGGCCTAAAGTAATATAAAATTGTGAACTTACTTTCAGAATGTTTTCCCAAGAAAAGCTCTCAAAACCACAAGCAGCGAACAACACTCAACCTAGGCGGAAAAGCGGCAGTTTGTTCTAACTTCAAATCTGCAACAAGGTATAGCAGCGCCAACGCGGAGGGAATTGCCAACTCCCTGGCTTTCAAATGAAATACCTTTCAGCCTCAAGGGCCGGATATAAACTACAGGAAGTGACGTTGAGTACCGTTCTGAGTCAGTGCCCGTGTCCGAGAAAGCTGTCAGCGAAAAAGTAACAAGCCGGCATTAAATATGTGGCCTTGATGAACAACAGCCCACAAGGTGGGGAATACGTTCACTTACGTCACAGTTTTCTTACATGAAAGTAGATTCAAATCAGAAAACCACCCACGGCGTCATAAACTGGATATTCAACAGATTGCAATAAGCAAACACCACGGCCAGTCTTCATAAACAGAAACCCGCAAATTATATAGCTCCCAGATACAAGAGAAATATATTACTGAAGGAAAAAAAGTTTATTAATAATTTTTAAGATAATTAACAACCTTGGTGTCTTTATGGCTTAAACTGAATAGCCCTTTTTTTAACTGCATGTAAAAGTTTTGATTCAACGAAGGCTCTTTATTTTGGATGCAGAAAAGGTGAACCGCTTTTTCCGTGCTTAATTCACTTTCCTTTACTGCGTGAGCTAAGTGAGGATTTGTGAAACGCTAAAAAGCATTCTTCAAAACCTTTTAGAGTAATTACTTTATTGATTTACAGTTGGCAGTTGGTTGACTGTTGAAAGCTGTCTGGGGTCAAAATATGCAGGTAATATTCAAAGACTTGTTTTTCGTATGCATTATGTAACCACAGTAACACTAAGAGGAGCGTAAGGGTCGTTGTCCTTATCAGTCAATCAAATTAACAATTTCATTGAAAGTTTCCAGAAATTTTGAAAGAAACTTCAATATTCTGAGTAACTGTGTTTTTCGATTAATAAAAATGTTTCTTTTTCTCCCTCCTACCATAAAATATGTTACACTGCTTTCATGATAGCAAATTTATGACAAAAGGAAATTCTTTTAGTATGAAACGTCGAAATTGCTTTCAATAGCAACTTTACGAAACTCGGTTACGAAGCTATTGCAACTTAGACGTATGGAAAGCTGAGATGAGTATATGGAATAATTTCAAAGCGAGACATATTTTTTTAATCACTGAAGATATAGTATTAAACTGTATAACTGAACTTTTGTCATAAATTCGAAAATTAAAAATTAGTAGTAGCCGAACTTAAACACACGGGTAGTTCTTCGGAGTTCTACACCCCCGCAGTTTGAAGGGATTAGCTACGTTAGATTTTTATCCGTTTAAGATGTATGCGAGATAGTTTACATTAAGTCATGTAGGATGCGCTTTTCCTCCAAATTATGTTTTTGAAACAAGGACTTCATTCAGTAATGTAAACAATTAGGGGAGGATTTCATTTTGCTTTCTGATAATTTTAAAACAAATTTTTATTTTTGTTAGTTATTTTGCGAAAGCTTACGAAACTTCTTAATTTCCGTTTTAAGTATCCCAATTTCAAATATTATAGGGTATCGTAACTTTTCCTTGTCTTCGCATGAATTTTATTTTTTTTATTAAGGTGTTAATGACTAAATTTTCATAAGTCTTTAGTAAAAAGTCTTTAGTAAAAGTCTTTAGTATGTCTTAAAAGTGGAGCTACTCTGAAATTTTTCAAACAATTTTATCAATCTTAGCAAAGAAAGAAGTATGAATTAAAAAAAAAAAATTCATCAGTAATTCTAATACGCTTGAAATTTTCACTCTGGAATTTTTTTTTTTTTTTTTTTTTTTTTTAAAGATTTGATTTTACAAAATACAGCGAGACCTTGGTGTTCACGACTTTAATTCCTTCCTGAAAAGCCATTCGTCCTTTCGGCCTCCGAAATATTCGTAAACTGAAGCTGTTTTTCCCATAAGAATTAATATGAAGTGGATTAATTCGTTCCTGGACATCAAATGATTGCTTATTTAAAACGTTACATGAGTATTTTGTGAACAGGTTCACGACATAGGACCAACCGAAATCACTAAATGTAAGAAAGGAAAAAGATAAACCGAGCACTAAACATAAAATAGACGAAAACTTAATTTAATTTTGCAGCACTGGTACGAAGAAGATCAGATGGCGTTAGTGGAAAGTGATGAGGAAGGAAAAAGGATGAGAAGTCCCCTTCCATAAGACTATCGGGTAACTAAGTGGTTTTCTGCGACATCGTCTTTTATGTTTCTTCTTTCTTACTCAGGCCATGGTTTTGTCTAGGAGGCACAATGTCATAGATATCAAAGATAACGCAGATAGAACAATAGCATTGATAACCAAACATCCTCAGTATTCAGAGCCTCCAAAATTTCTGCCTGCAACATAGTCGAATAGTAATTTCCTTCAGGCTGAATCCAGTGTAAGTCACTTATTGCCAGGCATTATGAATGAGGCATAAACAACCGTAAATATTGAAATGATGTTTCATACAGTTCTTAAGGGTTAATTCTGTATCAGAAGTTACCTCAAATCATTTGTTGTGGACTCAAATGTCCCTAATTCGAGATACCTTTCGTAAACCAAGATGTTTTTTATTTAGATAATTTCTTGATGAATTGATATATTCTTGATGAGAGGTTCCACTACAATTGAAAAATACCGACATCTTATAGGAAAAAAGTCTTCCGTACCCATATTTGTTTCTATTATAAATCTGTCCATAAACTGGAATTACACTTACGGTTGCAGCCCAACTGGGATAGTGGTTAGCATCGCTGACTGCCGGGCCGAATGGCCCGAGTTCGAAACCCGAAGAAGGCATGATTGTTTGTAAATGTATAGTTTCTATGCGGCATAGGGGCACTTTGAACATGCGACGAGCCGAAAGTATTCTCGAGAGGTTGTTTGTTTTCCATTTTACCGCTTTGAATTTATATAGAATTAAAATCGAAATTATTGTCGAAAGCATTGTTGATGTGCATAGAGTCCCATTGCAGTGAGAAAATGGACAAGGGCCATTAAAAGGTAGAGACCTTCGGGGGAAAATTGGCATCCGATTAGGGGCATGACGCCCACTCCATTTACTTCTTACCTTCATAGTGCTATGTATAAAATTATATTTTATATTTACAGAATCGTCTCATCTGCCGTGGAGAAGCATTTTTACTTTTGCGAGAAACTTTGGAATTGGAAACACGAGTATTTGGATCGCTATTTAAGAAATTAAAGCCTATACCCTTTTTTTGCCGAACATCCCGTACTCTCTTTATGCTGAACTGCTTAAACGTTGCTCTAAGACAGTGTTTCTTAACCTTTCTAGCGAGTCGCACCCCATTGAATCTGAAAATATATCTCCGCACCCCATTGAAAAATGTGTTTTAATTTTTTTAGTCTAGAAAATACATTTTTTGCGAAACTTATTGTTTATTGAAAAACATTGTACATTTTATATAAATACAAAACAATATTATTTTTATTAATGCCTAGTCTGTTGTTGTTTGTTCATTATTATACTGGCGAAGCGAGGTTCCTTTTTTGAAAGACATACGCGTAAGTCATCACTTGCATTTAAGCGATTTCTCGCTTTAGTTTTTATATGCAAAAGCGATGAAAATCCCATTTCGCACAAGTAGGTGGTAGCAAAGGGTAAGAGTAACTGCAGTGTTCCGTTCGCCAACTCTGGATAACGTTGTAACTGTGAACACCAGAATTGTTGCAATTCTAATTGTTCGAATTCCATTTGAACATGTCCACTTGCTCGCATTTCAATAAGTTGATCATTTTTCAGATCACTATCATCCATCAAATTTAAGTCAAATAGAAATGGATCCAGGATCCATCTCTGAGTTTTGGTAATATTTCCGGTAGAGAAATATCCATTGAATGATTCGCTCAATCGTCTCAAATGTATTACAATGTCGGATATAATTGTGTTCTTTTCATTTTTCGCAAGAACAGAATCAAGCAAGGGAAAGTTTGCAAAATTCCCCTTTTCTACTCGACGTATCCAAATTTCTAATTTTGCGATAAATGAAGATAATTTTTCACTAGATATTATTATATTTATACCAAATCCTTGCATTGATAGATTCAATTCATTTAAATGGCTAAATATATCTGCTAAGTAGGCCAGCTTCAGCATTGCATCATTACTCTCAAAATCTTTTACTAAATAACAGTTTTGACTAGTCAGTAATTGAATAATTTCCTCACGCAATTCAAAAACTCTGTTAAGCATGCGATCCTTAGATAACCATCGTATTTCGGCGTGATATAGGAGCACAGTATGATCAGCACTGATTTCTTCGCAAAAGGCACGAAAAATGCGATTAATAAGCGCTCGCCCTCGGATGTATTTTACTACATTTACTGCTGTAGTTAGATGTTGTTTTAAACTTTCTGGCAATGCTTTCGACGCAAGTGCATGACGATGCAACATGATATGCGTTATTATAACTTCCGGTAATTCTCTTTTCATGTGTGAAAAAAAATCCTGAATTTTTGCCTAACATTGCTGAGGCTCCATCAGTGCATATTGAGCCAATCACATTCATTGGTAATTAATATTTAGTAAAAAAATCTTTGATGCGATTGAAAACATCAATTCCTCTCGTATTCACCTCCAGTGGCTCACAAAATAGAAATTCTTCTATCACCTCTTTTTTCTTCACATATCTGACAAATACCAAAAGTTGGCTACAATTATCAACATCAGTTGACTCATCCAGTTGCATGCTTATTTTTAGTGGACTGATTTTTATGTCTTCACTTACTTGCATTAAAATATCTTCACTGAGATCTTGTATTCGCGATCGTATATCATTCGATAATGGAATCTGTTGCATCTTTTTATGTGCTTCCGAATCTAAAACTGTTTTAGCAATAATTAAAGCAGAAGGTTTAATCATCTCTTCAGCGATCGTGTGAGGTTTCTTTCTTTCTTTCTTTTTTTTTTTTTTTTTTTGCCACTTAATATGACGCTTCTAATAAAGGTTTTTGAATTGCTGGTCCGCACAATTTTAGGATAGTTCCACTGGTATTAAACCGAGCCTTTGACTTCATGCAGTTCATGCTATGCGCTTTTTCGCCACCATGCAGATTGTTGAAATGCTGTATGAGATTGCTGTTTGAAAATATTTTGGAACACAAGATGCATTGCGGTCGTTGCGTGCCATCTTTTTTGGTTGTGCATCCATAACCGACATACTTATCGTTTCATTGTAGTTTTTTTTTTTTTTTTGACATAGTGGAGTTCACGATAATCGATTTACTTATTTAGAAATAATGTAATATAATATATATAATGTTCTTACGTTTGTAATATCAGAGTGAATCCTATTCGGCTTGAACGGGCAATTAAGAATCTATTAGTCTCAAGAGGTTCCTGGACAAGTCAGAATGCACAATACACATGTCGCAGACACAATAGTTGACTCAACTTGACTCAACCTAACACAGGCGCAGTAGATGCAGATACAAATCTATGAAACCGTAGATTCCATTGGAGTAGCACATAGCGCATGTGCAAGCTGAAATAATGTTCTCCGCTTGTATTCCCGCAAAGTTTTTTTCTTTCTAGCTGCCTGTTCGCGTTCGTTTGTAGCGTTGCATGCTTTTTCGTAGCGTAGTGTATACCTCTTTCCTGTGTCTTTTGCCGATAAGTGAGCTAGGTGCTACCAATTTTTATGAGCTTCAATATTGGGGACACTATTGCAGATTTCAAATATTTTATTATAAGAAATTTAATAAATGATATTCAATAATTTGTATGGTTAGGTAGGGGCTTCTCCCGCACTCCCAAAAATACATTCCAGCACCACCAGGGGTGCAGGTACCCCCGGTTAAGAACCACTGCTCTAAGGCAAGCAACTTTATTTTAGGCACAACTTTATTGGCTGAGTGGATAAGACCATTGAAAAGTAATAACTAGATATGGGTTCGAATTCAGACGTACACATTGGTTGCACAGGAGGTTTCTTGATTTTCTCCCATTTATACAATTAGTTTGCCTTAGGAGATCCTCCATGAAAGCATCTCTTTCTATAGGCAACTAATCCTAACGTTCTTCGCTGTATTCTACCGTACAAAGAAGCTGATTGCTTAATGCAGTCTGATGCAGTCTTAATATAATACTGAATCGTCTTGATAATATTATTTTGCTTAATTAACTATACATTCATCTGCTTAATCTGAGCCTTTCAACTCCAGTATTCATCGTAATATCTTCTACCTTAATTTTTACCATAAGATAGATATAAAAATTTTCCAATAATATTAAAAATTGATGACAGCAATTTTTTTTTCAGTGAAATCTTATTCAAATATTACTTCAAAAATTATTTCAAATTATTTAACATTTTTTAGGGTATGTCTATTTTGATATCGCAAATAATTATCATAAAATCAAAATCAAGTAAGACATCAATAAAAATATAAGGACTGAAATTTTAACTGTGGCAATTATTTATTTACGACTGACTTAAAAGAGATACCTCTAAAACTTTAAAGATCCTTCGCTATTGGGCCTCACCAAGTGCGATTGATTGTTAGTCCTCAGAATGCTAGGAGTTCGGCTCGGATTTGATGCCAGACGAACGGGCTGGCTGTATTGTTGGTTTCATGGTTTTTTCTCATGTGTAACATGAATACAAGCCAGTTTCCCTTGGAAAGCCCTGTGCAAAGACGTTCCTTCTCCTTTGTCTGATAGCCCTGTTGTGCTTTGCCATTTTCAATTAACATAAGTAAATTAAATGGAGGAACTTGATAATTATTACTTTTAAAAATTTAAAAAGGATTATTTTTTCAATTAAAAACTACGACATAGAACAGCAAAAGGAAACACATAGCTAACGAGTGTAATAAATTTACATAAGAAGTAGGTCTTTTTTTGTATTATGCATTTACAATACAATGTATGGTATAAAAACTACAATTAGAAATAGCCTTGGAGATAAAAAAAATAAAAAAAAAAAGGATGGGGAAACGGGATTAGAAAATAAAATATATAGGGATAAAACGGTCTTTAACATAGTGACGCAGAGCAATCCGATCTCGCCCAGTACTCTGTTCCTACACCGCTATAAATCTGCATACTCGTAGAGCAATATTTCATTTCGTATGCAGTTCTTTGATGGAAAACATGATTCTGATTAGTTTTACATCCCTTGAATTTGTACATGACACCACACAAGTGCAGCGTCTTAAATATCATGTTAAAATATCAGAATCCTTTATTTTCGTACCTACAAGACAGAGAAACAGAGTAGATGATAAATATAAACGGAGCTAGCGCCAGAGCGCGTGTTACCTGTACCGGTGCGTAAAGCGAAATTTTTGGAATGTAGAGAGGCACCGGGCGACAGGATTTAGGACCTGAAGAGCGCGAAAATGCCTCGCCTAATGTGCAGTGTAGCATACTTGATTATTTCTTTACTGTTAATAATATTTTACCGTATGTTTAATTAGCTGTTAAATTTAACAGCATTTGCATACATCAGGTGAATATCTCTTTTATAGTATACAGTGTCTAGTATAATTGAAAAATTCGGATGATATCTTAAAACATGTTACCCGCGTATTTCGAAGCATTATACTATATATATAAGCAACATAATCTTTAAATTTACAAAGGGGTATTTTAAGTCGCAATAACGAGGGTCCTGCGTTTCAAGAGCATCCAAAGTATTAATTAAATTTAGCAAAACAGTAAACATATCTTAAGATGAGAGGTCGCCATAATATTAGATAAGACATGTCCCCCTTCCTCACTTCATTTAATCCGGCAGTATATATTTATGTTTTAAAACTCCTAGTCTTTTTCGTTTTAAGAGATTACTGTTCTAAACTGGGAAACTTTGCATAGTTTCATCATCTTTATAATTACTGATGCTGATTCATGCTTTGTAAGATTGGCTGACATAAATCAGATTACCTTTCTAGAATTATATCATAAAAATATACCTTTAAATATTTTCATCACCTTAAAAAAGTATTTAAAGGATCTAAATCCATTAGCACGGTGACCCGCTTTTTTAATCAATTTCTAATCTTAAGATGTAAAAGTGTAAATTTTTTATATTCTAAAATTTACAAACTGTATCGAAGCATCCTACCATAAAATTTCTTTATATTTCAATTTAATTACTTGTCTAATGATATTTTCAACAGCTATTTGGGGGGGAGATGGAATAAATTTAATGACTGAGCTGTACGATTGCCTCTTTAATAATAAAAAATATAATGATATAACTCATTTCAATAAAAAGGTAAAAGGAATAAACTATAACCTTACTGCAATGAAATTTGTTTCCTATGGGCAAAATTATACCACTACGATCATTATATATTTCACTGCATTAAAGTGGGCCATGACTGAATTATTCAATGACTATCTGTGTTTAAGGAAAAAGAAAGTTAAAATTCATCATGAATTGTTGAAAATTTTGTGGTATATTATTTCCTGCTACAACAACAACAAAACAAACAAACAAAATAATAATAATAATATGGCGCAACGACATTAAAATAAAAGAAAATGTCAACTGTTCTGACAAAGGTCACATCAAATGCCCTAAAATGCTCAACTGCCATAAAATGTCACCACTATACGTCTACATAACCTCTATTAAACTCTGGAAGTTTTCGTCAGCTATCAACCACACATATCTCTCCATTGTTCCTATTTGAGGAATCCTTGTTGATTGGTATCCGAACACAATACATTGTCTTTACAAATAGAGTACTGGATATGCATTCTTTCTTTGACCTTCGAAACTTATTAGAAACTATGAGTTAAGACAAGCATTTATAACAATACAATTGTAGCTCTGCCAAAGAAACCAGTTTCGAATCTAAACACTACAGTTAGTAGGAACTTGCCCATGACCCCTTTGGCCTTTTGAAGAAAATTCTTCCGGATATGGCCGAAACAACTACTCAGGTGTGTTCTCAGTTCGACCTTTGTGGTGTTCCGAGCCAGACACAGTTAATATATACAAGTCTGACCAATTCTTTCACCTTTTTCCCACTTCCATTCCCTGGCCGACTGCATAGTAATAACGGGCTGGAAACTTAATAACACGCCAAGACAGTTGCGAAACCTCAAACTTATGTGAGATTTTAATGGATCAATGAGCAAAATAATTTAACATTTCGTTTAATATGATCTATGCTTTTTTGAATGCTTTTTAACACTATAATCTCTTTCTATAAAGCTCTCTCTCTCTCTCTCTCTATATATATATATAATTGAAAGTAAAGTAGAAAGAACAAACGATAAAATACCTATGTGGTCAAAAATTTTGCGCATCGTGCTGCAAAATTAAAGAAATTAAAAGATAAATTCTAGTACGAACGCTAAAAAGCTGCTTAAATACTGTGGTTCCGTGAAAACTTTAACATAAGCAAAATTAGTTGCAATGAAATGTGTTAAAAGAGAAAAATACAACATTTGATTATTTACAAGTAAAAATCAACAATAATAGTAAGCTATATGTCATGCTAATTAAGTCTATTTAAAACATAGTAAAAGTATTGACTAATCAATCGAGTTAAAAATAAAATTAAGAAGCGGCAAATGGTCGATTAGCCCAATATATATATATATACAGAGAGAGAGAGAGCTATAAATTAATTAAGAAAACAATATCTGATAAACCAAATCAGAGATCGTACTCATTTTAAATCTACATAATCCGTACTTTACAGAAATCATTTTCATTATTAGACTACGATATGGAAGCTACTTGTGTTTTGTTCTGTGGATCTCGGATCTCGGATCCTGATTTGCTGCTTTCGTTACGAAATTGCTCTAGTACAGGAGTTCTCAACCAGGTAAGAGTTTCATAGTTTCAAGGGGAAAATGCGATCAGCATTTTAGTATTTGCCTGTTAAGGATTCAATTTTATTTTATGAATATAAAAAAGTGCTTTTATTCAAGTTTTGGTATTGATCAACATTCGCTATATTTTTACTTGTTTAATTTATAAAACACGTTAAAGAGGAACCTAAATTTAAATAAATGTATATGTATTTTTCGAGTTTTGGGAAGGATGGATGAATGATCATTTAGCAGCGGTGAAAGGGGGACATGGACAAAAAAGTTTGAGAAACACTGCTCTAGTACATTTATCATATTTGTGGCTATTAATAACTAAGATCTGCATAAAACAGTGATAGAAAAGATACTAAATAGCTATCATAAATTTCAAAATTTTCCCAATGCTACGTAATAACTTATTACAGTTTAAATGCAACAAATAATTACTTTTAAGTGCTCTCTTGTAATACATTTTCTTCTATAATTTAAACAATATCACTATTACATAATGAAACGACACTTTTTTGTTCAGCCTAATAAGTTATCTATTTTCTGTTAGATTTTTAGTTCTTTCTGTAGGCTTAAGCCTCTACACGAAGAAATCCTTTCCTCATAAGTTCAAACAAATTAAAATTGCAAAATACAACTTAGTACATACATAATCCTCAGTACGTATAATTTTTGACTGTCCGAACTCGCATTGTTTAAGTGGCTGAATACCATTAATATTGCATTGGTTCCTAAATCGAAAACTCGCCTTGAAAATTCAATTCGCAGGTTGAACCAAGCCTGCACACTACGGTAAAGTTCTTCCTCCCCGTTTATCCAGATAATTCGAGGAAAAAGAACTGTGTCTTACATTTGTGTGCCAAAAACTGTTTTATCAGCCAAAAGAATGATTATATTGTTCAAACATTTGTCTTAAAATTAAACAGAATTTCTGTATTTTATAGGCCTAATTTCGGAGCTGGCTTTAAATCTGTCCTGTTAATTATAGTTATAGAGGTAACTTAGATATTTTTCACCTGTGGCTGATTTAGTTTGGTTTACTTGATTACGACAAAGCACTCGAGGGCTATCTGCCTAAGAAGAGGGATGCCTTTGTGGAGGACTTCCTAAGGGAAGTGGCTCGTATACACGTTACACATTGGGAAAACCCCGAAAACGCTCATGCAGCCAACTCGTTCGTGGGGATTCGAACCCCCGAACCGAACTACCAGAGTGCAATGACTTTACCACTAGGCCGCTGGCGAGCGCTTTTCACCTGAAACGAAAGGGCAAATGCGCGACCCTACATATAATCAAATTAGCCATATAGGTGTTAAACAAAAATTACTGTATTAAATCAAAATATCATTATTCTTAAGGCATAATTATACCATAACTCTTAAGTATTTTTAATCGTAGCTTTATAAATTCAAAAAAAAAAAAATGCATTTAATTATTTAAAATTTTCATATGAAAATGATTAAAAAAACTTCTTTTGATAAACAGGAAATAACACTGAAATGCTATTAAATGCATTGCATTAATTTCCAGGTTTTCTTGTAATTTAATTTTTCTTGGTTTAGCGAAACGATACCGAGAATAATATTTTTACTTAATTCCTGTTCTATAGAAAAAGGCAGCCGTGTTTGAATTTTTTTTTAAATCTAGGCAAAGTTTTGCATATTGTTTTATTAATTTAAGTCTGCTGAAGTTTATTTCCCCTAATATTAATGATTGACAAGGTTAAAAAAATTATTAATGCAATTTTCGAAATTTGCCTAGCCAATTTATCACATGCCTCACCCTTATCCCTGCTCTGGCTGTAAACAAACTATATAGACGCATCTGAATGCATATATATATATTTGAATACTAACTCAAATTGAAATTAATGTACATTAGTATTATTGTAGTTCTGTACTAAATGAAGCAAAGAATACAAAGGCTATTTGCCTAAAGGACAGAATGTCTCTGTGATGCCTTTGCTATGATCAACTGGCTTTTAGTTATTATATACAGCTACCTTGTTGGCATAGTTGTAAGACAGCCAGCTCTTATAGTTTTGGGCCCAAATTTAAACCCCGTAGAAGACATGGATGTTTGTACAGTGTCTTCGTAGCATGGGGACACTTAAAATGTTATTGAGCCTAAAGACATCTTGAGAGATTGGTAGTAAAGTAAGAAGAAGAAGATTTTGGGATCCAATCCACCGAAGTGTTCCTCTCGAAAACTGAGACGAAGCTTCTCCTTGAAAATAGTACTTGCAAATTTATTGGACGTCTTTGTTGCTCTAACAGATTAGACTCTCCCAAATAAACAAATTTCAGTCACAATTAAAAGTATATATGAAGTGTATACGTGTCTCAATAGTATGAATTAGATATAGGAAAAATCAAAACAAAATTTCGGATTTGTTTTACAAACATAGTATGCTCCCCCCCCTTTAAAAATGAAACGATACTTTAATAAATATGTAACAAAATCTGATTAAATTAGATTCAGTATGAGGCAGAATTCCCTTTTGTCTAATAGAGATGTGCAGGATCATTACTAGCTTTACTTTACCCTTTTTACTTATATCATCAAAAGCAATATATAAACAGTTTACCTTTTTAGCAACATTCAAAAAATTAAAATCTTTATTAAATTAATTTTAAAACAAGGATGACTGCAAAATATGAAGATAGAAGGGAGTAATGAAAAATTAATTTAAATACGTTAAGAGATGTGAAAAGTGTATAAGATAACAAATAGTGAAAAAAATTAATTTGTATATGTTACAAGACTTGGAGAAACTGAATTGTGTTCTCGTTTGGTACTGTTAAATACCTCAAACAAAATGCTTATCCGCATTTAACGGAATCATAAAGATTTTTGAAAAAATAAATGATCATAAAAATTTTTGAAAACAATTATCATGCCCAAGATAAACAGAGGTGTAAACAATTTTATTAAACAGTTAAACAGTTTAGAGATATACAGTTTTATTAAAAAATAAAAAGATTTACTGATAAATAGTTAACAGATAAACAGTTTTATTAAAAAGTGGAATACGGTGAAATTTTCATTCATTGCAAATGAGATACCTTTGTTATTTGCTGCTATGTTACTATTTTTTAAAAAAAAAAACGGAAGTTACAAGGCATTTCCTCCACATTTCAACAAAGCAGGAAAAGTACTTGCTATCCGGATATCATTATCTCTTAATCAAACGTAAAGTTCACGGAGGAAATTCCATTAAATGCTTAATAAAAGTCTGTAAATGCTAAAACTGAGAAGAAACATTTTGATTTATAATTTAAAGGATTATTCAGATTAGAACGATAACCCGTTCAATATTTTCAAGTGATCAATTTGCTTTGTATATTTTATATTATTACTACCTGTCTGTAGAGGCTAGTTTGAAATAAGAAATGAAATGAACTACTTGTATTTGTATGTGAGTACATAATTATAAAAACAATTCCCTTTTCTTAAACGAGCGTAAAACTGCTCTTTGGATTAAAGATATTGAACGTAAATGCAACTAATAAGTTAAGAGGAGTATAATACCATTGAAAAAGTTTTCAAATAAGATGAAACTTGATCAAAAAAAGGCAATAAACATAAATAAAATAAGAAACTTATTTCATGTGCTAAGTTACATACCAAAATTAAAACAAGCAATACATGAGCAATTCTAAATCCTTTCGTAGCATTCGTAGCAAATATTTAAGCATTCGTTATGTAGTCACTGCTTTAAAATTGCTAAGAGGCTGGGTGTAAATTTAGCACAGTTAATTATTTTAATAATTTATATTTATTTTTTGCTTTTTTATATATATTTTCAGTCCATTTTAAATTTTTTATTTGCGCTGCATGAAGGAAGGTGCGTTAACCCTTTGCGGTACAGTGTGTCCGGTCTGGACACACCTAAAAATTTCCTTCTGTGCACACAGAAAAATTGAATGAAAAAGGATTTATAGGTTACTATAGGTTACTCTGAACCTTCTTTATTTATAGTAGATGGCAGCTCAACACAAACGAGTCCATATATTTTAGCCATGTTTAGTTTTTTAAGATTCCCATTTTTCAAAGAAATCTTCCAGATTTTTTTAGGGCATAAAAGAAATTGTTTGAAAAGAAATTTCTATGTTATTTTTTGGCTGTATGCTAATCTCCTTATTCTATATTAGTTTTAAATTTTTACCTTGAAATCTTGCCTAAAATCAAACAGCAAACCCTAGGTGTGCCCAGACCGGGCTAACCGATAATCTCGGACAACTGAAAGTCTGTATTCTTTGTTTCTCACACTTCATCAGCCAGTTAATTCACAACAATGCTCGTTTCAGCACTCTTTTCGAAGCTCTATTCAATCAGTGTGCTCACTTAGGGCACACCCACAGAATTAAACGATAAGTGCTATCTTCACAAAATTTTACTTGTGTACATACTCCTCTAGGCCTAATTAGACTGCCTACCTTCTTCTTCTTCTTTTTTTTTTTTTTTTTTTTTTTTTTTTTTTTAAATCAAAACTCCAACTTTAAAAGGTAGCGTGTCGGAAAGGGTTAAATGTTACTATATTCTGCTTAACTTATCAAGTGCTCAAGAACTGATAATTAGTTCCGAGAATGCAGCTTAAAAATGTAGCGTAGAGCTGTAATTTAGTGGTTCTATCACCTTTAAATACTCCCTTTGTGCATCTATTACGTTTATCTATACGTCTGCATCTTTACGTTGATCTATATGTTTGCATCTATACGTTTTAATTTTTAAAACCAGGCTGTATATCCTTTTTCACGTTACTTTTGAGTGCTCGTCTTACATTGAATATCAATTATATTACAAAATCTTCCTCTCTTCAGAGCATTTAAAATTTTTGAAACATCCAAAAATCAAAGGGAGCTAACGCATCTAATTAGATAAGGTAATATAATTGTTATTAATTTTGCGGATTTAATTCATCATCAGCTCAAGTGCAATAATTTTTTTAAACATCAGGAAGCATATATTTTAGGTTAATTATTTCAATAAACATGCAACGAAATAAAATTACACATTTAGAAAACTTTTTATTGATAATACTTAACTTTGAAATCAAGAACATTGCTATAAAAAAAAAGAACAACGCATTTAATTTAATGATGACAAACAGGCAGTGTTGATGTATACTTTTTTTTTAACCAATGGCGGGCTTTCAGCCAACTTCGGCTTGGCCACTACTAAGGCCAGAAGTGGTAGTCACTTTATTATGGAAGCACTTAACAGTGGGCCACCTTTGCCTCCTATGAAGGGACCGACGACAACCATGCCACTTCTCTGGGATTCGAATCCGGGCCTTTTGGTATTGCAGTCGGCTTCCCTAACCACTGTACCGTCTGGGGGGGCGAGTAGACGTATGTATCGTTCTGTAAAACATTGTTTGGCGCCGGCGCCTATAATGAAAACTTATTGTCCTATAATGAAAATTGCCCGTTGATTCTTAATATTCCCTCAGGGTTTGGCTTATTTAATTATGGCAGTGCACTCGAGGGTTATCTGCTTAAGAGGAAGGATGTCTCCATGGAAGACTTTTTAAGGAAACTGGCTGGTATACACGTTACACATTGGAAAACTACGAAAACGCCCATGCTGCCAACCACGTTCGCCAGGATTCGAAGACGGGACCGAGCTGCGAGTGTTTAACGACCTTCCAATTCCGCCGCTGGTAAACTAGACAGGCGTACGATCAAAAGTTTTGCACTTTTTTAAAGATTTTCGCTGTTCTCATTATCATTTTTAATGCTAAAATGAGAAATAGTATTAAAAAGTATACGTCACTTGCCATTTTTCATAAACTTGATTTTTCTTTGGGGGCAATAAATTAATAGTTGTGTAGAGCCATTAGGTTATTTTGATGTCAAGGAACTGAATTAATGAGTTTCGAGTGCCGGCCTTCCCCGGCACTCGAACCTCGGACCTCCCGAATACGCGCTGAGCGTGCTGACCACTACACCACGAAGGCATTCTTAGAAGGCGGGAGAAATACCTTATAGTTGCTTTTTTAAAATTTAAATGAAAAGTTTAAATCGATTAAGAAAAAAAATTGGTCAAAAAAAATAACATAGAAGTTTAAAAGTTTGTTACTAATTTTAATATCAATGTTGAATTTCAAACACTTTTTAAACTTCAGAATTTATAATAATTTTGAATTCAAATTTTCTCAAAGAAGCTTCAAAATGGTTCTTTTATAAAATGCGAATAGATATTTAGAATAGTTGATTTCTGAACACGTCATGGTGTGTATGCTTTTGACCAGCCATATATTTATATTAAATTCTCATTTTTGATATGTGAGTGTTACAGTAAAGAAAGTAATTCAGCATTGGAAGCAAAAACAGTGACCACTAAAAAATGTGCTTATCTGGAAGGCAATTAATGCTTTTTAGGAAAAAAAATCTTGCACAGCCTTTCACTTGAAAGTTTGAGTCGTGTCAGAACGAGGAAGACAAGAAGAAAATAGTAATTTTCACTGCTAACGAGCTATTTAGTAGACAACAGAGTATGAAATAGGCTCATTGTTTCAGTAACAGCATAAGAAAAGTCAGAAAACAATGATATTTTATATTATATACAATTTTGTAATTACATTATGTACAAATCTTCCAACTGATTTCAGTTGTACAGCTGAACAACAGTTGAACTTGAGCAGAATAACATACGCCAGCTAACTCCATTTTAAATATGACCAATAGAGCGGTTGTCAGATAAAATTTTGAAACAGATAAAATTTTATAACTTATTGTTCTCATCATATTCTTACAATATAAGCACTGTTTTAACGATATTTCGATTTAATGTCGCTTCATGCTTGCTCTTTACCCCGCTTCATCAGTTAACACTGCGGACCTCAATGCGTTAAATTTTACAAATATTAAGATGCTTCTATAAATTTTTTTGGCCCCAATGAACAAGTCTGCAATCTAATTTATGGTCTAATTTATTTTGATGTTTTCATTTAATTATTTTTTTTTCTCATCTTTAAATCAACCGCTTTATAACTTTCATTACTTTCTCTTTCTTCATATTTCAATGTTTTTGAGAAACTGAGATTTTTAAAATTTCGTTAGCAGGAAATGTACTTTTTAAAAAGTATATTCTTTTTATGATTACTTTAGAATCACAAGAATGAACCTAAACTTTTTGAAATATTTTTGTTATATAAATATCAGTTATATTAGAAGCAGCCAGAATGTTTTGTCTTAAATCTTACATAAAAAGTTCAAAATTATAAATATCTTTTTTTTATTTCTTTGGTACTCACTAAACAATTAATTTTATTGTTCCATTATAAGTAACAGGAAAAAAAAACTAAAAAAAAAAAAAAAAAAAAAAAGGAAAGAAAGAAAGAAACAGTGTCTAGAAAGATTAGTGATAAAAGTTAAAATTTATCCGCAAAATGATTCGAAAGTTCAGCTAAAGCTGAACTAATTATTCCATCCTAGATCTAAATTTTTGTTTAGAAAAATAATTAGATTTGGATAAAATTTCCAAAAACGCGAGTTATTTAAACTTTTATGCAGATATAGGTATGACACATTATTGCGGTTAATGATTTAAATCAATCTGAACGCCACAATATGTACTCTACTTAACTTAAACTAAATAAAATAAAAATTCAGAAAAATAATCTTGATTATTTGACTTACATTAAAGTTTAATTTTTTTTTAAAAATCGCTCTGTTTGACAAACATTTTCTTTTCCTTTAAGAGAAATTTATTTTCTGGAATTCAATTACCTTCAGTAATATTACAGCAATGTTATAGCCAATCAAGTCATTAAAATAAATAAATGCGTATATTTGCCAATTTTAATGACTTCTGTAAAAAACTAAAAATCCTTATCGATGCCTTGATTAATAACAGTACACATTCTAAAGACATACGTAAACAACTCTCAAATTCGAACATGTTGTTTGTATAACTCATTTCTTCATGATATGTATGAAAACATTAGCCGAAGCGCACTTAAAAAGCTTCGAGGTATGTATAAATGTATATAGTATGTAAATAAATCGTTCTCCGCTCTTATTTTTACTAATTAATGAGTTTATTTCATTTTAAATTCTTTATTATTAATTACAATGAAAATTTCGTTTTCTTCCATTTCTTTTGCACCATTTAAAGCAATCAAAAACAACAAATAATGTCACTTCTTCGTGGACCTAACCTGTAACATTACGCGTCAGAGAAACCAACAATCGAACCAATTGTCGGAACAGCGAAGTTCTTTAACAGTATTTTAGATCCTTAGAGTCTGATAGGAGAATCCACAGTGTATGAGCCTACAGTATTAAATAAACTTAAAAGACTAAGGACTGTGCAAAACGATCCCAAGTGATGAAAAGATTGAACAAAAGTAATTAAGTGATTATTTTTAGGACTTTTCAAGTTTTCATTTCTTTGTTTTTGTACATCGAGGAGATAGGACTGAATCTTGTTAATCATTTATATATAAGTCACTATTATTGATTATTGTAGTTGGATTAGGATTGTGAAATAGTTGATTACAGTTGGTTTATGTGATTAAGGGAAAGCCAGGAGGGCTATCTGCCTAAGAGGTGTAATGTTGGTGTATTGAGAATACGGCAAAGCACACTAGGGCTATCTGCCTAAGGGGAGGGATGCCTTCGTGGTGGACTTTCTAAGGGGAACTGGCTCGTATACACGTTACACATGGGAAAAACCACGAAAACGCCCATGCAGCCAGCCCGTTCGCGGGATTCGAACCTCGGACCGAACTACCAGTGTTCAGCGACTTTACCGCTCGGCCGCTGGTGGGCCCATCTGCCTAAGAGGAGGGATGCCTTCCTGGAGGACTTTCTAAGGGAAACTGGCTCGTATACAAGTTATACATGGGGAAAACCACGAAAGCGCCCATGTAGCCGGCCCGTTCGTGGGATTCGAGCCTCGGACGGAACTACCAATGTTCAGCGATTTTACCGCTCGGCCACTGGTGAGCCCGATTATAGTTGGATTAGGACTGTAAAATAAGAGCATGTTATTCTTTCTATCCTCCACCGCATTCCTAACACGACAATATGATGTTGCACTAGTAGTGCTACGCCGTGAATATTATTTCACGTTTTCGGCCATCTCAGTTCATATATCCAGCTATTCAAGTAAAAACCCACAAGTGACCCCCTGTTGGTCTTGGAATAGGCCTGAAGAAATTTGAAGATATTAAAACAATTATTTTTCAGTATTTGGAGTGATTTCTGTCTGGTCTTCATCGTACTTTTTTTCCCTGTTACTTCACTTCTACTCATAAGCATTATTTTTCCATTAATTTTAATTCTGTGTCTTACTTTAGCTGTATTTATCACATTTTATGTCTTTAACATTTAGCCGGTTTTATGTGCTTCTGGTGTACAATAGGTAACTGCCGTCTGTGAGATTACTGTTTTTAAAAATCTCTAAAACAAGGAATATTAATAAAAAACGTTACGCTGGTCATGAATTGAGTTTAAAGTTTAAATGTTTAATGCTTCTTGATGATGCATTAACAGTCTCAGAAACGGGATCTATTTGGTTATGAGTTAAATAAATCAGCTTGTGCTTTTTTTTTTTTTTTTTTTTTTTTTTTACTTTCAGCATGGCTATTTTCTCGTTATGAGTTGAGAACTGGAGTAAGTTTTTTTTTTTTTTTTTTTTTTTTTTTTTGTCTGTTTTTTGGAATGGATTATTCTATATTTTATCCCAAACTGCCTGATTCATATTGATTAAAATTAATATCCTATTCTTTATGTTCAATTTAAATTCCGGAAATCTGAATGTATTTTATTTTGCTGTGTAATTTCTAATCTAATTCTCGTAAAGAAGAATTTTGGGTCCATCAACAAGCTTTTCCAATAAGAGCCCATCAGCGGCCGAGCGGTAATATCTCCGAATACTGGTAGTTCAACCTGGGTTCATTCCCAGGCGAAGGGGTTGGCAGCATGTTTGGTTCTCGTGGTTTTTCCCGTGTGTAACGTGAATACAAGCCCGTTTCTTTGAAACCGTCCTCCCCGAAGGCATCCCTCCTTATAAGCAGATCGCCCTCGAATGCTTTTCCAAAAAACATTTTTCAATGAAAGACTTAATTGTTTTATTTCGAGCAGTGCTTCCTTACCTCCTTTTTTTAATTTTAATGTAAGTTTGACATTTAGCATCCTTCTGATCTCTAGAAATAACTTAATGCATTGTTATAATAACTATTTTTCTTAGCTATTTATTAATAAAATTAGATAATAACAGCAAGATAAAAATTTTAAAAGTATTTTGTATACAGATATTTAAGACATTTATGTGAGCTTTAGTGCGGCAAATATTTATTTCTTATTAAGATAAAGAAGCTGTATTGGAAAAGCTTCATTCTTCGTAACCTATTTCAAAGAACTTTATACTTTTACAAAACTTTATAGGAAAATGCATGGCAAAGAATTTCCTTTGACCCCCATAAAGTTATGAATCCTTGGGCTATTCCGCATGGGGCATTTGATTGGCTCAGCGATATTTAAAAATTTCATACTACTTCCTGCAAAGATTCCGAAAAGAACAGACGCGTTGTGAAACTCCATCTTTCGAAAGACGCTTAATGTTTTCTCCAATTGTGGTCTGTCAGACGAGGGCGTGTTCAAGCTCGAGATAAACTGCTTGAATCACGATTGCTTCGCTAACCAGAGCTTGAAGTAGGGCATTGCAACAGCTCTGACAGACCTTCCGCCAGGCCCTTACTACATACCTTAAGCATCAATACTTCGGTTCATAGCTGAGATCAGTGACCTGCTTTTAACCACGTGTCATCAATACCATCAAGCAAGGTGAGTGAATGTGGCACCTGATAATGACAACGAAATAAGTAACTTTCGATGGAAATGCGCTGTGTAACCAAGTTCATCTACCCGTGAAATAGAGAAGTTTAATTCCGATTTAACCGCCAAATGATTCTTTTTTCTTTAATGAATTGGACATATGCTTCATCGAGTTCATGTCATGAAGTAGTTTTTTCCCTTCAAACTAAGTGACCATAAACTTTAAACTAACAGTTTTTAACATCCTATTTAGAAGCCTCATATCATAAATAGTTTAAAAAACTATAGTACTTCTTACTATGCGATGTTTTTGTAACAGTTTCCGATAAAATTAATATTAAATATTGCTTTAATAAGGTACTTTTCTGTTAAAATTTTACAAAAAGCATTGAGAATATCAGTGAAGTTTTTAAATTGTAGCTTTTTTGCTTTAAGTTTTATTTATCATACATGTTTTCCTGTTTACAGACCCATAAGCGGCCGAGTGGTTAAATCGCTGAACACTCGTACTTTGACCTGGGTTCATCTCTTACAACGGGCTCTTTTGCATGGGAGTTTTCGTGGTTTTTTTCCAAGTGCGCGTGAATGTGATCCAGTTTTCCTTAAGGCATCCCTTCTTTCAGCCAGATAGTTCTCATTTGTTTTACCCTAATCAAAATAATCCAATCCTTATTTAGAGCTCAGCTGCATCAGCAACGTGTACATACATATTATTGCCCCAAAGTAAAAATATTAAGATTAAATATAAGATTTTAAATTAACTAAAAGCATTAAAGATCAAGTCTATAATTAACAAAAGAAATGAAAATACTCCCTCCAAATAGAGAACAATATTTATTTTGTTGCTTTTAAGTAAGGGCAAACGGATCTTTTAAATCTCACTTTAAAAATGATTGTTTGAATATTTCTGCCGTTTATAATTTGATACACTTCATAATATGTCTCAGATATAGTCATCCAATTGATATCAGATTTTTTTGGGAGGAGGGGAGGGGCCTATGTATAGCATGAATGTGAATCAATTTCTTCTATCACATCCAGTTCTTCTACGAAAGAATCCTCGCTCTTGCGGATAATTCTGAAGTTCTCTGCTGTATTCGATTAAACATTAGCATACGTTATAGTGCAAGAGAATTTTTGCGTCCCTGGCAAAAGGCGACGCTGGCGTCCTTTAAAAGAATATTAACACCAGGTTAACAACTTACTTTAATTGCTTTTGACTTATACGGCATTCTGTTTAAGTTCAACTCGCCGAATAGAATGATCCTGCTCCATAATCCGGCACTGTAAGTAAAACTACATGTAGCTTTGCTAATATTGTGGCACTTGCACAACATATAGCAAATGCATATTGCGTGAATGGTGTACCACAAACAGGTTAAATATATATTTATAGTCTTAAAATGAAATTAGCGAAAGCGAAATATTTTACAAACAAAAATTAATTAGCTTTATCTTTAAAAATGAGATTGTAGAGACATGAGGATGTTTTGGAAGCAAGAGAGATGAAAACTTAGAAAACGCCTTCGCCGGGAATCGAACCACGGACCTCTGGAATACCGGCCCAGCGTGCAGAACCACTGCACCACGAAAGCACGCTAGGAAAGTGGAAGAAATACCTTATAAAATAAAACAAATATTTTCCTCAAACTGATAAAAGTTTATTACATTTAATAAATAATTTCCGTATTTAGTTTCAGATAAATGTTTCGAAAGCAGCAATGTTCAGGTACTACTTCAAACCCATGACAACTCAATTTCTCTAAATCAGTTTTGTCAAAGTCTGTTTCTTCAACAGCAGTTCGGTAATTTTCAAGCAAGAGCTTTCGTGTTACAGTAAATAATGTTTTCATTACCACTTAAATAGTTCTTCAGCTGTTTTTCCCCCTTTCGGGAATAATTAGGCTTTAATTACGCTGTTTTTTTTTTTTTTTTTTTTTTTTTTTTTTTTTTTGTCAAAATACACAGAGAGAGAAGTTATTTATGTAATTTGATTTCTCACATCTGGCAAGGCTATCGACACGGTTGAGATTTAATTTAGGCTTAAGAGACTATTGTTTAGTGTCTAATGATCTGAACCGAAATGCCCTCCCCCCCTTTTTTTTTTGAAGGAAATAATACATGAGTTATATTATGAAAGAGACAGTAGCTTAGAAATCGCACGTGAATAGTAAAATCTGAGACCGCAAACAGATATCTGAGAACATTTTTCTGGTAGAGTACACAACTTGAACTGCTTGATTATTTCGGTATTTACTGATGCTAGTCTTGGAAAGCATATTTTTCTTTTTTATTCGGCGAAACGTACTCCTTGACCTACAATACCAGTTAATGCATTCATTTTCCTTGCAAACTTAGCTGAAGTATTTAGAGTTAAGGTCATGCATAGTATTTTCTGCTTTATAGAATTCGCATATATTTCAAAATGGGATTAAATTTGGTGAAAGGACATTCAAGAAAATAGATTATTCGCATTTCAGAACGAAATATTTTGTTCAGTCTTTCAAACAAATTTAATGAACAAATTATTTAAAAATCCGTTCGTTAAGCGATAAATCGTTCACTTTAAAAAAAATCAAATAAAAAGTTGTTAAATCTCATTAATTTTATTGAAATGCAATGATCCGAAAGTTTACATTGCCAGCACGAAATTGTATAACTTTGCCCCCCTAAGTAGCACGCAATCTTAGTTGTTCACATGGTCATTTTCACTAATTTATCTTTAATTATGTACATATAAGTGCAAGAATTTACGAATTTCTGTGATATCAAGAACTGCGTCCATTTGTCTCATTTCTGTGAAGTTTAATAAAGTGCTAATTTGTTCCCAAGACCTTCTGTATCCGTCTTAAATTTTCATATAAACATATCATAATATTATTACGTGGAATCTTTTTCTTTTAGGACTGTTTAGAAGAGACATCGGAATCTAAAGCTAACTGATGTTTTATTAAGAGCCAAACTATGAGAAATTAATATCCAAATTACTTGCGATCAAATTATATTCGCATACAGCAACACTTTAAATTATGGTTTGGTTTGGTTTATTAGAATACGGCAAAGCACTCGAGGGCTATCTGCCTAAGGGGAGGGATGCCTTCGTGGAGGACTTTTTAAGGGAAACTGGCTCGTATACACGTTACACATGGGGAAAACCACGAAAACACCCATGCAGTCAGCCCGTTCGCGGGATTCGAACCTCGGACCGAACTACCAGTGTTCAGCGACTTTACCGCTCGGCCGCTGGTGGGCCCACTTTAAATTATGAAGATGCTCTTTTCAGTATATCAAACTGTGATATCATTTTCATATTTACCATTAAGCATTTATTTAATAATAATACATCAGCGATACATATCACTAAAGAAATATACCAATGATATGGATAAAACGAGATGGAAATTTATATTAAATTTTAGTACATGAATTCCCATCCATAATTTATCCATATTCTTTCTTTTCATAATATTTTCTACCGATTACGAAGTTTGTATCTTTAAAACCTTGTTTCTTTCCTGATATTTCAAATTTCTTCCCTTCTGCCAAGGTTTTACAGCTCTTTTCAGCGTTTCCTAAACACAAAGAAATTTGAATTTTACATAGCTACAGAGTGTAAAAGGAATTATCGCATTTCCCGACGAAATCCAGCAATCTGTGGTTTAAAATCCGGTGAGGGTAACAATTTTTTAATGCTCATAAAAATTAAATTACCTTTACAGTGGCGTCCGAATTAAGAATGTGGGGGACAATAGCTCGTTACCACTTGAATTTGATCTACTAGGTCTCTTGCCTTTCCCCAGTCGCCATTTAAGTGAAGGAGACGTAAGGAATTATTTTATTTTGCCTTGCATACTCTTGTGGTATAAATAATTAGCATGTTCAGTTAGCAGCTGGAAGATCTATGGTTTGAATCCCATCGATGGCACGATTGATTTTCACGTTTTCAGGTCCCGAATAAGTTCTGCACTGTTATTTTGGAGCTATCAAGGTATTAAACATTTATCTAATTATCATGCTAGCACTTTGCATAACTGAAACTTTTATAGAGTAATGATAAGCAGTTTTTTTTTTCTTTTATTCTTCATTACGTTTTACAGCTTAAACAACAAAAATTCTTCTATTTTGTTGTTTTATAAGATGTTTGTCTTATAATTATAAATTAAGGGGTCGTAATTTTATCTTAATCAATATTTTAAACACGCATCTAAATTAAGAATTCATATTATACTATGTACGTTTCTCATAGGCTACCTGTTTATGCTTTCATAAATTTTACGTTGTCTGTGCAAAAGAATTTGCGAAGATTCTAGATTTATAACTAAATTTCTTCCCGACTATACGAATAGAAATTGCTATTCTAGCTTACGTCACTTGGTATATTTTTTTCTCTGTTGTCGGTAATATTACAGACTATCAATCCCGTTATTATTAATATTTTAAATATATCTGTTCCATCAATTTGTTTGGTAGCTTATTATGGTACTCTTCTGTTATTGTTCGAGACCAGATTCATAAATGTATGTATTCATGTATGCATAAATATATGTACGTAATGTATGTTATCGGGACCAGATTCAGAAATGTATGTATGTGTGCACGTATGTGTTCACGTATGTATATATATATATATATGTCCGTATGTATGTGTGTCTATACACACATACACGTATGCGCACATACATACCTTTCTGAATCTGGTCCTGATAGCAGAAGAGTACCCTTATTATTTTATTTATCGATATTCGCTTTTACTTCTATGGACATGATATTTGTATGAAGCTTTCATAGTTCTATTTGTTTTTATGGAATTTCAATTCTTTTAAACCTAGTTTTTTTTTTAATTCCTTTTATCTTAATTTTCTCCGCCATGCTTTATTTAACAAATTCTTTACGAATGTTATGTCTTACAAATGAATGTTCTTAAATTACTTTTTTTTAAATTCCTTCTTTTATGTATTTTTCCAAAATTTAATTGTGAATTTTCCGAATTTAAATTTTGAGGACATATTTCATGCAATAAACCATAAACTTAAATAAAAAGATTTGTTTTAAATACAGTGATCTCAATCTTATTCCTTCTCCCTTTTCTTCGCAAGTAAATTGAAACCAAGCTTGTAGACATGTGTAAAGCAATTAAGATCAATGTGAAATAAATCTGCTATGGGCAAAGTAATTAAATTATGCACAGTTATTTTAATTACTTTGTAGAGACATCAGATTATTTCGAAGCAGAAAGATGAACAATGCTTTCGCCGGTACTCGAACGACGGACTTCTCGAATATGCGTCGAGCGTGCTGATCACTGCAGCACGAAGGCATGCTAAGAAGACGGGAGAAATACCTTATACACCCCACCCCCCTTTAAAGGGCGACTGGGGATTAGGGCTCCACCACCCATTCGCCAAATCCTGGTGGTGGAGCATCATCATCCACCACCAATTTTGGTTCGGGCGCCACTATAGAGATATTAGGTTATTTCGAAGCAGATAGATGAAAAATGAGTAATGCCCTAGCCGGGACTCAAAACACGGACATCTCGAATATGCGTCGAGCGTGCTGACCACTACACCACGAAGGCATGCTAAGAAGGCGTGAGAAATACCTTATAACTTTATTTAAAAGATTTATCACTTTATTTATAAAACTCCTGCATTTAGTTCTGAGTATAATCTCAGATACTCGCATGGGGTACTTTTCAGTATTTTCTTTTGGACCTTGTGGAAGAAGTTATATTACTTATTTACTAAAAAGACAAAGATTCTAAATAAAATCGTTATTGTGTAGTCTATAAGCTCTGTAAGTAAGTTCAAAAGTAAATTCGGGTTTGCTCTTCTCTTGGTGTAAAACAATGAGGTTTTGGGTCATGTTTCTGTTGCAAATATTTGAATATTTTCTGATTGTATTTTCGTTTTTCTGTATTGCTTTGTATTGTTTTATTTTTTAACCCGTTATTTTATGTTGAAGTACCTTTCCTTTTAATTCTCATTTTATTTCCTGGCAGAATGCAAATTTACAGCACGCGCGATATTCAAATTAGGTAGAAGCAAAGAAGTATTTAAAGGAGAGCTTTGGAAGGTGAAATAAGAGCGTGGTCTGCCTGCTTGAAAGCCACTTTGCTAACTTCGATTCTCTAGCGATTAGAATTCTACGGCGTTTAATTATTCTTACAATTAGGCTTGTTTAAGCCGACTTCCAGTCAGACCCAGTTTGTTCGTTGGTTAATCTGTGAAGCCGTTATGCTATACTGAACTTCATCAATTTCAAGTTATTCAATACATTTTGATTTAAGCCAAAAGTGTTGGCTTCTGTAAGTACGAGTTGGTGTCCACTGTTAAACTTTATTTGAGTTAATAAAGAGTTCTTTACACCCTTCTCCTGACTTTGTAGTACTTGGTGATAATTTACCAAACAGTCCTTAACGTCGCGTACATTTTATGATAGCGAAGCATATAGGACGTTATAGCTTTACTTATTTTAACTATTATTTTGGGGTTGATAATTTTTGGGTTTATTTTATGTTTGGTCTAATTCGTCGTGGCATGTCCGTATTTAAGTGTTTATTTGTTGTTGCATGGAATTGTCAATTTTTGGTTCTGCCTACGGCGACGTTGGAGTTCTTAAAGTGGCTGAATGGGAACGTGACGTTATAGGCAGCTTCATTTCTGACGGGCTTAGGTAATCATTTTGTCGCCAAGTTAGCGACGTTTGGCGGTTTCTCGCCAACATAGTGTCTTTTTGAAGGATTAGCAAAAACACTACGACAGATTCTTCCAGAAGTTTCCAGAACCGTGCTGCAGTGTATGGGTACATGTCAGAGACTTGGAGAGTTCCGTTGTGTGTCAGTTGTGAGATTTAGTGGTTAACTGAATTGTAAAGTAGAGTTTACCCTGAGAGGGGTTTGGGGAACTTAATGATATATTTCGTATGCTAAGGAGCATTGCTTAATATCCGCATTCTCCTTATTTCGAGCTATTTATTGTACTGTATGTACCACTTGTTGTGCTTAGTTTCATAATGAATCGCTCATTTCTTACTTACGCTCATTTATCACGACTTATTATTTAAAGAAACATCAACAAACTCGTAGCTCGCAACAGTATGATGGATAGAAACTAGTTAAACTACATACAAACTAGAAAACTTCGAAATTACACACATTTCATAAAGAATTCAAATACTTTTCTCGCACTCAACCTGTTTTTCAAGCTACAAAACCACCGTGAATTACTCATTTAGAAATACTAAGATCTAGACTGTCCTTGAAATCATCACGGAATTTCTTTCTTCTTAATTAAAATAAGGAAACGAGGAAAGGACGAAATTGCATTTAGTGTATTACCTAAAAAACTAATTTCGAGTATTTTTTTAGTAGGAAAAAGAATGGTACCGATATCTGGAACACAGCATTATCGATACTTTGTTTAAACTATGTTCGCTGCATTTCCGTGCTGTTTGTATTATTGCATCCTTCGAGAATTGGGATGACCTGAATTGATCGTGTTCCCCCATCCTATTCTGTTTATAGAAGGTTGCTATGGTAATGTCATTATATATTATTTCTGTATTTTTATCAGCCTGATGCGTTTCTGGGAATAAAAACGATATAATACAAAGCTAACTTCGTTTCGAAAGCAGTAATCAAACATCTGTCTGCAAACAGTCATTTAAGAAATGAGATTGTATAAAGGCAGTTGCAATAAAAAAATAAAACAAGAAGACCTACGTTTCTCGAAAATGGGAACAGGAAAGAAAATATTCAAAGAAAATGTAATATTTTTAGCTATATTTAAGCTCTTTTTCTCACATAAATATCGCAGAAAAAGTAATTTTTGATTCTTTAAGCAATTTTGCAATGAAATGAAGTACCTGCAAAACCTGAAAATTGCAACCTGTAGTACGTAGATCAAGTAATAAATGTTAAACTGCTTGAATTAAATTCTATTATTAAAATAAATATATTGCATTATTTATTTTTCTGCCTAGACATCTTCCTTCTTCCTACTGATCATTAACATCCTCTTCCGCTTAATTTCAGTAAAGCAACCTTTTTTGCCCACCAGTGGCCGAGTGGCTCAGTCCCGCGTACGGGCTGGCTGCATGGGCGTTTTTCGTGGTTTTCCCCCTGTGTAACGTGTATACGAGCCAGTTTCCCTTAGAAAGTCCTCCACGAAGGCATCCCTCCCTTTAGGCAGATAGCCTTCGTGTGCTTTGCCGTAATTGAATAATCCAAATCCGAGTGGCTCAGACCGCTGACTGCTGGGAGTCTAACCAGGGTTCGACCTAGGCAAATAGGGTGATTGCATGGTTGATTTTCGTAATTTTCCCTATATGTAGCATAAATTTGAGCCAATTTCCCTTAGAAAGTGCTACACGAAAGCATCCCTTTCCCTAAGCAAGTAGCCCTGATGTGCTTTGACGTATTCAAAAAATCAATTAAGCAATTCCCATGCTTGATTTCTACTGTAAAGGAGGTAGGATAAGGCGAATGATACAAAGTACACTCTGATGGTAGAGAGTATACCGAGTATATACAGTATACTCACAACGCAGCCCTTGCGTTAATTCATTCAGTGCAGCTTTATAATGATTTATATTGCAAAATCTTAAACTATTTGCACTTTAAAAGGATGAGTTATTTGTGCACTAATTATATGAAGCTATGTATCTTAGAACATTTGAGTTTACTGCTAATTTGCAAGATATCTTTCCTTCAACCTTTGAAGGTTTTCAAAAGTAAAGCTTTCGCATTAAAGTCTAAAATATATTTTGATTAACATTTCTTTGGAAATACATAAGAGAATATTCATAATATACTTCTATATGTTTTTATAGGAAATATAGAATCATCATAAAACCGCAAGAACCACCAATGACAAAGCAGTAAAGTCGTTAAACACTTACGGTAACTCGCTTCGAGGTTCGAATGCCGCGATCAGGCTAGTTTCAAGGGCGTTTTCGTAGTTTTCTCCGTGTGTAACGAGTATACGAGCAAGTTTCTCTTAGAAGTCCTCCGCCTCGAGTTCTTTCCCGTAATCAAATAAACCAACCATAAAACCGCAAAATTCAGGAAAACGAAGATGTAATTATTATCAGCAGAACAGGTACACGTATGAGGCAAGTGAGGTTAGGTTACTGAATAGGGCAAAGCCACCAGGGCTACCTTCCTAAGAGGAAGGATGCCTTCGTGGAAGACTTTCTAAGAGAAATTAGCTGGTATTCTCGTTACCAATACGTAAAGACAACAATGCAGCCAGCTCGTTCGCTGGGTAATACAAACCAGGTCGAACTGCCAGTATTCAGCGGTCTTAACCACTCAGCCATTATAAGGCAAGTGAAGCCCTTGCCTCAAGTGAACAGCGACCAGAAAGATCCCCATACTATAAGAAAAGGTTAGGTTATTTGAATATTTGAACATTCGTAGAGGACTTTCTAAGGGAAATTGGTCGGTATTTATGTGTAACATGAAACCAAAACCACGTAAATCAAATACGCAGCCAATCCTTTCGCTTGTACTGAAACCTGGGTTGAACTCCCAGCATTCAGCAGTCTTAGCCACTCGGCCAACGGTGGAGCATTAAAGAATTAGATAAACATTAAAAAAAGACATTATAGGATTTAACGTTCAACCTAAAATACATTAAGATGCATCGTTAATAAAATATGATAAAGAAAACTCTCCCTACTGCATTTCATGCTCAGTAATATGTGGCCGACTACATGATTTCCATAAATCACGTTTCTTAGCCATCTGCTCGATCAGACTGTCAGCTTTCCTTGGGATCAGATTGTTTGTTAGCCATTAGCCATGCATTAATTAGTTTTAGCTCATATATAATGCTCTGTTCAGGCTCAAATAAGCCTTATACATAATTGAAATTCAGACTTTTTCAACAGGAACTGACAATGAAAATTCACAGTAAATAATAAATAGTGTGCAAAGATTAACGGCTGGTTAATTTATTCAAACAATGCAAGCGTGGTTTATGTGTCTTAAGATGGAAGCATCCTAATGGACTTTCTGAAGGATAGGTGCTGGCATTCACGTTATACACAATGAAAATTACTGCAGCCAGCTTGTTTAAGAGGAACCGATTCTGGAACAAGCTACCAATGTTCAGCGGGCTTAGCGATTCGCCCACAGAAAAGAATGAACATTAACATGAAAATATGAACTTTTCATTAAACTGTTAAGAAAAGATTTCGAAAATAGGAATATCTTTAGGAGTAAGTTTATTTATTTAAATACCGCAAAATGCAAGAAGGCTCTTTAATTAAAAGGAGGAAAGCTTTCTGTCCGTATTTACTTTACATATGGGATGGAATCAGAATGGAATGTTTAATTATGGCAAAGATGACTACGACTGTCTGCCTAAGAGGAGATATGATTTTTTTGAGGAATTCCGTATTCACGTTACGAAGGTTAAAAAACAACGAAAACCCTAATGCTACCAGCCCATTTGCCAACATTTGAATTCCAGTCGAACTTCGAGTGTTCAGTAGTTCTTCTTTGGCCACTGAATAGAAGAATGAAGATTATTAAACATACTGAGAGAAAAGAATAACTAAATTAATGGGAAAATATTAAGATAATTTTAAGAGCGCCAGACAGTGTCAACACTGAAATCATGTTCACTTTTGCAACAGTGCTATGCTGCACGGAGTAAATTAAGGAAGGTTAGATATTTCGTGTGCTAATTTTCTCTCCAAGTAATAGTAAACGTGTACAGTAAAAGCAAAACCAAGCTCATATCAAAATACGAAAGGATAACACAGGAACTATTGAATAAGCTTACTAATGTAATTTTTAAATATGATTCAAAAGGAAATCTTATTATTCATATTCTGGATTGCAAAGCACCAGATGCTAAATCGAAAGTGAAACTAGAATACTTAGTTTATAGAATTTTCAAGATTTGATTCATATTTTCTGTTTCTGCGTTTTATAAATGTCATTTAACAATAATTTGATATATTAATTTTATTGTGCTAAGGCATTCAATTAAAATTATTTCTTTAAGCACTTCCTATGCTCAGTTTCTAACTGGTGAGAAATTAATGCATTTGGACTCTCAATATTTAAAATGCTAGAGACATTTCATCAGAAATATGTAATTTTGAAACCTAAGCTGTTGTAGTACCTACTTAGATTTATTAACAATAATTCACAGATACAGTTTAGTTCAATTATCCGAGTTTACTGTTAAAATGTTGTATTAAGAATATTTACTGTATTACGAATATTTCTAACACTGGCAATTACTGTTGGTAGTAATAACACAGGTTCCGCAAACTTAAAATAATAATAAATTAAATTAAATATTCATTTAATCAAAGAAAAATTTCAAATGTGGGTATATTCTCTTAAAAGAACATTGGTAAAAATCTGATATAAACTTTGAACAAATACTGATGATTTTTTTTTTTTTTTCAGAAAGCAAGAAAAATTATGCTACTAAATAAATATTTGAAAATTTTGTTTTTTACATTAATTGCATTGCTACTTATATTTTGCGAAGTTATTAAAAATATTTTTTATTTAAACTAAATTATCTAAAGCATACTTTTAACGTTTCTCATTTTGAAACAAAAACTTATGTTTGTTTTATTTTTCAGAATATTACTGTATGGTTACTGTAAAGAATTGTGGTGTTATGATTTAAGACAGTTACTTTTGTTCAAAACAAAATTTCATACGTACAGTTAACTTAAACTGTATGCGGGGACACACATTTACCCTTTTGCCTGAGGAGTTTAAATACCTAGGCACAGAATCAGGATACGGTCATTTTTATAACGCTTAACATTCTAAAGAGGCATTACTCAAAGTAAATTAATAAAACACTGTTTCCGTTTTTTTCCTTGTCTCTTGAACTTAAAATCTTTTAAAATTTATTTAATTACTTTAGTGAAAGGTATTTTTCCTATATGTTACATGAATACAGTTAGTTTCGCTACTCTTACTCTAAGGCAACCCTTTGCTTCGGCGAATAGGCCTCCGAGTGTTTTGCCATAGTTAAAATAATCTTGAGTCCACTGAACAAACACATTACACATTGAAGTATCCTTGCCGATTCAATCCGATGCTCAGAATTTTGCATAAATATTTCAACAGAATGACCTGAATTGATATTCCTAATATTTTCAGTAATTGAGAAAATTGCATAGGATCCTCAGATGTTTGCAATTTCTTCCGATTAAATATAATAAACCTCAGAAAATGGAAATAAAATTTAACTTTTAGTAGGTAATTTAAAATTCCATCTGGTTGATTCACTTTCCATCAATTACAGGAAAGAAGCATTTCCGAGTATGTTTAGGATTAAATTCTTTTTTTAAAACTAAACATCGAAAGCTTACTCAACCGTACTATATGTAGATATTTCGTTTTTTCTTTCTCTTTCAGAATTTCTTGAATAAACCGTGACACACATAAGTACTTAATCCTATTTTCAAGGTTATTCAAAGTGTACGTAATAGTGTCTCAACTGAAGCAAATAGTTAGAAATAGTATAATGTGGACTTAATCCCTGTCAACTGTTTCCAAAGTTCAAAAGCGACAAATTTCAAGCAAGGAATTTTGTTACTAATTTCTCTTGCTTATTTAGTTAATAGTTTTTGAAGAAAAGAGGTTTTAAAAGCCTTATTGATTTTAAAAAAATACCAGCAACGAAATTAGTACCAAAAGAAAACGACAAAAACATAAAATGATCTGCATAACTAAGAAAAATAGTACGATATTTCAATTTAATATTTCATTACATTCAACTCGAAATTTCGTAAAATTACAAGCGTAGTAAATAAAAAAATTTACTTTCACATTACGAACTGCTTCAAGTTTTTTTTACAATAATTATTGTCTAAGTTCTGTGTATGATAGTGGATCTAAATTTTTATTTATTATTATCTTTTTTGAAAAATTCAAATTTTTAAAAATTTGAATTTAATGTGGTGGTGTGTGGTGTATTTAATTAAGGCAAAGCACACGAGGGCTATCTGCCTAAAGGGAGGGATGCCTTTCGTGGAGGACTTTCTAAGGGAAACTGGCTCGTATACACGTTACACATGGGGAAAACCACGAAAACGCCCATGCAGCCAGCCCGTTCGCGGGATTCGAACCTCGGACCGAACTACCAGTGTTCAGCGACTTTACCGCTCGGCCGCTGGTGGGCCTCAATTTGAATTTAAAATTTTTAATTCCCACTTACGTATACACAGTCTCTATATACAAGCCTTATTTGGTTATTTCATACCAGTTGTATACAAGACATATTGATCTGGTACTTAACTACAGAAAAGCACTTAATGGCTGATAGCCTAAGGAAAAATGCATACGTTGAGCGCACCCTAAAAGAGACGTAACATGTACTAACGTAACAATGTGGGAAAAGCAGCAAAAACCCCAAGCAACCAGCCCGTTCAATCACCAAACGCAGAAGCTAGACTACAGATTCCAGGCATTGTTTATGCGGAGATGCTTTTAGACCGATTAAATTGGATTGTTTGCATACTGTAGCATTCTTCCAACGACGAAGGAACAAACTTGATCATTATGCTAACCCACTTTACCGTTTCCTTCAAACTACAATGAAAGAATAGTAATAACATGATCACTCTAAAATTGAAATGCTTGTGTGAGTGGTAAATGGGAATGAAACAGAATTTTTTTTTCTGTTTTGTTGTTATTCCGTTCGGATTTCTTAAGAAATTTGAACATTCACTAATTGTTTGAATACTAATAATTTGAAGTCTATTTAATGCCAGCTGCACTTTGCTTCTTATGTTAATCTTCTGGCTTTTCTTTTTATAGTTGTTTAATTGTTTGAGACACAACACGCAAGAGATATCTGCATAAAAGATAGGATGCCTTCGCGAAAGACTTGTAGAGACATTAGGTATTTTGGAAGCAGGAGTCATGAAATATGAGCAACGCCTTCGCCGGGAATCGAACCACGGACCTCTGGAATACGCACCTAGCATGCAAACCACAACACCACGAAGGCAGGAGGAATACCTTATAGACTTTTTAAGGAACCCGGCTTGTATACACGTTATTCAAAATATAAAAGCCAAGAAAACTCCATGCAAGCTAATCCATTCCCGAAATTTGAGTGCGGTTTCAGATTATCTTCTTTTGTGGATTCTTTTCCCTCCGCCTTCGCATTTATGATTAATTATCTTGTTTCAGTAATGTGGGGGAGAATTCCAAGCCTAAAATGCACGAGGAAGAGGACAGCTGCAGGCGGGAAAAAAAAAAAAAAAAAAAGAAAAGGGAAAAAAGCTCTATCTAAAATACCATTAAGGAGAAACTGAATTATATAATGTACTCAAAATTCAGTTACAAGAAAGAATGTTTCAGAACATGGTACGTCAAATTTTCAGTACTATACATAATGGTCATGACGTAAACACCGCATATTTTTGTGCATAGATAAATAATGCAGATACTAATCGAGAAATGTTAAGACAAGATGTAGCAATCCCCAGTAAAGTGAAAACTTTCACCGCTTGCAAGAGGACATTATGTTTCAAGAGTGTAATAATGCAGGGAATACTATACGAAAAACGTGCAGAAAACAAGGACATGAAAGCACTAAAACCTTAAAAAACAAAGGGATCCATAATTTGCGTAATCCTAAAAACGACTCGTCAGATGGTGCTAATGGTTCCCACATTCCACAGTAGAGAGTCATGCTTAAGAAAAAATGATGGGTGTTAGCTAGAAGCATTTCATAAAGCTCTTTAAAGGAGCTAAAATCGTAAATTGGTAGCGACAACTACCTCAATATAAAGGTCTTTGAGCGTTAAAAAATATATAAATATTCTTGCACTATTCGAATCCAGAGAAATATTTTCATTTTTCCACATTACTGGCTGATAAGAAATCAAGTTGACATGAAAGAAGTCTGCCAGCCGAAAATGAGTTCTAAGAAATTTAGGAGGAACTGATGCAGAAATTTTTACTGTCAGCAGTATGTTCAACTTATCAAACGCGAGGGAAAGACCTCTTTCGCCAGTTCTCTCTTCTTTTTGTGTGTTTATGTGATGTGTGACTTGAGCCTGCATTTTACTTGATTAATTTTCAGCATAATACTTATAATGCATTGCACATGGATGGCACGCGCATCAGAATTTTACTCATTTATTGTTTAATTAATATTTATAATGTAATGAGCGGATGCCCCCACTACTCGCAAAATGCTTTGACTATTTATATTTTTTCACTCATTATTTGTAAATGTTCATAACACTGTGCGCGGGGTGTGTCGTATTCGGTCTGATAAACTGCATATTTTAAATGTTACGGGAGGCTGATTGTGATGATGAAAGCAATAACTTTTCAGCTTAATAAGAAACCCTGGTCACGTGTTTATCACTTTACTGATAATTCTGATGCAACTACTAACTCAAATACAAAACAAATACTATTTATATTTGCCTTTTATATTAAAAAGTTAATTTCTCAGTAGGGCACACAAATAATTATTTCAGACTAATCAGTTAAATGTCTATCCTTGGTGAGCTATGCTCTAATTTTATTTTAATTTTTTACTTCTGTACATGTATAATGTAATTTATAATATCTGAGATTACTGATATTTTTCCCTGTTTGTAAAATTTATTTCCTGATAATAAACCTTTATTTTCTGATAATTAAAATTACTTACGTAGTTAAAGTACTTCCCCCCCATTGTCCATGAATCATATAAATATTATGTAAATGAGAGTTAAAAGAGAATTATGCAACTAATTTTAATACTGTAGCTCTTTAGTATCAGCATTCCATAATAATTTATGCATTATTTACTTTAAGAATAGAATAATGCCCATTTAACAGATAAAAGCTCTGACACTTTCAGTTTAAGAAAAACTGTCAAAACTTTGTAGAGTCATTAGGTTTATGAAAGCTGGAGACGGGAAAAATGTACAGTGCCCTCGCCGAGATTCGAACTCCGGATCTTCCGATTACGCGTGGGACACGCTTCCACTGACACGAAGGCATATGTAAAGGAACGTTTAAACGCATGAAACTGAAATTATAAAACACGACTTTATTTTAAGTATGCGCTTGCCTAGTCTTTTTGTATTGAATATTTTTTCAAACTTAAAAATTAATATTTTCTCTTTTGAGCGAAAAAATTATATGACTGTTTTCGGGCACTTTTTTTGCTAGAAAATAATCATTTGTAATAGCAGAAATATGTAAATTTATGACACAACTTTGAGTCAAAACCCTATAAGCAATATCTAAGAAATCACTTATTTGAATTCTTCAACAAAACCCTCTTAGAATCAGAGCTATTTGTTCGTTTTGTTATGATGATTTCATGAAGAAAACATCCATGATTAGAGATTCCTAAATTTATTCTTACTTTCCAGTTGGAAAACCTGAAATATATTTTATATGTTTCTGAAGTGGTTCATTTAAATCACTGAACAGTTTTTGATACAGTAAAATATTATTCAAAGTGAGAGGAAACGATCAAAAATATCCTATGGAAAAAAACCAGTTTTATGACACATAATTAAAATAATAGAAGACTTGGTACTCTCAGACTTGAAGTAAAGCTTTATTAATCACGTAACATGTTCATTAATCGAGAGATTGTTGAAATAGTAATCTGATGTGCTGGGTATTGTAGCAAGTTAGGAATTCTATGAGTGTGAAAAAAAATCAAAAATTTCTGAATTTCCTTTCCAAAATTTACGAAAAAAGACTTCTGATTATTGGAATAAGGTAATATTTAATGAGAAATGTTAATTTATTATCTTGATTAGAATGGTCAGTTTTTAGCTTGCAGAAGAGTCCACGAAAATCTAAAAAGCATGATTTTGGTAATCTTAAGTTTATCCTTTTCAGGTTTTCTTTTAGAAGTTCAACTATTTTTAATGGCTGTAAAGTAACTTTAAAATTCTAATACATAGTTTCATAGCTTAACAAAAAAGCATAATTTTTTCTCATAAAGGTACAAATATTTTCTGTGAATCTCTATATAATAGTTTAGCAAATAAATAGATAATTATGTCGGTTTTAAAGGCTAAAAAAGAAGATAATTGTAATGTACATATAAATAACTTTCAAAATCAGTTTCAGGTTATAAAATTAAACATATGCGATTATGTCATATTACTTACAAATTATTAATAATTAAATAATAGCAGAGAAAAACAATTTAGATGGACATTTATTCTTTTTTAATATTATGTAGTGCTTTTCTGACTCGTATGAATTTAATTTAAAACAAAGCTGTTCTTATTTTTTAATTTATGACAATTGATGTTGTATGATTTATGACTATTCATGTATTTATGACTATTGATTCCTATAAACTTTTTTCAGATAGATCAGGTAGAAATATTCTACTAGTTAATCTGTTTCAAATGTTATGGTGTAATAAATATTTTATAGGTGACAGGAAAAAGGTAAAAGTACTTCAGCGGTTAGGAAAGTTAGTTAAGATAGTCTTCACTTGTAATATGAAATTTTATTGTTTAGAAAATATATTTTATGAAATTTTAGAATTGCAACATATTTTGTTACTGACAAGGAGTCTTTCTTAACTTTTTAAAATATTGGATACCTAAAATCAAAATCATTATATATTCCTAAAAAAATGCATTTAAATGCTTAATGCAACAACAGCATGCTTAATGCAACATTTGTAAAATAAAATTTCTGTACTAATTCCAAGCACTTAATGTGCGAACAATAATGGAAAGGCAGTATTTCCATTTCAAAGTATCCAAAAACGGCTTTCGTAATATTTCTTTTCATATATAGGATATAGGAGAATAAATGATGGAATTTCGCTAATTCCCTATGAAATATCTATTAGGTGAAATAAATTGAAACAGCTTTTATTTAATTTAGTCAAAAATATCGCAAACAAAATTAATAAGTTTTAATATGTGCTTCATTAACAACAAGGCAGACGTCATAGCGATATTCAGTTTCAGTCCACATTCTGGTAAGAAAATGTAATGTTGCGCTTTCAGTTGCTTGTGTGATTCTGTATTTGCGGGAATTAAGATTTTCAATTCCTTCGCTGTAAACCTCATTTTTTACAAAAGAAATCTTCCTGGATAAAGTTCGATCTGCAGGAGGTGGGATAACTCCATTTCTGTCAATCCACCATTCTAGAGACTGGCTGTTCAATTCGTCTCGTACACGCTTCACAAAATGGGGTGATAGTCCATCTTATTAAAAGAAGATTGTAACTCAGCATCTTTAATTTCCATTTGTTCGATATGAAGGAACAAAAGGATCTATTCTCTTGCATACACCTAAGTTATTACTAGCTTAAAAAAAGGGGGAAAATGCCAAAAATATTATTACGCATTGGACCACATTAGACCACACTAGAATCTCAAACGGATTCATTTGTCATCCGCGAGCATTCAGACCACAAAATTCTGTAACTGTGGTAATTTACATAACTATTTACATAGAAAGTGTCCTCACTCGATAAGAGAAAATTTTTAAGAAATTCTGGTTCATTTTCAAGTGTCTATTGGTAATGTAGATAATTAACTTTACGTTCCTTGTCCTGCAATTCGATTGAATGCAGCAGTTAAATATTATAGAGATGTAGCCTCAATCTTTTACGCATGGCATGAGATATATCTGGTTTAGATAGGGAGAACTAGCTGTTGACTATGACATAAAATGGACTTCTGATAGTTATACGAATAAAAGACTATCGGTTTTTTTCAGCATTGTCTTCCGATGTTCTAGGCCTTCTTGTTCTTTCTACTTTTGCACACTGACAGCCTATAACAGTAGAAACACATGTAAGTAACCTTTCCGACTGATTTAATTAAATAAAAGCTTCCCATAATAAATACTTTACAGGATCTCGTGAAATCCCACCATTCATTCTTAAGATACTGTACTTAAAAGACGCAAACTTTGTCTTCTTAAAGTACGAAATGTATTCTCTTAGAAACGCTACAAGTACCATACGAATCATAACTCAAAAGATTACTTTTATAATTCAGCTGTTTATTTGAGGACACTCAATAGAGTCAGCATGCACATAAATGTCAGAATGTGTTATAAAATTGCATGAATATCCATACGATGAAATAACTTTTATATTGTGTAATATTTGGTTAATCAAGTATATTTACATCAGTTCATAATCATTTAGTGACCCAAAAATCTTACTTTAATTGATTAAATATTTCGTTCCTACTTCAATGAATTTTATGCTACTATACCCTTGTAGCGTTTAGAATGTTTAGGGTGATGTTAATTCTAATATTATGCAATAAAAATTAAATGTTAGCATTACAAGTAAGATATGCATCTGCCATAAATAAATTAATTTATCACTTATGTTTATCCCGGCTAACAAAATAACAATAAATTCTGAAATATCATAGTTTGAATATAGCTAATAAACTAGCTATATCTGAAATAATGAAATGAAAATCAGGAGTCTATGTGAAACTCTTTTATGCTCTATAACATTTCTGTAAAAATTCTAATCCAAGATCAAATTTACATTTGGAGTTAGAGTGGCTCCCAAAGGTAAAATATTCTGATGCTTTGCAATCAATGAATTGTTTCAGGCAGACAGCAATTCGATTCCAAAGTGATTCCGAGCCAGACAAGAATTGTTACGGTATCTTTCAGATCCAGTTCAGTTTGTTTGTAGCTGTTACATACGACTGCTCTCGGTATTTAGAAATTCTAAAAGCTAATCGATTTGTATATATTTCTCCTACTAAGTGTAATTAAGTATGAAAAATACAGTTTACGTTTAAATTGCTTATAAAATTTAAACATAAACTTAATTTAAACTTAAATATTTCAGAATCCAAATTTGAATTAATCAGGTTACTTTTTGTATCATTTCAAGTCTCCGCATTCACTTCTTTACCTTTGACTCTTGAGAAAAATAAGTTTGCTTTACTGCAAACCTGTTGCTCAAATGATGAACTTCGATTATGCGTTCCATGGAATATTTTCATTCTCTTAGGTCACGCAAGCACGTACTAAGTTCCCTGAAACTAACGTAAAATAACAAAAGATCTCTTTTGACATTCTAAACTTCCAAGAATTGTTAGGAGACAGTGAAGTTACAATTTGAATACAATGAACTCAATCCCACTCATCAATTTTTAGAGAAAGAGAATAGGGATTAACTCAGGAAAAGTCTACTTACCGCGATGAAGATCTGTGAAAAAAACCTTGGTTAACAGGATCTTCTAAAATTAATCTCTCATTCGCAAAAGTATTTTTCTGATCTCCTTTTAATTCTGGCCTTGTCTCGCCTTCCTTAAACAGGTGCACGCGAGACGGTCTCGCGTGTGAGAAAATAAAAGCAATTCCTGTTTCATGAGACCTGAGTAGGTCAATCGACGTCACGTGATTGAGGGAATGGCTTCTAAAAACGTGACGTCACAGTTGGTAGCTAAACCACGTGCTCATGTTTACCTCAGTGATATAATAATAATATAAGCATTGTTATGTAAAGCGATCATCCGCGAAACGAGCGTGTAGTAGTTAAAATGACCACTTCCAGGTGACCTCTCATAACGGAGTAAAATTGCTCTTTTTTTTTTTTTTTTTTTTTTTTTTTTTTTTACATCAGTGATAGCCAAACGAATACTGTAATAGCTTTTTTTTTTCTTTTCAAATCTTTGATTGATATAATACGTGCTCAGAAAATGTTGAAATCAGCTGACAGTTCTTCTCGAACATGTATTTGATTCATTTTGGAAAACTATGAAGCATAACGAACGTGCAAGGCAATTAAAAACGCTGTCCAAAACACATGTATTTTCCTGTACAAAAAACATTACTATTTTTCTCCTTTACTTAGCACGTTCTCCCTTTCTTTGAAAAGGGGAAGCCTTTACTAGAAATATTTTATCCTGAAACAAATAATAAAAAAATTAACTCGACGCGAGCGAAATTTTTATATCTACTCTCTTTCTGAAAATGCTAGTGTACGAAGTTTTACGAAATATAACTTTTTGTAATTTGAAGCCACTGCTGACGGGACAACGCCGGTTTCCAGAAACTCTTGAGTCACCGATGCCGTGACATAGTATGCAATTTAAAAAAAAACCGACAGAAAAAAGAAAGAAACAGTTTTTAATAAAAGTTACAATGAAGTGTCCTTGATGTTCACGAAAATTCAAGACTAATTACTCTTATTAATAATCTCGGAGATAGTGACGATGAATATGGGGGTTTTTGTACAACTGACATTAATGATAAAGAATTCAGCACGGCAAAAGTCAGATTGAGGAGTTACCTAAATGAAAAATTAATGGAAAGGTTGCAGAACGAAAGGTTAAATTAATGGTGCAGAGCAAAAAAATAATGCTATAAAGTGATTTAAATTTAGTAAAATTTAAAAACTTTGTATTTCAGTGAATTTAAGTTATATAATAAAACAATCGAAACAAAAATGAACAAATTCATTACAAACTTTTAAAATTTTATTGTTACCATTTTTTGATACATCTATAGGCACTAGACCACGGGATCTCAACTGGTGGTACGCGAGAGAAAAATAGGTAATACGCAAAGAAAAAGTATTTTTAACTATTAAATTCAAAAGTCTCGTGAAGAATAAGAAAAATTTATAGAAATTTCTTGTGTTCGAAGTCGAACTGAAGATTTCAAAAATAATACATTCGTTAACTTTTGTCTGAACCAAAAAATAACTTTAAAAGCATTTCAAATAAAGTTATTAAATTTTATTTTTTGCGCAACCTATTTGTGGGAACAAGGATTTTCTTCCCTGTTATATTTAAAAATTAAATGCAAAAACAAAATTAAAAGTGGATCCTAATTTTCTGGCCCACCAGCTGCCGAGCGGTAAAGACGCTGAAGACTGGTAGTTCGGTCCGAGGTTCGAATCTCGCAAACGGGCTGGCTGCATGGGCGTTTTCGTGGTTTTTCCCCACGTGTAACGTGTATACGAGACAGTTTCCCTTAGAAAGTCCTCCACGAAAGCATCCCTTCCTTTAGCCGAGATAGCCCTCGTGTGCTTTGCCATAACTGAATAATCCAATCCAAATAATCCTTATTTTCTGTTAAAACTAAGTGAAATAAGACCAGACACAAAGAAGTTTGTCTCTCTTAAACAGGTTCAAATTTCGCACTAAATTTTAAAATTAAAGTATTATAATTTAAATTGTGTTTATTAAAATGGTGACCCATTTTTAATCTAAAATATTTTTAATGTGTGCATATTTAATACAAATAGCCAATGGGTTGTGCAAATGGCAAAATATATTTATTTTTAATATTTCTATTGAGAAATTGAAATATAATCATTGTAAAATGTAGCGGTGGTACTTAAGTTTTTCAGTTTTATTTAGATGGTACGCGTTAGTCGAAAGGTTGAGAACCGCTGTACTAGACAATACTGCGCCTTCAAACTCTCAATATCTGTTAGCACTGTGCTAATAATTACGATGCAGAACTTTTCCTGACGTGAAAGTAAGGCAAGTACTAAATTTTACGGTAAGTCTGAGGAAAAACCATCACTCTAAACAGTTCTCGTCTCAGGAGTTCTTAGTCTCAGCTTTTGGAAAGAATGAAGTGATAAGTTGTTATTTTCAGCATAAATGACAGACCAGATCTCTAGACTGGAAACCATGTGATTTTTTATTATAAGACTATCTGATGTCATGGTTGTATAAAGATCATTCAGCGTCACTTGCAATTTCAAAAGATGTAATCCGGCAGTATGTACCAAATATCCTTAAAAAAATTTTGTGACGCTGTCCATATATCTTGGCCCATCTTCAGTTAATACACAATATTGACGCCAGCCTCACTGAAGCATTATAATAATGTAATTTGAATTTTTTTATGGTTGAATCTAACGGGCATTTTTGAAATAAAAAATTAATTGCTTTAATAAATTAAAAAATTTTGCATAAAATATTCCTTTAAAACAACGAGTATTTTATTTATTCCTGTTAGTCGCTTTATTACATATTAACTAGTTCACTAAAAGAAGAACATTTTTAAATTTTTGCTGAATTTTTTTATTCCCCCGTATTTTATTCTTCGGCTTCTGATTAATAGCACTGAGTATATGATGAGTAGTATAATTGCCATCAATATCAAACATAATGAATTTTTTAAGTCCAATGTTTCTTCCTAATTTATAAAAAAGAGACCGAAAAATGCCGCAAATATTATTCACTCTAGGAAAATGAAGGCTGCAAAAAGCGATGTTTGGAGGAAAAAAGCGTGGTTTGAAAGGAAAAAAAGGGATAAAAGCTAAATCAAAACCGATAAGAGTAAAAAAGAGTTACACCAAAGTTTCGATATATTTTTAATATTTTCCTACATATATAATATAGTACAAGCACTGAGCCTGTGAGGAGCACAGCCTAGTCCGATCTCAATGCATTTGGACCATTCTGTTTTACATTTAAATCCTAACCGCAGTTTAAGTCTTTACAATACCTATTGACTTTGCTCTTGTAGGGAGTTACAGCACCAAACATCGCGGAGAAAATAAGGCAAGGCGAAAACGTCGTGGTATAAAACACCGTAGGAGAAAGGAAAGCAAAGAGATAACATCGCAGTTCTAAAACATCATGGCACAAAATATCGTCGTCGAAAATAAAGCGGTTCAAAAACTTCGCAGTTTAAAAACATCGTCGTGGAAATATCTTGGTAAAAAAATAGAGCACCTACAAATCATCGCATGACGATATCATCACACACATGCGTTTTTTAGGTTTTTTAACAGTTGTACGCATATTCGCATAAAGATTTGTAAGTGCAAGAAATGTTAACGACGCTTTAAAAATAAACGGAAGCAAAACAAGATATAATTTCCACGAAACAGTATTATATTCCCAAACGTGAAAAAAAAAAATTTGGTAATTAACTAAGCAATTTTTATAGAGCTAACCTCATGAAGTTATTTATCTTCCTTTTTATAAACTTTTTAGGCTGTATTTTGCATGAAAAATTATATGTAAAACTTCGTAAATATTTATTAATTTATTAATAACCTTTGTAAATTAACTATGTACATTTAAAATTTTATTAATTGCTGTGAGTTGCATTAATTTTCTAATCGTTTTCAGTTTTTTAAATGCTTATCTTCTTACCTTTTCATTAAAAATTTATTAGTTCATTCAAAAATATGAAATATAAAAGTAAAAATATCCCTCTTTCTTTCTTGGGCTCCGGGCCCACCAGCGGCCGAGCGGTAAAGTCGCTGAACACTGGTAGTTCGGTCCGAGGTTCGAATCCCGCGAACGGGCTGGCCGCATGGGTGCCCTCGTGGCTTTCCCCATGTGTAACGCGTATACGAGCCAGCTTCCCTTAAAAAGTCCTCCACGAAGGCATTCCTCCCCTTAGGCAGATAAGTCCTCGTGTGCTTTGCCATAATTAAATACACAATACACATACCCTTCTTGGGCTCTCAAATCGTTATGCGAAAATGCATTTACAGCTTTTAAAACCTGAAAATCGCATGTGTGCGATGATTTGTACGTACTTTATTTTTTACCATGATACTTTCGAAGACGATGTTTTTAAACTGCGAAGTTTTTGAACCGCTTTATTTTCGATGACGATATTTTGCACCACGATGTTAGAACTGCGATGTTTTCTCTTTGTTTTCTTTTTTCCCACGATGTTTTGTACCACGACGTGTTTGCCTTGCGTTGTTTTCTCCGCGATGTTTTCGGAAGACACCCTTGTAGGAACGTGTACTGTCCCGAACAGTGATGTGAAGAGTCTGCTTGGTCAGATAACGGAGTTAAAGCACCTTGATCAACAGATCTAATTTCGAATTCCATATTTAGCTAAAAGATATCCAGGTTGGATTGCCGTTTTCAATCAGTTTAGTAGAAAAGGATCGACTGTGTTTGGAGTAGGGCGATCTAGATTTCAAATCCAAACTGTAGTACAAGTTCATTAGAATAACTACGTCTGACGTTCTACTAGGTATTTGGGTCATTCATTTTAGCATTCTGTAGTACTGTCAGGGATACAGTAAACCACTTTAATGAATGGCTTTCAAATAAACGTAGTCCTTAAGAAAAAGTCAAATTTTCCCCGCATATTTGGGGGGAATAAGACGTAAAGATTCAATTTAGAGTTGTGTTTTTATTAAAATGATTACAAATAGTCGTAAAGAAACTTAATGAACCAAATGATTTCCAGAAAGAGTAGTTCGTTTTTCAATGCAATTTCTGTATTAGAAACCTTATTTAAATTTATTTCTTCCCAAACTACGAGGAGACGAAAATCTCGAGTGCTTTACCGTGATCTAAGAAATGCAGTTCAATTCAAACAAGGTAGGAAAAATTGCAGTAAAAGTTCTTGAACACGGCTAATACCTCCAGTCGATTTTAGTACTCATAAATAGTCACGTCTGACAGCGTACATATCGATGATGATAATTATTAATTTTCATCGTGACTTAGTCTTAATTAAGGATATTGATATGTGTAAAAGAAAAACACTGAAGGGAAAATAGGATACTTCTTTTTATTTATTTTAGTTATACCATAATATTAATAAAACTACGAATCAGTAGTTACAATCATAATTAGTGGGTAATAAAGTAATAAAATAAAGCTTAAAAACTATAGAACTGTTTGTGAATAAATATTTTGTAACACGGGTAACAAATCTTAAGTGCAAATAAAATAGGGAAAAGTCTCTACACGCGTTATGTTACAAAACTGATCAGAAACTTCACTGAAATATCCATCCGATGAAATGTACCTACTTGACTTTGTTTTTGTTTAAACATTAGCTTTTATAAAGCAATTGGAGCTTCACTGAATAAATCAGCTATCTTACTGTTTTCAAATTATAGCCTGCTTAATTTAACTTGTTTACATAATTAGGGTATTATTTAAGAGAACGACATAAATTTTGAGATTTTTTCACCTTCATCTCCTGACAGGATTTCTTTCTTTATTTTTTATTTTTAAGCACTGGTATTGACAATCATTTCAAAAATCGTTTCTTATCTTCTTCAATCAGAAGTTCTTAGTCTTCTTTGAAATTCATACGTATGTCAACTGATAATTGTTGACATGCACACCCGCAGCTGTTGACTTGTTAAAACCGCTGAATACCAAGTGGTTAGACCTGGGTTCAAGCCCCGGCGGGGCCCACCAGCGGCCGAGCGGTAAAGTCGCTGAACACTGGTAGTTCGGACCGAGGTTCGAATCCCGCGAACGGGCTGGCTGCATATGCGTTTTCGTGGTTTTCCCCATGTGTAACGTGTATACGAGCCCATTTTCCTTAGAACGTCCTCCACGAAGGCATCCCTCCTCTTAGGCAGTGTGCTTTGCCATAATTAAATACACCAAACATCAAGCCCTGGCGAGCGGACTGGCTGTGTGAGCGTTTTCGTGGTTTATCCATGCGTAACGTAAATACTAGTCAGTTTCCATCAAAAGATCTTGCACGAAGGCATCTCTCCGCTTAGGCAAATAGCCTCAGTGTGCTTTGCTACATTTAAATACCCAAACTTAACCGTTAGCCTAGTTCTTACTAAGTTTTCACCCTGGATTACGATTTCTCCAGCTGGAATCTCTTCTTCAAGTACACCCTAACAGTAAGCGAGAAATTAAAGACTGTTGAGTACTGGTAGTTCATTCATCCCTTGGTCTGCGCACATTAACAGTGCACCTGGAAAGGCATACCTTATCATTCATTAACTTTTCCCATTATACTCAAGTGAATCAGGACTCAGTCTTGCAGGAAAGTTACTACTCATCCGCCCGTTCGTCTATCATCCTCCCTATCTTTACTTACGGATTCCTAGTCTGGGTATGTAAAGGAACTGAAGAAGCTGCAAATCCTGCTAAATAAGTTGTTACGGATTATCATTAGTGCCTTTTACTTTATAGGAAATGAAAATTTGCACTATAATTTGGAAATTGATACGATAAATTAATACCTAAACAAGCTCAATGTGAAACTCTACAACAACGCAGCAGCCAATACTGCTGCAAACTTCACTGCACTTCTAAATTACGAAATCTCAGGGGACAATTTTTTCATTGGTTAGTATGCTGTCCATCTTCTACGGCAAGAATGATTTGTCACCTGACATGCGGTTTCCCCCCTTACCTACACATAGCCGATCTGCTGTTACTCTTCACGATATAAATTCTTAAATACTTATATTTTCTTTTCTCGTGTGTTGACTAGATTGGACACCGTCACCTGGAAGTTGACACTATTTCAAAGTTGGGAACACTCATCTTCCCCGCCGCCTACCTGGATTTTCTTCCTAGTGCTAGAGATGGAATCAGATCCATGATGACCCTAGCTGCTACAGAGGCAAAGGGCCTGTTCTCTTCTTTGCACCATCCAACAACTCCTACGAGGGACATATTTTATGTACCATTCATTCTAAGGCTGTGTAAGAAACTCTGTAATTGCTCTGAGAAGTACTGCTTAGGCAATAGAACCCTAGAATAACACTGCTGTATAGCAGTTCGTTCGGAGTTCGAATCCTGGTGAACAGGCTGATTGCATGGTTGGTTTTCTCGCTGTGTAACGTAACTATGAGCCAGTTTCTCTTAGAAAGTCCTCCACGAAAGCATTTATAAAATTCAAGCCTTCTCCAAGATTCGAATAGTGGGCCAATGATAAGGCAGGCAGCAAGGCTAGCTGCTCTGCCGATCAGGATGTCATGAATCTCACTTTGCTTAAGCATAAGTTGTTAGTACCCCTCTAAGAGGCACGTCTTTTCGATACGCGTATGAAGAATTACATTTAAACAGCAATTTTTAGCTAAATTTGCATAATTAATTGCTTAAATCTCTATTTTTATAAAGGGTCATTTATTAAGATAACATTTAGACCATTTAAACAGAATAAGAAACAAAATATTTTATATAATAATATGATACACACCAAATGAAAAAAATCTACTCAGTGGATAAAGCGGTCATACCTCTCACAGGGATTTAAAAAAAATTGAACTTAACCTGGAGTAACTGAGGAAATTTTGAAAAGGAGAAGAATTTTAGGAAGAATGAAATTTTTAAAAGGAAGAATTAGCGCTCAGAAGAATGGGAAAGTACAAAAATTTAACATTTAGCTCTTAGGAAATTAAGTTAATTGTCCAAATAGATTATTCCTAGATCAAAGGTTGCGATTCACTTGTTTTATCAGCGTGTATAATTAATAAATCAGTGTTACTGTATGATATCTGCTAACGATAATGTGGCGTTATTCAAAATTAACAGCTCTTTCCTAATTTGCTTTTTTATTTTGAATAAAGCTTTTTAATTCAGTCAATAAAATTTGCGACTTCGCCCAGGTGTTCTGAATTACTCAACATTTTACTTGCAACTCACTCAGTTTCATAGTACCGACAGTTTTAAAACAAGTTTCCAAGTTGCAACACATAGTTCCTCATTAGTGGTGATTTTTCCCTCTGTTAAAGCAGTGGTTTGCTGCTTTGCTAACAGTCATTTCAGTATCAACGTTACCGGCATCCTATAGAATAATTACGCTTGTTATAGAATGCCTGCCGTTTTTGCGCAAAGTATGAAGTATGAAAATTATTATATGCTTTCCCTAAGTATTATAATACCCAGGCATTCTAAAGAACCTAGGTATTTTAAAGATATGTGAAAAAAAAAAACACTGAAGGGAAAACAGGACACTTCGATTTACTATTTATATCATAATGCTGTTTAGGGAAAGTTTGAAAAGAAGGTCAAATATACTGTTTCCTTGCAGCATATTAACTGGCTCTTAGACATTTCACAGTAAAATCGTTGCTCTATGTCTATCGATCGTGATTCCTTCTCCGATACTACATTTTACTCTTCCATGTCCATGCAGTACATTTTAGACCTAATTTTTTATTGAAAAAATTCACATATGAATACCACGTATTTTGAGTCTCTCAAACCAAGTTGAAAATGTAGGTGGCAAATTCTGAGCCTGAGGCGAGCGTTAAACGTCACGTTCCCTGCCATGTGATATTCGAAACGAATAGGAGTTGTATGTCATAGTTTGCCGGTGGATCATTTGGCAGTCTGATAGAATGTCTTTGAAATGTGCGAAATGTTAATCTTATCATGCATTGCCGGCCAGTTTTCGGCACTCTATAAAATGCTTAGGTATATAATATCGGCTTTCATGCATTATCGGTAATATATATTCTGTTTTATTCTCACTTTATTGAAACTTACATTCAGGCTCCTGACCAGCTGTGCTATAATCTATGTTATTAAATTATCAAGAATTTTCATGTATGAATGTTTCTCGAACTGTGGGAAAACAGCGATACCTAGAGTCACCAAATTTTGAACACACAGTTCTCCACCCAAACATGAAGCCCGAATTTTGAATATCTTTTTTTTATTTATTAATTTTACGATCTGTGAGAATTTAATTAAATTTTGATTAATAAACTAGATGATTTAAAAGCAATATATCGCCACTTTGCAAAGCGTAAGATATTTAGAAGTAACATCTCTCTCTTTTTTTTTTTTTTTTTTTCCCCAATGGCAGATTGTGAACAATTACAAATGTAACCCAGTCCATTAATCTATACAAGGCCAGATGTGGTGGTCTCTTTATTATGGAGGCACCTAATAGGTGGGTCACCATCGCCTTTCCTATGAAGGGACGGACAGTTACAACCATGCCTTCTTCGGGATTCGAACCCAGGCCCTTCGGCATCGCAGTCAGCTTCCCTGACCATTATACCTACTGGGCGGCGTAATATCAAAATAGTAGATATTAAAGATATCGCAGTTTCTCGTTGTGTAACGTGAGTGCGAGCCAGTTTCCCTTAAAAGTCTTCCAAAGGCATTTGCAACATCCAAGCCTTCTTCGGGATTCGAGCCGGAGGCTAAAGATACGGGAAGCAGCAACGCTAACTGCTCTACCTATCCGGGTGGCATGAATCTCACTTTGTTTATACGTAAGTTGTAGGTGCTCCTCTGAGTGGCACGCCTCTTCAATATACGAATGAAGAATTGCATATAAAGAGCACTTTTTTAGCTAAATTTTTATAATTAGTTACTTTAGTCTCTGTTTTCATAAACTTTTATTCATTAAGTTAATATTTAGATTATTAAAGAGAACAAGAAAGCAAAATATTTTATATAATAATATAATATGCAGTAAATTAATTAATTTAAAACCTAATGAGCAAACTCGGCGATTTAAAAGAAATGCGTTGCCGTTTCCCGAAATAAAATATTTACGTTCCACACGCAGTTTGGCAAAGCGTAAGATTTAAATTGAATTTTTCTGTTATTGGTTAACAAACTAAACTTTTTAAGATCAACAAACACAGTTCTTCATCTCTTTTATTTCTAATTGCAAAATGGACCAGTAATATTTAACTATCTGACTTATTAAGTTATTATATTATTATTAAATATTTTAGGCAACTGCTCGCTCAAACAGATAGTCTATTAAATAAATAAACAGATTTTTTGAACTCATCAACTTTGTATCTACCTAAAATTGTTACTAACCTATTTACTAAAAGAAAATTTCTTATTCATATCACCTTTTTCTTTGGGGGGAGGCATGTATATCTGTGAACAATTTCTTTCCATATAAGTATTATTAGTATACGAAAAGCATACAAAAAAATAAAATAAAAGCGATATGCTTTGTGGAATTATAAACACATCTGTTCAACCTTATATTTTCACTGGTATTTAAAAAAACACGCTCTGTGATCACTACAAACATTATGTTCTTGTTGTTTCGTAATAAATTTCTATTGCATCAAAACGAAGAGACAATTTTATCAGACGCAGTATTAAAAATTTATACTTCGTTCGTTAATAAATGTTAAATTATTTATACAACTCTTGCTACATTTTTGTAAGACAGCGCAGTAATTCGCATATCTTTGTTGAAATCATATGGACCAAAAGAGTAAACACCCATGTTTCACCCTAGAGCAATAATAATATACACTCAAGAGCCAAAACATTATGACCAGCCCTACATTTTGCGATGAACGCGCCTGGATGACGTGGAAGGCACGTGTTCAGGTGGAAGTGGTATTTAACTGCTGCTGGAGAGTCTGAAGAATCATTCTTTCACTTACTTCTGTTTGAGATGGGAAAGGCTGCGGATGTAAGCGACTTTGACAGAGGGCAGATTCTAATGGCTCGAAAGCTCGGAACAAGTATTTTCGAAACTGCACGATTCGTGGGTTGTTCGCGATATACAGTTGTTAGTACGTATGAAAAGTGGATGAATGACGGTGAAACAAGCAGTAGATGACATGGTGTTCGACGTCCACACGCTATCAAAGAAAAAGGTCGTCGGAGACTGTCTCGCATGGTGAAGCAAAACCGGAGCCAGACAGTGGCTCAGCTCATAGTCGAATACAATGCAGGGCCAAGTAGAAAAGTATCAGAGCACACTGTTCAGCGGACACTGTTGGGTATAGGGCTACGCAGCAAACGTCCCACTCGTGTGCCTTTGCTGACCAAGCGTCATCGCCAACTGCACCTGCGCTGGGCCCGGGAACATCGCGACTGGTCCATGGATCAGTGGGAGAGGGTTGCCTGGTCAGATGAATCACGGTTTGTCATTCATCACGCCGATGGCCGTGTCAGGATACGCCATCTTCCAGGCGAACACTTGCTCCCTCAATGCACAGTAGATCATACACAGGCCGGTGGTGGCGGTATTATGCTCTGGGGGACGTTCTCTTGAGCGCCTCTGAGACCCGTGGTTGTGATAGAGCAGACCATGAATGCTACAGGGTATCTGAACATCATTGCGGACCAGTTGCACCCTTGCATGGCCTCTGTTTTTCCAGCTGGAAATGGAATGTTCCAACAGGACAACGCCCCGTGTCACAAGGGTACAATTGTGTTGGAGTGGTTCCAGGAACAGGATGCTGATTTCCAGTTAATGTCCTGGCCGCCTAACTCACCGGATCTCAATTCAATAGAACACATTTGGGATGTCATGGGACGGCAGCTCAGAGGTCAAAGACCACCAATTCGCAATATCTCGGATTTGCGTGACCGTTGCTACAACATTTGGTACAATCTGTCTCCGGACGTCTATCAAGGACTTGTGGCATCCATGCCAAGGCGGGTTGAAGCTGTGTTGCGCGCCAAAGCGGGCCCAACTCGTTACTGACAGGTGGTCATAATGTTTTGGCTCTTGACTGTAGATTATCATTATATTCTTTGTTTCAACGCTATTACAAACTTTCAGTGTCAATGATTTAGTGGACAATGGCTGCTAACAAAAAATATTTTTATGAACATTACAAATATCTTGAAATGGTCATCTGCGAAGACAACTGCTACAACAAATCTGTCGCAACAAATCCATTGACAAATTCATTTTCACTGCTCAAGTATTTTAAAACAATACTATTTTGGCGAAAAAAACATCTCTAAGCATCTACTAGTTGCTCCGAATATTTCGGCTTGAAATAACTGCACATAATTGGTGGCTTCTCCTTGAAGGACTTTATCTCTGACTTATACTTTTCGTTAATGATCCTTCGCAAACCAGATCAAATTTAAACATCTGAAACATCTGATCGTACATCTGAAAAGTTTTCTTTTTTATAATTTTGCTCGTATTTTTTAACTACTTTTTTTTTATTGTTTCCTTTTCCTTCACAGCTCACCAGCGGATGATTGGTAAGGTCACTGAACACTAGTAGTTCGACTCGAGTTCAAATCCCAGCGAACGGGCTGGCTGCATGGACGTTTTCGTAGTCAGGTTGTTTGAATAAGACAGACCAAACTAGTGCTCTCTGACTTTTTAACTCTTTCTCATCGATATGTTCCTCTCAAACATCTGAAACGCCCGTGGACATGAATTTCTGTTGGAATGCCTTTCCTTCCCCGCTGCCAAGTAGAATGCTTCAGCGTTAACAAAGAGAGCTACTTTAGTCGCTTCAAGAGAATGATTGGGATGTCTTTTAACAACTCCTGAAAACTAGTGAACCATCATTAAAGTGATGGAGAAAGGCCCAGGCAGAATATGGACATAGGCGTTCGGGCGACTTACCAATGTCTGAATGCACGGGCGATATGGGGTACTGCGCTATGAAAGAATTAGGAAAAGTGGCTGCTAGCCATCTTTTCTGGCCCACCAGCGGCCGAACGGTAAAGTCCCTGAACACTGGTAGTTCTGTCCGAGGTTCGAATCCCGCGAACGGGCTGGCTGCATCGGCGTTTTCGTGGTTTTCCCCATGTGAAAAGTGTTAATACGAACCAGTTTTCCTTAGAAAGTCCTCCACGAAAGCATCCCTCTCTTAGAGCCTTAGGGAGGTACACGTGAATAATAGCAATAATAACAGTTAACGTTTTCGTGCTTTTCACAGTGCGCAGCGCGGTTACCAATTACAAAGCCCTCTACAAAAGTATATTTGCCTTTAGGTTTGGTTTGGTTTATTTAATTATGGCTAAGCACTCGGGGGCTATCTGCCTAAGGGGAGGGATGTCTACGACTTTCTGAGGGAAAATGACTCGTATACACTTTACACATGAGAAAAAGCACGAAAACACCCTTACAGCCAGGCCGTTAGTCGAGATTCTAACCCCAGACCCAACTACCAGTGTTCAGAGACTTTGAAGCTCGGCCGCTGCTGCTGGGCCTATACATCCCCTTAGGAAGACAGCCTGACGTACTCTGCCATAATCAAAACAAACAAAACCTTTCCTTTTAATATATTTTGGATCTTGTTTTTACTATATTCCTAAATATTGGCAACTTTTCCATGACAGACGGCAGAAACAACTTCAACAACTTTGAATCTTGTTCAAATTAGTTCTTTTTATTTCTATTTCGTAGGCAGGAGAGAAGGTTGATAAATTTTAAATTAAGGGAAGAGGGGACAAAACCCACCAGCGGACATACACATAATTGTAATTGAGAAATAAATGTGACCAATTTGTTATAACGCCAATAGTAGAGCTGAACTATCTTGGAGACGTTGAACACTGATTTTGTTGCACCGTGGAGATGTGCAAAAAGTAAATGAGGAAGTTAGTGGAAACCGTGGGTATGAATATAAAAGTATTAATAGTAAGAATGTAAAATGTAATGAGTCATTAAACTGAGAGCTACATTTTGAAAGCCTACTGAAACTTTTATAACAAATTGCAGCTACCTGGATAGAATAAAATTGATGATTCAGAAATAATAATTAATGTTTTGCTATTACAGTAAAAACTGAAAATTTAATTCCTTATAAACTACTTGATTTCTTTAGCCCATAAATTATTGGTTATATGCAAAAACTTCAGACCATATCTAATATTTTAAGTTGATACCAATATTAAGCATTTTATTTGATCGTGCTAAAGGACAGTTGATGGTCTTCGTAGAGTTAGGGTTAGTTTAGAGGAAGAGAAGTTTAAGAGAAGGCAAAGCAACTCAAGACTTAAACTGGTTCATATCCACGTTACACATGGGGAAAACACGAAGACTCCTTTGCAGTCAGTCCCTTTCGCCTGGGGGGAACTACCAGCGTTCAGCAACTTTACCACTCTGCTGTGTACAGTTAGGGCGTGCTTAGCTTAGAGGAAAACTGCCATAGTTTTCAGCATCAGTATACATTTATGTTCTCAGAAATATTAGCCTCTTTCAGAAGTGATCACTATGATAGGATCCATTAACTTATAATTTGTAGTTTTATCATCCCCTCCTGGAATTGCTGAAAATAGTATAAAATACTACTTTGATAATTTCATGCATGGCATTCATATTTTTAGTTTATTATTATTGTTCTAATAGTTTAAGTTGTAAAACTTTTTTAATATAGTAAATTCCATGTTTTAAATATCATGTATTTCTTTTGTTTTATCTGCGTCGAATTTTAGTCTTTTCTTTATTAATTATCTTTCAACGGACATATGACCTTCTTGCGAACTCTTCAATTCAGCTGCTAGTATATTATAATCTGTTACCTTTCGCTGCAATATTTATTCCTGTTGTTTTCCTCCCGAAATAAATAAATTAAGCAGAGCACGAGTCCTTGCTTCTAATTTTACACGAGTCACAAATGTGTCACAACAGTATTTGTCGGTGAGCACTTTTGAGAGAATAACAGGTAGTCAAAAGTATTGGTATTTTTCTTTCAAAGAAATCAAAAAGAAATTGGCATCCCCCCATACCTATAATCAGTGATCCATAACGATCCAAGGTTATTTCATGAATACTAGGAAAATAAATGTATTGCATTTATTACTTGCTGGAGTGAGTAACAGCATTTTTGATTACATATTCTACTTTGTTTGAAATTCTTTCTTAGAAGAAAGATAAAATTTTAAAAAAGTAAGTACGCGTCTTATCAAAATAAAGTTTATTTAGTTAAAGTACTATGTACTAGTTAATTTTATACTGCAGTTAAAAGATGATTCATTAAATTATGTTCTGAGAAACACTGGTTCTGTGTTAAGATATAAACAGTTATTCTATGCAATCAATTTCTATTTTTATATTAATAATAAGGAAGTTTGCTAACGTAAAAAATTTGAAAGTGTGTCAGTAAACTAATCAGAAGGCTATCAGAATAACTTTTATAGCTAGAAAAAGGACGAACATGGATGTTTAGAGAAATTCAGTGAAATCTGGAATTCAATCAGTTACAATGCATGATTAAAGGAGTGAACCGGAGACCTATTGTAATTTATCTCACTTGCCTGATAGTAACATCGCATCGAGTCTACGAATTTTATATTGGCGAGTAGAGGAAGGTTGTATTGGTCAGTAGCATGAGCCTTGAGCATCTTATAGATGATAATAGGACTTTGCTCAGTTCCGTCCTAATTTTGAAGGATACGCCGGGAGTCGAGTCAAAGGGTCTCCAATCCCTCTTCCCCTGCTACCAAACAACTCGAGAAGACTTTCGACTCGACGTGTATTTTAAGTGATCTCATGCCGCGAAGACGCTGTACACCTACAAACATCCAAGCCTTCTCTGGTGTCTGAACCTGAGCCCATTTATACTGCAGTCAGCTTCGCTGGACTCGAACCCGAGTTCAACAATGCAGCAGTCAGCAACGCAACTGCTATACTGTTTCGGGCGATACATCGGAGCCCAAAATAAGATGACCTTTGACACTTCATCTATGAAACTGGACCATAATTTAAGCAGAAAATTCTTTTGATATATTATTTTATTTCAGCAAAAAGAAAGCCTTGAAAATCGATACTAACCTCTGAATGTATGCTCTTTTCCTGCCAAACAAGCCCCCCCCCCATAGGTGGAAATTAAGATAAGATACTATGGAAAGAAAAGTCCCCAGCCACTTGCTGAAACCTTTCTCTCAGGAAATGCAATAAATTTACAGGAGCTTATTCGGGAATGCGTAAATTTCTCGCTGTTAACCAGGATGTGCTCTCGTATCTGCTGATTTAGTGTCGACGACTTCGGCTGAATAGCAATCGTCGGTTATGAACGTGCGCAAGTGACAGCAGGCATAACATAGTCAAATACTAAATAAATGGTCCAAACACTCCATCACTGGTGACTTCCTATGGCGAAATACACCTGCAAATTCAGACTAGTAAAACTAAATATGGAGGAATAAAATGGTCACCTATACAGAACTGTGCATTTCTCCTCAGTTTACAGATCAATACTGGAATCTGGAGGTTTTTTTCCATCCTATCATATAATCTGTTTCCGTTACACTGAAGGAGCTCTCAGTCAGAAAGTATTTGATTCTTCTCTCTTCGTTTCAGTATGCAGGCTTTTCTGATAAAATTTAATTCTATTTTACTCATTTGTTTTCGGCATTCTCTCTATACTCATTTGTGAAGTTTTAACCGTTTTCTTTTTGTGTTTGGTGTGCTTGAAAAAGAAAGATGAGTGTTTCTTCTATTCTTTGAAATAATATAGTCTATTGTATATTCAGGGCTCAAATGCAGCGGGAACGCATCGTTGTCCAGCTTCGGCACTTCTTAAGTTTTGAATGAAATTTTTATTTCAGAAGGATTGAAATTTAAATGGCCATAATTAATGTATTGTTGGGTTTTGTGTACATCTCTATTTGTGATCATATATGAATCTTTTATCTTTTATATCTTTGATTTTTCATTCGATTTCATTGAAATTATGTCTCATATTTTTATTAATAATAATTTCATAACTTTTTATTAATGCTTTTAACAATTATGAAGTCAACAGATTGTAAAGATTTATTATTGTAGTGATCCTTTGCAAATTTTATTCCATAGGCTTATCGTTACAGCAGATTCATCATCATTCCTTTCTTCTGAAGTAAAGGTTTTGCTTCAGTAACAACAATTATTTTTTCCGTTTGTGAACTGCTTGTCTCATTTAATGCTTCTTTTATATTTTTGTAGCCACTAACGCTAAAATTACACCAGCCGTGACAGACCATGTTTTACCTCACAAATCTTTTAATGTAGAAAACCCTTTATCAAATTTATTGCATAACATCCATTGAAATGCTGATGCAGAGAAAAAACAATTTTGCACGAATACATTATCACAGCTCTTTACGGCAGCATTATAAATCAAATTAAGTGAATGACTAAAGCACGGAACATATGTTCATGAGAGATTCTTGTAATTGTTCTTGTTTCATATTCTTGTGCTTGCCCGACATATTTGCTGCATTGTCGTACGATTTCTCATAACAATATTTTATACATACTAGCCCGTCTTTTCTCGGTACTCCACAACATACGTAAAAACTTTAAAAGTATTTCTGTAACATACCCATCTGCTGATGAGTAGCTCACTAAAATAAGTTGATGCACATGCATAACATCAGGCTTAGAATCTAAAAACTTATTGTAATATTTCGTGCATTTTATTTCTTACTCAATTTCCTAGTCAATACTCTATAAGAAAATCGGCAATTATTTGCAAACGTTCATCAAAGTCAAAGTCTTCATCAAGTCAAATATACTTCTCCGCTACCTTGATTTCATGCTCTTGTAGATGCAACTTTAAAAAATTGTCATATTCTCCCAGGTGCTTTTATGTTTACCCGAAGATGTTACATTCTAATAATGGCTCTGAAAGCAATGCCTAAACTTGCAAGGCATTTTATTTTGGAAATAATTTTTCGCAAATTCTCTCACCAATAATTTTCTTTTTGGAGTAAAATTTCCATAAAATTTTCAGGTTTGGCCCTCGATGCGATTTAACGCAGAGAAAAGCCTGTAGAGTGTATACGGCCCACCAGCGGCCGAGCGGTAAAGTCGCTGAACACTGGTAGTTCGGTCCGAGGTTCGAATTACGGGCTGGCTGCATGGGGGTTTTCGTGGTTTTTCCCATGTGTAACGTGTATAAGAGCCAGTTCCCTTAGGAAGTCCTCCACGAAGGTATCCCTCCCCTTAGGCAGATAGCCCTCGAGGCTTTGCCATAATTATACACACACTGTAGTGTGTATACATTGAAGTGACTAATTATTTTAACCTTTTATATTAAGACAAAGATATTTCAATATTTTCCGATTTAGAATCCCTTAAATCAAACTTTTCTGGTAACACTCCTTTAGAATGCTTCCTTTTTACGGTAACCCTTTGCAGCAATTTTGATCATTTTTAATTTGAGGCAGATAGCCCTCGAGGCTTTGCCATAATTACACACACACTGTAGTGTGTATACATTGAAGCGACTAATAAATAACATTTTTAAGTTGAACAGACCACAGCTCTGGACATAAGTATGTTTCGTCCTTTTTTTGCATTTTTCTTTGGTCTTTGCAAGACCCATTTCGATGCGTTTTATTATGTTTCTTTTGATTCTTCTCCTTAAAAAGTTTATAATTTTCAGGCTAGAGGGATATCCCTTAAAACTGCGTAATTTTTGGACTAATAGCTTTTTAGTTATTTATTTTAATTTTACATTTGCCTAGCTAGGCTTTCTTGTATAGTTTTTTCTTGTTTGCTAGTAAGTTTTACATTTATAATTTAAATTACTGCGCGTCGGGAAAAGAAGCTATATAATTGAGACTTACTAAACATTTTTAGATTATTAAGTTGGATTATTCTATTAGTGAAATTACGTTTTCAATTAGTTTAGTCTCAATTATTATCATTTGGCGAAACGCGCTACAGGTATTTACTTGATTCGGTTTTGAGCTGCTTTTCCCTTGATAAATCCAGCTCAAACCTCGAGCTGAGCTATTTACCATTTATTGCAATTTTTTGTACATATTTACTGTGTATTTGAAAAGTATTTAATTTTTACAAGAGTTCTTTTTAAAATTGTTTGTGCGTTAAAATTTCTTAATTTTATTTCACCCTTTTTGATTTTGAAGTCATCTCGATTTGTAATTTTTACATTTAGTTTTTACGAGATAGCTTTTACTACTTTAATATTGTTTCTAGTTGTTACATGATTTTACATTTTTGCTAAGGAACTATAGAGTCAAATGTATTTTTTAGCATTAGCTTTTTAACATTCCTCTTATAAAATTAAAAAAAACAAAATTTGCAGCTCAATGCGCAAAATCCTTGACCATTAAGGTCTCTCTAATTCATGTTGTCTTGCTACTTTCGTATACTTAAAAGCTATTCCAAGAGTCGAAATGTAATGTCTACTAAATGCTCGCTATCTTTAAGAATCTGGCAAAGTATTTCTATGGATACCATATGCAATATTTCTCACAGAAAGTGTCAAGAAACATAAATGCCTTCTGAAATCAATCCGTTTACCTGCATTAAATATTATGTCTTGCATTTGGGTTTTTAAGTTTCTTAAATACTTATGTTGTTCTTTTCCATTACACCAGGTGTTCCGCTATCCGCTATTTTTATTCTTTATTTATTTATTATCTGTAAAACTTCTTTTGACATCTGTAACATTTATTTTTGTAGCAAGATATTTAAAAAAAATTGTTGTTTCTTCGAATCTTGAAGAACAGTGTAGTTTCGATCTGATTCAATTTAACTCTTGGCTGATTTATACTTTTTCTTTACTCCTTATTTAAAGTAAAATGTGTTTTTTAAAAAGTCTAAAATATAACCCATGTGAGGAGATAAATAAGCAAATATATTAAAGGCAAGCTGTACATTAAGCGACTTGATTTGACATAAAATAATTTGTCATTGTCGAAATGAACTCATTTCAATGGAAATTTTGATGGTCTGGGATAACTTAAGCTGTTTACAATGCAAAGTAGATTGTTATGTCACGTGTACATGTGTTTGTTTAATATTTACTATTGTGTATTCTGGATAAATATCATTAGTAGCTCATGCTAAGAAAATAAATTTAGAAAAATAATTATCAATAAACGTTAAGTAGAATTAAAAAAAGTTCTGAAATGCTCATTTGATATTGAATGAGGCTACTTTAGCACTTTGTAGTCGATCCCAAGATAGCATTATTATTTTCTAAAAGAGAATTTCGGTCAGCAGATAAAACGGCTGGCCAGAGTTTTTCATGACTTGCGATGAAACGCCAACGCCTTGACCCGTAACATAAACATGCAAGCTATAACTTCCCTTAAGAGATACCTACCTGTCTGAGAATGGATTCGTGACATACATTTCTAGATTTTTAAAGGTATAGCCTAATGTTTCCTGAATGGAACTGTATGGAACTGTACAATATGAAATCTTAAAAACTACTCTTTATTTTTTCTAAAGAATCCCTTACTTTTCATGATTTAGGAAAAGATACCGGATTTTCTTCAAGAGTTATCTGCTTAGAAATAAAATATACAGATCTAAATCAGAAGCAGTATATTGTTTACTGACCTGGATAAAAAATTTGTAGGATCTCTAGTAATTATATCTTCCAGTCATACATTTATTTAAATATATATATTATTCAGGATAAACAACAAATAAATAAATCTCCGTTTCATTTAATGTTAACTGATGCTGCTAATTAATCTTTTACTTAACGTTAGCTAATTTTTTAATTAACTTAATTAATTTTTATTTAATAGTAACTGATGTTGCGGAAATAGTTGGTCTTTTTCTAGTAATCAAATTATCGTGGAAGGAAGTAATTTTTGATATGAAAATAGGCAATTTTTTATATAGGAAAAAGGATTTTCTTCAAATCAGATTTGGAACATATAACGCCTGCTTTCTACAAGTATGAAAGAGTCACGTAGAAAGAAAATAATTGATATGCCCATAATCAGATGAAGAAGGCCTTTTTAATCTATTGCGTTTCGAGTTTGTTTGAACTCAGTTTTTCACTGCATTTTCTAAGAATTATTACACACATCAGATTTCTTTATTTGTGAACGATTATTTAAGCTAAATATTTTGAGGGAATATAGGCGTGGTCTCTAAAAATTACAAAACAGCATGCCTAAATTTTGCATGCCAATTTTCAAATGGAAAAGAATCCATATTATATAATGATTAAGATAGGGGTTAATTAAATTGAAAAGACAGAAGATAGTTCATTTTTCCAAAAGCAGAGGCAATTGCAGTTGCCGTCTTCTCTAAATAAAAGATAATTTTGCATCTCATTCTGCTCATTTTGGGATTATAATTTTAAAGGGAGACAGGAAAAAAGGTAGGATAGTTAAATATGTACTTTATTATGGCAAAGCACGGGATGGCTATCTGCTTAAGAGATGGGATACCTTTGAGAAGGACTTTCTAAAGGGAAATGGTTCATAGTAACATGATATGTAACGATGTACGGATCCAGCTACTTTAAATATTAACTCCTGTACCCGTAAAGACAGTTAAATGACTTATAGCTCGGTCTTAATCTCTAAATAAAATAATTCACAAAATTTTTATTTGCTCGTCAGTTCGTGTCAAGCTGTATCGTAGAAAAAAAATACATAACCGCTCATTTCAGGAAAACAGAAACAAAAGTTAAAGTATAATTCAAAAATTAAATTACAAGTAAAGCAAGCTTAGAAGCTTTGAATCTGACCCTCAAATTCGTACGAGCGACTAAGCAAGAAAAGCTAAAGCTGAAATAAGTAATGCACGGAGAAGTATGAGCGAGATGGTCAGTGATAGCTACCTAAAGCTCTTCATGAACTCAAAAACTCTGTACTTAAATATATTAACTAATTTGCATCCTGGGGGCTTAGAGTTTTTCAATATGGCAAAGCCCATGAAGACTATTTGGCTAAAGGAAGGTATGCCTTCGTGGAGAACCTTTTTAAGGTAAACTTACTCGTATTCATGTTGCCCATGGGTAAGACCACCGTAAACTACCGTTTAGCCAACTTGTTCGCCTGGGATTGAACTTTGGTTGAACTCCCAGCATACAGCGGATTTAACCACTCGGCTACTAGTGGGACGCATACTGATGAAAACTGACGAAAGTAGAAGTGAAAATAGTTGGCTTGGTTTGGTTTATTTGATTACGGCAAAGCAATCGACGATTATCTGTCTAAGGGAAGGGATGCATTCGTGGAAGACTTTCTAAGGGAAACTGGCTCGTATACACATTACACATGGGGAAAACCATGAAAACGCCCAATGCAACAAGCCTGTTCGTGAGATTCGAACCTTGAACTCAACTACCAGTGTTCAGCGACTTTACCGCTCGACCACTGGTGGGCTTAGAAGTGAAAATAGAGGCAAAATAATTAAATAAGTGGTTAATAAGCATAAAAATCCTACAAAGAGAGCAGAAAACATCCCTCCAGCCCGCCTGCTGAAATGATGGAAACCTAAACTATGACAAACAGCGTATACTGACCTTAATTACACCATCATTCGAGCAAAAAAGATAGGACAGTTGACCACTATGATATCTAACCCACATGCGAGTCTTTTGTGATTGATGATCGCATACCACATATCTGTAAAACTAAATTACTGCTAAAATCTAACTGCAGCCCAATTCGATGGTTATCAGAGCTGTAACCAACTTACTGAAATTTCAGGAATTGAGATAATATCGTACTTTTCAACAAGCAGTTTGTTGACTTAAGACTGTTTTTGCACTTTCCTTGTAAATAAGTTTCTTGATTTACTCGTTATTAGGTAGCCGAGTAGCTTGAACTGCCAGTCATTGATACTTTGTCTTGAATATGATTCCCTGTAGAACCATGTTGACTTTAAGAAATTTAGGAGTTTTTCCTCTGTGTTAATAAATCCGAGAAAATGTCCATTAGAATATTCTCTCTGAAAGTAGTCAATAATTATCATGTGCTTAACCATACTGAAAAAAAGTAATAATCCATTCTAACTTTTAAAATTTGATTATTTTTTCTAGTTAAAATATTTCTTTTTAAAATGAATTTCTCTGTGAATTTACCATGCTATAGATTCAGTTACAGAAATTAACACAGCTGAAGAAAATCACAGAAAGTCTGCTTTTTATCTGCTCACAAATTTTTAAAAAATCATGCATCCATCTACCAAGTTTGTTAGCAAAATATTAAAGCAATAAATTATTTTTGAACCTATAAGGTATTTCTCCCGCTTTCTTAGCATGCCTTTGTGGTGTAGTGGTCAGCACACTTGGCGCGTATTCGAGAGGTCCGGGGTTCGAATTTCGGTGAGGGCACTGCACATTTTCCATATCTTCTGCTTTCAAAAAAAAAGAGATAATACTTATATACTCCCCTTTTAAAGGGCGACTGGGGATTAGGGGATCCAATCGCCAAATCATCATCCCCCGCCTTTTTAGTAGTAATGAAGAATCATCATCCACCGCCTTTTTTAGTTCGGGAGCCACTGTAGAGACATTAGGTTATTTTTATACGGAAGACATGAAAACTGTGTAATGCCCTCGCCGCGATTCAAACCACAGACCTTTAGAATACCCGCCGAGTGTGCTGACCACTACACCATGAAGTCCTGCCGGCAGGAGGGAGAAAATTCCTTATATACTCGCCCTTTTAAAGGACGCTTGGGGATGAGGGGATCCAATCGCCTGATTGTGGTGGTGAAGAATTATCGCCCACCACCTTTTAGTACGGGCGCCACTTGTAAAGTGATTAAATTATTTTATGCTGTAGACGTAAAAATTGTGCAGTGCCCTTGGGGTACTTGAACGCTGGACATTTCGAATACGCGTGGAGTATGCTTCCAATTACACCATGAAGGCATGCGGATAAGGGAAAAAATACCTTATTTACCACCATGAAGGTTCTCACCTTATAAAGTATTTTATCCCTCCTTTCTGAATGCCTTCATGGTGTAACGGTAGCACACACGGGGCTTATTCCAGAGGTTCAGGGTTCAAATCCCAGCGAGAGCATTGCACATTTTTCCCTTCTCCTGCTTCAAAAAATCCACATGGATTTACAGTGTCGCCCGAACTGAAAGGTGGTGGATGAGGATTCTTCACCATCGGGGTTTGGCGATTGGGTCCCCTAACCACCAGTCGCCCTTTAAAAGGGATTTCTCCTTCCTTTCTGCATGCCTTTGTGGTGTAACACTTCGCACACTCGAGAGGTCCAGGGTTCGAGTCCGGGCAAGGGCAGTGCTCATGTTTCTCGTCTACAGCTTCTAAGAAAACCTAATGCCTCTACAACCTTAAGGGGACGGATGCCTTCATGCAGGATTTTCTAAGAGAAACTGGCTCGTGTACCCATTACATGTGAGGAAAACCACGAAAACGCCCATGCATCCAACCGGTTTTCCTGGAATCGAATCCGTGTCGGAACTACCAGTGTCCAGCGAATTTACAACTTGGCCGCTTGCAGATCCGTTCAGTTTAAAGAATAAGACATATTCCGCACTTACCAACCCTTAAACAGTAGCGGGATGTTTAAGGATAGCTATATACAGTGGATGGACAAAAATATGGAAACACCTAAAATGCATGTTTGAAAAGAAAGATTGATTTTAATGAAATATGTAGGTGGCGCTGGCGTTTTTGACTACTGACGCCACCTATACAACTTTGTAAATGTGCTAAACAGTTCAGTTGTTTTCGGAGTACTGTTATGTGAAGTTGTCATTGCATTATGTCAGAGTTAACAGACTTCGAACGTGGGCAAATTGTTGGAGCACGTATGGTAGGTGCTTCCGTAAGCAAGGTAGCCGAGGTGTTTAGTGTTTGTTTCAAAAGATACTGTATCGAAGATTTATTCCGCATATTTGAAAAGCGGCACAGCGCGGACGAAAGTGTGTCCTGAGTGATCGTGACAGACGATCATTAAAGGCAATTGTGACGAAAAATAAGAAGACCACAGCTGCAAAAGTTACTGCTGAAATGAATGTTGTGTTACCGAACCCTGTGAGTACCAAAACAATTAGAAGGGAGCTTCATAAACAGGGAATTGCTGGCCGTGCTGCAATTGAGAAGCCACTCATCAGTGATGCTAATGACCGTAACAGGAAAAGGTGGTGTTTAAGTCATAAAGCCTGGACTATAGAGCAGTGGAAGGGAGTAATATGGTCTGACGAGTCTTCTTTCACATTTTTTCCCACTTCTGGCCGAGTTTACGTCTGGAGAACGCCATCTCAAGCCTATAATACAGACTGCTTGTTGCCAAGAGTGAAACATGGCGGGAGTTCTGTTATGGTTTGGGCAGCCATATCGTGGTTCTCTGCTAGCCCCATGACTGCCAAGACTTATGTGAACATTTTGGCCGATCAAGTTCATCCCATGGTACAAACTTTGTTCCCCGATGGTGATGGTGTCTTCCAAGACGACAAAGCCCCTGTTCACACAGCTCACATTGTCCAGGACTGGTTTTCTGAGCACGAGGATGAGTTGTCCCATCTCCCCTGGCCACCACAGTCACCAGACCTGAATATTATCGAACCTTTGTAGTCTACATTGGAACGGAATGTGCGTTCTCGTTATCCACCGCCAACATTGTTATCTGAACTTGCCACCGTTTTGCAGGAAGAATGGTATAATATTCCCTTGGCAAACATACAGGAACTGTATTTATCCATTCCGAGAAGAATGCAAGCTGTTTTGGATGCCAACGGGTTTCCTACACCATATTAAGCAAAGAAACATGTTTTTTTAAAGGTGTTTCCATATTTTTGTCCAACCCCTGTATTTCTTTCCGATAAACTGCTTGACAACAGCTTTATTGGACGAAGAAAATTTTTATTGCTTCTGTTTCTAACTAACAAGAAGTATTATCGGCTACATAAAATCAAACTAAAAAATACAACTAAAGCTTATTTTCATGATATGGTAATGCATTAATGAGATGCGTTGTAGTCCTTGTCACTTGCCCGAACTAGTTGAAAACATTTAGTCCTAAAATTCTGTGGCTGCGCCCTGTGTGCCTGCGTAAATTAGTTTAATTCTTATACATTAAGTTAGCATTTGTTTTCTCATTTAAAGTATAGAATATATATTCAAAAAAAATTCTGTCCATATGTTTAAACAGTGATTTCCTATAGGGCAGATTTTAGCAAGAATTCTCCTTTGGAAAAAACTTCATCAAAATTCAAAATTAAACTTTTCTTGACTTTGCCGAATTTCTAGTGCAGGCATTCTGAAATAAACAGCCTAAAGTTAAAATAAGCGTATTGGAATTTGTAGATAATTTTATTATACTCTTGTGATAGATAGAAAAGTATGCTAGGTTTTTCATTTCCTAATTAATAAACACTTATCGGTTTATTTGATTTTGCTAAAATATTTCATATTAAAAAGAATTCAACTGTAAGGTAATTATTATTATTACTCATTAACCAGTTATTTATGTTTTAGATCTTTACTATCACTCCTCGTTTCCGTTTCCCTACTAGAATGTAAATGAGGTATAAAGCGATATTATTTAAAAGAAGGTTTTAGATTGCTTAGATAGAGGATGTTCTGCCTGCTGAAGGCCAAGCTACTAGTTTGCTAAACGTTCCTGTCTACGGCGTTAGTTAGTCTTGCCGACAGTGCTTTTCACGCCAGTATATGGGCCAACTTTTGCGTTAAATATACCTGCGTAGCCTTTTGGCTAAGTTCTACTTAGTTTAAAATTTGAAATTCTTATTTTGATTCTTATTCTTATTTTGATTAAGTGCTGGCTGAGTTTGCAAGCACCAGGAGTGCCTTCTGTTCTACATTTTTTTTTTAAATTTTAGTAGAAAGGTCTATATACGCTCTTCTTTCGTGTTTGTAATACTTTCTCCAAGATTTAGCGATAAATCTCTATACAGACATAGTTAAGAGTTTAGTTAGTATGCATGATAGCAAAACGAAATTAAACTCTATAACACTTAATCCCAAAACAAGAAAGCCAAGAGCAGCAAACAGTTCATGCTTTTCGCTATTAAATTCTCATCCTTTTAAAGTAGACCAAGTTGTTTCTTCTCATTTACCTTTTTATCTTTTTTTCCCTTTCCCTTCCATTCCCCAATGCAAATTTTCAGTCTGCTATCTCACTGCGTTTACATTTTTAAAATGGTTCATTTACAAATTTCATGGAAAAGTGTACTTGTTTTAAGGAAAAAAAAAAAAAAACAGAGAGAGAAAGAGAAAGAAAGATTGAAAGATTTATATTAAATTAATCAATTATCATGATTGAAGTTTTTACTTTTCCGTAGTCTTCACCAGAATGCAAATTAGTTGTGTGTATTTAACCTGAGGAGTTTGAATGTTTAGATTAGACCTTTACTGGCAGCAGTATCTTACTATTATTTACTATCGCTTAGCTCTCCCTAAGTTGTATTCCGGCTTCAGTTACTTATTAGCCAACGTTCAAAAATACGCGCCATTAAATATCTGAGTCAGCTCATTTAGTCTATTTTACTTTAATTTAACTTTTTGTTATGCTAATTTTAATATCCACATGTTGCGAAAGTTCTTATTTTAACCTTCTTTAGAAATGAAAAAAGAAAAGTCATTTGTTTCAGGCGAAGCGATAACTATCTCTTTAGTAAGGTCTGTAGGACTTTGACACAAGCTTCTAGATACAATAAAACCACGCCAAGATTAATGTTAATATGTGAGAAATGTGATGTTACGTTTATATGCCTATTCAAGGTAATCAGAAAGAATAAAATGTTTAGAAATTTTGTAAAAATTTGTGTAACAGCGCTTGGTTTGCACGAAAATGAATCTAAAAAGGAGCACGAAAGAAGCTGGATGGATTTTGGCAGAAAATAAATATTTTGTTCAAACTTCCATCAATCACTGTGGGATAATGGCAGTAATGATGACAATCAAATAGCATTGGAAAGGAGACCGAGCAGCTTCTTCCTTTAACGGAAACACTAATTAATTAATTTAATGGGCTTCTTGCATGTGAAACAAGCCATTATCTCTTTTCTGACTAGGATCGTTACTGTCGATATGGTACTATCGGTGAAATCTTGAAAATTAAACATTTATCCCCTGAAAAAAAATTCCTCCTGTATAGGATTCATTTTCACACAACAGAAGAAATAATTCTCTAGTTTCTTGACTTTTCTAAGTTTTCGAAATATGTATGGATTTTTGTCCGTTGCATTCAGGTTGTGTCAGAAAAATTGCGCGAATGGCTATAGACCCATAGTTACAGTTTAACAAATGAATGAGATAAGGTACGGAAATTATAATTTAGTCCCTGTATGCAGTACATATTTATAAAATACTGGATAAAGTAAGCTTCCCTCTTCCCCTTCTCAAAAAATGACTAAGCTAAAATTTGTTGATTAAATATACCTTTTTTGCTAAAGAACACTTATGTATTTAATAATAAATAACTAAAATAGCTGCTCTTAATTATTTATATTTTAACTAGCAACCTAATAATACAATAAATTTTAAGTGTTATAACATTAGGCATCTGTCAAATGCTCGTAGTCCTACGAATAATGCTTCCCACCTATAAACTCTCGTGATAATCTCTTAAATCCCCAAAGCACAGAATATCCTCAGGACGACCTATTAAGTCCCAAAGTTCTGAAACATATGGAAGATACCCTGAAGTAGTGGATTTTGAGATGTCCTGAGGACTTCGTAAATGGACATCCGGAATATGCCTTCTTTAAGAAGTTAAGTCCATGGATATGCGAAGATATCCTAAAGATGTTGATTCTCAACTGTAATGAAGACTTCGTCAGTTAACATCTTGAGGATGCCCAGACTGTTTTTCCTGAAGAGACCATCGTCAAATATTTTGAAGATTGTGATTCTCCCTTCTTTAGCAATTTTGGTTTTCTCCGATTTACAGACTTGAAAATATACACGTTTTAAATTTCCATATATATTTTGTTTTAAGATTTGCATATTAAACGCTACTTAGAAATAATACTGATATTCGAGTTAAGCTTGTTATTTATTTATTAATTATCTGCTTTACTTTTCACATTTTTATTCATTTATTACTAAATAGAGGGAAAATATAATCAATTAATTTCTTTCTGTAATAGTTATTAAACATGATATATATTTTGTACAATAAATTGTTTAAATTATTTATATAATTAATTTCATATTACAAATTATTATAAACTTTGGACAAATTACAAATCAACTCAAAATTTGTCAACTTCTACAGATCTAGAAATATTTTAGGAATCTGAAAAAAAAAATGGAGAATTTTTTAAAAACACTTTTCTTGAAATTAAAGGCAAAAAAAAAAAAAAAATACTTGTCAATCCCATACACTGTTATTATCATTGAATTGCAATCATGCGACATTTTGAGATCTTCAATGTCCCAGTTCCCTCTTACTGGCTTATTTTCTAGATCTGGTTGTTCTACGCTTGTCATACCCTTGTCAAAAACTTTTCCACTGCAGTTCTCAGATGTATTTCTGTTTTGCATATCACAGTCTGAAGATTCAGTCCTTTCAGACTTTTCATCCACAGGAAGATCGGAAACAATTTGTTCATTACTCAGTAATTCATTCCCATAATGTATACAGTTCACCTCGGTATTTTCAGCCGCTGGTACATGCCCATCCACCTTCATTTCCTGGGAACTAGTTCCGATGTTTGCACCAGGGTCGCAAATAGAATCCGATCCTTTACGAGCAGAAGTATCCGGGTTTAGAATCAAGTCCTTGTCTACAAAATCTGCACTATGAGACGCAGACCCAGTTTGCGAAGTGGGTGAATTTTCTTGCAGTACTGGAGCGCACTGCTTAAGCTGCACATCAGCTTCTCCCATCTCTGCATCACATGCACTTTCAGATGGTTCAACACCTGCTGTCTGCGACTTCGTAACTTCACTATCAGTTTTCACGAACTTAACAGTCGCATTTTCATTTTCTTCCACTTCAGGCACTTGAGAATCAAAAGCTTCTTCCCTGTCTTTTATTTCTTCATGTTTTCGTTCTTTTTCTTTAATCCCGTTAGATGTTTCATCCTTAATTTCTTGATCTTTATCAGACAATTCCTTCTTTTCCCCATCCTTTACTTCCTTCTTTTCCCCATCCTTTGATTCTTGAGATGCCACTTCTCTCATTTTCACATCGTCTTTTATGACTCCAGTTTCTTCTGTAAGCTCCACTTTTACCTGTTGGAGTTGCTCTCGTTGCTCTTGGCCGACATTTATTTCTTCTCGCCGGGCTTCCTTCTCTTCCAGTCCGGCTTTCATCTCTTTCAGGGCGGCTTTGATTTCAGCTTTCATCTCCTGATATCCGGCTTTCATTTCAGCTCTCATCTCTTGATATCCGGCTTTCATCTCAGCCCTCATCTCGGCTAAGAAGTCCATCAAAATCTTCGTTTTCTCCGCCATGGCTTTTTTTTTCTTCAGGCGGGTCGCTGACATTCACTCGCAAATCCCACTTCTGACACCAGTTGTTGCGTTTTTCTCTTCCTGACACCAGTTGTTGCGTTTTTCTCTTCCTGACACCAGTTGTTACGTTATTTTCTTCCTTCACGTTCGTACGGAGTTTGTAGTTTTGAAGTGAATAACGACGACACTTGATGAAGTAGCGAAACACACTTTATTTAGCCATTATTAATCAGGACAGCTCCAATAACACTTTTTACAGTCGTTGAAAATCTACTATAAACACGCTGGAACAATCAGCGACACAGCCTTCACACAGTCAGGCAATAACGGTGGAGATAGCTTCCTGCAAAGCACCCGACTCTGCTTTCCGGAGTACAGATCCCGACTCTGCTTGGTCGTTCTCGGAACTCCACGTGCTCTCGAGACTCTCCACGCTACAACTCGCGATGCACTCGACGACACATGAGCACAGCTCCCGACTCTTCGGTTCCGACTCTCGACTCAATCGTTCCCGGAGCTCAACACGCTCTCTCGAAGGTGCACTAACCGCGATACACTAACAGACTCCTTCGGTGCACTCGACGACCCACACGGCACTCGCTGCCCGGCTGTCAACTCGATCGACTCCGCAGGGATTGACTCGCTAGATGAGACGCCAACTCGATACTGACTCTCTCGCACTCTATGCGAGGCGGAAACACACTCGTCACTAACTCTCCGAATACCAGCAGGGTTTATATAGCTTTTGACTGGTGTTCGAGAAACGTTCTGTGCTAAACCGGTAAGAATTCGTTCCTGAAGGTTCTCCAACCGTCCATGGTATATCGCCGATTTTGTCGCCAAATGGGCGATTTCTCACCAAATGTGGCAACTTTGCCTTCCCTTGCCATTTTATGGCAACCTTAAAACTGCTATGTGGGGAAGCCATCTTACCGCGCCTGTACATTTCGTAACAATATGATTCTTCTATCTGGTTTCCTTATTCTGCTGAGATTTTTTTTTTTGCCAGTAGTGTATGCATAATCTCTCAATTAAATGCAATATTTTATGAACTAAGCAAATCAAGGAATTACATTTACAGTTCTTATCACAGCAGTAAAAAATTTTTTATGAGAAACAGTTAATAATTTTTGAAAATATTTAATTTCACTTTTTTTCCAACATGCTGCAATTCATTATATGGAGTTAATTCAGCTCTTTAAATAATTCAACTAATTTTTTAAGTTGCTCATATTAGTATTTTCATTTCGTGCCTTTTTGGCTGATAACACGTAACAGTTCAACGTTCAGATAGCTCCAAGAGCACTTGAAAATCGGTCTGTTGTGTTTTCTCAGTCATTTGTTTTTATATGGATTCATTTTTGTTTCCGTGTTTTTCGTTGATTGCTACGTGTTATTTCGATGACGACAGTTCAGGATATATATGAATCTAATTTTTTATTTCATATTTCATAAACATTCAGTGATAATGTTTATGAAATCAAAGGAAAGACAGAACACAAATTCAATGAGTATTTGAATAAATAAGGAGCCCTTTTGAAGTTATTAAACAAAATATTTAGAATGTACTGTTTTCGTAGTCTTTTTTTTTTTTTTAATTTTTATGTATTCCAAATTATGTAACAAGGATATAAATAATTAGAAAATAATAAGATGGTTGATTTGTAAGATATCTTATGATGAATAGCCAGTTATTTTAAATGTTGATCTTTACTATAACTTTTCCTTTCCGTATTCCCATGCGTCAGTTCGCAAGAAGATATAGTTCCGTGTAATCCGAGATAGCCAAAGAGGTAATCATGAGCCCAAGACACTACCTGCACGATGAAATGCGTTGGAGGGCTGTCGGAATGTCGCAAGCTGGCGCAAAACAATGCGCTGTTGCGAGAGAGCTGAATGCGCGTGTGATCAATGGGCTGTGGTGGAATCGTTACTTGTATGGTACACAGCTATCTGGAGAGTGAAATCATTCCACATCTGCATTGGACTGCCAGATCGCCGGACTTCAATCCTATAGAGATGTGTGGGACATATTGGGAAGGCGGATAGCAGGTTGCAGAATGTAAATTAAATTAGAATGCGTTTCAGCTTAGGTTTTTTAATCTTTAGGAAAGAGCTTTTGGCAGTCGGATCTGCTGTTAGTATTTTCGCCAGTTCTATTTCAAAGTGATATTCCGGTTTTGGCATTCTGGCTAGCCGATGATTTAAACTTGCACCACGGTAAAATACACTCACTTCCAAAAGTTAAACACGAAGATATTAAATGCAAAAAATCAACAAATACTGCTTTGATTGCCACAAAATTCGGCAGGAAAGTAGCATATATATTTATGCATAAAACAAAATCAATAATTATATACAGAAATGAAAACAATATTAAATTTTTGTATATTATCAGATAATGACATATTGGAGACTTAAACAGAAATATGTATAAAGTGAAAATAAATAGCATAAAATGAAGAAAAGGACACTAATAGGGTATGTGACGCCCCCTCATCTGTATACAAAGTTTACACCTTGTGACCATGCTTTCAATTAGGTGGTCAACCACCGCAGAATTAAGCAACCGCCATTCTTCTTGTAGAGCAGTTTCCAGCTCAATAAGAGTGGCTGGAGGTGGGAAACGTCAAGATACAGCACGGCCGAGAGCATCCTAAAGATTTTCAATGGGATTAAAGTCTGGCGAATATGCTAGCCATGCCATACGTGCAATCCCTTCACTCTCCAGGTAGTCATCGACGATGTCAGCTCTATGGGAACGTGCGTTATCGTCAATTAAAACAAAAGCAGGGCCAACTGCTGCAGAGTACAATCTCACAATGCAGGGCCAACTGCTGCAGAGTGCAATCTCACAATGAGTTCTAGGACTTCATCTAGATACCCGACGGCCGTCAAAGAATCCCGTTTAAAGATGTGCAGGTCGGTGCGGTATCCTAATGAAATCCCTGGCCACACCATAATGCTTCCGCCTCGGAATGCGTGATGTTCGGTGATGTTTTGGGACTGATTGCGTGTTCGTTGTTCACGCACTATCTTTATACGCTTCTCATCTGGCTCCAGAGCAAATCTTGACTCATAAGTAAACATGACATTGCCCCATTCAGACACATTCCAATTGACATGTTCCTGGCACCACTGTAATCGTGCCCCTCATGATTGGAAGAATAGAGAAACACAAACTCGAGGTACCCGCCCGTACAGTCCATTCATATGTAATCTTCGGCGTACAGTAGCTGCAGATATCGCCTTACCAATGGACGCTGTAACCATAGATGTCACACGTGTGGAAGTCGCTCTGCGATTCCGCTGGGCTACAACAGCGATATATCGATCTTCCGCGGGGGTTGTAACCCTTGGGCGACCGGCTACGGGCCTTCGGACAACTGTCTGTGTGGTTTGGAATTGTTTCCATAAACGTGAAATTACAGAATGATGAACTCTGAGGAAAAGAGCGACATCTGTGATCGACTGTTCTGCTTCAATACGCCCCACAGCACGCCAGGGCTCAGAATCTTCCATTCGTCTTCTGGAAGTCATAGAAACACGTATGTCTTGATGTACAAAATGTACGTACGAAAGTTTTAAACACCTTCTATCAGTACTTACAATCAACTTCTGTACCCATTCATAAAGCTGGCTTCTTATAAGACTTCCTTTTTTGCATATTTCTTGACATAAAAGCACGATTGGCTGTTACCTAACATATTTGCATACTTCCATCTACCTCTGCAGCGAATTGCATCCTCTTCAATTTTGATTGGCTTCCGGATATTAGCATTTTTCTCTCCGTGCTTAACTTTTGGAGGGTGAGTGTACTTAGAGCCAGCTTATTTTTTAGGCTATCTTACGTGCAGTCTTAGACTACGGATCAACGTTTTAATATTAATTGACTGTTATTACTTAATTTTAAATAGCCATGAGTGGTAATGTCTGTAGCACACTTTGTGTCTTTATGTTCAAATTAGATTAAAATACAGAGACTCTTCGCACATTTTTTAGACGATTTTGCTTTGCTGAAAAAAAAAATTCTGCTTGGATTTTTCTTAACTGCAACTGTTCTTTTAAAAGTATAAATTATCAACTGCTACTTGACAGCTCTGTTTTCATGTAAAATGTCGCTTTTTAAGGAGCAATGGATGGAAATCTATTTTTGTGTTCTTTCCGAAGAAACTTATTCGTATCTAGTTATTAAAAAACACGTTGCGGAAATCATAGTTTTACGGTAGATAATGTTCTCAACAACAAAGGGGGAAAAAACATCAAAATTTAGTTTCAAGTCGAAAAATTGTTTCGAATACATATCCAAGGAGAAAACGAAATGTTTCGAATGTTGCAAAAGTAAGATCTTTGATATTTAAAGAAAATCTGCCAAGTCAAAGGACACTTACAAAATCATTAAAATGCTCAGTGTCAACTGTAAGCAAAGTGATTAATGCTGATTTGAATCTTTAAAAGGCGAAAAAACATAATGTTCATTGTCTTTTTCTACGACATTATGCCGAACGCAGAACGTGCTGCAGAATTCTCTATAAGAAACATCTGTCCGGACAAAATTGAAAAAATTTTGGCACAATAGACACATTTTCGTTGAATAAAAAAAAAAGATCCATTTATTATCATCAAGAAGAAGAAAAAATTATAAAATTTGGTTCAAGGAATCGAAAATAAATTTATGATTTTTTCTGGTTTTTCATATAACGACAAATTAAAAATGAAGAGAGTAGAGAAAAAATGTTAAGATCAACTCCACATATTATCAAAAAACATATTTTATACCCAATTTTCAAATATGAAATACCTTATCTTTATTCACAGTGCGATCAATCAGTAGAACTTCATCAAGGCAAAGCAAGCAGCGACACGTCAGTTAATTTCCTGGAACAAATAGAACAGAGAACGGGCATGAAAGCTATACCCTTCACTCATATCCCTACTAAATCTCCTCATCTATCATCAATGTATTTTTCCTCTTTTGGGCTTTTAAAAAGCGGGTTGTTCAAACGTCGACCTACAACCTCCTTAGACCTTTGAAAGCTGTTCGAGAGCAATGGGATAAAATGTCTCTTCCGATACTACAAAAGACCTTGCAGTCTTGGAAATTATGCTCTATAAAGACAGCGAAGAATGAGGGTTATCAGGCAGAACATTTAAAACATAAAAATTTTAGGTAAAATATTTTTGTGATTATAATGAAAATTGTCTAAAAAGTGTGTGAACAGCCTTAGTAAAAGGTTATTTTAAACCTTCTTCATCGCTTTATGACATTTAAGACATAACAATAACTTGCTATCATGTCTAGTAGGGTCTGTAGGACATAACTTTAGTTTTCATTTGCAAGAGTAACTCTACAGATTTTACAGTGAAAACTCGGTTTAAATGTTTAATTCGTTCTGGAATGCGCAACCAATGCAACTTTACCCATAAAAATTAATGTAAAATGGATTAATTTGTTCTTGTACTGTAAATGATTGTTTATTCAAACTCTGCAACACTACGGTGTACACAAGTTTTGAAGCTAAAAACCTACGGAAATTATTAAATATAAAATAAGAAAGATAAATGAAATAACAGATAAGATAGATGAAGGCATTTAAATTTTACTGTAACTGTAGGTAGAAAAGTAGGCGATATATATGGAAAATAATGAGGAAGATATTATTTGATTGAATGAGAAATTTCCTAACATAAAACCATCAGGTAACTAACTATCTTTTGGAGGCGCCTTGTTTTATCTTTTCTTTGCCTCTAAGTACCACTCGGATTTGTTTGATACTTGCTAGGACTCTATTTCAATCAAAATTTGTCGTGATTAATTGTTATCTGCGTTTTAAATAGTTTCTAAAGTGAGACATACCAATGTTATTGAAAATACTTATGCTGTAGCTTGCCACGCCACTTTTTTTATCTCGGTGAATATCGTTACGCGAAAACTTTGTATCTTGGCCCATTCTGCCCAAATTTTGTAGATCGGAGAACTAAGAAATTTTTTTTCCTTCCTGTTTTCCTGAAGAAATTTCTTTCCCAATCATCTTTCGTTGCTGCTTCTGAAGTTGTTGTTGTTCTTCCTCTTTGAGCTCATTCTTAGGGTCTTCTAGTAACATCTCCACGTCTTGATTGTTAACTTCCCAGCCCATGGTTTTGCCTAAAGTATAAATAAAAAGAAAGTCGTACATTCTCAGTGTCTCCTCCCGCACCTCCAATCTGGCTCTAATTTCCTTCATGCATAATTCATGATCCTGTAAGTCACTTGCTACAAGTCTTTGTTAATAAGAAGCGAGGTTACAGGCGAAAACGCGGCAAAAACATCGCGGAGAAAACAACGTAAAGCGAAAACGTCGTGTAACAAAACATCGTGAAAGAAAAGAAAGCAAAGAGAAAACATTACAGTTCTAACACATACTACAAAACATCGTGACCGAAAATAAAGCAATTCAAAAATTTCGAAGTTTAAAAACATCGTAGACGAAAATATCGTAGTAAATAATAAAGCACTTACAAACCTGCGATATTATCTTTATAAGTCATCGCATAAAGATAACATCGCAGACATGAGTTTTTCAGAAAAATAGTTGTAAATGCATATTCGGGTAATCATTTGCAAGCGCAAGAAGGAATGTTATTGTCGTTTGTCGTATCCATGATAAAGCCAATTCAAGCAGTGTCGGGGTCGAAGAAGACAGCCCTGGCAATCTGCAAAATTTTATCATCCTAGAGGTTCGGTCTCTTAAACTACAGAGTCATTATGTTTTTTTTTATGTGGGAGATGTGAAAAATGAACAATACCCTTTCCCGGAATGGAACCTGGACCTCTCGAATACGCGGAGTGTGCTACCATTGCACTCCGAAGACATGTGGAAAGGAGGGAGAAAATACCTTATATACTCCCCCTTTTAAAGGGCGACAGGGGATTAGGGAATCCATTTGCCAAATCCTGGTGGTGAAGAATCATCATCCACCATCTTTTTAGTTCAAGCGACATTAGAGTCATTAGATTCTTTTGAAGCAGGAGACGGGAGGGAAAATGAGCAATGCTCTCTCCCGGACTCGAACCTGGACCTCTCGAGTACGGGCAGTGTGTACTACCGTTACATCCCGAAGGCATACTGAAAGGAGAGAAAAAATACCTTATAAAACAAGACCCAAATTTTTAGCAATTAGGTAAGGATGGCCGGACAATCAAGAATGTGTGCAGTTGTCAGTTCTGTGTCCGGGCAGTTATCCCAGGTCCTGTAGGTTTTCTTACCCTCTCTTTCAATTGTCAATTCTCTGTGGTGGCCAGTTCTAAGTCTGACAATTTTGACAATGTTTTTAGTTACAAGTCGATTTCCATTAATGTTACGGAGCTGGTGCTTTATTGGAATTGAAAGTTCTTTCAATCTGTATTTGGCCATGGCATTTGCTTCTGAAAGGGTGACATTAACATTATTATTATGATGAAGAAGGAATGAGGAATATTTTAACTTTTATATTTTTGAATTAAGTAATAAATGTTTACTGCAATATTAAGCAGGAAACTTACCAAAGTAGAACACGACGTTGTAAACTGGTCCGAGAAGTTGCAATGTGGTCTTGGTAACTTTCACGACGTCTTTATAACGTTGCGAAGACGCAAAATATTTGCCGTTGCATCTTGGCAATTTGCCGACGTTGCTGAAACGTCATGATATGACCGCTTTTAAACATGGTCGTTTTAGCATTTTTTTAGTTCATAAGCATTATTTTTAGAATGAAAAGACACTAAATCTGACCTTTCAAGAATCTGAAGTCATCATAAAATTTACTTTGCAATGTTTCATTACTTTATTTCATCTAAATATATTAATCTAAGGTAGATTCATCTAATGAAATGTAAATTTAATATAAATACTTTTGATTTATTAAATCTAATTAGTACTAAAAATACGTGCTAAATAATTGTTTAAAATTTTGTTAAAATAATTAACACTTAAAATATTTGTTATAAATATTATAACAAAATATTTTAAAATGAAACTAATCTATAAAGTAAGTCCTTAAGTTATGCATTTTATATACTTTAAAAAATCATATTTCCGAAATCAATGCAAATCACATGTTAGCAATTATTTCACTACTGAAGTATGACTTTATTTCTTATTTTTGAAATAAGGACGAATTCACGGCTGTCCAGTATAGTATATGGCAGAAGGAGAAGCAGACCTGTACATTATTTACTGGATGTTTATATAAACGAACATTTCGAGATTTGCGTGCTTTCGCTAGCTGCCAAATTCGAACAACTGCGCAATTAATTCAGATTCTAGCAGTTCTTTCAAGTAATTTGGTAAAGATGCCATCTGTAAGGCGTTTGAAAAGACTTACTTCATGTTTGAAATTGAATCAAGCAATGACTGATATAAATAATATTGCTTATATTAAAAAGCAAATGTAATCAAAGAACGCATTGTGAATCTTCTCATTGTTCTGTATCTACTTCAGCGAGTGAAATTATCGTGAGAATGCTGAATTTGTGCTTATTTTGTATGTGAGTATCTGCTCTACAAGAAGTGCTAATCGTGAATCTAGTGTTCTTGAAATAGTGTCTCTGTGGTCTATAGTGGTCTGTGGATTATAGTGTTCGTGAAATAGTGTCTCTGTGGAAATAGTGTCTGTCTCCAATCACTGTGGTTTCAGCGGTGGAATATTTGGATTAACTTGCTAGCTTTGTGCTTCGGTTATGACGTCCTGTTGGCTTTCAGAATTAATTCTTATAAAATCAAAAATAACATACAACGGTAAGCCACTTTCTGGTTTTGCTGAAAATGCAATAAATACAGAAGCAACAACAGTTCAAGCTGTTATGGTATGTTCATTATTTTCAAAATACAAAGAAATTATTGGACTGGTTCCAGTACTTAATATGACTGCTGAAGAAGAATTAGATATATGTATAATATAAGCAATTAATTAATTATTAAAATTAATAATAAGGCACATTCTATAGTATATTTCCTCTTGTACAGTATGCAGAAAAGATTAATGATTTTAAACAGTGTATGGAATGTATGATCGAAAAACTAGTGTTAAGGAAACATTAGCATTTCTATAAAATATTGTAATCTATAAGTATGTGATATTAAATTGTGTAATATTTAAAAACACTAAATATTTCTTATTGACTGCAAATTGCAGTTTTATGACTTTTCGTTTGGTATCTATTCTTCCAAACACTGTGTAATTCGCGTTTTTTTTAAATATTGCCGTTATGTGTGTTTATTAGATTATATCAATAAATAAATGTTGGAAATCAGGTTTTATTTTTTATTAAATTTAAGTATATTCTATTTTCTTCGCTTACTTTTTATGTGCTTCTGATAACAAAGAAATTCATAATAAATAGAAACAAAAAGTTTCATCATGTGCTCTTTAACGAGGAGCTTACTTTAAGCTTACTGTCGTATACTATATTATTTAAATTATTTCTGTACAGTAACAAAAGGAAAGTTATTGATTATAAAAGGTGTATGAAATCATCATTGCAATCTACCAATATTCTAAAATGTATAAACTAAAAATAAGTAAATATATTAACATATGATCGAAAGAAATGGTGTTAAGAAACATCAGCATTACTAATAAATACTGCCATCTATAATTATTGTACTTTTAATTGCTTACTTTTTGAAAAACATACATTTTTTTATTAATTGGAAATTTTAGTTCTGTTACCTTCCTTCTGCTATTTATACTTTCAAACACTACTAGTTCATTGTATTTCTTAAATAGTGCTGTCATGTATGTTGTTGTTAGGTTATGATTTCATTTTAGATATGAATGTGGGAAGTTATTAGATTTAGGTATATTTTTGATCACATTTATTAACTACTTCATACTGTCTTTCATTTGCATAGCTTGGAGTTATAGAAGTTAATGGTTATATGTTTTACTGTGAAACGAGTTGAAACGAAATACTTGAGTTCAGGTAAAATACTGATTATGTTACCTTAAGAACCGCTTCCTAATTTATCACGACAGGGGCAACTTTCAATGTCTCTGAGATTTAACAGAAATAAATGTGATAATGCTATTATCAGAAACGCTCTGTTTTTTTTTTTTACCCACATATGTATCTTTACTTTTATTTATGTCTAATTGAGTTTTATTTACTTAAAACCTACTATTAATGTTATATATTTATAATAACCACTTTCATAATTATTCTCACTTAAGGGAAAAAATCTGATGTGTACACCACATGACATCCTTGTACGGAATATTAAATTATACGCATTTTTTCTTGCATTTCATTTAAACTTATTGGATTGAATTAAATCTACTTCGCCGACAGCGCATAAACCACAATAGAATAAATGCATTCTTAAAAATTCACTCTAGTATTTGTTTACCATAGCGACACTCTGGCGCTAGATTCACTTAATAGTATTAATAATTATATAACAGTTAACTTATAATTATATAACGGAAACTAAGTTAACTGTTATATAATCCAATAATTATATAACAGTTAACTTATATATTTCGCTCATATTATAACTCATAATGCAAAAAATTTATATCATTTAAAGAGTAGAATTATCTAATCGTTGCCACTTGTTCTATTCAAATACTATAATAAAGCTAGAATAATGTATAAAAGAAATTAAGTAAACAAAACAAAAAAGAAACAGTTTTTCACAGACGATTGAGTATTTCTCATTTAATTAACTCAGTTCTCACTTCGCGAGAAGGCAAAATTACATAAAAACTCAAAATATCTATATTAAAAATTACGAAGTAAATCTTAAACACTTATTTCCTCGAAAAAATTCCAGAAACAATTAAGCATGATTTAATTGGCAATAATAAATGAATGCGTTATCTTTGTTGTTGCGAAGCTAAGTTTCTCTAGATTGGCAAGAAATCCACTAGTCTCCTGTTTCAAATGTAAACATCAATGGCCGCCATAAAAAAAAAAAGGCTTAGCGGCACTTAGACAACTTTAAAATTGTTGATAATTCTAAAAATATTGCATACAGATTTACTAAAGGCATAAAAACCTTAACCGGAAGATAAAAACAACATAATACAATCATTTTTAAAGCAAAAAATATATAATTTACAAACGTATAAGAGTAAAGAAACTGAGATCACTGAGCAGGGTAACAGGGATATATATATAAAAATATTTATATACGTTTGGTGCGGCCGATTGCAACCAAAATACGAGGTGCACATCTACATGTTAAAGCAGTCCTATATACAAAATTTCAACGTTCTGAGGCTACTCGTTTGTGAGTTATTCGAGATACGCATGTACACACGTACGTACATACGTTCGTACAGACGCCACGAAAAATTCTCTTCAGAATTAATTTTAAAGCAGTTTTATAATTTTTTGATGGAAAAGAGTATTTTATTCTGTCCTTACGTACAGATATCACGCAAAAACATCGTTAAATTGCATTCGATAGCGGTCAAAATGGATATTTTCGTTGAAATATGCTGCCTGAAACTTTTCGCGATTACAATACTTCCTTTTTACTTCGTAGAAGGAAGTAAAAAATGATGAAATCTTAAATAATCGTAACTTAGAATTTAAGTTATTTAAAAAATACAGTTTAAAGTACTGAAAATAATTAAGGCTATTACTAATTATGCATATTTAGTCTAAGAAAAAATTGTATTATCTTCTGGTTTTCAGGAATTAATAAAATATTTAAACTTTAGATAAATACAAGAAGTAAAAAATTTTCAAAAAGAAGAAAAATATACTAATTATTAAGCTTATTTTTCTGCATAAATCAACATGTAGCACAAGGACATAATAACGACATTTTCATAACTGTTGCGAAAGGGTGGAATTTTGCGAACATTTAGGCATCTTTAAGACGTCGTGATACGATGTTTTCACAGCCAAAATATCACCTGCGAAAGACGCAATAACGACGTCTATGCGCAAAAACCTAATCTGCAAAGACGTAATAAAGACGTCTTTGCAACGGTTGCAAAACAGTGGATGTTCGCGGACATCTGGGCGTCTTAAAGACGACATATTGCAACATTTTTGCAACGACATCCGCGACGAGTTTGCAACGTCTTTACGACGTTGTGTGCTACTTGGGTAAGAACTTAAAAACTGGAAATGAGTAGAAAATTAATGCTACTTACAGCATTTATCAGAATTTTATATCATAATTAATTAAACAATTTTAATAGAGGTAACCACTCATCTTTCTTTTTCTAATCTTTTTTAGAGTACACTTTTTCATAAAAAATTACCGATAAAACTTTGCGAAAAAGATTAATCAATTTGTAGGGTTTATATTTATTTTAACTAACATTTATTTTAAGTTTAAACTATCTTTCCTGTCAAGCCTTACTTTCCCCTGGAACTGCCAATGCCAGAATATGTAAATTTTAGTAGAACGCGCAAGGATTCAAATTATCAGCGGAAGTATTATGATTTAAATAGAGAGGAAACGAGTTCGGTGTGTGATATTCTTACTTCACGAGCGCGGAGGTAGTTAGCGAGAAATTGAAGAACCCCGCGTTTCGGCCTATGTGCTTGGCGGGAAGTAGTGTTAATCGTTCAAGTGAGCTTCAAGTCTGCTGAATTAGCAGCGGTATTGTAAAACGCGGTGAGTTAGTTATTTTAGAGACCCTCGTATTTAGAATCTTGTCTTTAGTTTCTTTTCAGGTTATTATTTTTATTTGACCGCCAAGTAGGCGCAGTCTGTGAGCGTCAAGAGCACGCAATTGTAATTTATTACGTTGAATAAAAAGGGACTTAAACCCTTCACAAGATTCTGTGTTTTATACAGTTTTCACAGTCACTTCTTGGTTGCGTGCAAGTTGGAGGCGCGCAACGTTACAAATTAATGAGCTTTATTAATTAACTATATAAATTTAAAATTCTGTTAACTGCTATACCTAGTATTATTCTTCTATTCATTTTTCAGTTTTTGAATACTTAAAATCCTTTCTTATTTTTTCAGCAAAAATTTATTAGTTGATTCAAAATATGAAATATGGAAGAAAAATATTCCTCATTCCTTCTTGTGCTCACAAATCATTATGCGAAATTTTAAGGACTGAAAACGCATGCCTGCGATGTTATCGCGCATTATTTTTTACCACGATATCTTCGACGACGATGTTTTTAACCTGCGAAGTTTTCGGATTGCTTTATTTTCTCCCCCGATATTTTGTACGACTAAGTTTTCGCTTTGCGCTGTTTTCTCAGCGATGATTTCGATGGATACCATGGGTAAGCAACAGTTCCGAAATCTCTGTGTAATAGGCTACTTCAAAATACCTTTCAAACCTTGGACATTGGTTGCCTAACTGTTGCAAGAAATTGGAGATCGACGTTCTTCCCTCGAATGTCACAACGGGTTTCATGGATGCCCGCACGTTATCTACCAGTAAGCCAACCCTTCCATTATGTTTATAGAAGCCGGTAGGGGGTCTGCGATGTGGATGAGGCAAGCTCAAATGTCGCTTGACTTCAGGCCTTTGATTCGGATTTTTACGGACGCCACTTGTAAGATCATGTCTTCTTTGCTATCATGCAAGTTGTCTGATCTTAGTAGTAAGCCTGGCGAGGCGTGAAGAGTAATAACACAGGGAAAAGGTGTAAATATCCCTTTTTGTTCTAAAACTCTTTGACAAAAATGCACTTATTTCGTGCTCACAAAACACCGACTACTTGCGGTGAGATCTTAAGGCAAATTTAACAATAAATTCGAAAACGTAAAGAGTAGACTACACAATTTACTCAGGCTGACTCAACAACCTACTCGGCGACAGACTTAATAAACGGCCGGAATGTGTAGCCCCAACTAAGATTATAGCTGGAAGACATATCAGCAACGTGCGCTAACTAGCGAAATCCCGTTCTGTCTGACATTCGCGTTTCGCCTGTTTAAATACTTTCTTTGCCTAACTTAATTTGCATCCTAGCGAGGAAATGCGAAGGGAAATAAGAAGTTCAGAAAAGACACTCAAATAAAAATAATTGGTTGTTCATTACTAAGGGAAACCCTATAAGCTCAATAAACCAATGTTTTATACAGGTACTTCAAGATAAATAGACGTTTCCATGATAAGAAATTAATTTGCTCCGCCATGTTTAGTGCATAAAAAAATTTAAATATTGCTACGATTTACTTCAACAATTATTATTGAAAATTTTAAATGCACATTAACCTCCAACTGGTGCCATAAGTCTCTTACTGAACAAACGGTATAGGGGTTATTTTGACACAACATTTCATTCAATTGCATAAACAATTAAAAACATAGTTTCTGAATTCTTTTTATTACCTTCTTTTCTGCCATTTTTTCATTAATCAGTAACTAATTTTAAATATAGTGTTTATGTACCGTCATTAAATCAACGCTTTCCATATTTAAGGACAAATATTCTTTTTGTCTGTCAATTTTTATTAATTTTAAGAAATGGGCCTAAACAAATTTATTCATTTAAAATCAACTCTATATAAATACAGTTCAAAAGAAGTATTAAATTAAATTACTATCATTTTATTTTCTACTCGATCTTAAAAGTGCTTATTTCTCGACTTTTAACCCTTTCCGGCACGCTACCTTTTAAAGTCGGAGTTTTGATTTAAAAAAAAAAATAAAAGTGGGCAGTCTAATTATGCTTAGAGGATTACGCAAGTAAAATTTTGTGAAGATAGCACTTATCGTTTTAATTCTGTGCGTGTGCCCAAAGTGGCACACTGATTGAATACAGCTTCGAAAAGAGTGCTGAAACGAGCATTGTTGTCAATGAACTGACCGATGAGATGCGGAGAAACAAAGAATACAGACTCTCAGTTGTCCTAGATTATCGGTGAACCCGGTCTGGGCACACCTAGAGTTCGCCGTTTAATTTTAGGCAAGATTTCAAGGAAAAAATTTTAAACTAATATAGAACAAGGAGTTTAGCATACAGCCAAAAAATAACATAGAAATTTCTTTTCAAACAATTTCTTTTATACCCTAAAACAAATCTGGAAGATTTCTTTGAAAAATGAGGGTCTTATAAAACTAAGCATGGCTAAAATATATGGACTGGTTTGTGTTGAGCTGTCATCTACTATAAATAAAGAAGGTTCAGAGAAGGGTTAAATACATTCCACGCGTACGAAGCTCGTCTGTAAAGGAAAAACAATATATTAGAAGTTCACAGATTTTGCATTCTATAACAGATTTCTTAAATCCTCAGATGGGAAGCACATCTTTGAAAATTTCTTTAAATTTTCTAATTAGTTTTATTATTTTATTCTTTCTCAAAATTCATTTAATTTAAAATCTCATTTCAGTACTCAAAACGACAATCTACGCTTTGCTTTTTAAGCATTATCCAGACATTTGTTTTGTAAAATTAAATTAAGAATTTAAAAAACCTTTCGTAAATGAGCGAAATAAAATATGTTTTCTTTAGTCTAGGAATATAGGTTGTACAAAGGGGGGGGCGATTACTACAAGACAATTCTTCAGTGGGTTGCTTATACCTATTTTTCAGAAGAATCCTTTTTTCTTGTCAAAAGATTCATCTCAATATTAATTTTTAATTCCTTTATTATAATCAACACGCATCTTATATCATTTATCTGCCGACCAGTAACGGGTGTCTAAATTCAACGAAATACCGATATTTCTACGCATGGTTCTAGTACCAACTGTTGAATAAGGGGGGGGTGAAATTTTAAGATTAAATTTAAAATAGGATTGTGAGATTATTTCTAGCCTTTGGAGTCTTATATTTGATCAAAAGACGTATATAAGAGATTTATTAGATTCAGTGGCATTAAAGGATAAATATGCAATGGAGTTCATGCCGGGGAATGTTCATATCAGTCTGGCCCAGAGCTCCCAGATGGCAGTCCTTCCGACTGACCGTTGGCTACGGAATTCATTTGCTCAATAATAGGATAGCTAGTTGTTGGAAAAAAAGAAAAAACGATCTGCGTAATTGGTTGTGGTGCTTTTCTCAACAACAGTCAACAAGAAACTGCTTTGAAATTGCGAATCATACAACCTAGATTATTTACCCTGATAAGCAAAGAGACCAAATTTCTGAAGAAATGTTAAACAACAAAAATACGTCTAAGAAACTCAAAAGATTGCGCAGGTTAAAATTCTTTAGTGGATTTTTTAAATGCAGAAAATGTATTGATATCTATGACAATATGGATTGAAAAAAAAAACGATTTCATTCAACGAACTTAGGAAAATTCAAAATCATAACTTTAATAAGTAATAACATTCTTCAGGAGATGGCATACAAAAGTGGCCGAAATCTTTCAGAAGCGAGACCTTCCTAGAATGGAATGAATAAGCAAATGCTATGGGGGCCACTAGGTTCTACGTTTCTCTATAAGCCACGATTATCATGTGGATAAATACGACGTGCTCCGGTTGTCTCAAGTGGTGTCTCTGCGGAGTCATTACGATAAAAACTCTGTAACTGTAGTCTGACTAACTGATATATTATCGCCGCGAATACCGCACAATTAGGAATACCGCACAAATTACGGGACTACAGTTCCGAGCCGCAAGTTTGTCAGGCTCGGAACTGTAGTCCCGTAAAGCGCCATTCACACTGGAGTTTATCTGAGCTAACGGAGTCAGTTTCGTGTGTCGACTAGCTCCGCTACACCTGCAGTTCAGATTCTTCAACTCGCTGCCCTATGGGGAAAATTGGTTTTAGAGATGGGTCGACTGTGTCAGTTGTCTCCGTTAGCTGAGATAAACCCCAATCTGAACGGCCCTGAGATGGTTGTCCGTATCCGTACAAGAATAGCCGATATAACTCGCATAGCGCGGCGTTTCCGGCGCGTGATAATAAATCCCAGTGGGCACATGACAGTAAAGAAGTCCAGACGGGCAAACTAAATGTCAAAAATGAGAGGAAAGGGAGGTAACTATGCATCATAAGCCAAAACAAAGAAAAAAATCCAACATGTGGAAACGACCGCAAAGAGTAGTGAGAAAGTGAAACTGGACTGCATGTTTGTGTTGAGCGTAAAATAAAAACAAATGCAAATCCTGACAGTCATAAAACTGAAATACGAACTTCCATCTGAAAATTATGCACGCATGCATGTATTAGAAAATATATCTGTTATACAAATACGATATACATATGAATATATACAAATAATATTAAACACAATACAAATAATAGGAAACACAATAAAAAATTAGCATAAATAGAAATTGCGTGAAGTGACAGTACAAATATAATGCTAAGTAGGGAAACTTGAGTCACTGGTGAGGTGGGCCGCGAGCGGTCTTATATTTGATTCTTCTGCAAGAATAACGTAGTCGAGAATATTTAGAAATATAATCATTATTATGTTCTGATTACGTTATGTTCACAATTTCTGAAAAAAGTCGTTCATCTTATGTAGGTACTCTACGACAGTTTCAATTTGCAGATCCTTATGAAGTGCGTTATTAGAAACAAGGAAGTGAGCATTTGTCATTACTCTAAGTAACGTATTCTGGATGATCTGCAGTTTCTTAAGATCCTTTTTTCGGACTGAAGCCCAGGCTGGCCATGCATATGCAAATATGGGCCTAATGATGGCAATATAAATGTGTCTTTTACAGCGCAGATCCAATTTAGAGTTTATATTAAGCAACGTTGTCAATCTTTGAATAACTCCCAGAGTTTTTCCTCGTACGTACTTTATATGTTCTTGAAGTTTTCAGTGTACTTAATTCCAAGGTAAGTCACTTTGGTGACTATTGAAACTTCAATGCTGAAGAGTTTTAGTTTAGTGGACGGAGGCGTTCTAGAATTTTGCTCTTGCTTGTGATAAATTAATGCTGATAAGTTTTAGCTACTATGAATAGTTAAGACTTATCAGCATTAATTGCAACTCTCCATTTTGTGCACCAATGCTCAAGGTGCGGCATGAAACTCTGGAGCTTAACTGCGAGATCCTGACTAGCCGACTTCACAGCAACCGCTGTGATGTCGTCGTAGCACCCAAGGAAGAAATTATGATCTGTGCTTGTTTTAGGTATGCCTGCCACATAGAATAGATAGATAATGGGCCCTAAATTCGAACCTTGAGGTACACCTGCATGAATCATCTTACTCTCGGTGGAGACTTTTCCAATATTGACAAAGAATCTATGTCCCATAAAGAACAAGTCTAGAAGAAGTATGAGATGTTTACTAAAGTTAAGACTGATGAGCTTGAAAATTAGCCACTCATGCCAGGCGCGATCGAAAGCTGAATGGGTTATGTGATGAAGGGAGGCAAAATGGGAGTGGGAGTGACTGTTGTCACGTGAACTTCTGTCAGCTGTCTGATTGGTTCATAAAGTCCTAAAAGGAGATGAACTGCATACGAAACAAAACTCAAATAAAATAAAGGAATAAATATACAAGTTGGACAAAATGGTTAAGTCTTGGATTATTTACAGTATGTACTGTCCAGAATGTTATAATTTCGTTCTGCAGGGTATTCACAGGGTATTAAATAGTTCAATAAAAAGTAATAAATATGCAAGTATGACATAATAGTTATGTCCTGAATTATTTGCAGTATGTACAGTCCAGAAGGTTTTAATTTCGTGCTGTAGGTTATTAACAGAATATTAAATAGTCCAATCTGTGGAAATCGTTGTCGATAAGTAGAGGAACTACAAGTCAGGTTATAAGATCTAGTCCATTTAGTCTACATAAACTAATCTATATCTTACTAATGAACCTGGCGAATTCTCGCCCAGGCGTGAAGTAATACCAGCACAGAAGAAGGGTGAAAATAACTCTTTATTATTTCCAACTATGAATAAAAAAGGCACGTTTTTCGTGCTTTACAGTAACACCGACAACTTGCTGTGGAACTTAACACTATTACACAAATCAATTCAAGTCTAAAAAGATTAGTGCTGGATTAGCACGTTAAGTTACGGCTACCTTAGACTGACTCGACAAACCTAACGGGCGTGACAATTATTCAAAATGGCTAAGGAGCGTATGAGCGTAAAAGCAAGATCAGAAACGAAACGTGTGCTGGCTAGCAAAAACACTCTTCGAATAAACTTCAAAATTCACCTGTTTAAATACTCACTTAACTTTAAATTTAAATCTTGGCAAGGAAATGCGAGGGTAATTTGAGGAGTTCAGGAAAGATAACAAAAATTTGAATAATTGGTTAAATAACTTCTGAGAACCCCTACAAGGTGACCTTGAAGAAGCTAAGAGATAGGAAGATGCGGTATATATGCAATAAGTCTATTTGTAGGCAATGTGGAAATGGGAAGGTTTACAGAGCCTTCCATTAATTTAGAATGGGTGAGCAAAAATGGAGTGAGATTAATTGCAGAAGAAATTTTCTATCGTGAAAGTGAAATTATTAAGGCAATGAAACAAAAACAAGAAACAAATTAAAAGTACAGTTGATAAAAAATTAAGAGAAATTAATTTAGAATAAAAATAAAGTTTACTCATTAAATTATAAAAGCAAAACAGTGGCGTAGCTAGAGGGGGGCATCTGTCCCCGGGCGCAGAATCCAAGGGGCGCCAAACTGATGTTACGACATTTTAGAATTAAATGTTTTCCATCCTTGGCAAGCAGTAGGGGGCGCGAAATTTTCAGTTGTCCCTGGGCGCTGAAAACCCTAGCTACGACTCTGAAGCAAAAACAAGTTAATTAAGTGTTTTTAAAAACGCGCAGGTCATCTAGTGTTATTTGATTCATTTTAGTTATATAATCTAGAGTAGGAATACTTTAGTTCCTTTTATGAATATTATTGTAGAATTTCTTAGCTAATTTTGTCATATAGTTTTTAATTTATGACACTTTGAACTCCTTGTGTATTGCGTTGTTACCAAGGGACCACATTCGTAATCTCCCTCAGTGTAGCCTTTTGCATATTTTGAAATTTATCAATATATATCTGATTGGCAAATTCCCATACAAGACAGACATGAGAAATTATAGGTCGTAACATGGTCTTATAAATGAGTAACTTTTAACTTTTATTTTCTATAGATAGAAAGGAGTTCTAGGAAATTAAGGGGTTATTTAGCACCTCGGAACTTGAAAGTTACGCGTGCATTGTGGAGCTTCCATTTCAACTTTCGGTCAAGAGTAATACCAATGTATTTAATGTGCTTAGCTCACAGGATTGCAATATCATACATATCGATGTTCTGCTCGATCTTTCTTCTTCTCGCGAGTAGACCTGTTTCCGATTTTTACACATTAATGAGGATTTTCCATTTCTGAAGCCGTAACTCTAGTGCATGAATATAGATTTGAATTGACTGAATGGCTGTATACAGGGGTGCATTTTTTGCAAGCATCTTAGTGTCATCTGCTAACATAGCTAGTGTCGTCTATGGGGTTTGTAGCGATCTCGTGAGCCACTCAACTTTCGCAAATTTAAAAGTGTTGGAATTCTTGAACCCAGCGCAAGGGAGCCCTTTTGCGGTAGTGGGAGAGAATTCGCATTAAAATAGACCCAGGATCGAATCCCACTCGTGCGTGGCAGCACTTTTCACAGTTGTTAATAGATGGCGACACGAGCAAAAACTACCGGGTCTCAAGCACCACGTGCTCGCTAAAGGTTTGTGGTATGTCGTTCGCCTAAATTATGAAATATATCGGTCCAAGTAAAGAACTATGGGGCACACCTGCTTGGATATGCCGTCTTGTGAGGTATATGCTTTTATAATGAACGATATAACTTCTATCATGGAGACAGAATCTGGAGATGTTTATGATGCATTTTGGGAAACCAACGTGATTAGTTTCTAAAACAGTCAATTAAACCAAACATGATCGAAAGCTTTCGATATATCGAAAGAAAAAAAAAAAAAGAACTCCACTGCTTTTTGGTGTCTTTCAAATCTTCAGCCGTTAGTCTGTAACACCGTAGAGCTGATGCTTTTTTTTGGAAGCCATGCTGCTGTGACACAATGATCTTGTTATAATCCAGAAATGCAATAATTCTTTCCAGCATAACAGCTTCTGCAATCTTGCTCAAAGTTGAAAGCAGGCTTACTAGTAGATATGATGCAAGATCAGCTAGAGGTTTTCCAGGCTTAGGAATAGGAGTAATGAGTGCGATCTTCCATTTCTCAGAGAATTACCTCAGCTGCAACATGGAATTCATGATATTTGTGAATCTGAAAAGCCTCAAGTGTCCGTCTGGCGAATCATCTTATTGTGGATCCTATCAACTTCCATTTTGTTGCTGATCCTATTTTGATTTTGTTTTCTCGGCACGAGTAACTTCATATGGTTTAATAAGAGGAATGTTGTTTGTGTATGTTTGTGAAAAATATTGTGTGTTTGTATAATTAACTGTGCATACTATGTCTGCATTTGAAATATTTTTGGTGCAAAACTAACAAGCGTAGTTCTAACTATTTCTTTTTTAAAAAAAACAATAATCGCTTGTAGCTGAAAACCAATTTGCACGCGAGCTATATTCCAAGTATTGTAGGTTGCGCCTGTAGAAGACTTTCTCTGCAGTAGTAAAGCCCGGTCAGATTCCAGCAGTGCTCGAATTCTGATTCGTTACAGCTCTGCCTTTCGCCATTCCTTATTCCCATACGAAAGAGGCTACGGTAAACAAGTGTTTTCGCTTACCGGCATGGCTGTCGTAGATAGCGGGTCGAAGCGAAATTTGACAGTATTAGCTGTTGTAGTAGCCTGTTTTGCTGTATTATGGCCTAAAGTATTTTATCCTATGATTTATTCGATACTCATGCCATCGGGCAATGAGGAAGATATTCCAGGTATTAGATTTTGTATGTCTATTCTGACTTCATTATTCGTTGTTATAAAAGTTTACACATTCGCACCCAACACGGACAAAATATATCGGAGCAGTTGCGTACAAAATAATGGAAGGAAAACAAGTCAGGTTCTTATTAATCAGTTTTTACTTGATTTCTTAACGTTATGCTTCTGTTGATGAAGATAATTTTTTGCAGTATGCTGTTGTTACTGGAGTGTTTCTGGTTTAAACTTAAAATTTAATAATTTCAGATTTTGTATGTTTGTCATAATTTTCTGTGAAATAATTGATGGAACAGAAGGTCTGCTTACCTTCCATTCATCTGTAGTTATAATCGAAAAACAGGATATTCCCAAAATAGTAGCTACATTCTTTGTTTTTAAATACAGATCTTGGAGGTATACTTCTCACTCCATCATTTCTCAAAATAATTTAAGAAATTTTTCAAATAGTTGCAACACAAAGAAGAGGAGAGTTATGTAAGTGCAAAATATAATTATTTAAATGATCCCTTTAAGGAATTTTATGCTTATTTATTAAATTTAAAGAATAAGATGTGTTTCAAAGAATTGTATGCTTATTTGAATATAGCAAAGCACAAGGGAAGAGAGAAGTAATTTTTTTTTTGAAAATTTTCTGAATAAATCTGGCTAACATTTACATTACAAGGGAAGAAAACTCAAAACAATACATGCAGTTCTATATACATTCACCTGGTTTTAAACTTCTGTGTCCAGTAGTTTTATCAATTCAACCTCTGATATGCCCCCATAAAGAAAAGAAGAATAAGTAAAATTTTCATTATACTTTAGTAAGGTAAATTCAGAGATTTTTGCATTATTTATGCAAAATCTTATGAAATATTGGGAACTAGTTTTGTGAAGCTCTACATAAAGTTAATAAGTTCTGTTTAACTCAGTACGAAATTGTTTAAACTGACAACTTGGCAAAACCCCTTTATGAAGCATTTTTAATCTGACAAACTAGTTCTTAAAATTGAATTGTAATTTTTATTTAAGCAGTTTATCACTATTTAGATTAGTAGCTCTGTTTAGATGATTAACCAGCGTTTGATTTATGCAAGGGCAAATAGGACACTTCAGAAGGGACCTCTTTTCTGTAATTTAATTATTTAAAATTTGTAAGAATTTTTGGTACTATTTGGTTTTGAGGGCCGTAAAAAATCGTTGAACTATTCTTGATGCCAGAGTTGCCAAAAATAATTGTGGCAACCCTAATGGAAGAAAGGAAGTATAATAGTAAATAAATATCTAAGATTGATGTTTTAATTTAGTTTAAAAGTTAATTTCATTTAATACTTTTTTATTATTATAATTTATATAAAAAAAGGCTAAACATGACTGAATGGAAGCATAAGAGTAAATAACTATTTCAGATCATTATTATAATTTATATAAAAATTGCTAAATATAACTGAATGGATGGATGCCTGCATCGCTATTTCACTACCGAGTTATCACTAAAGCATAATTTCATCTCGTTGGTTGTTCAAACGTAATTTTCTATAATGAATGATGCCTTTTCTTTGAAAATATTCTCTGTAAAATGCAGAACTGCCCACTTATTTGTTTGCTGCTTTTTACAAAGGTAAAAACAATTGCATTTTTGTCAATTTTCTTTTACTTTTAAAGTGAAAATAGGTTGATGTGTACATAGATAAAGTCAAGGGTGTGCACAGTGCCATTTTTATGCAATTCTGGGATTTTTTTTAAGTGAAAATAGGTCGATGTGTACGTGGATACTGAGTATGTGCAAGCGCTTCAAGCAGTGGGTGATTCTGCACTTACCCAAAATTCTATTGCAGACTTTTTGTCATGGGCAATTTCCAAATTGGTAAAGTCATAGAATATCAAAAAAGGATTTAAAAATTAAACTAGTATTTGAATGACGTCATAAGAAATATAGAACTATATAAACTTACGCAATCTAAAATCAGCGCATACACTAGATTTGGCGCTTTTGTGCATACAATTTCACTGCAATTTTTTTATGGTCCTCAAAACGAAATGGTACCAAATTTTTTAGGTTATTCTCATTTCTCAGTTTCATCTAAGAAAACAAAAACATGATTTAAAATTTATTAACTGATGTTCTAAATAATATATAATAAACTGAAATTAAGAAAACGGTAAAAATTTACTCTATGGTACCACTTAGAGAATTGTTTCTTTTTTGACTCCAAGATCAGCGGCAGGAAGGATCGGCACCAATTTCGAGATGGCCGCTACACAAAACCAAAATAAGTCGAAGACTTACACAAACTCAGTGCCCATGTACACATTGACCTATTTTAACTTGCAAAATATCAGAGAAATGCACAAACTAAACATTGCGCACTGCCTTAACTTTGTCCATGTGTACATCCCTATACGTTTTCACTTAAACAGAATCAGGAAGCTAAAACAAAGTTAAAACTATCATGGTAACCAGAGAAAAAAAATTGCTGCTGTCTTAACATACAGAGATGAACAAATAACCAAAAATACACAATCAGAGAGGAATAAATAACTAAAAATACATATTTCCTAACATAAAAACATTAAACAACAAATCTTTTAACAAAAATTAACACACAGGGATAAATAAATAAATGAAACATCAATTTTTTAAAATGCTTTTTTTTTCACGTGCATGCGTTTAGGCTTCCCACCACCATCTCCTCCATCCTCCAGGTAAGCAATTCAATTAAATTTTTCATCAATTCGCCTCATTGATATCTGACCAGCTTTCATGGAAAAATCAGATGTCTTTCGTCCATCATCCAACTCATACAAAAACCTCAAATTCACAATTTCATCATAATCCAACCCATCAACATTCATCCTCTTAGTCACGTCAGACATACTCAAATGATGGTACCCACAGTAAAGTAATAGCAAGTTCAAAATTACAAGACCATACCACACACATCGATTGAAAAGAATGGTAAGAAGCAAAACCACTCCATATGAAAGAGTTACTATTACAAAAAATAGCCAAAATCTAAATTTATCACAACACGTTTGGCGATATTCACAGAAATAACCCCTTTTTAATGACAAAAACTAAAAAGAAAAACATGAATATTTAGATTATTTCATGAAATACTTTATAGAATGCATGCAAGTGAAACATATTGTGATGAAAAAGATTCATGTAAGGAGGTCTGTAAGCAGCTTTTCTCCATGTTCCAGTTTTTTAATTTGTCTCTGCAGCGAATGAGATTTTGATGAAATTTGGCATAAATGTGCATTTATAATAGTGAGAGATGTGCCATTCAAAAATTATTTTATGTAAAATTGATTATCAGTAATGCTCAAATTGCAAAGATGTCCAAAATCCATGTTATGATTTAAACCTGAAAACTAGTCTAATATGGGGTATGGTCTCCTCTCACAGCTACACAGGTTGAACAGTGGGATGGCATACTGGACAGGAGAGGTTGATAAGTCCTTGTGAAAGTCAATCGAACTCTTGCAGCAAGGTAGTTTTGAACTCTCGGATAGCGAGATGAAATTGTCTTCCCAAGAGCATCCCAGACATGCTTTACATGATTAAAGACAGAAGATCTTGCTGGCCCAATCTCTGCTATGAATGTCTCTACTTTCTAGATAATCATCAACCAGTTAAGCTGTATGTGGACAAGCTTTGTTGGCCATTAACAAGAAACCAGAACCATCTGCACTCCTGAAAAGTTGAATATAGGGTTCTAAGATCTCTCCTATGTACCTCATTGTATTGGGCCAGTCCATAATTCCGTGTGCATTTTTTGGTAAATTTTTAAATAATATTGAAAAAAACACAATTTAACATTTTAATCAATTATATATTTTCCTCCATTATCTACAATGTCTCGCCATCTTACAGGCAGCTGTTTTATGCCATTGCTGTAGAAAGACTCTGGTTTTTATGTAAAAAAAACTTGAAAGTTCATTGTGTACATCCTGTTTAGAATTTAATTTTTTTCCAGTAAAAAATTTTGTAAGGCACGAAATAAGTGAAAAATCACTCGTGGCAATATTTGGGGAGTAAGCAGGATGTGGCAAAAGCTCCCAGTTAAATTCACTAATTTTTTGCAGCATTGTTCGAGCCGTATGCAGTGTAGCATTATCGTGATGAAACAACACTTTCTTGATATTCACTAATCATGGACGTTTTTTGATCAATTCTGAGTTTAAATGGCAAAGTTATTTACTATAAATTTCTGAATTAATCGTTTGATTTGGTTCTAACAGTTCAAAACGTCCTGAACGGGGTTCATCATCAATGCTGCTTTTTCCAACTTTAAATTTTTTAAACCATTTCTGGGCAGTCTTTACACTAATAGTGTGTTCACCATGTACACTATTAATTTTTATCGCTGCAAACCTGGCAGATTCACCTGAGGAAATTTTAAAATGTAGCACAGCGCGTCTGTACTGATTATCTATATTCATCTTCTATGGGTACTAAAATGTGTTTAATATTTATGAAAGTTGGTGAGGAACTGAATAATATGTTAGTCAAACGATGACAAGTTTCAACAGGTTCAAAATCGTATTGTTTTAGTAAATGTGTCATAGTGAATTCCACGCATACTCTTAATGCGCACGAACTTGTAGACTGACCCAATAGTTGGAGAGCTTTTCTTAAATGTGTGTTGGGGTGTATGGCAATCTAATGTGATGGCTGCCCAAACTGTTACACCTCCACCACCTTAATGATCTTTTTTCTTGATGAGGGAGGGACCATATCATGTTCCAGGCTCTCTCCAGGTATATTTATGCCACCGAGGATCAGTGTTTAAACAGAACTCGGATCTTGAAAAGCATGGTGCTACACTGAAAATCTGGTCCAAGGCATACATTGTCTGCACTATGCTAAATGCTGTCATGTGTGCTGCAGTAAATGAGACACAAACAGCAGCTCTTTTGGCATCTTATCTCATGAAGCCTTCAGGTAACTGTGAATCATGAAACTCGGCCTCCATTGGAAGCATACTGCTTATATGAGACGTGTGAAGTGTTGTGTAGGAGTCCTCTGTCACCACATTGAATGTGCCAAATAATGGTCCTCATTAGTCGTAGATCCCACGTGACCTTTTCCAGGTTTCCTTCAATATGGATCCAGTGTCCTAAAACTGTTTCCACAACTTGCAGAGGATACTGGGCTCTGTAGTCCCCCACGCTTGTATTTGGCCTGCCTCCAATCTGCCATCTGTTCATCTTATCCATATGTTTGAGGCTATTTATTGTACCTGATACCTTATAAAATTTATCCAGCTCTTGTGAGAAACATGGCAAATAATGTGAAGGAGTATGAGCCCACAAATTGGCGAGAACCCCTCATATGCTCCACTATATCCCCTTCATGATTTTAGCTCAGCAGATGCATACGCTTACATACTAGAATATTTGCATAATTCTTCGGTGGCATAATTAGTACCTTTGGTTCAATACCTTTCGTAAAAATAAGCAGAATTTGCAAATTCTCTTAATATTGCACGCAAGTGTACTTGCATTTGATTTGTGAATTTTCCTAGCAGTTCCGATTTTTCTCTAGTTCAAAATTTAATTAATATTTGTTTAGCACATTGCTTTTGATTTACCAAACATTTATTCAGGTTTTTTTACTCGAAAATTTAGTTATTTTAGCAGATTGTTGATTTTTTCTTACTAAGAATTCTCTTTATTATTCTTTTAAAATGTTTATAATTGTTATTTTGGGATTATGCTGGAGCAGGTTATGGCTTGATGATTAAATTTAAAAATTTGTTTTGTTACACTTTTAAAGCACTTTGAGTATTTTAATTTTATCTGAATTATTTTAATTGGCATTTTCTTTTTTTTAAATTTTTTTTTAGCCATCATCTTCATATAATTCAGAAACGTGGCTCCATTGAAAACTCTTCACCTGTCCTTTGAAAATGACCAAGGAGTTTTCAGCAGTTTTTTTATATTTTACACCAGTTTTATTAATTTCATTGAATTGTTTTTGTTTCAGTTTTGAATATTTAATTTTAATTTTCATGTGTGTATTTTGTGTTAAAAAGGATTGCTCACCTTTGATCTAATTTTGATTTAATTATTAAATCTTGACTTATCTTGATTTTTTATTTAATTATTAGGTTAATCTTTGAATTATGGTAACTCGGCGATTTTTTGGCAAAAATTTGGCGACCAACCCTGCTACAGCAACCTACTAGTTTTTGTTTGGACGCCATTTTGTTTTCACGAAGTAAAGGCATTTTTTCCCCCCTTCCCTTTCAACATTTTTTTCCAACAATCTGCTAGCCAAATTACGCTTATGCTAGAAATTTTATGGAACAAAAGTGCTTAATCATGACGAAGATTAGGTGCGAAATTGGAAGAAAGTGCAGAATCGCGTTTTTAAGAATTGCACATACATGGTATCCATGTACACGTCGACCTATTTTCACTTTAAAAAAATCGCAGAATTGCACAAAAATGGCATCTCTTGACTTTATCCATGTACACTGCTAAAGTCCTAGCTAGTAACCTTTATCGTCTTACCAAAATGTCGCCAAACTACCTGTTACCATATTCCAAAGATTAGCCAATTATTATATATATATATGTTACCGTGAAAGACCGAAATTGGAGAATGTCGACTTTCACCGGAGAATATCAACATTCACCAAATACGTCGGTGAAAGACCGAATATTTCACTACATTCTTGTATATTCGGACCCTCACCGGTGTACGTCGATAATCACAGATGTGCTCTTGTGAAAGTCGAAAAGAGAAGTCATAAAGTGCCATAATAGTTTAAGTTGTTGCAATAAATAAGATTTGAATCACGTAATTTAGTAAGTTTTTTATTACTGTTATTTTATTTTCTCATTTAGAACGTACTGTATAATTAAGTAAGTTTTTAACTTCTATTATTTTCCTTTCTCATTTTGGCCCACCAGCGGCTGAGCGGTAAAGACGCTGAACACTGGTAGTTCGGTCCGAGGTTCGAATCCCGCGAACGGGCGGGCTGCATGGGCGTTTTTGTGCTTTTCCCCATGTGTAACGTGTATACAAGCCAGTTTCCCTTAGAAAGTCCTCCACGAAGGCATCCCCCCTTTAGGCAGATAGCCCTCGTGTGCTTTGCCAAAATTAAATAATCCTTAATCCTTTCTCATTTTGAATGTATTGTGTGTTTTAGGTTCTCATGTTCAAGTTTCAAGTGCGTTTATTCGCGACTGAATTACGGAGAAGAAAATATAATATTGTTATGTGTTCAAAATTCACCATTAGTATATGGTAAATGTCGATATTGACCGGTGTAAGTCGAAAATAAGAGTATTTGGAAAATATTTCGGACGTACACCAAGAGACTATGTGAATGTTGACATTCACCAGATTTTGGTGTTTTACTGTAACATACATATATATATATATATGTGTAAATAAAGACATAAAGTAAGAAATTTAGAACTAATGTATCACTAGACAAAAATTTTAAATCTTATAAATGCAACAAAGAATTTAATAAATGTAAAAACCAAAACATTTAAACAATCAATACCCCAATTAAAAAAAAAATTCTCAAAGAAATTAAAAAGAAGAAAACAGAAGAGTAATTCAATCAACTTCAGTGCCACTTCATCAGGGGAAAGGAATACTGAAATCAATTGAAATCTCTCTTCTACAAAAATCCTTGCTTTTCTATGATGAACCATTTCAGTGTATTTTAATTATAATAGTTCACCCGAAAATTCTGGCTCTTTCCCAAAGCAAGGATAAAAATTCAATTAGAACTTGTACTTTAAACAAAGAGAATTATATTTTGTTTAAGGAATTGAAAATAAAAGTGATTAATTAAAATACTTTATTGAAAAAATAAATCAAAATTTTACCTTTAAACATAAATCACATAATCCAAACTATTTTAAGCTTTAGTGAAATTATAAATTTAGGTGAAAAAACTGAATTAAAACTCACAATAAGTAATTAAAAACTTTGAGCATTTTCATGGGACTTTAATGGCAGCAAGTAATATTGTGACTGTAGTGATTTACAGTTTTGCCGTTTTGGCTTCATTGGCAAAAATAAAAAAATCTTGGCGAGAACGTAATCGCTCAGTAGGCTAAAATTTGGAACATAAGATGGAATTTTGAAACCAAAAGAAAAACTTTTAAATGTATAATGATTTTTTTTAAATTTTGACAAATTAAAAAATTACAATATTAACAGAGAGAAATTAAAGTAAATTTTAACTCTTTTAAAACAAAAATGGGAATAACGAGCCATGAAAATACTAGACATATTTATTTTGTTTTTAAAAAAATTGTTTTGTAATTTTTTACAGTACAAAGTCCATAATCCGGACTCGTCAACGATTCCAGATTAAGGGTTTTTCCGGATTATGGATCATCAATTTAAATCTGGTAGAATGGCATACAGAAATTGTAAAATTAAAAATATGAAACCGTAACTTATGAAATAAAGAACATTTAAAAAAAAAAAAAAAAAAAAGCTTAATATTTATTTGTTTACTTTATTAAACATTTCTTTCAATGTAATTTGTTTAAGTTGCTTCATTTTTTGTGCTAAAAGCGCATGTGTAAACATTAAACGAAACGCGCATGCATAAAGCATACAAAAAAAAAAGTTTGTGGCTTTGAGATCCGGATTATAGATCATTCCGGATAATGGACGTCCGGATTACAGACTTTGTACTGTATATATATATATATATATATATATATATATATTTATAAAATTTCTTGTGAAAGTTTATAAAGTTTCTTTAAGAATATCTCTCTGTATATATATTTTATTATTGTGCAAAAGAGCAGCTACAGTGAAATACAGGGCAATTCCCGCAGTTCTTTTTAAAATATGCCCACCAGCGGCTGAGTAGTAAAGTTGCCGAGTACCAGTAGTTCAACCCAGGCAAAAATCTTGTTAAATAGAGTGGCTGCATGGGAATTTTGAGGGTTTTGGCAGCTAGCTGTTATGCAAATTGCTATGATCCAAATAACCTAACCTTTTAAATATATTTCTTAGGATTTTGTTGTATTTATAATATGATATGGAATCTAAAATAGTTTGAAAATATGTTATTTTTTAAAAAGCATGTTACCAAATGCTTTAATATTAGAATTACGGCAACGGTCATATTGACCGTATCTCCATTTTACTTAAACATAACTTTTTTAATTCTTTATGACTTTGGTATTTTTTTTTACTTTTCCTGAAAACTTACGAATATTATATATTTTTGTCCATCTTAAGTAATTATTTTTGCCAATATTATTGTTTGTACCTAAAACTATGGCTGTTGGTCATTTTGACCGTATCCAGAAAATTGTATATTGCTTGTTATTTTTTGTGACCTTTTTCAGCTATTTCTGGTTTGCTGATAGATAAACAAGTGTACTTTTGATAAGAAAGATCGCATATTTCACAGAAGTGGGTGGAAGGGGAGGGGGAATAAAAATACCTGTTTGGAATTTTCGTGTGCCACATGTTTGCGTATTTCCCTTGTGTTAGAAAGGTTATTTTTCAGTAGACACAAATGTACTTTACTTCATTTGGATAGTTTTGTTGTTCTGACCTGTTTACCATGTTGCATAGAAGCATTGGTAGAAAATATATAACGAAGGAAGAGATGCAGAGTTTCTTAAGGTCTTTCTGATTATAATCCTGCTACAGAAATTCTGACTCTATTTTTTCTAGCTACTCGTGAAGTTTTGTGTGATTTCTTTTTCTTTTTTACGATCGCTATCCACCGCACAAAAACAGGTTTGAGTATGTTCCTATTTTGTATCATTTTTACATTAAAATCCAGCTAGATTATTATTCTACAATAGCCTCAAAATGCTGTGGGCATGCTGTATTTAATATTTAAACCTTCATGTGATGTCATTATTTAATTTTATGGTACAGTTCCATAATTGGAACTGTGCGAAACCACAGCAAAAATATGTGCACAAAAGTGCCAAATCTATCAGACATGCCCTTTTAATCACAAACTGCTTCTGAAGTTAGATTTCTGTAAATGCGTGCAAGTTTAGATAGTTATGAGTTTTCAAGTTGCCTACTGGAAAGAATCCTGTAATGAGAAGAAAAGATTAAAAACACAAAACTGGTTTGGAAGATCGAGTAGTCCCTTCCTTACAGCCATGAGGTTCATCTGCTTTTGGTGTCAGACGATATCTGTCAATTTTTTATGAAATCCAACTGATGATAGAATATTACATGTGTGAGGCCTGTGCCACAGGTTTATTTGTTTGGCCTACATTGAAAATCGTGACATGTGACAAGATTATTGAGTTAAATGAAAACCTTTTCATTTGAAGAAAGAACAGTGTTGGGTGTTTTCAGTCACAGTGGGTTTTTGGCAGGTTGTGCAGAGAATCAAATTGATGTTTTTTAGTCACTGTTCCAAAAATTGACAAAAACCTTTTTTGAATATCACAACAGAAAATACTACTAGTATTGATTCTGGTTGCTGGAAAGGATATCAGTTGGATGAACTGTGATATACCTGAAAGTGCTATCATACACAGAGAGTAGAGCTGCTATTAAGCAGTGCTAAATGGTATAATAAATAGCATCAGAGCAGTGCTTGACAGCACCTCGATTGTTATTTGTTCAAATTTATAGGGAGATATTCACCCCCCCAAAAAAAAACTGAAATTTTCCCTGCAGTTTTGGAAAAGCTCATAAATTTTATGCCTTCCGTTTAATTTCATTTATGTTTAGCCAGTTTATTTTTTTATTATTATTTATTTATTTTATGAATTGTTATAAAAAAGTCTTCCCCCCTCCCTCCATTTATAGGCATTGACCACTTTTAAGGCCAGAAGTGGCGGTCTCTTTAATATTGAGGCACCTAATAGGTGGGCCACCGTTGCGTCCTATGAAGGAATCGGCAAATTACATCTATGCTTTCTGTGAGATTCGAATCTGGGTCCTTCAGTCAGTCACTAACCACTTTTTCATCTGGGTGGTGTAATCAAGGAAAAGTAATACATGAAATTTACCTTTCATTTAAATTAAAATAATATTCTTAAATAGCCATTTACTATTAAGTTCCTTTCCTTGCGTTATGGTTACTGTATTATTTTCATCATCCAATGATGCCAATAATAGTTTGGTAATTGTTTACTGTCTCAATAACAGAAGTATGCCGTTTTATATATGCTGCTAAAATTGTCCATCTTACTATTGTGTTAGCATTACTATATTCATGTAAATTTATTTATAATAGTTGCGTCAATTTGTACACTGTTTATTCTGGCCAAACATTAGATTTTTTTCATTAATATTATACTGAAATTAGAAGTGTTAATAATCATCCAAGTGCCTTGAGTGAAACAAAGAGTTGGATATTTTTCATTTTAAATCAAAAGCTAGAAACTATAGTTCTTAGAAATAGAGGAACATGTTAAACATTGAGCTTAACTGAAAACTAGTAGATCTCTTGGGTACTTATGGAAAATCCTTTCGACCACTTTTGCCTATTAAAGAAAAGATGTCAAACTACATGAATTTTTGTCAAAAATGGAAGTCTTCAAACACACTGGGTTTGGTGTAACCTTGATTACATGTGTTAGTTATTATTCTTGAATAAAGAATCCTTTCTTTTCCCTCTGTCGTGCATTTTCGAAAAAAAAAAAATGGTTAAAATTTGGGACCTGCCTACTACAGAAGAACATGCGGTTGAATATTTCCAAAGTTATGGAATCTTACCGGCCTCAAAAAAATGTGTTAATGGCCACGAAATGGTGCCTAGCAAAAATAATTGCTTTTACAGTATATCTCCTTATTAAAAAATAATGGGAATTTTTAACGAAAAATTAAATATGCATAAAGGATAGTATAATAAATTTGGAAAAAAAAATAAGACTAGAACGTTTTTTATTGTATTTGTAATTTTTTTTTTTTTTTTTGGCACGATTGACGCCATCTCTTGTGGTTGATGAGATTTTCTCGTAAGTACCAATCTCTTGCATCTAATAGTTTATTGAATTATGAATTCGTATTTCTTGAAAAAATTTAATAGTGATAATCCAGTACCATTCATGTAAGAAAACAGGAGCCCTTTTGGTTTATAGTTTATAATATAGCATAAATATTGCTTTTCTATGCACTAGAAAAGCAATAAGTTTGTAATTAAGACACAATAACACGCCGAACAAACACCAATTTGCGGTTTTGCAGCTGAGGATGGTGGTTCGGTAAAACCATCAAAACTAGTCCTGTGGAAATTTTGTGGATGAGGCGCTGATTTTTGTTGTTTGTCTTCTGAATAAGTTTGTACTCATTTTCTTCTGTTGAACTGGAACTGAACGTCTTCAATTCATCATCTTATGTATCTTTATTAATGCTTATGTGTGACTGAGACCAGTTTAGCATTCTTATATGTAAGTACTTCTCATAGTTTTATTTTTATCCCTTAAATTCAATCAAGAATATCCATATTTTAAGCAGAATTAACCTAGTAATGTTTTCAAACTTCTCAGTAATTTTCATATTAAATAAATTTTTTATGAAAGGATGCATTGGTAAATTCATAAGTTGTAACATTATTGCTTTTTATTGTTACCAGGTCATACAGCATATGGTAAAATACTTTATAACTGACTACCTTGCAATTTTACAATCACTGTATCAATTGGGAAAATTTATTGCATTTTATTTGGTAAAGAATCCAACAAATAGCAACTTAAATCTACTTAAAACATCAGTATTTTTCAAAAAATTTTTAAATATATGGAACCGAGCTCATTTTTGGCCCTTTAAAGTAATATATTTACTTTGTAAACTATAATTTCTTTGGAATTCGATACAATTTAAATTTGTTATGCATATATGTAGAATAATTTAGAAAGAATGAATTTTGCACATTGGTGTAAAATAGGTATGTGTACTAGAGGAATCGATCGGTTATCTATTGATAATAGCAGATGTCTTCAGTGAATGGGGCAGGAGTTAAAAAATATAGATAGATTGGTAACAACAAGGTTTGGCTAATTTTTGGATTATGGTAACTTGGCGAAACTTTGGCGACCAACCCTGCTACAGCAACCTGCTAGTTTTGTTTTGGACGCTATTTTGTTTTCACGAAAGTAAAGGCATGTTTTTTTTTTCCTCAACATTTTTTCCAACAATCTGCTAGCCGAATTATGCTTATACTAGAACTTTTATGGAACAAAAGTGTTTAATCATGACGAAGATAAAGTGCGAAATTGGGAGAAAGTGCAGAATCGCCCAATGCTTGCCGCGATTTTAAGAATTGCACATACGCGTTATCCATGTACACGTCGACCTATTTTCACTTAAAAAAACATCCCAGAATTGCACAAAAATGGCATTGCGCACACTCTTGACTTTATCCATGTACACTGCTAAAGTCCTAGCTAGTAACCTTTATCGCCTTACCAAAATGTCGTCAAACTACCTGTTACCATATTCCAAAGATTAGCCCAGGGTTTAAATTCAACTGGAGCTTAGCTCCAGTAGTTCTCAGATTTTTTATCAAATAGTAATCCCTGTTTGGAGACAATTGGATATTTTGTTGCATAACAAGGATTTTCAGATTACTGCACTAATACTCTGACCTTTGCATTAAAAGACCATATGAGAGAAATGTCTTGAATCTCTCATATTGTCTGGTTGTATGTTTTGACTTAAGGTTAACAATCGGAAATTTGCAAATTTTGGGAATACAAGTAAATCTATGTTATTTCTGATTTCCTTAGGTAATCACTAAAAATAATGTGCACATTGGGCAGAAAATATTCCTACCAGGTGAACTGCTTATGGAAATTAATTTTTTGGCACACTTTGCGGCTGCATAATAATCTTCCAGCTCTTAGTCTAGTGCTGCATTGATGCTATGTTAATTACTCTTTTAAAATGCTCAATTTAGTATAATATTTCAGACTTCATGCAACTATCATGAGTACTTTTCTCTAAATACTGGCATTATTATCAAAAAAACTTCACAGTGACTATGAAATGACTGTGATTGTTTACTTTTGAAAGATTGTATCACATCAGCTACATGCAACCTCATGGCTGTAAGTTTTAAAAAAAATAGTAAGCAAAAACATTGTCTATCTTGACAAAAGAGCTTGTCTATGCATGTTTAAATGTATATTGCTTACTGCAAAAATGGATAGGCAAATTTTGAAAATTGGCACTCATATTAACTGGGCTAGGAAGGTGTACATCTTGAAATGATTTTTTTTTTCCCAAAATTTAATTTAGTCATTATTATTATCATTTAATTTTGAAACCATAAACTTTTATTACATTCCAAATTTTTGCACATACATTTTCTTAATGAGCAGAATAATAATCCTAGAATTTTGCTGTTTGCACATTGGATAGAATGGGAGAAACATTATTCCAATTCTCTAACGTAATTGATTTGAATTTGGGAGTTTTCTAAAAATTATCCATTATATTTTTAATTTCAACACCTAAAAATGTATTTGTACTAAACGTTTTTAACTTTTATGAGCTTTAAAACAAATTCTTTGCCCTATTTTTTAAAGTGAGAATAATAAAAAAAAGTATTTAATTAGGTGATTTTTCTACATTTTTTTTTTTTTTTTTTTTTTCCAAATATGAAGCATTATGCTGTAGAATCATTAGGTTTTTCTGAAGCAGGAGATGGAAAAAATGTGCAGTGCCCTCTCCGGGACTTAAACCCTGGATCTCTCAAATACGCATCGATTATGCTTCCAATAACACCACAAAGGCATACAGAAAGGAGGGATAAAATACCTTATAATGTTTTGAACGAGCAGGAAATTACTTTTCCGTATTGCAACCTGATGGCGTTGATATTCACATTATAAGACATCATATATTCACTTTTTCTTTCTAATTGTAAGAAAGCATTTCCAAGATGGTAAGGACTTTATGTGTATCTGCCATTTTCTTCTGACATTGGTTCTTTTGTAAGTTTGGTGCATTTGTACGGCAGCTGCATTCTGTGTATTCATTTTAACTTTTGGAGTTGTTGATAAATATTTTAATATTAATTCTTATATATATTAATTTATGTTTATATTGGTATTTATATTTTTTAATACATTGTGAGTAAATAATTTGCAATACATTCCAATAATTTGATCACATTTAAACAGTGAAATAGGTTTTGGCACAAATTAACTATATGCAAAAGCTATTTCAAAAGTCTGTTATCTTAATTGTAAGATAATGTTATACAGGATATGCATAACATTATCTTCTATCTAATATTATTATTAAGAGAATTACATTATATTCTCCTAATCTAATCTCTTCTTGAATATTTTTACTTTTGATTTAATATGCATAGGAGTTGAATCACAGTGAAAACAATATAAAATGTTATTTATTATTTTTAAATTGCATATATTTTTTTAAATATTATAGCTCTGTTTTTGATATTTTTGTAGTGGTAATTGGAAAAAAAGTATATGGTTGTAACAGTATTTTTTATTTCGCTTTTTTAATTAGAAATTCAAGATAGTATCAAAAAGCTTCATAAGATGTTGCATCCACAGATGAGAGAAGCAATGGGTGAAGCTCGACCATTCGACAAAGAGCAAAAGGATAAAAATAGGGTTTATTTCCTTTTTTTTTTTTTTTTTCTTAACTATCTAAATGATTCCTCTCTTTTTTATGTTTAGAAACATATTAGCATCGTTATGAAAATTTTTTGAAGCATAAAGATACATTCATAAATTAATACTTAATATAATAATTGAATATGTTTATCATTAATGAATATGATTTCAAGCATGAAATGTAGTAGAATGATTCATGGTCGTTTTTAAAATGCTGAAACTATTTAGCTGTTAGATTTTCTGTTATATATTAAGAATTTAAATTTACTTTTGAAAAGCATATTTTTTATAAGTCTTCAAATTTAAGAGGCTTATATGTCTTCATTAAGTGCATGCTTTATTTTATTGTATTTTGATATCTGGTTCTCTTTTGTAGTTCTCTCAAAAAGGCATGTTATGTCTATGTTCTTAAATGCTATGCATCTAATGGTATATTTATTTTCATTTTTATTCTTTTATTGCTTATTATTGGTGCATTAAATCACAGAAATATTATGTATTAAAAATGATTTTTTAAAGACAAGCATATTGTTAAGTATTTTAAATATTTGTAACACTACTTTATCTGTGATTTATTTTCTATTAATAGTTTATTTTTGAAAAAAAAGTCAGTATTCTGATGTTAGATGTTGCTTTTATACATTTTAAAAGTTAATCCCTCCCATTTTTGCTCCTGTAATTATATGTTATTATATCTGAACCAAGAAAATTAAATGTGGTTGTAGAATTAGCTAAAAAGTGTTTTATTACCAGTAATTAATTATAAATGAGTTTATAATTAATTACATCTTTAGAAAAAGAAAGGATTATTTTTTTTTAATCTTGTATTTTATTTCTCCTTCCAAATTATAATCAGCTCTTTCACTTAAGAAGCTCTATAGAAGAATAATGCTCTCTCTACCCACTGACAAATGTTGCAAAATTTCTATCTATCAATTTTAACTCCAATTTCTCTTTTCATCTTAAAAATATAATGACTTTGCAAATCTTAATTCATGTGTTACATTTAGCTACCTGGTTGATCCTGCCAGTAATCATATGCTTGTTTCAAAGATTAAGCAATGCATGTCTAAGTACATGCTGTATTAAATATGTTACATTTTATGGAACCTATGTAAGGTATTAATTTTTCTTTAAATATGTTCAATCCTGGTATTTTATTAAAAAAAAATCTAGGCACAGAGAATGTTAAGGGCATATTTATATATTAATAAGGAAGGTAATTGCGTATTAATTTGAAAACATCCAAATTTAATCCTTTACTATTTCAATTCAAAAGCTCTTTGCTTGTTTTGTTCCTTTTGATAGAAAGAGCTTACTTTTAATTCTTATTTGAAGCTATTTTACTTTATATTTTTATCATAAATCTAGTCTGGCTTTTTTGGGGGGATGTACAGTGAATTTTGGGGGGGGGTGTACAGTGTTTTTTGGATGATGATAATGTACAGTGAATAAGTCAATCTGGAGTTCTGTATCTTTCTCATGATTATTCATTTTTTTAAATAAATGTACATATTTTCTGTATTTTACATGTAATCGAATGTAAATAGTAAAAATGAAAATAAGGACCTGAGGACACTGAAATGAGAGGAATGCAGAATTCTTTAATGTATAACATAAAACTATTCTTTAATTTATTCTTTAATGTCTATAATGTGTAACATTGCTTTCTTTATTGATCCAACCTTTTATGTTTTTTGCAGATTTTCCTTCATCCTTTCATGAGGCATTCTGCTAAGCCTCAGTCAAAAGGTGCTGGTGCTGTAAATTTGGTGGTCCCAGTATATACGATTGCAATAATATTGTTTTTTATGTATTCATTGTTCAAAGTAAGTGTAGCCTACATGTTTTAGTTTTTGTGTTTGCTATTTTAATTCATCACACAATACATACATGGTGATATTATAATATATATAGAGAGAGAGAGGTTATGTGTCTTAAATATCTGGAAACATTTTATGTCTGTTTGGTTCAGCATCTCTAATCTGATATTTGAGTATTTTACTGCAAGTAAAAAATCTGCATAATATTTCAGAAATTTAATTTTCTTTAAGTTTTATTCTAACAGGGTTCATAGCGGTCCTTATAAGTGCTTATAAGTCCTTATATTTGAAAATAAAATATAAAGGCCCTTAAAGGTGCTTACTTTTTCTTTAAAGCCCTTATTTTTTTGTTTTTTAGTGCTTATTTTTTGCTTTTAGAGCTTTTTTTTTAATGAATGCGCTATTTTTCCCCCCGTACCAAAGCCGAAACTAAATAAACAACTTTTCTTCCTAATATGGAATGTCAGATGGTGAGTCATACTCCCGGAAATAGCTTTTCCCCCTTTCTCTGCATTAACATAACCTTTGGTGTGCACAAAGAGTACAGACAGGTGCCCGTCCTTCTATTGGTCAAAGAATTGCGAAAGCAGTGAAAATTCCGCTACATTCGGCATTCTTTTCCTCCCACCCAAATACTATACACGTTTGAATTTCTTTCAAGATCTTAAAAATTTGCATTTTCGTTTCGCTTGGTCAGTTCATGTTCATGTTTATTATGATCGTTATGCTTATATTATGAGCATATGTATGAATGTTTATAATAACATAGTTGCAGTAACTGCTGAAGTATAGTAAACTTACAAAAATGGTTCTGTTTTAACACAGATTAGCTTTCTAAGGAATAATATTCGGAATGGCTTAAATAAAGGGAAAGTAATCGAATAGTCAAAATAATTTAATTTTTTTGGCCAATATATTATACAGTACGAAGGTTGAGAGGTCTCGCTTTTCTCCGCAAAATCTTGAATATTGAAACCGTTACAGTTCGCTGCAAAACAAGCAACGGACTTTTTTTTTTTTTTTTTTTTTTTGTCACTTTGGATTGAATAGGACTAAAAGTTCTGCTGTCTACCAACCCAAGCGAAGAATGATTCTATTCCGAAAATTTAACGCCATCTTTTGAAAATTAGAATGAAAAATACCCCAGTTATTTAGTTCTTTATTCTCCCAATACCGGCAGTTGTTGATTCCGATTGCGTAATATCACATAGGGAAGAATTACGGCGCACATATTGTGCAATAATGTTTGCAGAGATAATTAATTTTGATGTTCAGTCCGAGATTTGTTTATGAACACTTAAAAGAGTTTTACTGTGCTTGCTAAGCAGAATATTTTTTACTTTCGTTGGTTTATTTTTATATGATGCACATATTGAAATGTCAAAAGCATTTATTTAGCAAAAAAATCTAAAGAGCGGCTACAGTATACCCCCCTTCCGCTCCTTCAAGTTACGCTCGACTGTCCGAATATTCGCCAATTTCCAAGTGTGCGGGTTAGTTAACCTTTTACTGTTAAAGATGACTGCATACTGCATGAAGCCAATTTCTGTCTTCTGATTTCAGAAATGTTCCTCTTTTTTACTTAAATTACTTTGCTTGCAATATCTGTTAAAAGAAAACTGATATACAATGAAAATTTAGAAATTGTTCAGAATTTAGATTTAAATTATTTAAATATCAATATGAGTGGAAAAATAAATTGTATTTATTATTAGGTTCCAAGCGAATACAATAAATATACCTTATTATTATTTATTTTCTCTATTTTGAACTGAAATTTCATCATTAAATCTTGTAATATAGTTTAGTTCTTCATAGTTTTTTTATTCTCTCATTGTAAACAAGTTCTGTAAATTGAACTATTATTTAAATCTAAAAACAGAAAAAAAGTAATTTATTTTGTATGGTTGAGGTAATGCTTGTTGTCTCTTAATAAGTACTTCATTTCTCATATTTTAAATTACAAGTCTAATTTTTAAGGTTATGCAGTTGTGTATGATGTAATTAGACAGGTGCTTATTTTTTTTCTTAAAATGTGCTTGAACAGTGCTTATAGGTGCTTATTTTTTTTAACTAAAATGTGGCTATGAACCCTGTCTAAGGTTTGTCCTAACTCTAATTGTAATTGTGAGAATATATTAAGTAGTTTCAAAAGTGTGTTGCATTGTAAAGTAGTGCAAACTTTTAATAGGAATATGGTAATTAATTCCCGCAATATTTAGGTGGTAGTATGGAACATTGTTAATAACAAACTGTCCATAGCAAATTGCTGTGAACTTATGCACCATCCCAATAATAAACTTTTTACCCTTTTTACCCTGTGAGACAAAATTTTCAGAATTTATGTGATAATTATGTCTGTCTGCGCAGTTTCATTGGTGGATTAATTATAATGCACATTTAAAAATTAACTCACACACAGTTATAACTGACATAAAATATTCTATGTCAATGGCCATAACCACATTTAAACACAAATATAAAAGTACAGGAGCTTTCAGACAATCCATCTGCTTCATTAGCAGGACTGAAATGGATGCCTTCAACATGACTGTCATCTTTTACCAGTTTCCACAGGATTGCTGTTCTCAGATTTGTAGTCCAGTTGTACGAAAGACTGCAGAGAAGATCTGTGTCACAACATGGCTTAGTTGTGATTTCAGTTGCTTAATTTCAGGGCTGTTTTTGTGCTGAGGTTTGGTAATGATTTTGTCTTTGTCCCATTCAGTTATTGGTTGTAGATGCTCAGTGAAATAATTGACTAAATATGAACTGTTTTCATTGATGAACGGGTTGCTAGAGCTTGCAGATATCTTTTTTATGTTTTGCAGTTCTTGTGGATAGTTTTTTTGGATGTTAATATACTGAGTTTCTGTGTGTGTATCTTTATGTGAATTGTGGTAGTATACTGGGAATGGTGTGCTTTGACTTGTGATTTTTAAGCGTTGAGATTTATTTAACCCAGACTTTGTGATAATTAAAGTCCCCCTGGGTTGGTTGAGGGGAGTCATGCCCTCTCAGATAACCTCTGAAGGTTAGGCCATTTTACACCATGTAAGGCAGCATTGAGTTAGCCAGGTCTGGGAGCCCCTTCCTCTGGTGAACTGAACTGAACCCCTGAAGCAGTGGTGACTCCACTATTTGTGCACATGAGCATGTGAGCCACCAAAGAAATAAATTTATTAACAAAGAAAATAAAATATTATTTTTATAGATTTTTGTCATTTTATAGGGTGAGTTTCTCCCCTCTTTTTAAATATTTAGCTTGCATATTGTATTGTAGGTTACTACACCACAGAGCTCTTGGTTTTTCTTTTGTTGCAGGTGTGATTGAAGAAATGCTGTTAAAAACCAATTTAAGGTGTCGGAGGAGCCACTGACACAATTTCATTCGCACACATGCGAGAACTCGCATAATCTTCAGTTATCTCTTCCAAATTCTCCCTTGGTATGCTTCATTTAGTTGGTTAATTCATTTTTCCATTTTCTGACCTTTTTCTTTATCATTTATCGATGTATATTTTTTACGAACTAGCATAAACAGGTATGGCACTTAAAATTGTTGTTTCAGAACTAATCAATTACATTTTTAAACATTGCCTTTGTAAAGAAAAATTTAAATTACTCAGGCCAACACCTTTGATGAACCTTATTCAGGTGACAGAATGTAAGACTATAGATTTCAAAAGGGAATTTAAGCCTGATTTATATGAGAAAGTTCATGGATTTGTGGATGTGAATCAACTGACAGGCTATTTGGTTTTCCATGTCTCCTGTTTCCAAAGCAGGATGGTGATTCAAGTTGGGTGAGTTATGATGTTACTGATTTATGACATCTAACTCAGAAAATAAAAAAGCATGAATGCTCACAGTCATATTTAAACTTTATCTTAGAATTTAATTTGCTAGGAAAGGTGGATATTTACCAACAACTTAACAGTGCACTTTGTTCAAATATTAAAAGTTGCAATGAGGAGATTTCCAAAAAACCTTATGTTTTTAAAAAATATTGATTGCATTCTGTTGTGTGGTACATTTGAGTTTGCACTTGGAGGACATGATGAATGTGATGATTCATTAAATGCAAGAATTTTCAGAAGTCTTATCAACTTCTGAGCAGAACTTGGTTCGTCTCTTAAAGACCATCTCACTAATGTCACTATTTTTAGAGGAATACCAAAAGGAATTCAGAATAATTTATTAAATTGCATGTTCTCTATTAATCAGATCCATGTAAAAAATGAGATTTCGAAAGCGGGTTTTATTTCTGTAATAGCAAATGAAACTACTGATGTGACATCCATTTTCTAATTGATTGTCGTTTTTCGATATGTTGTAAGTAACATATGACAATTTAAGATGTTTTTAGGAATTTGCAAATCTACTTTGCCGTGGTACAAAATGTGTCACTGAATTTTTTTTAAATGGCTATTTTAAGCTTTGGCCACTGCTAAGGTTAGAAGCAGTGGTCATTTTATTATGGAGGACCAAAAAGGCAACCACTGTTGCCTCCTATGAAGGGACACAATTTACATCCATTCCTTCACCGAGGTTCAAACCTGTGCCCTTCAGTTCAGCAGTCATATTAACTAACCACTTTTCTGTCTGGGCATAGTTGAATGATAGTTTGTAAAAAGTAGTAAACTAAACTTAAAAATGAATATTGCAGTGCTATCATAAAGTAATCATAAATATGTATAAATATATAATATCATAAATATATATCATAAAGTATCAGTAAGCTTGATGAGTGGTCATCATGCGGTGTTCAAGCTTTGATTCGATATACCTACTAGAATGCATAATTTGTGCATTGCTACACACACCAACACACTTTGATTGTTGGGCAAGCGACTAGTTAGGATCAGCCAGTTCGAGCATTTTTTCCGATCTTAGTGATATTCCTAAATTTTTCAGTAACTCTCCACTGAGAATTTGCTGTTCTAAAGGAAACAGAGAAAAGGATATCTTATGGTTCAGCTACTAGATGGAATTTTAAAAGTTGAATCATCAATACAGTGTATGAATGTATGCAATAGTCAATATAGTATATGGAAAAAATAGAGTGTTATGCCACATGTCGATGTGCTGTACGACCAGCTTTGGAAAATACTTAACTCGTTAGAAAGCAAGTAAATGTTTTCCAGTAGTCGTTAGAAAAAGAAAGGAAGAGAACGGACATAGTGACAGAGGAGATACTGGAATCATATGAAAGTTAAGAAAAAAGAAGAGGGAATATTCATATAAATAAAACTCTAGGAGCTAAAGATATATGTGATATTATCATGAATCAAGTGAAAGAGAGATTTTGTTTTATCTGTCACTACTAAGCTCTTTCTCTCCTTAAAGCTACAAAGCTCCAGTAGTACAAGAAAAAGTTTCCAACTCACAAGTAAACCTTCTCTCCTTTGATACCAGTTTTCGGAAACCCATATATTTTCTCAAAGCTTGTGTCATAAGTAGGAAAATCTTAGGGGCAGAGGGACAAGTGTTTAGGAGTTATAGGACTCACAGTGTCAGTAAAATGTTGGAAACATGACACCAAATGTCACTAAAATGCTCATTTCACGTATTTGTATGAACTAATAATATGGTAAGAAGGTGGAGATCTCAATATAAAGGGGAAAACAACTCATTGAAAAGACACAATATAGGTTGGGATGTTGAAAATGTGACTTGTTATTGACTTCAAACAAAATCTATTACAAGAGACAACCAATGTGCAATTCATCAAATAAGCATTGAGATGGGCAGAAAGACAGTTAACATTGGTCACATTTTACAAAAGCGATATCCTCACACTTTGCACACTCATTTGCCAATGAATCAAAGCAGTAATCCATTGGCACAATCCACATTCTAGGTTCATCGTCCAAGTATTCACCCTTATAAAAAGCATACTTAATCAAGTTCTTGAAACAATGAGTGCTGAACTGATATAGTGAAAAGTCTGCAGGGCCAGAAAACTATCCTGATGCCAAATGTGCTCCTGTGTCTCGATAATGATTGTGCCCATTATGTAACGAACAAAAGATTTGTAGTGTCTGAAGAAATGAATATCTAGAGGCTGGATATCTCCCATTCATCCTTCAGGTACCAGTTCTTTCTGTAGGACTTTACCATCAGGTACTTCGGAAGCAGACAATGCATGAAAATACAAGAATATGTCCACTGTACACACTTTAATGATACTTTATGGGTCCTATAGCTCCTAAACGCTTGTTCTTCTGCCCCTAAGACTTCACAGTTTTTCTACTTGTGACATAAGATTTCAGAAGTTATATGGGTGTCTGGGAAACCAGTATTAAAGGAGAGAAGGTTTACTTGTCAGATTATTGATTAAACAAGTGATGTTTATTCCATGTTAAAGAGGGATTATCTGAAAAAACCTATAAGTAATTTACAGAAGATCAGATTTCAGAAATATAACTGGTGCCATTAGTCCTCTGCAATTTATTTTAGGAACCAATTTACAGACTATGGTTTTGGAGACCTACAGACTGTTGCTAATTGTTTTTACTCCTTCAATAATCATTGTGTAAGCTGGGGGATGTTTCTCAACTCTAAAATGGATTAGGACATTTTTAAGAAGCACTATGAGCAAGGACTGACCATGCTTTAAATTTTAAAAGTCAAGATAAATAACATCTAAATTCATTGAAAGCATTTTTGATTTGTTTGCCTGAAAAAAAAAAAAGGCAGGTGTGTGGATTTAATTGACAAAAATTGTACTTGACTATTTTTTAATCGAGGTTCAAAGATATATTGCAAGCAATGTTATGATTTTATGACATTCCATTGTACAAAATAGTAAAATGTTATAATTTTATCACCTATGATAACTTGTTTTCTTTTAGTTGCATTGTTTTCCTTTAACTTGTAAAAACACAAATGCATTTTAACTTAGGTCATATCTGCATACTTAATTTCCAAAATTTTCATGATTTCATCTTGTTTTGTAAACTTCTGTTTAAATAACCCACCACCCGCCACTGCCCTAAAGTATCTGTTGTGATGACATCTGATTTATAATGTTGTAACAATTTCTATGTAGATAGGGCTGGGGTTAAGACAAGTTTGTAACATAATCTTTTAAACATGGAGCAGATGCATAGGGCGATTGAGTAGTAGGGAAAAGTTCTGATAAATTTACTATTTGATGCTTGATTCAGTAAAAACTTCACTTTTTGAAAAATGACTGTAAAAGATTGCTTATTGATTTCCTTGGTGAGTTTTTCTGCAAAATCTGAGGATGTTTATTGTGTTCAGCAATACGTGGTATGTAATTATATTGAGTTTATGATAACTGCAGTGTGGAACAGAAATCCTTGACATGTTTCAAGCAAAAAGAAAAGGCAACTATTTTGTGTGAATGAAAGAGAGTTGCATGGTGTTATTGCTGGGTTGCCAGTTGGTATGGAATAGATTGTAGTCCGAAGAGAGTTCCTATTTAGATCAAGAAATTGAATGCTATTATTGACTTTTCTGTTAATGGTAATCTGCAAGTTGGGGAAATTTTCTGAAATAGAGGATAATGAAGCTTTGAGTTCATCATCTGAATGTTTCCATAGCACAAAAATATCATTTACATACCTCATCCGAAAAGTAGGTTTCTTGGGGAGCTTGGAGAAAGCAAGATTTTCCATATGTTGAGTGTTGATTTCAACCTAGATACGTGACGTTGATGCTCCCATAAAGAGACTTTACTGTTTGTAGGTTTATCCATTGGCTTATGTACTTAAGTGAACTTATGTAAGGCATGAAAAGCTTTAGTAAAGGTTTTTGCCAAAGTGGTTTGAAATTCAAATAAAGGAATAGGTAGAAACAAAGATTTGACATTGATGGTAAGCATGGCAACATCAGGGCTTGTTGCTTTCGGAATTTGTGCAAGAAATTTGCTTATAGGCTGCACACTTGATATACTGCCCTTCATGAAAGAGGAGGAAAGTTTGGCAAGCTTGTATTCAAATTTACTGAATGGTGAATCTTCTGTTTATTAAAGGTCTGGCTGTATAATTTTCTTTGCAATTTTTGATTTCTATAAAAGGTTTTGGTATACTTTAGTCAGGATCAGGCTTAATGTCACCATATGGTATTTTATGTTGAGATACTCAGCTATTTTGTAAAATGTGTTCCATATATTTGGTGTTGGCCATATCTTCAACAATGCATTTTGTACCTCATATTTGTCTGATAAAGAAAATTCTATCTTTGGGGTACAAAATTTGTTGTTGGAGATGGTCTGATCATTTGGGACAGTCAACATTGATTAGATGGCTGTGAATGAATGGCATTTATTCAGACTTCATTAGTGGAAGAACGGCTACGAGTTGTGGCAAGAGAATCAAAATAGAGTACGAAAACTAAGATCCAGAATTGTGTGATCTTTGCAGAATCAACATTTACAACATGGTCAATACTTGTTTTTTTAATTAAACATTTCTTTCGATTTAAGTTGTTTAAGCTGCTTCGCTTTTTGTGCTGATACCTTTCACTTTAATTTTACATGCAAACGTAGTTTCTTATTCAGTTATAAAGCTTCATTGTTCAAATCATGTAGTTGCTTTGTTGTGAATTCCTTCTTAACCAAATTCTTTTCATTCTCAAAAACCTCTTTGTTACTTTCTTCATTATCAGTAGTTACATTTTGTGGATTAAAATCCTGCTACAGATTTCCATTATCTGTTAACTGACTGATAATGGAAGCATTGCAATAGAAATCTTCTGTTATAGCATCATCAATTTATTATCACTTCTCTGTGTATTTCATCACAAAATCCATTAATTAGAAATTTTGCCTTCTATAACATCCAAAATCTATGCCAAAACCAAGGTTGTTATTTTGCCTAATTTTGAAATTGCACATTCTTTGCCCTAACTGCGAGAGCACTATAAAAGGCAGGTACCAGGTATGCTTTTGCGTTGCAGATCCTGCTACAGCTCCGCAGTTAGAAACTCTTGGAATAAAAATTCAAACTAATTTTGATAAGAACTGTAATCATAATAATACCCTGCAAAAAAAAAAAAAAAAAAAAAAAAAAAAAAAAAACAATAAGCTGGATCAGATTAGAAAGGTAAGGAAGACTACAATTTGCTATGTTAACTGAACTCAAGTCCTACTTTCTCTCTTTCCCACTGCTACACCACTAGCAACAAAAAAGTATGAACGACATGCCTCTCTGGCCAACTATGTTTTGGAGCTTCACTAATTGTTTAAAGTCAAACAGAATAAAAGATTGATTCCCCAATACCCTATTTTACAAGACATCTGCTTTGTTTAGTTTTATAGTCTCAATAAAAAGTAGGCACAAAATTTCGCATATTCTTTCTAGTGAAAGTGAAGCCCTTTGGACTATGTAATAACATTGACTTTGAGCTACCAAACAGCTTTTAATGGACTTCATGTAATAGAATTAACATAAGTTACCTTTCCATGCTTGTTTCTTTAATTTTTCCTGCCAGTGTAATTTATTATTATCATTCCTGGAATCACCAAAAACTGATTCCAGAAATAACAATAATTTGAAATATGGGCTGTTTATTTGAAATTAAATATGAGGAAAAGTTAGATTGTTTTCAGTATATTATCATTTATATATTTCCTTATTTGCTTTCTCAGATATTGTTGCAGGAAATTAATATGCAAAAGAAAGTAGTCTTTTTATTTAAAATATTACTTTAACATATATACAGTTTTGTATGCATTTGAATGATTTTTAATAGTATAAAACAACAATGCTCTTATCACTAGTTCTCAACTTTGTAATAAAAAGACTGATTACAAAAAATGCTGTATGGACAAAGGTTGAAATGACTTTTATTGAATTGCAAACAACTATCTATATAGTATTAAAAATTCAGTATTCATTATCTTCAGCCATGCTGAATGGTTGAAACCACAGAATGCTGAGATTTTGACCCAGGTTCTGTCCAAAGCAAAGTTCTAGCCAAAGCTACCTGTATGTTTGTTTTTCGCAGTTATCCGCCACATGTAATACAAATACAAGCCAGTTTCCTCAAATTCCTCCACAAAGGCATCCTTTTCCTTAGGCAGATAGTACTGGTGAGCTTTGCTATACTTAGCTTAACCTCATTTGCTTGGAATTAATGCAGTGCAGTCTTAACATCCTTTTTAATTCTGATAAACTAAAATTTGTAGTCTTCTATTAACATGTATGTTACTGTTATAGAGCATATATGTAGATTAAGGAATTTCATCTAATGATTGTGTGAAAAGTCATACAAAATTCGTTTTTACCAAGAGACTTGATTATATGTTATTTCTTTTATGCAAAACAATCATTACAGAATGTGGATATAAAGTAAATTCATGTATGGAAATGAGTTCCATAGTAATTTTTTAAGAGTTTTTCTTTTCTTCTGAGGAAAATTCTTTAAGGATGTTCTTTTGTCTTATAGAAGTGTTTCTGGCAAGTGTAAAAAAAGCGACCGTTTGTCTTGACAGGAGTCTATGTCTCTCTCTGTTTTACAGTCACCCAAGCTGACATATTGATCATACCAATAGTCATTGATATAATTAAAGATTAAAAATTCAAAATCCTTTCACTTTTCTTGTTTTTCATAGATAATAAGATATTTAAAATATTAATAGATGTCTTCTATGTTAATACTAAATTATACAAAGACAACAAGAGAGGATATATTACAAGAGTCTTTGCAGCATGAAGGCACTCTAAGTAAATGGTGAGCTGAAAGCCCTCAGAATAGGTTGGTGATAGGGAAAGAGGAATGGGAGACCCTCAGACCTGTTCCCCCCAGGGTGCTCTCCTTCAAAATTGGGGCCGAACTGAGCGAAGTCATATTGTCACCTGTATGGCGCTCAAGGCTCTAGCCGACAGGCGCAGTCTTGCTCTCCAGCCACGATTAATTTCGTGGAGTTGTTCTGATGTTACTGTCAAAATATGAGATAAGCCACAACAGCAACAATAAACTTTCTTTTTATTTCATACATTCAGGACCAAATCTTAAGAGTTAATGTAAATTAAATTAATATAATTAAATTAAATTAATATAATTAAACTAAATTAATGTAATTAAATGTAAATTAATGTAAATTTAATTTCCTTTTGAGAAGAATTTTTATTTTAGTACATGTGATTATGATTTATTGTGAGTAGTTTTTTTATGTGTTTAAATAGTTGTCATTCTTTCCTTTCCCTTTGTATTGTAATGAATTTTCATTGTTTATAGATGATGTTGAAGAAAAACAATGAAACATGTCATTCTACTTCTGTGAAACCATGTAAAGCAAACGCTATACATAAATTTGCAGAGGTAGAAGAACATTTGGAGAAAAGAAAAGTAAATGCCCCTGAAAGGAAAACACATCGTGTTCTTGAACAGTATGGAAAGGAGAAAGGTATTAAAACTGGTCATGTGGGTTTAGATTATTTTTGTCATTTTCCTATTAAGTACATCTTGTACTATTCTTTTGTTTTCTTTAAGTCCTGGTTGGATTAGGCACATTTGCTTTTAAGCAGTTTATTCGCTTTAGACCAGTTTGAAATGCTTGCTTTTACTTCATTCAAATAAACTGGGATAAAAGATCAAATAAACTCAGTTAAGTAAATACAGAAAAAAGCTAAATACGTGATTAAGCTGAGAAATATTATAAATTGAGATAAATAAATAAATAATGATAACAATAAATTGATGGTTTGATGATAGAAACTAAAATAAATATACTGATAATACGACAATCTGATAAATAATAAGCTCATGATAATGATGATGCATTGATAAATAAACCGAGATAAATAATATAAACAAACTGGGGTAAACAAATGAATAAACTTGGATAAACTGTTGAAATTAGGCCCACCAGTTGCCAAGTAGTAAAGGCCCCGAAAACTGGTAGTTCGGTCCGAGGTTCGACAAACAGGCTGGCTGCATGGGCATTTTCGTGATTTTTCCCATGTGTAACGTGTATGCCAACTAGTTTCCTTTAGAAGGTCCTCTTCGAAGGCATCCCTCCCTTAGCCCTCGAGGCATTGCCATAACCACAAAAACCAACCACTGTTGAACTGAATATTTTAACTTTTTGTGTTTTCTTTGCTCAAATATAAATCTTTAATGAAATTCTAATTTTTTGTTTGACTGCTCTGAATACTTTACAATCTGTGTTGATTTCATGTATGTATGTTTGTAAATTATATCACATAGATAGTTAATACAACCTTATACACTCTACAGTAAAAGGAGCATAAATGCACCTTTAAATTAAACCATCAAGATTCTTTAGATATACTTTACTTAGGTGTACTTTATATTTAAATTAATGGATTACTTTAAATGGGAGAGTTGCACTCATGCGACTCTTCTCTAATAAGTTTGCTGTACTTCTTTTTGGTTGCCCAAATCTTAGCTTCTGTTCGTGCATGTATTCCTCCACTCTTCAAAAACGGTGTTCCTGCAAACCATTCAGAAGCTAAAATAGTATATAGTAGTTAACTATTACTGTATGTATGCTGCTTTACAGCTGCTAAGAGATGAGAAAAATTTTACTCTAACTAATGATGTTCATTTTCCTAAGAAATTAAAACATACTGTATCTACAACAGGTGAACTGTAATATCTTTATCAAATTGAAATGGTGTAAATGTCAGACCAGGAAAAAATGCAACAAAAACTGTCAGTTACTGTAAAGCAGAATAGCAAAAACTCTACATCACAGTAATCACAGAAAATGCCATGAATTGCAACAGGCTTTGCATCTTGGGCTTGAGTACACAATTTGGTTTGATCAGAAAATTGTACAGAAATTCTGTTTTGCTATTTTTTCCCATTCTACAAGACAGTCTCAATTTCATACCCAATTTGGGGTTCATGATTTTCTTGTAATAGTGAAAAGATGAATTTAGAACAGTGTAACTGATCAAGAAATAATGATTTTGTTCTACATAATTTTGGTCCATTGTATAACCAGCCTTTGGTGTATTCCTGTCTTGAACTCTTAGTATGGCATTATAAATAAATTTGGAATAAATTTATTATATAGTTTAAACAGATTTTATATTTTATACAGCCACATAGCCTCTTGGCATGGGAGCACACATCATAGCCCAGGTTCGATTCCCTGAAAAGGCATGGACGTTTGTAAATTTATATTGTTTTTGTAGCATGACAGCACTTGAAATACTACTACTGAGCAACTGGTTATTCTGTAGTACTACTTGACGCGACTCTTCTGGGGGTTGAGATGGGCTGTGCTGAGTCTTGGTCGATGATGAAGGGTCAGGCTAAGAATTTTTTGCGGATAATTAGAGAAATAAGTGACATCTGGATTATCAACTGGATTTAAAGTTCCTGAAACTTTGGATGAAAATAGGATTGTTAGTCTGACCTTCTTTCGAAGCATTAAATTAAAAATCTCATTTTTTTTCATCTGCCAAAAAAAAATGGTCAAATCAAAATTCTCATCAAATCTAATTGTGTTTCATCCACATTAAAAATAAGATCATTAGGATTTCACTACAAATACAGAACTTTAGATGCAACCTCAATAGCGATTTTAATTCATCCCAGACCTTAATGCAAATGATGCAGTGATGGTTCAAGTATTCATTGTTCATAAAAGCTATATATATATACCATATTTGACAGCATGTAAGACACACCCTTATTTAGAAGGCCACACGCAAGGGAAAAAAGTCTCAATAGTCCGCGCAATACCACAATGACTTAAAATGTAGTTTCTTTTAGTTCTCACGTTTCGTAACAGCCAAATAAACAATCATTGAATGCAATTACCAAACATATTTTTATTAGGGAAAATTAACAAATGGCGAGCTATTTTGAACATGATATGTAAATGTCAATAATGAATAAATGAATGAACGGCGAGCAATCAAACATAATACAAAACAAAGCAGAAACTACAAAAAACACAGATTCAAGGAAAACGTTGCCTATCATGAAATTAGACTTTAAACACTTTCAAAACCATAAAAATCCTTTTCACTATCATCATCGAAAACGAGAATATCGTCATCGCTATTGTTTCCGTCATCGCTAGTATCACCTTCGAATAATGCATCGTCTTCTGTTCCATCAAGAGCATTACTGATTTCGCACTTCTTAAAGTACTTAACAATTACTTCAGCCTTTACATCCTCCCAAGATCTTTTTACCCACTCGCACACTTGTGAAATAAAGGGCCGCTTCATTCTACCTGAGGGTGTCAGGGCATGATGTGGCTCTCCTATCCACTTGTTCCATTGTTCTCGCACTTTTTCCTTAAATGGCTTATTCACCGATATATCTGAAGGGCTGCAATTAGCTAGTCAGTCCACCAGGAATGACAGCTATCTGGGTTTTTAATTCTCTTGCTTTATTCTTTATGGTTTCAGTTCTATGGGCGCTAAACTGATCCAAAACCAAAAGAGAGGCTTTTCTTAAGAGTCCATCAGGTTGCCTCGCCCATACATTCTGTAACCGCAGTTTCATTCCAGCTTCGTCCATCCAGCCTTTCGGATGAACATGAACAATTACACCCGTTGGAAGTTTTTCTTTCGGATGAGTTTTTTTCGTTTTGAATATGAAAAACGGCGCTAGTTTTGTACCATCAGCACAACATGTTAGAACTAACGTTTTTTTTTTCATGACCTGTGGTTTTTATGGTTATTGATTTAGACCCTTTAATACTCACAGTCTTGTTGGATGGTTCATCAAATGTGAGTGAAATTTCATCCATATTTCCTATTTGACCAAGCTCAAAAGAAGTTTTCTTGCGTGCATTTATAACAAACCTATGAAATGCTAGTATTTTTTCTTCATAATCTGCTGACATTTTCTGTGCAATAGTTGTTTTTGTGCGCATTGATAAGCCTTGCCTTTTCATGAACCTGTAGCACCAGCCCTCAGACCCTGAAAAGTTCCGATTCCCATACTGCAAGTCGTTTGGCCTCATTTATTATCATTTTGGTTGAAACACTTATCCCAGATTTCCTCTTATCGATCACCCACATTTTATGGCATTTTCAAGTTCAGGCCAAGATGGAGCTGGGCATCGAAGGTTATGTTTTTGTTCTTTAGGAGTCTTCAGTTGATCTTCCTGCAGTCGCCAAGTACGTATAATTTTTTCGGTAGGTGGTGAACCGAAATGCCTTGCTGCTGCTCTGTTTCCATGCACTTTGGCATAGTTTAACACTCCTAGTTTATACTGAATTGTATAGCTTAATCTCTTGTTTCCTGTAGTCATATTTGCGAGGGTATTTTTTTTACACAAATAGTTTTAAGCACCGATACCGACATGTTTATACAGAGTAGCACCGATACCGACACCTGTGTCGACTGAGTCAAAGAAAGTCTACGTAAAGAAGGAAAGGCTCCAGAAACGTAATGTGACCGTCGAACCTCGAGCTTTGGCGCTTTTGGGCAACAGCTATTTCATGCATGTGCAAAATAATCATGACAGATGTTGAAAAAGTTATGTGTTTCTAGACCTTTATCCGGGCTAAAAATAGCATTCAGTATTGAAAGTTAACCTGTCTCCTTCACGTATAAGACGCAGGTAACGTTTTTGAGACCAAATTTAGGAAAAAAAAGTGCGTCTTATATACCGTCAAATACGGTATATATATTTTTGTACTTCTTAAATTGTTAATTTTCTCTCCTTCATTTTTTACTTAATTTTCAAATTATCAGACATTTTAATTAGCAAAGCTTGATCTATCTAAAAATGGGAGTTAAATGTATACCAAATATAGCTGCAGCATTTTTAATGTTATGGTCAAGAAAAATATGTATATTTTATTCTGGTGGAAGGAGGTATAAAGTATTGAATTCAAAATTTTTTAGGTTACATAATGTGAATGCTAAGAATGAATTTTTACAAATGACCATATAGTTTTCTGCTTGTTTTGGCAGTATTTATTATTACCAATGTGCTATTGTAAATTTATGTGTAAGTTTCCATGTGCTTTGTTCTCAATCAATTGACAAGTCAGCCAGTAAAACAAATAATTTTTTTAGAAAACAACAAAATTAATTTTTTGTTATACCCTTTTTAGTAATTTGTTAAATTAGCAATTGATTAATTCATAGAGAATTTAATTTTTAAAAATTATTATGTTAACTGAATATACTTGTTTAAAGAGTATTGTATGGAATACAGTTTTATGTGTCACATTTTATGTGTTTGTGTGTTTACTGAATTTTATGTGTACGAACATGTCATCAACTGCATATGTTTTACTGACTTGCCATCTTTTTATATCCTTTTGCTGAATTAATCGTTGACCATGTGTGTACTGAAGCTCGTATTCATTTAAATGAAACAGAATATGGCTGAGGTGGAGAAGAACATTATAGTTCTGGTAAACAAAATATATGGAATAGTTAATCACGTTTATTGAAAGCAATTTTGAGATATGAAAGAATTAAAAATTGATATTTAACTCTTTGCACTGAAGGCCTTTTTCACTCGGACAAACCAGCAACTCAAGACAATTTCAGCTATATTATTAGCAAAGAGCTAATATAGCTTTAATTTTTGTAAAGCTTAAAGCTATATTTTGCCTTTTTCCCAAGCGAATGCTATGCTAAGACTAACTAAACTAAGTTAAGATTTGGCTAAGAGTGCAAGCCAACCGTAGCCCATGAAAGTACTTCAGATAACAATAGCTTATCTCACATCTTAAATAAACAGATCGAGTTCCAAAACACTGTAGTGCTGGTACAGTACACATCAAGTGGACACTTCAAATCAGCCGGGTGCCGCTCAAGTGCAAAGGGTTAATTACAGGTAAAAGAAATACAGAATTTTTAGAAGAAAACTATTGAACATACTGTTGGTAGACCTGTATTAATCAAGTCTCAATTCAGTTTTCATATTCTTCATTTAACTGTCAGCATGTGATTTATTAAATCTAATTCAAAATAGTAAACTGAGATTGCTAAAACATTTGATGCAGTCATTGTCCAGCTCCTAGTTGTCAAAAATTTCCGAGCAGTTTCATTGTTGATGTTCTGACCACTTTGTAGAAAATATAACTGTGTTGTTTCTTTTCATTTTTATTGTTTAATATTACTGTGTTATTTTAATAATGAAATAATCCATTTGTTTGTGACTTTTAATAAGTTTTTTTTTTTTTTTTTCATCTATTAGTTTTAACTGCATTGAAAACAATCATTTTGGAAATGGAAGATTTTAAAGGAAACTTTAGTGAAATGGATGTGAGACCTACGTCAGTACCAGATGCTCTTGGTAATGAGTTGAATGGTTTTCAACATTTTGAACTGTTGAAACGTTTCATTGAAAATGTTTTAATTTGTCGAAATGTAACAACTCCGTTTCGCATTTTTAGGTAGCACTTTTGATAGTAGTGCATAGCTTCTGTCAATCATAGATTAGGATTACATGTTTATTCTAGGTAAAGTATACCTTTTGTTTTGTTTGTTGTTATGTAAAATATTGTAATTTATTTATTACTGTCATTATTTCTTTCATTTATGTATCATAGACATGTTTATTCTAGGTAAAGTATACCTTTTGTTTTGTTTGTTGTTATGTAAAATATTGTAATTTATTTATTACTGTCATTATTTCTTTCATTTATGTATCATAGAATGCAAACCTGCAACTGCACAGAATCATTTAAAATGTTTAATAATAAAATTATTAAATTTTGTGCAATTAAGGCATTAGTAAATGACTGCTTTGGAGAATATGTCTTGAATTCATAGACATCTGAATGCATATTAACAATTTTAGCTGATTTAATGTTTTAATATTAAAAACTGAAGGGATTAATGAGTTTTGTGACTGTATTGAAGGGCATAATTGAATAATGCTAATAAATTATATGCAAATAAAATATTAAATCACATATTTGTAATTAGTTCAGCTTTAAGTGTGCTAATTACAAAGAAGTTCTGAATTTTACAAAAAATGTTACTGAAGTTATTCTAGCAAAGTAAAAAAAAAGGGCCCAGTTTCTTGCCTTTAATATGTAAATGTTACCTCATATATTTTGTTTTAAATGCCATATTATAGTATTGCTGTCTGTCACTAAATGATTTTGTGTAAACTTTCATTCATAATCCCCCTCTAAAAAAGGGATATGATTTTAATGTCATCCTTAGGCTTGTTCATTGAAAAAAAAAATTGGAGATAAGAAAACTGTGTGCCATGAACATTGTACAGAAATTTATTTTGAAAAAAAAAATGAATTATCTATCACTATTGGTAAAAGTTCACACTGATCTATATTCATTACAGCTTCGGGAACGACCAATAGTTTCCGACCATTCTCCAGGTCTTTCTGGTCTTAAAATAACAGTCTGTTGCCTATTAAATAGTTGCTCTAAAGAACAACTTTGAGAGTTTAAATATCTAGTTAAATGGGTGATTTTAAATCATTACTTTCTCTTTGTAAGTGAGAAATTAGTCGTATCTAATGAAAGAAATAGATCATTTACCTCTGTGTTGGGGAGGAACAATAGCAGAACCAGTTTCGCTTTCTGGGAGCAGAGTTTGTGGCAAAAGTATAATTGCCTTATTAGCAGAGGGCAGAATTTCCCCTGTGGCTATACACCTGTCATCCTCATTGGTTTCATTGTATTTTTGTACATTTTCAGGTTTGGTATCAAGAATTTCACGGTTTCTTTGATATCAACCCCAGTACATCGATTCTTGACAAAAGCTTCCTTCATTTTGATTTTCTGCTAATTTTTCAGCAGTCTGGTTCCCAAGTAAATAGTGTTGGGTGTCCAAACGTTTTTGAATGATTTCAGCCTGAAATTTCAATTTGCTTCTTCTCAATTCTATCCTGTTCTTTTTTTCCCATCTCAAGCCTCACTGAAGTGATGTTTTCCAAGAGACATTTCTCAAGCTCCTTCTAGTAAACTTTGTTAATCATAATCTGCTGCTTTAGATCATTATCCTAAGCTTAGCTCTGACCTTTTTCCTTAACTTTACTACTTTACTCCTTAACTAGAATCATCTTTTCTAGCTTTTGCTCAGAACTTGAATTCATATAAATTAAATTACACAAATAACAGAATAATTTAATTTGCTGCCTCAATATAAAAATTCAAGGTACTTGACCTACTTTCCTAGATCTGAAGACTTGACACACTGGTTTGAGCTTGGAATATGAAGATGTTAATCATAACCTAAGATTTTTGTGGATATGGGTGCTTCAAACACATTATAGCAGTTATTAAAACACAAGCACTTTTATCACAAAACAATACTTTACTCTCTCAATAACACATTACTTTTTGGACACTAGTGGTTCTATAAACTTAAAGATGCTGCTGATGTTTTTAGCCTGATGGTCCACTTCTTAAACAGGTGAAATTTTTACACAGAAAATGTTCACAGGCACAGAAGGTCCCACAAAACTTAATGTACTGATGGTCTTCAGATAGTGAGTCCTACAAAACTTAAGCTAAATTCTGGAGCCTGACTGTCCAAATTCTCTGCAGAGTAAAATGCAAGAGTTCTCATTTGATGATCAAACTAAAATTGCCTCCATGGAATACTATCATACTGCTGCCACCAAGATATTAAAGCTGTAATGCTACCAAACTCCTGGGATGGAAGACATTAAGACAGGTTGTCTTTTTAGATTTATTTTAAAACTTAACAAGTGATAAAAGTTTTAACTTAAGAAGTTTAAAACTTAACAAGGATATAATAAGGTCTGAATTAGTATAAAAAAAACATACTGGCATTATTTTTACAGGATGAAAAACAAAATTTCCCAGATGCAAGATGTGCTTTACTTCAACGATATCTTTTGTACAACTCCTCATTCTTCTTTTGTTGCAGAACAAGAAGGCAGATACTCTGCAGGAGTGCAGTCCAAAGGAAAAAAAAAACCTCCTTCAAGCACTTTCACTTGGACCACCCTTGAGCTAGCTGGAAATGCTGGTGTTTTCCCCATGAGTGTAGGAAACTTGCTAATTGTGAAGATATGTTATTTGTCATAATATTATTGGACAGGATATCCATGTTATATACACAAATGTTGTCAGATGTAATTGATAAATTATTGATTGCTTGTGATTGCTTGTCTTTCCCAGATGCTTGAAAAGAAGGCTTTCTGACAGTCTAAGTCATAGAACATAAGTAAGAATGAAGAAATATGGTTTCTGTACTCTTTAACTGTTGTTTCCAAATCACCCAATTTTGAGCGTGGAAAAAATATGATGGGTCTCCAGGTGCTTTGAATTTTTGTTCTGTTGAATAATTTCATGTATATATTTATAATTACAGTGAAGTCTTGGTTTACATAATTAATTCCAAGTATATTAATCATCTGAAATATTTGTAAACAAAATCTGTTTCTCCCACAGTAATTGCTGTAAAATAGATTAATTCATTCTTGAACCACAGGTGACTAGTTATTTAAGTTTTACATCACTGCTTTGTGTACAGTTTCATAAACAGAAACCAGTAAAAATCATTAAATCTAGACAAAAATATAAGCATAAAATTGAAAGGATAAAACAGATGAAAATTTAATTATACTGTACCTTTACAATAGCGAGTGAACGACGCAAGTGGAAAGTAGTGACGGAAAGAGAAAGGTTCGTTTTGGTTTATTTAACTGCAGTAAAGCACTCGAGGGCTATCTGCCAAAGGGGGGATGCTTACATGGAGAATCTTTTCTATGAAAACTGGCTTGTATCCTCATGCACCCGTGCAGTCAGCCTGTTTGCCTGTTATCAAACCCAGGTAAAATTACCAGTCTTCAACATCTTTATCGCTCAGGAAAGAAAAAGGAAAAGATTATTAGGAATAAGTTAGGAATTCTGATTTTCATCAAAATTGGATATGCCTGTAACTTGTTACTGCTTTATCCAGGGTGTATCAGTAAGAAAACATCTTGCTGTCTTTTGCAAAACTCTACTGGGATCATCTTTTCTTTCATCTTCATTTTAAGGAAACTTTCACAATCATTAATTTAGAAGTTGAACAACAAAAATCAGCGTTATATTTTCAAATTTTCACGGTAGATGCAATTCTCTTCCATTTCTTGACATTCTGATCAAACGTAACACATCCAACTTCAGTACTACGGTTTACCTTCCACCACACTTCATGTTATATGACTAAACAAAAGTTAGCTTCATTTTATTCCTATGTTTCCCATGCTCTTCAAGTTCGCTCCTCCAAACTATGTCTTGATGAAGAACTAAATTATTTAAAAGCAGTAGCTATTGACAGGGCTTTTCACCCAACATTATGAAACAAGCAGTTAAAAGAATTCTCATCTCAGCACACCAAAAGGCACACTCTTACTTTAGGAAATTATAAAAATTCTGTTGTCATTTCCTTCTTTCCATCAATTAGCTATAAAGTTGCATGTATTTTACAGAAATTTAACTTTCGGGTCATTTATTCTCTCATCAATAAAATTCCGAATATAAATTCCTGGGGTATTTACAGGATTCCTTGCGAGTGTGATTTAATTTACATTGGTCAAACTACGCCTTAAAATTTCATGTTAAGAAACATGAGGCATATGTTAGAAAAAAGGAAACACAGAAGTCTTCTGTTGCCCAGCATTGTTGTTCTGAAAATCACACTTTAAATCTTTATGCTGCCAAAATTATTCAAAAAAACATCTTCCATTGGTGAACTGGATTTTCTAGAGGCATTTTACATTCAAAAAATATTTCTGTTCTAGTTAACGACCCTAATTCCAATCCATCTTTACCTTCAACCTTTAAAGAAATTATGTTTTAGATCTGGTTTCATCAGCAGATGGCTCCAGTAGCTTGACTCCTGTCCAGGCTTTCTTACCTTATCTCGTTCATTTGCAGCTGAGGATGATGGTTCGGTAAAAACCAGCGAAACTAGTTCTGTGAAAATTTGAAAATATAATGCTGATTTTTGTTGTTTGACTTTGGTGTTCGGTGTATTGCATTTTGCATTAAAAGCTAGTGATTACCAGACAATAAATTTCTTTCCAGACACCTATCCTTTCCTTTTTTTCAATGGTTTGTGAAAATCTGTGTCTGACAAATTCTTTTGACCTGTTCTTGAACCTGTGGCTGTGCTAAAATGTTGAAATTTTTGAATGTTTGAAAATAAAGCATTTTTCCCAATAAGAATAGTTTACTTTTGGATGTGCTTTATTTGGCTTGTCATTTTTAGCCATTTCAGTTGTTTTTAATTGTTGTAATAATTGTTTGGAATTATTGTACATGTCGATCATTTTGCATTTGATTTGGCTTATGCTTCTCATGTGTACTAATCCATATTCACACATATCTTACATATATTGAAATTCTGATCTGTTCTATTCACACACATTTAAGTTTTCATTATATTTTGTATGATGCCATAAAGAGGATCTTAAGCAAAAACCTCTTAACTAATTTGTTAAAATTTTGGATGAATAGTTAAAATATCTACAGTTTGTCTTTTCAAAGTTCATATTTCATCTTTAAATAAATTATTTTTCAATTCAATATGCTGGAGAATCGTCCTAATTGAATGCTTTTTGTTAATTTTGAATGAAAATCTTTGATACAATTTAAGAAACAGTGTTGTTATTCAGTGTTTTCACCATCTGAAATTTCACATTTTCTGTAGATATTAATCATTTCTGAAATGGCTTCCTTTTATATTCCTGATGATGCTGTATAACAAAATTTAAGTATTGCTTCAAAATAAATTTCTTTCCATTCGCAAAGAAATCACCCAGGTTTCATTCATATATATATAAATATTGAATATAGTTTTACTTCCCCCCTTTTTCTAGAATTTATTATTTTGTATAATGCCTGAAATTGCTAACTTAAAAACAAAATTTAGTTTTGCTGCAGTAAAGCAACTTTTCATTGTTGAAGTATACACTAATCTCTGTTTATTGTTGTTATTATTATTATTATTATTATTATTCATTGGCTTCTGCATCATAAAAGTTTAAATAATATGCTCCTGGATTTTTACTTTAATAATGAAAGTATTTGTTTTTAATCCCCTAAAACTGTAATACTTTCAAAACTTTCTTTTTAATCTCAAACTGAAAGTGATTTGTTTTATAACCATATAATATTAATATTCATATTTTAATAATTATGAAATCTATGTATCTTATAATAAATACTGATTTCATTGTTGCTGTTTTTTAGTTTCCATGCTGAGGAACTCTTATGCTAAAGAATGTGAAAAACTGCCATATTCCATATTATATTGTTATGTTTTATTGATATCTGCTATTTGGTTATAAGGTTGTTAAAGGCCTTCTTGTTATATATACAGTTGTAAATAAATTTTTATGACAAATTTACTGATATTTATTTATTCATTTCATTTTATAAAAATGCAATACTTCATTCTAAGCCATGTTTCTTTTTACCTTTTGCTATTCATGGCCATTTAACCCTTTCCAGCATGCTACCCTTTAATGTTGGAATTTTGATAGAAAAAAAAAGAAAGGTAGACAGTCTAATCAGGACTGGAAGAGTACAGAGGTAAAATTTTGTGAAGATAGCACTTATTTTAATTCTATGGGTGTGCCCGCTACAGAAGTTTAGAGCTTTGAAAAGAGTGCTGAAACAAGCATTGCTGGGAAGTGTGTAAAAGAGTAAGAGATTTTGCATACGATTATAAAACACTAGACTCTGAATACCGTAGCAGATTTAGCATTACCCAGGATGTGCCACGGAGAGGCCTGCTAATCTACATCCCCCCCTCAAAAGCTCTTTGTTATATGATGATTACGTGCATATAAATGAAGAAAAGCAACTTGAGTATATGATAGTTACATTATTCAGAGTTGCCACGCTACCTGGAAAATCGGGAAAACCGAAAAAAGTCAGGGAATTTAAATGTTTTAGTCAAAATTTGTAAAAGTCGGGGAATGTCATACAGCGATCCCCCAAAAAGCGAGTTTAGCTCCAGTGTTGGAAACTATCACTTTGTTGGCGAGTTATGTATCGGATGAGCGTCATTCGGGCAGCTGGTGTAGAGCCAATTTTTGCAGCTCCAAATCAGATTGTCTTTTAGAAAGGCAAAGCAAATTTGGTTTCCAGTAACCGCGAGAATCCTAAGACTCGCATGTTTTCGAGATTATGTTGAACTAAAGAAAATACCTTCCCATTCTCGTATACAACAAAATCGGTTTAATCCTAATATACGGTACCATGGAGGCTAGAATAGCCCCCATGTACTCTGTTCTAATGTAAGAATGTCTATGTAAAGAAAGAAAGGTTCCATAGACGTAATGTAAATCAGTTTGCTAGAAAGCGGAGGGAAAAACTTGCCAAGGGGATTTGGCGACGGAACCTGGCGGCTAGAATTTCCCCCCTCTGCGATGTGTACAAAAAATTGTAGAGCATGTGTTAAGAAGAAACGTTCTTCGACTTTCGTGATAATTTATACTCGGATTTTCAAATTTTTTTTTGCTCAAAATAGCTAATCTATTAGTTAATTTACTCGCTCAAAAATTTTTTCTTTGCCCTTAAAGTTTAAGGAACTTTAAAACGATATTCGGTTTATGTACTCTTGATAAACTTGACCTTCGAATTTCACGAGCTTCGGCAACAGATATTTCACGCATACAGAGCAATTTCCCTCTACGTTGGGACGGTGCCATTTCTGTTGCAGAGAAGTTTTTTTATCTTAACAATACATATTCTTTTTATTCTGACCTCCATGTATGGTACATACGGGATTTGGTGACATTATGATAAGCAGTAACAACAGTTACTTCTTTCTATCTCTTAGTCTCTGTTTAAGAAGGTGTTGGGCAGTAAACCGGTCATTTTGGTGTTGACAGCAGTTTTCAAAATTGTACCAAGGCTGTAGCAAAGACTAGGATTTTATCGCAAAATCTTAAACTTTTTTTTTTTTTTTTTTTTCATTTTAATAAATGCCTTACTTTTAATTTTGCAGTAAAATAAAAAAATAGTAATCAGTCATCTAGGCTAACTTTTAATATGACTATATTCGCCAAAATATCATTATTGTAATTCAATTTTTAAGTAACTAACTTCATCTTAATGTTTTTATATCATTTAATTTTCTTCTTTCCTCTAAATTTATTTATTATTAGTTAATAATACTTTAAAATTTCAGGGAAATTTCTCTGGCATAATTCTGAAACAATCTAGCAGTATGATGACATACTATCATGAAATTTAATGCACATATTTTTGTTTATGTATGCTGCTAAATAAATATAAAATTCCTGAATTTATTTAAAAATATTTTATAGATTTATTTCTTTCGTTTAGCTGCAAAATGTCTGTAAAAAACTCATTTCTTAATCCAGATTGGGCAGATTCTAATCTCAATCTTCAGTGGAGAAAACAAATATTATAGCTATACTAGTAATGCTTTCAGGATTATATATATAATAAGTCTGATGCAATTGGCAAATTTTTGTGTTTTCAAGTGGTACCATAATTAATTTATCTCTCAGTGCAGCCAACACGCACTATGCAGATAGACTGGAATTTTCTCAAAACGCACTTGGAAAACCTGGAAAAGTCAGGGAATTTCATTATCCTCTTTAAGTGGCAACCCTGATTATTTACATTTCAGATTTACACTTTCATCTGTTTTGGTACTTTTCAAAGAAAGTGACACCACATTTAAAAAAGCACAACCCAACATTGCATGTTTTGCACAAGTACTGGGATCCGTATCAGATTCAATATGTGAAGGCAATTTGTGTAGCACTTTCAGTGCTTCAGAAATGGTAAGCCCTCTCCGATCATTTGGAAAATAATCAAAAATCCGAAAAAAATAAACTAATATTATATTTACAATTAGAAATTACAAGCTATAAAATTAAATAAACTTCTACAGTTCAAAACTATCGAAACATAGCACTAACAAAACTTCTTTGTGCAAAAGCAAAATGAAAAACCAAACAGCTAACTGATAAAATTACTCCTGACCTTCAGAACATCACCCCAACAATTTCTTAGTTGATAACCAAACCTCCCCTCCAGAAAAAGCGAAAAGAAGAAAGAAAAAAAACAGGAAATGAAATACAGATGTCTACCCACCTTTCTATTATGAATGAGCTGCAGAGAAATCAAGATACAGTTGTTGGTCATGTCCTAGTCTCTCAGTGATCCCACTCTGGGCACACCTGATGGTCGTCGTTCGATTTTACGTAAGATGTCAAGGTAAAAATTTAAAACTAATATGGAATAAGGAGATTAGCATGCAGCCCAGTAAATAACATAGAAATTTCTTTTCAAACAATTCCTTTTATATCCTAAAGACTTAAAAACTATCCTTTTACATCCTAAAGACTAAAAAAGCTGGAAGCTTTCTTTGAAAAAAAGAGGGTCTTTAAAATATTGGAATTGCAAAATTGTTTATGTAGTGAATTATGATTGGCTCATTTAGCATATTTAGCTGATATTTTTGGAAAATTATATGAATCGAATTTAGGATTACAAGGCCAAAATGTTAATTTGTTTACCATTTAAGATAAAACAAATGCAATGATAAAAAATACGTGAGCTATTAATCAAAGAATTGTATAATAATATTTTAAGCTTTATAGTTTTAGGAAATTTTCTAATCGAAAATTATTTTGAAATAAAAGAAGAAATAGGATCCAATATTAAAAGTCGTTGTTTTTCATTGATAAATAATTTCAACTTGTATTTTCCCGAGATTCTTTCTTTCATAATCTTTAACCCAGAGTATCACCTGCAACAGAATATTTGGCATCGAATCTAAATAATAAGATATTCTGCATATTTTGTTCTGAGAAGCAAATCGTGGAACTGTAAAAGAACTCCTAAATTAACATTACAAGGAAAAAAGTACTGTTGAAAAGAACGTTGTTGTTTTCTGTGTTTAAGAGATGGACATGGGGTGAAAACGTGCCGTCCGAAAATGAATTGCCAATTGTGTGGGAAAAAGCCATTTACTTTTGTGCAGAACTTTGCCACAAGAATATAATTCTTCCACGGTTAACAAAAGCAATGAACTGTACAAAGCAATGATAAAGTATGATGAAATCCAACGTGTATAAATCTTCCAACGTTTTTTCACAGATTTTAACGGGTATAGGGGGTACACTCGACCCTCCTGGCCACGGAGTGTCCTCATGATCAGGGGAAAAAGTGTGACCCCCAAAAGGAAATTAACAAATACAAATAAGGAACAACATATAACAAACACTCACGAACATACAAACAAAAATTAACACTAAGGGCAACATCGGATCACAATTTCAATTACATTTCAATTTGCATTGATAAATTTGAGGATGTGCAAAATGTAAAAGAGGTTTGATATCAAAATTATTACTATATATAGCATTGTCAATTTTATAAAGCTTCCTCGGATCATCAAAGACAGGACAGTCCTCCACGAAGTGTTTCGCGTCGCCGATGATATTGCAAAAAATACAGAGTCCATTATTTTGTAAATTGAATCTCTTTAAATAATAGGGAAATCTCCTATGGCCCGTGAGAATTTGGTTTAAATCAATGCTATTAAAAATAGCCATTTGGGTAGAAATTCTGATAGTTTTCATGTATCCTTTATTTTTTGGTGAATCTTCCCACCGGAGTTTCCATTTATCAATATAAAATTTCTTCATATGTGTGATTGGCCATCTGTTTCGATCCTGAAATTTCAATAAAGGGGAGATCCGTATCTGAGGCTGCCTCTTTGGCCAGACAGTCGGCCCTTTCGTTTCCTATATCCAGCTTTGATCCAGTTCAGTTTTACATCTAAGTAACCATTCAAAGTTTGTAAACAATTTTTGATTTTCAAGATAATAGGATTGGCGGTGTCTGGGCGGCAGAGAACATTGAAGCAGCGGCAAACAGTCTGTGTAAATATTAATTACATTAAATTATTAAAAAAATAACAGTTCTTAATTAATTATTAGTTTAATAATTAACAGACCTTAACAGTGTTAGTGAGGGGGAAAATATTAAACGCGAAGCTCGAACAGTAATAAATTCTGGCTCTCAAACAATCGTATATTCTCAAAACAACGGCGGAAGAAATGAAGTACGACTCCAAACAGAAAGAAAATCCTACGGCATGCCTTGTTTGGTGGCTCCAATACGTTGACCTACCAGCATGATGTGTTCACGATGTACTTGTCAAATTTAACGGAGGACTATAGTTGCCATTTTGAAGGACTTGGACAAGTAGTGATTTGTGACACAATATTAGCTAATAAGCGAAGGTCACACTTTAAAGAACTTAGACAGCATGGCATTCATCTAACAGAAGGTTTGGATGGTCCAATTGGAGTTCTGATTGGAGCAGACATTGCCGGAAAGTTAATCACAGAAAACCATCTGCAACTAAAGAGTGCACTTACGCAATTGAAATAAAGTTGGTTTGGACGGACATTGGTCGCACAAATAATAAGAGTTCAAGTTTATTAATTGCTTGAATGCTCACAACTAGTACTTACATTTCAGAATTGTGGACTTTAGATTCTTTGGGTATTATTTGTCTTTCCGAAAAGAAAACAGTGATTGAATTACAAGAGACAGCGATACAACATATCTTGGACACAGTTTAAGATAGAAAATGAAAGGTGTTTAGTGTACAAGGTGTTTGAAGAGTGGTTAGAGGAAAATATTATAGAAGAAGTGCCCAAAGATGAATTGCGACTACAAGGTGTTTGAAGAGTGGTTAGAGGAAAATATTATAGAAGAAGTGCCCGAAGATGAATTGCGACTCTCTGCACATTAATTTCTCCCACCACCCTGTTTCAAAGTAGAATGGTACAACCAAAATCCGACCCTTTATTGATACTTTGGCAAAGCGGAAAGGTACACCGATTCTCAATGATGGTTTAGAGCGGAGAGTAAATTTGTTTGAGTGGATACCAAATATTTTGTACATTTCCTTATTGGAAAAAACTGATGTTATATCCGACATTCGCAAAGCTTTTCTACAAATTTGTATTTCACCTTCTGATAAAAACTGTTTTCGGTTTTTGTGGATTGAAGAAAATGGCCAAATGAAGCAGTTTTGCCATCCAACTGCACATCGCCGTGTAGTGTTTGGTGTGTGTGGCCTTTCTTGCTTGGAATTGTACATCATTTGCAAAGTATTTTAGATCGTAAAGATATGGAATATCCATGAGAATGTGTTGATGAAAATTTATGAAAAAGTATTGATAAAAGTATTGATGAAAATTTCCTATACGGATAACTGTGTAACAAGTGTGCCGAACGAACAAGAATTAAAGCTTTTCATTAAAGTTGCAACCAATGTTATAGCTGAACGAAAATTTGACTTAAGAGGCTGGGAATGCACAAATTTCGCCGAGGAAATCACTTCCGTTACAAATGTGTTGGGGATGTAGTGGGATAAAGATACAGATACGTTAGGCATCAATATGACTAGTTTGAGGGAGCTTTGTCTAGAAAAAATTAGGAAGAAAACTATACTTTCTGCTGCTCATCGAAGCTTCGATCCCATTGGTGACTTGCCCTGTTCCATTGTTGCCGAAACTATTATTGCAGAGAACTTGGAAATTGAAGAATTGGAGGAAATTGAATTGGGAGGAAGAGGTTGACTCTGAAACTAAAGTAGGATTTCTGAAGTGGATGTGAAATACTTTTTATTTAGAAAACATGCGCATTCCTCCATATTTGAAAATCGGTGAGGACAATGAAAAATATTCTTTATATTTCTTCTGTGACGCAAGCATGTATGCCTATGCGGCAGCAGCCTTTTTTAAATTCCTATTATTACTGCACACTCTCCCTATATCTTGTTCAAATTTTCAGTCTTTAATAAAATGCTTTTTATTCATCCACTCAAGTTCAGATACATTTTTTAAAACTTTTAGTGGATGACACTTGATGTTAATATAGTTTTTTCACGTAGTAAAGTTAATTCCTACTTATTTATTCCTGTTTATCGGAACTAAAGATATGCTCTTTTTTTTTTTTTTTAAATATATTATAAGACTTACAAATAATGACCGTTTATTAGGAAGTCTTACTTCTGTAAAAATTAATTCTATAAAAACTTAGAAATAATAGTACACGACTGCTATAAATGGGATTGTAATAGTTAACAAAAATTAGTGGCAACAGTAAGAAAGAGTTCTAAAGATTTTAAAGTGTATGGAATTAAAGAGTTGTAGTTTTATCGAGTTGGATGAAGCAGATTTAATGTCCCATTATATAGCGAAAATTCTTCTCGTATTTCTATATTGACCTAAGTAGGAACTGACTTCAAAATTTTTTTTATATTACTTGGTTGAGTTGAAACTAGTGAATGTGTTAAAATACAGTTGTTAAGTGCGAAATCCAGAGTTTCCCCAACTGTAAAAAAAAAAAAAAAAAAAAAATCTAGCGCTAGATTAGAGCTATTAGCAGCCGCAATTGCTTTTCGCCTTGCCTCTACAGTTGTGAGTGAGATTTCACATGGAGAAGTTTACTTTTGGACTCACTCGACAACTGTGCTTACTTGGATTAAAAGAGAAAAAGCGTCGAGAACCTTTGTTCAAAATCGACTATCTGAAATCAGGACTGATTTCCAAGGAGAAATGGAGGCGTGTGCCAGAAACATTAAATCCTGCTGATCTTTCAAGCAGAGGCTGTTCTGTGAAGAAAATGATACAGTCAGAATGGTGGTAGGGCCCTGATTGGTTACATTTATCTACTGAGAAACGGCCTTCTCCAGAATTTGTTGTAAATGAAGATGAAGTTCTCAAGGAAAGCAAGAAAACTGTTGTTTCATCTTCAACTAACTGCTTGACTACTCAGATAAAAAAAATGTAGACACTGATTGGCACTATCGTTACTTTTCGCAGTATGAAAAAATTGCACGCATGATCGCCTGGATTTTGAGATTTTTGGAAGACTGTAAAAAATCGAAAGAATTGAGAAAACAAGGAAGTCTGGATGCAGCGGAATTTTTAGAAGCTGAGAAAAGAGTAATAAAAATCATTCAACGAAAAGCATTCTTAGATTAAAAAGATAAAAAACTGAGAACACTAAAAGTTTATTGAGATGAAGAGAATCTCATCCGATTAAGAACAAAAATTGTCTATCGAGAAGACAGCCATTTTTTTCATTCACAGCCCTGTGATTCTCTCTTCTCAGCACTGGGTTGCAAAACTTTTAATATTTTCTTTCCATAAAGGAATGGACATGTGCAGACTGAAATGCTACTTAATCTTCTGAGAGAACGTTTCTGTGTTTTATATGGAAAAAGAAGGAATCGCCAGACTCGTGAAACTTCGAACAGCTCATGGAGAAATAAGACCGATACAACGGTTGTTTTCGTTAGAGATTACTTGTGAAATAGATGTTCAAGCGAAAATGCAAAGAAAGCGTCTCATTCTGAAGTATCCCAAGCCCTGTAGAACCCACTACACGAACTGTAAAAACTCGACTTTGAAGAGGTATCAAAGTGCCACAAAGACTTGATTTGTAACGCGACTGCTAATTGTTGAGTCGTAAAATCTCCCAGCTCAAGGTAGAAGGATTTGAGGATTTAGAAAACTGAGTGCAAAATTTATGCACTTTTATAATATATAACTTCATATAACTTCACGTCTTTAATGTTTCTAATTGTGAATCTGGCAACTGAAAACAGTATTCTTATGTATTGAAGTTAACGAGATTGTTGTCTTCATATTCGTAGTTAGATGTTTAAAATATAAACTTTGTAATTATTGATGTTACAAAGAATAAAAAGAGTGTTGTGTCAATACTTTGTACATTATTTGAGTTTTGAATATTAGGAATATGGATTTATATCTGAGTTTTGAAATCGGTATCCGACAATCAGCTTAACTGTTATAATCAGTAAATACCAATTGAATGGTGGCCAGTTTACCTCATATTCTTTTCTACATTGAGTTGCCAGATCCAATAAGTTAAAACAAAAGAAAAGCATTATATTGGCTTCCCTTCATTTCCGCGTTAACAAGTATATATTGCTATGCTTTTTTTTCTGACACCAGTTGCTGCGTTTTTTTTTTTTTTTTTTTTTTTTCTTGAAACCAGTTGTTACGTTATTTTCTTCATTCACGTTCGTACGGGGTTCGTGTGGATTTGGAGTGAATAAGGACGACACTTGATGAAGCATCGAAACACACGTTATTTACCAATATTAATCAGGACAGCTCCAAAACACTTTTACAGTCATCGAAGATCTACAATAAAGACGCCGGAACAATCAGTGACACAGCCTTCACACTGTCAGGCAATAACGGTGGAGACAGCTTCACTGCAAAGCACCAGAGTACAGCTCCCGACTCTGCTCGGTCGTTCTCCACGTACTTTCGAGACTCCACGCTACAACTCGCGATGCACTGGACGACACAAACAGCACAGCTCCCAACTCTTCGGTTCAGTCGTTCCCGGAGCTTAACACACTCTCTCGACGATGCACTGACCGCGATACACTATGAGACTCTTCGATGCACTCGACGACCCACTCGGCACTCGCTGCCCGGCTGTTCACTCGATCGACTCCACACGTACTGACTAACTCGAGGCTAACTATCTCGCACTCTTGATGACGCACTCTCTCAAGGACTGACTATCAGCTCGCTAGACGGAGGCATACTCACTGACTGCGGACCAACAGGGTTTATATAGCTTTCGGCTTGTGTTCGAGAACAATCTGGGCTAAACTGGTAAGAATTCGTTACAGAAGGTTCTCCATCTGTCCATGGCATATCGCCAATTTTCTCGCCAAACGTGGCAACCCTGCCTTCCTTTAACCATTTTATGGCAACACTAAAGCTGCTTTGCGGAGAAGCTATCTTACCGGGCCTGGACATTTCGTAACATTATTATTATTATTATCATTATCATCAACAACTGATAAATGGAGAGTTTTGAAGAGTTTTTTTTTTTTTTTCATGTTTCCACCAAAAGAAGTTTGAGACGCAAATTAAAAAACACATCTGAAGCAGTAAGACTGATCAGACCTTAAAAAACCCCGGAACTCGATTCCGGTAATTTTTAGTTTTTGAGATGAATCGTAATTCTAGCCGGCACGCACAGGAGTTCTAAACAAGAAAACTTCGGCATTTCTTTCATGAAACCGAACCGCAGTTTCATCCGAAAAATCTTTTGAGACGAAGAATTTTATTTTAATTGTAAATAAGCCTTAGAAATCAATTCCAACTTTTGCCTGTGTTTTCCTGGGAAACAATCCTTTGGATTGAGGTTGAGAATTTTAAGAAAGGAAAAGCCCTCCACACACGTCACTACATGTCAAAGACATTCTCCTAGAAATGCAATGAAGTTATAATGTAAGGATCTTAAGTTTTACTAACGTTTATTTTATTTTAAATCTTTAGTATCACTTCTTATTTTCTACTTCCGGCCAGAATTAAAAGCGTTAACTTATTTATGCAAAATTTGTCTGGCGAACGCCAAGTACTTAAGTTGTGGCTTTTTGCCAAGCGAGAGAGAGGAAGGAGTTAGTCGAAGCAGGCCGCTTACCTCAGAAGTTTTACTCAGTTGCTGTTTGCCTTCCAGGCCAGAGGTTTAATCCTCGTGATAATTTTAAACGTATTGTAGTGTTAACAGTTCTCTGTACTACATACGGCTTCCTGTTAATATCCGGCCAATCTTACACGTAGACCCTTGTTGATTATTCCAAATTTAAGTTAGAGTTTAGTTATATTTTATATTCTTACGTTCAGACCACAAGTAGTTGGTCTCTGTATTCCGAAGTACGGAAACTATTGTAAAGCGTGAAAAAAAAAAGGGCTTTGTATACCCTTCCTGTGTATCTTGTCTACTTCCCACAGTTATTAAACATAGCTTTAGTAAGCTCCCTGTTCCGAGTCAGGTCCTTGCATGTTTCCAAAGAAAGTAAGACGGAACATTAAAACTGATAGTGGCGCCCAACGAAGAAGAATAACCATGGCCGAGTTTCAAGAAGAACCTGTGCTGCCTGCAGAAGTGGCTCAGAATCCAGAAATGCCGGCTGCCGCCCTGGAAGGATTTGGTTACATCGTCCAGACCATGCGCGCTTCGATGAAACCAGAAGCAACATTTAATGGAAACTCACCGGTAACCAGTTTTTTGGAAAAATTGGATGACCACTTCATGCTCTACCCCGTGCACGAGTTTCAAAAAGTTACCTTAGCTACCAGCGCTTTGAGGGGCCAAGCGCTTAACTGGTTCAAATATATAGGCAGAAGTCTCTTGGGTCAAGCAGGAAGGTCCCACCTATACTTACGAAAATTTCAAGACTGCCCTAGTAAAAGCCTTCCCTGTCGTAAGGGATCGTGCGAAATTAGAAACGGAACTTTTCAGCATATATCAGCAAAGAATCGAAAATCTCTCAAGCTTTATTTTAAGAAAAATTCACGTCTTCAAACTCTTGTATGGAAACCGTCCGGATCCTGAGATAATTCAAGTGATTTTGCCGAGGTTACTTTCCCAAGTGCAAGACTTTATTGAATTAAGGAATCCGACTACACTGGAAAAGTTATTTGAGCTAGCAATCCAGTTTGAAAGTAGAAGAACGGCGGACATTGAAAGAAGACGCCAATATCAACAACGAAACCAATTTGGTGCGCCAAGACCACAGCAAAGTCAAGCACACGGCTACGGAAGCAAAGCGAATCAGTGAGCAAGGAAACCCGAGCATTCAAAAACAGCCGGCGAACGTCGACAGTTCAATAGCAATCCAGGAAAAAAGTCTCAAGGCCAGGGGAAAAAGAAGGAAAGCACGGAAATGAAAAATAAGTTAAACTAAAACGGATTTCTGCTGACGGGAAGGTGCGGAAATCCGAAGGCCAAGAAAACCCCTCTTCCTTCAAGTTAAGTACAGTAATGGTGAAAAATTTGACTCTTCCGAAGATTGAAGTGTTGGTGAATAATATCCCAGCCACCGCACTCCTGGATACAGGCGCGCAGTGTTCCTGTGTGGCAGAAGATTTTTTTGGGAAGTATTTTCGTAAATTTCGCATATATAATTCGGATAATACGACAGTGTTAGCGGCACAAGGAGAAAGATGTAAGTGCATAGGTAAATTACCACTATACATCCGTATCAAAAACGAACAAGTAAAGGTTATGTTTTTTATAGCAAGCACATATTATCTTAGGAATAGATTTTCTTTCAGAGGCACAAGCAACGCTGGATTTTAATGAAGCGTCCCTTAAGCTGACGATGAAACCAGTTCGAGAAGAAAAGGCTGAACCGCCGATGTTAAACCTTGACCACCTGCCTAATGAAGAGCAACGAACAATCCGACAAGTGGTAAGTGAATTTGCTTCGTTATTTAGTGATATTCCAGGATTTACTCAGGTTACTAACCATAGTATTGACACCGGAGATTCAATGCCAGTTCGCCACAAAGCATACCGGTATGATAAGAATAAGGAAAAAATTATAGAATGGCATATCACCGATATGCTACGTAAAAAGATCATAACGCCCATCTCAAGTAGTTATGCTAGCCCGGTGGTTTTATGTAAGAAAAATAATGACTATCCATTGACACATCCAAAAAGGTGGAGATTCGCGATTTACTACCGTAAATTAAACTCCATAACTAAATATCCGGTATATCCGTTACCTATTATTGAAGAAATTCTAAGGAACATAACATCGACCAAATATATGACGACTTTAGACTTAACGACTGGTTATTTTCAAATAGGGGTTAGGCCTGAGGACGTGCCTAAGACTGCTTTTATAACCAAGTCTGGCACTTATGCATTTCTGCGTATGCCGTTTGGCCTTTCAGGGGCCCCGGCAACATTTCAGCGATGTATGGACATTGTGTTAAGGCCTGTTCTTGGAAAGTCCACATTTATCTATTAAGACGACATCATTATTACTAGTGATAATCTCGACCAACATGTACAGGATTTAAGACAGGTGTTTTCTTTATTAAATGAGGCCGGTCTAAAAGTTAATGTCGAAAAGTGCAAATTTGCAGCCCCTGAATTAAAATATTTAGGTTACAAAATATCTCAGAAAGGAATCGAGACAGACGAATAAAAATAATCGCTGTACAAAAGTATCCGACTCCAAACACCGCGAAGAGGCTCTCTTCTTTTCTAGGACTTTGTTCATATTATAGGTCCTTTATAAAAGATTTTGCAGCTATTGCTGAACCATTGTTAAAATTAAAAAGGAAAAAGGCAAGATTCTCGTGGACGGCCGAAGCCAATAGTGCTTTCGAAAAATTAAAACAAGCATTAACGCAAGCCCCTGTGTTGAAATTTCCTGAAAAGGATGAGAATTTAGAAATTTCAGCGGATGCTTCGGATAGCGGTACTTTCGCAAAATCAGCAGCCCGTGACATTTTTTAGCCGAACTTTAAATCAAACACAAAGAAACTATTCCGCGACCGAGAGAGAGGCACTTGCAGTTCTGTTAGCAGTGCAAAAGTTCCGAGTCTATTTTGGAAAGGCGCCAATAACAGTGTACTCTGATCATGCGGCGGTAACTAGATTGTACTCAGGGAAAAACTTATCCCCAAGGTTAATAAGATGGGCACTCAAGCTACAAGAATATAATCTGGTAATCAAGCATACCCCCGGAAAGGAAAATATCGTAGCAGATGCCCTATCCAGAATTAAAATAGATGAAGAAGGTAATACTGTAAAGGTGGCAATGCTCACAGCATGTACAATAAATTCCCGAGAAACTGTAATAACCGAACTGGGTAAGGATCCTGAGTTTGGAAGCATTTATGAGTATTTAAAGGATCCTGAAAATTTTAGCCACCAAGATATTGTGGCGATAAGAAATAGGGCGGCCCATTACGAACTAATAGATGGTCTATTATTCTATACAAAAACTACGAATTCCAACAACGAATTTCGACCTGTTATCCCAGCTAGTCTTAGATTAAATATCCTGCAGGAGTTGCATGACAGCCCTTTAGCTTCTCATGCTGGTATTCGAAAAACTATACAACGCGTAGGCGAGGCAGTCTATTTTCCTGAACTGCAAAAGTTAACAAGGGCGTATGTCCAGTCCTGCCCAACATGTCAAGCAGTTATTTATATTAATTTCCGCCCGGCCGGGTTACTAAATAGTATTAAATCCGAATTTCCAAATGAAATAATTGGCATCGATTTATTGGGCCCTTTCCCAAAAGTCAGTTAAATAAAAGTCGCTATCTCCTTGTTATGGTTGATCATTTTAGTAAATGGACCGAAATTGTTCCCTTAAAACGAGCCTCCGCGAAATTAGTTACCGATTCTATTTTAAATAAATATATTTTAAAATACGGGGCGCCCCTAAAAGTTATATCGGATAATGGTCCTCAATTTGTAAGTAATGTATTTGAAGACATGTGCCAAAAACTGGGCATACGTCATTTAAAAATGGTCCCGTATCGGCCGCAATCAAATATAGCGGAAAGGGTCAATAGAAATATAGTGAAAATTATCCGTAGTTATGTTAAAAATTTTCATAAAAGCTGGGATAACTATGTCAATGAATTTGCTTTCGCCCTTAGGACCGCAAAACATGATACAACGGGCAAAACTCCTGCTGAGTTATTTTTAGGCAGAAAGATTATAACGCCGTTAGATAAATTATTTTATGTGCAACAAAGAGCCCCAGAATTTAAAATGGGTGATATAGAAAAATTAATTAAAGTAGCAAAAAAGAATACTGAAGTAGCACAGAGAAAACAGAAGCTGTATTATGATATGAAACGACGGAGAGTAACTTATAAAGTAGGGGATGAAGTGTTAAAAATTAAGCATTCATTTTCTTCAGCACCAGAAGATAAAACTGCCAAATTTTTTCCACGATTTGAAGGACCATATGTCATAGCAAAAATGACTCACGCTGTAGTGGTGTTAAAAGCCAGGAATGGCGAAATAGGCTCCGCAAACATTGATCAAATAAAACCCTACTATGATCGTAACAAAATGCAAATTTTCAAAGATCTTTTGCAGGATCCGGCACGGCAGACACGGCAGGCACAAGCTCCAGAGGTGGAACAACGTCAAGCACAAGGACAAGCCATTAGGAGGCAGGAGCAATTGAAAAGAAAGTTTCCCCGTTGGAAAATTGAAGGTAACAAGAAAAAGAAGCCGTTCCACCGTCTAGAAAAGAGAGCTCACGAACACCCCCAGAATGAAGAAGGGAGAAGTACGACGAATGTAAAGAAAGCCAGGAGAAATAACGGCAAATATAACCCGACTACCAAACGGAAGATCAACTCATCGGACAGGACTCTCCGCAGCAAATGTCGCCGAACTTCGGAAGGGCCACCAGCGGCGGAGGAAAAGTTACAAGGAAAATTTGAACGGCCAGCAACGAGGTCCAAGCAGGAACGAGAAAGAAGTGTCCCGGTTCCGCCAAGACCAGCTGCCATCAAACGGCCAAGACCACAGGCAGAGGCGAAAAAGAAGGTATTCAAGGGTGACCGAACTGGAGGAAACAGAAAGCTTCTAGAGGAAGGCCCTGAAGGGCGAGCCCGCAGAAGAAGGAGGATAAGTCAAACCAGAATCTGCGCTACCTTCCAGGACTGAGCAGAGAAAAGAATGTCCGAATATCACAAAGATAAGTAAAACTTTATGTTACTTTACAATCTTAAGTTAATCTTTCATTCTTACTGCAAGTGGCAGATTTCAACAAGTTTTACCTCATGTGAGGTCTACCTTTATCGCCAAGAAGGCGAGAAATGAGTTGTTACCGATTTTGGTATTATGTTTTTCAATTACTCGCGCGTAAAACCAAAGTTGATGTATAATAGGAATGTGTAAATACTTAAATATTGTAAAAGTTATTGTATAAATTTTATTTAAAACATTCTGGCAGGAAAGAAGTTTTAGTCTGAAAGACTTTTTGAAATGTAGTATTTCAATGTAGAAGAATTGGCACTTGCTTTGAAAAGAATAGAAGTTAACAATGTACTACTAATGTATGTTTTAAAATGCGTAAAATTAACGGCATGTTAATATGTTCTTATATACAATGTGAACTGTTATTTTAAATGTTAAGAAATACTATGATATGGTAAAAGTGAAAGTAATGCAAAAAAATTTTAAAACTTATTCGTGTGACTGAAAAAAGACCAAATTATAGTGAATATGTGTTAAAGGTTGAATGAATGTAGTTAGGCTCTCTGACGCTACACTTCAGAGTTAGTCACTTTCAGAATAGTACCTCAGGGTTAGAGTTGAAGATAGGGTGTGTTACGAGGTCTGGTTATGTTGAATTTTAACACGTTAGTGTTTTGATTGTAGGAGGCAGTGTTGAACACGTATACATAAACACATTCGTGTTTGGTGTTCTTTTACAACACATGGCAGAGAGCACGGGGAGAGATAATTAAAATAGTCATGAATGAAATAAGAATGTTAAGAGAAATATAAATATTCATGTGACTTGCCATTTAATTGTGTAACATTTCATTAAACTAGCTCTGGAAGGAACCAGATTTCAATTAAAAGCTCCTGTTTAGATGCAGTACAGATGAAAAGTAATTGTCCATGGAGCTGATAATGTAAAAACAATTTTTTTTTTTTTAAATTTCTAGTTTCTAGTGAGAAATGTTTGTACAAGATTGGCCTCGCGCTAGATTCTAGAGCTAAAAGTTTTCAACAAGGTCGTTTTAGACCTCAGTTTCAAACTAATTAACTCTGGCGGGAAGTATGTAAGGATCTTAAGTTTTACTAACGTTTATTTTATTTTAAATCTTTACTATCACTTCTTATTTTCTACTTCCGGCCAGAATTAAAAGCTTTAACTTATTTATGCAAATTTGTCTGGCGAACGCCAAGTACTTAAGTTGTGGCTTTTTGCCAAGCAAGAGAGAGGAAGGAGTTAGTAGAAGCAGGCCGCTTGCCTTAGCAGTTTTACTCGGTTGCTGGTTGCCTTCCAGGCCAGAGGTTTAATCCTCTTAATAATTTTAAACGTATTGTAGTGTTAACAGTTCTCTGTACTACATACGGCTTCCTGTTAATATACGGCCAATCTTCCACGTAGGCCCTTGTTTGTTACTCCAAAGTTAAGTTAGAGTTTAGTTAATATTTTTATATTCTTACGTTCAGACCACAAGTGGTTGGGCTCTGTATTCCGAAGTAGGGAAATCATTGTAAAGAGTGAAAAATAAAGGGTTTCGTATACCCTTCCTGTGTATCTTGTCTACTTCCCACAGTTATTGAACATAGCTTTAGTAAGCTCCCTGTTCCGAGTCAGGTCCTTTCATGTTTCCAAAGAAAGTAAGACGGAACATTGAACCTGATAATAAGAGCGAGTAAATTTTTCTTTCCGAAAAATATTAGAAGTTGTGGCTCTCCAACACTATTTACTTTCCCAAGGTAACAACAACAACAAACTCTTATAACCGCTAATGGTACTGAAACCAACTGCGGTGTTTTGTAACGATTGCTGCCAAGTGTATGGGTTTGAATCCACACTTTTAGACTCTCCGTTATCTCACTCCGTGTTAGGCAGGAGGAAACAGGTGCTAAGTACCAAGGTGGGCGAAAGCCAATAGGCTAAAATGAGGCAGAGCACGTCAGCTGAGAAAAGAAGCCTCAAAGAAAACCCAAACGGCTAAAAGAGGAGGGGAAGCCTTTCGGCTAAAAAGGGAAAACGCAAAAGCTAAAAACTGGTCTAAGAAAGGGGAATAGACGAAATGAAGTAAAGCCTAACGACAAAAGGGCGCTTAGAGGGAAGGCCAAACGGCGAAAGGGAAAGAGAAAGCTTTGCAAACTTAAAACCAAAAAGGGGAGAAGACATTACGGCTAAAACAAGAAGTGAGGGACGGCCAGTGAGATTACAATGCTAGTGGAATAAAAAAAAAAAAAAAAAAAAAAAACTTTTTTGGTGTTTACATAAATGAACAACTAATTAAAGCAGAGTAAAATTCAAATAAACATATAAACAGATACACAAACAAAATAGTAAATAATAATCATAAGAAATAAAATAATAATAATAATAATAAATGATAATGATAATAAATAATAATAACAAAATAATAAATAATAATGCTAATAAATAATAATAATAACAAAATAATAAATAATAATGATAGTAAGTAATAATAATCACAAAATAATAAAAAAATTCAAATAAACTTATAAACAGATATACAAGTAACACCATAGTGACTAAATAATTGAACATTACATTGACGTGAAGGGAAGAAAATATAACAATCAGAATGACATAAACATTGTAGGGTAATAGTCAGATACATACTGAATTATATAGAGTGTATCACAAAGTTGATCTTTCTATGTATATGTATGTATGTTAAGCTTTCTTTGAGCCACAAGGTTAAAAAGTAGATTCTTTTTCGTTTGGTTTATTTAATTATAGCAAAGCATGAGAGAACCATCTGCCTAAGGATTGAGATGCTCTCGTGGAGGTCTTACTAAAAAAATTGGCTCGTGTCCAGGAGTGTGTTTCACATGGAGACTGTGAACCATGAAAATGCCAGTGCAGCCAGGCCGTTCGCCTGGAATCGAACCCAGATCGAACTACCTGTGTTCAGGTACTTTACTTTGGTGGGCTTATTTCAAAGAAAAATCACATTTCCGTCATCAATTCATTTCGATAATGGTAAATTTTTCCTCAACATCAGAAATATATCTCTTACTTTACTTGTTTTAATAGATGGAGTACGAGATAGAATGTCACAGTTTAAAAACTGTTTATTGATACGATTTGACTATCTGACTACTGCAAAGCATGCTAGGGCTATATGTCCAATACTAACTTAAACAAGAATTTACGAGATTTCTGATTACGAGAGATAAAAATAATTACAAAGACATTATAAAGTTTGACTTGCTTTGGTAGCATAAATTAAGTACAAACTCCTAACAGACTGGAAGTGAATTATCGCTACGTATGATGTTTACGACGGAGACTTGAGAAGGTTTAAACAAACCGTTTTATTAAATCAGAACTTTTGAACATGAATCCAAGACTCGTGCTTACAAATCAGCCAACCACTTGTGGCGAGGTAACTTAATCAGTAAAATTCAAATTTCAGATTAAAACTAAGTCTAGTAGCCAAGAGCTATACAAAGGATTTTGCGCGAAGTTGGCTCAAAACTTCTTACTGGCGTAGCAATTTGAATACCAACTCAGATAAGATCGTATTGTTCGGCTTTATCTAACCTAGTAAAATGGCCTCGATAAGTAGAACACGCTTTGAATTAAATTCCGGAAACTTTCCTTTGAATACTATCTCATTTCACCTCAATTACATTTTAGTAGGGAAACGGAAATCAGAAGTGATAGTAAAGATCCAGAACATAAAATAACTTGTAACTGAAAGATAATAATAATAACCCTACGACACTGAATAGTCAATAGGTAATGTTGGGTACGACACTGAATAGTCAATAGGTAATATTTCTTCCTGTGGAATGTTGTTTTGCGTGTGTTGTCCTATTACGAAAAAGCTAAAAGTTGTTTTGCATATTTACACAGCCTTTATTATGGTTGTCTAATTCGGTATCCTTTTTCAATTATTTATTTACTTGAATTTTTAATTTATATATTTATTTAATTTTTTTAAACTTATAGGCAGCTAATGTAGTACTATTTTACAGCTCATAAGATGAACCCTGCAGCCAAGCATAAAACCGCTGGACACTGGAAGTACCATCTGGGCTCTAATTCTTGCGAATAGGCTGGTTGCATGAGATTTTTCATGGATTTCTCCGAGTGTAACTTAAGTACGAAAATTAATTAAAAAAAAAAAAAAAAAAACCCACCTCTACGAAATCTTCCTTTTTTTTAGGTAGATAGCCAGATAGCCATTGCATGTTTGCCGTGATCTAAATAACCTTAATCCATTGCAGCAAGTTTTAGCAAAAGCTAAACAAAATGCTTTATTTTCAAAGGTATTTATTGTGTAATTAAAGAAAGCATTTTTATTAAATGAAGAGGCTCTGAAAATGAAAGATATTCTCATTCCTTCATATACATATTCCTTCTTACATTTAAACATATTTCTTTGGCTTTTAAAGTTTTTGCCACAGGAGGCTTTAATGATTTTATATTTTAAAAGAGCAGTTCTCTCTTTTTTTATTTCTTACCTTTCAGTATAGTAGAATTCGTTTTCGTAGCGAAGTTTCATTTAAGTTCATACCCAAGTTTCATGCAAGATTCAAATAAAAAAAAAAATTAACGAAAATCATTGATATGCTATGCTATTCGTATGCATTAAATTATATATTTGTGGCAAAATAGTCGCTAAAATGTCCAAGCAAATTAGGGGCATGACTATCACGTCTTTCAATTAAGTTGAAAGTCTAAGAATAAGTTGAATAGTCTAAGAGTAATTTAAAATTTTCGTGAAAGGAAAACAATGCCGAGGATTTCACGGGGTGAAATGAGTAAAATCGATTGTTAAAATAATTTTCTATGACCTTTCTCTTTAATAATGTTTCGTTTCAACTCAGCATAATAATGGAAGCAGAAGTGCTTAATTAGTAAATTAGTATGCTGAAGGGGGTTTTGTGCTTCGAAATTTTCCAAGAATTATGTATATTTTTCGATTAATCAACATTTTTCGAGACAATATGTTTACTGTATCTAGCGCAGGTTGGTACAGTGGGTACTGTGAGTCGTATTGACTTCTCGTCAAGTCAACTTCTCACATTTTATGCCACAAATTCGATTGCTATTCTTCGGTTACCATGGCAAAATGTGGTTTATTTTAATGCTTTGCTAAATGATACATGCTGTTTTATTTTTTGACATTTCACTATTTTCGTATTTTCTTAAATGGGAAAATGATTGCCTTCAGTGGAACAGAATTTATATTTTCACAGATAGTATAGATAACTCGTAATCATGTTAAATTTGTGGACTTTGATTTTTTACACGTTTCTGCCTGTTACTGGATCATTCAATTTTGAATTCCCTAACATCGAACTTACAATAATGGTAAAACCCCGCGAACAGGAATGTTTTTACCAATATGCTTTGCCAAAGCAGATCTTGCGCTTTGAATACAGGGTGAGTTAGTTTTCTCTTCTCTAAAATATGTAATGTCTCCGAGTACGTAATTTACACTAGTACCTTCTGTTGGTTTAATCACATTTGTTTAATTTCTTAGCTAGCGTTCTATACATAATAACCTGGTAACATCCTTTGTCTTCCTTTTTTAAGGAGTTTCTTGTAAGATATTTTGTTACATAAACTTTTCAATTTACTTCATCCACTCTACATTTTCTTACATAATTGAAATTTTAAAAAAATTCCTTGTAAGATTGTTTGTTGTGAGTAACTATATTGATGTTGTCCTACCATATAAAATATTACTTGCACGTCTATAGCAAGTTCATTTTGCACATCAAGTTCATTCTGATTTTACGAGTCAATATTTATGAGCTGTTACAAATGAAGATCGCAGAAATTTATTGGTTTAACCAAATCAAATAGTTTTTGAGTTCATAGTCTCTGAGTTATACTGTCACCTCTTTGAATTTAAAAGAACATGAAAAATATCCATTTCCTTACGAAAACCAAGGAAATTTTGTTAATTCGTGCACTAGTTGCTTCAAAGGGCTTGAGCAAATAATGTCTCGGATGACTGGTTTTAGAACTAGAGTTCTAGTGCAAGAAACTAAGTAAATAAGGTAAGCTTCCACTCTATGTTAATTTTGATCACATGACACCTTTACAAAAAATACATGAAATTTGTATTATTTACTTACTTAGTCTAAACCGTTATAGCATAAATTTTATACGTGGCTGAAATAAAACTATTGAACATGATAAATACTGCTATACGTGGCCTTTACGAAAGAAAACTCCAATTAATAAAAGTTATTTAAAAAGAAAATTCTTTATCTCACTAAGCAGCTTTTGCAGTAGAGGGAAATTGTTTTGTAATATTCAAAATGGTCCTTAAAAAGTATACTCAGTGTTATATGACTTGTACAACTTTCGCTCTCCCCCCCCCAAAAAAAAAATTAGCTCAAGTTTTCCTTTTAAGGGTGGTACAGATATAAAATTTAATGAAATGTAAAATTTCGGATATTAGCATTTCTACAAGGGATGATTTAAAATCAGTGCTTCTAAATTAATTCTAATATAAAAGTTAACTTTTAAAAACTGCATTCAGAAATTTGTTGTTGTCGTTCCTAATGCTCACTCGTCTAGTCAGCCCAAGCCTACAAAATTCCTCGTGGCAAGGAGTGCAAGTTTACGCCTGTCGTTGGCAACAGCCTTGAGCAAATTACAGGTGACAGGGCGATTTAGCTTTGTTCCGCCCCCAATTTTGATAGAGGAGAGACAGGTCCGAGAGTCTCCCACCCTTCTTCCCCTACCACCAACCTCTCGAGAGGACTTTTGACTCGCCGCATATTTAGAGTGCCCCATCCCGCACGAACACTATACATTTACAAACATGCATTCTTTCTCCGGGATTCGAACCCGGGCCCTTTGCAGGCAGTCAGCCCTGCTAACCACTATACCTGTTGGGTGGCATTCAAAAATGTAACATAACAATGTGTGTAGCAATATTTGTATACGGTCCCACAAAATTTAAATGACATGTTGGGTAATTTTACGTTAAGAGAATAGGCACTTTTCATTTTGACAGATTCGTTTACTGAAACCCATATCTTCTTTGACGCACTTTTCTAGCAGACTCATATAGAAATTAACGTTCCATATGTTTCTACTAAATGATCACTTGACCATAATAGACTGGATTCTCCGCGTAAAGGAGTACTATATTAAATTGAAGAACGATGGTGAATAAGTTTCTTTGTATAAAAATCAATTCAAAATATCAAATATAAAATTCGTTGTTATTTATTGTATCTTAATTTTATTTAAAATATAAAATCATAAAAATAACTTTAAAAAAAATCGTCAGAAAGATTATTCACCATCAGAAAAATAGCCGTTTACGCACATTTGGTGTGACATCGCTTTCATTACTTGAGATACCACAGCCTGTGTAATATTTCTTTTCACACTTTTGTGTTTGCTGGATTTAAACAAAATAAACAAATTCGATTTTCGATCACTGTGACTGTTTCATTTATTTATTTTTTCTTGTGAGTTCCTTGTATAACTCTTGGCATTTGAGTTATGCAAGCGGGCAAATCATGTTTAAATTGTAAAGCACGTTCTACATTGTGATGTTGTGTTATAAAATGATGAAATTATTAGTCAGCTGCAGGCCTTCAAAGATTGAATTCTCTGTTACTGGCCCTCCTTCATAATCGTCACTACTTTACTTGAAGCTGGCGTGATCATCTTAAACAGTTTCGAGTATGAACTCTGGTAGTTCCGACCTGGGTTCGAATCCAGGGGAACGGGCAGACTGCTTAGGAGTTTTTATGGTTTTGCCCATGTGTAACGTGTATATGAGCCAGTTTCTCTTAGAAAGTCCTCCACAAACGCATTCTTTCCCTTAGATAGATTCCGCAAATTGGTTGGCTGCATGTGCGTTTTCGTGGTTTCTCCCGTGTGTAACGTGTATACGAGCCAGTTCTCTTCGAAAGTCCTCCGCGAAGGCATCGTTTCCCTAGACAGATAGCGCTTTGTCATAATCAAATAACCATATAATGCCATAAACACGCCATCTTAGGCAGACAGCCGTTGTGTGTTTTGCCATAATAAACTAAACCAAACCAAAACAAACAGCTCTGAGTGCAGAACCACTACACCACGGAGGCACGCTAGGAAAGCGGAAGAAATGCCTTATAAAGTCAAGTTCAACTGACTTCGCCAGAGAGAGAGACAGAATTCCTGAGTAGCGCGTGTTTGCCTTTGGGCTACGTCTCTCTAAGATGTTATTACGCTCGACCGTATTACGTGCCTTTTAATAGTTCGCTGACTAATTTAACATTACACGCCAACTAGATTAGAATTTTATTAGTTTCAGCTAAATCTTATTTAGTCATTAGTTAGTTCTTATATCATACACTTTGAGTTTAACCCAAGTGGAGGCTTTGCTGTACGCCCTGAGAAAAGGGCTGACTGTTAATCTTATTTTAAGTGAAATAAAGGGTAATTAACCCTTTTTGAGTTTAAGTTTCCGTTCTTGGACTTAAGCGATTATTCGTTCAGCAGTTCACTAGGTTTCTCGATACTTAGTTTAACAAAATAAAAGTGAGGAACTCTATATATCTTTCGAATTAAAAATTGTATTTCATATTAGTGTAACTCATTTACTCTCAATATAGGACTTAACGTGTTTCTGCTTTACTATCTGGTGTTTATCTTTTATTTTGTGGAAAATCACAACTTTTTTGGATGTGTGTGTATTTATAAGACTGGTTTTCAAAGTGTAGCTGTATTGCTTATAATCCTATGAGATTTACAGGGATTAACATTTTTACTTCCTTGTACGAAGTAAAAAGGAAGTATTGTAATCGCGAAACGTTTCAGGCATCATATTTCAACGCAAATATCCAATTATACCGCTATCGAATGCAAATTAATGATGTTTTTGCGTGACATCTGTACATAAGGACAGAATAAAGGACTCTTCCCCCCCAAAAGAAATTATAAAACTGATTTAAAAGGAATTCTGAAGAGAATTTACTTACGTGTGTACGTATCTCGCATAACTCAAAAACGAGTAGCCTCGGAACGTTGAAATTTTGTATATAGGACTGCTATAACATGTAGATATACACCTCGTATTTTGGTTGCAATCGGCCGCACCAAAAGTATTTAAATATATATATATATATATATATTGCTTTAAAAAATGGTTGAATTATGTTGTTCTTATCTTCCGATTAAGGTTTTTATGCCTTTAGTAAATCTGTTTGCAATATTTGTAGAATTATCAACAATTTAAAAGTTGTTTAAGTGCGGCTAAGCCTAATTATTGTTCCATGGCGCTCATGTTTGTTTACATTTGAAACTGGGCAGAATAATGATTTGATGCCCATCTAGAGAAACTAAGCTTCGTACCAACAAAGATAAAGCCTTCTTTTATTATTGCGAATTAAATCATGCTTAATCCATTCTGGAATTTATTCGAGGAAATAAGTAATTTTTAATATAAATATTCTGAGTTTTTATGTATTTTAGCCTTGTAGAGAAGCGAGTACTGAATTAATTGAATGCGAAATACTGAATCGTCTGTGAAAAAAAACTGTTTCTTTCTTTCTTTCTTTCTTTTTTTTTTTTTTGGTTTGTTTAATTTCTTTTATAAATCGTTTTAGATTTATTATAATATTTGAGTAGAACATGTGGCAACGATTGGATAATTCTTCAGATAATATAAATTTTGTGCATTCTGAGTTATAAAATGAATGAAATGTAACGCTGTTAAGGAAACTTAGCGTAGCGCCAGTGTCACTATGGTAAACAAATATAGTGAATTTTAAAGAGGGAATTTATTCTATTGTGATTTATGCGCTAACGACGTAGATTTAATGCAATCTAATAAGTTTAAACGAAATGCAAGAAAATATGCCTATAATTTAATATTCCGTACAAGGAAGTCGTGGTGTGCACATCAAATTTTTTTGTTTTCAGATTAACAAGGCCTAACATAAATATTTAACTTACAACTGCAAACTGTTCTCAGTTTTGTTTTGCTTTTTGGATAATTTTGTAACACCTGCTGTAGGTACAAGTAACTTAGCTAACTCAGTTTCGATACAAATACACTGGTTATCATAAATTAAGGAAAAATCACAAAAAACGCGATTACTGAAAAAGTTACATGTAGAATTTTATGAAACTTACCCACAATATACAACACATAATAAGGCATCAAATAACATAAAAAGAAATTACCAGACAATTATGCTAGTATAGAAATTAGAACATGTATAAAATGAACAAATCGAAGATGTCAGTTTGCTATAGTAAAAGTACCTTTTATATGGAGTATAATCACCTCTAGAAGTAATACAGCACATTCAGCGATGTGTGATGCTTTCAATTATGTGGTCTATCAGTTCCATTGGAAGCGAGAGCCATTGCTCTTGCAAAGCAGTGGCAAGGGTCTAAGGGGGCGGATTGAGAGCAGCTAGACGTCTAAAGCATCCTAAACGTGCTCGATAAGATTCAAGTCCAGGGATCTAGCTGGCCACTCCATGCGCATAATTGTTTCCTGTTGAAGATAATTATATACGATGCGAGCCCTGTGTGGTCTTGCATTGTCGTCCTGTAACAGAAAAGCATCTCCTATTGCCCCGGCATATCAGCGCACATAAGCATCAAGGATGTCATCTCTATAAACATGAGCATTCACGGTTCCCCTAGGAAAAACATGGAGGTCTGTGCGTCCACCCAAAGAGATGCCACCTCAAACACAGACACTGCCTCTTCCGTATGCGTCTCTTTCACGGATGTTTGACGGATGATAACGGGTTCCAGGTTCTCTCCATATCAAATAACGCCTACCATCGCGTTTTAGACTAAACCTGGACTCATCCGTCAAGAGAATAGCCCTCCATTGCTCAGGCGTCCTGTGGACATGTTGTCGTGCCCACTGCAAACGGTTCCTGCTATGGCGTGACTTGAGCAACACGCAAATGGTTGTTTGCCTCGCATACAGACCACCTTCGTGAACCCTTCTACGCACAGTTGACGTTGACAGCAAGGGAGGATCTAAGAAGTGTCGGAGTAGCGGTTCTATTCCTGAGTGCACATAATGTCAAATATCGGTCATCGGCGCTCGTCGTAGCAGTTGGCCGTCCTTGGCTGAACCTCCTAGGGGCCGAACCTGTGATTTGAAATTGCCTCCAACGTCTATGAACCACAGAAGGACTCCCATTTAGCCATCTGGCCACTTCTGTTTGACTTTGTCCTGCCTCTAAAAGCACTTTAAATTAATTCTACTTCAACACTTGTGTGGGATTAAATTAAAATATACAATCATACAGTTACCAGTCAACTTGGATGTGGTTTACAACACAAAACTTCTTTTCACAATGATTATAAATTCAATAATTAAAATCTAACTTGACTAGAGATTGCAAACTTTGCTTAGACCGCGACAATAATTCAAACACGCCATTTACCAAAAAGGAATCTAAACTCGGTCTACAATATTCACATCAAGAACAGCATTCGAATCACCAAGACTACATACACCAAGACATGTACATAAAATTCTGGAATGAATGAGCCTCGTGGCGGAAAGAGGTAGAAAGTGGAGAATTAAATTAAATAAAATTTTGCTAGTTAAACTTAAATGTCGCAGTTTCATTGAAAATTTTAACTAAGAACTGCTTTCTGATTTCAGAACTGTAATGCATTTATTTCTTGTTATCTGACTCCAAATAAATGATTCGTGAGTAAGCAACTATTTATTTGTGATGAACAGCTTTTCCTTTCTTTATAAGCGTCGCCCACTTGCCGATGAAAACAAAGGCAACAGAATAAAGAATACTTCAGCACGTCATTAGATATCACAGTAGCTCCCTCAGCAGATAAAAGTCATAAACCAAAAGCAGTACCAAATTTTAAAGTTTGTGTGATGCGCGTTGCGCTGTGTCAGGCCGGCAGTGAATAATTACATAATTTCTGTTAAAAAAAAATCTTTTTTTTTTTTTTTTTTTAATGTCAGTAACAATGCTTTGTATTTGCGAGCTTTAAAGAATTTATTCTTTCTTTTACAGATTTTATGATTTTCAAATTTCTAGGCTTATCGTGGTTCACAAGCCTTATTTCATGTTCCCCCTTTTTTAATTGAGAATATAGAATAGTAATAATTTTTACAATGTATGTCTGTTTCTATTTAAAAAGTTGTTCAAAGGAATAAATTCGTCAGTTTTATATGTTCTGCTAAGTACTTTATTAATGAATGTGCTATATCTCTGAGATATTGTGTTTCTCAGAGTTTAAATTGCGTCGGAGCCCACCGGAGCCCTAAATTAGAAAGCTCCGACACTTCTTTTATGTAACTGAACAACAATTTCAGTAGAAATTTTGATCTCGAACATTTTATTTTTTGCAATGAAAATGTATTAAAAATCGCTTATTAAATTTTAGTTTATCTCTTTACATTTTATTTAATTAAAACTATTCAATTACTTTAATTAGTCTTTAATTATTTAAATAACTTATAATTAATTAATTTTTAATTAATTAATTAATAATATGAATTAAATAATTACTAATTAATTTGATAAATAACTATTTAATTTAAAAATTATTAATGATTTTAATAGTTATTTTATTTATTTATTTAATTTTGTTCCTCTTTGTTGACGGCCTTCCATCTTCTTTCATTCCGGCACTTCTAATTTTAGAAATTAAGCCCTGGTGTTTCTTTTTGTATTCCTCGCAGTTACTAATGAGTTTTGAAATTCTGTGACTTTTTATATACTTCGAAAATGAAAATAGTATTTTCATTGTTGCTTTCACTTCAAAGTACGTAAACGGCTAAATAGTTAAAAAACTTCTTTATGCCTCTGTCTTCAAATGAAACAAATTAGAATAATGTGTTTATTCAAAACTTTAAATTGTGAATTTAATATAATATATATCTAATGACAGAGGAAAAAATAGAAACGAAAACTAGTGCAAAAAACATCGTCGTAGAAAAGAAAGTAAAGAGAAAATATTGCCTTTCTCAAACACTATTGTACAAAATATCGGTAGAAATTAAAGAGGAGGTAAAAGTTTGCACTTTTAAATCGTCGTCATACAAATCATTGAAACAAAATCTAATTCATCTGCAAAATATCTCATGGCAATAAATTGCACACATGCATTTTCAGACTTCAAAATTACACTCATGGACAAAAAAAATTAGCGCACCAAGAAGAGTCGTCAAAATGAAACGAAATTTTACACACGTAATGACTACTTTGATATAAGCAAATGATAAGAAAATCAAAGAAAAATGATAATTTATTTCAGAGAAAAAGGCAAAAGAACGGAGGAGTTAATACTCCGTTGGACCCCCTCTAACGCGAATGCACGATGCGATACGATCGGGCATTGAGTCATACAAGTTCTGTATGATGTCTTGAGACATTCGTTTCATATTTGCTGTAACCTTGCCTCTAGTTCGTTCAAACTCGTGGGATGCCCAACTCGTCGTCCCAAATGATCCCATATATGCTCGATTGGAGACAAATCTGGGGATCCGGCAGGCCAAGGAAGGGTAGTAACAGTGCGGAGACAGTCTTGTGACACCCTTGCCGTATGAGGCCGAGCATTGTCTTGTTGAAAAATGGCTCCCGGGAGCCGTTGCATGAATGACAATACATGTGGTTGCAGGATTTCATGAACATGCCGCTGGCCTGTCATGGTGCCACGGAACAATAATAGGGGTGACGTGTATTGTAGGCAATGGCACCCCATACCATCACACCAGCTGTGGAAGCGGTGTGTCGTTGTACAGCAAAGGCAGGGTTGAAGCGTTCACCACGGGCTCTCCATACACGAACACGATTGTCATCAAATCCGAGATTGAATCTGGATTCGTCGCTAAAGACGACCTAGTTCCATTCCGCTGCAGTCCAGTTTCCTCGTGCTCGACACCACTCCAAACGGAGGCATCGATGGGTGGGCATCAAGGGCAGCACACGTAATGGGCGCCGCGATACCAACTGAGCGGCCTAATTGACGAGCTACTCGCCTAGCTGACCACCCTTCTTCCATCATCCCAACGATTCTCCCCCTCTCAAACTGCGACAACTACTCATATTGTCTTCGAACACGGCGTAATGGCATGTCTACCTCAGCTCTTCCTTTGTAAATGATTCAGCAAGCTTTGGTTACCTGTTTTATACTCCACAAAGTTCGACGTTCAACGCCCTCTACCGGCTATACGTAATGCGCAATCACGCTGCATTTCTAATCATTTGCATATTTCCGCGACATGTACCTTCATTGCAAGTTTCGTTACGATCCCGCAATTATTTCTTGCTGAGCTAATTTTTTTGTCCATGAGTGTATAAATATGTGTTCGCTGTTGCAATATGTAATGTTTTGTAAGCCAAAACTACAAGCGTGTTTTAATAAAAAGGATTCATTAAATAATGATTGTTAATAAGTTTATTTCTCCCGCCTTCTCAGCGTGTCTTAGTGGTGTAGTGGTCTGCATGCTGAGCGCGTATTCTAGAGGTCCGTGCTTCCATTCCCGGCGACGGCGTTGCTCATTTTTCATCTCTCCTGCTTCAAAAATTCCTAATGTCTCTACAAGTGGCGCCCGAACAGGAAAACACCAGTCGCCTTTTAAACGGGGGAGTATATAAGGTATTTCTCCTACCTTCTTAGCATGCCTTCGTAGTGTAGTGGTCTGTACGCTGAGCGCGTATTCCAGAGGTCCGAGGTTCGATTCCCGGGGAAAACGTTGCTCATTATTCATTTGTTCCTGTTTCAAAAATAACCTAATGTCTCTACAAGTGGCGCCCGAACTAAAAGTGTGGTGAATGATGATTCTCCAAGCCCAGGATTTGGCGTTTGGGTCCCCTAACACACCAGTCTTACTTTAAAAGGGGCAGAATATAAGGTATTTCTCCTGCCTTCTGAGCGTGCCTTCGTGGTGTAGTGGTCTGCATTGCTGGGCGCGTATTCCAGGAGTCCGTGGTTCGATTCCCGGCGACGGCGTTGCTCATTTTTCATTTCTTCTGCTTCAAAAATACCAAATGTCTCTGCAAGTTAATCACATAAGTTTAAAATTCTAGTAACTGCTACAGGTAGCTGAGATTTCTGTGCATTTTTCGAATGTTTTCCTGTCTTGATTTCTCTCTTAAACTATTCATTAATTAAAAACATCTGCAATTATATGGGTACAAGTATTTCTGATTTCTCGTGAAGCTTGCAAATTATTATGCATTGCAACAGTGAAGGCCCGCGATATTTTCAACGGACTCTGTTTTCATCATTGGCACAAAAGATTTTATTCTATAGGGTGGGGCAAATAAAAGTGGCTCAGAAAACAGAGGGACTCTCTGGGCTACTTTTATTTGCACCACCCTGTATTTCCTTCTCATTGATTGGTTTTCTTAAATTTTCCTTAATTGTATATATTTACATAGAAAGAATTATAGGAAATATGATTTTTGTTTCCGTTGCAGGTAATTGATGCTGATTATAGCAGATATGGCGTGGTTAGTGAACTCAAGATAAATTTCTATGTACGATCACCGGAAAAGAAAACTGTGCTGAAATATATAAAAAAGTCACATGGTATCGAAAAGTACGTGCACAATTTTATGTATCTTAGTTTGTATTGTATTTACTTAGATCGAAATGCATTTGTTAAATAAAGTATATAAAAGTGTTTTGATTACTTTTATATAATTAATTAAGAGAGTAAAAACATTGTCCAAGGTATTCAGAGTTACTTCGTAGAGATTATTAGAATTTTCGAAGCTTACGTTACATTCTTCAAAATTAATTAAAGTAATAATATCTGTATATCAATCAGAGTTTGAATTTTGGAATTATATTTATTTTTAGATATGTAGTAACCGAGGCCGGAGATTATGAAATTTGTTTTGACAATCATTTCTCCAAATTTTCGACAAAGATCGTGTATTTTGAAATCACGATTGATATTACAGCTGAAACTTATCGATGGATGGCGATAAATGAGTCACTGCTGGCTGATAAAAGAAATAATGGAACTATTACTCTTTTGAGGGTATGTGATTTTAATTAACCTTTTGAAAATTATGATATAAAGTGTTGAAATTGGAATGTCTTCTAAGTTATTTAAAGCGAAAATAATAATAAATTCAATAAAAGTAACGTGTAGCAGCATTATGGTAAGACACATACCAACTAGAGGTAATTCTCACAAGAGGATGAACCAGTTTAAATAACCTTTTAAAGCAACATTAATTTTGACGCAAATTTTATCTTATGTTATACGTTCGTAAATTTGGCAGGAATTTTAACTTAAATGTTTAAATACATTTCGTAAATTTTGACAAACTTTAACTTGAATATCTAAATAAGCTTTGAGTGTCCTTCTGTCTTCAATAGAAAACTAGGATTTCTAGCTCCACAGTTAAAGAATAAAAGGTATTACTATGTAGATTTTAGATGCGCATAAATTGTAAGTCTTATTTAAAGCACACTTTTATTACCTGTGTTTAGACCTTGACTTCAAGGCCACTATTAACTACTTAAAGTGTCACACGGAGTTATCATCTGCATCTGAAGCAAGACCTCACAAAACAGCTAAATAATAATTAATTTTTCTAATCTCTCAGCTTGCAGTTAAATCTAATGCATCACAAAATTTTAACGACACAAATCTGCCACAAGTTAATATCTACAATACGCAAAAATCAATATCGGATCGACGCGCTTAGACGCTTGGAATTTTACATCAGCAATTAACTATTAAACTTATTTACTTTTAGACTCTTTATTAAGGTCTTTATTGTGCTTGTAGAGATCTGTACTCTGGCGGACTCGGCTCTAAGTGAATGTTTGGTATGCAGCTAGCTATCAAGTTCCTATCCGCTTTCCATGCAGAGAGCTCGACAGCGAGGATTCGTCATAGCTTCTCCCTCTGTCCTATTCTTGGTAAAGAGAGGCCCTCTTCCCTGGGAAACAAATGATGGTTGCAGAAGTTGAAACTGGAACCTTTAAAATAGAACCCACATATATCACGTGGAACTCGCCAACTCCTGAGACAAGGAGCTAAAGCTCAAAGGATCCCCGCAGTTGCACTTACTAGCAGAAACAAGCCCACAGTTTTTATCCCTGAACGAGATATTGGAACTTTGGGTCTGAATGATGTCTCAGATATTAGAAATGTTAGCTCTTTTCTTTATGTTTCTACATTTGCAACCAGTTTATGGATAAAAATAGGGCTGTTTAAATTTGGAACGGCAATGTGGCCCATTAAAGCGCTGTCTTGTTTGCTGCAATTTGGCTGTATGGAGAACCCATACAGCGGGTCTTCTGACATACACCCCTATCTCTTTAAGCCTTAGAGCAACTGTAGACCGTGAAACTCGGGTTCCAATGGCAGCATGTAGCTTATGCGAAGGCTGTGAAGCTAAAGCAGTCTTGTCGTGTCATCCCACTGAAAGTGTCAAATAACGATGATCCTCATTCATCGTTGTGTATCTCAATCAACCTTTTCCAGGTCTTCTCTATATGAATACAGTGCTCTAAAACTGTTTCCAGAAATTACAGATGACACTGATTGTTACACTGAGCTGCGTAGCTGCGTGCGCTAGTGATTGGCCTATCTTTAATCTACGGCAATTCTCTATCTCATTCTGTCATCCATACCTTTGTGGCTACTCATTTTACATGGTACCTTACAAAATTTACCCAACTCTTGGAAGAAATACGGCGAAGGCCGTGAAAAAGTAGAAGCACAGAAATCACCGAAAACCCCTCATGCGCTTATATCCGCTTCCACAATCATAGCTCCGCGGACACGCACATGTACGCTTATATAATCGTCTGTGAATATTTGCATAATTCTTCGACGGTGTAATTAGTACCGTTGGTTCAATACTTTTCGTAAAAATGAACATGATTTCCAGATTCTCTTAATTTTGCACGCAAGTGTGTATTTGAGCAATTAATGATCTCCATGTGTTTTCTCCTGAATCTCCGAGTGGTGTACAGTAGGGAGGGCAACATCAATAAATTCTTAAAATCCGCGGACCACATGTCTGTCAAAAAATAGTGTAGTCAGAAAATTTACATGAAAAAGGGAGGTTTGGTTTGCAAGACTGCAATTGATTCCAAGCGCGGAGGTAGTGTTACACATTTGTATATGCAGGGTGTCCATTATTAAACTTGAAATTTGTGAGCAGTCTGTAGCAAAAACTATACAGCGGAATTGCATGAAAATTGGGTGATGGCAGAATGAAATGATGGAAATTTTATCAAGGGGGGGGGGAAACAATGAGTTTCAAAAACCACTCCTAGGTGACGTATCATAGCTTTATTGAGAACATATAAATAATCTAAAAAAGTTTACAAAACACGCTCGATATGATGTCCACCATTGTCTGCTACTACCTGAAAGTGTAAATTGGCATGTTCGACTGTTGGAAGCAGCATGAACTGAGGAATGTTACGCACATGGCGTTCTATGCTTTCTTTAAGGTCGGATAGAGATGGGATGGGATCACGGTAGACCATGGCCTTGAGGTATACGCAGATACAAAAGTCGCAAGGATTCAAGTATTCAAGTAGGGGGATCTAGGAAGCCAAACTGTAGGAAACTGACAGCAGATGATTCTGACATCACCGAAATGGCGACTGAGCACTTATTTCACACAATGGGCGATGTGTGGAGGAGCACCATCCTGCATAAAGACTGTGGTTGGATCACAGCGCCTTGCCTGAGGAGCCGAATAACGGATAGCTTTAATAATGAAGCGTCTCGTTGACCAGTGAAGGACCTGCGACGCCGGCTCTACGAAAAAAAACGGACCCACAATGAAGGTTGCAGTAAAGCCGCACCAAACCGTTACATGTAAAGAATGTAATGGAATTTTTAGGAATTGATGTGTGTTCGTAACAGCCCAAATACGACAATTTCGTATGTTAACCGCACCTTCCATATGAAAGTTGGCCTCGTCAGTCCACAAAATGTTCTATGGCCATGCATCCTGGAGCTAAAGCAAGAAACCGCAAAGCAAAAGTTTGTCGACTCTCCAGATCAGCTGGTAAGAGATGCTGCAGTAGCGACATTTTATATGGATAGTAGTGTAAGTCCTTTTTAAGAATCGTATGAACCGTGGACGAGGTTGGTCAACAGATGCTACAATACGCCGAACACTAGTGCCGCCGATGTTTTGCGATCTGTCTTCTTTCACTTGCGTCGCTACATCATCACCACTTGTGCAGCAACACACTTTCGTCCCCTTTCTGGCTGAATCAACAATATTCCCGTTTCTTCAAATTTCCTAACCATGTTTGTTAGTCATTGACTAGTGAGTGGACCTTTTCGTAATCGTTTCAAAGATCGAAATTTCCGCAAAGCTTCGGTAGCAGAGTCTTCGTTTTGGTAAAACAATTTCACCAGTAAAGCACGTTCCTAGAGAGTCCACGTCATCTTTCTTGACTTGAAAATGAGTATGACTGCGGTATCCGTATCCTTACAAGTATTGCCGATATAATCGCGCGAAGCACAACGTTTCCGGCTCACGAGAAAAGGCACAGAGGGTACATGGCGACTGAGCGAGTAGTAGAGTCTGAGCGGGGATATTAAAAGTCAGAGGCGAGAGAGAAAGGGGGCTGACCATGCATCACAGGCCAAAACAAGGATAAAAAGCGAACAAGTGGAAAAAGATCAGACGGAGCTGTGAGAAAGTGAAGCTGAGCTGCATGTATGTGTTGCACTAAGGAGGAACAAGGACAAGTCATGACAAATAAAACATAAGATACAAATTAATTCATCAAAATTACATGCACGTATATAAATATAACTGCTGTTCGCCTCTCGCATCTTTATAGGGTTCCTGTGCGCGCACAGGATTACTATGGTTACGACATTTGCATATGCCAATAATTTACATTGCATAACGCCATCTAGTGATGGATTTTGAAACTCGTTGCTTTTTATTCCTCGATAAAATTCCCATCGTTTCATTCTGCCATTATTCAATTTTCATGCAGTTCTGCTGCGTAGTTTTTGTTACAGACTGCTCTCAAATTTCAAGTTTTATTATGGACATCCTGTATATGCATTGGTTCCACAAAAGTCAAATCGAAATCGAATTAAAATCGATTGCAACATTTTTAACTATGAAAATAAAGTATAAAGATGATTATAATCCCTTCATATTACTTCAGACACCATATCTCCAACACGGACAACTGCATCTGCGGCCGAGAAGGAGCACCCGATCATTACATCTTCCACTGCCCACTGACAACCTTAACTCATATTAAGCATTCTACAACAATAACTGAGGCCTTCCAGCGCTACATTATCAGCATTACGCCAACAATTACACAAATCTGAAAAACCATCGACGCATTAACCTCCATGGGCCCAAATGTGTGCCAGCCATACTAAATCCTCGCCAGCTTCCCAGTAACAGCCCACCACACGATCTACATGAGCAACCAAAGAGCATCGATTTCAAACATTTTAGATTCCATGAAGCTCCATGCAGATGTCACAGGATGCAATGCCTGCACTCCACTGTCACATCTACTACAATTTATGTAAACTACAACTATGTGAACTGTGCTACTGTGCAAACTACGATCTGTATTTACCGAAAGCACGAACTGCGCAAACTGCGAAACTGCAGAGTGTGCAAATGTGCATCTTCCTGTACTACAATTGCCGCTATTTGCATCTCTACAACTGCAGCCAGCTGCACTCTCCTGTTTCCTCCGTCAAAATTCTTGCAACGATCTGTGAACAGCGAGTTTATAAGTGCACGTTCGTAAACAGAGACCTCAAGCAACTGTGAACTATGTGCAAATTATGAACAACACGCGCAAACAGCGAATTATTTACACATGTGCAAACTGTTTGCCTATGTGATACACATGTTTGCTATACACATGTGCAAACTGTTTGCCTATGTGAACTACGACACTGTGGACAACCTTATGTGCAAACGCTTGTGTAATATATGTCCTACGAACTCCTAGCACAGAACTCAACATATTGTGCACCACATGCCAGTTGAGGTCATTATCCTAGCAGCTTAGCTCAACACATGCCTTAATTATATTTTTTTGCATGTTTTAATTCTTGCTCTTGCATTTTTCCAGCCCTCTTTTTTTTAATTTTTTATTCTGCAACATTTTTGTTTCCTTGCCATTTCTGTTCAGTCAAAGTCTCTCCAAATCTGTAAAACAAAATACGAGCGTCCTTGTTTGGCATGTACAACCATTTTCATCTCTCAATAAACTCCTGACGCAGCCTCTTGGGGGCTCCAGGGAGTTGTTGCCGCTAGATAGGGGAGGACATAGGACATACGTCTGTTTACCTATGTTAGACACCAGACGTCCCCGTCCTCCGTAACCTGTAACCTATCAGTGTCCAGCGGTTTTATCCATTCACACTCTGTTCCCGGCAGCTTTGCATGACAACTCCAAAGTTTCGATTCAGTTGCTGGTTCAGTGCATGAAATAACGCTTTATATTTGAAGCGTTTACTCATCTAATTATATAAAGTATTCAAGTATCTGAAAGAAATACAAAATTAGAAAAGTGCTGAGAATCAAACTCAAGGTCATATTTTCTTTTGACAAGACCAAATACTGCAATTTTCTTCAAAAAGTTATTTTCTTTCAAAACGTTATATTCGCTTTCACTGTTGGTTATTTTTTTTTTTTTTTTTTTTTTTTTTTTGGTAGCTGAAGTCTTTCTTTGTATAATACCAAAAATTCATAAATTTTAATTTTTGGTGCTTAATAGTAAATCAATTGCCATAATCTTTAAATGAAAATATTTTTAGTTGCAGAAATCTAATTGTCATTATCGGCAGATAGGTTAGTGTTATAGTTATGTAACAAATGACTTAAGAATTGAAGTGCATTCTCGATTATCCGGGCTAATGCCGGGGAAGCAAGTCACAGATAATTGAAAAACGTGGAAAATCCAAACTATCAGTTTTCATGCATATTGCATACGTTTATTTCTTAAAAAATTAGTAATTTTACCTTGATTTCGAGATCATTTAAATATTTGGCGAATTTCATTGAGTATTTTTCGAAGTGCTATTCTGTCATTCTGTTCGAATCCCCTTTGGTCGATGAAGTCCAAACAGAGTGTCATCAGAAGTCATTGCTATCTCGAACCACTCGAGCAGTTTAGGCGCCAATTACGTATTTTATTCAGCGTGCATTGCCGATATGCCATGTTCAAATCTTTCGATTGATGTAAGTTTTTGTTTTCAATGTTAAAACAACATTCTTGCTCTTAAAACTTGTGGCGTGTTCTTTATTCATTTTTAGTTTTAAAAATTTAAATCAGTTTTTAAAAGAATAAAAAGAATATATACGGAATATATATATAGGAAGATAAGAACGAAACAAAAATATCCCGGTGATCAACCGAAACGATGCCTTCGATTATGCACATGCAGAATAAATTGTACTAAGTGATGAAACTAAACCTAAAGGGGCAATTCAGGGGGTTTTAGCACGTTCAGGTTTTTTCGTGTTTGCTTCTTATACACTCACGCGCATAGTACTGAGTTTGCGATCGTGGGAACCGCCACAATAATCAACAAACTGGATAATCCGCACCCGGATAATGGAGACAACAATGCCCTTTCTTAAAGGAGCTGATTATTTTAACTATTCTCTGGCATCAAATTCAAAGCACGATTAAAGCAAACTTAATTACAAAGAAACAAATTAAGAAATATTGCTAATCTACAGGTGCACCTGTAAGCAATGGAAGAGTTCAGTACACATTTAAACAAATTAAATTTAGGCGATTATGCGAAAAAAGTCCAGTCTTTCTTAATCCCTGAATGCCATGGTCTCCTTTAGCCAGTCATAAGAATTTTTTTTTTTTTTTTTTTTTTTTTGTGTGTTAGTGTGTGTGTGTGTGTCATTTAGTACATATTAGCTGATAATTTAATGAAATCTGCTTTCTTACGTTCTTTAAGGGCGTAAATATCATGAATTTAGGAAAATAGAGACTAAAACCAGTAATTATATAAATTTAGCTCTTCATGAGCAAATCCAAAAAGCCGTGCCATTCAGAGGAAACAACTAAAGTTTTCCTGTTTGAAGAGATATTATTATTATGCTGGAAAAATGATTATTAATGCACAAAAAAACTGTTTCAGTAACGCCGTTCAAAACACTGTAACTCATAAAAACTCAGTATTAAAAGATAGTAGTAACACGTTAATTGTGAAAAGTAAAACCACGCGAACTAGGTAGTCCTAATAAACGATAAATTATGAGCAATAAATATAATATCTGTTTATATTCCTATATAGTTAGTTTTTTAGTTTATTTTCTTAAAACCTTCTTTCCCTCTGATTACGCTCATTCACTTTGGAAATATGTAAAATAATTGCTGAATAAAAAGGAGTTAAGGAAGCGCGAGTAAGAAACTCAATGTTTTATTTGATGAGATTAATTATCGTATATCTGAGATTTTTCTTTTGCTGCTGACTAACACCGTAAATTTGTGAAGTAATCTTAAAATATCAAATGCTGTGCGGCATTTTCCAGAAAACTGCTTTTCTTGCTCATTTATCCATGTTCCTAAGTCATTTAAATTTAGATTGCTTCAATTAGAAGATAATTACTGTGTGAACCAAACAGTTGCGCATCTCCTGATATTTAATTAAATTCTTATACAATATTATGAAAAGAAATACGTGAAACTTGCATGCTGTCCATTGAAATGCTGGTCACAGTAAGTTCCGTTTACGTTCAGTATGTAAAACTTGAGTTAAGACTGAAAAAAAATTAAGCCAAAAGGGGCAATTCAGGGGGGGGCAATTTTTATGTTTTCAAAAGGGGCAATTTTTATAGTACATCCAAAAAATTTAAGCCAATTGTTTTATAGTACATCCAAAAAATTTAAGCCAATTGTTTTATAGTACATCCTTAAGTTTATTTAGACTTTAATTCAATGTATCAAACAGCAGAGCTGTAGCTAGGGTTTTCAGTGTCCGTAGACAATAGAAAATTTCGCCCCCCTTCCTGTTGGCCAAGAAAGGAAAACATTTCGTTCTAATAATTCTTAACATCAGTTTGACTCCCTCTGTATGCTGCAACCGAAGACAAATGTCCCCCATGCCCCCCCTCTAGCTAGGCCGTGGAGGTAAGAAAGGTAACTTCCTACCTCCTACCTTAGTTCTTACCTCCATGAGCTAGGCCACTGTCAAGCAGTAAGCTATTGAATGCTGATTAAGAGATAAGAGTAACGAATTAGAAAGCAGTTAATCTCTTGTAACCTTAAAAATTTATTCTGTGAGAAGAAAAGGCTGATGTGATTACGTCCATGCGCTTACATGAGTTTATATTATAATTATTTATACATGGAACATATTCCAGCTTGCATATTGCAATCGAAGTAAATTGCAGTTTCTTTAATTTTTATGGGCATACAACAATAACCTTTCTTTTCTGTTATTTTATAGGAACACAATAATAACCTTTCTTAGTCCGTATATGTTCTGTTTTATTTATAACAAAATCATTGCAAAATCTAAGTAAACCTGTATACATTTTCTGTTTTACTAGTAAAAGTGAAAACTTTGTACTATCTAAATACAGTGATAAGTGCAATAAATTTAATATCATTATTTGTTAGTTCAATTAATTTTATTTATTGCTATTCTTTCCGATGAATTAGTAATGAGATATAAGATTTTCTTTTGTAATTAATTTTCTTTTCACTTTTTTCCTTGTGTTTTCTCTTTAGTTAGGATGTAATACTAAAATTTCCTAATTGCTTTTCTCCCTACTGTATTTAACAAAAGATAAATAATTTATGTTTTTAATTTCCATAGAGAACTGCAAACAAGGTAAAAGATGATCTGGAAACTATAAAGCACTACCAAGATACATATCGTGCCGTAGAAGCGAGGGATGCCAGCATTCAAGAAAAAAATCTGACTAAAGTGAATGCATTGTCTTCACTTACAACTGCGTTCATAATGCTCTTTGGTTCAATTCATATATTTATTTTGAAATCGATGTTCAATCCATCTACTGTACTATACAAAGTGTTCAAGAAATTGTGCTAGAACAACTTGAATCAAATATATACATTTAGAGAATAATGCTTAAGCTGGAAAATATACTGAAGGTTATAATTAACATATATTTGGTTTATAAAGTAGCTCATGATTAAAAAATATATACATATAAAAGAGTCAGTTACAAATGCTTCCAAATGTACATTCTAAATTTCAAAATGAAAAATTTCACTCAATGAGCATGACATGCCATTCTTGACATGCTACAGTGACAGCAATAACTGCAGAATGAAAAGTTATCGTAGCACAGGATGTATTTTTCATTCGTGGAAAAGTGTGAAATATGTAAACCAGTTCTTTTCAACAGTGATAGTCTCATAAAATTTCCAAAGTGAATAGTCATAACTTAAAAGAGTTAATACGCTTGATCTATACTGTTTCGACAAGTAACTATAAGATCTAACGTATTTAGCAAGTATGAAATGATCACTAGTTTCTACTTGGCACTAGATAAAGTTTGTACGACTTCTCGCGCAGGGGTGAAGATGAACACAGCAGGGGAAGGGTGTAACAAGGAAAGGGTATTTATCACAAACTGTATAACAGAAGTCAGGGATTTACGAAAACACTGTCCACTTGCGGTGAGAACTTAAAAGTAATTCAACAATAAATGAGATGTAGTGTTTAAATATACAATTCAATTTAATCTAACAGGCTGACTCAGAAACCTAACTGGAAACATACTAACTAGAGGACTAGAATGCATAGCCGCTACTAAGATTAGAAGGTGGAGGAAAAAGACAGCAAACGTGCGCTTTATTAGCGAAATCACGCTGTGTCTAACCTTTTCGATTCAACAGTTAAAATAATCTTGTTCGCCTACTTAATTTGCATCCTGGAGAAGAAATGGGAGGGGAAATAATTCAGGAAAGGCTCAAAAATTAAAATAACTATTAATGCAACTAAACAGGACCCTATGTAACTACTGTATATTAAAGTGAAATGCCATCTTTAAAACAGGATGTTAATTAGTACAGCAGCAAATTCACACTGAAGGATTCTTTTAGAAGCATAAAATTTACTTTTTAACAAATGTGACTGTAAAACTGTATATGTGAGAACCGTATAATAGTCTGAGGAAAGAAACAGGAACCTAACGGGCTAAGTTTATAAGGGCTTCCTCCTTTCCGTATGCCTTCGTGATGCAATTGGAAGCACACTCGACGCGTATTCGAGAGGTCCAGGGTTCGAGCCCCGAGGTGGGCATTGCACATTTTTCATGTCTCCTGCTTCAGAAAAACCTAATGACTTTACAGTGGCACCCAAACTAAAATATGATGAACGATAATTCGTCACCACCAGCATTTGGCGACTGGGTCTTCTAATCCCCAGTCGCCCTTTAAAAGCGGGAGTATATAAGGTATTTCTCCCTCATTTCTGCATGCCTTCGTGGTGTAACTAACTGGAAGCAACACATATTTGAGAGGTACAAGCTTCGAGCTCTGGCGAAGACACTACACATTTTTCCCGTATCCTGCTTAAAAAAAAATTTTAAAAAAATAAAAAAATAAAAAAAAATTAATGAATCTAGAAGGTCATTCATTTATTTAATTATTTATTTTTCTCAACCAGTCATTAGTATCTTTAGTCAGTTAGTAAAATTATTTATTATTTTCGAATAGCTATTAGCACCTTTGTGCACTTAATTAATTAATTTTTTATAATTAGCTATTACTGAAGTAAGCGGAAAATTAATCATTGCTTCTTTCAGTTTTTCGTTTTCGCTAATAAAATTTGTCGCATCTTCATCAAATTAAAAATAAGATTTCAATAACATTCAGCATTTCCAAAACTTTTTAATACAATGCTTTTTCTTGCGCAACAGTGTCGGAAATAAGACCACGAATCTCACTTACTTGTACAGGTTTCTATTTACGTCATACTTCACCTAATGAGTTTCAGTCACAACTACCACACGTATCTTTTATAAAATATTTATAAGAATTTTTTATAAGACTATATTTCTAAACTAATTGATTATAAAATTAGCAAACTTGTAAAAAAAATACGGAACACTTAAGTGCAAAGTGATTAAACAAAGAAAAATAAAACAGCGGGGGGGGGGAGGGAATTCAATATGAAACAGACTGTAAAATGAGGAAAAGGTTCGTGAAAACGTTTTGCAAATTAGAGCGCATTTAAAGTGAAAAGCGCTTTTAAATTCTTGAGTATTCAAGAGAATGATAAACGTACTTAAGTTTTTCTAAAAATTTGATTATCATGCACTTTTTCTGTTAAATACGCTTCTTGTGATTCGCGTTGTCATATCGCTTCTTGCTTGTTCAAGTATTTATTCAAAATGTATTGTATCACAAGGAAGCAAACTTCACATTTTGGGGGGGGGGCTTCTAACATTTTTAATAAAAATAATTGAGATTTTAAAGTGTGTTTAAAATTAATTTTTAGAAATATTTTTTATCAATTCAAAAGCCTAATAATTACTATTTAAGAATGAATCTGGAAACAGCTGATACTTTGGACGGCCCACCCCCATTGAGAAATGAAGAGCTTAAAACCTCAAATCAATGGAACAAAACTATCGAAAGGATAAGGAAAGAGGTTGCTTCAATAGTTCATGAGAAAAGGCATTTGCTTTTACTATAACGAATGACATGTTTGGAACTCCTCCCGCAAATCTCAAATAAATTCGATAACTTGGAAGTATTTCACAAAATACACTCCTGCTCAAATAAGCAACAAAGGCAAAACACGGAATAAGACAAAAACTTTTCAATGGATATGTGTGAAATTGATCCAAGAGGTTGGTGTGGCAAACTAGACCATATAGCCAACCAACAATAAAGCAAAGACATACAAAAACACGTATTTCGGCCATCACATTACGAAAGACCAAATGGGTCGGAAGAATGTGCAATGGAAACATTATACTAATAACTGCTATGATACCCTTTAGCTGAAATGCATGCTTGACAATGGCGAGTCAAGCTGGCAATCTCTGATCGCTTCTTGTGGCGGTAGCGCACATTCCTGTAGGATGTAAGTCGGAGAAGCTCCTGGAGAGTGTCTGGCGGGAGTAGATAGAAAACACGGGTTCACCCACACGCGGTGTGCGGTGTGGGCGTGGCCAATGACGTCACACAGAGGGCGGGGCCAAAGGCAACGTCATCACACTAGTAGGCGTGGTTTCGAGTGGAGTTGAGGTGTTCGTAGACTGCTGATTGAGTTGTAGACCTCCTGCTTTTCATTTAAAGTTAGTTTTTTTTTTAAATTGGCAACGGGGTCATGGCGTCCGCTAGGGATGAAAAATGAAAATAATCTATTTAGGAATTGCTCATGGCGTCCTCTATGGACGAAAAAAGAAAATAATTTATTTTAGAAATTTCTATTTTAAAAAAAAAAAAATACTCTATTATTCAAAATATAGAATTGAACTCTGAAACAAAATATCTCACCAGCTGAGTAGTTTGAAGATTTTAACCACTAAGCTGACGGGATACATTCAGATTTAGGTAAAAAAGCCTATATAAGAAAATGGAATTTGAATCGACTCATCAATTTATTCTGATACTTTTATTCTTTCTAGTTTTCCATGAAACTTTAACTTATTTCTCAGGTTTTCTGTTCATAATAACATATTTATTTACTGTCATATTTTTTTAATACTTAACGTTTCTAATTTGTAATATTTTATTTAATTTCCACATACTATTTTTTTTTCATACCTTTCATACCATTTCAGCATACCCTGATTTTTAACTTATATATTATATTTCACAAACGTTCCCGCACATGCTGTTTATTTGTTACACTACTTAATTTTAGATGCAATTTCACACTTTTTTTAACGTTATAATGTTCAATATATTCTGAATTTTAACTTCATTTACTTTTTTTAAACCATTCTAGTATTCTATACACACTTTAACTTAGTGGTTTGAAATTCTATTTAAAAAGAAACGTTTATTTTTCGTGATCTTAGTTCTTTTACTAAATTTTCTACAGAATTTCTAATTTCTTTTACATGTTTAACAATATCTTCCTTACATTACCGAATATTTTTTTAAAAAACTTAAGTCTATAACTGTTAATTGCGTTTCTTACGTTCATGATTTCCCTTCTGTGTTTATATTTCTTAATTCTAGTTTAACTTATTTATTATAATGTTTTTATTTCTGTCTCATCATTCGTAATTCCAACATTTTATCCCTTTTTATTCATTTTAACGATATGGATTGTTTTCATTTACTCCATATTCAAATATTTCCTTACAATTTTTAAAATACTTGTTTTATTCTCCGATCATAATAAATCATCTACAGGTTTTACTCAGAAATTTCCATTCACAACTTTACAGTTTAATACCATTTATATCTAAATGCATTTCTTTCTGATATAGTTTTACGATCTTCAAAGTTTCTAACATCATGTTTAGTTTTAAATCCCTATTACCTTTATGTGTGTTGATAATTTTCATTTCTAATTTTACAACCACGTTCAGTGTTTCATCCACACATACCAAAATATTTCTTACATCTTCTGGTATTTAGTCTATGTCATATTTCAGTACTTCAAATGAATTTACACTGCTCACACTATTATTTTTTCATGTTTTAGAGACACTGACTATATTAATTTTACTATTTTTCATACACTAATTGCATCTATGTCAGCACTCATGATAAAGTAGCAATTGTTTTGCATCACATGCATAAAGAAATTCTTAAAACCAACTTTTTCAATATCGTATTCAAATTACTGTTTTCCAGATGGGAATTACCAGTATTCTTTGGTTTTACTCTGTTACATCTTTTTAAATTTTAACATCTTACTTTTAATTCTAACATACATCTTTCGAACAGTTTTTTCTTTTAATAATAGCCTTACCTTATTTGTTCAAATTAATTCTTTAATTCACCTTCTTTACTACCTTTCAATACCTTCATAATTCACTATGCAAACGCAATGTCTTTCACTGACATTCTGTTTAATAATACTACAAGTTTCCTTAATTGACAAAAAGCGAATCATTTCTCAGTTCAAAATAGAATTACTATATTTCGCACAAACATTACCTTCATCCATTCAAGACACCCCTTAACCTGTAACTGACGTAGCGATAGGAAAGGAGACACTTATCATATGCTCTTTCGACATTTGAAGTTTCTAGAACTTCTTTGACAAGTATATCAATACCATCAGAAAATATACTTAACATTTTTACCCAGTTTAAAGGCAACATACTGTTATAAGAATGGTTTTAGTTAAATTTATAAGACAAATAAACACATTTTGTGCTAAATAGGCATAAACATTTAGATTCAGAATATTTCTTTTTAATCCGATGTAAGACTTGAATTTCATTCATGATACGGATTGTCTCTTGATTTTTTTGTTTACCTTACACTAATAGAAAATTTTTATTTTACAAGTTCAGCTTTTAACGAAATAGAAATAAAAACTACGATACACCTGGTGTTTTTAAGAAAAGGAACTTTGATATAATTCTGGAAATGTAAATGCTTTTAGAGTTTTTTTCTTTCAATAACGTTGATTTTCATTACTTTACTAACTTCAATAATTCTCTTATTAGCTAATATGAATGAAAGAAGATTGTCAAAAATGTGACACAGTATAATTCTTACGAACATACGTACCTTTACCAGCATACAGATATTACCGATTGAAATGAAGAAAGATACAGATATTTTACTCCAATCTACATTAAATTAAAAAAAAAATATTTAAACTTTCATACATTCCAAAGAATAAACGAAAACTCAATAGATATTGTCATGTTTGTATATATGAGATAAAAGTTTTATGAATGGTATTTAAAGTAATGCTTAGAACTTCATAAAAGCGAACATTCACTATGTTAATGCACATATCATCAGTTATTTACATAATTCAATGTAATATTAATCATTACATGTACTATATGCATATATATTTAAAGTTTAATTGTCTTACAATTGAATAATTAACTATTGAGAGAAAGAGGCTCATATCTTACACTATTTAATTCACATGGAACAAATTTTTCCATCAACCACATTGAACCGCGTTTATTAAATTCGCCAAAGCTCTTTTATTTCTGCATTTTCACACTCACGACACATTTTAAATGTAACTATTGATTACCATTTCAAACACCGATATCATAACTCAGTGTAAATCCACATCATAACTCATTTTTTCCCTACTAATTACAATTTTATATATTCAAGAAGTACATCTAAGACATGATCATTTTCTATGTTCTAGCAAATCGATTCAATTGCGAACATACTATTAAGACTTGCGATTTTAGAAGACTTGCATGTATTAACGATGTTAACGTTTCTTCGTTTTTGTAAGATTCGTATCAAACCATGTCGCATTCGAATGTGGTGTAAGAGATCACTTTTTCTTTTAAACACTTGTAAACAATGGATGCAATTTATAAGAAGAGAAGTATCATGCTGTTTCAAAACATTATCATCAGCATATTTCTGTTTCTTTTGACACCAGCAAAATTTAAAAAAAAAAAAAAAAGGTTCGTGAGATTTTCTTCAAATTCTGTTTTACTTGAAAAAAATGTCCGAACATTCAATACGATGTAAAGATTCATATTGTTTTAAATTCTTATGCTCACTAAATATTTTTTATCACGATTTACTCTTAAAAGTAACTTTATAAGTTTTCATATCCTTTTTACATGAAAAGAACTTGTGATATTTTCAACACGAGTGAATCACTTGAAGCATATACTGCACTGTAAGCATACAATACTTAAAAAAATTGTTATAAAAAATAAAAATACATTCATTTCACCAAGAAGCTTTTCTATTTAAATACATTTATTTATTTCCAAAGAACAAGTTTCTGTATTATACATAAAATATACTTAGAATTTTCTTTCATTAGTTAATATCAAATTAACAACAATATCCATTTACTGATATTTGATATACATGTTTGCTTTAAAATTAAAACTAAAATTTCAATATATTTCTATTAAAAAAAACATAAGGAAAAAAAAAATACTCATAACATCAACCAAAGACAGAAATTTAAATAGAATAGCTGTACTTATATTAGTGCATTTTTATAATCTTCATAACATTTCGATTCAAAAAACCTATTACAAAATAAATGAAACATTTTTTTCTGCCTTAAAGAATCTCTTATATTTTTAAAATTAATACATAAAAATATATCTTCCCCAATATATTTAATTCTATCCTCAACACTTATTATAATGCAATCATGTCTTGTTTGTGAAGGATGATTTACAATACAACCTTCGCATTTAAATAGTTTTGTAATCACTGAATTTAATTCAGTTTTGATAGAGTTTATGAGTTCTTTAAAAAGTTCATCATCATCACTTACCATATCCGAACAATTGTTTTTACATTTGATTTGCAACGGTAAAATAATTTCAAAAATACTTTTATATAAAGTATTAGATACATCAGGAATAATTTCTTTCAATTTTTTTAAAATATCACAGTTTACTTTTAGGTATGTAGGTTTTAGTTTAAAAGAATTTTCATCTTGTTTAAAAACTTGTTGAAAAATACACTCACCTTCTTTGTTGAAAACTACCAACTCATTATTGCAAATGATGCTGGCAGTCGTATAGACAAGGTTAAATTCATATATTTTTCAGGAAAATTCTTGCCATGTTGCAGGAGTTATAACAACACCGCGTGTAGTAGGGTATAATATTTTATTTTGTTCCACACATTCACGTAGATGAATGTTCATTCTGTTTTCAAACTGATTTATGGACACAAAATATCCCCAACCAAGAGTCCACTGTGCAATCAACTTCGAACTTTCTTTTTTCTGTTCTCGATTATTCGGCATGAAGATATTTTCAGGAACAGACTTCATATAGTGGGCAAACCAGTCATCCTCTGGAAGTTCATCCTCATTATCTTCCAAGCGTCGTTTTTTAATTTTCGAAATTTTTATGTTTCGGAATGTGATACTAATTCTAGGATCTTTAACGTCAGGTTGAGAGGGTATTCCGTGCATCCAAAATTGATTCGTTGGGGGTTTCATTACAAGGAGAGTTCCATGAGTTAAGTCCACGCTTCAAGATGTGAAATTTCGCCTGGTAAATACCATTTGACGTTTTGCACCTAAACTGATGATAGGTATATCACTTTCAGGTTCGAGACAAGTTTCATTGTCTTTATGCGTTGAAATTTTCGCCACTCCGTCAGGATAATAGTTCAATAAAGCAAAATTATATTTTTTGCCAGTTATCGTTTCAACATAATCTTTTACATTTAGAAGAGTTTGAGTCCATGGTTCTGCACAAATGCTCGTTCCAGAGAATTCGTAACTAAGTCCTTCATCACCAAAACCGAGTACTTTTCTTCGTGGAACATACTGAGTCCCATTAATTTCAAAACTAATATTTTTAAAATCATAATTTGATAGTTCATCTAGCAAAATATCAGCTTCATTTCGTGAATAAAATTCTTCGTATAATTCCACATTTAACTCTGTATCACATATATTCCTCATATTCGCTTCTGAATCTAACGACAATTCTGAATGATATAGAAATACGTAGCATTCTTAAATAGCAAAAATTATCTAAAACATACATTAACGAAATGATTTCATCAACACTTATCGTAATACATTCTTGTCATGTCTTGTTTGTGAAGCCAGTCTTTCCGGCGTCATATGTGTAAAAATAATCATGATAGGATAGTGGGAAAGAGTTATACTGTCCTAATGTTGTTATTCTGAACCTCGATATTACATATATGCATAAGGAGAATCTTAAAAGCATCATCCACTTATCATGATAGAGTAATGGAAAATTTCTAAAACTCTGATAATCATACGCGAAAGAATGTATTATCTTAAGGTTGCTGTTGCTATTCCAAATTTGACAGTACATACAGAAGTGAAGGAAGATCCTTGATAAGCGCTGTAGACTTCACGTTATCATGATAACGTGCAGCACTTATCAAGGGTCTTCCATCACTTCTGTATGTATTGTCAAACTTGGAATAGCAACAACAACCTTAAGATAATACATTCTTTCGCGTATGATTATCAGAGTTTTAGAAATTTTCCATTACTCTATCATGATAAGTGGATGATGCTTTTAAGATTCTCCTTATGCATATATGTAATATCGAGGTTCAGAATAACAACATTAGGACAGTATAACTCTTTCCCACTATCCTATCATGATTATTTTTACACATATGACGCCGGAAAGACTGGCTTCACAAACAAGACATGACAAGAATGTATTACGATAAGTGTTGATGAAATCATTTCGTTAATGTATGTTTTAGATAATTTTTGCTATTTAAGAATGCTACGTATTTCTATATCATTCAGAATTGTCGTTAGATTCAGAAGCGAATATGAGGAATATATGTGATACAGAGTTAAATGTGGAATTATACGAAGAATTTTATTCACGAAATGAAGCTGATATTTTGCTAGATGAACTATCAAATTATGATTTTAAAAATATTAGTTTTGAAATTAATGGGACTCAGTATGTTCCACGAAGAAAAGTACTCGGTTTTGGTGATGAAGGACTTAGTTACGAATTCTCTGGAACGAGCATTTGTGCAGAACCATGGACTCAAACTCTTCTAAATGTAAAAGATTATGTTGAAACGATAACTGGCAAAAAATATAATTTTGCTTTATTGAACTATTATCCTGACGGAGTGGCGAAAATTTCAACGCATAAAGACAATGAAACTTGTCTCGAACCTGAAAGTGATATACCTATCATCAGTTTAGGTGCAAAACGTCAAATGGTATTTACCAGGCGAAATTTCACATCTTGAAGCGTGGACTTAACTCATGGAACTCTCCTTGTAATGAAACCCCCAACGAATCAATTTTGGATGCACGGAATACCCTCTCAACCTGACGTTAAAGATCCTAGAATTAGTATCACATTCCGAAACATAAAAATTTCGAAAATTAAAAAACGACGCTTGGAAGATAATGAGGATGAACTTCCAGAGGATGACTGGTTTGCCCACTATATGAAGTCTGTTCCTGAAAATATCTTCATGCCGAATAATCGAGAACAGAAAAAAGAAAGTTCGAAGTTGATTGCACAGTGGACTCTTGGTTGGGGATATTTTGTGTCCATAAATCAGTTTGAAAACAGAATGAACATTCATCTACGTGAATGTGTGGAACAAAATAAAATATTATACCCTACTACACGCGGTGTTGTTATAACTCCTGCAACATGGCAAGAATTTTCCTGAAAAATATATGAATTTAACCTTGTCTATACGACTGCCAGCATCATTTGCAATAATGAGTTGGTAGTTTTCAACAAAGAAGGTGAGTGTATTTTTCAACAAGTTTTTAAACAAGATGAAAATTCTTTTAAACTAAAACCTACATACCTAAAAGTAAACTGTGATATTTTAAAAAAATTGAAAGAAATTATTCCTGATGTATCTAATACTTTATATAAAAGTATTTTTGAAATTATTTTACCGTTGCAAATCAAATGTAAAAACAATTGTTCGGATATGGTAAGTGATGATGATGAACTTTTTAAAGAACTCATAAACTCTATCAAAACTGAATTAAATTCAGTGATTACAAAACTATTTAAATGCGAAGGTTGTATTGTAAATCATCCTTCACAAACAAGACATGATTGCATTATAATAAGTGTTGAGGATAGAATTAAATATATTGGGGAAGATATATTTTTATGTATTAATTTTAAAAATATAAGAGATTCTTTAAGGCAGAAAAAAATGTTTCATTTATTTTGTAATAGGTTTTTTGAATCGAAATGTTATGAAGATTATAAAAATGCACTAATATAAGTACAGCTATTCTATTTAAATTTCTGTCTTTGGTTGATGTTATGAGTATTTTTTTTTCCTTATGTTTTTTTTAATAGAAATATATTGAAATTTTAGTTTTAATTTTAAAGCAAACATGTATATCAAATATCAGTAAATGGATATTGTTGTTAATTTGATATTAACTAATGAAAGAAAATTCTAAGTATATTTTATGTATAATACAGAAACTTGTTCTTTGGAAATAAATAAATGTATTTAAATAGAAAAGCTTCTTGGTGAAATGAATGTATTTTTATTTTTTATAACAATTTTTTTAAGTATTGTATGCTTACAGTGCAGTATATGCTTCAAGTGATTCACTCGTGTTGAAAATATCACAAGTTCTTTTCATGTAAAAAGGATATGAAAACTTATAAAGTTACTTTTAAGAGTAAATCGTGATAAAAAATATTTAGTGAGCATAAGAATTTAAAACAATATGAATCTTTACATCGTATTGAATGTTCGGACATTTTTTTCAAGTAAAACAGAATTTGAAGAAAATCTCACGAACCTTTTTTTTTTTTTTTAAATTTTGCTGGTGTCAAAAGAAACAGAAATATGCTGATGATAATGTTTTGAAACAGCATGATACTTCTCTTCTTATAAATTGCATCCATTGTTTACAAGTGTTTAAAAGAAAAAGTGATCTCTTACACCACATTCGAATGCGACATGGTTTGATACGAATCTTACAAAAACGAAGAAACGTTAACATCGTTAATACATGCAAGTCTTCTAAAATCGCAAGTCTTAATAGTATGTTCGCAATTGAATCGATTTGCTAGAACATAGAAAATGATCATGTCTTAGATGTACTTCTTGAATATATAAAATTGTAATTAGTAGGGAAAAAATGAGTTATGATGTGGATTTACACTGAGTTATGATATCGGTGTTTGAAATGGTAATCAATAGTTACATTTAAAATGTGTCGTGAGTGTGAAAATGCAGAAATAAAAGAGCTTTGGCGAATTTAATAAACGCGGTTCAATGTGGTTGATGGAAAAATTTGTTCCATGTGAATTAAATAGTGTAAGATATGAACCTCTTTCTCTCAATAGTTAATTATTCAATTGTAAGACAATTAAACTTTAAATATATATGCATATAGTACATGTAATGATTAATATTACATTGAATTATGTAAATAACTGATGATATGTGTATTAACATAGTGAATGTTCGCTTTTATGAAGTTCTAAGCATTACTTTAAATACCATTCATAAAACTTTTATCTCATATATACAAACATGACAATATCTATTGAGTTTTCGTTTATTCTTTGGAATGTATGAAAGTTTAAATATTTTTTTTTTAATTTAATGTAGATTGGAGTAAAATATCTGTATCTTTCTTCATTTCAATCGGTAATATCTGTATGCTGGTAAAGGTACGTATGTTCGTAAGAATTATACTGTGTCACATTTTTGACAATCTTCTTTCATTCATATTAGCTAATAAGAGAATTATTGAAGTTAGTAAAGTAATGAAAATCAACGTTATTGAAAGAAAAAAACTCTAAAAGCATTTACATTTCCAGAATTATATCAAAGTTCCTTTTCTTAAAAACACCAGGTGTATCGTAGTTTTTATTTCTATTTCGTTAAAAGCTGAACTTGTAAAATAAAAATTTTCTATTAGTGTAAGGTAAACAAAAAAATCAAGAGACAATCCGTATCATGAATGAAATTCAAGTCTTACATCGGATTAAAAAGAAATATTCTGAATCTAAATGTTTATGCCTATTTAGCACAAAATGTGTTTATTTGTCTTATAAATTTAACTAAAACCATTCTTATAACAGTATGTTGCCTTTAAACTGGGTAAAAATGTTAAGTATATTTTCTGATGGTATTGATATACTTGTCAAAGAAGTTCTAGAAACTTCAAATGTCGAAAGAGCATATGATAAGTGTCTCCTTTCCTATCGCTACGTCAGTTACAGGTTAAGGGGTGTCTTGAATGGATGAAGGTAATGTTTGTGCGAAATATAGTAGTTCTATTTTGAACTGAGAAATGATTCTCTTTTTGTCAATTAAGGAAACTTGTAGTATTATTAAACAGAATGTCAGTGAAAGACATTGCGTTTGCATAGTGAATTATGAAGGTACTGAAAGGTAGTAAAGAAGGTGAATGAAAGAATTAATTTGAACAGATAAGGTAAGGCTATCATTAAAAGAAAAAACTGTTCAAAAGATGTATGTTAGAATTAAAAGTAAGATGTTAAAATTTAAAAAGATGTAACAGAGTAAAACCAAAGAATACTGGTAATTCCCATCTGGAAAACAGTAATTTGAATACGATATTGAAAAAGTTGGTTTTAAGAATTTCTTTATGCATGTGATGCAAAACAATTGCTACTTTATCATGAGTGCTGACATAGATGCAATTAGTGTATGAAAAATAGTAAAATTAATATAGTCAGTGTCTCTAAAACATGAAAAAATAATAGTGTGAGCAGTGTAAATTCATTTGAAGTACTGAAATATGACATAGACTAAATACCAGAAGATGTAAGAAATATTTTGGTATGTGTGGATGAAACACTGAACGTGGTTGTAAAATTAGAAATGAAAATTATCAACACACATAAAGGTAATAGGGATTTAAAACTAAACATGATGTTAGAAACTTTGAAGATCGTAAAACTATATCAGAAAGAAATGCATTTAGATATAAATGGTATTAAACTGTAAAGTTGTGAATGGAAATTTCTGAGTAAAACCTGTAGATGATCTATTATGATCGGAGAATAAAACAAGTATTTTAAAAATTGTAAGGAAATATTTGAATATGGAGTAAATGAAAACAATCCATATCGTTAAAATGAATAAAAAGGGATAAAATGTTGGAATTACGAATGATGAGACAGAAATAAAAACATTATAATAAATAAGTTAAACTAGAATTAAGAAATATAAACACAGAAGGGAAATCATGAACGTAAGAAACGCAATTAACAGTTATAGACTTAAGTTTTTTAAAAAAATATTCGGTAATGTAAGGAAGATATTGTTAAACATGTAAAAGAAATTAGAAATTCTGTAGAAAATTTAGTAAAAGAACTAAGATCACGAAAAATAAACGTTTCTTTTTAAATAGAATTTCAAACCACTAAGTTAAAGTGTGTATAGAATACTAGAATGGTTTAAAAAAAGTAAATGAAGTTAAAATTCAGAATATATTGAACATTATAACGTTAAAAAAAGTGTGAAATTGCATCTAAAATTAAGTAGTGTAACAAATAAACAGCATGTGCGGGAACGTTTGTGAAATATAATATATAAGTTAAAAATCAGGGTATGCTGAAATGGTATGAAAGGTATGAAAAAAAAATAGTATGTGGAAATTAAATAAAATATTACAAATTAGAAACGTTAAGTATTAAAAAAATATGACAGTAAATAAATATGTTATTATGAACAGAAAACCTGAGAAATAAGTTAAAGTTTCATGGAAAACTAGAAAGAATAAAAGTATCAGAATAAATTGATGAGTCGATTCAAATTCCATTTTCTTATATAGGCTTTTTTACCTAAATCTGAATGTATCCCGTCAGCTTAGTGGTTAAAATCTTCAAACTACTCAGCTGGTGAGATATTTTGTTTCAGAGTTCAATTCTATATTTTGAATAATAGAGTATTTTTTTTTTTAAAATAGAAATTTCTAAAATAAATTATTTTCTTTTTTCGTCCATAGAGGACGCCATGAGCAATTCCTAAATAGATTATTTTCATTTTTCATCCCTAGCGGACGCCATGACCCCGTTGCCAATTTAAAAAAAAAACTAACTTTAAATGAAAAGCAGGAGGTCTACAACTCAATCAGCAGTCTACGAACACCTCAACTCCACTCGAAACCACGCCTACTAGTGTGATGACGTTGCATTTGGCCCCGCCCTCTGTGTGACGTCATTGGCCATGCCCACACCGCACACCGCGTGTGGGTGAACCCGTGTTTTCTATCTACTGGCGGCACATTGCGGCCTACTATCCATTGTCCCAACATGTCCTACATATATGCTGTATGGGATTCAGGTCCGGCGATCTCGCAGGCCACTGCAGATGAATAATTTCAGTCAACAAAAGGATGCACAAGATGGTGTAGAATTTCATTGGAATATCGGATGGCTGTGACGGATCACCTAGAGGCTGGTGCGGTCGTTCGTTGCTATCCCAGCCCATATAAGTAAGCCTCCTCCGGTGTAATGATTTGTTCTGACGATGTTTTTCGGGCGATGGTGTGTCCCTGGCTCTTGCCATATCCTTATCCTTTGGGAATCGTTCTGGATGTTGAATTAAGACTTATTCGTAAAGAGTAAGTGTAGAGAAATAGAGCTGATTAATTTACACTGTGATATAAATCTCATTCAAAGATTTTAAGGCACAAATTTAATTAACTTTTATCAGTACTTCTCAAAAGATAAGTATCTTAAGTTACGAATTTTTACAATAAGTACATTCGCTTTGTTTTTAACTACATTTACATGTAAACAGTTTTTTTTTTTTTTCGTAGCTGAAAATTAATAACTCTACGAAGAGAACCAGACTGCCGATGTGTATCGACAATTTATGATGATACTGTAAAGTCTGTGTCTCTTTGGGAACATAAACTTTTAAAAGGACTGTTGAAGAACTACCTTCTAGCTTTGTGAAGCAAAACAGAAGGAGGGTGTATAAGACCCTTTCTATTCAAACATAAAATTAACAATGACCCAACTTGGGTTACACAAAGCCACGCACTTCTGGCTTAACAGATTAACGTAGCAAATACTGATTTCAAGGTGGGGTAGATTAGCCTAACGGCTCAAAGAGTACTTTCACTCTCAGAAAGGTAGCTCGTACACACGTTACACGTGGGAAAAACCACGAAAACGCCCATGCAGCCAGCCCGTTTGCGGGATTCGAACCTCGGACCGAACTACCAGTGTTCAGCGACTTTACCGCTCGGCCGCTGGTGGGCTCGCTCTCAGAAAGAGCTCTGGTTTGTAGTAAACCGGCAAGACAAGCCCTAATGGCTGGAACACTGAACGCCGCTAACGCAAGTCGCTAATAATCACAGCACAACGTGGCCTGGAATAGGAAGACACGCTCTAAAACTAACTCCCGAAACTTTTGCTTAAATAGCATTTCATTCTACTTTAATTTGGAAAAAAGTAAAAAGCAAAGATATTTACAGTAATTCACATACACTTATTATTTTTCTGTTTCGCGTCGTAGAAAAATCTAATAAATACAAGAAAGAGAATAGGTTGTCATTATTTATTAAGTTTTGCCCCTCCTGAGAAGCTTTCGAGTATTTTTTTTTTTTTAGTTTAAATTAAAAAGCAAGTTATTTAGTAGTTCAGTATATTATAATTAGTTGACTAAATGTCAGTCTGAAAATTTTAATATTTAGTTCTCAAATTTTAATACTTAGCTGTCTGTTTGAATTCTAAATTGTGATCAAAAAAAATTTCTTCTAGACACCAACTTTCAGATTTCAGGCAAAATATGAATATAAATTTGATATTTTTCTTTGCGTTATTTTTATTCGTATGTTTTCACCAAATATCTAGTAAAAGGTTCCCCTCCCAGTTCCACTCCAGTTTTTAAGGACAGTAGCCTGGGGCACGGGTCCGAGGGTCTTCCACTCTTCTCCCTCTACGACTAAACCACTCGGAAGGCTTTTCTCTTCTCTGTATATTTGGAGTGCTCCCATACGACAAATACACTATACGTTTACAAACGCCTATGCCTTCTCTGGGTTTTGAAACTGAACCCCCTGGTACGGCATTCAGATTCACTAACCATTACTCTATCTGGGTGGCACAATTTTACATATTTGGCTACTTATTCAAAAGCTACCTGAAAATTTTTAAATGAATGTTTTTTACTGCCTGTTAAACTGAAGCACTTCTAACACTCCCACTTCTCTTTTTCTCTGAGAGCTACAAAATTATTTCATATTGCTTTTTTGGAGGCTGTGAGTCTTTCCTAGGCCCTCCCAACGGCCGATAGTATAAGACAGCTTAACACTAGTGCTTCAATCCACGTTCAAATCACAGTGAACCGGCTGGCTGCATAAGCGCTTTTTTTTTTTTTTTTTTCGTGTATAATGTGCATACAAGCCAGTTTTCTTCAGAAAGCCCACTACGAATCGTTCTTTCTCTTAGACAGTTTCTAGAGGGCTTTGCCATAATCTGGTTCTGGTTATTTGAGCATAGCAAAGCATACGAGGGCTATCTGCCTAAGCAGAGGGTAATCTAATGAATCTAATTCTGTTTATGTAAACTTTGAAATAAAGATTTTGGGAAAATATGTGCAGTTGTGTTTAAATTCTACTCATAACAGAATTAGTTGATTGTGTATAACGTTTCCAACATTATTGCAGATGTAATTATAGCTCTTTTATTTATAATACGTTTTTACGCGAGCAATGCAGCATGATGATTAAGTATTTATTTAGATATGTTTTATTTTATTTCTTTTAACTTTTTTATATGATGATAAGCTTACTTTGCGTGATATACATGAATTATTTAAAAAGTAATTAAATATATTTTGAAGGATAAAAATTAAATTTATTCGCCTTTAAATCTGCTTTTAAATCTTTAGAAATAAAGACGGGAATTTTTAGTGCAGGCGAAACATTAGCGCTTGTTTGTTTCTACATGAGTTACAGAAAATAAACGAGAATTAAATTACAATAAACAAGTGAATCAAATAACTGTTCCAATTTTAAAATTTGATGCTTGTGAAAACAGGCGGGAATTGTCCTTGAATGTAGCCCAGAGCTATGGAGTGTGGTTATTTGCCGTCTGCCGAAGGTCAGCTCATGCTAGACCAACGGCCTTCATAGAAGCAAGGTATAAAAGTGAAATGTCAAAATAGAATCTGCGCTAGAACCTTATAACTCTGTAACGAAAAGACGTTCAGCCTTCAGCCATTATGTTCTCTGGAGTAAGTTTTTGATTTATCATTTTGACTTTTAAATGTATTCTTATAATAATTATCAGTTTTCATACATATGATGTATTTACATAAACAATTTTATTTTCCCAATTAATTCAGAAAGATGTGATACAATTAGAGCATTAAAATTATTAATATAAAAATAAATTATCTTGTTTATTTCTAAAATTTCCTGAAAAAACTGATCTCCATATTAACACTTTAATTATGTATGTTCTAATGATATTCCAATTTTTTATTCATTGTCAAATTAATCTCTAAGCCATGTGAAATATCAGTAAATAAATTAATACAATCATATCAATTTAATTTTTATTGTCAAAATTTTAGAAAAAGGAAAAATGATCAGAATATCAATTTAAGTTTTAATTCTGAGGGAAGAAAAAATAATAATGAGAGAATTTCATGAAACCAGCTAATTACTGTTTTTTACGATATCTTCTCATATTTTAGGAGGCCTCACGATTAAAAACATTTATTCAATTATGGAAATTCATACTGAAATTGCAATATTGATGTTAGAAGTGAAACTCCTACAAATGCAATTTTGTCAATTTAGAATTAAAGTGATTGAAATCATCCCACAATTTTTTAACTTAAACAACGATTCTGAATTTATGACAGCAATTAACACCAGCATGTATTAAACAGAAACAGCAATGCTCAGAAAAATTTCTGTAATTATATTATAATTTAAAAAATTTGTCTGTGGATATATGATAAATTAATCTAAATTAAACCATATATGAATCAGAAGATTTGATTTATATCTTTATTCAAAGTGACATTAAATAGGGCTAAGTAGGTTAAGCCTTAAAATGTATAGTAGATATCTCAGTTGTTGAAATAATTTGTCAATTTAATTGTATTGTGGTAGAAAAGGATCATAATTCATACTTAATTAAAAATTCTTCAACCTAATTATTTAGATTCCATTAAACGTAATTTTACAAATCGCACCCAATTCCGTAATACCAATTAATTACATATATATATATATATATATACATTAACACATATATTATATATTATGTAATTATTACTGTTATTCTTAATTTTTCCCGCTATTAAAGACTTTTCTAATATGTTTTGTGTCTTTAGAGTATAGCTTTCTTTTCCCCGTGCAAAAAATGGATAAAATACTTGTATAGCTATATTGTTTAATATATAAGCCGAGCTCAAATATTCAGACCAACTCTGCTTGGTTTATTTGATTATGGCAAAGCATGCGAGGACTCTCTGTTTAAAGGGATGCCTTCGTGGAGGACTTTCTAAGGAAAGCTGTCTTGCATTTACGGTACATGTGCGAAAAACACCTATCAAACTAACTTGGACCACAACAATATCCGAAACTCACATCTACAGACACCTGGGGTCAAAATGGAAAAACCTAACTACCTAACAATTTACTGAGCACATTAGCACCTCTCTGTAGCTTCTTCACAATTACTGTAGGTTACTTTTACACGCAAGGCAGCAGAAACATAGTTCAAGCTCCATTAGGCTCACAGTTAAGATTTACTTTTAAATTAAGCCGTTCGTCATACAAACTGTGTAAACGTCTGGTCTAAGCCACAACCTGAGTAAGTATTGCGACAATCCGAGGAGAACAGGGCTTAACTGAACTCAAAACTGTTAGTAAGAAAGCGCAATTGTGAGACATTTCAACATAATTTGAATATAAATAGAATATTGTGTAAAAATGTGTTTACAGTGTTAATAGAACACAAAAGTTCCGCCAAATAAAAGCAGAAAACACTTTTTCAAAAAAAAATTTTAATATTTGTATTAGTACTTTTCAAAATATGAGTAGATATTTTGGTTTTAATTCCAGATTTAATTTTGCTGCATTCTACTTGCACCATTAATTTCAATTGTTGCATTAAAGAAATATTTTGTTCTAGAATTTTATATTCTCTTTCTCGTCAAATATGCTCAAAATCATTTAAATCTGGAAGGTGTTTTGAATATTTTAGGGCAATGTTGTACATTCATATAGCAATGTGTTTAAAATTGTTCACTACGTATAACCTGAAATTATTCTACTGGTAAGCGCTGAAAATTTTAAAACATTAACGTGTTTGTACTGACCCGTTATATCTCTAATAAATGTAAGGTTATGATTTGAACAAAGACATGCTTCTTCACATCGTAACTCTTCCTCCACAATGCTCTATTCTAAAATCTATGTCCTATTTTTTTAATTCTTCTTTTCATGCGTAAATTAGCAATACTAACGAAAAGGTGTTAAATTAAATATCATAACCAAAAATTACTTTATTTAATTATACGAATCTTTTATTTCTCAGTGATAAATAAAAGAGGAAATTTTTATTCTTTCTTTAAAGTGAAATTATTTTCTTGCTACTCTCCTATTACATTCAGAAGATCGAGTTATCATTTCAACAAGCTATGAAATAACAAATACTTCATATTATTTAAATGTTCTGAGGTAAATTAGGGAGCAATCAGTCTTCAATTATTTTACATCTCTCATAATAGTACGTTCCATTCCATAGGACAGTTTTGATAGTCCTTCAGTTCTTCTTCCATTTTGAACTCTGTGATATAACATTTAAATATTTTTTTCAAATCCAAAACTGTTAAATGCTTTAAATGAATTATTTCAGTAATTTTTCTAATATGCTTCCCTTTTCTTAGTCGCAGTTTAAGAATTAACTTTCGAGCTCCTAATCCCTTAATCTTACATAAAAAATGGAAACATAATGCAAATTCTAAAACATTTTATTGAAAAATTCAAGGAAGCAATCTTTTTTTTAGATATTAATTTTTCTTTTGATGCAAAATAATACCATAAGCAAACAAATTATATTTATTGCAGGTTAGTTTTGTGTGATGTCCTAATACTATTCGAAGAAATTTTGTGCTAGATTTTCCTGATTAAAAAAAAAGATATTCATTTTAATGCTCAATATTTTATTTTAAAGAATTATTTAAAAGATGATTAGATAACCGCTTATGTTCAAGAAAAACCACGTTTTATTGTATCAGTTAAATGCATTTGAACATTTTGGCTTTCCTCTCTGACATTAGAAGTATTCAATCGCTCTTGTGGTACGTGGATACAGATCAATGAATATACATGAGTGATACAGATTAGTTCATCGCAGTACATTCATGTTCGGCAGATATGTAGACCCGAGGTGGCCAGCTGCAGACCGCCTGCAGTTGCTGTGTTTTTTCTGCACGATCACCCGCAATATATCTTCTCCTTGAAGGAAATGAAAGTTTAAAATTTAAAAAGGGCCCAAAATTTTTTTCACATAATTAATATTATTGCATTTTTAACGGCAAAATTTTTGCCAGAATAAAATGCGAGAAACTAAAAAATACAAATTTTCCACCTGCTGAACTGCAAATACGTATTTGGCTAACAGAGAAAATGCAGCCACTTTTCAAAAAATTTTTAATATCCAACCGAGTTGTTGTCGCAGTTTGTAAATATAGTTGGAGTTCTACCATAATACTTACCATGGTGACTATAAACATTTTATAATTTTTTCACACTACATGATTTAAATGTTTAAATCTCACTAAGAATTTAACCTCAAATCTTTCTTTAGCTGTTTCAAATCATTTTAGCTTGCTCATTCTCAATTTGAGCAACATTCATGTTACTTCATGGAAAGGAAGTCATTAGGGAACAATTTATATTTCAATGTCTAGAAGGTCCAGTGGAGAGATACCCGCTAGCACTTGCAGTGCCACAGTTGGGGATGTTCTGTAACCTTTGCATATGATCAAAAGTTGCATTCTTTGGATGGTGAGAAGCTGCCTCCTCATATAGGTGGTAAGCTTCCTTCCCCATATAATAAGATCTTTCTGAGATCATATTATATGGGGTACCAGCTTTGAGCATAGTGATTGGAGTGCCCCAATGAGGTCCTGTTGTTCTAACCACGGAATTACTAAGCTGATTTATTTTTTGCTTAAGCTCTTTAATATGAGGCACCCAAGAAAGCCTATTGTTAATTATAATACCTAGATATTTAAGGTCAGTGACCTCTTTTATAGAGACTCCATATAGCTTCATGTTGGGATTCCTATTTCGCGCTCCATGCCTGCATATAAACAGTTTAGTTTTATATGCTGAGATGTTTAATTTGTGCTGATTTGGCCAGCTTGCAAAAGTATTGATTTCATTTTGTGCCTTTAACCTAATGTCCGTGCTACCAGAAATGACCAATAAAAAGTCGTCCGCGTACGCCTGGATACCCACTCCTTGCTGTTGGTCATAGAGCGCAAAGGCTGTGTTCCCTACAAGATTTCAAAGTGTAGGTCCCAAGCAGGAGCCCTGGGGACAGTCTCTTTCCAACTTGACTTTGAGTAAATCATTGTCCGTTGTAACCTTTCTCCAACGATCCTGCAAGTAACTGCGTATAAGATTCAGGATTTCCTTTGGGCACTTGATGACGTCTAGACATTCGACTACGTCTAACCACCATAACAAGTCAAATGCTCCTTTGATGTCCAACGATATATCCAGCGTGTCCAAACTGTTGTCTCTGTTCTGCTCTATGTTATCTAATAGTTGTTTTAAGGCATTGTCTGTGGACTTTCCTGCGCAGATGCCATACGTTTTTCGTTTATAAACTTGTTCTTGTACATGTGGAAATTAAGGCGTTGTAGAAGTACTTTTTCTTAAATCTTACTGATTGAAGGCAGTAAGCTTATAGGCCTATATGATGCCGGATCTGACATTAAAATTGCAACGCCGTGAAGGAAAGCAAATACAAAAAAGATATTTATTATACGCAAACAGTATGGCGTCAGGACAAAATGATTAAATTCGTAGGCAGTTTTGGGGTTTATAGGGGTGGGAAATCAGAAGAAACAGCTACCACACCTGGTAGCTAAAACAGGCCTTACCCGGTTAGGCTTCGATGACAGAAACGAGCAACACATTCCATGCTGCTTCAAGTCTAAGCCACACTCTATCAACCGTATTAGCTGAAGAGGGATGGCGGGCCAATCTCTCACCAACCCATGACAAGATGTTTTCAATGGAAGACAGATCTGGAGACCGTGTAGGTCAGGGCAGCAGTCGAACACCCTGTGTATCGAGGAAGGTCAGAAGACGACGCGCAACATGCGTTCTTGCATTATCTTGTTGGAAAATGGAGTTTGGAAGGTCTCGAAGATAGGGCACAGCCGCTGGACGTAAGATTTCAGAAATGTACCGGTCTGTGTTTATATTACCGTCGATCCGAACTACAGATGTGCGTGTCGTGTATCCAGTGGATGCCCAAAGCATCACACCAGACGCGGGGTCCCGATGCCGATATCGAATGCAAGCAGGCGTTGTGCAGTCTCATCGGAGCCTCCAGACACGTATTCAGCCATCAGAATACTGCACGAAGGACCGGGACTCGTCTGAAAAGACGTCGTTGTGCCACTCCTGTATCCAGCTTTGTCGTTCGACTCACCAGAGTCGCCATATTTGTCTATGCTGCACTTCCAAGGGAAGCCGAAGTAATGGTCGCGTGCTGATAGTTCACGCTGCTTCAAAACGTCGACGCACCGTAGGAGCAGATACTTGACGTGCTGCAAACATGCCCATTTCCTGACCTAAGGGTCCCTCATGTGGTTGTACGGTTTTACAGGGCTGACCTCACAATATGTCTGTCCTCTAGGGCATTAGTCAGGGGAGGGCGTTGAGATCCTGTATGAAATTCAATATGACCCTCAGCAACCCACTAATTCCATATTCGCATGCAGTAGTTGTCGATCAGTGCGACAGGTGATGTCACGGAACGATAATTTATACTCTCGATAGGCAACGATCCTACCTCTGTCGCATTCCGACCCTTGCTGGTAAGCATTTCTTATTATTATTCGAGGCATAACACGATATTCTGAGCAAACTCCTGAATTCTGAGTAAAGCGCTTTTCGAATGAGAAATCCACAATTTTTCTTTTATGGAATGTCTGAGATGTCGTTTCTCTCTCCTGCGTCATCTAAATGCGCTGAAATACTAATCAACTGCATATCCCAACCTCTTCGTCCTTTCATATGATTTTGACATTCGTCAGCTCATTCCTTCCTGGTGTTGCAAATTTAATGGCCAGCAGTGCACTTGTACAAGCAAATTTGAAAAATATCTGAAATGAAATCTACTAATCTTTTATTTTATGTATCTTAAGGTCAGATAAGCATGGCACGGTAGGGAGGACTCTAGCAGAATTATTCTTAGGCCGAAAACTAATTACGCCGCTAGATAAATTCTTCTTTGGTCAGAAGGGAGCTCCAGAGTTTAAAATGGGAGACGTACAAAAAATAACAGTCGAAGCAATAAAACATTCGGGATATGGCAAGGGAAAAGCAAAAACTGTATTATGATAAGAAAAGGCGAGATGTAAATTACAAGGTGGCAGACCAAGTGTTAAAAGAAAAACATTCTTTATCATGTGCTGGGGAAAACAGGATAGCTAAAATTTTTCCATTATATGAAGGACCGTATGTAACTGAGAAAAATCCAGAAACGGTAGGTTAATTAAAAGTTAGAATTGGAGAACTGATGGTAGCAAATGCAGACCAGATCAAGACATATTTTGATAGAAATGAGATGGAAATTTTCAGAGATGTTTTCAGAAGTGCAGCAAGAAATATCGGAGCCAGAGAGGAACAGCATCAGTGCACAATTTGTTTCGAAAAGACATGTTCCCGGCAGGAAAAGACAGGGAACAACAATACGGATGAACGGCCAAACCGAATGAGGAAGGAACCAGAATCTGGAAAGAACACGACGCCAAGAAAGCAGCCAAAGGAAAAGGAATCCAAGAGGTCACGCGAAAGTTCAAGGGATATTCAACATACGCTGAGTGTTCGAGAAAATGTTACACCATCTGTGCCCAAGTATACAGGTTCCCGAAGGTTCTACGCAACAAACGCCAATCTGAGGAGCCGTCAACAATGCTGAGGAGGCAAGGAAAACTCCGGCGGTTCAATTCACCTGAGTTTCTACAGAAAGGTCCAACGGTAACTTCAAGGCCAAAGCAGCGACAAGCGGACACGGAGAATCCTCAAAGTCCGGGGATAATGGTGAGAATCCGAGAAAGACCCCAGAAGAGGAAAGCCCAGCCGGATGAGGAGACTTAACCCCGAAGAAGATTTCGTATGCAAGAAGCCAATGATTTTCCATCGTGGCAAGGACTTCTGAGCAAAAGAATGGAGGAGTTATGAAAAACAAAAAGATAAGTGAAAATTCGTTTTCTGCTTATCAGGACTACTATTCCTTCTAATTGCCTTTGTAAACATAACTGGAGTCCTGAGTAGGAACAGGGAGTTTACTTAAAACTGTGTTCGTGCAAGTGGGGGGGGGTAGAAGATACGACACAAATGGGATGGGTTTAATTGCCCTTTATTTCTCACAGTTTACAGCCGTTGCCGCACTTCGGGTACAAAGACCAGTACTTATGGTCTGAAACGTAAAAATAAGAACTAAAACTACTTAATTAACTAAAAACTAAACTCAAATACTTTACAAAGACTAGTAACGCGAAGATTGGCCTTTTAAGCTTTATGGAGTATGTAGTGAGTAGAATGCGGGAAACTACAGTACGTCTTCAAGTATCAAAGAGAACTACGTTCTGGCCTCAAGGTTAGACAGCAACTGACTGAAAAGCGCGCGCGAGGTAAGGTAGCGAGAAGTCTCTCTTTAACTCTCTTGGATAAAAGCCACAACATAAATACTTAACAGTTTGCAAGCTCAATTTGCATTACAAAATCTGTTCGCGTTTATTCTGGCCGGAAATGAAAAATAAGAGAGGATAGTAAAGTTTTAAATTAAAATAAACGTTAGTAAAACTTAAAATCCTTACATGCTTAGTAAGATTCAGTTTTTATTTTATATTTAAAAGCACAAGAGTTGCTATTTGATTTTGAATTTTTTCTCAAGTGAAATTATTTCAGTTGTTTTAAGTAACAAGAAGCTCGGAAATTAAATTGCAATTGTTCATACTCATTCTAATTTAGTTTAAAAACAAAACCCTGTTTTAGTCCAAGAGACTGATGTAAGAAAAAGTTAACAAAAATATAAAGAAAGGTCCAAGCAACTTGTGTTCATTGATATGATGTGCAAACTGAATTTTCTTATTGTATTGTAAATGTTTCATTTAATGAAGTATGTCTAATGTTTTTGTATTAGAAATTTAAGTTAAAAGCAAATACTAGCTATGTGCATGAGTTACAGGTTAGGCTCTTCAGCTAACACAAAAGTTTAAATCACGCTCTTGTTAGCACATTTAGTGCATTTTTTTAAAGTAAGATGTGTGTGTGTGTGTGTGTGATAATGGCAAAGCCTCGAGGGCTATCTGCCTAAGAGGAGGGATGCCTTCGTGGAGGACTTTCTAAGGGAAACTGGCTCGTATACACGTTACACATGGGGGAAACCACGAAAGCGCCCATGCAGCCAGCCCGTTTGCGGGATTCGAACCTCAGACCGAACTACCAGTGTTCAGCGACTTTACCGCTCGGCCGCTGGTGGGCCTTTTAAAGTAAGATGTTTTTGAGGTCTAGTGAGTCCGAATTTCTAGCATGTAGGATGTGGGTTATGGGGTAGAGTCGTGGCACTTATACAAAAGACGTTTATTCAATCATTTTAGTACATTTTTTACAGGAGAGCAGTGGGAAAGGGATTTTATTGATAGAATATATGAGTTGCAAAAACGCTCGAGAAAATGTAAATGAGAAGTGCAAATAAAATTGTATGAAAACGACTTTTGAATTAAATGTTAAATAAGAAAAGGTTTAGAAGAGATAATTTAAATTGAAGTGTTCACTATGTTTCTAATTTTTCTTCTGAAGTATTCTTCCTTTCAGGTAGCTGGAACGAGTTCAATAGCTGAATTATTGTAAACCGAAGAAACTGTGCAAGGTCCAGCTCTTTGTCAATTAAATGTAAAACTTAGTTAAGTTAGAACAAGGTCTATGTTATTATAAGAAGTCGGCTCATGAGTAGTCATAATTTAAGTTTTTAACGATGTCCTTAAAGACCTTCGTAGAATGTATTTTTAGTTTCACTAACCAGTTACTTTATGTTGATTTGTTTTGCTGTCTTCCTCGCTTTCCATTTTCCTGACAAAATGTTAATTTCTAGTTCGCGTGTATTCAAATGAGGTAAAAAAAGATAGTATTTAAAGGAAGGTTTCAGAGGATAGAATCAGAGCGTCTTCCGCCTGCGTAAGCCACGTTTAGTATTTGACTCTCATGGCAACTGGTTATCTGTGGCGATGCGTTATTCTCGCCATTAAGCTTGTTACGCTTACATTTTGGAGCCAAGTTGCGTGTTTTGTATCTGTGTAGCCTTTTGGGCAACTTACGATTTCCTTAGTCTAATTTAAATTCTCTTACGCTTTGAGTTAAGCCATAAATGCTGGTTGGTTCTGTAAGCATGAGCAGTGTTTTCTATTAGACTTTTATCTGAGTTAAATTAGAGGGACCTTTACACCTTTACGCCAGTTTGTCGTAATTCCAAAGACATAGTGATAAGTCACTTAAGTCTCAAGTAAAGTTAGTTCTCTTGCTGTGTTATGTTATAAGTAAAAATGCCGAACGAGAAAAAAGAAAGCAAACTAACATGACAGTGGAAATGAAATTAAGAGGCCTTAAAGGACTACACAAAGAGGAAAGTTTTAATAAAATTTCCATGGATCTAAGTATTTTATGCACAACCCTTCTTCCGTAAAACTTAGCATTTCCAATAACTCGTCACCTTCTCAGTCCACATAAGCTCGAGTTTGCGGAACTCGCTCTGTTATGCAAATTTTTTGTATCGTTGCAAATAGTCAGTTATTTAAAATATTTCAGACATCAGCAATGAGATATAATTGAGGTTATATGAATTCCCACTCATTGTTCACAGTGGGATTTGTTAAAGTAGGCGATGAATAAAATGCCTTTAAATAGAAGAATAAAAGTGTTGCGATTTTGCCAAACACAAGTTTTGCTCAGATTGTGTTTGCAATATAAAACCATTTAAAGAAACTTCTCTAATGTTGTTGAAGAAAATAGTTATGAAACGTTTTTCAAGAGTATCAAGTTTTCAAGACCATGTTAGTTTTATTCTAGTGTTTCTATTTTATTCTAGTTTTTCTATAGCCTTTATAGAAACATTAAACGAATATCAAGAATTCATTTTTTTGTAAAGTTTTTAAAATGAAAAAGTGCTGTAGGAAAATAATTGTTTCCTGATTTAATTACATTAGTTAACGTTGTATTGTGCTTCACTTATTTATCACTACTAGCGCAAAGAATGTATTCGGCAGTGCCAATAAACAGGAAGGAAGTTAAAATCATCTGCAAACTCCTTTGATGGTTGGATTTCTACTGACGAAAAAATTACAACTTTTGTGAACTGCAGTTATTAAAGTTTCAGAACAGCTGATTCACATAGCAAATTTTGCTAAAAATAATGAATAAATGCGCCTAGTATTTTGCTCGCAATTAGGAAAAATTGCAGGAAAATTGCATAATATTAAATAACTGAGATTGTAATATTAATTTTGGCATTAAAATTAGGCTGGAATTGCATGGTAAACACAGGCGGAATTCGTGAAGTTGCGTAGGTTACAATTACGAGAAGGCCTGCATTCCAGACGGTTTCCAAATCACTGGTAATTAGGTAGAAAGTAGTAAACATACTTTGAGTCTTAATATGGAAGCCCCTGTTCATAAATCCGCTACAGAGTGTAAATAATAGAGATGAAACTGATATCCATATTGAAATTAATTCACACATGTTTAAGTACTGGAGTTATAACTGTAACTCTCCTTTTCATGCCTGATGACAGCAGTTCATGCTCTCATAGATAACTGTTGTGCAAAGAAATTTGATTTTTTTCCTTTTAATAGTAGCCTGCATGTATGAATTTAGTGAAATTACATTGAATTCGTTTGGGATTTAAAATTGTAGAGATATTAGGTATTTTGGAAGCAGGAAAGGTGAAACATGAGCAACGCCTTTGCCGGGAATCTAACCACGGACCCCTGGAATACGCGCCCAGCGTGCAGATCACTACACCCCGAAGGCACGCTAAGAAGGCAGGAGAAATATTTTATATACTCACCCCTTTCCAAGGGCAACTGGGGTTTTTAGGAGACACAATCGCCAAATCCTGGTGGTGGAGAATCGTCATCCACCACCTATTTTAGTTCTGGCGCCACTTATAGAGACACTAGGTTATTTTTGAAACAGGAAGAAGTAAAAAATGGACAACCCCTTCAGCCGGGAATCAAACCACAGAACTCTGGAATACGCGCTCAGCGTGCAGACTACTACACTACGAAGGCATGCTAAGAAGATAGGAGAAATGCCTTATATACTCCCCCCCCCCGTATAAAAGGCGACTGGGGTTTTACTGTTTGGGCGCCACTTGCAGAGACATTAGGAATTTTAGAAGCAGGAGAGATGAAAAATGAGCAACGCCGTCGCCGGGAATCGAACCACGGATTTCTGGAATACGCGTCCAGCATGCAGACCACTACACCTCGAAGGCACGCTAAGAAGGCGGGAGAAATACCTTATAAGATAATAATATCATAAAATTCTCTAATTCGAGGTAAACGAAGGCAAATAAAAATTGCGTACATATATATATATATATATATATATATATATATATTTTCCTATACAGAAGATAGTACCAAATATTTTTGCGCTGTAGTCACCTTAATTTAAAATGTGAATTCAGTTTTCATGGTGTGTCGAATAAAACGTGTAATGCCGACGATAACCGGAGTTCTGTTTTATACAAAATCTGTACATTTTCAGGTATATGTGTATAAACTTATACAGAATACATCCTTAAATTGACATAAAAACTTATACTTTTGAAAAGGTTTCATCAAAATTCGTCAACAAGAAAAGATTCGTTCTCATTGCATGTTTGTGTGATGGTAAATAAAAGTTACCTACGAAATTTTCTCATCTATAAAGAAATCATTGCCACAGATTATAAATAGCTCGAAAATATTACTCGTAGTAGACATAATAGATTCAGTGCCATCTCTCAAAATGATTTGCTACTCAAACACGTGGACAGTCCTCTTTATCCAATATCACACAAATAAGCTATGAGAATTAATTTTTCTTACTAACAGTTCTTGAATTACTCCTCTGAAAAGTTACGGTTCTATTTCTGAAAATCCTGTATCTATATATTCTCATATATAGGGTGAAAAGTAAAGTTCATATCCATCTGTGACATTTCAGGATAAACTGTCGTACCCGCAAGTCTTGTGTGTAGTAAACTGAGATGCCCAATAGACTAAAAGGAATTCCAACTGGCCCTAGGGAAAATAAGGGAAATTATGAAATCTAAATCTGCAACGAAGCGGGATAAAAAAATGCGGTTAATCACAAAGCAGCTGTATAAAAACATCTCATTAGTATGAATCATTTGAAAAATGCATAGCTTGACACCGATATTATTATAAAAGAATTTCTGTCACATTTGATAATTCTGTCACATAAAATGAATACCATGGTTGTCCAAAATTTTCCATACATACCTGAGGTGTTAATTCGCGCCTTTCTTATCGTCTCCAGGTCGACGCAGTTTAAATTTGTGAAAATGGAATAGAATTAACATATCTCAGAAAATATCCTTCAGAAACACTTTAGTATCCTAACGTATAGTCTTGCCAAATAGAAGGTTTGGTATTACGGTACTTGCTTTCTTCAGATGGCGAATTTAATCAAAACCGCTCTTTTCAAGTGGGTGTAGACCAGCGATCATACACTCTAGTGAAATCTCTGGATTACGATTGCATTCGCCATTATCATTTTACAACGTTGATCGAACGTACAGCACGCCATCATTTGCTTCGAGGTGATTTGTGAATCCTCTTCAGCAAATATTACTGTTTGTCATACAAATGAATAATAACGCCTTCGATTTGGCTGGCTTACATATTAGGATATTCGTGTAACTTCGGAGATCCTGTCTTTGGATATCAAGACTGAATTTAAGACTTTAGATGCGGCAGTAGCTTTTTATTCGAATTCAGCATATGTACCATACACAGTCACGCCATTCAGCCGCCGGAAATAGAACTTCAGATGAGCAAGCGGTATTAATAATCTTAGAGTCGTATCATACTTTTAAAATATTTCGGAAGAATTACTTTTACAGGAATCTGTCTGTTTTATTATATGATATAGAACATTTATTCACCATGGATCGCTTTAAGATTACTATGTAAAGGGGAAACTAATTCCTCTGTTAAAAATGACGGTTGTTGATGGCCACGGCTGATTGGTTGACGAAACGGAAAATATTTACACTTTTTTTTTTTTTTTTTTTTTTTTTTGTGTGTGTGTGTGTGTGTGTGTGTGTGTGTGAAAAAAAGAGGGGAAATATCTGCGTCTTTCTTTTAGTGGTAAAGCAAGCAGGAAAATTGTTTGAAACAATTGCTCCTCCGAAACAAATGGATGAGTGATAGCAGTTTTAAGGACTCGGCATCTGGTGGACTCTAAAGTTTAAAGAGGCAACTGCTTTATTTCACCACGGAGGATGTGAAGTATTTCAATGGACATCATGTACTTCGAGGTCAGCTTATTGTAATTTTTCACAGTTTCATTGTACTTGAAGGGTTCATATTGATGCTTTTATATAACTGAATGAAACAAATTTATTGCCGGTTTTCTTTCTTACAGGAAATATATGTGAAAAAAGCTTTTCCTGGTTACTGAATAAGAATGGGTTACAAAATATTTTCACATTCTAAACAAAGCAACAAATGCGCACCAATAAGCGAGGAGAATTTTTAGGTCCAAAGAGTAGCTTTAGTAACATTCTAAGCAGTAGAATTACGTGAAGGAATGGTAAAGATATAATTTAAAACATCTAGAACAAATATTCAAGAGATATGTATATTAAAATTAAACAACTTTTGTGAAAATCATATCTCAGAAATCGTGTTATCTAAATGGCAGATGAAAAAACATAAACATGCGTATCTTAAAGAATTAAAATGTTTAACCATATTTTCTTTTGTTTAAATATATCCAAGTAGTTCAAATATGTCGAACTTTATTACATTACTTCTGTTTATGTGAATTCTTAAGCATTATTGGTATTTAGTAATCTTAAATTCGTATCATAGCTTCAAAACATTTCAGAAAAACAGCTTTTAGGAAAAAATTCTGCGTTCTCGTATGATTTCATATGGCATTTCCAAACAATTTCCGTCTTCTTTGGAGGTAGTCTGCTTGAGAATATGTCTATCAGTAATGTTCATTACTGTTATAGAGTTATTTTCTCTATATTCACTATCAAAGCTAGTAATCTTCGAGAATTAGTGGCCGTGAGAAATTTTACTGTAAATGTAAAAATATTCAATATTCCTTGGTTAATGTCATTAAGAAGTTAACTGCTACAGCAGCCACTATTCATGCCCAAACTATTCTTTTAACTATCAAATGAATGGGGTTATTTGGCCTTACCAGACTGAACAACATTTCGGTTCATGCTGCGTACCTTCTAAGAATTGATTCGCATATATTGTATTCCTCTATATAATATATATTTTATATAAAGATCCAAAATACTGCTACGACAACCCAATAAATCAGCTAACCAAGGAATCAGTTCACCATTAAGAAGGTAGAAGAACACGAGCATTGTTTATGCGTGCTAATCGAATTCTAATTGGCATCTGAGTCATCCTACCGAAAACTGTAATCCAGCCGCGTATGGAGAGTTCTTGAATGAGTAACATTAATTTGTTCGATTCTTTCGATATCAGTTTTTGCATTTCTCTCACATGCTTTACATAAATATTCAACATTGCAACACGAATATCTAAGTTATTAATAAGTAAATTCACTGTGAAGTTAGAAACATAGTTAAAAGACCCATGCCCATACCATACGATAGAATAGGCAAATGATTAAAGTTTGGCAGCCAATGACTGACTAGCTGAAGCTTCAGCGAATTGCAACGGGGCATCCGGATACTGTATAAAACAGAAGGCATTCAAATGCTAAAGCATTCCAGCCTTCAAAGTCTTTTGTCGGCATTTTCAGCCCATATAACCAAGTCTGCCTGATCTGTAGCTGCACTGCCTAGAGTTTTCCACTCTCAGAGGCAAAAGTGCTTCAAATCTTCTTCCGTCATCAGTTCCCTCTCTTGAACCTCAACTAATGTTTTTTCAAAATTCAGACCCTAAGTAGAATTCTTTCAGGATCTGTTAAGAGAGGTGTTTATCCCCCTGAGAACTAGAATAACCCATAAAGCATCAAAGCTAAGGCGTAGCTTCCATTCAAGACCAGCGTGGACTATACCAATGTCTCGCAGACGGGCTTGCGAATAGTATGAGCAGTTGTCATCATTTGAGAAAAGACGTGCGTTTGGTCTTACGAAGGTAAGCTAGTCAAATCGCATAATCGCTAGACATTTGGGGTGGGGAGATGCTGTCATTCGAAGATGCTGGCAGCAATGTATGAACCATGGCCATAGACAGAGTCAAGAAGGTAGTGGTTGAACGAGAGAGACAATAAAACTCTAGGACACAATGATAGTCCAATCGGCGCTCACAGCCACTGATGCATCCTTATCAACGATCCGGATACAACGAACAACGATCCGAATACAACAACCCAGTTATAGGGACTGCAATGAGTATTGATAGGTGACTCAGTGAATCTTTGAGATCTTGGAGGCCATTCCGCCGAATGCTTCTCACCGTTGTAGCCATAAGGCACTTTGGAAGTGGTGCCGGGTGCATTCGACCTAGGATCTCACGGACTGGAGTAGAATTGTTTCCAGCCATGAGTTTGCTTTGAAATGATCCCTAATGACCAGAAAAAGTGTGTCTGGAGGAGCCCAGAATAAGGAGGGAATACTCACCTGAGTGTCGTCCACCACACAGCTCGACAACCAGAAATTATGGTATGGGGTGCCATCTCATTTGATAGCCGGATCCCTTTGGTTATTATTCGTGACAGAGAATTCGTACAACAGGGCGATACGTAATGTTGCTCTTATTTTCACGGAACCCTGGAATTACATTTCAACGGGGTAGGGTCTGGCCCCACACGACATGCCTTCGAACACATGATCAAATTGTCCAGGTTTGTAAAGAGGGGCCCTCTTGTATTACTTTATAAGGTATTTCTCCCGCCTTCCTAGCGTGCCTTCGTGGTCTAGTGGTTCTGCACGCTGGGCCGGTATTCCAGAGTTCCGTGGTTCGAATCCCGGCGAAGGCGTTTGCAATTTTTCCTCTCTCTGGCTTTTCCAATTAATCTAATGCTCTACAGTGGCGCCCGAACTAAAAGAAAGGGTGGTGGATGATGATTCTTCCCACCCAGGATTTGGCAATTGGGTCCCCTAAAAACCCCAGTCACCCTTTAAAAGGGGGAGTATATAAGGTATTTCTCCCGCCTTCCTAGTGTGCCTTCGTGGTGTAGTGGTTCTGCACACTGGTTCGGTATTCCAGAGGTCCGTGGTTCGATTCCCGGCGAAGTCGTTTGCTATTTTTCATCTCTACGGCTTTTCCAATTAACCTACTGACTCTACAACTTGTATACGATCAAATTTGGGAAAAGGGACACAATACAACATTAACCATTCTAGCAGTTCGTACGGTTGTCCAGTTTATCAAGCTGAATTGCAGTACAGGTTGAAACTATGAAATAATTTTAGATGGGTCCAATATAGTTATGCTATGTATTTTAGTTATGAAGAACTTTTGTATAATTTGGAGAATATTTATTTTATTTGGATACTTGTTCTTTAGTCTTTATTATGTCATTTTATTGTGTTTTAGTTTCAGAATTCTTGAAATTGAAAATTAGATTATAATTTGCCATTTTAAAACTTTGTTTTCATGATTGATTTTGATTGTAACTGTTCACACTGGTATTGCACTATTTAGTTGAGCACTATTTCATTTATGTACATTCAAGGTTTGTGTTCCATTTATCTTAGAGACAATGCGCATGTTAAAAGACAAACATATGAGAACTCTATTCTTTGATTATTTGTTAAACTCAATGATGCGGCAATGGTCATCGAGCGGCACATATATTTTCACTTCAATATTTTAATGAACACGTTTAGTGTGTGCTATTGGTTTCTTAATATGATTCACAGATGTGATTATAAACATTGAATTTTATAATTTTGTTTAACTTTTATGCATTACTAGGACATAATTATTGAGTGCACAGTTTTTTATTATTTTGTAGATTTTATTTCTGAACTTTAAATTTGATCATTTTATGTATTAGGCTGAAAGCAGTCATCTTTACTATAAATGCAATGCATTAATAACTTTGATTATGTTACCGTATATCTCAGTCGAATGTAGCATTAATTGCAAAGATGTCATCTATACATTTTATTAGCACTGTATATTGTATTTGCTTGTGTATCAATAAAAGGCGCTCATGTGTCAGTCCAGCCCTGGCAGTGGCGGTTGTTAGTGGTAGATTTTTTCCCCACTGATAAGGCATTATTTCATTATTTCGCTTGGTATAAACCTTAGGTCGAGAGCCTGGTCAGTGGTGCCCTGTCCCTGCTTGTCTTCGTGCTTCTACAACAGTTCCCTGACCAGCTCGATCTCTAGATCTCTCCGCAATAGAGCATGTTTGAGTTCTAATGAGTTCCTAAATGGACAGTTCCTGGATTGCTCCGATCTGACTCGCTAATCTAATTTGTCAATATGGCGGAAGGAAATTCGCGAAATCTACGAGTCAATGCCTAGCTGAATAACAGTTTGCAACTCCGTAGAAAAGTTTCAATTTAAAAGGCATTGTAATTTGAAGCACGGAATATTTTCGGCTGCAGTGCATTTAATTTTTATTCTTTACTCAAACTATTCAGCAGGTTCTGTTACGCAGCACAACGTATTAAAAATTTCTGTGGCTTATTGTTTAGATCATGATTTCCTAAGGGGCTCAGTGTTGGTCCCTGGGGGGTCGATTAAACATTAAAACGGATCAATGGTAATCGAAGGTTCAATTGAAGACAGACAACTGAATATGTTTGGGCAATTGATCGGTAAGATCAAGATCCCATTGATTACCAAAAAAATTCATAAAATTGAAATTTAATTTCTGACTGAGATAAAGCTCTCATCTGAGTTATGATCCTGTTTAGCTCCCATATCAAGATCCCATTGATTTACCAAAAAAAATATTAATAATATTTACATTTAACTGTTTACTGACGAAAAGATGTTTCATGTAATAAAGAAAAAAATTATATAAAATTATAAAAAATAAATTATTATACAAATAATAAGAGAAAAAATAAAAACTAATACTATTTTTAATACATAAATTTTTTATGCATTATGTGCAGTATAAAAAGTAAAACGCAAGGACACACGAAAAACACAGTGAAAAAAATACGAAGAACGCAAACAAGAAACAGTTTTAATATTTTGGAACAAGGTGATTTAAAAATTCAATTAAGCAACTTTAAGCCAAATACGAAAAAATTGCAAAGAAACATTAAGCACGGCCATTACGTTAATGAAAATCGAAATTTTATGCATTTAGAATCTATGATTTTGTTTCTAGAGACTTATTTACATTTGTAAATTTAGATAATAATAATTAGTAGTAGTAGTTAAACATAAATCTAACAAACCCTTTTCTCAAACCTTTTGTTCATATCTTTAATCGAACTGTTACCTTTATGCTATTTATGTGCAATTATTATTTGTATTATGGTTATGTTGTATACCGTATCTTATACAGAAAATACCATAACGGCGTCGGTAAATAAAACCATTCCTTTAGAAAGGGTCGATGCAAGAAACAAATTGAAAATCCCTGTTTAGATGATGGATTAGAGTGTAGAAATTTTGACAGATTTATGACTGGTTAATTTCAGCTGGAGGTGGTCCGATAACTATAGGTCTCCACTGTGGAGACAATTCCACGAAACTGATACCATCACTTTGTAGAGACATTAGGTTAATTGGAAGCAGAACAGATGAAAAATATGCAACCGCCTTCTCCGGAAATCAACCCACGGACCTCTGGAATACCGCCTCAGTGTGCAGAACCACTACACCACGAAGACACGCTAAGGAAGTGGAAGAAATACCTTATAACTTGAGGATCAGGCTAAGATCGTCCAAGATTTACGACATCTCAACAATACCGAGGGCTGGCGTTAAGTGCACGACAGTTTTAGTTGGACAATTTTGCTTGAATTCGCAACTGATACTAGAAAAGTAATATCAAAACGAAATATGTATAGGTGGCAAACAGAGGTATAGCTTTACGTCCAATGGCTAATAGAAAATGGCTAGAACTAAGGCTTATATAGCCTTAATTCTAGCTCATGTTGATTTTCTTGATGTAATTTCATTTGTGCTGTCTTAATAATTACTCATAAATATTAAAATCTTTTGATGAAATAAAAAACCACAATTTCTAGTCAGTAAAACGCTTATAATGTGCATGCTGCACATTTACACATTACACATTTTAGAAATGCATAAAAAATTAGAGTTGTCATAGAAGAATATGATTCCATTAAAATTAATTTCATTCATTCAACTTGTTTTCGCCAACAAAACTAAAATTAATTCAAAATTTCACAGACAAATGGCACTACACCGCAGAAAGCAGAAATATGCACACAAGATTATCTTTCAAATAAGCTGTGCACCTGAAAAAGTACATTTTATGTACAATTTCTATACTAGCTCCCGAATTTTAGTGATGAGTTGCTGTAAGTTAAGTTTATTGATAAGGTATTACTGCTAAAATTGTTCTTTCTGAGCGAGAAATCAGCTGTTTTACATATACGACAGATTCATGCATGTAAATAAATGAAAACATGCCTAAGGCCTGTGGCTGTGATATCACTTAAAACTCTAGCCTCTTCGCGCCGACTGTCACGTATACGTGCCAGCAACGAACACACTTACCTACCGGCCGACACGCAGGCGTGCCAGAGCATTTTTGTGTTTACTACCGACTGTCACGTATTTGTGCCAGTACCCTGGAACGTTTTTCAAACTATAATTTCTGCCACAAGATGGCACTGTATGTCCATATGGTTTCAGATACATGTACATTAGACCTTCTACTCGAAATGAGAGAAGCATGACTCACATACACGTGTTTTTGATTATATAAACAAACGGGGAACTAAATGTTTCCGAATGACGTGATTTATGACGTCTCTTTAAATCGCACTTTATTCGCACGTGGTAGTTGTTTATTGTAAGTAGAAGTTTTATATGCGCTAAAGCGTTGAGTATTTCGGTTTACAGTTCAGTTTTTAGAAAATAATTAGATCTTGTTAGACGTGAATTCTTTCTGTTTTTACCGTTTCACTGTCGAAGCGTCGAAAATGTTTAACAGAGCATGAAATAGCAGAAATGATGCAAAATATTTCAGATATTGATTCTGAAATTCTGATATTCTGATATTGATTCTGAAAGATTAACTGAAAGACATTTTCCAAAACTTTGTTCAGAAGAGACTGATAAGAAAATGAGACGACGATGCTTCGTTTGTTCACATTCCCGGAAAAATCCTCCAAAACGGCAAATGAGTTATTACGAGTTCAAGGAATGTAACGTAGGACTGTGTGTAGATCCCTGTTTTAAAATTTTTCATACGAAAAGAGAATTTTAAGTAATATATTTACTTAAAACTTAAAAACGAGCCGGGTAGCGCGCGTTTTCGCTACCCGGCTCGAAGGGCCTAGAGTTACGTTTCGAGAAAACTGCGAGTTTGGTTGATCGAAGTCACAAGGGAAGAAAATGCAGATCGTGTAACAGCACAAATGGAAAATCCAGCAGCACTATTAGAGAATGGTGTTAACAGTGCTCGGGAATTTTCAAAAACTACGAGTTTATTCAGTCAGTATTGTGAATCTTGCATGATGGGCTGCAATTATGTCTTTGCAAGTTGTAATTGATGAAACCAAACGTATCCATAAACAGGAGGAATTAATGCCATGGCATCAATAAACGTTGCTGATGATCCGCAATGGATTCCGAATAATCTTTGAACAGATTAAGCATATTTTTCATGTAAGGAAGTATTAATACCCATAATTGTCGAATATGAGCAGAGAGCAATCTTCGTGCATGCACAAAGAAACCATGACATTCACCGAAATCTCTATGTAGACGGTTTCATAGCGTCCGTCATCACTAGCCCATTCTTTTTCGAATTCTTATCTACAACAAGTAATTGGATAATGTACGTCGTAGGACAAAATTACCTGAAAAATTCATACTAGAACTTAATAATATGTGTAAGATAAAGAAATCTAGAGACTGCACTATTTTTGCAAGACTATGCACCCCTTCATACAGCAGCTTCCATGAAGTAATTTCTCCTAAAGACGCTTGATCTCGAATCATTCATTAATCGCTCATGCTCTCAATATCCTAGATGATCAGACTTGATACCCATGGAATGTTGGTTATCAGGAAATCTTGACGTACATCAGAGGCGCATTATCCCTAACAAACTTAAAAGATACTATCAACTGCAAATTTACTTCTATACATCTAATATAATCAATACATCAATTCATAAAATTGAAATTTAATTGTGATTGGTGCGATCTTCCTCTTATAGAATTTAATTTTCCGTGGTGGGGAAGTCACTGACTGAACAAGTGGTATTGAGAAATACTGCATAGAAAAAGTGACTATATGTCATTTTTCTTTCAAGCTTTCTTCGATTAAATATCATCTTAAGGGTAGGATAATACAGAGACGTTCGTCAGCGAAATTTTGAATCAAAATAATTTTTGTTGTTGTTGTTGTTGTTGTTGTTGCTGAAAACGTCCGAATTCACGTTTACTGCAAACATAATTCCGAATTACTGCAAACCTAATATTTACCTAATATGACAACTCATTCATTTTTATGAAATTTTAAAATGTCTAATGTTTTTTTGAGCTTTATGTATATTCGCATAAAAGTTATCTAACTACCCTGAAACTTTAACAGCTACAACAGCTTAAGTTATGTTTGCTTGATTATTACCTAACAGTTATTTCCCCATTGTTTAATTATATCAGTTTAAAACAGCAATGTTTATAAATAAAACATAATTTCTTGATTCAGAGAAGTATACTAATATCTTGATTTAAAGAGTTTCTTTCCAAAGAGTTTTGGTAAAACAGAACTTAAATTTTGAGCCTTATAGTTAAAATGCACAGGTTACAAGTAATAAATAGTATATAAATACACAAATCTTTACGACATCTCAACTTTGCTGGTCAAAATATCCCATTTTCCATATTTCCGCAGCCAAAATTATTCAAGAAACATTTTCCATTGGCAAAGTAGATTTCCTGTAGTTGTTTCATATTTGTAAAAATCTTTCAGTTTTTGCTAATGATTCCAAACCTAATCCAGCTTCACCTTTAAGGAAATTATTTCATAGTTGTTTCCAATTTTTGACAATTGATGGCTAAAGTAACTTCTTTTCTTTCCTTAACTAGAACTTTCTCGAAATTTTGAGTCTGTTTTTTATCGCTTGAGAACGTACTTTTCTTTCGCCATTTTCACTCCAGCAGCTGAAGAAAAAGGCTCTACGTAAACCTTCACAATTAGTCTAAATTTTTGCAGTTAATGCTGATACTTGATTCTTTAGTATCGCCAACATTTAATAATAGTGTTTTACTGCTATGTCTAAATCGGTGCAATTCTCTCAAATTTGAGTCCATTTTTGCTAGTATCGAGCCTTACATATATCTATAGTCATTTTGCCTTTTCTTCGCGGTTTTTCTTAATGCACTTCAAGTACTCTTAACACGGTTGCACGAATATTTGCTACATAACTGTATTCTCTCTCTTCACATTTATTTCGGTAGTCTTAAGCCCTTGATTTTCGCTAAAAAAAATTAGTGCCATTCATCTAATAACATCTAGACAGCGATACGCTGTATATAGAGTAGATAAAAAGTCTCTAAAAATCTCTTAAAAAAAGAAACAACAATCAGCTTTTTTGGAAGATATTGGACTTCTGAATGTTTTCATTGAACAGTCTTCAAGTTGTTATTTATCTGAAATGGCTCTGTAAGGTTTCGACTACAAATAAGAAACTTCTAAACTCCTGGAAAATACTTAAATGCATGCATGCTATTTCCTCATGTTAAACGTCTCATCTTTAATTGGTAAGCTCTGCCCTGTTGTTTCCTCTGGAGCTTATCCAACAAGATGTTTTACCAGCTTACAAGAAAAGCTGTCGAACTTCTTGATGACTACTCCACGGAACGTTCGGTCGTGATCAAGTGCTATATAAACAAAGCAACAAGTAAAAAATTGGGCATTTAAAAATCAATCGCCTGTAACTCCCAGAAAAGGATAGATAAAACCGTACGCGCACTCACACAATATTTGCTGCCATATTCAAATGTAATGCATCTTACAAGGAAAGTCTTCCAACTATGAAGTTTAAATTTTTCTGGAGAAAACAAATTACACATTTCTAAACATCTATAAATATATAAAAACGAAAATTTTAGCTGCTAATATTCTTTACAAAGAAAGATCAACAAATTGTAAAAATTAGCAGGATTTGGCGAGTCAGCATTATTGCTGACTTTCCAAGTTTTCAAATGCAGCTTTGAGAATTTGGAAAGCTGCCAAGCCGATCAATTACCACAGCAAAAATATAAGATTATAAATGAATAGCTAAAAAGTGAAAGATACATAATTTGGCTATCAATGCACGATAACTTAAAACTGAAGGGATAGATGGAAATTCAATCTTTGAAAAATTAGACCAGAGTACAAAAATTTCTGAAAGTCATTTATTTTACTATAGAAAGATGCCTCGGCGTCAGATATGTAGGGCAGCAAAAAGTCATGATAGCAGTAATATGTTTTACACCAGCCGTAATTTAGCAATCATAATCGAACTACAAGTTTCAGAAATACAAATCGACTAGTGGCGGAGCAGAAAAACTGCTGAGCTCTGGTAGTGGGCCCTAGGCTCAAATCACGGCCAGCAAGCTGGCTGCATGGTAGTTTTCGTGCTTTTGCACATGTATAATGTGAACACGAGCCAGTTTATTTAAAAAAGCTTTTTTATCACTTGGCTTTTGAAGCTCTTTATCCCAATAATAAGAATACTGCAAATTATTCGCCTTAAGAATAATAGCAATACAATGCACTTTCTCCAATTATGCAAGAAGGTGAGTAATGAGAAATTCATTCATAGTAAATATTCGTTAGAGGGAAACAAAGGTGGATTCGGGGAAAATATACTTTCCAATGTCACTGCAAATTCTGACAAGGTTTGTCCAGCTAAAAATGTTTTCTAGCCCCAGCTGTTCAGTCATAATTGAGAAATATAACATCTCAGTCTTTACAAAATTAACTTGTTTAATTTGAATCCAAATGAAAAGGAATTATTGATAAATTCGTTACTTTCAAAAATTTAATTCAACAAGTTGTGAAGCATAATTTTAAATATGTTTCTTATTTGAGTAATGTAGCATCGAAGTTTGCAGATTATGGGACACGATTCAGCAGTGGGTAATGAGTAGTTTCCGGTAAACTGCGAAAACGTCTGATTTTTTTATATAATAATTAATTATAATTATTATATATATAGTTTATAATAATTTATATGTTTATGTTATAATAGTTTAAAATAATATATATATATAATCCTTGGTAGTTCAAATAAGTAGTTATGTAATATATTTTTAATTAATTTAATTGTATTGTAGGGATATATATTTATTTTAAATAACCAATTTTATTTAATTTGCTATTTCCCTAATTGTCAGTGCCAGAATATTTAAATTTGGTAGCGCGCGTGAAGGAATGCAAATTCTACATTGAAGAAAAAGTTTAAAAACCGAGTTTCAAGAGGAAAGAGGAAGAATTAAGCTACTGCCGTCACCTCTGCTGTTTAAGCGTTTGCTCCCAGAGTTATTGCTAGTTTGTGTGGCTTAATTGCATTTACTTGCTGCCACTAATTTTCGAAGGGGGTTTAAGAAATGGGATTGAGCTGAGCCCTGTAGTTTAGTTCTATCACTTTTTCATATCTTCAAATTTTTAGTTTCGTTATCTGATTTCAGTTACCGCCCAAGCAGAGGCGTAGTTTGTTAGCATCGAGTTGACGCATTGTAAATTTTAAAGAGTTAATAAATCGTACTTTATACACTTCTTCTGTGCAGTTACTACTATTTCAGTTTTCACACAAAAGTGAATCTGTAGGACTCTACAGTATGTTATTTTGAATATATATATATATTTTTAATGGAGTTATTAATTATTATCAACTTACTTAACAGTTTTTCATTATAAATTACTTTCTTCTAAGTCGTCTATACTTCTAGCTTCTTTTTAAAGAGAAAGTATAATTTGACTCAACTTTATTTGGTTACTGGGAGATTTTCTTCTTTTGCTTTGCTTTTGCTACGAATATTTTTTAACTAAAGAATTTGTTATATCAGTTTGACATGAACGAAATTTTTCTTCTAAAATGATTTCATCTTTGGTTTTTGCTCCCTTGCAACTTTTAGTTCTTTCGTTTATGCGTATTCAATAAACTATAGTTTCTTATTTATGTACCGAATTCTAGATCGATGACCTTTTTAATTATAGGCTAATGATTTTTTTCCTTTTAGTCTCAATAATGTCCAAAACATCCGCATGCATTAAGACAAGAAATGAATATAACAGGTAATAGTAACAAAATTACAAATGGAATGAAATTAAAGATTTCGACAAGTAGTCTAAACTCAGATACGTATTCAACCTAACATTATTGAGGCGAAGACTCGTTTATTCGCAAGAAACAGACCAACATTTCTTAATGACTAATATGACATACTCTGAGGAGAAGGTTTTCTTGGTTGGCAGCAGGTAGGCTGTGCTTAATACTCTCACTGTTGGCTTATTACACTGTGTTACACTCGCAACCAAGCTTACATTTCTTCTTACCCTGATGCAGGGCCGCAAAGTCAAGCATCTACTTAGCATACAAAGGCCTTTTCTCCTGAATGTCACCAAGGCCTTCCGAACATCCCCTACAAATGCGTTATGCGTACTAGCGGGATTGCTACCGCTCCATCTGAGCGTAGAAAAGGAAGCAGCCTATCAGGAGATCACTCAACTTGGCAATCTAACCACCTTCAGAGACGAGCTATACTCACCAGCCGAATTTGAACAAAAGATGATACGCCTTGCCGATCACCCCTCAACGCAGGGACAGGGAGTAAAGATTAGCATCAAGCAAAACACCAATGTAAAGGAAGATGATCTAGTCTATTATACCGACGGGTCAAAACTAGATGAAAATACAGGTTGCGCCTATGTTGCCCTCAGACAGCAAAGCACAATAGCACAATGGAAAGGTCACCTGGACACAAACAACAGCGTGTTCCAGAGTGAAGTAATGGCCATCAAACAAGCTCTACTTACGATAATCCAACAGCGGCAAAGAGACAGCTTCATTATAACAGACAGCCTCTCCTCCCTGTATGCAATTGTGAACCCTGTGCACAGCTCCCCACTGATTGCAGAGATTCAGACACATCTGCGCGACCACAGCCATCTTAACACCAGGATAGAATGGACCAAGGCCCACGTCGGCAACAGGGGGAACGAGCAAGCAGATCAACTTGCAAAGGAGGCTGCAAGAAACATCAATGCGGAACATATCACCATCCCTTGGCCAGTTTCATATTTAAAGAAAAGTCTGAAACACAGGGCAAAATCCGTTTGGCAGGAGGAATGGGATACTGGTGAGACAGGACGCCGTGCTCATTATCACGTCCCTACGGTAGACTCAGACCGTCTCATAGTGCATGCACAAATGGTCCGATACATTACCGGACACGGTCCTTTTCCCGTGTACTATGAAAAACACGGGATCTCACAAAATGCACATTGTATATGTGGTAAGATGGGCACCCCAGATCATTATGTTACCCAATGCCCGCTTACAGCAGATCTGCACCTGCCAATTCCAACTACAAACACGCAGGCTTTCTGCAGATTTATGGTTAAAGACAAACGTACTGTCCGAAAAATCAACAAGATAGTTGATAAACTCATGAACGTGGGCACAGACTTATGTCTAATCTAAAACAAACGTGCTAACATATGATATGCAAATGCAAGGTGGAGTGTGCAACGCCATTTACCATGTGCCATGTATCGTGTAAATTAAAAACCATGTCAAGCAAACTCCATGTATATATAACTATCGGCATGATGTGCTACGAGCAGCTCACAAACTAAAACTGTAAATATTGCAAATGAACTGAGTCAGTAATGAACATTACACACTGAGGTCAGTTATCGTGCATATAACTATGCACTTTGCAGCGCGTATAACTGCCTTCAACAGAACAGCAACGTGTCAATACTGGCAAATTACGCAATGCAGGACAGTTCATGTACTACGCGTACTAATACCATCACATCCATATACCGCGACCTATTCTAAGGTGCGAAATGTAAGTACTGGAGAAATGCACAGATGCAAAATTCTGCAGTAATATGCTAACTGTAAATGCAAAAGTAATCTATGTATATTAGGAATGCTAATGTAATCCATTATATGTTTTTGTACATAGTAAATATATTAATGTAATGATTAAGCAATGTATTATAAGTGTAAAGAACTTCGGTACAGAATAACATTGTAAAGCTTACCGGTTTAATTATAAGGAGTAATGTAATATGCACTTTCATATAAGTTAGTCAGTATAATTTATCCTGCATAATGTTTCACCAGTGCATAACAAATTTCCCTGCATGTAACTTAACACGCCTCATGTATATACCCCCTTCTGTGCATAATGTTTTTCCTACGTATCACTAATTTCCCTGTGTATAATTTAATGCGCATCCTGTGTTGAATGCGCAGCCAGTGCAAACAACATTATTACAATCTGATGATAATGTATCTGTTACCAGTATACGGTATATTAGGAAAGAAAATTAATGTAATAAGTATTGGGAAGTTAATGTAATGTTAAGGTAAGGCGTTATTTTGTCTTGTCAATCTGATGTGTAGAATATAATGTAATGTGTAAACCATGTATCGCAATATAAAATATGTAGTGTAGTATGTACTGATAAACTATCTTGTTAATTTGATATGTAGTACATTATCTAATACGTAAGCCAAGTATCGTAATATGTAATGTAATCGTAATAGTGTCATATGTATCATAATATATAATGTAATATGTAATGCAATCGTATTAGTGTCATATGTATCATAATAAATAATGTAATATGTAATGTAATCGTAATAGTGTCATATGTATCATAATATATAATGTAATATGTAATGTAATCCTAATAGTGTCATATGTATCATAATATATAATGTAATATGTAATGTAATCGTAATAGTGTCATATGTATCATAATATGCAATGTAATATGTAATGTAGTATGTACTGATTAATGAGCAACATGGCACAGAATGCAAAGCCCAACTGAAGAAATGTGAAAGCAAACTTTATAATAGTATTATGCATAACGATGTAGGCAGTGTATCGAGAAGCCTATCATGTGAATAAGTTATCCTGTATAATGCAATACCTGTGTATAACTAATTTCCTGTGAATAATCTAACTCGTATCGTGCTTATAACCCCCTATTGCGTATAATGTTCCTATGTATCATTAATTTCCCCGTATATAATGTAATGTGTACCCAGTGTATAATGATAATATAATGCGTACCCTGTGTCTAATGCGAATCCTGTGCAAAATAACCCTTTTATAATGTACCAATATAGGGTTTATTAGAAAAGAATTTTAATGTAATAAGTTGATGTGAAGTTAATGTAATGTTAGGATAAGGTATTAATTTGATATGTAGTATATAATGCAATGTGTAAATCATGTATCGTAATATATAATGTAATATGAAATGTAAGATAAAGGTGGACGTGGTGCTGTACTGATTAACCCAAATGGTAAAGGGACAGTGCCCACGTCCTCCGTCGCTTATCGCTTATAGCTTATATAGTTGCTTGTCATCCCTGGTACTTACTTAGTAGCTGATAGCTTGTTTTACTTTCGAAACGAATACAAGTGCGAAAATCGCTCAGACTGTGATATGCTGGGATAGTGATTAAACGTCGGTGCCCATAACAGCGAACTGCGTTCGCCTGAATTGAGGAGAAGGTTCTGAGGAAGGGATAGCGCATTCTCCAGTTTCGTAGGAACAGGAAAAATTTGAAAAATGTGGAAACAAGACGCATTCCACTGCATATCGGTATCACAAATGTCAGGCTAACTATGCAGCTGTTTGATTAGTCCTGATGTCTGCAACAATTTTAAAAAGCAATTGAATCCTTTTGGAATAAAGGAAGCATTGTTGTATCCCAAAAAAGAATGGAACACTTTTCTGAAATGAACGAAAGCCACTGTGATTTCTCCGACGTTTTGCAATAATATATAACACGGGTTCTCAATCAGAGGTGAATTCCGCCTGGGGGAAATTTCATAGTTTCCAAGGGGGTCAGGCTTTTATTTAGCTGTTAATTATTTAGTTTTAGTTTATTAATATTAAAAAAATTACTTTGATTCAAGTTTAGGTACTTATCAACATTTTTTATACTTTTTCTTGTTTAATTTATAAAATCCATTAAAAAGTAATCTAAATTTCAATTAATGTACACTTTTTTTTTTTTTTTTTTTTTTTTTTTTTTTTTTTTTAACTGACGGTACTCAGAGACCTCTGTAGCTTAAATACGAGGACTATTGACAATATGGGAAAAAGGAATCCGCGAAAAAAAAATTAGTTCCAAAAGTTGCCGATAGGGGGAATATGGCGCTTTTGATCTAAATGTTAGTTTAACTGCACGATAAAATTTCTGACCACTTTTAAAATTTCCTGTAAACAGATAAATGAATAACAAAGAATTAATTTTTCCAAAAATGTGCTTATTCTAAAAAATAACTTTTGTAAATGGTTACAAATTTAAAAAAAAAGAGAGAGAACATTCTATTCGACTTTCTTTTTATTCTTTGTTCTTTTGTTTTTATTCAGTAGAATCGCTTTCCCGAGGAAAACATCGGCTATTTTCAATATGACTTCCATTTTCTTGGACTAAGCATTGCATTCTGTTCACCGTACTCTCTACAGCTGAGTGGAACATTTCAGGAGGTATGTTCGTAACAGCCCGTGTTATGCTTTCATTTAAAACTGATAAGTTAGAAACTCCACCAAGATAAACCTTCGATTTTAAATAATCCCACAGGAAAAAGTAACATGGGGTTAGATCCGGGAAGCGATGTGGCCATGCAACACGAAGAGTGGCCTCTGCGTTAGATTGATTAAGCTAAAACAACTTTACAAGTAATGCACACTGTGCTAAAGTAAGACGCATTTTACAAAGCAACTGATACTCGAAATGATTTTCAATGCAGCGCTTCCTTTTTATAACTCAAAATATTGACGCTGGTGTCGATTACGTCACCGGGATTTTGCATTTTGCAATTTTTCCCCGTGTTTTATGCAAAATCTTAGCTGGATTAAAGTGTAAAGCGCCACATTTTCCCCTATCGGCAACTTTTAGAACTAATTTTTTTTTTCATGGATTCCTTTATCCCATGTCGTCAATAGTCCCTGTACAAAATTTCGTGGCTTTGCGGCTAATAGTTCAAGCTACATAGGTCTCTGAGTACCGTTAGTTAAGAAATAAAAACACCCAGTATATGTATTTTTCGAGTTTTGTAAAGGAAGGGGATGATCGTCTAGCAATGGTGAAAAGGCCGCATGGTGCAAAAAGGGCTGAAAACAACAGTTATGGAATTTATTCTTTCCAAATTTCAGGAAATACGGTATTTATTAACAGAAAATTTTCAGCAATGACAAGTGTATAGAATATAGGTGAAAAAAGAAATATAGGTGAGCGCTAAACCAGTATTAATCTACTATGTAAGACAACTTCATCTAAAATTTTATATGGGTTCTGTTACTAAATACTTAACACTCCCCTCAAGATGTTTATGTCATAAATATACTTTCGCTCATCTTTTCTTGTTACGATAGACATTTCTACCATTTTTAGCCACTCTAGTGACTCAGCTTTGTTTCATGAAAGTACGGTCAGCCAAATTTGAAGGCTGATCATATTTACATGTAAAATGCAGACGCAATATAACTGGCTGTTTTAAAAAAATTCATACTTGATTAATTAAAAGTCCAAACTGGCAATTTGCTCAGAAGGGCTATTAATTTCGTTTTGGCATTTTGCGTTGGTTCAGTATAAATGGCGTTTCACTTTTTAAATTGTTGCCACCAAATATTAGAGCCCTGCATTATATTTAAATAAATTAAATATGAAGAATCTTAATGAATGTATGTATGTTTCTCGAACTGTAGAAAAACAACGGTACCTAGAGACATCAAATTTTGAATAACGTAGTCATCCACTCGAATATGGGTATCTGGAAGCCCAAATTTGGAATCTGGAATTTGTTTTATTATCAATTTTATATTTTGTTAAACTTTAACGAAATTTTAATTGACAAACTCAAAAATTTCAAAGCGAGAAACGACAACACTGTACGGAAAAAAGAAAAATATATCCAGCGCACGAGACTGTGTATCGGAAATTCTAAAGATATGCTCTTTTTTAATTGCTTCGTGATATTGCTGTTCATTTGAATTTTATGGTTTAAATGCGAAGAACATAATATTTAACAAATAAAGGTTAAAAACAAAACGTTAAAAATAAACCTTTGGGCGTAATATATCTGAAAGCTTTCAGGCTTTTTTTTTTTTTTTTTTTTTTTTTTTTTTTGTTATTTTTATTGTCTTTATATAAACATTCTTGAAAAATTCAATAAAATTTGTTATTCTACAATAATTTCTTATTCTCTTTTCTAAGTTAAAATACCTTTCGCTGGCAAAAATAACGAATTTTTTTAACAAAAAGGGGAGCTTTCTACAAACCCTACGACAGACTACTTCACTCTTCCCATGCTTTATTTGAAATATGTTATTAGAAGTTTTAGTTTTCCTTATAAGAGAGAAGCTGCATTCCGATAGTTCACCGGAGGACACGCCAGGCGAACTCGTCAGTTTTGTGTCTAAAAAACTGAATGCATATCATCAGCTTCCATTGTAAATAAATAATAATTAAATTCTACTTATAATGTAAAGCTTGTAGATCCATTTATTTTCGAATATGTCAATTTTTGATTAGTCTGTTCTCCATGGACTCATTATTTTTAATTGCGGGACGTAAGATACCCTACGACATGTTGTAATCGTAAACCTGAACAGTACCAAAATTACATATGATTTTCTAGATTCGACGTCATCGCTGCTTTTAATCTTATGGCAAATTCGAATTTTTCGCCAAGTACTTTTAATGCTGAAATATTATAAAGTTGTTAGATGTTATTGTTGTTGTTGTTTCCCGGCAGGAGACATGAAGACATGCAATGCCCTTGCCGGGACTCGAATCCTGGACCTTCGAATACGCGTCGAGTGTGCTTCCAATTACACTACGAAGACATGCAGAAAGGAGATAGAAAATATAATGACCTACGAAAAAAAATTTCTAATATTTTGGAAATATGTTTAAAAAATATCTACTTTGAGATTACACGCAATTTTTTAAAAGTTATAATTTAAAATATATTCCAAAATTTATAAAATTCATTAAAATTAATTAATTACTTTTTTTAACTAATCAAACAAAATATCTAAGTTTTGTTTGTACTAAGCAAAAATTGCGGATTATGCAAAAGAAAACCCCCCAAAAAATCTAATAAAGCGAAATAAAAAGCGATATTAAAAAAATAATAATACAACACTGCTGGAGCGAGACGGCTCCCGACCTAACGCAACCTCGAGGGTGCCAAACAGGATTAATATCGCCTCGCCCTTGGATCAATCTCCATGTAGCGACCCCTCAAAGCAAGGGCAGACAAGGCAGTACTAGTACGGTCCCTGCCGAGCCGCCTTACTCTGTCCCGAGAGCCCTCAGGCCTTCTGTGAAGTCTGTTGTTATGCCCCCGTGGTTTCGACTGCCTAGGTAAAAATTCTAAAGAGTACTTCCCAGGCGTTCGCCTGTCAACCCCCGGGGGGGGGCGGGAAATAATAATACAAAAAGCGGCTAAAATTTTGAGTGCTATTAAAAAAAACTGCACGTGCAATTTTGCGAATTTTTAAAATTTGATACTTTGGGATAACGTAGCGCGTGGAACTGAAATATGACGAAAAAATTAGCATGTCATTTCAGTAACCAAAAAAAAAAAAAAAATTGCCAGAATATGCATAAGGTATTTTCTTCCTCCTTTCCGCATGCCTTCGTTGTGTAACCAGTAGCACACTCGGCGCGTACTCGAGAGGTCCATTTTCGAGTCCCGGCGAGGGCATTGCTCATTTTTCATGTCTTCTGCTTCAAAAATACTTGATGTCTCTACAGTGGCACCCAAAATAAAAGGTGGTGGATGATGATTCTCCCTCCTTTCTGCATGCTTTCGTAGTGTAACGGTAGCACATTCGGCGCGTATTCGAGAGACACAGGTTCGAGTCCCGGAAAGGGCTTTCATGTCTCCTGCTTCAAAAATATCTAATGTCTCTACATATGTGTATATAATGTTAAGTATAAAATTAAAAATAGATCCTAAGTCGCGGATTTGAGAAAGAAAAGTACTAGACGAATTTTTTCAATCAGCCCAGCATAAAAGTTAAATTGTCTCCCCTTTTTTTATCAGCGCACCTTAATAAGACCTTTTTCCTTCAGAAAGTTGTACCTGAACGCATCCCTTCTGAGGCAAATAGCTGCTGCGTGCTTTGGCACAATTAGTTAACAATTAAATTATGAAGTCTCCGTCAAGCGGCTCAGTTAATTTGAGTTTGCGCAGTCGATCAATCCTGCAGTATTTATTGCTGTTAAACTCTGTTAATTTACCAGCTACCAACAAGCCCCCCCCTAAAAAATTACAACAAAATAAATTAAAAATAATATTGCTGAAAGAGAATGCATAAAATGGCAATGGAGAAAATTTGAAAGTTTGGGGAGCATGGAAATTCTTGAATTCTTAAAAGACGCAGCTTCTTGGCAAAGGTGTGGCTTTAATTGCGTTTCAAGAAATACGTGCAATTTTTTAAAAGGAACTCAGACTTGCTTGGGCACGTTCCTGCTATCATGCTGTATCTGGTTTGTGATTTCCACTTGAAGGTCAAATTACCCACATACCCCTTTCTCTTGATCCCAGTTCTACGTCGCAGAATACAGTCAAAATCTACCTCATAGATATAAATCATAATATCTAAACCTGTAGGAAAAGAACTACGCCCTAAAAGCAAAATATATTACAACACATTTCCCTGACCTCCCCCCCCCCCCACACACACATACACATAACAATACGAAAGGAGGGAAATATCTTTTAAATAGTCTCAGGAATGGAAACGGCTACCTTTTGGAGAACACTCTTACGACATAGGGACATTGGGATGATGAAATTTAAATCAAATTTTCGTCATGCCCTTTAAATATTGCAGAAGAGGATTCTTTTTTATTACGATAATTTTGTGTTTGAGATTTCGAAAGGATAGCTTAAATAATCGAAGTTAAAACTGAGAATATCAAGTAAAGAAAAATTAACCTTCCATGTACATAAAATGATCAATGCCAGTTTTTAGAATTAAGGTATCCACTACTATCAGTTTTAAGATAGTCGTCTTTAAAATCCCCAGATATCCGCGAAATTCCATGCTTTAGCGAACGTTGCAGGCCTCGATTTCACGTCTTTATTTTCATTTCCTTCTATGCAAAGACGTCGCTTTCGCATCTTTACATGCTACATTTTCTTCGCAAAAACGTAAGATGTTATGTTGGATCAAAGTCGCCTTGCGACGTTTCAGTGACGCCTTAATGTCTTCGGAATCTACCATTTTTGCGACTATCGCTTTTTATTACACTATGGATTTTAATATATATAATTCCGATTTAACAAAACATTATATTTACTCAATTTTTTCAACTTAATTTTTCAAATCCTTCTGTTTTTTTTTTTTTTTTTTTTTTTAACCTGTGGAAGCTCTTTTTTCCACGCTTTCTAAAATCCTGAAACTGATCTATGGACGCCAAATAGCACTGGATATGGCGTGAGCTTAAAAGGAAAACATCGTTAACACTAATTTACTAATATATCCCATTGTTCATTCTCCATTTTTATCAGTTGTACTTGCCTCGTGCAGTTAATGTCCATGTATATTAGCAATTCATATTAATTACATTTTAATCTTTAATAGTCCATGATACTACATAATATACCTTAATAGTCCACAATAGTCCATAGTAATATAAATAGTCCCCCCCTATGACATGTATACATAATATATCCATAATTCTATGTTATTTCATAATAGTCCATAACAATCGATAATCGTTCATAACTTGTATATGCACTATGACAAGTTTACATTATAATATGTAGCACAATTAAAGATACAATAATGCAATTCCATTTAGCATAGTACATTACATTATATTATTGCTAGGCTTGTTATAATACACTAATCTTTTAATAAAATACATGATATTCTCACATAGATCTGTAGAGACATTATGTATTTTTTTGGAAACAGGAAAGATGAAAAATTAGCAACCGCCTTCGCCGGGAAACGAACCACGGACCTCTGAAATACCGGCTCAGTGTGCTGACTACTACACCACGCAGGCGCGCTAGGAAGGCGGGAGAAATACCTTATATACTCCCCCTTTTAAAGGGCGATTGGGGTATTTACGGGACCCAATCGCCAAATCCTAGGTGAGGAGAATCATCATCCGACACCCTTTTAGTTCGAGCGCCACTGTAGAGACATTAGGTAATTTTTTGGAAGCAGGAAAGATGAAAAATTAGCAACCGCCTTCGCCGGGTATCGAACCACGGACCTCTGAAATACCGGCTACTACACCACGAAGGCACGCTAGGAAGGCGGGAGAAGTACCTTATAGATCATTTATGTTCTTTGCACTTGGAACAATTAGTATGGTAATAGTACCCCAAGACAGTTATTACATTTACAATGCTGAAATCATATTACAATTATACTCATATCAGTTCCATATATCCAATTGCTAATGCAATTTTAATGCACAAACAAATATAATGCAATATTACTACTTACATGTATTCATTAACTATATATTACTACTTATATATATTCACTAACTACTTACTTAATTTTGAATTTTTATCCTAATATTAATAATTATATTATTTGAACATACATACACAATTATACAAAATATCAATACTAAATATGTATAATACATCCACTTACTTTCACCGCACCACTACTGTTGAACTAATTATATACTGCGTTATTAATTATATTCTGCAATATTTTAGTTTGTACTATAATATATTGTTTACATTAATTTTTATAATTGTGAATAAAGCTATTGATTGTAACATTAAGAATATTATAATATAAATTATTTAGTATAACATAACAATAGTTATATGACTTTCTATTTAAATAAATTTACTTTTTAGTGTATTCTAATATAGTTCACCATACTTATGTATATTCCAGATTTAAAATTATGCAAATTTATTAGAGCAATACTGTATTATTTTAAATAATTTATTATGAACTATTGGATGTTTCATCAAGTGTTTCGTCCGTTCTTGCCAGTGTCATTCTGAAGGTCCATTTAAATATAAAGCCCTTGTCAACTCACATATAAACGCAAAATGGTCAGGGTCTCCTTGTTGACCACACTCACAGAGGTCAAATTCTATTATTCCAAATTTGTGAAGATATGCAGGAAAAAGCTCATGTCCTGTTAAAAAAGTTGTAAGCGCTGAACTATAAGGTAGTATATCTATGGATATTTTTGGGAGAAGTGAAATGTCAGTCTTCCTGTAATCGATGTTGACCATCTATGTTGCCCCTGTGCTAATAGATGTTTATATGTATCCTTTTGAGAAGTGAGACAGGTAGTGAAAATCCAGGTAAATTGATACCTATTGCAGCCTGTTTACTGAGATCATCAATTTTTTATGCAAAATAAAGGAAACCCTACAGATTGAGTTATTACTAAGCAAACGGTGTCTCCATTTGTGTATTGTTAAATTATCTTTAAATGTGCATAGTCCACTTCCAGTTCCACTTTCCATATTTGACCCCCGTCAAGATAGTGGTTAGTGACCGAAACGCCGTCGCATGACCCTGACTGCCGTAGTGATAGACCCGGGTTCGAATCTCGGAGAAAGCATAGTTGTAACTCTCCGTCCCTTCATAGGAGGCGACGGTGGCAAGGCAACGTTTTCAATAGAAATCAAAATTTAGCTTATGTTTGGTGATTTAAATGCGATGTATACAAGAAAATCCAAGACATTTTTGTAAAATATTTCTGTTAGTAATGTAGAATACTGTTAGTAATAAGTCAATCTGTGTTAGTAATGTAGAATTTACTTTCAAAAACACACACGAGGAGAGCACGTCGATTGCATTATTAAATGCTTTATTTTACTAATAAGAAATAGATAAAAGTAATAAAAGGTAGGTTAAGTAAAAATTAATATTGCAGGTAATGTCATGATAGTTATACTCAGTCCACACAGGATTCATGTAATGATGAACTTTTCTGACACACTCGTCACATCCACAGCTAGCTTTAGATAATATGATCAGCTTGGCTACAAGGAACTTAAACATCGAAGGAAACCATCTGTTTCCACCAACTCTTGGAGGTTTTACAAGCCGTCTGCTTGCCTCCGCTTCTCTCCACGTCTGGACACTATCTCGTGTTGTCTCGACTGCTCCGCACTGTCCTAAGCTATGATGACGTAACCTCGCTAGGTATTCGCTAATGATCTCCACAGGTTCGGCCATCTTGCAGGGCATCGTCCTCGATGTCTGTTGAGTGGACATCACCATCATCATGAGGTACCTGCAAAGAGAATTAAAAAAAAAAACTAAAAAAAAAAAAAAAAAAAAAAGAATAAAGAGTATCAGGTCCTTAGATTTGAGCTGATACAAACATCAATCAATTTGACCATCGCTTCATATGGTCAGCCGTAGTAGATGTCAAATTCGGTCCTTCATGGCATCGTACTTTTTCGACTTCATATCTGTAATTTGATCTAACAGCTATAATTTTATACGGTCCATGAAACTTAGGTCGTAGTTTCAAACCAATCCCATACTGAGTTCTCTGAATGGCTACCAAGTCGCCAATCTTGTACAGTTTCGGTTTCTTCCGTCTTTTGTTAAATTGCTTACGATTCTCTTCTTGCATCTTCGAAATGTTGTTTTTCGCATCTTACCTCATTTCATCACGTTCTTGCATCAACTGCTTTAGATATTCTTCGTTCAATATCTCACTAATTCTCAGATCTTCCTTATTCTTCATTTTCGTGCCCATGAGAAGCTCAAACGGTGAATATTTTGTATTTCTCGTAATTGTACTGTTGATTATTCTCTGGACATCTGGAACATACTTAAACCATTTTGTTGAATCCTCATGTGATAATTTTGACAAAACAGGAATCAAAATTCTATGGATTTGCTCAATCTGTCCGTTACCTCTTGGAATACCAGCAATAATTTTAACATGTTCTATGCCTTCTTCCGTACAATAAGCTGAAAATTCTTTTGATATAGAGGCACTACCTCGATCTGAAAGAATTCTGGCTGGATTTCCAAATACAGTCTGTTGTTGCTTCAATTTTAAAATAATTTCTTGCGCAGCTGGTGATTTTATTGGATAGAACCAAGTAAATTTCGTAAAAGCGTCGACCACAGTTAAAATGTGTTGGTATCTCTTGTTCGTCGATGGAAGAGTCGATATAAGTCGATATGGTATGTACTCAAGGGAACATTTTCTTTCGGTAGAGGATGAAGAAATCCTTCTGCTTTTCCTTGCTTCTTGTTGTACAGTATACATTCTATACAGTTCGCAATCACTTTTTCAACTTTGCATTTCAGTCTAAGAATATAGAATTCTTGCTCTACAGCATTACCAGTTTTCTCTACAGCAAAGTGACCCTTTTTATGTACCTTCTGTATGATTTCGTTTTGTAATGACTCTGGCACTACTAGCAGATCTTTACCATTTTCCAATTTGTACAAAATATCATTTCTCAGGAAGAATCCGTTTCCTTCTCCCTTCTCAACTAAATTCTTGATCAATTTCACATGTTCATCTTCATTCTGTTGTTGTGCTAACCGAATCTTCTCAGTTACATCGGATGATGTTGAAATTAAGGCATTTCTACTTAGAGCATCAGCATGTTTCATTTGGCTTCCTGAACGATGTACAATTTCATAATCGAATCGTTCAATGAACATTGCCCATCTTGCAATCTTAGGAGTTAAATCTTTCTTATCTAATGTTTTCTGAAAAGCACTACAATCAGTTACAATTTTGAATTTAGACCCTAACAAATAGTTTCTAATCTTCTTAAGAGCTTCTATAAGTGCAATGGCTTCTAATTCGTAACTACAGAGTTTCTCTTGTTGCGGTGAAGTCTTCTTACTCATATACTGGATTGGGTGATAATTACCATCATCAGACAATTGGAGTAATACCGCACCAAAGCCTTGACTACTAGCATCAGTATGAAGTTCTAATGGATATCCTTGCCTAAATATATGTAGAACACGTGCTTGGGAGAGAATTTCTTTTAATCTGCAAAAAGCTTCCTGTTGTTCGGAATCGAACTTAAAACCAATACCCTTTCTAAGTAAGTCACTAAGAGGTTTAGCTATTTTAGCATAATGCGGAATGAATTTACGAAAATATCCCGTTAGTCCTAAAAAGCTTTGTAGTTGTTTACAGTTACGCGGTTGTGGAAAGTTTTGAACAGCAACAGTTTTGGAAGGTGATGGTCGAATAGTTCCGTTTTCAATTACATGTCCCAAAAATTCAATTTTCCGTTTTAAGAATTGGCACTTTTTGAAATTTATTTGTTATCCATATTCCCTGTTTTGAATACTCTTTCTGTTTTCTCTAAATATTCAACTTCATCGTTAGCTGGTACGACTATATCATCCATATAAATAATTAATACACCTTCATTTAGCAAGTCACGAAATACTAAATAAATATACCTTTGAAAAACATTTGGACTAATACATAAACCAAAAGGAGCTTTAAGAAATTCATAAATACCATTATGTGTTTCGAACGCGGTGTATTTTGTGCACTTTTCATTTATGTCTACATGGAAAAAGCCATTTTTTAAATCTAGTGTCGTGAAGGCCTTTGATTGTTCTAACCGATCAAGTATTTCTGGAATTAAAGGCAGTGGAAATTTGTCTTTAATAATCTTCTTATTTAATTTTCGATAGTCAATGCACAATCTTTTATAATTATCTCGCTTGCTACACAAAACAATAATCGCCGAATATATAGAATTTTTCGGCTTTATTATGCCCTCTTTCAACCATTCCTTAATTTGCTCGTCAACAATTTTTTGTTCCGCGAAAGACATGTATCTTCTATTTTGCCAGACAGGAATTTCATCCCATAAATTTATTTGCATCTTGAAATCAGGTTGCTTATTTTTCTGAGGCTGGTACGATTTAATTAATTTACACAGTCTTCCTTTATGTTCCACATTCGAAATATGCGATAAATCAATCTCGTTGACAAAAATAGCTTTCACCAGATGTAAAAAGCAATTAATTTCCAAGCCACTTCTGCTTTCGGGGTTTTGTTTAGATTAACAGGGACGCCAGGCAATTGAGGAAGATCATAAACATTCTTCAATGACACAGCAATATTCAAATTTCCCATAACGCAACGAACGTTAGCATTTCGAGATGACTCAGCAGTTATCAAGTTTACATTACTTTTATTCCGACGAGAAATTATTTGAAGGCCATTCTCAGTAAAGGAGAAGTTAAACTGATTCATTACATCCAAACCTATTACAATTTGATTACATAACGACTTGACGACATAAATTTTCGTACAAAGTGAAAAACCATCAATTAAAATATCAGAAATAAAAAAGCCAATGGGATACATTTGCTTTGCCTCGATACCGGATAATGTGATATCGCTGCAATTTAAACTTGGAGAACCAATTTGCTGATGTAATTCTACGCTGCATATTGTAACATTTGAACCAGTGTCAACAAGACTATCAACTAAATGATTATTTATTTCTACAGTCTTCATAATTCTAGTATTATCAGAAATTCGCTGTACTAAAGCTGCTTGTTTCTCAGGGTTCTGGCTTTGACAGTCAGTTGATTTATGCCCAAACTTTTTACATTTAAAAACTGACACTCACGAAAGAAAATCCTAGTATAAGAAATTAGAAAAATAGACTATATATGCAATTGTCTAGGGAAATTGAGTTGGAATTGAACTAGGTTCGAAGAAATGTGTTAACATTATGCACTAGAAATAAAAGTATACTGATTAAACATAATTTCTAGAGCCGAAATGGTAACCAATGTGTAAAATCTATGGTCATTCATCTCTCATTTGATACTAAAAATGTTTATCTTAGGGTTTTTTTTTTTTTTTTTTTTTTTTTTTTTTTTTTTTTTTGTGCATGTAACGTAAATAATCGGTAATTTCACTTGAACGTTGTCCATGAAGGCAGAAATACTCGTACATGATGCAGAAAAAAGTGATAAATTTAAAGTTTGCATAGTCGGGGCATTTAAAGTGTAAAAATGATGGTATGAATGCAGTGAATTAGCAAAAATTACCGAATTAAAAACGTATTAAGTGTCCAAAACAATATGAAAGATTTCTGCATGTGTACATGAATCACTGAAAATGGTTCTAAAATTATAGATGAAAACTGAGAATCCATTCTAAAAATTCGGAGCCTATCAAGTTAGCTTAATAGTAATCGAGGTTGAAAACTGAGCATTGGTAATACTGAAGGGCTTAAAAACATATATTCAGATATAAATGATGTAAGAAAATACCAGAATATGCAAGAAATGTTAAAGTTTGAAAATTCGAATGAAGTTAATAATGAAGGAAAATAGTAGAATTATTCATGGTAAGAGTACTACAGAATGATAAATTGTACAGTAGGCAAATTGAAACAGTACTATAAAATATAAACTAAGTACGGCTATTCAACAAGTTGGGTTGGAATAACAGTTAAAGGTTCTAAAATAAAATGTTGAAATCTGTCTCTATATTTAAGACATTGAAACGTGTAAATTTAGCTGAAATAGTAAAATCAAAAGCGTGATTACAATCGAAAATTATAAAAAAGAGTTAAAATTTAGAGTATTTTGGAAACTAGAAAGAAACAAAAGTCAGAAATGTATAAAAAATAGATCCAAAACTAATTAAAGTTCATGTATATGGTACGAAGATGCAATAAACAAGTTCAAAATTAGAGTACTTTAAAAATTACGAAGGTTTAAAATGTATGAAACACGTTAAAAATATCATCTAAAATTAAATAAAGTTCATATATATGGTAAGAAAATAGAGGAATTAAGCTAAAATTAAGGATATGTTTGAAATTACGAAGGTTAAAACGTAAGAAAGTAGTTAAAAATTAAATGAAAGTCATGTACATAGTGTGAAAATCTAGCAAAGTAGTTAAAAATTCAGAGTTTGTTTGAAACTAAAAACATTAAAAAGTAGAAATGAAGTTAAAATTTACACACTAAAGCTAAGTAAAAGTTAGGTATATGGTAGGAATATATAATGAAGAAGTTTAAAATTAGAGTACTTTAAAAATTATGAAGTTTTAAAATGAATGAAACACATTAAAAATATCATCTAAAATTAAAAAAAGTTCATATATATGGTGAGAAAATAGAGCAATTAAGCTAAAATTAAGGATATGTTTGAAATTACGAAGGTTAAAACGTATGAAAGTAGCTATAAATTAAATGAAAGTCATGTACATAGTCTATAAATATTATAAATTAGTTAAAATTCAAAGTATGTTGGGAACTATTAACGTCAAAAATAGAAAAGAAGTTAAAATTTACAGCTAAAGTTAAGGAAAAGTTTATATGATCCGAAAATGTAATAAACAAGTTCAAAATTAGAACACTTAAAAAATTACGAAAGTTTGAAAAGTACGAAACTAGTTGAAAATAGCATCTAAAATTAAGAACTTCTGAATCAAGGATTAAATTTGAAAATAAGTGCCGTTAAGGGCACCTATGAAATAACCATCATATATGTAGTAAAATAGCTGGAACACAAAGAAAAAATACAAAGGCTAAAAACTGTTTAACAAAGAACTTCCATAAAATCAATAAAAGATAATCTCTTATCAAAGTGTGACGTCATCCTATCAGTGAAATGAAGAACCCCCGAAACACTTATCAATTAGCCTCCGCGTACTCCGCCTGCGAGCTTGCTCCGCGCTCCGCCTTCTGCCCCTGAACTGTCCGTTTCACAGTACTATAGCCACAGTAATATATATGAAATCTCCTGCTCAATAAAAAGGAGTGTTCTGAATATATTCCTGTAAATGTCTGTAGTGTAAAATAATAAGAAATGAAATACTGTTGGTTCGTATTAGACTGGGGTAGACAATAATAAGAAATTTCGTATTTTTTTGCATGTATTTGAACTAAACTGGCTAGAGATGTCCATATATTAGTTCAAGTAGATTTTATGTCATGAAAATTTATTATTTCTGAATTATAAGATTTAATTCAAAATCAGTAGATCTTTAAAAAATCCGTATAAGTCTGTATTTATATTCAGGGGGAAAATAATCAGAAATATTAACAGGGATATGTTTTAAAAACATGATAAAGGTTAAATGTAAGGCAAAACGTTTAAATGGAAAATAGTAAGTTTAAAATTTACATTTGTTTAACACGTCTCGTGAATCCTTTGAACAAAAATGAGATGTGTAAAAGAGAATCTGCTACGTTTTGTGTAGTGTTTCAAAACGTTAGTATAATACATTAGAAGAGAAAGTTCGGAGTATCACCTCTTAAATGTTAGTAGTATGGTGTAATACATTAGAAGAGAATGTTTTGCGTATCTTAAGTATTAGCAGCGTAAAAAAATAAGAAATATAATATATTAATTAAGCTATATGGAATGAACATCGTACTTCTTGGTTTAATTTTACAGAAAATATTATCCATGAAAGCCTCTAGAGGGAAATTATATGCGTGCAAGTTCCAGCTTAAATTTCATAGACAGAGAAATATATATGTAACTTTACTCTTCGAGAAATGGAAGTGTAACATCAATAAGTATTTAAAACAAGGAAAACGTTAAGAAAAACCTTAAGAGGAAAATAAAAGAAAGAAAGAAGAAATGAGAGAAGAAATCTTCTTAAAAGAATTAAGAAAAAAATATTTTTATTAAAAAAACGATATTTTCCTTTCCGGGGGTATGCTCGATTACCAGATTATATTCTTGTAGCTTGAGTGCCCATCTTATTAACCTTGGGGATAAGTTTTTCCCTGAGTACAATCTAGTTACCGCCGCAGTACACTGTTATTGGCGCCTTTCCAAAATAGACTCGGAACTTTTGCACTGCTAACAGAACTGCAAGTGCCTCTCTCTCGGTCGCGGAATAGTTTCTTTGTGTTTGATTTAAAGTTCGGCTAAAAAATGCCACGGGCTGCTGATTTTGCGAAAGTACCGCTCCTACCGCATAATCCGAAGCATCCGCTGAAATTTCTAAATTCTCATCCTTTTCAGGAAATTTCAACACAGGGGCCTGCGTTAATGCTTGCTTTAATTTTTCGAACGCACTATTGGCTTCGGCCGTCCACGAGAATCTTGCCTTTTTCCTTTTTAATTTTAACAATGGTCCAGCAATAGCTGCAAAATCTTTTATAAAGGACCTGTAATATGAACAATGTCCTAGAAAAGAAGAGAGCTTCTTCGCCGTGTTTGGAGTCGGATACTTTTGTACAGCGATTATTTTTGATTCGTCTGTCTCGATTTCTTTCTGAGATATTTTGTAACCTAAATATTTTAATTCAGGGGCTGCAAATTTCCACTTTTCGACATTAACTTTTAGACCGGCATCATTTAATAAAGAAAACACCTGTCTTAAATCCTGTACATGTTGGTCGAGATTATCACTAGTAATAATGATATCGTCTAAATAGATAAATGTGGACTTTCCAAGAACAGGCCTTAACACAATGTCCATACATCGCTGAAATGTTGCCGGTGCCCCTGAAAGACCAAACGGCATACGCAGGAATGCATAAGTGCCAGACTTGGTTATAAAAGCTGTCTTAGGCACGTCCTCAGGCCTAACCCCTATTTGAAAATAACCAGTCGTTAAGTCTAAAGTCGTCATATATTTGGTCGACGTTATGTTCCTTAGAATTTCTTCAATAATAGGTAATGGATATACCGGATATTTAGTTATGGAGTTTAATTTACGGTAGTCAATCGCGAATCGCCACCTTTTTGGATGTGTCAATGGATAGTCATTATTTTTCTTACATAAAACCACCGGGCTAGCATAACTACTTGAGATGGGCGTTATGATCTTTTTACGTAGCATATCGGTGATATGCCATTCTATAATTTTTTCCTTATTCTTATCATACCGGTATGTTTTGTGGCGAACTGGCATTGAATTTCCGGTGTCAATACTATGGTTAGTAACTTGAGTAAATCCTGGAATATCACTAAATAACGAAGCAAATTCACTTACCACTTGTCGGATTGTTCGTTGCTCTTCATTAGGCAGGTGGTCAAGGTTTAACATCGGCGGTTCAGCCTTTTCTTCTCGAACTGGTTTCATCGTCAGCTTAAGGGACGCTTCATTAAAATCCAGCGTTGCTTGTGCCTCTGAAAGAAAATCCATTCCTAAGATAATATGTGCTTGCAGATTCTTTACTATGAAAAACATAATTTTTACGTGTTCGTCCTTGATAGAACGTATAGCGGTAATTTACCTATGCACTTACATCTTTCTCCTTGCGCAGCTAACACTGTCCTATTATCCGAATTATATATGCGATATTTACGAAAATACTTCCTAAAAAAATCTTCTGCCACACAGGAACACTGCGCGCCTGTATCCAGGAGTGCGGTTGCTGGGATATTATTCACCAACACTTCAATCTTCGGAAGAGTCAAATTTTTCACCATTACTGTATTTAACTTGAAGGAAGAGGGGTTTTCTTGGCCTTCGGATTTCCGCACCCTCCCGTCAGCAGAAATCCGTTTTAGTTTAAATCATTTTTCATTTCCATGTTTTCCTTCTTTTTCCACTGGCCTTGAGACTTCTTTCCTGGATTGCTATTGAACTGTCGACGTTCGCCGGCTGTTTTTGAATGCTCGGGTTTCCTTGCCCACTGATTCGCTTTGCTTCCGTAGCCGTGTGCTTGACTTTGCTGTGGTCTTGGCGCACCAAATTGGTTTCGTTGTGGATATTGGCGTCTTCTTTCAATGTCCGCCGTTCTTCTACTTTCAAACTGGATTGCTTGCTCAAATAACTTTTCCAGTGTAGTCGGATTCCTTAATTCAATAAAGTCTTGCACTTGGGGAAGTAACCTCGGCAAAATCACTTGAATTATTTCAGGATCCGGACGGTTTCCATACAAGAGTTTGAAGACGTGAATTTTTCTTAAAATAAAGCTTGAGAGATTTTCGATTCTTTGCTGATATATGCTGAAAGGTTCCGTTTCTAATTTCGCACGATCCCTTACGACAGGGAAGGCTTTTACTAGGGCAGTCTTGAAATTTTCGTAAGTATAGGTGGGACTTCCTCCTTGACCCAAGAGACTTCTGCCTATACATTTGAACCAGTTAAGCGCTTGGCCCCTCAAAGCGCTGGTAGCTAAGGTAACGTTTTGAAACTCGTGCACGGGGTAGAGCATGAAGTGGTCATCCAATTTTTCCAAAAAACTGGTTACCGGTGAGTTTCCATTAAATGTTACTTCTGGTTTCATTGAAGCGCGCATGGTCTGGACGATGTAACCAAATACTTCCAGGGCGGCAGCCGGCATTTCTGGATTCTGAGCCGCTTCTGCAGGCAGCACAGGTTCTTCTTGAAACTCGGCCATGGTTAATCTTCTTCGTTGGGCGCAACTATCAGGTTCAATGTTCCGCCTTACTTTCTTTGGGAACATGCAAGGGCCTGACTCGGAACAGGGAGCTTACTAAAGCTATGTTCAATAAATGTGGGAAGTAGACAAGATACACGGGAAGGGTATACGAAACCCTTTATTTTTCACTCTTTACAATAATTTCCGTACTTCGGAATACAGAGACCAACTACTTGTGGTCTGAACGTAAGAATATAAAAATATTTAATTAAACTCTAACTTAACTTTTGAATAATAAACAAGGGCCTACGTGGAAGATTGGCCTTATATTAACAGGAAGCCGTATGTAGTACAGAGAACTGTTAACACTACAATACGTTTAAAAATTATCACGAGGATTAAACCTTTGGCCTGGAAGGCAACCAGCAACTGAGTAAAACTGCTAAGGTAAGCGGCCTGCTTCGACTAACTCCTTCCTCTCTCTCGCTTGGCAAAAAGCCACAACTTAAGTACTTGGCGTTCGCCAGACAAATTTGCATAAATAAGTTAAAGCTTTTAATTCTGGCCGGAAGTAGAAAATAAGAAGTGATAGTAAAGATTTAAAATAAAAATAAACGTTAGTAAAACTTAAGATCTTTACAAAGTTATAACAAAATAATACTTCTTTTAAAAAATAGATGATATTCCGTATTGATTGTAAAACATAGCAAAAAATATTTATGATAACAATGAACAGAATCAGCTATACTAAATACATGCTCGTTCGTTCGCCGCCGATCAGGCTTCCGTCCTAAGGTGAAACCAATCGGAATTAATACCTGATCAGCGGAGATAAAATCTACTTGTACTACCAGCAGCCACCATAACTAGGTGGAATGCCAGATCAGCGACGCTTATTTTGTATCAGCCAAAGTAAATTGTTACAAAAATTAAAGAATATCTATCAATGACATCTTTGCACTTTGTGCGACATATGTATAAATGATATATTACATAATCAAAATTTGCATACGAGAGCTAAAGCAGTTACAACTGCTGCCTTTAACCATATTTATAAAAAAAAAATACAAGTTTGAAAGTTAGTAGAAACCTCTTAAAATCGTGAAGTCTTGAATTCATATTTTTTTCCAAATCTTACTTTGTTCTTAGCTAGTTGGGAACGGCCACACAATTGAATCCCAGTCAAAGCAGTTAGATCATAATTTCATGAAGAATGTGATCACTATTTATATTCACTTTTCATAAATTTTCAAGTCTAAAAACCAAAACAATAATAAACAATTAACAAATTATCAAATTTCATTATTCATAGTTAATACGAAAAACAGAGCAGTAAAATTTAATTCGAAGAACATTATACATTTATAATAATTCTTATCTATCTAAATAAATTCTTCTCTAGGCAATAACTTATCTTAATTATAGAATAAATTCCCTCCTAATTAACATATTCCGGTTTGAAAAACAATTATTCTCAAAAACTAAGAAAAGAAAAAAAAAAACAAATAAAATAGCAATAACATTTAGTTTGCTATTTTAAGACATAGCCCTTAACTAAGAACGTAACTCTTTTTTTAAAAAACAGGGCAAGCATAAGAATTAGAAGTGTAACAAATGTTGCACTGTGACATTTCTAAACAAATGTTCTTCTAGCAAACGTTTCTAAATTTGATCTTAAACAGTTAATATGAGATGGACCCTCTTCACAGTCCGGAACTATATTATCATCCATATGAGCGCGGTGAGAGCAAAAGATAAATTTGTACAATTTCGAATATGGTGGCCAAAAGCCTGGGAACCATAGCATCGTAAAATTTGAATATATTTACGAAAACTACAAGAATGGAATCCAACATAAACGCGACCCTTAGGACCCAGTAATGTCAAAGACTGCCTGTCTATTTGTAGAATGAAATTCTTACTATTGTCTGTGAATTTAAAGCTTGTAACAAAATTTTAATTTAAATTGGTATCTCTCGGCAAGAGCGCCTTAAAAGCATCTTCGATAGCAGCCTCAGTTACATTAATATGAACTCCAAATAAAATAATTCTATCCATATGCGATCTGGGTACTCGTGCTGAAATATTGGCATTTGGAGAAAATGATATCAAATCTTTAAGCTGTTATTGATGCTCCTGTGTATCACAATCTATCAGAAGATCCTTCGAACGAGTTAAACGCATATTCGTAATGTGGATTCCTGTATTTGATACATCAACTTTAGCTAACTTAGATTGAAAATTCAGCCAAAGTATTGACTGGTTGCGATGAGGAGACAATGGTCACATTATCTAAATGACGTCTAGAAGAATTACCAATCATAGAAAAATTATTCTTAAACGCAACTCTTCTAGTGTCTTCTGTCAAAGCAACTTCCCTTACTAGGATTTGTGAAATTTTATCTTTTCTGCCAATTAAATCCGTCTGAATCTCTTTATTTTTATTATAGGAATGCGAGTCCAAATATGCAAAATAACACAAAATACAAAGCTATGAGAATTTTTGAGTTTATAAGAATTCATCTGTTTGCAACAAAACAGAGAGATAATTTTGTTACTGGTCATTTCAGCATACCATTGGAACTTCGAAAGTAACTACTCTAATCTTGCCATTAATTCCAGGGAGAACTTGGACAAATTATTAACAAGCAAATCATCCTCCTTTATCAAAACTACAGAATTAGTTTTAACATTATTTTTCTCAAACTGCGATTTGTTTCTTTGCTGTAGGTAATTTAAATAGTCCTCCGTCTTTTCTTTTTTTTTTTTTTTTTTTTTTTTTTTTTTTTTTTTTTTTTTTTCCCCTTCAAAAAAAAAAGAAAAACCTGGGTAATTTTGGAAATTTTTTTGCCAATGGCTTAATCTATTTTCAGGTTTCTGTAGAAGTTCTGGTTCTGGAATAGGTCTAAAAATTAAAAAAATGACCTGGAGTAAGAGCTTCAACACAATCATAATCTGCCGGTAATGGAATGATGGGCCTAGAATTTAATATGCCTTCTATCTGAAAAGTCACTGATAGAAATTTTTCATGCGTAAGTTTCATTTCCTCTACAATATGTTTAAGGTGATGCTTAAATGACTTGACTCCTGCGTCTCAAAGTCCCACGAAATTGAGAGCTCCCATTCTAATAATAATAACCAAATAATTCCATTTTACTTCTTCAGAAATTAAGTAATTTCCTAAAGTTTCATCGAGATTTTAACAAGATTATACAATTTATTCAGTACCCTACTAGCAAATTTTGTTGCATTGTCTGAAAATATTATCGAGCTTCTACCCCTACGAGAGAAGAATCTTTTCAGTGCTGCAATGAAAGCATCAGAAGTCAAATCTTATACTAACCCAAAATGTAATTGCCTTAGTGGCAAAAGAAACAAAAATAGCAACACATATCTTTTAAAAAATTCCCTTTCGTTGATGTTTACACTTTGTATAAAACTTGCAGCAAAAATCAATTCCTGTGCTATAGAATCTGTGGGTTCTCTTTGATTACACCGTAGACCAAGGATGTCAAACTCGCGGCCCACATTTTTGCGGCCCGGCCAATATATCCGCAAATAATAATATATAATAATAAAATAACATATCGACGAAGAAAAAAATGAAATGTTTACTGCTAAGTAATTAACGATAATTTATTCAGTGTTGTTAGATTACTCACAGCGAGCTGACACACACACTACTTAAATTACAAATGCGTGTGAGTAGCTTGCGTTCAGCTACCTTCGGCGTTTGGGGGGCACGTGCACTCAGAACTTGTATGCATCCCCCGATAGCCGAATGTGGCCGAACTCATGGTCTCAGTTTTCCAATCATAGTTTTGTACGATATATTGGTGCATGCATGTGCACGCACTTTGCTTTATTATTAATTATTACTTAATTCATATTGTTACGAATTTCATAGTTATTTTAGTTAGTTTCTTTTTATTTAGAATTGTTATTAGATTTGCTTCATGTTGCCTTCATGTTGTTGATTTTTGCTAAACATTCAACATTTTGTAATATTGTTAGAATATTTTTGAAGAAATATTTCAGCATTTTGATTTATCTCTTGTGGAAAGAATAAATTTTTGTTAACTTTTTAACGTTAACCGTGTTTATTCCAGCCCTTTGTATTCAGTATGTCTATATCAAAACCAAGTGGGAGTAAAATTAAACGAAAAATCGCTGACGAACATAGAATATTCCAAGTAAAATGGGAATTAGAATATTTTTGCTGTGAAATAAAAGATAAAATAATCTGCTTGATATGTAATAATACTATTAATGTACCAAAGTTATACAATATTAAACGTCATTACGAACAACACAAATCGAAATATAACAATTACGAAGGATTAATGAGAGAAGAAAAGTTGAAAGAGCTCAAGTTAGGAGTGAAAAAGCAACAGTCCATGTTTAGTAAAGTATTGCAAGAAAGTGAAGCGGCGGTACATGCAAGCTACGTTTTGTCCGAGTTGATAGCTAAACATTCGAAGCCTTTTACTGACGGTGATTTCATCAAGGAATGCCTAAAGAAAGCTGGAAAAATTGTTTGACCTGGAAATGTGAAGGCTTTTCAATCAATTTCATTGTCTCGAAATACAGTTGCGGAAAGAGTTACTGATTTAGCCGCGAATTTAAGTGATCAGATCAAAGCAAAATCATCTAGTTTCGAAAGTTTCTCCATTGCCTGTGACGAGAGCACGGACATTAGTGGCAAAGCTCAATTAGCAGTGTTTCTTCGTTCTTGTGACAAGAATTTTAACATTTTTGAGGAATTACTGGAACTAATACCGATGCCTGGTACTACCACAAGAGAAGATATATTTACTTGTGTTTTTGGACTTCTGCAGAAATACAATCTACCTTTGGCAAAATTAAATTCTGTAGCTACAGATGGCGCTCCATCAATGACCGGGAAAAACAAGGGCTTCGTAGTATTACTAAGAAAAAAACTTAGTGAAATTCACGGTTCAAACATTCATCATATACATTGTATTATACATCAAGAAGTTCTATGCACGAAAGTAATAAATATGGAGAATGTTTTGTCATATATAAAAAAAGTTATAAATTTTATAAGGTCTCGAGGTTTAAATCAGCGTCAATTCACTGCTTTCTTAAGTGAGTTAGATAGTGAATATTCGGGTTTGCCCTACTATACCGAGGTACGTTGGTTATCTTGCTCCAAGATTCTCAAACAATTCTGGGATTTGAAAGAAGAAATATGTCAGTTTTTAAAAACGAAAAGTCAAGACGTAAGTTTGTTTTACGATCTAATATGAATACAAGATTTATCTTTCTTGGTTGATATAACCAAACACTTAACCGATTTAAATTTATCGTTACAAGGAAAAGATCATATCATTACGAACATGTTTGACATAATTAAAGCATTCAAATGTCAACTAGTTCTTTGGGAAAAACAACTTAAAAATGAAGATTTGACGCACTTCCCGACGTGCAGCATGAACAAATCAACTTTAGATGATACTTGTTCGTATCAAAAATACGCAGAAAAAATTGCAAATTTAACAACTGAATTTGAAACGAGGTTTAATGATTTTAGTTCCCTCGAAGACAATTTTTTTTTTTTGTTTGTTTTTGTTTTCTTCGATTTTTCTCAATAAGTATTGACTCAGTACCCAGCCATATGCAAATGGAGGTGATCGAGATTCAATGCAACTCAAATTTGAAAGCAAAATTCATTGAAGTGGGCGTGCCTGAATTTTACAAATATTTACCAGCCAGGTTTAAAAATACTCGAAAATTCGCATATGAAATTATTTCCATGTTTGGTAGCACTTATCGGTGCGAGCAGTTATTTTCAGTCATGAAAGGTAATAAGTCTCCTATTAGAAACCGTAGTAATGATGCTCACCTTGGGTCAGCGTTGAAAGTTATCACTGCAAACAAAATTTCTCCCGAAATAGGAAAGATAAAAGCAGAGAAGAGATGTCAAGTATCAGGACGTACACATTAAATTTTTCTTGTTCTTTTCTATATAAATATATATATATATATGTTTATTATTGTATTATTCGAAATAAATGTACGTTTCTATGAATATTGATTTTTTTTTTTTTTTTTTTTTTTCCCCGGCCCGCCTACAGTTAAACCTTGTTTGTTTGTCCCAAGTGTACCTATGAGTTTGACATCCCTGCCGTAGACCCTACGTAGAAGACGAAGTAGCGAAACTCGCAACTTCTTTTGAGAATAAATACTGCTGAAGAAGGATTTAAATAACCTTTTTATTTAAACTAAATTAAAACAGATGCATGCAATTGGTGCCCACAAATCACTACCACTTGTGGTTAGCGTAAATTTAACAAAAAATAAGAATGTAACAAATCACTAATAAACTAAGATATCTAACGGCCGGCTCCTTAACTTAACTAACGATAAATCGGCTGCACACTGCAAAGCCGAGTCTAGAAATATCAGTATAAACTGAAAGTTGTCTAACACCGACTAGACAGCTTATTTCTAACACACAGCATAAACTCGGAACTGAGTCCGCTACTACCCCTCACGAATTCCTGAAACGCAGCTTAAATACTACTTCTGAAACAAGTTTAGATTAGCATATTACGTCATACAAATTTACATTCCGGTAGAAAACTGAAATCAAGAGGGAAAGTCAAACTAAAAAATTATTGGTTAGAATAAAATAAAGTTCTTACAATATTTCCCGCCATAATTTAAATATTTGAAAATAAGGTAGTTAAACGACCTGTTTGAAACATTTAAATTCTAACTTAAACTTGAAGAACCAGCCTTGCAATATAATGCTTCTTAAACACTCTAAATTTGAAATTTAACAATACAACTTCCAGGAACACAATTTTCAAATCTAAGAATACATTTTTTATGTCGATTCTCATGTCCTTTCAGTGGGTGTGGAACCAAACTAATATTAGTTGAAGTTCTAGATGATACATGCATTTGACTAGACAAGTCAGGAATTTTATTTTCACTTTCACAAGTTTAATTTTTTTTTCATCCTTAGCTCTCCAGCATATGCGTGTGCTGAGATCTTAAACCCTTTGGCCTATAACCACGAGTCTGACTCGTGGTAGAGAATTTGTGCCATAAATAAAAGCCACGAGTCTGTCTCGTGGTAAAGAATTTGTGTCATAAACAAAAGCCACGAGTCTAACTCGTGGTGAGGAACTTGTACATAAAATGCCGCGTATTATTATTAGAAGAAGCGAATGGAGTTATTCTACACTGAATATATTTCCTTTGATTGTAACGTCAGTATTTTGTTTTTTTCAGTTGTTTCTGACGAAACTGGATGATCTGTTACTTTAGTGCCCCGTAAAGCTTCTTTACGTTCACGCATTTCAAATATAGTTTCGTATAAAGAATTAAAAAACTCTTATACTCCTTATGCCAAACTCTTATACCCATTATACCCATGAATTATTTTATCACTTGTTTGTACATATGTTTTTAAATGTTTTCTGTATAATATTTTATTTTGCCATGATAATTGTCAGTATAAACTTAAATCACTGAATGTTAGCTCAGGCCCAGCTCCAGGTGTTGAATGAAATAATAGGCTCTTACCCTGAGATCATATGCATGCAAGAGCCACATGCGGTTCATCACGAATTGGCATACCAGAGACCAAATTGGAGATGCGTTTAGAACAAAGACGGAAGAACTGGAATCATTTTTATTAAACCTGATATTCATTTTACACGTGACTATGAGTCTGACGTTCTGACGTTATCACGACAGTCTCAGTTTACGAGTCATCAGGCAGATTGTGTATTGTCACTGTGTATTTTTCTGCTGCCGAAGATATTGAAGGATATCTTTCTCAACTTGAAATGGTTATGCGAAACTATGATAAATTTATTATTACCGGTGATTTTTATTCTAAACACTCAAGTTGAGGTGCCAAAAGTTTTGATGCCCGAGGACGATTTGTCTTTGATTTTATATTATCTAACAACTTGATTTTATTAAATGATTTTAATTCTCTTGCGACTTTTAAATATACTATTGGTGAGGGATGGACGGACTGTCTCACGTGGCTTGCCTTTCGGTCCTGAGGCTTTGGAGGTGTTAATGGAGTAGAGTCTAAGTGATAATCGACATCTCTGATTATCTTATGATGTCAATGTTCATTGCACAACTAGGGTAGTTCTAACAAGAGATGTGTATCGAATCGTGAGATATTGTAAGAAACACGGTCCTAAAATGCAAAAATTCAAGTTTGACTTATTTAATGTGTCTCCTTCGTTGAATTAGAGAACTGCATTGTTAAATTCTTTGAAGAATTATCGGTGAATGTCAGAAGGAAATTACGCGCCAAACAGACTGCACATTTAAAGATATCATCGTGGACTCCACAACTAGCCGTAATGCGTCGACGTATATGTGCTATATGAAAAAATTCACAAGTTCCAGGTCTGACGGCCAATATTCGATCTGAGAGAAAAATTATTTACAAAAAAGAATTGGCTGTTTATAAACGTTTAATAAGAAGGACCAAGTTTGAGACTAAAAAGAAGTTTTTTATTAATAATATACATTATTATGATGGTTTTTATAGGATTGCATCTAATAAAGTAAAACGGACTGAAACTTGGCCGGATGCTCTGAAAGCGATGTTGCTATCACTCAAGTGGAGATCAAAAATGCTATTGATCAATTGAGGCGCAAAAGTGCTCCAGGTCCTGACAGTTTTAATCCAACATTTGTACATATTTTAATTTATACCTTTTTAGACGTTTTTACTTTGCTTTTTAATGTGTTTGAAATTTTATCTATTTCCAAGAAATTGGAAACTTCGACGAGTCATTTTGATTCCTAAACAACAAAATAAGTATAGACCAATCGTCTTACTTAACGTCTTCGGTAAAGTTTATGAAAAGATTTTGATAGATAGATTGAAATTCCATTTGAATAGTAAGATATTACTTAGTCAGCGACAATCTGGTTTCTCTGCAGGGCGTTCAACAGATGACGCCTTATATGATACCATAGAATTTATTAAGCGCTATAGAAATTCTCAACATGTAGTTCTGTTGTCTCTGGACGTCTTCGTTGGCTTTCGATTCAGTACAGTGGACTTCAATTTTACATTTGGGCATACCAGCGGCCGAGCGGTAAAGTCGCTGAACACTGGTAGTTTGGTCCAAGGTTTGAATCCAGCGAACGGACTGGCTGCATAGGCGTTTTCGTGGTTTCCCCAATGTGTAACGTGTATACGAGCCAGTTTCCCCTTAGAAAGTCCTCCACGAAGGCATCCCTTCCCTTAGGCAGATAGCCCTCGAGGCTTTGCCATAATCACACGCACACATTCAATTTTACACGCTCTGATCGAGCTGAAAACTCCTAAGAATTTGGTGCAATGTTATACAAGCTATTTTTGTAATCGAAGAATCATGTATAATCCTTTTAAAAGTGAAAATGCGCAAGTAGTTTTAGATATTCACAAGGGATGTCCGAAGGGTTCCTGCAGTGCTTCCCTGCTCTGGAATATTATATTGAACAAAGTTCTGATTTTAGAATTTCCCAATAATGTAAAGCTTATTGGTTATGCAGATGATTTAGCGATTTTAATGAAAGAAGATTCTTTGGAAAAGCTTGAGTGTTTTTTTCAAGATGTTATGAAACTGCTGGAAGACTGGAGGATCGAGGAAAAATTGGATTTTAATATAGCTAAAACTTCTTAGATTTTGTTTCCGCAGGGCGGAAGGAAGGTGCGGGCACCGCAATTTAAATATCATGGCGAAAGAATCAAATTCACAGATGTTATTAAATATCTTGAAGTTACTACTGATTGTAAATTGACTTTTGTAGACCACTTCCGACCTGTTCACCAAGGTTCTGATTGTATACTAATGTATTATAAACGATCGTTCTCCGGAGATACTCTATCCAGCAAAGCTCAGGTTTTGAAGGACATACTCAACAATGTTATAGTACCAAAAATATCCCATGGTGCTTGGGGCTTGGGGATCCAGAACGGGGACGTTGATCAGATTAAGGAGTAAACTTGACTCAGTACAACGGAGTTGGTGCCTAGCAATCACAAGATGTTTGAGGTGCTCTGTGTTCTCGCCGGCACGTCGCCTCTTTCAATCATGTATAAATTTTATTATGAAAAATTTTTTATTGAGAGCTCATAACTTAGATTTTAAGCTTTATAACGATATTTTGATTACCAAACATATGTTTGTAAGATTTATTACAGATTTTATACATCCTGCTGAGAATTGTTTTTTTTTTTTTTTTTTTTTTATTTTGATTGTGATCTCCCTGTAATTGGTGAAATAGATATTGCTGCGTCCGTACCGGTTCGTTAGGAATTGAATACACAAGTCCGATGAAAAATGAACAAAATTTATTATTATCACAACAAAAATACATAAATTTCCTCAGATATTCATGCAGTATTACAATCGCTCACAGTAGTTATCTTTTAACTACTCAAACGTTCAAGAGAACTTAATTCAAAACAGCTAGAGAAAGCTAATCCGCGTATTCGCTACAATCAAGAAGAGCAGTTTTCTAAACAAACTCTTAAAACAACAACAAACTAACTAATTAATTAAATTGAGAGGTTTTCCTCCTTTATATAAGATTTTAAATCGCACGCGAGAATTTTCTGGAATTATTTCGAAATCAAAACGAGATATTTATTAAATGCTAAATGCACGTGCTATTGTATTTTTAATTTTCCGGCTTCGCTTTTCTTTAATATTCGTCACGCGCTGCACTGCACGGGGAATAAAACAATTTAATTTATAATTCAACTAACATTAGCTATTTAAATACCAAATCCGTAACAATATTTATACTGACCTTTCGGGGCAGGACGGTAAACTCGGAGCAGCTTTTGTAATTTATTTCTATGGTACTGAAATTGCATCTAATTGTTGTTATTTCTGTGGTACTGAATTGTTATAATTCCATTTTTCAAGCGGAATGTTGTGCTCTTCTTAAAGCGTTACGATGGATTAAAGGCAACTTGACCCGTGTAAATACTATACATATATACTCTGATTGTTTGTCTATGCTGCAATCCTTGACCTCGGCCCGTACAGTCAATGTTTTAATATATGAAATTAAGCATTTGTTGAAATCATTGACACAACGCATGGATGTTCATTTACACTGGGTAAAGGCCCATGTTGGCTGTATAGGAAATGAAAAGCCGACATGCTGGCAAAACAAGCTATCTACAATGAAAGTGTTGAGTATTTTGAAACGTCTGGCTCTAGAAGCTATGCCATTAGAAATATAAAAAGTTTCTATTTGAGCATTTGGACAACAAAATGGGAGGAATCTAAGAGATGTGTGGGATTATTACAGAGCATTAAAATTAAAAAAAGGTATGAGGCCGATTAGTGACATTGATTTGAATCAGTTCTTGACTGGACATGGCCGTTTTCCCGCGTATCTCTCTAGATTTGGTTTGCAAAATACAGATTTTTGTGGTGTTTGTCTTGTTGTTGGCAATGAAGAGCACTTTCTTAATCATTGTCCTTTGTTAAAAGATTTGAGAACAGAATGTTTTGGTACATTGAGTCTAGACACTCTAAGAAGATTTTCAAAATATGCGATGTCTATTATTAACAATAATAGAGAGGCAGTTGATGTTTTTGTTTAAATTGAATTTTATGTTATATGATGCAAGTGTTTTTATGTATTGTTACGGATTTGGTATTTAAATAGCTAATGTTAGTTGAATTCTAAATTAAATGGTTTTATTTCCCGCGTAGTGCAGCGCGTGACGAATATTAAAAGAAAGCTAAGCCGGAAAATTGAAAATACAAGAGCGCGTGCATGTAACATTTAATAAATATCTCTTTTTGATTTCGAGAAAGTTCCAGAAAGTTCTCGCGCGTGATTTAAAAATCTTATAAAAAGGAGGAAAACCTCTCAATTAGTCTGATTTTAGTTAGTTTGTTGTTGTTTTAAGAGTTTGCTTAGAAAACTGCTCTTGTTGACTGCAATTATCCGAATTCGCGGATTAGCTTTCTTTAGCTCTTTTGAATTAACTTCTGTTGAACGTTTGAGTAGTTAAAAGATAACTACTGTGAGATCTTGTAATACTGAAAGAATATCTGAGATAATTTAAGCATTTTGTGATAATAATAAATTTTTGTTCATTTTTCATCGGACTTGTGCATTCATTTCGTAACGAACCCGTACGCACGCAACAATTTTTGGTGTCAGAAGTAGGATTTGACTGCCAATAACAAGAGCGATGGAAGAACAACTAAGACAGCTGATATCAGCCTTTGCCTCGTTTAAAGAAAAATGAAATCGGGACAGGAAGAAATGAAAGCGTGACAGGAATTCGTTAAAGATGAGATGAAATCTCTTAAAGACGAGATGAAAGGTGGTCAAGAATAAATGAAAAGAGAAATTACCTGCGTAATAGAAAACAAATTCTAGGCTATAGAAGGTAGAATAGACTCGGTCGAAAGTAAGGTTAGAGAAATTGAAGAAAGAGTCTCCTCCGTCAAAGAACAAATAAAAGGGAGAGTTTCTGCTGTGGAGGAACGAATTGAAAGAAGAGTTTGTGCCGTCCAATACCAAATCCAACAACAAATTGATGATAGGATTTCTGCAGTAGACAAAGAAGTGGATTCTTTAAAGAAATTCGTAACGACGGTAGGGAGTAATAGTGATAGTTTTAAATTCTTACCGATGCCTGCTCGTCCATCTCTGAAGCTATCGACATATGATGGGAAGACCTCTTGGCAAGTTTATAAGACGCAGTTTTCAATAGTGGCGGATGCGAACGGATGGTATTCACAAGCTAAGGCCTGTCATCTCGCCGCTTCTCTGAGAGCAGACGCAGCGGATATTCTGCAGACTCTTTCCGAAAATCAGAGACTTGACTTCGAAGCTCTATCCGGCGCATTTAAGCTGCGCTTTGGCGAGAAATGTTTAAAAAACTACAGCAGGCTTCAATTAAAATCCCGTCAACAGTAGCCCACAGAATCACTCCAGGAGCTCGCCACGGACGTTGAAAGGCTGTTCCATCTCGCCTTTACGGAGTGCCCGAGAGAAACGAGGGAAATCCTGTCCCTGCAGTACTTTATCGATGGCATCCGGGATCCCGAAATACAGAAGGCTCTACGAATGGCGGATGTAAAAGATTTAAAAAGCGCTCTAGTGTACGCCATGAAATTCGAGGCAGCCCAGCAAGCAACTCGTAGAGACCGCCACCCAATCAGAGCTGCTCATGTCCAGGAGCCAAGGGATCAAGTCACTGTTCATCTAGACGATATAACCAGACAACTCAATGACTTGAGAAGTCGACATCGACGAAAATATCAGTGAAAAGAAACCGACCTTAAAATGTTGGAACTGTGGAGCTGAAGGAAACATACGGCGGAACTGCCGAACACCCCAGGGCACGGATGTTAAGACCGCTCCTAGCAAGCAGCAGGGAAACTAATTAGTGGCCATCTCGCGGGGCGGAGGTTGCCAGATAATGAAAAGCCCCAGTTTAAAGCGCTTCAGATTTCTGCAGTGAGAGGCGTCAGTAATGGACTTTTCATAATAGGACATATTAATGGAGTTCCCTGCAATATGACTATAGATACAGGAGCCAACGTTACCATCATCCGAAAAGATTTGGCTCAACAATTGGGAAGCAAAATTATCTGGACGCCGCCCTGCATTACCCTCCAGACTGTGTCCGATGAAAAGATCGACATCGACGGAAAAGTAAATGTTAACATCACGTTTGGAAGTGCCGCTTACCATCACACGGCATATGTAACAAAGATCACTGATTCTTGCATACTCGGATTGGACTTTCTAAGGAAATACAATTTTTCCTTGGACTTTAAAAATACCGAATTGCATTCTACATCGGAGGACATAGCGTTATTTGGAGTTAATGATGAAGAAGTTAAATCTGTCCATAAAATCATAGCACAAGACAATATCACAATACCGGCAAACAGAAATTTTACTTCCTGGATCCATAGCCGAAAACAGAAATTTCCGCTACGGCATCATAGAATATCCCAATAACTGTAATAGCCCAAAAGGAGAACTAGTAGCTTCAACACTCGTCGGCCTATCCAGAACGGTTATCCCGGTGAGAGTCGTCAATGTAACTGAGAAGGTGAAAATTATTAAGAAAGGTGAAGTGGTTGCAGCATGTACTCCAGTAACCACCGTTGAAAGAAAGAGTTATCCAAGAATCCGTGTCTTCATAAAGCGTTACTTCATAATGCGCAATTAAACCATGAAGAGAAGAATGCTGCCGATCGCGTCATTAAAGATCTTCAAGTTGTTTTCTCCCGCTCGTCTTCTGACGTGGGTCGAACTAGTTTGACACAACATAGAATCGATACCGGCGATCATCTCCCGATCAAGCAACATCCAAGATGTCTAACTTTTACTAAACAAGAAGAGGTACGAACACTTTTAAAGGATATGGAAGGAGGCGATGTCATCGAGCCTTCAGTAAGTCCATGGACATCTCCCATCGTCCTAGTCAGAAAGAAAGACGGTTCAACAAGATTTTGCGTCGACTATCGCCAGTTGAATGAGGTTACGAAGAAAGACAGTTACTCTCTTCCTAGAATTGACGACATTCTAGACACTCTTTCTGGAAGCAAATGGTTCTCAACACTTGATTTAAAGAGTGGGTATTGGCAGGTAGAAATACAGCCTGAAGACCGAGAAAAGACGGCATTTACTACGGGACAAGGGCTTTGGCAATTCAAGGTGATGACGTTTGGACTGTGTAATGCGCCGGCAACATTCGAACGTCTTACGGAGACTGTTTTGAAAGGCCTTTCCTACGAAGCATGCCTGATATACCTGGACGACATCATCATCGTCGGAAAGAGTTTTGAAGAACATTTAGAAAATCTTAGGAAGGTGCGTCAGAAACTGAAAGAAGCCAATCTGAAGCTGAGTCTCGCTAAATGCAAATTGTTCCGAAAAGAAGTGACTTAACTGGGACATGTCATCTCTGCAGATGGTGTGTGCACGGATCCTGAAAAGCTATCAGCGGTTAAATCCTGGAAACGTCCCGAAAATGTCCATCAGCTGAGAAGCTTCCCAGGGCTTTGCACCTACTATAGGAGATTCGTGAAGGACTTTTCTTCCATCGCAAGACCCCGTCACAAGCTGACAGAGAGCAAGCAAAAGTTCTTGTGGACAAAAGAATGCGAGGATGCATTTAACAACTTAAAGGAGGCTTTAACATCTGCTCCAATCCTGACGTATCCTCAGCTCGAAAGACCATTTATTCTCGACAAGGACGCGAGCAATGAAAGTGTCGGTGCTGTTTTGTCCCAAGAAATAGACGGCCAAGAACGTGTAGTAGCTTACTGGAGCAAGTGCCTGTCTAAACCGGAGAGGAATTACTGTGTCACTAGGAAAGAGTTGTTCGCCATAGTTAAAGCCGTAGAGCATTTCCATCATTATCTATACGGCTGAAAATTCCTCCTCCGCACGGACCATGCCTCATTGGCCTGGCTTTTAAATTTCAAGAAACCTGAGGGTCAAATAGCCAGGTGGATACAGAGACTCCAAGAATATGACATCACTATCCATCATCGTAAGGGATCATCACACGGGAACGCCGACGCCCTGTCTAGAAGACCTTGCCCAGAAAGCTGCCGATATTGTTCCAGGGTGGAAGCGAAATATGAGCTGCTGACTCCGAGCGCAAGACAAATTACAACATCAACATCGGCTGATCGAGACCCGTGGAGTGATGACAAAGTCAGGAATGACCAGCTGGAAGACCGCGACGTTAAACCCATAATTGATTTAATGGAGTCATCAAACAGAAAACCTACCTGGCAGGACATTTCTATCTGTAGTCCTACAACAAAACAATATTGGGCACTCTGGGATTCACTTCACATTCGAAACGACGTCTTATACCGGAATTTCGAATCGGATGATAGGAAGACGTTCCGATGGCAACTGATACTTCCAAGATCCCGGATTCCTGATGTCCTTAAAGAACTACATAACAGCCCTACGGGAGGTCACTTTGGAATAATGAAGACCTTACAGAGAGTTCGTGAGCGCTTTTACTGGAATAATGCAAAGGATGACGGGCAAAAGTGGTGCCGATCTTGAGATGCCTGTGCAGGTAGAAAAGGACCGAAGAGACGCAGCCGAGGCAAGCTGCAACGTTACAACGTAGGGGCGCCTCTTGAACGTATCGCCTTTGACATCTTGGGACCTCTGCCACGAACTGCTGATGGCAACAAATACATACTCGTTGTCGTTGATTACTTCACCAAGTGGCCTGAAGCGTACCCTATTCCTGATCAAGAGGCTGTCACGATAGCTGAGGTGATGGTACAGCACTGGATTCCCAGGTTCGGAGTGCCTCTTCAGTTACATTCCGATCAGGAAAGGAATTTTACGTCGGCAGTAATCAAAGAACTCTGCAAACTACTCGGCATTGATAAAACCCAAACGACGCCATTACATCTCCAGTCGGACGGCATGGTAGAGAGGTTCATTCGAACCATCCTTAATAACCTCTCATTAGTGGTTTCCAGAAACCAACAGGATTTGGACAAGAAATTACCACTGTTTTTACTGGCTTACCGCAGTGCTGTCCACGAGACTACCAGCTGTTCCCATCTCAGATGCTCTTCGGTCGTGACCTTCGTCTGCCTTGTGATCTCGTGTTTGGTCGCCCTCCGGATGCTCCTTCATCCCTTGAGGAATATATTCAAGATCTCCAGGCCCGGTTTGAAGTGATGCACAACTTTGCACGAGAGCGAGTCAACGTGGCGACGGAGAAGATGAAGACCCGCTACGACACAAGAGCTACTGAACATCAATTCCATGAAGGAGACAAGGTGTGGTTGTGGAATCTGACTCGACGGAAAGGACTTTGTCCGAAATTACAGTCACCTTGGGATGGTCCGTACACGGTCCTAAACAGGCTGAATGACGTCGTGGTTCGAATCCGTAAGTCTTCGAACTCTAAGCCTAAAGTCGTTCATTACGAAAGGTTAGTTCATTACTATGGCCATAGTACGTAATGTAAATAATTGTAAATAGTGTAAGGCCATGGTCCTTTTTGTTTCTAAATGTGTATTTAGTGTGATTTGTATTTTGTATTTGATTTGTATTTGATAGCATTTGATTTGTTTTATTTATTGCATTTATTGTTCATGTTGTTTGTTATTGTAATGTAATGTTTATTATAGTATTTATGCCTTAGTTGTAAGTTTGGCTTCCTGTCCAGGGATTGTACTGCCCGGGACGTGCAGTCCTTGGGAAGGGGGCAGTGTTACGGATTTGGTATTTAAATAGCTAATGTTAGTTGAATTGTAAATTAAATAGTTTTATTTCCCACGCAGTGCAACAAACCTCTCAATTAGTCAGTGATTTTAGTTAGTTTGTTGTTGTTTTAAGAGTTTGCTTAGAAAACTGCTCTTGTTGACTGTAGCGAATTCGCGGATTAGCTTTCTTTAGCGGATTAGCTTTCTTCAACAGAATTAACTTCTGTTGAACGTTTGAGTAGTTAAAGGATAACTACTGTGAGATCTTGAATCTGAGAATATCTGAGAGAATTTAAGTATTTTGTGATAATAATAAATTTTTGCTCATTTTTCATCGGACTTGTGTATTCATTTCGTAACGAACCCGTATGCACGCAACAGTATCATTGGTATGTTTTGATCTTTTATTGTGTCTTCTTTGTTTTCGGAATTTTGATTTTAAGTACATAACTACAGTATATAACTACAGTTTAGGTACACCTTAACTAGAGACGTTGCTTCGGTATGGTCCTCTTCAGGTCCCCCTTTTCCCCTTGGGATTGGATTGGATTGAATTGGATTATTTAATTATGGCAAAGCACACGAGGGCTATCTGCCTAAAGGGAGGGATGCCTTCGTGGAGGACATTCTATGGGAAACTGGCTCGTATACACGTTTCACATGGGGAAGACCACGAAAACGCCCATGCAGCCAGCCCGTTCGCGGGATTCGAACCTCGGACCGAACTACCAGTGTTCAGCGTCTTTACCGCTCGGCCGCTGGTGGGCCTTTTTCCCTTGGGAATTCCTCGTTAAATCCTAGTGATGTCCTGGTCATTCCTGTTGTTTGCGTGGTTCTTTGTGAAATTTTATTATTATGAATGATTCTGCCTCTCTGTCTGCGTTTTGTATAAATGTGGTTTGAGTAAATGTTTGTTTGTTTTACGTTTTTCCTTATTTTTAGTTAATTTATTAACCTTTTCTTATTCTTGGTTAGTTATTTTATGTTCTCTTCTTTCCTTTTGTGTTGTTTAAATAAGCATGTTTAAAATAAATTCAGTGTGTGATTGAGAATTGGAACGCTGACTGTAAATTTTCGTTTCTTTTTTTTTTTTTTTTTTTTTCTTATACTAACTTTTTAGTTACTCAGGAACTCAGACTTTGGGGACCGGGGTTTAAATATGCAGTTAACTTACCTTATCATTATTCTTTCTTTTGTTTTTGCTCGGCCAATAAGATGAGGAATCACGGGTCTCTGGCTGCCATCGTTTTGGTTTGGAGAGGGGATGACCTGGATAGTCCTGGCGTGACGTGGCGGATTGGGTCTCCCTCATATGTCGACCTGTCATAGCCATCATGCAATTGTTTTTGTCAACTGATCAATTGATTATGATTACACCCTAGACGTCTTAAAATTACTATTTGTACCTAAACATTGTTCATTATTTCACAATTCCTTTCATTACACTAAAATGTATATGTCATGAAAAGTATACATTTTGCGCCAATTCGGGTACACGGCTGAACAGTTGAATGGCACTGCTCGACCGACTTTCTTGTTTGCTATAACTCGCGCAATTGGCAGATATCGTGTAGGCCAAGGGTTTAAACGCAGGTAAAAGTGGTGTGTTTAAATAACAGCTTCTGGCTCTACATGACAGCCTACATGTTAAATATCTCAGACACACTAGACTTCCAACAGACTCACTATTTTCAAACTCACCCTAGTGTACTTATTCAACATGCATTAACTTTGTGTTCAGCCGGACAGCCTAACTTTCATTTAACATCCCTAAGCCTAGCTTTTAAATTTTCCTCCTGCTAGCTTTTACATTTCGATAAATTTTAAGTTTCAATTTCTGAATAGAGTTACAACTAGTTTTATAAAATAACACATTCTTTACATTCAGAAATACACATTTACGTTAAACACAGTTAAAAAACACTATATATATATATACAAGTTTCCAGTTTCTTACATCCAAATGTAAACAAAGTTGCTAGGAATAAATCATTTTATCTCGCTGAACCGCATAAAACAGTCTCTCGACTAAACGGCGCAATGTGAACAAAAGTTTCATGGAAAATAGTTTCCAGCTACTTGCTGCAACAACTAATAAAACCTCGCTTGAGGCAAAAACAATTTACACAACTCTTAACAAGCATTTTATGTATTTTTAGACATAACAGTACTGAATATTTGAAAATAAAATCAAATTTTACTTACCTTTTTAAATTGACGTAGTCCGTCATGCGTTTCTGCACAAACTCGTTCCATGATAGAAATATTCTTGTTGTGGCAACCCTTTGTCGTCTGGATGACCGTTGCTCGTCAGACTGGGAACCCAATTTTCCTTTCATAGCACGCTCTTCTATCCATCTGAACTTCCAAGGGAAAATATTCTCCGGAGGTAGTCTTTTTCTCCCTTCGGGACACGTCGTCCGCTGACTGCGGTGGAATATTATCCCTTTGGCTGTCTGTTCCACATCATCCAGTCTCTGCCGCTTGCCGGGGAACCCACTTGTGTCTTTCGCCTTCTTGTGTCTTTCGCCTCTTGTGTCTTTCGTCTGTGGCTGATTCGTTCCACTGACAGCTGGTGGAACTCTGGTCGTCGTCGTTGCTTCGTTGACTGTTGGGATTTCCTTTCCACCGACCGCTGGTGGAACTCTGATCGTTGTGGCTGGTTCGCAGAGCGCTGCGGTTTCCTTCCGCAGACGGCTGGTGGTAACCTTGTTGTTTGCTGACCGGAATTGAAGACTGTTTCTCTCTTTTTCTCTTTTCACTAGCTCCTTTCATCTTTATCTCCTTTTTGCTGATCGTTTCGGGGAAAATTCTTTCTTGAGGTTGAATTTTTGCTGCCGTTGTTCGTGTGGCTTTAGGCGTGCCGAAATTTCTACACTTTTGCCCATATATTTGCGTGCGTGCGTTGTTGGAAATTCGGCGGCTTTCGTACTTTGTGGCCAGCTCGAATAGCGTTTCCATGGTCAATGAATTCCTTATCTCTATAAAATCTTGTGCCGGTGGGAGTAGCCTTGGCAAGATGATCTGAATTACTTCATCGACGGGTTTTGTTCCATACGATAGTTTAACCACTTGAATTTTCCACAGTATAAAGTGTGTGACATCTTTCCCGTTCATTTGGAACCGGCTGTACAGTGCGGCTTCTAACTGCACACGATTTTTTACGATTGGAAAGGCTTTCGGAAGGGCACTTTTGAAGTTTTGGAAAGTGTATGTTGGCGTACCTGGTTCTACAAATAGAAATTTTCCGATGCCTTTGTACCAACTCAGGGCTTGTCCACGGAGAACTGAAGGTGCAATTGCCACCTTTTGGATTTTACCCACTGGGTATAAAATGAAGTGGTCATCCAGCTGGTCTATGAATGCTGCTGCTGAACTGTTCAATCAAATAGGCACTGTGGCCTCATTGAAGCTCTCATGGTGTCGACAGTGTAGCCAAATCCTTGCATAGGGTTGGCTTGAGTTACCGGTGCTGTGGACGTGGATGGGGCCAGGTCAACTGTGGAGTTTTCCATTGTCCTAAACTGTTTCGGACGCCAGCCAGGACACTCTCTTTGGTAGCATAAAATGTAGAAGACGAAGTAGCGAATACTCGCTATGTCTTTTGAGAATAAATGCTGCAGAAGAAAGTTTTAAATAATATTTTTATTGAAACTAAATTAAAACAGATGCACGCACTTAGTGCTCACAAATCACAACCAGTTGAGGCTAACGTATACTTAACAGAAAAATAAGAATCTAACAAATCACTAATAAATTAAAATATCTAACGACTGGCTCCTTAGCTTAACTAACGCTAACCGAGCCTAGAAATATCAGTATAAAAGAAAGGTTTCTAACACCGACTAGACAGCTAATTTCAAGTACGCAGCATAAACTCGGAACTAAGTCCGCTACTACACCTCAAGGACTCTTGAAAGGCAGCTCAAATACCGCTTCTGAAACATGTCTAGATTAGCATATTACGTCATACAAATGGTTACAGCCGACAACATCACACCAAAAACATTGCGGACGAAAATAACGCAAGGCGAAAACGTCGTGGTACAAAATATAGCGGTAAAAAAGAAAGCAATGAGAAATATCGCAGTTCTAAAGCATCGTAGTACAAAACATCAGCCTCGAAAATAAAGCGGTTCAAAAACTTCGCAGTTTTAAAACATCGTCGGCGAAAATATTGTGGTAAAAAATAAAGCACCAACAAATCATCGCAAGACGATAACATCGCACACATGTATTTTTCAGGTTTTAAAAGTTGTAGATGCATATTCGCATAAAAATTTGGAAACGCAAGAAATGTTAACTTTAAGAATAAACGGAGACAAAACAAGACATAATTTTCACCAAAACAATATCAGATTAATTTGGTAATTAACTAAGGAATTTTTATAGAGGTAACCACATGCTGTTATTTATCTTACTTTTTCTAAACATTTTCAAACTGTATTTTTCATGAAAAATTATGAATAAAACTTTATAAAAAATTTACTTATTAATGACCTTTGTTATTTAACTATGTAGATTTAAAATTCTATTAAGTGCTATCAGTTGCATCAATTTTCTACTCATTTTCAATTTTTAAATGCTTTAGTTTCCTTCTTACTTTTTCAGAAAAAGTTCATTAGTTCATTCAAAAATACAAAATATAAACGTAAGAATATCCCTCTTTCCTTCTTACAGTCCCAAATCGTTATCCGAAAATGCATTTGCAGTTTTTAAAACCTGAAAAACGCATGTGTGCGACGTTATCGTCAAGCGATGATTTACAAGTACTTTATTTTTTACCATATTTTCGACGGCGATGTTTTTAAATTGCGAAGTTTTTTGAACGCTTTATTTTCGATGACGATATTTTTTTCCACGATGTTTTAGAACTGCGATGTTTTCTCTTTGCTTTCTTTTCCCCCACGAGGTCTTGTACCACGACGTTTTCGCCTTGCGTTGTTTTCTCCGCGATGTTTTCGGCAGACACCCATACCAATTTACATTCCGGCAGGAAACTGAAATCAGGAGGGAAAGGAAAAATCAAGCTAAAAAATAATTGGTTAGAATAAAGTAAAGTTCTTAAAGTGAAATTAGAAGGTGCACCTACTTTCACTCTTTCCTGAAGGAGACGTCCCATTATCTGCTCAAACATAATTGTTTTAGCCCTTCTACAAATTACAGAACTAGGCACAATTTGTCGTGCCAAATTCCGGCCTCTTAAAGGCCAAAACTTTTGCCTGATGCAATTCAACAATGCTTGTAGACCTACATGCAAATATTTTTTATGATAATTTTCCATTACCAGTTTCATGAACTGATGATTAGCTGGCAGAATAATGGGATCCTATTGCGTGGAGTTTAAATTAGCATTTTCCAAATTTCCCGCTACTCTTAGCAATTGCTTTTGATCAAAAAATAGGATTCAATGATTTTAAACAACCTTTACCTGTAACCTGAGATGTCTTCTTCGAGCTTTTAATATCCTCCAAAAAATGATTTACCTTCATTTACCTTAATCAGATATACCTCGGCCTCAGTGATTTCATCTACTGATAAACTTGCCTTCCTTTTTTCTCGGTTCTGACAGTTATAAGTGAACCTGAAAATAGAACTTACAATATGCAATAATTTAGTATAGTTATTGGTCATATTTAGAGTATTATAAAACAGAATATTAGTTAATGGTTCAACTAGAAAATTTTGAAAATGAGTTGAATTAAAATCAGTTTGAGAGTTTTGTCTACCGAAGCAGTTCGATTGGATAGCTGCATTAACTCTCTGCGGTAAATTTCATCTGAGTGAGATGTAAGTAATATACGAACCTCTGTTCTTAAGAAATTAGATCCATTTTGCCAAAGCTTATGCTGTTCTATTTTACCTGGATTAACACGTCTGGAAATCAAAGTTAGCTGGGTTATCTTCTGATTTCACACATCTCCATTGTAACTCGTATGTAAGTTGTTGAATAACTAGTAGTAACTTGGTTAGCTTCAAATGTCTTTAACACATGTGGAGAATCCCAAATCTATGCAAGAACCATAAGATGAGTCACACTATAAGTATATCTTGTTTGGTTTCAATTTAAGTGCCTTTAGCACCTTATTCATTAACTGCTACAGTAACACTGCACCGCATAGTTCATGTCTTGGGATAGAAAATGATATTAACGCCGCTTCCTTTGACTTACTGCACAAAGAAACTACTCAACTGAAGCCATATTGCTATATACATTTGATATACATTTTGCATAATTTTATTCCATAAGCAAATTTTGCAGCATCAGAAAATCCTTGCAATTCAATTTTCACAGCTTTACACTTTTAATCTTTACAATTCAATTTTCACAGCTTATCAGGTTCAATGTTCCTTCTAACCTTCTTCGGGAACATACAAGGACCTGACTAGGAACAGAGGGCTTACTAAAGCTATGTTCACTAATTGTAGTAAGTAGACAGGATACAGACGAAGGGTATGCAAAACCCTTTATTTTTCTCTATATACAATAACTTCCGTACTTCGGAATACACTGACCCTCCACTCGGGGTCTAACGTAAAAAAGTATAAAAATAAAACTAAACTCTAATTCAACTTTAGAATAATACACGTGGAAGATTGGCCTTATAATAACAGGAAGCGTATGTAGCACAGAGACTGTGAACACTACAATACGTTTAATTTATCAAGAGGATTAAAACCTCTGGCCTGGAAGGCAAATAGCAACTGCGTAACTTCTAAGGTAAGTGGCCTGCTTCGAACTCACTGCTTCCTCTCTTTCTCTTGGCAAAAAGGCCACACTTAAATACTTGGCGTTCGCCAGACAAACTTTGCATAAAAACCTTCACGCTTATAATTCTGGCCGGAAGTAGAAAATAAGAAGTGATAGTAAAGATTTAAAATAAAATAAACGTTAGTAAAACTTAAGATCCTTACATACTTCCCGCCAGAGTTAATTAGTTTGAAACTGAGGTCTAAAACGACCTTGTTGAAAACTTTTAGCTCTAGAATCTAACGCGAGGCCAACCTTTTACAACATAACTTCTCTAGAAACTAGAAAATTTAAAAGAAAGAAATTTGTTACAATAGCAGCTCCCAGGATATACAACAATCTTTTTTTCATCTGTACCGCATCTAAACAGGAGCTTTATTCAATTCTGGTTCCTTCCAGAGATCTGGAAGGAAAACTAGTTTAATGAAATGTTACACAATGACATTGCAAATAACATATAGAATATACTTCTCTTAACATTCTTATTTCATTCATGACTATTTTAATTATCTCTTCCCGTGCTCTCTGACATGTGTTGTAAAAGAACACCAAACACGAATGTGTTTCTGTCTACGTGTGCCACACTTCCTCGTACAATCAAAACACTAACGTGTTAAAATTCAACATAACGAGACCTCTTAACACACCCTACTTTCAACTCTAAACCCTGAGGTACTATTCTAAAAGTGGCTAACTCTAAAGTGTAGCGTCAGAGAGCCTAACTACATCATTCAACCTTTACCACATATTCGCGATGATTTAATCTTTACAGTCACACGAATAACAAATTTTTAACATTACTTTCACTTTTACCATATCACGGTATCTCTTAACATTTAAAATAACAGAACATATCAACATGCCGTTAATTTTACACATTTGAAAACATACATTAGTAGTACATTGTTAACTTCTATTCTTTTCAAAGCAAGTGCCAATTCTTTCTACATTGAAATAATACTACATTTCAAAAAGTCTTTCAGACTAAAACTTCTTTCTTGCTAGAATGTTTTAAATAAAATTTATACAATAACTTTTTACAATATTTAAGTCTTTACACAACGCTATTATACATCAACTTTAGTTTTACGCACGAGTAATTTAAAAACATAATACGAAAATCGGTCACAACTCATTTCTCGCCCTTTTGGCGATAAAGGTAGACCTCGCATGAGGTAAAACTTCTTGAAATCTGGCACTTGCAGTAAGAATGAAAGATTAACTTAAGTTTGCAAAGTAACATAAAATTTTACTTATCTTTGTAATATTCGGACATCCTTTTCTGGGCCCAGTCTTTAAAGGTACTGCAGATCGTAGCTTGGTTTATCCTCCTTCTTGTACGGGCTCGCCCTTCAGTGCTTTCCTCTGGAAGCTTCCTTTTCTCACCACTACGGCCACCTTTGAATACTTTCCTTTTCTCCTCTGCTTGTGGTCTTTGCCGTTTGATGGCAGCTGGTCTTGGCGGAACCGGGAAACTTCTGTCGTGATCCTGCTTGGACCTCGTTGTTGGCCGTTCAAATTTTTCTTGTACTTTTTCCTCCGCCGCTGATGGCCTTTCCGCAGTTCGGCGACTTTTGCTGCGGAGAGTTCTGTCGGATGAGTAGATCTTCCGTTTTACAGCCGGGTTATAGTTGCCGTCATTTCTCCTGGTCCTCTTCACATACGTCGTCCTTCTCCCTTCTTCATTCTGGGGGTGTTCGTGAACTCTGTTTTCTGGACGGTGGAACGGCTTCTTTTTCTTGTTACCTTCCATTTTTCCGCGGGGCAATTTTCTTTTCACTTGCTTCTGTCTCTCATTGGCTTGTCCTTGTACTTGTCGTTTTTTCACCTCTAGAACTTGTACCTGCGGTGTCTGCCGTGCCGGATCCTGCAAAAGATCTGAAAAGATTTGCATTTTATTACGATCGAAGTAGGGCTTAATTTGATCAATGTTTGCGGAACAGGTTTCACCATTTCTGGCTTTTAACCCTACAACAGCGTGAGTTATTTTTTCTATAGCATATGGTCCTTCAAATCGTGGAAAAAATTTGGCAGTTTTATCTTCTGGTGCTGAAGAAAGTGAATGCTTAATTTTTAAAACTTCATCCCCTACTTTATAAGTTACTCCCCGTCGTTTCAAATCATAATATAGCTTCTGTTTTCTTTGTGCTACTTCCGTATTCTTTTTTGCTTCTTTTATTAGTTTTTCTATATCACCCATTTTAAATTCTGGGGCTCTTTGTTGCACATAAAATAGTTTATCTAACGGTGTAATAATCGTTCTGCCTAGAAATAACTCAGCAGGAGTTTTGCCCGTTGTATCATGTTTTGCGGTCCTAAGGGCGAAAGCAAATTCATTGACATAGTTATCCCAGCTTTTATGAAAATTTTTAACATAACTACGGATAATTTTCACTATATTTCTGTTCACCCGTTCCGCTATATTTGATTGCGGCCGATACGGGACCATTTTTAAATGACGTATGCCCAGTTTTTGGCACATGTCTTCAAATATATTACTTACAAATTGAGGACCATTATCCGATATAACTTTTAGGGGCACCCCGTATTTTAAAATATATTTATTTAAAATAGAATCGGTAACTAATTTCGCGGAGGCTCGTTTTAAGGGAACAATTTCGGTCCATTTACTAAAATGATCAACCATAACAAGGAGATAGCGACTTTTATTTAACTGACTTTTTGGGAAAGGTCCCAATAAATCGATGCCAATTATTTCATTTGGAAATTCGGATTTAATACTATTTAGAAACCCGGCCGGGCGGAAATTAATATAATTAACGGCTTGACATGTTGGGCAGGACTGGACATACGCCCTTGTTAACTTTTGCAGTTCAGGAAAGTAGACTGCCTCGCGTACGCGTTGGATAGATTTTCGAATACCAGCATGAGAAGCTAAAGGGCTGTCACGGAGCTCATGCAGGATATTTAATCTAAGACTAGCTGGGATAACAGGTCGAAATTCGTTGTTGGAATTCGTAGTTTTTGTATAGAATAATAGACCATCTGTTAGTTCGTAATGGGCCGCCCTATTTCTTATCGCCACAATATCTTGGTGGCTAAAATTTTCAGGATCCTTCAAATACTCATAAATACTTCCAAACTCAGGATCCTTACCCAGTTCTGTTATTACAGTTTCTCGGGAATTTATTGTACACGCTGTCAGCATTGCAACTTTTACGGTATTACCCTGTTCGTCTAATTTAATTCGTGATAGGGCATCTGCTACGATATTTTCCTTTCCGGGGGTATGCTTGATTACCAGATTATATTCTTGCAGCTTGAATGCCCATCTTATTAACCTTGGGGATAAATTTTTCCCTGAGTACAATCTAGTTACCGCCGCATGATCAGAGTATACTATTATCGGCGCCTTTCCAAAATAGACTCGGAACTTTTGCACTGCTAACAGAACTGAAAGTGCCTCTCTCTCGGTCGCGGAATAGTTTCTTTGTGTTTGATTTAAAGTTCGGCTAAAAAATGCCACGGGCTGCTGATTTTCCGAAAGTACCGCTCCTACCGCATAATCCGAAGCATCCGCTGAAATTTCTAAATTTTCATCCTTTTCAGGAAATTTCAACACAGGGGCTTGCGTTAATGCTTGTTTTAATTTTTCGAAAGCACTATTGGCTTCGGCCGTCCACGAGAATCTTGCCTTTTTCCTTTTTAATTTTAACAATGGCTCAGCGATAGCCGCAAAATCTTTTATAAAGGACCTATAATATGAACAAAGTCCTAGAAAAGAAGAGAGCTTCTTTGCCGTGTTTGGAGTCGGATACTTTTGTACAGCGATTATTTTTGATTCATCTGTCTCGATTCCTTTTTGCGATATTTTGTAACCTAAATATTTTAATTCAGGGGCTGCAAATTTGCACTTTTCGACATTAACTTTTAGACCGGCCTCATTTAATAAAGAAAACCCACTGTCTTAAATCCTGTATATGTTGGTCGAGATTATCACTAGTAATAATGATATCGTCTAAATAGATAAATGTGGACTTTCCAAGAACAGGTCTTAACACAATGTCCATGCATCGCTGAAATGTTGCCGGGGCCCCTGAAAGGCCAAACGGCATACGCAAAAATGCATAAATGCCAGACTTGGTTGTAAAAGCAGTCTTAGGCACGTCCTCAGGCCTCACCCCTATTTGAAAATAACCAGTCGTTAAGTCTAAAGTCGTCATAAATTTGGTTGATTTTATGTTCCTTAAAATTTCTTCTATGATCGGCAACGGATATACCGGATATTTCGTTATGGAATTTAATTTACGGTAATCAATAGCGAATCTCCACCTTTTTGGATGCTCCAAAGGATAATCATTACTTTTCTTACATAAAACCACCGGGCTAGCATAACTACTTGAGATGGGCGTTATGATCTTTTTACGTAGCATATCGGTAATATGCCATTCTATAATTTTTTCCTTATTCTTATCATACCGGTATGGTTTTTGACGAACTGGCAATGCATCTCCGGTGTCAATACTATGGTTAGTAACCTGAGTAAATCCTGGAATATCACTAAATAACGAAGCAAATTCACTTACCACTTGTCGGATTCTATCTTGCTCGTCATTAGGCAGGTGGTCAAGATTTAACCTTGGCGGTTCAACCTTTTCTACACGCACTGGTTTCATTGTCAGCTTAAGGGACGCTTCATTAAAATCCAGTGTAGCTTGTGCGTCTGAAAGAAAGTCTATTCCTAAGATTAAATGTGCTTGCAGATTCTTTACTATAAAAAACATCACCTTTACTTGTTCGTCCTTGATACGGATATACAAAGGTACTTTACCTACGCACTTACATTTTTCTCCTTGCGCCGCTAACACTGTTGTATTATCCGCATTATATATGCGGTATTTGCGAAAATACTTTCTAAAAAACTCCTCTGCCACACAGAAATACTGCGCGCCGGTATCCAGGAGTGCGGTGGCTGGGATATTATTCACCAACACTTCAATTTTCGGAAGAGTCAAATTTTTCACCATTACTGTATTTAACTTGTAGGAAGAGGGATTTTCGTGGAATTCGGATTTCCGCACCCTCTCGTCAGCAGAAATCTGTTTTAGTTTAAATTATTTTTCCTTTCCGTGCTTTCCTTCTTTTTCCACTGGCCTTGAGACTTTTTTTCTGGGTTGCTATTGAACTGTCGACGTTCGCCGGCTGTTTTTGAATGCTCGGGTTTCCTTGCCCACTGATTCGCTTTTTCTCCGTAGCCGTATGCTTGAGTTTGCTGTAGTCTTGGCGTACCAAATTGGCTTCGCTGTTGATATTGGCGTCTTCTTTCGACGTCCGCCGTTCTTTTACTTTCAAACTGGATTGCTAGCTCAAATAACTTTTCCAGTGTAGTCGGATTTCTTAATTCAATAAAGTCTTGCACTTGGGGTAGTAACCTCGGCAAAATCACTTGAATTATTTCAGGATCCGGACGGTTTCCATACAAGAGCTTGAAAACGTGAATTTTTCTTAAAATAAAACTCGAGAGGTTTTCGATTCTTTGTTGATATATACTAAAAAGTTCCGTTTCTAATTTCGCACGATCCCTTACAACAGGGAAGGCTTTTAGTAGGGCAGTCTTGAAATTTTCGTAAGTATAGGTGGGACTTCCTGCTTGACCCAAGAGACTTCTGCCGATACATTTGAACCAGTTAAGCGCTTGGCCCCTCAAAGCGCTGGTAGCTAAGGTAACTTTTTGAAACTCGTGCACGGGGTAGAGCATGAAGTGGTCATCCAATTTTTCCAAAAAACTGGTTACCGGTGAGTTTCCATTAAACGTTGCTTCTGGTTTCATCGAAGCGCGCATGGTCTGGACGATTTAACCGAATCCTTCCAGGGCGGCAGCTGGCATTTCTGGATTCTGAGCCGTTTCTGCAGGCAGCACAGGTTCTTCTTGAAACTCGGCCATGGTTAATCTTCTTCGTTGGGCGCCACTATCAGGTTCAATGTTCCTTCTAACCTTCTTCGGGAACATACAAGGACCTGACTCGGAACAGAGAGCTTACTAAAGCTATGTTCACTAATTGTGGTAAGTAGACAGGATACAGACGAAGGGTATACAAAACCCTTTATTTTTCTCTATATACAATAACTTCCGTACTTCGGAATACAATGACCCGCCACTCGGGGTCTAACGTAAAAGTATAAAAATAAAACTAAACTCTAATTTAACTTTAGAATAATACACGTGGAAGATTGGCCTTATAATAACAGGAAGCGTATGTAGCACAGAGACTGTGAACACTACAATACGTTTTAATTTATCAAGAGGATTAAAACCTCTGGCCTGGAAGGCAAACAGCAACTGCGTAACTTCTAAGGTAAGCGGCCTGCGTTGACCCACTGCTTCCTCTCTTTCGCTTGGCAAAAAGGCCACACTTAGATACTTGGCGTTCGCCAGACAAACTTTGCATAAAAACCTTCACGCTTATAATTCTGGCCGGAAGTAGAAAATAAGAAGTGATAGTAAAGATTTAAAATAAAATAAACGTTAGTAAAACTTAAGATCCTTACAAGCTTTTAGGTACAATTTTTCGATTAATATTTATAACACTAATATTAAGCATCGACTTGATGAAATCCTCCACTCACGAGATTCCTTTTTGGAAAGTACATCATTCCGATCAATTTTTCGAAGCCAAAGATTCTTACATAAAAGTTTTGGCTTTCGTAATAATTGGTCCAGTTAAATCGAGTGGATCAAATATTAGAACAATATATGGTAAAATCAGTCTCTTAGTATAGTAATCACGCTATTTCGTAGTTATATTATGAGTTCCATAAAATATCTAACACCTTTGTTTTATTTTTAAGTTCATTGGAGAATGAATAATCTTCAGCCTTAGTATCAGCATTAACTAGTAATTCCTTATAAAACCATACCATTTATGAAACTTCATGCTTTCCTGGCTGAAAAGATTAACTAATTGATTTCGTAGTTCGTTCATGTTTTTTTATAGCTTCTGCTCCCGAGAAAACATCATCCCTGTAAAAATCTTGAACTGTGACTGAAACAGCTATGAAAATTCTTTTCCTTCATCTTCAGCTAATTGTCGCAGGACTCTAGTAGTAAGGAAAAGGGCACTAGTAGTACCATACGTAACGGTAAACTGATACGTCTTGATTTCTCCCTGAGCAGTTTTCTTCTAAAGAATTGTTTAGTTTTCTTTGCTCTGGATCTAATAATATGTGATGATACTTTTTTTCTATATCAGCAATGAACGCGGCATTTCCTGAATCTTATCATAATGTAAAACAAATATTACTGCGCTACGCCTTCTTTCAGAAGCGCTTTATTTAAAATGCGCCTGTCTTCGCAGAAACGGTCAATACGACTCTCAGTTTTCTCGTACTTTTGTTTGGTCGATATATTCTATGATGAGAAATACAATATGATGGTTCCAATTTTTCGTCTTCATGTACTTCTTTCATGTGCCCTAAAGTTTCGTATTATTTGAGAGAATCTTGATACAAACAGCAATTTTGGTTCCTTAAGCAGTTTGCTCCACAGCGAATTTACTCTAGAATTTCTAAATATTCTTCATTGGCATCTGGACAACATACTTTTCATCCTCATCTCTACAATGTGTTCCCAAAAAAATATTTTCGCATAAAATATCTTCCTCGCCTTTAAGAGGTTTATCTTTGTCTATCTTTTCAATTTCCCCAAAATTATTTATGCTCTGATTCGTATCTTCTAATTATTGGATGAACTCAGAATATGCTGTATCTTTTTGTTTCAAACTGATATCAATTTTTCCGCTAATAATATAGCCAAATACTGAATTTTGAAGTATAAGACGAGAGTCTTTCAATGTAATTTTTCCAGATTTTAATAAATCAAAAAAGAATTCAGCACCTATTAGCAAATCAGTCTTCCGCGGCGTATAAAATTCAGCATAAGACAGTACATAATTCAAAATTTCTAAAGATATAATATCCAATTTCTGGGTTGATGTAATGTTAGTTATTTTAGGTACCATTAAAAAATTCTAAATTTCTGTTATAGTCTTCTCCTTTATTAACGATGGTAGCAATAGTTTTTTTTTTTTTTTTTTTTTTTTTTTCAATAATACAGTACAAAGTCTGTAATCCGGACTCGTCGGGACTTCGGCTATTCCGGATTAGGGGTTTTTCTGGATTATAGATCATCAATTTAAATCTAGTAAGATGGCATGCAGAAATTATACAATTAAAAATATGAAACTGTAATTTATGAAATAAAGAGCAATTATGATCTAAAGGGTATCGAATTTTACAAAAAAAAGCTTAATATTTATTTGTTAATTTATTAAACATTTCTTTCAACGCACGCATGCGTAAAGTTTGTGACTTAGAGGTCCGGATTATAGATCATTCCGGATAATGGACGTCCGGATTACGGACTTTGTACTGTATATTAAGAATTCTGTCATTCAAGCAGGATATCGAAACGCTAATTTTGATTTAAACGAAATCTGATTGAGCATTTCATAGTCATGAAGTTACACACTGAATCGCTGTCAATGTAACAGTAAAGTTCACCATTTCTATCCTTAATGTAAATTACAGTTGTCGTCAGAACGGTTCTTCGGGTGGAGGAGGCTGTAAACGAGGACATCTCAGAAGCTACTTCCGGTGGAGGGGTACCTGGCGCGGGGGCAATTATTATGCGCTTTGATGACAGGTGTTTTCCGGTCAGCCTATTAGTGAATTTCTTTATGCGCTAATAGGCTATGATGGCGTGATCTGCATAAACTTCACGAGCTATTTCATTTACATTTTGTCACCTCATGCAATGGTTTAAGAAAATTAATACGAAGATCAAATTCTTTTAGTCTCAAAACGATTATTCACCGCTAAATTTTAAAATCCATCACACACGTAAATTTGATGCGTCGATTTACATAGTTTACAGTTATTGTACTTATACAATCGCAATAAATTTTCTGTTTTTCTATCTACTAAATGTAGTCTTGCTCTTCAACCATTAACTAAGCAAGTAGTTCTCCAATAACGTCACTGTGTGGATTTGAACTTTTAGTTTCGATTTGGGACTTATCTAATACCTTCGTAGTAATAGTATACAATTATGCTCTTTTATTTTCTTTATGTCTATACTGAATAGTCAAATAAAACCAATTTTCAGACAGTTCGAAATTTAAAGCGATATATAATACAAAATAAATTCAATTACTTAAATACTTAATTTTCAGTTCCTAACAGAATGGTGGAATCAAAATTCACTTACCCATTTTCCTGAAGGTAACAGCAAACTGATCACTGTATAACTATATCCAACGAGATAAAAGGTTTCACAAGAAAACAAAAGTTCTAAACGAAATCTTCAGGAGTCAATTCCAAACTGCGGCTCAGCTTAACAAAAATGTATGTTTCTATGAATGGACTGTATTATAGGATAAGGCGATAATATCTTTTCTTAATATTGGCAAGCACAACAACAACAAGAATACGTGGTACATTAATTAGAACCTCCAAGTCTTCAGACAACATAAAAGCCATTTCAGAGGATCTTCAAATACTGAAGTAGAGATCTGATACGGGAAACTTCGCAAATCTAAAGTAGGAAAAAACGTAAAAATTTGAAATTTTATTTAATTACAAAATCAAACGACGGTATTAATGATCAGAAATTAAATTTGAACCATTTTATACTTTTTGAAATTTTAACCATTGAGCTGGGCATCCAAAAGGTGCTTGTTAAGACTGCCTCCAAAAAATATTATGCTTGAGGGGAGGAGTGATTAGTACTAAAGCAGAGGAAAGGAGTGTTAGATAGAACATATCCATAGTCGCAAGAATTTCTCGATATACTCAAGAAACAAAACATGGAAGTAAGAAGAACCATATAACAGGCAAATCCAAAATCAGATCAGTATTGATGTGTTTTGGGAGAGGAAATTATTCCTAAGGAAATTATGCTTGAAAGACAAATTGTGAAAGTGACAATCACAGTTTATCCCTCATGGTAGTGACGTGAATAACTACCATGAGTACTAACATTAGAACTAAATACCTTTTAACTATGTTATTTAGTTCCATATAACCATGTTATATTTGTTTACATTATAAGCATATAAGTGACAAATTAAAAACCCAGCTGTTCACATGTGACGAAGATTTCAAGACATTTAGATGTTACTCTATGATAATACACCTTGTCACACAGAGCCAAGACCAGATGTTTTGACTAGGAAGGGCATTTTATTAAATTTCACAGGCTCCTTATTCTCTAGATTCGAATCCATTTTCGTTTCTTCAGACTGAAAATTCACTTGAAAACTTATTTTTTGACATTATCGACCGTAAACTAAAAAAGCAGTCTCAAACTGGTGGCCCCCCAAAGTAATTTTATGCCGCCTGACATGACACTTCAATTATGCATTTATTGCAAATATGATGATGAAGGATTTAAAGGTTTCAGTAAAGTCCAGGTTTATACTATTATCATTTCGATTAAAGACAAACATGAATAATACACCAGAAAATCTATATATGGAGCTAATTAATTTACGGGATGATATAAAACTTATTCAAAGATCTGAAGGTACACATTTTATCAAGTTATATTTTACTTCTCAAAAAATTAATATGCTCAGTTTTGAATTTTTGCACTTTGTAAAATCTCTTTGTTTGGAAATACATTTATATGGGAACAGCTTTTGTTCACAGTTGGAAAATAATAATAATGATAAGATTAACCTATAAGCATCTACAATCCATGAAGAAGATAATTTCTAGCAATTTCTCTCAAAAGCTGCAAATTTTGCTAGCATTCAAACACCATCAAGTGTCAAGCTGTAGTAAGAAATAAAGAACTTTAAAATTATTTACTACAAACATATATATATATATTTATTTATGCATCGAAAAAAATTAATAAATAAGAGAAGCAGACTAGGTTGTTATTTATTCTCAAGTTTTGTTCCACTTGATAAATTTTCTCTGAAACTACGAAAGCTTTCATAATTTGTTTATGTCGGGTTTAAACTAAATTAATTTAATAATTAATTATACATGTTAGAATTATTTTATATAAACATTAGTCTAAAAATTTAGTATTTAGCAATCAATATATTTGAATTACAAAGTGTAATCAACAAAAATGTCTAACAGGTACCAAACTTGATATTTCAGACAGAAAATAAATTCTAATTTTTTCCCCTTTGTTATAGGATCATTATTGTTTATGCATGTTTTGATAAAAGTTAGCATGTGAAATTTAAAACACCTTTTACTTTATTAAAAGCTTTTCATTTCTTAAAAAATAAATAAATAAGGCCCATTATCTGTTTTTAGATTGCACATTCAGCCTGCATGCAATTTGAGTTTGAGTCCACCACTTTTAAGGAATAAGCTCAAAATGATTATCAATTTAAATATTTTTCTCCCACAGCTTGTAAGAGAAATGCCCATCGAAAATCAAATTTGCTTTTAACTTACATCTCGCTTAAGATTTAATTTTCACTAAAATTGCGATAGTATTTTGCTTTTGATTTAGTAAAGATAGTGTTAAGGATAATCATCAATAACTTTGGTGCTTTACTCAGCTATAACATTGCTACTTTGATAAGAATTTAACATCTTTGCACTTTGACAATTGAATAAATTTCATTGTTTCTTTCCACTTGTCTAAATATCAGTTCCATTATGTAAATTAATTACCAACTTTTGTGAAATTAATTAAAAATATTATGAGTAAAAATATAGTGTGAACTAATCCATAATGAATACCATGCATATACGTAATATCCATTTGTTGTAACTACCATCAATGTTTTCAGTTTATGGAATGTAAAAGTATATACGACATTTCTTACTTTTATGTATTAATAATTATATTATGATTGCCATGTATATAACTTTCTCGATTATTTTATTAGGTGGTGATATTCAGTACAGTCACCATGCTGGTATACTCATTTCCACAAGAAAGTATGGATAGAGCTACAAAGTCCTTGCAAAAAAACCCCACAAACTTGCTTTCTCAAGACACTGGACAATACTCAAAGCAAAGACAAGAAAATATAAATGACACACCAATGCATCTGCAGTTCATATTCAGCAAAGAAAATGAAAGCTCCAAAGGTAATGAAGATTATTACAAATATAACATTAGTTCACTATTATACCAACAGACTTCACTGAACATCAATCAGAGTTCTAATGTGTATAATGCTGAAGGGTCAGAAACAGTTCAAAATATAGAAAAAAAAAACCAAGAAAATAACTCTGGTATAAGCAATGAGAAAGCTTTCCTGCATAACGAGGACCTGAAAAAGTCACTAAATAAGCACGAAGCATCAACGACTGCTGGCATACTTCCAAAAATTTTGCTTGATTTTCTTCAACCTATATTTGCATTTCCAGAATTAAATGAGAAATGTAATAAACAAAGAGTTAATTCCCCACAAAAGAATCCTTACAGTACAAATCCATCTTTAAAAACCCAAAGGAGACATTCACTGACAGCAGGACCATCGCTGTATGTAGAATCAAGGTTTATCAGAGATTTTGATACACCATTTTTTGAATGAAACTCAATATTTAACATTAAATCGGGATTTCTACAATACATAAAAGTTGTACATTCCCTCTATAATAAAGATTTTGATTTCCAAGTTCCTTATATATTACGATATCAGCACATTAGCATACTACACAATCAGAATGCTTCCTCTTCAATATGTATCTATGTACACATCGAGAGTGTTCCGGTCTTTTCCTTGCTTTTATTATGTCATATATATATATATATATATATATATATATATATTAAAATATGCATATTTGATACAAAAGGTTATATGCGTCCATGAATTTTGCAACTTGTAGATCATGTTATCAGGTTCAGTGTTCCGCCTTACTTGCTTTGGGAACATTCAAGAACCTGACTCGGAACAGGGAGCTTACTAAAGCTATGTTCAATACATGTGGGAAGTAGACAAGATACACAGGAAGGGTATACGAAACCCTTTATTTTTCACTCTTTACAATGATTTCCGTACTTCGGAATACAGAGACCAACCACTTGTGGTCTGAACGTAAGAATATAAAAATATTAACTAAACTCTAACTTAACTTTGGAGTAACAAACAAGGGCCTACGTGGAAGATTGGCCGTATATTAACAGGAAGCCGTATCTAGTACAGAGAACTGTTAACACTACAATACGTTTAAAATTATTAAGAGGATTTAACCTCTGGCCTGGAAGGCAACCAGCAACCGAGTAAAACTGCTAAGGCAAGCGGCCTGCTTCTACTAACTCCTTCATCTCTCTTGCTTGGCAAAAAGCCACAACTTAAGTACTTGGCGTTCGCCAGACAAACTTTGCATAAAAACCTTCACGCTTATAATTCTGGCCGGAAGTAGAAAATAAGAAGTGATAGTAAAGATTTAAAATAAAATAAACGTTAGTAAAACTTAAGATACTTACATACTTCCCGCCAGAGTTAATTAGTTTGAAACTGATGTCTAAAACGACCTTGTTGAAAACTTTTAGCTCTAGAATCTAGCGCGAGGCCAATCTTTTACAAACATTTCTCACTAGAAACTAGAAATTTAAAAAAAAAAATTTGTTTTTACATTATCAGCTCCATGGACAATTACTTTTCATCTGTACTGCATCTAAACAGGAGCTTCTAGTTGAAATCTGGTTCCTTCCAGAGATCTGGAAGGAAAACTAGTTTAATGAAATGTTACACAATTAAATGGCAAGTCACATGAATATTTATATTTCTCTTAACATTCTTATTTCATTCATGACTTTATTTTAATTCTCTCTCCCCGTGCTCTCTGACATATGTTGTAAAAGAAAACACCAAACACGAATGTTTTTATGTACAAGTGTTCAACACTGCCGCCTACAATCAAAACACTAACGTGTTAAAATTCAACATAACAAGACCTCGTAACACACCTTATCTTCATCTCTAAACCCTGAGGTACTATTCTGAAAGTGGCTAACTCTGAAGTGTAGCGTCAGAGAGCCTAACTACATTCATTCAACCTTTAACACATATTCACCATAATTTGGCCTTTCTACAGTCACACAAATAAGTTTAAAATTTTTGGCATTACTTTCACTTTTACCATATCACAGTATTTCTTAACATTTAAAATAACAGTTCACATTGTATATAAGAACATATTAACATGCCGTTAATTTTACGCAATTTAAAACATACATTAGTAGTACATTGTTAACATCTATTCTTTTCCAAGCAAGTGCCAATTCTTCTACATTAAAATAGTACATTTCAAAAGTCTTTCAGACTAAAACTTCTTTCTTGCCAGAATGTTTTAAATAAAATTTATACAATAACTTTTACTATATTCAAGTATTTACACATTCCTATTATACATCAACTTTAGTTTTACGCGCGAGTAATTGAAAATCATAATACCAAAATAGGTAACAACTCATTTCTCGCCTTTTTTGGCGATAAAGGTAGACCTCACATGAGGTAAAACGTCTTGAAATCTGCCACTTGCAGTAAGAATGAAAGATTAACTTAAGATTGTAAAGTAACATAAAGTTTTACTTATCTTTGTGATATTCGGACATTCTTTTCTCTGCCCAGTCCTGGAAGGTAGCAAGGATTCGTGTTTGATTTATCCTCCTTCTTGTGCGGGCTCGCCCTTCAGTGCCTTCCTCTAGGAGCTTTCTTTTCCCTCCAGTTCGGTCACCGTTGAATACCTTCTTTTTCGCCTCTGCCTGTGGTCTTGGCCGTTTGATGGCCGCTGGTCTTGGCGGAATCGGGACACTTCTCTCTCGTTCCTGCTTGGATCTCGTTGCTGGCCGTTCAAATTTTCCTTGTATCTTTTCCTCCGCCGCTGGTGGTCCTTCCGCAGTTCGGCGACATTTGCTGCGTAGAGTCCTGTCCGATGAGTAGATCTTCCGTTTGGGAGCCGGGTTATAGTTGCCGTTATTTCTCCTGGCTCTCTTTGCATTCGTCGTACTTCTCCCTTCTTCATTCTGGGGGTGGTCGTGCGCTCTCTTTTCTGGACGGTGGAACGGCTTCTTTTTCTTGTTACCTTCAATTTTTCCGCGGGGCAATTTTCTTTTCACTTGCTCCTGTCTCTTATTGGCTTGCCCTTGTACTTGTCGTTTTTCCACCTCTGGAGCTTGTGCCTGCAGTGCCTGCCGTGCCGGATCCTGCAAAAGATCTTTAAATATTTGCATTTTATTACGGTCACAGTATGGTTTTATTTGGTCAATGTTTGCGGAGCATGTTTCACCATTCCTGTCTTTTAACACTACTACAGCGTGAGTTATTTTTTCTATGACATATGGTCCTTCAAATCGTGGAAAAAATTTGGCGGTTTTATCTTCTGGTGCTGAAGAAAGTGAATGCTTAATTTTTAATACTTCATCTCCTACTTTATAAGTTACTACCCGTCGTTTCATATCATAATAGAGCTTCTGTTTTCTTTGTGCTACTTCAGTGTTCTTTTTTGCTTCTTTAATTAATTTTTCTAAATAACCTATTTTAAATTCTGGGGCTCTTTGTTGAACATAAAATAATTTATCTAACGGCGTTATAATCTTTCTGCCTAAAAATAACTCAGCAGGAGTTTTGCCCGTTGTATCATGTTTTGCGGTCCTAAGGGCGAAAGCAAATTCATTGACATTGTTATCCCAGCTTTTATGAAAATTTTTAACATAACTACGGATAATTTTCACTATATTTCTATTGACCTATTCCGCTATATTTGATTGCGGCCGATACGGGACCATTTTTAAATGACGTATGCCCAGTTTTTTGCACATGTCTTCAAATATATTACTTACAAATTGAGCACCATTATCCGATATAACTTTTAGGGGCGCCCCGTATTTTAAAATATATTTATTTAAAATAGAATCAGTAACTAATTTCGCGGAGGCTCGTTTTAAGGGAACAATTTCGGTCCACTTACTAAAATGATCAACCATAACAAGGAGATACCGATTTTTATTTAACTGACTTTTTGGGAAAGGGCCCAATAAATCGATGCCAATTATTTCATTTGGAAATTCGGATTTAATACTATTTAGAAACCCGGCCGGGCGGAAATTAATATAATTAACTGCTTGACATGTTGGGCAGAACTGGACATACGCCCTTGTTAACTTTTGCAGTTCAGGAAAATAGCCTGCCTCGCGTACGCGTTGGATAGTTTTTCGAATACCAGCATGAGAAGCTAAAGGGCTGTCATGTAACTCCTGCAGGATATTTAATCTAAGACTAGCTGGGATAACAGGTCGAAATTCGTTGTTGGAATTTGTAGTTTTTGTATAAAATCATAGACCATCAGTTAGTTCGTAATGGGCCACCCTATTTCTTATCGCCACAATATCTTGGTGGCTAAAATTTTCAGGATCCTTTAAATACTCATAAATGTTTCCAAACTCAGGATCCTTACCCACTTCGGTTATTACAGTTTCTCGGGAATTTATTGTACATGCTGTGAGCATTGCCACCTTTACAGTATTACCTTCTTCATCTATTTTTATTCTGGATAGGGCATCTGCTACGATATTTTCCTTTCCGGGGGTATGCTTGATTACCAGATTATATTCTTGTAGCTTGAGTGCCCATCTTATTAACCTTGGGGATAAGTTTTTCCCTGAGTACAATCTAGTTACCGCCGCATGATCAGAATACACTGTTATTGGCGCCCTTCCAAAATAGACTCGGAACTTTTGCACTGCTAACAGAACTGCAAGTGCCTCTCTCTCAGTCGCGGAATAATTTCTTTGAGTTTCATTTAAAGTTCTACTAAAAAATGCCACGGGCTCCTGATTCTGCGAAAGTACCGCTCCTACCGCATAATCCGAAGCATCCGCTGAAATTTATAAATTCTCATCGTTCTCAGGAAATTTCAAAACACGGGCTGCAAATTTGCACTTTTCGACATTAACTTTTAGACCGGCCTCATTTAATAATGAAAACACGTGTCTTAAATCCTGTACATGTTGGTCCAGATTATCACTAGTAATAATGATATCGTCTAAATAGATAAATGTGGACTTTCCAAGAACAGGCCTTAGCACCATGTCCATACATCGCTGAAATGTTGCCGGTGCCCCTGAAAGGCCAAACGGCATACGCAAAAATGCATAAGTGCCAGACTTGGTTGTAAAAGCAGTCTTAGGCACGTCCTCAGGCCTCACCCCTATTTGAAAATAACCAGTCGTTAAATCTAAAGTCGTCATGTATCTGGTAGACGTTATGTTCCTTAGAATTTCTTCAATAATAGGTAACGGATATACCGGATATTTATTTATGGAGTTTAATTTACGATAGTCAATCGCGAAACGCCACCTTTTTGGATGTGTTAATGGATAGTCATTGTTTTTCTTACATAAAACCACCGGGCTAGCATAACTACTTGAGATGGCCGTTATGATCTTTTTACGTAACATATCGCTAATGTGCCATTCTATAATTTTTTCTTTATTCTTATCATACCGGTATGCTTTGTGGCGAACTGGCATTGAATCTCCGGTGTCGATACTATGGTTAGTAACTTGAGTAAATCCTGGAATATAACTAAATAACGAAGCAAATTCACTTACCACTTGTCGGGTTCTTTGTTGCTCTTCCTTAGGTAGGTGGTCAAGGTTTAACATTGGCGGTTCCGTTTTTTCTTCTCGAACTGGTTTCATCGTCAACTTAAGGGACGCTTCATTAAAATCCAGCATTGCTTCTGCCTCTGAAAGAAAATCTATTCCTAAGATGATATGTGCTTGCAGATTCTTTACTATAAAAAACATAATTTTTACGTGTTCGTCCTTGATAGAACGTATAGCGGTAATTTACCTATGCACTTACATCTTTCTCCCTGCGCAGCTAACACTGTCGTATTATCCGAATTATATATGCGGTATTTCCGAAAATACTTCCTAAAAAATTCTTCTGCAACACAGGAACACTGCGCGCCTGTATCCAGGAGTGCGGTGGCTGGGATATTATTCACCAACACTTCAATCTTCGGAAGAGTCAAATTTTTCACCATTACTGTATTTAACTTGAAGGAAGAGGGGTTTTCTTGGCCTTCGGATTTCCGCACCCTCCCATCAGCAGAAATCCATTTTAGTTTAAATATTTTTTTCTTTCCATGCTTTCCTTCTTTTTCCACTGGCCTTGAGACTTTTTTTCTGGATTGCTATTGAACTGTCGACGTTCGCCGGCTGTTTTTGGATGCTCGGGTTTCCTTGCCCACTGATTCGCTTTGCTTCCGTAGCCGTGTGCTTGACTTTGCTGTGGTCTTGACTCAAGAAATTGGTTTCTTTGTTGATATTGGCGTCTTCTTTCAATGTCCGCCGTTCTTCTACTTTCAAACTGGATTGCTAGCTGAAATAACTTTTCCAGTGTAGTCGGATTCCTTAATTCAATAAATCTTGTACTTGGGGAAGTAACCTCGGCAAAATCACTTGAATTATCTCAGGATCCGGACGGTTTCCATACGAGTTTGAAGACGTGAATTTTTCTTAAAATAAAGCTTGAGAGATTTTCAATTGGTTTCTGGTATATGCTGAAAATTTCCGCTTCTAATTTCGCACGATCCCTTACGACAGGGAAGGCTTTTACTAAGGCAGTCTTGAAATTTTCGCAAGTATAGGTGGGACTTCCCGCTTGACCCAAGAGACTTCTGCCTATGCATTTGAACCAATTAAGCGCTTGGCCCCTCAAAGCGCTGGTAGCTAAGGTGACTTTTTGGAACTCATGTACGGGATACATCATGAAGTGGTCATCTAGTTTTTCCAAAAAACTGGTTACCGGTGAGTTTCCATTAAATGTTGCTTCTGGTTTCATCGCTGCGCGCATGGTCTGGACGATGTAACCAAATCCTTCCAGGGCGGCAGATGGCATTTCTGGATTCTGAGCCGCTTCTGCAGGCAGCACAGGTTCTTCTTGAAACTCGGCCATGGTTATTCTTCTTCGTCGGGCGCCACTATCAGGTTCTGTGTTTCTCCTTACTTGCTTTGGGAACATTCAAGAACCTGACTCGGAACAGGGAGCTTACTAAAGCTATGTTCAATAAATGTGGGAAGTAGACAAGATACACAGGAAGGGTATACGAAACCCTTTATTTTTCACTCTTTACAATGATTTCCGTACTTCGGAATACAGAGACCAACCACTTCTGGTCTGAACGTAAGAATATAAAAATATTAACTAAACTCTAACTTAACTTTGAGTAACAAACAAGGGCCTACGTAAAAGATTGGCCGTATATTAACAGGAAGCCGTATGTAGTACAGAGAACTGTTAACACAACAATGCGTTTAAAATTATTAAGAGGATTAAACCTCTGGCCTGGAAGGCAACCAGCAACCGAGTAAAACTGCTAAGGCAAGCGGCCTGCTTCTACTAACTCCTTCCTCTCTCTCGCTTGGCAAAAAGCCACAACTTAAGTACTTGGCGTTCGCCAGACAAATTTTGCATAAATAAGTTAACGCTTTTAATTCTGGCCGGAAGTAGAAAATAAGAAGTGATAGTAAAGATTTAAAATAAAATAAACGTTAGTAAAACTTAAGATCCTTACAATGTGTTAAAAGGTAAATAACTCAGGTTTCTGTTGAATTGAAAAAGGTTTATTTTTAATAAATAAGGAAATAATACAGAACAAGGAACTAGATAAAACGAAAGGTTTGGCGCAATAAAAATGCAGCCAACAGCAATTATTGCTACTATAATCACTGTATGAGAAATTCCAATGCAGTAAAAACAGCACTATTTAAAATGCTAAAAAATCACATTCAGAGTCTATAGCAAGAAGACCGTGCGGATCAGGTCAATATATTTCAATCTCATGCCACTAATCTAGTTCCCCAAAACATCACCGTGCCTACAATATCCTATATCAAGAAGCCAGAATGCTAACAATTCACATACACATAAATGCTGGTCTACACTACCTTGGAGTACTTACCCCACATGATAATTCAAGCTGGAAAGTTATTTTAGGGTTAAAAAGATGATGCATGAATGTTCTGCCATTAACAGATGCACAGAAATCGCATATACTGAAACTGAGAAAACTTTGTCTTTCACAGATCACTATGTTACTCAGTTTAATATAAACAATCCCTAAATCAAAACAGAACACAGTTACACAAACAGTCAGACCCAAGTACTATTATGGTCAAGACTTCTGATGTACTAAGTAATATTGATTGTCTCAAGACCAAGAAAAAGCCCAGATCATAACAAATATACCAGACTTATGGTTAAAGATGGGACTATTTATGATTTGTAGATTTATCAAAATTATCAACTACATCATAAAGCTCAGATACTTCCCATCAACTGGGCAAGTTGTGTCATATCAACCAATCAGCCTTCTGCTTACTCTATGCAAGACTGCTGAGTTATCTTGAAAGACCTATCACTGTCTTTAAAAATCTTCTATATTATGTAGAAAGCAATCACAGCTTTATTCCTCAACAGTATTGATTTATGATAAAACTACAGAGTGGATGAACAAATCTTGACTGGATTTCACCAGAAAATTTACAATACAGCAATTTCATAGATAGGCATTCCACTGTGCTTGGCTGAATGGACTTGCTTACAAAGTTACAACGCTGGATTTCCCAGAACCCATCATCTCCCCACTCTATTCCTATCTTATAGCTCAAAGACTTTATCATTTGTCTCAAAAGTACATATTCTGCTATCTGGAATATTAATGCCAGTAAACCATAAATGTCTCTTTTTGAGTCAATTCCTTTTAGCATTTACATGATCAATATATCACACACACGTAACACAACATCTGCTAAGTATGCAGGTTGTTGGATTTCAAATGAATGTAGTTTTTATTTTACATGTGCTTCAAATTAACTTTACTTACTTTCCTTTAATTTTTTTATTTAATGTTGTTTGGCTACTAATAACTATTGTTTTATTAGTTTTTTAGAAGTGGCAACAAAACAATTCATACAATTAGGAAAATATGTTTCTGTAGTTAAGTTAGGCTTATTAAAGAAGAATGACATGTTATTTACACAGGTGACGGAGGACGGGGACGCCTGGCGTATAGCATCGGTAAACAGGCATATGTCCCACGTCCTCCACTATCTCGAAGAAACAACTTGCTGGAGCCCCGTGAGGCTGCACCGGGAGTTTACATGGCCATACAGGGGCTAGATGTCAAATAGATGTTACATAGGACGTTGTTTATAAAACAAAGTAACCTAAAAAGAATATAAAGGATAGCATTAAAACACTAAAACACACATATAATGTTATTTACACAAGTGATGTTTTTATATTTATGTTCAAAACATCTTTTCAGAAAATAATGAATATTTTAGAATATTTGGTACTTTTCCGTTTTGCTGGAGCAGGTGATAAAGTCACCAATAATGGCATGACTGATACAAAACAAAACATCCTCGCTGGTAAACTTTAACGTCTCATTTTCAAAACAAATCACACCCATTTCTTATCAGATTGTTTGTTTCTATCAATGCTGGCATACAATTACATAGAATTTTTACTAGATAGTTCAATTTCATGCCGTAAGTTCATTCGCAGTAATTAAGTCAATTAGGAAGCAATCACACTGCTCATCCGAGGGCGAAAATATAGAAAAGGCAAAGTCAAGGGTTAAATTCATCAATTCTAATGAGGATGCACTAGCAAAGTAAAGCACTGTGGTTTTACAATTTCTGAGTAAGCTATTCGTACGAATTGAAATGACTCTTGCATTTAAACTTCTATTCCATGTTAAGATTTAACTTGAAATTTATGTAAATAATTACTGAGATAATTAGATTTTTGTAGCTTAGTTTACGTGAGATGAAATCAGTTGGGGCCATGCGATGTGAACCGGTGAATCAGGATGTTGTACAATGAAAGCATAGTAAATTCTTAAATTAATGTTTTTTTACAAATTTTGTGTACTTATTTATTGGCTTTTTTAGAAAATTTTAAACGACATTAAAATGTTTATACCTTCAAAATAAAAAATTCTTAGAACTAACATTTGTTAACATTTTTTATGCATATACTATTTGTTTTCGCCAATAAAGTCTGCTTGGCGAGATTTGCGCTGGTGAAACGAAAATGTACCAAAAAATGTTTTTCCTAATTTGTTGTCATTACTTCACTAGGCAGATTCACAAAACGGACGGAGCACGAAACGAACTGCTAATTCAAGCGCCGCCACACGAAAAGAACAAGGAATATCCGTGCCACCGTTAACATGTTAAAAAAATTAATGAAGAATCTAAATTAATGTATGCATGTTGCTCGCATTGTGAAAAAACAATGGTACCTAGAGCCACCATATTCTGAATAACATAGTCCTCTACCTGAATATGGGCACCTGGCAGCCCGAATCTAGAATTTCAAATCTGTTTTATCTATTTCATATTTTCTAAACTCTAATGAATTTTTGAGTAAGAAACTCAATGATTTCAAAGTCTGCAGTGGCAACACATTGTGCAGAATAAAATATTTTTATTTCCAGTGCGTGAGACTGTTTACCAGATGTTTTTATGAGGATTCTGTTTTTAAACATGTTTAGCCCAAATTCTCTCAAAACATGTACATATGTGTAAATGAAAAAAATGCTCCTTTGGGCGTAATATAAATAAAGCTTTTAGATTTTTTTTAGTTTATGTAACAGTCTACCATGCAAAAAATTCCCAAAATAAACAGCATAGAAGTTAAATATTAAGTGGCAATATATTCCACCACATGGCTTCCAACACTGCAAAATTTAGTTCATCTGTCTTTTAAAATCTACATTGTGTTTCCAAATTAATAGGTCTAGTAATTTCTGAAAATTAATAGGTCTAGTAAGGCTTTAAAGGGAAAAAAAAAGCATTAAAATTTTCAGTACATAAAACATAACTACTTACTTCATCTCTCTTAACCCATTAACCGCCAAAACTACAAGGAATGTTTCTTTCTCATGAAAATAATAACAAATATTAAATTAAGCATTTATAACATAAATTTACATTGAAAATAAAAAAAAATGCTCTTACCTGTGGAAAACGAGAGTATTGTGTTCGTGCAACGTCAGCGGAATAAGACTACGGATGTTTAGTGAGTAGGATTGTACTCGTGTGATGTTTCTTTTGAGCGGGGCGCAGGATTACTTTTTAGCTGCATAATGTTTTATAAATCTACAAATCACTTTACTTGTAATTAATTTAATATTAAAATATATATTGTATTTCTTTCACAAATACAGATTATTTCAATTGAAAGATTCAAGCATGAAAAACTTGATTACAATCATGATGTAAAGCTACATTACATACTTTGCATCTATAAACAGACTGGCTATGGTACTCTTTACAACAGTCTTTTGTTATCAATGGACTTTATGATAAAATGTCTACCATTTCCATGCAATGGTTTTTGAATGCTGAATTTACTAGGTCTTCCTGTTGCTAATCTATTTCTGGCTAATTCTACACTCTCAACCGGAGTTAGCAAAAGGAATAATGCATTCTCGCGCCTGAAATCTAAAAGACACTTTATATTTCCAGTAGTAAAAAGTGGTGATATTTAGTAAGTTTAGATACGGTCTCACCTCATATAATTTATCAGTATTGTTAATTTGACTATTGTCAAATGCAAGTTCTGCTTCATATTCCTGTATTGCAAACGTGATATCAATTCTCGTACAACAGGAACAGAAATGTCCTTATCAAAAGACCAATATATTTTTTTCTTGAGGTAAAGAGTGATATTCTGTAAGCAATAATATTCCAATAAATCTTCTCATATAAGCTTCAGATGCAATAAATTCTGGGTTTTTTTTTTTTTTTTTTTTTTTTTTGCTGAGCGTATATATTTGTCTGTTCAACGAGAAGAGAGTAAATGTCTAAACCAAAAGGAAAATCGAAAATCTGTGCACTAGTTTTACCTTGTATTTTGTCTTTTATAATTTCTCTTCTATCGCTTTCTTCATGTTCTTCCTGAGACATAACTAACAGTTCCTTTTTTATCCACTTCAAGATTTCAGTCTTCTGCTTTTTAAACTTTTTAGTATGACTATAACTGCTTTTAGAAGGCTGAAACTTACTTCTTACGTGAATTTCAACTCCCCCAGCAGTATCACTTGGTAAAATATCAGTATCATTATTTAAAAAATTGCTATTCCTTTCTTCTTCGCCACTAGCTTCTGCAATTTGTGGGGGAACAACAACAATATCAGTTTCATTCCGGTCATTATTAACATTATCATCTTCTGTTTCTTCATCAAAAAATCTTTGAAGGGCTTCTTCTAATGTAAGATACCTCATTCTAGGCATTTTTAAACAACCAGAATGTGAAACAGAGAATTGAAAGGAACGAGTGAAAAAGGAGATTGACTACCCGTTTCCTGTTGACGTTACGTCAGCGCAACACCCGTTTTCCCTTCCTTCTCAACACAAATATAAACATCTGACTGATGTAATGTTCTGATAAACAATGACCTTGACTAAAAATAGATCACTCATTAAGATGGTGATTATTTTGTTAAATATTTTCAGCAAAAATACCCAGTCGAAAATTTTGCTTAAAATATGAGATTAATTATTATAAACAAAATGATTGTTGAAGGCAAATATTTTTTACAGAAATAAACTTTATAATATTTCCTACACAAAATCATCTGCTGGTATAAAATATCTTAGGTAGTTATATTTATATATTCATTTATTTTGACCATTGCGTCTACGCAACACCAGCGGCTAATGGGTTAACACATTTTGAAACCTAGCATAGGGCTAAAATTATGAGATGATCTGTTTCACTGCAAGGCATAGTGTATATCCAAAACATGTTTTTTAGATAAAATTTCATTTTTTATATTCAGAATATGTTTTTATTGTATTCATTATATATATAACAAACATTTAGTTTCATTAAAGCAAGGAAATTTGCTCAGATTTATTATATAGATAAGGAATTTGCTCAGATGTTTAGACTATTCTATTAAATCCCTTTGAAAACTTTACAAAATATAGAAATGAATTTTAAAAATATATAAATAAATATAACACTAATAATTTATTTCAATATTTATAAAAAATGCATCACAACAAATAAACAAATATTTTCAAGCAAGTACACCAGAATCATTTCTTTCTTAAAATCTATGACATTATCAGATTAATCACAATCTTGGCTTTAAAAATGCAATTTTCTACACATAGTCAATCAGAGGATTGAGGTTCATAGATATCAGGTAGGAATGATCCTGTTCTCAGTGCCTCCATCTTATCTTCCATATCAAATAAATCATTAGTAAGTCTTCGTATTGTATTTCTAAGTTCCTATATGTAATAATAAAAAAATAATATTAAAGCAAAATCATACAGAGAAATCTTTTTTAACAGAATAATTCAGAAATGTTCATAAAATGGTATATCACTGAAAAACACAGAGAACAGAAGCAATGCTTTCAGGATAAATATGGATTTAAGTTTCAATTTTCAATACAATGAATGCAAAACAGCAGGCTCTAGTAAAAAACAGCACACAGAGGCAGATTTTGATAGAAGAATATAAAATTCTAACTATGAATTGGAAGTTATTGTTATAAAGCAAGCATAAAAACAGATAAACGCATTAAAAAAATTACTTGAACTAAGAGCTGAGATTTAATAAGCTGCTGTGAGATATTGTGAATTTCTTTTGAAGCAGATTCATATGGCTGCGTAACTAATTCCACAATGTTTCTCCGAAGTGTTTGATTTTTTTCTCCTAAAATAATTACAGTATGTCAGTAATAACCATAATACAAGTATGATATGAAGTTTAAAACTTAAACACATGAAATCAATAAACATTTGAATTAATACCGAAAATACAGTTAATTTTTAATTCAGAGATTTTGGGGAAATCAATAATGCTACTAAGCCAAAATGCAATAATTTACAAAATATCACAAGAAACAAGCACAAGTAGTAAGAAAAATTAATATTTCTTCTTATCGACTCCTAATACATATTTATAGCTTCTGGCACGTATTAATATTTTTATAAACACGCATTTTACTCTATACTCTAACTACAAAAATAAATAAATATATTATTTCCAATCATGATATAGCAACAAAAAATAATAAACTATCCACAAACCTTTTCTATGCAACCTTGCCTAAATTCATTCCAGAAAATAGAGAAAATTTTGGAATCTTTTCACATTTCAGGAAAAGTTTTTTGTTTCATATCTGTACATAATACTGGACTCTAAGAACAAGAATTTATAAATATTGATTTTTATCACTTTTTTTTAACGCATTTCACTAAAGCTTCCAGCACATGCAAATACATGTGCAACAGAAAATTCGCCCATTGCCCATGTAACGTTTTTTATTCTAATTATCATGTCACAAAAAGTGAAAATACAAGAATGTCTAAGGTCTCGCCAGGAACACAGTACATGCCATTTATTAAACTTGCTCATTAAAAAACTCAGCAGCTAATTACATTCAAATTTATAAGAACCAAAACACATATGTACTAATGCATAAAAAAACTTCGATTTATTAAACTTAGACTGGCAAAAGACTGATACTGCAGTGTCAAAATATCTTACTGGTACCCATCAAAGCTTTTTGTAGTTCATTCATTTGATGTATTATGGACTGTGGCCTTATCATTCAGGAATATAGTGCTTCAATATAAAGAGGTTTGATTGAAATTTTCCTATTCCGGGGTCCTTAAAAACTGCGAAAAAAAGGGGACAGTTCTATATCTCCCGTTCATGTGGGCCAATTGACGAAATTCAACTTGTGTTTTTTATGTCTCAAAAGCATGAGGCATATGTTAGAAAAAAAGAATCACAGAAGTCTTCTGTTAACAAGCATTGTTGGTCCGAAAATCCCACCTTCAATGTTTTTGCAGCCAAAATTATTCAAAAAACATCTTCCATTGGTGAATTAAGATTTTCTAGAGGCACTTCACATTCAAAAAAATTTTTCTGTTCTAGTTAATGACAATAATTCCAATCCACTGCCTTCAGCCTTTTAAGAAATTATATTTTAGTTCTCATTTCATCAACAGATGGCGCCAATAGCTTAGCTCCTGTCCAGTCTTTCTTATCTTATCTAATCACTATATCTTATCTCGTTCATTTGCGCTTTTGCAGCTGAGGATGACGGTTCGGTAAAACCATCAGAACTAGTCCTGTGAAAATTTAAAAATATAACGCAGATTTTTGTTGTTTGACTTCTAAATTAAGGCTAGAATATACGAGTTTGCACAAATAATGGGTAGTCTGATAAAGGATTAAATTGTGGTATTAAAGATGATGTAGTGGGAGCAAGATTATTGCATGAAACAGAATTAACTTTAGAAAAGGCTCTTAATATAAGCAGATCTGCAAAAATAAGCACACATCAAATGAAAATAAGATATGGAAACTGTTGTAAACATAGTGACAAAGAAACTAAGCAAACATAATAAGAATATATACAAAGAGATAAATACTGAGAAACAACCAACCAAAGTTTGTTCTAAATGTGAAATATCTCATGAGTATCAGATATGTCCAGCGTATGGAAAAATCTGTCATAAGTGTAAAAGGCAAATCATTCTGTGAATCAATATAAAAGCTATAAAATATAATGATGAGAACATTTCGATTTCAGACACTTTGTAGAGACATTAGGTATTTTTTTGGGAAGCAGGAGACATGAAAAATGAGCAATGCCTTTGCCGTGAATCGAACCACGGACCTCTGGAATACACACCCAATGTGCAGGCCACCACACTATGAAGGCATGCTAAGAGGTGGGAGAAATACCTTATATACTCCCCCTTTTAAAGGGCGACTGGGGTTTCAAGGAACCCAATTGCCAAATCAGATGGTAAAGAATCATCATCTATCACACTTTTAGTTCGGGCACCACTGCAGAGACATTAAGTAATTTTTTGAAAGCAGGAGAAGTGAAAAATAAGCAATGCCTATGCCAGGAATCAAACCCGGACCTCTGGAATACGTGCCTAGTGTGCAGAACACCACACTACAAAGGTATGCTAAGAAGGTGGGAGAAATACCTTATAATTTTAATTTTCAAAATTGACCAAATATGTTTCGAGACTTGCCTCTCTCTAGAGGCATAAAAATGTAAAAAGCAAACAAATAAGTTCACCAGTTGACAATGAATTTATGGTTTTGTACATGGCCCATGGTGAACCAAGAGCTAGATGCGTTCTGCATATGGCAGTACTGTCAAACAACTCAAGGTCGGCATGTGACCTTGAAATCTCAAGTAGGATGACATGGCTAACAAATTTTATATATGGCAAAAGTTAAGAATTCACTTGAACATTGGCTGTTTTCATATTCAAAAATTCATTTCCTGTATTTTTTTAATACAGCACTTGCCTTTTTCCCAAATCTATGCGATGCAATCAGTTAAAAAAACTATCATTACAACTTGCTTGCCAGTTTTTTTACTCCATAATCATTAACCCTAATTTCTAATTAAAACTTGTGGAAAATTATTTTAGCTATAAATAGCATACAAAAATATTAATATTTAAATGAACATTTTTTCTTGTATTTTAAATCTATATTTCTATCCTTCATATAGAAACAATAAAAATACAGTACTGCATTAGACATGCAATATAATAACTTCACAAAGAAATTAAAAGTAACAGGATGCAATAATCATGGATTAAAGAAAAATTTCTCATATAAATGTGCACACAAATAAAATACTTACTAAGCTTCTTGTGCAGCAATCTGAAATTACACAAACAATCTTTCAGGCATCCAATTATAAATACATCTTGATAACTCACAAAACTATTAAAAAAATTCTTAAAAGTTCAAAGATTAAATACTGCAAATTATTTGTCAAATCTGCATTCCAAAAATTTGTTAAAAATTATTTCCTCAAAAATAAATACATAAACTGCAGAAACGACAAAAAATAAAATCTTTTCCTATTTCGAATATATATATTAAGGGAGATTAATGTATGGGATATAATATGAAAAATTTATTAATAAGATGCAAGAAAAATTAAAACTACAAAACTGAAAATCTACATACATTTACTCAGTGACATTTCATAATAACTCTGTATAATACAAATGCAATATTACTCATATGTACTCATATGTACACTAAAAGCATGCTGCTTTTACTGTACGTATGAGTAACTTTAAGCCGAAACACTGTAGAAATGAAGAAATAACTTAAATTTTAAAATATTCTAATTAATTATATATTATATAAATTCTTCAGAGAAAAAGCATATACAGTCATCCCTCAATTATCGCGGTTAACAGGGGCCAGAACTGGCTGCGAAAAGTGAAAAATCACAAAGTAGTTTCACCCTCTCATTTTTAATGCAGCTACATGTTTTGTGTATGTATAATATCAATAAGTGTACACGACACCATATAAGTGCATATGTTATTATTAGAACATTAAAGAATAGTTTCAGACATGTAAATAAAATATTAATAGTATAAATAACATACATTAAAATAATGCATAAATAATCTAAATATGATAGGTGTGTGTGTGTGCAACATGCGTAGATGTAACTAAAGTGTACATACTATAAATATGTTTTTAGAACTCTTTTATTCTAACAACTTTTCTTTTATAACAAGGTACATAACTCCCCTCTGACAATAGCTTCTCTTTGCTTGATCTTTATAAATGTCGATAGAAAAACTGTGCAGTACGATGGAGATGAAAAAGATGATGATTTACTGCACAAGTTAATGAGAACTTTATTGTTCCTCAGATGACACCTCATCGTCAGGTACTAGGGGCGCTGGATCATTGCGGGCAGTTTTGGATAGAGCTGGGGTAGCTGCAGGAGGCTGTGTAGAGGCAGCAGGAGGAGCTTCTGCAGAACGTTTTTGGTGCACAAGGAACATCGTGATGGGGAGTTGTGACTATTGTTTTTTCTTCTGAGCAAAAATGCCCTTGTACGTCATTACATCGTCAATACATTTACTGAATCCTACAGCTCTGACCATGTTGTAGTCAATTTCTTGGGCCCTTTGTTGCAGAATCTATGCTTTGCTGCACAGCTCTTACAGGTTTTCCAAGGTAAGGCCACGTTCTTCAGCTTCATTGTCGTCACCGTCATCAGCTACCTCCTCTTCTTTCTCACTCACCGATCTTGTCATTTTGACGAATTCCTCGTTAGTTCGAGGGTTAGAGTGGCATTTAATCAGTGTGTTCACTTCTTCCATCGTCATGTCAGAAAACCCTTCAGTGGCTACCAACCGAGCCAGCCTCACACAGCTTTCCGAGTCGGGAGGGATATCAAATGGTGAGATGCTAGTCAGCCAAACATAGATGTGGATTTTGAATTGTGTGGGCACTCCCTGCCTTCTGCTGGCGTGCGGGCAACTTTCGTGCCGTAATTCCTCAATTTTCAGTTTTTTCTGAATATTTTTGAACAATCCGTGATGTACTGAGACCGTGATAAATGAGCTGCGAAGTAGCGAGGGATGACTGTATATTTATGTAAGAACAGAAGCAACATAACTGTATTACAAATAAGGCTGGTGAACAAAATTTAGAGCAGATGAAAGCTTTAATGTGTTCGTAACAAAATATTTTATACTGAATTTACGTACGCAATGAGAATTTTTCTATCCTACACAGTTTCCATTTAACAATGTTGTCTTAAATTTTATTTTTCTGGAATATTACATTTTTCTGAATGATTACCAATAGCATTTTAAATGAATAAACACTATAGTTGCTCTACTAATAAGTTGCTTAAAATTTATGTGAACATTTTGTTGATTTTTTTCATGTATTTTGGTGCATTTCATTTAATAAATATTTTCACTGCGCATTTTTCAAGTGAATTTGCTTTTACATATTGTTGCTTTTTTTTTTTTTTTTTCCTAACACCAATTCTTTTGTTATTTTCTTCCTTCACGTTCGTATGGGGTTCGTGAGGATTTGGAGTGAATAATGACAATACTACTTGATGAAGTACCGAAACACACTTTATTGGCCAGTATTGTCAGAACAGCTCCAAAACACATTTTTACAGTCATCGATGAACTACTATAAACACACTGGCACAATCAGCGATACAGCCTTTAAGTTATCACGGTGGAGATAGCTTCACAGCAAAGCACTAGAGTACAGCTCCCGACTCTGCTTGGTCATTCTCGGAACTCCACGTACTCTCAAGACACTTCACACTACAACTCGCGATGCACTCGACGACACACAGGGCACAGCTCCCGACTCTTCGGTTCAGACGTTCCCAGAGCTCAACACGCTCCCTCGGCAATGTACTAACAACGATACAATACGAGACTTTTTCGATGCACTCAGCACTTGCTAGTCGGCTGTCAACTTGAACATCTCCATACGGACTAACTAGATGAGACACACTCTCACGCATTCTAGACGAGGCACTCACTAACTCGCCCTCTCGACAAGGCACACCCTCCCTGACTGCGAATCAGGAGGCTTTATATAGCTTTCGGCTTGTGTTCGAGAACATTCTGGGCTAAACCGGTAAGAATTCGTTCCAGAAGGTTCTCCATCCGTCCATGGTATACGCCAATTTCGTCACTAAATGGGCGATTTTTCACTAAGTGTGGCAACCCTGCCTTCCCTTGCCATTTTATGACAACCCTAAACCTGCTTTGCAGGGAAGCCATCTTACCGCGCCTGTACATTTCGTAACACTATTATATTTGTAAGTGTTTATTTTATGTATAGCTCTATAGCTCTTTTACTTCTGAATCAGTACAAGAAAATACAGAAAGAAATAATGGAAAAAAAAGACCTGAAAAGTGCTCTAGTTTATGCTATGAAAGTGGAAAGCACAGAACATCAGCAAAAAAGATTATTGGTCAGTAAAAGAGGTATCAACGGTGCAGAAGATCTTGCACTGAAAGCAGTGACCGAGCTAATGAAAAAAACTGGAGAATAGGGACACATTTGAAGTGCAGATGAGTAATAACAATATCATAAAATGCTGAAAATACAATAGCTAAGACCTTTTAAAAGACTATCTTTTGCAAAAAGTACAGAGGAGTAAAAATCATTTAAAAGAACATGAATTAGTGAAGTAGAAAATTCTCGTCAATGTTCAACAGATATCTTTATTTCATAGCGGTGATCAAAGACTGTATTTGGGGGGGGGGAAGAAACAAACAACTTCCCATATAGCATAATAATAGACCCTGGAGTTGTCAAAAACCTTTCCACATGGGTGTCTCTTTGACTATAAAAAGAGAGAGAATAAATGTATTTCGGTTAGTGTATATGTTTTATATATATGACCACAAAGTTTTATGTTGCTCATATAACAGAACCACATAATACTGAAATTGATTTTTGTTCAAGATATTTACAGGATAGCTCTGCATTATTTTATATTAACTACAGACATTTAAATGACATTATAAAGAAATACACCTCAACTGATGACACCTCAAACACACTAACAGGAAATAAATCATTTTTAACTCTGGATTTGAAAAGCAGCAACTACCAAGTGGAATATAAGAAAAATAGTGAAATGATGGTATTTACTACGAGTGAAGGACTCCAACATCCGAATGTCCATAAGAAACAGTTCTGAAAGGACAGTCATATGAAGCCTGCTTTGTGTATCTCAATAACATTATAATAGACAGATGCATATCTGAGAAACATCCAAGAAATATTAGGAAGTCTGGACAAACTCGGAGAAGATAATTTAAATTTAAGCCTTTTGAATTGTAAATTACTTCACGGGTGAGTTAGCTATTTTGGTCATATGATTTGAGCAGAATGTGTACATGCAAATCCTGAGAAAATCAAGGCTGTTTGTGACTGGTGTCATTTTCAAGATGCTCATCACTTAAGAAGCTTACTTAAATAACACACTTATTACCAAAAAAGGGGGGGTTGTATGATTGCAAGACTTTTACATCACTTAATAGAAGCAAAACAAAGTTCTAAATGAACTGATGAATACAAAAATGCATTTAAAGCCTTGAAGGAAGCCTTGATAATCTGCCTGTGGGCTAACTTATCAACAACAATATGTGTTTATTCTAGATATGTATGACAACAATGAAAAAGAACTGTTTTTCCACAAGAAGCTGACACTAATAGCACGTTTTTGTCTTTTATTAAAAGCTTCTTGAAATGGAAAGAAATTACTGCATCACTGTAAAAGAGTTATTAGCTATCATAAAGTCAGTAAAACATTTCCATTATTATCTGTTGACTAACCATGAACCAATAAGTTAATGTCAAATAGCTGGATAAATTCAATGACTACAGAAATATAACATGAAAATTCAATATTGAAATGGATCTTCATATATAAATGTTGGTGCACCTTCAGTGTGGATTCAATATGAAAAAGTATAAGAACCACTCAAAAGTAAAGGGGAAATATGGCTTTGAAATCCCAGAGATTAAATATGCTAATGCAGACTCTATAACATGAGATTAATTCTTGGAACAATAAAAAAACTAAGAAAGGCCCTGAAGGAGATCATCTTTTCTCAATATCCAATAGCTCTGTCTTCAACAACTAAATCCATCAAACTTTTATTTTTACCTTTACAACGCTTTAACACAATTCATTTGATTTTTCATCCTGCTAATTTTTTGCTGTGTTCCCTTATTACACATATTTTCAAATGCATCACATATATATAGGAGAAAATCTTGATACCATGATTTACTTAAATTGGACAAGACAAACCATTTGCACCCATTCTAAATAAAACAACAAAAAAAGTGACAGTTCATATTCAAGAGCTATCTTACCTTCAAGAACCTCAGGAGTGGTTCAGGTCAAAATAATTAGTTTTTATGCTATGTGTTTTGCAAAATACTGAGCTACTCAGAGCCTATTTTGTGTATTTTTACCCTGCTAATAGTTAGCGTAGTTAGTTATTTTTCCTAATCAGGCATTTTTATAACCCTGAATAACATAGAATAGCACCACAATTTCTTATAACTCAAGAACATTGAAAGGCAAATTCTAAGGTTTGGTTTGATTTAGTTTACTATGGTAAAACACCCTATCGCTATCTGCCTACTGGGAGGAATGCCTTTGTGGAGGGCTTTCTAAGGGAAACTAGCTCGTATACACGTTACACATGGCAACCACAAAAATGGCCATGAAGGCAGCTCATTCACCTGGAATCGAACCCAGGTCAGAACTACCAGTGTTCAATAACTTTACCGCTCGGTCGCTGGTAGGCCCATATTCTAAGGACTTTTTAGCTCAAAGGAGCATTTGCCCAGATCTATCAGTCATGAAATGGCATTTTGCATTGAATCACTTAAATGTGATGTATCACTTTGTAAGGTTTATCCAATTTTTAGTTACTTTCCTGTCCTTTCTAAATTTCAGCTTACAATTTCCTGACAGAACGTGTTTTCAGAATCACAGTTAAATGAAGGCAAATGAAGGAAGTGCAAGTATTTAAAGTTGAAGTTCTACTGACTTCGTTAGAGAGTCAGAGATTCTAAGCAACACCAATCACTTTTTGGCTATACTCTCTCTTAAGCTATTTCTACACTCAGCCGTATTTCAGGCCCTTGAAAGCTTCACTGTTTAATTAGTGTTAAGGGGGCCAACTCTTGTAGAATCTTGATAGCTTCTATGTCTCTTTAGTTAAGTTTTATTCTTACTATTTCTGAGTTCAAGCCCAAGTGGAGGCTTTGCTATAAACTCCAAGAAGGAGTCAACTGTTAAATTTATTTTGAATAATTTGAGAGTAATTAACCTTTCATATATTTACGTTTCTATCTTTCTGAACTAAACAAATATTCGCTTACCTGTTCTTAAGGTTCGACACATTTAGCTGTAAGTTATAGGTTGGAACAATATAACTTTTTAAATTGTTGTAACCAAATATTATTGCCTTGTATCATATTTAAAAATATTAAATAATGAAGAATCTGTATGAATGCATGTATTTTGTTTGCACTGGGACAAAACAACGGTACCTACAGTCATAACATTTTGAATAACTTAGTCCTCCACCCGATCAAGGCCATATTTGGAATTTCGAATTTTTAGTCTATTTTATATTTTGTAAACCTTTAATGAATTTTTGATTAAAATACTCAATAATTTTAAAGTAAGCAGTGGCAACACTGTAGCAAATAAAAAAATTTTATCTCCAGCACACGAGACAGTCTATCAGAAATTCTGAAGATATACTGTTTTTAAATATTTTTAGCGAAAAGTGGTGTTAGCCCAAATGCTCTCGAAATGTGTACATGTCTTTAAATGAAAAAAAAAACAACCATTTGGGCATAATATAAAACTTGAAAACTCTCAGATTTTTCTTTTTATTTACTACTATAAATTTTTTATTGGGTATATATATATATATATATATATATATATGTAAGAAAAGTAAAGAATATGTAAAAGATTAAATTAGCAGCATAAATTAATTTCCTTTCTCTATTCGAAAAATGGTAACCTCTTTCTGAACTGGGTCATTTCTAGATTAATCCATGCCATAAGACTCTTGCATAATTCTGATGATGTAAATGGACCTAAAACTCAAGCAGCCAATAATAATTTTACAGAAATATTAACTATCCAATCAAAATGCATTAATCCATGTCATATGACTCTTGCATAATTCTGATGACGTAAATGGACCTAAAACTCAAGCAGCCAATAATAATTTTACAGAAATATTAACTATCCAATCAAAATGCATTGAGGACCAAAACTAACTCAGTCTGAATTAATATTTCACCCTGAACATAACACACTTGCTTTCTACACTTTGGCCTAGCTGGACTGCAGTCTGTCTGCTCCTTCTATCTTACTGTAAATTAATCTAAAATGTAAGTTTTCTGGAATAGGCACATTTAATGTGTCATCTTGTTTGTGGCCGCAACATGTTGCTGAAATAAAAAATGAAGATTTCATCTGCCTTCGCCTCCAATTTCCTATTCATTATGAATCAACACTTCTATGCTATCAAAATTCTACTCATCACTACTTCTAAGTTTGTTTTTATCACACACACACATATATATATACATTTTAATTTAGTTCCAAAATTTACAGATCAAAGAAAACATGTCACTTTAAAAGAGTATAGACATAGAAAAAAAAAAAAAATAATAATGCACAAACATCAAAATGATAAAGCTTTAATATCTGTGGCTCATTATACCAATAACAGTGATAGACAGCATTTGCATCCTTGCATATAGTAATTGTTAGGAATGAATGTCTTATGACTTAGATCAGAAGACCAAAAAAAAAAAAAAAATGATCTTAAGTTTTCCTACAGAATATTCTTTGGTAAGCTTTAGTTTACTTTCATCTCTACTATCAATACTTAAACTGCTAAATACTAACTTGAAGCCACACAATTCACCATATTTTACTCTGTCTGAAAAACCATTTCCTGGAAAGGATTGCACATAAAATTCCACACTTATGATGTAAATTATTTAAATAATTATTTGTTTTTTTAAACATGCCATCACATAACACAACTCAACATACCAACAAATGCAAAAGGCAACATGCAGCTTTTCCTAGAAATGCACTTCCCGGAACTAGTTTGAATGGTAGAAATCATACACTTTTTTTACAATACTAGCAAATACAGCATCAAAAAGAACTTGATGCTATATTTGTTATAGGTCAACCAACCAGAAAGGGAGAAAAAGTTCACCTAACTGTAAAATCCCTGAATGCAAAAGTTCCCTAAAATATACATATTCAGCAAAGTACTGAAGGAATTTGTTATACAGTCTGACAGTAGTTTAAGCAGCTTCACAATTATACAACAGCAGCAAACAGGATGTCTTGATGAGAACTTTTATGATCTACCTCAAGTTACAATCAATACAGCAGCTTTTATGCATTATTTTTTTACTGAAACTAGATATAAATTTTCTCATGGCATAGTTACCAAAGACACCTTGTCAATTTTTAGCTGTGAAATCACTACAATATTATTATTACTGGAGTCACCAGTCAATAACTAACAATCAGGAACTAGACACTTATGTTCCAAAAGAAAACAACTGTAAATCTATGTAAATAAAATAAGTGAATTACTTCTTCAAAATGTTTTATACAGTCACAATGCTTCAAATAAAAACATAAAACTTCAAGAAGTTTAGTCAAAAATAAATAAATCATATATTGATTCAAATGGCAATTTAAATTTTATTCAAAACAGAGAGAGCTAAATTACATATCATAAGGGTTTTGGTCAATGCTCCATTGGCATTTATTAAAATCAGAGCTACCCAGTCTCACAAAGTTTAAAATCAGACAGTTTAAATGCTGCTACAGTAAAAACAAGTTTTAAAATCCTCTATTAAATAACACTGATATGTAGTGGCAGCACAAATCAGAGAAAACGAGGGGGGAGCTTGTTTGAGCATCACTTAGTAACTACCAATCGAAATTTCAGCTAATTTGAGTACAAATATTTTGTTTGACAGTAATTTTTGTGAGTTAATGTGACCGCTTTTGCGAAAATGAAAAAAAAATCAAGTATCGTGCTGTCATTAGATACTTATTTTTGAAAGGTAATACACCTACTCATATTAGACAAGTTGAACACAGTGTATGGTGATGCGCACCATCACTACTACTGTGATATTTGGGGCAGATGAATTTAAATGTGTCAGTATGAGCTTGGGTGACGATGAACGTTCAGGATGGCCAAAAACTGCAACCACCAAAAAAAACATCGCTAAAATCCACCAAATGGTGCTGGACGACTGTCGAATCAAGCTTAGAGAGACAGCAGATGCTTTTAGCAAGTCCTAAGAATGTCTTTGCCACATACTGAACCAAGATTTAGATACGTGCAAGTTGGCTGCACGTTGTGTGCTGTGTTTGCTCATTTTGGACGAAACACATGTCCGAATGAACATTTGCACCGCTCTGTTGGTACAATTCAGGCAGAACAAATCAGAGTTTTTCAATGATTATTCACTGTACACGAAACCTGGATTCGTCATTACAAGCCCAGAAACAAAAATGCAGTCAAAACAGTGGACCACAAAGGGAGAATTGACTCCAAAACTATTCCTTCTGCTGGAAAAGTGATGGTGACAGTTATCCGGGATAGCCATAGAATTGTCTTAATAGTGTATCTTGAGAAAGGAAAAAGCATTACCGGAGCATACAATGCAACATTACTTGACAAGCTGAAGGCAGAAATTGTGAAAAAAACGGCTACATTCGCAAAAATTGATTCTCCATCTCATATCTCAGTCATTGCATTTGAGAAAATCTAACCTTCATGGTTTGAACTGCTTAATCACCAGCTCTACTCGCCTGACCTGGCACCAAGTGACTTTGTTTTGTTCCCTAAGCTAAAAGAAGCACTTGGAGGACAAAGATTTTTGTCAAATGAGAAGATGATGAACTTTTTTAATAACTACTTTGCAGAGAATGATTCCACATATTATTTGGATTGGTTAAAAGGATGGAAGCATCGCTGGAAGAAATGCATAGACTAACAAGGAGACTACATTGAAAACTAAAGATAATTTTGGATAAAAATTATCTTTTTTCTTTGTTAGGTCGGAAACTTTTTAGACAACCTATATAGCTATGAAATGCAATAAGATAAGGTATGTATATAATAATGACTATCCATAACCTGCTCAGCCATAGGCACTACAGGTGTATGTCTGTATACGTACATAATATATGCCAAAATCATAAAAACATAGGCCTTGATATTATAAATTTAATCAAAGAAACTAAACATACATACGTGTTATACAATGCTGCAGAACCTTCTCTAGATGCATCTTTTTCTACTGGTTCTGCAGAACTTCTGTCCCAAGAATCATTGATAGAAAAGTCACTACCTACATACACAAGCATTCCAGATTATATTCCTAAAATTAACATAATTACAAAATTATGTAATGTTATTAAATAGCATACCTGACTGAGGTAAAGTGTGATGAGTATCAATTTCTTCATCAGATTCTGATGCTTCACCAGATATTACTATTCCATGAGGAATCCTTGATGCAGTCTAAATTAAACAATGCTATATATCAGGACATTTTACTGACAGAAACTTACATCTACACTTTTGGCAATCACATCAATTTTGTACTAATAATGAGATAAATCTTGTTCCTTAAACAAGCAGTAATTTTACACAATATGGAAACAGTGCTCTTTAGAATATTCTTCCATGACTCATGATCATCAACTTATCCACCGGATCACTTTGTGACATTGTCTTCTACTTTTTCTGAGAGAAAAGAAATACCATACAGTTCAGAGTGCTTTATAGCTTTGTGTAAACCTATCACAATTACAACAAATCTTATCACAAGAAAAAAAACTTAGGCACAATCAAGAAGAGAAGCAATACATATTTTCAGTTTTATTACCTGTTGTAAGAAGTGATGTTTAACAATACATATATAACAATGAAAATTGTTAAATTAGGCACCATAATGAAGCAAGGTGACATTAAGCTGGTTAAAGAATACTATATAAAACATTCCCTCAATTTTGTAACATCCCACATATTTCAGTCATCAACTAGGTGTGTGCACATATATGAAAAGTTTTAGCATTCAGCTATCATACTAGATGAAATCTAAAGTGTGTAAATGAAGTTGAAGAGAAGCAGCAACATCCTGTTTGAAAGAAAGCATGCAAAAGCTCTCCCACAATCCCACAACTCTGTGAGACACTTCATTATGTGAAATTTACCAACTGTACAAAATAGCCTAATTGCAACAAGTAGTCATTTGCAGTCAGATATTTTGTGGTCAGAATATTTTATTTTTTTACTCTCACCACTAAGAGAACTAAGCAACACTAATATACCAAATTCAAATTTATTAAATACAGTCAGAAACCATTATGAAAACTGAACAAACTTTTGGCATTCATTATGAAATTTTGTTTTATTAAAAAATGTTATAAAATTATATATTCTTCAACATTAATGTTTCAAACATATGCAAAATACATACATCACTGGCCCCCCCCCAAAAAATGCTTACCCTTCAAAATGCCCTTTTGCAAACTGTGCCCTTCTTAAATGTGCAGTTTTAAATTTAAAATATATGTATACAGTTCATCATTTTCCTTTTAATTTTATTATCATTCTCTGCATTTAAAATTTAAAAAACTAATATTTACTTTGCTTCATCCTCTAGCAGTTTTACTTGTCTGCAGAAAATGCATGCACTGTCTAGCGTGGCTTGTAAGAATGAGTTTCGTCTAATGTTACAATATCAAAGCTGCTAACCTCAAAGCATGAAAAACTGGGAGTTTCCAAGAGATTTTTCCTTACTGCCACTTCAAAAGAACTCCACTTTATAATGCATGATTCTGGTTTTATATTATTTATTGTGCAATTCCAATGTAAAATATTGGGCAGTCAAAAAAATATTGAGCCATTTGTTCATGAGATAATGTTAGAATCTGAAATTTCATGATGTATGCGTCATAGCAGGTCACATCACATATCATTTGACAACTGTCATTTGAAACTAGCAGATGTGCAAAAAATGTTGGAATGCTTACACTCAAGTAAGGCACTGCCAAGTGAAGATGAGTGAACTTTTCACAAAACTGCACTAAATGTTACAGTTTTATTTAACTAAAGGCACAAATGCTGTTCACGCTGATTGAAAAATGTATGCCATTTCTGAGCAAGACAGGTTATCAAAAGCAACAGACAAACAATTTTTTGCTTTTGTTGCTCCTCGGATGCTAATCGCTCCAACATAATTCTTGCTGCTGCCAGGCAAAACAATAGACTCATACCTGTACTATCAACAATTAGAGCTGTTACCAAAAGTAAAGAAAGTGGTAAAGAGGTCGCTAAGAATGAAGATTTCAACTGTTTATTTAATGGAAATTCTCAACACTGCAATTAAAGGAATTGAGCAATGAAACTAAGTTATGAACAAGAAATTTATGTCTCTATAAAGTTAACAGGAAAGTATTAACACGTGCACACACATATACCCCCCCCCCAAAAAAAAAGAATTTCTTAAACGAGTTATATTAAAAGAAGTGTTTAATTTTAAAAATAAGATTAACATTAAGCTTTTTATTTATTTTCATTATGCTTTCACAAAAGTTTCCCACCACTGCAAATGTGGTCTGCGCAAACAGTTTGTATTGGCATCTTTAATCATAATTTGTAAAACAATTTTTGACATTTGAAAGAAGCAGACTTGCTTTAGAACACAGTATTCTGAAATTTGAGGACTACTGACATTCAAGAAGCAGAGCCTACTGATGATGATGATGAGGCCTGCCTGCGAGAACTTGTGAAAAAAGATCAGTATATAACCACTTGAGAGTTTGATAAGGAGTTAGACGTAAGTGCCATGTCCATTAGTCGTGCTATGCATTGCATAAATTTGACATACAAGTTCAATCACTGGGTGCCGCATGAGTTGACTCAAGCAGATAAGGACAGATGTGCTCAGGCCTGCACTAATCAGCTTGAATATCAATGCAAGGACAAAATTCTGGACCAGATCATCACTTGTAATGAAAAGTGGATAACTTCAACAACAAAGACAAAAAGGGGGTTGGTCAACAACACTCAGCTAACCCATCAGAAGTGTCACCAAGCGCAATTTGACTAGCAAAACGATCATGCTTTGTATCTGGAAGGACTGTCATGGTATTAACCACAAAGAGTATCTGGGAAAAGGTAAATCCTGGACAGTAAAATGAACAGTGAGATGCTAGTCCATGTTGGCGCTGCTATCAAGGAAAAATGTCAAACTGAATTCTGGGGCAAAAAAGTAATGTTCCATCAAGATAATGCAAGATCATATGTGTCTGCATTCACCAGATGGATTCTATATGCACACGAATGAGATATTTTGCCACACTCACCATATAGCACCGACGTCGCTCCTTCGGATTTCTACCTTTTTTTTTTTTCACTGATGCAGCTACGTTTTGCTGGTGCTATCTTCCCTTCTCACAGGGCGTCCAAAATGAGGTTGATCTGTTTTTGGTAGAAGGATTAGAAAAACTACCAAAACGGCAGAAAATCATAGATTTGGGTGCTGATTACTATCTGCACTAAAGGTACTGCTTTCACGTTTTTCTCTAACTTTATTAAGAACGTATTTTGGCAGAAAACTTCTGCTACAGCCAGAATTTTTTCCCCCTGTAAATTTTGATTTTATTAAGATCATAAATGAATCATTTTCACAATCATTTCATATATTTAATTTTAAAATTTCTATATCAGCTTACAAGATTTAAATAAATGATTTAAAATCGATAAATTGTCCAAAACCTTGCAATGCCAAAGTTCTGAGAATTCTGAATCTCAGTTCTGCAGTTAAGAAAATATATTTTTACAAGTATGTCGCTATACATATACCCATGCACTACACTATCTATGTGGGGGGGGGAATCATAAAGCAGCCTTTTTCTCCCGAACCCCCAAGTAGCCAAAATAATAAAAGGGGTAAAATAAGGATATCTGGATTGCAGTCCAGCTTTCTGCTTAGGATCTTCAATGTTCTGTATCGAGGTTTGCCATTGGAGATCAATTGTTTATAAGATTTTCCTTCTGTTATGGCTAAGTGCTGGTGGATAAATGAATAAAAAGACTGGAAATCTGATGCACTGGAATACAGATAGCTTTACAGTAAACATACAGAAAGAAATTCTGTTAATAATATACTGATTTACTCAGATGACAGATCTGAATTATTCAATAATTTATAAAAGAAAAAATATAAATATGAGACTTAGTTATAGCATGCAGTCAAAGGAAATAGCAATGATAATGCTACAAATCCCACCTCTCCAAGTAGACAATGAATGGGCAATTATTTTCAAATATACCCTTCATTATACTAAATGCTAAAGGAAACAGGTCTGTGGTTTTCCACAGTAAGGAACATTCACAAGCAATGCAGTAGTATGTAGCATGAGTTTGTCTTTAGCAAGATGACAGGTGTGTTTCTCAGGGTTCATTGCCACATTTTAGTTAAAAAAATAAGCACCTATAAGCACTTTTCAAGCACATTTTAAGAAAAAAAAATAAGCACCTGTCTAATTACATTATACACAACTGCATAACCTTAAAAATTAAGACTCGTAATTTAAAATATGAGAAATGCAGTATTTATTAAGAGAGAATAAGCATTACCTCAACCACGGAAAATAATTACTTTTTTTTTAAATTTTAAATAACAGTTAAATTTACAGAACTAGTTTACAATGAGAGAAAAAAAACTACGCAGAACTAAACTATATTACACGATTTAATGATGAAATTTCAGTTCAAAATAGAGGAAATAAATAATAATAAGGCATATTTATTCTATTCGCTTGGAACTTAATAATAAATACAATTTATTTTCCCACTCATATTGATATTTAACTAATTTAAATCTAAATTCTGAACATTTTCTAAATTTTCATCGTATATCAGTTTTTCTTTAACAGATATTGCAAGCAAAGTAATTTAGGTAAAAAAGAGGAACATTTCTGAAATCAGAAGACAGAAATCTGCTTCATGCTGTCATCCTTTAACAGTAAAAGCTTAACTACCCGCCATACTTGAAAACTGGCGAATATTCGGACAGTCCAGCGTAACTTGAAAAAGAGGAGCGGAGGGAGGATAGACTGTAGCCGTTCTTTAGATTTTTCCGCTAAATAAATGCTTTTGACAGTTCGATATGTGCATCATATAAAACCAAACCAACGGAACAGAAAAATATTCTGTTTTCCAAGCACAGTAAAACTCTCTTAAGTGTTCATAAACAAATCTCGGACCGAACATCAAAATTAATTATTTCTGCAAAATATCGCAAACGTTATTGCGCAATACGTGCGCCGTAATTCTTCCCTACATGATATTACGCAATCGGATTCAACAGCTGCCGGTATTGGGAGAATAGAGAACTAAATAAAGGAAAAGAAAGAGACTTACCAATCTGGGGTGTTTTTCTTTCTAATTTTCAACAGACTGAGTCAAATTTCTGGAATAGAATCATTCTTCACTTTGGTTAATAGACCGCAAAAATTTTAGTCCTATTCAATCCAGATTGGAAAGTGACAAAAAAAAAAAAAAAAAAAAAAAAAAAGATCCGTTGCTTGTTTTGCAGCAAACTGTAACAGTTTCAATATTCGAGATTTTGCGGAGAAGGGGAGAACCTCCCAATCTTCGTACTGTACAATGTATTTATTGGCCAAAAAAATGAAATTATTTTGACTATTCGATTACTTTCCCTTTATTTAAGCCATTCTGAATATTATTCCTTAGAAAGCTAATCTGTGTTAAAACACAACCATTTTTGGAAGTTTACTATACTTCAGCAGTTACTGCAACTATGTTATTATAAATATTCATACATATGCTCATAATATAAGCATAACGATCATAATAAACACGAATATGAACTGACCAAGCGGAACGAGAATGCAAATTATTAAGATTTTGATAGAAATTCAAACGTGTGTAGTATTTGGGTGGGAGGAAAAGAATGCCGAATGTACCGAAATTTTCTACTGCTTTCACAATTCTTTGACCAACAGAACAATGGGCACCTACCTGTCTGTATTCTCCGTGCACACCAAAGGTTATGTTAATGCAGAGAAAGGAGGAAAAGCTATTTCCGGGAGTGTAATTCACCATCTGACATTCCTTATTAGGAAGAAAAGTTGTTTATTTAGTTTCGGCTTTGGTACGGGGAAAAATTGCGCGTTCATTAAAAAAAAAAAAAAAAAAGCACTAAAAGCAAAAAATAAGCACTAAAAACAAAAAAATAAGGGCTTTAAAGAAATTGTAAGCATCTATAAAGGCCTTTATATTTTATTTTCAAATATAAGGACTTATATGCCTTCTGACCACTTTGTACGTTTGTTTCCAACCCAGCAAGTAAAACCTCTTCAATATTTTGTTTCAATATTTTTATTAGCAAATTCTTTGCCATTGTCAGTCTTAGCTCTCCATATCGTGAACACATCCAGCAGATGATAGGTAACTTAATTTGCTTTTATTGCCCTTTACTGAACAATTTTCATTACATGGTCTCGTTAAACCGTTATAAACTTAATGTTTCTATTCGCTTCCGACTGTAAGTCAGTAAGATCAACTTGACACCTTGGATTCAATTTAATGCTTTTAACAAAATAAACAAACAAAAAAAACTTTATCTTGGAACGAATTGTTTCTTTTGACAAAATTCACAAAGATTTAAATATATCAATTTTAATCACAATCTGCTTATATTTTGTCTTAAGCATTTTTATCATTCTATTGCACCCTCCATGGCCTCCAGAAAAGCATAAAGTATAATTAGGTCTTTTTTATTTTTAGCTGCAGCAATATGTTTTTTTAACACAACCAATTCTTAATGATATCATACCTTGATAGTCAATGATAATCTTCTGATTATTTGCCAGAAGTCTTCTCTTCATTTTCCTTCTCTCTCTTGAAAAAAAAAAAAAAAAAAAAAAACTTCTAACTGAGAATTTTTTTCTTTTTTCGATTTTAGCATATCAAAACCATCATCAAAATGTGGTAAGCACCTATAAGGGCCTTTATATTTTATTTTCAAATATAAGGACTTATAAGCACTTATAAGGACCGCTACGAACCCTGTTTCTACCTGAAAAATAACGTTCCACTTTGAAATTCAAAGTGAATAACATGCAGACATAAGATTTTAAGGCAACAAGCCGATTCTCATATTGCTTTCAAGGCTACGTAAACCTAGGCAAGATCCAGACAATCAAACATACCTGTAACATTTAAACTCAAGGAACGTGCAGATAAACGCATGAAGGTAAGGCGAATTTTGTAACTGAAGTACAATTTTCAGGCTCCATACTCATCAGATGCGCATCATATGAAGGGATATGAACCAATACTACACACCACACTATTACACACGTCACCTCTAACCATGAGACATCATGAACTTACTTCTATCCCACAACTTCCAGTAAGATTAAGGATACACTGGAAAAAAATTACTGTTCCACCTTCTCGTGGGAACTATTTTTTTGCCCTTGTCAACTTTTCATTTAGTCAAATCAAATATGTTTCTGTCAAAATATATTTAGACAAATCAATATACTGATATATACCGATGTATATATATATATATATAAATACAGTACAAAGTCTTTAATCCGGACGTCCATAATCTGGAATTATCTATAATACGGACCTCAAAGCTACAAACTTTCTGCGCATAATACCTTTACGCATTTGCATAACACGTTTACGCATGCGCGTTTAATGTATAACGGACGGTATAAGCTAGGCTAAAATTATCTAATTATCTATTTCAGTTAATGTTGCAGAGTGCGTTGTTCCTTAATCTTCTAATAGGATCCAGTTTATTATTTTTTGCAGACTGTTAGAGCAATTTTATAAAAAGTAAGCTTGAACTTTCGATTATGTCAAAAAGAGTTTTCGATTCTGGAGCTGCCAAAGGATCTACAAAGCGAAAGCATGTTTCGATGCACCGCTTCTGATAGTAAAGAAAATCACAGAGAAGTTATTGAAAATGAAAAAATTTCGATTGACAAGTTAGTTGGTATTCTCGACACAACAATTACAGGACTTGAACAGTGGAACTGAACAAGAAATTATGTCTGTTTATAGAATTAAAGAGATAGTATTAGCACAAAAAATGAAGCAACTTAAACAACTTACATTGAAAGAAATGTTTAATAAAGTAAACAAATAAATATTAAGCTTCCTTTTTGTAAATTTTGATACACTTTAGATCATAATTGCTCTTTATTTCATAAATTAAGGTTTCATATTTTTAATTTTATAATTTCTGCATCTTACCAGATTTAAATTGATGATCTATAAATTGATAATCCGGGAAAAAACCCTAATCCAGAATCACCGAAGTCCCGACGAGTCCAGATTAAAGACTTTATACTATATATAGAGCGAAATTTTTTTATAAATAAAAAATGGTTCATCAGCTAATTCTAGATACAGAAAAACAAGAATTTTCTTTTGGAAGGAGGAATTATAATTGATTTCAATGTATCCTGCTCTTAAAGATGTTATGTCAGAGTTTATTGGATTCCTCTTCTTTCATGCTCTTTTTTATTTCATTGGTTTTTGGTTTTTCTTGTGATGGTTTATTTCAATTTTTCATTTACATTTACAGAATTCTAATTCTACATTTATAGGATTTTTTTGAAATTTTTTTATTTGAATTTCATTTTTTGGTCTTTGTACAAAATTGCTTATAAATTTCCTTCATTATATACATATAAGAAAGGAAGTTTGAAACCTAGAAAAAGTCGTTAACAACATCTGAAGTTTCCAATCAAAATTCCAGAAACACTTTGTAATACGAGTTTAGAAGTAAATTATAAATTATTTAAAAAAAACTTTCAAAACTACAGAAAAATTTGAAAAACGTGCTCAAAACTATTTTGTTAACCTTCTCTGTTCAGAGCTTCAAACAGAACTTGTCAAGAGAGAAGTGCTTGAAGCCTCCAACCAAGATAACTAGATTATGCAAACATGTTTCGTTTGACAAATCCATTCAGACTTCAAATGGTATTAATCAAACACAAATTTCTTTATAAATTTAAATTAACAAAAGTCTCACTAGATTTGTCCCTTTTCGGGACATGTTTGCGTGTTCTAAATCATTTAAAGTAAAAAATATATACAAAGTACTACAGTAATACCTATAATTGAAACATAATTAAATGTATATTCTAAAACAAGGTGGCCTAGTAAGGCTAATGAACGAACGACAAGTAACAACTAAAAGAATAAAAATATTCACAAAATTCTCAGATATGAAAATTAAACTTGCAAGTCCTTTGTAAAAATAAAATTAAGGGGGTCCAGTTGCGTGGAATAAAAAAATTTTGTGTTTTAAAAAAAAGTCAAGGTTTGTTTGTCATTATAAAAAGGGAGGAGCATTTTGCTCAAAATGTAAAAAGGTTTTAAAATTAAGTAAAATGAGAAAACATACCTTGCAGTCGACATGGGCTCTGGCTATAATTAAACTGTGCAAAATCCGCAGGAGGAAAGGTTGTCAAAATTCGAAAGAATCTAATAGAGGGGCTACCAGCAAATCGAAACAGTCAATTTTAACCTATTGCAAGCCTTTCCAAAATAAGAAGCAAGCCTTCGTAATTTTGTTGCTAGCCAATGGTAGCTCCCGGTATTAAAAATGTGGAAAAATGGGGGGTCATAGTCATTGGAGACAATTGGTTTAAGATGGCGTCATTGCTAAGCTGTTAGTTCTCTTAGCGAACTAAACAAAATGGTGAAATTTCAAAGTCGTAGCTCAAACTGGCCAAAAGTCAGGTGAAATGGAAAAAAATGTGTTAGTTAAAAGTCCTCACATTTCACACAATCGGGTTTCAGAGAGTCTTAAGGAAATTGAAAGAGGCCCTTAAAATTATTAACCGGGAAAGTTAATCATAATATTATTTAATAACAATACTCTGATCTTTTAAGCCAAATTCAAAGAGTAAAGAGAACTTATATTACATTTTCACATTAGATCATTTGTTCTAGTCATCTACTAGTTACCTACCTTGCAAGTTTGAGTAAAAAATTTCATGTCACTAAAAACAAGCAATTTAAAAAATCAGGTAAATGCAAGCTTTTTTTAAAGTATGTGAAATTACTTTGTTGGGAATGTGATTTTCCTGCAAGATGTCAACCTACAGGAACCTACCTTCCTGTAGGATGTAAGTTTTTTAACATATATATGTAAGATAAAAAATATGTGAATCAAAATTATAATTTAAACTAACGGTAACTCTCTGATTCTCTCTCTCGGTTCTAAAAATCGTAATTACTCTCTTGATAGGGTCATTTCTAGATCTTTCCATTTTGCATGGCCTGCACAGCGCTGAATATGTAATAATTGGAAACAAACTTTTCTACTCAAGCCCAAAACCTTTCTCTTCTGTGTGCTTCCATCTTACATAACTATGCACTTCAGGTTCACTCTCTACCTTGCTAGGATGTAGTTTTGCTGGCCTGCTTACTATCGCTCTAATATTAAAAATGTAAATGTTCTTGGATAGGCACGACTAGAGTGTCAAGTGAATTGTGGTCCCAAATGTCAACTGGAAAATAAAAATGGATTTGAAACTGCCTCGACTTCCAAGTTCCTTAGATATTACGATCTCAGCACATTAGCATACTACACAATCAGAATGCTTCCTCTTCAATATGTATCTATGTACACATCGAGAGTGTTCCGGTCTTTGCCTTGCTTTTATTATGTCATATACATATATTAAAATATGCATATTTGATACAAAAGGTTATATGCGTCCATGAATTTTGCAACTTGTAGATCATGTGTTAAAGGGTAAATAACTCAGGTTTCTGTTGGATTCAAAAAGGTTTATTTTAAATACATAAGGAAATGATACAGAACAAGAAACTAGATAAAACGACAGGTTTGGTGCAATAAAAATGCAGCTAACAGCAATTATTGCTACTATAATCCCTGTATGAGATATTCCAATGCATTAAAAACAGTACTATTTAATAATCTAAAAATCACATTCACAGTCTATAACAACAGGAAGGCCGTGCAGATCAGGTCAATATATTTAAATCTTATGCTACTAATCTAGTTCCCCAAAACATCATGGCGCCTACTATATCCTATATCAAGAAGCCAGAATGCTAACAATTCACATATACATAAATGCTGGTCTACACTACCTTGGAGTACTTACCCCACATCATAATTCAAGCTGGAAAGTTATTTTCGGGTTAAAAAGATGATGCATGAATGTTCTGCCATTAACAGACGCACAGAAATCACATACACTGAAACTGAGAAAACGTTGTCTTTCACAGGTCACTATGTTACTCAGTTTAATATAAACAATCCTCAAAGCAAAACAGAATACAGTTACACAAACAGTCAGACTCAAGTACTATTATGGTCAAATCTTCTGATGTACTAAGTAATATTGACTGTCTCAAGACTAAGAAAAGCCCAGATTATAACAAATATACCAGAATTATGGTTAAAAAATGGGACTATTTATGATTTGTAGACTTATCAAAATTATCAACTACATCATCAAGCTCAGATACTTCCCATCAACTGGGCAAGTTGTGTCATATCAACCAATCAGCCTTCTGCTTATTCTAAGCAAGACTGCTGAGTTATCTTGAAAAACCTATCACTGTCTTTAAAAATCTACTATATTATGTAGAAAGCAATTATTCCTCAACAGTATTGATTTATGATAAAACTACAGAGTGGATGAACAAATCTTGACTGGATTTCACCAGAAAATTTACAATAGAGCAATTTCATAGATAGACATTCCACTGTGCTTGGCTAAATGAACTTACAAAGTTACAACGCTGGATTTCCCAGAACCCATCATCTCCCCACTCTATTCCTATTTTATAGTTCAAAGATTTTATCATTTGCCCTAAAAGTACATATTCTGCTATCTGGAATATCAATGCCAGTAAACCATAAAAGTCTCTTTTTGGGTCAATTCCTTTTAGCACTTACATGAATAATATATCACACACACGTAACACAACATCTGCTATGTATGCAGGTTGTTGGATTTCAAATGAATGTAGTTTTTATTTTACATGTGCTTCAATTTAACTTTACTTACTTTCCTTTAATTTTTTTATTTAATGTTGTTTGGCTACTAATAACTACTTTTATATTAGTTTCTTAGAAGTGGCAACAAAACAATTTATACAATTAGGAAAATATGTTTCTGTAGTTAAGTTAGGCTTATTAAAGAAGAATGACATGTTATTTACACGAGTGATGTTTTTATATTTATGTTCAAAACATCTTTTCAGAAAATAATGAATACTTTAGAATATTTGGTACTTTTCCGTTTTGCTGGCGCAGGCGATAAAGTCACCAATAACGGCATGACTGATACCAAACAGAACATCCTCGCTGGTAACCTTTTACGTCTCATTTTCAAAACAAATCACACCCGTCTCTTATCAGATTGATTGTTTCTTTCAATACTGGCATACAATAACATAGAATTTTTACTAGATAGTTCAATTTTATGCCCTAAGGCCATTTGCGGTAATTAAGTCAATTAGAATGCAACCACACCACTCACCCGAAGGAGAAAATATAGAAAAGTCAAAGTCAAGGGTTAAATTCATCAATTCTAATGAGAATGCACTAGCAAAGTAAAGCACTGTGGTTTTACAATTTCTGAGTAAGCTATTCGTACGAATTAAAATGACTCTTGCATTTAAACTTCTATTCCATGTTAAGATTTAACTTGAAATTTATGTAAATAATTACTGAGATAATTAGATTTTTGTAGCTTAGTTTACGTGAGATGAAATCACTTGGGGCCATGCGATGTGAACCGGTGAATCAGGATGTTGTACAATGAAAGCATAGTAAATTCTTAAATTAATGTTTTTTTACAAATTTTGTGTACTTATTTATTGGCTTTTTGCAAAATTTTAAATGATATGAAAATGTTTATGCTTTCAAAATAAAAAATTCTTAGAACTAACATTTGTTAACATTTTTATGTGTATACTGTATGTTGTCTGTTTGGTATGTGTGTTGAAAGTCTGTTTGGCGAGATTTGTGCCGGCGAAACGGAAAAGTACCGAATATTTTTAGTAGTCTCTTAAGAGTCTGTGATACGCTGGTAGCGTAATAGTTTATTTTGATGCACTGGAGTTCTGGCTTAAAAAATGAAAAATTAAGATCAGAGTCAAAAAGACTGAAGCAACCATGTTAACATGAAAACAAAACATATACAGATGCTCACCACATATTATACTACTATTATCTGAGCCAAACAAATCAAATACTTTTTTATGTTTTCGTCGACCAAAATCTAACATGAATGTTTCACATAAAACGCACAGCATTTCATGTTTCGAGCCAGTAGAATTACACTTCACTCCTTAATTGCTCAAAACAGCATTTTAGCTAGTGATCATAAATTACTGATATATAAGACCATGTTGCATTCCTTTATCACATATGCTTGCCCTGACTGGGGTTATTTATGTAAAAGCATGTTACAGTACAAAGTCCAAGATCTAGATCAGAGATTCCAGATTGAGGATTTTTTTTTTCCAGATATTAAGATCACAGTTAAATCTAGTAAGATGAGATATAAAAATTATAAAATTAAAAATATGAAAAAATAGTTTATGAAATAACGATGTATTTGTGACTTGAATGGAATCAAAATTTGCAAAAAAAAAAAAAAAAAAAAAAGTCTCAGTATTTATTTGTTTGCTTTATTAAATATTTCTTTCAATGTATAAGTTGCTTCATTTATTGGGGTAATACTGTTTCTTCAGAGAGTGATAATTTCTTGTTCACTTACAAAGTTCCATTGTTCAAGTCTTGTAACTGCCACTAAACTGTCAATGAAAATTTTTCACCCTCAACTACCCCTCTGTCACTTTCTTCACTATGTGTAGCATTACTTTCTGGATTTAGAACCATACTACAGGTTTTGCTGTGTGATAGTTGACTGACGGAGCATTGTTATCAAAATGAAAAACTATTATTTCACCTTTCTTTATTAACACTTCTTCACATTTCTCTAAAAATTTAACTAATCATAAAATTTGCTTTCTGTTTACAAAATCTGAAAAACCTTCGAATTTGCAGCTATCATCATAAAGCTTTGCGAGCATCAGCTATATATTAGTGCCGATATTCATGAGATTAGCGACATATTCTTCTGCTAATTTCTGTCCAGCTTCTATAGCAGGTTGATAAAGGTTAACTGTGTTTCAAAAATAATACAGTACAAAGTCTTTAATCCGGACTCGTCGGGACTTCGGCGATTCCGGATTATAGATCCTCAGTTTAAATCTGGTAAGACGGCATGCAGAAATTATAAAATTAAAAATATGAAAGTGTAATTTATGAAATAAAGAGCAATTATGATCTAAAGGGTATCAAAATTTGCAAAAAAAAAAAAAAAAAAAAAAAAAAAAAACTTTATATTTATTTGTTTACTTTATTAAACATTTCTTTCAACGTGCGCATGTGTACAGCATACATTACACATAGTCGAAATTAGAAAACTGCAACCAGAAAACTATTTGATGTGTATTCGTGATATTTATAATGACGAGGAATTTGATTTAAATCATATCAAAGACGGAGTACATTGAGATGAAACACTACATTTAGTAAGGAATTATAAGCCGAATAAAATAAAAACATCTGCCCAGAAGATTAGGATAGTGCTGATAGATCAACTTCCAGTTCATTGCACACCACGAAGTCCCCCCCCCACACACACACACACAGACCAGCATGAAATTGATAAAGATTTCGGAATGGTTAGAGAAACAAATCACCTTTCTGCTACTTTCTTCATGCCTTTATCCAATTTTTGCAGCAATTCCACTTTTTGTTTAATGGATATCGAAACATGCTTTCGCTTTGTAGATCCTTTGGCAGCTCCAGAATTGGAAACTCTTTTTGACATAATCGAAAGTTCAAGCTTACTTTTTATAAAATTGCTCTAACAGTCTGCAAAAAATAATAAGCCGGATTCAATTAGAAGATTAAGGAACAACGCAATCTGCAACATTAACTGAAATAGATAATTAGATAATTTTAGCCTAGCTTATACCGTCCGTTATACATTAAACGTGCATGCGTAAAGGTACTATGCGCATGCGGAGAAAGTTTATGGATGTCCGGATTAAAGACTTTATACTGTATTTAAATCTCAAGCATTACAATTCGGTATCAAATCTTAAAAATTAGTCAAACTGCCAAATGTTGCCTTAAACATACATTTTCTTTAATGGTTAAAATTACATTTAAATTAAAAATTTTAACTTCATTACCTATCTCCACTTCTTTCTATGAACTCAAGTTTAAAAATATATAGGTTAGAGTAGATTAAAGCGTGCCCCTTGGATTACTGCTAACTTGTTTCATTTATCGCCAAGTTGCCGTTTCATTTATGGCCAAGTTATTTATGGCCATTTACCTTAGTAGCTGAATGTTATGGAAACCCTATTATGACATAATTGGTAGCGTGATTGCGGTCAGTTTGAATGATAAAGATTTGGAAAGTGTGCACCATATTTTGGATAAGTAGTATGTTATTTTGTGGTTTACATGGTAAAATGGCTAAATGCGATAAAATTAATTTGACGTTTCTGTACGATTTAGAACGAAAGGGAAAAAAGCATTAATTAACTGATGTGTAAATGAAGGTTTACTTAGTAGTCATTATTAAGTGTCCTGTTTGTAGAAAGGAAATGCGCAAGGTCGAACGTCAAACAATACCTGCACTACGGAGGATATTTTTTGCGAATTTATGTGCCGATGCCAGTATGCAGATTCTAGTTCAGATAATTTTAGGAAGTTTTTGGATGCTGTTCAGGAATTTTGTTTGACTGAAGACACATAAATTCGTAAATAAGATAAGTGGATATTTCCATTATATAGTCCTAAGATGAATTTCTTTTTTATGTTACTTTATTGCTTTATTTAAAATGTAGTTTATGGAGATGATATATTTTTTGTTGGCTGCTCCTTTGATTTCTTAAGTGAATACAGATTGATGTGTACATGGACAAAGTAAAGGGAGTAAGCAATGCCTAGTTTGTGCAATTCTCTAATTTTTTTTTTTTTTTTTTTTTTTAATTGAAAATAGATAGATGTGTATACAGATACCAAGTTTGGGCTGATCTTTGGAATATGGTAACTGGTAGTTTGGCGACATTTTGGAGGCGATAAAGGTTACTTACCTAGGACTTTGGTAATGATGTGAGAAGCACTCAGTTCCGATTACGCATTATTTTGTGTGAGGGAAATGAGAGATCATGAGATATGTCATGTTACATTAATGGACGAATTACAGTTGTTTAAATGGAAAAAGGGGGAAATCTGGAAATTTCGTATTTAGCTTTATTCTGTCTTGTGTGAAACGTGACATTAATGGACGAATTACAGTTCTTTAATCGGAAAAAGGGGTTAATTTGGAAAAGCTTCATTGTGTGTTGTGTGAAATAGTGTTGATTAATTTTTGGATTGCATGGCACTATGTAAAGTGAATTCTAAATTTTTAATGCGTTTATCTGATAATAAAAATAAGCTGAGATTGTGTGAAAGGAAGGATATTACAATTAAGTTTAAATGGCGGTGCAAGAAATATGGTGAAAATGGACATTTTGTGAAAAGGAGTGTAAGGAAGGGTACGTGGTTTGCTGAAAGTACTTTGAGTATAGGTGAAATTTTATTAATTTCTTATTACTTGGTGAATAGACTTCCAGTTGACTACTGGATTTAGGATTTAGAAATTAGCAGTAGTACTAAAGCCACGTAATGAAGATAGTGAAGAAGATTAGGTAAGTTAGTATTTTTAATCATTTGAGGATATTATCTTTATGCATTGTTCTAAATGTAAGGAGTAAATAAATTAATGTGGTATTATTGGAAAATTGTTATTAGCAATGATTTAGTTTAATGTAATTAGGATTGTAATCTAATTTTTATTAATTTAATTTATGTGCTTATTTATATTTTAAGTAGCATTTTTTAATTTAATTATATTTTAATTTAATGATCGTGATTTTGTGAGTTATATATTTGTAGTATTTTGGAATACGTTTGAGTAGTATACGTTGAGTATTTTCATGCATTTTCGTGAAATTTTTCCAATTTATGAGAAAAAAGCAGTGTACATGGATATAGTGAAGAGTGTGCGCAATGTCATTTTTGTGCAATTCTGGGATGTTTTTTTAAGTAAAAATAAGTTGACGTGTACATGGTTTAGTGATATTTTAATTAAATGATAGTTATTTTGTGAATTTTATGTTTGTAGGAATTTGGTATACATTTCAGTTGAAGTAAACGTGTATGGAAATAATTTAAATATTTGACACTAAGTATTTGTAACTATTTTTAATGTTTGCGTATAAATTCGTTGCTGACGTTTTATAATATAATAGATAATTTAGAGGTAAAAGTTTTTGGATATTTTACTTATTTTATATGTGGAAATGTTCATCCTTGGAAAGGGTATATACTTTTTCGCGATCAGGTAATTTCATATATGTTCTTTTTACTGGATTTAAAGATTTACAAAATTTTCATGCATTTTCGTGAAATGTTTCTAATTTATAACAAAAAAGCAGTGTACATGGATATAGTGAAGAGTGTGGGCAATGCCATTTTTGTCCAATTCTGGGATTTTTTTTAAGTAAAAATAAGTCAACGTGTACATGGTTTAGTGATATTTTAATTAAATGATAGTTATTTTGTGAATTTTATGTTTGTAGGAATTTCGTATATGTTTCAGTTGAAGTAAACGTGTATGGAAATAATTTAAATATTTGACACTAAGTATTTGTAACTACTTTTAATGTTTGCGTATAAATTCGTTAGTGACGTTTATAATATAATAGATAATTTAGAGGTAACAGCTTTTGGATATTTTATTTATTTTATATGTGGAAATGTTCATCCTTGGAAAGGGTATGTACTTTTTCGTGATCAGGTAATTTCATACATGTGCTTTTTATCGAGTTTAAAGATTAAGAAAATTTTCCTGCATTTTCGTGCAAATTTTTGTAATTTTTGAGAAAATAGCAGTGTAGATGGATAAAGTTAAGAGTGTGTGCAATGCCATTTTTGTGCAATTCTGGGATATTTTTTAAGTAAAAATAAGTCGACGTGCAAATGGTTTATGTGTATGTGCTATTCTGAAAAATGCGCAAGGAGTTTGCGATTCTGCACTTTTTCCCAATTTTGCAGTTAATATTTGTCATGATTAAGCAGTTTCGTTACATAAAATTTCTAGCATCAGTGTAATTCGGCTAGTAGATTGTTGGAAAAAGTGTTCAGTAAATAAAAAGAAAAGAAACATGTCTTTACTTCGTGAAGACAAAATGGCAGCGGAAAAAAAATAGAGGGCTGCTGTAGCAGAGTTGGTCACCAAACAAATCGCCAAGTTACCATAATCCAAAGATCAACCCAAGTTTGCGCAATTCTTTGACTTGTTACTTTGAATTTGTGTAGCAGCGATTTATCGCCGCTACACAATGCCAAAATAAAAAGTCAAAGAACAGCACAAATTCGGTGTCCATGTACCACCAATTATCACCAAGTGGCACCCATACATATATTTTGGTATATATTTCAAAATATATAACATATAAATAACATATGCATGACTTACTGAATACCTGCAACAGATTATGCTTTTAAATTCAGATTGGGTGAGCAGTTATACGTTTATGTTAAGCTTATATCAGGACTCAATTCACATAAGGCTTTCATAAAGCTGCTAACTTCTGTACGAAAATTGCTTTCTTCAAGCTACAAACTTATCTTCAAAAAAACGTAGACACATTCCTGAGAAGATAATTTAGCGAAGTTATCCACCTTCCTGAACAATGATCAACTTGGATAAATGTAATCGTTATGGAGTAACCTCTTTAAGCCAATGCATTTAATTTCATTTGGGATATTTTTTTTTCCCCTCAATCTTTTGTAACATTGCAGAAATAATTCATTTTGTGGGTAAAGTGCAGAATCGCCCACTTATTTGTTTGGCGCATTTTACAAGAGTAAGAAGAATTGGACGTTTTAAGTGAAAACATGGTCGATATGTACACGGATAAAGTCAAGGGAGTGCACAATGCCATTTTTGTAGATTTCTGGGATGTTTTTTAAGTGAAAATAGGTTGATGTGTACATGGATACCGAGTATGTGCAATTCTTAAAAACGCGGCAAGCAGTGGGCGATTCTGCACTTTCCTCCATTTTGTCTTGGTGACATCTGTACATTATTAAAAACAATATATGAATTTTTGTCACCTAACCAGGATACTGGTTAGTGACTCTAAATGCCGTACTAAAAGGCCTGGGTTCAAATTCCGGAGAAGGGATGAATGTTAGTTAAATGTATAATGTCTGTGCAGCATGGAGACACTCTAAATATGCAGCGAGCCCCAAGTCCTCCCGAGAGGTTGATGGTAGGGGAAGAGGGGTAGGAGACCCCCGGACCCATTCCCTAAGTGCTCTCCATCAAAATTGGGGACAGAACTAAGCAAAGTCATACTGTCACCTGCAAGGTGCTCCAGGTTCTTGCCAATGGTGTGCACAATCTTGCACTCCTTGCCACAATGAATTTCATGGGATTGTTCTGATGTTGCTGTCAGACAAGTGAGATAAATTACAACAACATAAATGAATTTGTGAACAAATGAATGTTAACCCATATTATCATTCTGAAAATTAAAAATTTGATTAATCATTTTACTAAATATTTTTTAAATTATTTTTCTTTAGTTAGGCACTGGCAGCCAAATATAAAAAGATTCTCAACTACAATACTTATAGGGTGACTTACTGTGAACTAATGCTGAAATTATGTTATACCTAGTAAGACTTAGACAGCTATTGGTGCCACATTTTAATGTAGCACCAACAACTGTCAAAACATTTTAATGTAGTCATAAGTTATGACAGCTGTTGGTGCTACATTAAAACGTGGCACCAACATAATGTAGTCATTTGTTTTATTTAAGCATTGCTTGAATAAAACAAATATACAAACATTTAAGTCACAAAATACATCCCAAATAAGCCGTGAACTATTGCAAAAATCATTTTAAGTTTACTGAAAACTCCTTAAAACATATATGCCTATCGTTTAGAACGAAGCATGCATATGATCACATTCTCTTGGCCTATGTTATTCATAGTGATTAAGCATATTGCAGAAACATGACTCGTCGTAAAATATGAAACTTTGTTTCAAAATCCTGATTTAACATTAAACAATTGCACTTTAAATCAACAACAAACAGAGGTAGGATGATAATAAAAGTAAATAAAAGTACTATTTGGAATAAGAAAACGTTAGAATATTATGGTACAAAAACAAGGTGGAAGAGTACAGACTTGGTAGCCGACGATTACACAGAAAACATACTTCACAGCAGCACCTAAAAACAATTTAACAATGCTGGTGGAGGGGAGAATTATAGAAAGTCGTATGTTACAGAAATTTATACTATACTTGAAGTTCCTTATAATTTGAAGATGGGAGAATTATGCGAACTTCATCATCTACTTCGGAGCGTATTTCCTCAGGCATCCTGAGTTCTGAGGAGTTACCTTCAGTCCACTGATCCATTAAATAGTATTATTACACAATGTGTTTTCAAAACACAATTCAAACTAATACAGTACTACCAAAACTAATGACGTATTTCTAGTTCCAAATACCCTCATCAAACGCGTTGCACAATTTACCACCTTAAAAACACATTTTGCATTTTCACACGAACTCTCCTCCTCAAGTAGGCGTAATCGAGGTTTATAAAGGACGCTAGCTCTTGTATTTGTTTACATTTCAGCAGAACGGTTCGTGTGGTACAAGCAAAGAAGTACTAGTATAACGCTAATTATCTCGGGGGGGGCGACTAAATTTCAAATCGGCAGGAAAATTTGATTGGTCGAAAATATACGTCACGTTGACGTCAAAGGTACCGCGTTTAAAGCATGGACCTTATAAGAGATAGACAAACCCAGTGGGCGGGGCGCACGTCACCAACATGTCGGCAAGAAAGAGTAGGGACGATCTGGTTTACTTTAACACTGAAACCTATGGCGTTTGTACAGTGGCGTAGACACAGGGGGGCAAAGGGGTGCATGATTCCCCGGGCGCCGCTCGTAGAGGGGCGCCAAATGGTCTCCAAACAAGATTTTCCGGAAAATTTCAGTTTTTATATTGTTCGATCACTGGAAAATATATTTAAAATTAATAACTATTGTAATAATTAAGACACAATAACACGCCGAATAAATACTAATTCAGAAGTCAAACAACAAAAATCAGCGTTATACCTACAAAATTTTCACAGGACTAGTTTCGATGGTTTTACCGAACCATCATCTTCAGCTGCAAAACCGCAAATGAACAAGATAGGAAATAATGATTAGATAAGATAAGAAAGCCTGGACAAGAATAAGCAAGTGGCGCCATCTGTTGGCGAAACCAGAACTAAAACATAATTTCTCTAAAAGCCGAAGGCAAATTTGGATTGGAATTAGGATCGTTAACTAGAACAGAAAGAATTTTATGAATGTGAAATGCCTCTAGAAAATCTAGTTCTCCAATGGAAGATGTTTTTTGAATAATTTTGGCAGCAGAAAAATTGAAAGTGTGATTTTCGGACCAACAATGTTGAGCAACAGAAGACTTCTGTGTTTCCTTTTTTCTAACATATGCCTCATGTTCCTTGACGCGAAATTTTAAGGCTCTCTTAGTTTGGCCAATGTAAATTAAACCACACTGGCAAGGAATCCTATAAATACCCCAGGAATTCATATCCGGAATGGGGTCTTTGAGTATAGAAGTTGGAATTTTATTGATGGGAGAATAATCGCGTTTCAAGAATTCTGTTAAATTGCAAGCTTGCCTTACTTCGGTCCGTGATAAGGGATACACGTCAACAATTGTCCAAAATTGAACATGAACTCTATAAGCTTCATCTGGAACTCGCTAAATCATATCCAAAATTCACTGCCCTTGAACAAAAGTCTTGGTCTAGAACGGAGAATGCAGTTAACCGTCATAAAAACACCCTTGCAGTTAAATTCGAAAAACTTCTTTTACAGTCTTCCAGTTCAAGTAGTTCAGAAAATCTTACCATTGTAAACATCAAGCAATAGTTAATATTTCTAATGTTAGTCTTTCAGAAGAACAAGAGAGAATTCTAAAATATAATTTTAACTTCTCACAAACCTGTAAACCCTCGATTCCAAAGATTTTGGCTCCTATCGAAAAAGCTTTCAAGTTCAGTAAAGTTTCAGATTCACAGAAAGAAATGATTAGGCATCTTGTCGCTCATAATGTGAAATTCAATAATAAACCTTTGAAACCAAATCTAACTGGGAGAGAAAGAGCTACAATGCGCGAAATTCATTCTAACCCGGATATTATCATTTCAAAGGCCGACAAAGGTGGCCAGATAGTCGTCATGGATAAGAACACTTACATCGATGGTGTCACTAAACTCTTAAACGAAGGACCATATAATCCGATCCCTAAAGATCCTTCACCTTCGGACTTATCCAAAATAAAAACTGCGATCAAATCTTCGCAAATCATTTCAAGCAACTTAAAACATTCGCTTATCCCATCTGTTGCGAATTGTGCCAGATTATATGCTCTTCCCAAAATTCATAAAAGTGGTATTCCTTTCCGCCCTATTGTATCAAATTTAGGTACTGCCTCGTATCCTTTAGCTAAATATTTAGTTTCTAGATTTTCCGCTCTATTAGACAATAACATTTACACCATAAAAAATTCAATAGAGTTTGTAAAAAAGGTTAAAAACATTTCTCCTAGTAATTTACTCATGGTTTCTTTTGATGTAAAATCATTATTCACCAATGTCCCAGTGGAGGGTGCATTAAGATGTCTAGAAACCAGACTTCGCGAATTTCATTTCTCTTGCATCGAAATTGATGAGCTAATTTCTCTCACTCAACTCTGTTTGAAACAAACACATTTTGTTTTCCAAAATAAATATTACAAGCAAACTGAGGGATTAGCCATGGGAAGCCCCCTCAGTCCCATCCTGGCTGATATCTACATGCATTATTATGAATCAAAATTGTTTGAAACTTTAAACTTCCCGGCATGGTTCCGCTACGTAGACGATACTTTTACCCTGTTTGAAGGTAATAAAGATGATTTAAATAAAGTTCTTTCAACAATGAATTCTATTGATCCTGCTATTCAGTTCACTCTTGAACTTGAGACTTGCAATTCTCTTCCGTTTCTCGACATTCTGGTCACACGTAACACATCCAACTTCAGTACTACAGTTTACCGTAAACCTTCATCGGTTTGCCTTCCACCACACTTTAAATCATGTCATCCGACTAAACAAAAGTTAGCTTCATTTTATTCCTATGTTTTCCGTGCTCTTCAAGTTTGCTCCTCCAAACTAGCCCTTGATGAAGAACTAAATTATTTAAAAGCAATAGCTATTGACAGGGGCTTTTCACCCAACATTATTAATCAAGCAGTTAAAAAATTCTCATCTCAACACACTAAAAGCCACATTCTTATTTTAGGAGATTATAAAAATTCTGTTGTCATTCCCTTCTTTCCATCAATTAGCTATAAAGTTGCACATATTTTGCAGAAATTTAACTTTCGGGTTGTTTATTCTCCCATCAATAAAATTCCAACTTCTATACTCAAAGACCCCATTCCGGATATGAATTCCTGGGGTATTTATAGGATTCCTTGCCAGTGTGGTTTAATTTACATTGGCCAAACTAAGAGAGCCTTAAAATTTCGCGTCAAGGAACATGAGGCATATGTTAGAAAAAAGGAAACACAGAAGTCTTCTGTTGCTCAACATTGTTGGTCCGAAAATCACACTTTCAATTTTTCTGCTGCCAAAATTATTCAAAAAACATCTTCCATTGGAGAACTAGATTTTCTAGAGGCATTTCACATTCATAAAATTCTTTCTGTTCTAGTTAACGATCCTAATTCCAATCCAAATTTGCCTTCGGCTTTTAGAGAAATTATGTTTTAGTTCTGGTTTCGCCAAAAGATGGCGCCACTTGCTTATTCTTGTCCAGGCTTTCTTATCTTATCTAATCATTATTTCCTATCTTGTTCATTTGCGGTTTTGCAGCTGAAGATGATGGTTCGGTAAAACCATCGAAACTAGTCCTGTGAAAATTTTGTAGGTATAACGCTGATTTTTGTTGTTTGACTTCTGAATAACTATTGTAATATAATTAATTATTTATTTTCTTCATTTGTTTGATAAAATGTATAATAAAATGTTTGCAGTACATGAACCAAAACGTTCTTTCTGACCATTTTATTTCTCCAAGGTAGAGATATATTTTTATTTTTTTAAACGAAATGCACGCATATCTCTCGCTTTTTATTTTAAAACGATAACACGACCTTCTCCCGAATTTCTCAAACATATCTAGTTTCCAAAATCCGCTTCCATAATCTGGAAATGACATTTTGGGAAAATCCTAACGCTTCCGCTACAATGGATTGCATTTGACTCTCCTGTAAACGACTGATGGCCTTCTAGTCTACTGATTCTATTAAGTCATCTTGCTGAGACATCGGACTGACTGCTGCAAACAGTCAACTCTTGTCAATTGTTTTTAATCTCCTACTACAAAAGGAATGCTGCAGGTCGCTTTTCACTCCTTATCTTAAACTCATAGTTTTCGACGTCACAGACTAAATTTGCATATTCCCAACTTTTTAAACGTTATAATTTCCCTTTATAATCTCTTCTATTTCCTTTTGTTCAAAAAGGTTATCGATTACATGGTTTTCATACCGAACCCACAATATCCCCTAATTGTTTTGAGCAGTGAATGTTACTTCATGACGTTACTCCGCAGTAGAAAAGAAACGGAATCTAAAATTCCACTACAGATCTATAGAGAAAATGTTTTTCCAAACCTAAGAGTCGCACTTTAAATACTACTTACTATTTCGTTATCAAATGCTAGCTATGAACGTTCGTTCAGCAAATTAAAATAAATTTTCACATATTTACAATCAACGATGGGCCAAGATCCCCTAAGTCATCTAGCATTTTTAAGTGTGGAAAGAGAAAAATTTGAAAGGATCGACTTTGATGATGTAAATGATAAATTTGCTTCATCCAAGGTAAGAAAAATGTATACATAGTAATTAATTGTATTCATGTATTATATTATTATTAATAAATATAAGTGCCCGACCATGTCGAGGTGCACGTGACGTAGAGTGATAATTGTTTAGATGCGGAAGGATACTGCAAATTTGGTGCCGAAATTAAATCATTTTTGCATTTTTGGAACGCTTCGCGAGATTCTGTGGTCCAGGTTATAACACGTTTATCGTTTTTCTTGCTTCCAACCGAAAAAGAATTTAGAGGTGCTTGTATGGTCGCTGCATGAGGTAAGAAACGTCGATAAAAATTGAGCATGGTAAAGATTCTTAAGTCGTTCACTGAAGATGGTTCGGGTATATCGTGGATAGCGGTGATTCTATCTGGAAGGGGTCGAACGCCATCAGCGGAAACTTCATGACCAAGAAAGGATACTCTTGGTTGGCCAAAAACGCATTTGAAAGGATTAAGACTGACATGGTACCTTTGAAAACGTTCAAAAACTGTTCTCAAATGTGATAGGTGTTCTTGCTCTGAAGAGGAGGTGATTAAGACGTCATCAAAATAAGGTACACAAAAGTCGAGGCAGATTAACACCTGATTCATGAAGCGTTGAAACGTTTGAGCAGCATTGCAGCAGTTTTTGGAATATCAGCTGGGTTAACGGGCACTTGGTGATACGCCCGCTCAAGATCAAGGGTTGTGAAAAATAGCTTTTCCGTCTGAAACTTGCATACAGTCTTGAATGTGCGAGACTGGGTAACGATCAGGAACTGTAGCTGCATTTAACCGGCGATATTGGCCAAACGGGAGCCAGTTACCATTTCGCTTCCGAACTAGATGGAGCGGACTGGCCCATTAACTTTCTGAAGGACGGCAAATTCCCTGTTCCATCATGTATTGAAATTCTTCTTTGGCGGCTTTAAGCTTGTCCGGAGGTAAGCGTCTTGGTTTAGCTGCAATTGGAGGTCCGGTAGTTTCAATATAATGTAGTACATCGTGCTTGGAATCGGAACTACCCATAACTGGGCGCGTGTTTGTAGAGAATTCTCTGAGAAGTTGACGCCATGGGGAGTTACCCGAAATCAGTTTAATGCTCAAATCTTGACTATTGTGAATTACTCCCGGATAAGTTAAGTTGGTTGTGGAATCTATCAAACGGCGATTCTTAAGATCGACAAGCAAAGAAAATTTTTGAAAAACGTCAGCGCCACTAATAGGACTTGAAACAGTAGGCCATTGGATGTTGCGGCGCAATCCTAAATCAACAGATATCAGGCGTTCACCAAAAATTTGAATAGGAGTTCCATTTTCTACATAAAGTTATAGCTTGGTAAGGCCCTTTTGTTCGTGAAAATGTGGTGGAACGACAGAAACATCAGTCCCGGTGTCTACAAGAAACCTTAAGCCCGAATTCTTTTCGATGACGAAAAGGTGTGCAAAATTCCGGCCGCTGTCGTTCACAACTTCGAGCAACGGCCCTTCTCGTTTCCCTGGTCGTTATAACGACACAGTGGGTGGCATTTGTTTGCCTTGTTTCCAAATTTGTGGTGGTAAAAAAAATAGCCGTGTTACGAATACCCGGCTTTCATAACGTTTCCTCAGTGGGCTACGACGTGTATTTCAACCACGGGATGTAGAGCGGTTGCGCTGAAAAGGTTCAGCTTGGATGGCTACTAACTGAGCAACCTGTTTGGACAAATCATCAATTTGAGCCTGTAACGCCACAGTACCTAGGCCAGGAGCCTGCACTGCGTGTATTTGCACTGGAATGGCCAAGTTGTGAATTTTATCAGCGATTTCGGGAAGATTTTTAAGTGGCTCCCTACTGGCCGCTAAAATGGTTTGCATGTTAGATGGGAGTCTATGTATCCATAATGTTTTAAGAATATTATCCTTTAGGTTACCGGTGGCTAAGTCTGACATTTTAGACAGCAATTGAGAAGGCCTCCTATCACCCAATCGTAAATCGTGCAACAACTGCTTGATTCTGTCTATGATTCTTCACAAACAGAAATTAATATTTTTTAAAGATTTGTATTTGTCCGTCGCCGGTGAATTCAAAATTATTTCACGAGCTGATTGCAGTACCTCTGATTCTAACACGGAGATCGCTGTATAAAATTGAGTTTCGTCGGCAGTAATGTGACTTAACTGCGCATCCAATTGAATGAACCATAACGATGGGTCTCGGCGACAAAAAGGTGATGGCTTAACTGCCACTCGCGCCAATTGTGAAGCAGCATCGTTGTCAACCACTTTGTATCAAACAAATACGCACAATAATAATATGTATAGAAAAATAATCAATATGTTTATAGTGACACCGTTTCTTGGTACTTGAAATCAGAGAAATTGGCGGCTCAAATGCTGTAGACGATACATATATCCACTGAAATTATGACAGAAATATGTTGACTCACCGGAATGCGGCACAACGCTTTAAATGACAGGTGAAATGTCTTACTTGCATCTCATCACACTGGATAACTTACTGCTGCTCAGAATTTTGACATATGAACTCCATATTCGTGCAACATTGAAGGTTGCTATTCGTAATAAGTACGTGTCACCAATTATGATAGTACAATTTTTTGAGACAGATCATTAAATAATTATAACAATTGAATAGAATAAATATTATTTTGTTCTTTGTTGCTATGGGTTACCAGACTGGCAGAGTTGAGTTGTAGTAGGCAAGTTGCTACATATCTATTTATCTATAATGTATATTAAACTTTTAATTGTTTAAATCCTGCACTTTTTAAAAACACTTATAACACCTTTTGAACTAATTCTAGATCATCGTATGTCTGATTTTTCCGCCGACACAGATGCATTTCCGAATCCAAGGATAGTGTAGTTAGGTAGTGACTATTCTTAATATATTTTTGAGTATTTTATGGCAGATTCAGCATTTTATTATTATTTGCATTATTTTCTTATTACGAATATATTCTATACATTATATTACTGAAATTTTTTATTGTGTGGGGGGGGCGCCAAAAAGGTATTTTGCCCCGTGCGCCAGTCATGCTTGCTACGCCACTGCGTTTGTATCACATAACTCTTTTTAATTATTAAATGTGATACGTTGTATAGTGATGAGATTATGAAAGCCACAGTTTTTTCCAAATAGGATTTAATATATCTCATTAAAGAACTTTTCACTGCATTTCGCGCAATTTTTTCACGCGTAATTCTCGTACAAACATCTTTACTGTCTGTCTACGGTAAGAACAGCTCTCGCCAGTTTGTCTGCGGCTGTCTGTTGCCGTAGAAACGAGCCGTGACCCATTTTTCGTAGGGGTGTCTTGAAGATTTACTTCTCAGTTTGCCACCTTGGCATATTTAAAGATGATTTGGCGATATTCACATTTTGTTTTAGTTTCAAGTAAAATGCTCGTTGACCCTTTGCGTCGACCCCGACATTCAATTTCCGAAAATGAAAATTGATGGCGTAAATAAAGTTTTTGCAGTTAAGGAACGGTCTTTGATTTTGCCGTGTGAGGTACAAGTCGCTGAATTTGCCATCCTTCTAGATGTACAATGAGTAAAAATATATCAAAATAACTTGTAGGGAAATGCATTTAAAAATCCGTGCTTATTTTTGAAGAAAAATGCTCTCAATAAATACTTTTTGCGAACATTTCTTCTTTTCCCATACCTTCGAACTAAACCAAAAGGTGGTCAATTTAATGACGAAAGGAAGCGAAGGTAAATTAAAATCAAAACTGTTTTTTACTTAATTATCAGTGGTTTGGTTTGGTTTATATGATTACAGAAAGCCTCCAGGGTTAAATGCCTAAGAGGAGGGATGCCTTCGTGGAGGGCTTGCTAAGGAAAACTGCCTCGTATACACGTTACACATGGGGAAAACACCCATGCAGCCAGCCCGTTCACGGGATTCAAACCTGAGACCGAACTACAAGTGTTCAGTGACTTTACCGATCGGCCGCTGCTGGGCCTCTTAATTACCAGCGCCCATTTATGCATCCTGCTGCTTTTTATAGACACTGTAATAGCTTGTAACATAATAAAATGTTAAAATCAGAACAAAATTATATGTTAAAATCAGAACAAAATTATATTAGGTTTCTTAAATTATTCAGTTACCTATTTTATATTTAAAATTATACGAAATTTATATAATTATACAAAATTTGGCTTTTATAACTGCAGTGAGCATTGTTGCATTAATATAATTTTGTATTAATATTTTCATAATAAAACAAAACTTATTTAATTTCAATTAAAGATTAAAAATTATTTTTTAAGCAAATTATACCATGGCTTGTGGGTCCCCAAGAACACAGTAATGGGAAATGAAGCAACCATTCAGTGTTCTTTATTATCCACAGGGGGGGTTTCGCCTCTGCCGAAGGCTCATTGTTGCCCACTTTTGGTAATCTTTCATTTACATAGTGGCAAAGAAAATATTGAACCTAGAAATATCCTCACAACTTGACAAAGCTATCAGATGAAGAAGAGGGATGCCTTCGTGAAGGACTTTTATAGAGGTATAAAATCTGAAAAGTCATCCGAGTCACTGTCGCAAGATTCCGTTTCTTCTGAATCAGAATCAGAATCGCTGCTGCCAGTTTGAATTATTAATCCATCCACTATCTCTTCTAAAAGTTCGTCCTTGTCCCAATAATAATTTTCAAGTTTTTCTACGTGGTTGCAGTGCGCCTGCCATTCTTGAGAAGTGACTTCATCCAAAGCTTTTTGTGTTAAATTTTTCAAATTTTCCTAGCTTAAGTCCCCAGTCACATTCCTTTCCCTGATCAGTCTTTTAACTGATGACCAAACGTATTCAATTGCGTTTAGATCACAGTGGTAAGGAGGGAGACGCACAACATGATGCCCATTTTCCTTTATGATGTTGTCAATTTTATATATTACTTTTTTAGGACGATTGCATTCTATTAAGCTGAACAGTTCCGCTTTTCGCATTTTGGGATCGCAGCATATCGTCTTCTTCATCAGCCAATTTACCATTGTTTGCTTTGTAGCATATTTCGTGGGTGTCGGATCTTCAATTTTTGTGTGATACAGGGCATTATCCATGCATACCACACTTTGAGGTCGTAAATTTGGAAGAAGCTTTTCCAACACCCATTTTTCAAAATTTCCATAGTTCATTTGCCCATGGTAATCCCCGCTTTGAGCTGATGCTTTATAAATAAGTTGGGCACCTGGAATAAATCCTGCGGAAGAGCCAGCATGGACAACAATCAGTCTATTTTTGGAACTGACATTTATCTGTGCGCCCAAAACCGTATCATGCTGCCAACATTTCTTAAAAGTTAAATTGCTGTCAATCCATGTTTCATCGATGTCAACGATGTGGCGTCCACTTGCTCTGAGTTTCCTCATTTCGCGTAAATAATTGTTCCTCCAAAATACAATGTGAGGTCTTTCGATAAGAATTTTTCTTTTGTTAACACATTTCTTCCAGCGAAAATTCATCGAACGCAAAACTTTGCACAATGAGTCTTTTTGCCACGGGAAGTCTATTTTTTGCCTCAAGACAGGCAATAATTTCCGCACAGATGGCACTTTCTTTTCTTTGATGTAAAAGTCTTGTATAGTCTGCCGTATAACGCATTTGTCAAAATCGTCAATTTCGCACTTATGATTAGCAGGGCTTTTACGTTTCTTTCCAGGCGTATTTAGAAGTTGATCTTCCCCCATTGTTGATACTTCGCGCTTAATTTTTTTAATTGTATACTCCGATACTCCAGTAGCTTGCGACGTTCTCTTCAAAACTTGAGGAAGAGGAACTACTAAAGAGTTCGCCGAAGCTTCAGAAGCGCAAAATTCTGCGACATTGTACACGATTTGACGTGCCTGAGACTTTAAAGGTTGACCTTTCTTAAACTGGAAGGGCATTTTAAAAAATTGGCGATTAACAAAGCACTATGAAAATCAAGCTAAATAGAAGCAAATTTGAACAAATACCAGTACAAAAGATATAACAACGAGAATAAAAATAGCTAATAATAATAATATAAGGCTTAAGAAAAGATGCGTGCAGCTGGAATGAAACCAAGAAGACGAATGATAAACTCTTTTCCCTTCAGCCAACAGTCGCCAAAAATAAAATAACAATAAAGCAACCCTTGGTTCGTCCCTATTTGAAATATACTAGCCCTGTTGCTATAGCGACCGCCACCCGCCAGACACCGTGGCGGGAGGTGTTCTTACCGTAGACAGACAGTACTTTGGTAAAACGGTGAAAACTCTAAGCACAAAATTTATGAACTTAATTTTGCGTAAAAATAAAGTAAAATTAAATACGATTCATAGTAAGTGATGCTTTGAAATAAATAAGGTAAAATTAAACAAGATCATATAAAAAAAAACTTTTAATTTAATGAACATTTTCAGGCAGTGATTTTCCAAACTATAATAACATTACAAAACGATCATATTTATTTGATTATATGATAATTAAATTATTAACATTAATGTGGATTAGTTATTTTAATAATTCATAAAATTCGGAGCATAAAATTTTCTGAGCGTAATGACGGGAGGAAAAAAAAGATAAAATAAAATAAAATCTAGAAGCACTCAGATTTTATATTACGCCCAAAAGGAACTTTTTTTTTAAGTTTTGTGTGTTACCTATATTGATTGAATATCATGTTCTTCGGCCGTAAACCACATACATCTGAAAACAGCATATCTTTAGAATTTCCTCACTGGAGATAAAACTGTTATTTTCCGTACAGTGTTCTCTCTGAACTCGTTGAGTTTGTTAATCAAAAATTCGTTAAAGGTTTATCAAATATGAAGTAGATTATCGGCCGTCCAGATGCCCATGTTCGGGTGGAGGGTTACATTATTCAAAATTTGATGTGTCTAGATACCGTCGTTTTTGTCACAGTGCAAGAAACATGCATGTATTCATGCAGATTCTTCATTATTTAATTTCTTTACATATAATACAGGGCGATAATATTTGATAACAACAATTTACAAGGACACACGGACACTTATAGTAAAACACTATAGTAATGCCGCTTCGAAACTAACAGCCTTTCTAGGCTACCGCCACTTTGCGTTAATAAATTAAATTAACAGTAAATAAAAAAAATCTTATGCAGAACTAAAAATAAATTTTAAAAAAATAATCACTATAAAATACAAGCAAAATTAATTATTACGGTTAAATACAATTTTAATATTAGAATTAAATATATAAAAATTTCTTAGGAGTCAAACGTGTTTATCACTATGATGTATTATGAAATATAATTGAAATAAAATTCCTTTATAGAAATTGTGCTAAAATACTCATTTATAATTTTAAAAAAGCAGCACAATTTAGAATTTTAAACAAAACTTTCGAAAATTCGTTTTTAAATATTTTAGTACTTTTTACTTAGTTACACCAATAAAAAGCATAAAAATTGCAAGAGAAAAGTGCTTGTTTGAAATTTTCTATTAGTTCAGATTTAAAATATTATTTTCTAAAAGAAGTAGTTACAAATTTCCTTACAGCATAGGAAAAGCTAAAAAAATATCCAGCCCTGAAAGCATGCAATAGCTTTATAATTATTTGGAACGTTAATTATGCTTGAAAAATATGCTAAATTTTTAAAAATCAATCTCAATTTCAAAAATAAAAATATGTAGAAATTCTAATTTGTGAAATGAGGCGCTACAACCAGCTTTTCTTGACAATTATACACGCTGCAATAGGCAACTAATGTTAAATTTCTGCAAGTCGTCCCTACTCCTCCGGATGTGATCAAGGTGACAGCCGGCAACGCCCAAACAAGGGAGAAAACCCGTTTGGGTTGGTCTATCCGAGATTCCAGCGCTCTGATACGCCATCTAGTGGCTAAAAGTTGGAAACATTAAAGCTCGGTATTTACGTTTGACAATGCTACGTAGTTTGTGAAGCGTGTTGTGATCGAAAAGTAATTAAACGTTTTATTTTTTATTTTTGTGGGCATATGTATAACTTAGAAAGAAATACAGTCCATACGTTTTGTTGTGTACACTAGTGTAAATCACGAGCTTGCAAGGAACCTGAGTTATGCTTCCATCGCATTCTTGGTTCGAAAAATATCGAACGAGATAGCAAAACTTCTAGTACACTATAGCAAAACGAAGAGGGTGGATTCACGTATTTCGAATTGGAAAGAAAGTTGGACATTATATGAACGTGCGTTCTAAGCATTTAAAAAAAACTGATTACATTTTTTCTTGTAAAAAAAGTTTTCTTTATATATGCAAAATTTCTTTCTCGTGTATCATACATATAAATGTGTATGTGTGTTCTTCGAAAGTAAACATGCATATTTGTGTATTGAAGTATAAATCATTATAGCTCATTAATCTCTTAAATATTATTAATACACATACATATACAATTATGCTTTCATGCATATTTTACCTGCAGAAATTTAAATTGTGTTTCAGTTTATGTTAGCAATGATTTAAATGAAAATTTATAGAATGACACATATAAAAGTAAAAGTTAATTATTTTAACGTTAATGATGAACTTTGAATTTCATATTCTAGTAATGTTGAAATTTCTGTGCGTGAGTCATTTCCTGTTAAACTATTTAGAACTTTTTACAGTGGTTCAGGATAGTTAGCATGAAATATTTCCAGTTCAGAAAATAGTTATGATGATCTAGTATGAGTAATAGTATAAAAAGTATTACAGATATCAAATCTTTCCCACTATAGAATAGCATGCACCAAACAACTTCTTATAAAATGATATACATACCATTGTTACTCGCTGAGCACAGTTAAATGTTTTTTCTTATCTTTTATATCAGTGTTCGTTTTGAAGTAAGTATTAGTAATAAAAAGTTTTTAAAGTAGCTTAAAAAAATTTCTCCATGGGGAAAATTAGCTAATGATGAAAGTATTTTTTCTCACTTGAAGTATCAAACGGGCACATGTATCTTTTTCGAGAAAATCTGTTGTTTTGTGATGTAAAACACCCAAGTATTTGTTCAGTGATAAATATTGATAGACTTTTAAGTAATTTCATTTCTCAGCCATTATTCAAAATATGATTGCATATAACTAAATAACTTTGGAGTAAATTAAACAGCGTGCACAGACATGTGTATACAGATATACAGGTTAGCAAATAAAGGCAAGGGGACAAGGGCAGTGGATTTGGATCAGTTCAGTAATTTATTAGATTGTTTATGTATTCCTGTTTTATTTATAACAAGCTTTTATTTAGTACAATAAGAACGTGTAGAACATTTAGTAGAATAAGAATAATACATGAATACACAGCCTTTTAGTTGCAAGAAATAAGATTTTGCATAGTTATTTAAAGATGCAACCATATTTATTATCACAAACATATTCTATCTTAGTTGTATTTCTGGGGCAAATATGCATTAATTCTCTTACCTATTATTATGTCATTATAAAAATTTGATTTTATCATGTTGCTTATATGTTCGTAACTAGAATTGGTGTCGACTCTATGCAGTGTTGATACCTGTAACTATAAACCTCATCGAAAATATATGCATATTGGATGCCTCATCAGTGCTAAGACGAGTTAGCGATTTTTTTTTTTTACTGGCACAATCTCAAAATTTTCATTGCCAGTATGTAATTGTTTGCATACAGCACTTTTACTAAGAAAATTATAGTACATATAAAAAATGCTAAGGATAATAAAACCTTTGGTAACACCAGATATACATATTGATTTGATATTATCTGATAAACATGTAAATGAATGAATAAATTTGTCATTAAAATATTTCGGAGGAGTAAAAATACATTAAATCATTAAATGAAGAGGCTAGATGAAATATTCAAATTGTCCAGCTTCTACATTTAGTGCGACAGTAAAAAGTCTGAAAATATTATTAATTCTTTGGTAAAAATATCTTTATTTATACCAAGTGTTGCAAATCAATCTTAAGTTATTTTTTAGAATGATATATAAAAATCCGCATGTGTATCGTGTATGCAGTGTCTTCTGGATGCATATTCGTGCAAAACCGATGAACACTGGTAGTTCGGTCCAACTTTCAATCGCAGCGAACGGGCTGACTCCATGGGTATTTTCTTGATTTTACACATGTGTATCGTTTATGCACTATCTTCTGTATGCATACGTGAATTAAGCGCTAAATCTGGTAGTTCGGTCAATTTTTGAATCCCGGCAAGCGGGCTGACTGCATAGGTGTTTTCATGATTTTCCGCATGTGTAACATGTTGGCAGTATCTTATGGATGCATAACGTCAATAAAGCGGACGCAGCCCGGATAAAATCACTGAATACTGGTAGTTCGGTCCAACTTTCGAATCCCGGCGTACTGTCCAGAAATTGTGGATGCATATGTGAATACAACGGGCGCAGCCCGGGAAAAAATCGCTGAACACTGGTAGTTCGCGCCAAATTTCCAATCCCGTCGAATGAAAGCGGGCTTCACTGGTAGTTCGGTCCAATTTTCGAATAAAGGCCAACGAAAGCAGGCTTCAGCCCGCTCAAATGGCGGGCTTACCCGCTAGCACTCATGCGAGCTAGTGTATATCTTGTGAATGCATACGTAAATCAAGTGACCTAACGTGAATAAAGCGGGCGCTCCACGAAAGCATCCCTTCCCTCATGTAGCGGGCTTTCCCGCTAGTGATATATAAAACTGTCCCTCTCTAGCTACATCCCTGAAAGTAAGCATTAATTCAAATATTTAACAAATAGATTTGATTATAGTTTATGCATTGTAAGGATCTTAAGTTTTACTAACGTTTATTTTATTTTAAATCTTTACTATCACTTCTTATTTTCTACTTCCGGCCAGAATTATAAGCGTGAAGGTTTTTATGCAAAGTTTGTCTGGCGAACGCCAAGTATTTAAGTGTGGCCTTTTTGCCAAGCGAAAGAGAGGAAGCAGTGAGTCAACGCAGGCCGCTTACCTTAGAAGTTACGCAGTTGCTGTTTGCCTTCCAGGCCAGAGGTTTTAATCCTCTTGATAAATTAAAACGTATTGTAGTGTTCACAGTCTCTGTGCTACATACGCTTCCTGTTATTATAAGGCCAATCTTCCACGTGTATTATTCTAAAGTTAAATTAGAGTTTAGTTTTATTTTTATACTTTTACGTTAGACCCCGAGTGGCGGGTCATTGTATTCCGAAGTACGGAAGTTATTGTATATAGAGAAAAATAAAGGGTTTTGTATACCCTTCGTCTGTATCCTGTCTACTTACCACAATTAGTGAACATAGCTTTAGTAAGCTCTCTGTTCCGAGTCAGGTCCTTGTATGTTCCCGAAGAAGGTTAGAAGGAACATTGAACCTGATAGTGGCGCCCAACGAAGAAGATTAACCATGGCCGAGTTTCAAGAAGAACCTGTGCTGCCTGCAGAAACGGCTCAGAATCCAGAAATGCCAGCTGCCGCCCTGGAAGGATTCGGTTAAATCGTCCAGACCATGCGCGCTTCGATGAAACCAGAAGCAACGTTTAATGGAAACTCACCGGTAACCAGTTTTTTGGAAAAATTGGATGACCACTTCATGCTCTACCCCGTGCACGAGTTTCAAAAAGTTACCTTAGCTACCAGCGCTTTGAGGGGCCAAGCGCTTAACTGGTTCAAATGTATCGGCAGAAGTCTCTTGGGTCAAGCAGGAAGTCCCACCTATACTTACGAAAATTTCAAGACTGCCCTACTAAAAGCCTTCCCTGTTGTAAGGGATCGTGCGAAATTAGAAACGGAACTTTTTAGTATATATCAACAAAGAATCGAAAACCTCTCGAGCTTTATTTTAAGAAAAATTCACGTTTTCAAGCTCTTGTATGGAAACCGTCCGGATCCTGAAATAATTCAAGTGATTTTGCCGAGGTTACTGCCCCAAGTGCAAGACTTTATTGAATTAAGAAATCCGACTACACTGGAAAAGTTATTTGAGCTAGCAATCCAGTTTGAAAGTAGAAGAACGGCGGACGTCGAAAGAAGACGCCAATATCAACAGCGAAACCAATTTGGTACGCCAAGACTACAGCAAACTCAAGCATACGGCTACGGAGAAAAAGCGAATCAGTGGGCAAGGAAACCCGAGCATTCAAAAACAGCCGGCGAACGTCGACAGTTCAATAGCAACCCACGAAAAAAAGTCTCAAGGCCAGGGGAAAAAGAAGGAAAGCACGGAAAGGAAAAATAATTTAAACTAAAACGGATTTCTGCTGACGAGAGGGTGCGGAAATCCGAATTCCACGAAAATCCCTCTTCCTACAAGTTAAATACAGTAATGGTGAAAAATTTGACTCTTCCGAAGATTGAAGTCTTGGTGAATAATATCCCAGCCACCGCACTCCTGGATACCGGCGCGCAGTGTTCCTGTGTGGCAGAGGAGTTTTTTAGAAAGTATTTTCGCAAATACCGCATATATAATTCGGATAATACGACAGTGTTAGCGGCACAAGGAGAAAAATGTAAGTGCATAGGTAAAGTACCTTTGTATATCCTTATCAAGGACGAACAAGTAAAGGTGATGTTTTTTATAGTAAAGAATCTCCAAGCACATTTAATTTTAGGAATAGATTTTCTTTCAGAAGCACAAGCTACGCTGGATTTTAATGAAGCGTCCCTTAAGCTGACAATGAAACCAGTGCGTGTAGAAAAGGTTGAACCGCCAAGGTTAAATCTTGACCACCTGCCTAATGACGAGCAAGATAGAATCCGACAAGTGGTAAGTGAATTTGCTTCGTTATTTAGTGATATTCCAGGATTTACTCAGGTTACTAACCATAGTATTGACACCGGAGATGCATTGCCAGTTCGTCAAAAACCATACCGGTATGATAAGAATAAGGAAAAAATTATAGAAGGGCATATTACCGATATGCTACGTAAAAAGATCATAACGCCCATCTCAAGTAGTTATGCTAGCCCGGTGGTTTTATGTAAGAAAAATAATGATTATCCTTTGGAGCATCCAAAAAGGTGGAGATTCGTTATTGATTACCGTAAATTAAATTCCATAACGAAATATCCGGTATATCCCTTACCGATCATAGAAGAAATTTTAAGGAACATAAAATCAACCAAATTTATGACGACTTTAGACTTAACGACTGGTTATTTTCAAATAGGGGTTAGGCCTGAGGACGTGCCTAAGACTGCTTTTATAACCAAGTCTGGCACTTATGCATTTTTGCGTATGCCGTTTGGCCTTTCAGGGGCCCCAGCAACATTTCAGCGATGCATGGACATTGTGTTAAGACCTGTTCTCGGAAAGTCCACATTTATCTATTTAGACGATATCATTATTACTAGTGATAATCTGGACCAACATGTACAGGATTTAAGACAGGTGTTTTCTTTATTAAATGAGGCCGGTCTAAAAGTTAATGTCGAAAAGTGCAAATTTGCAGCCCCTGAATTAAAATATTTAGGTTACAAAATATCTCAAAAAGGGATCGAGACAGATGAATCAAAAATAATCGCTGTACAAAAGTATCCGACTCCAAACACGGCAAAGAAGCTCTCTTCTTTTCTAGGACTTTGTTCATATTATAGGTCCTTTATAAAAGATTTTGCGGCTATCGCGGAACCATTGTTAAAATTAAAAAGGAAAAAGGCAAGATTCTCGTGGACGGCCGAAGCCAATAGTGCTTTCGAAAAATTAAAACAAGCATTAACGCAAGCCCCTGTGTTGAAATTTCCTGAAAAGGATGAGAATTTAGAAATTTCAGCGGATGCTTCGGATTATGCGGTAGGAGCGGTACTTTCGGAAAATCAGCAGCCCGTGGCATTTTTAGCCGAACTTTAAATCAAACACAAAGAAACTATTCCGCGATCCAGAGAGAGACACTTGCAGTTCTGTTAGCAGTGCAAAAGTTCCGAGTCTATTTTGGAAAGGCGCCGATAACAGTATACTCTGATCATGCGGCGGTAACTAGATTGTACTCAGGGGAAAATTTATCCCCAAGGTTAATAAGATGGGCACTCAAGCTGCAAGAATATAATCTGGTAATCAAGCATACCCCTGGAAAGGAAAATATCGTAGCAGATGCCCTATCAAGGATTAAAATAGACGAACAAGGCAATACCGTAAAGGTGGCAATGCTCACAGCATGTACAATAAATTCCCGAGAAACTGTAATAACCGAACTGGGTAAGGATCCTGAGTTTGGAAGCATTTATGAGTATTTGAAGGATCCTGAAAATTTTAGCCACCAAGATATTGTGGCGTTAAGAAATAGGGCGGCCCATTACGAACTAATAGATGGTCTATTATTCTATACAAAAACTACGAATTCCAGCAACGAATTTCGACCTGTTATCCCAGCTAGTCTTAGATTAAATATCCTGCAGGAGCTCCATGACAGCCCTTTAGCTTCTCATGCTGGTATTCGAAAAACTATCCAACGCGTACGCGAGGCAGTCTACTTTCCTGAACTGCAAAAGTTAACAAGGGCGTATGTCCAGTCCTGCCCAACATGTCAAGCAGTTAATTATATTAATTTCCGCCCGGCCGGGTTTCTAAATAGTATTAAATCCGAATTTCCAAATGAAATAATTGGCATCGATTTATTGGGCCCTTTCCCAAAAAGTCAGTTAAATAAAAGTCGCTATCTCCTTGTTATGGTTGATCATTTTAGTAAATGGACCGAAATTGTTCCCTTAAAACGAGCCTCCGCGAAATTAGTTACCGATTCTATTTTAAATAAATATATTTTAAAATACGGGGCGCCCCTAAAAGTTATATCGGATAATGGTCCTCAATTTGTAAGTAATATATTTGAAGACATGTGCCAAAAACTGGGCATACGTCATTTAAAAATGGTCCCGTATCGGCCGCAATCAAATATAGCGGAACTGGTCAACAGAAATATAGTGAAAATTATCCGTAGTTATGTTAAAAATTTTCATAAAAGCTGGGATAACTATGTCAATGAATTTGCTTTCGCCCTTAGGACCGCAAAACATGATACAACGGGAAAAACTCCTGCTGAGTTATTTCTAGGCAGAAAGATTATAACACCGTTAGATAAATTATTTTATGTGCAACAAAGAGCCCCAGAATTTAAAATGGGTGATATAGAAAAACTAATAAAAGAAGCAAAAAAGAATACGGAAGTAGCACAAAGAAAACAGAAGCTCTATTATGATTTGAAACGACGGGGAGTAACTTATAAAGTAGGGGATGAAGTTTTAAAAATTAAGCATTCACTTTCTTCAGCACCAGAAGATAAAACTGCCAAATTTTTTCCACAATTTGAAGGACCATATGTTATAGAAAAAATAACTCACGCTGTTGTAGGGTTAAAAGCCAGAAATGGTGAAACCTGTTCCGCAAACATTGATCAAATTAAGCCCTACTTCGATCGTAATAAAATGCAAATCTTTTCAGATCTTTGGCAGGATTCGGCACGGCAGACACCGCAGGTACAAGTTCCAGAGGTGGGAAAACGACAAGTACAGAGGCAGGCCAATAAGAGGCAGGAGCCAGTGAAAAGAAAATTGCCCCGCGGAAAAATTGAAGGTAACAAGAAAAAGAAGCCGTTCCACCGTCCAGAAAACAGAGTTCACGAACACCCCCAGAATGAAGAAGGGAGAAGGACGAGTATGTGAAGAGGACCAGGAGAAATGACGGCAACTATAACCCGGCTTTAAAACGGAAGATCTACTCATCCGACAGAACTCTCCGCAGCAAAAGTCGCCGAACTGCGGAAGGGCCATCAGCGGCGGAGGAAAAAGTACAAGGAAAATTTGAACGGCCAACAACGAGGTCCAAGCAGGATCACGACAGAAGTTTCCCGGTTCCGCCAAGACCAGCTGCCTTCAAACGGCCAAGACCACAAGCAGACGAGAAAAGGAAGTTGTTCAAGGGTGGCCAACTGGTGAAAAACGGAAGCTTCCAGAGGAAAGCACTGAAGGGCGAGCCCGTACAAGAAGGAGGATAAATCAAGCTACTATCTGCAGTACCTTTAAAGACTGGGCCCAGAAAAGGATGTCCGAATATTACAAAGATAAGTAAAATTTTATGTTACTTTGCAAACTTAAGTTAATCTTTCTTACTGCAAGTGGCAGATTTCAAGAAGTTTTACCTCATGCGAGGTCTACCTTTATCGCCAAAAGGGCGAGAAATGAGTTGTGACCGATTTTCTTATTATGTTTTTCAATTACTCGCGCGTAAAACTAAAGTTGATGTATAATAGCGTTGTGTAAAGACTTAAATATTGTAAAAAGTTATTGTTTAAATTTTACTTAAAACATTCTAGCAAGAGAGAAGTTTTAGTCTGAAAGACTTTTTGAAATGTATTATTTCAATGTAGAAAGAATTGGCACTTGCTTTGAAAAGAATAGAAGTTAACAATGTACTACTAATGTATGTTTTAAAATCTTTAAAATTAACGGCATGTTGATATGTTCTGTTATTTTAAATGTTAAGAAATACCGTGATATGGTAAAGGTGAAAGTAATGTTAAAAATTTTTTATTCGTGTAACTGTAAAGACTAAATCATGGCGAATATGTGTTAAAGGTTGAATGATGTAGTTAGGCTCTCTGACGCTACACTTTAGAGTTAGCCACTTTTAGAATAGTACCTCAGGGTTTAGAGTTGAAAGTAGGGTGTGTTAAGAGGTCTCGTTATATTGAATTTTAACACGTTAATGTTTTGATTGTAGGAGGAAGTGTGGCACACGTAGACAGAAACACATTCGTGTTTGGTGTTCTTTTACAACACATGTCAGAGAGCACGGGGAGAGATAATTAAAATAGTCATGAATGAAATAAGAATGTTAAGAGCAGTATAATTGTATATGTTACTTGCCATGTCATTGTGTAACATTTCATTAAACTAGTTTTCCTTCCAGATCTCTGGAAGGAACCAGAACTGAATAAAAGCTCCTGTGTAGATGCAGTACAGATGAAAAAAAAAAATTGTTGTATATCCTGGGAGCTGCTTTTGTAACAAATTGCTTTCTTTTAAATTTCTAGTTTCTAGCGAAGTTATGTTTGTAAAAGATTGGCCTCGCGTTAGATTCTAGAGCTAAAAGTTTTCAACAAGGTCGTTTTAGACCTCAGTTTCAAACTAATTAACTCTGGCGGGAAGTATGTAAGGATCTTAAGTTTTACTAACGTTTATTTTATTTTAAATCTGTACTATCACTTCTTATTTTCTACTTCCGGCCAGAATTATAAGCGTGAAGGTTTTTATGCAAAGTTTGTCTGGCGAACGCCAAGTATTTAAGTGTGGCCTTTTTGCCAAGCGAAAGAGAGGAAGCAGTGAGTCAACGCAGGCCGCTTACCTTAGAAGTTACGCAGTTGCTGTTTGCCTTCCAGGCCAGAGGTTTTAATCCTCTTGATAAATTTAAACGTATTGTAGTGTTCACAGTCTCTGTGCTACATACGCTTCCTGTTATTATAAGGCCAATCTTCCACGTGTATTATTCTAAAGTTAAATTAGAGTTTAGTTTTATTTTTATACTTTTACGTTAGACCCCGAGTGGCGGATCATTGTATTCCGAAGTACGGAAGTTATTGTATATAGAGAAAAATAAAGGGTTTTGTATACCCTTCGTCTGTATCCTGTCTACTTACCACAATTAGTGAACATAGCTTTAGTAAGCTCTCTGTTGCAAGTCAGGTCCTTGTATGTTCCCGAAGAAGGTTAGAAGGAACATTGAACCTGATAGCATCATGCAGACTATATTTCCAGCTCTTTCATTTAAGTGCAATTTATTTCCAATGTATGAACATGAATACAGAACAAGCTTATTCACTTATTCGTAATTTAATTCAGTTTTTATATAAAAGTTAAAATTTACCAGGCAATTGCTTAAAAAAATAGTTTAATAGATGTTGCTGTAATTTAACACTTTTGATTTTAATGTTTTCAGAAATTTGCTAAATCAAGTTTATCTTCGTGTGACCTTGCATCAAAGGCACCGATAATAAATTTGTTTTGGCATTCACTGCTAAAATTATTAAAGAAAAACTTATTATTGATGTAAAAGAAGGAACAAATTATATTTATCTTGGTGATATGTCTTATGATATGCTTATTTACGGTGTCATGATATTGCAGTAACTTAACGGGCATTTCATATAACTTGTTTCTTAAGTTGCATAACCTGTTTTCATAACATTTTGTTATCAAATATATATAAAAGGTAAATTTCTAATCAAATATTCTTCCTTTCACAGCAGTGTTATTTACCGTGATATAACGTGTGTTCACATTTATTATACAGTTATGATCATTATTCATTATAGATTTTTATATATTTGTTATATACACTTAATTTATATCATTATGTATTATATGATTTTGCTTTTAGAATATATCACAATATATATTTCGAGTTGCTAATAGAACTACAGTGGTTCCCAAAAGTGTTTAGTGTTATTTACCGTGATATAACGTGTGTTCACATTTATTATACAGTTATGATCATTATTCATTATAGAGTTTTATATATTTGTTATATACACTTAATTTATATCATTATGTATTATATGATTTTGCTTTTAGAATATATTACAATATATATTTCGAGTTGCTAATAGAACTACAGTGGTTCCCCAAAGTGTTTGTACACTTATGATTTTCATTGAAATAGGGCTCTATCCATTAATAGAAAGTAAACTTTCTGAATGAGACTTTAATAATAAGATCTATAATCTATTCGTAACAAAATTTAATGTAATTCACATTTTACCATAAAAAAAAGAATTTTTAGTCTCATTTTGATAACAATATTAAAAATGTTAATAGAAACTTTAAAATTATTCCTATTTTTATTGGCGAGTATTAAATATTCTTCACAAAATTCCATTTCTCAGCACACACCATCACAATTTATTCAGTTTCCAAATAAAAATGAAATTCAGTATGTCACAGAGTAAATAGTAAAAATAGAACCACACGAAACACACGTGAAACAATTTTAACTGTTACTAATTTAATAAAAGAAAATACAAGTATAATGTTCTATGAATAAAATAACAGTTACAGTAAAGAAAAAATTTTTAAATATACATTACATCTTAATTCTATATAATTACTCTTTTGTTTTTCACTTGCACTTGACATTAGTTGATGGCAACTGATTTAAGTCGGAAATATTGTTCCTTATAAAAAAAATACACACACAAATGTTATATATAGAAAAATTTATGTACTCTTCTATTATCAGGACTGGATTCGGAAATGTATGTGTGCATGCACTTTTATATGTGTGTTTATACACAAACATTCATGCCATACGTACATATATACGTGCATATGTGAACGCATTCATCCATACACACATTTCTGAATTCGATCCTGATAACAGAAGTGTACCACATTTGTTAAATGTTTGTTAAATTTGCCACATTTGTTAAATGAATAGTGTAAGGTAGAATGGTTCACGTTTATTTGATTACAGCAAAGCCCGCTCAGGCTATCTACCTAAGGGTATAGATGATGTCCTTGTGTAGTACTTTCCATTGAAAACTGGCACATATTCATATTACATGTGTATACTCAGCTATGAAATATGCACCAAGGAACTGAAATTGTCAACAGTAATTTAATATACTTTATTTTGTGTTACATATGAATGGTACATTGTTTTTGGACAAAGCTATATGAAGCATACATAATCAACCTCATTCAAATACTAAATATTTAAGTATTCTCTGATTATCCAACCCTTAGTTTCAGCATTTTATAAAAGTGGCAGTTTTTTTTTTTTTTTTTATTTTATTTTATTTATTATTTTTTATGCATTTTGGGAACAAATGTGACCAAAGGCAGCATGCAGCATATACAAATGGATTTACATATTTTATAGTTAAACGTCATTTCACTGACAACTACTTTTTTTATCATAATGAATTACAATAGAATTCTAGAGTCTATGTACTTATAAGGAAGAAAGCATTGGATTTCTTTACAAATACAATGTTTTCCCTAAGAACAAAGAATAAAAAATTTGGGTACTTTTCCGTTTTGCCGACGCAGGCGATAAAGTCGCCAGTAATGGTACAACCAATGCCAAATGGAATATCCTTGCTGGTAACCTTTTACATCTCATTTTCAAAAGAAGTCACAGCCATTTCTTATCAGATTGATTGTTCCTTTAAATACTGGCATAATATTACATAGAATTTTTACCAGATAGTTCAATTTTATGCCCTAAGGTGATTCGCGGGCGTTTGGTTTGGTTTATTAGATTACCGCAAAGCACTCGAGGGCTATATGCCTTTGTGTAGGACTTTATAAGGAAAACTGGCTCGTATGCAAGTTACACATGGGGAAAACCACGAAAACACCCATGCAGCCAGCCCATTCGCAGGATTCGAACCTCGGACCGAACTACCAGTGTTCAGCGGCTACCGCTCGGCCGCTGGTGGCGTTCGCGGGCGGTAATTATGTGAATTAGGATGCTATCATACCGCTCACCCAATGGCGAAAATATAGAAAAGGCAAAGTCAAAGGTTAAATTCATTAATTCTAATCAGAATGCACTAGCAAAGTAAAGCACTGTGGTTTTACATAATTTCTGATTAAGCTACTGAAATCCTACAAGCTGAAATAATTCTTGCATTTAAACTTGTATTCCAAATTAAGATTTAACTTGAAATTAATGTAGATAATTACTGAGAGAATTAAATTTTTGTAGTGTACTTTACGTGAAATGAGATCACTTGGGGTCATGTGATGTGAACCGGCTAATCAGGATGTTTTACCATGAAAGCATAGTAAATTCTTAAATTAATGTCTTTCTGGAAATTTATTGGCTTTTTTACAAAATTTTAAATGACATTTAAATGTTTATACCTTTAAAATAAAAAATTCTTAGAACTAACATTTGTCTATATTTTTTATGTGTATACTGTGTGTTATCGCCAATAAAGTCTGCTTGGCGAGATTTGCGCTGGCGAAACGGAAAAGTACCAAAATTTGCATTCTATGAAATTGTACTTTTTAAATGATAAAATTTTAAAATCTACAATCTGAATATTAGAATGTGGTTGGAAAATTACCATAAAATTTCTTGTTTCTACCAAAACGCTTTTATTATTCTGCGATGGAATGGGATAGTTCTTATGAAAATTATATTATGGTACTGGAAATGGCTTCTTGTTTGCTTAAGAATAATAACCAGATAGTGAAGCTCTTACAGATTTTATCTGATTAATATAATTTATGCCTTTTTTTATAATGAAATGGCTGTTGTATATAATGATTGTAGTTGTTTAAGAGGTATGTTATATTTTCTCATGAAACTAATATGGTATACTAAAATTCATTTGATAAGTTTATTTTTGGTTGTTGGGTATTATATTTCTGTGCAAATACATTGTGGTATATTGATGATTATCGTCAAACTCCTAATATTTTTACTCTACTTTCGACCATTTTTGGCTAACAAAAACTGATAACAATGTACATTAGCCCCAATAATGGATAAGCATGATATCAAAACGTACTCATAAATTCTCGGTGGTTTCATATAACACTGAGAAATTCTGAATAAACCACTTTTATCTGTTGATTATCTAACCAAATAAATAGCATCTGTTCCTCCCAAATTTCCACAAATAATTTTTCAAGGTTTTTTATATGCTATATCTCTATAGTTTCTATTGATCATGTAACTTAAAAAGAAATATCTGTTACAATAATTTTTGAAAGGACAATATTTCCATCAATCTTCTTGACTGACAAGAAAATATGTAGATAATGTGTGGAGTTATTATAGCATAGGGAAAATCATGACACCAATTTTACAACAAATTTGAAATTTTGTTTTGTGAGTCTTTGGTTAAACTAAATGCTATAATTTATTTAGGATGAATTAATTCTTTGGCATAATGTAATTCATATCATCTATGTTGCTACAATTCTGTTTCAATACAAGATCATCATATCATTGTAAGATTTCCTATGTGGAGACTTGGTTTCTAATCTTTGTGTAATATAATACGGAGAAGTTTGTACTGTGAATGCGTAAGTATAATTTATTCTTCTATTAGATTGGAATGGACTCGGTGTTTTCATATAGGATGTTTCATATTCAAAGATGTTGAAGTTCATACAATGTAATTAATTAATAGACTTATCACACAGACCTTTTTAATAGACTTATTCTTGAATTTTTGGCTCAGATATAAAGTTATTAATTAAAAACAGCATTAGAAAAGCAAAATCGATTAAAAGAACACTTCAGTTATTTTTAAAATTGATATATTTAAATGCATTTGTTCATATAAAAACAACAATAAACACATTTCTAAATAATAAGTTTATTAAGAAAATTTGGAACATTTATAAAGGTTTGTCAGGACAACATGATCGATTTTGTTATAAATCACATGGTTTTGACATGTTTTGAGTGTGCTCCCGCCAGATTGGTAGAAGCCTGGTGATCCTGTTATGAACAAATCTTAACAGATAAAGATATAACATGTGAATATAGAATCTAAAGGAAAGGTAAGGTTAGATTAGGGTATTTGAATATGGCTAAGAACATTGGTTATCAGCCTGAAGAAGAATGCCTTTATGAAGAACTTTATAGGGAAAACTGGTTCGTATTCACAAAACACATGCAAAAAAATAAAAACTGCACAACCAGCTTGTTCACCAGGATTTGAGCTGAGATTAAACTACCAGTATTGAGTTGTTTAAACCACTCGTACGACAAATCTAAAGAAAATGCTTGTAATATCATGTAAACAAAAGTTAACTACATGTTATATGCCAGGATTGCTTTCTCAAGTTCTGGGGTAGGCAATACTTAATCTGTTTTTTTTTTTTTTTTTTTTTTTTGAAATGTTTGGTCATGGTATTATTCATTGCATGTATTTTCTATAATACATACAGAATATTAATAGTTCTATAACAAGTGTCTTTTTTTCATTTTTAAGCGCTTTGCTTGTTGATATTCTCATAATTGCATTTGATGATTAGTGCTATCATGTTATCAGGGTCAATGTTCCTTCTTACCTTCTTCGGGAACATACAAGGACCTGACTCGGAACAGAGAGCTTACTAAAGCTATGTTCACTAATTGTGGTAAGTAGACAGGATACACACGAAGGGTATACAAAACCCTTTATTTTTCTCTATATACAATAACTTCCGTACTTCGGAATACACTGACCCGCTACTTGGGGTCTAACGTAAAAGTATAAAAATAAAACTAAACTCTAATTTAACTTTAGAATAATAAACGTGGAAGATTAGCCTTATAATAACAGGAAGCGTATGTAGTACAGAGACTGTGAACACTACAATACGTTGAAATTTATCAAGAGGATTAAAACCTCTGGCCTGGAAGGCAAACAGCAACTGCGTAACTTCTAAGGTAAGCGGCCTGCTTTGACTCACTGCTTCCTCTCTCTCGCTTGGCAAAAGGCCACAACTTAAATACTTGGCGTTCGCCAGACAAACTTTGCATAAATACCTTCACGCTTATAATTCTGGCCGGAAGTAGAAAATAAGAAGTGATAGTAAAGATTTAAAATAAAAATAAACGTTAGTAAACTTAAGATCCTTACGTGCTTCCCGCCAGAGTTAATTAGTTTGAAACTGAGGTCTAAAACGACCTTGTTGAAAACTTTTAGCTCTAGAAACTAACGCGAGGCCAATCTTTTACAAACGTACTTCGCTAGAAACTAGAAATTTAAAAGAAAGAAATTTGTTTTTTTTTTTTTTTTACAATAGCTGCTCCCAGGATATACAACACTTTTTTTTTCATCTGTACTGCATCTAAACAGGAGCTTTTATTCAATTCTGGTTCCTTCCAGAGATCTGGAAGGAAAACTAGTTTAATGAAATGTTACACAATGAAATGGCAAGTAACATATACAATTATACTTCTCTTAACATTCTTATTTCATTCATGACTATCTTAATTATCTCTCCCCGTGCTCTCTGACATGTGTTGTAAAAGAACACCAGACACGAATGTGTTTCCGTCTACGTGTTCCACACTTCCTCCTACAATCAAAACACTAACGTGTTAAAATTCAACATAACAAGACCTCTTAACACACCCTAATTTCAACTCTAAACCCTGAGGTACTATTCTAAAAGTGGCTAACTCTAAAGTGTAGCGTCGGAGAGCCTAACTACATCATTCAACCTTTAACACATATTCGCCATGCTTTAGTATTTTTACAGTCACACGAATAAAAAATTTTAACATTCACTTTTACCATATCACGGTATTTCTTAACATTTAAAATAACAGTTCACATTGTATATAAGAACATATCAACATGCCGTGAATTTTACACATTTGAAAACATACATTAGTAGTACATTGTTAACTTCTATTCTTTTCAAAGCAAGTGCCAATTCTTTCTACATTGAAATACTACATTTCAAAAAGTCTTTCAGACTAAAACTTCTCTCTTGCTAGAATGTTTTAAATAAAATTTATACAATAACGTTTTACAATATTTAAGTCTTTACACAACGCTATTATACATGAACTTTAGTTTTACGCGCGAGTAATTGAAAAACATAATACCAAAATCGGTCACAACTCATTTCTCGCCCTTTTGGCGAAAAAGGTAGACCTCGCATGAGGTAAAACTTCTTGAAATCTGCCACTTGCAGTAAGAATGAAAGATTAACTTAAGTTTGCAAAGTAACATAAAATTTTATTTATCTTTGTGATATTCAGACATCCTTTTCTGGGCCCACTCTTTAAAGGTATTGCAGATAGTTGTGTGATTTATCCTCCTTCTTGTACGGGCTCGCCCTTCAGTGCTTTCCTCTGGAAGCTTCCTTTTTTTCACCAGTTCGGCCACCCTTGAATACCTTCTTTTTCTCCTCTGTTTGTGGTCTTGGCCGTTTGATGGCAGCTGGTCTTGGCGGAACCGGGAACCTTCTTTCGTGTTCCTGCTTGGACCTCGTTGCTGGCCGTTCAAATTTTCCTTGTAACTTTTCCTCCGCCGCTGATGGCCCTTCCATCGTTCGCCGACATTTACTGCGGAGAGTCCTGTCGGATGAGTAGATCTTCCGTCTTAGAGCCGGGTTATATTTGCCGTCATTTCTCCTGGTTCTCTTCACATACTCGTCCTTCTCCCTTCTTCATTCTGGGGGTGTTCGTGAACTCTCTTTTCTGGACGGTGGAACGGCTTCTTTTTCTTGTTACCTTCAATTTTTCCGCGGGGCAATTTTCTTTTCACTTGCTCCTGTCTCTTATTGGCTTGCCCTTGTACTTGTCGTTTTTCCACCTCTGGAGCTTGTGCCTGCGGTGTCTGCCGTGCCGGATCCTGCAAAAGATCTGAAAATATTTGCATTTTATTACGATCGAAGTAGGGCTTGATTTGATCAATGTTTGCGGAACAGGTTTCACCATTTCTGGCTTTTAACACTACTACAGCGTGAGTTATTTTTTCTATAACATATGGTCCTTCAAATCGTGGAAAAAATTTGGCAGTTTTATCTTCTGGTGCTGAAGAAAGTGAATGCTTAATTTTTAAAACTTCATCCCCTACTTTATAAGTTACTCCCCGTCGTTTCAAATCATAATAGAGCTTCTGTTTTCTTTGTGCTACTTCCGTATTCTTTTTTGCTTCTTTTATTAGTTTTTCTATATCACCCATTTTAAATTCTGGGGCTCTTTGTTGCACATAAAATAATTTATCTAACGGCGTTATAATCTTTCTGCCTAGAAATAACTCAGCAGGAGTTTTGCCCGTTGTATCATGTTTTGCGTCCTAAGGGGAAAAGCAAATTCATTGACATAGTTATCCCAGCTTTTATGAAAATTTTTAACATAACTACGGATAATTTTCACTATATTTCTATTGACCCGTTCCGCTATATTTGATTGCGGCCGATACGGGACCATTTTTAAATGACGTATGCTCAGTTTTTGGCACATGTCTTCAAATATATTACTTACAAATTGAGGACCATTATCCGATATAACTTTTAGGGGCGCCCCGTATTTTAAAATATATTTATTTAAAATAGAATCAGTAACCAATTTCGCGGAGGCTCGTTTTAAGGGAACAATTTCGGTCCATTTACTAAAATGATCAACCATAACTAGGAGATAGCGACTTTTATTTAACTGACTTTTTGGGAAAGTGCCCAATAAATCGATGCCAATTATTTCATTTGGAAATTCGGATTTAATACTATTTAGAAACCCGGCCGGGCGGAAATTAATATAATTAACTGCTTGACATGTTGGGCAGGACTGGACATACGGGCTTGTTAACTTTTGCAGTTCATGAAAGTAGACTGCCTCGCGTACGCGTTGGATAGTTTTTCGAATACCAGCATGAGAAGCTAAAGGGCTGTCATGGAGCTCCTGCAGGATATTTAATCTTAGACTAGCTGGGATAACAGGTCGAAATTCGTTGTTGGAATTCGTAGTTTTTGTATAAAATAATAGACCATCTATTAGTTCGTAATGGGCCGCTCTATTTCTTAACGCCACAATATCTTGGTGGCTAAAATTTTGAGGATCCTTCAAATACTCATAAATGCTTCCAAACTCAGGATCCTTACCCAGTTCGGTTATTACAGTTTCTCGGGAATTTATTGTACATGCTGTGAGCATTGCCACCTTTACGGTATTACCTTGTTCGTCTATTTTAGTTCTTGATAGGGCATCTGCTACGATATTTTCCTTTCCGGGGGTATGCTTGATTACCAGATTATATTCTTGCAGCTTGAGTGCCCATCTTATTAACCTGGGGGATAAATTTTTCCCTGAGTACAATCTAGTTACAGCCGCATGATCAGAGTACACTGTTATCGACGCCTTTCCAAAATAGACTCGGAACTTTTGCACTGCTAACAGAACTGCAAGTGCCTCTCTCTCGGTCGCGGAATAGTTTCTTTGTGTTTGATTTAAAGTTCGGCTAAAAAATGCCACGGGCTGCTGATTTTGCGAAAGTACCGCTCCTACCGCATAATCCGAAGCATCCGCTGAAATTTCTAAATTCTCATCCTTTTCAGGAAATTTCAACACAGGGGCTTGCGTTAATGCTTGTTTTAATTTTTCGAAAGCACTATTGGCTTCGGCCGTCCACGAGAATCTTGCCTTTTTCCTTTTTAATTTTAACAATGGCTCAGCGATAACCGCAAAATCTTTTATAAAGGACCTATAATATGAACTATAAGTCCTAGAAAAGAAGAGAGCTTCTTTGCCGTGTTTGGAGTCGGATACTTTTGTACAGCGATTATTTTTGATTCATCTGTCTCGATCCCTTTTTGAGATATTTTGTAACCTAAATATTTTAATTCAGGGGCTGCAAATTTGCACTTTTCGACATTAACTTTTAGACCGGCCTCATTTAATAAAGAAAACACCTGTCTTAAATCCTGTACATGTTGGTCCAGATTATCACTAGTAATAATGATATCGTCTAAATAGATAAATGTGGACTTTCCGAGAACAGGTCTTAACACAATGTCCATGCATCGCTGAAATGTTGCTGGGGCCCCTGAAAGGCCAAACGGCATACGCAAAAATGCATAAGTGCCAGACTTGGTTATAAAAGCAGTCTTAGGCACGTCCTCAGGCCTAACCCCTATTTGAAAATAACCAGTCGTTAAGTCTAAAGTCGTCATAAATTTGGTTGATTTTATGTTCCTTAAAATTTCTTCTATGATCGGTAACGGATATACCGGATATTTAGTTATGGAGTTTAATTTACTGTAATCAATAGCGAATCTCCATCTTTTTGGATGCGTCAAAGGATAGTCATTATTTTTCTTACATAAAACCACCGGACTAGCATAACTACTTGAGATGGGCGTTATGATCTTTTTACGTAGCATATCGGTAATATGCCATTCTATAATTTTTTCCTTATTCTTATCATACCGGTATGGTTTTTGGCGAACTGGCATTGCATCTCCGGTGTCAATACTATGGTTAGTAACCTGAGTAAATCCTGGAATATCACTAAATAACGAAGCAAATTCACTTACCACTTGTCGGATTCTTCCTTGCTCGTTATTAGAGAGGTGGTCAAGTTTTAACATCGGCGGTTCAGCGTTTTCTGTACGAACTGGTTTCATTGTCAGCTTAAGGGACGCTTCATTAAAATCCAGCGTAGCTTGTGCTTCTGAAAGAAAATCTATTCCTAAAATTAAATGTGCTTGGAGATTCTTTACTATAAAAAACATCACCTTTACTTGTTCGTCCTTGATAAGGATATACAAAGGTACTTTACCTATGCACTTACATTTTTCTCCTTGTGCCGCTAACACTGTCGTATTATCCGAATTATATATGCGGTATTTGCGAAAATACTTCCTAAAATAATCTTCTGCCACACAGGAACACTGCGCGCCGGTATCCAGGAGTGCGGTGGCTGGGATATTATTCACCAACACTTCAATCTTCGGAAGAGTCAAATTTTTCACCATTACTGTATTTAACTTGTAGGAAGAGGGGTTTTCGTGACCTTCGGATTTCCGCACCCTCTCGTCAGCAGAAATCCGTTTTAGTTTAAATTATTTTTCCTTTCCGTGCTTTCCTTCTTTTTCCACTGGCCTTGAGACTTTTTTCCTGGATTGCTATTGAACTGTCGACGTTCGCCGGTTGTTTTTGAATGCTCGGGTTTCCTTGCCCACTTATTCGCTTTTTCTCCGTAGCCGTGTGCTTGAGTTTGCTGTAGTCTTGGCGTACCAAATTGGTTTCGCTGTTGATATTGGCGTCTTCTTTCGACGTCCGCCGTTCTTCTACTTTCAAACTGGATTGCTAGCTCAAATAACTTAATAATCCAGTGTAGTCGGATTTCTCAATTCAATAAAGTCTTGCACTTGGGGCAGTAACCTCGGCAAAATCACTTGAATTATTTCAGGATCCGGACGGTTTCCATACAAGAGTTTGAAAACGTGAATTTTTCTTAAAATAAAGCTCGAGAGGTTTTCGATTCTTTGTTGATATATACTAAAAAGTTCCGTTTCTAATTTCGCACGATCCCTTACAACAGGGAAGGCTTTTAGTAGGGCAGTCTTGAAATTTTCGTAAGTATAGGTGGGACTTCCTGCTTGACCCAAGAGACTTCTGCCTATACATTTGAACTAGTTAAGCGCTTGGCCCCTCAAAGCGCTGGTAGCTAAGGTAACTTTTTGAAACTCGTGCACGGGGTAGAGCATGAAATGGTCATCCAATTTTTCCAAAAAAGTGGTTACCGGTGAGTTTCCATTAAATGTTGCTTCTGGTTTCATCGAAGCGCGCATGGTCTGGACGATGTAACCAAATCCTTCCAGGGCGGCAGCTGGCATTTCTGGATTCTGAGCCGTTTCTGCAGGCAGCACAGGTTCTTCTTGAAACTCGGCCATGGTTAATCTTCTTCGTTGGGCGCCACTATCAGGTTCAATGTTCCTTCTAACCTTCTTCGGGAACATACAAGGACCTGACTCGGAACAGAGAGCTTACTAAAGCTATGTTCACTAATTGTGGTAAGTAGACAGGATACACACGAAGGGTATACAAAACCCTTTATTTTTCTCTATATACAATAACTTCCGTACTTCGGAATACACTGACCCGCTACTTGGGGTCTAACGTAAAAGTATAAAAATAAAACTAAACTCTAATTTAACTTTAGAATAATAAACGTGGAAGATTAGCCTTATAATAACAGGAAGCGTATGTAGTACAGAGACTGTGAACACTACAATACGTTGAAATTTATCAAGAGGATTAAAACCTCTGGCCTGGAAGGCAAACAGCAACTGCGTAACTTCTAAGGTAAGCGGCCTGCTTTGACTCACTGCTTCCTCTCTCTCGCTTGGCAAAAGGCCACAACTTAAATTCTTGGCGTTCGCCAGACAAACTTTGCATAAATACCTTCACGCTTATAATTCTGGCCGGAAGTAAAAAATAAGAAATGATAGTAAAGATTTAAAATAAAAATAAACGTTAGTAAACTTAAGATCCTTACAATGTGTATAATAAATACAATAGATGCATATAATAGATCAATATATTTTTAGTATACATATAATGGTTCAATATAATTTTTAAGACACTTTTGACTGCACAGATTTTCCGGAAATCCCAAGTAAAACACATATGAAATCATTTGTTTACAATCAGTGAACGTTAAAATCAGCTACCTGTCACAATACAATAAAACAGCGACACAATTTCCTACAACAGCCAGCAGTTCCTCCTTTACATGAAAAAGAATTTTTTTTTAAAATTTTTATTTGTCCTTTTTGAACAATGAAATGTCCTTCGATTTCATGCGATCAGGACGCTATAGAACTTATCCTTAAATAGAAAGCCAAAACTTGTAAATTGGATTTCAAGTAAAATTCCGTGCATTACCAAATGATCAGCTTTTTAAAATGCTCTCTGCTTCAGTAATACAGCGAGAATTTACGCCTCCTTGAACAAAATCAAACATTTCGGAAGAGCTAAGTAACTCCATTTTTGAATGTAAGAAGTCAGATCACAAATCAAAATACCGAGTTTTATCCGCCATACTAATTAGAGCTGGAGCAAATCGCATGTATTCGTTACCGAGTAACGGGTACATCGGTTGACTCGAAGTACCGATTCGGTACTCACAAATTCATTTCGTTACTCGCATCTGTCGTATGATGCGGTTTATTCGAGTACGAATGATGTGGTTGCTATGCGAATACGTATGATGCGGTTGCTATGCGAATACGAATGATGCGGTTTCTATGCGAATACGAATGATGCGGTTGCTGTTCGAATACGAATGATACATTTGCTAACAATACCCGTGTGCCACATTTTTCAGGTATTGTTTAAATAAGAATATGTAGGTTAATATAAGTTCTTTACTTCTTTGTACGAAATAAAAAGGAAGTAAGTATTGTAATCGAGAAAAATTTTTGCGTATCATATTTCAACGGAAATATCCATTTTTGACGATTACAGAATCCATGTGAATTATTTTTTTGGATGACGTCTGTACGAACAAACACAATTTTTTTTTAATTCCAGAAACGGATTGTTAAATGTAATCCCATTTTCTATAAGCTGATACTTATGACTAATGATTATGACTCTAAGTTGATACTTGAAAGGGATTTTTTCGTGATGTGTAAGTACGTATATATGCATTTCGCATAACTCAAAAACGATTAGTTCTGAAACGTTGAAATTTTGTATATGGGCCTGTTATAACATCTAGACGTGCACCTCCCTTTTTATTGCAATCGGTAATACTACAAAACGTAAATATGTATATTTTAAAGAAATTATAATTAAATGTAAAGTACACACATATATATATAAATATAAAATAAAAGCCAAGTAAGGCGAAAATAAAAGCCTTGGTTTTTATTTTATTTATTTATCACTAAGTAAGTTACTTGGCTTTTATTATTTTACCAGAGTATAGATAGAAATTTGGTTATGTAGCCTATTCTTCTAAAACGACGTTTCGTCGCTGCCTTCCCCCACCAATTGCCTTTTTTTCGGTTTCGGATTATTTGGTTACGGCAATGCACACTAGGGCTATTGCCTAAGGGAAGGGATGCCTTCGTGGACGACTTTTTAAAGGAAACTGGCTCATATGCAAGTTACACATGGGGAAAGCCACGAAAACGCCCGTGCAGCCAGCCGTTAGCCGGGAATTGAACTCCGGAACGAACTATTAGCCTTCAGCGACTTTACCGCTCGAGCGCTGGTGGGCTCTTCGCTGTTTGCAAAATAGGTGTTCATTTTACGATAAAGCAAGCACCTGTTTTCTTCAATTAAAACAGGTTAGACGATATGACTCTTACTACTTCATTCTCACTTAGCTTTTGATTTCTAATATTGATTCAATATTTTCTGTAGACATTCTGATTAGAATAATGGATTTCAAACATGTGCAAAAGGTGTGTATCTGAATATAATTAGGTTTTTATAACATACGGCCCATTTTATTAATTTATAAAACAATATTATCGCTGTTTAGAACCACATTATCGCTTGAAAGAAAGCAAAAATGTGACAAATGTATAATGAACATTAATATACATGCTTTACTAGAAATTCACCCTTTCGTCATTAGCGGTTCTGATGAAAGGAATGGGGAGAAGCAGCAAACGAAGTAACGAATATTCGACAAATAACGAAATCTAACCTTTAATGCCGTCTCCCAGTTTCTTTAGCCCACCAGCGGTCCAGCGGTAACGTCGTTGAACACTGGTAGTTCGGTCTGAAGTTCGAATCCCGCGAACGGTCTGTCTGCATGGGTGTTTTCGTGGTTTTCTCCATGTGTAAGTGTATATCAACCATTTCCCTTAGAAAGTCCTCCACGAAGGCATCTCCCCTTTAGGCAGATAGCCCTAGTGTGCTTTGCCATAATTAAATACACCAACACCAACCCAGTTTCTTTATTTGTATTTGGGATGTTTTATTGTCATTATGAAAAGTGAAATTTGATATGGATACCGCATAACTTTTTAAATTATGCTTATATTTGCTGCACTTCATTTAAACTTATTTCCTCGAATTATTCTAACTTAATTAAGCGATACCCGAAGGCAAGTTACAAATGGCATCAAACAGTGCAAATTTTGAAATTAAATTTCCCGGTCAATCTCTGTCTACGAGACTCAAACTTCTTGTACTTTTATTTTTTCATAACGAGTATAAAACTTTGCCAGCTATAAATATAGGAACCAGAAGACAACATTAAAAGTTAGATTTCATAATTTGTCCAAAATTAATTCTTTTTAAAATTTGACATTGACAAAATATGAATATTTTCGTCATTTAAAATACTTCTGTATTTTTGTTGCACCGTATTTAAACTTGCTTCTTCGAGTTATTGACATTAAATTACATTACTTCCGTTATCTATTAGAAAATAATTATAGCAAATCATCTAATTACGATATCTTTAAGACGTCACTTTCTAAGAGATCTGTATTTTTGTGAACATAAACAAACATTGGTAGTGAGCATCACCTTTTTAAGACCACGACATGTAAAATCCTCTAAAAAGCATGAATGGTTGCATTTAAAGAGGACCCATTGCTTTTAATAAAGAATGTAACATTAATGTTAATTATACATGTTTTTGGTGTGTGTGTGCCAAAATAGTGATACCGTGGTTCTGTTGCTTTAGAAATGTGTGAAATTAAAAAAGTGGATACAATATAACAAAAATGTTGTTATATTTAGATACAACACCTTCTGAACATGTCTGAAATTCATTCTTCTGCTCAGCATAATTCGTCTGCATAAAATAATAAATAGTATTAGAAATCAAAAGCTAAGTCGAAGTAGAAACAGTCATCTCTTCTAAACCATTTTAATTGAAGTAAACAGACGTTCGTCTTATCGTAAAGTAAACACCTATTTTTCAAACAGCGGATAAAACGGGAAAGAGGGAATAGGTGGGGGAAAGGCAGCGAACGAAATGACACTTTTTGGAACTGGAATGAAATGAGAAAGGACGAAAAGGTACTAAGCCAATAAGACTGTCAAGGTCTGGTATTTTACTTTATAATTTAACTATTCATCCTAAATTTAAGAATTATTTTAATTTTTTTTTTGTCTTTACATTTTTGTTAAATTTTACTTATAAGTATTTTATATTTCAGTTGCTAATTATTATGTTACTTTAATTATTCATTATTTTAATCACTATTTTTTATTATTTTAATTAATAAGTTTTTTACTAAGTAATTTTTTATTATTTTAATTACTAATTAATGTTATTATTGTAATATTTATTTTATTTATTTATTTTTTATTTTATTTTTTCCTATTTTCCTGACGGCCTTCCGTAGGCGCTTCTGACTTCTGACTTTTGTGACACAACAAAAAGAGGTGAATTATTTCCATCCAAAAATACGACGTAAAACTCCCTATCGCATAGGGCCCCTAGAGCCGTATACCGACAAAATAGGCTCAGGATACGAATACCGATGGATTTTACCGAAAGTAACGAGTAACGATACGACAGTAACGAGTACTGGTTCACCGAGTAACGAATACATACGGGTACACAATTTCTCGTTACTTCTACAGCACTAATACTAATGTGTGAAAGCGCCATCTATAGGTGAATTGAATCGCGGATTTCTTATAAGGTGCATGGTTTAAAGAACCTTGTGTTTTAGCCATAGGAGAATGTATTGTTAGAACTAAGCCTCAGTTGTTATCGTTCATTAACATTGTGAAAGTGGCAACCTCCTGATCCTTGTCGTGGTTGGTAGTGCTGTAGAAGTAACGAGAAATTGTGTACCCGTATGTATTCGTTACTCGGTGAACCAGTACTCGTTACTTTCGTATTGTTACTCGTTACTTTCGGTAAAATCGATCGGTATTCGTATTCTGAGCCTATTTTATCGGTATACGGCCCTATGCGATAGGAAGTTTTGCGTCGTATTTTTGGATACAAATAATTCACCTCCTTTTGTGGTGTCTCAGAAGTCAGAAGCGCCTACGGAAGGCCGTCAGGAAAAAATAAAATAAAAAATAAATAATGAAATAAAATAAATATTACAATAATGACATTAATTAGTAATTAAAATACTAAAATTACTTAATAATTAAAATAATAAAAAATAGTGATTAAAGTAATGAATAATTAAAGTAACATAATAATTAGCAACTGAAATAAAATACTTATAAGTAAAATTTAACAAAAATGTAAAGACAAATAAAAATTTAAATAATTCTTAAATTTATGATGAATTGTTAAATTATAAAGTAAAATACCAGACCTTGTCTTATTGGCTTAGTACTTTTTCGTCCTTTCTCATTTCATCCCAGCTCCAAAAAGTGTCATTTCGTTCGCTGCCTTCCCCCGCCAATTCCCTCTTTTCCGTTTCATCCGCTGTTTGAAAAATAGGTGTCTACTTTACGATAAGACGAACGTCTGTTTACTTCAATTAAAATGGTTTAGAAGAGATGACTGTTTCTACTTCGACTTAGCTTTTGATTTCTAATACTATTTATTATTTTATGCAGACGAATTATGCTGAGCAGAAGAATGAATTTCAGACGTGCTCAGAAGGTGTTGTATCTGAATATAACATCGTGGTCTTAAAAAGGTGATGTTCACTACCAATGTTTGTTTATGTTCTCAAAAATACAGATTTCTTAGAAAGTGACTTCTTAGAGATGTCGTAATTAGATGATTTGCTATAACTATTTTCTAATAGATAACGGAATTAATGTAATTTAGTGTCAATAACTCGAAGAAGCAAGTTTAAATACAGTGCAACAAAAATACAGAAGTATTTTAAATGACTAAAATATTCATATTTTGTCAATGTCAAATTTTAAAAAGAATTAATTTTGGACAAATTATGAAATCTAACTTTTAATGTTGTCTTCTGGTTCCTATATTTATAGCTGGCAAAGTTTTATACTCGTTATGAAAGAATAAAAATACAAGAAGTTTGAGTCCCGTAGACAGAGATTGACCGGGAAAATTAATTTCAAAATTTGCAGTGTTTGATGCCATTTGTAACTTGCCTTCGGGTATCGCTTAATTAAGTTAGAATAATTCGAGGAAATAAATTTAAATGAAGTACAGCAAAAATAAGCATAATTTAAAAAGTTATGCGGTAGCCATATCAAATTTCACTTTTCATAATGAAAATAAAACTTTCCCAAATACAAATAAAACTGGATTGGTGTTGGTGTATTTAATTATGGCAAAGCACACTAGGGCTATCTGCCTAAAGGGAGGGATGCCTTCGTGGAGGACTTTCTAAGGGAAATGGCTCGTATACACGTTACACATGGCGAAAACCACGAAAACACCCATGCAGCCAACACGTTCGCGGGATTCGAACCTCAGACCGAACTACCAGTGTTCAACGACGTTACCGCTCGGCCGCTGGTGGGCTAAAGAAACTGGGAGACCGCATTAAAGATTAGATTTCGTTATTTGTCCGTTATTCGTTATTTCGTTTGCTGCTGCTCCGCATTCCTTTCATCAGAACCGCTAATGACGAAAGGATGAATTTCTAGTAAAGCATGTATATTAATGTTCTTTATACATTTGTCACATTTTTGCTTTCTTTCAAAACAGCGATAATGAGGTTCTATTGCTTTATAAATTAATAAAATGGGCCGTATGTTATAAAAACCTAATTATATTCAGATACACGCCTTTTGCACATGTTTGAAATCCATTATTCTAATCAGAATGCCTACAGAAAATATTGAATCAATATTAGAAATCAAAAGCTAAGTGAGAATGAAGCAATAAGAGTCATGTCGTCTAAACTGTTTTAATTGAAGAAAACAGGTGCTTGCTTTATCGAAAAGTGAACACCTATTTTTCAAACAGCGAAGAGCCTACCAGCGCTCGAGCGGTAAAGTCGCTGAAGACTAATAGTTCAGTCCAGGGTTCAATTCCCGGCTAACGGCTGGCTGCACTGGCGTTTTCGGGGTTTTCCCCATGTGTAACTTGCATATGAGCCAGTTTCCTTTAAAAAGTCCTCCACGAAGGCATCCCTTCCCTTAGGCAATAGCCCTAGTGTGCACTGTCGTAACCAAATAATCCGAAACCGAAAAAAAGGGAATTGGTGGGGGAAGGCAGCGACGAAACATTGTTTTAGAAGAATAGGCTACATAAGCAAATTTCTATCTATACTCTGGTAAACAGTACATTATTTGCTCATCAAGGGTCTAAATTTACCTAATGCTTGGCTTGGTTCTTAAATTGCAATTTCAGCCACAGCCCCCAAACCAGACGATGTCTGGTATTTTATTTCATTACTTAGTTGTTCATCATTAATTTAAGAATTAATTAAATTTTCATTTGTCTTTACATTTTTATTGAATTATAATAATAATCATTTAATATTCTAGTTGTTAATTATTTTATTATTGCATTAGTTATTTTATTTGTTTTTTATTTATATTTATTTATTTATTTATTCATCTTTCCTGATGGCCTTCCATAGAGCTCCAGCACTTCTAATTTTAAAAATTAAGTCCTGAATACAACCAACGATTGCGAAAATAAAAGCCAAGTAACTTACTTAGTGATAAATAAATAAAATAAAAACCAGGCTTTTATTTTTGCCTTACTTGGCTTTTATTTTATATTTATATATATATAAATGTGTGTGTACTTTACATTTAATTATAATGATATATATATATGTACTTTACATTTAATTATAATTTATTTAAAATATACATATTTACGTTTTGTAGTATTACCGATTGCAATAAAAAGGGAGGTGCACATCTAGATGCTATAATGGGCTCATATACAAAATTTCTAATCGTTTTTGAGTTATGTGAAATGCATATATATATACGTACTTACACATCACGAAAAAAATCCCTTTCAAGTATCAACTTGAAATCATAGTCATTAGTCATAAGTATCAGCTTAGAGTAAATGGGATTACATTAACAATCCGTTTCTGGGAAAAAAAAATTGTGTTTGTACGTACAGACGTCACCCAAAAAATAATTCACATGAATTCCGTAATCGTCAAAAATGGATATTTCCGTTGAAATATGATACCCAAAAATTTTTCTCGATTACAATACTTACTTCCTTTTTATTTCGTACAAGGAAGTAAAGGACTTATATTAACCTACATATTCTTATTTAAACAATACCTAAGTGCAGTATATAAATATTTCAAATCAATAAAATCTCCCTATGGCACGCTCAAGAAAAAAATCAATAATTATCTAAATTTTCAAATTACAAACATAATATGCACTATAAATCTAAATGTAAAAAGCAAATACAAAATAACGCTTCACGCTATCAAAATTGATCATTTTCTTAAATATCCAAAACTAAACAATATTTCAACTAAAACACATAATGTAAACAAGAGTTTGCCCGATGAGTTAACCAAAAAAATTCGAAATTATCAATGAAAAATGTGGCACACGGGTATTGTTAGCAAATGTATCATTCGTATTCGAACAGCAACCGCATCATTCGTATTCGCATAGAAACCGCATCATTCGTACTCGAATAAACCGCATCGTACGACAGATGCGAGTAACGAACAGATGCGAGTAACGAAATGAATTTGTGAGTACCGGGTCGGTACTTCGAGTCAACTGTTGTACCCGTTACTCGGTAACGAATACATGCGGTTTGCTACAGTTCTAGTGGTTGGTTGTTGTACTGATTTTAAAAATAAACAAGAGAATTTGGAATATTAGATATAAAATTGTTTTATTTTAAGTTCATTAGGAGAAAGGAGATCTTGAACACACGCAAGATATCTTCAGTATCTGAGCATTTCTGTGCGTAGGACTTTTCGCCGTTTCCGAATTTTTACGAATTTTATTTCTGAAAACCCAAGAGACAAAAAGAGTTGGAAGTAAAGGAGCCCCGGACGCCATAAACTTCGTTTAGGAGTGCTGATCTCCGTATTTGGATGTAAATGTACCTGCAGACATAAATGGTAAATTAATTAAGGAAGATCATGGGTGACTACAAAAGGCCGTGTTAACCTTGTTTAATCATAGCGTTCACCTCAAACTTTAATTACAGTTTTTATAGTAACTGATGGTCTCTTAAGAATATAAAGATGATGGTGATAAAAAGCGGAGCAAGCTTTGTGACTACTGGAACCTGTGTGGGAAATGCCATATTCTTGTTTTTGTAAAAATGAATTAGAAATTTAAAGGAAATAATTTTGAAAATTGATTGAATGTTTTTCTTTTCAAGTATTCTTGCTAAAATATCATTAATATGCATTGTAAAGTATAATATCTTTATTGCCCAAGTTTCGGTATTTTAACTTATATAGCTTTCTAATAAATCGTTGTAGTTCTCTGTGAATTATTAGTCCCCTCCCATGCCTCATAAATTGAAAATTAGCAATGCAGTAAGTATATCTTTCTGCTTATCTGAAAGTTTATGCTAATTAAAATTATTGTAAAGTGTCTTAATCTTTTAATTAAGGAATAATGTAATGATTTTGTTTTTCCCTTAGTAATTAAAAGTTTTTTTTTGGTTGCTCTTTACAATATGGTAACTGGTAGTTTGGCGACATTTTGGAGGCGATAAAGGTTACTACCTGGGACTTGGGTAATAATGTGAGCAGTACTCAGTTCCGATTATGCATTATTTTGTGTGAGGGAAATGAGAGACCGTGGGATATGTCATGTGATATTAATGGACGAATTACGATTCTTTAATCGGAAAAGGGGGGAAATCGGGAAAAAATCTGGAAATTTTGTATTTGGCTTTATTCTGTGTTGTGTGAAACAGTGTTGGTTAATTTTTGGATCCCATGGCCCTAATTAAAGTGAATTCGAAATGGGTATTTAGGCATTGTGATAAAGAGAAGTTTGCTTTTTATTTAGCGGAGGAAGTATGGAGGAAAAATTCGCAGAAAAAAATCTTTCAATAATTTTATTGAATGAATTAGAAAAGCGTATCCGCCACGTAATCAAGATTCTGAAGAAGATTAGGTAAGTTAGTATTTTTAATTATTTGAGGATATTATTTTTATGCATTGTTCTAAATGTAAGGTGGAAAGGAATTTGGTATTATTGGGAAAATTGTTATTAGCAATGATTTAGTTTAAAGTAATTAGGATTGTAAGGTAATTTTTATTAATTTAATGTATGTGCTCATTTATATTTTAAGTAGTGTTTTTGAATTTAATTATATTTTAATGAAATGATAGTTATTTTGTGAATTTTATGTTTGTAGGAATTTGGTATACGTTTAAGTTGAAATAAACGTGCATGGAAATAATTTAAATATATGATACTAAGTATTTGTAATACTTGCAGTATGAATTCGTTGGTGACGTGTATAATGTAATAGATGATTTAGAGGTAAAAGTTTTTGGATATTTTATTTATTTTATATGTGGAAATGTTCATATTTGGAAAGGGTAAATACTTTTTCGCGATCAGGTAATTTCATATATGTTCTTTTTACCGGGTTTAAAGATAGAGAAAATTGTCATATATTTTCGTGAAATTTTTCTCATTTATGAGAAAAAAGCAATGTACATGGATATAGTGAAGAGTGTGCGCAATGCCATTTTTGTGCAATTCTGGGATGTTTTTTTAAGTAAAATTAAGTCGACGTGTACATGGTTTAGTGATATTATAATTAAATGATAGTTATTTTGTGAATTTTATGTTTGTAGGAATTTGGTATACATTTAAGTTGAAATAAACGTGCATGGAAATAATTTAAATATTTGATACTAAGTATTTGTAATGCTTGCGGTATGAATTAGTTGGTGACGTGTATAATGTAATACATGATTTAGAGGTAAAAGTTTTTGGATATTTTATTTATTTTATATGTGGAAATGTTCATATTTGTAAAGGATAAATACTTTTTCACGATCAGTTAATTTCATATATGTTCTTTTTACCGGGTTTAAAGATTGAGAAAATTGTCATGTATTTTCGTGAAATTTTTCTAATTTATGAGAAAAAAGCAGTGTACGTGGATATAGTGAAGAGTGCGCGCAATGCCATTTTTGTGCAATTCTGGGATGTTTTTTTAAGTAAAAATAAGTCGGCGTGTACATGGTTTATGTTTATGTGTTATTTTGAAAAACGCGTAAGGAGTATGGTATTGTGCACTTTTTCCCAATTTTGCAGTGAATATTTGTCATGATTAAGCAGTTTTGTTTGATAAAATTTCTAGCATAAGTGTAATTCGGCTACTAGATTGTTGGAAGAAGTGTTTAGTAGATAAAAAGAAACATGTCTTTACTTCGTGAAGACAAAATGGCGGCGGGGAAAAAAAATAGAGGGTTGCTGTAGGAGAGTTGGTCGCCAAAAAAATGCCAAGTTACCATAATGTAAAGATCAACCAGTAAAGGGAGTGCGCAATGCAAGTTTGTGCAATTCTGAAATTTTTTTTATAAGTTTTTTTAAGTGAAAAATCTCAATCTTTAAACCCGGAATAAAAAATTATATGAAATTACCTGATCGCGAAAAAGTATTTACCCTTTCCAAATATGAACATTTCCACATATAAAATAAATAAAATATCCAAAAACTTTTACCTCCAAATCATCTATTACATTATACACGTCACCAACGAATTCATACCGCAAGCATTACAAATACTTAGTATCAAATATTTAAATTATTTCCATGCACGTTTACTTCAACTTAAACGTATTCCAAATTCCTACAAACATAAAATTCACAAAATAACTATCATTTAATTAAAATATCACTAAACCATGTACACGTCGACTTATTTTTACTTAAAAAAACATCCCAGAATTGCACAAAAATGGCATTGCGCACACTCTTCACTATATCCATGTACACTGCTTTTTTCTCATAAATTAGAAAAATTTAACGAAAATACATGACAATTTTCTCAATCTTTAAACCCGGTAAAAAGAACATATATGAAATTACCTGATCGCGAAAAAGTATTTACCCTTTCCAAATATGAACATTTCCACATATAAAATAAATAAAATATCCAAAAACTTTTACCTCCAAATCATCTATTACATTATACACGTCACTAACGAATTCATACCGCAACCATTACAAATACTTAGTATCAAATATTTAAATTATTTCCATGCACGTTTACTTCAACTTAAACGTATTCCAAATTCCTACAAACATAAAATTCACAAAATAACTACCATTTAATTAAAATATCACTAAACCATGTACACGTCGACTTATTTTTACTTTAGAAAAATATCCCAGAATTGCACAAAAATGGCATTGCGCACACTCTTCACTATATCCATGTACAGTGCTTTTTTCTCATAAATTAGAAAAATTTCATGAAAATACATGACAATTTTCTCAATCTTTAAACCCAGTAAAAAGAACATATATGAAATTACCTGATCGCGAAAAAGTATTTACCCTTTCCAAATATGAACATTTCCACATATAAAATAAATAAAATATCCAAAAACTTTTACCTCCAAATCATCTATTACATTATACACGTCACCAACGAATTCATACCGCAACCATTACAAATACTTAGTGTCAGATATTTAAATTATTACCATGCACGTTTACTTCAACTAAAACGTATACCAAATTCCTACAAACATAAAATTCACAAAATAACTATCATTTAATTAAAATATAATTAAATTATAAAACACTATTTAAAATATAAATGAGCACATACATTAAATTAATAAAAATTACCTTACAATCCTAATTACTGTAAACTAAATCATTGCTAATAACAATTTTCCCAATAATGCCAAATTCCTTTACTTCCACCTTACATTTAGAACAATGCATAAAAATAATATCCTCAAATAATTAAAAATACTAACTTACCTAATCTTCTTCAGAATCTTGATTACGTATCCGATAAACCTTTCTTCTTTCTGTTTCAGGATCTTTAAAATCATACTTATATTTCACAGCAAGGTACCTGGTAAAATAAATAACTTAATAAAACATCTTTATTTCTATCTCGCACAACCTTAAAGAAACATTTATTACTACCCTTTTCAATACCACTAAATACCCATTTCGAATTCACTTTAGTTATGGCCATGGGATCCAAAAATTAACAAACACTGTTTCACACAACACAGAATAAAGACAAATACAAAATTTCCAGATTTTTTCCCGATTCCCCCCCTTTTTCCGATTAAAGAACCGTAATTCGTCCATTAATATCACATGACATATCCCATGATCTCTCATTTCCCTCACACAAAATAATGAGTAATCGGAACAGAGTACTGCTCACATTATTACCCAAGTCCCAGGTAGTAACCTTTATCGCCTCCAAAATGTCGCCAAACTACCAGTTACCATATTGTAAAGATCAACCCATAAACCATTTACACGTCGAGTTATTTTTACTTAAAAAAACATCCCAGAATTGCACAAAAATGGCATTCACACACTCTTAACTACACTGCTATTTTCTCGTAAATTAGAAAAATTTCACGAAAATACATGACAATTTTCTCAATCTTTAAACCCGGTAAAAAGAACATATATGAAATTACCTGATCGCGAAAAAGTATTTACCCTTTCCAAATATGAATATTTCCACGTATAAAATAAATAAAATATCCAGAAACTTTTACCTCTAAATTATCTATTATATTATAAACGTCACCAACGAATTCATACCGCAAACATTATAAATTGTTACAAATACTTAGTGTCAAATATTTAAATTATTTCCATGCACGTTTACTTCAACTGAAACGTATACCAAATTCCTACAAACATAAAATTCACAAAATAACTAATTTAATTAAAATATCACTAAACCATGTACACGTCGACTTATTTTTACTTAAAAAAAAATCCCAGAATTGCACACAAATGGCATTGCGCACACTCTTCACTATGTCCATGTACACTGCTTTTTTCTCATAAATTAGAAAAATTTCATGAAAATGCATGAAAATTTTGTGAATCTTTAAATCCGGTAAAAAGAACATATATGAAATTACCTGATCGCGAAAAAGTATATACCCTTTCCAAAGATGAACATTTCCACGTATAAAATAAATAAAATATCCAAAAACTTTTACCTCTAAATTATCTATTATATTATAAACGTCACCAACGAATTCATACCGCAAACATTACAAATGGTTACAAATACTTAGTGTCAAATATTTAAATTATTTCCATGCACGTCTACTTCCACTGAAACGTATACCAAATTCCTACAAACATATAATTAACAAAATAACTATCATTTAATTAAAATATAATTAAACTCAAAAACACTACTTAAAATATAAATAAGCACATGCATTAAATTAATGAAAATTAGCTTACAATTCTAATTACTTTAAATTAAATCATTGCTAATAACAATTTTCCAATTATACCATATTACTTTATTTACTCCTTACATTTAGAACAATGCATAAAAATAATATCCTCAAATAATTAAAAATACTAACTTACCTAATCTTCTTCAGAATCTTGATTACGTGGTGGATACACTTTTCTAATTCATTCAATAAAATTATTGAAAGATACCCCTTTCAACCCCACTAAATACCCATTTCGAATTCACTTTAGTTAGGGCCATGGGATCTAAAAATTAACCAACACTTTCACACAACACAGAATAAAGCTAAATACAAAATTTCCAGATTTCCCCCCTTTTCCGATTAAAGAACTGTAATTCGTCCGTTAACGTCACATGACATATCTCATGATCTCTCATTTCCCTCACACAAAATAATGCGTAATCGGAACTAAGTACTTCTCACATTATTACCAAAGTCCTAGGTAGTAACCTTTATCGCCTCCAAAATGTCTCCAAACTACCAGTTACCATATTCCAAAGATCGGCCTTTTTTTAAGTGAAATTAAGTCGATGTGTACATTGATACAATGTTTGTGCAATTGTTTGTCTCGTTATTTTGGCTTGCGCCACAAGCCAAAATAACAAGTCAAAAAATTGCACAAAATCGATATCAATGTATCGCCAAAAATCGCCAAGGGGTACCCTTAACTATACTTTTTCCAAAATTTGAATTTTATTTCTATAGCTTTGAAGTTTTTAATGAATTTTAAAATATTAACATTCTGCCCTTATACAGGGTGAATTTGAACAAGAGGGCAAAACTTTAGGGGATGATAGAAGGCAGCTGTATGAGCAGTATTCGTCGTAGAATACAGTCAAAAGTCGTTAATTCGGACACCCATAATCCGGACCTCAAAGCTTCAAACTTTCTGTGCATGCGTCGCGTTGACGCATATGCGTAAGGCCTTTACTGCTGAGAATATGCTTGTGCGCGTGCACAAAATTCGTTTACGAGTGCACGTTTAATGTATAACGAACGGTATAAGCTAGGCTAAAATTATTTAATTATCTATTTCAGTTAATGTTGCAGATTGCGTTGTTCCTTAATCTTCGAATTGGATACGGCTTATTATTTTTTGCAGACTGTTAGAGCAATATTATAAAAGTAAGCTTGAACTTTCGATTATGTCAAATAGAATTTCTGATATATATTTATTAATATGTAAATGATCTACAAAGCGAAAGTATGTTTCAAAGTTCATTAAACAAAAAGTGGAATTGCTACAAAAAATGGATAAAGGCATATCCTTTTTTTATCTAAACTTTGTTTATCTTTAACGCCGCGTCGCCGCGCAATGAATTGGAAGTTGATCTGTCAGCACTATCCTTATCTTCAGGGCAGATGTTTTTATTTTATTTGGCTTATAATTCCTTATTAAATGTAGTATTTCATTTCGATGTACTTCATCTTTGATATGATTTAAATCAAATTCCTCGTCATTATAATTCGCTACCGATAGCGAAGAAAGTGACAGAGGTTATTGAAAACGAAAAAATTTCAATTGACAAATTAGTCGGTATTCTCGACACAGCTATTATAGGACTTGAACAGCGGAACTTTGTAACTGAACAAGAAATTATGTCTGTTTAAAGATTTAAAGAGAATGTATTATCACATAAAAAACGAAGCAACTTAAACAACTTACATTGAAAGAAATGTTTAATAAAGTAAACAAATAAATATTAAGCTTTTTTTTTTGTAAATTTTGATACCCTTTAGATCATAATTGTTCTTTATTTCATAAATTATGGTTTCATATTTTTAATTTTATAATTTCTGCATGCCATCTTACCAGATTTAAACTGATGATCTATAATCCGGAAAAATCGATAATCCTGAATCGCCGAAGTCCCGACGAGTCCGGATTAACGACTTTTGACTGTATATGGTCGGAATGCAAGCAGTGGGAAATTATAGGGTAGTTTTCCACTGTCACATTTGAAGAATTAACGCAAGAATGAAAGGAGATACTTCAGAAAGCATTTTATTAACAGAACATGCTCATAGAAATTGCTCAAAAGACCTGGAAATTTCATGGCTCGTATAAGCAACAATCTACGATAGAAAATGCTGTTTGGTGCGAGGACCGAGCCTTTTTATAGCATTTATTTACGATACCAATTAGCAACTTGCAGTTTTTGTTCTGGCCATGCATTCTATGATGAATATTGCTTGGGTAGCCCACTATAGTTTTGACCTCTTGTTCAGATTCACCCTGTATATTTAACCTTTTCCTTTTGTTGCTTGCTACTTCAATATATAAATGTAAATGTGTTTATTATTTAATGTATTTTTTCCTTTGTTTCGAAAGGAACAACTTGAGTATAGGACCCCATTGGCGACTTTTTGGGCTTGGCGACCATGGAAAAGCTGTTAAAATTGAAAATACAAGTTAGAAACCAGACGTTTAACCAGAAAAAAAACTTTAGAATATACCGTATTTATGCGAATCTAATGCGCCATCGAATCTAATGCGCATCCCCATTTTAAAACTTTAAATAATAAAAAAATTGTTTGTCAGCGAATGTAATGCGCATTAATGATATGAGTAATTTATTGAATCTTATTTTATACAACAATGGATTTATATATAAACTATCAATTAATGGTATGATAATTTTATTTAAATTTAGATACCATATTTTATACAACAATGGATTTATACATAAAGTAGCAGAACATAGAATTAACCTATTAGTGGGCAATTGTTATGTGAAACAATCATTGTTAATTACCACTACCGTATATACGGTATCTATCGTAAAATATGAACATGAAATAAATCGTAACATTTCTATCTAGCTAACAGTTTCTACAATTAGTGATTAATAGTAAATGTCTTTATTCACTGTTTTCATCACTAGAATCCTCGCAACTCTTTTCGTCAGACGCAGATTCATTTCTTCTTTCCTCATCATCATCGTCATCCTCGGCGTTCTAGAGCACGTCATCTTCACTGCCATTCAATGAATTTGAAATGCAGCATTTCTTGAAAGATTTCACAATCTTTGGTGCTTCGATGTTTTTCCAGGCAGCAGAAACTCAGTGCAACAATGTGCGGTGCAGCACGCTTAATTTTTCCTGTCGGGGTCAACTCACGGTTTGGCTCACAAAACCATTTTTCGTACTCCGCCTGAACGTACCCCTTAAAAGGTTTATTTATACTAACGTCCAGGGGTTGTAACATAGACGTCATCCCTCCAGGAATGATAACAAAATCACTGCCTAGGCTGTGCATCTTCTTTTTTACGTCGTCGGTGAGATGATCACGAAATGCGTCCAGATAAAGCATTGATGGCGGTTTGGAGAGCCCACCGGGACGGCGTTCCCATACATTTCGGAGCCAATCAAGCATTAATGATTCCATCATCCACCCCTTCTCTTAGTTTCGAATCATCTGGGAACAGCTTTTGATTCTTATGGGTTTTAAAGCATGTTTTCTGTTTGAAGATTAAGAAAGGGCACCCGTCTGCTGTTATTGCTAGCATCACTGTTACGCATTGTTTTTCACATCCCGAAGTTTTGATGATAACTTCCTGAGTCCCCTTCTCTGTAATGGTGTAGTTACGATCAAACAAATTGGCGTCTCGTCAGAGTTGCCAATTTGAAAAATTCTTTTTCTTCCAAAGTGTGATGACATACCGCTGAAATCGTAGTAGTTTTCCCTCAAAATCTGCAAGAAGCTTTTGGCATATTGTTATACGGCGTCTTAGACATAAGCCCATCTGCTTCATAAGCCAATCCACCCATCCACGGCTAGCCTTAAACTCTTGTTTCGGTATTCCAAGAACTTCAGCCTCCTCTTTTGCTTTATTTCTCATGGTGTCACTAGTCACAGGTTGTCCATTCTTCCTCCTTTCACGTACAAATTCCAAAACTTTTTCTTCAATTTTAGGGTGTCCTCCTTTGCGAGGGCCAGTGAATTTCTTTCTACTAGCTTTAGTTTCAAACAGTGCCAATTTCTGTTGCCGCCACAAGCGAACATTGCTCTCAGCTACGTTGAACTCTTTCCCTGCCTTTCTATTGCCATTTTTTTAAGCACAAAGAATTACTTTATGTTTGAAAGTAGCGACATATGACATTCTTCTCTGTTTGCCCTCTTTCGTGACTATGTACTCTGCAGTTTGTATCCTCTATGCAATAATGTGTCAACGATAAATGTAACGGTAAATGTAGTCGAGAAATACAGTAATCCGTTGTTACGATTTAAATTTGGTTGACGTCATCGGCGAACTTTGCACTCGAATCTAATGCGCACCCCAATTTTGAAAACTACATTTGGCCAAAAACAATGCGCATTAGATTCGCGTAAATACGGTATGTTTAAACAGCAAATTTGAAGTACATAAGTAAGTAGGGGCATATTTTAAGTAGTAATATTGAAAATACAAGTTTAGCCTTGTAAAAGCAGTTAAAATTGAAAATAGATGTTAGAATGCACATTTTAACAAGAAAAATTTTAAATACAAATTTAGAATATATATTTAAACAATGAAACTGAAAATAAATAAATAAATGGAGGCATATTGTTAGCAGGCATACTGAAAATACAAATTACAAGCTGTAAAATTGAAAGTAGGAGCTCAGAATACATGTTTAAATTAAAAATATGAAAACAGGAGTTAAGAATGCATGTTTAAATTAAAAGTAAAGAAAAGTTTGAAAATACACAAGTACATGGAGGGATATTTTAAGCAGCAATATTGAAATTGCAAGTTTTAAGTTATAAAACTAAAAACAGGCATTCAGAATACATGTTTTAATTAAAAATTTTAAAAATGCTGGAAATTTAGTAAAGTTTACAAAATCATGGTAAATTTACAAAAAAAAAAAAAAAAATCTTATACTCTGCCCAATTTATGTCCTTTACAATTTCTAGAAATTTGTTGAATTCATCAATATTTTGCTCCTTCGAAGAAAATGACACTTTCCAGTTTAAAAAACGTGGAAATGCAACAGGTTTGCCGAAGTGGAGTATTCAGGAATTTACTGGGTTACCAGAAAAACAACTGTTCAAAAAGTGCGCCAAGCCAAAAATTGCCAATGGGGTCCTATACTCAAGCTATACCGTTTTGACAAATTTACCTTGTTAGAAGAGTTTCCAGAAAATTTCTTATTTGGCATTTCATTCATAATTTGAAATAACATTTAATTTACTTTACATCTTTGACACAAGCATTTAAATTTTTGACATTACAGCATAAGAGCATTTGGCTTAGAGCTGTTATTATTGCTGGATTGATACCAGGCACAAAAGGATTATGTGTGTATTATGTCTGGTGTTTTGTTTCAAAATACTGCATTCATATACTTCGTTAGGTAAAAATATATTTACCAGTGCCCCTTGGACAAAGAAAGTCTACGTAAAGAAGGAAAGGCTTCATAGACGTAATGTAAACCAGTTTGTCTTCTACGCCACTAGAAAGAAAAGGGACAATTCGCCAAAGGATTTGGCGACGGAACCTGTTGGCGAGAATTTCCCCCTTTGTGATGTACCTGGTCGAGATTTTCCACCTCCGCCACGTGTACAGGAAATTGAGGAACACTGGTTAAGATGAATCGTTCTTTTACTTTTCGTGATAATTTAAACTCGAATTTTCGTGCTTTTTTGCTTTACTAGTTGAAGTTGTATTATCCATATCGCAGTTTGATGTATGATTTTATATCTGTCAATATGTAGGGGTAAAAATGGAGTCATACAGCTTTAAACTCTTGATAAACGTGACCATCGAACCTGTTCGAACTTCGACATCAGCTTCGAGCTTTGGCGCTTTTTGGCGACAGATATTTCACGCATGCGCAGTTGTGTCCCTTTTCATTCGGAGGGAGCCACTCCTGCTCTTGCGAAGCTTTCCTTCTTAACAATACATATTCTTTGCCTTGGATATAATTGGCGATTTTTGGCAGTACATGGACACCAAGTTTGCGCAATTCTTTGACTTGTTATTTTGGCTTTGTGTAGCGACGATTTACACAAATCCAAAATAACAAGTCAAAGAATTGTTCAAACTCGGTATCCATGTACACATTAACCTATTTTCAATTTAAAAAAAAATCGGAGAATTGCACAAACTAGGCATTGCACACTCCCTTGACTTTGTCCATGTATACATCGATCTATATTCACTTAAAAAGTCAAAGGAGTAGCCAACAAAAAAATATATAATCTCAATAAACTATGTTTTAAATCGAACGATGAAATAACATAAAAAAGGTAATTTGGTACTTTTCCGTTTCGCCGGCGCAAATCTCGCCAAGCAGACTTTTTTGCCGACACGATACAGTATACACATAAAAAATATTAACAAATGTTTGTTCTAAGAATTTTTTATTATGAAGGCATAAACATTTAATGTAGTTTAAGATTTTATAAAAAGCCAATAAATCAAGATGATAAATTTGTAAAAAGACCTTAATTTAAGAATTTATTATGCTTTCATAGTTCAACATCCTGATTCGCCAGTTCATATCACGTGACCCCAAGTGATCTCATCTCACGTAAACTCCACTACAAAAATCTAATTATCTACATTAATTTCAAGTTAAATCTTAATTTGGAATACAAGTTTAAAATGCAAGAATTATTTCAATTCGTATGAATAGCTTACTGAGAAATTATGTAAAGCCACAGTGCTTTACTTCGCTAGTGCATTCTCATTAGAATTGATGAATTTAACCCTTGACTTTGGCTTTTCTATATTTTCAGGTGAGCGGTGTATTTGCATCCTAATTGACTTAATTACCGCGAATGAACTTATGGCATAAAATTGAACTATCTGGTAATAGTTCTATGTAATTTTATACCAGTATATAAAGAAACAATCAATCTGATAAGAAATGGCTGCGACTATTTTTGAAAATGAGGCGTAAAAGGTTACTGGCCAAGGATATTCCGTTTGGCATCAATTGTACCATTATTGATGACTTTATCGCCTGCTCCAGCAAAACGGAAAAGTACCGGAAATTCATCTTAGCACTACACAAAGGAAATATCCACTTACTTTATTTACAAATGTTTATGTCTTCAGTCAAACAAAAGGCTAGAGTTGACTTTAAGGTACCCCTTGTATTATCGTGAAGTTGTTGTTTAGTTTATTGCTAAGTTGTTGTATTATTTATGGTAACCTGAGTAGTTGAATGTTATGGAAATCATATTATGACATAATCGTTTGCATTATTCTGGGAAATTTCGAATCGTGGGCTGTTTGGCAAGGGCTTTTGTTGTGTGTGTTGCTTAGGAAGTATATTGCTTGTTTCATTGTTTAGACTATACAAGGGCTGAATGTAGTAGGGTTAATTTGAAGTTTCTGTACAATTTGGAATGAAAGGGGGAAAGTGCATTAATTGAAAGAATTTAATTGTGTAAATGAAGGTTTACTTAGTAGTTATAGTCCGGAGCTTCGTAGTATATTTTTTACTCTTATTTTTGTGAATTTCTGTGGTGATGCCGATATACGGATTGTAGTTCAGATAATTTTAGGAAGTTTTTGGATGCTGTAAAGGAATTTTGTGCCACAGAATGAAGATGAACAAATTTCTAAATAAGGTAAGGGGATTTTTGCTTTGTGTAGTGCTTAAATGCATAACAGGTTTTTCCTTTTTTTTATGTTATTTTGTTGTTTGGTTTAAAATGTAGTTTATTGAGATTATGCATTTTTTGTTTGCCTCTACTACAGAATTGGGTGCTCCTTTGAGTTTTCAAGTGAAAATATATCAATGTATACATGGACAAAGTGAAGGGAGTGCACAATGCCAAGTTTGTGCAATTCTCTGATTTTTTTTTGGTTGATCTTTACAATATGGTAACTGGTAGTTTGGCGACATTTTGGAGGCGATAAAGGTTACTACCTGGGACTTTGGTAATAATGTGAGCAGTACTCAGTTCCGATTACTCATTATTTTGTGTGAGGGAAATGAGAGATCATGGGATATGTCATGTGATATTAATGGACGAATTACGGTTCTTTAATCGGAAAAAGGGGGGGAATCGGGAAAAAATCTGGAAATTTTGTATTTGGCTTTATTCTGTGTTGTGTGAAACAGTGTTCGTGAATTTTTGGATCCCATGGCCGTAACTAAAGTGAATTCGAAATGGGTATTTATGTATGTATTAATTTAATGTATGTGCTCATTTATATTTTAAGTAGTGTTTTTGAATTTAATTATATTTTAATTAAATGATAGTTATTTTGTTAATTTTATGTTTGTAGGAATTTGGTATACGTTTTAGTTGAAGTAAATGTGCATGGAAATAATTTAAATATCTGACACTAAGTATTTGTAAGGGTTGCGGTATGAATTCGTTGGTGACGTGTATAATGTAATAGATGATTTAGAGGTAAAAGTTTTTGGATATTTTATTTATTTTATATGTGGAAATGTTCATATTTGGAAAGGGTAAATACTTTTTCGTGATCAGGTAATTTCATATATGTTCTTTTTACCGGGTTTAAAGATTGAGAAAATTGTCATGTATTTTCGTGAAATTTTTCTAATTTATGAGAAAAAAGCAGTGTACATGGATATAGTGAAGAGTGTGCGCAATGCCATTTTTGTGCAATTCTGGGATGTTTTTTTAAGTAAAAATAAGTCGGCGTGTACATGGTTTATGTGTATGTGTTATTTTGAAAAACGTGTAAGGAGTATGGTATTGTGCACTTTTTCCCAATTTTGCAGTGAATATTTGTCATGATTAAGCAGTTTTGTTAGATAAAATTTCTAGCATAAGTGTAATTCGGCTAGTAGATTGTTGGAAGAAGTGTTCAGTAGATAAAAAGAAAAGAAACATGTCTTTACTTCGTGAAGACAAAATGGGGGCGGGAAAAAAAAATAGAGGTTTGCTGTAGGGGAGTTGGTCGCCAAATTTTCGCCAAAAAAACGCCAAGTTACCATAATGTAAAGATCAACCTTTTTTTTTAAGTGAAAATAAGTCGACGTGTAAATGGATAAAGTCAAGGGAATGCACAATGTCATTTTTGTGCAATTCGGGAAATTTTTTTTAAGTGAAACTAGATCGATGTGTACATGGATACCGAGTTTGTTCAATTCTTTGGCATGCGTAGCGGCAATTTTTGCACCAAAAATCGCCGCTATGTAGGCCAAAATAACAAGTCAAAGAATTGCACAAACTCGGTATCCATGTACCGCCAAGGGGTACCCTAAAATATACTTTTACCAAACAAAATTCCTTAACAGCATCCAAAAATTTCCTAAAAATTATCTGAACTAGAATCTGTATACTGCCACATAAATTCACAAAAATAAGAGTAAAAAATACCCTCCATAGTTGCCAGAAAAATACTTTTTTGTGACATCGTGGGTTGCCTCATTAATTCTTTTGAAGGCATACTCCTTTTGCTCATGAATACTTTTTCATGACTTTTTAGAGAAAATGTGTATAATCAGAAAGTATCAAAATTTCTTTGTTACTTAATTTAAATTTATATATAAAATATTTATGCCATCTTTCTCTTTTGTGTGCATATATCTATTTCTCTTTTGTGTGCATATAATAGCATCTTTTCTGAAAATTAATTTCTTTTAGTACCTTAAATTGTATCTTGAAGTATTAAATTTTGACAGAGAGCCGCAACTTTGATAGTTTTCAGTATTACACTTGTTTCTAGTAAGTTCATTTTTTCCTCTGCATAGTGTTCTATATTTCCATTGCAAAATCCTCTTATATTTTCAGTTTTTCATATTTTATAATAAAATTATTATTTTACATCTACAACAATTTCTTTTAGGGAAAATTTTACATTTATTCCTGGTGCCTGCTGATACCAGCCCTGTATTTTTAATCATGATTATATTTTTAATAGATTATTCAACCAAAAGTTGGTCCACTGATAATGATAAAGGATTCTTGCTTTTATGATTGGTCTGCTCTGTGTGACTGCTGGCATGAAACAAGATTTCTTAGTTATGAAATTGTGCATCTTCTAAGTCAGAAAACTGGTTTTTCACCCTCCTTAATTTATGCCACTTGTAACATTTATTTTTTTGAGCTGAGATAGATACAATGTGAAAGGCCTTTTGCAGTATGGAGGAGGCATGTCAAACGTGGTAAATGGACAGCATGCTGTCCTTTACCCTTTTCCTTTTTTCTGTGGCCCTTGGTTATCCCAGGAAAACAACAAAAAGTATAGAACATATTAATAAAAACTGGATTTCGAGGCATATATACAAGCTGGCATGCTAAAATTGACCAAGTTTATTTTATTTTTTTATTTTTTATTTTTTTTTTTTTATTTTTTTTATTTTTTATTTTTTTGGTGTGTTAAAATGTTTTCTTAACTCATGTTGAAAATGTGCCAGCCCATTTACAGATAGTATTAACAGAAATTCAGTTCGACATAACTGTAAAACAAAAATTCTGTGAAGTGGGTGTCCCCAAATTTTACATATACCTTCCCACGTAGTTACCAGAAAGCTGTAAAATTTGCATGGAATTTCTATATTTGGTAGTATGTATTGGTGTGAACAGCTTTCTCACTAATGAAAAAGAACAAATCTCCAATGAGGTTCAAGTTAATAAGCATTTATTTGACTTAGGAAAGTTGCTAATGTGAGTAACCTCCAGATATCTGAAAGCTTGTAAGAGAAAGATGCTACAGGTTGAGAAAGAAACAATAGTTATCTATCAACTACCAGGATTTCATTATGTTCTGATTTTTAAGTAATTACAGTGTTAGGTAAGATTTTATGTATTTATTCACTTTTTAGTTATGTCAATGAGTATGAAGATGGCTTTTTTTCCTCCTCTTGTAAACTATGCTATTACAAAATGATGACTATATGGTTTGGTTCGCTTAAAATACTGAATTTGACATGCCTGGTACAAAAGATGTGGCACTTTTGTTTATATCCTGTTCACATTAATATTAACAACCTTGTAAAATGCTGTGCTTCATATTTTCCTTTTCTTTTTTTATGATAATATTCAGTAAATAAAATTTCTTCATCTAGAAATACATAATTTTATTAAGATTGTCTTGTGAAAATTTCTTTTTGAGTATTTTACTTAACTCCTTACTAAGTAATTTTTTATAACTCCTTATTTAACCCTCTGAATGGCACAATGCTTTGAATATGCTCATGTAGACCTGTATTTAAACAGCATTTATTAGCTAAATGTGTATAATTACTTATTTTTTTATCTCATTTTTGATAAACTTCTATTCATTAAGATGTTATTTACAGCATTAAAGAAAGTAAAAAAGCAAAATATTTAAAATTATAAGCTAATGAGATACGTTCCGCAAGAGAAGAAGAGGAAAAACGTGGTCACATGGTCTAAGCACAACAACATCCGCATGTGCTTTGTTTACAATGGAGTTGATAGCAGATATTCCGCTGAAATTAATTGATTTTTTGAATTTAGAAATTTATGGCTATTGCGAGAAATTAAAAAATACGCTTGGAAATGATTTTTCTTTCCTTGATGTCAACAAGAAGGGTCTTTTCTTTTTCAAGGAAAAACGTTTGAACAATATTTGTTTCAAAGTAATGCCAGATAGCATGGTACTTATAACAAGCTGTGTTAAGGCTAAAATGGTGCTACCTTTGGTAGACGGTTGCACGGATTTTTGGCGGTTTACGTTGGCGCAGTTTTTACAATCATTAGCCATCTTGAAAAACGCGGTTTTTATGTATTTACGCATAATAAAGTATTCAAAACTTTACTAAACTTTACTATAAAAAAATTAATATCGTTAAAAATAATGGATTAAATTTTTTTTTTTTGAAAACGTTTTTTAAGATGGCAGACAAATGTAAATAAATACATTTACTACGAGTATAAAATACTAAAGTAAGGTTAAATTATTACTTTCATATAGCATAGAAATAGAATAAAAACACTGCTATAGAAACATTGTGCCAATGTTTAATTGGATTAAAATATTTCTTTAAATTTAATATTAAATATTTTAAATAAAATTCCTCTGACCCTTGTAACAATTTATAAATAAATCTTTGATTAAGAAAGCCAGGTTGGCCAAAATAAGGTCTCAAAGGACAATTTTTTTGATTCCGATAGCAATAATTCTTGGTACTTACCAATAACAACATTCATCTTTGAAAGGGATACAGTAAGACCCCGCTTAACGCAGGGGATACGTTCCATCAAAGTAGAGCGTAATGCGAAACAGCGCTAAACGAGGCTATCTTTACATGTAAATATTGGGGTTAGGGGAAGATGGCTAGGAAACTGGTTAGGTATTAAATTTAAAAAGTATGTTTTTTTAATAAAAATAAAACCAAACATTTATTTCTTAAAGCCCAAATTAATACCACATTGTTATTTCTTGCAAAAATAAAAACAAAATGTAAATAACAAAACGAATATTCTTAAAAAAAAAACAAATAAAATTCTCAGTCAGTCATATTTAGTTAGCCTTCCGCATTTTCAGTGTTCTGCCTTTTTGTGACAAAAGCATCTAATGTTGTTTGCCTTTTTCTTTTGCGTTGTTCTCTTAAAAGTTCTTCATAAACGGATAGAGCATCTCTAACACCACGCCTTACTTTTGAGCTCCTGTCAAAATTCGGATCATTTTCAATGAATTGATCCATTATTTCAGTTATGGTAGACAAACTCCTTTTTACAAACGCCATCGAAAGTTCTTTTTGCTCTTCTTCTGAATCACTGCTGTCAACATTTTTGTTTTCTTCTTGTTCAGTCAATTCCTTGAGCTCATCATTAGAAAGACTAGCCGCTGCTTCTTGAATTATTTCTTCGACATCTTCCACATTTACCCCTTCAAAATATGTCTGTACAATATCGCACCAAACAAGAAATATGAGTACACTCTTTCGGATATGTATTGGAAACCTATCGCTGCATAATATTTCGTGGAATCCCCGTATGCTGCGAACGATTTCGTGGAATCCCCGCGTTGAAATAAAAGAGCGCTAAACCGAAACAGCGTTAAGCGGGGTCTTACTGTATATCCGTTCGCTATGAAATCTAAGGAATTCGAAGAGATGAATAATACAATTTTGAAATGGCACGAAAATGCACAAATATTCAGTAACCAATCAGGGAGCTGATTACAACACGCATATAATTTAAATTATTTAAATAATCATACATAATAAAATCATTTTTAAAAATTCAAAATTAAATTGTATTTTAATATTTAACAGCCATAAATGATGTTTAAAACATTAGATTAAATTTAGAGATATTAAAACCAATTACTTTTTAAATTAAGGTGACGTCATTAATTACATCATCCACAACATAAAATTATATAAAATATCATAAACAATAAAATTTTTATTTCAAATAAAAATGTAAAATTAAATTGATTTTGACTATTTAGAATCCCTGGATAATATTTAAAACATGGAATTTATGCGTAATAAAATGCATTATTTAAAAAATAAAATGACAACAAAGTATCGGTTACCATAAATAACTTGTCCAGCAATGGTTTTACCACAAGTCGTATCGCTCACCAAAAAAATTTGCCAAAATTCATGCAACTGTCTAGCAAAGTAACACCGCCGAAATAAAGAAATCAATTAATTATGAAGCATCTGTGCAAATTTCTGCAGAAAGCGAGGTAAGATTTATAATTTTTTCTGATACATGATGCTTACCAGTATTAATAATGTTTTCATTAAGAAGTGTATATCAGTTAATTGAAAACAATTCCCGAGACCTTGAATAACATTTTCCAAACTTTTAAATGTAGTGTAATAATATTATATTCATAGTTCATGAATAGTTGTTCTAAATTACTGAAATAGCTGAATTCGTGAAAGATCTGTTTATCTGCAAGGACATAAATACAAGCCAATTTTCTCTTATTAATATTAATTAATGTCATAGAATATTTTATGCAGTTAAAATTTTATTAATTTCATCAGGATGTGTTTTAATATTTTAGCTGTTGTAATCGATTTTTAATGAATTTACATAAATATCATAAAGTTAATTTTTTTAATACCTTCCATTGTAGATATTAAGGATACCAAAAGCTGTAATATTAGAAGCATCAGTAATACTGAAACATTTTTATAAAGGATGCTTTTATAAGAATTTATACTTAATTCTAAATTTTCATTTGAGATTGCTCAGTTTTTTGGTTTAAATATTAAATTAGCATGTATATTTAGTCCTTGAAAATCAGTGGTTGTGTCAGTCCATAGTTTGAGGTAACATATGCCTTAGGTATATGCATTAGAATTACACTATTCTATTTCCTATGGTAGATCTTTTCAATAAATACACTTGGAATATTTTTTTTTGAGCTACATGATTTTAACATAAAAAATTCTGCACATAAATTATGTAACTTACAAGATTAAAAATAACTTCAAATTTATATTTTGACTATTTAAAATGTATACAGATAGTACTTTTTTTATTAATTATTATTATAAAATGAAGAAAAATGTATTATGAAAAATTATTTGTTTCACAGCTAGTACTACAGTGAACTAACTCAGTTGCACAAATCTCTATATTTTTCTTTTTGGCATTTATATTATAGTATACAAAAAGTGTTAATTTGCAGTTTCTACTATCAATAGGATAATAGTCAGTTGCTAAAAATTAAATTTTAAGTTATATAAAATTATATATTAATTTTGAATTGCGCATCGTTATCCTTACATGATTTAAGGGCCAACTGCATTTACAGCGCTCCGGAAATTTGACTATTACGATTTTCGGAAACCAACTATTTATATTGACTGTTCTGCTTGTTAAGCTGATAAAATTATGACTTTAAAATATTTATAGTAACTTTCTTTTCAGTGTAGAAGAGCAATCTATGTAAACCTGATTTTATGTCATCATTTTTACATTTTGTATAAATGAATTAATTATCAGATCAAGGAAAGAATTCCTAAATAAATATTAACAATCAAAACATGGTAAAGCAGCGAACAAAAGAGTATCATGAAGATAAAAATAACATATAAAAGCTACCAAAATTATACTAACTAAATGAATGAACAGTTAATTAATGGATGAAATAATAATTAATGATGAATACAATATGAAATACAAATTTCATAACTAATTAAAAATAAAGTTTCTGAATTTTCAGCACATCTACCACAGCACAAGCTTGTTTGTTTGCATTAGCAGTTCTTACATCACGTGACCTCCGACGTCATCGGAATGTATCTCATATATATCAAGTGGCAGAAGATTTGATGATCAGATAAAGGCAGTCATGTCTTAGGGAGTTAATAATAATAACTCCTTGTAGTTTTATCATCTCCTTATTTAATATGACAATCAACAATGGTTTGCAGAATTATAAAGCCCAAGCCATATTGCAAAATTATATATCAGGACTGATTCAATAATACAACTGAACACAGGTAATTGAACTGTATTTAGTATCCTTTTGAATAGGCTGGCTACATGGGTCATGATATTCCTCGTGTGTAACATAAATAGATCCGGTAATCCTCCAGGAAGGCATCCTTTCATTTAGATAACCATTATGTGATTCGAAGTGTTCAGTTAAATTAAAAAAAAGAAAAGAATTAAAAGGGTATTTTATAATATTTTAGTTGCAAGTCGAAAAATACAGCACAAAGTCTGACACTGAGACTTTTAGCGATTCTGGGTTTCGCAAATTTCTGGATTTTAGATCATCAGCTTAAATCTGATAAGACAACATATAGAAATTATAAAATTTAGAACATGGAATAATTGTTTATAAAATAAAGAACCATGTATGACTTTTAAGACATCAAAATTTGGAGGGGGGAAATCGATATTTATTTGTTTGTTTTATTAAATGATTCTTTGAATGTAAACTGTGCAAGCTTTTTTTTTTTTTTTTTTTTTTTTGTGCCAGTATTTGCCTTTAATTTTATAGACAGACATAATTACTTGTTCAATTGCAATGTTCTATTCTTCAAGGAATGTAATTTCCTTATTGAGAATTTCTACCAAACTATCAACCAAAATCTTTTTCCTCAGCAAGCATTTTGCTATTTTTTCACTATCAGTTGTGATATCTGAATTTAAAACAGTGTTACAAATTTGGCTATATGTTAGCTGATTAATGACTGCAGCATTGTCATTGCTGTGGAAAACTTCTTTCCTTTGTAGGGTTTTCCTTATTTTGCATAACAAATTTATTTTAAGTTTGATGTCTGTTCTAGACTTTTCAACTTCCCCTCACATTCTCTCGCCAGGATGTAAATTTAAAGTTAAGTGAAGTGCTTATTTATACGGGTGAGTTTTTCAGAGCGTGTTTCACTAGCCAAGTGCACGTTTCGTTGTTATTTCGTGGTCACGCTAGTGAGCCTCTTGGCCTTATCAGTTTAGTATCACGCCAGTGAGATTCCTGTGAGTCCACCTCTTAGGCGGAACTTAAAGTGTGATCTTGCGCTATTTATTTCAGGTTTGACTTATATTATATTCTACATTTTAGTTTCCATCGCAAGTTGACGGTGTCTTTGTAACGCATGAAGACCGTGTCTTTCTGTTAACTAGTTTGAAGTGTTATTTTTACCCTTCGTCTGTGGAAAATTTTGCTGTTTTCCCTTTGACATCTGAAAAACTTTCAAAACTTTCAAAATTCCCACCTATCATCATCACCATGAAATTTGGTAGCTGGCCATAAATTATGCCAAGCATTTCTAAAAATATCACAAGCTTGCCCTTTCAATATCTTGCAATGGTCTTGCCCATATTCAGAAAATTTACCATAGAGTTTTAAAAAAGCTGCTTAATATCTGCATTTCGACAAACACAGCATTCCGATATCCATTGGCTGAATGATGAATGTGTGATTTGAAGGAAAGACTAATGCAGAGAGAATAGGCCAAACAATTATCTAAAATCATGACAATTTTTGCATCATCCAACAAACAAACTGATTTCAAATGTTGTCGAGATTCAGGTATGAAATGATTTTCAAACCAGTCATTTATTATTACTGTATGTGTCATCCATGCTGTTTTATTTGAATAAGAGATAATGTGAAAAAAAATCTTTACTTCTTTAAATGCTTGGTTCTCATATATTTTTCTCATATTATGAAAAATTTATGTATTCCTGCTGTATATATATACATACCAAAATCATTAGTTTAATATCAAATCTTTGACAGTGTGTCCAAGTGATTAAGTCCATTGAAGGCTGGTAGTTCGAACTTAGGTGAACGGGCTGGATGCATGGCTGGTTTTCATGGCTATTCCCATGTGTAATGCGAATGCCACCCAGCTGGTATAGTGGTTAGTGACATTGTCTACCTTACCAATAGGCCCAGGTTCAGTTTCTGGAGAAAGCATACATATTTTATAAGGATATATGTGTATATGTCTGTGTGGCAGAGGGCATTCAAAATACACGATAAGCCAAAAGTTCTCAAGAGGTTTTCGTATGTCCTCCATCAAAACTGGGGTAGAAGTTTAGTACTTAACAAGGTCTGGCAATACCTAATATATTTGCAGAAATACACAGGTGCAAACCTTGCTTGTACCTGTGTAATGTGAATAAGAGCTAGCTTCCCTTAGAAAGTCTTCCTTGAAGCCATCCGTTCGCTTAGGCAGATGACCTTTGTATGCTTTGCTATATTCGAATAACCTAACCTGTAGAATCTTTGTGGCTAATTGGGGCCTTTTCTGCACATGTCACTGAGATACTTTGTCATGCGTATTACCTGAAATGACCACTTTCATCAGTATTATAATTTTTTTTCTGGAGATAGCTTCTGAGTATTAATAAATTCATATCCAAATTGTTTAGCTGCTACAGGATCAGTTGAAGCTTTTTCACCTGAAATATTTAATGCCTTAGATGGCCATAATTTTAAAATTTTGTTAACCAACCTGTGAAATATGTGCTCTCAGTTTATAAGTCCATTTCCTCATAAAATATTTGGTTTGACGCATTAGCATTGGACAAGTCAATGAAATGCCGTCTTTGTGACATGTCTCGCCCATTCAGTCATTGTTTCTGGCATAGCAAATGATTTTTCTGCAGTTCATTGTAAACAAAATGTCAAAATCTACAAATCTTCAAAAAGTTTCTTTTTCTTTAAAGTCATATGACTATTGATATTCCTTTTTGTGTAATATCAAGATGGCTATGGCTTTATCCATTTTTTTCCAGGAATTCCACTTTTTGTTTGTCATTGAAACATGTTTTCACTTTGCAGATCCTGCTACAGCTCCAGAATTAAAAGCTATTTTCCACATAATCAAAAGTTCAAACTTTAACTTGGGTAAGGTAGCTGCAATAATAATAGCTTGCAATAAATAATGTGAAGCAAATTAGAAAGTGAAGGAAGTGTGTAATTTTCTAAGTTAGGTTAACTGAACTAAGGTTCCTTGGGATGTATTTCTTTCATCCTGCCATTATAAGCAGCTTCCCTTTCCAAACAGCTATACCTTGGGGCTTCATTCTTTGTGTAAATCAGGTAGAAAAATGCTAGCCTTCATAAGCACTAAAGAGGTGATAGTGGGATCATGGCCAAAGTCAATCTCAATGTATTGTTATTTGCCACAGTGTAATTTGCTGCTCATCAGGTATTTGAAAGTGACATGGAGTAATCTTAGTTGGGAGAAAAATTACTCCAACAGCACACCTGCCTTTTCTTGAATATTATGTTCTCCATTTCTATTCACTGTAAGTGGGGAAAAAGTATTTTCCCAGATTTTGGACTTTGTACTGTAATATCATAATAATTCTTTTTTCCTGTAAGTAGCATGAAGAGTTAATTGTGTTCAAATTAGAAATGCTAAGTAATAGTATTAATTTATTAAATTAAAATCTACTCTGATTTAAAAAAAGAACTTTAATTTTAGAACATGTACATGATTTTTTAGCTGTATATATATATGTGGGAGTCATCAGCGTCCAATGCTGAATTAGAATACCAGGATTATGACGTCATCAGTATAGCATCACCCAGCGCAGTAAGAATCATCCCAGACAGCACTGAGACCTGGTCGAGAGTGGAGGGCAGACGTGAGCAGACGGCTCACACGTCTTCAAGAGTTTATGAACTTTAATTGTGCTTTCGATGTTATGCCTTTACATCATTATGTTAATCCTGCATACCGTTAACTTCATCTTTATATACTTTTCTTAATTACTTTTATTTCTTTATATTAAATAAACCATTTAAATATTACTTCGTGCTCTCATGCTGTGAATCAAGTCAAATTCTACAAAAAAATATGGCAACCAACCGTGCGGCCTCGAATTCCAAAATGTTCGAGTAGTAGAACTGTGATTTGAACTGTGAACTGAGTGAACTGTTGTCACAAGTTATTCTATTTATTGGATTACTCGTATAAAGTGTGGATTACCCAATTGACGACGATCATCTGTCGGGTGAGTACAAAACTTTCTTTCCAATATGAAGTTAGTAGAAATTCCAGAATTGGAAGCAGCTTTAAAGAACAGTAAAAGTTCTGAAATCAAAAGTTTGCATAAGCTTATTTTTAATACTGATGGAGATCGAAATAACCGGAAACGATTACGTGAATTTTCTGGCTTTATATTTAAACCAGATTCTGAAGAATTTAATAAGAAAATAGATACAGTGCAGAATAGTTTTACTTTGAATGAGTTAATTAAAATTTGCAATGTACTGTGCATAAATTCAGAAGGTTTAAAAACGGAAGTCGTTACCCTAATTGTCTCTTACCTATGTGATTTATCTGTATTATTTGAAAATATTTTGCATGAAGAAAATAGTGATATTGAAGATGAAACTATTAATAAAATTTCTGAAGTAATGCTTGATGATAATCAAAGAGACAATCCTGGTTTTAATGAGTCTCAAGTAAACAACAGTATGCAGCTTCCAATTCAAGATCATTTTAAACCTCATCTTAGTTTTTCGGATATTGAAAGTATTGTTAATCCTTTTTCTGGTAATGCATATGAAAATGTTGATAAATGGATTGATGAATTTGAAGATGTTATAAATTCTTTGAAATTAAGTGATTTGCATAAATTAGTTTTTGCTAAAAGATCATTAAAAGGTAAAGCGAAACTATTTATTCAGAGTGAACCTAAAGTTAATGATTGGTGTAAGTTAAAAAATCTTTTGAAATCTGAATATGGTAAAGCTTTTAATTCTGCTGAATTGCATGAAATGTTATGTAAACGTAAATTAATGCCTAATGAATCCTTAGATGAGTATTTTTTGAAAATGAAAGAAATGTGTTCGCAAGGTAACATTGAAGATGCTTCATTAATTAAATATGTTATTGATGGTATTCCCGATTCTGTGGTTAGGAAAACTATACTATATGGTTGCGAAACAATAGCTGAATTTAAACAAAGGCTTAAAATTTATGATAAAATGAGATCGGACAATCATAAGTTTAAAAATCCGAAACCGAAAGTAGACACTCAAGTTAAAGATAGAAGTAAGCTTTCGTCATCAAACGGAAATCAATCTAACGTTAATAAGGTCAAATGTTTTAATTGCCAGGAATTTGGGCATTATTCAAAACATTGTGTAAACAAATCCAAGGGTGTAAAATGTAAGAAGTTCGGGCATTATTCAACGAACTGTCCAGAGCAGACCCCCGAGACACATCAAGCAGCTTTAATTCAACGAATTTGTGACAAGAATAGAATTATGAAGACTGTAGAAATAAATAATCATTTAGTTAATAGTTTAGTTGACACTGGTTCAGATGTAACGATATGCAGCGTAGAGTTACACAAGCGGATTGGTTCTCCTAATTTAAATTGTAGCGATATCACATTAAACGGAATTGAATCAAAGCAAACGTACCCCATCGGCTTTTTCATTTCTGATATTTCAATTGATGGTTTTTCACTTCGTACGAAAACTTATGTTGTTAAGTCATTATGTAATCAAATTGTATTAGGTTTGGATGTATTGAGTCAGTTTAACTTCTCTTTTACCGAGAATGGCCTTCAAATAATTTCTCATCGGAATAAAAGTAATGTAAACTTGATAACTGCTGAGTCATATCGAAATTCTAACGTTCGTTGCGTTATGGGAAATTTGAATATTGCTGTCTCATTGAAGAATGTTTATGATCCTTCGCGATCGTCTGGCGTCTCTGTTAATGTAAACAAAAGTCCCGAAAGCGGAAGTAGCTCAACGTTTAATTACCTTTCACATCTGGTGAATGCTATTTCTGTCAACGAGATTGATTTATCGCATATTTCGAATGCAGAACATAAAGAAAGACTGTGTAATTTAATTAATTCGTACAAACCTCGGAAAAATAGACAATCTGACTTCAAGATGCAAATAAATTTATGCGATGATATTTCTGTCTGTCAAAATAGAAGATACATGTCTTTCGCGGAACAAAAAGTTGTTGACGATCAAATTAAGGAATGGTTAAAAGAGAACATAATAAAGCCTAGCAATTTTAATTATTCGGCGCCTATTGTTTTGTGTAACAAGCGTAATAATTTGAAATGTTTATGTATAGATTATCGGAAATTGAATAAGAAGATTATTAAAGACAAATTTCCACTGCCTTTAATTCCGGAAGTACTTGATCGCTTAGAACAATCAAAAGTCTTCACGACACTAGATTTGAAAAATGGCTTTTTCCATGTAGACATAGACGAAAATTGCACCAAATATACCGCTTTTGTAACACATAATGGTATCTATGAATTTCTTAAAGCTCCTTTTGGTTTATGTATTAGTCCAAATGTTTTTCAAAGGTACATTTATTCAGTATTTCGTGACTTGTTAAATGAAGGTGTACTAATTATTTATATGGATGATATAGTCATACCGGCTAATGATGAAGCTGAGTGTTTAGACAAATTAGAAAGAGTATTCAAAACTGCTTCGGAGTATGGATTACAAATAAATTTCAATAAGTGCAAATTCTTAAAACGTAAAATTGAATTTTTGGAACATGTAATTGAAAACGGAACTATTCGACCATCAACTTCCAAAACTGTTGCTGTTCGAAACTTTCCACAACCGCGTAACTGTAAACAACTACAAAGTTTTTTAGGACTAACAGGTTATTTTCGTAAATTCATTCCTCAGTATGCTAAAATAGCTAAACCTCTTAGTGACTTGCTTAGAAAAGGTATTGGTTTTAAGTTCGATTCCGAACAACAGGAAGCTTTTTGCAGATTGAAAGAAATTCTCTCTCAAGCACCTGTTTTACACATATTTAGGCAAGGATATCCATTAGAACTTCATACTGATGCTAGTAGTCAAGGCTTTGGTGCGGTATTACTCCAATTGTCTGATGATGGTAATTATCACCCAATCCAGTATATGAGTAAGAAGACTTCACCGCAGCAAGAGAAACTCTGTAGTTACGAATTAGAAGCCCTTGCAGTAATAGAAGCTCTGAAGAAATTTCGAAATTATTTGTTAGGGACTAAATTCAAAATTGTAACTGATTGTAACGCTTTTCAGAAAACTTTAGATAAGAAAGATTTAACTCCTAAAATTGCAAGATGGGCAATGTTTATTGAAGAATTCGATTACGAAATTGTACATCGTTCAGGAAGCCAAATGAAACATGCTGATGCTTTAAGTAGAAATGCTCTAATTTTAACATCATACACATCCGATGTAACTGAGAAGATTCGGTTAGCACAACAACAGAATGAAGATGAACATGTGAAACTGATCAAGAATTTAGTTGAGAAGGGAGAAGAAAATGGATTCTTCGTGAGAAATGATATTTTGTACAAATTTGAAAATGGTAAAGATCTTCTAGTAGTGCCAGAATCCTTACAGAATGAAATCATACAGAAGGTACATAAAAAAGGTCACTTTGCTGTAGATAAAACTGTGAATGCCGTAGAGCAAGAATTCTATATTCCCAGACTGAAATGCAAAGTTGAAAAAGTAATTGCTAACTGTATAGAATGTATACTTTACAACAAAAAGCAAGGAAAAGCAGAAGGATTTCTTCATCCTGTACCGAAAGAAAACGTTCCCTTGAGTACGTATCATATCGACTTTATTGGACCTCTTCCATCGACGAACAAGAGATACCAACACATTCTAACTGTTGTCGACACTTTTACGAAATTTACTTGGTTCTATCCAGTGAAATCACCAACTACGCAAGAAGTTATTTCAAAATTGAAGCAACAACAGACTGTATTTGGGAATCCAGCCAGAATCATTTCAGATCGAGGTAGTGCCTTTACATCGAAAGAATTTTCAGCTTATTGTACTAAAGAAGGAATAGAACATGTCAAAATTACTACCGGTATTCCAAGAGGTAAGGGACAAATTGAGCAAATTCATAGAATTTTGATTCCTGTTTTGTCAAAATTATCACATGAAGATTCAACGAAATGGTTTAAGTATGTTTCAGATGTCCAGAGGATAATCAACAGTACAACTACGAGAAGTACGAAATATTCACCGTTTGAGCTTCTCATAGGCACGAAAATGAAGAACAAAGAAGATTTGAGAATTAGTGAGATATTGAATGAAGAATATCTAAAACAATTGATGCAAGAACGTGATGAAATGAGAGAAGATGCGAAAAACAACATTTTGAGGATTCAAGAAGAGAATCGAAAACAATTTAACAAGAAACGTAAGAAACCGAAACTATACTAGATTGGCGATTTGGCAGCCATTCAGAAAACTCAATATGGGACTGGTTTGAAACTACGACCTAAATTTCATGGACCGTATAAAATCATAGCTGTTCGATCAAATGACAGATATGAAGTCGAGAAAGTAGGATGCCATGAAGGACCGAATTTGACATCTACTGCGGCTGACCATATGAAGCCAGGGTCAAATTGATTTGATGTGTGTATCAGCTCAAAGCCTAAGGACCTGATACTCGTTTTTTTTTTTTCTTTTTTGTTTTTTTTATTATCTTTGCAGGTACATGATAGTGATGTCCATTCAACAGACATCGAGGACGATGCCTCTTCAGGCTGGCCGAAGCTGTGGGAGTCATCAACGTCCAATGCTGAATTAGAATACCAGGATTATGACGTCATCAGTATAGCATCACCCAGCGCAGTAAGAATCATCCCAGACAGCGCTGAGACCTGGTCGAGAGTGGAGGGCAGACGTGAGCAGACGGCTCACACGTCTTCAAGAGTTTATGAACTTTAATTGTGCTTTCGATGTTATGCCTTTACATCATTATGTTAATCCTGCATACCGTTAACTTCATCTTTATATACTTTTCTTAATTACTTTTATTTCTTTATATTAAATAAACCATTTAAATATTACTTCGTGCTCTCATGCTGTGAATCAAGTCAAATTCTACATATATATATATTATTTAATAGAGAAATATTGATTATATTATCTCCTAAGATTAATTTTAGTAGAATTATCTTAAAAGAGTGAATCCATAGTTAGTAAGTTATATTTCGAAAATTGTTTTAAAGTAACTTGAATGTAAATTGTTAAAAGTGTTTAACGGGGACTTGAATTAAATCATGAATAACAAAATTTCAATTGTAAAAATAAATAAATAAATTAAATGCAAGTAATCATTGCCATTGATCGGAAATTAGTTGACTTTTCAAGGGGAACAAACCAACTCCTGTTCAATGAACAATAATTAAGAAATAAATAGGAAGGTGTTTCGTACTTTACTCGAGTAATAAGGTGATGCCAAACTGGCAATTCAAGCTAGGCCAAATATTTCCGTGAATAGTATAATTTATTTACTAAAGAAATATTGCTTATACAGTCAAAAGTCGTTAATCCAGACTCGTCGGGACTTCGGCGATTCCGGATTATAGATCATCAGTTTAAATCTGGTAAGATGGCATGCAGTAATTATAAAATTAAAAATATGAAACCGCAATATATGAAATAAAGAACAATTATGATCTAAAGGATATCAAAATTTACAAAAAAAAAAGCTTAATATTTATTTGTTTACTTTATTGTCTTCTCTATCGGAAGCGAATTATAATGACGAAGAATTTGATTTAAATCATATCAAAGACGGAGTACATCGAGTTGAAATACTGCATTTAGTAAGGAATGATAAGCCAAATAAAATAAAAACATCTGCCCTGAAGATAAGGATAGTGCTGACAGATCAACTTCCAATTCATTGCGCATCGCGGCGTCCCCCTGCCGCAGAGCAGCGTGAAATTGATAAACAGATTTCGGAATGGTTAGATAAACAAAGGATATGCCTTTATCCATTTTTTGCAGCAATTCCACTTTTTATTTAATGGACTTCAAAACATACTTCCGCTTTGTAGATGCTTTACATATTAGTAAATATATATCGGAAATTCTATTTGACATAATCGAAAGTTCAAGCTTACTTTTATAAAATTGCTCTAAGTCTGCAAAAAATAATAAGCCGGATCCAATTCGAAGATTAAGGAACAACGCAATCTGCAACATTAACTGAATTAGATAATTTTAGCTTACCTTACACCGTCGGTTATACATTAAGCGCGCATGCGTAAACGTATTTTGGCCATGCGCAAACGCATATTCGCAGCCATAAAGGTCTTACGTGCATGCGTCAATTTGGTGCATGCGCAGAAAGTTTGTAACTTTGAGGTCCGAATTAACGACTTTTGACTGTATTATCTCCTAATATAAATTTAGTAGAAGTATGAAAAAAGAGTGAACCCATATGTAGGAAGTTTAATTCCGAAAATTGTGATTTAAAGTAACTTGAATGTAAATTATTAAAAGTATTTTATGGGGACTTGAATTAAATCATGAATAACAAAATTTAAAAATTTAAAAAAGAAATTAAATTAAAAGCAAGTAATTATCGCTATTAATCGGAAATTAGTTGACTTTTCAAGGGGAACAAACCAACTCCCGTTCAGTGAACAATAATTAATAAATACGAAGGTGTTTTGTCTTTTACTAAAGTAAGAATGGTTATGCCAAACTGGCAAATGTAGTTATGCCAAAATTGTAGTTCTGTGAAGTGATGGGATTTAGAACGAGAGTACCAAAGACTAAGTGAATTTAAGATTATATTATATATATATGTACATAATAATAATTTATTTACTAAAGAAATATTGATTATATTATCTCCTAAGATTAATTTTAGTAGAATTATCTTAAAAGAGTGAATCTATAGTTAGTAAGTTCAATTTCGAAATATACATATATTTATTTGTTTATTTTGCTCGTATTTGCAGTCCTGAGTGGTTAGCATTATAGTGCTTGTTGTCATGTTCTTAAGCTGAGGTTTAAATCCTTAGAAAGCTTGGTTATTTCTAAACATATAATGTCTGTCTGTTTGTGGCGCAGTGATACTGGGAGTGCTTTGAGTTCATCTCCTGGGAGATTAACCTTCAAAAATTGAGTTGGAACTGGGCAAAGTTGCACTGTCATCTATAAGGTGCTCAAGGCCTCTGCCATTGGCAGGCATAATCCTGTGCTTCTTGCCACGAGAAAATCCATAAACATGTTCTGATGTTACTGTTAAGTAAGTCAGAACAACAGCATAGTCATACAAGATACAATTAACATTTTGCTATGCCCAAACAATACTAATATCACTCGATGCTAAATGGTAGCACGTTTAGAATATCAAGAGAGAAATGTCTTGTTGCTTCACGTTAATGCATGGAAGAAATTAGTTAAGGCCTGTTTTCTTCTTTCCATCGTGTTTATTTTGTCCTCAAATGTAATTTTTGTGGTTTGTAGTTGGTACAAAGTATCAAAGCTTCAATAAGCCCTCAAGCAGTCTGAAATGATTATAATCCCAGAGCAAATGGATTCCCGAATAACACTAATAAGTATTTGTGTTTTGCGATCATGCACAGCCATAGGGAAAATTTCTTCATTTTCTTGTTCTATTCCTCTGAACGTCCACTACTTTTCCTCACAGTGGTCCCAATAATGCTTTCTTTTTCCATGTTTGCTTTTGTTGAATTCAGCTACTTTCCCAGGACCAGTAATCATATAGCTGTGCCTTTTGATGTGTTCAAAAATTCTTTCTCTGATGATTTGTCTTTAAAAGATCCAAAATCATACTTCTGATATGATCTAAAATCATACTTCTTCATTATCTTTCATGTACTTTTTTTCTGGTACAACATATGTCAATAATAAGATTTCTGACAGGCAGAGTGTACTTTTTGAAAAACACTAATGTATAAAATTAAGTTTAGATTTGCACAATGTTAAACAATAAAAATTTATTATATTTGTGACACAAAACTGAAAGATATACATTTATTTACAACTAATAAAGAGATTTAATATAAGACAAACAAATTCTAAAAATGGCTAGCAGTAATCTGAACATGCAAAGGTAAAACAGAATTACAAATTTTTGTAAACACAATTTCGATTACCATGTTCCTTAATTTGACTAAGTAAAGGCTAAAAAATATCATATCCATTTGTTTATGCTTCCTAGTTTAAATTACTATTCATTAAGCATAAATGACTGTCAGGTATTTTTTTTTTTTTTCATATGACTTCTTTGCTTGAAGTAGCACATCCGAAGTAAAAATAAAATAAAAATAATTATGAATGTTGACTTGGTGTGAAATATTTGGAAAACAAGCAAGGCTCTATTAACTGCACTGCATAACGGATGTAAAGGTGGAATAAGTGACACACTATGTGCCACTTGAAATGTTAAGAAAATGAAGTTATGTGCAAATTTAGCCTATACAGTGAAAAGTTGTTAATCCGGACTTGTCAGGACTTTGGCGATTCCGGATTATAGCTCATCAATTTAAATCTGGTAAGATGGCATGCAGAAATTATAAAATTAAAAATATGAAACCGTAATTTATGAAATAAAGAACAATTATGATCTAAAAAATATCAAAATTTACAAAAAAAAAAAAAAAAAGCTTAATATTTATTTGTTTACTTTATTAAACATTTCTTTCAATGTAAGTTGTTTAAGTTGCTTCGTTTTATGTGATAATACTTTCTCTTTAATTCTATAAACAGACATAATTTCTTGTTCAGTTACAAAGTTCCGCTGTTCAAGTCCTATAATTGCTGTGTTGAGAATACCGACTAATTTGTCAATCGAAATTTTTTCATTTTCAATAACCTCTGTGTCACTTTCTTCATTATAGGAAGCGAATTATAATGACGAAGATTTGATTTAAATCATATCAAAGATGGAGTACATCGAGATGAAATACTACATTTAGTAAGGAATTATAAGCCAAATAAAATAAAAACATCTGCCCTGAAGATAAGGATAGTGCTGACAGATCAACTTCCAATTCATTGCACCCCCCCCGGCCGCAGAGCAGCATGAAATTGATAAAGAGATTTCGGGAGGGTTAGAAAAACAAAGGATATGCCTTTATCCATTTTTTGCAGCAATTCCACTTTTTGTTTAATGGACTTCGAAACATACTTTCGCTTTGTAGATCTTTTACATATTAGTAAATATATATCGGAAATTCTATTTGACATAATCGAAAGTTCAAGCTTACTTTTATAAAATTGCTCTAACAGTCTGCAAAAAATAATAAGCCGGATCCAATTCGAAGATTAAGGAACAACTCAATCTACAACATTAACTGAATTAGATAACTTTAGCTTAGCTTATACCGTCCGTTATACATTAAATGTGCATGCATAAATGTATTATGCGCATGCGCAGAAAGTTTGTAGCTTTGAGGTCCGAATTAACGACTTTTGACTGTATATTTTTCTTTTTTGTACTTTTTTAACAAGTATTTTACTAGACTTTTAACCACTTCCCAGTTTTGCCTGACCGCCGTTCGGGTACTTGGAAATGGTACTCTTTTGATTTTCCCGAGCGGTGCTCGAGCAACATTTTTTTCTAGTCCAATACACTAATTCGCTTGAATTTTTTGCTTGTTAAGTGTGTACTGTTTCTAACAGATGGTGCTAGTAATTCAGTAAAGTTAGAATTGCAAAACAACTGGTTTCAAGGTTAGGTTTTACTGAATTCTTTTACGCAAGTAAAGGCGCGAAATTTCTTTTCACAAGCTCGGTGTTCCGGCTGCTGGGAATACTATTTCTTTTAAATTTAGAGCTAAAGTAAAAGAAGACATGAATGATAATAACTGAAGAATGAACTTATAACTGAAGATAACTCAGATAGTGAATCTGAAATTTCACTAAATGGTTCTGGAAGTAATGACAGTTTGTTGTCTGACTTCTCTAGTGATGGAAAAACGGAAAGTATAGATAATCTAACGCAAATTTGAAACTTTTGTGAACTTGATATTAATAATTCTTCTTTCTTAATATTAATAATTCTTCTTTGGAATCAAACAGATATGTAATAACAATAAAACATTTTAAATTCTGACATCTGTTTTTGTAAAGTGTTCTTTCCAGTTTGCATACTTGTTCGAAAAAAAGCCAACTTTAAGGAAAAATGTGCTTTTTACGATGAAAATAAAAATTAACATAAATCAATAAATCTACACTTGTAATAGTTCTGACTACTGATTTGGGTTTATATACTGAATTTCTTCATAAAAATGTTTATAAAAAATATGCTTATTTTTTGTCGTAATATGACGGAAAAAAGAAACTGTTAAGTGGTTAAGCTGAAGATGTTAGAAAATGTTGTAAATGACCCTTCAAGAATGTGAGTTTAAAATGTGTGGCTTTTGTGTAAACATTCTTTCAAGGAACATACTGAAAAGTATTTTAGAAATTTATTAAAGTTTTAAAAATTCTGTAAAAATTTGCTTAGGCTAGAAGTATTGGAAATTTTTTAAATGTTGGATCTGTCCTGAATCTGTGACATTCATGTAGGCTTACCATTTACTGCCATAAAATAGTTAGATATCTAAAGCAAAAAATATTCACTTTTCATTTCTTTTTTAGTAATGCATATAGCATGCAAAGTGGTATCATAAGATAATTCAGAAATTCTTATTTAACTTTTTACACTTTTAACCCTCTCAGTATTATGGATGTAAAATTCCATGTAGAAGGTTGGTTTTCTTATTCATTACACATGAAAATTTCTGTCAGCTTTTAATATATCCGATTTCAGATGTGATGTTTATTGAAAGAAAATTAATCAAGGTACAAAGTGAGCAAGTCGTTTATTAATTATAAAAAAGAAAAATACCATATATTCATGATATTTTAAGGAACTTTGAAATATCAGGCCTAAACCTGTAATGCTCAAAGGGTTAAAGTATTCTACAACTAAATATTTAGAAGCAAAGGTTACATGAGAGTAATGAATTGAAGATTCCTTAACAAAGTGATATATCATCCCCTTATATCCTTGTTGTTAAATAATCAAAGGTGTTTCCTAAACTTTCCCTTGATTTTTGCTGTTTCTCTCATTTATATTTTCCTTTTATACTTTTACAGGAAAATGCAGCATCATGATTGCTGGCCTCGTTGTACTGGTTGTGGATGCGTGGAAGCTTATAATAAATTAACAACTGATGTCTCAATTAGCAAACGGCAATTCTTCAGCCAATAATTCTATCACAACATTTGAGCTGTTGGTGTTTTTGTATAAAAACTTTGCATTTGTATAATGTTTTATTGGCTATTTTGAATTTATTTTACTTTGTGTTTTCACAAGTGTTTGTTGAACACTGTGTTTCATAAATATTTTTCAATATTTATGTCTGTATATTTTCCTTATAATAAAAATTATCTGTGTTGTTGAATAATTTATATTTTTAGTAATTACATATGTGTGTGTATGTATATATCAGGGTTCGTACGGTCCTTAAAAGTCCTTAGGTTTTTTTTATTCGATTTTTGATCCTTAAAAGTCCTTAATTTTGGCCAAAATCGCCAGAAGGTCCTTAATCTTAATCATCTGAATTCCCCCCCCGACTGCTATTTTGAGTGTAAATTATCATTTTGGAAGAATATTTTAGACGATTCTCTGGCAAATATAATTATCTTTTATCTTATTATATATTATATATGATAAAATGTCTGATGTGAAAATATGATTATTTTTATTGTAGCTTGATTTTATGATGAAAATATGATTATCTTTTAGTGCTCTCTAAAATTCTGCTCCCAGTGCCTGTTCTAAATTCTAAATGTTTTGCCATTTCTAGATTAGGTCCTTGATGTGTCACTAAATTTTAAAAGTTCTGCCTCATCGGCTCTGAAACCAGCCTTTACCATATATCATTTTATATTTGTTCTGGAATGTTCAGCTTTTTCTTTACATTCTAAATGCATCTGCTTTTTTAGGATAACAGAAATCTTTAATTAATTCCGAAAATTCTAAAGTGAAGATGAAACGTGTTGAACAAAGAAACTGAGTACATAAAGAGGAATAAAATTATTCTTCAAAGATATGTACAGTTATTATTATGTAAATTAAGTTTATAATTTTAGCCTTATAAGTTCCCCTTTTCATTTCCTCATCATAATGCAAATCAGATAGTTTTTAAACTGAGGTTTTTGGATTGTAAAACAGTGTGTTTTTGCCCTTCACTTGGATGTTGCTTTAGTTCCTGCCAGCTCTGATAATTTGTAATTATTCATCTTTGCTTTATTGCTGCTAACATTTGAATTTGTTCCGACGATAGAGTTACTGAGCCAGTTTAGATTAAAATTAAATTGTGTAGTCTTTGACTACTAGTCCACATTTCTAGTTTTAATTTGAATGTTCCGGTTTATTTGCATTACCACAAGCTGTAGTTGACTTTGTTAGCATAAGAATGTGGCTTGTCAGTATAAGAAAGGTGGCTGTATGTTCCAAGTTCTTTTTAAATAAAAGGTTTATTTAAACCTTTATGTGACTTCTTAGTTACTTTCAGATTTGGTGATAATTTGCTTCATGTTTATCAGAGGTTTAGGACAATTTAACTTTTACCAGATTAAGTAAAACCTCGTTAGGATTAAGAAATTGGCAGGTTAGGAGATAAAGCGCGCAGAAACTAGTGGGAACATTGGTTTGTGTATTGAAACAGATTGCATAAATATTTTGTTGTGTGTTGTTGCTATAAAGCATAAATGTTTTGTAGCTTTTAATGTGGAATTATCCTAATACCATTTAAGAATCAATGTCATAAATTACATGCATTTTAAACTGTGAAATCTTATTAGATTGTGATTATAATAGTACTTTTTTAACAAATGTTTCTTTAAAATAAATAAAATTTAATAATCGTCATGCAAATCTATAACGACTAAGGGTATTTAACTACCTAATTTAATTATTTATAACTAATTGCTCGCCTTTAAAATTTATCTCTGCATATTAAAGCGAGTTATTGCCTTTCATTAATCCTGACTGACACAAGGTACAACACAAAAATGTAAAAATTAATGTAAAACATATTCTTTGCATCTAGTCAGACTTAATACATTAGTGGCTGGTGCATTAATGGCTTATTGGAACCTTAAAATATATTAACTGGGTTACAATCCCAGAAACTCTACATGAAGATACAACACTAACTGCATCAGACAGACGGAGCACAACTAACTTTCAAAACTTGTCAAACATATTTTTTAAATTTTCGTTTTACTTTTTCTGCTTCTGTAACTTTTTTTATTTTTGCAGTGCACTGATTGCTACCCTGATCAACCCGAACGATATCTGACAGTATGTTTTGTCAAATTATTATGGAAAACCAAAATACACACAGAATTTCTTTCCAGTGGATTCTAGCCCAATGTGGATTATGGTCAATGAAAAAGCTGATACATTGGCTAAGAAAGGAACTTTGATAATGCAACGCACTAATCGACCGCCTTCTTTTCATACAACTAAATTGTTTGTTAACCTGACTCTTAAGAAAATTTTTAAGCAGGATATGACTCAAATGTGCTGTAGATAAGAGATGGAGGATTCTGGGGGAAGAGACAACTTTCATTCCCAGTTTTCCAAGAATTCTGCAGAGTTGGAGTGGTGGATTCCCCAAACTGTTTTATGTGACTCCAATCAGCCTATGATTTTTTAACATTTAAATAATTATATTGCACTTTCTCAGTATGAGGACATTGTTAAGAAGTACTGGAGAGCCCGGGAACTAATTGCTTAAGTGCTAATGTTTGGCATTTGCAAAATAAAAAATAAATAGACCACCAAAATAGTGCCTACTTTATGCCTTTTGCTGTATAAATTAGTTTTATTCGTTAATAGTTTGCATCATACACTATTTGTAATTAAGTTAATTTTATTTCATAACTTTAATTTTTATTTATTAATTATACATAGTTTTACTGTAAATTATTGATGGTTTTTATTTTAAAAAATCTATTTAGTTTTTAGTATTTGGCAACATTTATATTATTTATATACAGACAACTTTTTTCCTGTTCCTTAACTCTTTTTAGAAGTAAGTAACTATAGGAGCATCTGCTGTGGAATGGTAAATATTCAACAGAAATATTTACTTTAAGTGTTAATGTGCAGAAAAACTGTTATGGATTATTCTAATTGAAATGTTATTGATATAAGATAAAAGTTTGGCCTAAGTTATATCCATAAATGTGTTTAAATCAGATGAAATTCTATTGTTAATTTTAGAATTTTTATAATTTAGAAACTTAAGACATATTCCTGCGTATTGTGATATAAACTGAGTAATTAAATATGAGTGTTTAAATATAGACATTAATGGTGTTAAAAAATCTGTTTTGTTTTTACTGCTTATTTTTTGCTTTGAATTTTTCCTCTTTGAAATCAAGTAACAATCAAATTCCACAAATTTGTTCCTCATGCATTTTATGACTAATTCGTTTTGGATGTCTTGTTATTGCATCTTAGACACACACACACACAGACATATATATTATCATTTATATATTTTTGTATAGTTTCTCCACTGAAAGTAATTTTTGTGTTTGACAGTTTTACCTGAAATAAAAGAGGAATATGATGATGGTTCGTATCAACAAAATGCATGTACTTCATTTCAACCACAGAGTGTACAGAAAGAAAATGATGGTAATTCTTTATATATTTTTTCATCATGCAATAAATTATTTAGTCTAGAGCACAACTGACAGGCATATGAACAGTCACATTAGAGAAAGCACATTTGTTTAGGTTATGCAAAAATTCATATATATATATAAACCTATATCACAGGCATTGAGATGTACAAGTCCCAAATAATTTGTTGGTGCAATATTCTTTGCAAGCTCAGGACACTTTCTCTTTGGGAATTGGAATTATAATGCTTTGAGGCTTAATATTCAGCACCCTATTTTTGCTCTATTTTGCTGCAGCCCACTCAGAGGCAATGAGAAACATTTCGGTCTTTTAAACCCATGGTATTTGTGGATTTGATATATTTTTTAGGGAAAGGAATAATATGCTTTTTCATTCTCATGTATTTATTTGTTAATTTAGTTTCTTTTTAAGGATTTTTTCAAATGTTGGTACATTTTCACCTAGTATGTTTATTATATCTCATTCAGTGTGAAATAATGGCTAAACATTAAAACCATGTCACAAAAGAAGAAATTTCGGATATATCACATGGCGAGATGAGCACAATGAAACATCTGTGGGGTGTGTTTCTGTGACAAATGTTTTTTGATGACTGAGAACAATGATTTTTCTATTTCCACAGATTTAGGTATTTCTTCAGAGTTTGAACTTTCATATTTCAGTCTCCTAGAGATTTACTGTGTGCAGTTTTACCAGGCAATCAGAAATAAAGCGTAAGTTTTGAGATAAGAAAAAGCTTTATTGCATAATTCTTTAACGAAGAGCTGATGAACAAAATTGTGAAGAAAAGCAGTCATTATGGGGCTCAAAGCAAAAGAAGGGGGATGAAAATTTGCTCTGAGTAGAAAAATTACATCTTGCAGACTAGAAGAATGTTACATTCAAGCAAATATTCTTATTTATAGGAGTGACATTGATGGGTGGACATATAGAAAAGAATTTGCGTGTATATGAGCCAGTTTCCCTTAGAAAGTCCTCCACAAAGGCATCCATCCCCTTAGGCAGATAGCCCTAATGTGCTTTGCTGTAATTAAATAAATTAGTTTTATTTAAACCAATAGAAAAGAATTTGATTTTTGTAGTAAATGTGAAATGATTGAAATTCCCTGTTCTCCCTGCATTTAATGATGTTCTATGAGATTTTTAGTTTACCTGTGTAGTAAGGCCATCATTTATGGTATGTATAGTCATTTTGAATGCAGCTTAATTTATGGAAAAAATCTAGATGCTTTTGAATTTTTAAATGAAATATGTTGCAATTTAGTTTATTAAGTTAATTTTTGTTAAAAAGTTAAAAATACTGATAGAAAACTTTTTATTTTTATTTCACAGAATCGCATGGCAACCATTTCTCTTTTACAATATAAATCATTTATAATAACTTTTATACTAAACAAAAAACTTTCAATCTACTTATTGGTAAAATGTAATGTTTCTTTTTTAAAAGTAAAGTACGAGTATGTAGAGTATTAAAAATGAAATTACTTAAGGTGTCTGTCTTTGCAATTCACACATTGATTAATGGAATTCTGCTTATAAGCAAGGCCCACAGACACATGTATTCTACCTTTCTCAAACATTCACAGTTTTATTTTTCTTACATAGGTTAATTTGATGATATTCATGCTTATTAGCTGAAGAAACATCGTTAGCTTCTTGTGAGAGTAAGAAAGTTCTTTTAGAGAATACAATTTTCTCATCACTATTCTGCCACATCTAAAATAAAATCGTAGTGTCTAATGTTTGCATTGCCAGTAGTTTCCTTATAGATAATCCATCAATATCGTAGGTAATCAAGGTTAAAAAAAGACACTTGTACTCATCCAACATTGGGGTGGAGACTTGACGGAATGTCTTCAGGCTATTTGATCCAAAACGTCTTTTGCTGTGTTGTAAAAACATATAATAAGCCTTAAGATTTTTCTGCTCATTTAACTCAACCTCCTGATTTAGATGAACTCATAAGTAAAACATTTTTGTTCTTTTCCCCTGATATAATCTTTTTCTCTGATGTGAGAGATATATTATCATGCTTGACAACTTTACTAAACTCTAAAGATATAAAGAAATCCTTAGTAGTAGCATTTCTTCTGCAGTTAAAAAAAGGCTTCAGTCAACCAATAAACTGCATACTTCCCTACAGTTTCTTCATTTGGTCTACTTTCATTTTTTTCCTGAATAAGAATATACATTTGCTGGTTTTTATATCAGCTAAAAGCCAAATTTTACGCTGAATTTATTGGATTTTTGTGGCATATAGTCAACAAAGATGTATCTTCCCTTTCTAGAGAATAGTTCTTCATCAATTGTAATATTTTGAATTTGTAGCACAGTTAACAATTCTGAAACAAAAGCAAATTTTTCAGTTTGTGATTTTGGCATTCTGGGTGACTTCTAGTCAAAGTGCACAGATTTCATTATTTCTAAGAATATGTCTCTTGGTATTGTTTCACACAAGAATTTTGGGCACCAAGGTTCCAGCCATAAAAGAAAAACAAAGTCCTTTGGCTATCCTTTGCCACAAGCATATAATAGAGTGATAAAAAAAAGTGTCTAGCCCATCAAGCCACAAATTCTAATTTAGATTTCCCAACCTTTGATGTGCCTCGGCTTCTGTGCAGTGTTGTATTAATTATGCTTTTTTTTTCTTAGAAAACGTTGGCCCATAAGTGTCTTCTGAAGCATGTTAAAGAGGAACCTTTCCAAATTTCTAAAATATCCCCCCCCCCCGCACTGTACGATAATTTATTTGATCTTGGTATTTTGGTTGATTTTCTTCATTTTCAAAATAGCTAATTTCTGAATGGACTGTGGTTTGTTCCACAACCTCATTATCTTTTTGTCCACAGACTTCCACAGGTGCTACCCTGTCTTCAATTAAATTTTATTTCAGTGCTGATTCTTGACTTCTGCAATGCAATCATCTTTTGTTAGAACTTTATTTTTGTAATTAGTTGAAATCGTCTTTGTCTGACAGTATGGAAATCATGAAAGAATGTCATTCTTCTCGGGCCCAGGTGATGAAATGTAACACTTCTAGAAGAAATAATATAATTGTCATTTGATGAATCATATTCATTTGTAGTCGTTAGAATAACCTGTTCAGAATCAGATGAAATAGAGTAAATTTCTGCAATCAGTTTCTCATGAGAACTAATTTCTGAAGCAGGATTATCATTAAATAATTTTTTTTTTTTTTTTTTTTTTTTTTTTTTTTTTTTTTTTTAATTCTTGCTATAGAGAAAAATTTAGATTAGTAAAAGTGGTTAGAGGCCTTGAATGCAAGGGAAATGAAGCATGCTGTAGGACACAGAACAAGACAAAGGACTTGTGAAAACATTAAGAAAGGCAAAAAACATGAAACCCATTTAGGAGATTATTATTTTGGGAAGAGAAAGCATTACTTTGATTCCAACCAGCTGTAGAATAATGTCTGGCATGAAACACAAAGAAAACACAAATAAATGGTGTGAGAATGCTGATACATCAAAGCTCCATTAGTCTTTTATTTAGGGAAGAGGGGAAAAAGTGACTGTTAGCCATGATTTTAGATATGTGCTGTTATACTTTAAAAAGTAAAGTTTTAAAATCATTTAAAATAGGCCAAATAAGTTATTTTGTTGCCTTGGTATATATTTTAGGAAAGGTAAAAAAAATGTGGTATTTATTAAGAAAATTTTTAAAATATGAAGACTAATTTCTTTGCGGTCAAAATGACTGTTTTCATAAATCTAGCATTAAAAAAATTATGCTTTCTGTATATGCCAAATAATGGTACACTGCTACCAAAGATGAATTCAGATTATGGCTACCTCTGGAATTTTAGAGAACTACAAAATTTGGAATTATTGGAACCTTTTTTTTATTCTATATTTTAAATCTGGCTCATTTTAAGTCTGTGATAAAATGCAGAAACCATAGAATCAAATATGTAACATGCTTTTGTGAAATTAATGAAGAATTTATTAAGGGAACTGAAATATACACTCTCATTTAGGACAAAAAAAAATTCTTTTGGATGTAGCATCGACATATATGTTGTTTTATTTATTTATTTCAATATAAGCAGTTTAAGCAATTTCATTTTTGTCCTATTATTTTCTGGGGAATTTTAGAGAGGCATAGTTTCTTCTTCAAAGTTCCATTATTCAAGTTCTGTAACTAATGAGCTGAGAAGTCTCACTAAAATGTTAGTTGAAATCTTTTCATTCTGAACAACTTTGTCACTTCTTCATCATCATAGTTGATATTTCCTTTATTTAAATCCATTTTAGATATTTCAGTCTCTGTTGATTGATAATGGGGCCATTATCTTCAAAATTGATTTCATTTGAATCATCCTCATTTACCATTTCTCCATACATTTCAGCAGTTCAAAGATTTTGAACTTTATTGGTGGTATCTGAAAACCTTCAAATTTGTGGCCATCATCCTCATGAAATGTAGTAGCTGGCCATAAATTACACCAAGCACTTTTATAATACGTAGCGTATTCGGAAACTAAGTACCGTTTCATTCTAGCGCTGTGGTAGGCGTCCTGCCCATGCACACTGGTCTTTTTTGTTCACTGACTTTCAATTGTCGCCATTTTGGTGGCTCTATGTTGTATTTTCAGTTTGCTGTGCACATTCAAAATGTTTAAGACAATTAGTTCTCCCGCTAACTGTGAGATTCGTGGTGTGATTAAATTTTTGAACGCGAGGAATGTTAAACCGGCCGAAATTTATCGTCAAATGACAGAAGTTTACAGTGAATATGCGATAAGTGATGGAATGGTGAGAAAGTGGGTAAGAATGTTTAATGCAGGTCAAACAAATGTTCGCGCCGAGGCTCGGAGTGGTCGGCCTTCTGTTGTCACCGATGATTTGGTAAGGAAAGTTGATGAAGCAATTCATGAGAACAGACGCTTTCCACAAATTTCACATACTGTTTTGTTCAAAATTGTGTCTGACCGCTTGAATTATCGCAAACTGTGTTCCCAATGGGTTCCAAAAATGCTCACTGATGTTCACAAAACAAAGCGACTTGGTAGTGCCCTGACATTTCTCACGCGGTACAGTGATGAGGGAGAAAACGTTTTAAACCAAATTGTGACAGGTGATGAAACTTGGGTGTGTCATTTCACAACAGAATCGAAACAACAATCGATAGAGTGGAGACACACTCATTCTCCGAAAAAACAAAAGTTCAAAGTGACAATGTCATCACAAAAAATCGTGCACTGTCTTCTGGGATAGGAAAGGCATTTTGCTTTCTGAATTTCTTCCCAGAGGTGAAACCATTAATGTGGCACGATATTGTGAGACTTTAACAAAACTAAGGCGTGCCATTCAAAACAAACGAAAAGGAATGCTCAGTAAAGGAATTGTGTTGCTCCATATCAATGCTCGGCCCCATACTGCTGGTGTCACTCAATCGTTAATTCGACAGTTTCATTGAGAGCAGTTCGATCACCTGCCGTGCAGCCCGGACTTGGCGCCGTCCGACTATCACTTGTTCCTGCACATGAAGCGCGAGCTTGGTGGCAAGCGCTTTGGATCTGACGATGACACGAAAAATGCTGTGGAGTCATGGTTATCGAAACTGGCAGGAAGTTTCTTTGATGATGGTATACAAAAACTGGTCACCCACTATGACAAGTGTTTGATCATTGGCGGAAACTATGTTGAAGAATAGTTTAAGACATGTATTTTCATGTAAAAATAAAATTGGATTCGAAAAAATTGTTTTACTATTTTTTTTTTCCCCCAAAAGGTACTTAGTTTCCGAATAAGCCTCGTATCTACAGATATGTCCTTTCATGCTCATGCAGGGCTCTATGCAGCATGTTTTTTATTAAAATCTTCCAAATATTCTTGGTTTGTCTTCCTGCTGTTCAGAAAATTTTAAATCAATTTTAAAGAAGGGTATAACTTAAAGGCTTCATTGCATGTAAAATTAGATATGCTTTGGTATAGTAATGGATGTATAGTTTGGACAGAAGTATAAGATGAAGGTAGTTATTCAAATAATATGAACTAACACCAGTATAATTGATTCATAATCAGGACTATCTTTGCATCATTCAGGAAACCCCAGGGTATGCAGAAGTCACCTAACCCACTAACAGAACTCATGGAAAAAAAAAAAAAAAAAGCAACTGAAAATATTCAAATGGAAAGATATTCATGAGTCCAGTATTTCAGCAACTGAGTGATTAGCAAAATCATCAGAATTGATCACCCCAACACCACATAGTCCGTTATTTATATGAATGCAGTGCAAGTTGGAGTAGGTGCATGTTTATCACAGCAAAGGAGAGAGAAGCAATTTCCTGTATGCTGCACAAGTAAAAAAAAAAAAAAAAAAAACTGTCGAAACTCCAACAGAGCTGTCTGTAGAGCATGAAGCTTACACTTAGTATGAGCATTAAAAAAGTTTGAACCATAAATATTTAGTTCAGCTGTAAATAATTTGACCAATCACAATCTACCAGCATTTATAGTAAAAAATGCTCTGCAATCATTCAAATTGCAACAATGCACCATAGCATTGCTGAAATATAATTAAAGATACAGCATTACCCTAGAAATCTGTCTAGCGTGGATGCATTATCCAGACCCCCCCCCCAACCGGTGACCATTCAACATTTATGTGTTGTTCATATTTACTTAATATTTAGTATAACTAGTGGTTAAGTAGTTTTTCTATTCTTCTTATTTTCTTAATAATAAATTTTAACTTGAATTCTAGTTTTATGCAAAATAAGGTATTTATATAAAATAAAAGGGAAAGAATTTATTATTCAGCATATATTTAAGATAAGGGGTGAATTGGCTTGATGTTCAAGGATAAGAATTATTTTTCAGCATCATTATTTAAAGAAAACTTTAAATAGAATGTTTTAGGGAAAACAATCTTTGCCTGTAATTTTTTTATCTCATAACTGAAAAGAATAGAATTATGTACCTATTTAAGTAGTGCAAATAGAGAAATTTTGATAATTATTTTATTAATTGTCTTCACACAAAACAGTAGAAAGCTGAGTTTTGTTTTCCTCATTGAAGTAATATTTGTATGGGTGTATTTTAACATGTTTATAGAGAATATAAACATGTTTTCTTCTTGTTAAGAAGTAAGATATTTCTATAAGAATAATGTTTGAAATCATTAGTGGAGGTTTATAAAAAAAAAATCCATGTTTATATAGTAAAATTATGTGTAAATGTTTCATTGCAAATATTTATGTTAATTGAGATTTGAATTTTAGTGTAAAATGTTTAAATATATATGTTGATTTCCCCCCCCCATTCATCACAAACATTTGCTCGATTTCAGTTTGCATATTGATGATTGATTTGTAAATAGAATCAACAATCTTGCAATGAGGGTGTAGTATCTGGTGACCGTTTGGCGATCAGCATGGTGCGTTTGGCACCTATTTTCCTGACAGGTTACTAAATTTAAGTGAGTTGAATATTTGCCCAGGACTAGCCACGTACTCACGAGTTGTATTATCTAAGCGATTTTCTGCTCTGAATCAAAATTTGTGCATTATTTTAATAGATACTCGGTTTCCGGTTTGTCAAATAATGCCTTAATTGCAGTACCATTACAGATTATTTTAAAATTCTAAATTTTAAACTTAAATTGGATGCTGGATTTCTAATGTCCGGTGTTGTCTTTGTTGGTTCAGAAATAGCCTGTTTTATTATTTACCTTGTTTATTGCACTAACCTCCTGTAGCAAAAGATGTAAATTTCATTAAAAGTTTTTGGCATATTTTGCCTCCCTATTGTAGTTTACCGCTGCACTTCTGTTTTTAGGTTTCTTATGTGGTTTATTCTGATTTGAATATAGGATGAATTTTAAACATATTTAATATTTTCTTTTATTTAGCATTATATACACACATATATATAATAAGAAATAATAATGATTGGAGATGGTACAGTGAGAAACTTGTTACAAAAGACAACAATTATCTTTCATTCATGGCCAGAGTGGAATGAAATTAGAAAATAGCTGCAATACTGAATGTGTAGTAGACTGGAAAAAGCACTGCATAACGCACAGCCAGCTTGACAGTAAAACATGCTTTATTTCTGAACATTTCATAGCGCATGTCTTCATGATTGGTATAACACTATGGGTGCTATAAGTACTCCAGAATTTTACGTATGCAGATTACATTGTTACCATAGAAGATGAGTGGTGAATTACGTGCTTACAAAGTGACAACAGAGGGAAAAGTGATGTGTATTAAGCACCAGGACCTATAAATAACCTTGGAAATGCTTGAAACCTTGAAAAGTACTGAAGTTCTGATGACAAAGCACATACATGGTATATTGAGTTTCACTTCTCAGAGTTTAGGTTCTGAATTAAATATGTCATCAGCGTTACGTAAGCTCTGTAGCATAATCTAAACACGGCACAGTTCAGGAAAATTATTGTTATTTTTAGAAATGAGACAGAAAATACCCCAAAAAATTAAGAATTAAGAGACTATTACTAAATTAAATTACAAAGATGATTTACATATTTATGAACATACAAACACACATATGTTTTGTTACGAAATTCCCAGCCGCAGTAAGATTGCTTCCCCAAACTTAAGGTAGGTTTAGGGTTGCCATAAAATGCAAGAAGAGGCAGGGTTGCCAGATTTGGCACGAAATCCCTCCATTTTTCGACAAAATAGGCGATATGCCATAGACAGATGGAGCGTTTTCTGGAATAAATTCTACCTGTTTGGCTTAGAATGTTCTTGAACACAAGCCAAAAGCTATACAAACCCTGCCGGTTGGTGGTGTTGGTGTATTTAATTATGGCAAAGCACACTAGGGCTATCTGCCTAAGGGGAGGGATGCCTTCGTGGAGGACTTTCTAAGGGAAACTGCCTCGTATACTCGTTACACATGGGGAAAACCACAAAAACGCCCATGCAGTCAGCCCGTTCGCGGGATTTGAACCTCGGACCGAACTACCAGTGTTCAGCGCCTTTACCGCTCGGCCGCTGGTGGGCCCCTGTTGGTGGAGATAGTCGGTTAATAATCAGTGAGAGTCCAGCGAGTCAGTCAGTGTCTCGTGTATCAAGTTGATCGCAAGTTAGTGCCTCGTCAAGTTTTATCTTGAGTGTGTTGTGCTCCAAGAGCTACCAAACCTGGTCGGAAGCTGTTCTGTAGTGCTTATCATCAAGTGCATCGCGAGTTGCAGCGTGGAGAGCCTTGAAAGTATGTAGAGTTCCGAGAATGAATGAACCAAGTCGCGAACTCTACTGTGGTATTTTGCAGTGAAGCTGTCTTTACCATTATAGCCTGAAGGCTGTGTTGCTGATTGTTTCAGCATCCTTGTCGTAGTTTTCGACAATTGTAAGCATGTTTTTGTAGTTGTCCTGAGTAATACTGGCTAATAAATTGTGTTTTGATACTTCATCAAGTGTTATAGTCAGTCACTTTAAATCCACGAACCCATACAGGTAAAAATGCAACAATATATATAATTATGAGAATTAACTGCAATCCTAGCAAGAATATTTGTCTTAAAAAGCTTAAACGCAACCTTGACCAATTTATTATTTCCATCAGCTACAAATACAGCTATCCACTCAACTTCTTTGAAGAATGGAAACATGTTTACAAAGGCATTAAAATAATAATTATAAACATCAGTTCAGTAATATAAAGAATATTGATCTTAACCCCAAGCAGCTTAAGAAAAATATAGAACTTAGCACTGTTTGCAAAGGTAACTACAGTTTTAGTGTTATTAGTAAAAAATTCTGTTAAAACATTATTTGCTGCAATCTTATTTTATAAAATAAATAATAAGACTACTTATTAGATCTCTAAAAGTCAGGAATACACTTATTAATAGATTTAAAGCATTTCACAAAAAAAAAACTTTTAAAAAACCTGACTATAATGGCTTCTCCAGCTTGTGTGTATTCCCAAAATTTCATAAAAATCCAAATTCAGAATTATAGCTAATGAGTCAGATAATTTCAAAAAAGAAATTCATATTGATTTCACCAAAATTCTCAAAGGTGCAGAGGCAATTTAATATTGAATTATGTAACAACTGGATAATCAATAGTAAACAGAAAGTTATTAAAACCATTAACATATAACAAATTCACAGTGTTAACTGCTATGATTTTGCGAATTTATATACCAGTTTCCCATTAAAAAAATTTACAATAGTTTATTTGAGCTCTATCACCTATTTCCCACAATTAAAAAAGGATTATTTTTGATAAATGAGATTCTTTTCTTAAATATATGTCTTTTCACAATTTTATCAAAATAAAAGTTTTCTACAAGTTAATGGTATTTCTATGGGTACCAACTATTCAACTGCTTGCTATCTGTAACCTGTTGTCTGCTAAGAAATGTAATTTTATTAACAATTACCATGATCCAGAACTTTTCAAATTTACCTACAGAAATGAGGTGGCATCATTGCCATTAATAATGGCAGTAAAATTGGAAAACATGATTCCTATCCTGAAGTCCTTGAACTTGATCAAACTAACATAGATGATCCTAAGGCAGATTAACTTGACGTATAGATTTACAATCTCAACAGTATTACTTTATTTGATAAAAGAAGACTTTTCAGTTCCAAAACATATAAATTAATAGAAATTCCAATATCTTCAGAAAAAATATTGCTAACTATATTATTAATCGAACAAAAGGAATAAAAAATATTTGTAATCACAGCAATGATTTTACAAAAAAATTTAGTTTATCAATTAAATTTCTAGAAAATAAAATTTCGCACAGTTTCATCAGAAAACAATTGCCTAAACTACAGTTGTCAATCTAAAAATTACTTTTGCCATCAGACTGTAATCTTTCATAATAGGGTTGTAGCCACCAGCAGCTGTGTAGTAAATTTGCTGAACATTGGTAGTTCTACCCTAAGTTCAGTTCCAGGCAAATAGGCTGGTTGCATGGCAGTTTCGCCCATGAATATTGTGTATACGAGCCATTTTCTCTTAGAAAGTTTTCTATGAAGGCATCCCTCCCGATTAAGGCAGATAACCCTAGTGTGCTTTGCCATGATCTTAATAAACCAAACTTTCATGATAGTAGGCTACAGCTAAACCATCATTGCAGATCTAGATGTTGAATTAGTCTTGTCAAAATTCTTGCTTTTAATTTTAATTTATATTAGACTGTCTAATAATTATCTGTTTTTTCAACAAAATAGGCCTTCTTCAGCTTCCAAGTCTCAAGAAAGCCCTCTTGAGTAAGTTCTATAGTCTGAGCATTTTTACTTCTTGTTTTATGATTTTGATTTTATAATTTTGCAAAACTTTTTTACTCCTACCTGTATGGTTTCAAATTTTCATATGGTACTACTTTTTCATGCATTTACATGTTATGTTTTGGGACCTGCTCAAAATAAAGAAAAAGACTGAATTTTTTAAACTTATTTATCATTTAAATGCCATAATTTTGCACTTTGATTCATTTTCTAAGATTATTTTATATGTTAAATTTTAATTTTTGTCCTTGTTGGTTCAGAAACAGGCTGATGTATTTACTTCTTTCTTTGCACCGACCCCTTGATCATGATGCAGGAAAAGATGTAGATTTCTTTTTTTCCTTTTCATTTTTGGTTTGGGCGTTTTCATGCATTTGCCACTTCCCTCCCCCCTCCTGCTTTTAGCATGATTGGATTAAACTGCTTTCTAGTTCGCATGTATTCATTTTATATAAATAAAACATTGACACAGCAGTTCCCCCAAAAAAGCAAGCTAAATTTCACAATTATTTTTTCAAATGTTGGGAAATCAAAAAAGTAAGAAATTGTATCGAATGCTATAGTAAGCATAACATTTTTGATATTCTGAAATGGGGTCGGCATCATTCATTGTACATAGATATAATCATTTTTGTATTCTATAGCTTTTCAACTGAAAGTAATTTTTGTGTTTTTACAGTCTTACCTGATATAAAAGAGGAAGATGAAGAAGAGATTGGGATGTCAAGCAATATCAGCAAATATAATTTATCTGCATCTTTTAAACCACAGAATGTGCAGAAAGAAAATGCTGGTAATTCTTTATAATATTATATAATGCTGGTATTTTTTTCAAAATGCAATAAACCATTTTGTTTAAAGGATAACTGGCAGCTATACAAACTTTCACATATGTAAAAGCATATTTTTATTAGATTTTACAAAAGAACCTATTTCCTAGGCACAGGGATGTGAATGTCCCAAATAATTTGTTGTGGCAGTTTTCATTGGGAGCTTAAGGCACTTTCTCGTAGGTTCTTAGGGTTGGAATTGTAATGCTTTGAGACTTAAGTACTATTTTATGATCTAGGGATTGCACTGTTTTGCTACAGGCCACTAATATCTAAGAAAAGTCTTTTCTGTTGTATATGCCAATATGATGTGTTTGTGAATTTGATTAATTTTTTTTACGTAAAGGAGTAATGTTTTTCTTTATTCTTCTGTGCTTGTGCTTTCAGTTAATTTAACTCCTTCTTATGACTTGCAGATATTCATACTCTTTCTTTCAGTTGATATATTTATTACATTTTCAAATTCTGTGTGAGGTAATTGCTAAATTTTAAACAGAAGTGCCTATGTATTATTAATTTATATCTGGCCAAACCATCTTACCCAGGTTCAACTGCAATTTCTCATATGGAGTTTTTATGAGGAAAACTGTACTATGAAATTATAGCCATATAAAGAGGCATTGTTTACAATTTTACTGAGTGATTACAATTAAAACCTGAGTTCTGTGGTAAGAAAGAATCCTGTTATTTAAAACTTAATAAAAACATGATAAGCAAATTTGTAAAGGAAACCAGTCATTATCTTGCTAAAAGTAAAAGGAGTCTGGTAAAAATTTCTGATTAAAAAATCTTATCTTGCGGACTGAAAGAATGTTATCTACGTGGAAATAATCTTGTTTTTAGTAGTGACATTGCTGGTGGGCACATAAGAAAAAGGACTCCATAAGTCATTATTAATATAATTAAGTGAATCATAAGTAATGGTGAAATGCAATCGCCCCTTTCATTTTTCTTATCCTTTTTTATTTTTCAAATGTTTCAGAACGATTTAAAAAAATTCTGTTTTCTGTGTTTTGCAAATAATGTAACACTGCTATCAGAGATGAATTCAGGCTATGACTGTCATTGGAATTTTAGAGTCGGCTATTTGGAATAGTCTAAATTTATGAGTATCAAAATTTTGCCGTTTGTGAGATATTTTTGAGAAAATAAACAATCTCAATTTGTCTGTTTAAGGAACAAATAACCATAAATTTACTTAAGTGTTATTCAAAAGTTCAGCATTTGGAAGAAAAGGGTGGAAAATGATTCTTTCGTATATCGATAATTTTTTTTAAATGAAAAAATAACTAAAACTTTAATTGCTAAAGTTGTTACAGATCACTTAAAAATCCTAGAAACTTAGTTTCGCAAATATTTTATCAAATTTTGATTTCAAAAAGTTATCTTGGATTCAGGAAGCAGTTTTGGTTGATGTTAATGAGATTAATAACTTGCCATATAAAGCTCAAGAGAACTTTGTTGAGCTCTTGAGTGTCTCGGATTAAAACTTGAGTATCCTTAAAAAAACTTAATTGTAGTCTGGAGATAGAACTGAATATCCTACAATCTTATGAAATAATATTAAATGTTCTGCCAATCAGCCCTCCATACTTTTGTAAAATGTGTTTTTCTGCTTAGCACTTATTAAGCCCTTAAAAGTCCAGCATTTCTTTGGAGTAGGCTCTGGCAACTATTCTTCCATGTAATGTGAACAACAACTTGTTAAACCCAAACATTGTTCAATGACTGAAACGTCCCAAGATTTTTAATGGAGTAAAAAACAAGCACATCCATCTCAGTAAAATGTGATGTTCTTTCATTAATTTTGGTATGCTTAAAACTACTTATATGTGTAATATGTCATATATGTGTAATGTTTATCAAAGAAATAAATTATTTATGGGAAAATATTTATTTTTATGTGTTTTTATTGAATATTTGGGTTTACAAAAAGTCTCGATAATGAAAAGAGATGATGAATGAAAACGTTTAAAAAGCGTTGTACTAAATGTTTAAATGACTTGTGAACTGAACAGTTACCTATAATCAAGACAATTTTTTCAGTTTGTAAATTTCAAATGCTACCAGACCTGAGGTATGAAATGATTCTTAAACCAATCATTCAATTAAAGAATAGCTGTGAGAACAATTTCTCTGTTGCAGTATAGATTCAGCAAAAATTATTTCTGAAAGTTTTAGTGAGCATAAAAGCAGATAAAATCATTTTGATTCAAATTTTATAAACATGACAAAAGTTTTTGTTAAATTGTATGAAATATTAGTATTACTTTAAAATTTTTGATCATGTAAAGAATTTGAAATTAATGTGACTCTTGCATGCATGAATTTAACAATAATGTTTAAATATAAACATTTAATATTAAAAAAATGTTTTCACTATTCTTTGCTTGTTGAATTTTTTCTATTTGAAATGAAGTAATAATTGAAGTCCTTAATTTTTTATCATGTATTTTATGGCTAAGTAATTTTGTATTCTTTGCTAATGCGTCCTTATCAAACATATATTATCATTTTATTATTATTATTATTTTATTTTATATCTAGTGAGAGTAAGTTTTGTGTTTTACAGTCTTACAACAGCAAATAAAGGAAGAAGAAGATGAAACTTCAATTTCCTATGACAATAAATCGTCCAAATTGTCTAAACGTCCTATTTCAGCTAACCCTCAGGGTGTAAAGAAATGTAATAGTGGTAATTATATAGTTTTTCATCCTGTAATAAATCGTTTAGTCTGGAACAGGGTTTCTTAACTTTTTGGTGTGGGGACCCCATAATATTTACGAAAATTTTGTGAGACCCCATAAGCATTGCACAAATCCGACACTCGTGTGAATGAAACAGTTTCTTCACTTGTACTGTGATATATACTATTGCAGTTTTAGGTCATTCATTTTAAAAATTAAATGAACGTTTCTATTTTTAAAAAAATGTGTTGAAATGTTTTTGTTTTTTCTTTGTCTGTATTTTCATATCTTTATCTATATTTAGATACATTATGTAAAAATATTTGGTAATTATCAAATTATTACAATAAGTTAAAGAAATATCAAATTGCTAAACATTTTGGCGACTCCCTACCGCAGGTGCCGCAACCTCAACTGGGGTTGCAACCCGCAGTTTAAGAAACTCTGGTCTAGAACAAGAGTGGCAAACTCCTGTATATATACAATCAACTTTTTTTAAAGTGTATCACATTCTACTTACTAAAATCTTAGCAATAGCTCATTCAAACTTGTGTCATTTAGTAATAAGTGATAATGGGTGGTGGAATATTATAAAAACATATTTTATTTACAATACACTCTTTTGCAAAAAAATCGAAGCACCATGAAGGAAGTGGTTGTTTTTGGTGAAATTAAATATGTGTATACCTCATACACAGATAATACAAGGATTAAAAAATCAAGATCATCATAGTACCTGTTCATGGTTCTCAATCACCCATTGAGTGTTCAAATTAGTAGTTGGTCAAACTGCCCCTGGTGCAATGCATGCTTGAGTTCCTCGAGGCAAGGAGTGGTAGAGGCTCCTAATGTCATCCTACGACACATTCTGCCAGGCATTCATCAATTGTCGCTCCAGATCTGCGATATTTTGTGGTGCCCTTATCAGGCGGCCTACTATGCCCCAGACATGCTCGATTGGTGAAAGGTCTGGTGGCCTTGCTATCCAAGAAAGAGTAACAGCCACACAGAGACAGTCCATACATATGCGAGCAGTATGTGGCCTGGCATTATCTTGTCGGAAAATGGCCGCAGGATGACGTGGCATGAAGTGTAATGCAACCAGCCACAGGATGGTATCAACATATCGTTGAACTGTTAAAGATGTACGGAGGATGACTAAAGATTACATGCTGTCATAAGAAATAGCACCCCACACCATTACACCAGGGGGTTATGGCTGTATGATGTGTATTTTACCAGGTGTATAGAAGTTAGGGTCTGCTAATTTAATATCATGTGTTATCGCTATATTAGAAATATCCAGTTTGGCTGAAAGAATTAAATCTATTAGTTTTGGAATAATATGTAATTCTAAATTATGAGAAAAAGCCTCTGTTTCATTAGAAATATGGGCGAAAATCTTTGCCTTGACTGAATGAGCTGATCCACTTATTTCCAAAATGTGCCCTCAGATGGTTTGTTTTCAAGCTAAAAAATTCTGAGCATTCTTTGGTGATAAGATTCAATTGCAACCAGAGTCCAGTAGGGCTCTTATTCTGCAGTGCTGTCCAAACACGTTCATCACATAAATAACCACAGTGCTCACAGTAAGAGTTTCCCACCCTGGAAGTGGCTGCAAGATTATGTACTTCTTGCGGTACACTGTCACCCAAAGCTTCTTTAGAGGGGTTTGCTTTTCCCTGGGTTGATGGAGGGCAGGGAGTGTCTGTTGAACACTGAGGGTCATTGTTCCTGTGTAGAAGAGAATGATGTTTTCAGGAGCAGAGGCTGTATTAAAAGTTTAAGATGATGGTAAAAATTTTATAGATTCCAATTCAAATTTCTTTTTTAATTTATAAAAATTATTTTAAAATACAATTTTTTAAATTAAATGATAAGAAATGGGTGAATTTTATTTGGAATGAACCTAAATTTTGAACTGTGAAAGAAGGAATCAAGTAAGTGTAATAGAAAAATACGTAAGAATTTGAACTAACATTGAGGAGCTGAAGTTTTGAGAGCTAATTTTTTAAGAACTACCAATGTGATTTTTGCAGAACTTTATAATTAGTCATAGAATTGAAATATGGAAAAAAATTGGTATATTATTTCAGAAAAAGGTCCAATTTTGTGTACCTGTATTAGAACAATGCTATATATAAATCTAATACATATTTTAAGTCGCACTTTTGAGATATGAAAAACGCAATTTGAATTTCGTCAATCGGCCCAATATGGGAGATATAGAACTGTGCCGCCTTTTTTTGCGCAATGTACAATTAAAATAAATTCTAAATAAAGGCTGGATTTTAAAGAATTTATTTAAATTGCTGTTTTAATTACCATGGACTTCTATTCTCAGCAAGTTAAGTTATCAAGAGCATACTTAACAACATGCATATTTTATTGAGAAAGGAAGATCATAAGGTATTTCTCCCACCTTTGTGGTGTGCTGGGCACGTATTTTAGAAATCTGTAGTTCGATTCCCGTCTTTTTTAAGTCCCTTGCTTCCAAATAACCTAATAGCTCTACAAGTGGCGCCCAAACTAAAAAAGGGTGGTGGATAACGATTCTCCACAGCCAGGATTTAACGATTGGGTCCCCTAAAACCTCAGTTGCCCTCTAAAAGGGGGAGTATATAAGGTATTTCTCCCGCCTTTTTAGCGTGCCTTCATGGTGTATTGGTCTGCATGCTGGGTGCATATTTCAGAGGTCCCCCGGTTCAATTCCCAATTTGCGAAGGCGTTGCTTATTTTTGATCTTTCCTGCTTCCAAAACTTCCTAATATATCTATAGTGGTGCGAGAACTAAAAGCGTGGTGTATGATGATTCTCCCCACCCGTGATTTGACATTGGGTTCCCTAAAAAAATCCCAGTCGCCCTTTAAAAGGGGGAGTATTATTTCTTCCACCTTCTTAGCATGTCTTCGTGATGTAGTGGTCTGCATGCTGGGTACGTATTTAAGAGGTCCATGGTTCAATTCCTAGCAAAGGCATTGCATGATGGTCATTTTCATGATGCCTTCCAAAAAATACCTAATGTGTCTACAAGATATGAATTTTAAAAAAATACTGTTAAGTTTTAAAGAAATTTGCAATATTTTTATGGCAAAAGTATTCATTCATGTTTTTTATTCTATGGATAAAATTATAAACAACCTTAATTTTAGAAAAGTAAAAATTTCAATGAACAAAATTTCACTATGAAGTTACCAATTCGCTTATATGTATTCAATTTTAAATTCTCCCAAAATTATTGAATTATTTATTTTATTATTTAATTTAAAATGCTAATTAACTGAAATTGAAAACTGATTTTTTAATTGAAATCATAATACTTAATTTTGAAAAGGCCATCAAAAGGTTTTTTTTAATATTTTAAAAACAAAAGCATTTTTTTAACTCAACATTTTGTATTGAAGAATCATTTTATGTTCCTTATGTACTTCTCGCATAACATGGTAAAAACCAAATGTTTGTCAGGTATAACTCAGGTAAAATACCAATATAAAATGGTCTTATCTGCTTGATCTGCTTATCTGCTATTGTTTTTTGTCAAATCTGACCAAGAATACTCCAGTTTGCAAGTTTAGTAAGACCCACAAAGTCTTAATTGCAGTTTATTGCTTAATCTCATAATCTGAATTGCTAGTTTTATAAGCTGTATTTGGTTTGCAAGGGGGGAACTAAATTTAAGTACTTTTGCAAGAAAAATTATTTTTGACAACATATATATGCATGAAGTATTGCTTTCAAGAATGAAGCATGAGTTATAAACATATACAATAACTGATAAAAATCTTGAAAATACCTCTCATTTTGTGTCAGCAATATCAGTTCCAATACTGAGAGTTAATTCCAAGAAACTTTTTAACAGAAATGAAAAGTGATTTTTGAGCAAAATTTTGGTTTTTGTGTAATATATCAATTTAATTTTATACTTTAATATCATATCATGTATGCAAAGCTGTCATCTAGCATAGTTTTAATTGGTTTGTTGCTTGCATTCTTTAAATGTTATTATTGCATGAAATATGCCTCAAAGCTTAGTAGACTCTTACTATGTAAACAAATACATAGCATAATTTATTTTATAACTTTTATTTTTTGAAACAAATTTTTTTATGAAGAAAACAAAACGTGGTAGGGTACAGTATTGAAATACAGCTTTCAATGCAAAATATGAGAATAATAACATTTTTGATTCTATATGTTGCAAATAAACAATATTCCAAGGGCTTGTATAAAGTAAAAAAAAAATGTATGCATTATTAGGAAATATGTTTATTATATTTATTTGAATATTAAATATGGCATATTTTTAAGTAAGGCTGCTAATGAAAAAACTTAAATACACTACTGAAATATAAATTCTTATATCATTACTTTTAATATTTGCTTGTGAAAGAATGCACATATACTAAATAAAGTGTAAATTCATTTCTGTATGAAAAGTTTAACATTCATATGCTAAAGTAATAGTTTATATAAATGAAATATAAATTTGGCATAAAGTGTTATTTTTGCAGTGACAATATAATGCAACATTACTCTTTAGAGTCTGGTCTGTTACTCAATACAATTTAAAAGAAGTATACATTCAGTATTACAAAACATCATAACCTTAAAAGCATATATATTCTAGAACATTTTTAATTACATCTTCCTGTTCTGTAATCTAAAACAGCATATCAAATACTGATATTGGTAGTATTTTTGTGCAGTATATTACAGAATGTATTACAAAAAGTATACATAGGGCATGCCTCATTGAACTGTATTTTATTTTCATGAATATGTTTTATATTTTCGGTATATTTAAGTATGAACTTCGTAAATATTTTTTAACATAAATTCAGATTGTTTAATATTTATCAAATATGGATGTAAAGACTCTATTGATCATCTGAAATATTATTATTTTGATGTAAAAATAAAAGTGTCTGTTTTTAATGTTTTGTAATATAACGGAGGAAGAAAACTGAAAATAGAATGTATTTTATTTCATTATGCATTTAAATGCTGTCAAGAAGAAAAAATACCTTGGAAAATGACATCTAAAGTTTTCCATATGGGTAGTTTTAAGAATAATTCATGCTCATGGAGAGAGGGGATAATTCATTTCAAGAACTTACTTATACTACAATTATTTCAAAATATAATTCCTTTTTCAGCACCTTTTGTTTAATAGTCAGAGAAAATGTATTTTAGTACTGCGTTTTATGGTATGCTACTTATGTCCCCCCCTTTTTTAAAAAAAGGCCTTCTCTTGTGAAGAATGGAGAAAATAGTATACCATAATACATAGGTTGTGGAATCCTTTTATAGAGTGTTTTGAGCGATATTTTCTTAAATTGTAGATGTCCTGATGCATGTTTATCTATTTTCTGTGTGCTTTATATGCATTATTTTGCATTTTATAAATAATCTTACTTTTAAGTGTAGCTGGCCTTGACATGGCGGCGACTGAGTGCTTTCGACGTTCTTTTGAATTTTAGGTACTATGAAAACAACTTTCGAAGTACTTTGATTCTACATGGTTTTATTTACCTACAAATTGATTTGCATGGATTTTAGCACCATTTTCATGTTTTTATCCGTTCATGTTATCTGAAACTTCGAACTGAGATAAGCTTTGCATTTGAAGTTGTCTTGCAGCTATATGAAAACTTTTTGCCTTTCGAGTTTTATTGTGGTTTTATGTAAGAGCATATTTCTACGTAGTTTCAAATTTTAACTGCTCCGTGACTATATTAGTGCATATATGCATTTAGTTTAAGGATTTTATTTAATTTTTGCTGAATTTATAAAATTTTAAGTACTAAATTTTGGGTTGAAATTTTATCTTTATGTATTGAATTGTTGTTTCTGTCCCATTGCCGACCTGATAAGATGTCTGAATCTAAGAAAACTACTACTGAGGGTGAGAGAGAATTTGCACATGACTGTACAAAAGATGATATCTTTAATACGATATGTGATATTAACAAACTAGTGGAAACTTTGAAAGAAAAAAAATGTGTTTATAAAGGTTTAATTGAAACTTTGAGTTCTGGTATTAACAAGATTACAGAATGGATTACACTAAAGAATTTGGAACATGTTGAAATGCAAAGGGATCTACATAAGGAAGACAAACTGGATTTTATTGCCAAAGAAGTTTGTGAGATTCGTGATTTGTTAGATCACGAGAAACTGACAACGTATAGAGGAAGAGGTGAAGAAAAATCATGTGAAACATAAGAAGAATGAAGATACAGATTCCTGGAGAAATAAAAAAATCATCTTAAAGTCCCTCAAGGAAGATATCAATGTATATGATGAAATAAAAAATAATATTGATCCAAAAAAATTGGAATCAGTGTTGTAGGTTCTTTTTGCAGGAAAAATGGGGATATGGTAATTAGACTAAAGTGCAGAGAAGAATGTAGAAAATTAGAAAGAGCCGTTTTTGATAATTAAAAACTTAATCTACTTGTAACACCAAAACAGAAAATTTATACAACCTAAGGTTATTATTTACAATTTTAGTGGACGTAGTAAAAGGTTGTATTGTGGCCATCTCCACGTCTGATGGTCAAAATAACTTTGGTATTATTTTGGTTTATTTCTCACTGGCGGAGGATTTGAATGCACATTTATATACTTTAAAAAACGTTTTAAAATTGTACATATTAGGTGATTTTAATTATAAAAATTGTAATTGGGATGCTACGGCACTGGACCAAAGAGGTATTTTAGTTTATGATTTTATTATAGTTCATGATTTGAAACTTTTCAACAAAGATGACTCACCTCCGACTTTCTCCTCCTCGGTGGGAATTGGTTGGGCCGATTTGGTATTAGGGTCACCAAGTATAGATTTTAGCTCTGTGGAAAGAAACATTTTAGATGAACCTACCCCGAGTAACCATAGATATATTTATGTTAATTTAAATGCTTTAAAAATTAATAATTTATACAAATTCTCTTATTCTTACAATTCGTTTAGAATGAAAAAATTTGTCAACAAACTGAAAATAGACATTATGAAACTTGAAAATGAACTCGTGACCGTTAGAGATGGAGACAGTTTGAATAATGTGGTCCTCATGCTAGAAAAAAAAGATTAAAATAAACATGGCTAAATTTTTAAGACGTAAAATAAAGAATGGGTGTCAGAGGACAACCTGGTGGACCCCTAAATTAGATATTTTAAGACGTAAGACAAAAGCTGCAAGAAAAAGTTCTCAGATAAAGTGTCTGGACGTGGAGACAAGATTACAAAGGAAAATTAATTACAAAAGAGGTTTAGCAGTATTTAAAAAAGCAATTAAAAAGACAAAAAGAGGCTTTTAAAATTATTTGTTTAATAAAAACAAGATTTATTATGACAAATTTTATAAATATACCACAAATAAAGGAAAGGAAAAAGTTATTGTTATATAGAGATAATTGTAGTGTATTCTCGTCTGCCATGGAATGTTATGATGAGTTGATTAAAGACACCCTGAGGCTGGATTATTGTTCTAATTATCCTAATTATCGAAATTATTTTGATGGAAGGCAACAAGGAGGTAGAGCGGGCGTTTACTAATGAAGAGATATTTGATGTTATTTCTAGCCTCAGAGATGGTACTGCCTCTGGACTCAATGGAATCGGGACTACTTTAATTAGAATTCTTTTTGAGGAATTCACCTCTTTTTATATATTGCAAAAAAAGTAGGGTTTTAATGACTTTTCCTGACATTTGGAAAATTGATTCTTGTTCCTAAATCTACAGGTGGACATATAGATTCATCTGCTTATTAAAGACCCATGTGAAAATCCTGGATAAACTCATCACAAAAAGACTTGAACATTTTTTAGTGAAAAATAATATTATCAGTTCAAATCAATATGGTTTTCGAAAGAATATGTCTACTGATTTAGCATTATACAATGTGATCCAACAAGTCAGGAAAAAAAGCGAAGTAAACATGTAGTCCTGGTTTCCTTTGATGTCTGAGGGGCATTTGACTCGATTAGCTGGTTCTCCCTACTGTCTATATTAAAAGAAATTGTTATCTCAAGAGATCTATTTTATATAATTAAAAGTTATCTGGAGAATAGAGAACTAATTTTTATGGGCATCTCTAATACAACTAATCTTCATTATAAAATTGAAAAAGGCTGTCCCCAGGGCTCATGTAGTGCTTCCCTGTTTTGGAGCCTCATAGCAAATAAATTACTGCAAGAAAAAGTACCTGATACGAATATTACCTGTTATGCTGATGATATTATGGTAACTATTACAGGAGACTCCCTCAAAAAAATAGAGGCTACTTTTAACCTGCTTGAAAATGTTTTTAAGAAATGGAGTATAGAATTTAATGTTGAAAAAACAAATGGTATGTTTTTCCCTTGGGGAGGGAGAAATGTTAGAACCCCCAGATCGAAATATGATAAAAAAAAAAAGAATAAAATTTGTGAATACCTTTAAATACCTGGGTGTAGTGATCGATGATAAGTTGAATTTTATGGAGCATTTTAGGTCAATACAACGAAAGATAGAAAAAATTTTTAATTATTATAAAAATACTTTTACTCCAATCACTCTTTCTGACAAAAGTTCTACCCTAAGGGATATTTACAAAAATGTTATTATACCGAAAATTTTTTATTTTATTGGCGCATGGGGTGATCGAGCAGGGGAGCTGGTCAAGACAAGGCAGAAATTAGACTCATTGCAGAGAGCCTGGATACTTGCAATTACAAGATCATTTAGAACAGTCCGGACAGAAGTTGCGTGCTTACTGGCTGGTGTACTGCCTCTCTCACTACAATTTAAATTTATAACAAATTTTGTCTGAAATATAATATAAAACAGAAAAATAATGTATGAAGATTCTAAATTAAGCACTAGTTTAGGGCCATAAACATTAACCTAAGTAAGTATTTTAAGCGAGAGGCGTGGTCAATAAAATGTTACAGAATTTTTATCTCAAGAATGGTGGCATGAACTGCAAATTATAGAGGTCACAAATAACTTATACCTTTGCTTGTCTTAAAAATTCACTTTTTTTAATTGTTTTTAATAACAAAATAAAATATATTTGCTAAAGTAACCCTCACGACCATATGTTTCCATAAAAAGTATAATTCAGGAATAACAATAATTTTTATTGCATTATTCAGATTTCTCATGACAGGGAAAGGAAATTTCCTTAGTGGGAAGAGCCAAATGATTTTGTAAGGGAAAAAAATGTAACATGATGTGATGTGTAAAATAGTAATGAAACGTAAAGGTATTAAAAATTTGAAAGCATTTGGAAGAGTGAGATAGGAAAATTAATATCATTAAGTAAACAAGAAAAGTTATTAATGAAGTGAAAGTGTTCAAAAGAACCCAGTTGATTAAATGAAGAAGCTTTATGGATAATTTTTGAAGATCTCACGTTAAAATGTAATTAAGTGACCGCCGTACTTAGCTAAAAAAATTCTTTTTTCCTTTTGAAATTTCATTCATATTCCCCGATGAGAAATTTCAGCGCTTTATAAAGGGATGCCTTCGGGGAGGACTTTTTAAGGGAAACTGGCTCGTATACACGTTACACATGGGGAAAACCACGAAAACACCCATGCAGGCAGCCCGTTTGCGGGACTCGAACCTCGGACCGATCTACCGGTGTTCAGTGACATTACCGCTCGGCCGCTGGTTGGCCTGTAAGAAAGAGTAGGGACAATCTGGCTTACTTTAACATGGAAACCGCTGCCGTTTGTATCACATAACTGTTTTTAATTATTAAATGTGATACGTTGTATAAGTGATGAGATTATGAAAGTCCCAATTTTTGAAAAAAAAAAAGATTTAACATATCTCATAAAAGCACTTTTTACTGCATTTTGCACACTTTTTTCAAGCGTAATTCTTGCATAAATTTCTTTACTTTAGTAAAACGGTAAAAATTCAAAACGCAAAACCTATGAACTTACTTTTGTGTACAAATAAAGTAAAATTAAATAATACTGATAGCATATGATGCTTTGAAACAAATAAGGTAAAATTAAACAAGATCTGATAATTTTCTTTGATTTTATGAGCATTTTCAGGCAGTAGTTTTTAAAATTATTATAACATAACAAGACTATCATTTATTTGATTATATAATCATTAATTATTAACATTGCAAGATGATTATTTTAGTAATTCATAAAATTCGGAGCATAAACTTTTTTGAGCATAATGAGGGGGGGGAAGGATAAACTCTGGAAGCACTCAGCAATATAATTTTATATTATTAATTAAGGAGTGTTTTTGTAACGTTTTCGTGTTACCTTTATTTATTAAACATCATGTTCTTCGCAAGTAAACCACATAAAATTGAATTCAAGAACAATATACAAAATATTTGAAAATGACATATCTTTAGAATTTCCGCACTGGAGATTGTTATTTTCTGTACAGAGTTGCCATTGCTTGCTTTGAACTCGTTGAGTTTCTTAATCAAAACTTCGTTAAAGTTACAAAATATCAAATGGATTAAAACAAATTCGAAATTAGGCCGCCCAGGTGCCAATGTTCGGGTGGAGGATTACGTTATTCAAAATTTTATGATTCTAAATTCTATTGTTTTTTTCACAGTGCGAGAGAAACATACATGCAATCATGCAGATTCTCCGTTATTTAATTTCTTTAAATTTAATACAGGGCGATAATATTTGGTGGCAACAGTTTGCAAAGTGAAACGGACATTTATAGTGAAACAAAGGAAAATGCCGTTTCGAAACTAATAGCTTTTCTGAGCTGCCGCCCCTTTGGGTTAATAAAATAAATTAGCAATAAATAAGAAAACTTATGCAGAACTAGACATAAATTAAAAAAAATAATCACTATAAAATATTAGCACAATTAATTATTACAGTTAAATACAATTTTTAACATTAGAATAAATGCATAAAAATTATTAAAGTGTTAAAAGTGTTAATCACTATGATGTATTATGAAATATTATTGAAATAAAACTTCTTTGTAGAATATTATGCTATAATATTCAGATATACTTTTAAAAAAAGCAGTACAAATAAGAATTTTAAGCAAAAACTTTCAAAAATTAATTTTTTTTTTTTTTTTCAATTTTAGTATTTTTTACTTATTTACGCCAATAAAAAGCATAAAAATTGTAAGAGAAAATTGTTTGTTTGAATTTTTCTATTAGTTCAGATTTAAAATATTATTTTTTAAAAGAAGGAGATACAAATTTCCTTACAGCATAGGAAAAGCTAAAAAATATCCAAACCTGAAAGCATGTAACAGCTTTATAATTATTTAGAACATTAATTACGCTTGATAAACATGCTAAATTTTTAAAAATCAATCTGAGTTTCAAAAATAAAAATATCTAAAAATTCTAATTTGTGAAAGGAGGTGCTATCACCAGCTTTTTCTTGAAAATTATACGCGCTGCAATAGCCAACTATTGTTAAGTTTCTGCAAGTCGTCCCTACTCCTCCAGATGTGGTCAAGGTGATAACCGGCAATACGCCAAGGCAAGGGAGAAAACCCATTTGGGTTGGTCTATTTCTTATAAGGTCCATGGATATATATCAAACAATGCTAAATTAACACAATAATTAAAAGTATATATGAGATCTTTAAGAATCGAAAAATGAATTTTACTGATAGTGAAAAAATAACTTAAATATTGAACTTACGGAGAAGTCGAGAAATTTGTAATTGATAGTAAGTTTGAACAGTTATTGGGTACGTGCCAGCTAAAAGTTACTGTCAGCTTTGTGTCCTGTCAAATAAATGTGTTGATAGTTAAGTGTCCGTAGTTAAATATCTTGACAGCTAATTCTCTGTGTCAGCAAAATGTCCTGTCGGCTAAATGTCCTTTTCGGCTAAGTGTCTTGTCGGCTAAATGACCTGTCGGTTAAGTGTCCGTGTCGGCCAAATGTCCTGTCGGCTAAATGTTCTGTCGGCTAAGTGTCCCTGTCGGCTAAGTGTCCTTGTCGGCTAAATGTCCTGTCGGCTAAATGTCCATGTAGGCTAAGGCTAAGTGTCCCTGTCGGCTAAATGTCTTGTCGGTTAAGTGTCCTGTTGGCTAAGTGTTCGCGACCGCTATTAGACTGTATAAAACTGTAACATGTAGACATTATTTTAGACTGATGTACAAGCATTTTTTGTACATTCTTTCACATTACATGAGAGTGTCACTAACACTGGCATTTGATATTCTTTGTACATTATACAACTGTAACATATAGACGTGATTTAAAACTTTCTGGTAGAACATTGCATAGAGGTTCTTTATACAATATTCTGGTAGAATGTTGTATAGATGTTCTTTATAAAATGTTCTTGGCACGTTCCATGAGAGTGCAATTAACACCAGTACTAGATGTGCTGTTGTCCGTTTTAGAACTCTAATATGTAGATGTAATTTAAAATGTTCTGATGGAACGTTGTATACAGGTTTTTATAAAACACAATATAACGTTTTATAATGCATGTTACATGAGAATGCCATGAACCCTTTGTGGTTCACTACACTTTAAAGTAGGTATTTCAACAAGAAAAGTTGTATGCAGTCTATCTAGGCCTAAAGGAGTATACAGATAAAATTTTGTAAAAATTGCACTTACCGTTTCAATTCTGTGGGTGTTCCATGAGGTGAAACACTGTGCCACCAGAGCTCTTAAAAGTGAGTCTAAGCGAGTATTGCAATGAAGCACCGAAATGAGTAGAAGCTTATTTATAGTAATGAAAAAACACTGTGTTACAGCTGTATACATGGTTTTCTGGATATACCGTATTTGATGGCATATAAGACGCACCCTTATTTAGACGGCCACACACAAGGAAAAAAAGTTTCAATAGCGTGGTTTCTTTTAGTTCTCACATTTTGTAAAAGCCAAATAAACAATTATTGAATGTAATTACCTTCACGTATAAGACGCAGGTAACTTTTTTTAGACCAAATTTAGGAAAAAAAAGTGCGTCTTATATGCCGTCAAATACGGTATACAACTTTCTTGAATATATATGGCTAAATGAGATAAATATATGTATATACACAAGTCCTATATATAAAAATATTTACAAATTTTTTGATTTCATAGCTTCGTAAAATTTTCAAAGCATGTCACATTTTTTTGAATGAAGCACAAACCAACTTTGCAGGTTTTGAACAAAAAACTTTTTTTGTGCGGCTTCTGTTCCATGCAACAATATGTTTAGAATTCCAAGTAAAAACAAAGAGAAAAAGAAACTCTTTCCTTTTCGGAAAGAGTTTTCCTGCCATTTATGGAAAATTAATAATAAAAAATTAACTGCAATTAATATTAGCAATAAAGAAAAATAAGCTAGAAGATATACATACACAAAAAATATCTACACAATTATTGTAAATAAATGGGAATGAGACTAAAGAGCGATAGCAAAATAATTCGCATAGCTCCCCTAAGTAAAGATGACTCAAGCTACTGATAAAATTCCCGCCTGAAAACTACTCACAAAAATTTCAAGATGCACATATTAGGGCTTTCATAGCACATCCACAACACATGTTTTCTCCTAAGACAGATGTTCTGATGCGTAATAGCATGAGATCACTAAAGGCGCAGTGTTCCCGCTAATGGAACACCCCGTTTTATTCAATGATTCTGCACATGCTTTTTGTATGAAAATTGTAAAACAATATATAACAAATAATATAGAGTACAGCCATCAAAATTATACGGAATGTTTTTTTCAAAAATTTTTTTTCGTCCAAAAAAATATACAAAATAAGAGGATTTTAATAACACATCATAAATGAAAATTCTGGGTCTCCTTGTGATATGCTTCCACTACTATTTAAACAGAGAAGCTTGAAGTATATTATAAAGGCATTTTTATCCATTTACGATTGAATTTAACGGTTTCAGAAGCGATTCAATTTGGGTGTTCCATGTAGTGGAACACTGAGCAACAAAGGGTTATCACCGTAATGGATGTGCTATAGTCCATTTTTAGAACTGTAACATATAGACAAGATTCGGAATGTTCCGTCTGAACATTCCCAGCACTTTTGTTAAACACTTGCATTGAATGCTCTCTGCTAGTTGGGTTATAGCTACTGATTCAAATGAAATGGAAAAACAAGAATATTTATTAGTGCTATCACTTCTTTCTCAATTAAGTACATCACTATGTTTTGAGGCAACTGTACATCTTTAATTAGTAATAATTTTATTCTTGATCTTAAAATCATTAAAAAGTGAATTTGATGTTTTCAAGAAAGTTTTCAAAAATTTACTGTTAGAAAATCGTTTAAATTTTTTGCTAGTTTAGTGCAATAGGCAATGCACATGATTTCAACATGGACAATTTAAAAGCATGTTGTTGTCCATTAAGATCCCTGTTTTGTTTTTCTGAAGTCACTAGTGAACTGCAAGATATTTAAGTTAAAAAGTGGCTTTCCAAACCACTGTTTTTAGTAGTGGCTGTGGAGGTATTGCATATTAAGCAACAACATTTATTCATCATTTAAAAAAAAAGTAATGAAGTTTTCTTCTAATTATTGAAAAGGATAAGTTTTATATTTTTTTATTTACTACTAATTTTAAAGGGTACTGAAATGCAAAAGAAATATACAAGTAGGCAGTTTTAATTTAAAACATAGAAACGTTACCTTTTTGTGTAGCAGTACTGGAACAGAAGAATGATAACTTATGTATTGTTACACCAAGAATTAAAAGAGGGTGCACCAAGGATGGCATGTTAAACAGTGAGCTGATGATAGATGAGCTTAAATGCCTGTCTTCATCTCTGTTGGTAGCAAGGGTGGAAGGCAAATTTTCAGCCTCAACTGATTCGAAAGGAGCCATGAGTATTTTTTCTGTGTGTCAAAACTGAGTTTTATATGTGTGTTGAAATTATCTCCTGTTGACTATTGTCGACCAAACATCACTTTGATCGACTTGTTGGCCATTCCTGGTCTAGAAAGAAACTGAGTGCCAGATAAGTTTTCATATTAGGGTAAGATTACTTGTTTAGGTTGTGCAGAAGTTCTGGTACTTTAATCAAAAACTTCAAATACTCTGTTGTCTATATTCAGCCATCTTTTGATTAACCTGAGGATATTTAGAGAGAATGTAGTAAAGGCTAAAATACAGAGTATCTGGAAAAGAAGTGAGGGCAAAAAATTATATGTATATCCAAAATCAACATATTTATTGCATTGTTGTTGTTTACATAGTTGGGAAGAATTACTCAGAATTTTTTTTTTTTTAGTACAACTCTGAAATTAGGTGTTGGTTTCTTGTAACTCCACTATGTAGAAAATTTCCATTTTTTGCTAGTAATGCATCTTTAGTGGCTAGGCTATTGTTTTTGTTAATTTCAAGCATGAATTTCATTTTCAAACTTTTTTGATTTAGTTTAGCACCATTTGTAACATGTCTAGGCAGTACTCTGTCTCATACCACATGTTCAAAAGCATCACTGATGTAAGCATTTCAGTCACATTTGTAAATTAGGTGCACAAATCTTGTGCATTGGCCAAAGGCATCCAATACACTCTTTCCTTCACAAACCCCAACAGAGAGAACTCTAAATGAGTCATATATGATGGATGCCACACCCTGTATATTTTTTGAAGTGTACTTAAATGTAATTCTAAAGTTAATTTTAGCTGTTTATCACTTAGAAATCTGAGATTAATATGAATCTGTATCTCATTCTCTAACTAACCTTGTTAATTATATATAAATGTAAAATCTTATTTAAAAAATCTGTTCTTTTACTTTTTGTCCATTGAATGTAATTTTTGTGTTACAGTTTCATTTCAAGATGATGAACGTTTTCCCAAAAAAAGTATGCCTCTTCCAACTGCACCCGAAACTTCGAGTACGGAAAGTGTTAAAAGTAATTTTTTATGTTCAGTATGTAGTAAATCGCTAACTGTAGGGGGCAACTGGAAGCCATATAAACTGTCAGACTGGGAGAAACCAATATGTTTACAATGTAAAGAAATATCATTGAATCCTGTTAAAGATAATAGTGATGAACCAGCTTGTGCAGAAGTGTCATGTGTCTCCAATAAAGATTGTACTGGTGATCCAAATTCTGCAGAAGTGTCACGTGTCTGCAATAAAGACTGTACTGATGATCAAAAAAGTATGCCTCTTCCAACTGCACCCGAAACTTCGAGTATGGAAAGTGTTAAAAGTAATTTTTTATGTTCAGTATGTAGTAAATCGCTAACTGTAGGGGGCAACTGGAAGCCATATAAACTGTCAGACTGGGAGAAACCAATATGTTTACAATGTAAAGAAATATCATTGAATCCTGTTAAAGATAATAGTGATGAACCAGCTTGTGCAGAAGTGTCATGTGTCTCCAATAAAGATTGTACTGGTGATCCAAATTCTGCAGAAGTGTCACGTGTCTGCAATAAAGACTGTACTGATGATCGAAAAAGTATGCCTCTTCCAACTGCACCCGAAACTTCGAGTACGGAAAGTGTTAAAAGTAATTTTTTATGTTCAGTATGTAGTAAATCGCTAACTGTAGGGGGCAACTGGAAGCCATATAAACTGGCAGACTGGGAGAAACCAATATGTTTACAATGTAAAGAAATATCATTGAATCCTGTTAAAGATAATAGTGATGAACCAGCTTGTGCAGAAGTGTCATGTGTCTCCAATAAAGATTGTACTGGTGATGCAAATTCTGCAGAAGTGTCACGTGTCTGCAATAAAGACTGTACTGATGATCAATATTCTGCAGAAATGTCAGGTGTCTGCAATAAAGACTGTACTGATGATCAATATTCTGCAGAAATGTCAGGTGTCTGCAATAAAGATTGTACTGATGATCCAAATTCTGCAGCAGTATCACCTGATTGTAATCAAAGTCATATTGAGGATTGCTATAGGCTTTTTTATGACCCAGAAATTGTAGAAAGATCACTTGACTTTAATGAAGATTCTGATTATAATCGTGATTATTATAAAGATACTTACCTTACTTGTTCAAAATGTAATAATCCTTTCAAATTGGAGGGAAGCTGGCGTGCGTATAAACCTAAAAATTGGAGTACGCCAATTTGTTGGATGTGTTCCAGAAAATCATTTCTGTTAGGTGTACGAGGTTTTATCCCAGAATACGCTACACAAACAAATCCAGTTCAGCCACAAAAAAAAGCTGCTAAGAAAAATCATGATAATTCTTCATATGTTTGTTCAAAATGTAAAAAATCTTTTAATATTGAGGGAAAAGAGGAGACATCTAAGCTTCTGAAAAGTAAAAAACCTGTTTGTGCAGCATGCACAAAAAAGCCCTCTGGCTTGAAAAGAAAATCATCAAAAGCTAAAAAAATGATTAAGAATAAACATTCACACAAATAACGATTGTAATGTGCTTATATTTCGTATGCATTTCAAATGTTTTAATTATATATTAATTTTTTATAGATTTTTCAATTTATCTGTTTCTAGGATAAATCTACTATACAACATTAATTATACAAAATCTCTGTTGTAACAGTTAAAGAGCGAAACACTGCACGTATACTTTATTCAAAATATAACACTTTTCCCTATCCTCTTTTTGCACTATGTATATAATTTTTCCACTTTTTTATAATTGCACCGTATTTTGAACCTGCTGCAATTTAATTAAATTGCTACTTAAATATTAAATTTGCATGCTACTTCACTTGTTTTTTTTACCATATATATGCATTTATTATTACACAATATTTTTGTTATTAATAAATAAGATAAAAAATTTGATTATTTTCTTGACACTGTTTACATAACTATGGAAGTTGCATCAAATACTTGTAAAACTTGGACTGTTCATTTAATATATTAATATCCTTTCTGTGTTTGTAGATTCTAAATATTAAGTCACATAATATCTTTGAGAAATCATCTTTGTCAGAAAAACGCAATCAAGACTTAAAAATTAACTAAAATATAAAATTTAAGATGCTTAGTTTTTCCCCCTTTCAAATGTTAAAGTATTTCTGTGTTACATAAATGATAACCAAACTTAAATTAGCAAAATTTTCTTTCCTTTTTTCATATTTGCTAGGAAAAATTTATATTTTTTCTTATATTAATTACATATTATCCCTTATATTGAATGTACTGTTGAAATAACAGAATGTAATGTAGTAACTATTGTATGAATTATATATTATCCCTTATATTGAGTGTACTGTTGAAATAACAAAATGTAATCGAATAACTGTTGAATGAATTATATATCATCTCTTATATTGAGTGTACTGTTGAAATAACAGAATGTAATCGAATAACTGTTGAATGAATTATATATTATCCCTTATGTAGAACGTACTGTTGAAATAGTTTAACTTGATTTGAGTGAAATTGATTTATTGTCTTAGTCCTGTATTTTTTAACATGTGAATGTCTAACAATATTATATACATATTGACTATATTGTATGTGGTTCAGAATGTGATGAATAAAATTAATTTTTATCCTTGATTTGTTTTACTCGCAAATTTTGTAATAAATGCAAATGTAAATTTTTTTTAGTAGACCGTTATCAAATTTCGTGAAAAAATATGCGTGAACTGCTGTGTATGGTTTATCATTATTTTTGTCATTGTTAGCTTCATCTAAAAATATGGGTATTAGATACATGTCTGTTATGGATGTCAGCTATCAGAGGAAGAAATAGATCACTTAAATAACAGAGTTTGAATTGGAAAACAATTTTTGTAAAATAGTTTGTTTACTGTACATGTATAACATAACATGTTTACATTGCATTACTCTTTAAGCACTCATTTTGCTCAAGCACATAAATTTCAAATTCTCAACATTCACAAAATGAAAATTATTCTCAACATTCACATTATGAAATATTGAGGGAAAAGAGGAGACATCTAAGCTTCTGAAAAGTAAAAAACCTGTTTGTGCAGCATGTACAAAAAAGCCATCTGGCTTGAAAAGAAAATCACCAAGAGCTAAAAAATGATTAAGAATTAACATTCACATAAATAACGATTGTAATGTGCTTATATTTGATATGCATTTCAAATGTTTTAATTATATTTTAATTTTTTATAGATTTTTCAATTTATCTGTTTTTAGGATAAATCTACTATACAACATTAATTATACAAAATCTCTGTTGTAACAGTTAAAGAGCGAAACACTGCACGTATACTTTATTCAAAATATAACACTTTTCCCTATCCTCTTTTTGCACTATGTATATAATTTTTCCAATTTTTTATAATTGTACCATATTTTGAACCTGCTTCAATTTAATTAAATTGCTACTTAAATATTAAATTTGCATGCTGCTTCACTTGTTTTTTTTTACCATATATATGCGTTTATTATTATACAATATTTTTGTTATTAATAAATGAAATAAAAAATTAGATTATTTTCTTGACACTGTTTACATAACTATGGAAGTTGCATCAAATACTTGTAAAACTTGGACTGTTCATTTAATATATTAATATCCTTTCTGTGTTTGTAGATTCTAAATATTAAGTCACATAATATCTTTGAGAAATCATCTTTGTCAGAAAAACGCAATCAAGACTTAAAAATTAATTAAAATATAAAATTTAAGATGCTTAGTTTTTCCCCCTTTCAAATGTTAAAGTATTTCTGTGTTACATAAATGATAACCAAACTTAAATTAGCAAAATTTTCTTTCCTTTTTTCATATTTGCTAGGAAAAATTTATATTTTTTCTTATATTAATTATATATTATCCCTTATATTGAATGTACTGTTGAAATAACAGAATGTAATGTAGTAACTGTTGTATGAATTATATATTATCCCTTATATTGAGTGTACTGTTGAAATAACAGAATGTAATCGAATAACTGTTGAATGAATTATATATCATCTCTTATGTTGAGTGTACTGTTGAAATAACAGAATGTAATCGAATAAGTGTTAAATGAATTATGTATTATCCCTTATGTTGAGTGTACTGTTGAAATAACAGAATGTAATGTAACAACTCTTGAATGAATTATATATTATCCCTTATGTAGAACGTACTGTTGAAATAGTTTGACTTGATTTGAGTGAAATTGATTTATTGTCTTAGTCCTGTATTTTTTAACATGTGAATGTCTAACAATATTATATACATATTGACTATATTGTATGTGGTTCAGAATGTGATGAATAAAATTAATTTTTATCCTTGATTTGTTTCACTCGCAAATTTTGTAAAAAATGCAAATGTAAATTTTTTTTAGTAGACCGTTATCAAATTTAGTGAAAAAATATGCGTGAACTGCTGTGTAAGGTTTATCATTATTTTTGTCATTGTTAGCTTCATCTAAAAATATGGGTATTAGATACATGTCTGTTATGGATGTCAGCTATCAGAGGAAGAAATAGATCACTTAAATAACAGAGTTTGAATTGGAAAACAATTTTTGTAAAATAGTTTGTTTACTGTACATGTATAACATAACATGTTTACATTGCATTACTCTTTAAGCACTCATTTTGCTCAAGCACATAAATTTCAAATTCTCAACATTCACAAAATGAAAATTATTCTCAACATTCACATTATGAAATATTGAGGGAAAAGAGGAGACATCTAAGCTTCTGAAAAGTAAAAAACCTGTTTGTGCAGCATGTACAAAAAAGCCATCTGGCTTGAAAAGAAAATCACCAAGAGCTAAAAAATGATTAAGAATTAACATTCACATAAATAACGATTGTAATGTGCTTATATTTCGTATGCATTTCAAATGTTTTAATTATATTTTAATTTTTTATAGATTTTTCAATTTATCTGTTTTTAGGATAAATCTACTATACAACATTAATTATACAAAATCTCTGTTGTAACAGTTAAAGAGCGAAACACTGCACGTATACTTTATTCAAAATATAACACTTTTCCCTATCCTCTTTTTGCACTATGTATATAATTTTTCCAATTTTTTATAATTGTACCATATTTTGAACCTGCTTCAATTTAATTAAATTGCTACTTAAATATTAAATTTGCATGCTGCTTCACTTGTTTTTTTTTTACCATATATATGCGTTTATTATTATACAATATTTTTGTTATTAATAAATGAAATAAAAAATTAGATTATTTTCTTGACACTGTTTACATAACTATGGAAGTTGCATCAAATACTTGTAAAACTTGGACTGTTCATTTAATATATTAATATCCTTTCTGTGTTTGTAGATTCTAAATATTAAGTCACATAATATCTTTGAGAAATCATCTTTGTCAGAAAAACGCAATCAAGACTTAAAAATTAACTAAAATATAAAATTTAAGATGCTTAGTTTTTCCCCCTTTCAAATGTTAAAGTATTTCTGTGTTACGTAAATGATAACCAAACTTAAATTAGCGAAATTTTCTTTCCTTTTTTAATCTTTACTAGGAAAAATTTATATTTTTTCTTATATTAATTATATATTATCCCTTATATTGAATGTACTGTTGAAATAACAGAATGTAATGTAGTAACTGTTGTATGAATTATATATTATCCCTTATATTGAGTGTACTGTTGAAATAACAGAATGTAATCGAATAACTGTTGAATGAATTATATATCATCTCTTATGTTGAGTGTACTGTTGAAATAACAGAATGTAATCGAATAAGTGTTAAATGAATTATGTATTATCCCTTATGTTGAGTGTACTGTTGAAATAACAGAATGTAATGTAACAACTCTTGAATGAATTATATATTATCCCTTATGTAGAACGTACTGTTGAAATAGTTTGACTTGATTTGAGTGAAATTGATTTATTGTCTTAGTCCTGTATTTTTTAACATGTGAATGTCTAACAATATTATATACATATTGACTATATTGTATGTGGTTCAGAATGTGATGAATAAAATTAATTTTTATCCTTGATTTGTTTCACTCGCAAATTTTGTAAAAAATGCAAATGTAAATTTTTTTTTAGTAGACCGTTATCAAATTTAGTGAAAAAATATGCGTGAACTGCTGTGTAAGGTTTATCATTATTTTTGTCATTGTTAGCTTCATCTAAAAATATGGGTATTAGATACATGTCTGTTATGGATGTCAGCTATCAGAGGAAGAAATAGATCACTTAAATAACAGAGTTTGAATTGGAAAACAATTTTTGTAAAATAGTTTGTTTACTGTACATGTATAACATAACATGTTTACATTGCATTACTCTTTAAGCACTCATTTTGCTCAAGCACATAAATTTCAAATTCTCAACATTCACAAAATGAAAATTATTCTCAACATTCACATTATGAAATATTGAGGGAAAAGAGGAGACATCTAAGCTTCTGAAAAGTAAAAAACCTGTTTGTGCAGCATGTACAAAAAAGCCATCTGGCTTGAAAAGAAAATCACCAAGAGCTAAAAAATGATTAAGAATTAACATTCACATAAATAACGATTGTAATGTGCTTATATTTCGTATGCATTTCAAATGTTTTAATTATATTTTAATTTTTTATAGATTTTTCAATTTATCTGTTTTTAGGATAAATCTACTATACAACATTAATTATACAAAATCTCTGTTGTAACAGTTAAAGAGCGAAACACTGCACGTATACTTTATTCAAAATATAACACTTTTCCCTATCCTCTTTTTGCACTATGTATATAATTTTTCCAATTTTTTATAATTGTACCATATTTTGAACCTGCTTCAATTTAATTAAATTGCTACTTAAATATTAAATTTGCATGCTGCTTCACTTGTTTTTTTTTACCATATATATGCGTTTATTATTATACAATATTTTTGTTATTAATAAATGAAATAAAAAATTAGATTATTTTCTTGACACTGTTTACATAACTATGGAAGTTGCATCAAATACTTGTAAAACTTGGACTGTTCATTTAATATATTAATATCCTTTCTGTGTTTGTAGATTCTAAATATTAAGTCACATAATATCTTTGAGAAATCATCTTTGTCAGAAAAACGCAATCAAGACTTAAAAATTAACTAAAATATAAAATTTAAGATGCTTAGTTTTTCCCCCTTTCAAATGTTAAAGTATTTCTGTGTTACGTAAATGATAACCAAACTTAAATTAGCGAAATTTTCTTTCCTTTTTTAATCTTTACTAGGAAAAATTTATATTTTTTCTTATATTAATTATATATTATCCCTTATATTGAATGTACTGTTGAAATAACAGAATGTAATGTAGTAACTGTTGAATGAAATATATATTATCCCTTATATTGAGTGTACTGTTGAATGAATTATATTTTATCCCTTACATTGAGTGTACTGTTGAAATAACAGAATGTAATGTAACAACTCTTGAATGAATTATATATTATCCCTTATGTAGAACGTACTGTTGAAATAGTTTAACTTGATTTGTGTGGAATTGATTTATTGTCTTAGTCTTGTATTTTTTAACATATGAATGTCTAACAATATTAAATACATATTGACTATATTGTATATAGTTCAGAATGTGATGAATAAAATTAATTTTTATCCTTGATTTTGTTTCACTGGCAAATTTTGTAAAAAATGCAAATGTAAATTTTTTTTAGTAGACCGTTATCAAATTTAGTGAAAAAATATGCGTGAACTGCTGTGTATGGTTTATCATTATTTTTGTCATTGTTAGCTTCATCTAAAAGTATGGGTATTAAATACATGTCTGTTATGGATATCAGCTATCAGAGGAAGAAATAGATCACTTAAATAACAGAGTTTGAATTGGAAAACAATTTTTGTAAAATAGTTTGTTTACTGTACATGTATAACATAACATGTTTACATTGCATTACTCTTTAAGCACTCATTTTGCTCAAGCACATAAATTTCAACTTCTCAACATTCACAAAATGAAAATTATTCTCAACATTCACATTATGAAATATTGAGGGAAAAGAGGAGACATCTAAGCTTCTGAAAAGTAAAAAACCTGTGTGCAGCATGTACAAAAAAGCCATCTGGCTTGAAAAGAAAATCACCAAGAGCTAAAAAATGATTAAGAATAAACATTCACATAAATAACGATTGTAATGTGCTTATATTTGATATGCATTTCAAATGTTTTAATTATATTTTAATTTTTTATAGATTTTTCAATTTATCTGTTTTTAGGATAAATTTACTATACAACATTAATTATACAAAATCTCTGTTGTAACAGTTAAAGAGCGAAACACTGCATGTATACTTTATTCAAAATATAACACTTTTCCCTATCCTCTTTTTGCACTACGTATATAATTTTTCCACTTTTTTATAATTGCACCATATTTTGAACCTGCTGCAATTTAATTAAATTGCTACTTAAATATTAAATTTGCTTGCTGCTTCACTTGTTTTTTTTACCATATATATGCATTTATTATTATACAATATTTTTGTTATTAATAAATAAGATAAAAAATTTGATTATTTTCTTGACACTGTTTACATAACTATGGAAGTTGCATCAAATACTTGTAAAACTTGGACTGTTCATTTAATATATTAATATCCTTTCTGTGTTTGTAGATTCTAAATATTAAGTGACATAATATCTTTGAGAAATCATCTTTGTCAGAAAAACGCAATCAAGACTTAAAAATTAACTAAAATATAAAATTTAAGATGCTTAGTTTTTCCCCCTTTCAAATGTTAAAGTATTTCTGTGTTACGTAAATGATAACCAAACTTAAATTAGCGAAATTTTCTTTCCTTTTTTAATCTTTACTAGGAAAAATTTATATTTTTTCTTATATTATATATTAATCTTATATTGAATGTACTGTTGAAATAACAGAATGTAATGTAGTAACTGTTGAATGAAATATATATTATCCCTTATATTGAGTGTACTGTTGAAATAACAGAATGTAATCGACTAACTGTTGAATGAATTATACATCATCTCTTATATTGAGTGTACTGTTGAAATAACAGAATGTAATCGAATAACTGTTGAATGAATTATATATTATCCCTTACACTGAGTGTACTGTTGAAATAACAGAATGTAATGTAACAGCTCTTGAATGAATTATATATTATCCCTTATGTAGAACGTACTGTTGAAATAGTTTAACTTGATTTGAGTGGAATTGATTTATTATCTTAGTCCTGTATTTTTTAACATATGAATGTCTAACAATAATTAATACATATTGACTATATTGTATGTAGTTCAGAATGTGATGAATAAAATTAATTTTTATCCTTGATTTTGTTTCACTGGCAAATTTTGTAAAAAAAGCAAATGTAATTTTTTTTTTAGTAGACTATTATCAAATTTAGTGAAAAAATATGCATGAACTGCTGTGTATGGTTTATCATTATTTTTGTCATTGTTAGCTTCATCTAAAAATATGGGTATTAGATACATGTCTGTTATGGACATCAGCTATCAGAGGAAGAAATAGATCACTTAAATAACAGAGTTCAAATTGGAAAACAATTTTTGTAAAATAGTTTGTTTACTGTACATGTATAACATAAAATGTTTACACTGCATTACTCTTTAAGCACTCATTTTGCTCAAGCACATAAATTTCAACTTCTTAACATTCACAAAATGAAAATTATTCTCACATTACTAAACATTTATCATGAATATTGGTCTCATGTTTTTACAGACATCTCCGTGTTTTATTTAGCTTAGAACGTAAACAATTAACAGATATTTTTAAAATATTAAAAAAGTCAGCCAATTTTGCCAAAATGATTTGAGTAAACTTCACTGAACCATGGCATCTGAATATTTTCATTTACACAATCCATAATCTTCATTTACTCAGTGCTAAGTGATTGCATTTCTGGACATCTTTGCACCCAAGTTAATGTTTGACCTAAAAAGGTTAATTTACATGATGAAGTTAAAATGCTAACTATTATCAGCATTGGCACAACAGCCCCGTGTCGATCCTGGCCGTCTTCAGAAGCCTTTCCCATTCCACCCACTTTCAGCAATTGACCTCCAGTTCATAATTTTTAGAATGGCCCAATGCTCATCCACGCAGTCCCTTTATCTTTTCTTAGGCCTTCCTGTTGATCTTTCACAAACAGGAGTTGCTTTAAGGACCGTTTTGTCTGCATTCATTCTCAGGAGTTGTCTTCAGTCTCATTCTACTTAATTTTATGGATTTAATGATATCCTCATCTTTATAAATTTTGTAGTTTCATCGTGTACCATTTACGTCCATACATTATTCTCCAAAATAGTTCTTAGAATCTTTCTTTCAAAGATCACCAAGGCTCATATTCAGAGTCCGCATCTCTGAAGCATGGGTTAAGACTCATTTTATTAAAACCTTGTATAATAGAATTTTTGTCTCTTTATTAGATGGGATTTCAGAAGAGGTGTTAAACCAAAGAAGCAGCAATTTGCAGCAACATTTTTCTGGTTTCAGGATTAATATTTTGATAGTTCATTTTGGAGCCCCAAATAGGTGAAATTTTTCACAAATTTAAATTTAAATGGGCCGATCTCAAATGTTTTAAGTGGATTTTCCTTTTCGCCATAGTACATATATTTAGTTTTTTTTTTTTTTTTTTTTTTTTTACATTTACTATGAGCTTCATTTTCCTGGCTGAATTCTGTAGTGTCAAAAAGGTCTGTTAATTACTTGTATTAAGGGATATTGCATATTTCATTGTGATGTTTTTGTATATAATATGTTTTTATTGAATTTTTTGATAAAGTTGTTCTAAAAAGTAAAATTCTGTGCAGTTTTTAAGTTTTATGTATGGGCATAGCCAGCCCAAATTATGGGGGAAGGGCATTACGACTCTTATGGCTATACTGTTCTACCTATTACAGCATCTTCAAGTATATAGGAATAATTACGTGATGAATATATTATGTTAATGACAGTTATCTTAACATAAAAAATAATTATATTATGAATTTTATTAATAATAAAATTATGTAACATAATTATGGATATATTGCAGGTATCATATTTATATTTATTACCTTACAAGCATATTAAATGCTAAACTCAATATTTTAGTTTTTAAATTAAATAAAAATTATTATTAAAAGAATTTTGAAATTCATCTTACATAATACAACTATGAAGATAAATAAAATCCATATTTCTATTGTATATAATAAAGATATTGAATTAAATGCATAAACGTTGTAAGTGCATCATTTATTTTGTACATGAAATTAAATTGCAAATAAAAAGGAAAAAAAAAAAGAAAGCAAAAATTTTTCTGCCCTTTCCTTTTGGTTGGGCAATTAAAATATTCCTGAATTCCATTTTTCGTGACATTAAATTCGCAAATTTATCAATAACTTTCTCAATTGATTTTTCTTTGGTATAATGAATATGCATTAATGCCAGTGAACTTCTGCGCTCTTCCGTCATAGTATCTCGATTATAATTTTGTAGCCTTTTCAAAGCACTTACAGAACGTTCACATTCGCAAGATGTTATTGTCAGTGTAGCTGCTCTGGGCAAAAGCACATCAATATTTGGGAAAAAGTTTTATTCGAAGCTTTTAAAGACAAAGCTAGTTTATCGGGGAACTTTGTTTTGGGGATGGACATAAAATGCCGTCGCCAACGTTTCATCTCTTCGTTTAGAAGTTCCGGGTAGGGTGAATCATCTTTATATGTCACCGACGTGTATTTCCAAACCCTACCCCACTTTTCGAATTTTTGACGTCACCGAAATATCGACTAGTTTCACCTGGACGCCTATTCTATGATCACTGGATCTGTCTACAACTTGAGCGAACAATATTGACTCAAAAGAACCGGTATGGACAACCATCCCAACTTATCAGAGAAAGCCATTCTGTGGTCCTCAGTTGGAGGGCGGGTGGGTCCATTTAACTTTACTGGAAGGGGACAAGGCTTCAAGGAGCTTTAGACCAAAAGTACGTTAGTACAGACGAGTGACGAAATTTATAGCGCGCGCTGGCTGAAGTTCTAGGAATATTCTTCCATTATTTCACTAACTCACACGCTGCATTTGTAGTTTGAAAAAAAAAATTGCATAAAACAGTATTATGACCAACAAGCAGTAGAATATGCTGCTGTGTTATGTGAAAGAAAATCTCGTTTTTTAATGGGAAAGTTAACGCAGGAATTTAGAGCTAAGAAATAAAGAGTGATATGGGATACCACGAAAGCAATGGTAAATAGATAAGAGTAAATGAATTAAGCTTACTTCAAATCCTTTTAGAAATAAACAATTTTAATTATTTAAATTTATAATATGATTAATTTACATTACAATCTAATAGCAAACTAAGTTTTTTTTTTTTTTTTTTTTTTTTTTCATGTTTACATTAAATTTGTTTTCCCGCAATTTATTTTACAGTTACTATTCGAAAAATATTTCTTTAAATAAGAAATTAGAAAGAAAATATTTCTTTCTTAATATTTCTTCCCCCTTTTTTATTTTCTTTTTCTATAAAAATTATTTCTTTCAGGAAAAGAAATAAAATTCATTCGCTGTTACAGTATGGCCGATTGCTCCTGCATTGAATTATCACACACGCATCAAAATGCTTTATTTTAAATAATTTATTCTATAATTAACATGAAAGAAAATATTTTTTCAATATAAAATACATAACCAAAATTAAACTAATCTATCCTGTATGTGTGATTAATTCGTTTTGCAATTTTTGTCACACAATTACTAATACCTTTTTTTCAATATTACATTGCTGTTATTTTAATTTTGTATATATATAAGAACTGCTCAGTTTAAATATTCTTCCTTCTCAAAAGATTTTGTTCTGTGAAAATAATTAAAAGATAGTAATATTTTCACAATGGAAGTACTAAAGTAAAAATAATCAGTGTAGGTCTCCTGCAGTTCAAGTCCTTATCAAACCAGCGTTTCGACACATTTTAAATAGAAAACTAATAATAATCAATATCTCTTTTACAATATAAAAATGAGAATGCTATGAACGGTATTTTTATTATTTATTTATTAATTTTTTTAAGTTTGCAAAGAAACAATGATTTTTTAATACTATAATAGGTTACAAAAGTACTATTCCATGAACAAACCCTCAGTCTTATAACATTGTTACTTTATAGCATAATACAATAATAATACAGTATAATTCTGCTAACAAGCCCACCAGCCGCCGAGTGGTAGAGTCGCTGAAGGCAGGTAGTTTGGTCCGAGGTCCGAATCCCGCGAACGAGTTGGCCGGCGTTTTCGTGGCTTTCCCCATGTGTAACGTGTATACGAGCCAGTTTCCCTTAGAAAGTCCTCACTTAGAAACCAGTTTTAATACGTATTAAAATTACACACACACACATACACACCAAAAAAAAAAAAAAAATCTGAAAGCCTTCAGATTTTATATTACTCCCAAAGGGCCGTTTTATTAACGTTTTGCGTGTTACCTTTATTTATTAAATATCATGTTTTTCGCACTTAAACCATAAAATTCAATTCAACAGCAATATCATATAATTAAAAAAAAGCATATCTTTAGAATTTCCGATACATAGTCTCGCGCGCTAGAGATGAAAATGTTTTTTGCCATTGCTCGCTTTGAAATCGTTGGGTTTCTTAATCAAAAACCCATAAATGCTTTACAAAATATGATATATGAAATGGATAGTAATACAAATTCCCAGTTCCAAATTTGGGCCTCCAGATGCCTATATTAGGATGGAGGATTACGTTATTCAGAATTTCATGGCTCTAGTTTTATCACAGTGCGAGAAACATTCATACATTCTGCAGATTCCTCATTATTTAATTTCTTTAAATATAATAGAGTGCGGTAATACTTGGTGGCAACGATTTGAAACGTGAAACGCCATTTATCGTGAAACGCCACAAAATGGCAAAACGAAATTAATAGCCCCTCTGGGCTAAAACTTATTTTTAAAAGTATCACACTAATAGTAGTACAACTACTGAAAAAATATTATAAATCTATTTTATAATTTTATAATTATTATTATTATTATTAATTTTTATTTTACAGTAGTGTGAATTTCGCGTAATAATGAACGACATTTTTGTGTTCACAGTATTATTCGTAAGGTATTTAACTGTTAGATTTTAAAGTAAACGTAATTCTTGCTGCACATAAATCGAGTAGAAGCTTATCGGATGTCTATATTTGTATTAAATGAAGAAGGTTTATGTGCTTGATAAACTTATTATCTTCTACATTTTTAAAGCGTACAATTACAATTTATATCTATCATTTCAGGAATAGTATAACCTTTCTTTTAGTAGAAACTGCGTTCTTGTTTTCTGAATGTGGCTCCAAATACTCTCTCAGTTCATCCCAAATTAAAATAACTATAAATTTTGGCAATCTGAAATACGCAATGAAAACATCTTTTGGCAGAGCAAAAGCATCAACATATTTTCTATAAATTCGCCACCGATTCAGAGATCTACGACCGTATTCTTCGTTTAAATATGAAAAAATCAGCGGCGAAAACACATATAAAGCCATTGTCTACTTAGTACGTCAACTGGACAAGCCTGATTGACGACGCGGCAACATTTTTTCACGCGCTTTCGACAACTTCCGTACTCAGAGAATATAGGATGTCGGGCAGACCTGTTTTTTACTAGCAGCGACATCTGGCGGCCCACAACTTGCTGTCGACTCTCATAGCCTAGAATAACCGTCCTGGCAAGACGGCGTACCCCACTTTTGACTACTACGGCGCGCTTTCGAAAGAATTGTGGTGCTGAATAGAGTGTTTAGGTAGTAATTGTGAGATTTTCGCAATTTAAATTATTAGGAGTTGAAATTTACGCAAAATCTTTAGTGAATGGTTATTGTTTATCGCCGTAGTATATCTGAGGAAAGAGGAGAATAATTCACTGCTAATGTATACATTAACAGTATGAAAAATTTGGAAGGTGATACTCGGCAATATATGTGATGCATTCATCGCAAAATTCAGCTACGCCAGTAAAACAAACGAGAGTGTTCGAAAAATTTATCCACATCTGAAGTCACTATAAAAAAATTGTATGTGTGTCAACACAGATATTTTAATAATAATAATAATAAACACTTGCAGAAAACTTCAAATCAAGGAATAAGAATTGCAGTGCCTCTGTGTGCTTAAAAACTACGAAGCATTCTGCAGACTTTTATGCCAAAATCAAGGTTGACAAATATATTAATAAATTTGGGTTTTAATGTTTCTGTTAGTGTATATATTTCAAAAGTATTAAAATAACTTGGACAGTTGTTTAATTGATTAAAACAGCAATAAAGTTCTTTTATAAAGATATACAAGGAACTTCATAATTATCAAAATATTTCATTGCTTTGGTGAAAAACTGAAATTTACTAAATTAACTAACTTTTATAACATTAAAATTTTTCGTAACTGTAGTATTATGCTCTGTTTTAAAAAAGCTTAAATACTTTATTCGTTATACTTTAAAATATTTTCTTATTTATTTACTAAATGTGTTAAGAATTTCCATACATGCTTGTGCAGTGTGATTGCATGTTTGTGTAATAAATGTTGATTTTCATGAACGAAAAAGAAATACAATCTCCGAATAAGTATTTTTTCGTTTTCCAGTTCCTGTGTTTAGCTGTAAAAGTAAATTCACTTCAAGTATGTGTCTATGCAATTTTGACGATGTAAATGCTGAAATGATTGTACAGTAAAAACAACTAAAAAAATATCCGGAAAGCTCTTGAAATTTTGGATAGTCAAGCATATAAAAAATGAAATACTGTAATAAGTGAATGGAAGAATAAACTACTAGTCTGAACTCATAAAAACAGTTCATCTTATTTCTATCAACTCGACTATTTAATATTATGCACGATTTTGAAAAAAATGTATGCTGCTGATCTTTGGAATATGATAACGGGTGATTTTTACAATGGTTGTTATGTGGATTAAGACTGCAAGTTGAGACTTTAAATATGAATAGTAGTCTGAAAATTTGTAGTAGTAACTTTATATCCAACAATCTCTGCCTAATAACTTCCATATTTTAAACAATTAAAAATATATATTTTTAACCACTTGTTATTAATTTTATAAAGTACATTCTTTCTTCATTAATTTAAATTTTATTTACTTTCATCTATTTTAATGTTAGCCATTATAAATTTTATACTACTTTTTTAAGATTTCATAGTTGCTAATTAAACTTCCTTTACAATTTATTTAGGTATTTTATACATACATTTATATTTTATGTAAGAAAGGGATTTATTTGCAATAGATATACAGTGAAAATCATTTAACACAAAACTGAGGGGACTGAAATATTTTTTCGTGTTAAAGGATATTAATATATATATATACATATATATATATATATATATATATATATATATGTTTAACAAAATTAAGCTTATTAGAGTACATTTTATTTACATAGATATGTGTATATGTATGTATTTAATAAAAATCAATGAAACAAAAACATCCACAAGAACTTGATAGAATTTAATACAAAATTTTCAAGTTTTTTGAAAAACAAAACATTTATTGAGTTTTGGGAAAATAATCTGATGTTTTCTTTGCATTGTCTTTTTTTAGCATCAAATTGTTCAATGTCAAACATTTTGTTATTCATTTCACCATTGGAATGTGCGTCTGAATAACTGTCCATACTTTTTATGATGTTCCTCATTTCGGATGACGTGGGAACAGGAACTGCATTATTCATTTTATTTTCGTCATCAGAATCTGCATCAATGATATTTTTTTAGCTTTAAACAAACTCCAAAATAACTTTGTCCGCCATAATTGAGGCTGTACACACATTATCATAAATTACTGCAACGGATTCTTCTGATAGTACAGTACAACAGTTCATTAATACAGAAACTTTCTCAAACATTTTATTAAGTGTCAGCTCAGTTTCACTATCCTACTTCTCTATTTCTTTTGGCGCCAAAGAATCTGATACTTTTGAGAATTGTGTGTATTGAAAATAATTTCCATTCATCCTTGGAATTGCTGAATTCCATGCAGTGCAACATATCAGCCAAACTCACTAATTTTTACTCGCACTGCCATGTACTCGTCACCGAATTCCAAAGCTAACTGATGAGAGATGAGATTTTTGTGTGGCGTTTGTAGAGGTGGAAGGCGAAAGTAGCGTAGATAAATACGAGGCGTATTCGGAAACTAAGTACCGTTTTGAAAAAAAAATAGTAAAACAACTTTTTCGAATCCAATTTTATTTTTACATGAAAATACATGTCTTAAACTATTTTTGAACATAGTTTCCGCCAATGATCAAACACTTGTCATAGCGGGTGACCAGTTTTGTATACCATCGTCAAAGAAACTTCCCGCCAGTTTCGATAACCACGACTCCACAGCATTTTTCGTCTCATCGTCAGATCCAAAGCGCTTGCCACCAAGCTTGCGCTTCATGTGCAGGAACAAGTGATAGTCGGACGGCGCTGTATGGCGGGTGATCGAACTGCTTCCAATGAAACTGTCGAATTAACGATTGAGTGACACCAGCAGTATGGGGCCGAGTATTGTCATGGAGCAACACAATTCCTTTACTGAGCATTCCTCTTCGTTTGTTTTGAATGGCACGCCTTAGGTTTGTTAAAGTCTCACAATATCGTCTCGCATTAATGGTTTCACCTCTGGGAAGAAATTCAGTAAGCAAAACGCCTTTCCTATCCCAGAAGACAGTGCACATAATTTTTTGTGATGACATTGTCACTTTGAACTCTTGTTTTTTCGGAGAATGAGTGTGTCTCCACTCCATCGATTGTTTCGATTCTGGTGTGAAATGACACACCCAAGTTTCATCACCTGTCACAATTTGGTTTAAAAAGTTTTCTCCCTCATCACTGTACCGCGTGAGAAATGTTAGGGCACTACCAAGTCGCTTTGTTTTGTGAACATCAGTGAGCATTTTTGGAACCCATCGGGAACACAGTTTGCGATAATTCAAGCGGTCAGACACAATTTCGAACAAAACAGTACGTGAAATTTGTGGAAATGCCTCTGAAAGAGTTGTCATTGTGAAACGTCTGTTCTCATGAATTGCTTCATCAACTTTCCTTACCAAATTATCGATGACAACAGAAGGCCGACCACTCCGAGCCTCGGCGTGGACATTTGTTCGACCTGCATTAAACACTCTTACCCACTTTCTCACCATTCCATCACTTATCGCGTATTAACCGTAAACTTCTGTCACTTGACGATAAATTTCGGCCGGTTTAACATTCCTCGCGTTGAAAAATTTAATCACGACACGAATCTCACAGTCAGCGGGAGAACTAATTATCTTAAACATTTTGAATGTGCACAGGAAACTGAAAACACAACATAGAGCAACCAAAATGGCGACAATTGAAAGTCAGTGAACAAGAAAGACTAGTGCGCATGCGCGGGACGCCTACCACAGCGCTACGACAGCGCTCGAATGAAACGGTACTTAGTTTCCGAATACGCTACGTAAAACTGGCTCGTGTCGCAGGCTATTCCTAGGGTATTTCAAAGCCAAATTAGCCTCTTTTCTACGAAATATGGGAAACCACCTCTCTTTTATTTCACATCCCGCTTAAATCTCATCTGCGGTGCCAGTGTTTTCTGTATTTTGTTCATTTCCAGAAAAGATATCTTTTCGTGTTAAGAGAAACAAAATGCATGAAAATACATAGTAGTTTGTCGGGACTGTTGCATTATTTCGTGTTAACCGATATTTCGCCTTAAGTGATTTCACGTTAAACGTATTCCATCATATACAGATGCGTTTGGACTATGTATATACAAATAATTTTTTAAAAGGAAAATTTATAATCCTTCCAAAATTTTTCGTGCATTAAGCTGTTAAAAATTGATTAGTAAATATATAAAGAAAGAAATTTAGAACAAATTTTTCAGAAAGAATAAAAATTGAAATTCAAATTAACTTGATAAAATCCTATAAAAGTCGAATATCAAATATTATTTTTAGACTAGTAAAATCTTTTTAAATTGTAAGATAATTTTAATGATTTTATTCCCCCCCCCCCATTTTTCTTTGCTACTGCTGTTTGATAAGAGGTTCTAGTAAAGTTTTGAGTTAAGATTATTTTGAACTTTCAAAGATTTTCCATTGCAGGATTTTAATTTTTTCTACATTTTTAAGGGCATGTTTCCATTTTTTTTTTTAAGATTCTTTTTAGATTAGAAAAATATTTTTAAATTGGAAGATATTTTTAATGATTTTCCTTCGCTTTGAGGACTAGAATTTTCGGGTGAACTATTAAGATAAAAAATATATTGAAATGGTTTATCAACTGATTCTGGATACAGAAAAGCAAGGATTTTGTTTTAGAAGGGGAAATGTAATTACCGTATTTGACGGCATATAAGACACACTTTTTTTCCTAAATTTGATCTAAAAAAAGTTACCTGCGTCTTATACGTGAAGGACACAGGTTAACTTTCAATACTGAATGCTATTTTTAGCCCGGATAAAGGTCTAGACACACATAATTTTTTCTACATTTACATGTGTGTGGCCTTCTAAATAAGGGTGTGTCTTATATGCCGTCAAATACGGTAAATTTGACATACCTCGTTTTGACAATATTATGTTGAAGTTGGTTAGATTCCTCACCTTTCTTGTTCTTTTATACTATTTTTTAGTTTTTCTTGTGATGGTGTATTTTAACACGTTGACTGCCGTGGGGGCCACCGGTGACCAGCACTCAACTTGGTTACAGCGCCGTGGGTGATACCGGCAATGCGACCAATAGTAAAATACACAATTAGAATAAATATCGATACTGATAAATTTTTAAATAGTACCATTGTTACTATAATGATTTGAAGAATAATAAATTGTAAAAATTTAAATTATAAATTGCAAAAATGGTCTACAGATGTTTGGGGGTCTTCGGTGACAACCAGCATGAAAAATGCATTAAGCACGATTATATATAACATAATGTTCTGCAGATAATATTTCAACACAATATATATCACATAATAAAAATTTCAAGTCGGCGTCATGGGCAAATCACGTAAAATGCGCGCTGCAGTCAACGTGTTAATTTTTACATTTTAAAGTATTTTATGAAGATCATTTGAACTTCAATTTTTTAGTCTTTGTGAAAAGTTGGTTCTAAATTTCTTTATATATATATATATATAAGAACTCCTATACTCCTAGGAAAAAGTAATTTATATACAGTACAAAGTCTTTAATTCGGACTCGTCGGGACTTCGGCAATTCCGGATTATAGATCATCAATTTAAATCTGGTAAGATGGCATGCAGAAATTATAAAATTAAAAATATGAAACAGGAATTTATGAAATAAAGAGCAATTATGATCTAAAGGGTATCAAAATTTACAACAAAAAAAGCATAATATTTATTTATTTACTTTATTAAACATTTCTTTCAATGTAAGTTGTTTAAGTTGCTTCGTTTTATGTGCTAATACTTTCTCTTTAATTCTATAAACAGACATAATTTCTTGTTCAGTTACAAAGTTCCGCTGTTCAAGTCCTGTAATTGCTGTGCCGATAACTTGTCAATCGAAATTTTTTCTTTTTCACAAACCTCTCTGTCACTTTCTTCATGCCTTTATCCATTTTTTGCAGCGATTCCACTTTTTGTTTGATGGACATCGAAACATGCTTTCGCTTTGTAGATCCCTCCAGAATCGGAAAGTCTTTTTGACATAATCGAAAGTTCAAGCTTACTTTTTATAAAATTGCTCTAACAGCCTGCAAAAAATAATATGCCTGATTCAATTAGAAGATTAAGGAACAACGCAATCTGCAATATTAACTGAATTAGATAATTTTAGTTTAGCTTATACCGTCTGTTATACATTAAACGCACGTGTGTGCAGAAAGTTTGTAGCTTTGAGGTCCGGATTATAGATCATTCCAGATTATGGACGTCCGGATTAATGACTTTATACAGTATTTATTTATTCCACACTTTCATTTTGAAACATTTTAGTACATGCTTTTCATTCAGAAAATTCTTCTAAGTATCCCACCAGATGACAGACCTATCCTGATCTGGGTTCCAGCTCATGTGGGTATTACTGGCAATGAAGCGGCAGACCTGCTTCCGAAATCGGCTGCCAATGACTCCAGTAGACTGGAAAGCGCAGTAAGTGTTCCGCAGTCCTATTTAAAAAAAAACCACGCTCAATAGCCTTTTTCAAGAATGGCAGAAAAGATGGGAAAGGGAAAGCACAGGGAGGAGAACCTACAAGTTCTTTCCAAAAGTCACGTGCTCAGTTAATACATACAGCGGAGCACAAACTCAATTCTACACTGGCCATGGTCCCTTCCCACATTACCTTAAGAGATTCGGCATAAGAGCATCAGATTTGTGTGAATGTGGTGCGGTAGGTGATGCAGATCACTTCCTCTTCAACTGCCCACAAACCAATAAACTGCATTTGAAAATGCCAAGCAGTGAATACTGGCCGCAATGGGCAGAGAATACCCGCGGCAACAAGCAGACGAAAACTAAAATAGAGGAGGTAATCAGGCTTTGCTCAGCAAGATTCTAAGAAATTCTCCCCCTCTCTTGAGAATTGTATCTTCGCAGCATAATTTTAATAGCAATTCAAAATACTACAACAACTGAACATCAACATTAGGAAAATAGCTCACCCCGTAGAATAATAACAGGACTGTAAGAGCAAAACTATTGTAATGTAAGCATATTACTATCCAGTTTATATGTACTTGATAAAAATAATATTGTAAAGCAGTTTAAATGATATTGAAAATCCAGTCAATGTGTAAATGAATTACAAGTTTAATTTTGATTATCTCAGTAAAAGTATTGTAAATATGAATTCATATAATGTCTAAATGTACACATAGCTGTCATGATTTTATGTATCTGTCATATGTAACTTGTACAAGACAATGATTGTAATCAACATATCTATGCTTATTCACCGGCCTTGTATGCCCATGTAATATTTATATGTATATTCTTACACGGAGGAAATTTTCCCTTCTGCCAGGATGACTACTAACACTGTAAGACTTTTACAACAAAGTTAGGTCAGTGGTTATCTCAGGCGGCGCTCAGTACATGCTTTTCTTCAATATTTTAAAAGTTGATTTTTTTGTTGAACTGAAATATGTAATATGGAAAAATTCTATCAAAAAACATAATTTAACTCAGAATTGAAACAGGAGATAAATAGAGATAATAATGTGGGGTATTTGATCCTCTTTCCCTAATAGTCATTTGAAACATTTTAGCGTGTTTTTCCATTCAGCTGAAACAGTAAAAATATAGAAAAATTCCCACAAAAACATAATTCGGCTGAGAAACAAAACAGGCCCAAAAAGAAAAAAAATGGGTTCGCGTCGGGAAACTGATTGGTTTAAAACAGGGCTTCTTAAACTTTTTTTCAGTTGTGACCTTTTTTTATCATAGATTTTTTTTAACGACCCCAAAATATTTACGAAAATTTTGTGGGACCCCATGTGAAAATCCGACACGCACGTGAGTGAAACTGTCAATTTTTTCACTTGTACTGTAAGATAATATGGCAGCTTTAGGTCATTATCTTTAATTTCTCATTTTAAGACATAAAACAATGTGAAATTTTAATTAAGTAACAGATGAAATGACAGCGTCATGCGCAAAGCAAGTAAAATGAACATTTATATTATAAAAAGAATGCGTTGAAAAATTTTTGTTTTTCTCTTTGTCTGTATTGTCTTATCTTCATCTATTTTCAGATACATTGTGTAAAAATATTCGGTAATTGTAAAATTATTATATTAAGTTTAAGAAATACCAAAACTAATAAATTTTTTGCGACTCCCTGCTGTAGATGGGGGTTGCGATCTACAGTTTAAGAAAGTTGTCTAAAATAACGTTACAATATTTGATTTTGCTAGAACTTTAACTCAGGCCACAGCCAGTGCGGTTATGGCAGGTGTGCAAAATTTTGGAATTTACAGAAATATCAAGTAGCAAAATTTTTGGAATTTAGGAGTGGAAAAGTTTTTAGAATTTAGGACCCACAGAGATAGCATAGCACAACAAAATGTACCTGTTGAAGCTAGGACTCCAATGCATGGTTATATTCTTGTCAGGAGTATATGCCTGAATGCAGAGATGCATTTTGAGTCATCATCGCTAGGTCACCAGCCTACACAGCATTGTGCGATACGTCATTCATGTAAATACGGAATAAAATTGATTGCACTAACCTAATTCATGTAAATACGGAATACAATTACTGTAATTTTTGAATAAGAATAAAACACTTGCTTTCTGTTCATCTGAAATGGGATAGATTTTCTAGCAGTTATTCCAGCAGAAATTTGAAGAAACGGATCATTCTGTATTCAGTTAGATAAACAAATACACAAGCTATGAACATAACATATTAAACCATAATTCACTTTTCACATCGGACAGCCAATGTTTATCAATTTTCATCATGTGAAAATTGATAAATATTGGCTTTCCCGTAAATACTTTCGTACATCGTACTTTCCCGTAATTTTCAAAATACTCTATTGCACGGTGTTCAGTTGAAGACAAGCCCGAAATCATTTTTTTTTCCAAAATGCAATTGATAACTTGTATTGTTTTTTTTACAAAATTTAAACCTGGGAGTCATGAACAAATTTGTGGGGGGTCACCAAATCCGAAGATATTTATTTGACAATAAAAGGTATATGGAATTTGAAGAGAACTGGATGTTTTTAACATTTCCATATTTAAATTTTGATTTTATTGCTTTCCACTTGATTTGTGTGTTATGCTTGATGATTTCTAAACAGGTTGAATCGAATTTCAATGCAATTGCATACGCGTAGCTAAGATGTAGTTTTTTCGACTATGTTAGTAGTGTCTCGCATGTAATTGTAATATGCATCATTTATAAACTATGTTTCTCAATTCTAATCAAATTTGTTGTCAAGTAAGCACATAACATTTCCTAAGTATTGGAAAATTCAGTAGTGTCTCAAAGGATAATAAAAACAATTTTGTTTTAGCTGCAATTTTGTTCATGATGGTTAAATGGCCCAAAATAGATACCCAATGTTCACAAGAGAAATGGGATGGATGGACCAACATCAAATAAACTTAGAGAAAAACTATTAATGAAAATGCAAACAATAATGAATCCAATGGCTCTCTTTCTACTTCTAAAAAAATTGAGTAAATATCAAGAAGAGTTTATTTTATACTGTTTTACATGTCACATTATTAATGGAAAATGAATATCCATTGTGTTTTCAATGCAGTGAAAACTTGGCACATGGAAAGTATGAAACTTGCGAAATTAAAAACACATTTAGAAACGGTACTTTTCTGTTTTGCCGGTGCAAACGATAAAGCTGCCAACAATGGTACAACTGATACCAAACAGAATACCTTCACTGGCAACCTTTTACGCCTCATTTTCAAAACAAGTTGCAGCCATTTCTTATCAGATTGACTGTACTGGCATACAATTACATAGAATTTGTACAAGATAGTTAAATTTTATGCTCTAAGACCATTCATGGTAATTAAGTCAATTAGAATGCAATCACACCGCTCATCCGAAGGCGAAAATATAGAAAAGACAAAATCACGGGTCAAATTCATCAATTCTAATGAGAATGGACTAGCGAAGTAAAGCACTGTGGTTTTACGTAATTTCTGAATAAACTATTCGTACAAATTGAAATAATTCTTGCATTTAAATTTGCATTCCAAATAAGGATTTAATTTGTCATTAAGATAGATAATTACTGAGATAATTAGATTTTTGTAGCGTAGTTTACGTGAGATGAGATCACGTGATGCGAACCGACAAATCAGGATGTTGAAACATGAAAACATAGTAAATTCTTAATGTCTTTTCACAAATTTATTGTCTTTATTTATTGGCTTTTTTACAAAATTTTAAAAGGTATTAAAATGTTTATGCCTTCAAAATAAAAAATTCTTAAAACTAACGTTTGTTAAAATTTTTTATGTGTATATTGTATGTTGTCGACAACAGTCTGCTTGGCGAAATTTGCGCCAGTGAAACGGAAAGTACCTCAGAAACTAAACATAAAGATTAAGTAAATAAATCTGAAGAATTTTTTTTAAGGAATGATCTAAGAGCATGAAAAATTAAAATATATTTTTGAAAAAATATACAACAGTTCCTGAGAAGATTTACAGGCATCTTAAAAGTTTCATATTTAATTGCAAAAAATTTAAAACCTCATACAATTGGAGAATCGCTCATTCTTCCTTCAGCAATTAAAATAATATCATTTATGCATGCAGAAAAATAAAGTAATGATTTAAAAAGAATAGCATTAAAAAAAGATACAATTTCTCACCAAATTTCTGTAATATCAGACATTATAGAATACAAAATCCAGTGTTTACTATAAAACTTGATGAAGCTACCGACATTATAAAACTGTCTCAATTCATCGTTTATCTGAGATACATTTTTGAAGACGACACAGTAGAATATTTTTTATGTTGTAATATTTGGAAAGGAAAAGCAACTGGAGAGAAAATATTTCAAATTATTGACAGACATTTTGAAACAAATAATCTTACCTAGACACTCTGTGTCGCAGTTTGTACCAATGATGCTGCAGCATTAACAGGTAATTATAAAGGACTAAGAGGGTTAATAATGAAACTTGCTCCCCATATAATATTCCATCACTGTATGACACATAGAAAAGATGTTGTTGCAAACTGATGAAGAATTGGACATGATATTGCAGGGTTATTACTGCAATTAATTACATTAAAAGGCAAAATCCTAAACAGCTGTCTCTTTTTAATGCAATGTAATAAGTTCTGTATATGAGACATTATTACCAAAGTCAGTTGGCTTTCACACAGAAAAATAGCAAGACATATTTTCGATTTGAGAAATACAGTTTACATATTTTCGGAAGAAAAGAAACATACATCAGCAAGTTCATTCATTAATAATGATTAATTAGGAAAACTCAGTTACATAGTAGACATTTTCTAAAAACCTAAGCATTTTAATAATGAGCACCAATATTGAAACTTTTAAAACTAAGCTAATACTTTGGCAAGGAGAATTGAACTAAAACAACAGAAACATGTTTTTCAGAATTTACTAAAGAAAATAATACAGATTTCTTGTTTAAAACAACATATGATAAAACTGACAGAAATTTTGTGACCCATTTTGCCTTTGGTATTTTCAATTCGGTACTTACGTATTATCGCAACCAGGTTGGTGCGATTTGTAAGTTTGAGTAAAAAAGTATGAATAATAAGAAAATGTACATTTATTAATTACAGATAATTTTTAATACAGTTTTTTATATTATTTTGTTTTAAAATATAAAATAGCAATTAAACCCTTCCGGTTTCGAATTTGAATAAGTTGCAGAATTATTTTTTCGGCGGAAATCTTTTGGCTATTGCTTTTAGCACTGATTGAAAACCGTCTTCGCCATTAACAGCTTGAGCTTGGCGCCATATAAATTCGATAAGGTATGAGTCAAGATGATGACGGGCTGTTCCTCTCTGTTTTTTGTTGCGCCATTTGGCTGAGCCCCACATGCGCTCTACATGTTGTGTGTGAACACCCGTGTTGGGATCCACAAAGTTATATTTGTGATTAACAGTTCCATGCAGAAATCCAGCATTTTCGAACTCACTTGTATTGTATCCTTTCCAGCAATCCAAATAAATGATGCTTCCTTCCTTGATATTTTCGCAAATTTTTTCCATGAGGGTAACGGCGCTTCTGTTAGGTACAGTAACCGAAAAAGTAATTAAAGTATTTCAGGGCATTCAATCTAACCAGTAAGAAAAATAATTTCTTTACGAAAAACTACATATAACACGTAGGGTTCCCTAAGTAGGGTCGCCAAATTTGGCGATTTATGCGAATTTTGGCCTGGTTGCGTTAATACGTAAGTACCTCCAATTCCAATGTATCTCTGAATGAAAAAGAACAATTAATTGATATTTTAAGTGACGGAACTCTGTAGTTATTGATATTTTAAGTGACGGAACTCTGTGTTAAAGTTAAGTCTGTAACTTGTCAAAAATTTCAGTTATCTATTGGAAACAAATATGACGATTTAAAAGGAACGAAAGTAAATTATTACGTTTCTTACATAAAATTGTACAGCAAACCTTTAGCTTATATTTAAAATTTCTAAAATGCTTATGTTACATTTTTCTGTTATATAAGCATTGGAAGTGGACTTCTCACTGAAATAGAAATAATTTTGCTATTGAATTAACATGGAGAACTTTTTTATTGAAATATTTTTTCTCTGTGACATTAGTTGCATCTACTACAAACTAAAGATTAAAGAACTGTTTTTAAAACATTTCGAATTCGTTGTCATATTGATCTATGAAGCACTAGATTAGTGAGTTTTTATTACATTATTGACTAATATAGTTTTTAAAAAATCAAAAAATTTTCAGAGGAGAAAATTATTTGTCAAATATGAATGTGTTTTCAAAGCGAAAATAAATAATAAGTGATAAAAAGAAAATTAAGTTAGAACATTCACATTTCTAACAAAGTAATTTAATCTTTATAATACAATATATTTTACAATGATAACGCAAAATACAATGTGAAAGGTTATGCGAAGATTATGATAGTACCAAGAGTATTCAGCATTTCGTATAATCCTATTACCAGATAATAATAACATTAAAATAAATTTCATCTGAATGAAGCTTTCTTATTACAGAAACAGTCAAATTATGCATTTACATAAACGAATGCACTTCCGACAATATATTTAATACTGTTAGCCAAAGTGCAAGCCAAAGTTCTGTTTATGTTACTTCTCGCCCTTCAGCGCATGCTCAAGAATTACCATCCAGGAGAAATTAGTCGATTTGTCCATGACGTCAAAAATTCGAAAAGTGGGGTAGGGTTTGGAAATACGCGTCACCGACAACTCACTGAAAGCAATGAGATACATTCCGCAAGAGAAGAAGAGGAAGAATGACCTTGTTTGTTTGCATTAGCTGTACATAAGTCACGTGAACTCTGATGTCATCTGCATTGTTTGTCTACAAAAGGTATACATAAGTCACGTGATCAATGAGGTCATCGGAATGTATCTCATTTCGTTTACATGATCAGCGCAAACTGATGGTAGCATGCAAAACAGGGATAATGCAGTCTTGGAATCTTTTCCAAATTTGAAAACTGAGATTTTAAAGGGAAAATTTACTGGTCAAGTTAAAAGATTGTTAAAATATACTTTTGTAGTAATAAAACACAGAATCACAATGATCATTATTTCGATAAACTTGCTTTCGAATGATGCATGGTATTTTAAGCTCTACATCTAATCTTTCACACATTGCCACAGCATGAATCAAAATACTCTCAAAACTCTTTTCTACATTTTCACGCTGCTGGCCGGACGGTAAAGTGGTTAGGACCGTCGACTGCGATAAAAGGCCCAAGCTCGAATCTCTGAGAAGGCATGGTTGTAACTGTCCGTCCCTTCATAGGAGGCAAAGGTGACCTACCTATTAGGTTCCTCTGTAATAAAGTGACAACCACTTCTGGCCTTAGTAGTGGCCAGGCCGAAGTCGGCTGAGGGCCTGCCATTAGGGGGAAAAAATTTCACGCTCAAAAATAAAAAAATCAATTATTTCCTGGGCCATGTTATGGCCTCCCACTATATCAAAAGCTCGTCCTTGAAGTTTAACTGTAATTCCTTCTAAATGATATAGATAATGTTACCATTAAAGCAGATGAAATGATTGAATTCAGTAGAACCATACCGTCTTGCTTACATTGCGCACTCCATTGATTATTGAATTCACGATGTGCTCTAGGGCTTCAATGATATCGAAAAAGCTTTGATAAAATTGCTGGTCCGCTTTATGCCTCATGGCCCATCTTGTCCAGCAGAGGTCTAATAATATTTTTCGTCCACCTAAATCGTGATGCATTCTGATTGACAATTTGAGTAAGAATATCATTTTGTTTAGGACTCTTAAAAAAAAAATCAGTTGGTTCAGCATGTTGTGAATATCTTTGCATGAATGTATGATTACAAGATTCAGGCAATGAGAAGTGCAATCAATGCACATAGATTGCTTTTGGAGTGAAAGCTTTAATCCAAAAAGATTGAACTCCAACTTTTTTTAATGACATGTTACCTGCTCCATCATAAATCTGATCTCTAATGTTGCAAACATCTAACACGAATTTTGAATTATAGAAGATGAAAGAAACTCCCTTGCAATCCTATCTAGTCTGAGAAATTCTAAGAACTATTATCTAATATTTTTCTGACTGTCGACAAACACACATACACAATGATAAAGTTTCCGCATTATTTTGAAGTGACTTCATCAGCCGTTATGGAATAAAATTTTGCACGAAGGTCTTTAAAAAAATTAAAATCAATTCTCAACAAAGATATGAGCGTAAAAGTTTAGGTTAGGCTATTTGATTATGGTAAAAGCATTTTCTCAGGATTAACTGCCTAAGGAATGGGATACCTTCGTGAAGGATTCTCTAACAGAAATTGGATCATATTCACATTATACATGAAGAAAACTGGGAACAACCCATGCCTCAGCCATCCTGTTTTCTCGGAATTTCAGCCCCGATTAAAATTACTAGTATTCAGCAATTTTATTCATTAGTTTAAGATCATTCATAACGAAATTCAGAACGTCTAAAACTTGAAACTAATTTACAATAATAATAATTTACAATCTTTCCGATAATTACGATTAACTAGTTTTTATTAGTGATGCAAAACTAAAATACGGTGCGTGCTACAAAACTGAAGTTACATGGCGGAGACATTAGGTATTATTTTTTGGAAGCAGGAAATGTGAAAAAGGAGCCACCCCTTCACCGGGAATCGAACCACGGACCTCTGGAATACGCGTCCAGCGTGCAGACCACCACACCATGAAGGCATGCTAAGAAGGCGGGAAAAATACCTTATATACTCTCCCTTTAAAAGGGCGACTGGAGATTTTAGATGATCCAATCGCCAAATCCTGGGTGTGGAGAATCATTATCCACCACCCTTTTAGTTCGGGCGCCACTGTAGAGACGTTAGGTATTTTTGAAAGCTGAAAAATGAGCAACGCCTTCGCCGGGAATTAAACCACGGACCTCTGGAATACGCGCCCAGCGTGCAGACCACCACTCCACAAAGGCATGCTAAGAAGTCCTGAAAAATACCTTATAACATATTTTATATAAATAAATCGTTAATTTTTAAGGAAGCATCTCCTGCACTTTCCGAACTACATAACGTGTTTGGAAAACAGACATTTATTTATTTATATTTTTTTTCCGTGACTTCTTGTGCACTATTAATTAATGGAATATTCTCGACTTGTATTGCTTTTGTTTAAATACATTATTTAGTGTTTTCGATTTAGTAATTAAACAAAAGCCTATTTAATATGAAAAATGTATGAATTTTCGATCATTTCGGATTCTTTCGCATCTTGAATTTCCAACTAATAAATTTTCTGTACTATTTAAAAATTTCAGAAATCTGTTTCATGTACGTTTTAAAATATTTCACATAATACATTTATAATACATCTAAAACCACATTACTTAAATTATTACTCTTAATCGTAATTATCGGAAAGATTGTAAATTATTATTTTATTTACAAAGTATGATGCATAATGAAATGCAGTGGCGTAGCGAGGGGGCAAGTGGGTGCATGATGCCCCGGTATCCAAATGGTATCCAAACAAGATTTTTCGGAAAATTTCAGTTTTTATTTTGATCGATTTCTGGAAAATATATTTAAAATTAATAACTATTGTAATATAATTAATTATTTATTTTCTTGATTTCCCCGATAAAATGTGTAATAAAATGTTTGCAGTTTATCAACCAAAACGTTTTATCTGACCACTTTATTTCTCCAAAGTAGAGATATTTGTATTTTTTTAAACGAAATGCACGTATATCTCCCGCATTTTATTTTAAAACGATAACATGACCTTGTCCCGAATTTCTCAAACATATCCAGTTTCCAAAATCCGATTCCACAATCTAGAAATGACATTTTGGGAAAATCCTAACGCTTCCGCTACAATGGATTGCGTTTGACTCTCCTGTAAACGAAACGACTGATTGCCTTCCTGGCTACCGATTCAACTAAGTCATCTTGCTGAGACATCGCATATTCACTGCTACGAAGCATTCAGCGCATGTCAATTGTTTTTAATCTCCTATTACAAAAAGAATACTGCAGGTCGCTCCTTACTCCTTATATAAAACGCATAGTTTTTGACGTCACAGACTAAATTTGCATATTCCCAACTTTGTAAACGTTATACTTTTCCTTTATAATCTCTTCTATTTCCTTTTGTTCAAAAAGGTTATCGATTATATGGTTATTTCATACCGAACCCACAATATCCCCTAATTGTTTTCAGCGGTGAATGTGACTGCGTGACGTTACTCCGCAGTAGAAAAGAAACGGAACCTAAACCTCCACTATAGATCTATAGAGAAAATGTTTTTCCAAATCTAAGAGTCGCACTTCAAATACTACTTACTATTTCATTATCAAATGCTAGCTATGAACTTTCATTCAGCAAGTTAAAATAAATTTTCACATATTTACTATCAACGATTGGACAAGATCCCCTAAGTCATCTAGCATTTTTAAGTGTGGAAAGAGAAAAATTTGAAAGGATCGACTTTGATGAAGTAAATGATAAAGTTGCTTCATCCAAAGTAAGAAAAATGTATACATAGTAATTAATTGTATTTCATGTATAATATTATTATTAATAAATATAAGTGCCCGACCAAGTCGAGGTGCACGTGATTGAAGCGAGATGAGGGCAAATTAAAATTTTTAAGTCGGCTGACAATTTTCGATCTTTGTCAATCCAAGCACGAACGTGTCCAGTTGGCTATGTGCTTTTGCATGCTAGGCCATACGAAACGTTGCTGTATCAGTTCCCTCGAAGCCTTGATGCCAGGATGTGACAGACGGTGTAACTGACTAAAAATGGCATGGCGAAACCCGGAGAGAACATAAGGTCGAAATCTTAAATCCTGAACATGACAATAAAGTGATTTTCCAGATGACAGCTGCATAGGCTGCAAGTTGAGATTGGTGGAAGATTTGCTTTACAAGAGGGTTTGTAGCTCTGAATCCCGGTATTGTTCGTCGGCAAGGACAGCAAAGTTTACTGGCGTAGGAACGGCTAGTTCTTCAATACGAGACAAGGTGTGTGCAAAAAAAAAAAATCCGCGAATCCTCAATATAACGGATATCTGTTGAAAATTGCCCTATGGAGTCTAGGTGTCTCATTTGAAGAGGAGAAACTTTATCCAAACGCTGTTGAAAAGCATAGGTTAAGGTTTTGTGATCTGTGAAGATCGTGATAAAGCTTCCCTATAGGATATGTCGAAAATATTTAACAGCTTCATAAATTCCTAATAATTCGCTATAGTAAGTGCTGTATCTGGTTTGCGCTGGTGAGAGTTTTGATGCGTCAACGTGTAGAGGCATTAGGTTATTTTTTTGGAAGCAGGAAATGTGAAAAATGAGCAACCCCTTCACCGGGAATCGAACAGTGGACCTCTGGAGTACCGGCTCAGCGTGCAGAACCAGTCCAACACAAAGGCACGCTAGGAAAGTGGGAGAAATACCTTATATACTCCCCTTTTTAAAGGGCGACTGGGGTTTTTAGGGGACTTAATCGCCAAATCCTGGGCGTGGAGAATCCTCATCCAACACCCCTTTTAGTTTGGGCGCCACTATAGAAATATTAGGATATTTGGAAGCAAGAGAGATTGAAAAATTAGCAACCGCCTTCGCCGGGAATCGAACCGCAGGCCTCTGGAGTACCGGCCCAGCGTGCAGAACCACTACATCACGAAGGCACGCTAGGAAAGTGGGAGAAATACCTTATAAACGCAGAGGGATAATGGTTTCGATGCGGAAGGATACTGCAAATTTGTTGCCGAAATTAAATCATTCTTGCATTTTTGGAATGCTTCGCGAGATTCTGTGGTCCAGGTTATAACACGTTTATCTTTTTTCTTGCTTCCAACCAAAAAAGAATTTAGAGGTGCTTGTATGGTCGCTGCATGAGGTAAGAAACGTCGATAAAAATTGAGCATGGTAAAGATTCTTAAGTCGTTCACTGAAGATGGTTCGGGTATATCGTGGATAGCGGTGATTCTATCTGGAAGGGGTCGAACGCCATCAGCGGAAACTTCATGACCAAGAAAGGATACTCTTGGTTGGCCAAAAACGCATTTGGAAGGATTAAGACTGACACCGTACCTTTGAAAACGTTCAAAAACTGTTCTCAAATATGATAGGTCTTCTTGCTCTGAAGAGGAGGCGATTAAGACGTCATCAAAATAAGGTACACAAAAGTCGAGGCCGTTTCACACCTGATTCATAATGCGTTGGAACGTTTAAGCAGCATTGCATAAGCCGAAAGTCATGATCGGAAACTCAAATAGTCCGAAAGGCGTAATAACCGCAATTCTTGGAATATCAGCTGGATTAACGGGCACTTGGTGATACGCCCGCTCAAGATCAAGGGTTGTAAAAATAGCTTTTCCCTCTAAAACCTGCATACAGTCTTGAATGTGCGGGATTGGGTAACGATCAGGAATTGTAGCTGCATTTAACCAGCGATAATCGCCACTTACCATTTCGTTTCCGGAGCGGACTGGCCCATGAACTTTTTGAAGGACTCCAAATTCCCTGTTCCATCATGTATTGAAATTCCTCTTTGGCGGCTTTAAGCTTGTCCGGAGGTAAGCGTCTTGGTTTAGCGGCAATTAGAGGTCCGGTAGTTTCAATATAATGTAAGTACATCGTGCTTGGGTTCGGAAATACCCATAACTGGGCGCGTGTTTGTAGGGAATTCTCTGAGAAGTTTGTGCCATGGGGAGTTATCCGAAATCAGTTTAATGCTCAGATCTTGACTATTGCAAATTACTCCCGGATAAGTTAAGCTGGTTGTGTAATCTATCAAACGGCGATTCTTAAGATCGATAAGCAAAGAAAAATTTTTGAAAAAAGTCAGCGCCAATAATAGGACTTGAAACAGTAGCAATAATGAATGGCCATTGGAAGTTGCAGCGCAATCCTAAGTCATGAGATATCAGGCGTTCACCAAAAGTTTGAATAGGAGTTCCATTTGCTACATAAAGTTGTAACTTGGTAAGGCGCTTTTGTTCGTGAAAATGTGGTGGAACGACAGAAACATCAGCCCCGGTGTGTACAAGAAACCTTAAGCCCGAATTCTTTTCGATGACGAAAAGGCGTGCAAAATTCCGGCCGCTGTCGTTCACAACTTTGAGCAACGGCCCTTCTCGTTTTAACGACATGGTGAGCGGCATTTGTTTGCCTTGTTTCCAAATTTTTGGTGGTAAAAACAAATACCCGTAGGAGAGCTTTCATAACATTTCCTCAGTGGTCTACGATGTGTATTTCGACCACGTGATGTGGAGCGGTTGCGCTGAAGGGGTTCAGCTTGGATGGCTACTAACTGAGCAACCTGTTTGAACAAATCACCAATTTGAGCCTGTAACACCACAATGCCTGGACCAGGAGCATGCACTGCATGTATTTGCGCTGGAATGGCCAGCTCGTGAATTTTATCAGCGATTTCGGGAAAATTTTTAAGTGGCTCGCTACTGTCGCTAAAATGGTTTGCATGTTAGATGGGAGTCTATTCATCCATAATGTTTTAAGAATGTTATCCGCTATGTTACCGGCGGCTAAGTCTGACATTTTAGACAGCAATTGAAAAGGCCTCATATCACCCAACCGTAAATCGTGCAAAAACTGCTTGATTTTAACTGTCTCGGATTCTTCATAAAGAGAAATTAATTTTTTTAAAGATTTGTATTTTTCCGTCCCCGGTGGATTCAAAATTATTTCACGAGCTGATTGCAGTACCTCTGATTCTAAGGTCCCAATCATATTATGTTTCGGCTACGCGAGACTTGACGTCGAAAGGCACAATTCTCAAAACCCGCACGATTCTCAAAACCGCACAGGAAACACACGTAGCTAGATTACCATTCTCATTTACTGCAAAGACCTTGAACGCCAAACAGTAACCGATTATCTCTCAAATTGGGATCACGTGAGCTTTCAGAAGCAGAACTTTCGTCTGATTGGTTGTCTGTACCCGGGACTGAGATCCAGCCGAGACATTTTCGGTAAGGTTTGAAATAATCCCGCGTAGCCGCAACATTTTTCTGTAGCTAGGCGGGACTTCGCTTTCAGCGGGGCTTTTTTTTCAAGGAATCCTCCCATTTAAACCAGTGCTACCAGAATCTCGTTTCTCAGAAAAGTCCCGTCTAGCACGGACTTTAGCCATATGTGATAATTTCTTAACGCGGCAATCGCTTTATAAAATTAAGTTTCGTCGGCAGTAATGTGACTCAACGCGCATCCAATTGAATGTACCATATCGATGGGTCTCGGCGACAAAAGGGCGGTGGCTTAACTGCCACTCGTGCCAATTGTGAAGTAGCATCGTTGTCAACCTTTTTAGATTAATCAAATATGCACAATAATAATATGTAAAGAAAAATAATCAATATGTACATAGTAACACAGTTTCTTGGTACTTGAAATCAGAGAAATTGGCGGCTCAAATGCAGCAGACGACACATATAGCCGCTGAAATTATGACAGAAATATGTTGACTCACAGTAATGCGGCACAGCGCTTGAAATGTCAGGTGAAATGTCTTACTTGCATCTCATCACAATGGATAACTTACTGATGCTCAGAATTTTTACATATAAACTCCATATTCGTGCAACACTGAAGATTGCTATTCGTAATAAATACGGGTCACCAATTATGGAAGTAAAAATTTTTTTAGACAGATCGTTAAATAATTGTAACAATTGAATGGAATAAATATTATTTTGTTTTTGGTTGCTATGGGTTACCAGACTGGCAGAGTTGAGTTGTTGTAGGCAAGTTGCCACATATCTATTTATCTATAATGTATATTAAACTTTTAATTGTTTTAAAACTGTACTTTTTAAAAACACTTATATAAAATAAATAACACCTTTTTAACTAATTCTAGATCATCGTATGTCTGATTTTTCCGCCGACACTGATACATTTCCGAATCCAAGCCTAGTGTAGTTAGGTAGTGACTATTCTCAATATATTTTTTAGTATTTTATTGCAGATTCAGCACTTTATTATTATTTGCATTATTTTCTTATTACGAATATATTCTATATATTGTATAACTGAAAGTTTTTTTTGTGTGGGGGGGGGGTGCGCCACAGAGGTATTTTGCCCCGGGCGCCAGTTATGCTTGCTACGCCACTGTAACTGCATAACAATGTATGCAATGTTTTTTGCAGTTTTCCTTTAGAACTAAAAGCTATTTAAGAAATAGAATGCTTTGCCTTGGAGGGAGACTCGATGGTTTAAGGTAACCGAAAATGCAAATTTATTAGCCACCAAAACGTAAGACACCATAAGTACAAAAAGACTTATGTATAAACTGAGCCATTTAATGATATTACACAGAAGAGCACATTCATAACAGAATAGTGAAAACAGATTTGAAACTAAACATAAGAAGCATTAGAAGAGTAGTGAAAACTATTCTTCTTATGTTAGTTAGTTGAAACTTCTTAGATGTTAGTGAGAAACTAAACATAAGAAGAATAGTGAAAACAGTATTTGAAACTTGTGATAGATTCATTTCACATTTTTATCTCAATATAAGCAAGATTTTTAATTTAAAACAATAATTTGTATGTAAATAAAAATGTATTTCAGGCAATGCTTTATCTGTAAGAGGAATTAACCACTGCTAAGTTACAGAATGAGATTTTTTATATTCTAATGAATACCCAGAAGGATTTACATTTGTTCTCTTTTCATTTAAACAATTCATTGAAATTCATTAATTTTGACGTAAAATTGAATTATTTTATCTGTATTATTCAACTATTTTATCTTTGTGAAATTTGAATGCATTAAATAGTATGAGTATTTTTAAAAACAACAATCTTTTATTGCAGACAGTTTTGATCTTTTAAGCAAATAGTCGCCGTTCTCAGAAATATCGTTCACTTTTACAACATGGTCTTCTAAGGGAGATGGTCACCATAAGAGGATTCCTTGTATTTAGTAATTTGTTTTAAAAACAGAAAAATGGAGCATGTATTTTCTCCTTGATAAATAGCATTCGAATATATGGTTATATAGCTGGAAACAATAATGATACGTATCTTACAAAGAAAATGATTGCCTTCTATTATTTTTTATTACTTTGACGTAATTGAAATTATCATTTAAGTATAAAATTCCTTTTTAACTTTTATTTTAATTCTGAGTTGATTAGTTTATGGAAAATCTTCTATAACAAAGCTTCTATTCTGTTTAAAGCTTCTATAACACTTTAGATATGCTAGCTCACATTTGAACTTTTTAACAAGCAATAATTCAAATTACATATTGACTCGGTCTTTTTAATTTACAGAAACGGCACAGATTAACTTGTTTACAGTTGATTCTTCAATGTAAAGGAGTTAGAAAGAGGGCTTTGTACTTTTCTCGCGTCACTAACTCAATGATTCTCACATTTCTTAGAATTTTTAATACAGCATAAGAGATCAAACAATTCAGTTCTTGGATATAGGAGCAATCAATATGTCTCATCGTATGAATAAGTATAAGACATTTTTCTTTTACAGCTCTATAAAATCGATGAAGTTGAGACATTATTAGCATATCTTAATTTAGTCAATCCTTTGGGATTAGTGTTGCTCTTCAAGAAAAACTTCAAATAAAAATTAAAATAACTGTCCCCTCATTAATATCATACATCGAAGAAATAATTTTGTTAAGAAAATTATTTCGTCTAACTGCGCAACTTGGAAGCATTGACTATATGTATGATAATATCTTTGAATAGTATAGTTACATAAAAGTAAGATTATTGCAAATGAAGCTAATGTTTTGAGTAAAATTCATAACCGCAGGTAATTAATAATTAAACAAATTTACCACTTAAAAAACTTTTCAATTTAGATAAATACATTTAAATATACAATTGCACATACTGCATGAATTTTGAATGGCATAAAAAGTTATTTCATTTATTAAATTATATCTATTATTAAAATAGCTATATAATAGCCAGAATTTTCAAATGAGGGGGGAACACTGCTTACTTTTTTCCAAACAGAAATGCTTCCGCTATAAATTCATTTCGTTAGATAATGTACGAGTTTTTGGAGGAATAAAAACTCTAAATCTTTTTAGACTTCTTTGCATTTTTCCCAATTCATGCTTTCTTTTTTTTTTTTTTTTTTTTCCTCCTTCTTTTTTTTTTTTTTTTTTTTTTCTGGGTGTTCCATATTAAGCGATTTATATTAACTCATCACATGTTAAAGCAATATTTCTAGTAACACAACACACAGCAAAATTTGTAGGGAAACATAGTAACTTTTGGAGACATTAGATCTAATTTGCTACTTTTCACTTTCTCATGATCAAATTGGCCTTTGGCCGGACCGCTCATAGTTTATCAATAAAGGCTGATTGGACCTCCTATAGTGATTCCCGAGATTATAGTAAAATGCCTCGGTTCTATTCGTCGACACGCCTCTGTTCTTAAACGGAAGACCGCAAAGAGTATGTGCCTACGTTTTGTGTTATGCCTACGTTTTCTGTTAGATGTGTTGACTTTTTGTTTAAAAAAAGAATAGTAGCTTAAACCAAAAATAAATAAATAAATAAATAAATATAAGGGGTTCAAAGAATTTTAAGGAAATAGATGCTCTACACCAAAGAATTTAAAAATGAAAAACTATCATTTTAAACGTTTAAGCCATGAATCTAAACTATTATATGTTGTAAATGAACCAGAAAAAAAAATTAACAATATTTTCGCATTCCCTTCAGAGGATAATACCCTTTAATTATATATTACTGAATTCTTGAATCTCCTTAATATTGAATTCTTTTTCTGTTATTTTTCTATTTTGCATTGTGATCAAAAAGTAAAATTGATTGAAGTTTTTGGTAAGCATATTAGAAATATAGTGTAGAACATCGATTTTTGCAAAATAAAGCTTTTAGTCAATAAAATTATTTTCCTCGGAAAGGATGTTGTTGATTCGTGATTTCAGCATGATATCGACGATGTATGTGATCTTACACTTACATTAAATTTTTATCATTATAATTAGTATTTCATATATTTCAGTACAGCAAAGCATACAAAATTTATCTGTCTATGGGAAGATGACATGTCTAAGGAAGGGAAACCATCCCATTTGTGGAGGACTTTCTAAGGAAAAATTGGTTTATATATGCCTTATACATAAGGAAGACCATAAAAGCGTGTTCGCTGATATTCTAACCTCTGTCGAACTAGCACTGTTCAGCAATCTTATACATTTTGCCCACTAATGGGCTATGCACTTTTTTCATTCTATTAAACTATCTTGTTTTATACTTCCTTTTGATCGGTAAATATCTGATTATTTGTTCCAAACACAGACGCACACAAGATAAACAAAACAAAATAAAAATAATAAAATAAAACGTTTTGCAGTGAATGAACTATCTGCGTATTTAACAACTGCTCTATTAAATCCTTTTAAGATCACAACTGATCTCAAAGCCGAAATCCTTTTTTCCTCCGAACTTGGAAGACACTACTTCGTAGGAATATCCATTAAATAAAACTTTTATAAAATTCATTTTCCACTTCGTTTGACATACTCACAGCGATCACTAATTTGAAACATGAACCGACAGCGTTATTTCCTTTTGCGCATGCGCTTGGTGTCACAATTTCTTTTACAGCTCTATAAAATAGACCTGATAAATCACCAAATTTTGTCGCGGGTTGCGTTTCCTAGGGAAGAATTAAAAATACGCGGCGTACTTTTACTGCCTCCGTAGGTAACGCAACTTGCGACTAAATTTGGCGATTTATCATGTCTTTTCGAAATTGTGTGGCTAGCGCATGCGCAGAGATAGACGAACTATCGTGATGATATGTCGTATTTACTAGCGTGATACTTGATCGCCGATATTTCGTAAAGGCGGCTTATATGTAATTGTGCATGTGTCAAATTACTGAAGCCGCAAACTTCATATTAGATTAGTGGGGGTTATTAAATACAGAAAAACGGCGGTTCATTTTTCAACAGAGTGTACTTATGGTGCTTTTTTTATGGCTTGACTATGGTGTCGAGCTATTGGCAGTTACTAGCACTGCATATCCTTCAGCTGAGCATGAGCTTATATGACATGATAGCAATGTAGGTAGAAGTGCTTTTTTTTCGGATTATGGAATGCTCATGTCTCAGCACCTGTGTTATTACATCTTTCCTGAACATTTTTGGGATTCAGTAAACCATGATACATGATATTTAATAATGATTATATTTGGTTGAAAGTGAATAATAAAATAATAATAATTTTTTCCTAATTTAATAATGACTATTCTATATAGTTCAGTATTAATAACTCTGTAATTATAACATGTATATATTTACCTTTTAAATAATTCTTTTAAGATATGTATTGTTTCTTATAAAACATCAAGTGGATGTATAAAAGTTAATAATTTATTCATTTTAACAGTTTTTATTTAACTCATTTCATCTTCCTTTGCTTCTGTCGTCTAGTTTGTAACATATACAAACACTTACTAAATGAGATATATTTTCTTTTATATATATATATATATATATATACAGTGGCTCCGAAAAGTGTGCGTACACTTATGATTTTTATTGAAATAGAGCTCTATCCATTAATTAAAAGTAAACTTTATGAATGAGATTTTAATAATAAGATCTATAATCTATTCGTAACAAAATTACATGAAATATTTTTTAAATATAGCGAAACTTTATTTTTAAGAAATTAATAATAAAAAAATGACAAACATTTTATCTCACAAAAGTCTTCGTACACTGAAATATTTTTAGATAAAATCAAAATTAGAATTATCGTTCGCTGCTTTTTATAAATTTTTGCATTATGGTGGCATTTAAAAAATCATTTGCTTTAATTTTTTATTGTTTACTTCATAATATTCTATTTATTACTGAAAATGGCTCGCAGTCGTAAAGAAATTACAAACAGCATTTGAAAATTTATCCCATTCTACAGTGCAGTATGTGATAAAATGCTTTAAAGAAGAAAATTGGATTGAAAACAAGGTAAGAAAATGTCGACCGAGAAAGTTAAGTAAACGTGATGAGAGATTTATTATTAGAAAATTTGTGAAAAACCCACGTTTGAATGCTGTAAAAGTTTCTGCAGAATTTAATGCAAAGTTTCCTACTTCAATTTTATCTGAAACTGTTCGACGAGTTCTCAGAGAAGCTGGATTACATGGGCATTCTGCCCGTAAAAGTTTTTTGCTAGTGAGAAAAACAGAAAGCTTAGGCTTTCATTCGAAAAATCGATGATAAATACACCCGAAACGTACTGGAATTATGCCCTATTTGCTGACGAAAGGAAATTTGATATTTTTGGTTCTGATGGTCGCATAACTGTATGGAGAAGAAAAAACGAGGAACTTCATTCTAATAACTTAATTGGAACATTTAAGCATGGCGGTGGAGGTGCTTTTGTGTGGGGGTGCATGGCAGGATCAGGACTATCTAATTTGGTATTTCTTGATGGCATAATGAATCATTCTCTTTATTTAAATATTTTAAGAGACAATTTAAAAGTATCAGCCCAAAATTTGGGTATTGGAAACAACTTTATTTTTAATTATGATAACGATCCTAAGCTCAACGTTCGCCTCTGGTGTCTCTATAATTGTCCACAGGATTTGAAAACACCAACTCAGTCGCCAGATTTAAACGCCATAGAACAAATTTGGAAAGAACTGGAGGTTAGAGTACGGAAACACGACATCAAAACGAAAAGCATTTCAAAACAGTCATAATGGAAGAATAAATGATCATTGATGCAGAAGTTACAAAAAAACTAGTAAAATCTTATCAGGACTAGTGTTTCTTTTGCCTTGCTTTGGAAACATGAATGGTCCTGACTCAGAACAGGGAGCTTACTCAAGCTATGTTCAAGAAATTGTGAAGTAGACAATACAAGCAGGAAGGGTATACGAAACCCTTTATTTTCTAGACTTTACAGGAATTTCCGAAACTTCGGAATACAGAGACCAACCACTTGTGGTCTGAACGTAAGAATATAAAAACTACTAAATAAAACTTTAACTAAAACTAACTTTGAATTAGTATACAAGTGCCTAGCATTAAGATTGGCCTTTATTTTAGCAAAGGTCCGTATGTAGTACGCCGAGCTGCTAAACCTACGATACGTTTGCAATTATCAAGAGGACTAAACCTCTGGCCTTGAAGGCAACCAACAACCGAGTGAAAACTCGTAAAACTACAATGGCAAGTGGCTTGCTTCCAATAACTCCTTCCTCTCTCTTGCTTGGCAAAAAGCCACAACTTAAGTACTTGGCGTTAGCAAGACAATTTGCATAAATAAGTTAAAGCGTTTAATTCTGGCCGTAAGTAGAAAATAAGAAATGATAGTAAAGATTTAAAATAAAATAAACGTTAGTAAAACTTAGGATCCTTACATACTTCCCGCCAGAGTTAATTAGTTTGAAACTGAGGTCTAAAACGACCTTGTTGAAAACTTTTAGTTCTAGAATGAAACGCGAGGCCAAACTTTTACAAATATTTCTCACTAGAAACTATCCAATCTAGAAATTAAAAGTCGTTTTTACATGATCAACTCCATGGACAATTACTTTTCATCTGTACTGCATCTATAAACAGAAGTTTCTTAGTTGAATCTGGTTCCTTCCAGAGATCTGGAAGGAAAACTAGTTTAATGAAATGTTAAACAATCAAATGGCAAGTAACATGAATACTTACATTTTCTTTTCTTTTTTTTTTTCTTTTTTTTTACAACTATTCTTAATTCATTCATGCCATTATTTTATTATCTCTCCGTGCTCTCTGACATGTGTTGTAAAGAAAAACACCAAACACGTGCGTGTCTATGTACAAGTGTTCAACACTACCGCCTGCAATCAAAACACTAACGTGTTAAAATTGAACATAACAAGACCTCAGAACACACCTTATATTCTTCTCTGAACCCTGAGGTACTATTCTGAAAAGTGGCTAACTCTGAAGTGTAGCGTCAGAGAGCCTAACTACATTCATTCAACCTTTAACACATATTCACAATAATTTGCTCTTTTTACAGTCACACCAATAAGTTAAAATTTTGGCATTACTCTAATATTTTCGCTTTTAACATATCACAGTATTTCTTAACTTTTAAGATAACAGTTCACATTGTACATAAGGACATATTAACATGCCGTTAATTTTACGCATTTTAAAACATACATTAGTAGTACATTGTTTGTTAACTTCTATTCTTTTCCAAGCAAGTGCTAATTCTTCTACATTGAAATACTACATTTCAAAAGTCTTTCAGATTAAAACTTCTTTTTTTGACAGAATCTTTTAAATAAAATTTTATACTATAATTTTACAATTTTCTTAAGGTACCTTTCTCAAAAATTATCAATGCTTTTACAATATTCAAGTATTTACACATTCCTATTATACAATAATTTTTGCTTTACTCTCGAGTAATTGAAAAACATAACACCAAAATAGGTAACAACTTATTTCTCGCCTTTTTGGCGATAAAGGTAGGCCTCACATGAGGTAAAACTTCTTAAATTCTGGCACTTGCAGTAAGAATGAAAAATTAACTTAAAGTTTCAAAGTAACATAAAGTTTTACTTATGTTTGTGATATTCAGAAATCCTTTTTGCTGCCCAGTCCTGGAAAGTGGCAAAGACTACCGTCTGGTTTATCTTCCGTCTTGTGTGGGTTCGCCTTTCGGTTCCTTCCTCCGTGTCCTTCCTTTTTCTTCCAGTTCGGCCCAAGGCCCAAGGCGATATTTTCCGGAGTACCTTTGCAACTTAATGCAATTACCTCCACAACTTCGTTAAGAAAACTGAAGTGATTAAGAAAAAGCACTGGCTAAAGGGGAATGAAGGAGACCATTAAGGGTTTACGGGGAAGGAAATGATTTAGAAGTCCACACTAAGGACGAAAAATTCTTTCTGCTTTCAACCTGTTTTACAAGATTGAAAGAGAGAGAGGTGATGAATAAAGGCGAATTCCTGAATACATTGCATTAATGGAATCGGGAAGGTTGGAAGAGAATCAGCCGGGAAACATAGTTTTCCAGGGCTTGGGAAAGGTATATTAGGTAGTACGGAAAACCGCAGTAGTTGCTAATGCCTTGGGAATGGGCTGGGGGGGGGAGAGAGTCTTGCGACTAAAGCTCGGAGTAAGGGATGGAGGAACGAAAAGAACATGGAGGTAGGAAAGGGAGGAGGGGCCATTCCGCGCTAGAAGTGAAGCACTGCTTTAAAGCTTGGGTCACCAGGCGGGGTGTTCTTTGTTTACATTCAGAAGCTCGCTTGACAAGATCCTGATAGTATTTCGACACCCTACAGTTCCATAGAAATCGAAAAAGGGACACTTTCGCATGAAAGAAACATTCATAGTGTGATGGATAATAGCAATTTGTATAGTTTACTGACATTTACGCAAAAATCCCATCTTGGTTATTTTTCGATAACTAACAACAGCGATTTTGATTATGAATTTGTTTTATAAAATTCTAAGCTGTTGCACTACAAAAATATAGATTTTAAGAAAATTGCTAAAAGAGATCTGCCAAAATTTATTTTCTAGAAGATTTGAAAAGTTTGAAACTTGATGGCTAAATGTAAATATAAAATTATGTATGTTAAAATATTTGTAATTAGGCACATAGGTCAGATTAAGTTTTTATTAAATAGAGTAACGCATGCAAGGGCTATCTGCCTAAAGAGAGAGATGCCATCGTGGAGGAATTTTGAAGAAAAACTGACCTTTAGTGGGTATTAAAAATAATACTTACAATTTTCATTCAAATTATATTCATATATATTTTTTATGTAAAACTTTCGGGTGTATGCTAAATTAGTGTAAATTACTTTACACGAAAAATATAGTGAATGCACAGAAATTAAAGATTTGCACATGCCGGAAATGATAAATAGGAAATATGTACGGGTATTTATGCATGTGCTTGCAAAAAGCATGTATCTGCCTTTGACAAAATACTTAAATATTCATTAAATTATTTATAAATGTATTTGAAATGAAGAATTTATTCACTTATAAACAACTGTGAAAGTACTGTGAAGAAATCTAATGATTAAATGTATCTAATTTATAATGATTATAAATGTTATCTAAATATATAATAACCTTAATATTGAATTGTAAACATAAATTGAAATCCTGTTGACAAATACGTTATAAAACTATTTAAGCAAGAATTGTTCGTATTGTAAAGCAATCTGTTAAAAGGTATTGTAAAGCAAATGCTATAAGATGCGCACTTAAGAACGTAATAAAGAGTTTTGGAATATGTATTGTTGAAATGAAGGGTAAAAAAAAAAAAAAAATCTGATAAGTATAATTAAAAGAATTATTCCCTTTACATTTTATAATAACTCAGTTACAAGTTTTAAATAATACTTAAAAAAAAAAAAAACTTATTTTATTCCCTTTCAGAAATGTTCAGAGAAAGTCAAGTACTATTTAAAGTATTTCGCTAATTCCTAATAATTCTCTAATTTAAAATGAACCGAATAGAGCATTAATTATAAATTGACTTACATTTTTCGATTTAAAAGAAGCCAAAAAATCATGTCATATTTAAGAAAGTATTTTAGGAAGAAGCTCTATAAATAGAAAAGAAATAATGCATAATTTTAATATTAATAATACAATAAACTTTGATCTTAATTTTTGTACCTTAACCGAATAAAATCGAATTACCTTAATTTTTTTTTTCTAATGTAATTAACAAAAACTTGTGAAAATATTTCATTCAAATTAAACCATTCTGAGAAAACTGTCCTGTGAAAAGTATAGCATTTAATTCCGTTCAGAATGAAATGTTGTTTAAAAATATGTTGTTTTCACATACTTAGGACTCTGAAGTGTTGTAGAAAAAGAAAATATATACATTTATATGTATATTTGCGACGTAATTACAAAATATTTACACCCGAACGCGTCAAATCCCATAGAACTCAATGGTAAATGACCCAATGTTTTGGTCACCACGTAGGGATCGCCGGTGCTTCAGACCAGGGTACAGAGAAACTTGTTTAGGGGGAAAAGAAGGGGGGGGAAAAGGATTCAAGAGGCGAAAAAGTTCTCCTACCGCCCGTGGCGAGGGAAGAATAGGAGCAACTTTTGGAGCGGAAAGAACCGTGAAGAAAGTTAACTGTAGAAAAGACGGAGAAGTTTTAAGATAGTTAAAGGAAAGGCAGGCGAGGAAAAATGGTTTAAGTTGGAGAGGAGATGTGGATTAAAAAAGGGAAAGAAATAAAAATAGGGACAGGATTAAACAAAATTACCTGTTTGAAGATGATAACTGAAGATATGCAAGCCTGTACATTTGTATGCAGTTTGCTGGAATCGACATTCATATAATAAAAGTGTTTGGAGTAGCATATGAGGGAGTTAGATTTTAATGATTAGAATATTAATTTAAATTTTAGTAATTAAATAGTTTAAGTTAAATGATAAAATAATAAAGAAACGTTAAAGCTATTGCAATTCTGACTTTTAATTGTCTGGACCGTGTTTTATGAAAAGATGAGGTCTTGGCAAGTGGAGGAGCATGTTACCTATAGCAGCACGGATATGAAACCGAGAAACGAGGCCGAATTAGGTCCGGCGGGCATGTGGAAATATAGAAATAGTTAAGGGTCGCCGGGTTAGGCCCGTGAAGTGCTTGTTAATTTAAAAATTTTTAGAAAGAATTCCTAGTCAAGCAGACACCTCCGCTTTGGCTTCCTAGGAAAGATGTTAAATGTTCTATCTAGAACGCTCCTAGGTCGCTTAGCTGAGCTGGGCTCAGCTGGATCATAAGCAGGAAGTGAATGCAAGACTGGGTTTTCGATCTGTGTTAATCTATTAAAAAATTTGGCCGAATTTTGCCGGAAAAAGGCATCAAGGGGTAGAATTTTGAGATCGTTATGAAGCACTTCATTACGGACGAAATAATGAGCATTTGTCAGAATACGAAGCGTGACGCTCTGGAATACTTGGATTTTCTTCAGGTGGCTATTGGCAGCAGTTGACCATACGACAGCTGCATAGGTCAGGATTGGAAGGATGGTACTTTTATACAGGAGGATCTTGTTATTGAGAGAGAGGTTGCTGGTTCTTTTAAGAAGGGACATCAGTTGAGTTCTTGTTGTTCTAGCTTTGGATATTGCATAGTTGATGTGTGTATTCCAGAGCAGCTTCGCATCTAGATATACTCCCAGATATTTGTAGGATTCCACCCAGGGTACATTTTCTTCAAATAATCTGAGTGGAGGGAGTTGACTATGGACATTCCTCTTTCTGGAAAAGAAAACTGTGGCGGCACTTTTTGCGACATTAATTTTGATTTTCCAGGTAATGAGCCAGGACTCCAAGTCTGTTAAATACAGCTGTAGGTGATTGAGAGTGGCATGTAATGTTGAGTGCTGTGAAATGATGGCTGTGTCGTCTGCATAGAGTGCTAGATCGACACTTGGTGTTTGTGGTATGTCATTTACATACAAGTTGAAGAGCGTAGCGCTAAGAATTCCTCCCTGAGGCACCCCCGCCAGGATAGGACGAGGAGAAGAGACAGAATATTTAACTTTAACAGAAAAGGTACGATTAGTGAGGTAAGAGTGCATTATGTGCACAAAATTTGCCGAAATTTCAAGTCGCATGAGCTTGAATAAAATTCCGATATGCCAACACCTGTCGAAAGCCTTTGCTACGTCTAGATAAACAATAGCTGTAGGCTTTCCACTGCGAGATCCTGTGTGAATGATTTCAACTACCCTCAGTAGCTGGGCCTGAGTTGAGTGTTTAGCACGAAAACCGAATTGCTGAGGAATAATAATATTTCGGTTTCGGCAGAAATCATTCAGGTATCTAAGCAGTATAGCTTCGTAAATTTTACTAAGTGAAGACAGGAGGCTGATCGGCCTATAATTTTGAGGGACCTTTGGGTCCATTCCAGGTTTTAGAATAGGAAGGACCAATGCATTCTTCCAGCTATGAGGATAATATTTTAGCCTTAGCATTGAATTTATCAAAACTGCTAGGTAAAATATGAATTTTACTGGTAAATTTTTAATCATGCGATTAGAAATCCTATCCAGGCCAGGTGCTTTTGCAGGGGTGAGATTTTTGACAAAGGCAGCAATCTCAGTCATTGTTGTGGTGATGGGTTCCTCAGAAGTTGTTTCTGAGGAGAGAAATTCTTCAACTTGGTGTTGGACTTCATGCGTGTGCTCTGCACAGGAATCGAACATGAGTCCAGTGTTAGGTGAAAATTGTGTTTGGAGGCTGTCCGCAATGCGTTCAGCCTTTTCGGTGTCTGTTAATGCCATCCGGTCATTTACCGTGCCCATTAGGGGGGGGGAATGTCGTGTTTTGGTTTGCGAAGCCGTGCGCTAGCAACCCAGAGGCTATTATCCGATGTCTTTAAGGACTTAAGATAGTTTGCGTATTTTTCCTCTGTGTATTTCTTAATGTCAGACTTGATCTCATTCTGGATCCTTCGCAGTTGCACTCGAAAGTTTTCCAAACGTGTATTTTGCCAATCTCTGCGAAGGCGGTTTTTAATTTTGATTTTATCTTTAATGTGATCAGGTAATTTATAATAATTTTGCCTGAATTTGGGTTTGGAAGCTGCTGTAAATGCGCTTCCTAGGGTTTGGTTGAGCCTGTCAATGGCTAAGTCAACCTCCTGATTATCATTAATTTTGATGGGGGGGAGAATACCATTTTCCAAGACATACCGAAAGTTGTCCCAATTTGTGGAGACTTGCGCCGGTAAATTTTGGTTAATTTTGGATGTTTTAAGGGTGAGGTGAACCGGATAATGGTCAGAGGACAATTCCGGAATCACTTCGATCGAATAATCTACTGGAATATTTTTAAATAAGGCCAAATCAATAATGGAAGGAGCACCTAACCCCCCAGGAAACTGGTAATGGGTAGGTGTGTTTGGCTCAATAATTTGGATACGGGCGTCCTGAGCCCAAATTTTGAGTTTATCGCCATAGTTGTTGGCAGTGACACAATCCCAACTTCTATGACGGGCATTTAAATCTCCTGCGATAATCAGGTTATTTGCAACACCACTTAATTTTCTGAGATCAGAGATAAATGCGGGTCCCTGTCTCGGAGGCATATAGCAGGACGCTACTGCTATTGGGGGACAATTTGGAATATGAATTTGTACTATAGTCGCTTCTAAGGCCTCCAGTGGTGGCGTGGGTATCCTAGAATGCTTTAGGGAGCGTTTTACATATATGCTAGTACCGCCACTAGCACGAACAGTGTCACTGATGCATACCTCTCTGTCATTTCGGTAGCAGAAATAATTCGCGATGTTCGCACTAAGTCCCTCAACCAGATGTGTCTCCTGAACGAGGAAGAGGTCCATGTGATGCTCATTAATAAAATCCCGGACTTCGTGAATCTTCTTCTTGATTCCATTAGCGTTCCAGTAGAAGATCAGGAGAGTATCTTCACCAGTTGCACTATTGAATGTGAAGCCTTTAGTTTAGGAGGCCACAGTATGCCTCGTAAATGTAAAATGCTCTCTCAGGCCCCGTGGAGACATTTCGGAGCCTTGGGAGAGCATTTCTAAAAGCCTCTAGGAGAATTCTATGCTCTATTCCAAATTCTGATGCAATTTGGAAAACACTCCTAAGAGTATCCGTGCAACTGCCATCATCTACAGTTTGGGCTGGAGCCTGGGCCGGTGGTGGTGGCTGAAGGAGAGGACTCTTCTTCGGGACTTGCTTCGACGCAGGAGCTTGCTTCGGATCTTTCGTAGATGATGGTAGTCCGGGATTTTTCCGTCCGGAAACGACATCACTAAAAGAGGGGTCCGTGCTGCTGTGTGGAGCTTTAACCGGAGCCGGTACGAATTTTGACATCCCGTTATCCGATCGAATAGGGGGGGTTTTATTTTTATTTGCCGGGTTTCTGGGGCAGTAAAACCAGTTGGCTGCGTGCCGCCCAAGGCAGTTCGCGCAGGTGTTGGCTTCCTCCGGGTCTTTGGTGCATTGGTACGCGTAGTGCGGGCCGGCGCACCTCAGACACCGGATTGGCAGTGTGCACACTGCGGAATTGTGGAAGAAGCCTTGGCAGCGCCAACACTGGCTCGGCCCCTTCTTCCCGATGTGTTTCTCGAATTTTATTTCAATACCAAACATTGAAGTCTCTTCAAAAATATCATAAACGTTCAGAGACGGATTCAGCTGAACTAAGAATAATGGCATAGGATAACGGGACCTGTGCCTACGGAGTTGAGTCACACTGATAATAGAGTATCCTAATAGTTGTAGTTCGGACTTAATTTTCTCAGCTTTTGCAGAATTAGGCAAGCCGCGAAGTATAGCCTTTACAGGCCGATCCTGTTTTAAATTAAATGATTTATATTCGGCGCCCTGATTATTTAGAATTTGGGCTACCGAACGATAATCCTCTTCAGACTGCATTTCAATGCGCAAAACCTTGCCTTTCATTCTGCAAATAGCCGTAGGCACAGTTGCTTGGACTAGAGATGTGAGAAACTCAAAATCTTTGGGTTCAACAAAGAAGAAAGGTATTTTCCTTTTAGATTTGTTAGAGCTTTCAGTAGGGGGGGGGGAGTACCGTCGCCGGGTTGCTCCACTGGTTCTTCATTCTCATTCTCCCTCTGAGGGGGACTAACCGCAGGTTGGGTGGGAGGCAATTCCTCCTCTGGTTTTTCACTCCAAAATGGAGGCAGGCTATTGTTCGGGACCTGTTTTACTGGGGAAATCTGCGCTCCTCGTGAAACAAGATGGCGAGGAGGCCGCTGAAAACCTTCTTCATCTATTTTTCTAATCTTTTTAGTTTTAGGTAAATCTGAGGTTTCTCGTGAATTTAGAGTTAGCTTCTGGATTTTTTTAGTGCTGGTTAGTATTTTTTCTGCTTGTAATTTAGCTGGTTTTAGGATTTGCTTAGAATTTTGATTTTTATCTAAGTTATCAGTTTTTTGCGAGATTACATCATTACTAAGTTCTTTAGCCGATTTAAGGAGTTTTTGAATACATTCTTCCTCAGTCGGGGGGATTGCAAATAGAGGTAAATTAAGGCGTTTGGCAAGAGTGGTAAGGTTAAAAAGCGTTACCTTTGATTCCTGCTGAACACACTTGAGGTCGAAGCTTGCGAGAGGAGTAGATCTTCTTGCTCTGGACAAATTCTGCTCTAGGTCAGTGAAACGGGCCTTGAGGAGGTAGAGCTGCTTTATCTGGATTAAGAGGTCATCAGGATTCATTTGATGATCAAGATTGATGTCTGAGACAGGGACAGTCGAGTGATGGTGATGAACGTTTTAGATAACCATAGAGCAGAAAATTAAGAGTTACTAATTAGTGAGCTTCTACAAATCAAAAACTTCTGCAGCTCAGCGTATCCTTTAAGCTTCATTTTCTTATGAAGCAAATCTTCATTCCTTCACACATTTAGGAGCCATGAGTGATAGGCATGGAGAATGTTTTCGTAAGGATAGGTGTAGAATAAAAACACCTTATAAAGGAAAATAAAATTCGAAACTTGTAACTGATTATTGTCGAATAATGGAAAGGAGTATGCTAAAAGTACAAGTAAAATAACGAATAAGGACTTTATTTTATTCTAAGTTTTTTTACATTTAATTGCAGTAGTTTACACATGTAAAATAACGGTATTTTTTTAAGGAAAGTAGAATTTATTTTATAATCAAGGTTATTCTACAGCGGTAAAGTCGCTGAACACTGGTAGTTCGGTCAGAGGTTCGAATCCCGCGAACGGTCTGGCTGCATGGGTATTTTCGTGGTTTTTCCCATGTGTAACTTGTATATGAGCCAGTTTCCCTTAGAAAGTCCTCCACGAAGGCATCCCTCCCCTTAGGCAGATAGCTCTAGTGTGCTTTGCCGTAATTATATACACCACACCACACCACACCACAAGGTTATTTTACAGTTCGTAATGTGAATAATTATACTATCCTATTCTTTGTGTGTGTGTGTGTGTGTGTGATTTAAAATGGTGGGTACTCGTAGAAAAAAAATATATAAATGGCTTGAACTTATACAATTGAAAGTTATGGTATTTAATAAGTACTTTAATGTGTAAAATTCCCAGAAAATTAAAAAATTGAAAATAATACTGATAATGTCTTAAAGAATCTTTGCACGACAACAGATAGTATATAGAATAGATAAAAGTGTTTCATTAACATGTAAATGAAAAGAAATTCTTGAAGTTCTGCAAACCTTACTTCGATGCACTGTAATATTCAAGTATGATTTCTGAGTCATTCTCTGCTCCCCTACAAATCTGCCCACTCATTATAATTATCCTCTATATATCAAGTATTTAAAACATCGAACAAGTGTTTCTATTTTCGGTTAACAACAAAATCCTGTCCTTCGTAGGTAAAGAGCAGAAACGCAAGACAGTGCTGTTATTAATCAACAATAAACAGATGTTTCTTCTGTGTTGCTAAAGTTCTTTGCTCCTCAGCGTGAGAAAGTGAATCATTTAAAAAGTTATTTCGTCCGTGTCTCGTAATAACATTTGCAATCCTGATATTTAAGTGATATAGGATTCTAATACGTTATACCATGCGAAATGGAAAATCTCCAACTCCTTCGGTACATAATCCTCTCTGTTCGAAAGACAGTAAAATTATGACGGTAATATTTGTAGTGACGCACGGACTGCAAACCTGTCTCTTTATATTTTATTTCATCCGAAAGGATGTTAACGACTCGGGCACTTAAATAAAACTTCAATCAATTATAATTTTAAATTTGGGAACCGAAACTTCATATTAACCAAACAAAATAAAGCGAAACCAAAACTAAATCATTTTAAATTTGGAATAATTTTAAATTTGAGAACCGAAACTTGGTATTAAGCAGACAAAATAAAGCGAAACCAAAACTAAATAGTTCTGAAAGGAGATTTCTTTCTTAACACGTTGCTTTTCTCTCTCATTTTTCTATGCTGCCGATTCGCTTGGAGCCTTTTGCTCTTTCCTTCATCAGACTACGTCGTTTTAAACACCTAAAAAGGGCACAAATGGATCAAGAAAGCGTGCGCAGATTACGACTAATTCATTCCGTAATTAAAATTATGAATGTGTACATAAAGAATAAAAAAATGCTAAATCAGCTCGACTGTTAATATCTTTCGCGCGCCAACTTTCCGTCACTGCAAAAATCCTGTTCTCCGCTGCTTCATTAACTTCTGTATCATACATATATATTGTAATGTATTTTTCAGTAATTGACAAAATAACAGATGATCTTCTTAGTAAAACATAAATTTTATTTTAACTTCCAAAAAAAATCTACAACCACAAGAATTAAATTACTACAAGCACACTTACTATTGATGACTCCGAGATTTATCCAAATTGCCTTACACTTAATAAAACTAATAATTCACAAAATAGCATAGACTATCTCGATCTTCAAATCATTAAGTACAAAAAATTTTACTTTTTGACAAACAAGAAACTTCAGTTTCAGTACTAACAAATTAATAAATTGGAATTCCAACATATCCAAAAAAGTAATTAACAGTACAATAGTAAATCAAATACAACGAATTAAAAATATCTGCACAGATACGATAGATCTACAAAGCGAAATTTTGCTCCTTATTAAAATTCTCAAAAATAATCTAATATTTAAACAATTTATTAACCATTGCCTTAAAAGAGCAGGCATTAAATACTCACTCTAAATCATTTAACTGATAGGGATATAATAATTTTTTCCTAAACCTGAGAAGGCGGTATAAGTTGGATGACTATCAGTTGAAGGATTTGTACATAGTGTAATTACAAAGCTGTATATAATGTAAAAAGCTAATTGTCTTCAGACTTATGCTGTTACTAAAAAATGGGCCTATTTCATAATCTTCTGTCAAATCTTCTGTCAAAATAAAAATCTGTCAAATAGCTCTTTGACAATGAAAATTCCTTTTTTCCTTTTCTTAATTTCTTCCTCGTTATGACACGACAATTAGCCAGAAATTAATTGATTAATTTCCATTCACTAGAATATTCAAAAATTTAACAGACGGTTTCACTCAAATAAGAACTCCACAACATACCTCCCTCAAGCATTCCTAGTCACTCCCTCTCCCATAAATTACTTCACACAAGTTTCGCCGACTGTAATAATTCAAAGCTCCCGCTGCCGATAAAGAATTTCGGAAACACAACCCTTCTGAGTAAGACGCGAAGAAAACACTTTGCCCACTTCCCACTAGAAAGAACGTAAGTTAATTAATGCTTTTTCTGGCCTTTTATATCTTCATGTACATTCCCTTTTCTTATTATATATATTTTAAATTTAAATTTTTATGTTTTGATTTGTTATTGCAAAGGTTGAATTATATTTCTTACATTTCGTAATTTTCCAATGTTTATTTCAATTACTTTGAGTTCTATTTCATAATGCCAATTTCCAATGTTTATTTTTTTACAAATAGTTTTGAATTAAAATGCATAAACACTGTCGGGGAACAATTACTCAAGTAATTTATCAATATTACTGCATAAATAGCTTTGCACTCAAAATTGAATTAGCGAAAATGCTTAATCAGAATGAGTTCTTTAGTACTCTGCATTGGTTCTTGATCCCTTCAATTCAAGGAAATATTTGGCCTAACTTATATTGCCAGTTTGGCCTCACCTTATTACTTGAGTAAAGGACGAAACACCTTCGTATTTATTTCTTAATTTTTGTTCATTGAACGGAGGTTGGTTTTTCCCCCTTGAAAAGTCAACTAATTTCCGATCAATGGCAATGATTACTTGCTTTTAATTTAATTACTTGATTTTAATTTAATTTCGTTTTACAATTCAAATTTTGTTATTCATGACTTAATTCAAGTCCCCGTTAAACATTTTTAACAATTTACATTCAAGTTACTTTAAAACAATTTTCGGAATTAAACTTACTAACTATGGAATGTATATATATATATATGTATATATGCTTATCTGCGATTTCTTAAGTGCTTCAAAGATGCGGTTAACCAGCAGTACTTCGAAACTTACTTGGAGTCTTTGGAATAATCTACAAAGTGTTTAAAAAGCCTTAGCAGAACAGTCGTTATTTTGTGTTTACAAGAAATTTTCATATTCAAAATTAGCTGAGATCATCAGACACGAATGCCATTGATTCTATATGTGTGCCTGACGAAAGCGGAAAAAAGTTCAAATACGTGCATTGCTTTTAATTTTTTACAATCAGTACTTCTGATTTAAAACTGTACAATTCTGATTTTACTATTATTAATTCATTACTGCAATTAAAAATGTTTTGATAATCATCGGAAAAATTTTTAAAAAATGAGAATGACATATATTACTTTGAAATTTAGATATATAATGCTGTTTTTCTTATTATATAGAATTTTTAAAATCTTGCACTATGAAAGTATCAGACAATAATTTTATGGTATCTGAATTCAGTTTTTAATAACTACACTTAAAATTAAGTAGACTTTTAATACTTTTTAGAAATTATTTTAGGGAATGTTATTAAGTTGAATAATAACATTTTTGAATTTATGCTGAACATTTCAAATTATTGCTAAGAATTTTATAATCTGAGAATGATAATGCAATAAATATTTTGCTTTCGACTCTTAATATAAAAATATGAAAAATTTAATATTGAATATTGTTATAATTAATTAAAAATTATATGTGGAGATAGAATATATTAAGATAAATTTTTAAAGGCTCCCATCTCACGAAAAGATAGTAGTTTTTTCATAAAGAATAATAATAATTATTATTGTTACGCATTAAACATTTTTATTAGTTAAAGATAAAGCATTAAAATAGTAGACTAATTATTGTTGATTCCATGAAATAAGGTTGACTTTTCAAGGGATATTAGCCTTTTCCGACACAATCATCAACAACTGAGGAAATCGGAATCGTGTTTCGTCTTACGAGACAACTTGAGTGAAATTCCATTTAATAACATAGTTAAATTAAACATTAATTCAATTTAAGTCTCAGTTAGACTAGAAAAATACCCCGACACGATTCTGACCCCCCTTCCCCCGCCAAAAAAAATCTGCAAAATTACTGAAAAAACACTTGAATTTATTTTGAAATGTTATTTGCAATAAATCAAAAATACCTAACAAAATCATATATATTCCTGCAAAAACATATTTACAATTAAAGTAAATTTTAGATACAAAATGTCGTCAGATGAAACAAAAACGATATTCAAAAAGTCCAAAAGTCCAAACTATTACTTACTAAATATTTAGTGAACCCCTAATAAAAGAAAGCAAATGGATAATTTCCTTGGTATTAGCCATTATGTGTGACAACTTACAGAAGAATCAGCAAATCAGAGTTATTGTTGTAAGGGTTGCAAGCTTTAAGCTGATACGTTAAAGATGTCTAAAAAGTGTAAAGACTTTTTAGGCATCTTTAACTTTAATTATCTTAATAAAAAACTTTAATTATTTAATTATCTTAATAGAAAACTTTAATTATCTTAATAAATCCTAAAGCACTCTTTGTGGATGCAAGTTGGTGAAAAAATTCCTAAAAGACTATAGCTGTTTTGTCTGTAAGACAAAGAACAGTCAAGTTTTAACATGAGTTTCTGAATTTGGTGAGAAAATTGCCCTCCAAGGGCCAAGAAAAGTCTTTTACACTACATTTTCTAGATGATAATCTCACCATTTTTATAAATATATATATATATATATACACTAATTTTTATGAAAAATGCAACACCATGAAGGAATGGTTAGAAATGAATTAAATTTATTACACATATTACTGATAATGGTATAAATAAACGATCAAATTTACAAGACGGAACGAACGTCGGAAATCAGTATTATGTGTGTCCGCCATGCTGAGAGATGAGAGCCTGTACACGTCTGTACACATCATACATTTTCTGAATATAATCCTGAGGAATGGCATACCATTCGACTTGACGCCAAAGTTCAGTCTTAGTGTGTGTCCCACCAACTGTACGAGAAATTCGCCAACATATGAAATCCTAGGCATGGTCAATGGGCGACACACCCGGAAATAAGCAGACTAGGGAAGAAGCGAAACCTGTTGTGCCCTAAAGAAGGCTTGCACAGTCTGTACTGGCATTATCCCCCTAAAATACACCTCCCGGAATGCGTCGAAGAATAGGCAGGACCTCTGGCTCCACTATTTCCCTTATGTAGCGATCACTGTTGAGGCTGCCCGCAATCTGTATTAGGAACCGGATCGATAATTATAGCCAATACCTCCCCACACCATGACGCCATGCGTTTGTGCGGTATGAGAATGAATAACACACTGTTGGAGCATACGTTCCCCACATTAAAGTCTGAGGCGTACTCTTCCATTATTGTACTCCAGACTGTAGCAAGATTCATCGGAGAAAACAACTTGTTGCCACAAAGCACACCACGCACTGTGTAGCCGTGCCCATTAAAGTCGGAGGCGTTTGTAATTCAGCGCCAGGGAAATCCTGCGTAGAGGAATCCTTGCATGCAGTTCATGCTGCAGCAGACGGCAACGAACCATGGAACTAGACGACACAGCACCTGTACCCGTGCTCCAAAGTTGTGCTAACACACGAGAGGACGCTGTACGATCCGTCACAGCCATGCGAATGAGGTGTCTGTCGTCCCGTGCTGTTATGCTGTTGCGTGCCCCATTGCCAGGATTTCGCCTGATTTGGCTCTCCTCTGTCAATTTCTTTCAAACACGCATCACTGTTGCGTCATTACTCATCACTGTTGCGTCATTACTCATCACTGTTGCGGGCTGCAATTGCTCGATACGAAAGTCCACTCTCTCGATACCGACGATGCGCCCTCCTTCTAACTCCGTTAGTTGTTGGTACCATCGGCTATTGACGAGGTATATTGACCGCTAATTAAACGTTCACAGCAAACAGAGGACAATAAACAGATTTCAACGTTACTTTACAGTCCTTTATATACATTCTCATTCCACGCATGTGCAATCGCTTTGTAATTCTAATCATTTGCATGTCTTACCTTACTTTATGTTTCCTGCAAGTTTGGTTCAATTTGCATAATTCCTTCAAGGTATTGTAATTTTCACAAACATTAGTGGATATCTAATATTTCTAATTTTCTTATAAATACCTCATTAATTTATAAACATTGCGAAATATCATCAAAAGAGGTAAAAAAATTAAAGTAGTCATTAATTGAGCATAAATCCATAAATAAGTTCAAAAATAAATCTTAGAGCAGAAGAATAATACAAGATTATTTCAGCTAAGCTTTCTTTCCCAAGGGAATAAACTTAATCGAATAAATCTTCATTATTTTTTTTAATTGGATCACTTGAAAATTCAAAGTAAAAGAAACATTCTTCGAAATATTTTTGTTCAGATTAATTGTTGCTGCATCTGCGCAAATTAAGCATTTATTTTAGGAAGTTACGCATACTTACAGACTATTTCTCAGCCTTTAGTTCTGCACATCATTATAAAACCACATAAATTATGAAGCTAACAATTTTTTTTAAAAAAACTCAAGCTGGATATCACAAAAGTTGATGCGAAATGTAATCACCCAACGTGGTGGTCAGGTTGAATTGTCTTCTTACTTCTAAGTTGCAAAATTGCAAGATGCATGATTTTGTGGATTCTGTTTTTTGTTTTTTTTTGTTTGTTTCGGGCAACTGAAGAGCTGGCTGCTTAGGCGTTTGTGGTTTTCTCTACGTGTAATGATGTAAGAACAAGCTTGTTTCTTTTAGAAAGTGTCTCTGTTAACATGAACTGTAATTTAAAGGCCATCGATAAATAAAATTTTCGTTCAGTATGACCATGAATTATCTGAAAAAATCCCACTGCTAGAGGGAACATGCAAGTATGTTTTGGAGTTCAGTTTTAAAAGAATTTCTACATTTACTGCATGCTTTTATGCCTTTTTTATTGTTTCTCATTATCTTAATATGTCTTCTTCTCAGTCTTAAAATAATTTGAGTGCGAACAAGATAATTCATTCACTATGCAAACAGTACTTTCTAGACTACACTATGTAGTCAGAAAAGGCACAGAAGGTAGGGATTCTTCAACTTTGCCCCTGAACGAAATAATAAAATGTCAGATATCCCTTAAATCATTTTAACTCGGCATTATACCTTTCTCTAGTGAAAGGACAGAAATAAAAAAAAAAAAAAATAAATAAAAAAAGGAAGATATGTGAAAATAAATTAGAAATCTAATTGGCTATCAAAATTTTAAAAAAGAAAAAAGTTTCAATTACGAACAAATGTTTTGCCTTTGTGAATTGTTCTGTAAGCTAAAAATCATAAATTCAGAAAGCCCGCAAATGCTTGATTCAGAACTTAGATTATCAATCGGAATCTGTTTCCCTTTTATTCTGAACTAAAGGCGAATATTTATCTTGCAGTTCCTGCGGTCCTAACTATCACACAGCCTGTGACATCAATATTTAGATTGTCACTCCGAAGTTTAACCGTCTCGGAATCCATCTTTTGAGAGACGTCAAGAACGAAAATGACGAACGACACTTAAAACGGTAACAACCCTTTGATCCCGAACGCTGAACGAGTCATTCCAGAATTCATATGAGCTTTCCGCGATATGTTGACAGAGTTGCTGAGATCAAATTTACCAACGCAAATTATCCGCGAACAAATATGTAAATCTCACAAAGATCAAATATAGAGCGTGAGGATGTTTAAAGCGACCATTTGAAGTGCGAAGAGCTGGAGTAGTTTTGTAGCAAATGAGTGGTTAAATTTTCTGAAAGTGGACTCGTGGGAATAGGTGGAGAAATATTTTTCAAGTCTTTTGCTTATTTTTAGAAACATATTATTCTTTAAATATTCTCTCACAGATCTGGAGAAGTAAAAAGTACATTCAAAACACAAAGCTGCGAGAAAAGTAAATAATAAGGATAAAGTAAAGCGGTAATTCTTTTCCGGTATCTCTTAAAATTAAAAGATTGGCTCTGTATAACCGCAGTTTTGAGAATGGAAGCAACAAATGTAGACTTGTTTGCAAGATTTTACTTGTTTTAAAAATGTTCCTATAAGTTTCCTCTGTCTTAAGACTAAAAAGAAATATGTATATATATTTGAAGATTGTTAGAATAGGTTAATGGAAACGAAATATTTTTAAATTAATAATTATTTTATTATAATATGTTTTGAGAGTCGAGCTTTTGAACAGTGGATTTATTACGGAAAATATTTATTGATTTTTAATTTTGTGTTCATGAAAATATATGATCTCTCTTACCTTCGTTTAGGTGCACGTGACCATTATACAGGCAGTACGTGTCAATTTCATAGACGGTGAGTTCTATATATAAATTAATAACTGTTGAATCGTTGTAAAAGAAGTCTACTTTTTTTTCGCATTACATCTGCATCGAAACAAAGCAGTGCGCGTACAGAAGCGTTATAGAAAAAGAAATACAGCAGAACCTCGCTTTACCAAAATTCCATTCAAATTGTAAAGTATGGTTCTGGGAAATTATACTACATTCCGCTTTATGCCATCATGCAAACGTAATAAAAATGCATTGATGCATAGAAGAATAAATTTTATATGGAGAGACGCTTAAGTTTTAAATCACGAGAAATGTTGTTAGTTGTAACTCTAAATATTTTTTGAAATTTCTAGTTTCTGTACACTACTTACAGCTTTCAGTCAACTGTAATCACAAGCCGAGTGTGTCTTTAAAACGAGAAGAGTGAACAGCAACAAATACAGTATATTTTTTTTTGGGGGGGGGGGCGACTCTTCTTCTGTAGGTTTTTTTTTACATTAGCATTTCTCTGGATTTCGCGTACTATTACTTATTTTAAAGGAGCATAATATTAAAAAAAAAAAAAGCGTAATAATGTTGTCAATGCCTTTTACTTCTTTGTGTTGCATTAAAATTTAAAAATCATAAGCGCTAGAAGTGTGAAAGAAAGTTACGAAAGCTTAGAAAATTCATGTGTAAAAGATCTAACGAGGAAAACGCAGGAGCGAATATTTGTGATATAAAATACTGATGTTTCTTTCGCGAATAGGAAGGCGGAGAGATGAAAAATCATTACGTCCAAAAGCATTGCCTAAAATGTGCATTACTAATCTCTGGAAATGTTAGTGTCATCAACAGGGCTCTTCCGAATCTTAGATAAAAAGCATACTTATCTTGAATACACAGTAAACTAGGATTTATAAAAAAAAAACTAAGATACTGGACAAAAATATACAAGGGTTCGTCTACCTGGGACATTTGTTTTCTAACATAAGTCAATTTCATTGATTAATAATGATCAATAAGGCACTTTTGCTAAACCACGAATTTTTAAATTATTTCCGAACTATAAATCTGATAAACAAATGAATTCAGTTTTTTGAACAAAAGATAAGCTTTCAAGAATGTTTGTAAAATCTTCTGGAAAATGTATTGTAAAGAATTATTAGAAAAAGAAAAAAAAAAAAAAAAAAAATCTGAAAGCTTTCAGATTTTATACTGCTCCCAAAGCGAAGTTTTAGTGTAGAGTCATAGTTCATTTATAGCGTAAAGTCATTAGGTTTTTTTATGCTGGAGATGTGAAAAATGAACAACGTCTTCGCCGGGACTCGAACCTGGATCTCTCGAATACGCGCCGAATGGGCTACCATTACGCCACGAAGGCACGCGGAAGAACGGGAGAAAATATCTTATAACATGCATACGCGTTTCGAGAGCATTTGTGCTAACACAACTTTTGGGCTAAAAAATTTTAAACAGCAAAACATTTATTTTATTTAAAAACAGCATATCTTTAGAATTTCTGATAGACATCCTCCCGGGCTGGAGTTAAAAATATTTTATTCGGCACAATGTGTTGCTACTGCTGGCTTTATAATCGCCGAGTTTCTTACTCAAAAATTCGTCAAAGTTTAAAAAGGTTGATCTTTACATTATGGTAACTTGGCGTTTTTTTGGCGAAAATTTGGCGACCAACTCTCCTACAGCAACCCTCTATTTTTTTTCCCCGCTGCCATTTTGTCTTCACGAAGTAAAGACATGTTTCTTTTCTTTTTATCTACTGAACACTTCTTCCAACAATCTACTAGCCGAATTACACTTATGCTAGAAATTTTATCTAACAAAACTGCTTAATCATGACAAATATTCACTGCAAAATTGGGAAAAAGTGCACAATACCATACTCCTTACGCGTTTTTCAAAATAACACATACACATAAACCATGTACACGCCGACTTATTTTTACATAAAAAAAATCCCAGAATTGCACAAAAATGGCATTGCGCACACTCTTCACTATATCCATGTACACTGCTTTTTTCTCATAAATTAGAAAAATTTCACGGAAATACATGACAATTTTTTCAATCTTTAAACCCGGTAAAAAGAACATATATGAAATTACCTGATCGCGAAAAAGTATTTACCCTTTCCAGATATGAACATTTCCACATATAAAATAAATAAAATATCCAAAAACTTTTACCTCTAAATCATCTATTACATTATACACGTCACCAACGAATTCATACCGCAAGCATTACAAATACTTAGTATCAAATATTTAAATTATTTCCATGCACGTTTACTTCAACTAAAACGTATACCAAATTCCTACAAACATAAAATTCACAAAATAACTATCATTTAATTAAAATATAATTAAATTCAGAAACACTACTTAAAATATAAATGAGCACATACATTAAATTAATACATACATAAATACCCATTTCGAATTCACTTTAGTTACGGCCATGGGATCCGAAAATTCACGAACACTGTTTCACACAACACAGAATAAAGCCAAATACAAAATTTCCAGATTTTTTCCCGATTTCCCCCCCTTTTCCGATTAAAGAACCGTAATTCGTCCATTAATATCACATGTCATATCCCATGATCTCTCATTTCCCTCACACAAAATAATGCGTAATCGGAACTGAGTACTGCTCACATTATTTCCAAAGTCCCAGGTAGTAACCTTTATCGCCTCCAAAATGTCGCCAAACTACCAGTTACCATATTGTAAAGATCAACCTTTAAAAAATATGAAATAGGTAGTAAAACAAATTCGAAAGTCAAGATTCGGGCTTCCACATGCCCTTATTCGGGTGGAGGACTACATTATTCAAAATTTGAAAGATGATGCAGATTCTTCATTATTTAATTTCTTTAAATATAATATACGGCGATAATATTTGGCGGCAGCGATTTGAAAAGTGATACAGCCGTTTATAGTAATTCACGCGAAACGCCATTTCGACACTGAACTAACGCCCCTTTGGGCTGCAAATAAAATAAAAAAAAGAGAAATCGATAATTATTTAGCCTTGTGGTACAGTTTGTCTTTTAAACCCACCTTTTGTATTTCTAATGTGTTTTTTTCCTGCTAATTATCGGTGCAGCGGTAGATTCTATGTTTTTTTCAAAACTCCAAAAATTGCTCAATTTTAACCACTTTTGAAGCAAGTTCCGAATCAAATTTAGGATAAAAATCAGCATTTTTTTTTTTTTTTAATACGAAATGCATTTAGTGATCTTTTTGTTCGCTAAATTTTTTCCAGAAATTTTTTTCATTGTTGGATTCTATGCTAATGTCAGCACAGTGCGCAATAAAAATGAGAACGAAATTTCTGATTTTGAGTAATAATATTGACGTTTGCTCTGTCAAACCCTAAACAAGTTTTCATCAGGTTAAAAGGACATACTTAACAAATTTTCATCAGGTTAAAAGGACATTCTTAACAAATTTTCATCAGGTTCATCAGGTTAAAAAGGGACTTTTAACTCAAGTTAAAAGTCATGTATTTTCCCATTTAGATGATTTATTCCCTCGCACTCATAAATGTTAACCAGGTGTCATAAAAACATTATTGCGTGATAGGAAAATTCTGATAACATTTTTTAATTCTGCAACAGAAATGCTGTCAGATTTACACACTTAGATCTGTGTCACAAAGGAAAAGCAAATTTTTGTTGCTCAATACTGAACTTTCGACTTACTTAGCAGGAAATTAAAGTTGTAAACATCGAATATTTAAAGAATCATGCTTATAAATGTCTTAACGAGCCCCTTTCGATCAAGTTTTCTATCTTTTCTTACTCTTTTATTTTAGATACTACACATTTAGCTAAAAAATAAATCTTTTATTCTGTTAATATATTGATTAAAATATCTATATTATTAAACTATCTATATTATATATATATATAATGTATCTAAATATTATCTATATTATTAAACTATCTATATTATTATACATATATATGTATCTAAATATCTATATTATTCAAAATTTATTAAATATTGTTTTTCGGTAAGATTTATTATAATTCAATGTCTTATACTTAATTTATATATTTTAAAATGTGTTTAAAATGTCTTATACTTAATTTATATATTTTAAAATTCTGATAACATTTTTGAATTCTGCAACAGAAATGCTGTCAGATTTACAAACTTAGATCTGTGTCACAAAGGAAAAGCAAATTTTTGTTGCTCAATACTGAACTTTCGACTTACTTAGCAGGAAATTTAAGTTGTAAACATCGAATATTTAAAGAATCATCCTTATAAATGTCTAAACGAGTCCTTTCGATCAAGTTTTCTATCTTTTCTTACTGTTTTATTTTAGATACTACACATTTAGCTAAAAAATAAATCTTTTATTCTGGTAATATATTGATTAAAACCAATGTTATTTTTAAAGTTATTTTTAATGTAAACCAATGTTAGGCAATTTTGTTTTACCGCCCAATGAAAAAGTTAAAATATCTTGCACTGGACATGTACATTAGAGGAAAAATATATAAAAAATTGTTTTTCTGTAATATTTATTATAATTCAATGTTTTTTACTTAATTTATATGTTCTAAAATGTGTTTTAATAAGCTGTCAATAGTAAGCATGCACTCCGAAGTTTATACTTTCATAAAATTTGTTACATGTGAGAGTTTTTATTAAATATAATATACGGCGATAAAAATTATTACAAAATTGTTATCTATATTATATATATATATATAATATATCAAGCAAGGTAGTAATTACAATTTTGAAAAACTAATTTTGGTCTAGAAAACATCTTGCGCAATATGCTGCGCAATTATAATAAGATTTATTATAATTCAATGTCTTATACTTAATTTATATATTTTAAAATGTGTTTTAATAAGCTGTCAAGAGTAAGCATGTACTCCGGAAGTTTATATTTTCATAAAATTTGATATATGTGAGAGTCAAGATATGAAAGCTCAGTCGCATAAAAGAAATTTCATTTTTAGAGCCTATAACTTTATTTCCTTTGCTGCCCTAATGTTTATAAGCTAACCGTAACTGCCCAGCATACACACAGCTTTCCCAATTTCGTGCATTTCCACGAGAGATTAGATCAAAAGAAATCTTTGTAAATCGTCGGTCATTAATACTTAAAATTAAAAAAAGCGCTCTATTATTTAATTATATGCCTAAGAGGCATAAATATTTAATTATATATCTTAAAACATACAAACATAAAATTAAATATTTAATTATATGTTTGTGCTGCTTCACAGATTTGGTAGACTTATACGGATTAGGATTTCAAGAAACTAGATAAAATATGACATTATAGCTTACAGTGGCATTTTCCAAATCTTTCAAAAACTCAAATCAAAATTGCGAATTATTCGAAAGAAAAGAAGTATGATGGTAGTGGCAAAACTGTTGTGACTTTCGAAGATTCTGAAATGTGTTTAATAAAATTTTAAACTCATATTCTGTAAAACGTAACTTTTTGAAACTATAGTTAACTTCAAACACAATAACTAGGCTCTTAAAGCATAAAATTTAACAATATTTGTCCTGTGTGGCCCATCAGCGCCTGAGGGGTAAAGTCCCTGAACACTGGTAGTTCAGTCCGAGGTTCGAATCCTGCGAACGGGGTAGCTGCATTGGCGTTTTCGTAGTTTTTCCCATGTGTAACGTGCATACAATCCAATTTCCTTTATAAGGTCCTCCACGAAGTCATCCCTCCCCTTAGGCAGATAGCCCTCGAGTGCTTTGCCTTACAAAATTCACACAAAAGATTTGCATATATATAATAATAAATTTTTAAAAATGTGTATTTATGATCGTATTTGTTCGCAGCTACTTTTGCCGTAATGATTAAATTTTGTTCCTCGTTTTTTTAAAATCTGAATTTATTCACAAATATTTTTTAGCTACTTATATTTATCATAAACTTATGTTATTCATCTCTCCCGTATTCTTATTTCAGGTGAGAGAGAAGATACGTTGAGCGAAAAAATGCTGAAGCAAACAGTTTGCCTCTAAAATAGACAATATTTTCTTAAAAACCACAACTCAAATACTTATCGCTGTTTATTTCTATATTTCTGTAGCATTAGACTGAAATATTTTTCTCCCATTGCAAGATTTTTACGCATTCTCAGCCAAAGACACGCATGAGATGACAGTAAAAGGGAGATTTCGTTCGAGGGGGATTGAGGGGAAGAGACAAATAGAAGGGTGGTCGCAGCAAATCGAAGTGAAGGGGGGGATGAAGGATGTTAGGCCGAAGCGTTGTGTTTGTCCAATCGTTGTGTTCCGGGAAATATCGATTTCTAACTGCCATCCAATGTTTCTGGTCATCGAGCCGAACACACCATGCCTCAGGCATACCCAAGGAGGTTACCTAAGGAGGTCTATTCTAACCTCCTTGGGCATACCAATTTCAATCCCCCGTCCTTTCAAATCAATCCTGCTTTTTCCCTTTTTCCCTTTTCCTTCCGAGAAGTCGCAAGAAAATGAAGAATAAGAGGGTGAGAAAAGATTCGGAGAATTTCGTGTGTGTGTGTATTTGTAGATACATATATGAGACAATCCAATTTCACGAGCAGGGAAAAAAAATCAATAAAATGTAAACTATTTTGTTCCTATCTCTTATCTGTTTGATGAATTTTATTAGTTAGTTTCTTTTCCAAGAGAAACACATATTTTGATCTCCGCACTTTAAAAATTTTTCTTTTTCCCCCTTCTCTCTACCTCCAAAGATATGAAATCAGCCTATATGCGGTCAAGTCCTAAATTTTTAACCCCATTTTTTCATGAGGAGAGCTGAAAAGGAGGGATAATCTTGCTCGGGATCTTGAGAAAATGTGCAGGGGGGGTCGTTTAAACAACTAACTTCTCAACTTTCAATTTTATACAGATGAAAATATAAATTGAATTCTTCGAATGAATGCAATTTTGTGCCATGAAAATTTATTATTGAACGATAAACTGTAAGGCAAATAACATCTTTTTTTTAAAGCTATAGGAGTAGAAAGACAGATATTTGTTACATGAATGAATTTGTAGTAAATATTGAGTTTTTCATTTAGAATCGCTGCTTTTTGGTTAATTTTCTAATGGCATATAAACAATAATTGTTTTTATTTGAGACTTATGAATAAAATAACGCAAACTAGACTGCAGAAAATTCTTCAGAATGAAGTTAAATAATACTGAAAAATACATTATTGATGCACTTTTGGGTTTTATATGTAGTAGTTAGATATATATAATTTAAGGATTCCATACTATGTATAGGTATATATATAAACGGAACAAAATATAGAACAAGGTATAGAATATGAAAGAAAAATATCGTTATTATACAATGTTCATTACCATACGTATATTTACGTAATATCAATATAAATGGTTAGTTAGGTTTCGTAAATATATAATTTATTTTTATATTTTGTATTTTTTGTATTACACGTATCTGAAGTTTAATTTTACTTGTTCTCCTTTTGGGTTACGACTTTAAGTGAGAAAGAATTGTTAGGGCCTTCATAGGGATTAAATTATACACAATCAATTAAGATCCGACTTTTCCTTTCTTTTAATAATTATATACATTTATATATTATTTTATAAGCAAAATATAGCAGTTTGTTAAGCTACATATTTATATAGCTATTGTTTGGTCTGGTTTGTTTGATTATAGCAAAGCATTCCACGGTTATTTGCCTAAGGGTAAGGATGCCTCGTGGAGAACTTTCTAAGCAAAAACCGACTCGTATACACGTTACACATGGGGAAAACCACGAAAACGCCAATACAGCCATCCCCGTTCACCGGGATTCGAACCCCGGATCGACCTACCAGGGTTCAACGACTTTACCGCTCAGCCGCTATTAAGCCACACACACATCCACACATATACATTAAATCATATTTACATGTCGTTTATAAAGTATAACTGAGTGCAATATAATCATAAAGAGTTAGAAAATATTCTACGGAATTACCTTGCTTCGTAGACTTTTTGTAAGCTTCACCATATTTCTTAAAGAGAATCTCAGTGCTAGTTCCATTTCCAAGCCGTTTATGTACCTTATTTTTTATACTTTTAATTATATTTAGAGAATTATTTCACCTGATTATATCTGAAAATGCAGTTTTTTAATGAATAATTTATGGATAGGAAGAGAATTAAGACTTTTTCTAATTATTCTTGAAGCATTTAAATTTTAAAAAAAGGGCACATTAATACGGATCACTGAACAAAGGTGCTCGATAAAGGACAGATTAATTAGCTACTAAATTTTGATTTTTATTGAGTAAAAATGAATTCATCTGCATTCTAGTAAGAAAGCAAATATTCAAAAATTGTTTTTATATTCTCGCAGTCATAATATTTTTCTTAAATATTCAGCTAATTCATATTCAAATATTCCAATCCATTATAATTAGTATTAAATCGATATAGTAAATAAATAATTAAAATTAATTAAATGGAATTTTAACTTTAAAACTTTTAACATCCTATATAATTTGTTTCCATTCTATTACCATGTACATCCTTGTATACATTACTGACTTACAGTGAAGCACAGAGGAGAACTCTGTAGCTCCATTCAAGTTTTTATTCCTGATATACTGATACTGAATGAGAAGTAGATAGAAAATGGGGGTTCTGCATCAGGAGGGTCAGAGGGTCAGGGGGCGTGGCCAATGACGTCACAAAGAGGGCGGGGCCAAAGGCAACGTCATCACACTAGGAGGCGTGGTCACGAGTGGAGTTGAGTTGTTGGCAGACTGCTGGTTGAGTTGTAGACCTCCTGCTTTTCATTTAAAGTTAGTTTTTTAAATTGGCAACAGGAAATATTTTCTGCATCTTAATTTTGATGAAATGCGATGCTGCCCTCTCTTGATGAAAAAGTGAATTATATGTTTTAGAAATATATTTTTAAGTCTGGTGTTAAATTAGTCAATGCGCGACTCTGAAAACAATGTAAAAGAAACAAATATAAAAAAGACTTTTCTTTAATGATAGTTCATCATGTTATGAAAATGTAACTACAAGATAATTTGTTTTTATTACTCAATTTTATTCTGATACTTTTATCCTTTCTAGTTTTCCATGAAACTTTAACTTATTTCTCAGGTTTTCTGTTTTCATAATAACATATTCATTTACTGTCATATTTTTTAATACTTAACGTTTCTAATTTGTAATATTTTATTTAATTACCACATACTATTTTTTTATCATACCTTTCATAAATTTCAGCATACCCTGATTTTTTACTTATATGTTATATTTCACAAACGTTCCCGCACATGCTGTTTATTTGTTACATTACTTAATTTTAGATGCAATTTCACACTTTTTTTAACGTTATAATGTTCAATATATTCTGAATTTTAACTTCATTTACTTTTTTTAAACCACTCTAGTATTCTATACACACTTTAACTTAGTGGTTTGAAATTCTATTTAAAGAGAAACGTTTATTTTTCGTGATCTTAGTTCTTTTACTAAATTTTCTACAAATTTTCTAATTTTTTTCACATGTTCAACAATATCTTCCTTACATAACCGAATATTTTTTTTTTTTTAAACTTAAGTCTATAACTGTTAATTGCTTCTCTTACGTTCATGATTTCCCTTCTGTGTTTATATTTCTTAATTATAGTTTAACTTATTTATTATCACGTTCTTATTTCTGTCTCATCACTCGTAATTCCAACATTTTATCCCTTTTTATTCATTTTAACGACATGGATTGTTTTCATTTACTCCATATTCAAATATTTCCTTGCAATTTTTAAAATACCTGTTTTATTCTCCGATCATAATAGATCATCTACAGGTTCTACTAAGAAATTTCCATTCACAACTTTACAGTTTAATACCAACCATTTATATCTAAATATATTCCTTTCTCATATAGTTTTATGGTCTTCAAAGTGTCTAACATCACGTTCAGTTTTAAATCCCGATTACCTTTAAGTGTGTTGATAATTTTCATTTCTAATTTTACAACCACGTTCAGTGTTTCATCCACACATACCAAAATATTTCTTACATTTTCTGATATTTAGTCTATGTCATATTTCAGTACTTCAAATGAATTTACACTGCTCACACTATTATTTTTTCATGTTTTAGAGACACTGACTATACTAATTTTACTATTTTTCCTGCACTAATTGCATCTATGTCAGCACTCATGATAAACTAGCAATTGTTTTGCATCACATGCATAAAGAAATTCTTAAAACCAACTTTTTCAATATCGTACTCAAATTACTGTTTTCCAGATGAGAATTACCAGTATTCTTTAGTTTTACTCTGTTACATCTTTTTAAATTTTAACATCTTACTTTTAATTCTAACATACATCTTTTGAACAGTTTTTTCTTTTAATGATAGCCTTACCTTATCTGTTCAAATTAATTCTTTCATTCACCTTCTTTACTACCTTTCAGTACCTTCATAATTCACTATGCAAACGCAATGTCTTTCACTGACATTCTGTTTAATAATACTACAAGTTTCGTTAATTGACAAAAAGCGAATTATTTCTCATTTCAAAATAGAACTACTATATTTTTGCACAAACATTACCTTTATCCATTCAAGACACCCCTTAACCTGTAACTGACGTAGCGATAGGAAAGGAGACTCTTATCATATGCTCTTTCGACATTTGAAGTTTCTAGAACTTCTTTGACAAGAATATCAATACTATCAGAAAATATACTTAACATTTTTGCCCAGTTTAAAGGCAACATACTGTTATAAGAATGATTTTAGTTAAACTTATCAGACAAATAAACACATTTTGTGCTTAATAGGCATAAACATTTAGATTCAGAATATTTCTTTTTAATCCGATGTAAGACTTGAATTTCATTCATGATACGGATTGTCTCTTGATTTTTTTGTTTACCTTACACTAAAAGAAAATTTTTATTTTACAAGTTCAGCTTTTAACGAAATAGAAATAAAAACTACGATACACCTGCTGTTTTTAAGAAAAGGAACTTTGATATATTTCTGGAAATGTAAATGTTTTTAGAGTTTTCTTTCAATAACGTTGATTTTCATTACTTTACTAATTTCAATAATTCTCTTATTAGCTAATATGAATGAAAGATTGTCAAAAATGTGACACAGTATAACTCTTATGAACATACGTACCTTTACCAGCATACAGATATTATCGATTGAAATGAAGAAAGATACAGATATTTTACTCCAATCTACATTAAATTTAAAAAAAAAAAATATTTAAACTTTCATACATTCCAAAGAACAAACGAAAACTCAATAGATATTGTTATGTTTGTATATATGAGATAAAAGGTTTATGAATGGTATTTAAAGTAATGCTCAGAACTTCATAAAAGCGAACATTCACTATGTTAATACACATATCATCAGTTATTTACATAATTCAATGTAATATTAATCATTACATGTACTATATACATATATACATTGAGCCGCGTTTATTAAATTCGCCAAAGCTCTTTTATTTCTGCATTTTCACACTCACGACAGGTTTTAAATGTAACTATTGATTACCATTTCAAACACCGATATTATAACTCAGTGTAACAGTACACAATAACTCATTTTTTTTCCCTACTAACTACAATTTTATATGTTCAAGAACTACATCTAAGACATGATCATCTTCTATGTTCTAGAAAATCAATTCAATTGCGAACATACTATTAAGACTTGCGATTTTAGAAGACTTGCATGTATTAACGATGTCAACGTTTTTTCGTTTTTGTAAGATTCGCATCAAATCATGTCGCATTCGAATGTGGTGTAAGAGATCACTTTTTCTCTTAAACACTTGTAAACAATGGATGCAATTTATAAGAAGAGAAGTATCATGCTGTTTCAAAACATCATCATCAGCATATTTCTGTTTCTTTTGACACCGGCAACATTTAAAAAAAAGTTTCGTGAGATATTCTTCAAATTCTGTTTTACTTGAAAAAATGTCCGAACTTTCAATACGATGTAAAGTTTCATATTGTTTTAAATTCTCATGCTCACTAAATATTTTTTATCATGATTTACTCTTAAAAGTAACTTTATAAGTTTTCATATCCTTTTTACGTGAAAAGAACTTGTGATTATTCACTACAAAATTCTAAGACGAGAAGCTTCGCGACTTTTCAAACTATAAACTTAAATTTCTTCGGACATACACTACATCTGATGTTTCTTTCATGAGATTTCAAATATCTCTTCAGATTACTCGTATTCAAGAAACCTCGCAAATATATCACATAAGTTCAGCGAATAATCGCTTCATAAACTCTTAAATCTTCAACACGAGTGAATAACTTGAAGCATATACTGCATTGTAAACATATAATACTTAAAAAAAATTGTTATAAAAAATAAAATTACATTCATTTCACCAAGAAGCTTTTCTATTTAAATACATTTATTTATTTCCAAAGAACAAGTTTCTGTATTATACATAAAATATACTTAGAATTTTCTTTCCTTAGTTAATATCAAATTAACAGCAATATCCATTTACTGACATTTGATATACATGTTTGCTTTAAAATTAAAACTAAAATTTCAATATATTTCTATTAAAAAAAGCATAAGGAAAAAAATAGTCATAACATCAACCAAACACAGAAATTTAAATAGAATAGCTGTACTTATATTAATGCATTTTTATAATCTTCATAACATTTCGATTCAAAAAACCTATCACAAAATAAGCGAACAATTTTTTTTTTCTGCCTTAAAGAATCTCTTATATTTTTAAAATTAATACATAAAAATATATCTTCACCAATATATTTAATTCTGTCATCAACACTTATTATAATGCAATCATGTCTTGTTTGTGAAGGATGATTTACAATGCAACCTTCGCATTTAAATAGTTTTTTAATCACTGAATTTAGTTCAGTTTTGATAGAGTTTATGAGTTCTTTAAAAAGTTCATCATCATCACTTGCCATATTCGAACAATTGTTTTTACATTTGATTTGCAACGGTAAAATAATTTCAAAAATACTTTTATATAAAGTATTAGATACATCAGGAATAATTTCTTTCAATTTTTTTAAAATATCACAGTTTACTTTTAGGTATGTAGGTTTTAGTTTAAAAGAATTTTCATCTTGTTTAAAAACTTGTTGAAAAATACACTCACCTTCTTTGTTGAAAACTACCAACTCATTATTGCAAATGATGCTGGTACTCGTATAGACAAGATTAAATTCATATATTTTTGAGGAAAATTCTTGCCATGTTGCAGGAGTTATAACAACACCGCGTGTAGTAGGGTATAATATTTTATTTTGTTCCACACATTCACGTAGATGAATGTTCATTCTGTTTTCAAACTGATTTATGGACACAAAATATCCCCAACCAAGAGTCCACTGTGCAATCAACTTCGAACTTTCTTTTTTCTGTTCTCGATTATTCGGCATGAAGATATTTTCAGGAACAGATTTCATATAGTGGGCAAACCAGTCATCCTCTGGAAGTTCATCCTCATTATCTTCCAAGCGTCATTTTTTAATTTTCGAAATTTTTATGTTTCGGAATGTGATACTAATTCTAGGATCTTTAACGTCAGGTTGAGAGGGTATTCCGTGCATCCACAATTGATTCGTTGGTGGTTTCATTACAAGGAGAGTTCCATGAGTTAAGTCCACGCTTCGACATGTGAAATTTCGCCTGGTAAATACCATTTGACGTTTTGCACCTAAACTGATGATAGGTATATTACTTTCAGGTTCGAGACAAGTTTCATTATTTTTATGAATTGAAATTTTAGCACCTCCATCAGGATAATAGTTCAATAAAGCAAAATTATATTTTTTGCCAATTATCGTTTCAATATAATCTTTTACATTTAGAAGAATTTGAGTCCATGGTTCTGCACAAATGCTCGTTCCAGAGAATTCGTAACTAAGTCCTTCATCACCAAAACCGAGTACTTTTCTTCGTGGAACATACTGAGTCCCATTAATTTCAATACTAATATTTTTAAAATCATAATTTAATAGTTCGTCTAACAAACGATTAGCTTCATTTCGTGAATAAAATTCTTCGTATAATTCCACATTTAACTCTGTATCACATATATTCCTCATATTCGCTTTTGAATCTAACGACAATTCTGAATGATATAGAAATACGTAGCATTCTTAAATAGCAAAAATTATCTAAAAAATACATTAACGAAATGATTTCATCAACACTTATCGTAATACATTCTTGTCATGTCTTGTTTGTGAAGCCAGTCTTTCCGGCGTCATATGTGTAAAAATAATCATGATAGGATAGTGGGAAAGAGTTATAGTGTCCTAATGTTGTTATTCTGAACCTCGATATTACATATATGCATAAGGAGAATCTTAAAAGCATCATCCACTTATCATGATAGAGTAATGGAAAATTTCTAAAACTCTGATAATCATACGCGAAAGAATGTATTATCTTAAGGTTGTTGTTGCTATTCCAAGTTTGACAGTACATACAGAAGTGAAGGAAGATCCTTGATAAGCGCTGTAGACTTCACGTTATCATGATAACGTGCAGCGCTATTATCTATTAGTTCGTAATGGGCCGCCCTATTTCTTATCGCCACAATATCTTGGTGGCTAAAATTTTCAGGATCTTTTAAATAATCATAAATATTTTTAAATTCCGGATCCTTACAAAGTTCGGTTATTACAGTTCCTCGGGAATGTATCGTACATGCTGTGAGCATTGCCACTTTTACAGTATTACCTGCTTCATCTATTTTTTTTTTCTGGATAGCGCATCTGCTACGATATTTTCCTTTCCGGGGGTGTGTTTGATTACCAAATTGTACTCTTGTAACTTGAGTGCCCATCTTATTAACCTTGGGGATAAGTTTTTCCCTGAGTACAATCTAGTTACCGCCGCATGATCAGAATACATTGTTACTGGCGCACTTCCAAAATAGACTCGGAACTTTTGCACTGCTAACAGAACTTCAAGTGCCTCTCTCTCAGTCGCGGAATAATTTCTTTGAGTTTCATTTAAAATTCTACTAAAAAATGCCACAGGCTGCTGATTCTGCGAAAGTACCGCTCCTACCGCATAATCCGAAGCATCCGCTGAAATTTCTAAATTCTCATCGTTCTCAGGAAATTTCAAAACAGGGGCTTGCATTAATGCTTGCTTTAATTTTTCAAACGCACAATTGGCTTCGTCCGTCCACGAGAATCTTGCCTTTTCCTTTTTAATTTTAACAATGGTTCAGCAATAGCTGCAAAATCTTTTATAAAGGACCTATAATATGAACAAAGTCCTAGAAAAGAAGACAGCTTCTTCGCTGTATTTGGCGGCGGATACTTTTGAACAGCGATTATTTTTGATTCGTCCGTCTCGATTCCTTTCTGAGATATTTTGTAACCTAAGTATTTTAATTCAGGGGCTGCAAATTTGCACTTTTCGACATTAACATTTTGACCGGCCTCATTTAATAATGAAAACACCTCTTTTAAATCTTTTATATGTTGGTCCAAATTATCACTAGTAATAATGATATCGTCTAAATATATAAATGTGGTCTTTCCTAGAACAGTCCTTAGCACAATGTCCATACATCGCTGAAATGTTGCGGGTGCCCCTGAAAGGCCAAACGGCATACGCAAGAATGCATAAGTGCCAGACTTGGTTATAAAGGCAGTCTTAGGCACATCTTCTGGTTTTACACCTATTTGAAAATAACCAGTCGTTAGGTTTAACGTAATCATGTATTTTGTAGAAGTTATGTTCCTTAAAATTTCTTCAATAATAGGTAACGGATATACCGGATATTCAGTAATGGAGTTTAATTTACGATAGTCAATCGCGAAACGCCACCGTTTCGGATGTGTTACAGGATAATCGTTATTTTTCTTACATAACACAACCGGGCTAGCATAACTACTTGAGATGGGCTTTATGACCTTTTTACGTAACATATCTCTAATGTGCCACTCTATAATTTTTTCTTTATTCTTATCATACCGATACGGCTTGTGGCGAACTGGCAGTGAATCTCCTGTCTCAATTTCATGTTTCGTAACTTGAGTAAATCCGGGAATATCACTAAATAACGAAGCAAATTCACTTACCACTTGGCGAATTTTTTGTTGCTCTCCCATATCCAGGTGGTTGAGATTTAACGTGAGTAGTTCTCTTTTTTCTTCTAGAACTGGTTTCATGGTCAGCTTAAGGGACGCTTCGTTAAAATCCAGCGTTGCTTCTGCCTCTGAAAGAAAATCTATCCCTAAAATTACATATGCTTGTAGATTTTTTACGATAAAAAACATGATATTTACTTGCTCGTCCTTAATGCGAATATAAAGTGGTAGTTTATCTATGCATTTGCATCTCTTCCCCTGCGCAGCTAACTCTGTCGTATTATCCGAATTATATATTCTATATCTACGGAAGTACTTCCTAAAAAAATCTTCTGCCACACAGGAACACTGCGCGCCTGTATCCAGGAGTGCGGTGGATGGGATATTGTTCACCAAAACTTCAATCTTTGGAAGAATCAAATTTTTCACAATAACTGTATTTAACTTGAAGGAAGAGGGGTTTTCTTGGGCTTCGGATTTCCGCAACCTCCCGTCTGCAGAAATCCGTTTTAGTTTAAATCTTCTTTCTTCCTTTCCATGCCTTCCTTCTTTTTTCGCTGGCCTTCAGACTTTTTTTTCTGGCTTACTGTTGAACTGTCGACGTTCGCCGGTTGCTTTTGGATACTCAGGTTTCCTTGCCCACTGATTCGACTTACTTCCGTAGCCGTGTTCTTGCCTTTGCTGTGGTCTTGGCGCACCAAATTGGCTTCGTTGTTCATACTGGCGTCTTCTTTCAATGTCCGCCATTCTTTTACTTTCAAACTGGATTGCTAGCTCAAATAACTCTTCCAGTGTAGTCGGGTTCCTTAATTCAATAAAGTCTTGTACTTGGGGAAGTTACCTAGGCAAAATTACTTGAATTATTTCAGGATCCGGACGGCTTCCATACAAGAGTTTAAAGACGTGAATTTTTCTTAAAATAAAGCTTGAAAGATTTTCGATTCGTTGCTGGTATATGCTGAAGAGTTCCGCTTCTAATTTTGCACGATTTCTTACGACAGGGAAGGCTTTTACTTAGGCAGTCTTGAAATTTTCGTAAGTATAGGTGGGAGTTCCCGCTTGACCCAAGATGTTTCTGCCTATACATTTGAACCAATTAAGCGCTTGGCCCCTCAAAGCGCTGGTAGCTAAGGTGACTTTCTGGAACTCATGGACTGGGTATAGCATGAAGTGGTCATCCAATTTTTCCAAAAAACTGGTTACCGGTGAGTTTCTATTAAAGGTAGCTGCTGGTTTCATCGATGCGCGCATGGTCTGGACGATGTAACCAAATCCTTCCAGGGCGGCAGCTGGTATTTCTGGATTCTGAGCCTCTTCTGCAGGCACCACAGGTTCTTCTTGAAACTCGGCCATGTTTATTCTTCTTCGGGCGCCAATATCAGGACTAGTGTTTCTTTTGACTTGCTTTGGAAACGTGAATGGTCCTGACTAGGAACAGGGAGCTTACTCAAGCTATGTTCAAGAAATTATGAAGTAGACAATACAAGCAGGAAGGGTATACGAAACCCTTTATTTTCTAGACTTTACAGGAATTTCCGAAACTTCGGAATACAGAGACCAACCACTTGTGGTCTGAACGTAAGAATATAAAAACTACTAACTAAAACTTTAACTAAAACTAACTTTGAATTAGTATACAAATGCCTAGCATTAAGATTGGCCTTTATTTTAACAAAGATCCGTATGTAGTACGCCGAGCTGCTAAAACTACGATACGTTTGCAATTATCAAGAGGACTAAACCTCTGGCCTTGAAGGCAACCAGCAACCGAGTGAAAACTCGTAAAACTACAATGGGAAGCGGCTTGCTTTCAAAACTCCTTCCTCTCTCTTGCTTGGCAAAAAGCCACAACTTAAGTACTTGGCGTTAGCAAGACAATTTGCATAAATAAGTTAAAGCGTTTAATTCTGGCCGGAAGTAGAAAATAAAAAATGATAGTAAAGATTTAAAATAAAATAAACGTTAGTAAAACTTAGGATCCTTAGAATCTATTCCGAGACGTTTAAAAGCTGTTGTGGATGCTAAAGGATATCCTACGAAATATTAATTTAATGAAAAATGAAAATATTTACTATTATGTCAAGATTTTTTTTGAAGTGTACTAAGATTTTTGTGAAATAATATGTTTGTCTTTTTTTGAATATTAATTACTTAAAAATAAAGTTTCGCTATATTTTTAAAATGTTTCATGTAATTTTGTTACGAATATATTATAGATCTTATTATTAAAATCTCATTCAGAAAGTTTACTTTTAATTAATTGATAGAGCCTTATTTCACTGAAAATCGCAAGTGTACGAACACTTTTGGGAGCCACTCTGTATGGGGACATATCATGAGTGGCATTATATTCAAAATATGTATTTAAGTTTTAAAGAAAAAGTCAATCAGAGAAATATTTTATCATGTAAGAAATGTTAATCAGAAGTAACGTAGTTAGGTAATATATTTTGAAAGATCATGTTAAGTAATTATTACATTTATAAGTGTTAGGTTTATTTTGGTTATGGATGAGATGTTTCATCTTCCAAGATTATCCGTTGTGCACTAGAGACAAGATATCTCACCCTCTACCCAATAATTTTTTTAATTGCTGCAACCATTCTTGTGACTTATTTATAACCTTTGCATATCAGTCTCTAATATTGTTTTCATAAAATTTCTACAAGATGGCACTAATCACAACGTTTTGAGAGCTTTGGCACAATTTTCATATCTGCAGAACTTGTTATGTTTGATACACATTTTACACAATTTTTGCATTTTTTGAAACGAAAAATGAATAAACAAAATCTTCTTTTGATTGACAAGCCAATAAAATATCTCAATTTATTTGATGAAGAGCTTGTTGATGAAATCGATTAAAATGGGAAAAGCAGTTGTAAACTTACTGACTTGTTTCCTATTCAAGCACCAAAGCTCTATCTTCGAAGCCATGGTGATGACTTTGAAGATAGAGCTTAGACATCACCTTACACACAAAAATAGTAATGGTGGCTATCCACATTATTGGTCATGTGAACAGTACATCACTGAGATATGTATCCAATGGCATTCTATACTAGCAAACCAGATGCTGGGCCCATATGACAAATGCAAGCTATCTACGTTCATTCTCCTCAGTGCTTCCATGTACCATCACGATGCTGTATGCATAACTGTGATTTATCTGACAAGACGATGTGGTACAACTCCTGTATCCAGCGTTGTCATTCATCATACCATTGCAGATGAACCTGTGTCTGCTGTAAGCATCAAGGTAAGCAACAGCAATGGTTGCTGTGCTGACAGTCCCTGATGCTTCAGATTTCAGCGTGAACACTTGTCATCCTACATAGAAACCACATTCCTTTCCTAGGAAACATGATGTTGCTGTACAATCCTGAAATGCTCAGATGATATATCTGTTCTCATGGGTGCTAGTGGATTGGAGCCACTGAAATCCTGCATGACATTTAGTCTAGCCCTCCTGGACCCATCAATTCCATATTAGCTTAATAATCATAGCATCTCAATCAGTACTATCATGGAACAAAAAACCACAATTCTGTGGCAGTCGAAATTTAACAGATGCTGATAGAAGTTTCTTCTTTTTACGTGAGGCATAACATAACCTTAACACAAACCAACCACCAACATTAAAATGAAATTTCTGAATGAGAAACTCACCATGCAGTCTTTCTATTCATACATAATTCCCACACAAGTCTTTCTATTCACATACACACAATGTAGATTACTCATACCTACTTCATGTACATGCACTGGAACGCTTATCATTTGCACCTCCCAGCATACAGTATTTTTCATGCAAATCTCTCATTGGTACATGCAACCTTCATGGTGCAGCAATCTTAATGGCCGCTGTGTATGTGTGTGTGTATATAGAATATATATAAGTAATTCAAAATGTTCAAATCAGACATAAAATTCATAATTTGCACTAATGCTGCAAATTAACTAAATAACATATTTATAAAGATTAAAAATAAGATTAAAGAAAATTATCTCTGAGGAATTAAAGAAAACGAGAATCTTATGCAAAATTTAATATATATAAGCAAAATACATAAAATACATCAATTGTTATTACAATATTATATAATACTGACAATTATTTATTCATTCATTCTTTCATAACAGTGACAACTTTTTTGGCTAATCTTTATTGTACGGCACTCCCTGGTTTTTCTTAAAAAATCGCCAAGGGTTTGGTTTTTTACCAAATCTGGAAGCTTTGCTGTACCAAACATATTTTTGGAAGCCCTAATGTTGATAATGCTGTGTTAATTTGTTCTGGGTACCATCATTTGAGTATGTGTGCTAATGTTAAGTATGGCTGAAGTAAGTACAAGGATGAATGTTGACGGGTTATAGTATGATGAAATTGTAAATTTGAGATTTTTGTATAGGTTAGATGATGGATGACAGACATTTTATTTTTGCATGAAAGCTGGTTTAATTGCTGAGAGATATGAATGTCCTATGTGTAGCATGATATGAAATTATGTGAAAGGAAATATGTTGTTTGAGTTATCGAAACAAAATTTACAGCGCTGTTCCTAGGCCATTGGCTGCCTGTGTACTTTCCTAAGATTGTCGCCCCTCAAATTAAAAAAGTGCTCAATACTTAATAAAATTTTAGAGTCCAGCTGCCCGTCAGGAACGGCCCAGAAAATTTATGTTACAAAAATTAAAATTGTTATTTTATTATCATTCAAAATTTATATTTTTGGTTATTTATTCCTCTCTATCTGTTAAGACAGCATTTTGATGCCATCTTGGATTTGGCAAGTTTTTTTAAAAAATTGCCAAGGGTACAGTACAAGTAAATTTTTAACACTTTTTTTGGAGGAGGTATTTTATAAGCATCATTGCCAAAACAAGTTTATTATTGGTGCCTTTCATTCTAGGTCACACAAAACTAAACTTGATTTAGCAAATTTCTGAAAATGATTCAACCTTGAAAGATCATTAGAAATAAATACAGGCATTTCCTCTGCACTTTTCTTTATACAATTCAGAACTCTTTTTTTTGCTAATATTTAATTTATATGTGAATTCCTTGTAAAATACATTTTAAAGATTTTTTAAGAGATGCTTTAAAATTATCATCAAATGTTAAATCTTATCAGAACAGTCATTACCAACAGAAAGATCTGCTTATCATAAATAGTCATACTGTGGTTTAGAGAAATAGTTGATCATCAAACATGTTACAAATAAGTGAATCATAGCAATATTGGAAAAAAAATACTACACGGTAAATAGCATTTACCTAACTTAAAATATGCAAGCTGTCTGTATATCCAGTCATAAATATTCCAAAATATATAATTAATGTAGATACACTGAAAAAACACACAAAAATGTTTGTCTTCTTAACTTTCAGCATTCATTTCTTGTTTATAACTCTGCTTGAAAAGGAAACATTCAATTTTATTTCTGAGAAGCATAACAGAATGAGAAAAATTAATATGCAGAATTCAAAATATTCATTTACTTATTTACATTTGTTGGAAAATTGCAAATACGTGTCGAAACTGGCTAATATTGTCTTTTCATTTTTATTTATTTCCTAAATTATTATTATTAAATCAAACATTAATTATCTATCAGGAAGCAAATTTAAAATAATAAATGCTAGAACAAAAGCATAATAAAATCATTTAAATTATAGTTTAGCTTTACAGATGATGAAAGAAAAATTTCTTATATTATATTGATGGAGGGTGTACAATGTGGTGTGCATTACTCTAATGTAAGTATACCTAACCTAATTTAATTATGCAATATCAAATTTCAATCAAATATAGATTTCTGCAATCTAGATTAAAAACAACTGCTGAACAACAGACTGAGTTAGTACATTGCAAACCTACACAGCAGTAATAAAATAAAACATTACCCTCTATATCAGGGGTCTCCAAACTACAGCCCGTGGTCCAAATTTGGCCCATGAGCCTTATCAATTCAGCCAACCAATTTGTAAATAGTTTTATAAAATTTAAAAGAAGCAAGATACCATACACAATAACTATTTTATATAACAAATAATCGATAAATATATTTACAGTCATGCATGTTCTTTCTAAAGCATATTATAAATATTATACTACTGTTTCTAAATTTACAATGAGTAAAATACAGCCAACACTCTATTATAAAATTTGTCATATTTTTTTTATGAGAAAAAAGGTTCCATACCCACTTTCATAGTAGTATTCTAGATTTGTTCATAAAAATTTTTAGCAACAATTTTGTTTAAATATTCAAAAATTTTTTTTTAATGTATATGTTAAAATTTATCATCGCATTTTGAGCCCCCCACACATATGAAATGCCTATGAGCGAGTTTTCATCTGATCAAAATGTGATGCTAAATTGTTACAACAAGCAAGGAAATCCACTTATAAGTAAAATTACATCACAAACCAAAGAAATCTTTGATATGCTGTGACAAGATTGTTTTTGCAAACGTTTAAACAATTTTAAGAAATTCATGTTAGGTGAAACAACATGAAAGTCTAAAAACCCCATTTCTTCGGATTATCATAGCAATATAGATTCAAATTCATTATATTACATCACCACGGAGTGATGAATTAACTACGTATTGGCCGTCAAAAGATAGTAAAAGAGGTAATATGTCCTGCAGGCTAAAGAAGTTTGGAGACCCCTGCTATATATGAAGCAAATTCATAACATATAGAATGCTTTCATAATATGTAAAAATTACTAAACTGACAGTGCTGATTAATGATAGCTTTCATTTTAATTTTAAATGCTATTTCTGAAAACAAACGTACATCGTGTGCATAGAATAAACACATTTTATAAGAAATAAAAGTTAACAAAAGAACACATAAAAAAAAATCATGATCTCTCTAATTGATAAAGGTCAAATAAACTATGTTATTAAGTGCTTTAAAAATATCGCATCAGTTTACCTAATTTTTAACTATAAATGAACAGAAATTAATGCCTACACATAGCAAGTAAAAATTAATCTGATTATCAAATAATACTGATTACAAGCAATCACTACATAACAAAGAATTAACAAATAGAAAGAAATATTGTCCAGTTAACAAACAGTTTATGAATAACTAGCTTTTACATTTACATCGCTTTTAAATAGCATTTTTGTACAACAAACTGCTAGTTTACGAAAACTGCTGGAGACAAGATAATTCTTAAATGCTATAATGATTAAACTTAAATATTCAACAGATAGCATTAACTTCTTGCATGTTAAGAAGCAAATCTTGTTTAATGTCTCCTCCTATATGAAATTATGTAATTTCCTAATTTCAAAATATTCGGTAACTGAAAATGTTTCAACCAAAAATTAAATAACACGTCTAAATATCAGTATAGCGTGAGCACTTTCACTACTAATTGCATTGAACACACATGCTAGGCCAAACGATCTTTACTCACCATAAAAGTTTTATTTATTCGAATTAATATGATTAAAAAATTTTGATGAAAAGTACGTAATATGGACAATATAAAAATACTAACCCCGAATAAAAAGAATCCTTACTTACCAGAATGCGTTTCTTATACTGTCACGTTTGTTTTACTTGCAAATATTTTGTTACGTTGCACAAATTCATAATAAAAATATGGCGCCAAGAGCTTGTATTTTAACATGAGCGAAAACTTCGCCAAAGATAGCAACACATAATTCTGACGTCAGAAATCCAGGGCAACGGTCAGCGCCATCTATTGTCAAAAGGCAGCATTCGTAATTCTCAAAACTTACTCTTAAGAGACTGTTAGTTTTCACACTTTAAAAAATTCTATAATTTAATAACTTGCCCTAATAAGACATAAAAAGTATATTTTATAACTCATAATGATAGTATTCCATTTAAAAACTGTTATTAGAAATGTAGGTACTTTTTCTGTTATATGGGCACTGCAAAAAACAGTGTTAAAATATGTGATAACTTGCTGAAGATAGCAACAATGTGATCAGCTAAGTCATCTTCGTTTTATGAGTGAACTGAGCCAAATATTCATGTATTATTTATTTGTTTATTACACTTTCTTATTCTCATTAAATAAATATGCAAAAACTCATATACAAAAACTGAGGGTTGCCGTATTTATCGGCAGCAGGCGCATATTCACAACGTAATAGAAACCTTTTCTACTACTACGGTCTGCTCATGGAAAGTTGTTGAATGCTTTAGTCACCAAGAGGGGCGTGTTTCTGCTTCAAGACAGTGTATGGTAAAAACACAGATTGGTCTTCTACTTACTTTCTATATGTTTGTTACCAAGTGATTGTGTTTGTTTACAGTTAGTGAAACGTGGGCGTGTTTCGTGAGTGTTTTGAGATTATTTCTAGTTTGAAGCGGGATTAAAAAACAGGAATGTCTGATAAAGTTTTGCCGATTGCTTTTTTGAACTTAGCGGGAGAAATGATATATGTGATCAAGCAGCGCCTTGAAGCTCAAAATATATCGGAAGATAAATCATCTAAAGGTAAATTTTGCTTTATGCTGTTTAATGGTATCAAATGAAGACGTGAAAATATTGCAGGAGAATATGGATGAGTTGTATGTACTGTATGTGACAAAATTCGCTGTGGCATTATAGAATTTTATTTGTAATGTCTGAAATTCTATTTTCATTTGTTATGATAGCATCAATAATTCTATTATGTTATTTTAATTCTTTTTATGAATCAATATAAAAATACTGTTTCTGCAGAAGATCGAAGATACTCAGTCTGTTGTATGTAATATGTTCTGCATGGCGTCATGTAAGTTTGGTAGGAATTATCCTTTTTTACCCCTTTGTGACAGTATCCATAGTTTAATTATAGCCAGTAATTAGTTACGTGCTCATTTTTAATTCAATTTTATCATTAATTTTACCTTATGACCTCGTTTCATGTAGAACGATGATGGTATTTGTATTGTGTATCAATATCCTTTAAGCATCTGTCAGTCTTTAACAATAATTCTGAAATTTTCTTCAGTTTGTTTCGTGTTATTAAAGGATGAACAACACAACAGGCATAATTTCATCTCAAGCTTTACTACAAAAAATTTGTTTGGGAAAGGGGCAGTATGTTTAAAAAACTTGGGCCTTTGATTGTTTGTATTAAGTATTGGGTTTAATCCTAGTATCCGGTGCACACGGGATTTGGCTTTGGCGACTTTATGATGAGCAGTAAAAACGGGACATATACGATGAGTAGTTAACGGGTCATTCAAAGAAAATATACAGTTAAACATAGTATATAGTATGTATATAGTATTTATACTATGTGTGTATAATATATATATAGACGTTCTTTGGATCATTTACTGGTGTTGGCGATAATTTTCAAAGTCACGCCAAGGCTGCACCGTATACTAGGATTTTACCAAGTATTGTATTATATTGTTAAAGTATTGTAATATGTTGTATCATGTAGGCAATGTATTTAAGGTATTATTCAGTTTTGAGGGCTGTAACAAATCGCCAAACTATTGTTGATGCCAGTGCTGCCAAAAATAATTGCTTCAATCCTAACACAAGAAAGGAAGTATAATAGTAAATAACTATCTAAGATTGATGTTTTAATTTAGATGAAAGTTTAATTTCATATAATACTTTTTTATTATTATAATTTATGTAAAAATTGCTAAAGATAACTGAATGGATGCCTGCATCACTATTTCGCTACCGAGATATCGCTAAAGCATAATTTCATCTCGTTGGTTGTTCAAACATAATTTTCTATAATGAATGATGCTTTTTCTTTGAAAAAATTCTCAGTAAAGTGCAGAATCGCCCACTTATTTGTTTGCCGCTTTTTACAACGGTAAAAACAATTGGATTTTTGTCAATTTTCTTTTACTTTTTAAGTGAAAATAGGTCAATGTGTACATAGATAATGTCAAGGGGGTGCACGGTACCATTTTTGTTCAATTCTGGAAATTTTTTTTAAAGAGAAAATACGTCGATGTGTAGATGGATACCGAGTAAGTGCAATTCTTAAAAACGCATCAAGCAGTGGGTGATTCTGCAATTTACCCAAAATTCTATTGCAGACTTTTTGTCATGTTGTTAAATCCATAGGATATCAAAAAAGGATTAAAAAATTAAACTATAATTTCATTGGCATCTTTAAGAAATATAAAACTATATAAACTTACTCAATCTGAAATCAGCGCGTACATTTTCACTGCGATTTTTTTTACGGTCCTGAAAATGGAATAGTACCATATTTACTTAAAATTTTGAAATGGATACAAATAACTATTAGTTAAATGGAGGACTAATTACATGCTTATTAACTTGCTTAAATGCATCATGTGTGAAATTTTACATTGTCTGATGTATTTCTGGATTATGGTAATATTTTCTGCCCAAAATTATGTCATACATTATATTTGTTTAACGTATATTAAAGAAGTTACGGTTGATCTTTACAATATGGTAACTGGTAGTTTGGCGACATTTTGGAGGCGATAAAGGTTACTACCTGGGACTTTGGTAATAATGTGAGCAGTACTCAGTTCCGATTACGCATTATTTTGTGTGAGGGAAATGAGAGATCATGGGATATGTCATGTGATATTAATGGACGAATTACGGTTCTTTAATCAGAAAAGGGGGGAAATCGGGAAAAAATCTGGAAATTTTGTATTTGGCTTTATTCTATGTTGTGTGAAACAGTGTTCGTGAATTTTTGGATCCCATGGCCGTAACTAAAGTGAATTCGAAATGGGTATTTATGTATGTATTAATTTAATGTATGTGCTCATTTATATTTTAAGTAGTGTTTTTGAATTTAATTATATTTTAATTAAATGATAGTTATTTTGTGAATTTTATGTTTGTAGGAAATTGGTATACGTTTTAGTTGAAGTAAACGTGCATGGAAATAATTTAAATATCTGACACTAAGTATTTGTAGTGGTTGCGGTATGAATTCGTTGGTGACGTGTATAATGTAATAGATGATTTAGAGGTAAAAGTTTTTGGATATTTTATTTATTTTATATGTGGAAATGTTCATATTTGGAAAGGGTAAATACTTTTTCGCGATCAGGTAATTTCATATATGTTCTTTTTACCAGGTTTAAAGATTGAGAAAATTGTCATGTATTTTCGTGAAATTTTTCTAATTTATGAGAAAAAAGCAGTGTACATGGATATAGTGAAGAGTGTGCGCAATGCCATTTTTGTGCAATTCTGGGATTCGGCGTGTACACGGTTTATGTGTATGTGTTATTTTGAAAAACGCGTAAGGAGTATGGTATTGTGCACTTTTTCCCAATTTTGCAGTGAATATTTGTCATGATTAAGCAGTTTTGTTAGATAAAATTTCTAGCATAAGTGTAATTTGGCTAGTAGATTGTTGGAAGAAGTGTTCAGTAGATAAAATGAAAAGAAACATGTCTTTACTTCGTGAAGACAAAATGGCGGCGGGAAAAAAAAAATAGAGGGTTGCTGTAGGAGAGTTGGTCGCCAAATTTTCGCCAAAAAAACGCCAAGTTACCATAATGTAAAGATCAACTGAAGTTACTGAAATTATCATTCAAAATTTTATTTTCTGCCTAGTACATGTGGGCTTGTGATCTGTCACTGCAGAAGTAGTAAAAATTCTAATAATTTTTCAGCAAAGACTAATTTCAAAGTCTGTTATGATTCCAAGCCTGTTATGGCAATGCGCTACAGCAGTACTTCTGTAGACAATAGCTCCCAGCAGCGGCCAAGTAGTTAAGGTTTCCGAATACTGGTAGCTCATTTTGAATTCAAATTCAGGCGAATGGGTTTTCATGGTTTTTCCCCATTTGTAAGCCAGTTTCTCATACAAAGGCCTTCACGAAAGCATCCCTTCTCTTTAAGCAGATAGCACTCATGAGCTTTTCATATTTCAGTTACCTAACCTTATGTAATCTGTAAATGTTGACAGAAATACAAAGTAATTACATTCAACATAGAAAACTATGATTTCAGTTTTCAAACGTATTTTTGAAATTTTGATGCAGTTCTTGTTTAAAATCTGTAAAGTGTATGATTATTGTCAATACATATATATATATATATATATATATATATATATACATACTGCTCGACATTGAAAATGCAACAGCAAGAAGGAGTGGTCAGAAAGTGATGAAATTTGGAAAGAAGACAGAGACAGCAAGCAGCAATAAGTGATCTTTATTTCAAAATGATAGAATACAGAGCGAGAATGGCATTGGCTCAGTAGGATGTAGGACCACCACGGACAGCGATGCACGAAGAAACACATATAGGCATAGAGTCAATAAGAGTGCGGATGGTGTCCTGAGGGATAGCTCTTCATTTCCTTTCAACCATTTGCCACAGTTCGTCTTCTGAACAAGGCAGGGGCAGAGTCTGCAAACGAGTCCAATCACATCTCGCATATGTTCGATTGGTGACAGGTCAGGAGAGTGCGGTGGCCAGGGAAGCATCTGTATACCTTGCAGAGCATGTTGGCAGATGCGAGCACTATGTGATCGGGTGTTATCCTGCTGAAAAATTGCATTAGGCAGGCGCTGATAGTAGGAGATTGCCACCGGTCGCAGTACATTATTCAAGTATCGTTGGGCCATCATAGTGCCCTGAATACTAACTAGAGGTGACCTGGAATCATGGGCAATAGTGCCCCAAACCATTATGTCATGTTGTTGCGCAGTGGGGCGTTTCACAGTTACTGCCGGATTAGATCTGTCTCCATGTTGACGCCACACTCACATGCGGCAACTGCCACTGGATAAACAGAACCATGACTCATCTGAGAACACGACGTTTTGCCATTCTGTCATCCTCATCGCTCCAGTCCAGCACCATTCTAAACATTGGCGTCTGTGCTGTGGGGTCAATGGCAGTCTTCTTAGCGGACGCCGTGAGTGCAGGTCACGTTCAACCAAACGACGGGAAATGGTTATGGTCGACACAGGAACATCCAGGGTATCTTGCACATGCTGCAAAATTGTAGTACAAATGACTTGCAGGACTGCCACAACTTGTCGGCAGATGCATCGATCCACGTGTGCTGACGTCACTCTGGCTGTACCTGCACCCCTACTTCTTCCCACATTTCCTTGTTCCAACCATGTTCGCCATAGCCGATGCACCGTGCTTGCATCCATGTGGCTATCAGATGCGATTTGACGTAAGGACCAGCCCGCCCTTCTCAGTCCAATCACCATACCCCTCGTAAAATTGTCTATCTGCTAGAAATGCCTTCGTTGATGGCGGTTTGGCATTCTTTCCTATTACACATATCCTCCGGGACAAAAACCAACTTTCTTCGATAATTCGTCTGGCAGAAATAACAACACAAATATTGCACGCTCCTTCCCTTATATCTTACTTCATGTGCATCGGAGAGCTGCACATTTCACATCATTTGCATAACTCAGTGACATGCATCTACTCTAAAATTTGCATATATTTCTGACCACTCCTTCTTGGTGTTGCATTTTCAATGTCGAGCAGTGTATTAAAAATATGACATGGGCAGGAATTTTTTTTTGCCTGCGTAACATTTTATTGACATATCTTTCTTCAAGTTGACTGGTATGTTATCTTTTGAAATGACAGGATATTATTTTCTAATAAAAATAAAATTATATGTCTTTCAGACTTTGTTTTATCTTCAATTGTTACATTCTTATGTTAAAATGGTTTGTTATGTATTAGCAACAGAAAGAGGTACTGACGTGTTATCATTACCACCTTAAGAGAAATTGCCAGATTTTTAAAATGTCCCAAACTGGGGCAACTGTTTGCATAATGATTCTTCAAGCAACCATCTGACAGTCAATCAACGTTACTATTTTTATATGTGTTGTATTTCAGGTACCTAAAGTTTTATTATTATTATTATTATTATTAACAAATAGTGATATTTTTTGTATTAAGCTTAATTTTAAAATGTGGAATTTGCCAGTGATGGAAGAAACTACGGTAAAATTTCTGCAGAAATACAGAATTTTGATGCAAAATCTGTGAAGGAAACAAGGAGGAGTTGTGTTTGGTACGTAGCTGGTGTTAACGAGTTTTGCGCGAACCAAGTCTCTGTAATTCTTCGATTATTTTTAAATGAAAATAGATTGCTGTGTACTTGGAACAAAGAATAGCGCAAAATAATTACAAAAGTTTTCCATATAGCTAAAAAAAATAGGAATTTTTAGCTATATGGAAAACCGAAGGAAAATATTCTGTTATTTCATTACGTCTTAAATATGTACTTAAAATTTGGTTTATTTACTTTAATAAACAAAAAAGTACTACCACCTTCTTGATTATTTGGTATTCATCCAATAGTTTATATATTTTCCAAGCAATGTTTTAAGATAGAGAAGTAAGGTAAAATAGTATTTCAAATAGTGACTTTTCGAGTGTTCCAGTTTTTGATTTCAGAATACCTTGTATATTTTTACTTCTTCAAATCTCAGTTAGGTATATTTTAAATTCAGTGGTACTCCTTAAATATGTCAATCCTTTCTTCTCAAAAGATAATCATTTTTAGTTTAATAAACAAATGGTTCATGTAAAAAAACATTTTTCAAGTAATTATGCTCAAATCGTCGCTTTTCTGAATTTAAAATCTAACCTAAGTTTAACATAATATATAACTGCACTTACCTTTTTTATGTAGAATAACAATAACAACAATCAATCACGAAAAAATAACAAAAAAGACAAATGTTGCACAGATTACTATGATTGCAACAGTAGACACAAAATAAGACACACCCCTACTACTGACCTTTCGAGACGACTTTAGCCTTGCATATTTGGAGTGCCCCCATGCCACACGGACGCAATACTTTTACAAACATCCGAGATTTGAACCCGGGCCCTTCGGCAAGGCAGGCAGCAATGCTAACCACCATACCAGTGGGACGGCTTTTTATGACATAAATATATGTATAATTCTTCAATAAATATGTCTCAGTGTGGGTTTCAACAAAGCACAAAATGTTTGCATATTTAGACAAATTAAAAGATAAAATGTAATTTTTTTTTATTTTTCATATTATTATGCCAGCAATGTTTCATTTTAAATGTTAACCATAAGCAATGTCCATTTAATATCATCACTGCATATAGGCGCTCGCTAGACATTTGCACGACAGCACCGATTAGGCTTATTGTGGGCCTGGATAAGGATTCTTAAAAATATTCTTAGGAAATGACATGCGAGTATTATTGTTATTATTATATATTGTGTTGTTTATTTTCATATTCGCACTTCACAAGCTTGGAAAATTATAACTGAGATCTTGGTGTGAATTTAAAATTGCTAAGTATGGTTGGAGGCCACTATAACAAAGAAGTTCGACAATTACAATCTAAGATAGTATTAGTTGTTTGCTGTGAGCAGTCAGAATACAGTTCTCATTACTTCAGCATGAATTTTAGCAGTTTCCTGTAAAGAATTTTGTATATGTGTATATATATATATATCTATATGTGTATATATATCTATATATATATGTGTATGTATATCTATCTCTCTCTCTATATATATATACATACATACAGAAGAGTGTCTGCTTAATATATCACAATAAATGCATTGTGGAAAAAACAGTGCAAGGCAAAAAAATATTGTGGGAGAAAAGAAAGCAAGGAGAAAACATCGTCATAGAAAATAAAAGTGGTTTATAATCATCGTAGTCGAAAGTATCGTGATTAAAAAATAAAATCATCTTCAAGTCATTGCATGATGATAACATCACAGACATACATGCATTTTTAGGCTTTAAAAATTCACATGCTCGCATAAAGATTTGAAAGAACCGAACAGCTGTTGAATGGGAAGAACAACAATTGTATATGATTGACAAAAAAGATTTGAACAGTCACCTGCAGAAAGTTTGTACTTGTGGCATTCTAATCAGAGCTTCTGGTAAAATCAGAAGGCTTAACGAATTAATAGAAACTGATGAAAACCTTTTTAGGAAGTGGGTCGAATACTTCCGTAGCAGTGGCTATTAGGTAGACTGTACATAGATACTGGCAAATGCGTTATTAAAAGAGTTGTGGATAGAACTGTGACTCAGAATTCTGCTGCAAAAAATGGTCAATTTTAGTGGGATCTCTGCCAGCTTTAATGGTTCGATGATAGCCAAATTCATAGTTGATGGGATAATATTTAAGTACCAAATATTTACTAATTAATAAAGTTTTTAATATACTAAATAATACTTAAAATTATTAAGCTTAGTGTTGCCTAATATTTTTGTTAACATGTGTGTTGTGCTATTATCAGATATTACTGTAACTAAATTCGTATTACATTCCTTAACTTTTAATGACAAAAAGTAATACTTTATTTACCTATTGCCTATATTCTATTATGTATATTACCTTCTCATATTGAAAATTCCATTCTTAATCAATTTAATTTCTGTTTGGTTATCAATATTTTTAATTAGTTTTAACAGTCTTAATATTTATTTCTTACTGGTATTTAATATAAAAGTTCTTGGTACTTTTCCGTTTTGCCGGTGCAACCAATAAAGTCGCCAGTAATGGTACAACCGATGCCAAAAAAAAAAAAAAAAAATATCCTTGCTGGTAACCTTTTACTTAACTTTTATATTTTCAAAACAAGTCGCAGCCATTTCTTATAAGATTGATTGTTTCTTTCAATACTGGTATAAAATTACATGGAATTTTTACCAGATAGTTCAATTTTATGCTCTAAGGCCATTTGCGAATGGTAATTAAGTCAATTAGGATGCAATCACACCGCTCACCCGATGGTGAAAATATAGAAAAGGCAAAATCAAGGGTTAAATTCATCAATTCTAATGAGAATGGACTAGCGAAGTAAAGCACTGCGGTTTTAATTTCTGAGTGAGCTATTCGTACGAATTGAAATAATTCTTGCATTTAAACTTGTATTCCAAATGAAGATTTAACTTGAAATTAATGTAGATAATTACTGAGAGAATTAGATTTTTGTAGTGTAGTTTACGTGAGATGAGATCACTTGGGGTCACATGATATGAACTGGTAAATCAGGATGTACGATGAAAGCATAGTAAATGCTTAAATTAGTGTCTTTTTACAAATTTATTATCTTTATTTATTGGATTTTTTTACAAAATTTTAAATGACATTAAAATATTTAAACTTTCAAAATAGAAAATTCTTAGAACTAACATTTGTCACCACTTTTTATGTGTTTTCGACAATTAAGTCTACTTGGCAAGATTTGTGGCGGCGATTTGAAATGGAAAAGTACCAAGTTCTTTAACACAATCTACTGTTGTTATGAACTCAGCTTTTGTAGTTGATAAAGCAACTATTGTTGTTGCCTCTTACCTAACTCACAAGTTTTCTTTCATGTCGAATCACATATTCAGTAGTATATCTGCATATGTCTTTACTAGCTGCATAATCTACATCACAGAAAACTTTAAAATTTTCCATTTAGTAGAGCAGTTCTCTGCTCATCTGTAGCTGAGCGGTAAAGGTACCAAACATTGGTAATTCGACTTGGGTTCAATTTCAGGTGAGCAGGCTGGCTGCTTGGCTGTTTTTGTGGTTTTCCCCATATCTAACATTAATAAGAGCCAGTTTCCATAAGCGAGTCCTTCATGAAGGCGTCCCCTTATCTTAGGGAGATACCTTTCATGTGCTTTGCCGTAATAAAATAAACCGAATCAAAACAAGAACAATTTTCAAACATTTATAATGAATGCCCAAATTTACAGTAAAATACTGTACATTTGAATTTCCTTTTACATTTTCAATATTTTTCACACATGGATTTTTTACATGTTTACTTTCAAGACTAACAGCGAGTGTTAAACCTTGATGAATTTTATTAGACAGGTATGAACAATTATCAATTGCTACTCTATAAGGGGAATTAACTTTTTCATCACATATTGTCTATTCTTGTCCTATTTGAGTATCCGCTTCTTTACATTTAGTCATTCCATATTTTAGAAGAATATCCTGTGAACATCATGATTGTTATTCCTTTTTCATCTGTTTTGACTTAATCTGTTTTCATCTGTTTTGACCATTTATAAAAAATTACTTAGATGTTCTAGTTTTAACCCAGATTCAGTTGACATTTTTTCTGAAAATTTCCTTGCTGGGTTTCTGTTTTTTTTTTTTAATTTTTTTTTTTTTTATTATTATTTTTTTTTTAAATCAAAATACTGTTATCAACAAATATTGCTAATTTTGTAGAAAAATCATTTATTTTGAATGCATATCTATCACATTTGGTTTAAATGAGACCTTTTCTTTTTAGAAATTTTGTCAAGCAGTCATTACAGTTGAAAGGAGTTTGTTTTAGTCCATAAAGAAATTTTTGTAATCTAAACCTTCTAGAATTGTCATTTATGTTTCCATACAGAAAAGCAGTTTTTATTTCTAATTGCATCATTTTAAATGTGTTCTCAGCTGCTGTTGAAAATAATATTCTAAATGTTGTATTGTGTTATGTATATTTCCTTAACCCATTAGCCGCTGGTGTTGCGTTGACGCAACGGTCAAAATAAATGCGTATATAAATATAACTACCTAAGATATTTTATACCAGCAGATGATTTTGTGTAGGGAATATTATGAAGATTATTTCTGTAAAAAAATATTTCCCTTCAACAATCATTTAGTTTATAATAATTAATCTCATACTTTAAACAAAATTTAAGCAAAATTTTCGACCAGGTATTTTTGCTGAAAATATTTAACGAAAGAATCGTCGTCTTTATGAGTGATCTATTTTTAGTCAAGGTCACCGTTTATCAGAACATTACATCAGTCAGATGTTTATATTTGTGTTGGGAAGGAATGGAAAACAGGTGTTGCGCTGACGCACCGTCAGCAGGAAACGGGTAGTCAGTCTCCTTTTTCACTCATTCCTTTCGATGTTCTGGTTGTTTAAAAATGCCTAGAACGAGGTTTCTTACATTAGAAGAAGCCCTTCAAAGATTTTTTGATGAAGAAACAGATGATGATAATGTTAATAATGACCAGAATGAAACTGATATTGTTGTTGTTCTCCCAGAAATTGCAGAAACTAGTGACGAAGAAGAAAGGAATGGCAATATTTTAAGTAATGATAATGATATTTTACCAAATGATACTGCTGGGGAAGTTGAAATTCACGTAAGAAGTAAGCTTAAGCAGTTATAGGCATACTAAAAAGTTTAAAAAGCAGAAGACTGAAATCTTGATGTGGATAGGAAAGGAACTGTTAGTTATGTCTCAGGAAGAACATGAAAAAAGAGGTAGATAAGAAATTATAAAAGAAAAAATACAAGGTAAAACTAGTGCAAAGATTTTCGATTTAGACATTTACTCTCTTCTCGTTGAACAGACAAATATATACGAAAAAAAAAAAAAAAAAAAAAAAAAAAAACAGAATTTATTGCATCTGAAGCCTATATGAGATTTACTGGAATATTAATATTATTGCTTACAGGATATCATTCTTTACCTCATGAAAAAATTTATTGGTCTTTTGATAAGGACATTTCTGTTCCTGTTGTACGAGAATCGATATCATGTTTGCAGTACAGGAATATGAAGCAGAACTTGCATTTGACAATAGTCAAATTGACAATACTGATAAATTATATGAGGTGAGACCGTATCTAAACTTACTAAATGTCACCACTTTTTACTACTGGAAATATAAAGTCTCTTTTAGATATCAGACGCGAGAATGCATTATTCCTTTTGAAAACTCCTATTGAGAGTGTAGAATTAGCCAGAAATAGATCAGTAACAGGAAGACCTAGTAAATTCAGAATTCAAAAACCATTGCATGGAGATGGTAGACATTTTATCGTAAAGTCCGTTGATAACAAAAGACTTTGTTGTAAAGAGTACCATAGCCAGACTGTTTATAGATGCATAGTATGTAATGTAGCTTTACATCATGATTGTAATCAAGCTTTTCATACATAACTCTTTCATTTGAAATAATCTGTATTTGTAAAAGAAATGCAATGTACATTTTAATATTAAATTAATTACAAGTAAAGTGATTTGTAGATTTATAAAACGTTATACAGCTAAAAAGTAATGCTGCGCTCCAAAAAAAAAAAAAAAAAAAAAAAAAAAAAAAAAAAACATCACACGAGTACAATCCTACTCACTAAACATCCGTAGTCTTATTCCGCTGACGTTGCGTGAACGCAACACTCGCTTTTTCCACAGGTAAGAGCATTTTTTAAATTTTCAATCTAAATTTATGTTATAAATGCTTAATTTAATATTTGTTATTATTTTCATGAGAAAAGAAACATTCCTTGTAGTTTTGGCGGTTAATGGGTTAAAGTCAGTTCCCTTGCTGTTGCAACCCTTTGGCAATGCATTAAGATAAATTTAATGCATTTTATATGCTTCTGAAAGTGGCATAGCCATCATTAAACAAATGTTTAGAATAAATAAGAACTCACAGTGATAAATTTAGCTTTTTATCCTTCTTATATTTAAAATGCTAAGTTGTGCATGGATGACTCATATTTTAGCTTTACTATTGCCAGATGTATTTTCAGTGGGAATTTTTTTTTCTTAAAAATGATTGTTGAAGCTACATTTGTTTTACCGACATAATAAGATACTCCCTTGTATCGGAGTTAATATTGTTGCCCGCTGCGGGTTTACGGAGATCTCCTTAAATAACTAGGCAAGATCAAAAGGAGGATTTGATACTTGAAATAAATAATAGCTTTTACAGGCAAAATAAAGAGCTATGAATGACCCAGCAAGAAAAATAAAGTTATCCTTAAGATGCGAGGAATATCACTTATCACTGAAACTGCTTGCTGAGAGAGACGCTCAGTACCAAAATAGTCACTTGACTGTGATTGAAGTGACTTAGTGCAGGTTCTAATGCAGCCAATATGTGTAAAGGGAAGGGGGATGAATCAGATTTATTTACTCACTCCTGCTAATTAAAGCAGTGGTGGAAACAACCCTTTTGGTTTAATTCTACATAAGGGCGGAGGAGGAGCAGGTTCGTTGAAAATGTTCCAGACTCTGAACAGAAGTTTTGCCGATCTTTTACATAATTTAGGGGAGGTGATCTTTTTCAACTGACTATGCATAGAAAGAGATATATGAACCAACAACTGAATAGACTGAACCATAACACTACCTGCTCTGATTATACCCCCAGAGCTGAGACTGTTTAAGTACAAATCTTAGCCAGTGCATTAAATCACCCTGGGAGAAATGAAACGGTAAGCTTATTTAAGTTACGTGTTACGCCATTTCTGATTCTGGCAGTATGTGGACGGACTACACACCAGGCAGGAGGCAAGGAAATCGTTAGAAAGTTCCCAAAAGTGAGTCCTTGTTGCATACTCATAAACTCCACGCGATGGGATCCTACTTCACTGCAGCCGATTTTTTAAATTTTGATCTCTATTTTGGCACCCCTCACTGAAGTGGCAATCCATGATTACCTTTCCAGGATGCACAGAGTCCATAAAGAACTTTTCATCTGGCCCTTCTACTGCCCATTCAGATAGTCTAAGCCACAACCATCCGAGACGGCATAGTCTGCCTCTCCTGGCCATAGAAACCAGATCTGTGTTATTGTTCCCCAAAGGCTGCTGTTGTCGTAATAAAATACTAAGCCAGTGCATGCAACCCCAAGGAGTAATTGAAGTGTAAGTATTTGTAGAAGTTGAAATAAAAAAATTTGCTCTTATGGCTTCAAAAACGTCCATTTTATAAACTTCTAGAATATTGTAAGTGTCTGTAAGAAGGATTTCTGCCGATATTTCTGTGTCTGTTTGAGCTAGCCTTACAATTTAAACATCAGTCATCTCAGAATGTAAGTAGCTACAGCATAAATCTTGAAATAAATGCATATAAATAGACTAAATGACCATAAGTCTCAAATTAAACAAAATATGTAATAAGTGAATGTGAAAGTGCTTTCTAAAAATATGCTAATTAAATAAATAAATATATAAATAAGTAAAAATAATGTATTACAACACAAAAATACATGAAAACCAGCTTACATACAAATAACAGCATGTATTTGTATGTACTATTTATGTATAATATAATTATAATAGTATACTGTGGAGTTGACGCTGTTGTATATTGAGGAAGGCACAGTACTTACCTACTTAGCACCAGTTGAGTTGCTGTACCGCCTGTTATATGACTATCAGCATTTGTACTCAATTGGTAGAGCATTCTATTATCGCTAAGCCTAGCCAAAAATCTGTATAGAATATTCAAATTTAATAAATTTGTAGCTGAATTAATAAAGTTGCTTTGGAAGATAGGTATTTGTGACCTGTGGTTATTAAGGAGACTCTGTCAAGACTATTGTTAAGGAGACTGTGCTGAATGTTTTTTAGATTGCTTTTAGATTTTCGCAGTTCATTGCCAGGTAGTCTATGAGAGTTTTAAGTTTATTTCATAGTAGCTTACTCTTTTGGAGTTGTTTCAGCCATACTTAGGCATTTTCAGCTGTACGGCCAGAAATATAGGTGTCTGGTGATTTCGCACTCGAACATATAGTGATTGATAGTACCTGTTGAGCCGCATATGCATGAGTCTTTGTGGTACATATAAATTATAATACTCTGTAAGAAATGAGAATAATGGATTATTATAAACTCATTTTTTCCTAAGTATGCAGCGATATTGGTTGCCTTCAAAAATAGACATCAAAACTTCAAAGCTTGACTTCGAAGTGCATTTTTAGTTTGATCACTGGAGGCTTCGTATTGCAACCTAAAATCGGGCCTCCACATCAACAAAATAGTAATAAATTGCTGCTGCTATCTATTGGCTAATATCACTATTCATTGGATTAAAGAGGATTTTCCATAGCAGTCGATTCTAACTCCCTAGATAGTGCTACTAGACCAACAAGGCCACACAGCACTAACCCCTGCTTCATAGTGATGATGCGAGCAAGTGTTAAACTTTTCTGTTCTCAACCTGTAGCATGCAAGTAAGCAACTGCATGCTATGAGTATTTGAGTATGCTAAATATTATGCATGCTATGAGTATTTGAGTATGCTAAATATTATGCATGCTATGAGTATTTGAGTATGCTAAATATTATGCATGCTACGAGTATTTGAATATGCTAAAGTATTTGAGAATTTCAACTACACTTACGAGCTCACTCATGTCATAGTCTGTTGTCTTGCAGATATCATATATGTTAAAGAAACATACTTGAGGGAACTTTGCAATGATCTCTGCTGCTGTGAAAGACGTAGATACCTCAGTGCTGACCCATGAAGCCCACTTTTAGCTTGATTGAGGCATAATGCTGCAGTCCTAGAGAATCTGTGATCAGGTCACTACGCTAGTAAAGCAGCAATGAAGATTGACCTTCAGTGTCATCTATTAGGAAACTTAGCCATTTAATAACTACAAAAGTGTTCTCTTCAACATCAGTTCATTTTAACTGTCAGATAAAACTGGTGTCAACAAGTTAAAACATTACACAGAAATAACCTCTGTGTTTTAAGTAGAAATTTAATTTCTTTTTACATGTCTAAAACTGTTTATGATTTTTTTGAATATTTTGCTCTCAGGAATTGTTCATTGTGTCTGACTTTTCCTGCAAATTCTAGAGCCAGGAAATATGCCATTGTAGTTTTTGGTAACTACTGTAAACTTATGTTTGAACTAAACGAAAACTGTAGTTGAAATGTTATTGTTATATCTTATTTATGCATTCTGTCTTGATGAAAATATTTTATAAAAATGGTAGTTCTGTATTTTTATTGGCAGTTTTCACTGCAGTTTGCTTAATTTAAAGTAAATCTCATGCCTAGCAGCAAAGCTTGTTGTATGAAAAAATATAAGCTCTTAGAAACTATTATTGGTAATTTAATGCATTTTTCATTAAACTTAAAAATATAAAGAGCAGAAATGTTTGCAGGGGGATAGGCTTCCAGGACAAGAGGCATGGTCAGCTTTTGCGTGCTGCCCATGGTTTTTATTAGTTCCCCCTTATTATGCTTCATTCTTAGATGGATGAGTTACATGTAATTGTTTACAATGTAGTCATAAATATCTGTGTTTTGTATTAATGTGTGATAGGAAATGAAAGAAATGGTCCACAGCTAGTGTCTGTGATAAATTTCCCACAGTGTACTTTGTTACTTATCAGGGTACTTACGTATTACCGCAACCAGGTTGGCGCTATTTGTAAGTTTGAATAAAATGTATGAATAGAAAGAAAATGTACATTTATTAATTACAGATAATTTTTAATACAGTTTTTATATTATTTTGTTTTAAAATATAAAATAGCAATTAAACCCTTCCGGTTTCGAATTTGAATAAGTTGCAGAATTATTTTTTCGGCGGAAATTTTTTGGCTATTGCTTTTAGCACTGATTGAAAACCGTATTCGCCATAACCATGTACACGTCGACTTATTTTTACTTAAAAAAACATCCCAGAATTGCACAAAAATGGCATTGCTCACACTCTTGACTTTATCCATGTGCACTGCTATTTTCTCATAAATTACAAAAATTTGCACGAAAATGCAGGAAAATTTTGTGAATCTCCAAATGCTCTTTTTACAAAACTAGTAAATAAAAATAACACGTAGGGTTGCCAAATTTCGCAATTTATGCGAATTTTGGCCTGGTTGCGTTAATATGTAAGTACCCTTATCAGAAATTGATGATTGAAATTCAGAAAACAGTTTTTGCTGTTTAATAAATCTATTAGTGACAAAGAAATAAATAATATTAAAATCTGTGGTGAGATATGTGCTTATAAAAATAATTGTTGGAAAAATAAAAGCAATATTTATTTTAAAGAATTTTTCAAGTTAATTGTATCTGTTAGTTTATCATTTTCTAACCTATAATGCCAAAAACATTACTAACTTAACTTGTGGTAATGATGAGCAGTCGTTATTGAAGTTGAAATTGATTAAATTTAATAAATATCCTAGTCAGCCAGATGAAAGGCTCTATATATCTTCTATTAATATTCGTTGAAAGTGTTATTTGTGCCAAATTAGATTTTAAAGAAAATAAAAGTGTTAGGTAATAAGTTTTAATTCGGATGTAATGTTGTTGTATCCCTTACTCCTAAAATCTGTCATGTTCTTGCAAAGGAAATACAGTAACATTAATATAAATAAAAATATTGACGTTCACTCTTTTCAGACTGTAGGCAGATCCTTTATTGATCAAAGCCAAAAAGAAACATATATGTACTATTAAACAAGTGTGTTAATTCATCTATCATTTCAGTGTAAAGTACAAATGTTGCATGTTACTTAGGAAATCCCATTTATTGCCATCCCATTATTAAGTATATGCATTTGTAGCTCATTGACATCGTGTATAATAGTTTTTCTTTAAAATGAGATGCTTTTTGTTAGTTATGGTACTTGTAAGATTTTATGTAAAGAAAATTTTATGTGTTCATTATTTATGTTTTTGAGAATATTAAAAAGATCAATGCTTATTATTATTATTTTCTTTTAGTTATTCAAGATATTATAAGTACTATGCTGAATGATCAATTCATTGCTGAATTATTTAAACCTCAAAAAATGTACTCCAGGTCTGCAATGCAATTTGTATTTGAGAAATTGGTCCATTCATCAATTATGAGGCTAAATAGCAATAGTATGGGCAAGGTATGTGAATGAAATAAATTGCCATGGGATATGAGCACCTTAAAATGAAAAAAATTTCACTTTTGCACATTTAAGATATTAACACTTGTTAGCTTAACACAGTATTTTAAGTTGTATTACTTTTGAAAACCTTTGGTAACTATTCTTTGAGTTAAAAATAATGTGTGTTTAGTTACACTATAGTTCCTTTCATTCTTTCACAATTTCATACTAAATTTTCTTTTATTGTTAGTGTAATGCATTTTTAATTACAGCTCTATGATTTAATGTTGATGGTCTTCAAATACCAAGTTGTTAATTGTCATTGTCCTGAAGAGATACTTCTTGTAACGTTGAACCATTTTGATGAAATCAAAATATGTGCTAAAATATATCCTGATCTGATGAAAAAAACTGAAAAACTTCATTCCTTGCTTGTTTCAGTAAGTTTAATAATTGTTTAAATATATTTTAGTGCCATATTCTAGATTGGAAAAAGCTTTATTTGATAAGTTGTATACATTTTGTTATCTAAAATTTGATGAGTCATGCCTTAAATGAAATCTGTTGTACTAAATTTTATTCCCAGAACTACAAGGATATTCCTCATGAAGATTATGAATGTCTCTATAACTGCATTATTGCATTTTTGCAGGATCTTAATATACGAGTATGTATGAAATAAAATATTTGGTATTCTGAATAATTGTTAAGGAAAGTTTGAATAAATAAATTTCATTTTTTAAAATGAATTTTATGTAGAAATAATGTAGTAGTTTAATAAACACAGTGATTTGAATATTAAAAATTTTTAAATCTTTAGTACGTAACATAATTGGATAAACAATCCTAAAGTTAATTAAGTTACTTTTTTTAGCAGTAGTATGCATTTATTTCTTGAAATTTCATTATTAATTTTTCAATGTAATATTTCTATTTACTCACATTTAGATTATTTATATTACTCACATTTAGATTATTTATATTACTCACATTTAGATTATTTATTTTACTCACATTTATATTACACACTATATGTAGCACAATTCATTCACACACTGTTTTTTCTTTTTTATGTTATGCAAACTCCCAGTTTTTTTCTCCTCCTCCTCCCAATGGCGGGCACAAGTAGTTATAGATGTTGGCCACTACTAAAGGCAGAAGCGGTGATCACATTATTATGTAGGCACCTAGTAGGTGGGCCACTTTTGCCTCCTATGAAGGGCCAGACAGTTACAGCTATGCCTTCTCTGGGACTCGAACCCGGGCCCTTTGGTATTGCAGTCAGCTTCACTAACCACTATACCATCTGGGTGGCAGCTTCCAAAATAATCTCAAAAGACTCTTTTTGGACTTAGGTACAAATAAAAATAGAAAAATCTGAACAGTACTGATATGTCCTCCTTTGGTTTCAGTGATAAAGATTTTTGTATTTCTGTGACTGAATGTATATAATTTTATATGCAATCCTTGGTGCATAGAATATTCGAAGTTGCTTAGTGTGCAAAAAATTTCCAGTAACTTTTGGTTAAGATTGTAACTTTTAAGTTTAAATAATAGTTAAGATTTTATTCTTGAATTTTTTCTTTATATCTCGTTTCATCATGTAATTACTCAATCCAGAGGTTTATGCAGATTTTATGACAAGGACAAAGTTTAAATTGAAAGCTAGAATCGTAATCAGCATAACTTATAATAAAGACTTGGCTGTTGTTACTGCCAACACCTTGCTTTGCCACAGAAGCTTCTGTTATATTGAAAAGTGATCACTGGACATATGTATGGAAAATAATGTTTAAATTTCGTGTTTTTTACGTTTTTGTATGCATGTGGAATATAGCTAGAAATTGTCTCCAGATGAACTATAAAAACACTCATGCAAATTTTATAACCAGTTCTGAGTATGAAATATTTTGCATATTAAAAAAGTACATGAAAATCAAATTATTTAACAGGTATCGGTACTAATGAAGCTGGGATACCAGTTGCCAAATGGCGAAATTATTCAGCGAAATGATGTAACCACAAGAGATGTTAAATTTGTAAGGTGAGAAGCATTTCAAGTTGTATTTTGGTATGGTGTTAATGTAGCATAAAATGAGGTATATATATATATGTATGGAAAGACTGTACCGTTATGTTGTTTGATACTGCAATCATAAAACTTTGAATGTAAGTTTTCCAAATACTAAGAAGAATAATGATTAATCAAGAATTGCATTACATATTTTTTTAAATAAAATTTTGGTTTATTTTGATTTTTCAAACTAGTTGAAAAATGAAATACGGTATCAAGAAGTTTCTTAAAAAATTACGTTTTTGGTAAGAAATTCGCTACACAAAAATGTCAAAAGTTTATTACACGTATTTAAAAAGTTTTCTAAAATGTTTTATAAACAGATTTTTATTCATATAATTAAGTTGTAATTGAATTGGAAGTTATTATCCAAAACATTTGTTCCGAACATACTGGACAGCATTATACAATTAAAGATGATTAACTGGATTGTTTGAGTATTGTTAAACAAGAAAATTCAAGGTGTCAGATGTAGGAAATTCTTTTTGAAAAATAAATGACTAAAATATATGAAAGGTGTAAAATGCCAAGAAATTTATTCATTAGTCATTGAAAAATGCAAGGGAATTACAAAAGAAATTAATTTAGTTATTACAATATTAAAAGCAGCCTATAATAAACCCTAAGAAAAAGATAAAGTTCTGGAGGAAAGTATAAGGAAGCTAGGTTTGTATTCTTAGGAATTAGCCTGAAAGCATCTAAAGCTGTGTTGGATTGTAATGATTTGAAAAAGTTAGCATGTTCTGACAGAAAGCTTTTTTCTTCTGAACAGGTATACAACAGCCTAAACATGACTGTAAATCAACTTTTCCCCATTAAAGCTAGTCAGAATCTTATATTTTATGTTATTTTTTTAATGTATTTCAAATTTTGCATTATGTAAAATATGCAGTAATACAGCATATTGCTATTATCTGTGAATTTTGCAAAATACAGTCTAATAAATAATTCTAAAGCAGAAAATTTAAGACTAAACTACAAAATTTAATACTTCTTGACATAAGTTGGTGCTATACCTTAATAAATTCCACCCTTATAAATCATAATGCAATTTATGATAAGATTATGTCCTAATAGGAAGTTGAAAATGCTGTAACCCTCAGCCTACTAAGCAATATAATTTGGTCTTGTCTGATTTAAAGGTGCATAGAAACTGGGTCAACCCATGGGTACAAGGTGCCTTTGTACAAGGCTGTATTTCAGTGCTGCCATAAAATATAGTAGTCTACAAATTAAAATAGAATTAATTTCAAAAAGCTCCTAATTTAGCATATTAAATACAACATATACATAAGTTATTGCATCAAGGAACATGAGGCATGTGTTAGAAAAAAGGAAACACAGAAGTCTTCTGTTGCTCAACATTGTTGGTCCGAAAATCACACTTTCAATTTTTCTGCTGCCAAAATTATTCAAAAAACATCTTCCATTGGAGAATTGGATTTTCTAGAGGATTTCACATTCATAAAAATCTTTCTGTTCTAGTTAACGATCCTAATTCCAATCCAACTTTGCCTTCGGCCTTTAAAGAAATTATGTTTTAGTTCTGGTTTCACCAACAGATGGCGCCACTTGCTTATTCTTGTCCAGGCTTTCTTATCTTATCTAATCATTATTTCCTATCTAGTTCATTTGCGGTTTTGCAGCTGAGGATGGTGGTTCGGTAAAACCATCGAAACTAGTTCTGTGAAAATTTTGTAAATAACGCTTGTTTTTGTTGTTTGACTTCTGAATTAATATTTATTCGGCGTGTTATTGTGTCTTAAGTTATTGGGTATTTGAATTAATTTTCGCTCTCTTTTGGACAGAAAACATGTTTGTTTTAATAGAATGAATTAATTTACTGTACGTAGTGTCCTTCAGCAACTACAACCTTTGCCCACTTTTGAAGTAACAAATGGATTCTATTCAGATTCTTTTGAGGTAATTTACTCATGAAGCCAGTTTTTGAGATCATTAAAAGATGTGAAGTATTGTTCAGAAATGCTATACTGCATGGACTGAAACAAATGGTAACTGGATGGGGGTCTGGTGAATATGGTAGGTGGAGTAAGACATCACATCGAAGTCCCTTCAAGGTTTCATTCACTCGGTTTCCAACTTGTGGTTTGGCATTTTCATGAAGCAGAATTACTTTGTCATGTCTGTGAGCATACTGTGGGCATTTGTCTTTAAGTGCATGATTCAAATTGAATAATTGTGCTTCTCAGCATTAAACAACCAACAGTTGCTGCAGTTCATGTACACCACACAGCTTCCATCCCACCAAATGCACAGCATAATCTTCTTGCCATGAATATCTGCTCTTAACTTTGATGTTGGTGGTTTGCTGCGATGTGCCCCAGGAATTTTTAAATATTAATCCATATGCTTCTGATAGTTCCCTGAAGTTAAAATATGCTTTTTCCAGTTCTCGAACCATACGTTTCATCTCGCCATCCAGTTTTAATTAATTTTCTTAAAACTTGTAGTTCTTCATCTTTCTCTGTTTCCAACTGTAAAATTTCCATTTTGTTTTTAGATGCTGGTATACATTCTATAACCAGTCCCAACATGGGCTTCTGTGTCTCCTTTGGAGTAATCACATCCTTTATCAGTAAATGAGCTTGATGAGGCATCTGCTATAAAAAGTTCTTTTTCTGGTTTATATTTTACCTCAAACTGATATGGCTGTAATCTTACACACATTCTTTGTAATCTTGCGGGTCATTTATTAATGACTTCTTGAAAACTGATTCCAATAGTTTATAGTCACATTCAACTGTAAAATATTTTCCAAATATATACTGGTGAAATTTCTCACGTGCAAATAAAATAGCTAAAATTTCTTTTTCAATTTGAGCATAATTCTTCTGTGTATCTGTTAGTGCCTTAGATGCATATGCTACTGGTCATGTGCTTAGATGGCATATGCTTAGATGCATATGCTTATTTTGGAGTAAGCCTGCTCCTAGTCCTTCTTGAGATGCATTTACAGATAAAACTACTGGCATGTTTATATCATAATACTGTAAAGCTGACTATTTACTAAGACATCTTTTAATCTTCTAAATGCTTTTTCATGTACTGCATTCCAGTTCCAGATAACCTGTTTTTTCAACAAATCTCTTAAACATGATGTCAGTTCTGATACATTAGGTATAAATCTAGAAACGCATATAATCAATCATTCCTATGAAGATTCCTAATTCCTTGACATTTTTTGGTGGTTTTATATCTAGACTTCCCTTAATTTTGTCTTTATCTAGTTTTAAACCATCTGTAGAAAATATATGTCCCATATATTTAACCTCATTTAGCCCAAATTACATTTAAATTAAATTTAACATTCTTTTCTCTGGCTCTTTCCAACACCTTCTTTAATCTCAAATCATGGGTTTTTTTTTTAAAATCTTTTCCTGAAACTAATAAGCCATCTATATATATTTGAACTCTTTGTGTATAATTAAAAATTTCGCAAAAAGTTAATTTTAATTCACAATTTGAATCTGACAGTTTAATTTGCCAAAATGCTTTGTTTGCATCTAAAATACTAAACATCTTCGCATTTGTTATTTGAGGTGAAATTTCTTCGAAGGTCGGTATGTGATAATCTTTTCTCAGTATATTTTAGTTAAGGTACTCAGGATCTAAACACACTCTTAATGATCTTTTTTTCTTACTACAGCTAATGAATTCACAAATTATGTAGGTTAATTAACTTTATAATATAATCTTTTTCCATTCTTGCCAGTTCCTTTTTTAATAGATTTGATAAACTAAGCGGAATTTTCTTACAGGACTCTATTTTACCAATAGCTTCTGGTTTTAATTTAATGTTACAGGTATAGCCAATTAAATTCCCAATTCCTCTAAATAAATCTTGATACCCATTTAATGATTCTGGTGACTTTTCATTAAATTCAGGGTTTGCTATACAAATCCTTTGTACTACATTTAATTTTTGTAATATAGGTAAACCTAAAATAGCTGGAACAGTTTTATCACATGCAACTACTTGAAATTCTACTTCATCTGTATCACCTTTAGATGTTTCTCATAAGAACTTACATTTTCCAACTACATCAATTTTAGAACCATCGTATTTATTTAAAGTGACTTTTGATTCAGTTGAGCATTTCTCTCTTAAAGTTAATTTAAGCAATGGTAACACATTACATTGAGCATCAGTATCCAACTTGACAAATAAATATTTTGATATGTTTACTTTCAGTTTTTCAAACCGTTCTGTTCTATTTTTAGAAAATTGATTTTTATCTTCTGCTAATCCCAAAATATATTCATTATCATTATAATGTAACTCGTGCTCTAAATTATTCTGTACGACATTTAACATTTTTATTAGTGCTCATTTTAGGAAAGTGATTTTTCTTTTTACAGTATAAACAAATCTTATAAGCAGAACAGTTTATATAACTTGTGAAAAGTTCCACATTTTCTACATAGTTTTTGATTATTGAACATATTTCCATGAATTATATTATAATATATTGAAGGTGATTTAATACTTTGTTGCTTTAATCTTACACAGTATTTTTTTCTTTCGTGATTTAATTTTTTCTTCTGAAGGGGAAATTTTATTCCGCTCTATCACTTGTATTTTATTTCTTTCGGTTAAAGATTTCATCTGAAGTTCTGTTAATTCAGAAGCTTTACACATTTTAATACATTTCTCCATTTAACTGATCTTTCTTTAACAGCCTATCTTTAAAGATTTTTATTTGAAATTCCACTTACTAAAATTAAAAGTTTCTACTTAATTTCTTTAACTCTGTTAAAAAGTCATCAAACGATTCACCTGCATGCTGCATTCAACAGAAAAATATACGTCTATCAACACTTTCATTTGCTTTCAGTATGCAGTAATTTTTGAAAGCTTCAATTACTTTGTCAACATCTTATCTTCTTCAGTTAAATTAAAGTATTAAATTTTTCAAGTGCTTCTTCACCAATAATATCGAATAAAATAGCTACTTTAATTTCATGTGATTTACTATTACCACCAGATGCTAACATGTAAATTTGGTATATTTTTTCCACTTCTTCCAAGTTTTGCTTAAATTGCTTTCAAAATTTAGATTATTTGCTGGCTTTAATCCATCCATATTTAATTTAAGACTTTAAACAGTTTATATATGCATATTTTTCAACACTTCAAATGAAAATAACGTGCTCACCAGGGATGAAAAGTTTCGATGTCACTGTAAACAACTTCCCTTCATGTTTCAAGTTTAGAATATCTTTATTCAAAAGTGACTCTGTGTGGTTCTTTAAAAAGATTATATTTTAACCTACTACCGACTGTACCATGTATCATTTTTATATGCTATGGATAAGTACTAAATGGTGATTACGTGATCTGCTAAAGCATCGTTTATTCTACACTGCTACTCTAATATTCTGTATTGCCATTATAGTTAATAATAAATACATTTATATATATGCTATATATGTAACTACTATATTATTATTGTTAACCATAACTGTCTATAGAATATTAGAGTGGCGATGCAGAATAAGCGGATGTTTTAGATCCTGTAATCATCATTTAGCACTTATCTATATCATATGAAAATGTTACATGGTGCAGGTGGTAGTAAGTTAAAAAAGATCCTTTTTGAAGAGTCACACAACATCACTTTGAAAGGTACACTCATGTCCATAAATTAAGGCTAATGCAAAATCAGGCAAAGGAAGAGTTACAAGCAAAACAAATTTGGCTTATTTGTAAAGCTTATTAATTAAACAAAAGGTAAAGAGCAGAAAAAGATGCTATATGTTTGATATTATTAAAAAAATTAGCGATTGTTTTCTTCCTGGAGCAAATTACAATTAAAACCTATTTACAAGAAACCAGTATTACATGGTTGGTATGATTCTTAATACATTGTATGTCTCCCAGACGATGCAATACAGTCCGTACAACGCCCAGGCATGCTGAGTATCAAATTATCGATCTGATCTTGGGGGATATTACACCACTCAAAACGCAATGCTCTCTGAAGTTCTGGTAGGCATGTAGGAGGAGGTTGACAGGCTGCAACTCGTCGGCCAAGCCTGTCCCACACGTGCTCTACTGGATTCAAGTCCGGTGAGAATGCTGGCCAGTCCATACGGGTGATATCCTCCGATTGAAGACATTCGCTTACGATGTTTGCACGGTGAGAACGGGCGTTGTCATCCATAAACACAAATTGTCCGCCCATGGCACCCCGAAACAAACGTACATGTTGTTCCAGAATGATGTCCGGGTAGATTTGGCTTGTCATGGTTCCAATTTGAACATGCAGGTCAGTTCTGGAACCCAGAATAATTCCACCTCAAATGCACTCCTGCAGCACTGTAGCGGTGTCATTCAATGATGTTTTCTTGGTGGTAACGGGTACCTGGAGCTCTCCATATGAAAGTTCGGTGAGAATCAGACTGCAAGCTAAACCTGGACTCGTCGGAAAACATCACACAAGCCCACTGTTACGGTGTCCACAATGCATGCTCTCTACTCCAGGCTAACCGCAGGCAACAGTGAGTTGCAGTAAGTGGAACGCATCTGACAGGTCTACGAGCATATAAACCAATCTGCCCTAAGCGTCTGTACACGGTCTGCCTTGAAATTGTCCGTCCTACCAGTGGCTGAAGAGAGCTGACTAGACAGGTCTGAGGCTGTGCTCTGCCTGTTTCTTTTGGCAGTAACTGCCAAATAACGGTCCTCATTCGGCGTTGTAACTCTGAGGCGACCTATACTGTAACGTCTACTCACATTACCATCATCTTGGAATCGTTGCCAAAGCCTGGAGATGACACTCTGGGCAATTCTAAGTTCGTTTGATACTTCCAGTTGGGTACGCCCACATTCCAGACGGCCGATAATTCTACCACGTAAAAAATTATCCAGATGCGTCCTTTGTGTCATAACTATTTGGTTATTGCATTGAAATGCTTATGAAGCGCCTGCGAACAATTTTACTTCTTTGCCTGTATTCCTTATATATCACTCTCTTACTCTCTCGTCATTGTAACATACCATCTGTGTCATCTGGTTACTTCCTGAATTTTGCATATGATTCTTGAAGATGTGTGTAGTGATTTTACAGGTGATATATTTATTTTAGAGTTCGATTTCCACGTGACTCCGAATTATCCTTAATTTATGGACATGAGTGTATTTTAAACTTCGATACATGAAGGGAAGTTGTTTACAGTGAAATTGAAACTTTTTGTTTATGGTTAGTGTGTTGTTTATTTTGATTTGAAGTGGCTAAAATTACATACATATCAACTATTAAAGTTAATTATGGATCATCATTTAGCCCTTATCCATAACATATAAAAATGTTTCATTGCCTACACCATTGAAGAGTTAAAAATTAACACCACTTCTAAGATCCAGATAAAGAAAAGCTTCTAAAAGTTATTAAAAACAAAATTAAACATAATGTCCAAAAAATAAAAAATGCAATTTATTAATGTTGCACAAGAAAAACCAAAACTTTCTCACAGTCAGTTTTGTACAACCACATAGAGGGAATGGCAGCATCTTGTGACTACAGTCAAAAGTCTTTAATCCGGACTCGTCGGGACTTCCGCGATTCCGGATTATCGGTTTTTCCGGATCATAGATCATCAGTTTAAATCTGGTAAGATGGCATGCAGAAATTATAAAATGAAAAATATGAAACCGTAATTTATGAAATAAAGAGCAATTATGATCTAAAGGGTATCAAAATTTACAAAAAAAGCTTAATATTTATTTGTTTACTTTATTAACCCCTTGGGTACATTTGACGTCTGAGACACGTCATTCACCTTTTTCCCCCTAGGAGCGGATGACGTGTCTATGACGTCAAACCAAATATTAAACTCTTGGGTACATTTGACGTCTGAGAGACGTCATTCACTTGTTTTCTCTAGGAGCGGATGATTCACATACTTAGCACGAAACATTCAAATGCTAATTTGATAAACACAGGCAAAAGGAGAAAAAATGAAGGCGGCGGTAGCGAAAATATTATAAAACCGGCGTCTGTGCCTGAGTATAATAAAGGTATGGGGTGCGTTGATAAACAAGACCAATTGCTAGCGTGCTTCTCAGTTATGAGAAAATTTGTAAAGGGTTATAAGAAAATGTTTTTTTATCTAATAGATATGGCCTTTTATAATGCTAATGTTTTATATTCTAAAATCAACTGCACAACCAAGGCAGGCATTACTTCCTTTCCTTTAGCTATTGTCGAAGAATTGCTGGAGCAATTGTCATTGCCAAATTATAAACGTCCTGGACGCCCGTCAAGTAGCTATACACCATTTCGTTTGGCAGCGAAAAATTGGGCACGCTTTCCTGAGAACATTCCGTCAACTAAGTCCAAGCAACACCCTGGAAAAAGGTGCCGTGTTTGTTATAAGCATAATATTAGGAAAGAGACTATGTGGCAGTGCAAACAATGCAAAGTAGCACTGTATTTACTTATTTGCTTTGAAAAATATCACACTCTGCATAATTATTAGTAATTGGTTTTTTGTTATAGCTTGAATTTATTTAATTTAGTTTTATTTTATTGTCATTAATTTATTTTTGTTTTGCAATTATAATTACTTGAACATATCTTAATACTACATATGTCACCAATATTTTAGAAATAAATTTTTACGTAAACGTGCTGTTTTACGTTTTACGTGCTGCTTTTACATTCTACTCCAAGCAACCAAAAATTATATCCATTCCACATGCAAAGATTTTCTCAAATAAATCCATACCCAAAGGGTTAAACATTTCTTTCAACGCGCGCCTGCGTAAAGCATACATTACGCATAGTCGAAATTAGAAAATTGCAACCAGAAAACTATTTGATGTGTATTCGAGATATTTATAATGACGAGGAATTTGATTTAAATCATATCAAAGACGGAGTACATTGAGATGAAATATTACATTTAGTAAGGAATTAGAAGACAAATAAAATAAAAACACCTGCCCTGAAGATAAGGATAGTGCTGACAGATCAACTTCCAGTTCATTGCGCGCTGCGACGTTCCTCCCCGGCAGAGCAGCGTGAAACTGATAAACAGATTTTGGAATGGTTAGAGAAACAAAGGATATGGCTTTATCCATTTTTCGCAGCAATTCCACTTTTTGTTTGATGGACGTAACAGATTTCGGAATGGTCAGAGAAACAAAGAATATGCCTTTATCCAGTTTTTGCAGCAATTCCAATTTTTGTTTGATGGACATCGAAACATGCTTTCGCTTTGTAGATCTTTTGACAGCTCCAGAATCGGAAATTCTTTTTGACATAATCAAAAGTTCAAGCTTACTTTTATAAAATTGCTCTAACAGTCTGCAAAAAATAATAAGCCGGATCCAGTTTGAAGATTAAGGAACAACGGAATCTGCAACATTAACTGAAATAGATAATTAGATAATTTTAGCTTAGCTTATACTGTCTGTTATACATTAAAAGCGCATGTGTAAACGTATTATACTCATGCAGAAAGGTATTATGCGCTCGTGTAAACGCATATGCGCATGCGTAAACGCATTAATGCGTTTACGCATGCGCAGAAAGTTTAAAGCTTTGAGGTCCGGATTATAGATCATTCCGGATTATGGACATCCGGATTAAAGACTTTTGACTGTATAACCTCTTGGCTACTTCTCAGAGTTAGCACCAAGTGTATAAAACTATTGAGCACCAGTAGTTCAATCAGTTTTTCAAATCCTGGCGGTTGAGCAGGCTGTGTGTGACATAAATACAGTCCACTTTTCCTTAGAAAGCTTATGCACTCTCCCTTTGTAAGTTAATGTAACCGTAAGTTAATGCATTCTTCTGCTTCTGCATATTGAAATCATTTTATTGGACCCATGTATATGACCTGAAATTAAAAGCAGCACTGCGGAAGTTGCTTTTTTTTCTGTGTTTAGTATAAAGTGAGTTTTTAAAATGCAAGAATAATTCAATGTTCAATATACAGTTTACTTGAGATTTTATGCAGTTTTACTTGAGAGAAGCATTTTTTGTTACAGAAATTTTAAATTTCGTTAAATTCTGTTTTTTTTTTTTTTTTTTATTTCTATGATTAGCTAGGCATAGTTTAGCTTGCGTATACTTCTGTTCAATAAATATTTTAAATTAGGTGAGGGAGAAGAGGTGAAAGCAGGAAATGAGCAAACTTGTAACTTGGGTATTAGAAACAGTTAAAAATTTTTTTGCAGCAAATTAAAAACTTGTTAAGTTACTAACTTGATTTATTTAAATTGCAGTATATTTTTATTAAATTTTTAATGTACTTGAATAAATAATTTATGAAACAATTTGTTGATGCTTGTGAGCTTATTCAAGGCTAACATATTTATGTGCAAAACTTTAATTCTTTTCTTAAAAACACTTTTGTCATGTAATGGTTAAACTCCTTTTAATATGTTTGCATTCAATCTAACCAAAATTTGTAACTTTGAAACTTCCATCGGAGAACTAGATTATTATCAGTAATTTCAACCATTTTATAATTTATAACATATAGCATCTACAAGGTTAAGTTTCATGTAATTGTTTTGTTATCTAAAGTTAATATGATCTGCTTTTAATTAAATCTCTGCATGCAGGATGTTAGTATTTTTATGCCAAATAATATAATTTTTTTTTTTCCGTATAGTTGATGATTTTAGTTTAGTGTATTTGTGATGCTTGTAGGGAAGTTTCAGTTGAAGATACTGAAGGCATTTCACATGGAAAGAAGCAAATGAGTTATTTCCCTCTCCACAGCCTTGCTTTTGATGGTGATAGGGGCACAGTGCTTGGAAAGAACATGTATGTAAAATTCAAGAGCGAGAACATATTGCTTTAAATTAAGTATTGATAAATTAATATATCTGAGTTCCTTGTTAACCTTGAAATGTTACATTTATATCAAGAAATGAAGACGTTTGTAACAAACTCACATACCAGACATAAGCAAATTTTCCCCCAAGTATAGGAGGAATGTACCAAAGCAATATTTCATGCAAACATTATGTATTATAAATCTGATTTCTTCAGATATAGCAAAGTTCATAATTATTTTCAACACCTGATGTTTTCATTACACGTAATACAATTAGATTGGAATTATCTTCTGCTATGAATAATAAAAATTTTGAATAACAAATAGTAAACAGCTATGTAAATAAAATCAACTCGATGTAATGATTAAATTGAGAGAACTCAGTTTATCGTATGAACTTTTTATTATTGCTCTCACCAACAATATAAAATCTTTTGTAGTGCAAATGGTTTGATTCATTGTATTTTGAAAAAAATTTTTATGTATGACGAAGTTTTAACAATATCACTTGTATTGGTGGTAGCTGAGAAAAATTTGAATATTATGGTAAACTTCAGAATTTTTAAAATATAATTTCATTGCATAAATACTGATCAATTATTCAGTTAATTTTTCTTTTCTATCCAACCTCACCTCTTCCCCTCTGTAACTCTACTCCTAAAACACTACACCATTTAAATAGTAAGATTGGGGTAGGTTTAAGGGTTTGCAGATGCCTGCTTTCTGTAAATCGCAAAATTCTCATACGAAGATTATTCCTTAAATTGTCATTAACTCTAGAATTTCACTTCTACTTAAAAATTAGTAAATACTTAATGTACTAAAATTCACACAATTAATTTTCACAAAAGATGAACTTTGAAAAAGTGTGTCTTAAAATTCTATTCTCTGAAAGAAAAAAAGAAAAAAAAAATCAAAGGATTGGAAACCTAAGAACCAGCATTAGACCTATAATGCATTTTCTCCCTCCTTCAGCATACCTTCGTGGTACAATGGTAGCATACTCCGAGCGTATTCGAGAGATCCAGGTTCCAGTTCTGGCAAAGGCATTGCTCATCTTTCATGTACTCCTGCTTCAAAATAATCTAATGACTCTACAGATCAAAAGGAAGAAATTCAGGTATTAAGGCGAAAACGTGTTATAGGTATTCAGTTACGGCAGCGGTTATTCATTTCACATAATGTACTGTGCAAATTATAGTGAAAAAGGTTTGTTGATTATTGTTAATAATGTGAAGGTAATAGTTTTCTTTCATTAAAAATTTTTACACGAGTACACATCATTAAACTGACATAGCCTTTACCATATTTCTATTTAATTAGAATGATATTTAGATCATTAAAGAAAGTACTCTAAAAATTAACGAGTATTTCTTAGAGAATAAATTAACATAGATACTAGTAATAGTATTTTTCTCTGCAACTACTGTCTAATGTAAACAAGATTATCAAATAAGTAGTCCAGCAACCAACAAAATGCATTAGTTTGCTATTAAACTGAAGTATTCTTTATGTGCTACATAAGTCAGTTAAATTTCTGGTTGTGAAAACAGCAAAACTAGTTTTATGGAGCAAAATAATTAATTGTGAACTCGATACTTTTTTTTTAAGTGAATGTGGTGTGAAGCAGATAAGAATGTTCAATGTCATGTAATTTGTCACCCTAGGAATGCTTTATATTATGAAACAGTTAAGTGATTTAATATCCTTCTGTATTGTTGATATAAATGATTGCATTTCTGTCTGAGTAGGTGGTGTGTGATAAATCAGTGCTGAAGGAATTTCTTTTTTATTTTCCATGATAGTAAATTAGTCGCAGTGATTTTAAAGTAGTCAATAGTTCAATATAGTATGTTGTTACTTATTTTTAAAAAAAAACTTCATCAATCTTAAGTGTTAAGATTAAAATGTTTGCAAATAAAAAAAATAAAAATTTTAAATTTTGAAATAGTATTAAATAAAAATTTTACATTTTGAAATAGGATTAAAAGTTACTGAGGGTATTGTTAGTAGTTTGTGTCTAAGAGGTTTGTCAATATTCAAGGGGATGATTTTAATAAATAGTGAACAGCTTTCAAATTGATACACAAAGCTTCAGATTTAGTTTTATTTAATTTTGCTTTTGTTTATTATGAAAGATTTCTTTCTATAATTTAAAACATTATTTACATAAATTATTAAAAAAATCTATGTAAGAAGTAATTAATTTTAATAATTGTCTTTATCTATGTAATCAATTCATAATTTTATTAATATAGCAGCATTAATAAACTGACATAGTATGCTTGCCCTTCAGTATTTTTTCTTAAACTGACATATTACACTTCCAATGCAGTACTTTTTTAATCGCACTTCAGATGTCTTGAATAGGTTAAAATCATTATGCAGATCGATAAGTATCATTAATGAATGTTGGCTTCTTTAAGATGATCACCTCCACTCAAGAATAAAACTGTCCAGAGCTGTGGGTGATCATCTTAGAGAAGGTTTAGCATACTTTAAATACAAGGTAATGGAAAGGTATTACAAGGTAAGTGACAGTAAATCTCATGACTGGATGAAAGTGGTTATGCAGAGGATTAAAGGATTTATATAAAATAAATTTAATAGACAAAACATTTTGCTTGTTTTTTATAATATTCTTGCACATTTTAGTATATAAATTTAGAAATATTTTGTTTGTAAACTAATTTTAACTGGATTGAATGTTGCACAGCTATGATAAGTCAACTGCTGAGCACCAAAGAAAGGCATCAAAATCCATCTTGTCACAGTCTGTTTCTATCATGGATAACATTCAGCGTAATGTATGATTTAGAAAACATTTCTTTAATGTATACATTATGTGATTAAATTTATTTGTCTTCTAAAATACGTATATTTTTCACTTCAAGGGATCAGAGAATTTTCAAGCTGTGGAAGAACTTAGTCTTCTTGGTCGACTTATTGGAAAGTGCACACAGGCAAATCACATTCCTGAGATAACACTTTCCTGTGATGAGGATATAGAAGATGTGTAAGTGATAGCTTATGAAATTAATACTTTAAAAAATTTTATGCTTGTATGTTATTTGTCCTTTATTGTGTGATAAAAATAAACCACTGAAGATATTAAAAAACTTTATTCAATAAATTACAGCCATAGCGCAGTAGTAAAAGACAGCTGTTCTTTTGTGAGCATAGATGCTTCTCAGGTAAGAAATTCTTCAAACCTTTGGATATTTGTGTATTTGTTAAAAAGCTGTTTCAAAGTCTATTTGGAAATTTTTGTACATTCTTAAAAATTAAGAGTTTAATTTCTTTCTATTGTTTATCTACTTAATGTGATCTTCCCTTCCTGAGTTGGCTAGTAAGGTTAAAAATACAAAACCTTGTTAATTTAAATGTGACAAATTTGATTGATTGATCCATAGATCTGGAAGGAAAAAGATTTTAGCAGAAAAACTTAATACATAGTACATTACTTAAATTATCTCTTCTAAACTTTTCTTTATTTTAACATTTCATTTAAAAGTCTTTTCATACAATCTTACAATTTTCACTTAAATTTGTCCTAATTTTCATGAAACTCATGTATTATATCAATAGAATCCCTTTCCCAATGCAGTAAAAATGTTTTGTGATGATTTCCAGTATCTTTTGTATAAGTGGCACAACTCTACCACAGCATCTTATATGTTAGAAATTCAGACCCACTAAATCTCAAAAACACCTTATTTTCAAAACTGCACCTAGTGTGCTAACAAATGCATGATTTAAACATCTGTGTGGGCTGGAGAGCCTAACCTTAAATTCATACACACAGCTGGTTTTTTTTTTTTTTTTGCTTTTAACTTAAATTTCTCTTAATTTGCTAGCATCTCATTCACACTATGCAATTTTTAATTATTTAAAGTATGTAAGTTTTAATTTACTTAACACTTATATTTGCCAGTAATTTTAACATTTACAATACAAAAACAGCAGACATACAACATTAAATGAAACATTATGATAAATTAAAATGCAGCTTGAACTGTACATCAAGGCACACAAGTTGCTTGGGATTTCTTTATATTTTTGTTAACTTTTCCTTACATCAGTTTCTTAGACTAAAACAGGGATCCTGTTTCTAAACTAAGTTAGAATAAATATGAATAATTGTGACTCAAATATGTAGGTATCACTCCCTGGCTCACCAAACACCAATTTTCCAATACATTTGTACCACATGGAAGGCTGGTCTGTAAATGTGGCTGTTGTGATAGTAACTTTTTGACCCTCTTGCACTGGATACAGTAGAAAAGCGGAATTCAACTGCTCAATATGTAACAACTGAAGTTGTCCCATTGAAGGTGACTACAGGTTTCATGGCAGCTCTTATGGTACCTACAATGAATCCAAATACCTACATTGAAAATTCATCCTTTATAGTCAGTTTTCAAAGGGAAAGGAGGCTTATGTTTTCATTCATACAACGCTGATGGAACGGGACAGCTTCCATCCTAATGCGACCTAATAGGTGCGTATTGGAATTAATGTCGCCCCGCCTTTGAATCAATCCACAATGTTGCGACCTCACAGAGCAAGGGCAGACAAGGCAGTATCAGTACGGTCCCTGCCGAGCCTTACTCTGTCCTGAGAGCCCTCAAGCCTTCTGTGAAGTCTGTTATTATGCCCCTGTGGTTGAGACTGCCTAGGTACAGATCCTAACCAGTACTTCCCAGGCGTTCGCCTGGGGTTTTCATTCGTACATTAGAAAAGTCATGAAAATGTCTATCTGTCCAATCAATTCAAATTTTAACTTGGGTCAAATTATTAGTCTAAGCCATTGTGTTGATCTTCTGCCAGGAAATGATGTCTTCTGTTTGCATTTACTCAATGGAATATTCATTTAAAAATTTTAAGTAATCAATGAAAAGCTTTAGAATAATTTAACAAGTTGACTGCCAACACACGTAAGAGTAAATTGCATGAGTGTTACTCCTGCATGATCTAAGCATGTTTTTAATTCATAAGTTTGAAAAAAATAAATGCAGGTTATTATGTATAGAACACAAAATGCTATTTTTATATAAATTTTTTCTTACATTTTGAACAGTGCTTTGTACTTCCCAGAACATTGCAGTACATATTCATACATTTTGAATACCATTTTGTGAGAAAACAAAGTGAATATTTTTTCCAAAATTTTAGAACTTGTACATTTTTACGAGTAACAAATACATTATGAAATTATATAGGTTTGTAATTTGAGCAGAGTGACACGGAGGCCAGAAAAATTTATATTCCCATATCAAACTATAGAAAAGGTGACCCACAAGTGGTAGATATGGCCACAAGCATGAACATTGCTTTGACCACCGGTGGATCACAAGGCCCCAAAAACAAATGTATCATGATCCACCGGTGAGTCGTGATAATTAAGGTGTTAACGTACATTCATAAACTTGATTACTAAATGTGAATCAGTTCTGATATTTCCAACATATAATTCTGACTGGTTGAAATACACCATTCTGATAGTTTCATCCAGGGTTCAATTTTCAGAGGCTTAACAACTAGTTTCATGCGAATTTGCATATCTCCATGCATTTCGTAAACATGGGATATTTTCTGTTTGAAGTTCCTCCATGAAAGCATTTCTTGTGACGAAGGTAACTGTTAAATATTTTTCATAATTAATTAAAAGAAATATGCTTTGCATTATGAATAATCAATCCAAAAGTTATGGGATAAAGTTTTAGTTATACGTGCTAACAATTGTCAGTGATCACCATCAGACTTTTATTAATTGATATGTTGGTGTCATTTAATCATCATCAATTAGAATCCATTGCTGTTAGGTGCTTTCTAATTAAATTACTGTATTAATATAAAAATGCATAAGCATTTCCTGCTGTTTAGTTTTGTTGCAATTTTAAAATAAAATCATTCAAAATAAAATTCTAATAAGGTAATTACAAGGTATTCAAAAAAGTTATGAAATTCCAGAAAGTGTTCAATATTATATTTTCTATATCATTTCTACATCTGTAGTGACTTAATTATCATGCATTATGATTTCGTTAAATTCAAATAGATTGCACATTATAAGACAATACTGACTGTAATCAATAAATGCTATTTTTATATAAATTTAATAAACGCTGTTAAAATCATTAAAATAATATGAAACAATAGCAATAAATCTTGTCAACTGATAATGATCATCAGTAAACTTTAATAATTTTGACTAGAATGTCATGTGATTTCTCATTACTGTCATTAATAAATAAGACCAGTCATTACCAAAGTTTTTAGTATTCAGACTTTAAAAGATTAAAAATAATTTGGGAAAAAACCTTCAGTTGCAAAATTTGAAACACTGGGTTACATTTATCTAAACAAGTACCTTATTACATAAAAGAAATAGACATTGGAAAATAAGTGTAATAACATATTGCAGAGTCATCATTGGTACTTTTGTAAATGAAATTTACATTTCTTACACATATACATTTAAAATACACCACTGTTATTATTATTGAATATATATCCTTGACACATATAATTAATTCATTGTATCAGATTTCATTTTGGTGCAAATTTAGTACAAAAGAATCCATTGAAAGATGATTGAACACCTATTTAAATTAAGTTGGGTTATGACAAAGTGTATGAGGGCTAATTGCCAACGGGAAGAGATGCCTTCATTGAGGATTTTCTGAGCTGAACACTTGTTTAGAGTTGTTACAGTAATAATAGTAGTATTATGTTACAACATCTGAAACATATTTTATAAATATGAGCAATGGAGGACCGTACTTATACAGATGATTTTCAGTTGTTGATGTGAAAAAGGATGATTTTATTGAAAGGGTTGATGTGAAAAGGATGTTTTTATTTTAAAACTTTAGGAAATTACAGTTATCCAGATATTCTTTTAAAATACTGCAAAGGAAAAACCATAATTTTTAGACTCAATAAATCACCGTTTTTTTCACTAATAATTTATTACAAAATTTTAGAAACAAATGATTTAATAACCGAAATTGCAGTAGATGGCTGTAGAACTGCAATAGATGGCTGTGTTGGATTGAAAACAATGAAATTTTATGTACATTATATTGTCCAAAACTAAATTTTTTAATATTTGTGGTTTAAATTTAGGTTTAATATTTAAAATACTTTATAAAATATTGCCATAAAATTACATAAAATGATATATTTACTTGTTTACACAAAATCTCTAATTAACAATACATAAAACTAAATTACAAATGAAGGTAATAAATAAATATTTAAAGTTCAAATTTTTGAAAAACTAGATTTTCTGTCTTGTTATTCTTTATACACCTAATGCCCTAATGCAGTAATGACTACTCTCTCTCTTTTTTTGAGGGGGATATGGATCTTTCACTTCCAGACATAAAGGCAGATAGATAACTAAATGACAAGAGAGGGAAAAAGGTTACAGACCATTCAAAGCTTTAAAAGTGACAACAAGCCTTTAAGTATCAGATACCCTTCAACAAGCAGGCCCAAAAAAATGTACCTCTGCTTCAACCATTTCTCCCACTCTTTTTTTTTTTTTTACCATAAGGTTTAATCCTGTATGACTGCTCTCGTTAATTTCTATGTGTTCTGAATATAACTTTACTGAGCCAGTGCCATCACAGAAACAAAACTGTCTCTTGTTTGTTACTTTCACAAATAGCTTATGGAATATATTTTGAAAATGCTATGTGTATAAGGCAATTTTAAGTATTCAATTACTCTTACTTAAAAAAAAAAAAAAAAATGTGTTATAGCATATCATAGTAAATGAATCATGCTGTAATTATTTGGGATGAGGTACTGTCCCCAACACACTGCTTTGGCCTGTGCTTTAAATTGAAACAGGAGGCACTTAGTTGTCCCCACTAGTGTCAATTGGCTGGTCACTTGTCCTTAAGGACAGTGGCTTGGTGATAAGCTTTTGGGAGAGCTGACTGTGGGGGGCTTCAAATTGCGTATAGATTCAGTTATCTCTGGCACAGATTTCTGTGTCTCCTTGTTGGACTCAGTGGTGAGTGGGCTGCCAAGTCCGAATCATTTCCTTATTCAATATGGCTAATTCTAAAATATATTTAATTAAAGACTTTTGAGAAGTCAGGTTGCTCAAAGTGCTAGTTCTTTTGAAAAACCTGCTAAAAAAGTACATACAGATGCAAATAATCCTAACGATAGTTCCCATTTCCTTATTGTCTTTAGTCCTTCTGGTGAGCTGCAAAAGCTGTCTTCTTTTGTTATAAATAAATACATTTGTTGTTTTATTGGTGAGCTCAGAAATTAATCTAGGAAGTCGACCTTCTGTCTGTTCCTGAAGAAGCGTTTGTTTCCGAGTTAGCTGACCAAAAGGTTGGTGCTGCAAAGTGGATCAATGTGTGTAAGGAAGGTCAGTTGATTGACATGAAACACGTCATCCTGGCCTTCAAGTTGCCTGATCTAGTGAAGAATATCAAGGCTGGATATCTTAATTGCCCTATAAGACCTTATATTCCAAACCCTATGTGATGCTTTCAGTTCCAGAGTTTCGGCCATTCCAATATGTCCTGTCGTGGGAACCTGACGTGCGTTCGATATTCATTGGTTGGCCATGATAGCGATAATTGCACCGATGCGTGGCACTGTGTATAAATTGCAACCCAGCATTTTCCCGTTCGTGTCCAAAATGGAAAACAAAAGGAAGTACAGACGGCAAAAGTCACTAGGAACATCTCATATGCTGAAGCCAGAAGACTAGTTCAGAGCACACAGCTTCAATCAAATAAATCATATGCCAGTGGCATTAAATCAACACGTACCGTTGCCACCCAAACTTCAATAAATACAGAGACTTCACCAAATAAATCCAAGCCCAAGCAAACCAAAAAATGTCCCTCCAAAAACAGTTAAAAAAATAGAAGCCCCAGCAATAGCTCTCTTGAAGGAATGATTTCTGAATCTGTGGATTCAGGTAGTATGGAAGAGGAGGAGGGACTGGAAGTTCCCAAACATCTGCTTTCTGCACAAAACTAAAAAGCATCACCCAAAGAACAAGCATCAATCATAAAGGCCACCCTCGTCTCCTGGAATTGTTGTGGTTTCCATTGAAAATTCCTTGACATCAAAGCTATGATCAATGCTTATCATCCTGTGTGCTTGGCAGTACAAGAGAAAAATCTGAAACCAAATCATAATGCAAAACTTTAGAGGTTTTGTTTCGTCAGGAAGGATAACTTTTCAGGTGAGCTTGCCAGTGGAGGTGGAGGGTCTCTCACTGGATTATCCACTATATCACTGGACTATCTGCTTTCTGCACAAAACTAAAAAGCATCACCCAAAGAACAAGCATCAATCATAAAGGCCACCCTCGTCTCCTGGAATTGTTGTGGTTTCCATTGAAAATTCCTTGACATCAAAGCTATGATCAATACTTATCATCCTGTGTGCTTGGCAGTACAAGAGAAAAATCTGAAACCAGATCATAATGCAAAACTTTAGAGGTTTTGTTTCGTCAGGAAGAATAACTTTGCAGGTGAGCTTGCCAGTGGAGGTGGAGGGTCTCTCACTGGACTATCCATCAAGTTCCTTTCCTTTGATGACATCTCTCCAAGTTGTCGCTGTACAAGTAAATTTTCATATTGCAGTTTCAGTCGTTTCTCTTTATTTGCCTCAATGAGCAGATTGATCAGCAGGATTTAAATGACCTTTTGGTGCAGCTGCATGAGCCATTTATCATAATGGGAGATTTTAATGGCCGTAGTTCCCTGTAGGGAAGCAAAGACACCAATTCATGAGGAAGAAAAATTGAGCAGATAATTGAAGATCATCTTTGTCTCCTGAACAATGGCAGGGCACATACTTCCATGAACCTACAAGGACATTCCATGCTCTTGACCTAGCCATCTGTTCACCATCTCTGTTGCCATTTTGCAATTTTAGTGTTGGAAGTGATCTTTACAACATCGATCATTATCCCATTCTTGTATCTCTTGTACGAAGAGGAGCAAACCCCATGTCGAGACCCATGTTTATACTTGATAGGGCAGACTGGAAACTCTTCTCTTCCTCTGCAGAGCTCAGAGAGAAAATGGTAGATGTGCTTATCAGTGATGCAGTGGAAGCAGTTACAACTGTTATTACTCAGGCAGCTATGCTCTCCATCCCTAGAACATCAGAAAAAATACTAAAGTATTCATAACCATGGTGGAATCATGACTGTCATGAAGCATTGAAAAACATAAAAAGGCATGGGAATTTTTCATAGATACTCTACTCTGCGAAACCTTATAGCATATAAAAAAGCCAAAGCAAATGCATGAAAAATAAGAAGGTAGAGCCAGAGGGATTCCTGGATTTCATATGTGTCATCAGTAACATCCTCTACGCCTAGTAAGCGAGTTTGGGAAAGAGTTAGAAAAGCATGCAGAATATATAAAGACCGCTCACTTTCCTTTTTGGAATAAGATGTAAGATGGCCGAGTAATTAGCTCCATAGAAGAAATTGTGAATACTATTGGTGAGACATTTGCTGTCGTTTCTTCCAGCAGAAACTATTCACCTGCATTTCTCTCATTCAAGCAGCACTCTGAAAGAAATCCCATCGCATTCAACTCTTCCAACTATGAGCCTTATTATAGAGGCTTTACTATGCTTGAATTAAGGAGAGCTTTGTTGCAGACACATAGGTCTTCTCTGGGTCTTGATTGTGTAAATCAGCGGTTCTCAGCCGGTGGTATGTGTACCACTGGTGGTACACAAGAGAAAAATAGGTGGTACACAGTGAATCAAAGTATTAAATTAAAAACTATTAAACTGTTAACTATTAAATTAAAAAATTAAATACCCCAACATCCTGTTTAAGTTTTTTTTTTTTTTTCTAACACTTGTAAATTCATGCCATCTGAGCTTTTTTCAAGGTCCAGCCACTCATAGACTTTAGCAAAATAAGCGTTTTATTTTCAGAAATATTCGTTTAGCCATAGACATAACAAAGTTTGTCATAAATGATGTTTTAAAAATTAGTAATAGAAAAATTGATGTTATAGTTAATAAAAAAATAATTTCCTGTAGAAAAGATAATATTAGCTCATTAATTCTTTTAGAGTTGATCGATTTATTACCCTGTCTACCTTTTATGTCATCATCATTCCCCGGATCACATTCGCACAAATTTGCTATTATAAATTAGAACAATTTTTTTACGTAGATTTGCTGTCTGCTTAAAAATTTGAAGAATATTTTAAGAGGAAATTATCGAATACAAAATTAGTAAACAAGTAATGAAAGATTTTGTTACTTCAAGTGAAAAAGCTTTGAAGGCTAGTTACCTAGTAAGCCTAAAAATTGCAAAGACTGGGCAGGCTCACACTGTTGAAGAACATCTTTCATTACCAGCAGCTAAAGATATTGTTTTCAAATGGTACAGTAAATCAACAAATTCAGGAAAGAGACACTTATTCAAAAAATAAAACCTAGTGCTCGCTATAACTTATTCGCTTTTCAGTTGGATGAAAGTGCTGATATAACAAACTTTGTTCAATTACTAGTTTACACACGTTTCGAAGAAGATAGAATTGGTGAAGAGTATTTATTTTGTGAATCTCTTTTGAAAGAGCAACGGCAACTGAAATTTTCAAAGTAATTGACAATTTTATGTCTGAGAATGATATTCCTTGGAATAAGTGTATTCCCACATGCAGTGACGAAACTTGGATTTTAACAGAAAAACATTCCGGTGTTATTTTTCAAATACAGTAAGTCGCACGTGAAACTAAATTTACTTGCTGCTCCATTCATTGTAAAGATTTAGTAGCCAAAACAATCCCTGAAAACCAAAAAATCATTTTGAATCATGCTGTGAAAATTGTTAATTGTATTAAAAGACAAGGTTTAAATTCAAGAATATTTAAAATTTTATGCCAAGAGATGGGCAGTTAATATGAAACTCTTTTGTTATATTCCAAAGTAAGGTGGTTATCAAGAGGCAAAGCTTAAAATCATCTTTTTGAGGTTTGATCAGAAATTCAAATTTGAATTGCAAAATTTTTCATTTAGTGAATTGTGGTTGGCGCGTTTAGCATATTTTTGGAAAGTTAAATGAATTAAACTTTGTATTACAAAGACGAAGTGTTTACTATTGGAGATGAAATAATTGCAATGATAAAAAAACTCGAGCTAATAATCAGAGAATTGGATATTCTAAGTTTTTTATGCCTTTTAGAAAGTTTTCTAATTGAAAATAATTTGAAAATAAAAGAGTTAGCAGCGAATATTAAAAATCATTGTTTCTCATTGATAAATAATTTCAACATATATTTTTCCGAGGATTGTGAAGAAAATGGAATTAGAAATCCATTTTGTTCAAATGTACCTGAAATTTTATACCCCGAAGGAAAAGTACTATTGATAGAAAAACTGCCTGTAATAGCCTGTAACTGAAGATTTAAAAAATAACACACTTGGTAGCTTTTGGCTGAATCGAAAAAAATTTAAAGGCATTTCAAATAAAGCTACTAAATTATTATTGCCTTTTTGAACAACTTAATTGTGTGAAAAAGGAGTTTCTTTCATGTTATATTTCAAAAATAAATACAGAACAAAATTAAAAGTGGATCATAATTTATGGTTAAAACTAAGTGAAATAAGGCAAGACATAATGAAGTTAATGTCCCTTAAACAGGTCCAAATTTCACACTAAATTATAGAATTAAAGGATTATAACGTGAATTTTGATACTTAAAAATGATAAACAATTTTTAATACAAATATGCAATGGGTTGTGCAAATGGCAATAACCACTGGTGTAAATTACGAAATGCTGAAGCATCTGTTTTATAAGTCACTGACTGCCCTTCTCACTCTTTACAATAGAGTGTGGGAGGAACTTTTCCCAGTGCAAGGAGGAGAGCTGTTGTAATTACTACTGCTAAGCCAGGGAAAGTTCCAAGGAATCCCTGCAACTGTCGGCCAATTGCCCTTATGAGTTGCGTATGCAAGCTGTTTGAAAAAATGGTAAACAGCTGCCTAGTCTACTTCTTGGAAAAGAATAATGTTATATTGCCTTATCAATGTGGTTTCCAAAGGGGAGAACTACCATAGATAACATGCTCCTTTTAGAGACATCCATTCAAAAAGCTTCTGTAAGAAGAAATTCTTTGACACTGAGAAATCTTATAATAAGGCATGGAGATACAGTATACTTGGGGATCTTCACAACAGTGGCTTGCACGGCAACCTACCAATTTTCATTCAGAATTTCTTGAACACTAGAACTTTTCAAGTAAGGATTGGCTCTGTTTTTGAACAGGAAGAGGGTGCGCCTGAAAGCTGTGTGCTTAACCCTTTTCAGCTTAAAAATAAACTATATTAAAAGAACTTCCTTCCCCCATTTTAGGATCTTTATATGTCGATCTACAGATTAGCTGTCAAGGGGCAGACATGAGACATATAGAGAGGCAATTGTGGATTGCTTTGAACAGGATCCAGGAATGGTCAAAACAAACAAGGCTTTACGTTTTCGAAATAGAAGACCGTGTGTGTGCACTTTTGTAGAAAGCAGGGTCTCCATCCTGAACCTGACTTATCTTAACGGTTTGATAATTCCAACTGCACCTGAAGGAAAAATTTTAGGTGTCATTTTCGACCAAAAATCGACTTAAGTTTTTGACCTTTTTCATGTTTTGAACCTGAGAAAGAAGTCTGTAAAAATACTAAATATTTTAAAAGTTTTGACGAACACCTCCTGGGGTGTAGAGCATTGCTCTATGCTTCACATTTACAGAGCACTTGTACATTCTAAACTGGACTATGGGTCAGTTGTTTATGGATTGGCCCGATCATCAGTCTTGTCAAAACTAGATCCTGTTCATCATCAAGCTTTGCGAATCTGTTCTGGAGCTTTCAGGGCATCTCCTGTCCAGAATCTTTATGTTGACTGTTATGAACCAACACTCCATTTAAGACGTGAGGAATTGTCTCTTTTACTGTATCGTTTCAACTTGACCATCCTAATAAGCTAATTTTGCTTGATAACATCTGTGAAATCTTATTTAAAGCATGACTATCTTGTGTGCCTTCTTTTTCTTTAAGAGTTCTCTGATTAAGGAACTCTCTCTGTCTTCTATCTACCCCCCCCCCCCCAAGCTGTACAGCATTTCCAAATTCCAGCTTGGAAAAATACAGAAATCCAACACTAACGAGACTGTCTACAGATAACTTTTTGCTGAGCGCAGGCATAAATATACCAGTTATGTTCTCATATATACAGATGAATCCAAGTCAACTGCTCTTGTTGGGATGGCATTTGTAATTGGAGGCCACATGGAGGGTAGAAGATTGCACCATGCTTCCTCACTCTTAACATCAGAACTACCTGCTATATATTCTGTACTTCTATACACATCAAATTTATGCCATGAAAAATTCATAATTTATACAGACTCGTACAGTGCTTTGAAATTTTTGGAAGCTGCTTCCAGCACTCACAGTCCTGTTGTTGTAGATATTCTAAAGTTAACATTAAAGTTGCAAAAGCGCAGTTACAAAATTCTGTACTGCTGGGTTCCTGGCCATGTTGGTATCAGGGGAATGAACTGGCAGACATTGCAGCCAAATCTGCTGTTGATTTGTGCAGCCAGCATGTTCCTCTAACGGATATTAAGAAGGTTGTGAAGAGAAAAATCGTAGAGAAGTGGTAGCTATTGAGGGATGCTCAGGTCTTCAATAAACTTCAAAGCATGAAACCTGTAACTGAGTATTGGAACTCCATACTAAATCAAAGGGAGGAAAGAATTTTAACCTGTCTTTGTATTGGTCACTCACCTTTTGAAGGCCGGCAGTGTGTCACTTTTTAATCGACTGCTTATATTTGAACACACTTTGTTTAAAGTATTTTAATGACTTTGAATTGTCTCTTGACCGAATAATTGGGAAAGAGGTGAATACTAATGTATTTCAGTATTTAAAAGAAATAGGTTTTTTAACTATCGAATTTGATAACCCTTGTGCTTTAATGTAATTTACTTTTAATATCTCACATTTTAAGATTTTATACCTGCTTCACATGTCATATAAATGAGGACTAACTTCATTTCAATATTCATCATTTTATTACTTCTCTTGATTTTATATGTCTGTTTTAAATATGTGATTGTGCCTCATTGTTTTATATGTGTAATCTCAACATGCTTCTGGCACTAACAACCTTTCCAGATTGTGTGCCATATAAACCACTAAACCTAATCCTAAACCAGATGTTAATACTATTTTTGTTGCTAGAATTATTTCTGTTTTGAACATAGCTTTATTTTCTTCTTGTAATTTTAAGAATGTTATAGAGGAATCTCCCCCTCTCCCAAGTATTGTAGTATGTATGGTGTGCAAAAGATTTAGCTGAAAAATCTTTAAATTGTATATTTTGCAACACTTTTAATATCTTACATATGTATGCAAATGTAGACTTAACATTGTAGTTAGATATTAAAATTTATTTCTGTTTCAGAAATGCCAAAAAGAATTAGGTAGAATTTCAAATGAGCTTTTAGTTGAGAATGACAAAAAAGAAAGTGATATTTTGGAGCTTTTAGACATTGCTGAAAATATTAAAATAGAGCAATAAAAATTTGGTACATAAACAGAATGTTCAGAAGTGAGTGTACAGCGAAATATTCCTTGAAATAAATATATATATCTTAATATAATGTAAATTTATTGTTTATATTATGAAATTTCTGTAGCTGTTAAATTAAAAATATTTGATATGAAACCCTTTTTTCTTTTAATCTGTGTTAATTTAAATACTTAAAATGAAACAATTACACTTTCTACATAAAGTGTACTCAAAGAAAATGAAAAAGATGCATGAAATCTTTCTCATATCTCTCCAAAATCATATCTATTAGACATGTGCATTAACATTAATTATTAGTAATGCATTAATATTAATTATAATATGCATATTCAAAGTAATATTATAATTCAATAGATTTGTTTTAACAAGAATTCTGATGTAATAATTTTACCTTGCTATTTTTCTCTGGAAAAGTTTTGTATTGAAAGGTATTCATAGTGAATATTTATTGGCTTTTTGCTCTCAACAAACTGTTTTAAGTGTGTTCAAAAGAATGTTTATTTCTAATAATTTTTCTAATTCCTGTTCCACCTGACTATGTTTGTTTTTTTTCAATTTATTTGAAAAGTTTTGTTACCAGTGTTCACTGTTAAATTTTCTTGATTAGGCTTTTGTATTAATCATTTATTTAAAACATTCACCACATTCTTTTTACATTTTACTCCTCTCCCTTTCAGCCACCCCATCTAACCAATTTCAGGTTTTAGTACAGAAAATATATGGCTTTGTTAATGACAAGATTAAAATGTGAACAAATTAATAACACTGTATTATTTAATTGATTACATTAATGGTTATACACTATAATTTCATTTTGTAATAGAATATATTGCAGCAACTTATGTGTCATAAAATATGTCTAGGTTGTAAACAACTTATAAATACACGAATGTTTGCCATTATTTTAAAAACTTTAAATGTCTTTTTTGGGATTATGTTTAGCTGTAATTAGAGATAACTAATGCAATGTATTGATGCCTTTTTTTTTTCTTTTTTACTGTATCTCTTAATAATATCCCATTCAGAAATCAAACTTAAAAGCTGTCTAAGAAAAAGATAGCTGTCACAGTTATATTATGAAGTTTATATATGGCTGCTAATTTTTACTTATTCAACCTAAGACCATAGACTTTTATTACTAACTACATTAAATACAGTTTCACTGTTTACAGTATTAAAAAAAAAGATGAAAACCTAAATAAGGCACTTACAAAATGAGAGTATATATATTGCAAATAAGTTAAATTTCATTTTATAAATTACATTAAACATTTGCATAGCCTTCTGCTACTGCTAAATTCCACAGGAAGTTTTCAAGAGCTGGAGCAAATTTTTTCTCTTTCAGTGTAGACAATTTTATAATATTCTGCCCAAATTCACTGTTAACACTGAATGTTCTTAAACTTCTCAGAAGTTCATTAGTTTTGTTTGAAATTTCCTGTTAAAAAAAAAAAAAGTATTAGAAAATTTAATACTCTTAGGAAAAATATATTGTTATTTTTAGTGCAGTGAAAGTAAAAGAAATAGTAGATACAGTTTCTAAAAATCACCAGTCTTAGGATATTGAAATTACTATAAGGTTTGTAAACAATTCTGTACATTAAAATTGAGAAATTTTAAGAATCATTCATAACACACACACAAAAAAAAGTTAAGCATCTATCAATAAATGCAAGTTGAATAAATTAGAAGTAATGATCTATGTATCTGACTTGATGACACCATTATAAATGCAATATATTAAGCAAAACATTACATCCTTTATTTATTGTATTTCAGGAACAAACAGGATGCATTAAGGTACACATGACTATGCTAGTGATGTAAATGACACAATGAAATGCATGTCTTTGCCGAAAAGTAGTCCAAATGGGGTCACGAGCGAGTCTACGTTTAGCCAATAGATTTATTGAAAAAAAGAAAAAAATTGTGTGATACTCATAGAAGGCTGCAAGTTCCAAGTGTTTCATCTGTTTTATAGTCTGATCAGAAGAACATTCAGTTCATTTTTATTGTGAAATTTTGTTTATGAAGCAATTTAACAACTCAGATAGTAAGATTAAACAGTTATTATACACACAAATCAGTTTTATGTGAATTAAGATTTATAAAATTGTTTTGGAATACAGTATAATAAAGAGAATTAAATGACTTTAAACATCATCCATCACATAATAAAATCACCTTCATATTTTTTTAATAGTTTTCCCCCCTCCTTCCTTGGCTTGCTTGTTCATGTGTGGTATGGGAGTATGTGTAAAAGAATCTGTATAACAAGTAAAGCGTTCTATAATTTGATTATTCTCTATGTATTACACAAATAAATTAGAAGGAAAAGTTCATCCAATAAAATTTCTAAAGAGATGCTGTTTTTAAATATTTTTAGTACAATGTAACAGTAGTCCATATGCTCTCAAAACTGTTATGTGCCTGTAAATGAAAAAACAAAATGCCCATTTGGGTGTAATATAAAATATGAAAGCCTTCAGATTATTTTCTTTTTTATTATTATTTCTTATATTTGAATGACATTGATTGACAATGAAATTTGTTCATTTGGACAGTTTATGTAAAATTATGTACAGAATAAAATATGTAATGGTGTAAAAATGAAATAATTTATACAAGAGATGCAGATATATCATTACGTAATGGGTTAATGGTTTCTATTTACAGTAGACAATTTTAAACTAAATTGAAAACACTAATAATAACGGATAAAGTAAGAAATGAGAATCATAATAATGATAGATAAAATGATTCATGATTAAATATAAGAAACATGTCAAAACGAGGAAATCTAGCTTTGATTTACAGTGGTTACAAAAGAGGCTCAAATTCACAATCCAGCGTGCTGACCACTCTATTTGTGATAGTAGTTGTTAGAAAAAAATTATAGAAGTAGAAATTCCTCCAAAGGTAATTTAAGTGCTTTAGTTATACACTGTGAAATTAGAGGTAGCCCAACAAGCAATCCATGGACCACCATGCAATCAAACTTGCTCATCTCCAGGAGCCAGCAGATCAAAGGATGACTTGGCGGAATAGAAATAGCAACAGTAAATAAAGTGCTGGAACTGCAGAACACCCCAAAGCACGGAGGCTAAGACTGCTCCCCAGGAAGGAGGCAGGAAACAACTTAGTAGCCATCTCATGGAGCTGAGGTTGTCAGATACTGAGAAGCCCCATTTTAAGGTGCTTCAGATTTCTGCAATGAGTGGCAGCAGTAATGGACTTTTCATCATTGGACATATAGAGTTCCTTGCAGTATGACCATTGATACAAGAGCCAATGTTATCACCAGAGATATGGCTCAACATATTGAAGGTAAACTTATATGGATGATGCCCTGCATTATCCTCCAGACTGTGTCCGGTGATGAAATTGACATCACGTTTGGATGTGCCACCTACAATTACATGGCATATGTGAGAAATATTACAGACCCTTGCATACTCAGATAAAACTTTCTAAGAAAATACAAATTTTCCTTTAATAACATACTGCATTCTACCTCCGAAGACATAACCTTGTTCAGAATTAAAAGTGAAGCCGTTAAATCCATGCACCAAATTATAGCTCAAGACAATATCAGAGTACCACCAAGAACAGAATTTTTATTACCCGGATCCATAACTGAAAACAGAAATTTCCTGTGCAGCATAATGGAATATCCTAAGAATGGTAACACCTTGTTAGGAGTACTAGTAACCTCGGCACTACTCAGCACTATTGAGACTGTCATCCTGGTGAGATGGCAACGTCAGTGATAAAACGAAAGTGATTAGAAAAGATGACCCGGTATTAACAGGTACTTCAGTCAGCTGCATTAAATGAACTCACAGTCTGCCAATCTCTGTCTTCAAAAAGCCTATTATCCAGTAGCTGCAGAATGCAGAACTAAGTGATGACGAAAGGTGTGATGCCAAATGTGGCATTCAAGAAATTTCCTCCTGCACATCTTCTGACATAGGTCGCAACAGTATGGCTCAGCACGGAACTGAAACGGGAGATCCATCTACCAATCAAGTAATATCCAAGACATCTACTGATTGCTAACTAGGAGTAGCAGAACTTCTAAAGAACATTCGACAAAGGAACATTATGGAGTCTTCAGCATATCCTTGGGCCTCTCCCATTATTTTTGTCAGAGAAAAATAAGGTTAGACTAGATTTTGTATTGACTATCACTGGTTGAAATAGGTCATGGAAGAAAGATTGGTACTCTCTGCCTAGAAATGATGACATTCTCGACTTTCTGGAAGCAAGTAGTTTTCAATGGTTGATCTGAAAAGTGGATATTGATAGATACACCCTGATGGCAAGACAAAAAGACAGCATTATGGAGACTGTGCTGAGAGATCTTTCCTATGAAGCTTTTCTGGTATACCTGGATGACATTATCGAGAAAAGTTTGAGGAAACATTAGGAGGGTGATTCAGAAGTTGAAGAAAGCTAATCTTAAATCCTAAGTCCTGCCAAATGTAAAATGTCCAGACAAGAAGTGACTTATCTTACACATTTCATCTCTGTCAAATGTACACAGATAAAAAAAAAAAAAAAAAAAAAAAAACACGTGGGCAGTTAAACTTTACAGACACCCTAAAATGATCATCAGCTGAGAAGCTTCCTGGGGGCTTGCAGCTACTATAGGAGATTTGTGAAGGACTTTTCTTGCATTACAAGACCCGCTTCACAAATTGACAGACAGCAAGCAAAAGTTGTTGTGGACAAAATACATGGCTGCATAAAACAAACTGAAGGTGCTTTAACATCTGCAACAATCCTAACATATCCTTAGTGGATCAAATCATTTATTCTTGACAAGGATGTGAACAATGAGCATGTCGGTGCAGTTTTCTCTCGAGAAACAGTCAAGGATGTATCATCATGGCATACTGGATTAAGTGGCTGTCTAAACTAGAGGGGAATTACTGTGTCATCCAGAAAGAGTTGCTTGTCATAGTTAAAGCCATAGAACATTTGCGCTATTACCTCTATCGCAGAAAGGTCTTAGAATCTCAAGAATTCTGAAGACCAAATAGCCAGATGGATACAGAGACTGCAGGAATCACTGCCTGTCATCGTTTATAAGTCATAATAGGTTTTCTGAACTTCTTTAAATGAGCATGTTTATACTGAGGGTGAAGTGACAGTTGAAAATAACACTTACTATGATTTTCCTACTACGAAACCTGAATCCCTCTTGAAGCCAAAATTTCAATTGCAGCATATTTTTTAAAGTATTGCTATTAATTTACACCCATGTCGAAATTTATCTTTACATTACTCAAAATAATGATACTCCATGAAACAGCCAATACATGAAATCCATTTTTGTTGGGAATGTGTGAATACAGGCCGAGCATTATCCAATCAGAAGTGATCAAACAGTTTCTGATATGCAAATCAAGGTGTTATGTCATCTGACAGTGAATCAAGCACTTCATGCAAAGTGAATTTCTGCAATATAGCATTCGACTTCAGTGTGTTCGACTCAAAATAGTTTGTTATGGCTCCAAAGTATCATTTAGAAGAATCTGTGAAGTGATGAATCGTTAGCCATTTTAGAAGCAGAAAAGACAATCATGAAAGCAGTAAGACGTAAATATTTTACGACATGCAGTCTTTACATTATGGACTATTTAAGAATTCCGGACCTGTTGTAAGGAGGTCTGTACAAGGTCATAAACAAGTAAATGCTTCTCAGTATCGATATATGGTAATAACTTCCAGCCGTAACAGAAGTCTATTGCTCAGCAATTAATTCAGAGCTTGCAGCCACCACTGGAATTGTTATATACAAAAGGCTTAATGAAGAGGGCCTAAAAGTCAAGGGGTGTTTCACTAAGTTCACAACAAAAGAGGGATCACCATAATTGATGCAAAGAACATAACTGGAATTAATACCATTGATCGTATGTTCTCTTTACCAACAAGTCAAGGTACATTACAGAGTGAGACTATTTTAGTAATGCCGGTGTGATGGTATGGTAAGGAATTATAATTGATGGATTTACACCCCTACATGTTTTCTATAGTGGATCTGTGACTGGCCAGCAATATCAGGATGAAGTCTTAGAAACTTACCTAAAACTTTTTAGAGGACATACAGATCTGGCTTTTTATGTGTGGATGATGCTCATTGACACTGAGTTAACCTTGCTGACAAATTCCTTGAAAGTGAACATAATGAATGAATATTGTGGCCAGCAAATCTGGATCTTAAACCAGAAGAAAACTTATGCAACTACCTTGGAAAGCAAGTGTACAGAGCTACGGATGTAAATGTCCTGAAGATCACATTCTTGGGGAAATGAAAGTTCATTTCTCAAATTGTGTTTAAAATTGTCAATATGAAATCCTGTTGTGATGTGGGTGTACAAGTTAGGTACCTCAATTTTTCTACGAGTTCTTCCCCCCCCAACTCTTCTTGTAACAAATTGCCATCTTTATTGTTTCATGGTATAGTTTTATGTTGTGTGTTCTTAGATTTATTTCCTTTCTATTTATTTGTTGTACATCATTCCACACAAATTCATAAAATTGAAGTTCACAGTTTCTGAGAAATCCATGATTTTATACATGTACAGATAATTTTAGACATGAATGTAGCTGTGCCTGTGCGGAACATAATGACAGCACAGCACAAAATCTGAGAAACAGACATCTAATATCTGGAACGGTCTAAATATCTGCAACACCAGCAATTTTTTTTTAAAGAATTTGTTCAAAATTAAGAATGGAAAATGAAATACTCCAGAAAAGGCACGTATGTCGTAGACGCGATATTTCTCACGACTAACTGTGCATCACTTTCAAGCATCTGCTGGCTAGGGAATCACATTGTGGCCAGTGACAACACATTCACCGATGTTAGCCGAGATTACGCTTTTTGGTCTTCGAGTGGTTGTGGAAGTGGGAGGATAATACTTTTCTATCTGACCTAAAAAATAAATGAAATTACAAGACATTTGTTTAGAATGGGATGTTGCTAATATATATGCCATGTTTTAATGCATAGATGAAGGAATCTGGTACTTTAATTTCTGGCATAAACCAAAAACTTCCAGATATGGCCGTTTCAAAACATAACTGTATTGCACGATAATTCACATCAGATCATCTTTCTGTTGATATTTTTCAATCATAGTTGAATACAATAATTTCTGTGTACATGGGTTTTAAAGTATGATGTCATCTTGGGCAAGTAAGCAGTAGTGTGGATGAGGAGCGTCTTGCCAGGAGAAAAGTATAAGCAAGAAGGAACACAGCAATTCAGAGGAAGAAGAAAGGAAGTCAAAAGTTTCAGTTCAGGTTAAAAAGTTTTGGCTTACAATTATTTGATTGGGCAAGATGTATCTATATGCGTTAACTGTTACATAACATGGGAAGATTTAGAATTTGAAAGAACAGATGAATTTAGGGAAAAGCATAAAATATAGAATCGTTCATTTTGAAGTCGCCAATTGTTCTTAAAGCAGCCATTGTATTTTGTTACATATATATTTTGGTTTGCAAAACAGTGGGAAAAGATAATGAATTAGATTTGGAAGAAATTCAGTTAACAGATTGTGCTCTTTCTTAACTAATTTGATCTAGCTTGTTATATTTTGCAGGCTATTATTATTACAGCTATCTTATAAAAATAAAAATTTGAACTTTCAATAATGTCAGACATTCTAGAGCTTTCCAAAGCTAAAGCATATCTGGTACCCACTTACTATACTGTCTCTGGTGCCCCCCAAAAAAGGCATTGGTACAATTTAGATGTAAAGAAAATGCAATATTAGAATTAAGTAAAACGGCAATCTTATTTTGGTGTAAATTTTGAATGCGAAATTTTTACCATAAATTGAATTTGTAAATAAATAATATGATACAACTGAAGTTTTCTATTGGATGACAATGCCCCAATCAGCTATCAACTAATAGATGGTGATATCTTCAGTATAGTTTCAAATATATAAAATATCGCTATTGAAAATGATGCAAGTCATCATTTTCAATATCAATAAAGAGATTTTTGAGAACGTAAAGATTTTGATAGACATCTAGTGGAAAGTTTTAACATGACAATTACAGGACTTACACAATAGAACTTTACTCAGAACAAGAAATATATATATATATAAATCAAAGGCATTCTAAAAAAAAATGAAATAATTTAAACAACACTGAAAGAAATGTTTGATAAAATAAATACAGAGCCTCATTTATAAATTTTGATTTCCTTATCCAGGATTAGTTAGCCACATTTTAGTTTAAAAAAATGCACCTATAAGTACTTTTCAAGCACTTTTTATGAAAAAAATAAGCACCTGTTAAATTACATGTATGCACAACTGCATGACCTTAAAAGAAAAATGAGACTTGACTGTAATTTAATGAGAAATTCAGTATTTATTAAGAAAAAATTAGCATTACTCAACCATGGAAAACAATTACTTTTCAATTTTAAATAACAGTCCAATTTACAGGACTAGTTTACAATGAGAGGGGGGAATGTAGGGGGAAAATTGTATGCTAAACTATATTACAAGATTTAATGATGATTTTCAGTTAAACATAACGAAAATAAATAATAATACACCATTTTTTATTATATGCATACAAAGTACTTTACAGCATAAAAAAGAACCGATAAAAACAATTTATACTTATTAATGAATAATAATTTTATTTCTGATTTTTCTTGTGTCTATACAGTTCTCTTAACAGAGTTTGTTTTTTACCAATAGTATTTAACATTTCATTAGATTTATTTAAAAGATTAATCTTTTTTGTAACTTCAGCTTTTTCAGCAAATTCATCTGCTTCTTTTCAAGCACTTCTTTTTCAGAGAGTTTTCTTTCCTTTAAGAGAAATCAATTCATCTGTTGATTCTGCTTTTCTTTTTTTTATCTTGAATAATTTTTTTCCCTCTTCTACCAAATATAAGCAATACTGTGAATGGACAGATGAAGCTGCTGCTTTCATCTCTTTTCATAAATGATACATTGTGTATCCCACCAGCATGTTTCCCAAAGTCTCAAACTATGCACTGGGCAGTGTATGAATTTTACCCCAGATTTTTCTCTTTCTATATTTTTATTGATATTAAATCCTAGTTCAACAGAGGCTTGCCTATGGGAAAGAATAAAGATCATTTTAAATGTTTCCCATATCTTGAAATTATTTTTCATTAAAGAATATGTGCAAAAAAGTATCTAATTTAATTTTTTTCACATCATAGGTGCTTAACTCTGTAAAGTATGGCTGGACAACATTTTGATGAAATCGGAATATTCCAAAAGAATATTACTTGGATCGTACAGAAATGATTGACACAACGGCTCTCACAATGAAACTATTATGCTATGCAACAGGGAAAACAAGTGAAACAGACACAAGGGGGCATGAGCTACTTATCAGAATGCATAAATGGCGCTGGCTGCAAGCCGAATGGTATAACTCAGTGCATGTCCCCTTCACCGCCATCGTTGAAAGCGTGGACAGCAACGATAGAAGGTGACTATCACGGTCAGCGATGGATAGCATGGTTCACATGGAAGGAAGGGATACAGAGTAGTGAGATCCATTGTTGCATGGTGTCGGTGTGCAGGAACAAAGCACCCTCAAGGCATCCTGTTGGTTGGCCAAGTTCAGCAATGGAGTCAGCGCAGGATGACCAACAACATCGCATACAGCATGAAATGTGGTAGCTCTGCTAGATTTGATCATGGTGAACAGGCACATAATGTTCAACAGGAAGAGACAGTGTTGCGCAAGGAACAATGCAAGTGATTTGGAGAACAAATGTGTGTGCTTCATGCACTTGCACAACAACAGAGGGTGAAGCGTATCGACATTTGCAAAAAACTTAGTGCACTACACGATGCTGATCCGGATGACTTCTTTGTCCGCCTGGTCATGGGGAAGAGTCTTGGCTTTTGCACGACATTCCCCTAGCTCCATAGAGTGGAAAGCACGCATGACGCCCACATACCAAGAAACCTCTCTTTAATTTTTAGCTAATTGCATCTCTTATTATTACATATGATTTGCAAGTTATGTTTGCATATTTTCCATTAGCTTGACATAACCTTTTATATCTTCTTAAATTTCACAAGCATGCAAACATATTAGTACTTTCTCTAGCCACCTATAGTTACAAAATTTCAATGGCAGCCTTATGCACACTCACTGTTGAAAAATCTTGACATGCTGGAGAATCTTTGAATATAGTGCTCTTAAAATATAAGGTGTATCCCAGCTTGTAGTGGATGCTTTTTTACAGAAAACATTGTTCAAAATATGAAAGCCACAACTACCAATAGATATACATTAAATGCCATATTCCTTTTTCAATTCATGTTAGAAGGTTTCATATAACTTCCAGTTTATGGCTGGACCATTGATACTAATTTGTAGCACACTTTTTAACTGCCATTTGAAAACTTCCAAAAATATTAGCAGCTGTTGTAAGTCCCAAGAAAACAGAGAACAAAAATTGAGTTGCAACTTTATTTTGGTCAAGCTGTCAATATCTGATATGAACATCTAATTGCTTTTATTTATTTATTTATTTTTTTGAAAATTTTGTTTTACCTCATCAAATAAAGGTGGGATAGCTTCTTAAAATTCATCAAACATGACTCTGAAAATAAAGTTTAATCCAAAATGGCTTTATCTCACTACAAGTGTCTTGCTATAACTCTGTCAGGGAGCATACTTGAAAAAAGTTTACCAATATCACTGCTAGATCTATAAGAATAATGACTTGTCACCACTTTCAAACAGCACAAAATTTCATCATACAAAACATCTTTTGAAGCTCCAATAGCATCGTCAAAGTACTTGAATTTTGCAAAGCACAGATAACACCCAGGGAGCAGGAAGGTGCAACACTAACAGGATTTAATTTTGGGAAATAGCTTGTTATTCCACCAACAGCTGTATTTTTCCTTTTCAGAAATTTTTTATGCTTGCCACCTAGAAATAAATTGAATTTATTGTACATTTATTTATTTTTCCACTCATATTTAAATAATTTAACTCAAAATTCTGAACATTTTCTAAAGTCTCATTATATGATAGTTTTCTTGTAACAGATGATACAAAGTATTTTAAGTAAAAAAAAAAAAAAAAAAAAAAAAAAGAGCAATATTTCTGAAATCAGAGGACGGAAATTGCTTCATGTAGTCGCTTAACTAACCAACATGCTCGGAAACTGCCAATTGCTGGATAATCGAGTGTAACTGGAAAAAGAGGGGGGGGTAGATTGTAGCTGTTGTTTTATATTTATCCGCTAAGTAATGCTTTTGACATTTTGATATGTGTATTCAATATCATTTTTAAGACTATTTCTGTATCTTTCGTAACGTCACAATATTTAGAATACAAAACATCATGAAGATCTTAATTTAACATTCAGTAAGTAACAAATGTTGCTCTTGATTTAAAAAAAAAAAAAAAAAAAAAAACTGTGATCTAACCCAGTTATCGCAGTAAACATATAGATTGTAAAAATATATTTATAAACATATAAAAAGAGCTGAATGAAACTGAAAAATATTTAGCTCAGCAAGCACAGTAAAACACTTTTAAGTACTCACAAACAAATTCCAGATTGTATATCAAAAATTATCTTTGCAAAATATAGCAAGCATTGTGCAACACGCCTGCCTTAATTATTCTGCACATGATATTACACAATCAGAATCAACAGCTGCCGGTATTCGGATAATAAAAAACTAAATAAAAGAAAAAGACAACTTTGGAGTTGTTTTCATTCTAATTTTGAACAGAATGTTAAATTTCCTGAAAAGAATTACTCTAATCCTGATTGGAAATTGACCCCCGAAAAAATTAAATAAATAAAACCTGGAAGTTTTCAAACTTTATATTATGCCCAAAGGGGTATTTTTTAACATATTATGTGTTACCTTTATTAAATATTGTATTGTTCACACTTAAACCATAAAACTTAATTCAACAGCAACATCACAAAATAATTTGAAAAGATCATATCTTTAGAATTTTCGATACTCGGTCTTGTGTGCTGCAGATAAAAATGTTTTTTCCTCCCATACAGTGTTGCCATTGCACGCTTTGAAATTATTGAGTATGTTAATCAAAAATTCATTAAAGTTTTACAAAATACAAAAAGGATAACAAAATAAATTCCAAATTAGGGCTTCCAGATATCCATATTTGGGTGGAGGATTTATTCCATATTTGATGGCTCTAGGCATTATTCTTTTGTCACAATGCAAAAAACATATACATTTATGCAGATTCTTCATTATTTATTTCTTTAAATATAACACTAGGAAATTGGGAGCCATATTGCCACCATATGTGGTGGCAACAATTTGAAAAGTGATACAGCCTTTTAAAAATATTCAAACACAAAATGCCAAAACAAATTAATAGCTCTTCTGGGCCAACGCCCTCTGGGCTAAAAAAAATAGTATGTTGCTTGTTCTGCTGCAAACTGTAACAGTTTGAATATTCAAGATTTTTTGGAGAAAAGGGAGGATTCAGAATCTTAGGCCCCCTCATTTCCATACTGTATAATGCATTGGCAAAAAAATTGAAAATGTAAGGCCCAAATTCCCAATTTTGAAAATATGCATGAAATACAGAAATAACAGGAAGGGAGATACAGTATATGAATATTATGAGGAAAACCTTTTCAAAAAGAAGAAAATGAAAATTTAAAAAATACATAAATCAGCAGTCTACAGGAGATTTTAATTTCACATATTAAAATTAATAATAATTAAATAGAAAAAAAATTACTTACAATCTGTGTGACACTTTAAAGCAGACTCTTCCATACTTGCTATGTTGATTTCAATTTTACACCAGGAACACAGGTCTTTGTGATTATTTTCACTTTGTTTAAGCCATTCAGAATATTCTTTCTTAGAAAGCCAATCTGTGTTAAAAACACACTTACCCATTTTTGAAGTTTATCTATACGTTAGCATTTACTGCAAATATTTTATTATAAATATTCGTACATATATAATAATATAAGCATAATGATCATAATAAACGTGAATATGAACTGACCACACAGAATGAGAATGCAGATTACTAAAATCTTGATATAAAATCAAACATCTATAGTCTGTGGGTGGGAAGAAAAGAACATGGAATGTACCAGAATTTTCTAGCACTTTCACTATTCTTTGACCAATAGAATGACATGCACCTATCTCTACTTGCACGAAACAAAGTTTACGTTAATGCAGAGAAAGGGGAGAAAAGCTATTTCCGAGAGTATGACTCACCATCTGACACTCCAGATAAGAATGAAACGTTTATTTAGTTTCGGCTTTGATACCGGGTGGGGGGGGATGTGCATTCATAAAAAAATAAAATAAAAAAGGCATTAGAGAAAAAGTAAGCACCTATAAGGGCCTTTAAAATTTATTTAAAAAATAAGGACCGCTATGCACCCTGTTATCATAGTCATACATGCTTTATTATTTCATATTTTTAATTTTATAATTTCCACGAGTCATTTTTCTAGATTAAAATGATAATTTAAAATTTGGAAATTTCCAAAATCTGGAATTCCTTAAGTCCCAATTGTATCCTGTATTGTGGACTTCATACTGTATTAGCACAGGAATTCATATTAGTGAAAATCACAGTGCTAGGTTTGTGTGACAAGAGTATCTTTTGTTTATTTCTGTTGTAGTTTTAAAATTATTTTAAAAGTTATTTCACAGGTGGTGATAGTTTTTTTTATTTAAAAATTTTTAAAAAGGAACTTGTCCTAAAAAATGTCCTTATCATTTGTACTTTTCTCTCCATATAAACTGCTGGCCACCGTAAATGCAACACCCTGAAGGAAGCATGCAAATAACATGAAATTTACAACATGCATTAGCGGAGGCGAGATATGCAAATGATTAGAATTTCAGCGCAGACGCACATAACGCACACCTGTGGCGCCACTTCAAAGCACTATTTAAGGCTTGGAGTTTTCGACGATTTCAAGTTCGGCAATTGTGTTTTTCTTGTGGTTTAAAAAAAAAAAAAAAAAAAGATCAACTATGCCTCGTAGTAAACAGCGATCATCGTTTGATCAAGTATCCGAGTTCGACAGAGGAAGGATAGTAGCGAACTGACAGTGTGGATTATCTTTCAGGGAAATTGGTAGTTGTGTTGGACGAAACCAAACAACTGTAATGCGGATATGTGACCGTTGGATGCAGGAGGGTACGACAGACCGACGTGTTCGAAAGCATCGACCTCAGTACACCACTTCACGTGATGACAGGAACGTTGTGCGCATGGCAGTGACGAATCGCTCAGTCACATCACGAACCATAGCACAGCACATTCAGTCTGTAATGCATCAGCCAGTGTCTGCATGTACCATTCGACACCGTTTACAGCAGAGTTTTCTGTCCGCAAGACGTCCATTGCTTCGTCTACCCTTGACACAGAACCACAGACGTTTCCACAGGCAATGGTGCAATGAAAGAAGGATGTGGACAGCAGAATGGAATGAAATTGTCTTTACAGACGAGTCATGCTTCTGTCTGCAACACCATGATGGTCGGATTCAAGTCTAGAGACACCGTGTAGAGAAGATGCTGAACAGCTGCGTTATGCACCACCACACTGGTCTTGCACCAGGTATTATGGTTTGGGGCGGTACTGGATATCACTCTCGCACTCCTCCAATATGCATTACCAGTATTTTAAACAGCCAGCGATACATCTCTGAGGTGTTGGACCCAGTTGTCCTTCCTTACCTTCAGGCCATATTGCCCACAGCCATATTTGAACAGGATAATGCATGACCACTTGTGGCACGCATTGTCCAAGGGTTCTTTGTCAAACACCAGATTGAATTGTTTCCTGGCCAGCTCGCTCTCCGGATCTTTCGCCGATAGAAAACCCAAGAACACATCCAAAGTCTCTTTGAATCAATGCCGAGGCGTGTGGCAGCTGTGATCTCCAACAATGGCGGCTACTCTGGCTACTGATTCTCTGGAAGGAAACACATATCACAAAAGTCTAAAAATTTAATCATTTGATACTTGGTCAACATGCTATCTACTAAATAAATTTTGTTGTGATATCTCTTGTATTTCTTGGTGTTGCAATTTGGGTGGCCAGCAGTGTATTTTATAATTATAGTCATATTATTTTTTTATTGTACCTATATTTAAAAATATTATAGTTTTGTATCACAGAAGTTTTTGTTAAATAACGCTTAACCTTTTCACATGGGCTATACAAACTAATTTTTTATGTATTGAAGCCATTTAGTCAACTATTAAATCAGCATGGTACAGAAAACAATCAACAGTCTGCCATTTCCTGCTTCACATTAAGTAGCAAATTTTAAATCTCCATAGTAAACTAAATAGTAGTACTTTTTTTTTCAGCCTTATGTAATATAGTGAATGTGTAGGACACATGTCCTAGCTCCCAAGGAAAAGTTAATTTACGAATATGATTCAGTTAGTTATTTATGAGCAAACAGCCCAAATTTTCTGTACAAAACAGAAAGGAAAAATTTAAACAAAACTCGGAATGACATGACATATAATCAGTGAATTTCTTTAAAATGCACAACTGTTGCTGCCAAAGTGTGCACATTATTGTATATATTGATCTAAAGCAAATTGCTGTATAGTGTATATATATATACTATTGCTCTATTGTAAATTTTCCTTTTCAGTCCTTAAAAACTTATAGCCACCTAGAAAATGTGAAGCAAAAAATAAGTTTTGAAATCCAGATGTAAGTTTTAGATAAATTTTGAAGCCTCAAAATAAACAGAAGCATATATTATATTAGTTATACTACCTTAATAAACATCTTGTCATTCAATTCAGTGTTGTCTGCTTGCCTTGACATAAAAACAGCTATTTCTTTGTGAGTTTTGGTCATCGCAAATATTTCTGAAAAACCAAGTAACCATATAATAAATCACATCATGTCTTCACTGTTAAAAAAGTAATTAAAACGACGACATATTTTTGAGAAAAATTAAAAACTATGTATTTCATCTGTCTTTAAATGGAAGATGGAGCCTTATGTCCATGAGTAGTCATTAATGCAATATAATTAACAATTTCTTGAAAAGCCAGACTTTACATTGGTATCCTCAATAAAATTTGTTATCTATAGAGAAAGCCATGCGAAATAATGATACTGCTATGTGCAAACACTGAAAATGCTCTTGCAAGCAGTATGATGATTGTTATTTTAAATCAATATTTTAATTAATACTAAATTCAACAATAGGTACAAGAATTACTATCCCCCTTTTTGGAAATACCCTTTGGTATTCCCCATAGGCTATGTAAGTTTTATATAAGCTGAGAATGTGTGTATCACATCATTAAATTGTTAATGTTATTTAATTGTTAATACATTAATTAAAATAATTAAAATCTAAAACTCAAGATTCAGGTAAAAAAGAAACTAGAGTTAAAATTTATACACATATGTTGCCCAAAGAATACTGTAAATACTAGGAAAAAAATAAAATCAATGAAGGCAAAACTGTACAGCGAATTCCTGATAGAACATTTATTAGCAAATCAATAACGAAAATCCAAAAATAATTACTATTGTTGAATTTCATAAAGCTCTAACTAATCGGAGGAGGGAAAAATTTGGGTTGCCAAAAATTCAAAACAATAAAAGACTTTTCGGCAAACAGCAATTAAAACATCTATAAATATATTTTACAATGTAAGGCAGAATTATTCCTTACTTTGATGAGCTATGTAATTTCAATACAAGAAACTTGTTGAAACATAACTAAAATCGAGGAATTTAATCACACATTTATCTGTATTACAAAAATGTAGAGTAACAGTGACGTAAGCATGTTTTCATTTAATATGCAGAAATATTGCACGAAAACATTAACAAGAAAAAAATATCTTTTATACATTATCTATGATTTGTTAAAGATATGTCATATTTTAAAACAGAAAAAAGTGCGGAAGCTCAAGTAGCTGATTTCTTTTATTTCAAATAATAATAATAAAAAAAAAATTTAACATCTATTTTTAAACATAACAGGATGAATGCAATGTTTTGTAGAGAAAATTAAACAATGAGGAAAAACAAAAGTATTATATATTACTTTGCAATGAAAGGAATGAAAGCAAACTTACAGTAAAACACAAATGAGTAAGTTATTAACTTTCTGAAAATTTCAGTTACCTATACTTTGTTTTAGCAGAATTTATATACGAAAAGAAAACAGAAACAATATCCAAATTTTCCATTAATATATTTTTACTCCGACAAGAAGATTTTATCAAGTCACCCAAGAGGAAAAGTAAGACAAAGAAGGTGGAAACCTTATCCGAGACTGATGTCACTCAAGGAACGAGTCCTGGATCTTCAAGTGATACCCATTCAATGATACTGAAAATAATACGCGATCAACAAATGGCGGAAATCTTGAAATCCATAAATGAATGCCGCAACACTTCTGCAGCAACAGTGCCTAACTCAGCGGATGACGCTCCACAGACTGAAAGTGATAAACCGAAGGCAAACCCATAGATCTCTCCCACGAAAACGGCGAGGAAACCTCCTACGGCTGACCAGATGGAAATTTCTACTGATAACAGATTCGAGAAATTGAATGAAACTCCGAAAGCATCAGAAAATGAATGCACTGAAGAAATACTCCCATTGTCTTCAAACAGGAGCTGATAGACTGGCTGATAGTTGAATGCGATTTAAGAGAAATATGCACAGACAAAATTGAAGCATGTATGAAAGGAAATTAATTTACATGAATACGAAAAAGATGGAGGACTACCAAAACGCAAGGAAATTTCTGAAATCCAATGAAATTACAATGATCTCATAAGAAGGAAATTTCCAGTCCTTAAGGTCAAGCAGTTTTGCCGGAGCAAAATATATAACTCTGAGAAATTGCAAATATGGCTCATTGAACTTAAAAGAAACCAAGAAGGCTACGCAATACATCAGCTGAACTGTACGTTCAGCGTGAACATAAAGATTGAAAAGTACAGCCCCAGGAAACAACCGATGCAGTGATTTAGATGTCAGGAGTGGGGGCACTCCCAACACCTATGCACTAACGAAATAAGATGTTGCAAATGCGGAGATAACCATCGCAGTAACACTTGTCCTAAGAAACAGGACAAAGCTCCCACATGTTTATTTTGCGGAAAAAATCATGTATCCAGTTATCGTGGGTGCGAAGCGTATAAGAAAACATTCGACAGAAAACCAGCCCGCCGCAAGATGACAGAATTCACTTTCAAGAGCACTGACTTTCTACACCCTACTAAAAATCCAGAAAGAAATTTTTCTCCACCTCAGAAAGCCTCGTACAGTGAAAAACTAAAGAGTAAACTTAATTAAGTCCCTGCAGACACTAGTGAAGCTATTAGCTGGCTGCGAGACGATAAGGTACAAGAATTTCTTGGAAAAATCATATACTTCATTGAAAACATCAAGAGAGCAAAAACCACTGCAGAGAAACTTTCAAGTGGATTTAAAGCTGCAATGTACCTTGTGAAGATCGCCGATGAAGACTTTTAGGATCTTGCAACAAAAGAGATGCAGTAATGTTACGCTTTACTATCATTTTCTTCACATTTCTACACTTATTCTAAGTTCCAGTTCACTGGTTTTCAAGCAGCATCATGCGGTGTCAGTTTCCGGGAGGGTGACCTCCCACGTGACTGACTCCGACGAATGAGCAGTTAGAATCTAACGACAGGACTTGTTATGAATAAGCACAGGACTTTTTTCGCACCAGCTGTGATAATACTTTCTCTTTAATTCTATAAATAGACATAATTTCTTCTTCAGTTACAAAGTTCCGCTGTTCAAGTCCTATAATTGCTGTGTCGAGAATACAGACTAATTTGTCAATCGATATTCTTTCGTTTTCAATAACCTCTGTGTCACTTTCTTCACTATCGGAAGCGAATTATAATGACGAAGTATTTGATTTAAATCATATCGAAGACGGAGTACATCGAGTTGAAATACTACACTTAGTAAGGAATGATAAGCCAAATAAAATAAAAACATCTGCCCTGAAGATAAGGATAGTGCTGACAGATCAACTTCCAATTTATTGCATGCCACGGCGCTTCCCCCCTCCACCGCAGAGCAGCGTGAAATTGATAAACAGATTTCGGAATGTTTATATAAACAAAGGATTATATGCCTTTATCCATTTTTGCAGCAATTCCACTTTTTGTTTAATGGACTTCCAAACATACTTTCGCTTTGTAGATCCTTTACATATTAGTAAATATATATCGGAAATTCTATTTGACATAATCGAAAGTTCAAGCTCACTTTTTTAAAATTGCTCTAACAGTCTGCAAAAAATAATAAGCCGGATCCAATTCGAAGATTAGGGAACAACGCAATCTGCAACATTAACTGAATTAGATAATTTTAGCTTAGCTTATATCGTCCGTTATACATTAAACGTGCATGCGTAAACGTATTATGTGCATGCGCAGAAAGTTTGTAGCTTTGAGGTCCGGATTATAGATCATTCCGTATTATGGGTGTCCGAATTAAGGACTTTTGACTGTATATGCAATGAAATTCAGTAAAAAATTTTTTAAGAAATTTGAAATGTTTTAATGACCATATAGACAACTTATATTCTTTAAACTGTGTTTTCCTCATTTTGCATTTTTTCGATAAATCCTTTTTTTTAAAGTCCTAAAACGTATATAGGTATGGCCTAAATCATTTAATATTTTTACTGCTTAATTAAAATTACATACTTTACAGAAACAAGAATGAGTTTAGCAAAATACTGAAAAGAAAAATTATTTGAAGAGGAAATGTGTTTTTAATTTTTTCTCAGAAACTTATTCATTAGTTGCAAAATTTATCCTTAAAGCTATTAAGAACTTTATAATACATACTATGGGGGAAATCATTGAAAATAGTAGGAGAAGAATGACATTTTAATTGTTAAACTTTTCTTCCAAAAATTTAAATTAAAAAAAAATACTGGCAAATTTTTTTTTTCTCAACTTAAAATAATTTTGTCTTACAAAACCATTTAATAATATTCATAAAACTAGATCAAAGTTCTTAAATATATATATATATATAAAAAAAAAAAAAAAAAAAAAAATCAGAAGTTACAGAGTCTCCTTGTTGAGTTGAAGTCAACATGCGAGTCTTTAGTTTTAATTTGAATGGTATTTATGGAATACTGAGCATCAGATAACTTTGTCTGTATTTGTTTACAAATTTCTGTATTTCATACGGTTCTATGTAATTTTTTTGGATGATATTGCATCCTCAGATATCTACCAATGTGATTGTTTCGCTGAAAGTCCAGCGAGCAGTCAGTTGCAAGTCAGCCATGTTGCTTGTTAAAATTAAGTGAACCGTGCAATCAGGCAAATACAGCATGGGAAATCTCCCCATTTGCTCTGCTTCTGAGAGGTAGGAACATTCTACCAAATTCTAGCTCCAATTCGGAGAAGCAGTTAATGCTTGTTGCCGTGTGAATGGGGCATGTTGGAAGAACCAATTTTCGCTATCGGTCGAATCTGTTCTTGTGAATGGGGTTTATTACGCTGTCATAAATAGAGCAAGAGGTGAAAGGTTTACTGATATCTGTTCATTGGAGGAGAGGGGCAAAGAATTGGAATCTATGCGAACTTCAGCTCCACTTAGTGAAAGAACTTATGAAGGAAACCAAACCTCTTATAAACAAAAACCAATGTCGGGAAAGAGTGGCTCCAGTTTCCATTCCTTCTGAAGAGAGAATATTGAAGTTTTATACTGTATTATACATTCACTGTTTCAGTTTTTTTTTTATTTCTTGCATTTTTCTGGGATTTACATTTCATGTGATGTCCCTCTATTTTCTTAGTTCTTTTAGTATTTCAGCTTCGGATTCTGACAATTAATTTAATTTCTAACTTTTAAGTTTCATTGTTTAATTATTTTCTTAGCTTCTGTCACAATAATTTTGCTGGTCCAGAAGTTTATGCAAATTTCATTTATTTAGAATGGGAATAAATACTGTGGTTTCTCAAATGAAATTCATGCTGCTGTTGAATTATACATAATCGCTGCCTCTTAGCCAAAGAAAAGATAATCAAAATCTATTATTGGCAGTGACTTTCAAATCCTGACTAAGGGTAAGTGGAAAAGAACTTAAAGTTTGACTAAGGTGTGTACTTTGAAAAGTCAGAGTATTATGAATTTTTACAGTAGTTGGACAGCTGTAAATTTTAATGAAAATCATGAAACTTTTTTTAGTGCATTATCTTTCAAGCTAAACCACAGGCTGTGGTACTAATAAACTTTTAGTTGTTTGATATTTAGTTGAGTAGGAGGAAAAAAGTTATAAAACACTTACACCGCTAGCAGTAGTGATTAGAGGATAATTTAAGTAAAGAGCTATAACTCTTTGAGTGGATCTCTCTATTCACCCCCCTTCTTCATATTACCTTAGGTCATCCAATAATTAAACTCTGTATGCGTCTTCCCACTTTTCAACCCGATTGATACCTCTTCATATTGAGTTTCCTTCTAAACTTGGAATAAGTACCCAAACTTTTCCTTTCTTCTTGCTCTTGATGAAGGAGAATTTGATTTATCAGGTTTCTAGTAATTTCATGCAAATTTCAGTTTTACTTAATTTCAAATGCTAGAAATGATGCTGATAAGTAAAGCTCCCAAGAAAACTTCCTTGATTAAAAAATGGTACAAAATAGGTTATAAAATATTGCTGAATACCACCCAAAGAAACAGTATCAATACTGCTTTTAATATCATGCTAAATGTTTTTTCCCGTGCATTTTTATATATTAAAAAAAGTTACATTTATAACTGAATCTCAAAATTTTCATGTTACAGTCAAAAGTCGTTAATTCGGACACACATAATTTGGAATGATCTATAATACGGACCTTAAAGCTACAAACTTTCAGTGCATGCGTCGCATTGACGCGTGCATAAGCGTTTATGCGTGCACGTAAGACCTTTACGGCTGCAAATATGTATATGCACATGCGCATTTAATGTATAACGGACTGTATAAGCTAAGCTAAAATTACCTAATTCAGTTAATGTTGCAGATTGCGTTGTTCCCCAATCTTCGAATTGGATCCGGCTTATTATTTTTTGCAGATTGTTAGAGCAATTTTATAAAAGTAAGCTTGAACTTTCGATTATGTCAAATAGAATTTCCGATATATATTTACTAATATGTAAAGGATCTACAAAGCGAAAGTATGTTTCGAAGTCCATTAAACGGAAAGTGGAATTGCTGCAAAATATGGATAAAGACATATCCTTTGATTATCTAATCATTCCGAAATATGTTTATCAATTACACGCTGCTCTGCGGGGGGAGGGAAACGATGCGGCGTGCAATGAATTGGAAGTTGATCTGTCAGCACTATCCTCATCTTCAGGGCAGATGTTTTTATTTTATTTGGCTTATAATTCCTTACTAAATGTAGTATTTCATCTCTATGTACTCCGTCTTTGATATGATTTAGATCAAATTCCGCGTCATTATAATTCACTTCTGATAGTGAAGAAAGTGACAGAGTTATTGAAAACGAAAAAATTTCGATTGACAAATTAGTCAGTATTCTCGACACAGCAATTATAGGACTTTGTAACTAAACAAGAAATTATGTCTGTTTAATAGAATTAAAGAGAAAGTACTATCACATGAAACGAAGCAACTTAAACAACTTACACTGAAAGAAATGTTTAATAAAGTAAACAAATAAATAATAAGCTTTTTCTTTTTGTAAATTTTCATACTCTTTAGATCATAATTGTTCTTTATTTCATAAATTACGGTTTCATATTTTTAATTTTATAATTTCTGCATGCCATCTTACCAGATTTAAACTGATGATCTATAATCCGGAAAAATCGATAATCGGGAATCGCCGAAGTCCCCACGAGTCTGGATTAACGACTTTTGACTGTATATGTGAGAAAAACATTTAAGATGATGTTTACAAAATTGGGTAGTCATGGACAATTTTATGTGCATTAATACCAAGAAATTATATGCAGATGATTAGCTGCTTAATAAAATATGACAAAAGACTCATGGTTTATTTGTTTAACCTTTTCACATGAGCTTGAAAAATAGCTCTGTTTCTTGTTTGGAGAGGGGGGTTGTCAAACTCATGCAGTGACAAAAAACAACCAATGCATGAGACAAGATTTTTTATTTATCTTCCATGCAGTTTTGCAAATGATGAACATTTAGAACATTTGTGTTTGAGAAAGAAACAGAAACCACTACTGAGTTTTACTTTCATATTTTTTATTTAGAAATATTAGATTTTACTTTTATCTTAGAAGAGAAGTGAGATAGTTGTTTAACCTTTTATATTAGTGCTGCATTTCTTCCTTAAAAGCAAAAATATTATAAACAGAAACAAATGAAAAGATTTTTTAGGTAAAGATCTTGTATATGCAAAATGTTTGTTCAATTTTTTATGATGCTCTACACTTTTAGATTTTTAAAATGCTAAAATTCCCTTTAAAACACTGGGTCTTAATATGAAGTTTTCAGATTGCAAGCTTTTAATTATTATTGTCTTTTGTGTCGGGGAAAGGGGGAGTGATTCAGTTGTCTTGCATTTCTTTCTGGGAGATGAGACTGGTGACCATTTCTGTGTTCGGTCATTGAGCTCCTACTAAGAAATAAATTTTGGGAATAGGGAGATGGTGCCATAATATCTGAATCCCAATGTACATAGTCCTAGTATATTTTCTGGTTTACTTCAAAACACAATTCTTGTGTAAACAAATCAGATAAAGTAATATTTTTTTAAAAAATTCATTTTCAGTTATAAATTGCTCCCATTACAGCATTAACAAAAATTTGTATTTTATTTTTTCACACTAGAGATGCATCTTGTCATCAAAAAGCTTCACAAAAGGAAGCATTTCTAAACATAGTTATCAGCGTTCATAACTTTGGCTTTTTTAATTTTGAATATAATTTTATTTCATTGGGTTATAGCAAAGAATACTAGGACAGTTCACTAAAGGGATGTTTCCAAGGCATGCTTTCATAAAAGGTTTTTTTTATGGAAAATTGACTCATATTCATACTACACATGGTAAGAAACATGGAAAGCCCATGCAATCAACTAGTTCAAAATTAACTTTTATCACTTGAAACATCTATGTTAATTACACTGCCTTTGCATATACATTAAAACTGGTATAAAATGATATAAAAACATATTAAAGAAATTAAGAAAAATTTCAAATGTAAATTGAAACTACATCAAGAACAATTAAATTTGGTGGAATGAAAAATATATATATATTTGTAAATGCCTTTCAGCTTTTAAAAATCAACCCTCAAGAATTTTTTCCCACACAAAAACTGATATTTGATCTCCATGCCAAATTCTCATGCATATGTTATTTTTTTCCTAATGCGAGGAAAGCAATTTATAATGCTAAAGCCGTAGTGAAAAAAGATTTTTTTTCTATATGGAGAGCTCAAAGTAATCCTATTTAGTTTACTATGGCCATTATAACTTTTCAGTATTTAGCATATATTAATCATTTTCTATTACGAAGCATTTTGATAATACACAAATCTTGCTCGAAAGACTGTACAAAAGGAATGTTGTAACTTTTAATTTAAACATTGCCGGAAATAATTTAAATAAAAACAGCTGAAAAATTTTTCTGATAATACTCATAACAATCGTTAAGACCTTAAAGGCAAATGTTTGAGAACGAGGTAACAATCTATTTCTTACCCTCAGAGAAAATCATTTCATAAATATGCCATGTGGGTTGGAATGACAGATAATTTCCCATTACATTAATGGGCTCCAACAAAAGAACACATAATCTGAGATGCTGTAAAACACAGATAATTTCCCATTACATTAATGGACTCCAACAAAAGAACACATACTCGGAGATGTTGTAAAACACAGATAATTTCCCATTACATTAATGGGCTCCAACAAAAGAACACATACTCTGAGATGCTGTAAAACAGTCTTCAAGCCTCAAATTCCCTTTTGTCACTTACATCCGTTTTGTCTTTCTCGGTGAGAAAGTGTCCTGAGCTCCCAGATGTACAACTTACTTGGGACACACATGCCTCAGCCCTGTGAAAAGGTTAAAAGGTGTGATACCATTACGAAGGTCAACAGAAAGCAAAATGGCTCATCATATAGCTAGCCAGGAAGCAAATAAAAATGCAACTGCCTGAATTTTAAAACCAGAATATGCTTGACGCAAGTTTAGCTAGTCACTGACTGACCAGTTTATCAGCAGAAAAATCATTTTATATACTATCAACGAAGATTGTAACAGTTTAATACACAATGTGATTCAAATTCCCCACACAAACTTTAACGGAAGTTCTAGAATAAACCAATAAACAATATTTGTGCAGGAAGATGTCTGGAAATGCCACCAGTGATAATAGAAGTAAATAAATAAGGAAAAATAATGGAATATGAAGAAAATACTACATGTTTATCATGCATATGCTAGTAGAATGAGGTGTACAAGCACACAGATGTTGTTAAAGTTCCTCTGCCAGCAGTGATACACATTTTACAAACTTGATGCATAAATCAGGAAACCTGTGTAAAAATGTCACACCACTTGTGCTGCCTCATCAGCTTTTATGAGAAAGTAAGCATCAAATTCAATGAAGATCTTGCAGACGGTCATCAGGTAACCCCAGGGAAAGAAGTCCAGAGGAAAAGGAGGGAAATATGGCTGATTTTGGACGAACTGATTTGCATTGACTGTTGTGCCAGTAAAGTTATGTTTCTATACTCCTACAATTCAGTGTTGAAACATGCAGAAGCAAAGTCAGGCTGTTACTTCATATGGCAACAAACAACTGCAGAAGCATTGAGCAACATTCCCAGCAAGACTTCCTCCAAGAAAATCTCTTATCCTATCCCACCGAGTGACCCAATCCTTATATCGAATGCAAATATCTAAATCATATTATTGTGACAATTTTTAGATCAATAATTTCCATATTCCAAGCATATATTTTTTACATAATCTGTAATAGTATGAGGGAACCTAGCTACATGAAATATTCTTTGTCACAGGATTAATGTAAAAATTTTTGTTTCATATATTTCTACTAAAAGCTGGGCTATAACCCAAATTGTCAAACTCTTACAGCTTAAATTATCTTGTTAAATTTAAATTTGAAACTATGCAGTATGAAATATGTATAACATGCATAAGATTTTCACAGTTATGGAAAAAAGCAAAGTATCAATCTAAATATAGTCAAGTTTTAATGAGCCAAAAATGAAAGAACTTTTCCTCACAAAAAAAGAAAATAACCTAAAACTCAACCTTGAATTAGTTCGATTTTTGAAATGCATGCTTTGATATTCACTTTGACTTAGAATTGAATTATTAGTTCCGAAGCCTATTTCATTGACAATTCTGACTTAAGTTCATGTAATCGAAGTTTTAGTGTACTAATTTGTGTTTGATTACTTGCCATACAATGTATGGCAAATAATAAATCAGAGGGGTTTAAAAAATAAGTTAAAGAACTTTTTGCCTTAATGCAAGTATAAAATGTAATGAAAGAGAAGGCTTGCAGAGGGCTACTTTGGGCATGCTAGTACAGTAATTCCTTTTTTCCTTTTGTCTCTTCTGAATTAAAAAAAAAAAAAAAAAAAAAAAAAAAAAAAAATTGAGAGACAACTTTAGTTTTTGGTAAAAGAAAATAATCTCAAGGAGACAAATCTGGAAAATATGTGAGAGGACTAAGTACACATACTTATTTGAGGACAGAGTGGCTCTGAAAAGTGGTTATTGGTATCAGTGGAAAGATTCATTATCATGGCAGTATAATAGTTTCCAACTGAATAACATTAAAATTAAATACTGTTTACTTAATTATCAGCTATTTATGTCACCTACTCAGCCAAACATTCAAAACTGCAGCATTGTTTTGACACCTCAGGTTGTAAGACAAACCTAACGTCATCTAAACATTTGTTTAATCTTGCCAAATGAATAATGCAAGGAGATAATCATCCCATCTTTAGCTTAGATTCCAAGTGAATACAGTAATTACATACATATCTGAATGTTTATTTGCACTATGGCTTGGTAGTTTAAAAGCCGACTTGTTAACAAAACAAACTTTTGTTTTGTGTGCCTGAGAATATAGCAATATTTTAAATTAATACCAAATAGTAAATTACAGACTAATAACCTGGCCCCTAATTTAAGTGGTTCGACCTGTGACCAAGCAGTTCAATACCACTGAATAATAGTAATTTCTTTTGGAGTTGAACCCAGGCAAATGAGATGGCTGCATGGTTGGCTTTCATGAATTCTCCCATGTGCAACGTGAATACAAGCCACTTTTCCTTACATAAGTCCTCCATGAAGAAATTCCTCCCCTTAGCTGATAGCTTCCATGTGCTCTGCCATATTTAAATAACCAACTAACCTAATATATGCATGATTTTTAAATGCACATTTCTAAACTAAGAAAACAGAAACTCACTGTAAAAGAGTGTAGTTATCCAATCAGAAGGCATATGATAGATAGATACAATGCCAATGGTTGAATTGCTAGTAATTTTTTTCTGATCTTGGATTGTCACTTGCTAGTCAAACTCACTTTATTTGCACTGGCAGAGCTGACAAAAAGAGAAGTGCCGGTGTTAAAGCTTTTATTGATATAAAATATGCAATATGTCCACAGATTACATGAAAATTTATTATGCATTTAGTGTCACGAAATCTTTGGACATAAAACATTTCCAGAATCATTTTTATTTGCTTTTGTGACACACAGAAATGAAGATAAAAATATTTTATTCTAGCATATTTTCACTCTGTTAAAGATTTCTGTAGTAGAACAAAGCATGTTTTATATATAATATTTTTGATGTACTCAGAAACATTAAATACATATATAATGCAAATTTTGAAATCTACAAAACAAATTCTGCATATAAAATGAGGTTAAGTAAAATAGCAGACTATAATACGCCAAAGATAAAATTTTACGCTTATGAAAGAAAAAATAACAACTTTGGTTGAAATAAAATTATCAATATGTCCACAGAGATGCATCAAATTTATTATGCATTTAATGTCATGAAATATCTTTAGACTTTGTTCAACATTCTTTACAAATTAAAAAAAAAACTTTTGCATCTATTACCAATAAATATTGATTAGCTATTATTAATAAAAAGGAGGAAAAAAAATTCCGTGTGAATAATCCTCAGTAAAAGTTTATTTGAAAATTAAAGGTTCCAATTAACAGTTGCAAGTCACTGAAGATTGTGATATAGTACGTAAACCAATATGGCGTTATTAACACTTATAACAAATATTTCAAATTCTAAAACATGCCATTATATAAATTCATGTATAGCTTGGTTGAAATTTTGAATAAAAACTTAATTTTTGCAGGTATTCTTAGAAATACATCTATTTTAAGGTGATGGTAAAATTTTTAAATAAGTAAACAACTGCAAATTTTATTTGGATTGAACCTAAATCTTGAACTGTGAAAGAAAAAATCACGTTTAATGGGGGGGGGAAGATATCAATAAATATATACCAAATTCAATTAGTATTGAGGAGCTAAAATTTTGAGAGCTAATTTTTTAAAAACTATTCATGCAGTTTTTACAAAACTTAGCACTTAGCATAATCTCAATTGCAGAATTGAAATACGGGAAAAAAATGGTAGGACATTAAAAAAAAAAAAAAAGCAGTCTGATTTTGGGGAAATATCCATGTTAGAACAATACTATATATAAATCTAATATGTATTCTAAATGGTGGTTTCAAGAAATGAAAAATGCAAGTTAAATTTCGTCAATCAGCCCAGTAGAAGGGAGATATCGAACTCCCCCCCTTTTTTTTGTGCAGCGTACCTTGAAAGAAGTAATTTTAAATTCTATTGTGTTAAGTCAGCTATATAGACATATTAGCCTGACTAAAAGAGAGCCTTTTATCCAAGAATGATTCTGCATTTTATTGGTGTTTCACAAAGAAAGAACAAAAGGTAAAAACACAAAAATGTAAAAATGTAAAAACACAAAAAAAGATAACACTGCATGTTTCAGCTTGATATATTGAAGCTGTTCTTTAAGAAAGATAACTAAATGGTGTGAATGCCATATCTGAGGTTAAAATGACACCAAATTTTTCTTTTCATGTAAAAGTTAAGGAAGAAGTGCTAAATTATCTCAGTATATTTTTCTTAGATTGTGCCAGATGAATGCAATTTTCAGATTTCCACGTGGAAAGCATTGTTTTATATTCCAGCCAATATGATAGTTAACTACTTATTCTAACTTTGTTTCAAAAAGGAAGTCACAAATAACAAATACACAACGAGATACAAAGCTTGCATACCTTTAGCATGAGGGGCAATTGTTATCTCAATGGCTGGTAAATTAACAAACAAATCATACAGCTCCATTCTTCCCTCTACTCCTGCATCTCTAAATCCTGCTACATATGTAGGTAGTGAAAGCAATTCAGAAATTTCATTATTAGTCAACTGCATGTAAGGATATATTATGCTCCAGTCTTGTCTGTGCCACACAAATGCTGGAAGTGCCCTGTTAGTACAATACATAAAATATTAGCACATAAAAATCTTTTTTGGTGCACATCAAAATGAAGAACACAAAAAGTTTCATTATAATTATCAAATCAGCAGTATGCATATACCATGGTAAATATTCCACAACGTCATTTATTCCTGAAAGTCCTTTAACAGAAGATGTAGAAAACTTTCTAACCTTACAAACCAAAGCAATGTATCCAAGCCATGATGATAAACAACAATGCGCTTTTTTAATAGCAGAGCTGTATATATGAGTATTGTCTCAAGGCCAAAGGTTTTTACAACATCTGAAAAAAAAAAGAAAAAAAAAAACTTTTACTTTATTTTTAGTATCAAGGCTCTCTTGCATAAAAAATAAAATTAACATTATGCTTTTTGGCATTTCAAAATTTAAACTGCAAGATACATTTTCTTGATACTGTGTTCTTGATAGACTAAACAATGGACATCTCTACTGAACAAACATGAAGGAATAAATTCCTAAAATATCACCGACGTGCTACATACTGGTTGCTCATTAAAATGGGAAGTCAATCTGAGTGCCTACAAAAATCAATCAACTTTCAAATGAAAAGAGCTAAAGTATAGGCACTTTATGTATTGATACAATAGAGTTTCCCTATGAAAATCATAGACAACAAAATTCACATGCTAGCAGTCCAGTCTATGGGCTCACAGAGCAATCATATCAGAAATCTCAAAGAAATTTTTACTTTGTAAACATACTTTTTCTACACAATGAAAATTCAAACTACAAATTCTTTTTTTTTTTTTTTTTTCACTTTCTAGTTTTCTAATAATTTAACGCTCTTCCTTCATTGAAGAAAATTGCAGAATTTTAATCTAAATTTCTATAGAAACAAACATTTATTAATTTGAGTGAAAGTCTGGAAACTACTGAACAATAAAAAACAAATATAAGTGTGACCAGGAATTTTTTTCTGTTAGTTTTGTTGATATAACAGCAAATAGGAAATAAATTAAAAAATATACATATCCATCAGCAATAAAGGCGATGAAAAATATGGGTACTTATGCATTATCCTGTCAACCCTGAAACTGTCACCAAACAGCATGGTTTATCACCAGTTATGGGCAATGCACTCATAACATTTGCGATTTCATTTGATATAACCCTAACTGATTCTCTAATAAATGAATAAATAAATATCTGTTATGATAAATATCTGTAGAATGGGGGAAAAAAAAAAAAAAAAAAAAAAAAAAACTGCATAAGGCCTGATCAAACAGCCACAGATTGGAACTGCATTATTCACAGTTGTTCTAAACAAAAATTTCAAATCGGGAGGTCCTGACAAAATGGTAGAAATTGCCAAAATCTTTTCAACAGAGTGAAAAAATTAAGTACGCCGAATACTTCCGCAGCAATGGCAGTTTGACAGATTGTGCAGAGTGACTGACGTATGTTTTATTATAAGAGTTGCAGACCAAAGTGAGGCTCAGAATTCCACAGGAACGACTGGTGCAAATTTGGTGGGATCTTCACCAGCTCTTATGGTTCAATGGTAGCCAACTTACCAAAATATGAATTTAATCACTGGGTGTAGTAATGTGGCAAGGTACTGTAGTGATGTACTATTTTAATAATTTTTCATTTACATATTTTAAAAAAAGTTTTATATGAATTGACAATAATTAATGTCAAATAAAATTGAATTAAAAATTAAATGCAATAAAACATACACTATTAACGAGTTATATCTTGTTTCACACATGAGAAAAACAATGAATCACACATCGGGTTTTAACAGAAATTTTTACTGTTGGAATTTTGAAATGAACCTGAAAAGAAAAATTCTAACGAGTATGAGTTTCACAAATTAAAAATTATGATTAAATTTATGTAAATGATATCCAGTTAAAATTAACAAACTTTCTCCTAGCACAGATATGTTCAATACTAATTTATTAATATCATTACTTCTGTAAAACATTGATAAGTGAGTGATCCTTATAAATCATTTTAGTTTATTTCATTTTCATACAAGTCTCTATCTGTAAACTTTTCATTGAAAAAGGCCAGTCTGTCTTTAAAACTACAATATAATTAAAATTTGCATAATCTTAAATAAAATCAGCAGCTAGCTTTTCTGAGAAAACTGTTCAACTTGAAACTTTCAGAAATATAACAAAGGCTTCATTAAAATCAAAACACTATTTTATACAGTAAGAGAAACAAGCTAAAAAAATTTCATTATTTTTCAAAATAAACTTTACGTATTATTTAGGAAAGTGCAAAATGTGTCACAATACTTTCATTACTATATATATTAAACAAACTTCACCTATACACATATGTTTTTAACAGATCTCACAAAAAGTTTAATTGAATATTCTGCCATATAATATAAATTTTTATCACAATTTTGCTCATGAAATAACAAAAACTTTTTAGACTTATTTCTATTGAAAGAAAAGATGAAATGAAAACTACTTAGGAAAGTAAAGATACTCTTAAACAATACAGAATGACTTAAAAAGGTTTTAAATTTAAACTTGAAGATTATAAAATTAAGATATGGAAATTTAATACAAATTATTGTTAGTGTAAATATGAATTGGGAAGAGATTAATATGAAAAAAAGACATATGAAGTTCTGTGTAAAACGATAAATAAAATAACATAAGCATATTATATCCTTTTAATACATTCATTATTATGAATCAGGTATCTTGTCTTCATACTCGCTTAGCGCCTAGAGACGAGATAACTCATCCTCTATACAAGGTTTTTCTATATTACTGCAGCATGTGCAGCGATATTTTTTAAACTTTTTGGTGCATCCCAGTTCATATTAATTTATTTTCTCAAAATTTCTACTAGATGGTGCTACACTTATAACTTTTAGAGTTTTACGAAATTTTTGTAACTGTGCAAACTGCTTTGCACTTTTGTTACGCTTCTTGCATGTTATACATACTTGTTCTACTTTTCAAAAAATAAATGTTTTTTTTCAGCTGCCGAGACAAAATATCTTAATTTACCTGATAAAGAGCTTGTTAATGAATCGACTCAGATCAGGAAACATGTAAAGTTACTGATCGTGTTTGTGATTAAAGCACCAGAGATAAAAAGTCATGATGCCAAAATACAGAAGGAGATGAAGTAAAAATGGATTCACTTCAGTTTGCCACAGGCTTGAATATAGATTTTGATATAAAAACAAAAAATAGTTCAGAAAGTAGCGAAAGTGAAACTGATGACTCTCAAGTAGCTTCAAGGTCATATGAATAGCATAAAATTGGTATGAATTACATGCCAACTAACAGCATTTTTAAAGGCAAGATGGACATTAATTTATTTATCACTATTGAAATTGTACAAATCAATGTATCAGAAACCAACATATATGCAGAGCAATGTATACATGAATCAACAACCACATCAAAAGAAGTCGTGCACTTCTTTGGAAATGAACTGATGCTGCAGAAATGGAGAAATTTTTTGGACTTACTTTTGCAATGGAGCTTATCTGGATACCTTGTCTTGAAGACTACTGGTCAAGTGATTCAGTGTTCACAACAATCCTTTCTAGCAATACAATGGCAAGTGATTGAATAAAACTCTTACTTAAGTTTTGGCAGGCACTTTAGAGATAATGAACATCAATTAGAATAGACTGCACAAAATGCTAAAGATCTGTGATGTTCTCCTGGATAATTTTCATAAAATTTATACACAAGGTACGAAATTTTTAATAGATGAGTCGACAGCTTTGTCATGAGGAAATCTTCAACAATATATTCCAAGCAAACCACACAAGATGTAAAACTTTACATGCTTTGTCAGCCAAATGGTTACATATGGAATGTATCTGTGTATTGTGTACAATGGATACTATGTTTAGATTAGGCCTGTAGAAAACATGAAAATGGTTTTGATGGAAAAGCTTCTAAACAAAGGAAACACATTACAAAGGCAGATAGTTACAACACAAATATTCCTCTGACAAATTAGCTCCTTGAAAAGAAAATGTTATGTGAAACACTGCAATCATTTAGAAAATATCCAGAAAGCATTGTAAAGTTGTGATGAGATGCAAAGAGAAGCATTCAACTGACACTCGTAAAACGAAGACTTCAGACAAAAAGAACCGAAAAAGGGAATTTGTCATCAAGTTAAATTATAATCCAAATTACAATAAACATGCATGACATCGACAAAATTGATAAACTGCTTTCCTATTACTCATCACTGTAGAAATTACTTAAATGGTACAGAAAGTTTTGTTTCAAAATTTGGATATGGCAATTTCTAATTCTTTTGTCTTGTATACCAAAGTCAGTAAAATGCAACCTCAGATCTAGATTGAAATGAAATAATACATTTGCTACTAAATTTTAGGAAATGCAGGAACAGAGTTCCTAGAAATTATTTCACTTCTCTTTGCATCTCATCACAACTTTACAGTGCTTTCTGGATATTTTCTAAATGATTGCAGTGTTTCACATAACATTTTCTTTTCAAGGAGCTAATTTGTCAGAGGAATATTTGTGTTGTAACTATCTGCCTTTGTAATATGTTTCCTTTGTTTAGAAGCTTTTCCATCAAAACCATTTTCATGTTTTCTACAGGCTTAATCTAAACATAGTATCCATTGTACACAATAAGTCTTCTGATATGCTGCAAACGGAAGGTCAACATGACATGACACATGACAATGTTTTACTGTCATTAGACTTCATCAAAAGGTAATCAAAAATGTATAAGATTCACGAAACTTCAGCTAACAATTAAAACCAATTTTATTTAACATTCTAAAAATGGAAATCACATATCTCAAGAGACTAAATAATTTAATATTATCACACATGAGCTGATGCCAAAATCAGCAACTAACAGGCAAATAAAGGTGAGAGGTAGTTAGAATCATACAAAAAGTTCAAGTTTTTATCCTTGCACTATGATGAGCTCATATGCATATTGAGCAAAAGATGAATGTTGCCACTCACTACAATGAGGATTTCCACCATTGTAATCCTACTTCCACATTCTGGAGACACTAGAGGCCAGAGATATCCTGGATTAAACTTGACCCTTCTGCCAGAATGAGTAGTATATGCTTGTGGTGCTTGGTTGCCTGGCACAAGTATTTCAACTGTGGTGTTACTCTAAGAGTCTGCTCAGGAACAGAAACTGATGCTGGTTTCAAGTGATCAATAACAATCACAGATTCGTTTCCCTTAATAAGTGTAAAATGTTTACTAAACCTTTTCATTACTCTAAATTGGCCATCATACAGTCGAGTCAATGGTGGTTTCAGTGCCACGTGCCTCACAAACACATAAGTGCATAACTCTAAAGCTGGGTGCACGAAATACTTATTGTTAACATGAGATGATGTGGGCACTGGAGACATCTCTCTCACTGCCTCGCACAATTTCTGTATAAATGAAATCGGGTCAACAGAATTAGAAATCTGCTTGGGTTGCAAAATCTCTGCAGGATCATCTCTAAACATGTTCCACCCAGATCTTGCTTGTAAGTTGATCAAAGACCGAGAAGCTCAAATGGAAGATTCACCGTCCACTGGGCATTATGGAAAATCAACACCTGTTTGAGTGAGTTGTGAAATCTCTGAAGTAATCCATTTGCTGCAGAGTGATATGGGATAATCTGAGTTCACTGAACAAATACCAAGAAGTTATTAAGAGTAGTGGACATGTGTGATTCAAATTGTCGGCCCACATCGGTACTTACGACGATGGGAACTCCAAACCTAGCAATCTAATGGGCGAAACGCATTTGAGTGACAGTTTCTGCCAAAACAACTCTCATTGCTATTGCTTCTGGACATCGGGAGTATTGGTTGATGAGGGTTAAAAGGTAGGAATGTCCTTCCGAGGGTGGCAGGGGCCCAATTGTATCCAAATGCACATGCTCAAAATGTTGACTGGGTACAATGAAGGACTTCAATGGACTATGAATATGACATATAACTATGAGCTTCTGTCAGTCAATGAAATGACAAATCCAGGCAACATAATCCTTTGGCATAGAAGGCCAAACAAAATCAGAAAAAAGTCTTTTGGTCTAGATGAGAAAGGTCAATGGAGTGAATCAAATAGTGCTTTCTGGATTTGGCTGAGAACAAAGGGAATCTTGTCACTACTTATGTCACAATACATATAGCCCAGGAGACAATTCCCTCTTTGTAGTTTTAATGAGCTTCTTTCAAGGGACAGCTGATGATTCAGCTCAGGATCATTACATTGAAATTCAGCAATCTGTGCAAAACGTGTTACAGCCAGTTTATTAATACCATTACATTCAAATTCAGCAATCTGTGCAAAACTTGTTACAGCCAGTTTATTAATAGCAGAAATTCTTGACAATGCTGCAATATTTTCTGGTTCATGAACATACAGTACGTCTGTACTGAACTGGACAATGTAATGCATATGCATAACCTGCTTGGGTGACACGGAATATGATTTTTATGCTGATTTGTGCGTATTGTAAAAACTTGTTCCTCAAGATTATGTTGAAAATGTCTTAAAGCAGAGTAGATAGCGAGTAATTCTCTATTGTTATGTTTGGTGCATAGTTTCAGCTGGAGTCAATTTTTTGGAGATAAAAGGTAGTGGCTAATGTCCTTTATAGCATCCCGAGTCCAAAAGGGCTCCAATACCCGAGGCATTAACCACCAATGACAATTGCTGACCATGGGCATGGTAACCAAGTGCTGCTGAATTTGTAAGATCAGTTTTACATTATTAAAAGGCTGCAATTGCTTCTGCTGTCCATGGAAAAAGGCATTTAACATTGTTCTTACAATCTTTTAATAGGGAATGAAGCATAGCTTGGGTACTAGCTACCTTAGGCAAAAATCGTCCATAAAAATTCAACATTGATAAAAACCTCTTTATTCCAACATTATTACAGGTTTAGAGAAGTTAGGAATTATTGTAGATTTTTCAGGAACAGGCCAAACACTTGAAGATGTAATTAAGCAGCCAAGAAATCCTACCGATGACTTTCTCATAATACATTTAGAAGGATTCAATTTTAGCCTGCATTTTTGCAATCTATCAAAAATCAAACAAAGGTGGCTCTCGTATTCAACTTCATTTGCTGAAGCCACAAGCAAATTATCAAGTAAGTAAAACAAAAGTCTAAGCCAGAAAGTACTTGATGAATAAATATTTAGAACATCCAGCTTGTGTTTCACAAAGAAACTAAGATAATCCAAATGGGGGTAATCGCAGTTGTTTTAGGTACATTCTTTGGGTTAACAGGGATTTGATAGCCAATTCAAGTGTTGAAAAAATATTTAAAAAAAAAAAAAAAAAAATCCTGTGTACAGTCCTGAACATGCTGTACAGGATACTGGTCAGGAATAGTCACACAGTATTCAAGTGGCGAAAATCACCACAAGTGTGCCTATCGTGCTGCCCGGAGTAAATCTGGCGACAAATGACGAGGTTTATAAAACATGAGGACCTTTAGTCTCAATATAATGGAAAATTGTTGAAGTTCAAATACTGTTGGTTACATAAGAAGGAAGAGTGAGTTCAGAACACTCAACTAGTAATTTATCAAACTTAGAATCACCAAGAAGTACAGACACACCTAAATCAAAGGAACTTTTAAACAATTTGCCACACGATGACAAGTGGTTTATACACACTCGATAAGGCAAATATTAGCAACATCGACAGTCCATATTTCTTAGGGAAATCAGCACTAAAATTGGTTGACTTACATTTGCAATGATTAATAATGAAGTAAAGGTACGACTAAATTTAAATCCAAAATAAAACGTTTAGTTCCGAAATGTGGGAATCTTAGTTCCATCTGCAAAGGAAAAAAAAAATAATAACTAGTCCTCCAAAGCCAAGAATACTGAGCATACTTTGTTGGTAATACTGACACATCTGCCCCAGTGTCAATAAAATAATTTTGACAAAAGGTTGGCCAACAGTACATGATCCACACGGCGAGCATCACTGTCACCAGCAAGTGATTTGACATTTTCTGTTTTTTGAAGGGAATTGGAGGCTGACTTTTTCCTTGCACATTCACTAAAATTTACATGATGGAAACACGTCTGTTCACTCTTTATAACATTAATTGCATTCTCATGCCCTACTATGTCGGTATGAATGACAATAATTGCGCTCAGAACTGCAAGAATTACATCCTAAGGCAGAGTTAACTCACCAACTTGCTTTGTCAGTTGCATAACCTGAAGTTCTAAATGAGCTGTAGCAGATTCACTTGGCTGATAGTTTATATTCACATAAGAGTGAGATGCGAGCTTAGTAGTCTTACCAGTGACCGTAGTCAATTTATTCAAATCATAATCACTTAAGAGCAGCCAAAATAGATTATTTATTACTGGGAAGTCTTCCAAGCCAAAAAGATCTTAACAAGGGCTCACCTACAGTATCACCAGCTAAAACACACACAAGTCAACAACTGAGAAAGACGCTGGTCGCCAAGTTCAAGACCTTGCAATAAAGTCTGAATTTTTTACACTTTGCTTTCAGAATGTATTGCAATCTACCTTTGTTTTAGGAAATCCTGTTTGCCAGTAGAGAGAGGTTTTAAATAACAAAATTACTGAACCCACAGTAGCAACAACATGGTTAAATTTTGTTAAATCCGAAGTTATTATTGGAAAGAGGAAAACTGCAATTTCAGTCTAACAAACCATAATGTAGGACTTGTTTTCCAAAAAGGCGGTAATTTTACTGAAACATGCCGATATAAGTGTAGCTACTATATTTTCAGCTGGAAAATCATCAGCAGAAGTTTCATTACGTGACATGACTATAAAATTTATAAAAGATATATGATTCTAATTGCAGACACAAGAAAAATATTAATAGTAAAGCATGGTATCAAGGCATAAAACAGCTATCATGCAACTATACCCATTAGGGATACACGTGAAATTGAAAAATAAACAAATATTAACAACATGTAAAATATTCATCTTGCAAAAATACACTGTACATATTATGAATAAGGAAAAACAGACTCCAGTGAATGCCAAGAAGGTGTGATAAAAATATTTTCTGTAAGAAATACATTAAAAAAAAAATGTTCTAAAAATTGTTCACAAATTCAGTCAAATATAAAAAATACTTACTCTTAATTCCAAAAAACAATCATATGAAAAAATAATTTAATCCTAGCTGCATTAAAAAAAACTGATAATTTAAAAAGGTAATCCAGTTTTCAACACTGACACACAAACTGCTGAAAACCTTCACCAAAATGTTCTTGAGAATCATTTGTACTAAAGTCATGCCACACAATCAATCGCAAAATCAATCCAGGTTGCTAAAAAACTTCCTCAGCAGCACGTAAAATTGCAGCATACTTAATTTGGATAAGTTCTGTTTGTAACTGGAGAAGAGTCATCTGCACAAAATCATAACCAGTTTTCAAGGCAGGTGTAGCTGCAACATACGGTGCACCAGTACAGAACTTTCTCTAGTCACAAAATATAGCAATGTTTTATTGCCATCAGACTTCATCAGAAAGGCCTAAGAATCACAAAACTTCAGCTAAGTTAAAATAAACTTTATTTAACGTTTAAAAAAAAAAAGAAAATCACATCTTACAAGAGGCTAAATAATTAAACATTAACATACATGAGCTGACGCCAGACATCAGCATCAAACAGGCAAAATAAGATGAGAAGCAGTACATCTCGGCAAAAAAGTTCAAAGTTTTTATCCTCATACTAAGGTGAGCACATATGCATATAGTGCAACAAAGATGAATGCTGCCACTCACCGTAATGAGGATTTCTGCCATAAACACTAGCCACAACATAAAAAAAAAGCTTCTTCAACATGGAAATTCGTCATGTAATTCCCACCAAATTTGACAAGAAACATGATACCTGTGTACAACATGGACATCAAAGCCTGCATTACGTACCATTTAAAAGAATTAAGGGTTAGAAGGGAATTCTTACCAGAGGGAGTAAGACAAACATGTGCCTTTGCCACAATTTGAATGTGTTAAAAAACATGCATTGTAATATTTAAATGCTGAAAAATTTTAAAAGGATAAATCTCTTGATATTCAGAGTTTCACATGAACTTCTAAGTCGTCTATGTGTAATGAAATTAATGGACATAAATAATTAAATATATACTGACAGAAAAGAAAATCCCAACATCCAGAAAAATTAATACAGAGTAATGAAATTCTGGCAATACATTTGTATAGGTAACATATTTAATTGATTAAATTTTCAAGATCAGAAGTTAATGAAAGTACACAAAGAGCCATTTCAAATGTGAAATGCTGGTACATCAATAACCAGTATAACCAGCAGAATTTTGTCGTACAGGTGCCAGATGTCAGTTGTTTGTGGAATGGAGTTCCATGCCAGTTGCAGTTGATCAGTCAATAAAGGTGGTTAATGCTGGTTATATATGAAGCTGGGCTTTTTGTCCAATAATGTCCCATACATGCACAATTGGAGAAAGATCTTACGATCTAACAGGCCAAGGCAACTTGTTGACACTCTGTAAAGCACGTTGAGTTACAACAGCAGTATGAGAGCGAGTTTTATCCTCTTGGAAAACACCCCCTTGAATGCTGTTCATGAATGGCAACAGAACAAGCTGAGTCAGCAGACTGACATAAAATTGGGTGCATGGGATAACCACGAAAGTACTTCTGCTGTCATATAAAATTGCTTCTCAGACCATAACTCCAGGTGTTTTTCTAGGCCACAGACAGGTTGTTTGCAGGTGCTCATCTGGCCTTCTAACAAACACATGACCATCACTGGCATCAATGCATAACTGGCTTTCATCAGAAAACATAACTGATCTCCACTACACCCTCCAAGCTTGACACCACTGACATAGGAAATTGCAGTGGTTTGGAATCAGTGCTACAGGGCGTCTGGCTCGGAGCTGTCCTTCAAGTCACTAATTTGTAATAGCTTGTTGTGTCAATCGTGGTGCCAGATGCAGCTCAAATTTCTGCTGCAGATGCAGTATGATGTGCCACAGCCATATGCCGAACTCAGTGGTCTTCTCTCTCAGTAGAACTGTGTGGCTACCTGGAACCCAGTCTTCTTGTGTTAGTGTTTTCCCTTCATCACTGCTGCCAACAATCATGTACAGTGGATACATTCCTACCACATCTTTCTGCAACATCGTTGAAAGAAAATCCACCATCTTACAGCCCTATTACAAGACCTCGTTCAAACTCACCGAGCTATTGATAATGTTCATCTTTTTAAAGACATTCTTGACTAACATAACTCACTACATCAAATCTCAATGATAAATAACACTCATGAGTTTTACACAGCATACGTAACGCAAACATATTTGCACGTTCACAGTGGTGGTATTAGCATCATATTTATGCACCTAGCATGAAATTTGAATAGACATCATCTTTCAGATGTATAAACATGCCTAACAAATTTCATTTCTCTAGCATAACTCCTTCTTGATATCGGGATCTTTTTTCCCTCAGTGAATAATCATGTAAAGTGGATATAAAAATTACACAAACAATTTTAGAAAAAAAAAATACCTTTTGCAGGAACGCAGGAATATGCTGCCACTTTATCAAACTGTCTAACTATAAAAGTGCCATTATCCTCTGTAGAACACATTCCTTTGACTAAAACAGAGAGGTATAATCGCAACATATCAGCAGGATTTCCAGTTTCACTAAATGTTTTACTGAGAATTCGAGATAAGTTCTCATATTTTTCAGGATTAAAATCTCGTGTTTGAAGAACAATCACAAACTGTTTTACCTGTAATTAAAAAATTGTTTATCACAAAAGATCACTAAAAAACATAATTTATAGGTAAACTGATTAATTTTTTTAAATAAAAAAGTATTCCCAAAATGTCAGTCAATTAATGTTTTTGTTGTTGTCTTATCCATGTTTTTCATGGAAGAAAGGTTGCCAGAGCTTTGAGGAGGTGGTTGGACTTTTACTACCTTTTCAATTTTGAGGAACAGCAGCCCGGGGGTGATCCGAGAGTCTTCTACCACACAAGGACTTTTGGTTCACCATATATTTAGACTGTCCCAATGCCACAACGACATTGTACATTTACAAATATCCATACATTCTCTGGGATTCAAATCCGGGCTCTTTGGTACTTGCAGTAGGCTTCCCTAACCACTATACTGTCTGGGCAGCCACTCAGTTAATTATAGTTACAAAACACCTCAAAAGTAATTTTATTATTTTAAAACATACATACAGTCAGTCACCTACCCTTATACTGACCTTCGGAAAAGTGGCAAAAAATAACACTACGTCAAACAGTTATTTCATGGAATTCTGTAGAAAAGTCGGCAAAAATCGCAGTTAGTATGTTATTTCACTAAAATTTTAAATGATTAAGGAATTAAATTATCATCTAAAGTTATACAGTAGATAAAATTTGAATAAATTAATTTTCAAATAATTGATATTTTGTTGCATCAACATAATACTGAGTTGATTATTATTATATTTTCTATGGTTTTACCCACATGATTTTTTTTCAAAACTTTTAATTTCTGTCGATTTTGTTTATTTTTGCATTTAGACTAAATTTGTATAATCAAAATCGCAATAACAACCTTGTGTTTAGCGTACATATATTAAAACACTCAATCGATTTCGATGGCAGCTAAAGGTCCCTCCTCATCAGGAGAAAGAAATTACTAGAAAGAAGGAAAAAAGAAGAAAAAGCATTGGCAAAGGAGTCTCAGAAACACGTGGTTGTTATCAGCACTGCACACGGTCGTAATTGGATTTTGAATCAGAGTTACACTGGCCACCTACTTTCACTGAGCCAGGCTATCTGATCAAACATCTAACACATAGACTAAAATGTAAAAAAATCAGCAAAGTAAAAAATAGGGAGCAAGGGGCAACTGAATCTTCACGCACCAAGTCTGTACCTCGAAAATTAATTTGTATAGTTCAAATATTATTTTAATGTGAAATAGCACATTTTGTCTTTCTTTTTAATTTGTTCTATTTTATGAATTCTGATGTTTACTAGCTTATTCAAATATGACTCAGATGAATGGAATGATCGAAAAAGTGGAATGTTTAAATATTTGTAAAGAATGTCATTATTCAGAGTAATATTCTTGAGGTGCAATGTATCTTTCCAGGAAGATGTTTCTTTTTCTCTTCAAAGAAGCTATTTAGTTGCATTAGAAGCTATTGGGTGCATGTTCAATGCTTCAACCAACATTATGACATTTGGAAACACTAAAGACAGACTACAACAGGGATATGAAATCTATATGTGACAAATACTACTTTCTATATTATCTGTGGAAGTCTTGTCAAAAATTCTAGAGTATGAGATCTTTTTCAGCACTAAAAGCTTAATCTTTTGTTCCACAAACAAAGGTACATCATATTTGTTCAGCATCCTCACAGGCATCATATAAAACTGAAAAGACCGAGTTTCATTGCACAGTGGGTTAATGCAAACATTATCAGCCTGTACTATTATTGCAGGTAACATCTGAATATACTAATACTTTGGGGGTTCCCCGTTATATGCTGTAAAGTATAGCCTAGAAGTTTTCAAAAATTCATATTTTTGGCATTATTTTTTAACAAAGGAGCTCTAAGGATATCTGGACATTCTGACAAATAAATGGCATAGTTTCCCAAAAGAAAATTAATCCATGGAATGTAAAAGCTGGCATGTATGAATGTCCTCGTTCTTCATAAGTGGTTTATACATTTTAAGCAAATGCTATGTTGCCATGACTTTATTTTAATGAATACATGTCCTTTAGGCACACAAACCTTCAAACCTAAATATTGGCATATGGTGCTCTTAAAAAGAGACAGTTCCTCTCATGTGTGTCCCTTAACAAAAGTAAATATGAGAATCTAGGTTATCGCCTATACCGTTTAATTCAAGTTTCTTAAACAATCACAAATTACAATGTAAAGAACATCTAAAAATAAATATTTAGTCCAGTCTTAGCGAGTTTTACAAATTGGGAGAAAATATTTATTTCTAAATTTAATAAATTTATATCTTCTACTTTTAGCTAAGGGAATAGTTTAGAGAGAGAAGAAAATAAATAGCTAACACTTCCACACAAAAATACATAGCTAACACTTCCATTTCAACTTTAACTAACGATTCAGTTTTCAAATGTTATCAAATTTGCATATGTATTGTATATGTAGTATTCAGATAACAGTGAAAAATTCCATACAGATTAAGGAAATGATAAACATTTCTCTACAATAACAATCAGGTTCAACTACAGTTTAACTGCATAAAAACGTTACGAATTAAATATGCTGCCATTGGCAAAAAGTTGCCAAATGTGTAGCAAATTGAAGGAATCGGACATTTACATGAATAACTTGATATCTTGATTTATATGAATAACTTGGCAGTCTTTATATGAATAACTTGAAGAACAGGGGAAAAGCTGTAAAAAGTTGTTCTACTTTTGTATGTGTTTCAGATTGACAGGTCTTGAAGTACAGTGTTCAAGAGTCAAAAGAAAGACGTGTTCATAAATATGGTAGATTTCTTGAAATATGTAACATACTGCCATCTAACAGGAACACGAACCTGCAACATAATTTGATGAAATATTATTATCCAGAAGTATGAAATCATTATCTTTTTTTCTATACTAACCCATGACTAACGGAAGCAGATAAAAATCTCCACAAATCAAAAATCCAAAATATAGAGAAAAATTAATATATTTTTTTATTTTACAAATGCCAAACATTACAGCCATGGGCTCTCCAGTACTTTTTAACAATGCCCTCATAGTGAGAAAGTGCAATACAATTATTAAAATGTTAAAAAATCATAGGCTGACTGGAGTCACACAAAGTAGAGTTTTGGGAATTCACCACTCTAATTCTGTAGAGGAGGTCTCACAAACAGTTGTGTCCAGTCAGACGTCTAAATAGAGCTACTACTGTCTTTCTTAGAAAACAGGGAATGAAAGTTGTTTCTTCCCCCCAGAATCCTCCAATTCTTATCCATAGCACGTTGAATCATAACCTGCTTAAGAATTTTCTTAAGAGGTTAACAAACAATTTAGTCGTATGAAATGAAAGCGGTCGATTAATGCGTTGCATTATGAAAGTTCCTTTCTTAGCCAATGTATCAGTTTTTTCATTTCACAAAATTCCACAGTGGGCTCGAATCCGCTGGAACAAATTTCTGCATGCCATTGCCTTAAGCAGAGGATTACAGTCTAAGATTCATTGGGAACTATTTTGATTATTCAGAAGAGCTTGAAACACACTTTTGGAATCTGACACTATGACTTCCTTTACAAAAGAGTGGCTATGAATCGAGAGTTGTTGAATAGCCACAGCAATAACTTTGATTTCACCACCAAAGGCAGTAAGAGGGCCTATTGGTAAACAGAAACTAAAAAGCTTGCTATGGATACTTGCTCCAACACCGCACGTTCTTTCTAACAGAGCTGTCAGTCTAGATGTGCAACCACTCATTTTAAGGATAGCAAACCTCAATAGTTTCCATTCCAATAGATCTTAATTGTGAATTGCTCATTTCGTTTTTAACAACTCTTTGAATAAGATCAAGATTTATATTCAAATTAAAAAAGTCTAAAGAACAATGTTGAGGAGGTAAAATTAGATAAACTCGGCTCAATTCCACAGTATCAGGTTCTCTCTGAGCAGCTTGTAATTTGCCAATTTGAGTTTTCAGATTTCTAGAAATTTTCATTATAGTTCCTCCAAAAAGGGTTGTCAGGCAAACGCATCAGCTTCTGGTATAATAGGATTGCTTTTCTCTTAATACAATCATGAACAGGTTCCAAACCGGTTAAAAGCTGCATTGCAAGAATAGTAGATCTCACTGCCCCAGTAATTATGCATACCGCTTGGTTCTGGAAGACTTCGAAGATTGGACTACATTCTCCTGAGCCGTGACGAGGATCTTGCAACAATGACCAATAATTGGTTAAATATATTATTTGTAAGTAGTCGTAAATGTCTCTCTGTCACAGCCCCACCTTGAGCAGCCCAGATGGTTTTAGACAGAGTCGTCTTATGGCTTTATTTTTCAAATGTTTTGCATGTTTCCTTCAATTTAAGCATAGATCGAGGATGCAAACCAAATATTTTGTCGAATCAATATGTTGAACGGCTACACTCTTATATGTCAACTTTGGGGTAAAAGTCTATCGGTTTAGAGTGAAGAACTGGAACGTGCTCTTATTCTGATTTACTCTCCTACCAGTTTTTGGACAATAATATTCCAGCTCTTTCAGAGCACTATTAAGAGTTTCATTTAAACCATCCTGCTTCTTTTTAGAAGCACTACTCCAGATAACCAAATCTCTTGATGTATATTGCCAGGGCGTTTTCCTGTCTTTAGGAAATTAATAGCTTCTAGATCTAAAATGTCAAAACCTCTTGTCTAAATCCCAAAGTCCTATGGGAGTCCTTGATCAACTTCTTCATCAGATTCCGATCTCTCTTCAATTCACCACTCAAACGCTGATTAGACACATAAAAATTCATAAAAGCGTTAAAAATAGACTTGTCAAATTTTAAAGCCTTTCCTTTAAAAATTACTGGTGCCTTTGGGGAAAGGGGGGTCATCACGTTTCAATTTATTTACAAATTTAAAAACCTTAGCACCCTCTTTATAATACTCAATTATTTATAAAAATATTAAAGCTCTTGTGCTTTGCTAAATTGATTTTTTTACAGAGAACTGCAATACTCTTTCTCCAATTTCTGGCATCTTCCAGGTTGTTAGAATTTTCAGCCTTACTTATATTTTGATTTATACATTGATATATGATTTAACTTGTCAAGTAATTGAAGTTCTATGATATGAAAGATTTATAAAATAACTAAAAAATAATTTAAAAACTTTCACCTTTTTCAGCATTTATGCTTTTCTCTCTCTCTCTCCTTTTTTTTTTTTTTTTTTTTTGGGGGGGGGGGGTGGGAAGAATAAATTCAACTTTTGATTAAGGATAATTATGTGCCTTGATGGGAATGCATTAATTCAAAATATATAACAACAATATACAACACATTGTGAACATCAACATTTTGCCAAAAACAAAATACAGTATGAAGTCTGAGAACCAGACTTGTCAGGACTTCGGCAGTTCAAGATCTCAGAATTGTCTGGATTTTAGATCATGAGTTTAAATCCAGGAAAATAACATGTAGAAATTTTAAAATTATTAAACAGTTGTTTAAGAAATAATAAAGCATTTATGATTTCAAGGGAATCAAAATTTAACAAAAAAGCTCAGTATTTATTTGTTTTATTACACAATTTTTTCGATGTAACTGTTTAAGCTGCTTTGTTTTTTGGGTTAATACTTTCTTTTTAATTTTAAAGACATAATTTCTTGTTCAGTTACGAAGTTCCATTACTAAAGTCCCAAAACTGTTGTGTTGAGAATTCAATCTAAATTGTTAATAAAAACTTTTTAAATCTCAAAAATCCTTTTGTCACTTTCTTGACTATGGTAACAATATTTTCTGAATTTAAAACCATATGATATATTTCACTGTTCATTAGCTGATTTGGGCACTATCATCGCAATGGAAAACTTCTGTTATATCATCATTTATTATCACCTCACCACATTTGTTTTTTACGAATTCCATTAATTGGAAAATTTTGCTTTATCTTTACATTCAAAATCTACATCACAATAAGGCTACCATTTTCCCAAACTTTGAAATTGCACTTCCTTAAGCATGCTACTCTGCCAATTAAAGAAAACTTGCAAATCTTGGCACTTCACATATAATTTAGATCACATAGAAAAATGAAAGGTAAGAAAGAAGTGTACTCATAACTAAAATCAAGCATATTGTAATTTCTTAGGAAGGAAAAGTGAAATGCAAAGCAATTAAATATATGGCAACACCTTATGACCTTCAAGATGTTGAAAGTAAGTTAATACTTACTTTAATACTGGACTTCACTTACAAAGTTAAGACTCGCCACTTCATTGCCTCACGTATTTTCCTCAATTCTGTTGCTGCTTGATAAACATTGATCCAAGGTTCCTGGTTGCTTCTCAAAATTATAAGCCAAGCCCTCTCTCTGGACGCCATGCTCTTCAGACCCAAATGCCCATCTCCCACTCCAGCAGATGTTACTCCTATGACTGATGAGATTATCTTTTCATAAAGCAGAGACTTTGTCAGAGGGGGAAATGTCTTCATTTTTATTTTTCAGACACTCTAAAAAGACTATCAGGAATTTTCAGCTCATCAAGCCTCTTCACATAAATCAACTGAGACAGCTGGAAAGAGCTGTTAAAAATTAATAGTTGAATGCCAGCTTTTAACATGTATCCAAATACACGTCAGTGAACGTATTGTCGGAGTGATGTTCAGGAACCTCAGCTAGTCAGAAGAAAAATCACTTTTATTGCAAACCTGCTTATTATTATATTATCCTTACCAACACTTTGTTAAGAAAGTGCTGGTTTTCTGGAAGTCTGGATTTTGGACTTAGTATTCTAGTATGCACTTGTATTTTTCAGAATATAATATTTAAATGTTCAAAATGTACAAAAATTACTACCATATAGAGCTATATGATCTAAGTTCGGGGATTATAATTACTGTGTAGACACATACTGCTAATATATATAAACATATATAATACCTATACCTGTATATTATCAAAGTTACATTGAAGCTTTCAAATGGACCAATTATTTCAAATTAGCTGAAAGTAAATTAACAACCAAACTCCATTACCTCTACGTCACTATCCTCATTTCTCTCTCATAGAGAAAGAATATCCACCTGCCAGTTCAGTTGGCACCTGCAATTAGCAACAACGAAAAATGGAAGGCATTCTGAAACAAGCGATATAATATTTGTCCTCGCCCAAATTCATTTTTCCATATATATGCTGATTTCTGAATAGTAGGACAAAAATTCCTTACACATATGTACCACCTTGCTGGTATGGGAACAACTATTTTTGAGTGATCTATAGAGCTTGGCTTATTAAAGGTATGTCATATGAATGGACACACAGTAACACAGAAAGGGAATAGAAAGCATGTTCTGCTCACTGTTTGATTAGGTTAACAAATGTACTGTTACGTTGGGCACATGTGATTAACACTTCACTGAGCTGCTGTGGTCGAATCTGTCATATGCATTCGACAACACAGTCAGGTTTAGCCTCAAATATATTTAGGTCACTCATTTTTCTCATGCACTAATGTTATTGAATACAACTGATGTGGCATACTGCATAAAATATGACTTAGCAGATGCAATACTACACCGGGATTGTGTTGGCTATCAGTGACTAACATGTTTTTTCCACTATAATTATTGCTTTCTTTTTTAGTTTGGTTTATGTGATTGTGGCAAAGAGTCAAGGGCTATCTGCCTAAGGGGAGGGATGCCTTTGTAGAAGACTTTCTAAGGGAAACTGGCTCATATACGCGTTACACATGAGGAAAACGTCTATGTGGTGAGCCCATTTGTGAGATTTGATCCTTGGACTGTACCAGCAGTGTTTAGAGACTACCACTTGGCCACTGGTGAGCCCGCTTTTTTTTTTATAGGCAGGTCATAGAAACACTACAACAAAAATTTTTAAGTGTTGATTATTATAATACATAGCTACTTTAGTTTCTCCTTTTTTTTTTTTTTTTTTGCTATTACAGCCATTTGTTAGTGCAGTAGCATATGCGTTAATTCAAGCTTTCTTTGCATGATTTTACTTTAATGCTTAGCTTGTAAATTTATGAAAGAAAAGCAGTTTTTATAGAAGACAAATTTCTACACAGGAATTAAAGTTGAAAAGGGGACCAAATTTCTCCTTGTATTAACAAAACTGTCTGTTTTGTTCCCTGTTAAAGGCAACATAATCTCAACACAACTATACAATGAGCATGATAAAATTTTCTTCAAACTTTTACTCATATCAGATAAAATGCTCTTTTTACTTCTTCGTAAAATATGTGAAAAATCTAATGTAATTTAACAAGGAGCCAAATTTAGAATAAGAAATGCTTGTTTTAGCCATGATCTCATATTAACACATAGGACCATATTTGCTACCATATATTAAACACCGTGTTTTTATAGAAGGAATGCCAGGAAGTGTAATTTTTATGTCATAAATTTATAAACTGACCCTTCCTCATGTAAACTAAACTCAGTGGCCTAACAGCCCTAGTGGGCCAATGCCTGCAGTGCCCCGAAATCTGCTTTCTTGACCGTGGGCCCTGGGGTGCGTAAGCATATGCCCTGAACAAATGGTTAGCTTGTCGCAGGATCCTCAGTGTTTAGTCCCCAACCGAACTTGGTACTCATTTCATCGACCCAAAGAATGGAAATCAAGGGGTGAAAGGCTGAGTTGACTTTGCCCAGAGCGGGGATCGAACCCCGGACCTGTGGTGCTGCTGCACGATGCACTAGCCACTGTGCCACCGGGTCTCCGAACCTTCCACATGTATTATCAGCATATTTTAGGCATAGATGACAGCACCAGCTTAAAAAAAAAAAAATTAGAAGAAACATGAATGTTGTTTGCAACAATGCAAGCACTTTTTAGACGTAAATTTTTTGTTAATTTTGCAAACATTTTATTAATAAAACTGTTAATAACTACTATTATAAGTAACTACTACAAGTAAAAGAGTTAATGTATCATACAGTAAAAAATATTTTTAACAAAATTATCGTTTTTAATGCTAAAATGTGTTTTTAAAATCATGGTAGCAAATATACTATCATGGGCATTTGTGTACCTAGGCCTAAGCAGTTCTCTGAAGAAAATATTTTTTTACATTGAATTTAAAGTTTATGATCTTAAATCTTTTTAATTTTATAGATAATATATCCTAAAATACATTTTATAGATTTAAATTTTATTAGTTTAAATTTCGCTATTTTTTATTTTAAAAAAATATTTTACATTATATTTTTCCTGTGAAAAAATCTCTCGGAAAATTCATTTTGAGATTTAAGTTGAAAAATAAATTTAATCCTCTGTTAAATCTCAAGTTCTTTTTAATATATTTGTATTTTATTTATGGAATGAAATAACATTTCATAAAATTTTCAATAAAATCTTGAATTTTTTTCCCGGCCAAGCACTTCAGCTTCCTTTTTACACACAGTAAGAGGAACAAATGTGTTTGAAAAACCAGAAGATGCCACAGCATATATGAATGATTTGGAAAGTAATTTATCTGATACATCTGATGATGAATATATGTCTACACAATGGTCTGATATCTTCCATGAAAAAAGCTCAGATGATGAAGACCAAGATCATAATGAAGATGTAGAAAATGCCCAAAATGCATCAAATATTGAAGAAAGTGTCTATCTACATAAGCTGTAATTAGAAGATTAAGGAACAGCACAATCTGCAACATTAACTGAAATGCCTTAGATAATTTTAGCGTAGCTTATACCACCTGTTATACATTAAACGCGCATGCGTAAAAAAAAAAAAAAAAAAAAAAAAATTTAATTAATTTTTTTTGTTTGGAAATTTCTTGTGATGGGCATTAGAGAGTTACTGAAGCTTATATTGAACTAGTTTAACCGTACATATATATATGCACAGTATCACAAATCTTTATTTAACCCCTTAACACATGGTGGTCACACCCTGAAACCATTAATTTTTTAATTTCTGTCCGCTTCTTTCCGAAAATTTTTAGTAATGGTGTTTGTTGCTTTCAAACAGAAGTGTTTATTTTTATTCGGATATAGATAAGAGGCTCTAAAACCACAGAGTTATTTTATTACTAAACAATACATGCACCTTGCCCAGTGAAAATATCTTTCATTTCCAGAGATTTTTCTCTGAGCTCAACACATTTGCTTCCTATATTAGTACTGTGACTTTATAAATCATTTTTTATGGTTTAAGTATAACGTAAATATATTTTGCTACAATTAAAAATAGAAATCACGTAAAAGTTTTATTTAAATTTAAAATATTTTGGGAAAAAATACGAGTAAAATAAATATGAATGGAAAATGAAGGATCTATGCCAAAGCCAAAGAGATCAACCCTCCCTATAAACATAGAAACCACAAAATTCATGTGCCAGATGAAAAGAGATTTATGAATGCTCGACATATGTCCATAAAATGGAAATCCCAATTGTGTACATTTTGTAGCACAAGGGAGAAACCTCATAGAACAATACACATGTATGAAACATGCAACTATGCACATAACAAAGACAAAACATGCTTTGAAGAGTTTCAAAAAAAAAAAAAAAAAAAGTTTTTTAACCCTTACTTAGTGTTTTATCCATTTATTCGAACATGCTTATGTTTTCACTGCTATAGAAAAATTACATAAATGTTCATTTTTAAATTTTTCTGACGATTTACTTTGTAAAATAATGTAAAAAATTTACATAAAATACAACTCTTAAATACATTTTTTTTAACATTAGCAAATTTCATCATTTATTTGAAATGCACATGGAAAAAGGTTAGTCCTCCCTCTGCTACCCCAGTAAGTTTCAAAATCCTAGATGCAAGCTGGTTTCACAGTGCGACCACCACCCACAAGACCAATAGACAAACGCAGATTTTTTTTTTAAATTTATGTATTATTCGTCTCTAGGATCATAATATTTGATTTCTAGAATTTTTTAGTTAAAATATTATAAAAATAATATTACGTGCATCAAAAGGTCAAAAACAAAATTATCCCAATTTATTTCCACTCAATATGTTGCTGAGAATTAACCAGTACAGACAATAAGAAATTTAGAACCATTTCCATAAAACCTCAAAAGAAGTGAAATTCAATACCATTAAATTTTAAAACTCTCTATAAAATATGTAAAATTAACCAAAAGTCAGAAGAATTAAAGATATGTAAAACACTAAAACATTTAATGTCACTGAATTTCACTTTTTTGGGGGTCTTTGTGGAATTGGTTCTAAATTTCTTACTTATTCTCTCTCTCTCTCTATATATATATATATATAGATCTGATCTCAATGAAAAATTCTAATTTTTTTTAAACATGTCTAAAAAATATCTAGTTCAAGATGGATAACAGGTTTCTATACGTTATAATTGGGGGGGGGGAAATCTGGTATTTACGAAAACTATTTAAAACTAAATTTAAAAAATGAAAACAGAAATAATACATTTAGTTAGATTAATTAATGAATAATTCATTACAAATTACATAAAAAATAAGCAAGGAGATAAAAAAATATCAAATACAATATCAATCACATTTAATTAACAATACACAAATTTTGAGGGCTAATTTTAAGAATGCGATTTTCAGAAAACTTTGCATTTAGGGATAATTTGAGATATAGAATATAAATATGGGAAAAAATGGACATGTCGTTTTAGAAATTTATGCTGAACTCGCATGCTAAGAAAATGCTATATGTATAAATGTACTTCAAGAAATGAAAATGGAAGCTAAATTTGTTGGTTGGCCAAATAGAATGGGAGATATAAGACCGAAAACATTCCCCTTTTCTCCCTTCTCTACTTAACGTACATAAATACAAAATTTTAATCAACTATTAAAAGAAATATTTACACATAACAATCTATGTAATCATGCTTTACATAAAGACTTACACTTTCAGCAATTAAAAAACAATTGTAATTCAAAAATAAAAAATTGCAGATTTCATATTTCAAAATTATTATTTCTTGTATTACAAAAATACAGATCTTTTCTGTTACAGGACAAAACAATTTTCTCGGCATAATAATGCATCAAACAATTTTCTCTACAAAGGTTTCTGCACAAATTTGATTTTTCATACGAGAAAACATACTTTTATCATCAGTTCATTTCAATTGATGTAAAACTTTTCTTAAAATAAGAAATATACATTTTAGGTTAGTTATTTTACTAATCAAAGACAATATATCTTTTAGGTTAGTTATTTTACTAATCAAAGACAATATATCTTTTAGGTTAGTTATTTTAATAATCAAAGACAATATATCTTTTAGGATGGTTATTTTACTAATCAAAGACAGAAACAGTAAAACCACTTTACAAAACGTTTTGTTGATAATATTTACTTTGAAAACAAGAACATAAGTCTAAGAAATAAAAAAGACACATTTAATTGTAACTAATAGATATTTTAAGACATTTAATAAATGATAAGAAAAGGTACCTTTGGTAAATTTGGTAGTTCAAAGACATCTGTGTGATGTAAATAAAACCATGACTGATGATGATGAAAATAATAAAACGATACTAAATGATGCCCATAATCATTATCTAATCCACATTTACTCATAATAAGGGTCTTATATATAGCTGGCATAGAAGGATAAGTCCATGTCCATAAAATATCATTATTAGTATCCTTCTCTGAAATAAACAAAGAATATTTCATGTGAATAATATTAACCTAATGAGTTAATTAAAATCATTTTTAAAAACAGAATTAATGGCAATTAATAATTCAAATGAATGAATCCTAGCAAGAAATTCAGTTTATCTATGTTATATATTTTTGTAAGCTCTTTTCTTTGTGTGTGTGTGTGACAGGGGGGGATAATGCTGTTCATACTTACATTGAATCACATTGCAATATAAAAAACATATACACCACGTCTACAAAAGTTCTTGACTTCCCTTTATTTTCATAACCATTTGTAAAGAAAAAAAGTTTGACTTCCATATATATATATATACAGTCAAAAGTCGTTAATCCAGACTCGTCGGGACTTCGGCGATTCCCGATTATCGACTTTTCCGGATTATAGATCATCAGTTTAAATCTCGTAAGATGGCATGCAGAAATTCTAAAATTAAAAATATGAAACCGTAATTTATGAAATAAAGAACAATTACGATCTAAAGGGTATCAAAATTTACAAAAAAAAAAAAAAAAAAAAAGCTTAATATTTATTTGTTTATTTTATTAAACATTTCTTTCAATGCAAGTTGTTTAAGTTGCTTCGTTTTATGTGATAATACTTTCTCTTTAATTCTATAAACAGACATAATTTCTTGTTCAGTTACAAAGTTCCGCTGTTAATTGCTGTGCCGAGAATACCGACTAACTTGTCAATCGAAATTTTTTCGTTTTCACTAACCTTTCTGTCACATTCTTCACGTCTTTATAATAATTTTTTTGCAGCAATTCCACTTTTTGTTTGATGGACATCGAAACACACTTTCATTTTGTACGATCCTTTGGGAGCTCCAGAATCGGAAATTCTATTTGACATAATCGAAAGTTCAAGTTTACTTTTTGCTGTGCCGAGAATACCAACTAACTTGTCAATCGAAATTTTTCGTTTTCACTAACCTCTCTGTCACATTCTTCATGTCTTTATCCATTTTTGCAGCAATTCCACTTTTTGTTTGATGGACATCGAAGCACACTTTCGTTTTGTACGATCCTTTGGGAGCTCCAGAATCGGAAATTCTATTTGACATAATCGAAAGTTCAAGTTTACTTTTATAGTATTGCTCTTACAGTCTGCAAAAAATAATAAGCCGGATCCAATTCGAAGATTAAGGAACAACGCAATCATCAACATTAACTGAAATAGATAATTAGATAATTTTAGCTTATACCGGCCGTTATACATAAAACGCGCACGTGAAAATGCATTCTGCACTTGCGCACACGCATATGCGCAGTTGTAAAAGGTCTTACGTGCACGCGTAAACGGCTATGCGCATGTGTTGACGCAGCGCATGCGGAGAAAGTTTTTAGCTTTGAAGTCCGGATTATGGGTGTCCGAATTAACGACTTTTGACTGTATATATAAAACAGTCAATGCGAATGTCGCGATTTCTGATGTCGTTTTCGATTTGCATGCAGAGGTCAGTTAATAAATAAATAAGGCTACTTTATCTAAATATAGTATTAGAAAAGATAAATTCCCCCCCCCTTAAATGGCACTCAATAATATTCATTTGTGATTTACTAATACATTTATAATTTTGATATAGCGATTCCAAGTCTAAAAAAAATAACATTAATATTCTCATGAAGTTTTATTACTTTGGAATATTAATCTGGTAATCATATATAAAAATTCATTAAACAACAAATATTTTTCATTTTTATGTAATGCAAATAACATTACAAGTTGGTTATGTGCCAATACTACAGCCTGTCAGTGTTTTTTAGAACACACATTTTATAAGATTTTGTGGTTAAGAATCTCCATTTTGATAAAATTTATACTGATGAATATTTATGGTTATGTGCCAATACTACAGCCTGTCAGTGTTTTTTAGAACACAGATTTTATAAGATTCTGTGATTAAGAATCTCCATTTTGATAAAATTTATACTGATTAATATTTTTCATACTAATCTGCATAAAAATGCTCACTCTTAACATCAGAAAAGTTTTTCTAAATAATATTTTGAGTTACACACAAATGCAAACATTTTATGCTTCAATTTATGTATGGCCACTTAATATGATTAATGATTTTCATATCAAATATTTTGGTCAATTTTTTTCATATTGAAGTCAAACTTTTCGTGCTTTATTTTTTTATAACGAGCACAAAATTTTCCTAAACATAAGTATAGGAATTGGAGGAATGTGTAAAAATATGGATCTTGTATTTTACAAAAAATTATTATTTTTTTAAAGTTAAAAACATGAAAACTTAAATCTCTGCATAATTTAAAACATATTTATAGCTGGTGACCCAAGGTTGTGAAAATAAATGCCCAGTAAGTACTTCTGTGAACATGGTGTATACAGATTTTCCCCACTTTGTTCAGGTGAATTTTTTCATAACGGCATAAAGTAAAGCATAATTAAAGCATGTAAAGGGGTCATTTTACATAGGGTCGTAGAAGAGTCCTGTATAGTGTAACAAGTATTTATTAACAGGTTTAAGTTACACACAGACATTACATTTAACTTAAGAAAAATTACAGAAAATTAAGAAAAATTACAGAGCAAAAGTCCGTACAACCTATCAAGTGGGAGCCTTGGCTTTTACTGAAGTACTTCTCTGGCTACTCACCAGAGGGCAGCCTTGTTGTAACAGTTAGTCCAACAGTTTATGTTAAAGGATTGGTTACAAGCATTATTTTAAATGGGAAAAAGTTTCAAGCATTCTCATACCTTTCAAAAGATATAAAACATGCCTTCAAATCTAAAATATAAGAATTTATCACATAATAAAAGCATAAAACCATTTAAAAAAATGTACATATGATGTAATTTTAGCTTATACATCTGAAAGGAGAGTCATCATACTGGAAAAAATTAAAGTGGTGTTCATGGTGATTATGCTTACGGGGTCACAGATTCATAGTGGGATACATATGGCCTATAGAGTAGAAGACAGAGGACAAAAGTCATCTACAATTTCCTGTGTGAGGGGAGCTGCGGTTTTGACTACAATGAAAACTGAAGATCTTAAAGTTTAAAGATTATTTTGCTCACAATCATTAAAGGCTATGGAGTATGTACATGTTCTTTTAAAGTAAGGCTCAAGCATTCTAAAATTTATTTCATTTGAAAATGAAATTATTCAGAAATGGATGGGATTTGTTAGCAACTGTAGTAATGTATAAAATTACTCAAGAACATTTCCTGGGGTATAATGCTCCACACTTTTATCACATTATTGATAGATAAGATTGAATACTGCCAACAAAGAAACAATAATCAAATTCCCAGCATTACACTAGAAACCAATTTATTCATTTATTCTGAAAAGAGCTATCACATCAGACAAGAGCACTCAAGATATTTGATTAAGTTTATAGCTTCACAATTCAAGATAGCAATGACTCGAGTTTGCACTGAAAGGCAAGTCCAGGAGTGAAGTTTTTCAGATCAAGAAAGCTGCTGTCCCCCCCCAAAAAAAAATTGCATCGGCTTTATTCTTCTCAGGGCGGCTGTAGTTAACATGGAATGTCATAACTGTATAAAGATAACAACTGATAGACGTGGTGGTAAACCTTCATTTCATAAAACCAAAAAATGAAATCCCAAGACTATTCAAAATCTTAAGGAAACAAAATCTGAAAGCTTTCACATTTTATATTATGCCCAAAGAGGCATTTTTAAAACATTTTGTGTGTTACTTTTATTTATTACATATCATGTTCTTAGCACTTATACATAAAATTCAATTCATCAGCAACAACATAAAATACTTTAAAAAGAGCATATTTTTAGAATTTCCGATACAGTCTTGTGCTCTGGATATAAAAATGTCCCCCTCCCCCATACAGTGTTGCCATTGCTCGCTTTCAAATTGTTGAGTTTATTAATAAAAAATTTGTTTACGTTTTACAAATATGAAATATATATAACAGCCCTTCTGGGAAAATTGCCCCTTTGAGCTAAAAAAAAAAGTATAATGAACTTACTAATTTTCTCTTCCATGTTTAGTAAGATGGTTTTTCAAAAGGAAATTGCTTTATTTGCTTTTATGAATGGAGATATTACTTTATGAATGGAGATAAGAATTTTTGCTTCCTGATAACAAATGTGATTTTAATACTAGATGATTATTATGTGGCTGTGTTACCTTCTAATGAAATATAAATGGAATTAAAAAGCAACATAAAAATATGCATGTGTATTCTTTTCATAGAAAATTTGATATTCCACATCATCTCTTCTCCAAAACTAAGGTTATAAATTTATATCATATGTATTTTTTTAAAATTTACTTTTAAAATTTTTTTCACTGCTCAAAAATGCATAGAAAATTATCATATGGATAACTGGTTACAGCTAGTGGTTTTCTATTAGTAGCACTTTCAGATAAAGTCATCAAAATATTCTGCTAGATAGTTTAATAACTGTTGACGTACGTTTACTCAATGGCACTAACACTTGATGTTTGTAATGCCTGCAAATGAGTACAAAGTATTTTCAAAAAGTATTTTTATCACAATAATTTATTTTTAATAATACAACTTTTATAATTTTACTAAGTAACATTCATTAAATTCAAGATTACCAGTTTTCATACTCAAATGTATTACATTTTAAATATGAAATGTATATTCATTTTGCCACTATTGCCATTTAACGTCAAAAGTCTTTAATCTGGACTCGTCGAGACTTCGGCGATTCCCGATTATCGGTTTTTCCGGATTATAGATCATCAGTTTAAATCTGGTAAGATGGCATGCAGAAATTATAAAATTAAAAATATGAAACCGTAATTTATGAAATAAAGAGCAATTATGGATCTAAAGGGTATTAAAATTTACAAAAAAAAAGAGCTTAATATTTGTTTACTTTATTAAACATTTCTCTCAACGCGCGCATGCGTAAAGCATACATTACGCATAGTTGAAATTAGAAAATTGTAGCCAGAAAACTATTTGATGTGTATTTGTGATATTTATAATGACGAGGAATTTGATTTAAATCATATCAAAGACAGAGTACATCGAGATGAAATGCAACATTTAGTAAAAAATTTTTAAGCCAAATAAAATAAAAACATCTGCCCTGAAGATAAGGATTAGTGGTGACAGATCAACTTCCAGTTCATTGTGCGCCGCGACGTCCCCCCCCCCCCCCCCCGCAGAGCAGCAGCATGAAATTGATAAACAGATTTCAGAATGGTTAGAGAAACAAAGAATATGCCTTTATCCATTTTTTGCAGCAATTCCACTTTTTGTTTGATGGACATCGAAACATGCTTTCACTTTGTAGATCCTTTGGCAGCTCCAGAATCGGAAATTCTTTTTGACATAATCGAAAGTTCAAGCTTACTTTTATAAAATTGCTCTAACAGTCTACAAAAAATAATAAGCCGGATCCAATTCGATGATTAAGGAAAACGCGATCTGCAACATTAACTGAAACAGATAATTAGATAATTTTAGCTTAGTTTATACCGTCTGTTATACATTAAACGCGCATGCGTAAAGGTATTATGCACATATGTAAATGCATTATGTGTTTACGCATGCGCAGAAAGTTTGTAGCTTTGAGGTCCGGATTATAGATCATTCCGGATTAAAGACTTTTGACTGTATACTGAATTTTGTACATAATTTTATTGAAATTGTAGTATTTTTTTGCATAATGTAACATGAAAATCTAGTGAAGAGAAGTTTTGCTGGAAAAGGAATAATACAGGGGAAAGTCTATTTAACATTGAATAAATGGCTATCTCGCTAAATTGACATTATCTTGCCGAGATATCGGCAAGACGGTGATGGTTTTTTACGACTAATTTTATCGCCAAACTTGACCACCATTTGGCTACATTTGGTTTTGGTCCCTGTATAACTGTAACAGGTATCGTAATTGGACAATTATAGTTAATTCCTATATTAGCTGTAACCGTATGTGGCTCTCATATGCCTTCCAGTAATTTTGAGAAGCAGAAGGTACTAGAGATTTCTCGGAGGGTCAGGGGAAAACTATATAAGACATGAGACAGCAACAGTTTCTCAGTTGTTAGTTATGAGTTCAGTATGGTTCAGAGGATTGAGATATCTCTGTTTTATCTTTGCTCTTCATATGAGCTCTGCACCGAGTTGTGTTTAAAGTCCTTAGTAGTTTAAAGTGTAACTACTGATTGTACTCTGTGACGCTGAGAAAAGCTGTACAAATATTTTTGTAGAATATTTCAGAACTGTTAAGTGTTTCTTTTAGTAAACGAAATTTCATCAAGCTCTCGAATGTTTCAGCGTGCATTCAATTTATTACGAATCCGTACACATGCAACAATAGATTTCAAACACATACATGTTCAAAACTTATTAAGTGCTCTTAATATACTTGTCAATATTAAACTGATTAATTTACCCTCATTGTGAAATGAAAATATTTTGAGTAAATATGCAAGTTTGTCACATTGTGGAAAGCTTGTAACAATGTACAGCCACTAAATTTTGATTGCTTGCAGTCCTGCACTCAAACACATGCATTTCAAAGCCTAAACTTTGAATTCTGAATTTGCTTTTTATTTAGTTTATGTTTTGTGAAAATTTAATGAATTTTTCATATTTTCTGATTTGCAGAGATGGCATTTTATTATTGCACAATTTCAAATTTATTATGCCTTACAAACTATAACATTTCTCTTTCAAGCAAAGTATGTTCCAAACATAAATTTTTTACGATTTTTAGAAAAAAGCTCACAAAAGGTGAAAAAACTGCTAATTATAACACTAATGTTCACAGCAGAACTATATAAATAAACAATACTAAAGCTTTAACATCTGTACCTCTAACAAACTTTATTTCCCTTCCATCTTTTAAAAACAGAATATTTTATGAATTTTTTTAATAAAATCACTTTAGATGTCTTTTAACAAATTCTTTGCAGAATTCTTCAACAGAATGCCAAGGTTGCTTCATAGTTAAGAGTAGCATGTGCATGTCAAATTCTTGAAACTGAAAGATTAAAATATTAGAAAAATTCACTAGGTTCAGCATATTTGTGTCAGAAGATCTAGCAACATTATGCTCTGTTAATACATGCAAGTGTAAGACATCTCCACTGAGAATTTCGTAATTTTTAGTGATGTCTATAATGAAATATTGTGTGCATTATCACACAAAAAAATGTACAGCTGTTTGGTTTATTCTATTGTTAAAGACAGTGATGCATTTCTCTCGTTCAATGTATTCCTTGCGAGCTGGTGAAAGACCTCTTTCACAAACATTATTTTTTGTCCAACGAGTTTGATAATTTTATTTCTAACAGAAAATCATCAAAACTTAAGTGTGCAAAAGTGTTACAAACTAGGTACAGTACAAAGTTTGAGATCCAAACTGGTCGGGACTTCGGCGATTCCGGATTTAGAATTTTTCTGGATATTAAATCATATTTAAATTTAGTAAGATAGCATGCAGAAATTACAAAATTAAAAATATGAAATTGTGATTTATGAACTAATGAATCATTTATGATCTAAAAGGTATCACAATTTACAAAAAATGCTTAGTATTTATTTGTTTACTCTACAAAACATTTCTTTCTATTAAGCTGTTTAAGTAGCTTTGCTTTTTATGCTCTTTAATTCTATAGACAGATATAATTTCTTGTTCAGTTACAAAGTTCCACTGTTCAAGTCCTGTAATTGATATGTCGAGAATACCGACTAACTTGTAAATCGAAATTTTTTCGTGTTTAATAACCTCTCTGTCACCTTTTTCACTATCAGTAGTGGTATTTTCTGGATCTAGAACCATACAATAGATTTCGCTGTCCATTACCTGAATGATGATTAGGGCATTGTCATCGCAATGAAAAACTTCTGTTATATCATCTTCATTTATTATTGCTTTTCCACATTTCTTTACAAAATCCATTAATTGGAAAATTTAAAAAGCAATTTTATAAAAGTAAGCTTGAACTTTCAATTATGTCAAATAGAATTTCCGATGTTGGAGCTCACAAAGGATCTACAAAACGAAAGTATGTTTCGATGTCCATCAAACAAAAAGTGGAATTGCTGCAAAAAATGGATAAAGGCATATCCTTTGTTTATCTAACCGTTCCGAAATCTGTGTATCAATTTCACGCTGCTCTGCGCGGGGGGGGGGGGGGAATGTCCTGGCACGCCATGAACTGGAAGTTGATCTGTCAGCACTATCGTTATCTTCAGGGCAGATAATTTTATTTTATTCGGCTTATAATTCCTTACTAAATGTAGTATTTCATCTCGATGTACTCCGTCTTTGATATGATTTAAATCAAATTCCTCGTCATTATAAATATCACGAATACAAATCAAATAGTTTTCTGGTTGCAATTTTCTAATTTCGGCTATGCGTAATGTATGCTTTACGCATGCGCGCGTTGAAAGAAATGTTTAATGAAGTAAACAAATAAATATTAAGCTTTTTTTTTTGTAAATTTTGATACCCTTTAGATCATAATTGCTCATTATTTTATAAATTATGGTTTCATGTTTTTAATTTTATAATTTCTGCATGCCATCTTACCAGATTTAAACTGATGATTTATAATCCGGAAAAATCGATAATCCGGAATCGCCAAAGTCCCGACGAGTCCGGATTAAAGACTTTTGACTGTACTTATTACTTTTACTTTTTGGCCACTAATAATTGTTGTTAGTTTGGTTTCATGAGAGTGGCAGCAGGACAATTCATAGAATTAGGAAAATATGTTTCTGTAGTTAGTTACGCTTATTGAAGATTAATTGTATGTTATATACCTGAGTGACGTTTTATTAAATAAATGAATACTTTAGAATATAGTAGTCTCTTTAGAGTCCTTGATACGCTGTTAGCATAATAGTTTGACGCGTAAGTGAACAGTAGGTGTATTTGGTACTTTTCTTGTATGTTCCAAATATCAAAATGTTTTACATGGAATACGTATTTCATCATCTACATAATACTATAATATGCACTTTAAAAAAAAAAAAAAAAAAACTCGGGGAAGACGCATAATGGCTGCTCATTTTAAACTCATAATTTTATTTTTATATAATTGAAGAATAATCACTTTGTGTTTATTTATCTTAACTCAAAAAAGAAATTGCCTTGAAATCCTGTAATCCTTTTTAAAATTAATAAATATATAGACATATATGCTAATAAGATAACTTTTCCTTCATTTGTAACCATATATTTGTGTAACGTTGTATACAGAAACATTTGCCGATTCGATAAAAGTGCCATGTGCGGTTAAGGTGTTGTGACCATATGAACATCATCATGACAGCTTACTAGGAATTTGAAAATAGAATGATATTATTAATCGGTATATCAATGTATTTTACGTGTTGTTACATTTTAGATTACCTTGCAATATGCAAATTTCAGGAATTTATCTATTTATATCAATTAGTGTTTCAATTGTTTCAAAAAATGAAGCAATGTTGGCATGCAGAGTAAAATAATCAAGATTGAGAAAATGAAGTTAATGTTTAAATATGAAATGGATAGTTGTTATTATATTATATTATCAAAGAACTATTTACTGCATAAAATTGCTAAGAGAGGTATTGAATGCTCTGTGAAAATATATTAATTAGAAAATTTGAATTTTATAATGAATGTATCTGAAAATTTGTTTTGAGTCAAAAGTGTGAAGCTTGATGTTTAAATGTAAATATAAAATTATGGATGTTAAAATATGTGTAATTAGGCACATAGGTCAGGTTAAGCTTTTTAAACAAAGTAAAGCATGTAAGGGCTATCTGCCCAAGAGGACAGATGCCTTCTTGGAGGAATTTCGAAGGAAAACGTACATTTGAATGTGTATTAAAAATAATGCATATAATTTTCATTAAACTTATGTTTATACATATTTCTTATGTAAAAAATTTAATATATGCTAAATTATTGCAAATTTCTTTGTTTGAAAAATATAGTGAATGCACAGAAATTAAAGATTTTCACATGCCGAAAATGAAAAATATTAAATATATATGGGTATTTATATATTACTCTTGTAAAATGCATAGATTTGCCTTTAACGAAATATGTAAATGTTTCTTCAATTATTTATAAATGTATTTGGAAATGAAGAATTTATTCATTCGTAAATACCTGTGAATGTTACTACAGTCAAAAGTCGTTAATCCGGACTTCGGCGATTCCGGATTATCGATTTTTCCGGATTATAGATCATCAGTTTAAATCTCGTAAGATGGCATGCAGAAATTCTAAAATTAAAAATATGAAACCGTAATTTATGAAATAAAGAACAATTATGGATCTAAAGGGTATCAAAATTTACAAAAAAAAAAAGCTTAATATTTATTTGTTTACTTTATTAAACATTTCTTTCAATGTAAGTTGTTTAAGTTGCTTCATTTTATGTGATAATACTTTCTCTTTAATTCTATAAACAGACATAATTTCTTGTTCAGTTACAAAGTTCCGCTGTTCAAGTCCCGTTAATTGCTGTGCCGAGAATACCGACTAACTTGTCAATCGAAATTTTTTCGTTTTCACTAACCTCTCTGTCACATTCTTCATGTCTTTATCCATTTTTTGCAGCAATTCCACTTTTTGTTTTTTGGACATCGAAACATACTTTTTTTTGTAGATCCTTTGGAAGTTCCAGCATCGGAAATTGTATTTGACATAATTGAAAGTTCAAGTTTACTTTTATAAAATTGCTCTTACAGTCTGCAAAAAATAATAAGCGGGATCCAATTTGAAGATTAAGGAACAACGCAATCATTAACATTAACTGAAATAGATAATTAGATAATTTTAGCTTTACGTCCGTCCGTAATACATTAAACGCGCAGGCGAAAACGTATTCTGCACTTGCGCACACGCATATGCGCAGTAGTCAAGGTCTTACGCGCACGCGTAAAACGCCTGTGCGCATGTGCCAACGCGGCGCATGCGCAGAAAGTTTTTAGCTTTGAGGTCCGGATTATAGATCATTCCGGATTATGGGTGTCCGAATTAAAGACTTTTGACTGTATGACGAAATTTAGTTATTAAATGTATCTAAATTTGTAATGATTATAAATTTTATCGGTACTTTTCCGTTTTGCCGGCGCAAGCGATAAAGTCGCCAATAATGGTACAACTGATGCCAAACGGAATATCTTCGCTGGTAATTTAAGACCATTCGCAGTAATTAAGTCAATTAGGATGCAATCAAACCGCTCACCCGATGGCGAAAATATAGAAAAGGCAAAGTCAAGGGTTAAATTCATGAATTCTAATGAAAATGCATTAGCGAAATAAAGCACTGCAGTTTTATATAATTTCAGAATAAGCTATTCGAACGAATGGAAATAATTCTTACAGTTAAATTTGTATTCCAAATTAAGATTTAACTTGAAATTAATGTAGATAATTTACTGAGAGAATTAGATTTTTGTAGAGTAGTTTACCTGAGATACGACGAGCCGGCGAACCAGGATGTTGAACCATGAAATCATAGTAAATTCTTAAATATATGTCTTTTTACAAATTTGTCTTTATTTATTGGCTTTTTAAACCATATTAAAAACCATATTATAATTTTAAACCATATTAAAATGTTTATGCCTTCAGAATAAAAAGTTCTTAGAACTAACATTTGTTAACATTTTTTGTGTATACTGTTTGTCGTCGCCAACAAAGTCTGCTTGACGAGATTTGCACCGGCGAAACGGAAAAGTATAATAACTTTAACATTTAATTGTAAATATAAACTGAAATTCTGTTGACAAAGATATTTATAAAACTATTTAAACAAGAATTGTTCGTACTGGAAAACAGTTTATTAAAAGGTGTTGTAAAGCACAGTCTATGAGATGTGTACTTGAGAGGAAGTAGTATTTTCAGAATGGCTGTTGTTGAAATTAAGGGTAAAAAAAAAGAAAAATCGAAAAATGTTAAAAAAATTATTATCTTGCATTTTATTATAACTCAGTTACAAGTTTTAAATAATATTTAAAAAAAAGTACCTTTTTTTAATCCCTTTTAGAAATACTCACAGAAAATTAAGTACATGGAAATCAGCTGCAATATTTAACATATTTCACTATGAAAATAAAAGGTGCTCTAATTTGAAGTGAACCGAACAGAGCATTAATTATAAAGTGACTCTGATTTTTGATTTAAAAGATACCTCAGAAGCTAAAAATAATCTAATGTTTGAGAAAGTATTTCAGAAAAAAGCTCTGTAAATAGAAAAGAAATAATGCGTGATTTTAATATTATTAATGCAGTAAACTTTGAAACCAAATAAAATTGAATTACCTTAAAATTTCTTTCTAATGTAATAAACGAAAACTTGTGAAAATACTTCATTCAAATTAAAACTGTTCTGAGAAAAGTATAGCATTTACTACAGTTCAGAATGAAATGTTGTTTAAAAATATATTCTTTCACACACTTAGGACTCTGAAATAGTGTAGAAAAAGTAAATATATACACTTTTATGTATATTTACGACTTAATTGCAAAATGTTTACCTCCGATCATATAAAAATTTATTGATCTATTGAATTGTTAGTTCAGAGCTGAATGCAGAATATTGAGATATCTATGAGAACTCCACCTTTTAGATACACTTTGCATCTGTTGTGTTTAATGTTCTTAGTAGTTTGAAGTGTAACTCTCCTGTGATATTAAGGAGAGCTGTATGAGTATCTTTGTGGAAAGTTTCAGAGCTTTCAGAGTTTCAAACGCATTTGTTTTGATAATATACATTTTATCAAGTTATTACTGGTTCTGTGTGCATTCAACCCATTACGAACTGGTACGCATGCAACATTATGTTGTCATTTTCTACTTGGTGTAATAAATCAGTTTCACATTTCATCAACATAAATGTAAATTTGACAGCTCAAGTGTGTACTGCATAATCGATTTTCCCCATATTTTAATTTTGGCAATGACCTTTCCACAAACATTAGCAAATATTTATAAGCCAAAGGAAGTGTTGCTATAAAATCATATATACATATGATACATAATGTGATATATATATGGACAATTTATGCAGCTCTTACATATAGTTTTTTTGATTCTCTTCCTTAACAGTTTCTTCAGTTGATTCATCAATTCTTTCTTTTGATATACAGTACAAAGTCCAAAATCTGGACGTCCAATATCCAGAATGATTTGAAATCCGGACCTCGACCTCAAAGCCACAAACAACTTTTTTTTTTTTTTTTTTAACGCATGCACAATTTATTTTTTCCCTCCCATAATAAAACATGGGGAGAGTTCCGATTCTTCGGCACTAAATAAAATATCTCGTTATTGAAGAACCAATCATTTTAGCATAAACTTGCGAGATCAATAATTTGCCTCCGTAGCTGCATATCTGCTTGGCATACATCAAACCGAAACATTCTACATTCGAACATCATTGATTTTACATTACTAATATTTTATATTCTTGACGCCGACCTAGCGAATCATTATTTCTTATATTTTGCTTTTATCACCGCATGTTTTTCAACACGACAACATGAGAAATGATTCATGCAGCAATGCCTAAACAATTTTTTTATATTAGTAATTGAATAACAAAGACTATGGCAACCTTCTATGCTGACATTACGGTTGGGGATAATTACAGATTTATGTTAAATGCACTAAGAAATGTTGATGATTAAAAATATTAAAAAAATGCTAAAAATAGATTACATCGTGTTCCGGATGGATCTATGGAGCCAAGAACTGCCTATAATTGCTAATTTTTCATCTTGACTGAGCCTCGCTCAGCTACTACACACAAATGCTCTGTCATACTTCATTAGAAAATCGGCAAACTGCTACACCGGGATAGCGCTACCACACGGGTGCCTGTTTTCTGCAGATGCGTTCACCTTAGTCATCTGGCCGCCCACTCATCAGAATTTAGGCAAGACAAAATTTTTGGAATTTAGAGAAGCATTGAGCAGTCAGATTGAGGGATGACAAAATTTTTATAATTTAGGGAAAGCACTGGGATCTAAAGTTTAGGGGCGTCAAAAATTTAGAACTTAGAGAGGTGCTTTGTAACAGAATTTAGGACCCATAGAGACTGCATCAGGCGGTATCTAGCGCCGACACTCGATAAGCCTTAAGTATATGTGTAAGTTTATTTATTCAGGACTTGGATTAGCCTTAAGCATGTTCAAGAAACAGACATAGGTATAATAAATTACTAAGCTAATACAATTCAGGCTTAATTGTCTCAGTACGCAATAGAAGCAAACAAAATTTAGTGGAACAACTTGTCTTTCATTGCCAATCTCATGATACATAGCAGACGCTATTTAAGCTAGGCTAAAATTACTTTAGTGATTCTAAGGAATTATAGCAAATTGCGCTGTTCCTTAATCTTCTAATTTGATTCAGCATATTATTTTTTGCAGACTGTTATTATTAAGCAATTTTATGAACACTAAAGCTTAAACTTTCGATTATGCCGAAAAGAGTTTCAGTTGTGTTGTAACAGGATCTACAAAGCAAAGCATGTTTCAATGTCCATTAAACAAAAAGTGGAATTGCTGCAAAAAATGGATAAAGGCATATATCTCTCAAAATTATGTGAGGATTATGGCATTGGCAAGTCAACTGTATACGATATAAGAAAAACTAAAACTTTTTTGAATTTTTGGTGGATTTTGACACCCTGCTTGCTCACAATGAATAAAAGAAAAATTATTCGTTACTCTAAAAGTGACGATCATGTATGAGTGATGATTGAATGGGTCAGACAGCGTCACAGCAAGGGCATACATACCATTGACGGATCCAGTGCTTATGGCTCAAGCCAAAATATTTCATGAAGAAATAAACTTAAAAACTGAGTCCACATATTCAACAGGTTGGTTAACCAAATTTAAAAATCACCATAGTATAACTCAATTAAAAGTTTCAGGTGAAAAAGCTTCAGCTCGTACTGAAGCTGCTGAACAATTTGCAGACAAATTCATTAAACTCATTACTAGTGAAAAATTATCTCCAGAATAAATTTATAATGCTGATGAAACTGGTCTTTTCTGGCAATATGTACTGCGAAATACCTTGGCAACCTCTACAGAAAAGGCTCCAACTGGTGTCAGAGATTCCAAAGTGAGACTAACAATTTTAGTAGGAACGCACAAGTGCAAACTTTTTGTAATCGAAAAAAATACACGACCTTCAGCATTTAAAGGAGCAACGATTTTCCACATTATATATCGTGCAAGTAAAAGACATTGAATGACACAAGTGTTAGTAAATAATTGGTTTGAAAATCATTTTATACCCGAAGCTCGGCAACATTTGAATTCCATTGGTTTACCTGATGACGGAAAAATTGTCCCGATTCTAGACGACTGTTCGGCTCATATTTCACTTAGTTTTAGTGAAAGATAATGTATCTCTATTATTCTTTCCTCCAAATTGTATGTCCATCATTCAGCCCATGCATATTGAAATAGTGTGCATGCTGAAATGCAAATATAAAGTAACATTTTTAAAATCAATGTTAAATTTCTTGAACAATAGCAAGACTATTCAACAGTTTTGGAAATATTTTAGCATGAAATCTGCTGTGTGGAGCATTGCAAGATCATTGGAGGATGCATCTCCAGATACTTTAAGAAAATGATTGGCATAATTTATGCCAGCTACATATTTCATGATGAGGATGAAGATGATAGCTGCGAATTTGAATGCTTTCAGATATTGCAAACCAGAGGTGAAATTTTCCAATTAATGGATTTTGTAAAGAAATGTGGAAAAGCAATAATAAATGAAGATGATATAACAGAAGTTTTTCATTGCGATGACAATGCCCTAATCATCATTCAGGTAATGGACAGCGAAATCTATTGTATGGTTCTAGATCCAGAAAATACCACTACTGATAGTGAAAAAGGTGACAGAGAGGTTATTAAACACGAAAAAATTTCGATTTACAAGTTAGTCGGTATTCTCGACATATCAATTACAGGACTTGAACAGTGGAACTTTGTAACTGAACAAGAAATTATATCTGTCTATAGAATTAAAGAGCATAAAAAGCAAAGCTACTTAAACAGCTTAATAGAAAGAAATGTTTTGTAGAGTAAACAAATAAATACTAAGCATTTTTTGTAAATTGTGATACCTTTTAGATCATAAATGATTCATTAGTTCATAAATCACAATTTCATATTTTTAATTTTGTAATTTCTGCATGCTATCTTACTAAATTTAAATATGATTTAATATCCGGAAAAATTCTAAATCCGGAATCGCCGAAGTCCCGACCAGTTTGGATCTCAAACTTTGTACTGTACCTAGTTTGTAACACTTTTGCACACTTAAGTTTTGATGATTTTCTGTTAGAAATAAAATTATCAAACTCGTTGGACAAAAAATAATGTTTGTGAAAGAGGTCTTTCACCAGCTCACAAGGAATACATTGAACGAGAGAAATGCATCACTGTCTTTAACAATAGAATAAACCAAACAGCTGTACATTTTTTTGTGTGATAATGCACACAATATTTCATTATAGACATCACTAAAAATTACGAAATTCTCAGTGGAGATGTCTTACACTTGCATGTATTAACAGAGCATAATGTTGCTAGATCTTCTGACACAAATATGCTGAACCTAGTGAATTTTTCTAATATTTTAATCTTTCAGTTTCAAGAATTTGACATGCACATGCTACTCTTAACTATGAAGCAACCTTGGCATTCTGTTGAAGAATTCTGCAAAGAATTTGTTAAAAGACATCTAAAGTGATTTTATTAAAAGAATTCATAAAATATTCTGTTTTTAAAAGGTGGAAGGGAAATAAAGTTTGTTAGAGGTACAGATGTTAAAGCTTTAGTATTGTTTATTTATATAGTTCTGCTGTGAACATTAGTGTTATAATTAGCAGTTTTTTCACCTTTTGTGAGCTTTTTTCTAAAAATCGTAAAAAATTTATGTTTGGAACATACTTTGCTTGAAAGAGAAATGTTATAGTTTGTAAGGCATAATAAATTTGAAATTGTGCAATAATAAAATGCCATCTCTGCAAATCAGAAAATATGAAAAATTCATTAAATTTTCACAAAACATAAACTAAATAAAAAGCAAATTCAGAATTCAAAGTTTAGGCTTTGAAATGCATGTGTTTGAGTGCAGGACTGCAAGCAATCAAAATTTAGTGGCTGTACATTGTTACAAGCTTTCCACAATGTGACAAACTTGCATATTTACTCAAAATATTTTCATTTCACAATGAGGGTAAATTAATCAGTTTAATATTGACAAGTATATTAAGAGCACTTAATAAGTTTTGAACATGTATGTGTTTGAAATCTATTGTTGCATGTGTACGGATTCGTAATAAATTGAATGCACGCTGAAACATTGAGAGCTTGATGAAATTTCGTTTACTAAAAGAAACACTTAACAGTTCTGAAATATTCTACAAAAATATTTGTACAGCTTTTCTCAGCGTCACAGAGTACAATCAGTAGTTACACTTTAAACTACTAAGGACTTTAAACACAACTCGGTGCAGAGCTCATATGAAGAGCAAAGATAAAACAGAGATATCTCAATCCTCTGAACCATACTGAACTCATAACTAACAACTGAGAAACTGTTGCTGTCTCATGTCTTATATAGTTTTCCCCTGACCCTCCGAGAAATCTCTAGTACCTTCTGCTTCTCAAAATTACTGGAAGGCATATGAGAGCCACATACGGTTACAGCTAATATAGGAATTAACTATAATTGTCCAATTACGATACCTGTTACAGTTATACAGGGACCAAAACCAAATGTAGCCAAATGGTGGTCAAGTTTGGCGATAAAATTAGTCGTAAAAAACCATCACCGTCTTGCCGATATCTCGGCAAGATAATGTCAATTTAGCGAGATAGCCATTTATTCAATGTTAAATAGACTTTCCCCTGTATTATTCCTTTTCCAGCAAAACTTCTCTTCACTAGATTTTCATGTTACATTATGCAAAAAAATACTACAATTTCAATAAAATTATGTACAAAATTCAGTATACAGTCAAAAGTCTTTAATCCGGAATGATCTATAATCCGGACCTCAAAGCTACAAACTTTCTGCGCATGCGTAAACACATAATGCATTTACATATGTGCATAATACCTTTACGCATGCGCGTTTAATGTATAACAGACGGTATAAACTAAGCTAAAATTATCTAATTATCTGTTTCAGTTAATGTTGCAGATCGCGTTTTCCTTAATCATTGAATTGGATCCGGCTTATTATTTTTTCTAGACTGTTAGAGCAATTTTATAAAAGTAAGCTTGAACTTTCGATTATGTCAAAAAGAATTTCTGATTCTGGAGCTGCCAAAGGATCTACAAAGTGAAAGCATGTTTCGATGTCCATCAAACAAAAAGTGGAATTGCTGCAAAAAATGGATAAAGGCATATTCTTTGTTTCTCTAACCATTCTGAAATCTGTTTATCAATTTCATGCTGCTGCTCTGCGGGGGGGGGGGGGGCGTCGCGGCGCACAATGAACTGGAAGTTGATCTGTCACCACTAATCCTTATCTTCAGGGCAGATGTTTTTATTTTATTCGGCTTAAAAATTTTTTACTAAATGTTGCATTTCATCTCGATGTACTCTGTCTTTGATATGATTTAAATCAAATTCCTCGTCATTATAAATATCACAAATACACATCAAATAGTTTTCTGGCTGCAATTTTCTAATTTCGACTATGCGTAATGTATGCTTTACGCATGCGCGCGTTGAGAGAAATGTTTAATAAAGTAAACAAATATTAAGCTCTTTTTTTTTGTAAATTTTGATACCCTTTAGATCCATAATTGTTCTTTATTTCATAAATTACGGTTTCATATTTTTAATTTTAGAATTTCTGCATGCCATCTTACGAGATTTAAACTGATGATCTATAATCCGGAAAAATCGATAATCCGGAATCGCCGAAGTCCCGATGAGTCCGGATTAACGACTTTTGACTGTAGTAACATTCACAGGTACTTACGAATGAATAAATTCTTCATTTCCAAATACATTTATAAATAATTTAAGAAACATTTACATATTTCGTTAAAGGCAAATCTATGCATTTTACAAGAGTAATATATAAATACCCATATATATTTAATATTTTTCATTTTCGGCATGTGAAAATCTTTAATTTCTGAGCATTCACTATATTTTTCAAACAAAGAAATTTGCAATAATTTAGCATATATTAAATTTTTTACATAAGAAATATGTATAAACATAAGTTTAATGAAAATTATATGCATTATTTTTAATACACATTCAAATGTACGTTTTCCTTCGAAATTCCTCCAAGAAGGCATCTGTCCTCTTGGGCAGATAGCCCTTACATGCTTTACTTTGTTTAAAAAGCTTAACCTGACCTATGTGCCTAATTACACATATTTTAACATCCATAATTTTATATTTACATTTAAACATCAAGCTTCACACTTTTGACTCAAAACAAATTTTCAGATACATTCATTATAAAATTCAAATTTTCTAATTAATATATTTTCACAGAGCATTCAATACCTCTCTTAGCAATTTTATGCAGTAAATAGTTCTCTGATAATATAATATAATAACAACTATCCATTTCATATTTAAACATTAACTTCATTTTCTCAATCTTGATTATTTTACTCTGCATGCCAACATTGCTTCATTTTTTGAAACAATTGAAACACTAATTGATATAAATAGATAAATTCCTGAAATTTGCATATTGCAAGGTAATCTAAAATGTAACAACACGTAAAATACATTCATATACCGATTAATAATATCATTCTATTTTCAAATTCCTAGTAAGCTGTCATGATGATGTTCATATGGTCACATCACCTTAACCGCACATGGCACTTTTATCGAATCGGCAAATGTTTCTGTATACAACGTTACACAAATATATGGTTACAAATGAAGGAAAAGTTATCTTATTAGCATATATGTCTATATATTTATTAATTTTAACAAGGATTACAGGATTTCAAGGCAATTTCTTTTTTCAGTTAAGATAAATAAACACAAAGTGATTATTCTTCAATTATATAAAAATAAAATTATGAGTTTAAAATGAGCAGCCATTATGCGTCTTCCCCGAGTTTTTTTTTTTTTTTTTAAAGTGCATATTATAGTATTATGTAGATGATGAAATACGTATTCCATGTAAAACATTTTGATATTTGGAACATACAAGAAAAGTACCAAATACACCTACTGTTCACTTACGCGTCAAACTATTATGCTAACAGCGTATCAAGGACTCTAAAGAGACTACTATATTCTAAAGTATTCATTTATTTAATAAAACGTCACTCAGGTATATAACATACAATTAATCTTCAATAAGCCTAACTAACTACAGAAACATATTTTCCTAATTCTATGAATTGTCCTGCTGCCACTCTCATGAAACCAAACTAACAATTATTAGTGGCCAAAAAGTAAAAGTAATAAGTACAGTCAAAAGTCTTTAATCCGGACTCGTCGGGACTTTGGCGATTCCGGATTATCGATTTTTCCGGATTATAGATCATCAGTTTAAATCTGGTAAGATGGCATGCAGAAATTATAAAATTAAAAATATGAAACCATAATTTATAAAATAATGAGCAATTATGATCTAAAGGGTATCAAAATTTACAAAAAAAAAAGCTTAATATTTATTTGTTTACTTTATTAAACATTTCTTTCAACGCGCGCATGCGTAAAGCATACATTACGCATAGCCGAAATTAGAAAATTGCAACCAGAAAACTATTTGATTTGTATTCGTGATATTTATAATGACGAGGAATTTGATTTAAATCATATCAAAGACGGAGTACGAGATGAAATACTACATTTAGTAAGGAATTATAAGCCGAATAAAATAAAAACATCTGCCCTGAAGATAACAATAGTGCTGACAGATCAACTTCCAGTTCATGGTGTGCCACGACATTCCCCCCCCCCCCCGCGCGCAGAGCAGCGTGAAATTGATACACAGATTTCGGAACGGTTAGATAAACAAAGGATATGCCTTTATCCATTTTTTGCAGCAATTCCACTTTTTGTTTGATGGACATCGAAACATACTTTCGTTTTGTAGATCCTTTGTGAGCTCCAACATCTGAAATTCTATTTGACATAATCGAAAGTTCAAGCTTACTTTTATAAAATTGCTCTTACAGTCTGCAAAAAATAATAAGCCGGATCCAATTCGAAGATTAAGGCACAACGCAATCATCAACATTAACTGAAATAGATAATTATATAATTTTAGCTTATACCGTCCGTTATACATTAAACGCGCACAGGAAAACGTATTCTGCGATTGCGCACACCCATATGCGCAGTCATAAAGGTCTTGCGTGCACGCATAAACGCCTATGCGCATGCGTCAACGCAGCGCATGCGCAGAAAGATTTTAGCTTTCAGGTCCGGATTATAGATCATTCCGGATTATGGGTGTCCGAATTAACGACTTTTGACTGTACTGTAAAATTATAAGTATAATTTAAGTAAAACATTAAAGGAAAGTAAGTACAAAATACATTGTTTTGAAATCCAACATCCTCCCACCTTAAATTGTTGGAAAACAACTTAACCTATTAGGAATATTAAAGAAAAACTTAAATGGAAAAACATAAAAGAACTGAATTTAAGTCCAAACATTTATAAAGTCTATAAGTCTAGTCTTTGGATAGGCTTGACTTCCCTTCCACTCCTGGTTTTTACAGATTTAATAACTTTTTGGCTGTTTTCCACTGAATTACCTTCAACTCTAGCTTGTTCAAATCTTTCATTTGTTAGATCTTTGAACCAATTACATGAAAGCTCTAAAGGAAAAATTCTTTGTACAGGATGTAAAAGTTGCCCATTTGTAGTTTTCAGTCGTACCAATTTAATGACATTGTCTCTTCCAGGTAACAATTCAGTAACAACGGCTAATGGCCACTCAGTACATTTAACATTATCACTTCCAACAAGAACTACGTCTCCAAGTTTGATATTTTGCTCATGCTTCTTCGGATCATGTCTTTCAATCAAAAGTCCTAGGTATTCAGATCTGAATCTTTTTCGTATATCCGTGATTAAATGTTGACGATATTTTAATCTCTTGTAGAGGGAATGCTGATCAATCTCATCTAAACCAGGAACGCCTGACTTTCGGAAATCTTGCAAAAATGAGTTAGGAGATAAAGGAACAAGTTCAGACTCCTTTTCTGAAACATAGGTAAGTGGACGAGAGTTAATAACAAATTCAGCATCACACAATACCGTTGTCATTTCTTCAAAAGACAGCAGAGATTTTCCCAAAACTCTTCTAAGAATTTGTTTCATCAAGCCAACTAATCGCTCCCAAAAACCGCCCCACCAAGAGACAGTTGGGAGATTGAAAAACCATTCAATTTTCTTAGTGGCGGTGTATTGAGCAACGACATTCCAATCAATGAGTTTCAAACAAGTTGATGCTCCAACAAAGTTGCTTCCGTTGTCACAATAAACTACAGAAGGACAGGCTCTGCGGGCTATAAACCAACGGAAACTCTGGAGAAAAGCCTCTGTAGACAGTGAGGAACTGAGTTCAAAATGCACAGCATATGTATATAGGCAAATCCAAGCCTTTGCTTCTCCTTTTAAATACACAGGACCAGCCATATCAATTCCAATGATTTCAAAAATAGATGCATCTCTTATGCGATTTTCTGGTAATGCAGATACCAGTGCTGTTAAATTTCTCTTTGCGTACCTTAAAGAAGTAACACATTTGAATAAAAGAGATCTAATGACTTCTTTCGCGTTTAAAATCCAATAATGTTCTCTTAGAATACTCAACAATATTTGAGAACCAGCATGAGAGTTCTTCTGGTGTGTGTTTGTAATTAACCTTTTGACAGCCTGATGTTCTCCAGGTAAAATAAAAAGATGTTTAAAGTTTTCTGTATCCTTCCGAAATTTTAAACTCTGTATCCTTCCGAAACTGTAATTTTTGTTCGCAGTCTAATAATTCCTTCTTCATCCTTATATGTTGCCACAGATTCTAATTTTCTTTTCTTAAATGATCAGAAAAGTATTCGTTTTGCTATTAATAACATGACTTTCTTTTCTGCATTTTTGATTTCCTCATAGGATAACTCTCCAATAATTCGCGAAGACTTTGCATTTAGACAATTAAAGATAAATCTTTTTATCCAAGCAATCAACCGTATCACTTTGTCATAGCTTGAAAAATAATAATAGTACCAACTTGACCCATAATGTCTACATCCATTTTTCTTTTCATAAGTTTTGCAGCTACAAGTATTTGAGTAACTTAGAGAACAGATAGAAGAATGCCCATCAGATTTTGTTTTTCTCTTTTCCTTAGCTATAGAATGTTAATCGAAATTTTGTTCTGTGATGGGCCAGTTAGAAGAAGGTTCTAATAACCAAGTAGGACCCTCCCACCATTTGCTTGATAACAGTTGTCTAGCCGAACATCCTCGAGAAGGCAAATCAGCTGGATTCTGGATCCCAGGAAGGTGTTTCCATGAAAGAGGATTCGTTAAACTATTTATCTCATTCACTCTGTTCTTCACAAATACCGTACAGGATACTTTACGTTGAATCCACCCTAAAACAACCGTCGAGTCAGTCCAATAATGCTGTTCAACATGTTTCCATTGAAGCCCTTCCACAACAGATGCACACAAACGAGCTCCCACCATAGCAGCCATCAGCTTCAATCGAGGGATAGTCATGGGTTTTACAGAAGCCACTCTAGCTTTGACTGCTAAGAGATGAACTTGGACATTCTCCGATGTCTCCAAACGAATGTAAACAGCTGCTGCGAAGGCCAAATGACTAGCATCACAAAACGTATGCAGAGAAATGTTTTGTCTACTTGGATCAATTGAACAACACCGTGATATGGTCACTTCCTTCAGCAAATAAAGTTCTGAAAACCAGCTCATAAATTCTTCTTTTATATTAGCGTTGACTTCAGAGTCCCAATGTATGTTTTCTTTCCACATCTTTTGCAATAACAATTTGGGTATCAGCAAAACAGGACATAAACCAACTGGATCGAACACCTTATGAGCGACAGAAAGAATTATTCTTTTGGTCAAAGTTTCGAATTTATTAGCTGTCTAACCAGTCCAGATTTATCATCAGCGTATCCTTGTTTCTATCCCATAAAAGTCCTAATACAGAAGTAAATGGTTCAGGACCATTATCATTAGTGTACTGCCAGCCTCTCAAGTTGAATTTTCCCTCACTCAGTATGGCTTAAGATGTTTCAATGAAGGGTAATATATCACATGTATCATTTAAGCTCGTTACTAAATTATCAACATAGAAACTCAAAAGACATAACATAATCTTGATTATATCTGGCATCAATCAAATATTTTCCCAAATGATAATCTAAGACTGCTCCCAAAAGAAAAGGGCTGCTCTTTACACCAAAGACCAATCTGTTGTGTTGCATTACCTTAATTTCTTTACAGTCGCTATCATTCCACTAGAAGAATCTCAAATAGTTTCGTTCTTCCGGCCGAACGCTCACTTGCAAAAAGGCCTTTTTAATATCTGCAATAACACCATATCTAAATTCTCTAAACCTCAGAAGCAGACTTGGAATGAGTTCTAATAAATTGGGACCGGATTCTAGACACTGGTTCAAAGATGGAGATCCAATTCGCCTAGCAGACGCATCGAACACTGGACGTACTTTGGTAGTACTATGTTCCTTGACTACAGGTCGGTGATGAAGAAAGTGCTGGTGTGAATTATGCACATCTGTGACGTCATCTATTATTCTCGATTCAGTACATTGCTTAAAGATCATAGGTATCAAATAATTTTTCTGAATTCAGCTTTTTTGTTGAGACTTGAAGTCTTTTTATCGCTATATCTTTGTTGGTTGGGAGAGGCAAATGATCGTCTTTCCACGGTAAGGCAACTTCGTACCGCCCATCATCATTGATTCGTAGAGTCTCTTGAAAATATTTCTTCGGAAGAAATTCCTTTTCCTTTCGTGATTTTACTTCGACTGGATCAGATATTCCTAAGATGTCTAAGGAAAAAAGGTCAGAAATATTGGCATTTTTCACAAACATTGTTACAATTGACATCGCTGAATCTTCCCTTTCAGCATTCACTGATGTTTTACCAATCAACGTCCAGCCCAGGTAAGTTTCTATGGCTACAATACCACTAGAAAGTACTATTTTTCTGTCGGCGAAAAGTCGACCAGCCACATCTGCACCAATTAAAAGATCAATAGGCTCTGATGAATCGTCAGTGTCATAAAATGGTATATTCATGGACTGGAGCTCTTTAATCCATGGCTCATTTAAGGCAGAAGGTACAGCATTACAAATTGTATCTTGCTCATAAATATCAAAAGTACAAGTAAAATGATCATCTAAACTCTTTAGCTTAATTTTGTAGACCTTATGCACATTTTCAGGTGTTCGTTTTCCTCCAAAAAAGGGCGTGGCTTAAAATCTGTTGTCTAGAAGGTATCAGGCCTAGAGCAGAAATTAAATCCTTCCTTAAATATGATTTTTGAGATCCTGTGTCATATAATGCTCGAACACAAAGTGTACAATTATTTCCAATTATTTTTACTTTCAGGGTTTGCAAAAGTACTTGTGGTGTGTTGCTAATATTAGAAAGATTTACAGAACATTCTTCCTTGCTAGTTTCTTTTTCATTGCTGTTTAACATAGGTTTCTTAACCTTTGTTTTATTTTTAAGCAATTCTAAACACATAATTATGCTGTGATTTTTATGGCAAATTGCGCATTTTATAGAACTCCTGCATTTATTTGCACAATGACCAGCCTTTAAACAGCGAAAGCAGTGCCCTTTATCTTTAAAGAGTTTTTGCCTCTCTGAAAATGTCATTTTTTGAGTATTAAAACAATTAAATGAATCATGTTTTCCGCTGCAAAACATGCACTTCTTAGCGGAAGAATCAGTACTCAATAAACTTGCTGCCGTTGATGGTTGATCGTGAACAGTTTTAATAGATTTAATCCCACAGGTCACTTTGTTCTTCAAACCAAAACCAGCCATAGCTAAACTTATGCATTCTTCTGATTCCAAAAATTTTAATAATCTGTCCAGTCTGCATTTTGGGTCTGGACCATGGTCAACATTTGCAATTCTTTGATAGGCTCTTAAAAAATCCTCAGGCAAGCAAGATTCAACTAAAGGATAAAGTAATGCAGCACTTTTATCTGTAGTGACGCCAAGGGTTTCCAGAGCCCGAATTTGTTGTTCCAAATTATCATATAATGCACATAAGTTATTACAGGAATTACTAGAATTTGCATTTCCCAGGACCAATTTCAACAATTCTCTCACATAAACTTCCACTTGCAAGTCATTTCAACCAAAATGAGCCTTCAAACATTCTATGGCCTTGGGATAATTAGCAGATGTTGGAGGAAAACTTTCTATAACCTCCCTTGCACGCAAACCTTCAACAGTCGTTTGTAATAACTATTGAAATTTATCACTATCAGAAATCGTAGTATCTGTGTAAATTTTTTCAAATTGACTCAAAAAAAAAAAAAAAAAAAAAAAAAATAACCATTCCTTAATTTCACCATAAAATTTTCGTAATTCAAGCTTTGGAAGTTTAAATGTACGCTTAGATACATTCTCATTAACAGATTCATTCAAAATTAAATTTGCAGTATTTACATTTTGTAGATTCTGAAGAATATCTTTCACTTTAGTTTCGATTCTAACGGCCTTGTAACGATAATCTTCAATAACATTGAATTCTGCTTCAATTTTGTTTCCGGACAGTGTGCTAAGATAACGTACGTGCGTATCTTCCAAACATTGAGCTTTCAAAACAAAAACATTAAGCTCTGACTGTAATTCAGAAGAATTTATCTCACTTTTCTTTAAAATTTCTTCTAAAACATTGAAGGATTTTGTAAAAGCAGCTTTGTGAATCTTCGTTTCAAGTTTAATAGCTTCTTTAGCTTCCATTTTTATACTTTAGAATTCCAAACTAACGTCTCTTATGTCCCGCCGAGGATACCATTAAAATTTTTGCTTACGCGTCAAACTATTACGCTATCAGCATATCAAGGACTCTAAAGAGACTACTATATTCTCAAGTATTCATTTATTTAATAAAACATCACTCAGGTATATGACATACAATTAATCTTCAATAAGCCTAACTAACTACAGAAACATATTTTCCTAATTCTATGAATTGCCTTGCTGCCACTCTCATGAAACCAAACTAACAACAATTATTAGTTTCCAAAAAGTTAAAGTAATAAGTATTGTAAAATTATAAGTATAATTTAAGTAAAACATTCAAGGAAAGTAAGTACAGAATACATTGTTTTGAAATCCAACACCTACAAGGGCATCAAAAGAAGTATATACGAATTTTCACGCTTATACCAGTTAGTTATAAGAATACTGAGTTTTAACCGTGCTATATTTTTGTGATATTTTAATATTTTAAAGGTAACTTAAGGTATTTATCATTCTTTATACATAACATAAACACTTTGCTAAAATCTGTATTTTTGTTGTCCAGTTGCTTAGAATTTCTTTAAAAAAAATATATCCAAGATGTGATTTTTGTGTAAATACCGCCCAACTGTACAAACTGCTACTATTCATCCAACACTGAATGTTTCTATTATGCAGAAGTGTCCCCGTTTTTTGGTCTGTGTGGGAATGTTATGGGTGGAAGTACCAGCAAAACCGTTACCAACACACTCTGGATGTAAACAAAAACACACTTTGAAAACCAAAGCTCAAAAGCACTATATCAGGTGCAGTATGGGATGACATTTCCTTTATTCTTACCTAAATGATTTTACATTACATACACTATGGGAACTATGTGCTATGACCATAGTAAGGGGGGAATCTATCGAAATGAACAACTTGAAGCTTAGAATTTGATGACTTACAGATCCAAACATCTTGTATGTATTCGACGTGCAGCCAATTTAAGACTGAAACTGTAGTTTAGGAGAAAGTTGTTCGTTCAAAACGAATTCCATAATCACACCTTGTCATATTTTTTGAACCGATGTCCTGGGGCTATCGGATGGTATCAGGTGTTCATCTTCTCCGTCGCGAAGATGACTCGCTCTTCTGCAAAATTGTGCATCACTTCAAAACATGCCTGGGGATCTTGAATGTAATCCTCAGGTCATGAAGGTGCATCTGAAGGGCAATAAAACAACAAATGACACTGCACACAAAGGTCATGACCGAAGAGTATCTGGGATGGGGAAAAGCTAATAGTTTCATGGACAGCACTGCGATTGGCTGGTAAGAAACAGGGGCAAATTCTCATCCCAGTCCTGTTAGTTTCTGGAAACCATCATCGAGAAATTATTATGGATGGTTTTGTAGCGATATCGAGAACAACTCAACGTTCGAAAAATTTGAAAGATTTGGAATTCTTGAATTCAATGGAGCTCTTTTGGGATAGCGGTAAAGAATTCGACTCGTAATAAACTGACCTACGTTCGGATAATTAATGACTTATTGATATATTTATGTTTTTCATTATTAGCAATTTCAAGTTTTATGGGTGACAACAAATTTGTTTCCCACGTTGTTCTGAAAAATCTTATCCCCATGAAATATAATAATCTGTTATCTAGTGGTGAATTAAAAAAATAAACAGTCAGGCAAATGTACCATTTAGGGGGCCTAGCTAGAGGAAGCCAAAGGAGAACATCTGTCCCTGTGCACAGCATCCAGGGAAAACTGAACTGATATTACAAATTTTTAAAATGAAATGTTTTCCATTTTTGGCAAACAAGAGCCGTGCAAGATTTTCAGTATTTTTACCACTCAAAATTTATTAATTACATCATTTAATACACTTATTTTCAGATTGTTAATGAATATATACTGACATTCATTCTTTCCTTTAAAATGTTCACACATATTAAAAAAAAAATAAAAAATAAAGAAATAAAAAGAAATCACAGAACTGTTGGGCACACTGAAAGTTTCCAAAATTACTTTTGCTTTTTTTTTTTTTTTTGTTGACTGTCCACAATATTTAGCAACTTTTCCCAGCTAACAACAAAGTTTGTTCTGAGACAGTATTTTTTTATGATCACAGGAATTCTGATTAGAAGTAATTGCTTTATGTTAATATTTTTCTATTCTGTTGATGTGATTTGCTGACACTAAGGCATAAACAGCATTTATATATTTATGACTTGTGCCTGCAGCAATCAATAATTCCTCTATGGTTACTTTACAGAACAATTACATTTGTGCAATATTTTATAATCAAATTGTGTGAAAATTAGAACAACATTGACTTTCACAGCGAGAAATTCTTATCCTTACATTTGTGACTTCAAATTTTTAGAACACAAGCTTCCATTTGACACACTTGTGTTTTCTATATTTCCTATTGTTCTAATGACTTTTGTTGAGCGAATCAGAAAAAGTAGGTTTCCAACACAGTTTTGTACTATTTGAGATATTTCCACTAAAAATATACTTTCTAATAGATTAAAATAGCATCAAAAATTTACTAAGAAGTCATAAAATATTTTTTAGAAGCACTAGTCTACATAAAAAGCATGTTTGGGTAGGAATATGAGTGCTACGATGTTCAACAAAACAAATAATTACACATCAATCGTATACAAAAGAAAAACGCACAGTGCAAATCACTAAGTTGGTATGACACAAAACTGTCAGAAGAACCTATTCACATATGTTCTCTACATATGATCTAATTCTGGCACTTACATACTATGACGACTACCTTGGCAACATTTGCCGATAAAAATCTTCATTGGCGTTTTTTGGTTTATGTTTATAAATTCTTTTAAAAATAAAAGCCCTAATTTTAAGAAGAAAAAAAGTACCCTTCTAAGTCCTTCACACACTCTTCACTCATCACATTTATTCCAGTCAATAACAGCCTTATTGGATAAATCCAACTGATGTTTGCACCCATTTAATGGATGACTGTTCATATGCCCAAAAGTAAATAAATCTTAAAGCTTTTAAAAATTCAATACGACTGTTTTCAAATCACTTACTCGTTAGGACACCAAATTTTTGTTGACCATTTTTGACGTTGCATCTCCAATAAATTCTCAAATTATAAAACATCATATCATGGCCGTTTTTACAAATGCATTCTTTGGGTAAAATTCCAGCCTCACGGAAAAATTCTATCACTTCTTCATTTGAAGGAAATTGGAAAATGTTGATATCCACTGGGAAAAAATAATCCCAAAAAGTTTCACGTCTGTAATCTAAACGTAATAATCTGCGTAAATGTAACAAAAAAGGGTGTGGTAATAACAAGTGCGCGACTAATGTGGGATAATACTCTTTAATTTAGTGCCCTTTAAAACCTATGTTAGGATTAACCTGTATAACCTACAAGGGTCACCAAGTTTTGACAAGATATCTAGGTAGTTGTCATTGTATGTAAGTACTCTAACTCTTGATAAGGTTAGAAAGCAAACTGGAATAATTTTGATATACAGAACTGATTTATAGCATGCAGAAAAGGTTGACTATAGTGCAGTTAATAAATGGTGTAAAAAATAGGAGCAGATGTAAAGTCAGACATATCCGAGATCCAGCTAAGCATGCTCTATCACAACTGAGTTATACTGGCATAAGTCAACCGTGTAATATCAGTGAATTTACAGCTGCACAAAGCATCATCTGGGGCTCTAAGAACATAGGCTTCAGATATGGGATAACACAAGATGATCCAAAAATAACAGAAAAGTAAAAATTTAATAACTGGAAAAGTATAGACAGCTGCACAATGCAGTTTTCACAGAAAGACATGATTTTAGGGTTAGAGTTGACTTTAGGGTACCCCTTGTATTATTGCAAAGTTGTTGTTTCATTCATCACCACGTTGTTGTTTCGTTTATCACCAAGTTGTTGTATCATTTATGGTAACCTGAGTAGTTGAATGTTATAGAAACCCTGTTATGACGTAATCGTTTGCATTATTCCGGAAAATTTTGAATCATGGGATTTTTCGCAAAAGCTTTTGTGGTGCGTGTTGCTTAGGAAGTACATTGCTTGTTTCATTGTTTAGATGGTAGAATGGCTGAATGTAGTAACATTAATTTGAAGTTTCTGTACAATTTGGAAAAAAAGGGGAAAAGTGCATTAATTGATTGGTGTGTAAATGAAGGTTTCTTAGTAGCCATTTTCGGGACAGTCCGGAACTATGTAGTATATTTTTTACTCTTATTTTTGTGAATTTATGTGCCAACGCCGATATACGGATTCTAGTTCAGATAATTTTAGGAAGTTTTTGGATGCTGTTAAGGAATTTTGTGTGCCACACACTGAAGACGAATGAATTTCTAAAATAACAGAAAAGTTGTGAACTTTTTGTGCCAAAAATCGCCGCTACACAAGCCAAAATAACAAGTCAAAGAATTGCACAAACTCGGTATACATGTACCGCCAAATATCGCCAAGAGGTACACTAAAATATATTTTTACCGATTTTAATTTAGCGATGAAAAATTTTATTGCTAGAAGAGTTATTTTTTATTAAAAGGTTTTGCTTCAGTTGTGTCAGAAGTTCATAATGCATCTTGGGTTACATAAGTTTAATGTGGTGGCTATTATTCTTGAGAATGGCTGTCAGATATGGCATGACACTCTGTACAGCATCAAAAAGAGTTCAAGAGTCATTATTCTCACGTGACGGCAAATTTCTTTTAATGTTGGGAATAATGTTCACAGACCTTTGTATATCTGTAACTATAAAGGAACTAAAATTTTATTTTATTAACCCAGCATTACCCAAGCGACAAAAATGAATAGTTCCTTGGTACGTCATACCCAAGGGTGTTTTACTGTATTTTCTACCATAAAATCTATGCACGAAAGGTTAAACAAGAAGACTATAGTTGTAAAACTAGTTAATCACGTTGCTTACATTTATTTTGCATATTTTCTGAAAATGCATGCCATGTGTTCCATACATATAGGTTTGTCACACCTTTCACAAATAAATTTAGTTTTTCTGTCTTTTCTATTAGGGCATTCAGCGTATTTTTTAGATATTACTTTGGCATTCTTTGCAGGTGGTGCAATGTCTCCACTGGATTCTAGTTCTTCTTTTAAGTTTCATGGAAGCATTGTGTGTTGGTTTCTATTTTTCTTGTATTCTTCTGCAAGTTGAAATCCCAAATATTTAAAAAATGATAGCATTGTTTGATGTTCAGTAGGTGGTTTTTTTAGTAGATAAGAAAATAATTCATCCACTTATTGCAGCAATGTTCAACAATGCAAAAAATATTGGCATGGGCCAATGATTAAATTGTAGAAGGTTATCATTTCAGTTTATTTTAGATTCTCCTGTAGATGAGTCTATTGTGTCATCATTACGCATAGCCAGAGGTAAGCCAAAAGTAACGCTCTACAAGGGGGCAATGCGGCTGTTAAGGGGGGGGGGCAATTCGAAAATGGACTCGTCCAGAATTTAAGGGGACAGAGGATGCTCTAAATATGTTTCATGCAGTCAAAATTTCATTTTTTATTCCCCAAAATAAAGAAAAATGTAAGTGATGTATACGTAAAAAAGTTTTTAAATTACGGTGCATTTTAAATATTTTATAAAGAATTCTTGCTGTAGACATGGACATTTAAATGCTTTTAAAGGCATTTAAATAACCGACACATTATGCTTTCCAGACGTTTCTCGCACATTTCAGCCAACGAATTTATTTTATTTTTTACTGTAGGAATGGCAACCGGTATATTATTCTTGCCTTGAATGGCCACAACAGCTGCTTTCAGCTTTGTTTATACTGATCTTATATTTATTTCTTTCAGCCCTTAGTGAAATGAGTGGTGCAAGCAAGAAAAAATGTTTGTCGGTATTTGGAGGCATATTTAAAATTTGGTTTCATACCCGGTCAAATTTTGTCCTGGCTGATCTTTAGAATATGGTAACTGGTACTTTGGCAACATTTTGGAGGCGATAAACGTTACTACCTGGGACTTTGGTAATAATGTGAGCAATGCTCAGTTCCGATTATGCATTATTTTGTGTGAGGGAAATGAGAGATCATGGGATATGTCATGTGATATTAATGGACGAATTACGGTTCTTTAATCGGAAAAGGGGGGAATTTGGAAAAATATCTGTGGCTGTATATTATTTTGTATTAAGCTTCATTGTGTGTTGTGTGAAGTAGGGTTGAATAATTTTGGGATTGTATGGCGCTGTCTAAAGTGAATTCTAGATTTTTAATGCGTTTGTGTGATAATTCAAAAGAATTGGTTGAATGGTGCATGAGTGTAGGTTTAATTGCGGATAAGTATGAATGTCCAAAATGTGGGAATGAAATGAGATTGTGTGAAAGGAAGGATATTACTGATAAGTTTGAATGGCGGTGCAAGAAATCCGGTGAAAATGGACATTTTGTGAAACGGAATGTAAGGAAGGGTACGTGGTTTGCTGAAAGTCATTTGAGTATGGGTGAGATTTTATTGATTTCTTATTATTGGGTGAATAGATTGCCAGTTGACTATTGGATTTTGGATTTAGAAATTAGCAGTAGGACTGCAGCTGATTGGAATTCTTTTTGTAGGGAAGTGTGTGTGGAATTTTGCGAAAATGATATGGGTATGCTTGGTGGTATGAATGTTATTGTGGAAATTGATGAGAGTAAGTTTGGGAAGCGGAAGTATCAGAGAGGTAGGAGAGTGGAAGGAAAATGGGTGTTTGGTGGAATTGAAAGGGGTAGTAATAAATGTTTTTTTAAGGTTGTGCGAGATAGAAGTAAAGATTGCTTATTAAGTTTTATAAAAGAATATATTCTACCGGATACTATAATTATTTCAGACTGCTGGAAATCGTATGAATGTTTGGAAGATGAAGGTTTTAAACATCTTGCTGTGAACCCCAAATATTATTTTAAAGATCCGGAAACAGGTGCACATACCAATACAATAGAGGGCACGTGGAGTGCTATAAAAAGTGCCATTCCGAGGCATTGTGATAAAGAGAATTTTGCTTTTTATTTAGCGGAAGTGTGGAGGAAAAATTCGCAGAAAAAATCGTTCAATAATTTTATTGAATCCATAATAAAAGTGTATCCCCCATAAGCAAGATTCTGAAGAAGATTAGGTAAGTTAATATTTTTAATTATTTGAGGATATTATTTTTATGCATTGTTCTAAATGTAAGGTGGAAGTAAAGTAATTTGGTATTATTGGGAAAATTGTTATTAGCAATGATTTAGTTTAAAGTAATTAGGATTGTAAGCTAATTTTTATTAATTTAATGTATGTGCTTATTTATATTTTAAGTAGTGTTTTTGAATTTAATTATATTTTAATTAAATGATAGTTATTTTGTGAATTTTATGTTTGTAGGAATTTGGTATATGTTTTAGTTGAAGTAAACGTGCATGGAAATAATTTAAATATTTGACACTAAGTATTTGTAATGCTTGCGGTATGAATTTGTTGGTGACGTTTATAATATAATAGATGATTTAGAGGTAACAGTTTTTGGATATTTTATTTATTTTATATAAGGAATTGTTCATATTTGGAAAGGGTATATACTTTTTCACGATCAGGTAATTTCATATACGTTCTTTTTACCGGGTTTAAAGATTCAGAAAATTGTCATGTATTTTCGTGAAATTTTTCTAATTTATGAAAAAAAAAGCAGTGTACATGGATATAGTGAAGAGTGTGCGCAATGCCATTTTTGTGTAATTCTGGGATTTTTTTTAAGTAAAAATAAGTCGGCGTGTACATGGTTTATGTGTATGTGTTATTTTGAAAAACGCGTAAGGAGTATGGTATTGTGCACTTTTTCCCAATTTTGCAGTGAATATTTGTCATGATTAAGCAGTTTTGTTAGATAAAATTTCTAGCATAAGTGTAATTCGGCTAGTAGATTCTTGGAAGAAGTGTTCAGTAGATAAAAAGAAAAGAAACATGTCTTTACTTCGTGAAGACAAAATGGCGGCGGAAAAAAAAAAAATAGAGGGTTGCTGTAGGAGAGTTGGTCACCAAATTTTCGCCAAAAAATCGCCAAGTTACCATAATTTAAAGATCAACCTTTGTCCTTTTATGCCTGACCAACAAATCAATGAAACTAGGTCGTCTTGAGGCACATATGAAGGCGAAACGTAATGCTGATATTAATTCAGATTTGAATTATTTTCCCACTTTAAGGAAAATTTTTTAAATAAAGAGTAATATTAAAATATTACTGCTCATAATGCAACTGTTAATCGTGCTCTTGAGGCTATTTATCAAATTTCTTTACTCATCGCTTAACCTGGGAAAAGCCGTACTATAGGGGAGAATTTAATCAAACCATCAATATCAGCATTTAAAACTGTTCTAGAAAAAGAGGACAAAGATAAAGCTATGCCACTAAATAACAGTACTGTTTGCAGAAGAAAGATTAAATGAATGAGGATATTATGAATTAAATGAATTAAATGAATGAGGATATTGAAATATAACTTGCTGTAAACAAGAAAATGTTTGGTGCAAATAGATGAAGCAACTTTGAGAGACAGTGAGGCCGTACTTGTAACTTGTATAAGATATATTCATAAAGGGGATTTTGCCGAAGAAATGTTCTGTAAATCATTAGAAAGCACCACTACCTCCAAAGATATTTATAATAAGCTAAAAAATTACTTAGATATAAAAAATATACTAATAAAAATATAATACATCTTGTACTGCAGATAGTGCTCCTAATATGATGGTTGAAAAACAAAATAAAGCATGGAATAAGAAAAAGGGTTGCTTAAAATTGATAAAAGATGAGAATCCAGAAATGCTTCTTGCGCATTGTGTTATTCGTAGAGAAAACCTGGTAGCTAAAAACAATTCGCCTGCTCTAAATGAAGTACTAAATTCAGTTATAAAGCGTGTCAATGCTATTAAAGCTAGGGCCAAAATGTGAACGCCTTTTCAAGTTATTTTATGAAGAACAAAATGAAGACTATATGAGACTTGTACTTCACACCGAAGTAAGAAGGCTGTCGAAAGGGAACTGCTTGGAAAGATTTATGGAACTATTTGATACTCTTAGTTATTTTTTAAGCGACAAACCTGAAATGAAAAATTCGTTAACGGATGATAACAAGGCAATTGTGAGTTATTTAGCCAATATCGTTGAAAAATTAAATATATTAAATAAACAACTTCAAGGACAAACAAAACTTATGATACAAGAGGAAGATATTTTGTTTCATTATCTTTGTTAAATTATGTCAGGCATATACTATTTACCACCAAAGTCTTGAAAAGTCTCATTGGCTCCAAAAATGTGATGCTACACTTGTTATTGTCGATCATCTGAAAATTTGATCGGCTGATTTAAAAGATTTTGTAACTTAAAACAAACTGATTTTCCAACTTGGATGATGCAGCTAATGCTAGCGGATTTAGCTGATATTTCAAATATGCAGTAAAAAGAAGAACTCGCAGAAATGCAAAATGATAAGTCAATTAAAACTTTATTTAATATAAAAGGAGCGATGACATAGCTTTGTGAGGAAATCAGAATCAGATATCCAAATGCAACAAAATTTGCAAGAGAACTATTGTTACCGTTTCCATCTTCATATTTTGCTGAATGCGAATTTAGTGCCATAAATGATTTGCTGCTAAAAAAAAAAAAGGAAAAGAAAAGAAATCGGTTGGATATAATGAAACCGGGAGACTTGCAACTCAAGTTATCTAAATTGGAACCTAACATAAAATTTCTTTGCAGCAAGTATCACGCGCAAGGAAGTCGCTAAATTTAAATAATAAAAAAACTTTCAATAAAATGAGTTTTTTCTTGAATTTCAGTTTTCCATGTTTTGAAAGTTCACTTACTGTGTTTGCTCACAAAATTTCGTAGTCGTTATCATTCAAGTTTCTTTCGTGAATATTTCAATTTTTAAATATTAAAAATTATGTATATGCTAGGTGGAGCTTAAAAATTTTAGAGAGGATTAGGTGGGGCATAGCACAAAAAAGGTTGGGAAACACTGATCTATACAGTAACTTTTTTACGCTAAAGTAACAAAATTCATCAACAGTGTAAACATTTATGAACTTATTACTAAAGTGCATATACTATACTATCGGTTTATTTAGCTGAAGGAATAAATAAAGTCTAAAAGGAAAAAAGATTATTAACAAGAAATACAATATTAGATTCAGATTTGAAAGTATCAATATTACGATTCAGCTTATAGTAAATGAAAGAAACCCAAAATCATAGCTTATACAAACCAATAATTCCCGCAGATATAAGATCAGTTAATGAAGCCATCAAATTCTAAGATATGTCGTCTGTAGCAATTTCTTCACATTAGCATATGTTACCTACAAACTCTGACGAGTACTAATTTCATTCGTTATTCGTCAATGAAAGAAAAACAGAAAACTGAACTTTTTTTTTTTGCTTATTCAATTGCTGCCACAAATTTGAGCAGGTGATTTATCTCTTTTTTTTTTTTTTTTTTTTTTTTTTTTTTTTTTAGACACGAAAAGCACCTCCGTTAGATGGCACTCTAAGCCTAGCTCGAAGAAATTATTATGATTTCGAAGAGAAAATGTTTGGTGCAAGAAGGTTAGAATCAAGGAGGTTAGAATACATGGAGATGGCGTCTCTGCTGTCGCAATACGTGGAGAGTGAAGCCGGGGGAAGCAAATAAGCCACGCCTCGTGAGGGCAAGAAAACGCTTCCCTTACTATGTGAAGTGAGGTTAAACGTCAGCTTGTTTGAAGTTTTGAGTGTGTTTTCTGATTTCTTATGTGAAGACGTGAAAGGGTTATAAGGTACTGAATGGTTACATTGAAATAATGTCTACATTTCGGATTTCATTTTCATATAAAAGAATGTTTTTTTAACATGCATAAATAAGTAGAATAATTGAAATGTGCGTTTGAAAAGCCGTCAGCAAAGAGTTTGAGTATTTTCTCGGTGTGACGTGAGCGAAGAAACATCTATAATTCTCAGATTTTTCTTCAATTAATGGTTTGAGTATTATACTCGTAATTAACTGAGTTGTAAAAGCAAAACGGTAAGTAAACAAGGGAAGGGGGAGTGGTCAGCTCATCGTGGAAAAGAAAACGCGTTATTTTAAAGGTGTGATCATATTACATTACAAGTCATATTTTATGTATTTAATTTTATTTTCTGTTCAAGTAAATATTTAATAACAGGATTTAATTTGGGGTGAAATTTGTGGGAGTTTTAAAAATAACAATGCAGAATTTAAATACTATTTTTTATCATTGTTCATGCAATTTAATATTTTTCAAAACGTAAGTAGTATTTCTAACATGGAAAATTGAGAATTATACCTGTATATATTTAGAACAACTAAAATATAATCAATTAATGGTTTGAGTATTTATTTATTTATTTTCACAATACCTTTATTGCTAGCATTCATTAATGACAGCATGTAATTACATAATGCATTTCTCATTTAACTCATTTTAATGGAATCAGTCCCTTTGTACTGTATTTTTTTAATGGAATCAGTCCCTTTGTACTGTATTTTCCCTCTGCATATCCTGATAATCATTAGAATTGATACAATTATCAGCACTTGCAGCCGTTTCCTTGGATATGTTTTAAACATGCACAGCAAATTTTTATCTAACTTTGAGCAAAGTATAATTAAATAAATGATAGTATATATGTTAAAAGAATATTTACCTGTGAAATGTAATACCGGATCCTGCTATTCTTCTATTTGTACAGCCGAAAGCGACGCAGGAATTTACCATTTTGGCAGGAATAAAAATTGCTTCTCAGAACAATATTGCAGCCGTCTACAAGATGATAGAAAATGTAGAAATAAAATGAAATGGCGGGAAAAAGTGAAGGAAAAAGCGCGCGAAGAATCCACGGTCTTTAATTTACGAAACTGGGTGTGGCTAGGTTCTGCCTCATTGGCTGAAGAGCTCGTCAATCTTTCTAAAGCCACGACTACTAAGGGCATGCTTTCCCCCACTTTTTGGCTTCACTTGGACTGCGCGCAGGGCATCTCCATGTATTCTAACCTCCTTGGTTAGAATAGAAGGAGGGAAGCACGGAGGTTCAACTCAAACGGTGAAGCTTCGCAGCCATGCTACTGTTATCGCTGTGACTTGTGCAAGGTAATTGCAACATTTTTTTTTCTTTTCTTTTTGAAGCATGTCAGCTTGTATTGCATATGAATGCACAAATAGACTTTCGAAAAGATTCCTGGAATTACTTTTCACTCGTAAGTATTGATTTTCGTTTTCTATGTAATTTGATAAATATCACAATGTCATGTTGTATTCTTTCCAGATGTGAAAAAGAGTACTTAATAATAATCAAACTATATTAAATACGTTTTAATGCTTTTGTTTATAGCTGATATCCTCGTTCCTTAACATACAATGATATATGCTAGGATTTAAACTGTATAATTTGAACGTTTTAAATAATTCGTTTTAGAATTTTCATTAAAAATAAGAAATCAATTGTTACTATTTTTATGAATTGTAAATGTGTTAAATAAAGCAATGCTTTTATTTATGTATTAATTATTATTCATGTTTAAGTTTTGTGAACTGTTAGGTATATAATTTGTGGATTTGATCAAGATAAACTACCTGGTTTGTTGTTAAAATTTTTTTGCATAAATTTACAAATTTGTGAGCAGTATAGCGATAGAAGTAAAATATTTACACAACTGAACATGTGGAAAGATGTATCCAAATATTTATATTGGTATATTTCTGTAATTCACCTTAATTCAAGGAAATTTCTTTGAGACTGAAATATGAAACGAGCATAAACTGAAATCATTTAATTCACATAAATCTGTTTTATTTTATTAATATTTATTTTCATGTTGTTATAAGGTTGTTGGTTGTGAAAAGAATCTATTTAAAACTTTCATTAAAAAAAATGCAACTTGTGACTATCTTTTTAGATAATTATCTGCTATTCATTTCAGGTTAAAATTATTTTAAATGATTCTTTAATAAATTATAATATATCAGAAATATCACTTGTTAAAGGAAAAATTGCAAAGTACACCCAACAGGCTGCTAATAAAACCTAAACAAATTCTTGAAATATACAGAAACTTCATTTTTAAAGGCTTTAATGTTATGCGCTTGCATTTAGATTTCGAACTAGTTCTTAATGATTTTCTGTACGTAGTTAATTAAGAATATTATCTTTATAACTTTAAAACAAAAAATTAACAATAGCGAAGAATTTCATTATAAATTTAACATATTTTTACTGGAAAATACATGCACAGAACAGCTTAAAAGCACGTACGTTTCACTGCCGTAATGCAATGTTTTGAAGTTACAAACATGGACGCCGCTTGTTCGGTGGAGTTTCATTCCCCGACAGTGGAGGAAACTGCGAACCCTCCCTCCTTCTATTCTAACCTCCTTGGTTTGGTGTAGCCAAGGCCAACTACACCAAGGCCAATTTGGTGTCTGGTGGACCAAATTGGATCATACGAACTGGGTTATGGTCCGAGGATAACTCGTCCAATACTGAGACATCCAGTGGGACACTGGTGTTTTTGAGGTGGGGGGAGAAGTCAATGGTGCCTGTGGAACCAGTAGCATACCGTGTTGGTGCTTTAGGAGCTGCTATGTTGAAAGGGGCCTTATGAGCCAAGTTGAAGATTAGCATTGTCTATAGTATTAGAATTATAGCAGTTCCATTTGCGGTGTCTTGCCTTTAGGTCTCCACCTATGATAATAGGTGTACCAAGTGTGAGTAGAACGTTGAGATCATTTTCAACTATCGCATATTGTTTGCTGGGATATATATAGGTGGAGATAAAAGTGTATCTTGTGTTAGTGTTTGTTGTGATGGAAATAGTTGTGGCCTCGAAGGCTGAAAGCTTTATAATTGTCATATGAAAGTGGGGACTGCAGAGTTTAACAAGGAGTGTTGTTCCTCCTCCTCTGGGTCTGTGAGCAATCGGATCTCTGTTGGCGCGATAGACACAGTAGTTGGCAACATAAATTGGAATTGAGGGACCAAGGTGGGGTTGTTGTAGGAAAAACATGTCAGGGTTGTACTCATTTATAAAATCCCGCAGATCATTGAGTCTATGGGACAATCTATTTGCGTTCTATGTAATTATGTTTACACAATTATTCACAATATACATAAACAATTATACATTCCTAGAACTAGAGATATCTTCGAACAATGCAAAAATAATGAACAATTTGTCAATAGCATGCTCAGAAGCATTCAGCCCTGGCATGTTTTCAGATATTTTACGAATTATAGTGGCGAATTATAGATAAACCTTTGGATATTGTTCGGAGAACAGCCTTAACGCCAAAAAAGGGAAAACAGCTGATTATGGTAGACCAGGCTATGGTTGCCATCCGATGACGTGCTTCCTATTGGAGGACAGCGTGATACACTTCCCCTGCTAAGGGATTATCCGTAGTAACAGGTCGGGATACGTATTCGGAAAATATTGTTCCGTTTGCTGTTTTCTTATCAAGCAGTCCTTTAAACGTGTCACTAAGTTCCTTGATGAATTAAAAATATCAATAAAATCCCCAAAGCCTACATCAGTAGGTCTCTTTTTGTCATTACCATTTAGAGTTCTATTAAGCATATTTTTATTATTATTAATCATTTCAGTCCTTCCTTTAGCTGCGCTAGCCTATCACCTGATTTGACATTTGAATTCTCATTAACATTAACATTAGGTATATTAACAGTTTCATTACCGGTAGCAGGTTTTTTAAACCTTAGATTTGTCTTACAGAATATATCTGATTGTCTTACAGAAGAGAATTTCGGACGACACCCCAGACAGACAGACAAAGTAGACAGATGTCTTTGTTTGCACCTGCTAAGTCTTTCTGCACCGATAGGCGAAAAATCAAGCTTAGGTGCGAAGGAAAGATATATAGAAAAAGGGCAATTTCGTATTTCAGAGGAGAGTAAAAAGGAACTTCGTACATTTTTATACGAGTTCGAAAGGCCAGGAAAAAAAGATGGGACAAAATAAAATAAAAATAAATGGCCCAAATATAATAGAAGGAAAAAAATAAGGGCCTCATAGAGAGAAAAGGAAGGGAAGTAGAAAATTTCCTACAATACGATTGTGTCCATGAGTGTAGACAAAAGGGGAGGAAGCTGTGTTCATTTGCAAAAATTAGTGTCTTAGGGCCCTAGTCTGGACACCGTCGAGATAGAAGAATGGATCGTTTTTTGCGATCTACTCGACAGAGACCGAGTCTGGTGTCATCGTCTCGATCATTACAGAGATCGAGGCGTAGGAAATTTTTCCGTCAGCTGGACAGCTGCCGTTTAAGTTTCTGCCTGTCGTTTTAGAGCTAAACTGAGGACGGCGGAGGTCACGGATTGTTTTTGAAAGTGTACGTAATAGATATTTTAATTTCTTAAGATTTGTGAAAAACTCGAGTATTTCGCTATAGAAATAACGCATTTGATGCTGACGATTCTACATTATTTATTTATTCTACATTACCAAAGCCTTAATTAAATTTAAGTGAAAATAATATATTTGGTGTTTTCCTATTTCACATATAAAGAAGGGGTGCATACTTTTAATTTAAAATTGTAATTTTTAAACTAATGTATATATCAATGTACTTAATTTCATGTTTTGATGAGTAATTTATAAATTTTGAAATTTTATGTTTTAAATTAAAATGTAATACATTAGACATGCATTAAAGACTATGCAGTATATAATTCAAACTATGCACATCCTAAATTCAACATTTACATTAAATTGCTTTGAGTTAAAAAAATTATATAAGTAGTTTTAACTGGACCGATATCAATGTCAATTTCCAATAGTTTCTAGAATCTCCTGTCTAAAACAAGTTAAATTTCTGTATAATTTTCGGTCAAATTCTTGTCAATATTATAATGCAAGATTTATAATTAGTTATCAGATTTTTTAATGTGGCCTACTTTTAGATATTACATCAGTTTTGTGTATATTTATTCAGATCTAAAAAGTGCTTTGTTTTGGTTTTATATAATTACGGCACAGCCTCGAGGGCTATCTGCCTAAAGTTAGGGTTGCCTTCGTGGAGGACATTCTAAGGAAAACTAGCTCGTATACACGTAACACATGGGGAAAACCACGAAAACGTCCATGCAACCACCCCGTTCGCGGGATTTCAACCTTGGACCGAACTTCTAGTGTTCAGCGATTTTACCGGCCGCTGGTGGGATCGATTTAAAAAGGGTATAAATATATATGGACTGCAATTTCTTTCACTGCATTTGTTAATATATTTGTACAGTTATATATATATATATATATTAAACAGCTTTTCTGTGCCTTAAACTTCTATGCTTCTGGAAGTTACCAATGTTATATCTCTCATTACCAATGATATGTTGGTAATGACAGATACATTGGTAATGACACCGATGCGTCCAGCCCGTTCGCGGGATTCGAACCTCGGACCGTTCTACTAGCGTTCGGAGATTTTACCGCTCGGCCACTAGTGGGATCGACTTAAAAAGGGCATAAATAGGAATATGTACTGCAATTTCCTTTCACTGCATATATTAATATATTTATAATACATTTATATATACATATGGTTATTTATTTAAAACAGGTTTTGTATGCCTTAATTTTTTATGCTTTTGGAAATTACGAGAAAAATGTTGGTAATAACAGATATATTGGCTATCAGAGATATGTTGATAATGCAACAGTTCGCAGTATTTGGACATCGGACCGAACTACCAGTGTTCAGCGATTTTACCACCCGGTCACTGGTGGGATCGATTTAAAAAGGGTATAAATAGGAATATGTATTGCAACTTCCTTTCACTGCACATGTTAATATATATATATATATATATATGTGTGTGTGTGTGTGTGTGCAAGATAATATGTTTTATGATATAACCTATAGTTAAATAATTTTTTTTTATTTTTCTTCCTATTACTTTTGTTAAAAGTTTGTTATATTTTTACTCACTGCTTATTGGTATCTACGATACACAGTATATTTGTAGCTACGTGATAGGTATAATTCTTGAATAAATAAAATTATTGATATAATCATGGGTTGCTAAAAATTAAAATTTTTTTGATTCAAATTCATTAGGAATATTAAACACGTGTACGCGGTGCTATATTTCAATGATTTGACTTATGACGTTGTTGCATAACCTTTTCAGACAAAATAATGTATTTTAATCATAAAATTCCTGTTAACAAATAGTTTACAAACATGTAACCTTTTAGAAAATTTCCATTTTGAAAAAGATCATGCGTAAAATTATGCTTACGTTTCTTCACATACCTGAAGTTTTGAAAAGGCCATTTTTTTCTGCGTTTAAAATATCCATTAACGTTCCCCATTTCTTTTTTCCATACTCTTTACTAAATCCAGCAGCGTATTTTTTCAAAAAATTTCACCATTTACTCGAACTCGATTTTTTTTCTACCACCATTCTCAGTAATAAGCACGTGCGAAACAGCCCCTTTGACAACAAACTACCCCCTTCCCCTGAGCCTGGAGCAATGCAGAGGTGAGATAGACAGGTTGCTATGCAATAAACGTCACTTCCGCACGGAATTTCCACTTCACTTTCCGCCGACGGAATTTGAAGGGGCCAGACTCGCTCTCCCTTCTGCTGTCGAGTGAAAAGAGAATCCCGAATGATTTTCCGATATCGATCTCGACCGGTGTCCAGACTAGACCCCTTAAGAAGCAAACTTTAGCTAAGTTAAAATTTAACAAATATAATAAAAGTTCTTATATGTCAATGTGTATGCCTTTATCTTGAGACCTAACCACAAAAGACACATAATATTACAGAGATGTACATATTATTTTAACTAAAGTAACATTAACTATTACCGTTTCCAAAAAATTCATGTATATTTCAGAAAAACAGTAATTGACAAAATCATAAATCCATAAACAGTGTGAGAGCATACCAGCAAAAATAAATAGATAAATTATAGTTTATTTTTCTTAAATATTAGTTAAATATAAAATTTATTTATTAATTTAACCGTTATAATTTATTACAGTACAAGTTTAACAAATTCAGTCATACTGTATTTATATTTGCTCATAATTCTATCTAAGTTTGAGACCTGAAAAAATTCGGGGATCTTAGTTACAAATATCACAATCTATATTCATCGATGTTCAAGAGATCCCCATTTTCCCCTCTCAAGAAATTCCTTAGCACGAAAAGGGGGGCCTCCGAAGTGTGTGACTTGCTGATAAGAACGGCCTGCTGATAAGGAATGTGGTGTCTCTACGGAATAGGTACGAAAAAAAGAGCAACATGACTTAAAGTGATTACTAACTATTGTATAATGCTAGAATCTTATGGAAATAATAAATAAAGAGATTTAATGGCATTTTAGTGATAGAGAATAAGATATTATTTAGATAACAGAATGTTACTTATCTGAATATTCTGTGTCAGGGTTTCTTTTGGATTTCTCGTGTTGATAGTGAACAGCGAACAAGCTGAACAACAACTTTCGAAGAAGCGGTTTCCTTTTTCAATTTGATTGATGAGACATTGCAGAGGTAAGTTGAAAACATTTACTGAAACACTTATTTAAAAATTTCGGAGCTATGTATAGACGCTGCCTCCAGCTTACGCACACACACACACAGATCGTATTTTATTCTCGAAGTGTCAAGATGTAGAAACATCTTTTTACTCGACTTCTGATGAGGATCGGGTGGGGGGGACAAAGAGTAGGGTGAAAGGAGTGTGGGAGGTAGATGAAAGAGATTGAGGTCCTCACTAGCGGCGGCCAAAAAAGCGGGGGTGTCAAGTTCAGTGTCGTCATAAGATGTAGCCGCGGGTGGTAAAACCGCAGAGTCAGTTTAGCGTGAATGAGTCAATTAAGGTTGTGATTCTTATGTGAGAAGGATGTCACATGGGTACCGATGTTTTTTTCTGGGATGCGGGGAGTATCTGAGCGGGCTAATAAGGCTATTACTGTGGGTTTGTACTGAATAAAAGAAGTTGACTGCTAATCGTTTAATATACTCTTGAATAAGTTCGATTCGAAGGTCTCTGTGAATATAGATGTTGGGAATATACCAAGGAACATAGAATTTTATTTTGTAGAATTTGTAATTGTTTACTATTGGTTTTAGCTGCATGTCCCCAGATGGGTGCCGCATAAAGGAGAGCTGGGCGCAGTATGGAGCGATATAGAATTAATTTGTTTGTAGTAGATAAGTGGCTTTTTCTACCAAGAAGAGGTCGCATAGTAGCTGTGGTGATTTTAAATTTTTGTACTACGGACCGGAAATGGTCCTTTACGGAAATTCATGTTTCCTTTACGGAAAATTATTGCCTTAGTTTCATCAGTGTTAATTTTAATCCTCCAAAGGGTAAGCCATTTTTCCAGTTTTATGAGATAGCTTTGGAGTTGGTCTCTTACGGCGATAACTGTGCAGGATTTAGTAAGTATGGCGGTGTCATCGACAAAGAGTGCAAGATGAACAGAAGGGTCTTTAGGGATGTCTCATGTATAAATATTAAAAAGGTACAGTGAAAGTGCCGAACCCTGTGGGACACCACCGTTGATTACTCTGGTGGTAGAGTAAGCAGTACCGATTTTGATTCTGAATGTTCTGTTGCTGAAAAAAGAGGCTATTAAGCGAATAAAATGATCTGGAAAATTGAGAGTGATTAGTTTGTAAATAAGGCCTCGATGCCATACCCTGTCAAAAGCTTTCGCGATATCGAGAAATATAGCACCGGTCGGAAGCTTGCAGTTGTAGCCTTCAGTGATAATGTTGATAACTCTTAAGAAGTTGGTGGCAAGTGCTATGATGATTACGAAAACCGAATTGTTCTTCTGGGAAAAATTCATGGAAGGGGGAACTTTTTGGATGCGGAAAAGTAGGACTTTCTCAGTGACTTTAGACAGATGGCTAAGTAAACTGATAGGGCGATAGTACTGTGGGGGAGTTGGATTTTGTTGCGGTTTAGCAAAAACGATTATTATAGCTTGCTTCCATGAGTTAGGAAAATGAGCGAATTTGATAATGTTGTTGATTATCTTAGTTAGGCAGGTAAGAGCGTTGATCGGAAGATGCTTCAGTGCTTTGGTCGAGATGCCATCGTGCCCTGGGGCTTTTTTTGTTTGTAAGGCGCTGATGGTGTTGGCAACGATAGTTGGGGTAGTCAGGAAAGTGAAGTTGTACGGAGCATGGGTATTAAGGAAGTTATTGACCACCTGGTTGACCCGTTCAATATGGTTATTGTCGTACGGAGTGGGATTATGAGTGAATGTATCTTCCATATAGTCCGCAAAAGATTTAGCTTTATCTTCTTCTGTATATGAAATTCCACTAGGTCCATGGATAGGTGGAATAGGTTTATAATTTTTTTGAATTTGCGGGAAATGTCAAATAGGGAATTGTCCTCTATAGCTAGGTTATTCAGGAAATTGGTCCATTTTTGGTTTTTGAAGTTCTTGATTCTTCTGTTGATTTTTTTTGCATAGAGTTTAGTTCGTGTTTGAGTTGTGGATCCCTGATGGTTTGCCATCTTTTACGGATCCGGTTTTTCTCTTTAATACTATTTCTTATATCGGCAGGCAGGGGGAGGAAAGGCTTGTTCACATAAAAAGTATTGGGGGCTTCCTTTAAAGCAGAACTGATGCTGTTGGTAAATTTTGAGACTTCGTGTTCTAAATCTTCTTTGTTGTTGATGCATGGGTTACCTTGTATGGAGTTATTCAGAATTTCAGAGTATTTGATCCAATTTCTAACTCCTATACTTCTGTCAAGTGAGGGGAGGTATTTATTAATGGGGATTTCAAATACAATGGGGTTGTGGTCGGAAGACAGGGCTGAAATTACAGAGATATTGCATCTGTTAGTTATGTTATTTGAGATGAAGAAGTCAATTGTGGTTGCGCTATTGTACCCGTAATGGGTGGGCTCGTCTGGAGCATGACTGTTATAATTATTTGATTGAATGAGTTTGAATATGTCATTTTCTTTTTTGTTAGCATGTCCTTGGTTCCAGCAGGGGTGTTTGGCTTTGAAGTCCCCCTCCGACAATGGTAGAAGTATTAGAATTAAGGAGGTGAATTAATTCTTGTGCGCTGGGATTATTATTTAGTGGGATGTATATATTAGAAATTTTGAACTTTTTGTGTTCTATTACAATTTCTATTGTGTTACCTTCGAAAGTGATGCTGGGATTAGGAATTTGAGAGCGTTTCATGCTCCTTTTAACAAATGTGATGATGCCACCGCCTCTTCCTGTCTCACGATCTGTACGGTAGGTGTTATAATTAGCATAAAGTACTTTGAGTGCTAGTTTAAGGTGAATCTCTTGTGTGAGTATTAAGTCAGGTTCAATTTCAATAATGAGGTCGGATAATTCATTTTTTTATGGTAAAGACCGTTTGCGTTCCAAGAGAGGATTTTTATGTTGCATCTATTCTTGAACTTATTAGAATTAAAGATGATTTCCTATTTTTTCAATGATTTCGACTACTGCGATTATTTTATCAAGAGGTGATTTCTTGGTTTTAATGTTTTTGAGTCCTTGTATCACTATTGTCCTGATTGTTTATAGCGAAGAGAAGTCAAAGAGGTCTGACAGGGAGGATTCTGCTGTGTTGGTAGTTTCTCCTGTTAGATTTTCGTTTTGAATGGAGGTTTGATCGAGATTTTCGTTACTGTTTGATGTCAGCGGAGGAAAGTCTTGTCTTCTGTTAGTCCAGGGATTGGTTGCTGGTGGAGGACTGGGTTGGAACTGAACTTGTTCGTTTTTTGGACTGGCCGGGCAGTTTGAGAAGTTGGCTGGGTGAGGACCTTTGCAGTGATAACATATGGCTGGCTGATCGCGACTACGGGTTCATTTTATAGGTTTATGATTGCCCCCGCAAAGGACGCATACCCAGTCTCTGGTGCAGAGCAGGGAACTGTGAAAAAATTCCTGGCATCTATAGCATTGTGGAGGGCCAGGTTTCTTGCGTAATGATTCTATTGTTACGTTCATATAACCTATGCGTTTGATTTTGAATATTTCCTTATTTTGTTCTGATTTTGGTATATATACTAAGAAAAGCGGCATTGGTTTATTTTCTTTTCTGTTTCTTAATGGGTAAGCCTCTTATTATGACTTTTAAAACTTTATCTTCGGGCAATAAGTAGGTGTGGGCTTTAAGCTTTGTTTCTTCAACTATTTTGCGAATGAATCGATGTGAGTCAGAGTCTGCAGGCTATATTTGAAGGCGGCGTCCTTTAAAGGTGCCAGTTACCTCTTTTCCGGTTTGTTTGTTTAAGTTTTTTAAGAATTCACCTGTTTTTGGTACGTCATCTACGACAATAATTGGCACTTTATCAATTCTCCTTGTTTTTGGGCTGGAGTTTGGTTTTCTATTTGCGGGAATGGGCGAATGGTGTCAGTTTTGTTTGGTTGGTCTTTTGGGGTGGTAGTGAGCTGAGTGGCTGATTCATCTTCGTTGTCCAAATGCATGTCGTCTATTTGGTTATCTAATTTTTTATATCGATTGCTGGTTTTGAGGGAAGGCTCGTCATCGAAGTCAGAATCCGTTTGTCTATGGCGCAATTTTCTTTTTCTTTGTTCTTTGAAACCACTAGTGGATTGAAGTATGTCGCAGAAGTTTTTAATCTCTTCAAATTGTTTAGCGAGCTTTTCGTTAGAGGTTTGTAATTCGTTTATTTTTGCATTGGCCATCTCGTTTTTCTGCATACGCAGTTGATTAATGGCTTTTACAAAGAGAAAGTTAAGTTCTTTTTGATCACTAGTGGACATAATCACATTTGGGTCGTGACGGATAGCTTGGATATCTTCCACCAATGATCTGGTAGTTTCGACGTCATTGGATAAAGTAATTTTGTGACTTAATATTTGGAGAACGTTGGGTTCATCATTGAGATGTCTCATGTGAGGATTTTCAGAGTTTGGAGGTGAATTTTCCATGTTTGTGTTATTATTAGTTACAGTTATGTTTGTTGTGTCATATTGATTAATCATATGAGGCAAATAAGTTGGAAAAAAGGCCTAACTAGAGGCCGTACCCGAGGGTACCCTTATCAGCACGGTGAATAAAGAAAATCAGAAGAAAGAATAAAATACGACCTGTTTTATCCAGCGAAGGTTGCAGCGGTGGAGTTAAGGTGACGCTTCTGCGAGGCGAAAGCCAAAGAAAAAAACAACCCGGAGCCCGTGAGGCGAGGTCGATGAACTCGGTACAGTTGCGGGGGCGATAGCAACGCAAGGAAACGGAGAACGAAGCGATAAGACGTCTATCTCGAACGCTGTCCTACCTCGGAATGCCAGCTTACGCGATCGCAGTGCCAACCAAAACAAAAACCGATAGTGCACAGGGTGTCTGGTTTGTTTACAGTTGCAGCACATTGCAGTATCTAGTGTCTTGGCTGAACAATTTTCAGTTTTGTGAGGCCCCGCGCATTTAACGCAACAGTTTACAATTTTTAGAAGAATGGTGGAAGTGTTGGCAGTTTTGACACTGCATAACCCGCACTTGTTTGATATGGAGTAACACTGACATAAAAACACATAAAGTAATTTAAATCATAAATTTTGTCAATTCCAGGTAAATTTTCCCATTGCACTTTGAAAAGTGGCATGGGCACTTTAGATTTAACTCTGTACATTTGAAAAATGTTTCTCCCTTTATACCCAATATTTTCAAGCTCTTCACGAATTTCATTAACAGTCGATTGGGAGTCCTCTAAATACGACCTTAATCGGTCTTTGCAATTTGTTTATAATTATATAATAATCTAACTTCTTATCGTCTAAGTACTAAGAAATTTGTCTGTGATCTGACTCAGTCTCTGGAAAAACTTCTGCTTTTTCTCCAGTAATTAGAAGAATACTTTCCAGTAATTTTGACTGCAAATTCAAGTTTTGTTTCTGCTTTTAACACTTTCACAAAATCTGAAAACCTGACTGTAGGTTTAACCATTAAGGGTTTTATTTTTTTTGGGGGGGGCACTATTTCCGCAACATCATGCTCACCCTGTATATCTATAGCATTATTATCATTATTGGCATTTACATTATTCGCTAAACTGTTGAGTTTATTATTAGTAGCAATATCAACATTACACTTAACCAATTTAGCTGGCCTAGCCGTATTGCGCGGCTGGATAAAGCCATCAGTATCTAATAATTCATTAGCACTTCCTTTTGATTTTATAGAGGGACTTTTCGGCTTAACATATACAACGTGAGGAATGCTTTGTGTAACATTTTGAACATTTGATACATAACTAGAATCATTTCTATTTTTACATGCTATTTTTAGCATGTAAAAATAGAAATGCCAAAAATAGCATGTATGGCAAAAACCTCATTAACAATTTCATGAAAAGACATATTAACATAAGCAGGATTAATCGCATTAAAAAATTCACACTTACATTTAAAGAGTTGGAGAAGTCCTTGGGCGATAGCATTTCTTCCATGATAACGAGAAGTAAGCCTTTTTTTCATGTTCATTTTACACTGAAGGAACCGATCATTCATATCCATATCCATTTGTTTAATACACGATTTGAGAGACGAAATTTGTTGAAGAGCCCTGAGATAGTCCTCTAAGGAAAGGGTATCTGCATTTATTAACCCGGTTCAGTTGTCGTTAAGTAGAGTATTAGCATAATTATGAATTTCATCCAAAAGGCCTGCAACACGTTTTGGAACAGCGGCAGCTGCATCCGTAAAATTAAGCGGAGGAGATTCACTTTCCTACACATCACGTGGTGATTGATCACAGGCAGGAAGCATGATGAGCACGACACGTAAATAGCGAAAGTTTCCTTTCTGCATTTCTTCCTCTTTTTCTTGTCACCAGCTCGAACGGCCCTCTGGGCCTTTCCTTCTTTCTTAGCAGCTTTTCTAGATGCTTGAGGAGGCTAAATCGAAATAATCCAATTGCAAGTATAAAACACAGGACGAACACATAGACGGCTGCGTCTCAATAGCAAAACATGTGCTCACTGGAGAAAGCCCTTGAAAAACAAGTCCTACTTCTACGGTGTTCAACAGTAATTATTTCTTTATGTTTTGTTATGAGATAGCTTTGAAGACTACCGTAATGTACTTTAAGGATTATGTTAGTTTTATTAACAGTTAAATTTTGAGTTAAACTTCTTTTCCTATCGCTTCTTAATTTCAAGTTACCACTTCCGGCCAGAACGTAGTTTCAGAATCACGTCTGAATACCAATGAGGAAGATCAGTATTTAACCGCGCAATTCTACTGTCTTAGTGAGAGAGAGAGAGAGAGAGACCAGATATTTTGGCTGCACGCGTCCGACTTTTTAGGCTACTCTCTCGTAAGCTATTATTACGCTCGGCCGTACTTTAGGCCCTTGATAGTTTCTCAATCAATTAGCGTTAAGGGGCCAACTCTGTTAGATCTTGATAGCTTCGGCTATATCTCTTTAGTTACGATTAGTTTAGATTAATTTTTAGTCTCTTAAATTCAAGCCCAAGTGTCGGTTTTATTGTACATCTCCAAGACGGAGTTCTGTTAAATCTTATTTTGAATAATAAAGGGTCTTTTAACCCTTTCCAAGTTTATTCACTGTCTCACGAACTGAAGCGATTATTCGCTTACTAGTTCTTAATATTCTTCACTTTTAACTGCAACTTAGAATTACATAGTGGGGAATCCTACAGTACCTTAAAAGGAAGAGATATTAAAAATATGAATATCCGCGAAATAAGGTACTAAGAAAATCAAACAGAAAAAATATTTATAAAACATTTGCCATTCAGCACTCCGTAAAGTTCAATATATGAACAAAGCGTATGGACATTTGACATCTGAAAAGCAACAATATGTGACACCAACTATAAATAAAATACAAGGAAATTAGAATAGAAGGAGGAAAGGTTCAAATCAAACCTTGAATCTTGGCGGTCATGGTTCGTCTACTACTGCTGTAACTTGTGCAAGGAAGTTTGTCATTGCAACATTTTTTTTTTAAAAATTTTTTGAAGCATAGGATCTTGTGTTGCATATGGATGCACTAACTGATTTTCTAAAACGATTCCTGGGATTACTTTACACGAGTAAGTAATGATTTTTTTGATGCAATTTGATAAATATGTTGAAAAATATCACAATGTCATGTTATTTTCTTTCCAGATGTGAAAAAAGGACTTAATAGTATTCAAAAATAGGTGAAATACATTTTAATGTTTCTGTTTATAGCTGGTATCTTCGTTCCTTAATATACAGTGATATATGCTAGGATTTAAACTATATAATTTCAACGTTTTAGGTAATTCATTTCATAATTTTCATGAAAAGTAAGAAATCAATTGTTAATATTTTTATGAATTGTAAAAGTATTAAATAAAGCAATGCTTTTCTTTATGTATTAATTATTATTCATTTTTAAGTTTTGGGAACTGTTATGAATATAAGTTTTGCATTTGATCAAAAATTGTTTGCATAAACTTAAAAATTTCCTGGCAGTATAGTGATAAAAGTAAGTAAAATGTTTACATAATTGAACATGTAGAAAGCCGTATCCAAAAATTTATATAGCTTATTTCTGTAATTCAGCTTAATTCAAGGCACTTCCTTTGAGATTCATAAATATGAAACACACATAAACTGAAATCCTTAAAGTCACATAAATCTGTTTTATTTTATTAATAATTAGTTTCTTGATGTGATAAGGTTGTTGGTTCTGAAAAGGATCTATTTAAAACTTTCATTAAAAAAAAATTACAGCCTGTGACTATTTTTATATTACATTTGACATGTACAATGCGCAAAAAAAAAAAAAAAAAAAAAAAAAAAAAAAGGAACAGTTGTATAGCTCTCGTGACGAAATTCAAACTGCGTTTTTCATGTCTCGAAAGCGCGACTTAGGATATGTATTAGATTTACATATAGCATTGTTCAAATATAGGTATTTTGACACCAAACCGGACTTTTTCTGAAATGACATGCCAATATTTTTCCATATTTCGATGCTACTACTCAAATTGCGCCTAAACATAAAATTTTGTAAAATTTGGTGCAAAATTTACGGAGATATTCAAAAATTTAACTTGCCGCATTTTTTTCATTTTGCACCAAGAATAGTTCACCTGGCGAACTTCTTAACTTATAGCAACCTATTTTCCTTTCCTTTTCTTCATTGCAGACGTGCGGAAGAAAAGTCATCGTTCATACTTTCAAATAATTTTAACAAAGTGCGTAAACTACATTTAGCGTTATTATCGCTTATGACAAATATGCCAAATTGCAAAACGCTACAATATGTAAATTCCTGTACAGGTTAGAAAATTTTGAATAAAAAACTCTAATTTTTTGTAGGTGTGCCTAGAAATGCATCTACTTTAAGATGATGTTAAACACTTTAGGTTATAATTCAAAATGTTTTTCGAAAAATTTATAAAAATTATTTAAAAGTATGGATTTTAAAAATAAATCATAAAACATGGGCGAATTTTATTTGGAATGAATCTAAATTTCGAAATGTAAAAGGAAGAATAAAATAAACTTAATAAAAAAAGGGATATTAACAATATTACCATTACTATATACCAAATTCGATTACCATTGAAGAGCTAAAATTTTGAGAGCTAATTTTTAAAACACTATTTATGCGATTTTTTACAAAACTTGGCAGTTTGGCATAATTTGAGTCGTAGAATCGAAATATGGAAAAAATTGGCATCTCATTTCAGAAAAAGGTCCGATTTTGTGTCAAAATACCTATATTATAATAATGCCATATATAAATCTAATACATATCCTAAGGCGCACTTTCAAGACATGAAAAACGCAATTTGAATTTTGTCAATCGAACCAGTAGAACGGGAGATATAGAACTGACCTTCTTTTTCCGCAGTGTACCATGCAAATCTATTTGCTGTTTATTTTTATCTCTATTTGTTTAGCATTTTAGATTTTCTGATTCCATGAGGTTATTTCATTTAACGTAGCTGAATCAAAATTAACACTTTTCTTAAACTTCCACAAAAGCAATCTCACCCCACCCCCCAAATAAAAAACTTCTAAAAACTGATAAATGGATAAAAGATAAAATGTGTTTTTAGCTGAAATTACGAATTAATTAAATTAAGTATGCCAATAAACTCTTTAAAAAAAGAAATACTATTTGCATCAAGTACCAGTCTCCTGAAATTAGCTATTTCAACATTTGCTACAGCCAATGAAAAACATGTGAATTTCTGTTTTAGTGTATTAGAACTTAAAGCTGAAGTATTAAGCATAGTAAAATAAATAACTTTCTTTCCTGTCTTTTAAACATTTGCATATGAAATGATTCTTTAATAAATTATAATCATATTGTGAATAAATCAGAAATATCACTTCTTAAAGGGGAAATTAAAACCTAAGCAAATCCTTGAAATATGCAGAAACACCATTTTTAAAGGCATGTTATACACATGCATTTAGATTTTGAACTATTTCTTAATAATTTTCTGTACATAGTAACTTATGAATATCATCTTTATTACTTTAAAACAAAAATTTAACAACAGCGAGGCATTTCATTATAAATTTAACATATTTTACTGGAAAATACATGCACGGAATAGTTTAGAAACACGTACGTTTCACTGCTTTAATGCAATGTTTCAACATAACAAACATGGACGCCGCTTGTAAGGTAGGGTTTCATTCTCCGATAATGGAGGAAACTGCGAACGCTCCCTCCTTCCAGTCTGACCTCCTTGTATAAATACGACATTTTAGTTATTTAAAACTTTGAGTTCATTAGCTAGAATCGGATCACCAAGGTTGTGTTTGCTTTTGCAATCAGTCAAAAACTGTTGTAACACCTTTACTATACCGGATATTTATGTAGAAGCATGGCTATATTTTCGTATGATCAACCAGGCACTAGAAGCAATAGCGTAATTTTAAATAACAAAACCTTTAATTATAACATAACTACTACACATTAAATTAACATAGAAGATAATTGTGTTGGAGAAAAATGACCAACAAATCGCGGCAACGACGAAACATGAAGTGTCAGACCAAGGAGGTGTATCCTAACCTGTATTATGTAAACTCATAGCCCGGTTTCGGAAAGAGAGAGCGAAAAAGGAGTTTCGCCCAAGCGCTCACAGTCGCTCATGATCGAAGATCGTGTGCTATGCAGCTACAATTGCTTGAAATACTGACGAATTTGGGATAATGGTACTATATTTACTTAGCTTAGTTTTCTTAAAAATAAGGTTGCTAATTTCATTCAATTTATTGTGTAAGATTAATTGTCTTGAATGCAAATATCTTGCATTTTTCTATCATCTAATATGAGCAGACGATACCATGCCAGCAGGTGACTGCATATTAGTTAATTAACTGTTAATATCATTAATTTAAATCGCATCTCAGTAATGACTAAATAAGGAAATTATCGAAGTTCTGCAGAAGAGAATAAAGAATTTTGCTTCTCATCAGCAACTTTGATATGTGAATGTATACGGTCCAATATACCGTTCGGTACAATTCTGTTATAGGAACCGTACGAAACTGAAGCGAAAATATATGTGAAAAAGCATCAAATGTAACGAACGCATAAAATTAGACAGTTCTACATTTGTAATTCGCCATTGAAATATTGGTTTAATTTTTGAATTCTTTTTTTCATAGCGCTATGGATCCAATAATTTAGGAATTCTGCAATAGAATTAAAAAAAAAAAAAAAAATCCATCATTCATGATAGAAAATTATGTTCGGACAACAACGAGATTGAATTGTGTTTTAGCGGTAACTCAATAGCGCAACTGTGATGCCGGATAGAAACTTGTAATGAGAAGAAAGGATTAAGAAATCAAAATTGCTCGAAGGCTCGAAATTCCTATTGCTTACAGCCGTTAGGTTCATCCATTTCTAGTGTCAGAAGATGATATCTATTTAATTTTGTGAACTCGAGCTGAAGATGAACGGCAATACAACTATAGACTGGAACAATTACATGCGTGAGGTGTGTGCTGCATCTTAAATTGCTCTTCCTAAGTTGAAAATCGGCGGATGTGGCAAAATTATTAAAGTGAACGAAGTCTTTTTCAGTAGAAGAAAGAATAACTTTGGACGTGTTTTTCCGCCACAATTGGTTTTAGGCGGATTGTGCAGAGAATCAAATGAATGTTACGTAATTGCTGCTCCACATCGATCACCTTATTGAACTTCATGAAATAAAATATCGCAGAAGGAAGTATTATTTACATTTACTGCTGGAAACCATATAAGTTGGATGAACAGCGAGATGACGGCTTTGAACATTTTACTGTCAACCACAACTACAATTTTGTGGACCCCGGAAGTGGGCGTCATACACAAATAACAGAGTGGTTGTGGGGCAGTGCTAAATGGCATAATAAAACGCAATCGGGGCACTGTTCGACAACATTCCGATTCTTATTTGTTCGAGTTTATGTACATACGTTTGCACCAAAAAACTGAAATTTTCTCTGCATTGTTGGAAAACATCAGTCATTTTATACCTCCCGTTGAATGTCACTTATGTTTAGCCGTTTTTTCAAATTAAAATGAAAGAATGTATTACAGGAAATTAACATTTCATCAAACTAAATTAATAGTCTTTAGATAGTTCATTACTATTATACTTTCTCTCAGTTATGTTGAGCCGTTTGTTTATAAATTAAAATGATATAATAATCTGACATAGTTATATATTATTATGCTTCTATTCAATTGTGTTTAGCTTTTTTATTATAAATTATAGTAATAAAAACATATGATATGAAATTAACCTTCCATCTAAATTGAAATAGAAATCTTAGATAGTTATTTACTGTCATGCTTCCTTTCTTCCAGGTAGATACTGTTGTGCGAAATGACGGTTAAATACAAAGCATGTTATTTCACTCCTGAAACTCATGTGTGGTACATGCAAGCACGGGTCAGCTGCAGTCGCTTGTATTAAAAAAAAAAATAAATAAAAAAAAAATAAAAAACCTGATTGTCAATAAGCAGATAGGTTTTTTTTTTTTAAAGGGGCATAAAGTATTCTTAAAAGGCAGTATTTTAAATTACTTTTTTCTCTTATCTTTGGTTTTTGTTTGGCACATCTAATATTCACTTTAAGGCATTCTGCAAAAATAAAATTCTCAGAACATTTGCTAGTTTTTTCCTTAGAATGCTTCATAATTTTTTATCTTTAAATTCATGCACATATTCTATAGAAAGAAAGATTTTCAAATATTTCTCTGTGAGGAGAAGTTTATCTGTAGTATTTCTTCCCTAACCTCAACATCTTTTAACTATAAATATGTAATAAATTATAATCCTCTCAAAAGCTAAGATTTAGTAACATTCCATGCACATAAATTACATGAGTGTTCATTACTGAAAAAATAAAATAAAATAAAATAAAATAAGATTAGTGAAATTAGTCAACTGAAACATTCATTATATACATTGTTATGCTATTTTAATACATGTACAGATCAAAAGAAAAATGGCAAAATATGTTGATATATTGCTACAGCAGTAACTAAAGTAAGAATTGAGAAAGATGTAATAAGAGTTCCTATATAGCACACTTATTTATTGCAGTGACATCAAAATGTTAAATTTTCGTCACATTATATTTGCGATCAAGGTACAACGTCGCAGAAATGGCATATTGTGATGTGGATGTGAAAGTCGCACGGATGTCACATACACGTCACAGGAAACATCTAATGTGACCACAAGAAATTTCTCTCTTTCTGTAATGGGAGGTATACTTGCGCTCTGACCTTTCCCTCCCGATTCATTGTGTTAGATAAAACTGTTTTGATTCGAAATCCAACTTCGTTTAATGTCCAATTTATTAACGTAACTTCTGTTTACTTAGAACGAGAATTTCCCGATTCACAACATACCAAAACAAAACTTATTCTAAAGATGTGTAGGGATTTATGCTTATTTTAACTAATAATTTAAATTTTAGTTCAGACTTTCCTATAAGCCTTCATTCCCCTAATTGTCAATGCCAGAATAGTTAAATTTGGTAGCGCGCGTGACGTGAATGCAAATTCTACTTTGAGGAGGAAAGTTTAAATACCGAGGTTTTAGAAGGGAAGTTAGAGAGTTGGGTTCGAGCAGCCGTTTCTGCCGTGGGTACAAGTGCTGATTGCTGGTTCAAGTGGCTTAAATTCATTTATCGGCTGCCACTAGTTTTAGAAGGGGGACGAAGTTCGGTATCTCGCTGAGCCCTGTAGTTTAGTTTTTCAACTTTTGATTTTCATTTACCTGCTTTTCAGTTACCACCCAAGTAGAGGCGAAGTTTGTTATCGTCGAGTTGACACAGTGTAAATTTTAAAGAGTTAATAAAGGGTTTGAACCCTTCTTTTGTGTAATTTCCTGCTACTCTTGTATCCAGACAGAAGTTAACTCACATGGACATTACAGATGTATTAACAATGTTGCCATTCAAGAGCAACTTAACTCAAGATATAAAATGATAATAAACAGGTGGCGCTTTTGATCACATTAATAATGCAACATTCTTCAAACTTGTTTAATGATACTAAACTTGTTTAAAAACTACGTTTAACGATATTATATCAAAATTATATTATAAAGCTACAAAATCTAAGTTAAAGGTGATAGTCCTTAAATTTAGTAGGCGTTTTAATGTTCCGACCACCTCTGGTGAATTTCTTTTCTGCCCAGAAAAATTCTTTCACATTCGTAAGATTCAAAGTTTTTTTAGAAGAGAGAGATAGTCTAACACCAATGCTGCAAGCCATCAATTCCAATCTTGGAGTAGACATTTCCTTTAACGGAGCGATTCTGGATTTGGCAAGTACTAATTGAATTTTCACTTCTCTTTCACTCTTGCTCCTTATATACACAACTAATGCATAAGCTAAGCCAGATGAATCACAAAATGTATGCAAGCTTACTGAACGGTCATCATCAATTAATTTACATCTTGGAGTTTTCACAAGTTTCAGCAAATGAAATTCATCAAGCTGCTTTAAAAACTGCTTTGCCAATTGTTTTCGTATTTTAACATCCCAATCCAGTTTTGATTTCCAGCTTTTCTGGAGCCATAATTTGGGTAAGAGGGTCACTGGACTATCCAATAGGATCGAAAGCTTACTGAGTCAATGAGAGCAAAATTCTTCTAGTTATCGGTTGTTTTGGTTTAGTTACTAAACTTACATTACAAAATAAGATATTTTCATAACGATCCCAAATTATATCCAAGACAGGGGCTAATTCAACTAAAATTCCTGGCCTGTTACATTCGGTACACTCCCACCCTCTCCAATTCGAAATTGACTTCGGCCATAAACTCGGTGAACACTTTAACAAATTTATGCATTTCTTCCTTTGAGTCGACTGAAGTGATGCAGTTATCAACATAAAATTATTTTTTAAATTTTTCAATAATATCTTTAGCTTTGCGTTTTATATTCTCAAGATGATATTTGGTAACAGCTCCAAGAATGAAAGGGCTTCAGGTTACTCTGAAAAACCACTCTTTTATGTCTAAGAACTTGTAGCTTTTTATTTTTGACATCTCCCCCCCCCAGAGAAACCGGAGATAATCTCTGTCTTCTTCACAAATAGAAATTTGCAAGAATGTGTTCTTTATGTCAGCAATTAGTCCTATTTCCTTTTCTCTGAACTTAAGAATCACTTCAGGTATTAATTCAATGGTATTCGCTCTTTTTCTAAACAATCGTTTAAAGAAGACCTTTTTGTTTACTCGAGGCATCGAAGACGGGTCTAAGTTTTGTTGTCAAATTTTCTTTAAACACTCTGCGGTTAGGAAAATAATAGGAGGGAACTGAAAGTTCTTCAGACGGTATCTTTTCTATAATGTTATCTTCAAGGACATTCCATGAAAATAGAATTGTAAGCATGATAGTTGTCATCCGAAATCAGTTTTGATGCAAGTTTATTTAACCTTTTTTCAGCAAAAGCTTTATTATCAGGAAGATTCTCAACCTCTTTCCATGGTAATTCATACCTCCCTTCATTATTTATAGTGACTCTCTTCTCAAAATGATCTATGACAGCTTCTTCAGTTTCTTTGATGCTATACAGTTCAAAGGGATCTTTACTTCCAATCGTTTCCAACTCCCAAAGTTTCGTTAAATTGTCACTATGCCTTAGTAGTGTAATAGCTGCTAAAGAATCCCTAGAAATATTAGTTTCTGATTTTCCCATCACCAGCCCATCCCAGATGAGTTTCCATCGCTGTTAGTCCAGAATTTAATTTGTGAATCTTTCCAGTATAAAGTTCTCCAGCGAAATCCCCCCCCAATTAAAATTTCAATGGGCTTCTTACTTCTGTTTACATCCATGATAGTAATGCCTGTTTCCGCTTCAAAAAAAGTTAATAAATTATTATACATTTTAGTAAATGATGCCCTTAACGTCATTCTTTTTCTTACTAAAACATCCATCGTTTGCGTTTGTTATGAACTAATAGTTACTAAATATTTTCAACAAATATAAATATAACTGGCCATTTATAGGCTTCAATGATGTCGGATTTGTCACCAAATGTTGGATAAAACTGTTTTTACTCGAAATCCAACTTCGTTTAATATCCAATTTATTAACGCAATTTAAATGCTGCTTACTTAGAACGGGAATTTACCGATTCACAGCATACCAAAACAAAACTTATTCTAAAGATTTATTAACAATGTCGCCTTTCAAGAGCAACTTAACTCTAGATATAAAACGATAATACACTGCTCGACATTGAAAATGCAACACCAAGAAGGAGTGGTCAGAAAGTGATGAAATTTGTAAAAAAGACAGACACAGCAAGCAGCAATAAGTGATCTTTATTTTTAAATGATTTATCAAAATACAGAGCGAGAGCGGCGTCGGTTCAGTAGGATGAAGGACTACCGCGGACAGCGATGCACGAAGAAACACGTCCAGGCATAGAGTCAATAAGAGTGCGGATGGTGTCCTGAGGGATAGCTCTCCATTTCCTTTCAACCATTTGCCCCAGTTCATCTTCTGAACGAGACAGGGGCAGAGTCTGCAAACGGCGTTCAATCACATCCCACACATGTTCGATTGGTGACAAGTCAGGAGAGTACGGTGGCCAGGGAAGCATCTGTGTACCTTGCAGAGCATGTTGGCAGATGTAAGCACTGTGTGGCCGGGCGTTATCCTGCTGAAAAATTGCATTAGGCAGCCCCTGAAAGTAGGGAATTGCCACCGGCCTCAGTACATTATCCAGGTATCGTTAGGCCGTCATAGTGCCCTGAATACGAACTAGAGGTGACCTGTAATCGTAGGCAATATCGCCCCAAACCATTATGCCACGTTGTCGCGCGGTGGGGCGTTCCACGGTTACTGCCGGATTAGATCTGTCTCCGTTAAATCGACGTTAATCGACGCCACACACGTATGCGGCGACTGTCACTGGATAAACAGAAGCGTGACTCATCTGAGAACACGACGTTTCGCCATTCTGTCATCCACATCGCTCCAGTCAGGCACTATTCTAAAGGTTGGCGTCTATGCTGTGGGGTCAATGATAGTCTTCTTAACGGACGCCGTGAGTGCAGGCCACGTTCAACCAATCGACGGCAAATGGTTCTGGTCGTCACGGAAACATCCAGGGTATCTTGCACATGCTGCAGAATTGCGGTGCAAGTGACTTGCAGGACCGCCACAGCTTGTCGGCAGATGCGTCGATCCACGCCATGGACCTTATAAGAAATAGACTAACCCAGTGGGCGGGGCGCGCGTCACCGACATCTCCGCATGAAAGAGTAGGGACGATCTGGTTTACTTTAACATTGAAACCTATGGCGTTTGTATCACATAACTGTTTTTAATTATTAAATGCGATACGTTGTATAGTGATGAGATTATGCAAGCCACAGTTTGTTTAAAATAGGATTTAATATATATCATTTAAGCACTTTTTACTGCATTTCGTGCATTTTTTCACGCGTAATTCTTATACAAACATCTTTACTTTGGTAAAACGGTAAAAGCTCTAAGCACAAAATTTGTGAACTTAATTTTGCGTAAAAATAAAGTAAAATTAAATAAGACTGATAGTACGTGATGCTTTGAAATAAATAAGGTAAAATTAAACAAGATCTGATAATTAAAAAAAAAAAAAAGTTAATGAACATTTTCAGGCAGTGTTTTTCCAAACTATAATAACATTACGAAATGATTATTTATTTGATTATACGATCATTAAATTATTAACATTAAAGTGGATTAGTTATTTTAATAATTCATAAATTTCGGAGCATAAAATTTTCTGAGCGTAATGAAGGGAAAGAAAAAAAGATAAAATAAAATCTAGAAGCACTCAGATTTTATATTACGCCCAAAAGGAACCGTTTTTTAAAGTTTTGTGTGTTACCTATATTTATTGAATATCATGTTCTTCGCCCATAAACCACATATATTTGAAAACAGCATATCTTTAGAATTTCCGCACTGGAGATAAAACTGTTATTTTCCGTGTAGTGCTCGCTCTGAACTCGCTGAGTTTGTTAATCAAAAATTTATTAAAGTTTTACAAAATATGAAATAGATTAAAAGAAATTCGAAATTCGGCCGTCCAGATGCTCATGTTCGGGTGAAGGATTACATTATTCAAAATTTGATGGCTCTTGTTACTGTCGTTTTTGCACAGTGCGAGAAACATACATGTATTTATGCAGATTCTTCATTATTTAATTTCTTTACATATAATACAGGGCGATAATATTTGATAACAACAATTTGCAAGGAGACACGGACATTTATAGTAAAATAGCGCAAAATGCCACTTCGAAACTAACAGCCTTTCTAGGCTACCGCCGCTTTGGGCTAATAAATTAAATTAACAGTAAGTAAAAAAAAATCTTTTGCAGAACTAAAAATATATTAAAAAAATAATCACTATAAAATACAAGCAAAATTAATTATTACGGTTAAATACAATTTTAATATTAGATTTAAATGTATAAAAATTTTTAAGGAGTCAAAAGTGTTTATCACTATGATGTATTATGAAATATAATTGAAATAAAATTCCTTTATAGAAATTATGCTGTAATAATCATCTATAATTTAAAAAAAAGCAGCACAATTTAGAATTTTAAACAAAACTTTCGAAAATTCGTTTTTAAATATTTTAGTATTTTTTACTTATTTACACCAATAAAAAGCATAAAAATTGCAAGAGAAAATTGTTTGTTTGAAATTTTCTATTAGTTCAGATTTAAAATATTATTTTCTAAAAGAAGTAGTTACAAATTTTCTTACAGCAAAAGAAAAGCTAAAAAAATATCAAGCCCTGAAAGCATGCAATAGCTTTATAATTATTTGGAACGTTAATTATGCTTGATAAATATGCTAAATTTTTAAAAATCAATCTCAATTTCAGAAATAAAAATATGTAGAAATTCTAATTTGTGAAATGAGGCGCTACAACCAGCTTTTTCTTGACAATTATACACGCTGCAATAGGCAATTAATGTTAAATTTCTGCAAGTCGTCCCTACTCCTCCGGATGTGATCAAGGTGACAGTCGGCAACGCCTCAGACGAGAGAGAAAACCCGTTTGGGTTAGTATATTTCTTATAAGGTCCATGATCCACGCGTGCTGACGTCACTCTGGCTGCACCTGCACCCCTCCTTCTTCCAACCATATTCGCCATAGCCGATGATGCACTGTGCTCGCATCCATGTGGGTATCAGCTGTGATTTGAGGTAAGGACCAACCCGCCCTTCTCAGCCCGATCACCATATCCCTCGTAAATTCGTCTATGTGGCTGGAAGTGCCTTTGTTGACGGTGGCCTGGCATTCTCTCCTATTACACGTATTCTCCGGGACAAAAACCAACTTTCTTCGATAATTCGTCCGGCAGAAATAACGACACGAATATTGCCCATTCTGCACGTTCCTTCTCTTATATCTTACTTCGTGTGCGTCGGAGAGCTGCGCATTTCACATCATTCGCATAACTCAGTGAAGTGCGTCTATTCTAAATTTGCATAAATTTCTGACCATTCCTTCTAGGTGTTGCATTTTCAATGTCGAGCAGTGTAAATAGGAGGCACTTTTAATGAGACATTGTCAGATGTTTCAACAAATCTTTCTAGATAAATTATTTTTTACGCTAATAGATTGCGATTTTAGTTACTTCTTTTTTTATTAGAAATACTGATAGTTTATAGCGTGATTTTACTTGGTGTGATACTCAAAAAGCGTGGAGCTATATTCTGTGATGAATGCATCCGCATTCTACCGTATCGAGTGCATATACAATAAGCGTTTACTCCCCGCATATGTTGATTAAATAAGAAAACTTATGAAGTTTACCACATAAACAGCTGAGTTTCAATCAGTTTACCGTTGAGCTACTAACAGTATTTAAGCATTGCTGTGAAGGCTATAGTGCTATAGTACAGTGTATATTCTTATAAGCGAGTAATACAGATTTTCTGTAATTTAGCTTTGATAACAATAACTGTTTTATGAACTGGAATTATCAATTCATGCAGATGTTTTTTTATGCTTTTGCATAACAAACTGTGTAAAACTGTAGTTTAAGAAATTCAGAAATATTTAAAATAAGTGATCCACATTAATCATGTAATGAAACAAATTATAGGACATTTTAATTAATACAATTATTTAAATATATTGAAGCTCTGCAGTGTAAGAGAGTTATTTTAAATTTATAGCTTAAAAATCTCATAAAATTGTAATTTGTCAATGAAGAAACAATGGTGAAAGAAAATACACGTTCTGTATAACTAAATATAAATATATAATATTTTCTGTAATTTAGTTTCCAGAATCGACTTTTCGATCTACTGATTTGTGTACCTATAACTTTTCGTTCAGTATTACAGATAAGTAAAAAATCGCTAATTTGGAAACTAAGGTTATAGTTAACAAATCTGGAAACTATGATTGTGTTGATTTAAAGAAGCTTTTAATTCTTAAAGAAACATTTCGTTATATAACTAAGTATTCAAATAGGTAAATGTCTTATAAATATAGTACTAAAACGGTTTTTCTTTCATCCAATTATCAAAATAATTTAGTTCTTTTTCTGGAAAAAAAGCAACCAAGGAAGATAGAAATAGAGAAGAGAAAACAGTATTAAAAGCTTAACAATTAAAAAATATTCCAAGCCAAATAGAATATTTTTTAAGTGTTTCTAATTAGAAAGAGTGAAAAAAGGTATTAAATTAAGAAATATAGTTATTGTTATAAGAAACGCAGTTATTATAAACATTGCAAGCCAAAGAGTTTTTTTTATTTTTATTTTTTTTTTTTTTGGAAATATATCTATTTTGAAACAGGGGGAGGAAGTGTTAAATTAAGAAATATAATTAAGTTTTTAATGAGCTATAATAAGAGCTTAGACTTTTAATATAAGTTAGAAATTTTGGAAAAATATGAAGTGTCTTTAAATGTTAAATTCTAAGGACTGAAAGCAGAATTATGTAGCTTCTGGGCAGGTAATACTCAAAAGTATTTGCAGTGTAATACGCTTAGAAAATGACTATATGATAATTTTTGCATCATATGTAATACGTTCTGCACTTTCTATATTACACTATGGGTCATATAGAAAATGCAGAACATTTTTATATATGGCACGATGGATCATACAGATATGTAATAATCATAAATTGATTAAGGTTATATAACCTTAATGGGGTGAGATAAAACCTTAATACGATAAGAAAATTTCAAATGATTATATTGAATATTTATTCCAAATGCCCAAATTAAATTATTCGGAATTTCGAATATTACGGAAGTATTTTAATACCTTGCAGAGTATAATCCCTTACTGGATCACTAAAACATTGTTGTAGTTACTTGTTCTCTAAAGTAGGAGTACATCACGCTAATTTAGAAAGTAATCCTCTATTGCGCGACATCCATTTGCATCTTTAGTGATATTAAATTCATGGCATTTTATTATGTTACATTCATGTCACTCTGTGGCGTTATATTAAAGTAGCAATGTGTCGTTACATGAATGTTGCCGTGTGACATCAAAACAATTTCACAGTGTAACTTCACAACAACATCGCAGCATGATTGCGCATCAACGTCACAGTGTGAATTCAAAACAATGTCACAATCTGACTTCACATCAACGTCGCGATGTGACCTCACAAAAAGCGGACATTATGCCATATCTACAACGTAACTGCGATATTGAGATCGTCACAGTATCATACGTTTGTAATGTCACAGCAACGTCACCGTGCTGTTAAGGTAAAGCTGCATTAAAAGTAACCAAATAAATAAATGACATTTGTGTTATATTATTGACAAGGCAAGAAAAGGCAACAAAAGGGAATAAAATATTATCATCTGAAATATTTATATTGTAATCTTTCTACTCTTTCTAGCTGTTACACTACCCGGGCATTTATAATCCGAAGCTCATCGCATTGCAACACTTGCCATGAGATCTTTAGTTTATCATCTATGCTACTTGGGAAATAACGGTCTTAGAGACATTTATTCATTACACTGTATCTTAAATTTATATTTAAATTAAAATTATATATTGCGTATTTAATTGATTTAATGTGATAATCATACTTCTTGACATTTGATATTCAAGTTGATTGTCCATGAATTGTGCATTAACATCAATTTCATGGCTCTCTGCTTATTTATTTATATTATTTTCATCTATCTGTGAAAAAATAGCTCACGAAAAACTGGACAATTGAGATTTATATTTGCATATTAATGTAGAATGTTGAAAACCAAAGCATAGTATTACAACAGAAATTGTTTTGCTTATCCTTAGTTCTAGTTCATTCTTTCCATTCAATTGCTTCGACTTCTGAAGTTTCAAGTCGAAGTGATTTCTGAAGTTTCAAGAGTTTGACTTTTAATTGCTCTAATTGCTGCAGGAGGAAAAATTGCATAGGTTTCCGAATCCAAAACGAAATAACTCATAAGAACTAAATTTAGTTTGATGAGGTTCAATGCTAAAATATAATATTGCTTAACACAATGAATAAAGTATTACTTTGAGAATAATTGCAGGTGTAGAATAAAAATCTTTTACCTGACACCTATTTGAATTTTTCAGCTTTTTTACAGTAGTTATAATAAGGAATTTCATTAATTTTTAATATTCGTAATTCTAAAACTCATTTAAAACTTCCTCATATTTTGTTTTATCAATTCTTATTAAAATAAAGTAAAGATATATTTAGGTGTTTAAACATGACTGCCCTGCGAGTTAACATTTTCAAGATTGTTGTGCCTACTTGCTATAATCTGAGAGATAATTTTCTAGTAAATAGCTGCGGGTTTTTACAAACAGAAGTCTATAAGGAATTCTTTCAATTCCTTACACATTCCTTAATTATCAGCTTCTTTTTTATTGCATGGAACATCCTGCGAAAGATTGCCACGATGATAGATTTTCAAAAATTAATATCAGTTCACACAACGTAAATAATTTTGTTTCAATAACAACTAACTGTAATAAATTTGCAATGAAAATTTTCAAATCAAAATTTATGCTTAGACTAGAAGCTTCCGATATTTTCAAGAATACATATATATTCTCTATTTTTATAGCCAAATTTTCTTCTAAAACGTGAGGTAAAAGCACGTTTATAAATTCTCGCTTAATTAAACTAATACGCATTAATTGCAGAATAATAATTATAAAAATTCCTTTTCTAATATTATAGATGTTAGCTAAATAGTATTATTAATTTTTCAAATTTTATTTCCCCTCTTTGCTCAATTATTTAATTTTTACTTTTTGTTTCTGCTTTTCTCTTACAGGTTTACGACAGAAGATTCTACGAAAAGAAGCATAAAATCAAGAAATAAATACAGTTTTCGGTTATGCCTACTATATCTCTTACTTATCTTTGTTAGTAAAACATATTGGTAGACAATTTTGTATTGCTGTTAAAAGAAATAGGAAAATTTACAATTGTTGCATTAAAGTTTACAGCTATAATTTCCTCTTAGAAACTCACCATTTGAAATATTACTTAAGATTAAGCCTTAAGAATTAAATCTTAACTATCAAAAATAAACTTTTTAAAACTAAAAGGCGTTTGAACCCAACAACTAGAATTTGCTTGATGTGAAAAGTTTGATCTAAGTATATTTATTACATATACAAATCCAAATCAAGCATCTTGCGCAAAACATTGTAAATTGTGCTTTGCGTTTTCCAGTTGCTGTAGGCCAATTACACTGATCAATATTATATGTGTAGCTATTAAATGGAGAAAAGTGTAAGTAACACATAGTTACGTTTATTTTAACTCTAGCAAGGTTTTTAATTACAATAAAATAATTAATAATGCAATAAATAACTCATACCGACTTTTTATTTTAATTCTAAGAAGATTGGCTTCAAAGTTTAACAATTGCAAATTCTGTAGAGGGATAATTTTGCTTTTATTTTTCCTTATTGAAAAAAAAAAAAAAAAAATATCTGAATGAAAACCTAAAAAAACATGTCTGAGAATTCATTACTATAGACATGACTATTTCTGGTTCATTAATTTCCAACACTCGGCAAACGTTTATAGTTTTCTTTAGTTTTCATGTAGAGATAAGAACGCGACATTTACATCAGATTTTTCTGGAAAGCAGAATGTTAGTTAATTGCACAAATAAAGGGTGAAATTCAATCAAATCAGTATTATGTTGTACAACCAATATTTTTTCTCTTTGAAGTAAAACTTAAAGGTTGATAAATAACACATTTTTTTTTTTAAATCACTTTTCGGATTATTGGTTTCCTACGGCAACATCATTGCAACTAGAAACATTGAAGCGAATACAAAATACTCCTTAATTGACCGCATTTAACTAATCTCATAACACGACCAAAAATGAATCTGATAAACTATCCATAGTTTTGCTACTTTTTAATAGTTCTTCAGAATACTTTGCTTATTAAAGTAGTTAAAATTTTAATCTATTTGTCATGTGAAATTATGCTGGAAAAACAACAGGCTACTGACTCTCTACTATCTCGCAAAAGGTTAGAGGACAGTCTGAAAAATAAGGAAAAACAGATGAATGACATGTCCAAGTGTTCATATTGGATGTATGGATATGCCAGCCTCAGAATTTCATACCGGCTTGACCAGGAGAGTGATGAATGCTTATATTTTCGCTGCTGCTAAAACCCCAGCCAGCAGGTCTGCTCTATTCTTCACTTGGTCTTGCTTGTAAAATGTTGTTTCCTTGAAGACTAACAGATAGTGTCTAATTAAGACAGAATAACACGCCGAACAAATACTAATTCAGAAGTCAAACAACAAAAATCAGCGTTATATTTACAAAATATCGTGTTCGACGCACGTGTTTGACTTCTGAATTAGATAGTGTTTAGTATTCTGTTTGCAATATTTCTTTTTTTTCCCCCTCCCACAAAAATCTCAACAATAGCAGTATTCTATTCAAACAGGCAGGCCCCAAAATTACAATCAGTTTAATCAGATTCGGTCAATATTTTTCGTAAAACTAATTATCTTCCTTTACGCGTGCGCCTACGAATCATGATTTCTCATAGCTAAGGGTTCACCAAAACTGCTTTTTCCTTTGCTAAACAAATACAAAGAATTCGGCCAACGCTTTCGCACCGCTGAGTCTCCTTAATATAATATGCAGGGCAGACAGGGTCACCAGCAAACGTTTCTAGAAATATCTAAGAAAGCTGCGCAAAAATAAGTGACAAAACTGTTTTTGAAGCTTCCCTTCAAATAGCAGTTTAAGTACCTGAAGAACAATTGAACCAAACTGAGGCTACTGAATACAATTGGAAACAATCAGAACTGGTTGATCGTCTAATCTGTTTAGGAAACATCTAATAATCCTGAATGGGAACAGGGAGCTTACTCAAGCTATGTTCTGTGGAACTGTAAAAGAGATCACTAAGATGCGAAGGGGATCCCTTTATTCTCCACGATATTACAGGCGCTCCCGCACTTCGGGATACAAAGACCAACCACTTGTGGTCTGAACTTAAAAATATGAGAACTACTAACTAACTAAATTTAAATAAGAGCTAACTTTGAATACTTTACACAGATGACTAACACTAAGGTTTGCCTTTCAGATTATTACGTATGTAGAACGCAAACTGCGGAAAACTACAATACGGTTTAGATTTCAAGAGGACTAAACCTTTGGCCTTAAAGGCGGATAGCAACTGATTGAAAGCTCGCGTGAAGTACAGTGGCAAGGAGGCTCACTCTCTGTCCATCTAACTCTGTTTTTGGCGAACGTCACAGCTTAAATACTTAAGCGTTAGCAAGTACAATTTGCATAAACCGATTAACGCGTTTATTCTGCCCGGAAGTGGAAAATAAGAGAGGCTAATAAAGATTTAAAACAAAATAAACGTTAGTCAAACTTCAGCTCTTTACAACACTACACCCAAATAGAAATTTTAAATATCTTAGAAACAATTTAGCTAAATACAAGCAGCTGAATACAAAATGAAAACACTTTGCATTTCATCAAAAATAAATAAATAAATAAATAAGTAAATTGGTCTCTTATTGCAATAAGAAGAATTAACGAAACTTAAACACCTAAACACAACCTGAAAACACTATTCGTTTCATTTCTTTTCCTCAGTGCAAATTGGAGTATTATTGCAATACGGTCTATTCACAAAATTAATTAGATACAACAGCAGTCTATCATATGCTATAAGAGTACGGGATCGCAATAATATTGAAAACAAGCATTAAGTTAACTAAGGATATAAGTTACTGCAATTTAAATATTTAAATATTTCAACCAGTAGTACTATTGAACAAACTAAGGTAAATAATCCCTGTTACTAAAAAGTATGCTGAAAAGTAAAATCCATACAGAGTACAATGAAAAATATATCTTAACGTTCTTTAAAGTATATATTAACTTTTATCTTCAACATATTTTATTTTCATAAAACGCATAAGGTAATCAATTAAAAGGTCACTTGAGTAACTAAATTTAAAGAAAAAATTCGTTTTTCAGCAATATATTAGAAAAAATTACACAAAATAAAAGTAAGATTGAAAACAAATTAAAATACACAGTATATTACTTCTGTCAGAAAACAGTACAAGTTTCTAAAGTTTCCAATTTCTTATTCATTCTTGAGACTTTCTTTGCATGAAATGTATGCCAGTGTTATATATTAAACTTTAAATTTAAATAATCTGCGCACTTTTTCTGTGTTGTATTTACCATAAAATGCGAGTAAAAAAATTACAAAACTAATAATATTATTCCTGATTTTAACTATTTCTTTATATATATATATATTTTAAAATTATTACCCTATTGTATATGAACACGAAATTTAAATGCATTATTATAAAAATAAATTACATAAATTAAAACTTTGTTGATTTCAGCAGAAACTTGGGCCATTTTCCATGTAACAACTTCTGTAAAATTAGCGAAAATCCCGTATGATGCGGAATGTGGGCAACATAATTTTCGTCAACCACGGATTATACTGGTAAATTTAGTAGGATGTTTTTATAAATTTAGTCGGAATTCAGTAAAATAGAATTTAGAGACTAGAAGAACATTCGGTTAATGAAAAATTTGAGTTATTAAGACTTTAGATTAATTACGCCTGTAAATACGTATATATGACTGTATGTACAACTGCATTTAAATGCATTTAACAAAATACGATCGTAATTAATGTGTATACTAATAATTTTTGTACATAATGCATGTCCAAACAAAGTTAAAATCAAGAAAATCGATTTTAAGCGTTCAGATGCATTATACAGATAATAAGTAAACAAAAGAATACTATACCGTTTTGCTCATTTATTATACAAAGTGTAATTTTTTAAAATATCATTTAGAAATTTCTGTCAATCAATAGCCCATCGTCCGCCGTTCCTTTAAAAATCCTTTTATAATTTTAGTTAATCGAATGGGTTACACTAAAACCTATGGCGACGTTTTATCATATTATCATTAGACTCCATCAGAAGGTCACAAATTTCAGCTAACAGTTAAAACCAACTTTATTTAACATTTAGGAAAAAAGTAAAGTACATCTTGCAAGAAACTAAGTATTTAAATATTCACACACGCACACTACCCGACACGAAACAACGGCAACGAACAGAAAAAAAAAAAAGAGAGAGAGAGAGAGAGAGAGAAGTAAGTAGTACAAAGTCCGTAATTTGGACTCGTCGGGACTTCGGCGATTCCGGATTAGGAGTTTTTGAAGATTATAGATCATCAATTTAAATCTGGTAAGATGGCATGCAGGAATTATACAAGTAAAAATATGAAACCGTAATTTATGAAACAAACAGCAATTATGATCTAAAGCGTATCACAATTTACAAAAAAAAAAAAAAAAAACCTTAATATTTATTTCTTTACTTTATTAAACATTTCTTTCAATGTAAGTTGTTTAAGTTGCTTCGTTTTTTGTGCTAATACTTTCTCTTTAATTCTATAAACAGACATAATTTCTTGTTCAGTTACAAAGTTCTACTGTTCAAGTCCTGTAATTTCTGTGTCGAGAATACCGATTAACTTGTGAATCGAAATTTTTCTTTTTCAATAACCTCTCTGTTACTTTCTTTCTTATCAGTAGCGGTATTTTCTGGATCTAGAATCATAGAATCATACGACAGATTTCGCCGTCCATTAATTGAATGATGATTGGGGCATTGTCGTCGCAATGAAAAACTTCTGTTATATCATCTTCATTTATTACCGCTTCTCCAAATTTCTTTACAAAATCCAGTAACTGGAAAATTTCACCTTTAGTTTGCGATGTCCGAAAACCTTCAAATTCGCGGCTATCATCTTCATCGTCCTCACCATGAAATAAGGTAGCTGGCCATAAATTATGCCAAGCATTTTGTAACGTATCTGGAGACATATCCTCCCAACGTGCATGCGCATGCGTAAAGCATACAAAACATACAAAAAGTTTGTGGCTTTGAGGTCCGGATTATAGATCATTCCGGATAATGGACGTCCAGATTACGGACTTTGTACTGTACTAAGTCTCGGTTCTGAGTTCCAAGTGTCGCACTGTAAGCTGCGATTATTGTGTATTTTTACACAATGTGTTGCTTGCGGCTGTCATGATTTTGGTGCCTTGATTATCCCTTGAAGTAAAAGCATGCACGACTGTGGGTTCAGAAGACAGCGGTGAAGGTGATGGGGGTTGACAAGTTGCCATGTGAACAACAAAGACATCGAATTATTTGAGACGCATCCAAGGCAGAAACTATACACAAATAGAATGTGGTCATCTAGAGGCGGTAACACCTAAGGATAGGTAAAGTTCATTCGTCACGTGAGGAGTGTCTTGTCCTTAGTAGTTTCTCTGGCCGTCCAGAATGTGAAAGTAAATTTAAGTAAGCAAAATTATAAATGCACAAATATAGTATAAAGCAGAAGAGCAGTAACATAAACCTATGTGGGTATACTGTTGAAGTAAGTAGAGAATTTCACATCAGCTCTTAACTTTGAGGTTACAGATCACGTGAAGTAGTCACCCACCCATTCACTGACTAGGCGGAATGTTGCTTGCGAAAAGAATAATACAGACAGCCCTTTAAGATAAAATCTTCATAGCTGCATTTGAGTATTTAGGAAAACACACTAGGTAAGAAAGTTTCGGTTGTCTTGTAGAAAATAGTCCGCGCAGGGCCGCAGTTGCTTGTCTTTACTAAGGATCTCAAGTGATCTAAGCGAAAAATACTGAAATATTTCAAATGCTCACCGTCAATGGCAGCGATGAGAAATTTTGCATTCGTCTTTTGCAGGAATCTATCTAACGGTTCGATTTTCAGATCATCATGTAGTAACTTGTTCCTCACATAGAAATGCGAATTTCTAATCATACGAAAGAACCTGTTTTGCACTATCTGCAATATCTTTATATCTGAATTGGCTACGGCGGCGCAAGCAGGCGTGGCGTACATTATAATAGGACGTATCGTGGAGATATAGATAAGTATCTTTTTTTAGAGGTCCAGTTTTTAGTGCTTTCCTATTAGAGGGTATAGACATTTCATAACAGCCTTGCCACGTACATACTGTATGTGTTGTATATAAGTAAGTGTGTTGTTCAGAATTACACCTAGATAGCGGGCTTGTTTCACAATCGGCACGGGTTCATTAAATAGCGCCAGGCTTTTTAGATTGACATTCTTCTTTTTTCTTCTTATAATAAGAAGCTGGGATTTTTGGGCGTTAATAGAAATTTTCAATTTCTTTCACCATTCTTCTATATGCGGAATGTTGTCCTGTAGTTTCCAAATTGCATGGTTGATGTTAGCAGACTTTACTGCCAAAGCACTACCATCTGCATAACATGCCAGCATTGAACTATGAAAAGACTGCATTTGTGGGAAATCATCCACATAAAACGCATAGATTACGGACATAATAACCGAACCTTGTGGGACCCTCGCCTGAATAGGTCTTTCAGATGAGTAAGAGTATTTCACAAAAGCTTTGCAAGTTCTATTCGGTATGAAGAACAGGATGATTAGGACTATTTCTCTTTGAAATTTCATATCTACGAGTTTAAAAAATAGATCCTTATGCCAGACGCGATCAAAAGCTTTCGTCACATCAAGCATGAGGATAGCAACATTAAGCATAGAGTGCAGAGCTGCACCAGTGAATTCAGTGATCCTAAGCAGCTGCTTCGTAATAGAGAGTTTCTTCCGGAAGCCAAACTGCTCGGGAGGGAGATGGCTGAGACACTGCTTCATTCTTTGTGACAACAATCTTTCTAAGAGTTTGTCGAGTCCTGGTAACAGACTGATGGGACGGTAGCTATCAGGTTTGGAATGATCTTTGCCAGGTTTCAGCAACATAAGGATTTTAGTAGTTTTCTAGGAAGTAGGGAAGTAAGAGGCAGTTAAACATGCATTCAATAATACTTTCAATTTTAGTAATGATTTTTTTCGGCAAATTTTTAATAGCTGCATTTGAAAATCCATCAATGCCTAGTGCTTATTAATTTTCTTGATAAGAGCAGAGATTTCCAGAGGTCAGGGTGAGGAGATTATGGGCAGTTGGAGAGTTCAGCCAATCGCGTGCTTTGAGGAGAGTGCTCAATTCAAAATCTTCATCCGACGGCCATTCATTAGCTGAAAACTGCTTTTATAGGTGGGGTGCAAAGACGTTTACTTCGTTAGCGTTAGAAATTGCAGCATAATTATTTTGAAAGATCGGTAGATTTTAACAAATAAGTAGTTTTTAAGTTCTTAATTAGTGTCTAAAAGGAGCGTCATGTAGATCTAAGTTGAGCAGAGTATCTTGCCAAATCTCGTCCTTGTAATCTTTAATTATAGATTTAATTTTACGGTTCAGTTTATTTATTTCCTTCTTAGTTTTAGGATCCCATGTAAGGTAGAAATTTTTTCTAAGGCGATTTCTCTGCCTCATAAGATGCCTGATGCTGTTAGGGAGTTTAAAGCTTTTTTCATGGTTTGTGATAACTTCTCTGGCGTCTTTCACAGCATTTTGTATTGCACTGGTTAATGTTACAGCAGTTTCAATTCTAGCGGTAGTTTTAACACTGCTTAAGTGAATATAACTATTTTTCATTATATTCTTGAAGAGTAAGCAGTCCGTAATTGATCTACTAGCGATGTTTTCAGGCTCGGGAATACCTAGAGGAATGACGACTGGGAGATGGTCTGACGATAACTCATGTACTACGTCTAGTGCGAAAAGCATGGTTGTAGTATCCTATATGATAGACTGGTCTATACGACTAGGACGGTGAGTGTACTTAGTTGAGGCGTGGAGCACAACTGGATGTTGATAATATAATTATACAGTATTTTACCGTTTGCATCACTACTTCTCCAGCTCCAAGCAATTTTCTTGGCGTTAAAATCACCTGCAGCAATAGCATAATTGTCGGGAGCCAGCACAGTATCCAGAACATTAGCGCTCAGTCTATTTTGTAGAGGGTTATATACAGCACTGAAATTAACAGTATCCAGAATGGGTTGAGTAACATATACAATCACAATTTAACAGTTCTGTATCTGGAGTTCTCTGATGAGGCACGAATGTAGGTTATTTTTCACATAAATCATCAAACCTCCTCCCCGGGAAATTGACTCCGTTATTACTCCAATTTCGATATTATGATCAATAAAAAAATTGTTCATGTTCCATTACTCTGTTACGGAGCCCGTAGGCGTTCCAGACTACTAATCTAACTGATTTGCACTTAGGGATGTATTTACCCATTAGTTTGCGGGCTAAGTGTAGATTTTTGATTAGTACATTTTTTGATATCATTAAACTGAGATAATAGAAAGGAGATGCTGGATTCCTTAATGATCGACACAAGTGATTTAAGGTCAGCGAGCACGTGCCTAGCTTCACTTGAGTTTTCTGGAAGTAAGCCACTGGTTAATGCTTGTGCATGCGATTTGTTGACCACAAACCTATCTGCATAGGATTTGAGTGGAGGAACAGTTTTTTGCTTCGGGAAGTGAGCACATCCTCTAAAATTGGCAGTATGTCTTGCAAGTTTATAATTTGCGAAGCTTGGAAGGGGGCTTTGTCTTTCGTACATTGATATGATTGATGCGGTTCAACACATTTTACACAGCGAGGCTGGTGTTGACAGTTTGATTGGGTGTGGAGGAACCTTTGACAGCGATAACGCTGAAAGGGTCCCGCACGGCCTTTGTATTTTTTGACATGGATTCTCCTATTCAGTATAAAGTGTATGTGGAAGATTTCTTTGCTAAATACTTTGCGATATAGCGTAACGAGGAACAGTGGGAGCTTAATAATCTCACCATCTCGTCTTCTTGTTAATTGGTTAATGCGGATAAGTTCATATCCTTTCTCCGCAAAATTCTTCCGATATTTCGTCTGTTTAGTATATACCGGAATGCTACGGATTACTGCTTTAATGAATTTTTGTTCAGGAAGTTCGAAGCAGTGGTATAGTATTTCTTCGTTTGTAAGTACTCTTACCATCTGCCTGTAGGCGGTCGGGATTTCAGACTGAATTTTAAATCCATCTTTAATTTGTACTCTATAGTAGTCCTTATCATTCTCAATTGACGGTGAGCGACAGCGTCGCCCGCCTTCGTTTTGGCTCTGTGTTTTCGCCTTTTACTCTGTGCTTCCAAACTATAAGGAGGGTTCTAATGATTAAAATTGTGTGCTTAAAGTGTTCCGGTCTCTGAGGATACAAATTTTGTGAAATTTGTACCATTTTTGGCGAAGATAGCGTGTTTTTCGTCTATGCCACAGCGACATAGCATTGCGATATAGTAGTGTGTGTTTGCCATTCTTTTGTGCTAAGTGGTGTAAATTTTGTGTTTTGTAGTTGTGAAATTTGTAATCTACAGCCTGTACGGATTGCAACTATGTGCGACTTGTGAAGGTCAGATAAGTACTAATCTCACTTTTCGATATTCTTTTAGGTCTGTCTACATCGTATGTTAGCGTCCATTGACATTGCATTGTACTGGTTCTGCTTATTTTATATAATTACAGTGTTTGTTGCTTTATATAACTGTAATTTTCTTATTGTTCCTGGTACTATGTCTAAATATATGTACTTTTTAATAAGCTTGAACAAATTTTCAATCGTATTATAACTATTATATATTATAACTTTTATCGTATTATAACTTTTATGCTTATTTTTGTACATTGAATCGTAAGGGACGCCAACATACACCACTGTTCTTGGTACTGATTTTTAAACTGTTACCGGAAGTTGCCATAGGTTCTCTACTTTATTTTACAGTAGTATCTTTTAATATAATAATACGCTGATTATTATCTCTAGAGTTTTCACTTTTAAATTAATCTCAACAAGTTGCCTTTATGACATGGTTCTTTCTTATATAACTACATTGACCTAATGTTGAATTCAGGGTAATAGTGCTACTTGATGTCTTTTCCTGATTGTTTTAAATTTGTTGCCATTATGTTCCTTAGGGTTCTTTCTATTGTAATAGGCTTTCAAATTGTTATTTTTTTTAATTAGACTATTGCTAATTAGTGTTTTTTGTTTTGCTGGTTCTTTTCTGCATAACGTACTCATTTGCCATTGTATTTCAATAGTAATGCTATACCTTGCTTCAACTAATGGGTTCTTCATTACTTGTAAAGCGATTGCCTTGCATAGCGACTTTGTTGCAGAAAAGCCTGTTCTACATTTTTTTTCAATTATTGTTAATATAATGTCTGTTTCAAATATACCAATTTCACCTGCACAATCTATGGTTTCATTATGTGAATCATCCCCCCAGCTTACTGAAAGGTTCAGCTGTGGATATTATATCGGGTAATCACACGGTTTTCATTAATGAGGCCTGTGACGGCATTTTAAATCTTCTGGTTGACTCTAATTCTAAGCACAGATTAAATATAATAAGGAAACTACTAAGCTCAAGAAATATGTTAGTAACATACGGCAGCATTCAACAAAACGAGAATGCAGGTCTCTTGACGGTTCGTTACGGATTATTTTTAGTTTAAATGTACTCTCGAAAACGGATCGTCTCGTGTTTTTGTAATAGCAGAAAAATACGCCAAAAACGACTAGCCCGGATTTTTGTACGTCTTCCAACCCCCATTGCCTAGGGGACAAGGATCCACGCACCCCTGACGACAATAGGTAATGGCTGTCATTAGCGCGGGGAGATACTCTTGATGTTTTGAGATAAACGCCTTACACTGACTCTAAGGAAACAAATTTAATACCAGTTACAAAGTGAATGTATATATAAAAGGAATTAAGAATTTCCGATTTAGAACAGTTATTGAATAAAATAAGCAAGTTTTTACAAAATAAACTTTTATTTATGACTCATAAAGTTGTTAATGAATTAAAATGAGAAAAATAATGTATTATGTAATTTACTGGGACCACGATTTAAATAATTCTCTTTAAAAACGTTTTCTACAAATTTATAGCATGAATATTAAAAAACGTGAGGCTCTCTTGATAAATTTATAAATCTTATACTTTTGACAATGCGATTCGATTATTTGATATCGTTATTTAAGAATCTATTATTCTTGTTATAAAACCGTACAGGGATTTTTTTAAAGGGACTCTTTTTCCCATTAATCTGTACAACAAATTATTTTTCTCCTTTTGGTTCAGTCTTTTATTTCCAAAATTCCTCTCACCTCATTAAAGTATAAAAATTTAAAAATTCGCCCAAAATCAGAAATTATATTAATTTTATGCAAATTTTATTTCAAAAGCTATTTTACGCTCTGTAAAATGATGCAAACTTAAAATCTGTGAGATTTTAATTTTATTCTTTAAATGGAAATATGCGCAAAAACGTTTTTCAACACTAAATTTTAAGACCTCTAAATCGAATTTTATAAAACTCGGTTTACCACGCCGTATTTCCATCCGTAAACGGTGTGAGTACAAAATTTGAACTCGGTAGCTTATCGAGAAATAGTCTAAATATCGATGACGAGCTTCTGATTATAGCAACAAACACCGTGATTGAAATGCATACAATTTTTTAAACAAACTTGCCGACTCTTAAATATTATATTTTTAAACATTTTGGAAAGTTCGGTAAATTGTTGATATCACATAACCGTCACTTTCGTAACATTCTTGGCATTATAAAGCATGTATGTGACATTCATATGCGATTCCCGACAGTTCTGTTCATTTATTAAAGTGGCTGCTTTTGCGACAAACACAATTATATATTGCGATGCTCATTCTATATGCTCCACTATCTATGATACTCCTTATCGATATTTAATTATGTTCTGTATTTATACAGAAATATTGGTAAGACTGAGAGAGGACAACAAAATTTTCGAAAATATTTAATTATTTGATTTACATAATTACTTATACTAGCTCAGGAAATTTTGAGTCATTTTATAAAAATAATCTTTTCTTAAAATTCCTTTTTCAGCCCCTCCTTGCGCTTAATGACTTTATTCTGATGAATAGAAGGTTATGAAACCCAAAAGCTGAGTATATAATTACAAATCTCACTAATAAATGCTTTACAAATACAACTCTTCATATTTCAGCAAAAGCTTTTGAAAACGCATTTATATAGATTGTTGTAGAAATCGACAAAGTTTTATGCCAATTTAAAATTTTTTCTTACCATAATTTTCAGTTGCTTATGAACGTATTAAAAAAGCTTTCCGCTCAAAATGTTAACTATTTTAAAATATTCGTAATCGCACTCGATTTGATGTTTACAGTGTTTTCCCCTGCGATTTCTCTAAAACGAAAGAATTATAATTGTATTTAATAAAGAAAATTTAATGGATTTGGAATCTGCGCAAGAGGACTGAAACTATCATGGAGGGAATTTCTAAGAGGAACTAGATCTCATCCACACTGAACGTAGAAAAACCTGGAAGACTTTCATAAAACAAGCGCGTTCGTCAGGATTTGAACCCATGTCGAATTACCAGTATCCAGCGGTTTTAGCGATTGGCCACTGGAACCCTCACAGCCCGATTTAAAAATCTTGTTTAGAAAACTTTCATCTTGATTTAGAGTGACAGGTGCCGTAGTTTAAAGGCTAAGATTATTTGAATACAGCAAAACACACGAGGACTATCTGCTTTTAAGGAGAAAGATGCGTTTATAAAGGACTTTCTAACGAATAGCTCATACTCACGTTATACATGGAAAAACACCATACAGCCATCTCATTCGTTCGTCTGAATTGGAATCCAAATCGAGCAACTAATATTTAGCCGTCTTATCGGAAACTGATCTGGCTGTAGTTTAACCAGACTTATTATTATGTAGTATTAGATATGTATTACCAAACTGTATAGCATCTAAATTAAGAAATTTAAAAAAACTCTTCTGAGGTAATCTTCAACCCAAGTTAATTTTTTTTAATGCTAATGAGTAATATAATTATGAAAGAGTTCACGTCATTTGTGTCATTTTCAGATTGTTAAAATTAGTGTGGTTTCAATCAACGATTATTTAAACCTGCTACAAGAAAAAAAATACATGGAAATTTTCCTTTAAAATATCAGGAATTATTGAAAAAAAGCTTCTGTAATTTATAAACGAGGAAACATACAAGTATTTAACCAGATTTTACATTTGTGAAAAAAAAATAATGAATTATGATTTCCTCTAGTGGAGATCTTTGTAATTATATTTCTGGTTCCAAAATCAAAGTGAGAAATCTAGTCGCTGAAGCAACACAACACTATCAATTCTTGTAGGCTTCTATTTTCAGCGACAGAATAGATCAGCTGCATGGAATTTTCATGATTTTTCTCTATATGTAAACCTAAATGCATGTAAGCTTTCCTTAGAAAGTTCTCCGGAAGTGGAATATTTCTATCTTAGAAGATAGATATCGCGTGCTTCAGTAAAGTTAGCAAATCTAAATACAGGGTCGAGAGTAATATGTTTGGGGCCCTATTCTAAAAATTAAAAGTAGCGAAAAACACCCTACATCGCACCCTTTTACTTACTTTTATACTTTTATCTTATAATTATATATTGCATCCATAAAAATTTCTCTAAATTAATGTTATTTGGATTTGCAAACCATTTTACGGTAAAATACATCTTCCCAAATGGTCGTCTTTTACTCACTGGGAGTCAATGCTTCTTGAAGATGTCGATTCATGAATGAAAAATTATTGTATTGCTTTTCCGGTTTCTCCTAATCGTTTACACAAAGGCCGAAGCTTCGGTCACTGAACGGAGGAAAGTACATTTTTTTTTTTTTTTTTTTTTTTTTAAATTTGTAGAAATCTTGACTTTCCTTTTTCCTCAAAATTCAAGCAATACGAAATCTACTATAAAAGATATACTCTCTAAGGTATAAAACTTTTGTGCAATGAAATTATAAAATGCGGTATATATATATATATATATATATATATATATATATATAATAGGTATGTATATATATTATATATATTAAAATTTAAACAAATTTAAATTCTTAACAAATACGTATAAAAGTAAAAAACAAATTTAAATTCTAAAAAAAGGAAAAAAGCCAAAATAATTTAAAATAATTTAAAAAAATGTGCAAACATGTAAAAGATTTAATTCTCGAACTAATCTACAATATCATCTAAATTCAGAAGCATAAGCAAATCAAGTGCAAAATCTATTCATGAAAATAAATCTACTAATTTAATAAATTAAAATTAAATTAAACAATTTTTTAAAAAAATGCATATGTGAATGACCGTAGAGTAGGCAGGAGACAGACTTATCAAGGGGAAGTTGCCTCCAAACCTAACTCTCCAATCATTCAATTCGTGTTTCGTCATTCATGCAGGCAAGGGTAAAAGTCAAAACCAAAAGTAATTTCAATAAAGTGGTACCCTTAGAAATTAACATTTAAGTATTAACATTTAAGAATTAAAGTTCAAAAGGAAAATGAAGTCTTTTGAGTAACAAGCAAGTAAAGTCAAGAATTAAACTTTTTCTTAAAAAATTAAATTTTTTAAAAATTAATTTTTTATAAAATAATAAAAAATCTAGAAACCAATGTATTTTAGAAATCCTTGTCTACAGAAACTTCCCCTACACGAATATGCATATCAATAAAAAGAAACTATAAAAGAACTATACATAATCCATATAAACCAATAAGAAACAAAAAGAACTAATTCACAATTTTTAAAAAACAAATATATATTTAAAAATATAATTTCATATTTAGAAAATACTTAGATACTACATAAAATTTAAAAAAAAAAAAAAAAAATACTTAAAGGAAGTAAATAGTAAGTTTTAATTCTAACTTACCTACTATACGAGTGTTGGGGTCTGCAAAAGTGTTGTGAAAGAGAAGTAAGTGTGTTCTTCAAATTATATAGATGGCGCTTATGTAGGTAAAGTTGAGTTTCAAGCTGCTATCTTTGTTATAGTAAAAAAATTTTTTGTAAACATTAATATTAAAAATTAAATTAAATTAATTTAAAATCCTAAAGGTAGTAATATCAATTATTTAGGGAGTTAAGTAACTGAGCCAATCAAGAGATGTAAGTTTGCTTGAAGGAAATTAAAGTGAAGTGGTATGTGAAAAAAAAATGTAAACAAGCGCCATCTATATAATTTGAAGAACACACTTACTTCTCTTTCACAACACTTTTGCAGACCCCAACACTCGTATAGTAGGTAAGTTAGAATTAAAACTTACTATTTACTTGCTTTAAGTATTTTTTTTTTTTAATTTTTTATGTAGTATCTAAGTATTTTCTAAATATGAAATTATATTTTTAAATATATATTTGTTTTTTAAAAATTGTGAATTAGTTCTTTTTGTTTCTTATTGGTTTATATGGATTATGTATAGTTCTTTTATAGTTTCTTTTTATTGATATGCATATTCGTGTAGGGGAAGATTCTGTAAACAAGGATTTCTAAAATACATTGGTTTCTAGATTTTTTTATTATTTTATAAAAAATTAATTTAAAAAAATTTAATTTTTTAAGAAAAAGTTTAATTCTTGACTTTACTTGCTTGTTACTCAAAAGACTTCATTAGTATTTTCCTTTTTTAACTTTAATTCTTAAATGTTAATACTTAAATGTTAATTTCTAAGGGTACCACTTTATTGGAATTACTTTTGGTTTTGACTTTTACCCTTGCCTGCATGAATGACGAAACACGAATTGAATGATTGGAGAGTTAGGTTTGGAGGCAACTTCCCCTTGATAAGTCTGTCTCCTGCCTACTCTACGGTCATTCACATATGCATTTTTTAAAAAAAAATGTTTAATTTAATTTTAATTTATTAAATTAGTAGATTTATTTTCATGAATAGATTTTGCACTTGATTTGCTTATGCTTCTGAATTTAAATGATATTGTAGATTAGTTCGAGAATTAAATCTTTTACATGTTTGCACATTTTTTAAAATTATTTTAAATTATTTTGGCTTTTTTCCTTTTTTTAGAAGTTAAATTTGCTTTTTTACTTTTATACGTATTTGTTAAGAATTTAAATTTGTTTAAATTTAAATTTCATTCCTTGCAGCAATGGCGCAAAAAATATCTAATTAAATATGTATTTAAATTTAATTTTTTTAATTAAATTCAATTTATTCTTATGAAACTATTATATATATATAATAGGAAGAAATATTGTAGTGAGCTCGCCAGGTAACAACCTTCTGGTAACAAGTGATTAAACGCAGTAATCACTAGTAGAACACAAGTGATTAAGGTCATTGAACCACAGTAGTTAATCCTGGCTCCGAATACTGATGAACGAGCTAACTGTACGGATCATTTCGTGATTTTCCCTCCATGTGTAATATAAATACAAGTAATTTACCCTTATAAAGTACTCCCTCAAAACATTCTTTTCTTAAAATAGAGACTCGTATGTTTTGAGCTAAATGAAAGAAACATAAATAAAATTCGGATGCATGAAACGAACGCGAACCAGTTTCCAATAAATCCTACCTGAAGGTATTTTATCTTTCAGGTAGAGAGGCTTTGTCTGCTTTGCCATTATTCACTGAAATCAAACAACAGTAAACAACGTCCGCTAATAACGACAAAAACTTAACATCGGAGAAGGCAAGAGGTGATAAACAGTTCTTAAGCAAAAGGCTCTTTGTAAGTGTTAAGGTCCTACCTGTGGCAGCCGAATACTAGTAGTTCAACCGGTATTCGATTCCAGACGAAAATGTTGAGCACATGATTTGTTTTCGTGGTTTTCCACCTGTGGAATGCGAATACGAGTCAGTTTTTCCTACGAAAATCCTTCATGAAAGCATTCCTCACCTTATGCAAATAGCCCTCATCTACTCTGTCATATTCTAATAGTCTAACCTTTTCTACTAGACAGAAGAATCTCTTTTTTTAATGTATGACTCCTAATGGTGTCAAAAACTGCAGTTTTCTTTTTTTTCCCTCTTCAATGCAAAAAATACACATCAATCAATCGATGTTACTTTACATAAAATATACATGAATTTGTATTTTTTCCACTAATTTATTTACGTCTTGGAGAGTTTTCATATCCGTGAACTGAAACTTGACGCAGACTATTATAAGCGCAGAATGTTTCCATATTAACTTTCTCTGGAACGTTCAAAATTTCATATTTCGTGAATGTGATGGAAAGAAGTTTGCATGTAACATTAAGTGATGTAATATTAAACATGCTGCATGTAACATTAAAACATAGCTTCTAGTTTCTAGAAGTTTACTGTCACTAGTTTTTCAATTAGAAATATCGTTTATAATGTACATTAATGTACATTAATTGTTGTATATTAACTTATAGTAGCAGGGAAAGAAACTCGAAAATCATTTCATTCAAATGTTTTGATCATTTCATTCAAATTTATACAACTGACACTGAAATATTTACACGATGACATTAAGATTGCTTGCTAATTAAAAATTGTTAGTAATATAACATATTATTTTGTAACAAAAAAGCTTGCTTTAAACTGAATAATTATAACATTATAGAATAATAAATTTTTAGTTAAAATTTTAAGTTTATGAATTAAAAATGTGATAATTCACTAAATTTTCATAGACAAATACCTCAGCTATCCTTGTGAAGGTTAAAACACAGTTCTACTTTAGAACTTAAAAATTTAAAGGTAGTATTAATAAATTTGACATTTGTGAAATTTTTAACAATTATTCAACCTAAATGACAATATTGTGCATTTCTTTTGAAGCAATTAGAGATGAATCAAAGATTGAATGATTTTAAGATGAAGCATTGTTATTAATAACCAATAAACCGTGCACCTCACTCATAGAATAAGTCAGGGACACGTTTTTACAGAACACAAGTTGAAGGCTTTATGGTTGACCGATCTACCAGTGTTCAGCGGCTTTTACCGCTCAGTCGCTTGTGGGCACTGTGCCGGCTTAAGTGCCAAAAATTGCGCACAGAACTGCAAAAATTACGTCCCAAGTCAGAGATTGGATCGGCAACCTGCTTTGTCAGTTGCGTTACCTTAAATTCCCACAGAGTTCTATCAGATTAATTTGGCTCAGGGGGTCACGATAGCCGTATTCACATAAGAGTGAGATGTGAGCTCAAAAATCTTATTAGGGTCGGTAGCCAAATTGATCAAATCATCTTCACTTCATCGATTGTGTATTATTGAAGAGACTTGCAAGCCACGATGATCTTGACAAGGGTTCACCTACGGTATCATAAAACGAGCATATGAGTCAACAACTGAGAAGGGCAGTGGTCGCCTAGCTCAAGACCTTGCAATGAGCGTATGAATTCGACGCTTCTCTTTCAGTGTATTGCAATCAATCTTTGTTTTAGGATATCATACTTTCCGATAGCGGGAAGTTTTAAAATGATATCGCTAACAGAATTAAGTATCAGAATTCGCAGTAGCCATGTAGCTAGAAAATCATCAGTAGTATTTTCATTACACAAAAGATTATTAAATTTAGAAAAGATATATGATTCTAATCGCAAACAGAAGAAAAATATGATTTCTAAAGCGTGGTGTAAAATGCTAGAGGACCTATCACGCATCTATAACCATTAGAGATACACACGAGCATGAAAAATACACGATCAATAACAAAATGTAAAATATTCATTTCGTAAAAATGTACTGTACACATTATCAGCAAGGAAAAACTGAATCCAGAGAATGTCAAGAACATGCGAATAAAAAAGTATTTTATTTAAAAAACAGACTTTAAAGATATTCTAAAAACCCTTAAAAAATCCAATAACATTTGAAAAACATTTAAATTCCAGAAAACGATTATACTAAAAAATAACTTAATCCTACCTGCATTAAAAAACCGGTAATTTAAAATGGTAATTCATTTTTAGCACCGACACACAAATTGATGGAAATCTTTAGCAAAATATTCTCAAGAATCATTCGTACTAACGTAATACCGCTATGAAACCATAACCCCATCCCCAGAGCTCGACTTTGCCCAATTGAAGCCCGAAGGCAAAAATTTCTTTTGGGGCCCCCCTTGCTTCACTACTTCAGTAATGAAGAATCGAACTTTATGGACACATAACAAGAAAATTGACTAGAACCTGAAATAGCTATAACGTTTCCCACCCCCCCCGAATGGTCAGATGAAAAATCGTTCCGTCCATTTTATTGATTTTCTGACAATTCTGTGTTCATCATAGAATATAGCAGAAGCCAAAATTTCTGAACTGCCAAAATTTGACAAAGATGGTATTTAAATTTATAATTAGAAAATGTGAAGACTTTTTAGCAATTTGAATTAATTAACAAAAAATAACGTAGACAAGTGCTATGTACTTAGATAATTGGCTAAAAAGCTTTTTTCGATGCATGCTGCATCGCCTTCATAACCCATAAGTACATCTGGTTTTACCTCTTGTTTGTCATAGTATTACAAATACAATTTGGCAACACCTCCCAAGCAACGATCAAGAGGTAAACAAGAGGCAGAACCAGATGCACTTAGTATATATACTGAAGACTTTGCGGCCTGCATAAAAAAGCCTATTCTTTAAGTGCCTATTCTCTTTTTAGCCTATTCTTTAAGTGCATACAAGTATATGGTATTTTTCGTTAATTAATTCAAAATGCTATGTAAACTATTAAGATTTTTTACCCATTAATTCAACAAATTCATTTACAATTGTAGACGATAAAAAATTCACATTGCCAGTGCCTGGATTACCAGCTTTTTAGATATGCTTTGAAGATATGCTTTTAAGAAAGGGGTCAAACTAGGCTATCAATTCGAGGCAACACAAAAAGCTCCCACTATGAGATGAGCCAAACGTTTCGTTTTCTAAAAAAAAAAAAAAAAAAAAAAGCCGTACATCTTAATGATAAAAATTTAAATGTTTCAACAACTCTTTGTAATACTGACTGCTGCCAGTAATGTACTTCACTTTGGTATTGCTTCATTAGTTCAGAATCAATTCTTTTTTCAGTTTTAAGTCTCTGGAAAAAATTTAAAATAAATTCCCTGTGCATAAAAGAACTTTCATGCCCTGTTAGCCGAATGACTAAATGCTTCCAATCATCGAAGCCAGATGTTGAAAACCTAGGTGTTGTATTTCCAAATAATTCGCAAATCCAGCAAAATAGTTTCTTTTCTGATGCTGATAACACCAGCCATTCTCTTACAAATTTTTCTCCAATTTTTTAAATTAAAAAAATATTTTTACTTAAAAGACGTTTGCATTCCTTGAATATTTTCACAATGTTTTCTTACGAGATCCATATTTTGGGGAAGTGGCTTTCTAAGAAAATGATCGATCATATCATCAGTGATAGTATGCAATTTAGCCGGATCATCTATCGCCACTTTCTGCTGAATGTTCCTTTCAGGCGGTAAAACATTCCCGTTCTAGGTGTGTTTATCATCGACAGCCGGATCATCGATCGCCATTCCTTGCTTGATGTCACTTTCAAGTTGTTTATCTACAGTAGAACTGGAACATTCTTGTTTTTTCAGGTACATTTTATTATCGGCAACCGGATTCATTGATCGGTACTTCTTGTTGGATGTTATTTTCGGGCATCTCATCTGCGGAAGCAGATTCCTGTTTGTGGTCATGGAGCTTTTTATCACCGACACCTTATAAATTGGGTAAAACTTGTTGCGTTTGTGATGTAGAAGAGACTTCTTATTCTTCTGCACGTGCAGGAAGGAATTTTAAGAGGCTCCCTTTTAGCCTTTTTAGCTTGACGTTCTCGAGTGTTTTTAAGTTTCCTTTTTTGGCTCCCAAGCACGTAAAACCGCTCCACCGATTTTATTGTAGCTTTAAATACAATACAAGTAAGAAACTCGTCAAAAGAAATTAATCCCAATAAATTATCCACTAATAATAAAACTACTATGAGTACAACATGCAATACCATGCGAAAGAGAAATAACAAAGAAATAGCAAACAGTTAAGATAACCGGTTGCAGTCATCACTATGCGTTATCATTCGATGTTTGGGAAGGGACTAAAATAGGTTTTCAGAGTCTTGCAAAATGAAATTAATTAATCAAAATAATATCTTACATTTTGTGAGAATTTTGAGAAAATATAACTGATAATTGATTATTGTGATTTCTCAGTGTTGCGAAAATCCAACAGATTCCACTGAACACAATGCAACTTAATTTTTCGTAGTTGCGATTAAGATGACCTAGTTAACAATCATATCGCTGCAGTTTGTGAACTTTTCACAACTTTACGAAATGCAGTTTTCTGATTGTTAACTTTGTCATATAGATGCGAAAAATTCATATCCTTGCTGACATTAGGACGGAATTCAGGTAAATTTTCGTAATTACGATGGCTCAATTAAGCCAATCAGAAGCCACTATTTTTGTAAACATAACGCATTTTACGATGTGTAAAAATACAGGCTTTTGAATGGCCAAATTTGTCCATCGTAATTGCGAAAATTAAGCTGAATTCCGCCCTAGAAAGCCATGCATTTACGAAATATAGATTTTTTATGTTCATATGCTTGATTAATGAAGAAGCTAACATAAAACTGACTGATTTTACATTGAACTGATTTTACACCTCTCCATCGTGACCGGACATTCATCAAGCACCATGAGTAATAAGATGATTTTAACCAGTCTATTCGAGGACAGTGTCTTTTGGGATTGACAAAGAGAGCCAAAGTGACCTCCGACACAGAACATTAATGCCAGTGTGGAAAGTTCTGTTAAAAAAACATAGCGCCACATGGAGAAATCATGATTTCGTAACTGAAATTAGTACCACAATATACATAAGAGATATGAAATTATATTTCTGTAAAAAATCATTACTAACGAGTCTTATCAGAAACATCTGAGAGACGATTTGTAAAGCTGATAGAAACACTTTTTTTTTAAACTTTCAGCAGCTTTTTCTGTCTCCTTCAGAGTTTGGGGTATTCTAACACTTTGATATTTTCTCTCACCGTTACGTGAGTCCATCATATTTTTTCTCTTCATTTTGCCTTTTAAAAACCTTTCAGATTTGCTCCTCAGTTAAATGATCAAATCTTCTTCGCCATCAACAACTTCATAAGCAATCGATTTAAAATCGTTCAAATAATACACTTAGTATAATAAAATACTCTGTCATATTCGTGGAAACTGCGTTTGACTAAATAAATAAAAAAAGGATGAAAGAAATTTCGAAATATGCTGCTAAATATACAAATAAAAAAATCGAACAATTGCGAACGATTTAATAGCCTTAATTTTGGAGAACTCAGAAAGGTGCCATTTATCCCAGACGAAAGAAGAAAGACTCACAGCAAGCTGAAATGGATGCTTGCTTTCAGTGACCGGATGAATGAATGTGCATCCCACCACTCAAAAGTCGTGGGATCAACTTCAGTCGGTTACTACTGCAAAGATAAGGATTGTTAGATTTGAATTCAAGACATTCTTTTCTTTTGTGCTGTTAGACTAACCCACTGACATCCGAAGAGGCCATTGTCTTGATAGTTGTTTTTCCGAAGAACGAAACTCGAAAGTATGATCTTAACGATGTGATTAACTAAATAAATCTCCATATATTGATAAAAGGCTCTCATTGAAAATATCGAAAAATGTGTGTGACTTATCTTTTCTTATCTTTTCTACATAAGTCATTGCCGGTGAAAGAAAATTCATCTCAGATGGCATGAAAATATGTAAGATTTCGAAAGAAGCATTTAAGAATTTTTCAATTTAGAAAGGATAGATCTTAACTGACGGCACAGAAGTCTATCGTGGGTTGCCCAAAATGTACGTCAAAACAAGATTGCTTTTTTCGCATTATTTAAAATTTTTATATTGGTGTGCTTGTCTTTCATTTGACAGAATCTTTTACTACAATTCATAAAAGTGTATTATATATTGTCTTAAGAACTATTGGTTTTAATAAATGCAGCAATAACTAATATATTTTAATTAAGTTCAGATGCTCAGCTTACGTTAAATATGAATTCTGGTTCAAAGATTAAACCAAAAACATTAAAAATCATGAATATTGCGGAAAACTATTCTAGACTTTTATTAGAGGTAAAAATAAAATCAATTCAATTTGTAACGGCAAGCTGGTTAACTAAACTAATTTAAAACGTTTTGGGGTAAAAAAACAACAGTCTCAACGCAAAGGAGCAAAAAAATAAGTTTTGGATCATAACAGTTAATAGTTTCGAATGCAAAGTATTTAATTTTTTTCATTCCCTCTCTTACATTTTTTTAACATTTAATTTTTAATCTGAGATGATTTAATTGACTCCTTTTTAAATTTGAGAAGAAACTAAAAAGGAATTCACAGAAAAAGAAAAGGCAACCACACAAAAGTACTCGAAAACGTATGCAAGGCTATTAAGCAATTTAATATTTTTTCTGTATATTTAAAATCGATTCTTCGGAAAGGAACAACTTCAGAGTAACCGTAGAAAGACTTTCGTAAAAAATATTAGAGAGAACAGTAATAAATCATTCGATATGTAATGAATTGAACTTGCAATTAGTTTCAACCAAGTTAAAAAAAGTTTTATAATTTTTAACAATCTAGAGAAAAAAAGTTAATTACAAAAGGGGATTTCCAGCATTTTTTATTCCAAGCGCTTCGGTTTCAAATGCCATAAAAAATTACTTAAAACTTGCGTCCTAAAGTACATTACAGCGATCTCCGGAGAATGTGTTCTGGCAGCACTGTAGCATTAATTAACATAAATAACTCTGGCAATTCCATGCTTTTCATTTTTTTCTTAAGTCTCGCTGTTTAATCCTTCTTTTTATCCTATTTCATTGTTATCTGTTTTTCATTTGATGTCTATACTAAGCATTTACGTAGTTTATACAAGAACAGTTTTATTACTCTCATTGCTTATTAAATAAAACATTAGAAAATTAGTATCAAGACTATCAATTATTTCTTTTACTATTATCACAATAATACGAAATATCATAATATTGTGAGCTATTGAGCTACAATCTGTACTGAAGACCCTAATAAAGTGGGAAATGTACTCAAAATAGAATAAAAATTAAAATTAAATAAAAATTAAAACTAATAAAAATTATCTCTGAATGTAGTCATTTCATATATGAGTTAAATTAGTCGGATCTTTCGACATTGCATTATATGGAAGTAACATCTGATTTACATTTAATATTGCACTGTAACGATGAAATCGATTTTGCATAATTCTACATTATATATTAATTTGAAATCTCATTGAAGGAGAAAGAACTGCTTGACCTTATAAAGTTCTAGTTAATTTACGAGTCCTTGGATACTAGAACTTTATTGAAGTCTCTAGCGATTATTTTCTGGTCTTCTTACAACTATAAAATATAAGTCCAAAGCAGGGTTTAACATATCCTTTTATTCATTCAAAGAAACACTAACGAACGGCCCCTCTCGGGCTTACAGGAAAGCCTCCACTTGGGCTTTAACTTATAATAGAAAATAAGAAACTAAACTAATTCTAACTACAAAGGTAACTGAGTTGGCCTGTAATTAAACCTCACCGGCGAATACTAACAGGCACATAAGACTACTGTCGTACGTAGTAAGATAGGCTTAAAGCAAAGACATGGCCGGAAGGTGGAATACATTGTACTGAGAACTTCTGAGGTCTTCCACTTTATTCCTTTAAAATATACTATTATCAGATTTTTACTCCTTTATTTCGGAAGTTACTGAATTTTTTTCTATCCTTTGGTTACTAGAGAGGCAAAGTTCAGACGGTGTCACATTAGATGTCACTTACCTTTTATTTACAGGGAGTCACCGGAAGCAATTCACGATTTCAGATGCTCTTTACTTTCACTTATACGGACGGACGTACAATTGTCTGTTTGATTAATTGGTTAGGCAAAACCTGCGAGGGCATTTTTTTCTAAAGAAGCGTGATCTTATATAGGAATTTAAACAGAAATAATATAAATACTGGGCGGTTTTTGAGGGAAACTGGCTAATATTAATGTTGCATACGGGGAGAACCGCTAATAACTCATTTCAGCCAGCTCAGCTCATTCTGCTGCCCTCCACTATAGCTAAATCAGCAATAATCTACAACGGTCTTTTAATTCCTATTCCTGTCCCCACCACGCAACAAACAGTTACCATAACATTGGAAACTTGAAATGACTCCCTTGATTTAACATCAGTATATGCACTTCCTTCTGTAGAACTCCAAGACGTCCTGCAAGAATTGTGTAACCTGAAACTTCTCCCTATCAGCAAAACACCTCGTAGCAGGCGGTTTTAATGTCCTTCAGCCCAGTCTAGGGCGCTAAAGCAGAAAATCATAGAGGCAGAATACTATTTGAATTTCTACAAGAAAAGAGCTTAGTATTCCTTAAAACCCCGGATAGCGAGTCAACGTTTCATAGCCTACAAGCCTAAAAACTGGATAGACCTTATACTAGCGACACCCGGTATCGCACCAATAATTTGTAATTTTAAAGGGTTGGACCAGGAATCTTTAAGTGACCTAAATGCAGATCAGAGCTCGGAAATTGCAAATATCCCTGACTCTTCACACGAATCAGCTCCTTTGGATCTTCTAAGCTCAGCAGAAATGGAACACGTAATTAAAAATTTAAATAACAGAAAAGCGCCGGATTCCGACAGCATGGATAACATAATACTGAAACAAAACCATTCTGACCTCTAAGAGAAAAGTATAACTCTTTGTATTCTTTCTGCATGCCTTCGTGGTGTAATGGTTAGCACAATCGGCGAGCATTTGAGATGTCCAAGTTCGAGCTCCGGCTAGGGCATTGCACATTTTTCTTGTCTCCTGCTTCAAAATAACTTAATGTCTATACAGTGGCGCCCGGACTAAAAGGTGGTGGGTCATAATTCTTCAACATCAGGTTTTGGTGTTTGGATCCCCTAATCCCAGTCGCTCTTTAAAAGGGGGAGTACTCTCTCCCTTCTTTCTGCATACCTTCGGGGTGTAATGGTTAGCACACTCAGCGCGTTTTCGAGAGGTCCAGGTTCGAGTCCCATGCGACGGCACTACTCATTTTTCATGTCTCCTACGTCCAAATAACGTAATGTCTCTACAAAGAATAAAATAAATATAATATAAAAATAAATAAAATGATAACAGGGTGGAATAAAAGGGTAATTTAATCCTTCTTTGTACATTTTTTATAGTTTTAAGAACAGCGAGTAGTCGCTGCATTCTTCCCCAAGGTTTTAGTTGCCACGGACACATAATTTAACTAGAACTTTATAGCTGTTATAAGTTAATTAGCATGTATAACTTAAACTATAATCGTTCAGTTTTTCTTTGGACATCGTCGCTATCAGATCTCCGTTTGCAAACTCTAGCTTCCCTAAGATTTCATCTTGCTCTATGCTCTATATTCAGTTCACTTACATACCATCCTAAATTGAATTTTCGTATTTGCAAATATTCTCTTTTTAAACCGGAAATGCAAATCCTTTGAGTTTGTTCATAGATATTCCTTCTTTGATATTTCCATTAAAAACTATAATTATATCAATTAATGGCTCAGTTATACTACATTCTGCAATTAGTACGAGTGTCGTATAAGCAGAACACAACACGAAATTGGAGAGATTGTTTATATGTAATCAGTGCCTTTTGTTAACATTCTTTGGCATATGGATTTATGTCCATCGCTTCCTTATCATCACATTTATCATCGAAATCACATTTTCCTTGCATAATTTGCATTAATTTTGCTGCATCTGTTTATCATCTATAGTTTCTACATCGACAAGACTTTATTCAGTTATTGCATTAGCTTGCTTTATTACAGAAATTCGTTTCCGTCCAAAACATCTCCAGTTCTTGAAGTAGAAAGTCTTCCAGGTCCGTTTTCGATGCTTTTCATTTTGATTGCAATTTTCTTCAAAGTTTTGCCTCCACGTATCAGATGTTTCTCCACTTGTATCGATTTTGTTTCCTAAGGCCGAACATTTTGCTAGTTAGGCATTTGTCGGAAATGGCCGAATCCTTCAATCATTTAGCTGTCCCATCACAGAGCAAGCTGCTCAAGGTTGATCATATGGGTAACCGAAGTATATCTGCGAGAAAAAGGAAGTCCTTCGCAATTCTGAACAAGCAGACTCTGGAGGGGGCACTTTCGGGTGTCTCCTAGCCCATTATCCCTACCAAAGAAACTCTCTAGAAGATTTTCAGTTAAACATATTTTAAATGCACCAGTTCCACAAACACTATACACACATTAGTAAACGTCCATGCTTTCTCCAGGATCCCAACCCAACTCCAAGGCTATGGCAGCCAACTTCTCTACCGTCATGCCAGCAGGGTGGCATTTTCATCGATTATGATACCATCATACACAGCAATCTGTAAATTTCCTTTTTTTTTTTGCTTGATCTAGAATATTTTATTTATTGTTTACTTAGTGATTACTCTCTAGTCGCTTTTAATTACTTTTAATGATTATGACATGAGAATTAACATACAGTTTCAATAATTATAACAATGGAAACATTCATTTATTTAGGGAATATTTTGCTCCTTACTTTTTTAATCGATATCAAACTTTTCTTAAAATCAACACAAAATTCACTTTGCATAGCAGAGTTATAATAACTCTCATTAAATTAGCTTTCAGTTAGGTGCGTATTTTACATTTTAGAATGGTATGCGTTTAACCGTTGAATAGTTATATAAATTTTTATCTTCTACAGAGGGGGATCACTTAATATAAATATTTCGTGCTACCTCAGGGAAGTAAAATGTACTTGACCTGAATAATGAATAATTAAATAAATAAAATAATAAATAAATTTGTTGTTGTTTCACTCTTTTTAAAGCATTTTACGTTATTATTATCTTATTGTCATAGGAAAACTAAAGTGCTAAATTATACCTGAAAAATATGGAAAGAAAAAGTCGGGAATCACTTCACTACAGCTATTTTTTTTAATTTAATTTATTCAGCTTTCAGACAGCCATTTTAGTTACATGCTGTTTATGTATTAATATCTCATATATTTAATATGCTTATGACATACATTCATAATTGAAAAATACTGAAAGTATTTGTTCATTATTTTAGCAGATTTTGTTAAATTAATGAAAATTTGACGTCGATGGACATTTTAAATTTTTACATTCTCAAAAGTAGTCATTCTTCAAAGAAGTTTGCAGGTAATTAAAAGCCGTAATTTACATTACATTTGTATTCATTGACACTGCAGGAAATATTCTTTCTATGGTAGCTGCTAAAAAAAGAGAGAGATAAAATTGTTATAACTAAATTTAATAAATTATGTAACATTTGTTTTTATACAGTGCATTTTAATCCACAAACATTATTTTAAAAAACAAAACAAACAACCCCCCCCCCCAAAAAAAAAGATGAAATTTGGACATCCCGACAAAGCATACCTCAATAGGTGCAATTCTCTATCAATATCTATTCGTAGTTGTTTTCTTTAATAACAGAAAATTTCTAAGCAAGTGGCATTCAAATGTAAAATTAGTATGACTTGCCCTTTCAAGGGTCCAATATCGCTAAATTGTTTAAATCGGAACTTCAAAATTTATTCTTTTATGTTTCTGTATGGAAATACTTTAAAAATAAATTAAAATTTATATTTACTAATTTTGGTAAGATAAGAGTTAAAAAGTGAAAATGTGCCGGTTAAAACGAATTTGACTTTTTAAATACTGTCTTCTATTACAATTAAGGTAAGGTAATTAAATTCATTTGTCAAATTTTTATTTTAAAGTTAATTTTTCTGTTTTACTTAGAAGGAAGAAAGATCTGATGGTAAAAGTATATTAACACTAAACATTTACAAAAGGTATTAAATTTACTAAGAATGTAATAATAGTAGCCACCTTGTTTCTAAGTCAATAGTTTTCTTATTCGTCAATAACACGTTGCTTGAAATGTTATTTATTAACGAAAATTTATTTTTTTTATTACACAAATGCGAAAATTTTCGTTATCAAAATACAACTTTCTTTTTTCAAGTATTAAAAAATTCTTAAAGAATCCTTGCTCGTTTCAATTAAAATTTTTTTGGTGTTTGATTAATTCAAATTTTTTGCTCGATTTCCTTATTTTTATTTCTTTAATATCTCGAAACCTTATGTCCTTTTTCGTTACAAGAAATACGAGGGCTATCCAGAAAGTAGATTACGTTTTGGAATAAAAAAATAAACAAAGTATAGGAAACAAATTTTATTATATACAGATGAAAGCCACACTCAAATACTACTTTTCTACATAGTCACCATACAAATTAAGGCATTTATCGTAGCGATGTACGAGCTTGGAAATTCCTTCGTCGAAAAATTCGGCCGCCTGCGCCTTCAACCACTTCGTTACCTCTTCTTGCCTTCCATCTTGCACAAAACTTGTGGTAACCAAGCTTTTCGCTGATGATTTCGTGCAACAAACTTCGCGAAATTTGTGGAAAACTCAAAGAAAGTTCCGTTATTGTGAAATTTCGATTTTCACGGACTTTAGCATCGACTTTTTCGAGAAGTTCGGCGGTCATTATGCTGGGTCTCCCACTTCGATCTTCGTCGTGAACATTGGTTCGGCCATTTTGAAATCTTATGACCCACTGACGCACTCCACCTTCAGTGATAATGTTGTCCCCATACACTTCACGAAGCTGCCGATAGATTTCTATCGGTTTACAGTTTTTTGCAGTCAGAAACCTTATTACTGAGCGCACCTCGCAGCTCGCGGGATTTTCAATTAACGCAGACATTTCAAACCGTCACAGTATCTGAACGGAGCACAGCACGAACCTCTCACTAGCACGGCTAGATGCAGACTGAGCTGCGCAACGCTCTGACCCCAAGATGGCCGCGCTAGCCCCGCCCCTAGCGAACACAGACGGAAACGTAATCTACTTCCTGGATGGCCCTCGTACATCTGAAAGGAAACGCTTTGAGTTAACCTGTAAAACACTGCTTCTAAAAATGCTTATCATTAAATTTCTTAACTATTTTCTTCTTTATTTCTGCTTATTTTCCTGAACTCATATAGTTTTGCTTTTCATGCTTTAACATTTTTCAAACTGTCAAGAAATCTTGTTATTTTGAATCTTTCATTTTCGGCAGTTATATTACAAATAAGTTTAACAGATAAATATTTTTCGGAAGTTGTAAGATTTTATGTTAATTAACTGTTTATCAAGCTTAACTTAAACTTCCTGCTTTCGTAGTCCTCACCAGAATGCAAATTAGGTACTGTGTATTTAATCTGAAGGCTTGAATTTCAGAGGCAGAGCTTTTGCTATTTGTTATTTACAACAGACAGAGCTCTTTCAAAGTTTTAGTCCGGCTTTAGCATCTTGCTAGTTGACGTTCAAAATATGCGCCGGTAATTACCTTGAGCCAGCATAATTAGGACATTGTATGTGTAGTCTCAGACTACATTAATTACACCTGAATTTAATTTTATCTTATGTTAATTCAAATACACGGAAATAGCGGAGGAACAGAGAGGCACTGCTAGTCTGTCGCATAAGCAGAGCCTTTCTGTTCATTTAAGAGTTAAATAAGAAAGGTTATTTTAACTTTCTTAAGACGTAGTTACTTGTTTCGTTCTAAAATGATAACTCTCGCCCAGTCTGTTAGAATCTGCAGAACCTCTTCTAGATACAGCAAAACCCTACAAAGTTCAGAACTCCTGAATAATTTAGATTTATAAATTTATTTTTTTTAGACAGAGTTTCAGAAACTTTTTCAAGTAAGCTTACATTAATGCATAATAACACATTTTAATGTGTTTGCACCGACGCATATAAAACCGCATTTTCATGAGTATTATTTGCTTCGTCAAATTAACTTCATTAACTTCTATTTGATATATACAATATTCTAAGCCTCATTTGGATTTTCAAGGCGAATTTGATCTGATGATTTTATGTCGAAAGCAATAATTTCTAAAGCATTTTATATCTTTCTGAATTCAGTTAGAAATTTCAAGCTGATTTGCTCCTTTACTTATTTTTTCTAATTCTCCCTAATTCTCAGACACATTTAAACTCATTCTCATTGAAAACGTTAAGTTTTAAAATTAATTTTATCCAGTTTCCCTGTTTCAAAGTTAAGATTTCTGTTTCCAAGGATTCAGCTTTGGCAACTAAAAAACGAAGCATTACGCTTGTTTTATACAATGCTCTGAAAATATATGACTATATTGCTTATAAACTTAGTTGCAAATTCAGCAGAGCTTAGTGCATTCCCCGATAAACAAACTGCTCAAATATTACCATATAATTTAATTATAACGTAAGCAGCATATTAACAGAAGAAGGAAATGAAGCAGGAATAATGACAAGGAGGTTACCTAACACATGTTGTTCACATGTGGAGTTCAAGAGAGTAATGAGTTTATCACATCTAACAAGTCTTGAGATTAGAAGAAACCGTTCCTAGAAACGAATTTGTTCATCGCCTACCATATGGAAGGTTCCCAGCTGAAGCATATTTCATTGAAACCGTTTGTCCCGCCTACCTACTTGGAACGTTTTGAAACTGAACTAAAAATGTTTCTTTTGCCCCTCTTATAATGCCTTCAAAGAACTGGTTTTCGCATATATCAATCAGATATTCTGAAAATAAAAGCCTGAGAAATGTTTCTTTTGAGGCGCTGTTGAGGGTAGCTTGTAGATGTAATACCAGTTTCACATAGCCACGTAATACAAAGAACATGGCATTTTAAAGCGTAAAGCAGATTTTTATAATTTGGGCAACTTACCTTTGTAGTACTGAGACGATAACAAATCAATTACTGAAAAAGCTTCAGTTTGACTACAATTTATATGAGCTTTCTCAAAGTCCACTGCTTAGAATAATACAATCCTAATAAAATTATGGTTATACAGGCAAGCATTATGTTTTAGATTATAATTAATATTCTCCAAAATGTAGTAAAACTTTAGAACAGTAGGCTTTAAATTCACAGTTTAAAAAAATTCTTTATAAATAATAGAAAAGTAGAAAATTGTTATTTAGTAAACAAAAGTAACCAATCAAAATTAGGCACTTTTGTTCACAATCTGTAAGTATCATAGAGATAGGATAACTTATAATTTTTGGGGGTTTCTGTTTCAGTTGGAATCACAAAAAATGCCTTTAATTTTTTTTAATGCTCCCTAATGCCTTGTCATGAAAACACCAATTAAATTTTTTGTTAAACAATGCAATGTTCACGAAAAGCACGTTTATTTAACATCCTGCATATTTTAGCGTTTATTGATTTTATAAGTCAAATCTTCAAATGTAACACGGTGTTAATGACAAGAAAATAACTTTTTAACATCTTAAGAAGGTACAGACAGAATGAATATGAAAAATAATTGTTATTTAAAAAGTGGAGAAAATATCAAGTTAAGAAAGGTTAAGATTGTTAAGAAAATATGATACGAAACTAACTGGGTTTCCTGACATGCAAACTAAAAGATAAAAACAGCAAATTATCCCGTTTCTGCTGGAATTCACGTACAGAGGGATAAAAATATATGGTTTCAAGAAAAAATCGCAATTAACTGGCGAATTTAATGTTTTAAAGGGCATGGTCTTTAAAAGTGGAAAAACACTGGATGCATGTCTAGAGATCTGTGAAGAAAGAATTTTTCACAAGAATCACAAAAAATTTGTGAACAAACCAAACCAAAAGAAAATTCTGGTTTACAGCAAAGTACTCAAGGGCTATCTGCCTAAAGAAAGGGATGCCTTCATAGTGAACTATCTAAGGGACACGTTACACATGGGGAAAACTATGGAAACGCCTGTGTACCCAGCCTGTTCGACGGGATTCGAACCGCGGACCGAACTACCAGTGTTCAGAAACCTCACCGCTCCGCCGCCAAATCGAAGGAGGGAAGAAGAATAAAAGGAAGTACATAAATTTATTCTACTTAAAAAATGAAGTTCTTAACTTAAACTTAAACGGGAGCTTCAAAGCATCTAGGAACACAGAGGCTTCAAAATTATGTCTTCTTCAACAGAGATTAAGCTAGGTTAGGCTGTAGTATCTAGTTGCTGAACTTTCAGTGTGACTTCAGTGAGTTAAGGGCTAGCCGCTGGTGCGTCATGCAATTCTTGAAAAATGCTTAGCCGTAGTGTGTAAATAAAACTTTCAAAATTTCATCTTTTACCTGCACTTTAAGCAATAGCTTCCCGACACATTCACAGACTTTCCCTTGTGCGGCTATGATTTCAATGCTACTGTTTTTAAATAACATTGGTTTTTGAAAATTCTGGTAACAGAAGCTTTGGATTAAAGGGTTTCCTTGCTCCCCCAATGTCCACGAGTGCCTCTACGCCTACTTTGTTAAGAAGAACCTGTGTTACAGGCAACTGCGAATTTTTCACAACTACTGTATTTAAATACAACTTAGAGGAATTTTGCGATGATCAGGGGGTCTGGACCCTCAATCTCTCCAGCCTCTCTACCCGTTTAAAGAATTTTTCTTTCCTTCTGTTGCCTTTTGGGTACGCTGGCGGTCTTTGTCGAACTTCTTTTTCATATTATTATTTTCAATCTTACTCGTTGACGGCTTGGATGAAAAACCTTTTCCTCCGTTGAGTTTATTTCTTTCTGAGGTCGACTGTCGGGAGAACTGCTGTTGATATGCCTGGGTAGGAAATCTAGATCAGGAGCTTTCTGCTATCCGCCGATTATGGAATTTCATGGCTAATTCGAATAATTATTGATGCGTTCGTGGGTTTCTCAGCTCCACGAAATCCTGTACTCCGGGTAACAATCTTGGTAAAATGATTTCAATGACTTCTGTATCCGGCTTCCTTCCGTATAACATATTGACTAACTTGACTTAACGCAAAATAAATTCTCCAAGTTCCTCAATTTTACGTTGGTAGGAGCTGCAAAGTTCGGCTTCCAGTGTTGCTCGGTCTTTAACTATCGGGAAAGTCTTAAGAGTGCCGCTTTAAAACTTTCGAAATTGTAGGTGAGGCTTCCAACTTCTCCAACCAAATATTTTCCAATGCTCTTCTACCATGACTCCGCCTGTTCTCGGAGGGCAATCGACGCAATAGCTACTTTCTGTCTCTCGAGCACAGGGTACAATTGGAAGTGATTATCAAAGGTTTCCAAGAATGAAGTGACAGAATTCTTTCCGTCGTACACCACTGCTGGCTTGATGAACGCTCGCATTGTTTGGATTAGAAAACCAAACCCATCCAAAGGGCTGGTCATCATCGAGCCTGCGAGTTCTGAGTCTTGTGGGAAGAACTGCAAGTCCTGATTGTTGGCCACTGGAGTCGATGAGAAATTCAGGCGCCAAATGTAGTATCTACTTGCTGACATTTCAATGTGACTGCTGAAGTAAGTGCACGAAACAAACAGGAAAAGAGTTAAAAGAACCCTTCATTAGAATTTTTAAAATTCACAATTAGTCGACTTGACGCTAACAAACTATGGCTCGCTCGGGCGGTAACTCAACTAACAAGAACTAAACTTAAAATTCAAAGATATTAACAAAACAGTAGAATGCTCCCCAGGGCTCATATAAGCCTGTTACCTAAAACCACGCCTAATGATAAGTCTAGTGGCAGTTACGCCACAGTTATAGCAGTTACGCCACTTATACCAGCAATAAATACAGAATCAGAAGCTCACGCTACAGAAGTGCAGTATTTGCCCACTCTCTCTAACTTTCGCTTATAGAGCTCAGAATTTAAACCTTTTTCTTCTACTAGTAGAAATTGCCTTCCTTCACGCGAGCTACCAAATTTACATATTCTGGCATTGACAATTAGAGGAATGAAGGCTTTTAGGAAAGAAAGCATAAACTTAAACTTAACTAGTTAGTCAAAATAAATATAAATCCCTACAAGGTTATCTGAATAAAACAAAGCTCACGAGAGGTATTTAAGTAAGGAGAGGGATGCCGTTGTGGAGGACTTACAATTGTGGCAAACTTGAAATTTATCAATTTAAAGCAAGATAAGCTAATTTTTATCCACAGAGAGTGATGGATGGGATTATGAATAAGCATGTCATTCTTTAATATTTATGGAGTTATCATTTAGAATCGAAATTGTCGTTAGTGAAGCCTTTTCGAGAAGCTGATGACTAAAGAAGTTGGAATACGAAATTCTGGGATTCTGCAAAAAAGTTAGAGGGTTGGAATAATGTGCAAACAGCGCTCGAGTAAATTCGTAAGTATAAATTTTTACTAAAATTATTTTGTCAGATAATATATTCATATGGCTGTATATGTCTACAATCGCACGAAAATTATTCTGCAAGACCATTCTATTTAATTTAAGATGTCCAATTTTTCTAGAAAATGTTTAAATTTTTTGACAATTATAGTTTTAAAACTATCGAGGAAATGAATATTAATTTGGTGAGAGCAAAACATTTGTCCTGAGCACTTTTGCAGCTCACCAGATTTAGTAACAATGAAATATTTAGCATCAATCTAATTGGAAGAGAAACAAACCAAGGTAAAATTTTAAATTAAACAAATATTGATTATGCTTTTAGACTGGCACATAATTTGAATAAAACTCGATTTCTAAGACGATCAGACAGAAGTCCCTCTTCTTCAGGAGCAAAAGTATTTTTAGCCTGTTCAAGCAATGAATGTTTTCAAAAGACAGAACTTTTCACCTTCAAGTCATATGCAATTAAACATCTGTTATAAATAGTTTTTATTCTTTTATATATAGCCTTTTGTTTCAATTATATCGTCTTTAGTTGTCTGCTTCTGTAGGTGGGTTCGAAGTGAATACATTTTCATTAGGAGAAGCAACAGAACTAAAAAAGCATCAAGTGTTACTGCTTAACGGAAAAATACCCTGAAGTGATCCTATTTTTTTTTTTTTTCATACAGTTTAAAGTTTCAGAAATCGACTCTCTTGAGTGTGTAAACAGTGGACAGAATTTTACATCCCGTAAGAATATTCATCGTATGTTGATGTCAGTTAAAAAGAATAGCTTTAGAGTTTCGGGAGAATAAACGTTCCTTAAAATGTTTTGCTACGAACTTTAAATCCTTTTTTTTTTTCTTTTTTTGGTAACCTCTCAGTAAAAATTCCTAGTGTAAAATTTACAGGTCATGTATTATTAGTCTCTTATTAAGGATTCATTAAAAGCTTGCATTTTTCAACGAAAAACATTAACCAGAGTCTTTGTAATGAAAAAATACATTAATTTAAAATTAAACGATTTTATTGGCTTGAGATGTTCGAAACTTTAGCTGCTGATTTTTAAATTTTTGCCTTTTTGGTTTGTGTAATATAAATTCAAACATTACTTATTTCATAAATAAAATTTCCAAAGTTAATCATAGCATGAAATACATATTTCATAACGTTTTCGTAGTACTAAATGTATAATATGTTGGTTAAAATAGAATCCCTTTTTTTCCTCCTAATGATTACCTTTATTGTACAGTACTATAAATGGAATTAAATAAACTATACTGTAATCAAATTATAAAAATACTGTTTACGTACATTAATTAATGATTTGGTTGTCAATTCTTTAATTAATAACTTGAAATGTGGTATAATTTAGCAGGAAAATTTAATAAATTCATGAATTCTGTAAATGCATTGAAAAATACACCAAATTATACATGTCGACTTTTTACTGTATTCGAATTACTATTTTATGTATACGCTCATCCCATTTTTTGTCTTTGAGAATAAAATGGATTTTTCTAATTATTACCAGAAGTGTTTTTAAATTAACAGAGGTTACAATAAAAACTTCTTGAATGGTATTTTTTTAGACGTATAAAATATACTTATCAAGAGAGAGTTTTGGCGGTACAGAAAACTGGTCATTTGAAGACAAAAAACGAATAATTCTCAATTTATTATGTTAAAGTTATCATACGGTATGTGAACCGAAACAGCAGATAAATGTATTAATTTTTCGGAAAGAAGTTCGAAAAAATAATTCCAAATGATGCGAAACATCACAGGTGTTCATCGATCAATTGACTGCATTCTTTATCTCCAATAATCAAGCATTTAATTAGTTATCTGGCATCTTAAAGTCTCATAATATTGAGCAGGTTTGCTGTTTGTTAAAAATATGTGCACTTTTAGACTTTCACTCGATTTTTTTAAGTTTCTGGTACATAAAATATGTATCCAAATTTTGAACTTATGGATATAAAACCGAATACCTTTACAGTACAGTACTTCGATGGAAATTCATACAGTGCTTAGAATTTGCTTCATAGACAGTGACCTATAGCCTTTATTAGAAAGAAGATATTCAAAATGATATTTTATGGCGAAAGAACTTCTGCATTATTAAAAATGGATGAAAATGCAGAGGGAATTCGAAAACTAAGAGGAAAAAAAGTCCTAAATACGTTTAGCAGCTACAGAACTTGCTCCATAAATTATACAAGTAACAATCATGCATAACTTTTAGGAAAAAAAAAATGCAGCATAAGAGAATTTAGATAGTTTAAATTAAAATCAATGAATTAAAATCAATATAACAACTACAGCTAATACGAAATTCTGAAAAATTTTGTAAATATGGGAAAGTTATAGATATAAATTAGGAAGTACTTTAAGCAAGCTTAAAAAGAAAATTCTCTGCTAATTCAGTTGGTTTCTGATGGAAGGAAAAAAAATGGTGCGAAAGATCAATATATAGGATGTTTCCTAATTATGAAAATTTGTTAGAAGGCTTAGTTTGGAGCAGCAACTCGCAGATATCGCTTATGAGAGGAATAAATGGATATCGGTTGGACTCATTCCAGTGTGGAAAACGTAGTGTTTTGAAGCAATCTCAGAATATCATATTTAAAATTAATTATATCTTTGTTATTTTGATATAGCTAGATAGATGAGTAGTAGATAAATAATTTACCTTGCGCACTAATTACGAGAAAAAGCATGGATGTTAATGAAAAAGTTATCAATCATCGGATAATAAATTGTTTTACTTTTAAATTAAACTGGAATGCAAGTAATACAGTTTCCAGTACTTCACCACGTAGATTTGTTTTGTAGACAGGTATTTCTGTTTTTAATTAATGAAGAGCGGAAACAACTATTTGAAACACATAATCAAGCATGATTTACAACTGCTATATTTTCACCATGAATTTCTATGTGTAGTGAAAATTGCGCGATACTTTGTTTATTCATTGTAGCTTAATTTTCTGTCCTTCCTAGTGATGTATTATTTAACATCATTAGCAAAAAATGTGGAACAAACCAACCCGAATTTGGCACTTTAATTGCACGATTTTGGTTTAAATGTCTTATGCGCATTACATGGACTCTTTGAAATATTCCGACAAAAAATACCTCATTATCATTTAGCTGTTTCTCAGCGAATATCAAGAACTAATATTTTCATCTTTTCTTAACTTATTAAAAAGCGTATGAGAAAATTTAACGCAACTAAATAAGTTCTTTTAAATTAAGAATGAAACCCAGGATGCTAACAGCAACATATGCATAACAAAATTAAGCTGTAAAAAAATAAAACATATGGAACACCAAAAACTTGTTTTGGAAAAAGATCTCGGAAAATGGTCATCGGAGTGGTAAAGACAGGACGGAATGCCAGAAAAAGAAAATATTTGTCTTCTAAAGATTACGAAGTTGAAAGAATTGCGGCTGAAAATACATCAGTTTTTCTTAAGTTCCCTGGTGTCTGAGCCGTTGCGCGCGATATGATGGCGAGAGCACGTTGATTGCATTCGTTGTTCGACCTGCGCTCGAATTCCAGGTAAGTTTTGAATGTTAGTGTTCTATGATTAAATGGTGTTTGACACCTGGGTGCCTTGACGTAACCCATTAACCCATATAATATACTGAAACACTTCGAATTACTTGCTAAAAATAACTTTTAGGCTTCTAGGATATTTTAGACAAAAGATAATTAACTCAAGTAAAAATGTAAATGTAGAGAACGGGCACACAATATATTCTCTACCTTTTTTTTAAAGTAAATTGTATAGGTAACTAATAAAGGCAGAAAGCTGTTGAGCTACGACGAACACATACAGTAGAGTACGAATTACGGGTTCCAGTAGTGAATAAATACAAAACAGAAATATATGAAAATTAAAAAAAAAAAAAAAAATCTAAAAGCTTTAGAATTTTACATTACGCCCAAAGGGGCGTTCTTTTAACGTTTTGTGTGTTACCTTTATTTATCAAATATCATGTTTTTCGCACTTATATCATAAAATTCAGTTCAATAGCAATATCGCAAAATAATTTTAAAATGAGCATATCTTTAGATTTTCCGATACACAGTCTCGCGCGCTGGAGATAAAAAGTTTTTTTCTTTTCCGTAGAGTGTTGCCATTGCTCGCTTTTAAATCGTTGATTTTGTTAATCAAAAATTCGTTAAAGTTTTACAAAATATGAAAAAGATAATAAAACAAATTCCAAATCCCCATATTCGGGTGGAAACGTACGTTATTAAAAATTTGACGGCTCTGGGTGCCGTTGTTTTATCACAGTGCGAGAAACATACATACATTCATGCATATTCTTCAATATTTAACGCCTTTAAACGTTATACAGAGCGATAATATTTGGTGGCAACAATTTGAAAAGTGAACCGACATTTATAGTGAATCACCTCAAAATGCCAAAACGAAATTAATAGTCCTTCTGGGCAAATTGCCCCTTTGGACTAAAAAAAAAGTACAGAAATTCACACAATAGTGTAGGAAATAAATCAAAATTATAACCAAATATACATAAGGTGAATTACGTTTTGGTAAAAACTTGTTGGTTTAATATGGCCATTGGACGCTTTCTATTAATAGTAAAAAGTAAAAACTATAAGTTTTAATTTCTGAGTTATTTATATTATTTTGTTTTTCATGAAAGTTTCTCATCAAGTGATAATAACTGTGTTCTTAATTGAACAATTCTGAGTCCTTCATGAATTCTATTGTTACGAATGTAGCATGGGGGGTGTTAGAAATTTCTCTTTAAGACATTGTTTTAGGCAGCTTGAAACCTCTTTCTGTTGGTTATGTCCTTCTGTTCTGCGTAGGCCCAGACTGGACAGGCATGACATAGCACAGGTTGCAATATAGATTTATTAATTTAGTATTAACAAACTGAACGCTGTTTCGAGCAATTAAGAGGTAGAGTTTAATTCCACGTGCACGAAACTTTTGGATAACAGATGTAATGTGTGGGGTCCATGTGAGAGAATTTGTGAGGATCACCCCAAAATAGGGGACTTGCTTAGCCCATGGCAGAGTAGCACCACAGAACTGAAGGTTTCCATTGATTTTCTTTTCTTTTCTTTTTTTTTTTTTTTCTGGTAAATAGAACTGAAACAGTTTTTTCCTTATTCACTTGAATTTCCCAGTTAGCAAGTCAAGTCTCCAATGTCTGTATGTGATTATGTAAGTGTTGGATGACTGGACTAATGGATGCATTTTGAGCAAGAATTGCTGTATCATCCGCATATATTGTTAGTGTAGTGTTGGGTATGCGTGGACCATCATTCATATAAGTATTGAAAACTGTGGACCCTAAAAGGGACCCTTGTGTCACGCCTAACTTTTTGTAATTGTAGTCTTTGCGAAATGGAAGTGTTTAAAATTTACGATAGGAAGATTCTTTCAGAGTATGGGTATATCGATCAAGAGGGATACCAAACTTTTGAATTCCATCGTCTTGGATGCTCTTATGCAAAATTAGGCTTATAGCTCTGGGTTATGCCTAAATTAATTAAAAAAAGCTAATCAACCTCTTATGCTGGAACTTAGAACAATGTATTTCGGAAATAAAGAAATCCACAATTACAGTAACAGATTTAAAGTCGTATGATGAAGTTTCGGATGAACTATAATAATTAAATAATTTTTAATAGTTCATCAGCTAATTTTGGATGAACAGAAACAGTGGTTTTCCTAGGAAATGATGTTAAACTGAAGTTAGATTTTCCTCCTCTTGATAGCGCTGCATCAGATTTTAACTGCTTTCATTTTCCGTTTTTTATGTATTTTAATGTATTTCTATTGTTTTTAAATTTTTCTCTAAATACTAAATTAAAAAACATTTTTCATTTACAAAACTATTTTTATTAAAATTTTAAAAAAGCATTAATTTTAAATTTAATTTCTTTTATGTCTTTGCACAGTAATACAATAAATACAAATTTTAGAATTTATTATTTTTAATGTATACATACATATATATATAAAGAGAGACACATATATTCTCAGTAGAAGTAGAAAATAAGATACCGCTTTAAATTAAAGCCAGTATCAGTCATAAAGATAAGAAATGATAAAGTAATTTAATTCTGAAATAGTATGTATAATAGTATCAAGCACAACCAGGTGGCTCGACAAAAACGACTTTTTAGAAAAATGTTTCAGCATGTTAAATAATCGTCTGCCTAAATTTACATTCATTTATACGCATGTAAAACTGGAAGAGGCATGGAAAAATTTCAGACTGGCATAGATTTTAAATAAAACTCTAACGACTTCGAGGGCGAACTTGCATAGACTTGTGCTCCTGAACAAGAGCGACCTTGTCTGTTTGCCTTCGTAAATGATGGATTTTTTTATTAAAAATGTACGCCAGTCTAAGTCCGTTTCTAACCTAATTTCCCATTTTAGACTCATGCGTTTCACTTCCATCTACGCATATATTTTGGGGAGGCCATGTAGCACTGCCGTCTTCCTTTTTTTGGGTAAAGACTTGAAACTGCTTTTAAATCTTAAAAAAATTATCTAACATTTCTTCCGTCTTTCGTCGAATATACAATTATTAGATACGTACCTTGTCGCAAACATGTACCTTAGCTGCAGATATGTCTCTTGTTTGCTCTGAAATACAAATTGTAAAATTTTATAATGAGATTTAAGTCTTCTTGAAGTTCCACAGAGTATATTATTGTTAATTAATTATAATATACTCTCTTATTATACTAAGAGATAAAAGTCTTTAAGCAAACGTCCTGGGTCATCCAAACATATTAATATTTCCCTCTCCAAATTGAGGCTCCTGTTAACTGTCCTCCATTTTGGATAACTTAACCATATTGTCCTAAATATAGGCAGGGCATAAATTAAATGGAAAAAAGTAAACAAATAGATAAACTTCTGCATAATGCCCTTGAAATAGATGTAATAAGTTTCATATGTAGGCTAAAAAATGGCCTATCATAATTGTTTTCATCAATAAAATGACTTTAAAAATGGCCTTTTAAAATGATTTACTTTTGAACTGTTACTTAGGATTAAAATCTATACTTTTTCTAAATAAATGTGTACATTTCTGCCAGTAGATTTATAGTACTATTTGTAGAAATAAAAGTATCCATGAAAAAAGTTACCTTTTCAGGTATTTTGTTTTTCTAATTTATAAATGTCCTGTAAACAGGACAACGGTGCGAACCCCAGAATGTTTTCTCTCATCACTCCCTCTTCATAGATCACATTCCTTCAAACTGATTTTGAACAATAACTATTCATACAATGAATGACATTAGAGTTTGGATTAGGGAATATATTATTTTGGAATTTTCTTTGTGTTTTGTTTGTAATACTTTATTAAAGTAAAATGTCACACAGCTTCCTAAATAGGGTTTTCTGAGTAAAAGAAGCTTCATCTACGTGATGCTTCCTTGGCAATTGTAAAAGCAAATGTCATTTTTGTATAAAATAGGTAAATATTCTATATAGAAATTAGCCCGGAAAGTTTATTTTTAACCTTGGATCCTAGTGGCTCTATTGTGAGCATTCAAAGCTGTGACGTCAGATGAAACCATTCCATAGAAATGCCCAAGTGCTTGTTCCCTTGGAATTAATAATCTCCAGTACTTTTTTTTCCTAATGTACACTGCGCAAAAAAAAAAAAAAAGGGTAGGCAGCAGTTTTATATCTCACGTTCTATTGGGCCGATTGACAAAATTCAAATTGCATTTTTTATGTCTCGAAAGCGCTACTTAGGATATATATTAGATTTATATATAGCACTGTTCTAACATAGGTATTTTGACACAAAATCGGACTTTTCTGAAATAACATATAAATGTTTTTCTGTATTTCGATTCTACGACTCAAATTATGCCTAGATATTAAATTTTGTAAAATTTGGTGCGAAATTTACGGTGAAATTCAAAAATGTATCTTGGCGCAATTTTTTTAGTTTGTCGAATTTTGTGTCAAAATACCTGCACTAGAAAAATGCTATATATAAATCTAATACATATCTCAAGTCGCGCTTTCGAGACATGAAAAACTCAAGTTGAATTTCGTCAATCGGCCAGTAGAACGGGAGATATAGAACTGTCCCCCCTTTTTTTTTTGCGCAGTGTACATCAGTTACTTCCCTTAGAGAGTGCAGATAGCCTCCTATTGACGTCGTATTTAATTAGCTATATTTTTCCTTAATTAATGCACCGCAACTGACCCAACAGAGTTTTAGATGAGTTTTCCGTACTTTTACGAACACTTTAAGGGGTCATTCTCTCAACTTCGAACAAACCAAGTAATTTTAAGACTTTATTCCATTATTGTAATTTTTGACATACTGAACTTTACTTGCCACCGCTCATCCAGGCAATCTCCGGCCCCCAGTAGCCTGAAAAGTCACAGCCATTTCATAGCTGTTCTTAAAAGAACATTTCTTCACCATGTAAATAGTGTACATAGCAATATCTGAATATTTCATGTAATTATATTGTGCCTATATCTTTTCAATGAGTGCAGTAGTTGGCAAGCCACGCGCTTCATGACATTAGATTCTCTGCTTTAGGCTACGTGACCAGCTCAACAGTGCCTGACCACAGCCCCTTCTACAGCTACATCCAGACTTGGCATTTTCTAGGAGGAAGCAATGGGCTACAAAGTTTTTTCGACCTCAGCTTATACCTCATCTGAAGGATACCATTTACGGACATTCTCAGACGTCAGGGTCAATTTCCGGATTCACTCAGAAATCTGAAAGGAGCAGAGATAAGATTTCCGCGCTGCATGCCAGAATAATAACAATAGTATCAAAGTATATACCTTATACCCTGTTTATTAACTGAGTGGAAATTTTAATTGTCTTTGAAAGATCAATATTTGTAAAACGGCAAGAAAAATTTTAACAGCTCAAGGAGCTCTTGAATATACGAATTCTCTCTGTGATGAAGAAATTGATGGGCCTAAAATGGTTATTATTCTTCCTGGGCCTGATTCAGTTAGTGATGAAGAACAAGTAATTGATTCTGACACAAACTGTAACATATCAGTATCACGGGGCGAATTTGAAATAGAAGATACCGTAGGAACTATAGAAATTTCATTAAAAAAGTATGAAGAACCTAATTTTGAAGTAACCCCCCCCCAGTGAAAAACGTGGGAGCCCCAGTTCATGCTTTCACCAAGCTGTATTTCTTTTCGAGACCATCAAAATATTATAAATGTGTTTCTAGCTGTATTTTTTCACATGATAGCTGAAGACGTGGTATCATATACAGTTGTACAGACTAACCGGTATGCAAAGCAGGTACGTGATTTTCTTTCAGTGACTTTTCAGTGACACTGAAATCAAGTAATTTTTAGATGTCTTGTTTTGCAGTAGATATCATCTTTTACTACGTTAAAAAATGTTTTGGGGGCATGCTCCTGGTACTACTATAGTGAGTCAGGCTGTGCCCAGAAATCGATACAGGGATATCAAGCGTTAAGTTCACTTGAATGAAAACTCTAAAATCGTTAAAGATGACCGTGACTACAAAATTCGACCACTCAAATTGAATTGCCTTGAATGAAAAATTGAATATTTCCTTGAAACAGTTCGGAGTGTTTTCAGAAAATCTAACACTCGATGAAAGAAGGATGCGTTATTTTCGTAGGCATGGTTGTAAGATATTCAAGAAAGATAACCCGTAAAATTTAAATACAAATTATGAATTCTGACGATGGATAACTCTTCAATGTTATTCTTGATCAAGGGTTGTAGGGTTTTTCTTATTTTGCATAAATTTATTTTAAGTTTGATACCTACTCTAGAGTTCTCAACTTCCCCTCACATTCTCTCGCCAGGATATAAATTTAAAGTTAAGTGAAGTGCTTATTTAAACGTGTGAATATCTCAGTTTATTCAAAGCGTGTTTCGCTAGCTAAGCGGACGTTTCGTTGTTATTTCGCTGTTACGATAGTAAGCCTTTTGACCTTATCAGATTTAACCTCACACCGGTTAGGTTCTTATGAGTCCACCTCTTAGGCGTAACTTAAGTACTATCTTGCACTATTTATCACAGGTTTGAATTACATTCTACGTTTTAGTTTCCACGGCAAGTTGACGGTGTTTTTGTAACGCACGAAGACAGTGCCTTTCTGTTAACTACTTTGAATTATTAAAGGGCTATTTTTACCCTTCGTCTGAGTCAGTAGTTTTATTCGCGCCTGTGCGAGAATCGCCGGGTCATTATAGGGTCTATTTTAGTTAATGTGGGACAAGAGAGACAGTCTCTATAGGGTCTCAAGAAAATTGCAAGGAACCTGTTTCCAGGGCGTTGTGGAATGATTGCTTTCGATACTGGAAAACCCCAAATTTCACAATTTTGTCCCATCTCATAGGTTACTTGTTCGTTTGAGAGAAAAAGAATTTTATGCTACTGAAACTGCACAAGATAATCGAATGGCAAAATGCTCACTTGTGTCTTCGAAAACATTGAGTAAAATGGAGAGATTCTCTTCTGATGCACTGTTTGATGAAGCAAATAAAATAGCCGCAGTACGACTGAATGATAATTGTGTAGTGTCTTTGCTGACAAACTTAAAAGAAACAAAAGTGAAAAACAAAGTGGAGCGCAGGGATGAAAGGAAGCAGGAAGGAAATTGCAGTTTTAATTTGTGTGACTTCACACAACAAACACAAAAATGGAGTGGATTTATTTGACAGCCCCGTAGAGGTTTATTTCACTTCTATCCAAGAAAAAAGTACCTAGGAACAACATCAGACAACTCCGTTCGCTGCAAAATAATAGCGAACTCCTTCGTCTCGACAGCGAACACCTATTGATAAAAAATCCCGAGGTCCGCCAGAGAAGATGTCATTAAAAGCAAGTACGAAAAAAAATCAACATCAATTAGCAAATTATGAAATATTGGACTTCGTATTGACTGTTTTCCCAAATTCATTGTTAATTGTCTCTTGAGTAAGTAAGCAAAACTTTTGTAAAGTTTTGGAGTGTATTGGACCGTTTTCCTATTAATAGAACAGCATGTAACTTAATAAAATCCAAACTAGACCTGAAAATATTTGCTTTACATGTGTTACTATCTCATATAATTGATGTCTCTCAAGTGTTACATTTTTCCAGCGTAAATTTTGAGAGTGGTCCAATATGGGTTAGAAAAGCAAGTTTTAAAAGTGTGGAGAGCATTTATCTTTCATTAAGAGAAAATCGTATTAAATACGAAATACAAGCATGACTCACGTTTGTATATAACATGATTATAAATATAGCATTGTACAATTATCGTGTTATTAGACTATTTTATTCATAAATTTACTTCATACAATATCACAAAACTTCGGTAAAAAAAAAAGCATAGTTATTATGTAACTAATGAAGTATATAGATATTAATAACTTATTTAACTGCTTTAAAGAAACATTTAAATCCTAAATACTTACGTTACCTAAGTACCTAAACGCAACCTTCCGTTGAATCTTTACCTTAATATCATATTTAAATTGTTGTTTTCATTAATTAGTTTTGCTCAGGATTCAGATTCTTTTATTGTCTATAAATTATGTATCTATTCTCTCGGAAAGTGCTTGAATATGCAGATAATCAAGCAGCTAAACAAACTCAGAAAGTATTTTGAGGATAATTGATATGCATCCCAGTGATGTATAATCCTCTGCCTAGTTTATACTACTTTGTAAATGATTAGGTTAACTCTTTCTGCAAAGCTAATACGACCTGAAATATTCGCTGCTGTCTACAGCTCCACAAAGGAGATTATGGGTCCTTGGAAGTAGTGCATTTATAGATCAAATTGCATTTAAAAATCAGACTTAATTTATACGGAGAGGTCACCTTAACTTTACGCCACTCAATGTGAAGAATTTGGAATTAAATCTAATCCAAAATCTTTTAGATTGGCAGCACTCTTTTTTCCAGGGGTTATTTCTCTCAAGATGCAATGCGTTAAACTTGATTAAATAAATTTTATGTACTGTTTCAGTTTAAACGTAAAAAAAAAGGATAAAAAAATCTGATCTGACCACATGACTTTCTTGTATGGAATATTAAATTATACGCAATTTTCCCACATTTCATTTAACCAAATTGTATTAACAGTTAATAAATTTTGAATTAAATCTACTTCGTTGATAGCGCTTAGACTACAATATAATAAATGCACTCTTTTAAAGTTCACTATATTTATTTACCATAGCGACACTTCAGCGCTACGTTCACTTAACAGCATTAACGTTCATTTTAAAACTCAAAGTGTAAAAAAATTATATCATCTGAAGAATTACCATAAGGTCTATTCAAATACTATAATAAATCTAAAACAGTATATAAAAGAAATTAAACAAATAATAAAAAAAAAAAAACTTTTCCGCAGACGATTCAGCGCCGCTTACCTAAGCATGCGCTACTAAATAATTCAGTTCTCACTTCGCGGCAAGGCAAAAATACATAAAATTCAAAATATTACAGCTATAGAAAAACATAAAACACCAAATACAGTTAAAACAATTAAAAGACAATTTTTACAATTAAAGTTACAGTTTCTATATAAAAATAAGCTAATAACTTATGTTGATTCCATAATGAATTAAACATAATTTAATTAGAAATAATAAAAGAATACGTTGTCTACAGCTCTACTATGTTGTTGGGAAGCTTAGTTTCTCTAGATTGGCAACAAATCCACTGTTCTGGTAAGTTTTAAATGTAAACAAACATGGACGGCATACTAATCAGAAATTAGGCTTGGCCGCACTTAAAAAAACTTTTAACTTGTTGGTAATTCCACAATTATTTCGTGTAGGTTAACTAAAGGCATAAAAACCTTAATCGGAATATAAGAACAACATAATTCAATCATTTTTAAAGTAAAAAATGCACAACTTACAAATATAACTGAATAAAGTAACTGATATAACTGAGACGAGTAACAGAGTGGATATAAATATACGTAAATTTATATACTTTTGGTGCGGCCGATTGCAACCAAAATATGAAGTGCACATCTATATGTTATAGCAGTCCTATATACAAAATTTCAACGTTCTGAGGTTACTCGTTTTTGAGTTATGCGAGATACGTAGATACGTACGCGCAAAGACGCCACGAAAAATTCTCTTCAGAATTCATTTTAAATCAGTTTTATAATTTTTTTGGGGAAAAGAGTCCTTTATTCTGTCCTTACGTACAGATGTCACGCAAAAACATCGTTAAATTGCATTCGATAGCGGTGAAAATGGATATTTTCGTTGAAATATGATGGCTGAAACTTTTCGGGATTACAATACTTTCTTTTTACTTTGTACAAGGAGGTAAAAAGACTCATTGAGACATTTATTAAAGGACGAATCGGTTAGTAAGTCTGAGAGGGTAACAGCAGTAGTCTTTAAAAAGTTGAATGGCATTGAATATAAATAATGCTGAAAGTTTTTTTAAAATGTATTTAGGATAAAGAATTTCGTATTTCAGAATGCTACATTTTTCAACATGATAAAATGTGTATTTAAAATGTAAAAATTCAGATATATCTAGTTTTTATTTTTCTTTTTGTTGCAGAACTTTATAGCAAAATCATTGACTCTGAATGTTTGACAAGTCCATGAATATGAATTTATAAAGATATTTTCGTAATGCATAAAACATTTCGTTGAAGACACTTCCCTTTCAGATGTTATTATTTCTGAATCAGAATCTTCAGAAAACTACAGCACTCCAATTTTTACCTTTTATCGAAAAGTAGAATATATTCTGAGGAAAATCTGTTCGTACAGAAAAAAGGGAGATTTCAAAATTTATGACAGATGCATTTAAAAAAAAGTTTAAAATCGAGGAAAAAATATTATTTTCCTCTTTCCAGTTCTTTTTCTGAAGTATTTCAATTTAATATATGTTAGCATATTAACTCTTAACTTAACTTATATTTAAAATAAATCCATACAATTCTAATTTTTTCCATTCTGCTTATTATTAAGAGATTTTTTTTTATTGAGAATTAATTTTTTTTTCGTTAGATTTATTTTTAACTTCCACAGAGTAGAAAATATAGAACATGAATATGACTTAATATGAACATTAACAATACAATATAGTTCTTTTATTAAAAATCTACTGTATATATCTACTCTATGTATTATTTAAATCTACTATATGAATTATTTAAATAAAATTCGAGATATAAAGAAATTTACTTAAAAACAAATAAAAATTATACTAAATATGCCAAATAATTTATAGTAGTAGAATTCATTAAATACATTTATTTCAAAATTACAATTCTAAAATTTCTCAAAGAGTCCTGATTTACGAGATTTTTGCCATCATTCTTCTAAATGCATGTAGAATAACATAGATTCTACTACAATACATTCTACTTAAGTTTTCTTAACGCATATTTTGATAACGATTTTCCAGATGGTACGAAAAAATTCTGATAAAAGTACGAATACATTTGAATTTGAGTTTATGAAAGCATAGTTATTAGATTATACAGAAGTTCGTACATTTGCTCTCTTCATACGTGTCAAAGAATTTTACTGGTCTCTCGAGCCAGCTATGCACACATCTACCTTATTCTTTATTTACAATTAAAGGCCCACCAGCGGCCTAGCGGTAAAGTTTCTGAAACCCGGGGTACGAATCCTGTCGAACAGGCTGGCTGCAGGGGCGTTTTCGTGGCTTTCCCCATGTGTAAGGCGTATACGAGTCAGTTTCTTTTAGAAAGTCTTCCACAAAGACATCTCTTCCCTTACGCAGATAGCCCTCGAGTGCTTTGCCATAATCAGATAAAGCAAACTAAACCAAAATCTTATTTACACTTATGGAACTTATTATTTTGTTAAAAGAAAGACTTTACCTGCTTATAAGCTTTATACACACTACTTAACTATAAATTAAGAGTTTAAGGAAATGCATGAGAGCGAACAACGAAAATAATTTAATTATTATGTTTATAAATACTCGTCTACTTTTTTAAATCGTTCTATCGTTTTAAACAGTTCCGGTTTAAAATTAATTTTCAGCAAGATTGTTAAATATTTTTCAAAGTCTTAATTTTGCCCCCAATTTTGCATTTAGTATTAAATAAAAGGAGGTAAAATGCCATTTATTGTCTACTATAAATTAACAGAAACATGCTTTTTTTCAAATTGATCTTTTATTTTTATTTTATTTTATTTTTTTGTTAAGTTTTTAGTACCTTCTTTTCTTAAAATTTCTTTCTTTAATGCTTAATTTGTCTTGCATTTCTAATTAAAATTCTTTATTTTTTCAAACTATTTCGTTACGTCCATTCGTTTTTCATTCTTTTTGTTTTCTATTTCCTGCTTAATCTTCTTTTAGCATTTTAACTGCGCTGCATTCATGTATTTTTTTTAAATGTAATTTAATTTTCTTTATATTAATTTTCGAAATATTTTTCTCAACTCTATTTTCAGTTTTATTCGTTCATAATAATGATTTATATATTTTTTTTATCTCAATTGCTTTGCTTAATTTAATTGTTAGCTTTTGCTTCAAACTCTTCCTTCTGAATTTTCAAGGGAGGTTTTTTTTTTCCTTTATTTTTTAATTCTTTGAATCAGAAATGCTTTAGGGAACGTGCATTGGGAAGAAAAATACTTCAGGAATGCTACTTTATTCCTCCCTCACATTTTAATTTTTATTTTACTCCTTAATCATATATTTCCTCTGATTTTATGTGATTAGGTTTGGTCTAACAAAACCTAACCTGTGAACTAAAGACTTTACCGCCAAACTTCGCATACCGGTGCCTAACTATAAAGAACTCATGATGACTGGAAAAGAAATAAAAACCTGGCCTTGCTGGCAGGGACACCTCGACTTCTATTCAGTATCTGTTAGAAAATAAAATCAATAGTAAATTAATTTCCACTAAACATTACGATTAGATTTTTCCACTAAACATTACGAATGGAGAAAGCATACAATAAACCTCATCATTCTTGTTCTTCATCCTCAGGTGCTCCCACACAGAGGATGACGATAATGCTCCATGTGCATACAAGTTCTTTTTCGGAGTACGATAAATTGCCGCATAGGTCTCCCGAGTAGTTACGGCTTCCGTGGATGGTCTGTACTCAAGCCGTAGCTGGTTTCTAGCAGCAATCGTCCGTAGAACAGTTTTAAGCCATTACATTACACGTTCTTAATATTTAACAATATATTGTAATATATATATATATATTATTATTATTTTATAGTACATTTACATGTCTCATTTGCATAACGCAATTTATATGAAATCAATATTTTACAATACATATACATGTCTCATTTGTATAACCATTCCTATTCTATTTTACTTTTATGTAAGCGTTTACTAACACTTTATACTTACAGATTTTTTATACAAATATTATTTTTTAATGCGAACAATACCAAAACACATACTATATATTCATAAACATAACCCATTATAGTATATTTATTTTAAAATATAATCCTTTATATTCATAAACATATACAAACAATATTAAACTGCATCATGAATGTATTATAATTATACCGTAACCAAAAATTCAGACATAAAATAGCATTAACATAATTATACTGAGAATACTAATAATTAGTAAATAACTACATTTTAAATCTTATCTACATATATTAATCAAAATCAAAATATTCATAATTATTTAAGTTATTTATAATTTTTATGATTACCATTCTTATGTTTTCATTTGTACATAAATACGCTTCATTTTCTTTTGATATATTTTTAAGGGATTCTGTGCTAATACGATCGGTATAAATACATTCCCTTAGCCAATTATTTTATGTTCAGAATCTTTACTGTCACATCTCTATTTCCGTTTTTCCTCCAGAATGCAAATTAGCTCGCATGTATTTACGTGGAGGTTTGAGATTATAGAGTCAGAGAGTGTTTTATCTGGTTCAGGTCACGTTTCTAAGTGTGCTATTCTAAGATAAGAATTCTTATCTTTGGTCATGCATTATAATTACTGACAATATTTCACGACAGTAAAGCTTCGTGACTAATTTACTCCGCGTAGCCTTTAGTTTTTAGCCATTTAGATTTAGAATTACGTTAAATTTCAGTTTCGAGTTCTCGCCATAAATGCTCACTGATTTATAAGCACCAGGTGTGCCTTCTATTCAACTTACTCATGTTAAAAATAAAGGGCCTATTACACCCTTTTCAAGTCTCTCTAGTAATTTTAAGACATAGCAATAATTCCCTTACAGTATTACTGAGGTTTAGTCGCAAGTTACATTTAGTAAGGCCATCGGTGATGTAGTTATAAATCTATCGATATGGTGGAGCACAAATCTATAACATCCAGTTGCATTTTTTGCTGTAGTGTCTGAAGCCTCATTTCTCCAAACCTCTGTATGAACTTTGATCCAATTAATACTCAGTTTAAATTTGAAATTAATTCCAAAACTTTATTTTTCATAGCGATAACCTTTTTAATAAGAAACGTGTTTTCAGCACACTTTCGGAATGAGTATAACTTGAGATTCTGGGAACCTTGTCTCACTTTTCCGGTTATCAACCCATATTAATACTTCTCTGAAAGCTAACAATTCAGCTTCAAAGGTAGCACTATTTTCACTTAATCTGAACTTTTCCCCTCGCACTTAATTTCGTTAGAATACGCAACAAAACTCGATTCCGCTGTATTATCAATCATCGAGATACCAGTAAAGATTTCTGACCCACGACCCTGTGGAGTGTCTTTGTTCCATTTAATTATTTCAACTTTCCCTTGATGATAGTAATATTTATTCTCTTTTGCATCAATTTCTACATTATTTACATTATTTATTACTTTTGTATCAATTTCTATATTATTTATTATCAATTTCTAAATTATTTATCAATTTCTTCATCATTTAAGTTTCCATATATTATAACTCCTTCCATATGTTGTGTACCATAAATTTGAGTTTCCAAATCTGGCGTTAAATCGATGGGGATAACTCCCTCTAAAACTTGCAAGCTTATAGTCGACACTATCTTATAACAATCAGTGATTAACTGCAAAGCTACTCCCTGAATTTGCAAGAGTTTAAGAGGAGGGTTTGCAAGAGTCTCCACAGGAATTATATCTGTATTGCTAAAATTAATTAATTAAAATTAAGTCCCAAGCATTTAATACAGACTACATTATATATACCGTATATTAATAGTTTTGAACGTTAGTTAATTATAAAAGTTTAAATTTAATGTATATTAAACTCGTGTAATTCAGTATAGAAAATAAGTATAAGTTTGGTAATTTTCTTTTTGGATTTAGAATGCAAAAGTAGAATTCAATTTCAGTAGAATTTCAAAGCACAACATTGAAATTCATTATAAAATTACTTGTGTGCACTTATGCAAATTCAAAATGTACAGTACTCGAATGAGAAAGAAAAAGGTTAACATATTTCTGATCGTTAAAAATTTTTAATACATTCTTTCCAAAGGTTTTCTAGAAGCTAAAAGAAAGAGAAAAGCTCCTCTGTTGCAAAAATGTTGGCATATTATGTATTAAGCTTATGCTCATTTATATGTTTGGGTGGAAGCAAGTTTATTCAACCACCCAAAGCAAAAAAGCACGAATAGAGGTTCGATACAGGCTGTTCCCAAAGAAAGAAAAAAAAATTCACTTCGAGGATGCAGGCAACAACAACAACAAAAACAACAACAAGCAAAAGAAAACTAACCGAAAAAAAAAAATTTGCTGTCAATAATAACTCTGACTGATTAAAAAAAAGTTACATATTTCTATATATTAATTTGCATTGATATAAATATTTTGTTTAATAAGACGTGAAAAGTATCTCTTTAAGTTTGTGAACAGTTTGGTAGCAAAAGCAATGGAATGAATAAAATTTTTGATAAGGAGCAATCGCATAGAACTGGATTGATTAATTTAATTACGGCTACACCTATGGAAACCATGTGTCTAAGAAGAAAATGTCTTCTTAGGGAGTTTTTCTAGAAGAAAGCTCTTCTTAGGGAGTTTTTCTAAGGGACTTATTTGCAGGATTAAAGGGCTTATTTATGGATGTGTCCAATGAGCTCAAAATTTATTTTTAATCAATTAACATGATGGCTTGCACGTTTCGATAATAATACTAATTAATGGGTAAGGACTAAATAATGATAAAATAATAATAATTTTAATAATAATATATTCATTTAATATCCAATGTTATCAATAGTTATGCAACAAACTGTTAATTAATATTCAGGTGCTAATTAATAAAAGCTAAAAATTTCGCATAGCATTTAAAAATACTATAAATTATATGCTCGGCTAATAATACTACCTTTCTCGTAAAAATTTTACATAGAAGTAAAAATTTAAAAAATAAAAAAATAAAAATAAAAAAGGAGGGAGAGAGAGAGGGAGAAGGAGAATAAGTTCCCCCCCTCCCCGGATTCTTTTTTCATCTCTTTCTACCCCCAATTGGATCCAATCATATAAAGGTGTTTGACTAATTCTATTGTACAATGGTGGCTAGGCAACCTTGTCTCTGGAGAATTACTTTTACTGACTGTTGACCTTAAAATAATATAATATTTTTTTAAAAATTTTCATAGGCATACTGAACAGCTTTGGATACTTAATTCAAACTATGAATAAATAAATAAATATAAACCTTTTGGAAAGTACCTTCAAATGAATGCCGAGAAAAATTCCCTTTCACAATTTTCTCCCCCAAGAGTGATAAATTTGAAAGTCTTAAAAATATTCAGATCTTTTTCCTTAATAAAAGCGAGACTTATTTTAAATAAATATGTCATTTATTTACATTCTTAGGAAGCTAATATCAACGAGAAAAAAAAAAAAAAAAAAAAAAAAAAAAAAAAAAACAATAAAACATTACTGGCAAGTATGAACTAAAGCGGCACAAAAACAGTTTTGTTAAGAACAATACATTAAATATCGATTTATTATTATTATTTTGAGAATTTTTTTGCCAATGGGAATACTAAAGTTAATAATTATTTATTTACTTATTTTATTTCTCTGTCGTGCGCGTATGTGGGAAAAGGTGGCTGAAAATTCAGCTACAAATATTCGCGGATAAATATTGGGTTACCACAATTTCCGATCTCTAAAAACTTGAAATAATTTCAGCTTCGTTGGCTTGTTTTTCTGTGCGAATATGTCGCCAAATGTGTTTAAATCCACGTGGCAACCTTAACGATTCAGAACGTGGTTTGGCGTCAAGTAGGAAGACAGCTCAGTCATCGACTTCGAAAACAATGTGGACGCATGAGTTAATGTCACCTGGAAGTTAGCAAATCGTGCGTTTTTATTGGTAAGTATTTGTTGCTAAGATACCAGCTTATTTTCTGAAGTGAATTCGCGTTGCTCGTGCTTCAATAATTAGCTTTTGCAGCTCGTAAATTAATACTTATGCAGTGTTGTAAGTATTTAAAATTTGAATACGGCAACATTAGAATTTATAGTTTCGTAATGAGACTGAGATTTCGTCATTGTATTCTGTCTTATTTTTCGTTTTACGAGGAACAAGTTTTGAATATATACGTTCTAAAACGATGTTATGTTCTGATTAAATTTTAGCTTTATATAATTATGTTGATTTCACGGAAACAAAGGTATATAAAGATAGCACAAATGAGTAATTGAATACTGAAATCTTTTAATTCTAATACTCTAGAAACTATGTAAATGCGTATATAACACGCATTACTATATCAGCTTGTATATACAAATATAATCGTCATTCATTAATTATTTTTAGATCTGGTTTTTGTGGTGAAAATGTTGATTGAGAATGTGAAGAGAATTATATTTTAAGTAAATATTACCATAGAAATCATTTCTTTACTTACGAATTCCGCGTAGCATATTTTATCTTCATCCCTTTCACGCTTTTTTGTGCACTGAATATTTAAATTAAGCGAAAAATTCGTGCGGAATTTTCAGATTTGTTCACCAGGCTACAGTAAAATTTAGTCCTCACGTGCATTATGATTATCTTCTTATGTATTTTTGTGTTCTTCGGTTTTTCGTTAAAATATTAAAATTATTAAAAATAACACAAAGAGCTTTTCTGTTTATATGTAACGTCGTCGTTATATATTACAAATACTTTGCTTTCTTTGAAACAGAATTATAATATGAAATCAGTATAATGTTAAAACAATCTCCTTTTTTTAAAAAATAATGTTAAGAAATATATATATATATAAAAGAGGTTTATTTATTTACGACAAACCATGCAAGGACTATCTTTCTAAGAGAAAGATACATTGGTGGAAGATTTCTTTGAACTAACTCGTATTCACCTTACGCATGGTTAAATCTGTGAAAAGGCCAATCTCCTGGCCTGTTTGCCTGGAATCGAACTGAGGTCGGATTACCAGTAACCACCCGGCCGCTAGTCGGCTGCCTTAACAAATGGATTAATTGCTTCTTGAAGATATGAGGGTTAAAGTAGATAATATAATTAAAAATGCTAAATATTTCGTTTTGGGTTCGATTCCTACTGATGAAACGAATTATTAGGTGTGTGATTTTTCCTAAACGATACATGAACATGAATGATGGCTTTTCATACTATTGATGTACATTTTCTTTCGTTAAATTTAATTAGGTATTGGCATGGAATACTTTGTATTGGCCTTATGATTATGAAACTATTAAAAATAGCTCATTAACACCAGGTAAATATCTTACACAAACCATTTTTGATACATTTTGCGCCCAAAGGGAGCGCCCGTATAGCCGGCCTCCTAATCCCGCACTCTGTATTTATGACGAAGACTAAAAAAAGGGAATAAAAGTGTTAACCCTTTGCGGCACACACCTAAAAATTTCCTTCTGTACACAGAAAAATTGAATGAAAAAGGATTTATAGGTTACTCTGAACCTTCTTTATTTATAGTAGATAGCAGCTCAACACAAACCAGTCCATATATTTTAGCCATGTTTAGTTTTTTTAAGATCCTCATTTTTCAAAGAAATCTTCCAGATTTTTTTTTAGGGTATAAAAGGAATTGTTTGAAAAGAAATTTCTATGTTATTTTTTGGCTGTATGCTAATCTCCTTATTCTATATTAGTTTTAAATTTTTACCTTGAAATCGTGCCTAAAATCAAACGGCAAACCCTAGGTGTGCCTAGACCGGGCTCACCGATAATCTAGGACAACTGAGAGTCTGTATTCTTTGTTTCTCCGCACCTCATCGGTCAATCCATTGACAACAATGCTCGTTTCAGAACTCTTTTCGAAGCTCTATTCAATCAATGTACGGCTAATCTTTGGAATATGGTAACAGGTAGTTTGGCGACATTTTGGTAAGGCGATAAAAGTTACTAGCTAGGACTTTAGTAGTGTACATGGATAAAGTCAAGAGTGTGCGCAATGCCAATTTCGTGCAATTCTGGGATTTTTTTTAAGTGAAAATAGGTCGACGTGTACATGGATACCGTGTATGTGCAATTCTTAAAAACGCGGCAAGCAGTTTGCGATTCTGCACTTTCTCCCAATTTCGCACCTAATCTTCGTCATGATTAAGCACTTTTGTTCCATAAAAGTTCTAGTATAAGCGTAATTCGGCTAGCAGATTGTTGGAAAAAATGTTGAGTAAAGAAAAAGAAAACATGTCTTTACTTCGTGAAAACAAAATGGCGTCCAAAACAAAACTAGCAGGATGCTGCAGCAGGGTTGGTTGCCAAATTTTCGTGAAAAAAATCGCCAAGTTACCATAATCCAAAGATTAACCCAATGTACCACTTTGGGCATACCCACAGAATTAAATGATAAGTACTTTCTTCATAAAATTTTACTTGTGTACTCCTCTAGGCCTCTTTAGACTGCCTATCTTTTTTTTTTTTTTTTAAATCAGAACTCCGACTTTAAAAGGTAGCATGCTGGAAAGGGTTAAGAGACAGCGTGTTTATCTCTGAAATTCAAATGGAATTACTTTGAATATAGGTAGCATTATATATCAAGTGATGACACCTGAAAGATTAATATTTGTAGTTTCATTATAAACAGTGTACCTGAATGCCACACAGAAGTTTAAATAAACCGGAAGTACACCCGAAAAAGTTATAATGCTAGTCTTTCTCTGATTTATATCAGATGACATGTAAATTTATTTCGCGCTATCTAAACATGCAATTAATAAGCATTTTCTGGCCTCATAATATGTTCACAATATTCATGTTTCAATCACATGGGAAGTTTCATAACTCGATTATTACCCAACTACTGCATAACACATTTGGATACTAAACGTATGTTCAGTAATAAATAATGCAGCGTATCAATAGAAAATGTACTTTGTACGGCTTTTACACTAATAAGTACTGAAAAAATTTTATCTTTCTGTTTAGGATTAGATTTTTAAAATAAAAAAATGCAGAATTCCTATTGAAATGGTCTCTAACAGTGAAAATAAACAATAATAATAATAATAATAATAATAATAAAACAATAAATAGCGATAAAAATGTAAAAGTAAATAGGAACTAAATGATTAGCACATAAATTAAATTTAAAATACTAGTTAAATAAAATTTAATAATTAATAAAATTAAGCAAATGTAATTTCAGAAAATTAATAAAATTAAAGTACATAGTTTAATAATTTAAATAGTTGAGCAGTTCAGTAAAAGACTGAAAGATTTTTACCGAAATGTTTCTCGAAAAATGAATGAAAGATTTATCGTGATGAAATATACTGCCAAAATAAAATCTAAAACTAAAATTGCTAATGCAGTGCGGCGTAAAATGTTTTCGTACATAAACAATGGTTGGTTTAGTTGATCAGGGCAAAGCACTTGAGAGCTGGACGCTTCTGTGGAGGACTTTCTAAGGGAAACTGGCTCGTATACGCGTTACACATATGGAAAGGCACGAAAAAGCGCATGCAGCCTGCCTGTTCAGCTGGAATCAAACCGAGGATTGAACTACCAGTGTTCAGCGACTTCACCGCTCGGCCGCTGATTGGACCCACATAAACAATGCTTTTAAAATTTTGTTGCATGTAACTACTGATTAAGTTGCCGTATATATGGAGACATTAGTTCCACTTTATATTATTATAAAATACATAAGAATATTCATTAGATAGTTAACTTCACGTTAAATATCAACAGTAATTTGATTCAAAAATCCTTCCTAAATTTGAATTTTCTTTATTTTGACTTCATTTACTGTGTTTGATTTCTATTTTTAATGACATTATTGTTGCTTTATATAAAAAAAGTATGCGTAATTATTATTTTGCGATTCAAATTCAAATAAAGATTTATAGAAATGATTCAACCAAGAATTCGTAAGTAACTCCCTCGGAAAAAATTCTTGCTAAAATCATCACCAGTTTTGCATTTTAGACGCATCATTAAATTTTCAAACTCCCAAATTACTCATCTATACAACTTTTTTCCGTAATCGCTTGTGATTATAAATACGTACGATTGTACTGAAATTGTATTCGATTATTTGAATTGCATAAATTCTTAAAATGTTTATTTAGTTAAATGATTGTTGATGTTAAGACTTTCCTACATTTTTTCCAACGGCCAGCACTTGGATATTCTCCGATAGATGACCTCAACCACTTAGTTTTTTTTTTTTTTTAAATTTCATGTACTGAGGCGTTTGGTTTCATTTATTTGATTATGGCAGAACACTGAAAGCTATCTTCCTAAGGGGATAGATGCCTTCATGGAGGATTTTCTAACGAGAACTGGCTCGTATACTCGTTACACCGGCGGAAAAACCACAAAAACACCCAGGCAACCAGCACGTTCGCCAGGACTCTGACTCAACTATGTGTTCATCGACTTCGCCTCTGGTGGGCCATACCGAGACGTTATCCATGGGGTACCACAGGATGTAGACCGATATTGTACCTCAGAAGGAAAGGGCAAGCGACACAAAAAGTCAAACCCTAATCGGGATTTTAGCTTACACACTCAGTGTCAAGCTAGGCAGTCAACTACAGCTACCCACCATACCATCGGGGGCAGATGTCTAGACTTCTTTGTAACATATTCGTATTAATCTGAAATTTGCACAGGAAAATGAAGAGTACGTTTCTTTTCAAAAATATGTAATTATGAATTTGTTTAAAATAGCTTTAAATGTCATAATGCATTGATATTCCTGCCTTTCTCCTCATCCATTCGTGTTATTAAATAAAAAATTTTAAAGCATTTTTAAATTTAATTACACGTCTTCACAAGTTTGGTTCAGTTACTTGAAACAGACATTTCCCTTCCTCGACTTAATGCGATAAAGAGTAGTTTAGAGTTTTGAGGTTGTCGCTCGCTCTGCTGATAATGCTTCTTATCTTTATAGTCTTCTGATTTTATTCTAGCAGAGGTAATTTTGTTGAACTCTATACCAGTGCTTTGATTTGCAGTGCTAAAATATTTTGTAAGGAATTTATATGCAGTATTTGTAAATGCTTCATTTACTTTTTTTTTGCTTAACAGGGGAAAAAAGCTGAGACAATTTGTATTAATCCAGCGACGTGCGTGTACCTAATGTGCATGATCAGAGCAATTAAAATTTACAAAATTAGTTTCACATTCACGGCGAAGAATACGAATCTGCAATACTAGGGCTTGTATTTTCATTTAGATAAAGTTGCGCTCTTTGTTTAACCTCTAATTATTGAAATGAACTGAAGACTTAACTGAATACGGAGCTTAGCTGTTTCCAGGCAAGCCCATAAGTATTCCAGCTCTTGAAGAGAAAGCTTGTGGGTGGGTTCTTGTACTTACCCCCAGCCTGACCTAGGAAGCGCTTACCCCCATTTGCGTAGAAAAAATGATGTCTAAATTCAGCAGTTAACTGTCAGTAAAAGTCTTACTTTAAATTGTCAAAAGAAATGGAATACAAATAATAAATCTTTTTTCAAATATTCTGTTTCAGCTGCGTAATGAAGAAATACTACGCTCTCTCATTTGATGCTGTAGCTCGCTCTGCTTGGATTTAATTCTTTCCAAACTCAGGTGCACTGGAATACGGTTTAGTTTGAATTTAACTTTATCATTAAAAAGAAGACGTAATATTGTAAATTGATCATTTCAACACATAATTGTTCGGCCTCTTTTTTTTTTTTTTTTTTTTTTAATTTATAGTGCCACTTCAGCTTGTTCTCTTCCTCCTTTCTTAGAAAGTCCTCCACGAAGTCATCCATCCCTTCAAGCAGATAGCCCTCCAGTGCTTTGCCATAATCGAATTAACCAAACCAGACTCTGACACATTTTCAGTTGATTGTTACCTTACGTTTTGGATAACTGGATCGTTATTTTCTTGATTTATATTCTGACTATTGATAGAAGTGAATGCAAAGTTCTAACACAACTATTTAAAAATTCTTTTACTTATTAACACATCAACATTGGTTCTTTTAGTGATATTTTCAAATAATTATTACATAACCATTCACCATATTTTAGTAAAGTGAACTTTTACTTAACAGATGCGTTTTATCCATTTTGGAGTATTTAACCCTTCATTTATCACGAATGCTCAGAAGCAACATGTGTTTTCACCATTAGCCAATTAAAGGGTTAAATCTCATGATCATGACCTAAATAAACACGTTAGCCATATAATGGCATTCTGGGCGCAGTTTACGATTATCGGGTGCAAGTTTGGTAGTTTTTGCGCCTTTTTTTTAGAAAGATTTCTAAACTATTGGTATTTATCGTAAGTCGGTAAGCATTATCGATATAGGAAAAGAAAATATACTTTAGCAATTTAAAATAAAAATTTGAATTATTAAATTAGGATTATGTGATAAATTCAAGAAATAAAACACTTAGCAATCTGCTACAGAATTTTCTTAAGTTTTTTTGGGGGGCGTTGTTGTTCTTCCGAAGTGCACAGTGATCTGTTTTCGCTTTAAAAAAAGTGCGGAGATTCGGCTTCTTGCAATTCTCGGCAACAGCGGCTGCTTAGGAAACACATTCCCTTATCTTACGTTTTTAGCAAAATTCTGCCTTTCTGCAGAAATTCTACCACAGTTTCTTCCATTGCTGGCACGTTCCACAAGCTTATACTCGTATTTTAAAACTTAAGCTTAAGGAAAATAAATATCATGATTTGTTTATAAAGCCATGGCTGCCGAAAGAATGGTTATATTCGCATGAATTGCTAGAGCTTGGCACAATTTTGAAAATCTGGCAAAATTCTACTAAAGTGGTTGCGTTTATACGTAAGTACCATTCACTGTTTAATAGTAAAAAAATATTATTTAAGGCACTTATTTTTCTGTTAAAAATACTTAAAAGTGTGGAGAAATTTTGGAATTTTTCTCATTTTTTAGTCGTATGCGTTTTTAAATTTTCAGAGTCTTTCTAGAGTCGATTGAAACTAGGAACTGCAAGATATTGGTACTTTTCCGTTTCGCCGGCGCAAATCTCGCCAAGCAGTCTTTGCTGGCGACAACATACAGTATACACATAAAAAATGTTAATAAATGTTAGTTTTAAGAATTTTTTAATTTTGAAGGTATAAACAGTTTAGTATGGTTTAAAATTTTGTAAAAAGCCAATAAATTTGTAAAAAGACATTAATTTAAGAATTTACTATGCTATCGCGGTTCAACATCCTGATTCGCCGGTTCGTATCACGTGACCCCAAGGGATCTCATCTCACGTAAACTACGCTACAAAAATATAATTCTCTCAGTAATTATCTACACTAATTTCAAGTTAAATCTTAATTTTGATTACAAGTTTAAATGCAAGAATTATTTCAATTCGTACAAATAGCTTACTGAGAAACTATGTAAAACCGTAGTGCTTCACTTCGCTAGTGCATTCTCATTAGAATGGATAAATTTAACCCTTGATTTTGCCTTTTCTATATTTTCACCTGAGCGGTGTGATTGCATCCTAATTGACTTAATTACCGCGAATGGTCTTAGGGCATAAAATTTAATTATCTTTGTAAATATTCTATGTAATTTTATGCCAGTATTGAAAGAAACAATCAATCTGGTAAGAAATGGCTGCGACTTGTTTTGAAAATGAGGTGTAAAAGGTTACCAGCGAAGATATTCCGTTTGGCATCAGTTGTACCATTATTGGCGACTTTATCGTTTGCGCCGACAAAACGGAAAAGTACCAAGATATTTTATTTAAAATTGGAAAAGAATTTTGTATTGTGGTATGTGGCATAAGTAGATTGGTAATCATGTCTTTCGTAATTATTTTCTTATTATTTAAAGAAGGTAAACACTTTCTGTGGGAAAAAATGCAAAAATTTTAATTTTCAGGTAGTTTCAAAATTACATGCAACAAAGAGAGTTTCATTATAGATTATTGAATTACTTGGTATACATAATTATTGTTTGGGAATAAAACAGAATAATCTGAAAACCTCACTTTACTTGTGTAAATGTTTGGAAAGCCTCTTAAAACAGCATTCATCGCCTTATACTAGCTGTATAACAGAATTCAAAGTAACACAAATTTATTTTTCTTTTTTAGATGCAATCGTATGCTTCACTTATATTTATTAATAAGTGCCTATTTAGGTGTTTTACAAATTGCGCCACAAAACTATATAATGTTACATAACCATAAAGTAATACAAATCTAAGCTTGAATTTAATATTCGATATTATATTTGCCTGGTTTTATGGGAAAATTACACTTTACTAGAAAATTAGGTACGTTTTCTTTCTTCAAAGCGTAAATTTTTCTGTTCTTTGCAAAATATTCTATTGCTAAAAATATAAGAAATCCGAAGGACAGGACAATGTCTTCCAAAAAAACACGGAAAAAAAAGAGAACATAAAAAATGGGCTTTGAATTATTATAATTATTGTCGGAATAATTTGCTTCTTAAAAATGAATGATTGGTGTTAGGTTCTGCCGAAAAACGTTGCTTTTGCAAAAAACAATAGCCAATCTTTGGTTGACATGAGACTTAAAGCTTAAAATACTTAAATTTAGAATCTCAGAAATAGCAGAACATAAGCACACAATTTTCATAAAATAGTAAGAAGAATGTTTGAAGAGTAAGTATTTTTAGGCTTGCCAAGTTTTTAACTGACTGCGTTAATATACAATAATTGTGTAAGCAGATAACTCTCATGTGCTTTGCCGTAATCAAATAAACCAAACCATACCATTCTGAAACACATCATTCTGAACTTAACCTGTTGCGGTATTTTACACTGATAAAAGCTTGCAAAGAAAGTACACAATAACAGTTTATATTTGGATAAAGGAAATAAAGGAAGAAAGTACATCTTGACTGCTGCTTCACGTAATTCTTTATACTCTTTCTTGATGCTGTGCCAACACTTCAAAAATAGTTTTCAAAACTCTGTGGGGAAAAAATATTTTACTCATACAGGATTTTATAATTTAATTGCGCTGGTGCATTCGGAGAATACTGCTTCACCGAATCGTATGAATCTATCAAATGTTGGCAAATATCATCCATCAAATTATCATATTTTTCAGTGTCTCCATTACCTTCATCCGCAAAATCTTCGTGGAGTAGGGAGCAGTTAGCTATAATTTTATTTGAAAGCCTCCGTTTTGGCTTATAACAAGAATTCTTTTCTTTGTAGTGACAGGCTTTATTTTTGCGAAATGTCGGCTTTGTAGCAAAATCAAAACGGATGTAGCTTGCCAGATAATACCGAGCCAAAACAAATTTTTGATATGTACAGAAAGCAATATTTTAAGTTTTCAGTTCAAGAAAGAGTAGGTTTTTAGTAAAATAACGATGCATTGTTAGATAGATTTGTTATGCTTTGTATGTGACTTCCGTTCCATCAAACAAGTTTGTTTTATACTAGAGAGGCAATACGTAGTTAACATTTCTATATTTTATTCAAGAGATGAAAATTTTCGAATGAGACTTTCAATTACCTTATTGCAGGGTAGAGCGGTGAAAGCTGATTGTTGCACTATCGGGTAGAAGCTACAAATCACTGTTGAATTGTCGGAATACGGCGTGAAACTTGGGTCTTGCGGTTTAAAAGTAGCAGAATAAACTGTTAATTGAGTATGTGTTAATGGCACGATGACGATATTGGATGCGATCTGATGAACGTGGAACTTAGTATCCAATAGGGACAGAACTTAATAAAACTGTGATCATGAACAGACTGTGGGGAACAGCTTTTGCGGGTGTAAAATATCAAAACAATCTTTAAGCGATTATGTTCGTTGGTATAACATAGGGAGTCGATCAAGTAAAGTTTGTTTAAATGTGCTTCAGTTTGTTGCAGATGAAGGTAAACAAATGATAGAAACATACCAAATGGCAAGAAAGTTTAGTAGATGTCCAGTATCAGCTGCTTCAGGGTAGTTTCATATAAGAGCTATTTGAATCTAACCCGCTCGGGGCAATAAAACATTGCTTTTCATTATGAGGCTGGTTTAGTTTATTAAGATAACGGCAAAGCACACTAGGGCTATCTGTCTAAGGGGAGGGATGCCTTCACGGAAGACTTTCTAATGAAAACTGGCTCTTATATACGTTACACATAGAGAAAACTACGAAAACGCCCATGCAGCCAGTTTGTTCGCGGGATTTGAACCTCTGACCGAACTGCCAGTGTTTAGCGTCGTAACCGCTAGTGAGCCCATTATTTGGCTGGAGTGCTTACAGGTAGAAGCTGGCAGTTCATCAGAAATTTACCACAGGTTGTATAAGTAAAGTCCCGTCTCACTAACTGTACAGTTCCGTTCCAGTTTTGAAGAGGGACACCCCGGGAGGGGGGAGTGGCCCAAGTGTTGAAGCAGTTAGGCTAGCATGGTGCTGTTGAACAATATCAGCATGGTTTTACGAGAGTGGGCTTTATGCTAGAAGACCAGTAGTGTACATTCCATTAGAGCTTTCGAAAATAAAAAAAGCCTGTTGTGATGGGCTCCTCCGTACTACACCTGAGAGCTCCTCCGTACTACACCTGAGAGCCCCTTCGTACTACACCCGAGAGCGGCGGACGACCATTCTTTTCATTAATGAATCGCGCTTCGTCTTGCAAAAGCGATTCATGGCGAATCTATACATGACGCGAAACTGGCATACATTACCATCCATCGCACATAAAAGAAAGAGTTACATATGGAAGTGGAAATTTGATAGTGCAGACTGGTATAATGGACGAACCTCGATCTGTACAAACTTTCTAGTGGTGCAATCAGTGTTGTGTCGCTATCAGATAACCGTCTAGCAATACCTTCATATTCGCGATTTAGAATTGATCCTGCGAAGAAATACATATTTCGGTTCCTTCAGGAAAATGCCATCCGTAATGTTTTCTCAGCGTAGGAATATCTAGGAAGCAAATTTGTTATGGTTTTGTAATGATCAGCAATATCTCCTAGCCATGATCCAATCAAATATCTTGCATGCACTTTGTTAAGCTCATGATTGCTGTTATATATTCTTCACGAAACGGTACAAAATGTGCAGTGTGGCCTTGTGTTGCAGTATAACACACTATTTTCTGAACTTGCTTTCATTTTCTTGAACGGTGTACTAAGACGACCATATTAAGGTCATGATACCTTTGGTCATTTTGTTGTTGTGTCATCTGAGTTCCTATTGTTTCCATTTCTGCTATTTTCATGACCGTAGCGGTGCATTCATTTCACTTTAGTACATTCTATGTATTGTTGCCTATTACTTCAATGACAGATTATACAAGGTGTTAGAAAAAGAGGGTCCACCAGCGGCCGAGCTGTAATGTCGCTGAATACTGGTAGTTCGGTCCGAGGTTCGAATCCCGCGAACGGGCTGGCTGCATGGGTGTTTACGTGGTTTTCTTCACGTGTAACGTGTATACGAGCCAGTTTCCCTTAAAAAGTCCTCCACGAAGGCATCCCTCCCTTAAGGCAGATAGCCCTCGAGTGCTTTGCCGTAATCTAATAAACCAAATTAGGAAAAGAGGTTACAGGCTTTATTTCTCTATATATTGGCCGTAGACACGCACTACAATTGCTGCCAAAATGTAGTAGATAATTTTATGAAAATGCTTTTAGTACTTATGTAGGAAGGTTTTGTAAATACAGTTTTTTGTTCATTTCTATATCATAGTAGAGTAAAAATGTTCCATTTATAAAATAATTATGATTTAATGTGTTAGTTATAAAAATGTCTACATTTTTGCGTACAAAATTTCTGATCAGGTTATAGAATGAATTTGCTAGCTTAGATAATTTTCAATGAACATTCTACTAAGATGTCTGTCAGATCTGGGCAGGAACTACTAAAGATGCGTTTTATATTGCTTGATGACTCTGTATTGTGTGAAATAACGCTTGTTCTTAATTTTACACCAGGCTCTCCATGCGAATAAGCTACTGATATCTGCATGAGTTTTGCATGTAAAGTTATGCAGCATTTTGTATTCAACTTATTGCAGCATAATGAACATTACACGAATTAAAATTTTTGTTACATGTGTTTCGAATACTACGTACCTGTTTTTAAAAAATTGTATTAATTTCAGATACTTTCTGTAGCAAATGAGAATATTCAAAAAAGAAACGAGATCTATTTGCCAAACTTCATTCGCAGAATAACCAAAATTCTGTTGTGTAATTATTTCAGTCTTTAACTGTGTTCACCTCTGAATCAAATTAGAAGCAGATTCAGTTAAAGAGTACTAATTTCCTTACATCAGACACTCTTACATCAGTATAAATGAGAGAAATTCGAAATTCTCAATGCCAGTTGTAATGGAAATGTTAATTTTCTGTTTTCCTAAGGTTACATTTCCAGAAAATGTGATCTGTTCAGTAGAGGGTTTAGGTTATGTACTAGAAAAATTCTCTACAACCACTAACCGTTCGTTCTAGGGCTTTAAATGGATGACATTATACAGGGAAAATCCTTTCTGTCGGAAGATAATTGAGATATATCGGTTTAACCCGTAACTGCGGGAAGATCAAACTGATCTAGACACTGTTGAAACAAGATTCTCCATTTCAATTCTCTTTTTTTTTAACCTTCTTTTCTATCGTTCTTTCCATTTTTGTACCGTTGTAGACGTGATGAAGGAGCATAATTTCACTTTAGTAGATTTAATATATTTAAATTTAATATATTTTATTATGTTTTGTTATGTAATTTAAAAAAAGTTATTTACTTCGAAAAACTGGAATAAATCGGTGTTACTTTTATGTACACTTAATTGTAGTTGAGGATATTAAATATTATTATTTCTTAAATTAAACATATCGATTTCTATATGTGCGAAGTAAAGAAAAATTGAAAATTGAGGCCGAGCTGGTAAGATTGGTGAACATGGTAGCTTCCCTGGGCTGTATGAGCATTTTTGTGGTTCCCGTTCCCTCTGTAAGATGAATGCCAGGCAGTCTCGTAGAAATCCACCACGAAAGCATCCCTTCCGTAGACAGAAATATCGAGTGCTCTTTATTATAATGTAATCCAATTACCCTTTCTTGCACATTCCCATATTTCACTTTAAATCCCTAATAATTAAATCACACGATGATTTTGGGTAAAGTTATTAATATAAGTGACTACTAAAAGTATCTTTCCATTGATACCACTTTTAATGAAGATTCGTTACGTGGATAAAGAGAGAAAGATTTTGCTTCAACTAATAACGGATATTCAAAAAATTGGTTATCAAACTGCACAGATTTTGAAAGTTTGATGTGCCCGATTTTCTGATTATCCTGAGTTATATGACTATGATGATTCAGTGTTTAAAGATTATCAAATTTACAGGAATTATACTTCTTTATTGTTATAAAATTCCACTAAACGTATGATGCAATTACCCTGAATTGTAATCAAGTAGCTTCCAAGATATTTTTGCTTTTTGAACGGAATATATCAATGGCAATTTTTAACCTTATAGCAAAAGGCAATAATTTCATTTCTAATAATAAATTAAAGGAAGCATTGTAATAAAAATCACATAGTGGCTAATCAAAAAAAATTCTCATATCACATCAAATGTAAATATCGTATATACTTTGTTCAGTTGTATAATTAAAAATACTTCATATGGCTGCTTCATTCCTGACTGCAACTAGTACATTCAAAACAAACAATTGTTTATGTTCAAAGCATAATAATTGAAATAGCGGAATACGCAATTTTGTATATTGTTTTTGTACACACTGATACGCACTCGTATCTTTTGGAACGTTTATTAAAATTTGTTTTCTGAATTTGCGCTTTTCAAACCTGCAAAATTATGATATTTGTCTTAGACTTCTTTGATTCCAGCTATTAAAGTTGGTTTCAGACGTTATGGTGGATAATTAATATTATTTACGTTACATATAATTTAGCTGTCCTCCAGTTCCGGCCAAGGCATGACCTGACTATTGCGTATTTGTTAAATGGATTACTTAAAATCTGTCTATCCAAAAGTGCTCCTGAGAGGTTGATGATAAATACCGGTAACCAATCTTCGAATTCCATTCAGGAAGCTTACGTTCAAAACTGGAAGAAATCTTAGGCAGATAGCCCTTGTAAGCCTGATATTTAATTTTTTATAAGCTTTAGCATTTTTTTGTATTACTGTGTCAAGCTTTATATCTAAAATTTTTCATAGCTCTAGTAAGTAAAATTCTTAGAGCAACCACAATATGGTATTTTGTAGATGATTTGCTTTTGTATTTCAGAGTTTCGAGAGGATTATTTTGTTTCTTGGAAATCAAAATATTTAGGAATTTGATCAAATGTTCATAATGTAATAGTAATTCTACTATAAACTTTCGGATTTTTATTTTGCTTGGAGAATTAATTATATTTGTACAATATTTATGTAATTCATTTATATTTTGACAGTTCATTTGTTTTAAATTAAAAATATCGTCCTAGACGGTATATTGGTTAGCGGAGGCTGATTGCTAGCCCGAATTCGAAAACATGGGTTCTACTTTATCATAAGGCTTCGTTTTTATATCTCCTTCCTTTCTTCTCACGGATATCTACCCCTGTGGGGCACCCAGAGCACCGTTTTTGGTGATGAGATGGCTAAATGACCATTGGTTCCGGCCATTCGCAACAATTACTGGAGAAGAAAGTGACCAACCATTAATAAATCCTCAAATAAGTTTATGCATTTAGTCAAATTATTCTTTGATTAATGGATTATGCCAAAATACGTAAAAGCTATCTGCCGAAAGGGAAGGATACCTTTGGCGGACTTACTGGTTCGTATTCATAGCACATACAAGAAAAGTCATAAAGACTTCGGCGACCAGTCGCCGGGATTTCCCGATCGAACTACTAGTGTTGGCCAGCGGTCGGCTTGGACCATTCTTTAGTTGACGATAGAATTATATCCAAAATTTGATTGACTTCAAGATTTCAAAGTTTCTTCCTAGAATTCATCATTAAAGGATATATTTTATAGAAGTTGCGTCTTACATTCGAATATAAGCTCAGCGAATCCTTTTGCTTATATTAAAGCATTTGAAAATTTATTTAGTTGATATTCAGTTATTCTGTGTGAGAATATATTTGACAGTATCTTGTACTATTTAATAATCAATGCCAAAATTTATGCAGTTTTAGTAGTATCAGGGCAAAATCATCAATACAGTAGTGTGACTACTTCATGCGTGTTAGAAAAATCAGAGTATCATAAATTATAAGACTTGGTTCTGTATTGGTTTTGACGCATTCACTTCAATTTTTCCTTTATAAGCCTGATAGATTTTGCTTTTAACGAAAGTGTTGGTTATTAGTTTAAACGTAGGCTCTTAAAATATGTAAAATTATGTTAATGATCGAGCAACTAATGATCACTGTTTAGCGTTACTTTAAGTTTAAGCGTATCTTGATAATAGCGTGTGTTATTATGATAACATATTAATTAAATTAATTTTCTTTGGGCTACACAAAAATTGCATATAACGCTAGCTTCCCGGGCAGTCGCCCATGCACATCAACCACTAAGCCGGCGCTAACAGTTCCACCTTACATTGACAAAAAAGAAGTTATTAATTTATCATGCAGTTTGGCAAACACATAGAAGAAGCAGGAAATCATCGGGCGGTCAACGGGTATGCGCAACTCGAAGAACAGGTTCTCTTGAATGCCGTCAAAAGACAAGATTCGCAGAGCTTATTTTGTCTAGCAATCCAGTGTTTGTTTCCAGGTTAGACTTACAAGTCCGTTAGAATAAAGATGTATATATGTCAGGGCGCATCCTTCATCCTCGTTGTGACGTCAGGATTGATAATGACGTCTACAGAAAACGCCACTATGGTTTCTTTCCTTGCGGAAGCATATGTAACTCATGTATAGAAAGAATTTAACTTGAATATCTATTGAAGCATAATTTTTAAGTTTGAGATAACTTACTGAGCGCAGTTTCAACTTTGATTTAAAAATTTTTCATTTGTTAAAAATAATTTTTCATTCGATTTCGGATATAAGCTTCTGTAAGTGTAGATGATTCGATGTCTGATATGTCATGCTATGGCCGAGATGTTAATTATAAAGATTAGTAAGATAAAAAGGTCTGTTTCTCAACATGGAGATGTTTTAATTAGCAAGAAAGCGAATTTATCAACCAGGATACTACATGTTTTTTAGTGCAACAAAATTAGGGATTAACTAGGCCTTTAAAAGGAATTTAAAATTATAAATCAAAAGTCTATAAGCAAAAGGGCATAAAGGCAGGTGCCAAACGCAGATGGAAAAGAAAGATTTAGTAATTAAAAAAAAAAAAAAAACTGTAAATAAAAGATCTCAATAAAACGTATTTGAATTGTATTGAAAATTCTGAAGTACGTTCATATATATATAAGCGCTTAACGAAAGCTTTTTGGCTTGTAAATTAGAAGGAAGCTATTGCGAGTTGACAGATTTTTTTCCTGAGCTTAAAAATTTTTAAAATAGATTTATTCAGGACATTAAAATTTAACTAAGGATTGGATTGGATTATTCAGTTATGGCAAAGCACACGAGGGCTATCACCCTAAAGGGAGGGATGCCTTCGTGGAGGACTTTCTAAAGGAAAATGCCTCGTATACACGTTACACATGGAAAAAAACCACGAAAACGCCCATGCAGCCAGTCCGTTCGCGGGGATTCGAACCTAACTACCAGTGTTCAGCGTCTTTACCGCTCGGCCGCTGGTGAACCTAAAATTTAACTAAGGATTTAAGTAACAGTAGAATTTCATTTCTATTGCACATAAAAATGGTACTCTGTAAAGCGCATCTGCGCTGCTGTAACTTTGTTTTAACCAAGAAAAAGGATTACTGTCGGAACAAATGAATCATCTATGAAATCTATGAAGAGAATTTGCGTCGTGCATTTTTGTGTAATGGTGTATATAGTTAGAAGAAGCGAAATTAACGTGGTGGCAAAGCATTTTTAGGAAGATCAGAGCAATTTGAGAACTTTGAATTGCTAGAAATTTTCAGATAAAATGTCTGGATCAAACACTTGAATGTAAACTTGACAAATGAATAAGGTTCATTCCGTTAAATGTTAAATAAATATCAAGACAGAAGACAAACACGCCAAAGTAAAACATAAAATGAGTAAAGCAACAACATTGTGTAAGCGTAAATTCTAGTCAAGATTCTATCGATTTCCAGGACAAACTGGTATATGTCTCTCTTCATCAGGAGAAAGAAATCTGCAACGAACGGAAAGCCATGGTTGTATTTATACCCAAAAAGAGTAAAGTGAATGAGAAGGTAGCGCCATCGGTAGGTAGAAATGTTAATGAAAGTTGAAAAATTAAGTTAATATAATTTTAAAAGCGTTAAAAAAGACTGAATTGAAATTAAATTCCTTAACTAAATAAGATAAGTCTTTGCAAATGTGAAAAACTTCAAGAAAATCCAATTCATTATTAGAAGAAGCTTTTTGGATAATTTTTGCAAATCCAAAAAAATCAAGTCAAAATTGGGATTACATTTCCGACTGTGATTGGCTATCGAAGACTTGTTAATTTCTCCTTTTCGGATATAAGATTCGTATTCCTTGATACGAAAAATTAAAGCTCTTTTAGTTTGGCATTTCAAACTACATTGATAAGGTATGCTATAAATTCCCCAAGAATTAAAGTCAAAAGAATTGAGTTATGGAATTGAGTTTGGTTATTATTAATAACGGAATGTCTTCTTTGATGGCAAGATGAAAATTTTTTAAAGGCTTTATCAATGACCACGTGAGAAAATCCACGGTTAATGGCAACTGATCTCAAACAATTGTGTTCATTAGCAAGCAAATGCTCTGAGGAACAAACTATGAGAGGGCGAAATACATGGTAGCAAAACGAAGCCATTTGTTTTGCGTCTGCACGTGACATGATTAGCATGAGAAGGAAAACAAACAGCAAATGTTTACGGTAAATAGTGCTGAAATCAGATGTGCCGCCCAAACGGTATAGTTATTAGCGTTGCTGACTGCCGTGCCGAAGGACCTGGATTCGAATCCCGGAGAAGGCATGGCTGTTTGTAAATGTATAGTGTCGGTGCGACATGGCTGCATTCTAAATATACGGCGAGCCGAAAGACCTTTCGTGTGGTCTTGTGAGGGCGGACTGAGATAAATCACGCTTTCACATGTTAAAGGGCTCAAGGCTTTGCCAACGACAGGCGTAAATTTGCGTTCGGTTAATCTTTGGATTATGGTAACTTCGCGATTTTTTGGCGAAAATTTAACGACCAACCCTGCTACAGCAACCTGCTAGTTCTTTTTTGGACGCCATTTTGTTTTCACGAAGTAAAGGCTTTTTTTTACTCAACATTTTTTTCCAACAATCTGCTAGCCGAATTACGCTTATGCTAGAACTTTTATGGAACAAAAGTGCTTAAATCATGACGACGATTAGGTGCGAAATTGGGAGAAAGTGCAGAATCTCAAACTGCTTGCCGCGTTTTTAAGAATATCACATACACGGTATCCATGTACACGTCGACCTATTTTCACTTAAAAAAACATCCCAGAATTGCACAAAAAAGGCATTGCGCACACTCTTGACTTTATCCATGTACACTGCTAAAGTCCTAGCTAGTAACCTTTATCGCCTTACCAAAATGTCGCCAAACTACCTGTTACCATATTCCAAAGATTAGCCTTGCGTTCCTTATCCGAGGAATTTCGTGGGCTTGGGATGATGTTAGTGTCAGATAAGTGAGCATAAGTAACAACAAATAATCAGTTGCATTGCGAATTATGAGAATATCAAGGAAGGGAAGGCTCCCTAACCACTATACCGCCCAGACGGTATAGTGATTAGGGGAGCCGGACTGCAACGGCCTGGGTTCGAATCCCGGAGAAGGCATGGTTGTAACTGTCCGTCACTTCATAGGAGGTAATGGTGGCCCACTTATTAGATGCCTTCATAATAAAGAGACCACCACATCTGGCTTTAGTATAGATTAAAGGACTCTGTTGCAAAACTAATTGTTCACAATCTGCCATTGGAAAAAAATGTGGGGGAATGGAAGGTAGTATCGCATTCAGTTTCAAAACTAAACTGGGTAAATCGTATTATAACAGATAAAATCTGGGATAAATCTAAAATAGATATAATCTGAGATAAATAGATATATTTAAAAATTGGATAAATTTCTGTAAAAATTTGTTACAGGATGAGTAAGAAAGTATAGTTAGTAAAAATAAATATTTTGTTACCTTTCTAGAGTAAGATATAAACATTTTTTAAAAAATGGCATCCCAACTTTTTTTTAGTTTTATATTTGCTATCGTCATCTCAGAAGCATTTAAGAATTTAGCAGATTTTATTAAGCTTATACGGTTCAATATATTAAACAAATGAGGTTCAAGTTTAAGAATGTATATCCTGTTCTTCATGAGAATTTATTTCCTTCCGGCTGTTGGTAAAGGAAAGGGAGAAGTTTTTATCCTCTAATGAGGAAAGAAATTAAATTCAAAATGCGGCTTATAATAATTAGGAATTCGTTAACATTGTAGATAAGCAGCCTGATTCCTCCAAATTTCCTAATCTGAGAATTCAGTTTTGGGCGAATAATTTTCTAAGCTATTTAGTATGTGAAAAAAAAGTCAAAGGTTACAGTTGCTGTTCTTTATGTAGATCAGTAAACACACAATAACAAGTGGTTTCTATGCACGCTGACGGAAGGTGATTGGTTTCCGGTATTTTTATATTTATGAATATGCTCCTGAAGATAAAAGCTGAGTTCTTAAGTGTTGGATAGTGTGCATCAAGAAACTACATTAATTGATCTTCTGAAGCATGTTAATAACAAGAGTTGTTTCCGTGTTTTAAAATTTTATTTGCAAAATAAAGCGATGTATAAAACTAAAAAAAAAAAAAAAATTTTTTTGAAACCCTCAGAACTTTTTAATTCTCGACAAACAGCTTGGTTTCGGAACTTTAGCATCGCTTAGAGAACATGTTCATTCATAAAACAAAGAGGTCAAAACATAAATTAAACAGCAACTATTTTTTTAACATCTTTTAAAAGCGTAACTTACAAATATACTTAGATTTTGACGACTGGGGAAAATAAACATTTATTTGGTAATGGTTTCGGATGATATATTTAGAGGGAAAATAGACTTTTTTTTTTTTTTTTTTTTTAAACATATTAAGCAAGTTAGACATTTGGGAATATTCCGTCTTCCCAGTTGGAATACCTTCGCATGGTTTGCTTGAAGAAGAGAAGCACCTGCTACATATTGAAATGCATTTTGCATAATGTTTAAAAAAAATATTAGCGAGAAATAAAGTTTTACAAATTGTTAAAGTTTAAGATAACTCGCATTTTTTATATCGCTTTACAAATTTTTGCATAAACTTTTAAAACCAATATCATGTACGATTGCATCCTTAACTTTTAACTCGACGTAAGCTATGAGCTATATCGAAATGCTCTTTTAATCGATACTTATATATTAACGCAATCACATTGTCGCAAGCTGGCAATTTTTTAAATATGAAAAGGTAGAATTTACTTATCGGGTGTAAGTTGGTGGTTTTCGCACCTTTTTTTAGAAAGATTTCCAAACTGTCGATGTTTATATCAAGTCTGTAAAGATTATCAGCGTGCGAAAAAAAAAAATACTTTGGCAGTTTAAAATACAAATTTTAATTATTAAACAAAGGTTACGTGATAAAATAAAAAATGAAACACTTACATTCTTCTGTACTTCTCTCGAAGTACACAGCGATCTGTTTTCACTTAAAAAAGCATCGAAAGTATTGCGGAACCTCGGCTTCGTGTAAGCCTCAGCAACAGCGACTCTCTACGAAATTCAATTTCTCGTTGTTCCATTTAGAAAATTTTCATCAAAATTCTGTATTCCTGCAGAAATTTTACCACAGTTTCTTCCCTTGCTGGAAAATTCCACAAGCTGATATTTCAGAACTACGTTTAAAGCAAAAAATATCACGATTTATTTATAAAAACCGTTGGAACTTGGAATACGGCGAAAAAGAACGCTTACGAAAATGGCAGCGTTGCTTGACTGAAACGATTGTTATGTGTATGGCTGCCAAAAGAATAGTTATTCGCATGGATGCCAGAGTTTGGCACATCTGAAAATTTGGCAACTTCGACTAAAGTACGTGAGTATCGCATTTTGTATATTTTACAGGTAATTTTAGAAAATTTGCCTTTAAGACTTAAATCAGCCTTTATCATTTAAGACTTAAATCAGTTGCATTATTTTGTTTTTCAGAATGAATATCTGTAAAGTTAGCGACTTAATTATTAATTTGCTGCTTTTGTTTGCAAGGGGAGGTTAAAAAATAATGCAGCTCCTCATAAACATAATCCTACTTGAGAATAAAAGGTTTTTTAAAAGCTGCGTGCGTTGTCAAATTTAATACTGACCATCAGTAAAGCTATTACTAATTTGTAAAAGATTTATTGCTATAACTAATTTTTACAAAAGTCACAACGATAATAATGTAGGATATTGATTTCCCCCTTTCTTTTGAGCAGAAAAAGTCCCAAATATCTATGCTATTACCTCGAATCTAAATACTGCGCTTCCAACTGGTATTTGAATATGCTGGCTACTGTACTTCAACATTACACACTGGAAAAATTCTTTAATTTCGTACAATATAATACTAAGTTGCGCACACTAAGTTAATATTGTGTATATAAGTTTCACGATATGTAATTACGGAATTGAAATATCATTACTAATTCAGTGCTTCCGAGTAAACCGTTTTAGGCACTTTTAACTTACTTTATTATGCTTGAAGAGAGAGCTAAGGGCTAGACCCCCCCCCAAAAAAAAAAATATTGCTCAGAAAAGGATTTACTTGTATCCTGCTATTTTTTAGGATACCAAAAAAAAAAAATGTTAAAAAGTTTGCACAATAGCTGTCTAATCTTGCTATAAAAGTTTTCCGATAAGCACCTGTTGCTTTCATTTCCGGTTTAAGAATTTCTGCTTTTTTGCCCCCTCTAAGCTTTTTTTTTTTTTAAAGAAGAGGCAGATTGTATCGCATAATTGTTCATTGTTAAAGGAGTTTTCTTCTGAGCTCCTTATGGACGCTATACGTAGAATTTCAGTAGTTTAACCGGCTGGTTCGCGCAATGTCCCCCTTACACATCACCATCACATAACGTTAACGATATGTTATTTTAAGGATATTTTTTTAGACCAAAGCCCAGAAAGGCTATTAATTTCGTTTTGGCATATTGTGTTGAAAACGTTAAATGTCGGTTCACTGTTCAATTTGTTGCCACCAAATGTTATCGCCCTGTGTTATATTTAAAGAAATTCAATAATGAAAAATCTGCAGAAATGTACTCGTATGTATATTTCTCGCATTGTGCTACGTAACCTTCCACCGAATATGGGCATCTGGAAGCCCTAATTTGAAATTTGTTTTATTATCAATTTCATATTTTGTAACACTTTAACGAATTTTTGATTAACAAACTCAACGATTTCAAATCGAGCAATGGCAACACTGTATGGGGGGGACATTTTTATCATCAGCACACGAGACCGTGTATCGAAAATTCTAAAGCTATTACTAATTTGTAAAAGATTTACTGCTATAACTAATTTTTACAAAAATCACAACGATAATAATGTAGGATATTGATTTCTTTGTGATGTTGCTGTTGAATTGAATGTTATGGTTTAAGAGTGAACAAACAATACGATATTTAATAAAGGAAACACATAATATGTTAAAAAATTCCCCTTTGGGCGTAATATAAAATTTGAAAAATTTCAGCTTTTATTTATTTATTTAATTTTTTTAGGGAGTCACTTTACAATTTGGATTAGAGTAATTCTTTTCCGGAAATCCGAAAAATAAAAACCTTTTTATCCCCAGCGTGAGAGACTGTGTATCGAAAATTCTAAAGATATGCTCATTTAAAAATTATTTTGCGATTTTGCTGTTGAATTGAATTTTATGATTAATAATGTAAAATCTGAATGCTTTCAGAAAAGCCTGTAAATGGCTGATTTTGAATTCTCGCTTTTTGGACACCGTTGTTTATAAGATTTTGCTGATTGTATCCGAGTTTTTATCGACAGACTGAATGTATCCTGTCGTTATCATTATGTCATTGTATGTTTCTTCGGATATTCCATTTGCACAACTATCTCTAAACTTTTTATTATTTGAAGTTAAATCTCAATTTTCAATATTGTATTATTTTTTTAAGTCTAGTACAGAGTCGCTGAAATTTCTTTCTTATGTTGAATGATTAATTAAGATAGGATTGGGCAAATTTGCTTCTTTATAATATCTTTAATAAAGTTAGACATAGACATACAATGTTTTTTAAATGTGTATTGACAAGTTACGTAGCGGGAAATAAAATTCGTTTAGATCCGAAACTATTTCTGCTATTTTCTTTAAATAAATCTGGATACGTAAGCAAGACTTTTTTTCGTTCCGGTGTATGCAACTATTTTATGTCTGTTACGGTTAAAAAAAATGCAGCAGTAAATTTTCGAAGAGGGAAAAAGCTGCCTCAATGTTTTAGCATCTTCCATCGTTCCCTGTTCAAACACATATCAAAATCTTTTAGATGTTTTAATCCTTTATAAGTAAATTATTAATAGTTTTACATTAAATTCATTTTAGAGTAGGCATGCTATTTTCTTTAGTGTTTTACATAATGGGAATGAATTGTTTAGAAAAATGCATTTTTTAAGCTTTTACCCTAAGTTTTATTTGCATCTTTTTTAACTTTTATAGGTCACTGTAATGAAATATAAGCAGGTTTTTCCTCTTCTAAACACCATGATTTTTTTTCTTTTCTTTAATTTTTTTAAGGGAACGCTAATGTGTTTAAAAGCAATTACGTCAAACATAAATGATTTTAGTTTAAAAGTTATATTTTGCTGGAGAGAAGTAGATAAAAAGGAAAGAAAGCAGAGCGGAGATTTTCGAGCTGTGCATTTGATTAAAAGGTGTAGATACAGTAAACGCCGCTTAATGTGATTGCGGTTAATGTTTGCATTCGGATATTGTTGTCGAATAACCGAAGTCCCGTTCATTTGTATACGAAAACATGGAAAAATGCTTCGCTTTATTATACAATAAATTATTTAAACTCGCATAAAGTCATCAAATAATGTCAAAATACATAATGAGAATTGGCAAGCGATGGAAAAATGTCGCCAATTATGAGATTATGTCATCAAAATCTTCGTCTCGATTTCAATTAATCATTTAAAGTTAAGCCAAAAAAAAAAAAAAACTTAGTTTGTCTTAAATTTTGAACAATTCGATCGATATTTTAGGGCGGTCAGACACAGCCTCCTCTTACATCCCTTAGTAAGTAAAAAAAAAAAAAAAAAAAAAAGACTTTCTCCCATTTTCCCCTGTTCCCCCCCCCAAAAAAATCCACGAAAATGTAAGGTTGCTTTTTTTTAATTTTACACATTGGCGTGTTCTCTTTTAATGATTGATGCCTTTCAAGTATTAAGATCATCGTGGGACAAATAATTTCCAGAAACGCTATGAATAGTTTACCAATGATCTTTTGCATTAACGAGCCCACCAGCGGCCGAGCGGTAAAGACGCTGAACACTGGTAGTTCGGTCCGAGGTTCGAATCCCGCGAACGGGCTGGCTGCATGGGCGTTTTCGTGGTTTTCCCCATGTGTAACGTGTATACGAGCCAGTTTCCCTTAGAAAGTCCTCCACGAAAGGCATCCCTCCCCTTAGGCATATAGCCCTAGTGTGCTTTGCCATAATTAAATACACCACACACTTTGCATTAACGACATAGATAACGATACATGAACAAATTTTTGCCTCTATGAAAGCGCTTCTTAATGTTTCTGGTTGTATTTATATTAAATTAAATTCCATTGCTGTTTTGAAGAGCATTTTTTTTCTCATCGTTTTAATATGATCAAAATAGTCGTGGACAACGTGTTCACATTATATCGCTGTACTGTACTGTACTGTACTGTACTATTATATCGCCTGTAGTTACTCAGCACCATCCAGTTTTGACTGAGAGATCTTTCGGGATAGTGCACAAAGTTCTCATATCCATTCTTCCTTTGTCACCATGCGCACTAGAAGACTTTGACTGACAGATTTTACTCCTACCAGCGGCCGAGGAGCAAAGTCGTGTCGTTGAACACTGGTAGTTCGGTTCGGGGCTCAAATGCCCGCGAACGGGCTATTTGCATGAGCGTTTTCGTGGTTTTCACTGCGTGTACTATGTATACTAGCCAGTTTCTCTTGGAGAGTTTTTCACGAAGGCATTCCTCCCGTTAGGCAGATAGCCCTTGAGTGCTTTACCTTAATCAAATAAACCAAACCAAATCAAACCTGATAAATTTTACGTGCTCCCACCATGTATAAATATACTGGCTGGGGAAAATAAAGGAACAATTATAAAAAAACTGCTTTGTGTTAACTCTGTTGAATAAAGTTTACTAAAGTGTAGTTGATTAGTAGCTCATACTCATTGCTATCATATAGTGGAACGGCATTCGCCTTCGCTTCACAGAAATAACGTATATTCTTTTAGCATATGGTGGAAAGGAGTGCAGGTAAATAATTTAAATTTTAATTTCAAACATTATACGAGTAGTTGGGTAAACGTGTCGCATGCAAAAGATTGAACTGGTCGTTGAAAGGCCTTTAACAGAAAGTGAGAAATGACTTACTAATAGAAGTAGAAGAGACACTGCGACAGGTCTGTAAAGATCTAAAAGTAGCCTAGAGGTCATGCCAAGAATCTGGAAATGATTTAAAAGAAATGGTAACGTATACAGACAACCAGATCAAGGGCGAAAATTTGAAACTACAGATTCTTAGGACCGCTATTTAGTATACGATTTAGTAACGATTAGTAGTTATGCTGTTTAGTACCGATTGCTAAAAGAAATAGGTAAGTGACGTTACCCTGATTGCATTGGAGTTAGCTGCAGGAAATTGACTATCCAAATGTACCATGAGTGATAGGTTACATAAAAGAGGACTGCGTGAAAGGAAACCCATGATTTGTGCCCCATTTGTAGAGATCGTGGTCATTGGAGTAACGTGGACTGGAGCTAAGTTCTCTTTGCTGATGAGTCTCGTTTTTGTTTGGAGAGTGATTCTAAAAATACTACAATATTGTGGAGAGCAAAACATGCATGAAACATCCCTGAAATAAACCTGAAAACATCATGTACCATCATGGGAAAGCCATCTGTACAAAAGTGATGGAATAATGGTATGGGCAGACATGATTTTGAATGACCACACTGACCCACACATTTTTACCAGTGCAAGTAAATGCATGTCGGAGTATACACAGATGAGGTTCTTGATGCTTATTTCAAGTTGTGTACGGGTGCAATCGGTAATAAATTCCTTCGATTGGATGATAAGTCCCCATCGTCCTGCATTAATAACAGATTATCTTGAGGTGAAGGAATCCACCGGACGGCTTGCGTCTCATATTCTCCTTAGTAAAATCCGCTGGAACATTCACTAGCACCGTGAATTTCGTCACTGCAGCTCCCATATAGCATCTCTAGAAGTTTCAAGGCGATATTTATCGAGTTATATATATACTGTTACTGGTGGAACTCCTGGACAATCTAATACACAATATGAAACACTGCTGTAAATTTTGCATTTCGATAAGGGGTGACCACACGTTGTTAATTTTTCTGCGTATCTCTTAAAAAGCTATAACAATACATGTCTCTACCGCACTTTATATCACATTTGTGTTATTTAAATTTATTTATTGCAAAAATTGGCCATACTGCTTTTTGTGGGTATGTCACGCATGACAAAACAACGATCTTGTGCAATTTTCATATTTTTAGCTGCAAAATCTCTTCAAGTTGCATGAGATTTTATAATTGTTATTTTAGTTTTCTCTGTCGTGTACAACAATAACATATAAGCTTTATTCGAGATTGAAATGAAGTTCATCACAATACTGATCGGGCTGCTGAAGAGGAGGGGAAATCTTGTTAACATGCAGATGGAAACCAGCTGTGCGTTCATAAGTATGAAAACCTTATGAAATATATTATCTGCTTCGAGAGGGGAGAACAATATCGAAATCTTTTCCTCTTTCAGAAAATGGTTGGAGAAAAACTGTTTGAAGGTCTTGCTTTTCAGATGTCATGAACGTTGGAGGATTCAGAGCACAAGACACGCAATTCCAATTTTTGAGCAAATGGAGTTAAATATACATGTACAAGTACGAAGTAACAAACCCTGATTTCTTTCTAAATGGAACTGTATTAAAAATCAAGTTAAATCAATGAATGAAGTTTAATAAAATTTAAAATTTGAAAGGAGGTGCGTTCTCTCAAACATAGATGACAGTATTATGTTTGAGAGAACGCACCTCCTTTCAAAGCAACAAGGAAGTTCAGTGTTTCCTGACAAGAAAAAATTGATTGTAAAAAAAAAAAAAAAAAAAAAAAGAAAAAAGAAAAAAAAGAAAACCGCGCATCTGAGCATGCTGCAAATGTACCACGATAATACCTCTTATTTGAATGTATGGTATTGTATAAAAGGATTGCCGGTGTTCATTAGCTATACTGGTTGAGGTTTGTATGGATGTGAATTAAAATAGCGTCATTTGCTTTAAAATTTAAAGAACGCTGTAACTGTTACTGGATTACGGTAAAGCACAGTAGAAGAAAGAGATACTTTCGGAAGTTACTTCTGCCTAAGAAAGAGATACTTACGTGGAGGGCTTTCTAAGAGCAAGTTGCTCACACTTATGTTACATATAGGAAAGCCTACGAAAACGCTCCTGTTAACTGGCCTATTTATTTTTGGGGGATTTGAGGCCAAATCGAACTACTAGTGTTTATCAGTATCCATTCGGCCGCTGGTGGGTTGCCAAAGTTTGAAGACTTGTTGATGTTTTTTTGAAAAACGAAGCATTCGAGATGTTTTTTGGCTACTTATATGGGTTTGAATTGTTTTTCCCCCATCGAGATGCTTGGCTGGTACGAAATTCATTACTTGGATATTCATGCTTTAGTTGTATTTCTTTCATACATCGAGAACTGATTTAACTGCATACGTAACTGTGGTCTTTTTGGTACGAGTGTAATGAAAATGCAGTTAATAGGTTAATAGTGTGAAAAGACAAAATTAGGTTCTAAAGTTAATGGGGATACAAGTATTGTTATTTCAGTGAAATGTACGATCTATAGTTATACAAAAGAGAACTTTATATCTTTGATAACACTATTGAAAATGCATTATTTCTATTTAAAAGGGCATAATATCAGTGGTATATTTGGTAAATATGGCTATGTTTAAATGAAGTGTATAAAGACTATAAGCAGGAATATTAGTGATTCGTTTTCTTAAAATCAATATTGTTAACGCAAAAGGAGATTGAAATGTTGAATGGTATAAGAAAGATGTGCTGAATACTTTTCTTTTGAACAATAATGGAATGACTAAATCTAAGAAACAAAACAGTTGCTTTCAGCCGAGTTCTTTTTCATATGATAGAATGGATTAGTTGCATGCGCTTTTCACAATATTTCTACAAGCTTAAAGTAAATATGAGCTAGTTTCCATTAGAAAGGTATTCCGTGAAGGCGTTTTTCAAGCAGTCAGCTCAAGTATGCTGTGCCGTTGCTAAATAATCTAGTCCACCAATTTCTTTCTTGGATGCATCAGACAAATAGAGCAAAGCAGTTAACGCCTTTTGATGTGAACAAAATACATCAGGTTTTTGTGTAACATTTCATTCAAAGAGAAATTTTAGATATTTTTTTAAGTTTGTTTAGTGTTTAAAGAAATTGAATTCGAATGTGAGTACATTCTGTATTATTAATGTAATCCAGTCGTACATGTAGCATAATTTTAGCTTCCATACCGTATATTCCGCCATATAACGCGCACTTTTAATACAAAAATTGAGATCGAAATTTACGGGTGCGCATTATATATATATAAACGATATAAAAATAGGTAGATTAAAAATTAAGGAAAAGCTGAGCATACAAAAATTAGGTTTCTACATGTACCTGAATGCTGTTTATTTAAATGAAATGACATACCTTATGAACTTAAAAATTCTCATTATTGGATAACATGAGAAGGTCGTCATATTCGTCTTCCATTATATCTTCATCATGTCTCGAATTCTGTTTCATCTTCACCATCACTGTTATTCTGATCTACAAAATAATTCATCTTCCGCTTCATCTAGATTGTTAGATTTGCATTTTTAAAATTCTCTTTTTTAATTAGGTCGTATTTGATTTCATTTCGTGCTTTTACCCATTCGCACAGTATTTCTGGACTAGCATGACGCATTTGGCCGTTATAGTCTAAAGGCCAAATGCGTCATGCTAGTCCATTTGGTCGTTTTAGTTGATCTGGTCAAGGGTTCTTAATTTCGTTATAGCATTTTGCGTTGATTCACTATAAACGGCGAATCACCTTTTAAATTTTTGCCACCAAGTAGTAGAGCCCTTTATACCCACATTATTTAAAGAAATTAAATAATGAAGAATCTGCATAAATGTATGTTTCTGGCATTGTGATAAAGCAACGATACCTAGAGCCATCAAAATTTGAGTATGTACTTCTCCAACCGAACATGGGCATTTGGAAGCCCGAATTGGAATTTGTTTTATTATCTATTTCATATTTTGTAAAGCATTTATGATTTTTTATTAAGAAGTTCAACGATTTCAAAGCAAGCAATGGCAACAGTGTACAAAAAAATAAAAACCTTTTTATCGACAGCGCGGGAGACACTGTATCGGAAATTCTAAAGACATGCTGTTTTAAATATTTTTTGATATTGCTGTTGAATTGAATTTTATAATTTGAGTGCGCAGAACATGATATTTAATAAATAAAGGTAACACACAAAACGTTAAGAAAAGATCCTTTGGGTATAATATAAAATCTGAAAAATATTTCAGACTTTTTTGTAAATGTTTCTTTTACCTTTCCCCTAATGTCCACGTATTCCGCTTCATTTTAAATTTTCTTTGAATGGTTTATTGATACACGCATTATAAAAGCTGAACTGATGGCGTCAATCGGCCTAATAGCTGCCATGTCTGTATGACACTCTTTTTAGCAATTTCTTTGGATTATCCGTTAGATGGGATCTGAACATGTTCCAAACTAAAAGACTTTCTGGACCCTTGAAGACCCTTGTTTTCGATGCTTTTCCCAAACATTTCTTATCCATAATTTCGCATCTTTTTCGTCTATCCATCTTTTCCCGTGAACATGCATGAAAACACCATTTCGAAGTTACGTTTCGGCACCGACTTTGCTTTAAAAATAGCCATGGGTTTTAATTTTGTACCATGCCCTAAGCTGGAAAGCCCTGCGGTGTGGTGAGGTTTCTCGTGATCTGCTGTTTTTATGTAAATAATTTTTGTTCCTAATCACATCAGTTGTCTTATTTCCTATCATATCAAACATTACTGGAGTTTCATCCGTATTTCCAATATGTGAGAGTAAATATTTTTTCTGCTTTTGTAGGTCAATAATATACTTCTGTAAAGTTATTAGTTTGTTGGTCAAATCTTTCGGAAGCATTTGCGAAATTTTTTTTTCTCACATAGAACTAAATTATTTCATGCCATAAATCAACTACACCAACTCAAAGTTGCTTTGATCGTTTCACTTTTATGTGCATTCTTTTTCGCTTAGTTACGGCAAATAAACGTAGGCTGTTTCTTGTTACAATTAATCCATTCTGGCGATTTTCTAGGGCCCAATTCGCAACACCTTCTTCCATTTCGTTACTCCTTTACTCGACGCGCATCTACTCTTTGGGCACATTAACTATTGTGATTTCATTTTTCTTCCACAAAACTATGGAGCTTTCACCAATACCAGACATGCTTGCTGCAGCATGATTTCCAGTTTCTTTAGCAAATTGAGTGACTTTGCATTTGAACCCCCCCCGTTCTGTTTCACTTGTCAGGAGCCACATTTACTAATAAAAGGAACACTATATCAACTGGATTTCAATTAAAGCAAATGCGATTTACTGAAGCCTTTGATATTCACATTAAAATCACGGCTTCAAATGTTTACAGAAAGAAAACATCTGACTCTTAATTCGGTGAATTCGTACAGGTGAATTGTATTCTTACCCCAAATTATCTTTTTCGTTTCTGAAAACCCTAGAATAACATTCTTGTGCACATCTGCATTGAATACAGTCTACCCTCTTTGCAGAATTATTTATTCCTTCAGGCATTTCCTCCACACAGTATTGTTCCTCTTATCACTTTAACAATTCAGTATACCGTTGTTAGAAAGCCAGGGAGAAATGTTCGAATGAATGAATTCATTAGATAAGAGCATCGTATATGTATTTTTCGTGTTTCTTCTTAGAGAAAAGCGTGCGCGTTGTACGGCGAATATACCTAAAAATTTTAAAATGTAGTTTGAAATTATAGATGCGCCTTATACACTGGTGAGCCGGAATATACGGTAATTATTATAACATTATCCTTCGTGTAATACTCCATTTTAGAGGCGTTAATCCATGATAATTAAAAAATAGGGAAGAGTCCTGCATGACTATTTATTAATCGTTTTTGTTTCAAAATGTCTTACTTTGATAAATGTGCTTTCGGTAGAAATATATTCACTTTCATAGAATAGTTCATCACTCGTGATGACAAGTTCTGCGTGATATATGGTGTGTGTGATTTATGTGGACATGCCAGATGCATTTGTGACAGAATCTGTGCCCTAAAAAATATAAGGATTCCAAGCGGAAGACAGCATTTGGACTAGGATTTCTCAAATACAGAATTTTTTCCTTCTTAGGATTTCCGGAAATTTCATGAGATCTCAGGATGATTAGTTTAAAAGTTAATAATTATTCATTTAATTAATAAGTGTGTAGAGACATTTAGGACTTTTTGGAAGCAGGAGACGTGAAAAATAAGCAATGCCTTAGCTGGGACTGGAACTTGGATCTCTCGAATACGCGCCGAGTGTGCTAACCGTTATACCACGAAGGCATGCAGAAAGGAGGAAGAAAATATCTTATAAAGGGAGCAATTACAAGAACCTAGATTTTAATTTTAAACAGATTTTTTTTAACAGATTTTTGCTGTTTACATATAAAACTTACTAAGCACTAGGTTTGACAGGATATGGAAGAGTATAACCATTGTTTCGTGATGCTTGTCTTATAAATTTTTGTAACTGCATTTGCAGTGAAAGCACCAACAGTAATTAATTTGCTAATAACATCTAAGTATTTCCCCTTGCCAAATTATATTAACGTTCTCTTTCTTTTATCAGTAGTAAAGCATCCTTCATTAATTTCACCTATTTTATGCATAAATGAGCTGATAACTTCGTCTTTTCTACACACTGTAGTCTTCTTATGTATTAATTGCCTCAGTTTCAAACGTCGAAACAAACTACGTATTGCACATCTATCGCATCATTGAAAAAAAGGAACATTTAAAGTATTTAGCTGTTTTTCCTTCAGAGTTTTTTGAATACAACCGAGCAAAAGATTTTGAATCAAACACAGCTTTTTCAATTTGCGCTTTTACAAAATATGAGTTTCATATGAATTAATAATTTAAAAAATTGCAGTGAAATGAAAAGGCATAAGCTGAGAAACGGTCCAAAGAGAATTTTGCTAAAAAAAAAAAAAAGGTTTAATAGTACTACTTTCTGAAACCCTGATTATAATATAGTAAGCTACCCTATAAAGTTTCGCTGTGCAAAATAATAAGCAACACCATATATCAAATCGTCATAAAAAAATCAAATAAATCATCAGTAGTCTTGCCAAATAAAAAATCGCCAAAAGTTAGTATCTGAACACAGGCATTTTTCAAACTTAATTTCCGGGGAAATGAATAAATTAATGAATAAATAAATTTTAAATAAGTAAAAATTCTTTTTCCGATAAATCGGGATCCCAGCTTTCCAAGGAAAGAACTCTAGTTTAGCCTCGAGTTTCTTTTGTTAAATGTCTAAGATTTTTCAGAATGCGGAAAACCTAACACTCCAGAGAGAGTCGTCTGAAAATAATCAGAAAAGATGGAGTGCTAGAAAATATTCTGAAAATTATTCTCAAAATGTCCACTACTGGATCAGGGATACAACCCTTGAGTTCTTTGCCTTAACCAAATAAAACAAACCATAACTGGATCAATGCTCTTTACTGCTGCATTTACTTGTCACAAAAGACAAGCAACAAATTATGATTTTCTAGATTTTTTATATGATGTCAAAAAATTGCTTCACTGATTTAAACTATGGTGACTTTATTTTGTATCTATATGACAGCGAAATATATATATCATTAACTTTTTAAGTTACCTCGCACGTTTTCTTTTAAAAATTAATATATTGTATCGAATATTATCTATCGGTGGAATTATTTTTCAAAAACGCATTATCAGTTTTTCCTTCATATTTTCTTATTAACTAATGATCTTGCTTTGTACTGAATTTAGTAATTTAGAGTTCTTTATTATATTATTTAACCTGGTCATCACATAAAGGAAATAATATTAATTTTGCTGCTTCCTTTGCTGATAGGTAATTCTGATCAAAATAAATGATTATGTTAAAATACAAGACTAGAAATTTTTCTTACTAGAAGCCATTATATTCCTTTGAGGAGGAGAAAGAAATTTCAGTAGATATCTCAACTGTTTTCAGCTGCCTAAAGGGAATGAAAGATTAGCCAAAGGCGAGTGTTACCGCTCCTGCTATGAATAACAATGCCCTTTTGCTTCATGTTTCGCATAATAGCTGAGGAGGTCTACCTTTCTTGCTGTTTCCTTCTCTTCCTTTCTTTTTTCTTTTTTTTTTTTTTTTAATTAGGATAAAGCATACTTCGATGCCCTGTCAGCTGCTTAGGTTCCTGTTGTCACGAAGGGGGATTCCTTTCAAGAGATTGCGTATTTTCCCTCGCTCCATTAGTTTCGTTTCTCTTGATTTACGAGTTTTCCCGCTAATTTTGTTATGAAAACTCTATAGATAAATTATATAGACTTCACTGATATTTGCTGAATATAAGTAAAAGCATTGTCTATTTGAAGGTAAAATGGAATTTTGTCGAGCACATTGTCAAACACTTGTAAGGTCAATAAGCCATTTTGGTTTACTGATAAGAATAGTTATTTATTATTATTATTAGTAGTAGTAGTAGGAGTATTTTGTTGCAAATGTATTTGTATCTTTCATATGAAATCCATGCGGTTAATGTCTGTCATGTAACATTTTACGTACGTAGTCCCTTCATTCTCATTCCACATGAGTTTTCATTTTCGCTTGATTTTCGAGGCAGGAAGAAATGCAAAATGATTTTAACTTCTTTATATGATGATTAACTTGCAAACAGTTATGTTCAAGAAAAGGACTGAATTTTGCTGTTTGTCTCGAGATATTAAAGGGAATGTGCTAGGTAATAATTTTTAAATAATTCCCCCCGGTACTAAATTTTATGCAGTTTAAGAAATCTGCTCTTTAATTTAAGTTTCTGTTGCATTCTGTATCGTTTATTTCAGTCAACATTAAGCTGTGGACTTGACTTCCTACAGGACTCTGACAAAATAACGAAGTGTTAATTTGGTTTCTAGACAGGGAAATGAAAAGCCAGAGAAACCGCTTAAATAAACTATTGTAAGAATATTTCCTTTTTAATGTGTCAAAAACGGTAATTTTCGAAAAAGGCATCAGGATTTCTTCGGAAGCTACTTCGAAATTACTGAGATGTCGTTTTGGCCGATTTGCAGCAAAAATCGAACCTAAATTCACCAAAATTTTTGAGTAATAATGCAGTTTAGTTAAAATATGGGCACATAATTAGCTAATGCAATACTTTGATTTCTATATCTTAAATGGTTTAATTAAAGTGATTGGAAAATGCATAATCTTCCAGACGGCTTAGACTTGGCTGAATGTTTAATGGTTAAAGCAGAGAAACTTTGGTATTTCATTCTGATCTTGTTCCTGGATGCATGAAGTTTCGTGATTTTTGTCATGCAACAAAAATGAACACCGCTATAGGCAACACAGTAATTTTCTATAATTGGTACAGTAGTTTTGAACTAACGAATTATTTTTTTGGAACAGGTAAACAGCTTGATTAATCTAATAAAAAACGCGGGGGGGGGGTAAAGCATAAAAAATGGCATACTTAATAAAAAAATAATTAAAATCTTCTGTTATTATTTAGAACTTTTTTTCCTTTTAATGAAGGAAAATCAATTTTTCAAAATCTTTTCATGATAATTAATTTGCTTTCGACAGACAGGTAAGCGTTGCTGGACCATTTTATCCAAGGAAATAAATACACCAAATAATTATTTATTATTTTAAGTTTACTCGAACTCCTTTCAGCTGTAGCTGGGGTAGTTGCTAACGCTAAAAATATTCTCAATGTAGTTTGCAAACTAATCTACGGTTGAGCTAATCATGAGTTATTTCTAAAAGGTCTAAACTGGCTAAAGTTTTTAGTATATAAAATTACTGAAACAACGAGGTTTTTTAAAAGTTATTTCTGATGAAATTTTTCTAAAGTTTCAAAACAAAACAGACATTTAAAAAAATGAAAGAAATCCTTTGTTTCTGTGCCTAGCAGATGCTGCACGAATCTGTAAAAGAGTCTAAATGTAAAACTAAATTGTTGTATTAGAAAATACTGTGAAAATGAGCTGCAGTATAAATTAACATCATAAAATTCCTCTGTTATTACACATGGAGTTGTCCTAAGATATTTCACTGGATGTTCTTTCTTCTTTCTGGGGGGGGTATCTTTCACAATGATAAAATAAAAATTTTATGTATTAAATTAGCTGGTTTGTATTCCATATAGCAGGTAATTGCGTATATTAATTCATATTTAAACAATTTTCGGTTGACTATAATTCTTGTTTTTTTTTTTTTTTTAAATTTAATTTCTTATTTTTCTTAGGTAGGTTGGTTCCTTTCTTAGCTGTACACCTGAGGCGAGGCAATTGCTTCGTTTTCTACAGCCTTGTTCCAGTCTTGGTTTTGAGTAGCAGTAGCTGTAAAGATGCAAAATATATTTAGGTAATAATTTAAGTCATTCTCTAGTATTCATATCTCCATAATCCCGTTTTTATTTTTTCTGTCCTGTACACCTAATTTTCCTTCTTCTATGCTGTGAATTCTATCCATTTAAGCTCTTTAAATGTTTAGTGTAAATGCCATCAGATTTAAAAAAAGACGTTCGAACTCAAGAATTTCCGGCTTCGAGCACTTGAAAAAGTTAGCGCGTTAGTGGTCAGTGAACTGTCGGGATCGGAAGCGATTCTCTTATAACGCTTGGGCCTCTGTGGCCGTATATTGTTTTTGTGGAATGGAGCACTTAAAATTTATCCAAGAATTCTCAAAAAGCTGATGGTAGGGAAACGACCGAATATGAGATTTTGGGATTCCGTTCCCCAGGTCAAATTTTGTGAAGAAACATGGGTCGGCTGGCTAATTCTTTACGGAAGAGGGCTACGTGCTTAGAAGGGGGTCATCTTTGTAGATAACTTCTTAAAGGAGAATTCCTTTTTATTCACTTAATAATGGAGAAAGCCTCGAAAATGCCCATGCAGCAAGCAGTTCTCGGGTTTGAAAGCGGGCTGAATTACCAGTATTCAGTGGTCTTACCACTCAGCCACAGCAAAGGCATCAGTTATCAGTAATCAACTTCGTTATCGACTTCACCGTTAATTTTTCCCTCACGGTGGAGCTTAGATAGTTCTCGCAGACATGTGCTTTTCTTGAATTAAATAGTCTTAATCCAAACTTAGAATTTACTCTCTATAAACGGCTGCGCTCCATCCGGTGACACGAAATGATGAATTCCAACGAAATTTATATCTAAATGTATACACTGCTTTCAGTATTTTAATAAAGTTTACATTTTTGTTGATTTTTCATTTCTAGGTTATTAAAAATTAAACTAAAAGCTGTATTTGTTCTGAATTATACCATTTTAGTTTTAGAGTGCAGTAGTATTACATTACTCTAAATCTAAAATTAGTATTACTTTGCTTAAATAATATATTTGTTGAACCATTACGGATAATGCTTATAATGTTCGTTTCGAAATAAGTGTGCTATTTTATTCTGCGTAATTTTGGCGATATTTTTGTAGTGTTCCGAGTCTGTTTATCATTGTGTCAAGCGTATGCATGCTGCTGTTATACGTTATACTCTGAATAAATTATCTTTTGACTGAAACATAAGTTTAAAGACTTGTTTAATCTAATGATGATTTATTACTCATTTTAGCTAATAGATTAAGTGGTTGAACTTGGGAAAATATTTAGTGTTTTCATTATTATTATTAAATTTTAGTATCGTTTATATAATGGCGCTACTTTATATTCTTTTTAAAGAAATTAATTGTTGATTTTTAAATACTGGGAAGAAACTGGATCATTTTTATAAAATTATGTTTATGGCAATTAAGGAATTTTTCCCAAAGCTTTATGCATTGTTAGAGGTTAATAATATATTCTAAAAATTTACTTGCTATTCGTAAATTCTGGATTTTCTGCACGTGTTAATTAAATTATCTAAGTAAGTGTTTTATTTCTGACAAAGGAAAATCTGTTCGTTTCTTTAATAAAGCATTGGTTGATTTCTGATGTCGAACGAAAATAATTTCATTCCCCGGACAGGAATTGCGTCTAACACCTTTTAATATATAGTATTCTTTACTCGTGACAGTAAACTTAAGTTAATTTCATGCGTGATTCTTATAAATGCTTAGGAAAATCGTGTTTGTTTGCGTTTGTAAAAAAAAAAAAAAAAAAATCTGATTGATGAAGGAAGTGTCATGCTTGAGTTATGATTAGCTCCGAAAATCGATTAAAATATTAAAATAGGCGCCTCATAATACGGCTGGATGCATTATTCATCCTAAAACTCGTAGACAATAAATATCCGCACACCGAGCATTCGACAGTTTCCGTACAAAAATATTTATTGCTTAGTCTTTGAATACACAAATGGAGGTAGCATCGTCTAATCTGCATTGTTAACAGTTCGAAAAGGGGGGAAGATAGACTAGGGCCATAGATACGCGAGAAGATACAATAGAAACGACTAAATGGATCATCATGCAACATATTGTTCAGAAACTGGATTTAAACAAATCAAAATGTTTTTCAGAAACTAAAAGAGAAACCAACCATTTCCCTTGTGTCTTGGCCCACCAGCGGCCAGGCGGTAAAATCGCTGAACACTGGTAGTTCGGTCCGAGGTTCGAATCCCGCGAACAGGCTGGCAGCATGGGCGTTTTCGTGGTTTTCCCCATGTGTAACGTGTATACGAGCCGGGTTTCCTTAGAAAGTCCTCCACGAAGGCATCCCTCCCTTTAGGCAGATGGCCCTAGTGTGCTTTGCCGTATTTTCAATACACCATACATAATACTCTTGTGTCTTGATATAGCAGTGGTAGTTCTTAAAGGGCTACTTCCAGGGCAGATAGTATAATCTCTTAGTTATGATATATCGGCTTGTATTTTCGTGGAAGTTGCAGAATCTGGAGCGAATACACGCAGCAGTCTGTAACTCGACGAACATTAATAATAGGCTACATACTATGAATAAGCAAAAGTCTGTGTAACTGCACTTCAGTCGCAGCATCATATTATACGGTCAAGGAAACTCGTCAGAAAAGAGCAATTTTTTTCTAACATCTTGCTTTTCTCGGTTCTTTACAGAAACAAATTCAGGCCAAATAAAGGATTCATCCCATTTTTTTTGGAGGGGGGGGGAATTTCAGCCACTACATAGTTGCGATTTCTTAATAGGCAATATACTTTCATTTGATGGGGCTATCAGTACATAACAATAACAAAGAATCTTGAAACAGCGTTTACCTCTTCAATTTATTCTACTTCGTTCATTGGCAGATTAAATCTTTCAGAAGGACATTGGCAAGTTTGACTAGTTAGTTAACCAAGTCAAGTTTTGGACCAGTTCCGTCACTTTCCTAATCCCAGTCCTATCAAATATCCATGGAGTCCTCAAGAAAGATGTGGAATTATAAGCTTGAGGAAAAATCCTTTGGAGTCTCTTAACCAAAAAACTTCAAACATTTTGGAGAAAACTATCATATCTATGTGAATGAGTGGCCTGGTGAAATGCCGATTTAGATGCTGCGAAAGGAAAACCTAAGAAGCAATTACTATGTGCGAAACCTTGGGCGTTTTAATGTATTGCCTCCTACTTTGAGAGAAGTAATGTTTCCTGTCATGTAATTAGATGATTGTTACAATGTTTGTGCTCCGTTTTCCTAGTAACTCATATTTTAAGTGGAGATTTTATTTATTAAATTGGTTTTCTTTTAAGCTCAAACGAGGCTTTTCTCCTAATGCTTACAACAGTCATGGATTGAGAGTAAATTTACTACTATGGAGAAGGTACTAGTCATTGGGAAAACAGCTTACTTAAATTCTTTGACCTATATGTAGCCTAATTTAACTCTTCCTATAACACTGCATCTGCAACATACCCTAAAACCGGCGCTGATGATTACCTCACTGGAAAAAAGTAAGCATAAAATTCAAGAAACTGTGAATATTTACACACATAATATTATTTCATTCAACAAAATTCTATTATTAAGAATTTTTGTGAATAAAATAATTTGTAGTATGTATTTTGATATGCTTGTTTGAAACGTTCCTTTCTATTTGAAAAATCAGATGATTTCAAAAAATGTTATTAAACAAAACCACGTATAATAAGAATTTTTTTTCCGTAAAGGGCATTTTGAAATACTGGTGGTGTATAATAAAAGCTTGCACGTGTTAATATGCTTAGAAGTTGAGTATACGACTCTAAAATGAGATAGAAGGAGGATAAAAGGAGATAGAAGGAGTAGATAAAAGGAGTTCTAGAATGTTTTGCGGATGCACATGAAAGATGGCAGGAAGGAGACTAAAGAAATGATGTAAGACAGGTGGAGTGATTAGTGGTATTGAATGAGTCTGTGCATACATAACGACTAGGTAACTACGCTCACATCTTTTGACGCCGTATTTGACGTTCACAAATTCTCTGAAAGTACATTTAAGTTTTCCGAATGCTAATGAAATTGCTAAAGAACTTCTTATGCAGCAAAAAATTTATCCGAAATTTGAGAATGGTTGAAATATACTGAACTATACTACATAAAATGTTGAGGAAAGGAAAATTAATGAAAATTGTATGAAACATTTTATCTCTGTGGATGTCAGTAAAAGTAAAATCTAATGATGAAAAATTGTTGTTGATGAATGTATTTGGTCATATCGTGATCAGCTCAATTGATCAAAGTCAAATTACGTCGTGGGTTAACGTAACTCATTCGAGTTCAATTGGTCAAAGTCAAATTATGTCATTCTCTACGTAAATCATCCGAGTTCAATTTCTCAAAGTCAAATTAAGTCATGGTTAATGTATATCATCTGAGTTAGGCTTAGAGACTCTATAAACTAATTTGGTAGACTATCTTTTCTAGGTAGGGAGGTCATAATTCCAAACGGGCTCTGCGCCTGAAAGTCCTGAAAGTGGAGACGATTAGAAAAGGCAATCTACACCTCCAAAGGATGTAGTTAGAATCTAAATATGTTACGCCCCAAACATGTGAGAAGTGTGAATCTGTTACATCACAGTCAAATCCCTCAATCGAGGCCTAATTAAGCCACTCATAAAGTTAAATGAGTTATGAAATCAGCACTTAGAATAATTCAGTTGGTAGAGCTTTGTCTACCAGGTCTTGAGTTTGCTCCTTGGCCAGGGCATAGGTTGTTGCAGATTGCTTACAAATGGTCAGTTAATTGATGACGACGAAATGTGCGAGGAGTGTCTTCCATAGTAGGACATATAAGTTAACTAATTAAGGCAAACCACATGTAGGCTGTCTGCCTGGGGGAAGGGGAATGCCTCCATGAAGGATTCTGTAAGGGAAACTGGGAATTATTCCCTATACGCATAGGTAGATCCAAACCTTTTCAACCTCGTATGTAAAACATTGTTAGGTAATAAAATAGTGGAAGTACAAAATGAATAAATTTTATAGTTTAGCTGGGGACATCGTTAGGGTAAAACATTTTCTTATGAGCCTAGATTCCGTTGATGATGATTCTCTGAAACGTCGTGAAGGTCGATTATTAAGGTAATGAGATCAGAAAATATCGCTCACGCGTGTCTAAGAGAAAATACTAAGTAACAGAAGATTTAAGTTAATGATATAGCAACAACATTGGATATATCTGAAACAACTGTTTTGCATTTCTTCATGAAAACATGAATAATATAATATGAACTTCACAAGAACTAAGTCTCTGCAAGATGAGTATCCCCATTTCTTTCAGCAGCTCGAAAGCAGTTAAAAATGCTTGTCAATCTAATTAAAAAGCAGCAGTGTAGCTTTAATGAACTTGCGCCCCCGTTAAACCTAGATTTAGCTCGAAGTGATTATCTTTTCTTCAAACTAAAATCTGATCTTCGTGGATAGTGATTTAATGATGATGATGATGGCATGAAACCAACAGTTATAGAATATTTTAAGGACAAGCACTCAGATTACTTTTTCGGGAGCACAGAGTTGCTCATTAAACGATGTTAAAAGTGTATCGAGTTACAAAGAGATAATATTGAAAAATAAAGTACTAAAATTTTCTCTCTTTTTTTCAAAAGTATAATCAAGGCGAAAACTTTTGGATCTATCTGCATTCACAGGGAAAACCGCAAAACCCTTAATACGTCTAGCATATTCCTTTTCAGTATCCGAACTCGGGACGAATAACTGGTGTTTAGAGGTTTTAGCTAATCAGACACTTGTGAGCTTTATTTAGAAATGAGTAATTATTATTAAAATGTCGAACATTTCATTTTGATGGTATTAATGGCCAGTGCTAGTATTATTTTAATTGCAGATGTTATCTTTCTCAGAGTTTAATTTAGAGTTTCGATTAACCCTTTATTAGGCCTTTTTGGTCTTTGTAGTCATGCATTAGAATTGAGTTATCGGCATCTGAACTCGTATGGTCACTCACGATTGTTTCAGAATGCGTATATTAAAATTTAAGACTAAAATCCTAACTATAAAATTATGCACAATAAGATGTAACTCATTAAAGAATGTAACTGAATAAACGAATACGGTTATCAAAATACAGTTGATCCTAATTTAATGAATAATCGAGAACTGGCGGTATAATTTATTAAATCAACATTAGGGATTCCATATCCTTTTCTTGCCATGGACTTCTTTTAAAAGAATGGTTTTCTTCACTGACCCTTTACATTTTTCTGTATAATATACAGTATGCAACATAACATAAAATAAATAATTGCACATAAATATCTTAAAGCTATTTATTAGGGTACGAATATGAACAAAAGTTTTGAAAAAAATTATTTATGTTAGGCATTATTATTTTTGGATTTTGGATTTTTGGATGTTTAAATTTGCATGTATAAACAAGTTTTCAGAAACAAAATTAGCAGAAAACAGAAAAGCAGAAAGCATTATTAGAACGACATTCTCGCAGTTTTCGCCTTTGTTTTTCATGTTAAACTCACGCCATGACTGCAGTCTGATAACTGATTTCTTGAATGTAAAGTGGCTCAAAGTAAAACTCGGACACCTACCTTTTTAATATTTTTAGGAACTGATTTATAGTAAAAGGAGAAGAATTTAAACATGATTATAAATTATTTTTACGCACCCTTTGATAGTATATAAATTCAAAAATAATGAAGCAAAATCTTTTTCCATTAAATCTGAAAACCGTAAAAGTTCAACAAACGATGAGTAATCTGAAAATCAAACTCTGACATAATTTGTGTTGTAATTAATTGGAATTATTGAAATGAAATTTAGTATTCGGTTTGCAAGCCTTTATTTTAATAATTTTTAATTTCTTCTGTATTGAATGGACTACTTTTTTGCAGTAATTAAAAGTAATTTTTGACCATTCTTTTAAAGCCTTTTGAACTGCACATGACATGATTTACTAATATTTCTTTCAAATGGGCCCATAAATTTTCAATTGTATTTACGTTTGGATATTATAAAGCAGCCACAGTGTAACATTTAAGGCTTTATACCTCGAATAGTAGTTCTAATAAAAATGAAAATAATGGTCTGTACCCAATGTTTTAGCATTCTTTTAGCATTATCTTTGAGTATTCGTAAACATTTGATTCATTATTCCATAAATGAGATGAATCTGACATGATATCCCTATCATTATCGATCCATCACCATGTTTAAGAATAGGTTAAAATTTTTTTAATAGTCTTCACTTTGCCTTCTCCAAACATACGTTTTCTCATCCGAGCAAAAGGTATATTTGCATTCATCCATAAATAAAACTGTCCATCAAAACGAAAAGTCTTCTTTTTTTTTTTTTAATGAAATTTAACAAATGTCAATCTCTTCAAACGATTCCTTGTACCTGAAAGAATTTTTTCGTTAGCAATTCTTTTATCGAAATTATTTTCTCTCGGAATAATTCTTGCTGTCCGGCAGCCAATTTGGGAGCACTTAATTTTGGGTTTTCTTTATTTCCTATACCATCCAACATTACTCAAAATCTGCAAAAAAATTTCATTTGCTTGGTTTTGATTTACTTTCGATGGTGTTCTTGTTTTAAATCACTTGATTGCTTCATGTAATTTGTAACAACTCCAGCTTATTTTTCTAACGTGTTTTTTTTTTTTTTTTTTTTTTTTTTTTTTTTTTTTTTACTGAAAACACATTTTTAAGGTACTTTATTATAAGCTCACGAATTTCCAAAGACATTTGTCCAGATTACTTTCCTATTATTAATCATCAAAACGAAACTTGGCAAGCAAAAAACAAACTACTATCTCTCTGTACATTGAAAACAGGAAACTACTGAAAATTTTTGAAAGCTTTAACTCTAGATTTATGGCAACCGTCATTTTGATGGATCTCTGGCTTCATGAGCAAAATTATAAAAACTTCATAGTTTTCTAATTTATGCTGACAATTATCGATATTTATTTCCCCTTCAGTCCTTTAATTTCAGAGTTCTGTATAATGCATACCCAGCGCTAGTTTCATAGTTAATCGTAATAAACCTGCTATTTTATGAAAGTAGTTAGGACGTAGATGCTAAATAAAAATCATAATTCAACTGAAATACTATCTTTCGTTAACTTCGAACCCAACATCAACGCACCGCGGTTGGCCAGAGCAAGGGATATATCATTAACTGTCACTCGTACTGATTGACACTGATTCAATCGTACTGATTGATCGTAACTGAATCGTACTGATCGTGATTAACTGCCAATCGTACGTGCCTAAAGCATAAACATAAAGCGTTAGGCTTAAGGCTAAGAAACAATCTGCAGTCATTGTGTCCCAGTCATGTCAAGATGTTTTAGGAAAATCTTCAGTTAGTGCGAGCGGAGACGATCGAGAAGAAAGTATTAGGTTATTATAAGTATTAGCAGTATCATTATAGAATTAGAATACCAATAAAAACAATTACAAATCCATCGAAATGACGGTTATTGGTTGTTCTAGTGTTAAGAGTGTGTTTTTAAATTAAATTAATCGTTTTTTAAGAAAATATGTGGTTTCCAGCGGGTGTCCATAAATGTAGGTATTCAAAAATATCCATAAACCTAGTGTTAAATAAGAGAAATCACAAAATTATAAAGCTATCCGACTGTCATTCAAACTAGTTTTCCTTTTTTTTAATTAATTTTTTTAAATTAGTCGTGACCAACGTTTTTGCTTGTTTATGATAATTTATTTTATATTTGAACGTTGATTTATAAAGGCAAGCTGACTGCAATGCTGAGGGCCTGGGTTCGAATCCCGGAGAAGGCATGTTTGTAACTTTCCGTCCCTCCATAGAAAAGGCGATGGTGGTCCAGCTATTAGTTGCCTCCATAATAAAGAGACCACCACATCCGGCCTTGTATAGATTAATAGACTGGGTTACATTTGTTATTGTTTACAATCTGCCATTGGAAAAAGAATGATTTATAAAGGCTGTTTTATATTTTATTTAAATTATTTCTTATGTTAAAACTGCTTTATAAAATGTAAAAATGCATGTGTCCCACTTCTATTTTGAGCCAATGTAGTCAGAAAAACGAACATAAAAAATGCCATTCTCACATGAATTACTTTCAGCTACTTTATTTCTCAAATACGTCAGTCCCTATCATATATGCGTTCTTTCATTGATGGTCGCAATAGATGCGATCAGATAATAGCTAAGCAGCGTTTCTCAATATAAGCTGTATTGATTTTCCTTTCATACCGAAAAGTTAACGTGGACTTTAAACCAGATTTTCAGGCAGGACAAAAATACTTGTTTAAGTCTAAAATTCCATGAAAAGAGTAATTTTTTTCTCTGGGACATTTCTAAAAATTTTTATTTACTATGTCGACAGATTAAATACAGCGTCATTTTCTTAGCCGAGAGCATTATGTGAAATAAAAACAAAAAGTGTAGTGAAAGGAGCAATAGCCACTATTAAAAATTATAATGCACGCATTATTTTTCTTTTCATTGAAATTAAATATATCGCAAATTAAAATAAGTTTCAGAAAGTAGAAACAATTTAATTTTGAAAAAATATTTTTTTTTTAATTTTCAAATTGAGACTAAATATTTTGAAATCTATAAACAAAATACACACACACACACAAAATAAATAAATAAAAAAAAGTAAATAAAACAAAAATCTGTTCTGAATGATCTTGATTAAAGTATACTACACTTCAAACTCAGACAGCTGGGTGAGTCGTCACTAAGTAGATTAACATATACTGTGAGTTTGATTTTAAATTCGAATTACTAAATATCAGCATTTTTCCGTCATAACATATCCGGTTATAATAATAATATTGACAATCAGAACATTTCTTACATAATAACGTTTAACAAATTCTTTGGCATATTTTTTAATTTGTTAATATTAACATATTATTTTGGGCATTGAACTTATAAAGATTCAAAAAAATTATTTTGCTTCTTTAAAAAGTCTTAACTTTTTTATAGATTGTAATGTAGAGAGACATAGGTTATTCGAAGCAAGAGACATGAAAACTGAGCAATGCCCTCGCCGAGACTCGAACCATGCCGGAACCTGTCGAATACGCGCCGGGTGTGCTGACCATTACACCGCGAAAGCATGCTAAGAAGGCGGGAGAAATACCTTATAATAATACAGTCGAACCCAGCTATAAGAAATTCGGCTGATACCAAGCCTCCAGATATAATATACGAATCATTTGGCCCCGTCCATTTTCTTATGAATTCAACATTTTTACTGCTGCAGGCAACCTTCAAGAGTAAGAAACCCGGATGTAACAAGCTGTATGGATATCTTCGATTGAAATTTATTTTTTACTTTTCATGTTTTTCCAGAATTTCTGCAAGATTTAACAAAAAAATTACTAGCCGTTAAATTCATCCACCGTTTAATTCACTTAATGTATTAGTATCCGTATTTCATGTTTAAAGGAACTTAACGCTATTTTTCATTGTATCTTTCTTTATCCATGCGTTTTCGGTTTTCTAAACAAAGGTTGTGCGAGACAGATGTGAGCCTCAACTCTAGGAAAAGGAGGATCTCGGTATGCATATCTTAGGACACCACAGAGCGTACTTTCTTTTCGCCATCGACAGAACAGCTGGCCCACTGGATTAGGTGCCCGTTTGGTGTACTTGACCAAAAATCATAAATGGGTTCACCGATTTCATTTTCTGATTGAACTGTGAGACAGAAATATATTCAAAGCTGATGATATGATGGAAATTTTCGCCATTCAGGGAAAAAGGAAGCAGTGAATCTTATGAGTCTGCAGTTGATTTTTATTTCAGGGAACGAAAATTTTTAATCGTTACAGGTTTGTTTTATTTGAGCATAAATGATTTCCAAGTTCTGTCTTCCAATTAGGGGTTTTGCATGAAGTTTTCTGCAAGACATAATATTGTTTATAAAGGTTATTGATTCTTTAAGTTGCAGCCATACATATCTTGAGAGAAATGACTGGATTCACACTGGACATTGTATATGACCTGTAAACGATAAAATGATTTTCTTTTCCATATTTTTCAAAAGAGCATACATATACTCTTATATATTCATTTGACCAAATTCTCTGCACTCTGTTCCTGTTTCAAAAATTCATCCGCATGGAGAGTTTTAAACGTAAATCTTCTGTCTGAAATTAAGGTGAACGTTATTCGAAAAATACAAAATGGATACGGCCAAATCGAAATCTCTCAGAAATGTAATTTATTCAAATCTAAAACTGGTACCATATAAAAAAAGTGGAACTTGTATAATTTCTACTGATTGAAAAAATTTGAATAGAAGGTAAAAGTCGAGAAAGGTGGAGTACAGAGATGTTGAAAAACTGATAAAATGGTTCACCATTCAAAAAACGCCGTTATCTGAAAATATCTGGGCAAATCCTTCAAAGCCCAGTGGCTTTGCCAGACATTTTGTAGAAACTGGATAAAGAATGAACCGTAAATTTAATGAATATGCGTAATAATAATTGCAATTAAATTTTACTTTAATTTTTATTTATTTTTTTTGATTAATTTATTCTGTAAGATAATCTATTTTTCTTATTGAATCGAATACAGGGAATCAAACTTCTGGTCTCTCGAAGTTCGTTATGACGGGGTGCGACTGTGTACCTATCCACGAAAGATAATTAAAAAAAAAGAGAGATTCGGATTAAAGATAAAATGATAATAGCTACATTTAAAATAATCCTAACCCAATAAAAATGGATTTAATACAGAAATCTAGAGAACTGTAGGGGGGGACATTTAATAACGATAAATTAATTCAATTAAACTTTAGCTTGTAAATCGTTCAGTAAAAGTCAAAAAGACTGAATTCAAAGTAAGAATGCCACCTGAATTGGAGCAGTAAAATTTGTGGTAGTTCGAGTCCCTGCGAATAGCCTAGCTTTAAGAGTTTTTCCCATGTGTAACGTGAATGTGAACCAATTTCGTTCAAAATGACCTCTACGGTGGCATCCCCTCGCTTAGATAGCGGTGTTGTTGTTGCTAATCCTCAAATCCAGCTACTGCTAGACGAGATCCATGAGTTTATTCACCTTCAAAAAGTCATAGACTAGTATAGGAAACTTTAATAGGTCGTCGTAGGATAAACCCAGACACCTAAGAATATGTGCTAGAGAAGTCTGCACATTGTTACATTTCGAACAAATCGGGTGGGTTTTTTGATCATCCTGGAAGGCAAGGCTTCTTAGATGGCCAATAAGAAAACGGGAGAGTGATGTTTGGGTGCATCTGTCTCAGTTCATAGCGAGGGATCCGCCTGGGGTTTCAACACGGTACCAAGAATGTGCCAGAGGGACAAGCCAAGTCATTTTATCAGTATGTTTTCTGGCAGAATCCAGCTCAAGGTAGTCAGACAATTAGGAAGTGGATAGAACCTCCTCGGCACCCTTCTTCGCCAGGTCATCAGCCTCTTCGTTTCCCCAAATGTCCACATGTGAGAGGATACACTGAACCTGCACATCGCAAGAAGACGAGACTTGTTTTAATTTAGTGAGAATTTAAGTTCAAATTTTGTCACCAACGTTAATCCAGTTTGACAAATGTTGGATGACACTACGACTATCAGTCACAATCCAGATGGCTTTAGGGTCTAAAAATGACATTATGTAGCTCAATCCTTCATCGATAGCAACGAGTTCACTTTTAAAACTGAGCTAAAGTCAGAACTCTTGTATTTATTTTGACAATTCCATTGGGATCTCTGATAAGTACTCCACTAACAGTGTGGGATTCCTCATTTTTGCCACCATCTTATGTCGCTTAGATAGCGGTAAAGTGGCTGAACACTGATAGTTCTGACTTGGGTCCGATTCCAAGCTAACGGGCTCGCTGTCTTGGCATTTTCATGGTTTTCCCCATGTGTAATGTGTATACGAGCTAGTTTCTCTTAAAGTCCTCCACGAAGGCAACCCAGGCAGATAGCCCTCGCTTGCTTTGCCGTAATTAAATAAACCAAACCAAAACCAAACGCTTAGACGGGATAGCATTCGCCTGCTTTGCCGTAATTCAAATAAGCCTGAGGCATATCATCGCCTGCTTTCCCATGGCTAAATTTAATCAATTAATAGTTGAAATCACAATCACTTGATCGAATTACTTGTTGAAATCATTATCTTTATTCTCTAAAGCACGTATGTTAAAGTGAGTGTAGATCAAAATAGTATCAAAATGATATAAAATAAAAATGAAAAAAAAAAAAAAAAAAAACTTTCTGAATTACTACATTTATCCACTTAGATAGTTGCAAACAAAATCAAAATATTTTTTAGAAGGCGTTGCGATTGCCATCTGTAGTTAACTTCATCTTTGAATATTCTTTGTCAATGAGGGAAGAACATGTGATTTCACCATGTTGCAGTCCGTAAATTTTGTGGCTATGTAAATGTTTAACAGATGCTATAAATGAGAAACACAAAACACGTGCGGCATTTACACTTATTGAAAATTCGTGGGCGCATCTTGTAGAATGAACGGATCTCCCTGGAATAGACCACAATTTTGTGATGTTTGAAAGCCATGACCCCTAATCCAACCCATTTCTTAAATACATGCAAAATTTTGAATCGATACGCTAGTAGTTTTTGCATTAAATCCGCACATGCATGCATACATGCTTACACACATCTCCCATAAGAATTTTATATATTAGTATAGATTTTCAATATTTCCTGATGTACAGTTATCGATTTTTTTAACCACTTCTGCAATCCTCTGCCAGAAATCAGAGTGTGTTAGTGGTAAGAAGCTTTATTGCAAAACTCGGTAAAATAATGAAATGGGTGAAAAGAATGCTTCTGACGATCTGGGAAAATTAAGCGATGTTTTAATTAAAGAACTAAGGAAGCTTGTCTGTTAATCATTGTAATAACTTATAATTTTAAGCTTGTATTTTTTATTTGCATTCTTTAGTGTTTTATATATATATATATAATTAATTAATTGAAAAAGAAAATGTAAAGCGAACTGGTAATTAAACGAAAGACCTATCTGGTCTCAAAAACTTTTGCGCATAATGCTGCAAAAAGATTTGAAAGAATAGTAGTAGGTAGGAACATTGCAGCAACCTTGCTAAAAAGTTACCAGGAGCTGTAGCTCCACGAAATGTTGTAACATAGTACTACATAGACAATAAGAAATTTGCCTGGTAAACTGGAAAAACTGTATAAGCGCGATAAAATTGCCAAATTTTAGTGCTGGAAGACTTGCTATTGCACGAAAAAAAATTAATTAATCTGACAGTTGTGTAATGTGAAAAGTTAACTCACATGAAAAAAAGATGGACAGAATATATATATATATATATATATATATCAGGAAGTTACAAAAACATGGATTATATATGTCAATATATAAATTGCCTATACATAAAAAATTAAAATTAAAATTGCCAATATATAATATGCCAATACATAAAAATTAAAATCAAAATTAAAAAAATAATAAAAAGACACAAAAAGCATCAAAAACAAGCTACAAAAACAATAATTAAATAGCGGAAAAATGGTATATTAGCCCACTCGCACTCTCAGTTGGCTTTTCAAGGGAAAAAAAACTGATCTACGAAATAGGCTAAATACCATTACGCGTTTCGCCGAAACAGACCATTGAAGCTCTTGTTTAATGCGAAAAAAAACTTTATACAAAAGTATATTAGTATTTCCGAAAAAATTCTTTTGGAATAAATCCTTTTTAGTAGCTCCACTGCTCTGTCTCTTTTTCCCGACGCGTCCGCTGAAAAACACATTAACGTGTCAAAGGCTATTATGATTCCGAGCGATGTAAAATAAAAATCAAAATCAAAGTAGAAAAATAATAAAATAAAAATAATAAATTGAAATAAATAGCGGTTTGCTATTAGTCAAAATACACATCAACGTACGGGCTGGTCCTTTACCTTAAAGACTTCGTAACTTTTATTAGAAGAAAGGTGCTGTAAACAGATAAAAATTTAATCGACATTGTAAGTAAAAAAAGTGTAATCGACATTGTAAGTAAAAAAATGTATTCAATTTAGTAAGTAAAAACGTAGCAGGGTCTTATTAGGACCAAAAAACTTATACAAAAAACGAAAAAACTGACCTGAGAGGTTCCGTTCTCAGCTTCCGAAAAAATTTTGGAAAAGGGCGCAAAAATCCTTTCTTGTTCAAACTAACCTTCCTTATCGTATAATGACGTCATCGTGCGAAGCTATAAAAACTGAAGAGGCCAATGGGCTGAGAGAGAAAGTTGGCCGGTCCCCATCTTTTTTACAGAAGGGGGTCACAAACGAGAAAAAACACGGAAAAACCCAAAATGGCGTCAGTCAAGTTGTAGGAAGAACAAAACTGTTAAAAATAAGTGAAAATGGCTAATTCAGCTAAAATTACTTATTTTTGGCCACAGAAAGAAAGTGTAAATTGGAAAATAATCATCTGTTAATAAAGTCGTCATTCTTCAAGCTAGAGGGCTGTCAAGCTACTATGAAAAATGAAAAGGCCCGATTTTGTTAATAAAAGCAGAGTCTGGCCTTCTAAGTAATTTAAAATTATTACATAATAGTATTAAAGTAGAGTGCCAAAAAATTTGGAGGAAAGTAAATGTTTGAAGAAGAATTAACTGTACATTTACATTTATACAATTTTTACATTAGATAATCTGAATTAGCCATCCATCATCTGCCCTCCAATATGCTTTAAGCAGAAAATTTCATTATCCAAAACTAATTATCTAAAAATTGGTAAGGCTAATGCCAGCTTTTTTTAAAGTATTTTTAATTATTTTCTTAGGAATTTGGTTATTTTTCAAAATTGTGACGAAGTAGAGTACTTCTTGTAAGTGTTCTGTTGTATCACAGATCCTTTTTATTCTAAGAAGCTGTGAGAAAATTGTGTTAATGATGATTCTTTTGGAAATATTAGAATTCCAGGTTGTTAACTTTAGTGTAGAAAAAGTGAATTCTCTCCTCTTGTCGTAGACTTTAATAAAATTGTAATCAGTGATATTAAGGTCAAGGTATACTACATTATCTTGCACCGTATTTGTTTTATTTAGCTTTAAGCTGGTTGGGTAGATATTAGCTGCTTCTATTTTGTTATGGTTGTTAATGGCTATGATATCATCAATGTAACGATAAACGTGTTGAAAAAATTTTTGTTCTGCTACGTCCAGAGATCGGACAAATGTCAATTCTCTTGTGAAAAGGAATAATTCGCAGCCGGAGCTCGAAAAATTTCCACCCATTGGGATCCCTTGTATTTGTTTAAAGATACAATTGTTAAAGAGAATATAATTATTGAAAAGCATGCTTGTAAGAAAAAGTTGCCATTTTTCGTTATCAATTGTTGTAGAAATCTGAGGAATTATATCTGGTAGAGCAAGTAGGTTGGTATGAATTTCTTCAAGCGGTAAGGTAGTATAAAGGTTTTCGAAATCGTAGTATTGTATATGGTCGATTTTAATTGAATTAATTGTCTTAATTACGAGTTCGTTACTTGAAATCATCCAGTTGCAATGCAGATCTTGAAAATCATAGTTATTAATCAAGTCACGTATTAAACGAAGTTTTTTTGCAAAAAGATAATCTATTTCTTTAAGATAACTTTCGGTACTATTGGCAATGAACCTGAATTATGAAATTTTGGAAGGGCATAGAGATTTGCGAATCTGTTATAATATTTCCGTGGATGTATCTTGAGTCTTTTATGTAGTGCGTTAAATTTATTGATAAGAATTTTGGTGTTGGTGGTAATTTTTTGGTAAGTGCCATTACTATTTAGTTCTTTGTGCAGAAGGTCGAAATAAAACTTTTTTCAGAGAACACTAAAATTGTTGCTAGCTTTGTCAATTTTGGTAATGATAAAATTATCTTGTAGTTTGTTGATTAGATCAAAGAGTCGTTTCTTATTGTGTAGAGAGTTGAAAGAAGGTGCCTTGAAGAGTGAATTTTGAAATTCTGTAATCAGTGCAGCTTTCCATTCAAGAAATGTGGTAGTAGGTAAATTGGATTTATTACTAGCTAACATGATAAATTTATCAAGATCTTGATTGAATTGTCTGAGGCAAAGATGTTTATTGATTCTAAACGTAGGACGAAATTTGGTGCCAAGTTGTAAAAGGTCTCGTAATTCTAAGTCTTCAATGATGTTAAGATCTCCTGTTATCACATGTTGGTGGAAAGGATCGACGTATTTTTGCTAAAGAGCCTGTTGGCAATGACACATGCAATTTTCTTGAATCTCGTGGTGGTTGATAACTAGTTGACCTAAGTTCTTTTCAAATTTAAAGCAGGGCTTAATTTGGAGTTGTTGTTCGGGAAGCAAGTGTTGATATTTTTTGAAAATGTTAGGTATTTTTAGTTGATCGTAAGAAGGGTGTTTGAATTGTACCGTACAAAACAGTTTTTTGTGAAAAAAATTGCTATTTTTTAGCTTAAAATTGAAGAAGTATATATATATATATATGTTTATATATATCTGTTATGATTTAATACCTTTCGTTGGAAAATCTTGAACGCCTTTATAGTCGTTATTTTAACACTGCATACTAAATATAAATCTTCGATTCAACTCGAATGATTTTTATAATAATTTCCTTTCAAATTAAGTGAAAAAATACACTACATATCGTAGAACCTTCTGCATTAATATCTATTTCGTTCGCATTGGTATCAGCTTGTTCCTACGTTTATTTTCTTCTGTAATTATTCTTTTCGGGAAATAACTTTTTACTTCTTTATTAGACATTATCCTCGGTTTAATTAAAATTAATATGAAGGGCTTATTGAAATAAAAAGTATATACCACCTATCAATCGATTTTGAATTTTGATGCATAATGAGGCACGGTATGGTATCTTCTGTTCTATCTAAGAAATGTTGCTACTAATATACCATACGCTTATTCACTGGAAATAAAATAAAATCCGTAATTGATGATGCTGAATATTCATTGTTCGGGAGAGGTGGATTAAAATATTCGCATTAAAATATTCGTATATTCGCAAGATACTTTTCACATTGCAGCAAAGTACAAAATGCTAACTAATCTTACATAAACACTGTTTACTTGATGGCTGAAATGTATCGTCCATGTTGCGAAAACCTGGCATTTCCATAAAATAACGTATTATGTAATGCAGAATTCTTGAGAATCTTTTTTTTTTAAAACAAATACTGCCGTGTTGTATGTTTAAAAGACGCATGGCATAGCTTTATTTTAATTGTTGTCATTTAAAATCACAAGAAATGACTTAGTTCTTCGTTATTTCGTCCTAATTTTAAGTAGTGTGGGAGGCATTTCATAACTTTCAAGTACAAGTTTAAATATTCCTTATTAACTATCGCTTTTACACTAGAAAGGAATTTTTGGCATATCCTTTTCTTTTGTAAAAGTATATAGTTTTCGAGGCATATGTTTCTTTTCTGTTTCATTAATGTACATACTACATGGCTTCTTTTAAAATTTAAGAAAAGTGCTGGCTGCCACATAAATGAAAGGAGACGAATAATTTACTGCGATAAAAAATAATGTAATGCATATATTATTTCTTTGTTTATCGGTATCAAAGGTTTGGTTTGTTTACTTTTGGCAAAGTACCTAAGGACTATCCGCCTAAGGAGATGGATGATTTTCTAAGAAAAACTAGCTCGTGTGCAGCCAGTTGTTTCAGCCGTTCGTCGTGATTCGAACCCCGGACTGAACTGCCAGTGTTCAGCGACTTATCCGCTTTGCCGCTGGTGTGAGGATATCAAGGAAATTTTGCTTTTAGGCGCTGTATTGTAGTCTGTTCAGGTTCGCGTATATAGTAGCGACATTTTTAATAAATATGTAAAATTAAACTGCACATTTCTTCAAACATGCTGCATAAATATAGAAGAAATTCAGTGTTAAATAAAACCATGATTTCTAATTATTGCTTTGCTTTTATAATTTTTATATGTAAATCATTAAATACTTAAGGAGGTATAAAATTACTTAATAATTAGTTACATTTTGCTAAACTTAAGCTGTGCGTATTTTGGTAACGGTGCTGTGTCTTCCTAACGTTTTCTTAGTGTTTTACCGGTATCTTTGAGCAAGTTATTGCACTTAAACTAAATTCATTGATAATACAAGTATGCCAAAATAAATAATTCTTTTTAAGCCCTTTTTTTCGCTTGTAAACTTGACTAAAATAATCTCTGTAGCTTCTAAGAATAATAAAACTGTTGCAAATTTTACTTCATTATTTATAAAGTAGCACACACATAAACAAGGGAAAAAGTCATTCTTAGAGAGACGAACGGTTACTAGTAGATGTCATCCAACAATATTTCATTACCTCATTAACAACCAAGCTTTAATCGGGCAGATGCTACTATGACGAGTCATGCTTAATTTCCAAATGTTTACATTTATAATCGTGAAATATTCCTTCGCGAAATATAATCTCTTGCAGTATAGCAAAATATTATCCCAATGACCAGAAAGGGAGAACTCTCTGAAGTTAAGCACAGCCACTTATGATCAAATCTTAATTATATGCAATGCTTTCTCTCAAGGCAATTTTAATTACTAATTAATTTACATATGCGCGCCTTATTTTGGAGAACACTCAATGTACGAATTAAAAGGAATGGTAGGAAAGGTCATCCTCAATAACACTGGTTAAGAAAACAAACATTGCGTTTTAACTTATTTATTATTCAAACAGGCTTTTCCAATCTAAACATGCAAGGAAATGAAAAGTTTGTTTAAATTGTTTTTAATTGTAACGAATTTTACTTTCAGACGGTGGGAAAAAGTTAATGTATATAAGTTTATTTGAAAAAAAGTTATGTCTTGTTTTGAGTTTGTTTCCTAATCGAATACAAAACTTCATTAAGCATAGTGTAAAAACTGACTCGTGGTAGTATCGATATTAGGAAGCATCACTTAAATTAGACTGGGACAGGAAAAAGTGATTTACATTTAATCTTCATCTTGCGTGTCAAATTATTCATAGATCTGCTGCTCTGAGGAAACATTTCTTCCCGTTGCCAGGTTAAATTAGTTTAAATATTACTTCGGGTAATTTGCGCTGAAGGAATTTAATAGCATTTCTCTCAAATTCAAAAAAGACTTTAATGTCATTTCCTGAATAAAAGGAAGTATGTGGCGAAGGTTATGTCAGTTTAATGATGTGTACTCGTGTAAAATTTTTTAATGAAAGAAAACTATTACCTTCACATTATTAACGATAATCAATAAACCCTTTTCACTATAATTTACACAGTACATGTATGTGAAAAGAATAACCGTTGCCGTAACTGAATACCTATAACAAGTTTTCTCCTTAATACCTGAATTTTATTTCTTTTGATATGTAGAGTCGTTAGATTATTTTGAAGCAGGAGTACATGAAAAATGATCAGTGCCCTTGCCGGGACTCCAACCTTGATCTCTCAAATACCCGCCGAGTATGCTAAATACACAATTTTTGAACCTATTTTAATAAAAAAAAGTACGCAGTGAGAGAGTTAAGGCGCAGCGTAAACTGATGTTAAATAAAAACACTTGTGGTTGTATATTTTTGCAGTTTTCTTATTTTAGGTTCAACTGACGAAAAGGATGGACAAATGTCTGGTCTTCATTTAAGCGACTTTTGGTAATTCGTTTTGATACCAGTATAGGCGGGGAGTCACGCTTTCCACAGATATGCATTTGAGAAAAAGCTTCCTCACACAAGTTTTTGAATTCATATTTTAAATGCAGCTATGACTTCTGTAGACTTTGATTTTGAAACGCGGCTTTTTATTTTGCTGTAAGATGCCAAATCTATGAGGGCTTCCGATTCCATTTAGTTTAAGCCTGATGGTGTTTTGTTCATGCTGAAAACTTTCAGTGCACATTTAAAGTCACCAAACACCTTCTTTTGAACTATCGGAAAATGATGTTCAAACAATTCTTCTGCCAAAACTTCGAGAAGCGCATGAATATTTTTTGTCTTTATTGCATCTTAATGTTATTCCAGTCAAGAAAATTTTCTTAAGCAATCAAGATCTTCCTTTTCCTTTAATTTCAACCAATATATAAATTTTAATAAAGAAGACATTTTGGCATTTGCTGATGTGAAGATTCGTAATAGCTATGTGAGTAAACATAATAAACATGGACCATTAAAAACGCCAATCAGGCAACGTGACCAACCGATGAAATTTAATTGAGAATATCACACAAAGTTCCACGTTTCTGGTTGATTAACATGATTGGTGCCACTTAGGTGCATCACGTACTGCAGTCTTGAATCGTGGTTTCCGAGAGAGCGATAGAGAAAAGATGTTGGAAGCCGAATCGTTGTTTTTTCTGGCAACGGTGCTATTTGACAAAGAAATGAGTCTCTGCACTGGTGTGAGCTTCACTAGTTCGAAGTAATTTATTAGATTAGAAGCTTCCAGTATTTTTTTATTATTGATTTAAACAAGTCCTGTCATAGATTCCTGTGAAGCCAAATTTTCATTGCATTTTCTGATTAAAAAAAAAAAAAAGACAGTTTATTTTTTTTCCATCTCAGAATGGTTTTCTCAAAATGCCACCGTAGTTTAGAAGAAAACATGGAAATGATCATCAACATGTTTTCATTTCCGGAAATCATACAGAAAGGACTGGCTCAAAAAGTAACCAAAAGTAATACGGATCCCTCTATTTTGAGAGCCCTGGCTCTCGAAGTATTAAAATTTTTTTACCCCGAACCAGAATGGCTTCGGATCTTTACTGATGGATCCCTCCTGTCTGATAGCCCTAATGCAGGTGCCGGAATTTTCTCTGAAGTTTTTTCTTTCTACATCCCCTTGGGCCGAGGTACTGCGTTTAACGGCGAAATTGCTGCGATTCGCAGAGCTCTGTACCAGCTGACATGCCACCTGAAAAAATTCACAAGAGCTGACCTCAGTGACTTTCGAGCTGCTCTGTTGACTGCCGTTTCAGATAAAAAAATCCCATATCGCAGGACATTTTGGATTGTCGACATTATTTAAGAAAAACCTGTCATCACTTGAGAAAACTATAGTCCTCCTGTGCGTTCCTTCCCACTGTGGGGTTCCAAGTAATGAGAAAGCCTATTTCCTGGCAAAAAAGGGTGCTTTAAGCATGCAGAATATTTCTCGTCCTATGCCTTTCCATACTGTTAGTGATCTTATTAGATCTTTCAAAGTACGTGCTCAGGAAGATTTCTATCATCTTGTTTCTCATAAGTTTGGAAGAATGCTGTCCCGAATTTGTGTAATGGCCCAAGGCATAGAGCGGTCGCTGAATTCCGCCTTGCCACCGGACATGACTGCCTAAGATATCATCTTCATAGATTCAAAATTGTTCCTTTTCCGATATATACTCTGTGCAGCTCTGGAGAGGTGATGGACGCCGCACATCTTCTCTACTATCCTGCTCTGAGCAAGACTTTTCTCGCCGAGCGTTACTTGGAGGCAAGCGATATGTTAGATTAATGGACTCTATTACAACTTTTTTTACATTTTGTTGCTGTATTCTGTGTTCCTTGTTCTTGTTTTTTGCTGTAACTGTTCATAATTTGCCATTGAAAATAAAAAAAAATAAGAGCTGTCCAATAACAGCCAAGCAAACATTGGTCGACGGTTTCGCTGAGTCAGCCTACACATTTACACACGCGCAACTTTCTCTTCATTGAGTGGCTAAGGCTTAATCCCCGTTAAACAGGTCTAACTTGTGTTAACTTTATGATTTTTAGATAGGCCTTTAATAAAAGTACACTTTGGCCATTAAAATTGCAACACCATAAAGGAAAGCAAATACAAAAAGGATATTTATTGTGCGTATACAGTATGGCATGAAAACAAAATGATCAAATTATTAAGCAGTCTGGGGGTTTATAAGGGTGAGAAATTAGTAGAAATATCTGCCAACTGTAGCAGCTCAATCGCCCTTACCTGGTTAGGCAAGGAGTCGAACTGGGCGTGGATGACAGAAACGGGCAACTCATTCCATGCTGCTTTAAGTACCATGCACACTTGATTGACCCTATTAGCTGAAAAGGTGTGGCGGGCCAGTCTCTCAGCAACCCATGGCTAGATGGTTTCAATGGGTGACAGATCTGGAGACCGTGCAGGCCAGGGCAGCAGTCGAATACCCTGTGTATCGAGGAAGATCAGAACACGACGTTCAACATCTGGTCTTGCATTATCTTGCTAAAAAATGGTGTTTGGCAGGCCTCGAAGTTAGGGCACAACCACTGGACATAAGATGTCTGAAATGTACCGACCTGCGTTCAAATTACCGTCGATCCGAACTAGAGATGTGCGTGTTGCGTACCCAATGGTTGTCCAAACTATCACATCAGGTGTAGGGTCCCTATGCCGATATGAAATGCAAGCGGGCGACGTACGGTCTCCTTGGAGCCTCCAGACACGTATACGGCCATCAGAATACTGCACACAGAGCTGGGTTTCGTCTTGTGCAACCCCTGTATCCAGCTTTGTCGTTCGGGGCACCAGGGCCGCCGTCTCTCTCTCTGTGCTGCATTTTAGAGTCCTTCACTTAAAATTGTTATTTATTAATTCATCTAAAACCTTGCGAATTCTCCACCATTCATTTGTTTCGAAGACTACGGAGAAATGTGCTGTGTAATCAATAATCGTAAACATAATTTTTACTTCATATAAAGAAAAATATTTCTGTCACCTATACAGTTTTTCAAATGTTCCAGGCATTTTTATTTATTACGAGGTCACAGTTTATATATAATGCATTAAAATTTGTATTTTTTATATCTAGGTACCTTTTATTTTAAAATCCAAATATTGGTATATTGATCTAAATGTTTATTTGAATATGATCCAGAAACTTTGTTTACTAGGCTAAGTGCATATCTTCTATCAGATTAGCCTGTTTAGCAATTTGGGATTAAAATTTAAGATATGAAAAAATGGAGGATGCATAATTTATGAAATTTCGAAATTGAATATCAAAAGATTTCAGCTCATAACTAAAGATTAAAAAGTTTGTAATTTGTGAACTTTAAAGTAATTGAGTGGCCATTCTTCTAAGTAACATATTTTTCAGATTCAAAAATCTAGAGGAAGTAACAATTCTGTAAATTATAAAAGAGATACGTTCCTTTTCTTAATTTTTTTATCTCAAAAAGTTAAAAAAGGAAAGATGGGGGATAGTGCATTATTCATATTCTAATTTCTAACCATTAATTTTTGATCGAGCTAAGTTACTGGAAAACAAACATTTCTCTTAATTAACTGTGTTTTGAAAACTGAGAACGAATTCCCGTTTATGCATAAAAAGTAAAAGAATACTAATATAAAAAGTACGCCCCTTTAAGTCTATATATAAAATATGACTATAATATAGCTAATTCAAATGCCCGGAACATTTGGAAAAATATAAGTGAGCAAAATGACAAGTAATATACTTTTTAAGGGCAAACTAATATATTTTGAGACTTTTTTATTGAGTTTCATCACAAAGAAAGTTATTTATTTACTATTAATGCGCAGTATGTTTTTCCGAAAATAGTCTGATTTTGCCAGAAACAGTTGAAAAAGCAATGCAGAGAAAGCAAAATTTCATCTTAGGCAATGCAGAGAAAGTGTATGAAGTATTATCACTAAAATTCTGAAACAACTTTTACTAACATGATTTAAATTCGGATCCAGAGGATAATTCTGTGCAATGTTTTAGTTCAGAATACAAAGCAAGAAACATTACTGAAAGCCTAATTAGTTTTATTCTTCTTTCAAATAAAATGCATACCATATTTTTTATTACAGCGAAATATTATTCTCATTAAAAATAGCATTTTCTTTCATATGTTGCATAACAACTTTACGATAATTTTGGCCACTTCCACCGTTATTTAGGCATTAGTGATGATAGCATGAAATCCTTTGCTTGAGGGACCTTCGAGCAAGTGACCAGTGGGCCCATACGTTAAGACGGCCATGCCTGGTTTGTTCTTAAGCATACAAACTGAAGAGAAAGTTAGATTTTTCTCATGAGGTTATATGCTTTTTCTTGGCAACGGTTGTACTTTTAAATTAAATTGAATTGAAAACTATTACGTAGGCAAGCTGTATATTTTCTACCCAAATACGCAAGTGGCTGTTTACACCAAATTCACCATTGGTTATACAAATGTAGTACTTCTGCGGGAGCTCTTAAGTTTCGACCCAATTTAGATGAACAATCTAGTGGACGGTCTCCCACTTCTTTTCCCTATCACCAAACTACATAAGAGAACTTTCATCTCGCTGTGTATTTTGCGTGCCTCCATACTGCACAGATACTATACACTTACAAACATCCATGCCTTCTTCTTCTGAAGTTTTCGTTTCACAAATAGTTTTTTTTCGTGTAATTTTTACTAAAACAATTATTCTGTAAGGAACTAACAGTCTTTTTTTTTTTTTTAATATCCTATTTGTTACAATATAGTTTAGAAGTTAACTCATTTTTTATTTCTTAGATTCTGAACGTCAGAAAAGTAAACTTTTTATCATGATACTAACATTGCACTAATCAAACTTTGCACAATGAATTCATTTATGAAACTGCGTCGATCGGCATTTCAAAGCAGCAGTTAAATTACTGTTATTTACTGAATTAAATGACTATTTGGATTCATAACTTCAAACTTGTACTTTAATGTTGTATTTTATTATTTATTAATTATTAAATTCGTTAATGTAATAAATATTTATTTATTTTGCAGATACCGTCTGCATTGTCCTGTTTGATTATTTCGGCGTATAGAAAATTGCATATAACAGTAATGACAAATGCACCAGAGACTGGAAGTGAAATTTTCATCTGCATAGCATATGCATTTTCATCTAGCAAAATAATTAACCCATGCTCAATACATCAAGAAGAACACCTGCTACTTTCAACTACCCGTACAGTTGTTATCACATAACGAGGAGTGTTTTCATATCTTGTATTCTGAGATTGGTAAATGTATGCCGCTAGATAAAACTTCTGGCAGCAGCTGCTTTTTTATATTATGCTTGAGCGGCAAATGATGATTTTGGTGAGAATAGAGTAAGAACTTTATGCTTACTGGATTTAGCGAAAATTTTATGAATACTGTGTTCTGAAAATATGAAGAGATTCTAATTTTCTTCCCTAAATAAATATTTATAAACGAATATAATCTGCGGTAGGCTAACTTAAGGACCTGCATTTGAAATTGCATTTAGAATACAGCTACATAGTTGAAAAGAAAACTAGATTTATTTTATCTGTGATAAAAAAATTCAAAATGCATATCATCAGTGCTCAATTAATGAGTCTAACTTGTATATTTTTAAGTATGGTCACCGTCTTTCTGTTGCCGTATTGGTGGTTAGGTCGTAAACCAGAGACCTTTGTAGGTTCTCGTTACCAAATGGCAATCAGCTTGGCGAACTGCTTATCTGGAGGAGTTTTTATGGCAACATTTTTTGTCGGTTTGATGCCTGAAGTTAGAAGCATGTTTGTAGATGTATTTGAAGCATATAAAATTACATCAGACTTCCCAATCTCTGAATTTGTGATATTTATAGGTTTTCTTTTAGCTCTGGGTATTGAACAATGCGTCTTGGAATATAAAGAAAAAAATGCAACTTATACCTCTCTTCCATCAGGAAGTAGCGATGGAAGTAACAAAATTGATCTAAATTCATCTCAGACATCATGTGCCTTGAAGGACGTGTGCGACGTGTCTGCTGTGGACTGCGATAGTGACAATGCTCAAAAAGCAGCTTCTGTTAAAGTGTCAAGCAGCAGATCTGACAGTGAATCTTTAGTGAGTTCACCAGAAAAATTTCATAGTCACAGTAATCATAGTCACAGTAATCATGGTCACAGCCACGACATAGGAGAAATTATGCAAGGTGAAACGGGAATCCGTTTGGGTATGCTTTTGGTGTCTTTAGGAGTACATTCTTTGTTCGAGGGACTAGCCGTTGGCTTGCAGACGTCAGTTCCAACTCTAGTGAATTTAGTAGTTGGAGTAGCTGTTCATGAGCTTCTTGTTGCGTTCGCTATGGGAGTGAATGTATCCCGATTACATTTACCTGCTTCTACGGCCTTGAAGCTAGCCGTCTTGTTCTCAGCCTCTATTCCTGTTGGTCAGGTACGTTGTCCAAACTTCTTATTTATGAAAATGGAAGTACTCTTCCATTTCTCTAGAGACTTTAATGTAAAATTTTTATGGTTAATATTTGTTATAGTTATCTAAAACTGGTATGTTATGCAGCTTATATATTGATAATTAATTAGCTGAAAAATTAGTTATATTCGTTTTATTACTATAATTTAGTAAACTGTAATCTTCATTTTATAATAAATGTCATTTATCTTAAAATAATAATGGTTTAAAAAATGCAAAGATTTGAATTCTGTATAGTGGTTTAAAGAATATGCTTTATTTTAAGGAATTGTACACTTTGTATTATATATATTAATTTTCTACGTGAGCTTTGCCTTTTCAATATTAGCTTTTAAACATCGGGTTGCAAGATCTATTGAAAGAGGTGTTTTAAATTAGTCTTATAAGGTATTTCTCCCGTCTTCTTAGCATGCCTTCGTAGTGTAGTGGTCAGAACGCTGAGCGCGTATTCTAGAGGTCCGTGGTTCGATTCCCAGCGAAGCGTTGCTCATTTTTCACTTCTCCTGCTTCCAAAAAAAAAAAAAAAAATACATAATGTCTCTACACTCTACATTAACAATGATTTCAAGTGAAAACAATAGTAAGACTAATTTTATACTAAATCTCTACTTTTTTTTGGTATTAAAATAGTTTTTTTTCCTTCTATGTGCCAATACCAAAGCCCGCTAGTATATTCTAGAACATGAATTCTATACGATTATGTGAATAAGGTCTCAATTTTGAAGGAAAAAATAGAATGTTCATTATTATTCAGAATAATCTGAATACAACTGCTTGTCACATTATTTTCTTAACATCAGAAAACTTTTTCTGAACGATATTTTATTTTTAGTTAGATACAATACAAACATTCCGCTTTTCAGTTTGTGTACGGGATCTAAATACGATTCTCGTTTTTACTATCAAATATCTCGGTTAGTTTTTGTTGTACGGGTAGTCAAACGTTTTGTTTTATTTTTTTATAACGAGTACAGTATTCTCCTAAATATAAGCATAGGAACCGAAGGAATGAGTATAACGTTAGATTTCGTATTTTACACAAAATTATTTTTTAACTTAAAAATATTCATATTTGCGTCGTTTAAGAAACTTTGATAGTTGGAAGTGGGTCTATTACCGGCCGGTTGCGAAAATAAAGGCTAGGTGAGGGTTTTTGTGGGCACTCTGAATATTGTGTGTGTAGATGAAATTTAGTGAATGGTGATGATATAATTAGATTTGTAAATTCATTTTATTTATTAAGGTTTCATAATTAAATTTTCGTTTTTTATAATCAGACATATTTCTCAACTATTACCAATATTGCACATGGGTATAATTTCTTGCGCATGGATTTCCAATTGTATTATATCACTTGTGCACATGCTTTCATTGAACGATAAGGGGCAAAACTGGAAGGAATCTTTACTGTCTTAGAAATTGTTTACTTGGAAAGGCATGTTAATACATTTTATGCTAACAATGCAAGAGACGTTAAATGTGCCCGGTCAGTTGTCCAGTTCGATTAGAGTTTACCTCACTTGTATGCTCTTCTCAAATAACCGAATAATAATAATCTTAATAGTTCCCTCAGAACTCTTACCCGGTAATATTGCTTATTAGACTTTTCTTAATTCTTTCCTGGTCTGTGAAGTGATCGTATTTCGCAGAATAACATTTGGCATTCTGTTTTAAAACAACGGCTTTTTTTGCCCTATAAAAAATATTTTGTCTTTATTATGATCACTGAAAAAAATTTGTTATGCTTAAGTACCATGAAAATCTTTGCACTGAGAATCACGTTTTCAATAGTTGGGGTTATTGACTTAAATTACCGAAATTGACATGATATATTAAACAAAAAAAGATTCTCTTCTTTCTTAGTCTTCTTTTTCCTCCCCGATTAGTAATTAAACATTCCTCCCCCCTACATATACCCCAAGAAAGTTTGATTACTAACTTAATACAGGTGCATAAGCGAAAAAAATTCCAATTTGGAAATTCACATTCAAGTAAAACGCTATGAGCGCAATCTTGACATAGATCTCAGCGGGAAAGTGTTGTTTTGCTGTTGCTACACTTCATTCTTTGGAGAACAATGCTAAGCGCTAATGCTGAGTTGTGTGGTTGAATCCTCTGTCTCCTGTCCGTTTGATTTTTGCGTCAAGTTCAAGCTAAATTTCACAAATTAAATAGCTTTAAAATACATATATGGGAGAAAGCTTAAATTTCCGAATTTAGGAGATTTCTTTTTATTTCGTTTCGTTCCCAGTTGGTTCGATATTTTCATCAAGAATTGCTCCAAAAATCATAAATATTCTTTGTTTTACTGCCGTTTTATTGCTTTTTTTTTACTTTATTCTAACCTAATTTTTTTATACTTCATGTATATGAATAAATGCAATAGATAATTTACTGCTGTAAATAATGAAAAGATTGTTTTCTAATACTAAGGCGGCAGCAAGCTTACTCCTCTGGTTTCAAAATGTAAGATAAATGCACTTTATTGACACGTAACGAATATTAATTAATAAACCGCAATTTTCTGAAATGTTCGTACATATATTGTCCCAGAAACCTGTTACTTGCTATGACGCCAAGCATATATTTATATATACAACGGACAAGCTGTGGCAAGCCCTTTGTGATCCTTCACTCATTAAACAAAACAGTATTTGTTATGTTGCACTTTATTCATTTGACAAGCATTATGCACATGCCGCGAAGATTTTTGAAACTTCAATTTTCTGCATGCCTGACTGAAGCATACTAAAGGGGCAAAACAAATTAATTGATTAGTTGAAATAATGTGAAATAATTTTATGGTTGTGAAAGCGTTAGATTATTCCTCGGCACATTGCTCGTAGAAATGGAGAAACAAAAACAAAAAGCTATTCGCGCGACAGACTGTTAACGCTTGAATGGCTCTTTCAAATGCAGTAAACCTTATTATGATATCTCATATGGCTCATTTCTTTCCATTTAAAACCGGGTCAACAAATTATGAGCTTTCTGTATTTCTCTCGGTGTGTTGTATGAGACGCATTTGATTTCCCTGTGCATGTGCTTTTCCAGACTCCCCAAAAAGCTACTAGTTTTATTTTGCTTTCAATATTCATACTTGATATAGAGTTCTAACTATAGAATTCCTTCAAATAAGATGAAAAATATTCTGAAAAGAGGTTCAAACACGGCAAGTGGAAAGGTTCTATAAATAAAAATCTCAATATTCTATTAATGTAAAAAAAAAAAAAAAAACAGTAAAATACCGAGGGTTTACCTTTTACGAACTAGCTGGAGGCGTGGTTTTCATAGTTTTCTCCGAGTGTGACATAAATACACTCTTAGACAAAAAAAAAAAAAAAAAAAAAAAAAAAGACGCATCAAGAAGGAGTTATCCGAATGGGACGAAAATCGGTAGAAGTGATGTACATGTACAGAAAAACAAATGATTACAGTTTGAGAAAAATTTGATGATTTATTGAAGTGATAGAGCTTCACAAAGCGAAAAAGTATTAACGTGTTTGTCCACCTCTGATCCTTATGCAAGCAGTTATTCGGCTTGGCATCGATTGATGAAGGTTGCGGATGTCCTCCTGAGGGATATTCTGTCCAATTGGCGCGTTAGATCGTCAACATCCCGAGCTGGTTGGAGGGCCCTGCCCATAATGCTCCAAACGTGCTCAATAGGAAAGAGATTACCTTATTGGCCAAGGTAATGTTCAGCAAGCACTAAGGCAAGCAGTAGAAACATGTGAAGTGTGGGTGGCGGGCATTATCTTGCTGAAATGTAAGCCGAGGGTGGTGTGACATGAAGGGCAACACAACGAGCCTTAGAACTTCGTCGACGTACCGCTGTGCTGTAAGGTTGCGACAGATGAAAACCAAAGGGGTCCTACTATGAAATAAAATGGCACCCCCAGACCATCACTTCTGGTTGTCGGCCTGTCTGCCGGAAGACAGGTTGGTATCACACCGCTATCCGGGGCGTCTCCAGACTCGCCTTCGCTGGTCATCGGGGCTCAGTTCAAAGCGGGACTCACCACTGAAGACTATTCTACTCCAGTCAGTGACATTCCAGTGCGAATGAGCCCGACACCACTGCAAACGGGCTTGACGTTGTACAGAGGTCAATGGTAGTCGGCGCAAGGGGCGCCGTGACCTCTTCCCCCTTTCTGTGAGCCGTCTGTGAATGGTCCTTGCGGTCACTGAAGCACTAGTCGCACGTACGATCGACGATGATGGTGCATCTAGGGCTGCGAGTGCCGCTCTGACGATTGCTCGTTCTTCACGTTCTGTCGTTTCTCTAGGCTTACCGCTTCCATCTTGACGCTGTGTGCGGCCATGGTTCACCCATTCCTGCCAACATCGTCTAATAGTGGCATCGCTCCTGCTCAAATGTCGAGCTATTCGCCGATAAGACCAACCGACTTCTTTAAGCCCACTACACGACCTCTCTCAAATTCTGACATCTGCGCATATCGTTCGCGCACCTGTATGCAAGACATAGTTGCAGTCTACCAGAGTACACGGAATGAAATTCGTGAAGAATTTATGACCTTGAATCGTAATTTCTCCTCTTAAATATCCTGCCAGTTGCGCAGATCAGATGCGCCCGTTCATTCATTGGCAGCCAAAATGTAAAATTTTGCATTTTCCTTCGAAACTTGTATGCATATAAATTTGTGTCCAATTTGCTTCATATCTTCTCGGTGCGTCTTTTTTTTTTTTTTTTTTTTTTTTTTTTTTTTGTTTTGTTTAAGAGTGTATATAAGCTAGTTTCTTTAGAAGGACCATGAGAGCCCTTCTAAAAAAAGCCTTCATGAGCGCATTCTTACCCTTGATTTTTATCTACCTTACCTTACAAAAATAGCTCTCGTGGGCCTTAAAATCCTCGTGGGATAAAAAATAGGTTAAATATTCATTATCCTGTAAAGAGTTAAAACAAAATGTTCAGTATGACGAATAAAATTGGTACAGATAACCTGAAATACTTTCAAGGGGGTATTTGATAAGCATATCTCTGCGAAAAGCTACAAATTTGATAAATGCTGCTATATTCAAGGCGAAGTCATTAATCTCCCAAACAGCAACTTTTTACTTTATTGATACTGTGTAAACCAATTCTCAGAAATCTTAGCTGTAAAACAAGATTGGCCTAAAAATGACAGTAAGTTCTTTCTGGAGTATCTCCTTTAAATTTTACTGGTAAAAGGTATGCAGTTTTAATTCGTAAATAATATGCAGTTTAAAAAGTTTTAATATGTAAAGCATAATTAATAATTTACTATTAAAGGAACATTCGAAAAGATTTTTTGTTTTCTGGTAATTTTTTGCCGTTGAGAAATTTCACCATAGAATAAGTAAATTAAAGTCATCAATCAACTGTCAATATATTCATCTAATTTAGAAAAGGCTTTTAATTATTTAAATCAAATTCGAAGTGTAATAATTAGTGTCTTAAAAATGGTAAATGATCTATCAAGGGAATAATGGTCATTATACGTAGGCTGTTTGAATTTATAAAGAAAAAACGCGAAACTGCAGCAGGCATCTTTAACAAAATGTGTCTAAAAATAGAGACGTGAAGTGGTTTTCTAAAATTTCGAAGTAATGAATTCATAGATTCTAAATTTCGAAAACCCGTCACGCTGTATGGAATTATAACATTTCTCCTTTCATTCTTTCTAGGTGTAAGTGGTTGGTACGTCCATTTAGTGGATGGAAGATCTGTGGTTCGAAGTCTAAAGAGAGCACAGTTGATTTTCAATGCTTCTTGTTTCCGAAAGCCTGACAGTATTTACTGTGGCTTCCGAAAGAAATACTGTGGACCATCTGAAGCACGTTTGTCCTGCGAAAGGCTTACTTATCTCTACAAGGTACCCCTAAAATGAGTCTTCGAGTTGCAGTTAAAGAAATTCCGCAACAGGGCTGGTGAAATGGCAGGAAAATAAGTCATAGATTAGCAATTTTTTTTATCGCTTGCAGTATAATGAAAATGGCAGACAAGACTCGAATATGAATCTTCCATGATCTTATTAATGATTATGAACGGAAACCCAGTGCTGTTTGGTCTTGAGTTCTGTTTAAAAACCAAAACGATCTTTTCTTCGACAGGATGATTATGAGAGAATGTTGTATTAAACTCTCATTTCTAAACGGCAGTGGTTATCTATGAGGCTTCGGACAAAAATGGAATACCTGCTCAGTGTAGGTATTCGGGAATTATTCTCTGTACTTCTTTAGAATAACTGCTATCGCTTCAGCCGCAGCTTCATAGGTAAAATGCATACTGGCGTGTTCTGCATTCATATAGTAATGCATACTGCTCTGAACTTTCATGGGAAATGCCGATTTTCGCCAGCAGAACGCTTTAACCTCGCGCTTGGCAATACCCTGTACCGCCCTAACATGCCATTTCCGTACGCATATACCATAACAAACCTCTACTTATTTCGTTCCATTCTACCTATATATTTTTGCTACTTATTTTTAAATTACCCTGTGCAAAATTTTATTCTTTTTTACAGAACTCTTTCTAATCCCCAAAGTTACCCACAGAAATGTTCAACATTCTGTATTTTATTTTGGGAAATGTTGTGCCGAAAGTACTTGTTTGCGATCATTATTTAAAGAAAAACAAATTTTAATGACAGTTTTCTAAAACCCTGCATAAAGTGACTGCCTGGTCATTCATAAAATAGCCAGTTAAGGTTCATAAAATGACCTTAACTGGTCATTTTATGAATGAGTCGCTTTTAAAGAATTCAAAATAAGATGCTTTTTTTTATCATGGTAAACTCGCTAAATTTTAGTTATTAGAGTAAGCTAACGATATAATAAGAAATAAAATCAAAGAAACTGGATATTTAAAAAAAGTGTTGGATATTTAGTTTGATCACCGTTTAAGTTGTAGCTTGCATTTCATACCAGATGTACTTTAAAAAATATACATTTGTCAAATTATTCATTAATAGTGCATTGTGTTGTTAGTTTTTAATACTTTTAGTGTGATAACAAAAATGTAAATCGATAACACTTAATTTTTTAATCATATAACTCTTCTAAGCAACTATGCTACAATTTTATCTGCCTATAAAAGTTTCTTCATTTCAATATGTAGTTATAAATGGAAAAGAATTATATTACTTTTCTTCTTCACTTATTGATTCTTGTGTTTTGTTCTTTTCCGCTTTTTTATGCTATCTACAGCATGCAATTCTAAATTATCAATCAGATAATCGGAATTTTTACTTCACGTTTGTTTGATTTTTTGTGAATCTGCTTTTACTTAAATTATCTCCGCGTTTTTCTAAACATTAAAGTAAAGTGAGCAAATTTTGGAATTTCATTATTTTTTTGTTTTCATTATTTTAAACATATATTCATCAATTTGCACTTTGACGAAAATAAGCATTATTTTTATTTTGATTGCCTTGTGAACTTAGTGTATTTTTAGAGGGCATATCCCTTGATAATCACTGACATCAAGTGTCCATTTTGTATGTATATAATGTAAAATGAACTCGATGTCAGTACATGTAAGAAAAAGTAAAAGATTAAATTAGCAGCGTAAGTTAATTTCTCTTCTCTATTCTAAAAATAGTAACCCCTCTCTGCACTGCGTCATTTCGAGAAACATCTATGTCATAGGACTCTTACGTAATTATGATGATGTAAACGGAACTAAAACTCTTAACAGCCAATAATAATTTTACAGCAATATTAACCATCCAATCAGAATGCTTTGAGAACCAAAACTAACTCAGTCTGACTTAAGATTTCATCCTGAACATTACGCATTTGCTTTCCACGTTTTGGCCTAGCTACACTGCTATCTTTTTGCTCTGCTTTCTTACTACAAAATTATCGAAAATGTAAGCTTTTTTGAACAGGCACATTTAATGTGCCGACTTGTGTGTAGTCGCAACATGTTGCTGAAAATAAAACTGAAGATTCAATCCGCCTTCGCCATCCAAATTCCTGCTCCTGAATTTATTACAACTGAGTCGACAGGACACATGTCCTGTGCGTTGAAATTCCAGTGGAAATGTCATCGCAATGTCTGCAATAACCAACCATCTCTTCAAACTTCCAAGTGTAACGGAAATTCATAATGGATATCGAGTACCTGCAAGTCCAAAAGTGCTAATGCCAGTAAGCACAAAGTGTACAGCCATCTCTTAAATGTTTAGGGGGAAAAAAATGTTTTAAATCATCAAAGTGTGCCTGTTCCCAAAAGCTTACATTTTCGATAATTTTGTAGCAAGAAAGCAGAGCAGACAGACAGCAGTGTAGCTAGGCCAAAGCGTGAAAAGCAAGTGCGTAATATTCAGGATGAAATCTTAAGTCAGAATGAGTTAGTTTTAGTTCTCAAAGCATTCTGATAAGAGTTTCAGTTCCGTTTACATCATCATAATTACGTAAGAGTCATATGACATAGATTTTTCTCGAAATGACGCAGTGCAGAGAGGAGTTACTATTTTTAGAATAGAGAAATGAAATTAACTTACGCTGCTAATTTAATCTTTTACTTTTTCTTACATACATGCAAAATGGACTTATTTCTATAAAGAGAGAGAATTCAAAATTCGTACGAGAGTGAAACTGCAATCGTATAGCATGTGAAAATATCCGTCATGCTTCTGTAATTTCTGTTATTTGATTATGGCTAAGCACGCTAAGGTTATTTGCTGAACGGCAGAAATAACTTCGTGGAGGATGTTTTTAGGAGAAACTAGCTCGTATTTATGTTACATATGGCGAAAAATACAAAAACCCCTTTTAGCCATTCCGTTTGCCTAGATATCATTTTTCAACGGTTTCATCCATTCAGGCACTGATTGGCTTCTGTTGCTTTAAATAAGATAAAGACGGTAGACCTTTGTTTACACAGTTTGTAATACTCTTACGGGCATGCGTATATTCCAAGTCTGAAGCTTCCCTCACTTAGATATTTTAAAATCTTATTGTAAATAATCTTTCGGGGCTCCTTTTTAAGAGGGGAGGATGGAATTTATGTATTCTTCAAATAAGCCATGTACTCAGAACCTGTATTTTTAAAAAGTTCAATTTAGGGAAGACGAAAAAAGTAAAAACTCTCAGCTGGTTTTAAAGACCTCATTCAGCGCCTGCTTGTTATGAAAGTTCACGTTATGCGAGTATAACCAGTTTGCTTACCTTTCTTCTATGACTCTAGCGCTAAAACGGAAATCCTTATCTTTCCATCAAAACTCATTTTTCCCTTTTCATGCTTCATATTACTCATTTTTTTTACTCGATTATTTTATTCTGATGTTATTGAAGGTTTTGCATTTTTCTGCAATTTTTACTGTGTTGAAAAGAGTGCAAAGAATCTAGAGGAATTAAGGCTAAGGCTGTATTAGAAATATTGAAATGTTGGTTTTCTGCCTTCCCCAATACGCGCACACTTCTAGTTTAAATAAAAACAGTTATAAATTTTATTGGCAAACAAACTTTCAAAATTATTGACTATGATTTTACATTTGGAAATTTCAAGCAGTCTTCGGCATTTTTTAAAGGTAGTCAGTCAGTCACCTGAGTTCTAGAGTCACTTTTATTTGTTAATAACTATGTAAGAAACTCAAATTTTATAACCGCTTTTGGTTTTTAATGCTTTTGTGTTTCATACTTTCTTTATTTTGGATCTTTTTATGCATTTAAAAGTTTGAATGAATAAAGTTTTTTTTTTAAGTATTTCATACTTTTTCAATATTTTGTCTTGCCTTTGGTACAAGAATAAATTTTATTTACTTAAGATAACTATTTAAAGTTCAGTTTATAAAGCAACGATATATTTGTCATCTAACGACAAAATTAACGCGAACTAATTGAGACAAATCTGATTTACAGTGGAAATGAAATGCTAGGATTTAAATGAATTCACACACACACACACATATTAGAAAAGAATATGAATAATTCTAACAGGAGTCTCTTTTTTTGTTAAATTCTAAAAGGAAATAAATAAATAAAATATTTTGTATTTTTATTAAAATTATTCTGCATTCCACCAAGCCAAATGTAATATTTTCTTATAGTATTGGATGTTACTTGGTGAGATCTGCTGTCCTTCAACGTGACTAGGTTTATTGGTTAACAAGATACCGAAAGTTTGAGATTCGTCTAGTTATGAATATAGATCGTTGCTGATGACCATCTGAATCTAATGTCTAGAATGAATCTAATGTGAATCTAATGTATCTGCATATTAATGTTGGAATATCGGTAAGTTAGTGTAATGTATTCTAGAATTCAGTTGATAATCTGTATAGAAGTAGCAAGGGTGAAGTATAAAGGTTGCAAATAGGAAAGCAGGAATTTGAATTTAGGATTCTTCACAATTTTTCCCATACTTCTATGCCATTTTATTGGGAATATCTTGTTTTCGAATTTGATCCCTTCTTATTCTAAAGCAAAAAATCTAGGGGACAGAAGGAACTTGGTGCTCCTTTGTGTCTTACATGGATAACATGGTAAATGTTTATTCTCTAAAATTTTATACACTAAACACTTAATTAAATGTTTTATTAGTTAATGTATATAATATACAAAACGAAGGATGTTCCTAATTTAAACTGGCGAATGCTGGTTATAAGTATTTATTAGCTGAAGCTTTTGTAAATCCACGGAAATTATTTCTTTCCTTACGGGACTTTAATGTCCCATCAGTAAAATCTCTGAATTATGTCCCAACAGGACTTAAAATTTTTTTTAAAAACGAGGGGAAAACTTGTAACATTTTTGTAAGTTTAATGTGAGATGTTTCTTATGCATAAAGAAATATAATAAAAAAGTTACAAAACTCATTTTTAAGAAATAAAGTAATTTGGGACATGAAAATTTAATTGAGGATTTACGCTGGTAGCCATGAAATGTGAACGGTTTGTCCTTTTACCGTTTGACAGTTTTATCATAACTCTTCATGTAAATGTGAGGTATGTAATATTTTTTATACGTACTATCAAATTTATAATAAATAATATGTGCAGCGTGTCGAAATATTAATGAGATGCAAAGGTATTTACTGAAGCAGTCCGACAATGTCTTGTGTCTTAGGAAGCAAACTTAAGCCAAATTTTAATGCCCAAAACTTTTAATCAATTTATTAATTCACTGGGGAGGGATAAACTTTTACATTGCTATTAACAGGAGAGCATTGCTCATTTGTGTGATTTAATTTCATTATGGTTCTTAATTCTTTGACAGAAGTACTTTAAAAATAATATAATCACTACGGAAACGATATTCATATTAAGTAAAATCTATTTATTGGATCGGGTTCTTCAATGCGTTAAACGGTAAATTCTTTTAGTTAAATACTTTGCTATTGAAATGATCAGTGATTAAATTGCTTTCCAAAAGAGCATTTTTCTTTAAAGAAACATTCTGTGAATCCGAAAGCACTTTTCCTTAACTTTACGATCGATTTTTAGATTTAAAAAAAAAGTAAAAAGTGAAGTTAAAAAAAAGTAAAAAGTGAAGTTAAAAAAAAGTAAAAAGTGAAGTTAAAAAAAATTAAGAGCTTCTTTATTCTTTTCACTTGTTTTGAGCCTCAAACTCTGATGTTGTTTGGTAAAGGCAAGGGCTTTCAGTAGGATTAATGCTATAAAAATGCAAAACGTTTTCAATATTCCAGGACTTACGAGGTTTTTCACGTTATTGAAAATTAAAAGAATGTCGTGCAATAACTTTTTCGTTGCTGCACCTGCGTTCTTATGCGAAAGCGAACAATGAGTTTTTACTTGGAAGTCAAAAAGGAAAAGAAATCTGAACATTTAAAAGAGGAGGAGTATTAATGACTACTTAAGGATTTTTAATCTGTTCTTATTAGAAATTTCAATGAATCCCTTTTTTCCGTAAGTATGGAAACGATTTAAAAAAATTTCGATAAGTTTAAAACAGATTTTTTTTTGTTTGTTTGTTTTTGTTACTTTTAGCAAAGTTTAGTGAACACTTAAAAACTATATATGCTTTTTATAAAAGCAACCTGGATAGCAATAGAACGTTTACAAAATGTAAAGAAGTACGTTTAGAAAATTGTAAAGAAGTAACTATAGTGTAAAAGTACGTTAAATCAATAAATGTAACAGATACCTACTTAAGTGTTAAAAACTGGTGCATCTGAAACTTGGTTTTAATTAACAATTCAAATTAAATTACTGATATTTTAAAAAAGCAAGAGATATGGCATCCATTATTTATAAACAAAATTTTCTACCTTATTATTCCTTGCAAATAAATTTAACGCAACTACCATGTAGTGTCATCAGTTTAGTAAAATAAAAATAATAAATAAATATAGAATAAAAATTTGCTGTGTAAAATTTGCAACCAGCGTTGGATAGTGAGGCATGAAGTAAAATCATTGATTAAAATGGAGGATCAAAAAAATTAATTCAGCGGTTGGAATTTTTTGAATTATTTTAGTAGTGGAAAATTGGATAAATGTTTAACTATAAGCAGTGGAAGAACAGAAAACGGTAATCATTAGCAATTGAAAATAAATTAATTACTACTTTATGAGTAAAGACACTGCATTTGCGCAGACTTTACTTTAGGTTATTCTGAGTTGTCCTGAATACCAGCAAAAGATGCATATCATAATATTCTGCTAAGTATTCAATGCAGTCTTTACTGATACCATAGTCAAATGCATTAATGCATCATAAATTTAGCTGCTTTTGATACTAAATATATTTCTACAGATCTGCAATATCTCGCAGGCGTGCAGCTAGTTTTTTTTTTTTTTTTTTTTTTTTTTAAGATCATGTCCTTCAGATTCACATCTTCATCTCGTGCCGTATCTTTCATTCCTGATGACTTATTAGGTATCATCCGTATAACTAGCTATCCACATCCCCTTCATTGAGAAAATGCATTGCCGGAAATTGCGTAATGAAACTTTCAGTGCTTCTGTCTCTGGAATTCGACTTCAGTTGGAAAACAGGAAATACTTTTCAAGGTAGTTTTCAACAGGAATCATAGTGTATGTTTATGATAAGGGTGATAAGGACAACATTGTATAATAATTGAACTTAGGCGATATGCCAATTTTCATATTGCCGAACATTAAATATCGTGTTCTTGGGGAAGGGGGGTATCTTCATAAATCAATCAGTGATGCGCATTATTGCTTTCTTGAACGCGTAATCAAATTTTCTTCTGTCGAAATTATTGAAAAAAGCTTCTTTACTTGGCGAACTGGATTTCCTTTAACTTTTTATATCCTTGAAAGATCTTCCCTGTTTGGTTAAGAATTTTAATTCTGATGCTTTCCTTCCCTCAGTCTTGAGATCAGGTTTTGATTCGGTTTTTCTGTTCCCTTTTTTTCTCTTCTTAATTGTTCGCAGGAGTTGTTTCGTTTTCTTTTAATTTGTAAGGCGTTCGAAAAATGGCTACAAAAAGGGTTATAGTTTCCTAAATGTCGATCTTAAACATGTATTACTAGTTACAAATTTTCTCAAATTATTCCTTGTAAATAAATTCAACTCTTTCCGTCCTCTCGCAAGGTGAAATAACGGCCAACTATTTCCCTAGCTGCCTGCGGTACGCTTATCGCATCGGGTGGAAGTGCATTTCTTTAGTATTCAATTTGGCGCAATTAGTTATTACGTTTTAAGCATTATTATTAATGTTTAACAATGTTTTTACCCGAAATGCTGTGTATAGTGAAGTTCAGTTTCATGAGTTAATTTTTTTGTTAACTTTATTTCTCCTTGTTACGCAAAGTTTCAATTATTCATTTAATTTATTAATTATTTAATTTCGTATAATCTTCTCGCCAAGTTTCAAAATAAAACTTTAAATGGATTCTTCTCCGCATTATTAATTCTACCATTCTCATTCCCATGCAATTCATTATGTAACGAGTTTCACGCGTTCCCTTATTCGATTCATTAGAGAATCGGAGGCTTACTAGTAAGGCTACAAATTACTATGTTTACTAATTCTGAACATAAATGTTTGAAATATTTTTTTTTTTTTGTATTTAATTTGTTCAAGAATAACTTTCATGTTTCTAACTATACTCTGCTATACGAAGACTGTATAGAAAGTAAAATTTACTCAATAAGGGCCATTAATCATCAAAACCAGCAAGCTTTTTAGTTTTCCCCAAATTTGATCGAAATCTTAATATTAGGTTGTTTCGAAAATCATTACACATTTTTTTCATGTTCTTCAAAGGTCCTTTATTTACATATAGGACAATTATCAGTTTATAATACATTGCTCGTTTTGTTCGATAACTTTTGCTTTCTTTTAATGAGCTTCGTAATTCATTACTCACAAAAGAACCTAACTTTATCAGAGACAGCTGAACAAGGTGTTGATTTACGGCCTCATTTTAACTTACTTGTCATATTACAAAAGAAATTTTAAAGAAAGCTAAACAAGTGAAGGTCTGGGGGCTCAAGATCAGCAAGTATGATATGCGTGCCAACACTTTTCAAGAAAACTCCAATAATTTTTGTCAGGTCATGAAACTCGTGTGTAGTCTCTCGTTATCGGGATGGAATGCAGCTCCTATATGATTAATGAGCTCTGGAAGTTTCTGGAAGATGGATTCATTGAAACTATTCAGTTGGCAACAGAACACATTCAATCTGATTAGTTGGCCTCATTGGAAACAAGACCACACACAAGTTTGATCAATGACAACTATTTGTGTTTGGATGAAAAATGATACCTCGCATATCATACTCACCTTATAAGGTATTTCACCCGCCTTCTTAGCCTGCCTTCGTGGTGTAGTGATCTGCACGCTGGCCACGTATTCCAGAGATCCGTGGTTCGATTCCCGGCGAAGACGTTGCTCATTTTTCATCACTCCTTCCAAAAAATTACCTTGATGTCTCCACAACCTGATCCTGTGCCCTCATATTTTCACGTCTTTTTCTCTCTTCAAAATTTCTTTCGTTGTATAACATTCAATTCAGACGAGGCCGTAAATCAGCCCCTGGTTCAGCTTTTCACCGATAAAGCTAGGTTCTTTTGTGAATAAGGAATTATGAAGTTTGTCAAAAGAAAGCAAAAAGTTACGGAATAAAACTGGGTATGTACTGTTCACTGAATATTTTCTTTATATAAATAAAGGAACTTTGAAGAACATCGAAAAAATGCACCATGATGTTTCAGATAACCAGATATAATAAGCGTTAAAAATGATTTAAATCATTTATTCTGTGACATCTCCGGAAATTTTGAGCTTCAAGATAAATGCTGTTTGTTTACATTTAAGAAATTGAAACATAATGATTAAGACACAATAACACGCCGAACAAATGCTAGTTCAGAAGTCAAACAACAAAAATCAGCGTTATATTTTCAAATTTTCACAGGATTACTTTCGATGGTTTTACCGAACCACCATCCTCAGTTGCAAAAGCGCAAATGAACGAGATAGGATATAATGATCAGATAAGATAAGAAAGCTTGGACAGAAAATAAGCTACTGGCGCCATCTGTTGATGAAACCAGAACTAAAATATAATTTCTCTAAAGGCCGATGGCAAAGATGGATTGGAATTATGATCGTTAACTAGAACAGAAAGATTTTTTTGAATGTGAAATGCCTCTAGAAAATCCAGTTCTCCAATGGAAGATGTTTTTTTGAATAATTTTGGCAGCAGAAATATTGGAAAGTGTGATTTTCGGACCAACAATGTTGGCCAACAGGAGACTTCTGTGTTTCCTTTTTCCTAACATATGCCTCATGTTCCTTGACGCGGAATTTTAAGGCTCTCTTACTTTGGCCAATGTAAATTAAACCACACTGGCAAGGAATCCTATAAATACCCCAGGAATTCATATCGGGAAGGGGGTCCTTGAGTATGGAAATCTGAATTTTATTGATGGGAGAATAAACGACCCGAAAGTTAAATTTCTTCAAAATATGTGCAACTTTATAGCTAATTGAAGGAAAGAAGGGAATGACAACAGAATTTTTATAATCTCCTAAAACAACAGTGAGCCTTTTAGTGTATTGAGATGAGAAAATTTTAACTGCTTGATTAATAATGTTGGGTAAAAAGCCCCTGTCAATAGCTATTGGTTTTAAATAATTTAGGTCTTCATCAAGGGATAGTTTGGTTCACCCAACATTATTAATCAAGCAGTTAAAAAATTCTCATCTCAACACACTAAAAGACACACTCTTGTTTTCATTCTTGTTTCACTCTTGTAATGGACGTCCCACTGTATCGTAGCCTTACAAATTTAAATTTTGGGTTTGCTGAACCCTTCCAGCAGTTCGAAACTGCTTTCATAAAATTCTCGGTCACACCTTAAGAAACTGCGAATGGAAATATGCTTCTTCTTCTTAAAATCACGTTTCATCAAACAATTTTCAAAGTAATAATGCACTGAATAATCAGCAAACGAACCTCCTCTGAAAATGACTATCAGAACAACGGTATTAATAATTATTATATTGATAATTATTATATTGATAATTATTATATTGATAATTATTGCTGGTATCTTAAGAACATCGGTTTTGATAATTATTAATGCACTCTCCAACACGAATGCGTACGGAATAGAGATGGTTCAAGTTAAATTCGAGTCCCGGAGACGAGTTGGATGCCCTTGAGTTTCGTGGGTTTTAAATACGAGCCAGTTTCCCTTGAAAAGACCTCCATAAAGGCATCCCTACCTTTAGACAAGTAGCCTATTGTGTACTTTGCTATATTCCAAATAACCTAACCTTAAGACGACCGCTTTCTAACAGAATAGAGACAATCAGATTTACAGTACGGTGAGAACGAAAATGTCTAATTTATCTATCAGTTCTTTTTCATTACCTTTTATTCGAAATTTCCTTTGGTTTATATATTACAATCATAGTTGCACTTCCGATTATTATTGCAGCAGCAAAATTAATTTTATGGAACAACAACGAAAGAGGGAAAAAATCAGTATAGTGTGATTGTTTATTTTGAATAGGTTAAATTCAGTATCATCCACATATTTATATTATTCAGCCATTATTATTAGCCATATTAAATCAGCTGCCAGACTTTTTTATGACGACCACCTCCACAGATGACCAATCGTTCGAACCCATGAGGTAGTCGTGTTAACTTCACTGTCATCTGTTATTCGTCAAATGATACGTTAGCCTCTATAAATAAGATTAAGTTGATTAAAAAATAGATTTACTCTGCTAGATATTAAATATGAATTTTATCTCGTAGCTATTGTAGTCTCCTTTTCTTTAACATTTGTATATGTATCACTGTAAATTGAATTAACTGGTTTTACACATGCTTCATAACTAGTGAGTCACCAAATAGATCGTTTCTTTTTGCCCTTTTCCATTGATTCTGTATAATTGCATTTGCAGATAAATTAGAAAACAGGTTTGGATACCCTTTACTCAAAAAGCAATATTCTTTTCGCTTTGCTCACGCTGCAGAGCATTCTTTGCGAAATGGTCATTAGGGCTTTCCCCTTCTATATTATCTTCAAAAAAACTGATCACCGGGATTTAAAAAATGCTTGAACAATAGCTCCATTGTAACAACAGTAACTTCGGATAAAGGATCTTTTGACTTTCCTTTAATGACAATGTTGGTCTACACAGTTTTTACGCGCATACTCTCACAGACATAATTACTATCAGGAAACAAAAAATATCACTCCATTAAGCTTCCTAATTGATGGGCTGAATGCTATGAAAATGACAAATGAAATATGAATGCGATTTTAAGAAACAAGTATGTGTGAAAAGATCCATTTTCTTGAGGTTTCAGTAAGTTTTCATTGACAGTATTTGCATAGTTTATTTCCGAATTTAGAAATAATTCATAAGCCAGATTGGTTATTTAATTTCAGCAGGCCGAAAGACGGTTATTTAAACTTCATCCCAGTTGTGATCGAAAGCGATTCGGGGGTTGAAAGCTGAGGTTCTCTTGCCCATTTCACTTCTACCATGAATGTCTTTAGAGGACTTTTGTTTCCACAGATTTTTAAGTTCTTCATGCTACAAAAATGCTCTACAGTCACAAATATCCATGACTTGTTCGAAATCATATGACTATATAGAGCAAAAATCGAAGTCGAGCCTGAGAGTATTTGAATTAGTTAGCATCTATTAATTTGCATATCGTACCAGGAGGCATACCACCTAGTGTAATGAGTAGAAAAGTTAAGGATGCGGTATTTCAAAGCAGTTGAAAGAAAGAATGCATTAATGCATTTTTTAATTTGATATATTCCTTTAGCATTGCTTGTGAATATTTAGAACATTAGAACTTTCTAAACATTAGTATCAGTTTATATCAGGGGCATCAATAAGTTGTAAACTCAAGTGTGATGTAATACTTATAGGATAACGAAACGTGGTAAAATGTTTGTATGTTTTTAAGTATAAAAAGAAAGCGCACATAGCAGCCATTTTTATTTAATTGGAAATTAGACGGTGATAGATTCTCAGATTGTTAACGAAAACGAGCGTCATTGTTGAATCAGTGTACAAAATCGTGCATGGAAACAAAATATGTGGAAGTCCACTGTTTGCTCTATATGGGACCCCAAAAATATTCACGCGAGGAATAAAAAAAATATTGAGTCGAATGTTCTCGAAAACTGCAATCTATAATAAACGCTAGTAAAATCTGCAAAAGATGAAACGTGGCCTTACTACTGCGATTCAGAAGCGAAATAAGAGAGCATGGTACCGACATACAGTTGATCTCCGGCGTCTCACAAATTCAGTATCCAAACATATGCTGGGAAAATTTGGTCACCATTTTGGGGGATAAAGAACCATAGTTCATTAATTGCATGTCACATATTATTATGATAACGTATATTTATTATCTTAACTTGTTGATTCAGCTTCGAAATGCCATAAAGTGTAAAACACCATGCAAACTCAGCAGTAAAATGTTGGTTTTGCATGTCAACTTTATAGCACATAAAAAATGTACTTCCTAGAATGCTTTCCAGCATTGCGGATTTCAGCTTCTTCTTTCTGTACCATACCTGGACCCCAAGTGACGTCTTTTTATTTCAAAAATTGAAGCAGCATTTACGCAGTTGCGTCGCAACGACGGTAATGATTTGAAAGAAGCCATACAAGAATGATTTGAAGTCTTGGAATTCAACGATCACTGTGCTAAATGCTCTGAAGTCACAAGTAACTATGAATAAAACCGAAAAAGTGTTTTGGGACACTTATGTTATACAAATGTGTTATATATAAATCTTATGGAATAACCCCGAAATTGAAAATGAAATTAAAAGTTCGTTCCAAAATCTGTTACTTTTCTACTCAAAAAATCATTGCTCGTCACCTCTTTTTATCTGGAAACCACATTATTGACACCACTTTTGAAAACGTCGAATTTCTTATTAGTCTAAATACTTGTAGATACCATGTTGTATGTTATCAAATATGTCTAATTTTTTTTATCAATGAAGAAATGTCTCAGTGATTGAAACAAATTCGAACCTGCTGAGGCACTCTGCACTCAAAAGAGGACAACAGGCCTGCTATTGTTCTTAAGCTGTTATTGCATGTCCAGTGCGGAGGAACTCTACTATCTGTGCACAGTGATATAATTTAAACAAATGTTGTTCAGATACATGGTCATACGCCCACCAGCGGCCGAGCGATAAAGTCGCTGAACACTGGTAGTTCGGTCCGAGGTTCGAATCCCGCGAACGAGCTGGCTGCATGGGTGTTATCGTGGTTTTCCCAAAGTTTAACGTGTATACGAGCCAGTTTCCATTAGAAAATCCTCCACGAAGGCATCCCTCCCCTTAGGCAGACAGCCCTCGAGGCTTTGCCGTAATTAAATAACCTAACCTACATGGTCATAGAAAGCCCTTGAGAAGGAAATACATTGGAATCCTATGCACAGTATATCATAATCTTAAAAGGTGCACTGCGTAAATTATAGGGTTATTGACATTAATTTCGTTGAATCACATGCTGTGCTAGATATTTTAGGGACTTTTTACAGAATATATATAAGCATCAAATTATATTAATTCCCAGAAATATTCATTTACTATTTACGAAATAATGGTTCGACAAAGTGAAGAAAATATTCGCGTTACTATTGAAATGTTATACGAGACTGAGTAATGCACTTCGCAGTAAACAGCTATGTGTTATGAGTAATGTGCTGTGCGAAAGGCCTAAATATTATCGCCATTAGCGTTAATATATGCAGTTACCTTGAGAGCTTGTAGAGTCATTTGGTTATTTTGAAGCAGGAAATTTGAAAAATGTGCAATGCCCTCGCCGGGATTCAAACCTGGACATCTCAAATACGCGCCGACTGTGCTACCGTTACACCACGAATGCATGCTGAAGGAGGGAGAAAGGGCGACTGGGGATTAGGTGGCCCAAATGCCAAATCCTAGTGGTGATGAATTATTTTCCACCGACTTTTAGTTCGAGCACCACTGTCTTTACAGTGGATTTACATTAGGATTTTTTTTAGCCCAAAGGGCGTTAGTCCAGAGAGGCTATTAATTTCAAAACGGCAGTTTGCATCGATTCACTTTTCAAACAGTTGCCACCAAATATTATCCCCATGTATTGTATTTAAAGAAACTAAATAACGAAGAATATACACGAGTGCGTGAATGTTTCTCGCATTGTGAAGAAACAACAGTACCTACAGCCATCAAATTTTGAATAACATGGGTACTTGTGAATTTTGAGTTTCGAATTTGTTTTATTATCTATTTAAAATTTTGTAAAACTTTCACGAATTTTTGATTAACAAACTCAACGATTTCAAAGCGAGCAACGGTAACGATGTATGGAAAAAATCATTTTTATCTTCAGCGCGCGAGACTGTGTATCGGAAATTCTAAAGATATGCTGTTTTGATGTTTTTTAATATTGTGTGATATTGCTGCTGAACTGAATTTTATGTGTTTTAAGTGAGAACATGATATTTAATCAATAAAGGTAGCACACAAAACGTTAAAAAACGTCCTCTTGGATGTAATATGAAATCTGGAAGCTTTAAGACATTTTTTTATATAGTAGACGTGAAAAACGTGCAATGCCCTCCTCACCGGCCCTTTCCGGGACTCGAACCTGGACCTCTCGAATACGCACTAAGTGTGCTACCTTTACACCACGAAGGCATGCTAGAAGGAGGGAGAAAATACCTTACAAGCTTAGGGTACACCGTTTTCATTTACCACTAGTCATGTTTTCCAGATCTGAAGATTATTTCCAAAGAATTCTCAGAGATGCATGCCCTGTGTTAGGGTGCATCCATGTGAGCTATGTCTGAAATTGCCCGCTTTACCACAGGACATGAGAGGCTAAAAGAGATGAGGTAGTAAGAGAGAGGTGTTTCCAACAGAATTGTCCAACTATTCAGTGCTTGTTTCGTGAAGAATGAGGCGTTACAATGAAAATCGTAGAAATTCTTTTGGGTGTAACTGGTCACTTTATTGCAACTTTGCATACGTACGAGCTAATTGATCATAGTAGGCTGCAGATTGTACTTTTTCTCCAAATTCGTGGAACTCATAATGAATTACAACTTTCGTTCCCAAAAAAAGAGCAATAAACATTTTACCTATGCGTATCAGAATTTTTCTCATTTGTGAGAAGTAACGCATGCCGATAACCGCTGGCACCTGAGAATGAGAATTTCTTGTTGGTTTCTTTTACATCCTCGTGACGAAAAATTTACCTTTGAGTCTTATTTTGCCTCAATTTCATCCATCATCTGCTGTGGGTTTCCTTCAGCTATAGAGTTTCGTTCTTTTTGGTAGCATAAACTAACAAGCTCTAAAAGAATACGAGAAATTATCCCCAGGTCTTAATGATAACAGAAAATCAGAAGGTTGTAAAGAACACTTTATTTGTTCAATATAATTGCTCGGATGGCCCTACTTGGGCTTTCACAAAGCCAGCACATCTGGCTTAACTCAAAACAGATAACAATGAACTTAAAATAGAATATTATAAATTTAGCTCAACGGATCATAGGATAATTTAACGCCCAGGCTCGTATAAATCGGCGGAAAACAAGTCTAATGGCTAGAAGCACTCCCCAGTTTAAATAAATGCGCCCTAGCTTATTGGCATTCTGGCAGGAAAGCGTGGGTGAAATCGAGACCGAAAGGAAAGTTGCTTTAATTACAATAATTTCAGTAAGTCAGTAAATTTAAATAAATCTCCACATATTTATAGGTCGAAGTTATATTTCATGTACAGATCGGAGCTGTGAGCTTCCTATAAAGAGAAATCTCAGTTTTAAAATTTCAGAAATCATTTCACATACCTTTAGATTTGATAATTTCGAGTAAATTTTATGAATATTGTCTGTTGCAGTCTTTTCTTGGTTTTCCTAACGGAATTCTAATAGAAGTCTAAGCGATATAGTAACTGATCTATCAAGTAAACCGTATGTGTGTCCTACGTATTCTTTTCTTGATTATTACTTTCCATTTTTACAACACTGCAAAATACTTCAAAATTTTGCAAATATACTTCAATTAAGACACCTCATTGAGCGAGATATACTTAAAAGCGGACAACCTGCTTGTTCTATGAAGTAAACTTTGACAGTAACAAAAACAGATGGCTAGAAAAGTAGGCAGCATTTGGAATGATCATTTAGTAATAGGATTGACAATATATAAAACAAAAGTAGGAAAAAATTGCATATACACATAAGAAAATATTTTAAAAACAGTCGAGTTACAGTAACTAAGGTTGCTCATTGAAAAGGTTCCTTGTTCTCTAGAACTGGCTGAGCTCTCCTCCCATGATTTTATTACAATGGTAAAAATTATTATCATTAATTACACAGCCGTTAGATGCAAGAAAATTTTTCAGTACTTTAGCTGGTTAAATTTGTTTTGGAGTTTTATTTCGAAAATTTATTTTCTCAGCATAGATTCTTCTCTCTGCTTCTAACAAAACATAGGAAGATTGTTTTGTACTTCTGGTTCAGAGGCTTATCGTGAGTTTCTGTGTCATGCATGTTTATCGAATCTCTTAAGATTTCGTGAGTCGGACTAAGGTTTCTGCTGAACGTTTAGACTCCGGGATAAAAGAAAAAACCTATTATCTGGAACATCATTATATTTGCATAGAACAAGTATTCTAAAATTAGGGGTCTCTAGAGGACGTAATATGAGTTCAGAATTATTGGGAATTCAAGAAATAGTCTTAGAATATTTTTATTATAGAACAGCTCTTACCTGTACGGGTAATGTCGTATTTTTCTTAGAATATATATTTAAAAGGATCTTTAAAAAAATGTTTTTACTGGAAATCTGTTTCGTAATTTATTTTTTAAAATATTTTTTAATAAAGCTTATAAATCTATCGTGAATATATAACTTCTGATTAATTGCACCTTTGTTTAAATGAAGGGGGCGCGAGTCAGAAAAGCGTGATAAAGCCAGGTAAAGAGGCGAATTTCTTTATAATTTTTGTCACATGACGCCTTGAAAATATGCGTAATTTAAATGTTTATACCTACTACCTGGAAAAATTAATCGGTAAAAGACATGTTTCACTACTAAATTACTGAAACTGAACAAAAATTCCAATCTACCTTATTTGAATCTATTCTTAAGCTATGGGCCTCCTACCAATTTCTCAAGAGCCGTTTTTCATGCAATCTTTTCGAAATACCCTGTATAGTTATTCATAATACAAAGAACTTCTACTGTCTAAACGTTAGGCAGAAATGAGAATCATTGAAAACTTTCATCTAAAATTTTCTCTGCAGTAAATAAAGTCCCTTTTACACAGAAGGTATCTGCTTCAAGATTTAAAAAAAAAAAAATCATTAGCAGCAATCATTTCCATTAAGACGCAGACGACAGCGGAAGCGTTACAAGGTAATCGCTGAATCAAAGATAATAAAAGCAAATGAACCGTTAGTCTAATCTTTTTTTTTTTTTTTTTTTTCCTTTTAAAAAGTTGCTAGTTCGCATACTTCTGGCACGAACGAGTGACTCGAATAAAAGAATTTGTAGAAAACTAATTGTCTTAAATAATTGTGAATGATAGAAAAACAATAGCAATAGAGCCAGAATTTCATATATCTATCTACTAATGTCTAATAAAATCTGACTGCTGAGACGATTTTAATGACACAATAGTTTTTTTTTTTCAAGGGGGGTCTTGAGAAAAGGGTAGACGTTCTTCGTATAACTTTAAAAAATAAATCTAATAATTGTTTTTCTTACTCAGGCAAAAGTAGTAGTTATAATAAAAAGGGGTCATATGTTCTTCCAAACTCCATGTTATAGCCATTTTCTCATTCAAGTACTTTTTCTTGGTAAAGTAACTTATCACCAAAGTGCAGAAAATTCTTAAAAGAATGTGTATTCGGATCGCTTTTGCTTTAGAGAAGATTGCAGTAAACAAACGTTTAAGGAAAACCATCAACATGGCTCTTCAATCACTCGCGCCACAGGCATCATCGTACTTTCATTTGCAGCCGCTGGTAGGTAGTTTGAAAACGAAAAGCAAGAGAAAGGCGGAACCATCTCCAGATATGCAGCTTCTTCTGTATTTGGGAAATCAGAAACACAAAAGGATACCACGTAAGGCTTTCTTATCATCCGAAGTGCTGTACTATTCAAACGACCATAAGGGCATTCTTCTGATTTGAATATATTTTAAAAATCTCTCTGGAACTGCAAAATCAACAGCTGATACTATAATGATAAAATTAATCCCATGCAGGAATCTGGTTTTGCTCTTCCCTAAAAGATAAAGCAAGCTATCGACATTATTTTCTTATCATCTTAGGTCATTAATTTAGATGATCAAATTTAATGTTCGAATGTATAATTGCAAAAATATAAATTATCATATAGAAGCTGTATGCGAAGTTTACTGTTAACGTGACTGCTGCAGTAGCTTAATATTTTGGTACATAAAATAGCAGAAAAAGTTTACCTTGCATTCCTACTGGTAATTAAAATCAACAATTAATGTAATTATATAAAGAACTTCTTTGAACCTTTCCTTGTTGTAAAGGGAGAGGGAAACCCAGATGAAATCATTCACGAAGAAAAATGAGACAAAATCGAATTATGGTATTTTCGTTTTGGTTTCGATTACTTTTTGCGGTAAGGACTAGCTGCCTATTTAAATCCTTTGAAGAATGAATGATTTCATGTGCTGCATGAAGTACTGCGAAGTCCTTGAAGAAGAAAAGCTTGCTTCGAATTTTTTCGAAACGATAAAATATTTTTCGGAAATTAACATCAATCTAAGTTTGAAATTCCCCAGATTTCAACGTCTGTATAATTGAAATTTTCAATCTAGGTTTTGAAGCATTTTCTGCATTTATGAGAATCAGTTTCACGCATGCGAACTTTGAATTACCTAAAAGCCAGATATAATTGCGAAAAATTATAAAAGTGTATTCTGAATTTTAATATATTTACTATTTTTCATAATATGATACTGACTAAAAACATTTTATCACATGGAAATCATGCAGCCAATTGATGCGAAATTTTCATGATGCTTAAATCAGGGGAGATATGTGAATGTGTTATCTAGAAATGCAGCTATGCAAATCACGTGCGCTGCTAACGCCGCTAGAAGTCAGAATAAAGTCGCTATTAAGTACTAGGATTATGTTTGTTCACCCTTTACAAATGACTTGCGTCATAGCTCGTAGACGAATACAGCATTCAAACTGTGTCAGGTTTCTAAACTCGATAGCGGGAGAACTGTAACACATCCAACAAAATTGCGTATAACCATTTGAAGAAAATGCTGCTTTTATTCGACAGAATGTGGCCTATAGAACTGATGGTCTTACTGACGTGAAAAATCCTACCGACCTTATACCACCAAATGAGAGGACAGATATATTGTTTGCATCGTTGGTGGTAGAAATACTTCTTACCTCCGGGGTGTGCATGTTTTTTTACAGATCTTACCCCCATGTCACAAACCTTAGTACAAGAACTGGAGCGTTTTATTCGAAATTAGTTTTCCCATGTTCAGTTCAACGTCGTATGCAGCATAAGGATGTTCGGCTGTCTTTGACGGCACACCACCAACATCTGTGGCTGTACTGATACGGGGCACGTATAGTGTCACATATGGAGGGAGGAGTGGCATGACATCTTTTGAGCGAAATTCCATTTCTGTCTACAGAGCTAAGATGGCTGCGTCTATGTCTGATAATACTGCATTGCCACACTAAGTATCATGTTTAGGCATCACCGTAATGGCCCGGTACCTGGCATTATGGTAGAGGTTGTAACTGGATTTCAGTTGCTCTCAGGCCTGTTATACATTTAAGGTATAAACACTGTTTTATGCTTAGCGTGTTAGAGACTGTAGCTGTTTTTTAACTGAAGGTCCTACCTCAGGCCAATTATCAACAGAATAATGCTCAGTTGCATGTAGCACGAAATGTCTAACAATTTCTGAAGGCCACTATGTTCCACTTCTTCCTTAGCCTACATATTTATTGCATCTCTCACTTATTGAACACTTCTTATCTGGGACCGCACAGCGACTAGAGCAAATGAACTTACACATACTATCTCTGTCATATAAATAATATGCTTTCTATCTGTGCCAGGCTACGCAGTTATTATTGCCTATAGTGGCTAAATTATTTCCTGAATTTTTTACGCTTTGCATGTCAATCTAAGCAATTTTAATCATTTCATTTATGAACCGTAAGTTATCTGTCTAATAACTACGGCTTTAATAGTTGTCTGCTTTCATTATATTACACTTATAATGACCAACAATGTAGTTATAGGGATATATCAGAAATTAGAAGGTTGGGTAGCTAAATCTCACTTGAAATGTTGTTTATAGATCCTTAATTCCATTTTAAGATAACGAATCAAATAACGTTTGCTTTTATAAGACTATAATTTTGGGTACGTAGAATTTTTTAATTATATAGGGAAGTAAAATGTTTATGATGGTCTTTAATGAAGGAAGTTATGATTTGAAACATTTTTAGCAGACTGAAGAAGAGCTTTTAGAATTAATTCATTCCATAATATGCAAAATTAGCCTTGAAATGAACTACATGTTAAAAACCAAAGTCCTCTGAAGAAAAGCTGATTTAAGAGTGGTGTAATAAATTTTCTTGAATGAAAAATATTTAATTTTAACATTTCTAAATTAATGCTTTCTAAAACAGAAACATCGTTTTATTGTGAATAAAGAGAAATTTGCTACTTATTTAAATTTTAAGTGTTGTATGTTTATATAACTCGGCGTCATTTATCAAATGAATAAAATTGAAATCCCGCATCTTTATTTTTGAGCATGTCAAAACTCCTAAATTGTATTTTAGCCCATCAAGACCATAAACTAGTAAATAGTTGTGGTTACGTCCCTATTGCTTCTGAGGAGGTAACTCTAAAGTGTTTTGTTGTGAAAAACTGAAATTTTTGGATGCAGTCACATTGTGTGTAAGTATATCAGTGATAAAAAATTTGTGTGTTTTTCCGAATAAATGGATAACTGAGCGTTTCGTATTACTAAAATGTGTGTTGTCGTATATTTTTCGATAGCGCTGCAATGCAATAGCGGAGGAGAAAAAACGAAATATACTCAAATTTTTAACAAAAAAAAAAAAAAAAAAAAGGAATTAATCAGAACAACAAACTCATTTATAAATGTGATGAACTGACAAATGAACAGATCTTACAGTAAAGAAATTTAAAATTTAAATAATAGTAATCTTATGTTTAATTTTAAAATAAAAAAATATGAATATTATGATTATAAATTTCAGAAAGCTTAATTTTCCATCAGTTTGTTATTTTTAGTTATGTATTTTTTTTTCTTATTATTTTAAAAAACATACAGCCCTCCATTTCGTTTACTTCCTTCGCTTTTTTCCTTAATAAACCGCGTGTTTCATGTTAATTTTCAAAGTTTAATTTTTTCATGCTTGAAAATCGATGTTTTAAGAAACTTTTATAATTGAGCTCATTCTGTCTCTGTGATGTCATTAATCAAGAGGTTTGTTTTAGTAAAAAGGCTTGTGTTTTGTGTGTTCTATACTGCGCAACGTTTACTCTCAACTTACCGAGTACCTTTAAATATAATATATTTAATTATCTGCAGAAATGTTGAACTGATATGCAATGTTTTATTTATTGATTTTTTTATTTTATGTCGCAACACAATCAAGAGTTTTTTTAGTGGTTTGTATGCTCCGAGTTTAATGTTTTTTTAAATATTTAATGGCTTGTATTTATCTTAGTTTCGATATTATTCATTGACTACGTACTAACTCTTACTAAATGTCAATGAATAATATTTGATTAATTGTCTCATATTTGATAAATAAAGATGAATAATATTTGATCAATTTTCTCGTATCTGATAAAGATGTTCCATTTTCCTTATATATATTTTTTAATATTTTATACGTAAGCTAGTATTTTTCTTGCCTATTGGAAATATTTTATTTCATGTCTTTAACTCTGAAGATCATCGATTATTGGTATAAACGAGTTTGTAGCTAGCACGAAGGTCCTACACTCACCAATTTTGCGCCGATTCCGCATAGATATTACATTGATTAAAAGCAAGCGCGTAAGTTGATTAAAAGCAAAGCGCACGAGAATTATCTGCCTGAGATACTGGTTTTCAATATATATTGCAGGCCTCTGGAACCTATGACTCGCGGGTCACCGAATGACCCATTTCAAAATTTCAAGTGACCCCCTTGAATTCCGAAAATAAAGTATAATATACAAAAATAAATTAAAACGCTAAATATGAAACGAAAACTTGAAGCGTGCGTAAAAAAAATGAACTGAAAATAAGAAACAGTAATAACACTTTGGTTTGATTATGAAGCTGCAGTAATGAACATGTATTTTTATTTTATTTTGTAACATAATTTCGAGGAGAAATAGGTAAATTTGGCAATGCCGATCCATAATTCCTTGATAGACATCTGGAAAAACTGATGTTCTTTAAATTCTCTCAGTTCTAGCATTTTATAAGAGCACTGAAAGTAGAGAAATTCAGTTGCGAAAAAATTAGCTTTGCCATTTTGTCCGCATTCGGTTCAACTTATGCGAGAAAATATTTTCACTCATGAAATTTATTTTTAAGTAAATAAAGGAGCATCTTAACTATCAAAAATTCAGATGCTTGTCAGATGTTTTAAGACAACTTAACTGCAAGCCGGATTTGATTAAATTTGTGTCAAAAGCTCAGCATCTGGGGAACTATTGATGTCGAAGAGAAAAAATAAAGTTCATTCAGTTATATTTGTTTCTATAATAATTAGAACTGTAATTTTAATTTTTATGTTGAAAGTTGAAGGCTTGTTGTAATTATTTTCTAAATAAAATTTATCTTATTATTCTCCAAAAAAGCCTGGTTTAAAACGTAAATACCATTGCCATTGGTCCGCTTCGAAACGTCGTGTTAGTGCACACATTTTGGTTGATTTTGACCCGCAGCCAAAAAAAATGTTGCCGACGCCTGCTTTATTGCTTCATCGCCCTTCTCATTACTTGTCAGAATGTCATCCCCTACCAAGTTTTTCAATTTGCTTACTTATTTACGTGGTGCATTCCAAATAGTAGATAAAACTGTAAACTTTAAATTTTTATTTTATCGCTCTATAAAGGTATACATGCTATTTTTGCCGTGAGCTTTTTGTTAATGCTATTTTTGCCGTGAGCTTTTTGTTACAGTTTGAGTCTACCAGTATGAGTTGAAGTTATTCCTCTTGAGACCTTTCATGATATGAAGGCAAACCTGGAGAAGAGATTTCTCATCGGCTAAAGATTACTTGACCAATGGGAAGAGTGCCTTCCTAGAGGACAATCTAAAGGAAACTGGCTCGTTTCTACGGTATACTTCGGAAAAATTGCGAAACTTTTATGCAGCCGACACGTTGCGGACTATTTGAACCCGATTTAAACTTCCAGTTTTCAAAGACACTCGCTTATCCCATTTACTGCAGTGCGGGATTTACGCTTACAACAGTGCTAAATTCACCGCTATTATTAATTATTTTAATAATATTCTGTTTTGAAAGAAAATTAATTTGTAGAGAATATTCTTAACTGAATAACGTAGACAACGATGTAATATAAAATTCTACAAAATATACTTTTCTTTCATTTTATTCACTTATTGAATATTTTCTCTAACACGTATACAGTTTATAAAATACTTTGGAACGTAAAATATATTGGCATGGGGCGCTTTACCACAATTAACACGTTGAGCGCCATGTCAGCCATCTGTGGCCGACACTAGACTTTCCGTTTAGGCCGCGTCGACCGCCGCTGGCTGACAGCGTGTAACATGATATATAACTATACAATTTACACAGTTTTATGGAATTACAGAAAAATTATTTAAAATTTACTTAATTTTGATTCATTATAGGACAAATGGATTTCATTGAAACACGGTAAGCATAAAGACGGTTCTCCATTACAGCTATTACAAATTGTGACAACTGTCTTAGTCTTTTTTCTGGCTATTACTCTACCAGCTTCAGTTGTATTTTTATCATAACATAATTTACAATATTTCCGTACTTCAGAGGCTTTTTCCGGTTTTCTTTGAAGTTTATGCTGTCGGTTTTTTAGATATTCTTGCATTTCTGTTCGATAGAATATCTTCTTTTTCACAACTTGTAAGGGATAGCGCTAATTCTTTCCGGACTTCAGTAATGCTAATTTTCTGCCTCGTAATATCTTTGCATAGAATGTAACTATTTACAAAACAGACTTGGAGCGTAACGTGTTTAATGAAAGCCTATAGGAATCACGTTCCAAACGTAAACTATCATCTACTGCGATAAGAATCGCTGGCCCTACAATGCCAGCGCTTTTAAGCAGCGCGCGTGGCCTGAACGGGATTGCCTAAGAAATACGCTTGGCGCTCAACGTGTTAAATATTTTTTTGGGGGGAAGGGAGAACACTTTTCCTTTTTAATTTTAAGACAAAGCATATTTTTCACTTTCTTTATCCTTCACTGATCATGGTAAGAACAATGCAAATTTCAACTTTGGTTCGAAAAATGGAGTACTCATTTAGTGATGTATCAAGGAATGAATTTTTAGTGCATCTTCTCGCGAGAAGATTTCATGATTTTCAATTGTGAAACAAACTGCAGTTCTGTATTTTTGTGAAAATGGTGAAAGAACTAAGAATGACACGAACACGAATATTAATGAAATGTTATTCGCATTTTCTCATTATTTCCTTAAACTATTTTTTGTGAATAAATTTTCTTTCAGAAGAAAATAATTTGAAAATAATAACAGTAGCGGGAAAAAACTGCTGGCAGTAGGGCTTGATCAGAATCTTTCGTTTGTAGCATTCTTACAGCTACACCGAGTGTGCAAAAGTATCTCGGATCTGAAGAGAACGTCACATATGTCCTTCCCAATAGAGCCGTATTTTGCATTTCTAGAATTCGATGGAACTCCCCCACCCCGCATTCCATTCTCGGCTGCTGAGATCCGGCCGTTAACGTAGTTATTGCGAAAGGTAAGCAAAGAATTTTTTTTCGTTACTGACTAAATGTATCAGAGAAATTTTGTTTCGCAAATTATGTTAAAGAGCAGACTAAACTTCACTGTCAGATATGAAACTGGCTCAATTATTTCGAGCTAGTAAATGCTTACCATGAAACAGTCGAGAATATTGAGACACCTCTTCAGTTTTCAGATATGCTGAGTAAGTGAATGGAATGTTTCTGATTTTAAACAACTGAAGCTTAATTTCTCACTCTGAGAAATTTAAACATTTGTAAGGAATAGCTTACATATTTTACACTTACATTATTTTTTCTTCCTTCTTAAAATTATTATTAAAGTGTAGCTTTCGTTCTTACAGCATTCAATTCATGCGAAAATTTTTAGTTTAAAAGGTATGGCTTAATTAGCTTTTTTACTAAATTAAGCTACGTCATGAACATCGCGCTGCATGAAGTGACAGTAATACTAATCATACTTTATGTCAGTTGTATTAATAATATTTCGACTTTGGCGTCAGTGTCAAAATGATTCCGTAGAATCCCCCCGAGAGAGAAAAAAATAACAACCTATCTCTTCGTAAACAAATACGTTTGCACCCTTAAATGTTCAAGTAATCAGCCGTCAGCAATGCAGCTCTTAACAACCTTTAGTTGGATAGCAGCAAGTAGATGTAAGAATTAAGCCAGCTGAAGTGATAAGGATGGGTAAAATTCAGTTAAATTTATTTTTAATGAATTGCTGCTATCCTTCTAAAAAATGTTAAGAACTGCAATGCTGGCGGGAATGGGACTATTCGCAGTGGCCATTTCGCTGTCGGGCCGTTTCACCCGTCAAGACATATTTTTCTTTGCACGACTGTATTTTATCTTGCCGTATTTATATTAAGTTGATTTAAATTAGGCTACTTTATTTTCAATGAAGATCAATGCAAGCGAAAAGTGCTATTGATTAGAAGCAAGTAGTTCTGGGAAGAGTTATTTTCATTTGAAGAAAGAAGAATATTTTTTGTGTCAGGCTCTTCTCACTTTTATACCAGCAGAATTGTTTCTTAATAATGAGGACAGTCCGCATTTTCAGTTTTTATTATCCTCAAACAAAGGTTTAACTCACCGAATATTTAACGTTCAAATTCGCTTACAGTTTTTGAATTGTTATATCTTCATTGTTTCAGTTGCAAAAATGTATAAGTAAAAATTGAATATGTAACAGGAACTGATTAATCAAAAGTACTTTAAAAATCTTTTATCGTGGTGTATTTTAAGTAAATAATATATTAACTGCGTAATAATAACAAACAGCAAATTTTGAAATTCCTTATTTTTACTTTTCAGAATAAATCCATTCTATAAGTAATAAAACATCCCATTTTCAATTTTCGTGCTATAAAATTATTCATGAAATTGGGTGAGACAAGAGAAGTGAAATATAAAATACGTAAATATTTAATCTCTGAGGTTTATCTATTTTTAACTAATAGTTCATTTTAAGTTTTACTACTTTCCTACTATTCTCTTTTCATCCGAGCTTTTCATACCAGAATGTAAATGAGATAGCGTTTATTCAGATTAAGGTAGAAAGAAGTGCTATTTAAGTAAGAGTTTCGAAAGTTAGTTTTTAGAGCGTGTCTGCCTATTCCAGTTCACGTTGTGCCGTGATTATTACTTAATTTAGTGGCGTTGAGTGCTTCTAGCCATCTCTAGCTGGCTTTGTCTCGTCGGTTTTCCGCAAACCAGAGCCTTGCATGCGCGTTAAATTATCCTGTGAGCCGTTAAGCTAATGCACCACATTATGAATTAGTTCAACGTTACGGATTTCTGTTAAGCCAGAAGTGCTTAGCTTGTGTAAACTCAGGTTTGGTAATTGTTAAGTTTGTGTTCGCACGAAAGGGTTTTATACACCCTTCTTCTGACTTTTGCTTTGTTTGGCTAAAACATAATTTTTCAATAGTCTTTTTAAAGTCTATAATGTATGCTTCCTCAGAGAACTCAACTTTATACTCTCTCTCTCTTAGTTTTTAGAGATTTATACCGTGCGATCTGTATTTAGCTTTATTCTTTGTTTGTAATTTCCTACTTTTTTAAAGTTTGCGTTATGGCATATAAATTTTAACTAACTTTATCTGTATGATTAAATTACCTTACTTATTAGAAGACTCTATTCATAAAAATGCTTAAATATGTAATAATTTTCAAACTTATTTGCATTAAAGTACTTTTTTTTAGCTGTAACTGTCGAAAACTTTTCTTTCATTAAAAATTTATCTTATTAGTAACCTTTATTAAATGTAGTTCAGTATGTGTACTTCTTGAATTTTTATGGAAACACGTATGAACAGGGTACGTCTATTGAAGCCAGTGGGTAACGCCACTAAAGAGTGGTAGCTTACTTTGAGGCTTGCAGAGTTTGATTGACATGTTCTTCTTGTGTTACTAGTTTACATACAATTTCCTTTAAAATGTTCCATATGAAAGTGTATATTTCAAGACTAGTGGTCGTCGAAAACTTTGCTGTAATAAACTGCCTACCTATCGAATGAATCTTATGTTGTAATAATTATAATATTACACACTGCGATTTTTATGCAAAAGAACTTAGATTCTAACCCCAGGTGAAAATTGTGCAATTTTTAAAGTGATTATGACTGTAATTTTCCTTTATTACAAATATTTTATCTTAAAATTTATATTTCATAAAAATCTGAGATATTTCGTTTCGAAAAATATGATTTTCTCATACGTTTCTCATAAAGTTTTAGGAGTCTAGCAGAAGTTTAAGTGCAGCAAATCTAGGAATTATTTGCAGGCTCTAGCAAAAATGTATCTTTCTATCATAAAGTAACTCACATTTACTTCCACATTTCGATAGTTTTTTTATAGAACAAATTAAAACAAAACGGTTATTGTTAAAAGTTTTGCTCAGTTTGTAGAGACATTAGGTTATTCCGAAGCAGGAGAGATGAAAAATGAGCAAACTCTCGCCGGAACTCGAACTACGGACCTCTCGAATACGCGTCGAACGTGCTGACCACTACACTACGAAGACATGCTAAGAAGGCGGGAGAAATACCTTATAAGTTCATTTCGTTTATTTCTAGTATATATGTTCCAGAAATAAACTACTCTAGAGCAGTGTTCCAAATCCCGGAAAAGTGGTCTAAGACATCTTTGTGTAATGCATGACTTAAAAAAAGTAGATAAATTTCAAAAAAAAAAAAAAAAAAAAAAAAAAATCAAATAAAAATCTGAAAGCCTTCAGATTTTATATTACGCCCAAAGGGGCGTTTCTGCAACGTTTTGTGTGTTACCTTTATTTATTAAATATCATGTAATAAATTCCAAATTCCAAATGAGGGCTTCCAGATGCCCATATTCGGTGCAGAATTACGTTATTCAAAACTTGATGGTTTTAGGTACCGTTTTTTTATCACAACGTGAGAAACATACACACATTTATGAAAATTCTTTAACACAGGGCGATAATATTTGGAGGCAACAATTTGAAAATGAAACGGACATTTAAAGTTTTCCCCTGCAAAATGCCAAAACGAAATCAAGAGACCTTCTTGGCTAACGCCCTTGAGCCAATACAAAAAATCTAAAAGCTCTGAGATTTTATATTACGCCCAAAGGGGCGTTTTTCACGTTTTGTGTGTTACCTTTACTTTTTAAATATCATGTTCTTCAGATTTAAACCATAAAATTCAATTCAACAGCAGTATTGCAAAATGTTTAAAATATCTTTTGAATTTCTGATATAGAGTCTTGCGTGCTGGAGATAAAAATGTGTTTGTTTTCCGTACAGTGTTACTATTGCTCGCTTTGAAATCATTGAGTTTCTTAATAAAAAACTGCTAAATCCTTTACAAAATATGAAATAGATAATAAAACAAATTCCAAATTCGGACTTCCGGATGCTCATATTCGGGTGGAGATGTACGTTATTCAAAATTTGATGGCTTTTTGTATCGTTGTTTTATCACAGTGCGAGAAACATGCATACATTTATGTAGATTCTTCATTATCTAATTTCTTTAAATATAATACAGAGCTCTAATATTTGGTAGCAACATTTTAAAAAGTGATTTGACATTTATAGCAATGCAAAATGCCAAAACGAAATTAATAGCCCTTCTGAGCAAATTTCCCCTTTGGGCTAAGAAAAATGAGGACAAGAGAAGCTCATAAAAATAGCTGAGAAGGAGGGAAATGATTTTTATAATTATATGATACTGGAAAACAAAAGAAATGAGAGAAATTATTAGGAATTTTAAAGTTAATAAATTAAAAATACAGTAATTATAATAAATTTTATTTCTCTCTTTTCGTTTGAGATTTTTGGGGTCTTTGTATTTTGTTGAAATTTTCACCTTTCAGTGCATTGCCTACTCACAGGACCAAATTTTAGTCTGAAATTTAATGCAACCGGCGCTCGTCATACAACCCAATGTATCCTAAGAAAAAGGACTGTATCAGGAATTGTCCTTATAATGAAAATCTGCATTTGCGTGGAAAATTAAGGGAATTCGCACATTGTGTTGGATTGCTGAAAAACTAATGGATAGTTAGATTTTATTGAAATTTTGCATGACTATACATTTAAAACAGAGAAAGAGATATTCCATTCAGAAGTCATTTTATGATTTTCGGTAAAGCTCATAGGTCAGGGATGCCCAAAATCCACGTTGTGATATCGAACAGAAAATGAGTAATATGGGATATGGCCCCCTTTCGCAGCCAGAGAGATCCCGCAGTGTGACGGCATGCTAAACAGGAAGCAGCTGAGGAGTCCCTGTGGCAGTCAATCCCACCCCTGCAGCAAGACAGTTTCAATTCCAGCATGATTCTCGGAGGTGGATGGTGAGATGAAGTTCCCGTTAAGAGTGTCCTAGACATGCTCTGTAAGAGCCAGGAGATTTATACGGCGAACATTCTCGCTTCCGATAAGTAATCGTTGACCAACTGCCCTTCTATGTGGACAGGCTTTGTCGTCCATTAACAGGAACTCGGAACCAACTGCGTCGCTGAAAAGTCAAACATACAGCTTTAAGATCTCCTCTATATCTCATAGCAGTCAGAAAGCCCTTGACAAACAGGGGTGTGCGGCTGTCCAACATAATGTCTGCCCAAACCTCCACCATCGTAATGATCCTTTTTCCTGACGAGTGAGGGATGGTATCGTGTTCTAGGCTTTATCCAGGTATATGTATACCAAGAATTCTGGCTGAATGTTAAATCATCTGTGAAAAGCAAGGTACTCCATTGAAGTCTAGGCAAAGGCGCGAGTTGTCTGCACCATGCTAAATGCGCTCTCTTGTATGCTACAGCGAGCGAGACTCAAACAGCGAGCCTTCTAGAATACAGCCCTAGCTTAAGAAGTCGTCGGACAACTGTAGACCGTGAAACTTGGGTTCCAGTGGCAGTATACATTTCAAGGAGCATTGAAGCTGTAGCAGTCTTGTGTGCCGCGCTGAAAGTGCTAAATAATGATCCTTATACGTCATTTTGGATCCTAGCCGTCCTTGTCCAGGTCTTCTTGGTATGGATCCACTGTTATAAAATTGTTTTCACAAATTGAAGACGACAGTGGAAGTTACACTGAGCTGTGTAGCCACCTACGCTTGTGATTGGCTGCCTTCAATCTTCTGGCAGTTCTCCGTATCATTCCGTCATCTGTACATTCGTGGCTACCTCATTTTACCTGATACCTTATAACATTTATCCAACTCTTGCAAAAAGTATGGCGAATGTCGTGAATGAGTATAAGCATACAAATAGCTGAAAACCCCTCGTGCGCATATAGTATCTCCTCCATAATCACAGCTCCGCAGACACACACGCTTACGCATTCGACTTTGAGTGTTTGCATAATTCTTCCGCCGCATAATTAGTGCCTTTGGTTCAATAGGTTTCGTAAAAATAGGCATAATTTGTAAATTCTCTTAACTCTGCACTGGACTGTAATACAATCTCAGGATTTTGATACTTTCTGCACTAGTTATTGTAACAGAACGCTCGCTACTCTATAATCAGCAGTCGTTCAGGAAGTTCCTTTCAGTGAGAGAAGCAAATTAAACAAATTGTTATCCGTTATAATAAAATTGCTTTCCTTTGAGCAAAGATAAGTATATGATTTAGGCTTACCATAATACTTTTTGCTCAAACTGGGACAATTTTGAGAAAACCTAGGGTTGAAACGGCTAAATAAATAAGTTGTTACAAAAAAAAAAAAAAAAAAAAAAATGATTTAAAAGAAATTTTTAATAATTCAACTGGGCATACGTCATTATTAAGAAAAATATTAGTATTTATCACTGGTGCGAATCTTTTTTTTTTAAAATTTTTAATGGCATTGAAATATTTACTGCAATTTAGTTCACTGATAAATTTTAAGCTTAGTAAAGCTTTTACGGTTGATTCAGCCATTTTTCCTTTTTCTTTAGAACATATGGTATTCATAATTGAGAATACGCTTTCAACTAGTGCCGATGTTTCAGACATGCTGAAAAGGTATTCTATTATTTGAACAAGCTTGCGCGATGAAATTCTCCTTTTTTCGAAATGGCTGAAAAATTGTATCCATTTTCCTTCCCAACTTTCATTTTTCTATATTTCATAATTAGCTAACTAAAACGCTTCTACAATCAGTATTTCATCCCGAAAACGCGATTCAAGGTTATTGTATTATTTGCGACAGTTCCATTTATTATTTTACCTGAAACTTCTATTTCAGGCTATGTTAATTCAAGGTTGTTTATCAAAACAAAAGATTCTTCACCAAAACTGTTTTCCCATAGCTCAATGTGAGAAAGACTTGTTATAAAAGGTTGTAACCTCTTTTATGAGTGTATTGATATGATTGTGCATCTCCGGCTCTTTAAAAATCCTATCAAATAACCAGGACAAAATGACCAATTGGCCGAGATGCAGGGACCACATCATCAAACCGGGATAATCCCGGTCAAAGCGGGGCATCTGGTAAACATAATTTCTGTCCCATTTTGCCTGTTTAGAAGTTTAAATGCAGCATTTTTATCTTATGCGACAGTTTTGAAAATATAAAAATAATCTTTTATTATAGATAAAAGAATAACGGATTTCTTTTTTTCTTTGTAGTTGCTGGGATTACTAATCGGGCATTACCAATCAACTACTGCTCTGGCAGTCAGTGCAACTCTTCAAGGTTTAGCAGCTGGAACATTCATTCATGTAACTTTCCTGGAAGTAATTCCTGCCGAATTTAATGAAACTGGACCACGGTTATTGAAAGTACTCTTCCTAGGATTTGGCTTCATGTTACTGTTATTCTGTAGTGTTTTGATACACGGTGTAGGACATCACCATCACTGAGACCATTTGTTCGTTTACTGAGACCAAATTTTCTTGTATCTTTCATATTAGCTCATCAACTGTATTAGTGTTTTTAAAGGAATTATTCAATTAAGATTATGGAAATAAATGAAAATTTCAGTTCAGTTCATATTTGTATATATATATTTGTGATTTGCCATCGTTGATATTTAAAAATATATTATTACAGAATAAAACTTGGTATGTTGTATTCTTAAACTGTTTCATGATCTTTAATCGGCGATGATTTTGTACACAAACATGCACATCGTATTATGTATCATTTAAAATCAATTTCAGATGTGATTAGAGGTAATGAAAAAATTTAAAAATTCTGCTTCTGAATTAAATCCCTTTAAAAATATCTCAGCAAGAATTAAGAAGCACAGTATATAACACTGTAAAATACTTGCATTTTGTCGCTAAAGATAAAAACAATTTTGTAATATTTTGTTGTGTTAAAAGTAACAAAATGCACTAATCTTCGAATAAATTTATCTCCTGCCACTGTAGAAACCTTACTATCATTTAACAAAAAGCAAACTCAATTTTTTTTTTTAAATCAGTTTAAGTAATGCAAAAAGGCACGCAGTTCTCCTGTCAAATAGAAAACTCTTTGCGCAGCTGCGAATGGATGAAAAACCACCGAAATCTTGCAGTTTCATTCTAGTCTTGGATCTTCATCAGATCGGACCAGCTACTAAGTACGCTATGCAAATGATTCGCAAGAACTTCTCCTTGAAGTGGTTATTACATAAAACTTGTGACTTTACCTTGTAGAGACATTAGGATTTTTTTTGGAAGCAAGCAAGATGAAAAATTAGCAACCGCCTTCGCCGGGAATCGAACCACGGACGTCTGGAATACCGACTCAGTGTGCAGAATCCACGAAGGCATGCCAAGAAGATGGGAGAAATACCTTATAACCTTTTTATTGATATTTAGATGAATCGCATATCCTCCATGGTAAATCACGTATCCTTATATCTACTGAAATGACCCTTCCCAATAAAGGTACATATGAACCTAAGCAAAATGCATAGTTATATTACACTGGTTACAACCTCCAGTGCGTATCTAAAGTGATGCAATTCTATGGAATCATCTACTGTCTGCGCTGGCTGAGATTGGCAAATTTAATCAATTTAAGCTACTTTTAATGCCGTTCAATAGTTGGATATCTTGAAATGAATCGCGACATTTTGGAGGTAGAAATAAATATGGATTTTCACATAAGACTCTTTCAAGAGAGTACTGGAATTGCAAGTATTACGGCAAGACTTAACTTGCAAGAACAGGAAAGACGTGAGGAGAAGTCTGAACATGACCAGCACAAACTAACAAGATCCATTTCACCCGATAAGGGTAGAATTTTACCTCAAGTGACAACGAAATTCGATATTGGGGTCTTAGTCAACATCGACATGAAGCCTGTAAAGAGCTCCATTCGTTATGTAGTCTTTAAAACTGACGCAGCCAAGCAAAGTAACCCTGAAAAATGTACGACACAGAGGTACGTGACTCGCCTGGGCTCGGCAAATTGGATACTGGGCACTAATAGCTTGAGTTCAATGGATTCTACGTGGATTTCATTGGATTTTCCTGAAAGCCTGTAGGAAGAGTATTGTGTCTCAGTAGAAGACTATGCAAGTTTTTGTAGCTCCGTAGTGGCATGAAACTTGTTTATTTGGCATTCAGCGGGATTTCTGATAAGGTATGCAAACGTCTGTGATACACTGGTTTCCAAAAATTAAGAAAAAATCACAAAAATAGCGATAACTCGTTCAAAAATAAGTCAAACAGTGTACAATTTGAATATGTTGTCAAATAAGAGTTGCTTAGTTAAACTGCGCATACAAATTAGTAACGCTGCAATTGGAATACGTCATCTACGAGGTGCATAAAATTGCATGTTTGAAAGCAATCCTGCAAATTTCGTTGTGCAAAATCAGACAGAATTGTCCAGATGGTTAAATGTGAATCCTTCTGTGGTTCTATGGACTTTGGCAATAATTTCTAACCACAGATTCTGCATCCAAGGAGGTTCAACCAAGGACGGCCAACCGCTACGACGAGCACCGATGACCGATATTTTGTTATGCGTACGAAGGAATAGAACTGCAACTCCGACTCCTTTGCTGTAGCCACCGGTGTCAACGTCAACTGTGCGTAGAAGGCTTCACGAAGGAGGTCTGTACGAGAGGTGATCAGCCATTTGCGTGCCGTACACGTCATGTCATAGAAGGGAACGTTTTAGTTGGACACGTCAACATGCCCACTGGAGGGCTGCTCTCTTTACAGATGAGTCTAGGCTTAGCCTCTAAAGCAATAGTAGGTGTTATTTGATTTGGAGAGAACCTGGAACCTGTTATTATCCACTAAACATCCGTGAAAGAGATGCATATAGAGAGGCAGTGTCTGTGTTTGGGGTGGTATGTTTTGGAGTGGAAGCACAGACCTCCATGTCTTTCCACATGGAACCATTAATGCTTAGGGCTATAGAAACGACATCCTTGATGCTTATGTGCGCCCTTTTGCTGGGTCAATAGGTGATAATTTCCAGCCACTACACGACAACTCTAGACCTCTCAGGGCTCGCATCGTGGAGGATTATCTTGATAAGCAAGCAGTTTAGCGCATGGCGTGGCCATGTCAATCATCGGCCTTAATCCTGTCGAGCATAATTGGAATGCTTTAAGAAGACTTATAAACTGCTCTCAGTCCTCCTCTTTAGACCCTTGCCACACTTGTAACTGCTTTTCAAAATCAGTAGCTCTTGTTTCCTACAAAACTGATAGACCGCATAATTGGCAGCATTACTCATCGTTGTATGTGCTCTATTGCTTCTAGGGAAGATCATATTTCATATTTCATATTGAAGGTAATTTTCCTATAAAAATCAGACACATCCGATTTGCCTATTTTATATATATGCTAATTTCTCTAACACCATAATTGTCTGGTAATTTCTTTTCATGCTATTTTATACCTTACTATGTATTGTATACTGTGGATCAGTTTTATTAAATTCCAAATGTAACTTTTTGGGTAATCATCATTTTTGAGATTTTTCTTTAATTAATGATAACCAATGTAGACGAACGATATGTGCGCGTCTTTGAGGAGCTATCTCGTTCATGCTTTGTATTCATTGTGATAGGTTTGGCTAAGTGGAAGCGCATTCAAAATTTTGATCAAATATCGTGAGCTGTAAATTAATTGATTAATTTATACATCTTTCTTGCTTGAATTTTTATACAGTTTTGCAAATCACATTTTCCTTGAAGTACTTAACATAAAACTTTACACTCCAATGTCATGTAAGCATTAATTAATATATGAAATATTTAAGGATATATGTGCTTAGTGAAAATAAATAAAACTACTTTATATTATAAGTCCAAATCCTCCTGCAAGAGATTAACACTAACTATCAATTAAACCTAGAAATCTTTTTAAAAAATGCTTAAACTAGTCCTTGATGTACGAAACTTTTGCCATTTTTCTTTAAATGTGCAGTGTTGTATATTTTCTAATAAACGTTTACGAGAGCAAGCATTGGCCTTACTTAAAAAGTAATGGTAAATAATACTGTTATTATGCAGGATTCAAGGAGTGTCGTAAGAAAAAGAAAAAGATCGAGTTGAAGTAATCAGGCAAGAAATAAATTTCCATAATGTCAAACTCAAAAATTTTTAATTCTGTAATTAGCTTTTGTGTTTTTCCTTTTAATGTTTTCTTAATTCCTGTTAATCGGAAGAAAGCAGTTTTCATTGTAATTTAATTGATTTGTACTGAGAACGAATTTTAGAGCAGCTTTGAAAGGGGAAAGAAGAAAGAAACGCTCTTATGCAAAGAAAATGTATCTTAAAACAATTGCTGGAAGGAAGCGCTTTTTAAATTTTTCGATTTAACATTATTGAGGGTTCTCGTTCATGGCCCTTCCTTCAAGGTTTTCCATTAGATTTTCATCCTGCACCTATCAGAATGCAACTCGATTTGGAGCGATGCGGAAACGGTCATGAAATGTCATAAAAGGGACCGTTTCTAAAGAAGAATATTTTAAGTATAGTAATCTCTGTTACACACACACACACACACACACACACACACACACACACACACACACACACACACACACACACACACACACACACACACACACACACACACACACACACACACACACACACACACACACACACACACACACACACACACACACACACACACACACACACACACACACACACACACACACACACACACACACACACACACACACACACACACACACACACACACACACACACACACACACACACACACACACACACACACACACACACACACACACACACACACACACACACACACACACACACACACACACACACACACACACACACACACACACACACACACACACACACACACACACACACACACACACACACACACACACACACACACACACACACACACACACACACACACACACACACACACACACACACACACACACACACACACACACACACACACACACACACACACACACACACACACACACACACACACACACACACACACACACACACACACACACACACACACACACACACACACACACACACACACACACACACACACACACACACACACACACACACACACACACACACACACACACACACACACACACACACACACACACACACACACACACACACACACACACACACACACACACACACACACACACACACACACACACACACACACACACACACACACACACACACACACACACACACACACACACACACACACACACACACACACACACACACACACACACACACACACACACACACACACACACACACACACACACACACACACACACACACACACACACACACACACACACACACACACACACACACACACACACACACACACACACACACACACACACACACACACACACACACACACACACACACACACACACACACACACACACACACACACACACACACACACACACACACACACACACACACACACACACACACACACACACACACACACACACACACACACACACACACACACACACACACACACACACACACACACACACACACACACACACACACACACACACACACACACACACACACACACACACACACACACACACACACACACACACACACACACACACACACACACACACACACACACACACACACACACACACACACACACACACACACACACACACACACACACACACACACACACACACACACACACACACACACACACACACACACACACACACACACACACACACACACACACACACACACACACACACACACACACACACACACACACACACACACACACACACACACACACACACACACACACACACACACACACACACACACACACACACACACACACACACACACACACACACACACACACACACACACACACACACACACACACACACACACACACACACACACACACACACACACACACACACACACACACACACACACACACACACACACACACACACACACACACACACACACACACACACACACACACACACACAGAGAGAGAGAGAGAGAGAGAGAGAGAGAGAGAGAGAGAGAGAGAGAGAGAGAGGGAGGCTTACATTTCTTTTCGGACACTTGTATGCTTGATATTTATTTTCAGAGGACTTGTATTAAATACTGAAACACTGACACCAAATTTTGTGTATTTCGTAATATATTTTTTCCTGTTTTAGGCCTTGCTTATTACAAAATAAATATCAAAATAATTCTTGTAATAAAATATTTATTCAAAATGTGTTAATCAATAATTCACATAAAATTCAGACACTTGAAAATTTTGTTGAGTTATTTTGGCAGGCGAAGTTTCTGGTCTTTTTTGTTTTGTTTAAGGAAACTACGTCACAAAAATCGTCATCTGCGTTTAGAAATTACATTTGTTTAGCAAAATATATTAACAGTTCCATATCTGAAGTGAACAGGGCAAGAGCTACTAATTAACTAGGAGTATTGTTAGAAATTTAACTATTCATCATTTTAAAAGTGGATTCGAAATATCTAAAAATACCTTGATGTAAAGCATAACTATTGTTGATGCATTGAAACTGCTCGGAAGTATTCAGAATGTATTGAAACTGCTCGGAACTGTCTGGAACATTTAAGTCTGGACTATAATTGAAGCTAAGACGAAAGAATCGAAGACTTTTCTTATGAAAAATCAACCATTTGCACTGTAAAACTTGCAAATCTAGAAGAAAGGTTTGTAAAAATATTGAATGCGAAACTTTTGAAAGAGTCATTAGAGAACATGGCTAAAAATGGAAGATCAGCAGAAGGAAATTCTTTGTCAACAAGGAAAATATGCCGAGTGTTCGTGAAAGCGCGTGGTAAGCAAAAATTTATCATACTGAAACAATATATCTGCAGACGAGTCAGTATTTAATATGTTGTTTCGATATCACAAATCGCTATGTGAGGAAAGCCGAATGAATAATTGAATCCGAAAATCCTATTGCCTACTGTTAAGAACTGAATCCTATTGCCTACTGAAAAGAACAAAGAAGAGTGACATTTCTTAGAAAACTCTCCTAAAAGCAATAATCACGGAGAAATGGAACAAAACGGAACATTTTTTTCACAAAAAAAAAAAAAAATTAGTTAAGGCTATGCATGAGCTAAAGAAAAATGTAGTATTCAGCTAAATAATATCCAATGCAATATTCATTGTCGCGCTATTTTAATTTTTTTACTGAATATAAACTGTTTGCTCAAAGTGTCCAAATACATATGTGAATTCAGTTTCAGAACTTTCTGAATAAACTTTTTTTTTTTTTTTTTTTCTTTTTTTAACCAGAAACATCTTGAATAACTTTTATCAAAACAAGTATGTTTTACAAAAGATGATAAATTGTAAATGTGAAAGAAAGAGTCATTTTGCTAATATTTAATAACTGATATATGCAAATAAAGTTGAAAAACACAAGTTTTTTTTTTATTTATTTATTAAGTGCTCCACCTTTAGGCACTACACGGAAAGAAAGGGATGCCCTGTGGAGGTCTTTTTAAGAGAAATTGCCTGCTATCTACGTTACACATGCGGAAAACCATGAAAACGCGCATACAGCTAAGCAATTCGTCGGAGCTCGAACCACGGACCGAACTACCAGTATTTAGCCGCTTTTACCGCTCGGCCACTGGTGGCCCAGTGGTAAAAGCCGCAAGTTTTGGAAAACAAATGTGAGCCACTGCGTATGTAATATTATTAGGGAAATTGTTTTAAGTCTAAATAAATAGCAAAAAATTCGCTTTTTCTCGCTATAAATTATATTTAGCTACTCAGGGCAAATTAGACATTTTGCTTTGCTTTAGGAATGATTTTCTGTAAATAGCACGTAAAGCATAAAAATTAATTTCAGTACTTATCAATTCGGTTTAAATAAACATTTATTATATTAAAAATTCCTCAAATCTACATTATAATCTTCACCCTAGACTCCTAACCAGTCATTTTTAACTTTTACTACAGTCTCTTATGACTTCGTATGCACAACAGCTTATTCCAGAGGAAAAGGTAAATTAGATAATGCTAAAAATGCGTTAGAAATTCATATAGGTACGGTACATTAATTGTAACTGGTAACTCGTTCACTTGATTGCGTGTATAAGTGATTTGCTACTGGAGAACTTTTATGTTGTACCTGTATACCGGTTAAATTGATTATGCCTTAATTGAAGATTCGAATTAAGACTGAAAATTATAAGCATTAAATTCACTTACATTAAAGAAATTTTTGTTGAATTGGAACGTTTAAGATGCAAATTTGATTTTCAGGAGCTGTTCCTATTAGTTGCTGTAAATTATAAATTGTGATAAAGAAGTTCTCTTAAATTATTATCTAAGATTCATTGTATTTAATTTGGTTACTAGCCGATAGTTCACGGATGTTGTCATGTAGCATGATTCTAACAGTCCGTTAAGCACAAAATTCACTACATTCTTGTTGGCTAGACTCGATTTTATTACTTCTTATGAAGGAAAAGAACGGTAGAATAAAGAAAGTTTTGTATGCCCTTCTATTTTATTTTATTTTTTTCCCAACCCCTCAGTAAGGATGCCTATTTTCATTTCAGACCACGGCCTTTAGGTTCCCCCACGTCGGCGCCGGAATTTTTACTTTACTTCCTCAAGCCTTTCCCCTCTAAAATGAAATTTTTCTTGATATAAAAGAGGGATGTTATTTCAAGACACGTTAATTTTTTGTTTTGCTTATTGGACAGTGCTCCTTTACTCGAGAAGAAATACTGAGGCGAATTTCTTTTAATCCAAGAAGAGATTTACATTAATTCAAATACAAAAGACAGCCGGAAACTTTCTTCTTTTATGGATAACAGAACTGAAGCGAGCTTTTAGATTAATACAAGAAAAACATCTAAATTAATTAAAATAATGAAAGACGTCGGAAACTTTCTACTTTATTCTTTTATACGTAGCAGCGTTGCTACCTTTTGCCTAGTGGAAATTCTAAGAATCAATATAGCACATTTTTTTTGTATGATCTAATATGATATATGATATCTGTCGCATAATCTGTTATGTCAAAGTCTTCATAGACGCACTTTTTAAAGGAAGCATTTTTTATATATGATAAATCAGTAGTTTCTGTTTAACTAATAATGTCCACTCGGAAAAGGAATAAAATCATATTAAAATAAAACGAATTTTGCAAAACGTCGGGAAAATTAATTTATCGAAAACGACTGTAGATATGTTTGGATTCCTCAAGCTCAAATCTATGCTTGAGGTTTCTATTAGATCTACTTCATTAGCAGTAATAAATAGTTTGTTGTTATTTGCAACAATTTTTTATACTTGTACCATTTCCATCGTCAGTGTTCATTTTGGTTCTAAAATTTTCTAACTTGAAAGTCTTAATCAGCAGTGGCTAACTTATTTATTGTAAGAATAGACTTTTTAAATAAAAAAAATAATGCTAGTGTATAAATTTCGTGAAATAACACGCTCACGTTTCATTTTCAAGAATTTATCTATAAATTTATCTATTTCTATAGCCGTGATATGTTAGATGTCTTTTGGTTTCTGTAATTACCGCAAAGCCTCGAGGACTACCTGCCAAAGGGGGATGCCTTCATGGAGAACTTTCTAAGGGAAACTGGCTGATATACACGTTACACATGGGGGAAAACCACGAAAACGCCCATGCAGCCAGCCCGTTCACGGGATTCGAACTTCGAACCGAACTACCAGTGTTCAGGGATTTTACCGCTCGGCCGCTGGTGGGCTTAGATGTCTTTTGAATTGAGCAGTTACATTCGTTGAAAACGCACAAGCAGGTTTAGGCAATTATTGTGCTTACATCGCATTAGATTGCCAGAACACATCACGTAACACGGATACAGAATGGAAACAAAGTCATTTGTAGAAATAAATTTGACAAAACCTGCACAGATTCTTGCCAGAACGCTCGTAGTAATATAGAATGAAAGAACATGCTACTTACGCGTTCTGGATAAGTATAGATTTATGGACATGTTTTTAGAATATTAAAATGAGCGTTACTAAGTTCTGTTCAGGTAAAAACATCAATCTACATGCAACTTAACCTGTCTTCAGGGTCGTCCGACTTAATTTGCCATGATGCTTGTAAAGATATATTTGTATATTGAAGTAAATGTTTGAATATTTGTACAAAACTGTCTGCTGTAACAAATTTTTCCAAAATGCTCGGACCAAAAAGGCTGTCTAGATTTCTTCAGGGGGCGCCTACCAGTAACCGATAATACCCACGTTGGGGAACTGCATGGGCTAAATCAGGTGTCAGCAAACTACGGCCAGCAGCTTGCTTTAAATCTGTCCCGCGGCATCATATTTTGTACACGAAAAATAAATCAAATTACGTGCTATATGCAGCTGTCAGTAGTTGAGTTAAATGACCGCGAATGACGCTACTGTCGTATTCTCTCGTATGTCGTTGTTTTCAAAAACACTAGCAACAGGCGAATGTTTGTGCAATGTGAGGCGCTCGAGCATGTGGGCTGTCTTGCTATAGCGGTACGAGTGGTAATTTTCTCTCTTTCAAGGCGAAATAAACATTGCTGGCATGAGGTAGCCGACCACATTAATACATGTTTCAGCAGCAATTAAGAATTTCATGTTCAGATGATGCCAGTTCTCCAACCTGTTTATTCCCTTATTGAAATATATGTTTATTCCCTTGTTTCTCAATTCAGCTTCAGAAATTTTTCCTCTTTTAAAATGTTGAGACAACTGGTCGTCCACCTGTGGCCGAACAGTAAAGTCTCTGAACACTGGCAATACGGTCCTACGTTCAAATATCGCGAACGGACTGGCTGCATGAACGTTTTTGTGGTTATGTGTAACGTGTATACAAGCCAGCTTCCCTTAAAAGGTCTTCCACGATTCATCCCTCCTTTTAGGCAAATGGCCTTCAAAGGCTTCACTATAACCGAATGACGCAAATAACGAGACAACTGAATCAAATCTTGTTCTTAATTGATAACAATTTTCACTCTTCCAAGTCGATTAATACCATCATGCCCTGGAAATATTTCAACAATTTTTTCTATTGTTTAATCTAATTGCCTTTTGTCGGCATTACCAATTATAAAAATACCTTCTATTTTAACTGGATCAGCATCTTTGGTTTTAAGTGATTTAAGTAGTAGAAGATATTTTTCGTATAAACTGCACTCTCAGTTTCTCTCTCTTATAGTTTGGAGATAATTCAATCTTTACTGAAGTAGCCAGCGTAAACTGCCAAAGTTTGTTTAAATTTTTGCGGAAGTTGCGTAAAGCATATCTACTGCAACGAAACGTGCTAATTATGTAATGCCTATCGGCATATGACTTTAATACTGGTGATGTGTTAATGGAAGAAGACAAGTTTTCTGGCTATATGTTGAAACTTAAAAAGGTCAAAGAACTAACACAGGACTAGAGGGTAAGACGAGTAGTAGCACTCTGAAGACTTCAACTGGACCGGTTAAGCAGATCGGCACAACTAAACTTTATTATTTAGAACTTTAGAAGTATGTAAAGGTATCTTAGTTTAATTTCATGAGATTTAACTTTAATTTCTGATGAACTTCATCATCCCAAAGAACGAAGAATCATAATTATTTTGTTACATCCAGCAAGATGTAAACATCATTACCGATTTGGCACAGAGGGAGCATTCTCTCTGCGCACCTTTAAAAATGACTAATGTTCTTGTACTGGTGACTAAACTATTGAAGGTGATGGCTGGCTGCTGACGGAAGTGTTGTTACTAGGTTTTTAATCCTATTACTGCCTTTATTTCCAACGCCATATGGCCGATGATACTGTAGAACAAAACTAAAATTCCTAAATGAAAGAAATTATTCGCTTACCAAATAGTTGCTTTCTTTGGCCTTGAGAATCGCTCTACTAGTGATGCTCAGTCCATAAGAAGGGTCGATGTTACAGATTTTTTGAATATTCAAATCTACAAGTTACGGCAATAAAGTTCAGTGAATGACATTATGGGATATTCACTTGCGGTACTGGGAAAACGATGAAGTGCAGAAAAGATATTCCGTGACGTATTTGATTATAGTTGAGAGTGGCATAGGAAGAGGTATTACAGATTTCTGATAATAAACCTTTAACCTGCAGTGCTATAAAAGGTGAGTAGCGAAAGAATTTAAAGTTCTGTCCGAAGCTTGGTAAATCTGCTAAAGAAAGTCGTGACGTATTGAAACAAGTTTATGGAGATGAAATCATATCTCTAAAGTATGTTTGTAAATGGTTTAAATATTTTCGGTATGGAAAGAATTCCACCCAAGACGCTGCTCGAGCTGGTAGGCCTACGATTTCTTATAGTGACAAAAATATTGGAAACGTGAAGCTGATTTAGTCACAGCAACAATGAATGCTAGCATGTAGAAAAATGCTTTGGCAAATATATTGTGAAGAATCCGTCGTGTAAGTCCAGAATACGCAGAGGGTAACTCTTTGTTCCATGTCTATAATAATATCCGACCACATTCGGTGTTTTTCATGAAACAGTTTATAACCTGTAGAGGAGTTGTAGCCTTTCATCATACACCGCACTCATCTTATTTTGCTCCAGCAGACTTTCATAGTTTTCAGGAAATGCACAGTTAATTGTCAAAAGTATATTGCAAACAACGGAGATTACTTCGAAGGCATGTAAGATGTTTTTCTCTGATATAGGTGAAAATCTTTTGTTTATGAATACACTCATTAAACTTTTTTGTTATACCATGTATTTGATTGTTTTGTTGATGGTTGCAATATTATGTATTTTTTTATTTATTTAATTTATGCATTTTCGATAGTAATTTTAAGGTGTACATTTCTGTAGCTGAATTTCTGGCCACATAATTTTGTATATCAGCGCTTCATTGTTGTGTAGAAATGTTGAATCAAATAGCGTTTAAATTGTGATAACAGCTTTACTAGAACATAGGATACGAGCAGAAACTGTCCTAAAAGGGTTTGATGGCAATTTTTCTCGACAAGATGACTACATTTGGCGATTTCCCACCGACTTGGTGACTTTTTAAAGTTTTGGGAAAAGACATTTTGGAAGCTCTGTGAGCGATTTTTTCCAAAGTTTTCAGAACTTTATGCCATACCATATAAAACCTGCTTCGACAGTCACCAGTCAGTCATTTGTTAGTCACTTTCGAAAAACGGCAATTCAAAAAGAGTTAGACGAGTTGTGTTTGTTTACTTGTTGATAATTTACGACATTTCTCGCGTTTAAGGATGGTTTGTCTAATATCTGCATGCGTTCTACTTGAGTTATTTAAAGTCATTATATTTTTTATTATTAAGCATTATTTTTCCAATGAACTACTGCCACTATCGTTTTGTTCATATGAAGCGATTATTTGAGAAGGCATCCCCGAACCCGTAACGCGCAACAATGTTATGTGCAGTTTCTCGTATCCGCGGATGGATTTCGAAAATATTACCTACGGAAGTAGTGTACTTCGAAGCAAAAATCAATTGTCATAGCCTGTTCTTAAATTCTACTGTCTATTTTGCTAAAGATCTTGTTCGTACGCAATTACTGGGCGCTGGCTGTAAATTCGATTACCATCATTCATTATAGAACTTGATACAAGATCTTCTAAATAGCTGGCTAATAAATTGTTCGTAATTATTTAAATTATTAATGAGCACAGCGTTCTAGCTCTCATAATCTCTATTAAAATCTCGAAACAGAGATCAGAATAATATTATCAGCATTTAATATCGCAGGATTTATACTATTTCGAATATACCATGGATTAATATTTCGAATAAACCATGGAACACTGAAGCATCACTTTTTTTCTTAAATTATTCTAGAAGCATAGCTTAAGTTGGGCCGGAGCCCAACGGAGCCCGGCTCGTGTGCTTCGCAGTTTTTGTCATTAATTGCAATTTTTGCCGGAGAGCACAGAGCCCTAAAGAAGCCGGCCTTTCTTTTACGTAAGTAAATCGCAATTTCAGAAGAAAATTCTTCGGGTGTTCAATATTTTACAATATTTTATTTCAATTTTAAGTAAGGTTTAAAAATACATTTTAACTTCTGAATGTATGCCTATCTTAGAGTCAAAACGATTTCCCTGGAAGTGGCTTAGACTTTTAAGATATGAAAAGCCCTAACCATATGCTAAAGGCTTATTCTGCTGGAAATGTGTGAGCTATTGTTAAAGCAATAAAGTTTTTCGTTTCCGAAAGTAATCGAAGCGATCACCCTAGTCGTACACGACTAGTGCGAGTGACTTCTCACGGAAAAAGAGCACATGCAGACTTTTTGAAACGATGTAATCAAATACGGGAGCAGAAAAATTATCATTTTACAGATCATTACTGGAATCTGGGGAAGTGTATTTCTCTTCCACATTCTGTTTGAGAGCTAGAATTATATTGGCAGAGGATCAGAAAGTGTGAACTCTTCCTACTTTGTTTTCATATTCACGTATCTCCATTAAAATCTCGTACTACAGATGAGAGAATGGATGGAGAGGCGGCCATCTTTCATACTGTCTTACTGTTTCTAGTATTCTCTCTATCCTCATTAATGACTTTTTAACCATTTTACCGCTTTTGATCGGTGTGCTGAAAAAAGAATAGTCTTTGTTTCCGCAATTCCTTGAAATAGTAGTTTAAGCGTATATAGAGAGAGTTTAAATTTAGTCAGAGCCCGGCTGAGCTATTTTACAAATTTTTAGTGAAACTATAATTCCAGCCAGAACCACAAATAAAACGAGATCACCATTTAATATAGCTATTAAATTGTTATCATTTATAAAATAATTAATTAACTCTTATTTATCTATTTAATTTTTTTTAGTTTTAATTTATTTATTTATTTATTTCCTCTTTCTTGACGGCCTTCCATAGGGCTTCGGCACTTCTGATTTTAGGAATTAAGCCCTGTTTAGGAGTGTTTGTTGATGCAACTAAGAACAGCCTAAAACTAGCAGCGAACATATTAGTCATTTAACAATTCGCAGACATAGTAATCTATTAATACATTGTTCTGTCTATAAATATAGATTTGTCCATCTGCAGTACAAATACTCTACCTCTCAGTATAGATACTCTACGTATCGGTACAGACAGCAAAAACCTGTGTTTGTAAGTATAGAGCGCAAGTATAAATTGAATACAGTTTCTTCATTCAAAATCGGCAGGGGCATTATCTACTTGTCAGTTGATCGGCCTTAGAAGAGAAACTTCTCTGGCTTTATTTCTGTTGCAAAGAAAAGTTCACTGTAGAATGTTTGCAAATTTTTCACAAAGATTCCAGATCTCGATTTCAGAGCCATGTTAATGTTTGAAATACAATTTTATTTCCTATTCACAATGTGATATAGTATAACTAATTTGAATCTAGAAGTAAAACAAGCAGTAACACTAAATTTCTCCGCCTAACAAATACATATTTATTTTTACAGAATTTTAATCAACCAAGTATTTGTTATTAGACTTTGAAGTGAAAATTATGCTTTTCACATGCTAAACAGTGCTCTTATATCTGCAAATTATAACATCGACGGGTTATAACCGTTTGAAACAGCCAATGATATCGACCATACGGCTGCATATTAATGCTGTTTAGAAAAGAAATATGCTACTTCGAGAGGAAGCAAACAATGAGTACTTCTTTAGCAAATTAAAGAAATAAAAGTTTTTTTCCTCTGGAAATATGCCTCAGAAATGGATAAGTATTGTAAAGAGCAAATTTTGAACTAAGGCAATTTTTCAAACATATATTTTAGTGAAAAAGTCAAAAAAAAGTTGCAGTCTATTAAAGTCTTTTTTTCACATAGAATTAAAACAAAAGAATTAGTCTCTTAATGCATTCAAAAGTTAATTATCTTGCTGACTTCTTGTAAGAGTTTTCGATCTGTGGCTTCTTTCTCTTTTAAAAGGGCTGCTTCAAGTGCTTAAGTGCTTTAATTAAACTAAAGTCGAACAAATTAATGCCTAATTAGTAATTTTGAAGTAAAAGCTGTACTTCAAAAGGCGAAAGCGAATTCAGCATTTGCCGTGCTGTAGGAACACATCCTTCCGTTTAATAAAAACTAAAATGCAAAGCAAAGTAATTAATTGCAGTACAATACAAAATGCTGAATAATCACCTTATCCAGTTGGGTAATTTAAATTAGTTTTAAAATGTTTCGATTTGATTCCAAAAGATAATTTCTGACACAAAACTGGATAAAAGTTCTGTTTATTGATCAAAATTCTGAAAATAAAAGTAATAAATAAATAAAAATGGGGGGCTCTCCCCCATTTTTATTTAAAAAAGAAAAAAGAAAAAAATTAAAAAGAAAGAAAGAAAGAAATTAAGAAAAAAAATTAATCGAATATAATTTAAAGTTAAAATTATTTTTTTTAATTACATGAATTTATTTTAAAGTTAAAAAGAACTGAGTGGGCAAAATAAAAGTGAATAAAGAGTACATAGCTCAGATAGATTCATATTTATTTCACTATTCCTAGGCATTGTAAAAAAATGCTTAAACTATAATCTTTTATGAACAAATTTCGGTACTATTTTGATGTGTATTGAAGAAATATTAGCTGAATTCTCAGAAGTTTTGCTGTATGTTGATAAAAATAAAGATTCCAGAACTTCACTGTTCTGTAATCTGGAACTTCACTGTTCTAGAATCTTCCACAATACTGTGAACAGTTGTACGAGTTCAAATACTCGTACAACTGTTCACAGTATCACAGAGCATAGTCACTAGTTGCATCAAAGAGTTTGAATTGGGAGAAAAGTAAAGTTTCAAATACAGACAACGCTACGGAGAAATATTGAGTCGAAAATGTGTAAGTTGTCGACAAACTTTACAGGCGTAATGACAGGCCTTGAAATTCATCTATGAATGCGATTCAAAACCGCCAACAACATCTGAGAACCAGTCAGAGCGCTGAGTGATTTAAAAACATGAATCCTTCACATAAAACTTTTAATTCTTATTTCTTTAATGTAAAAAATAACAAAGGCTAACTAAGCGCTTCTCTTCTCATTACCTCCGAGGTGATTTTTTTTTTTTTAATGACATAAATTTTACATCTAGGAATTTATTTATGGAAATGATTTACCATACACATTTAAAATGAAAGTAGAATTTAATACAGTATTACATTAGAAATATTAATAGAATAGTAACTATTTATTAAATATTTAAGTACGAAAATGATTAATTGTAAAACGAAAATTTTTTCGGTAAAATAAAAAAAAATCGTATGAAAAGCATACTGCACAGTAAAAATTTCAAGTATAAATAACAGGAAAAACTGTTTCTCAGATAACAGATTTATGCTTTGTACTTCACTTCAAGTAGAATGAATTTCGCCAGCACCCTGCGCGTTTGCTTCACCGCATACTGGCTTCTATTCGAAAGTCGCCTGAGGGAAGCCAAGCTGGTTTACATTAGACTTGCTGAAAGCTTTCCTTCTTCTTCCATTCATATTCTTTGGTTACATTTGAAAATACTAAGAACGTTAGACAAAACGCGCATCAAAACATCGAAGCTCATAATGTTTCAAGAGAGAATGGTGTACACACCAGTGTACTTGGGCCAAGGCCCTACCCTTTATCGAACAGTTGTGATTTTCATAATCATGTGCTCACTAGCAGGAAAAAATGTTCCATAAAAATTTAGAAACAGATTTAAGAAAATTCAAATTAAATTGTCAATTGAGATTATTAAATTAATTATGAGTTAAAAAATTTTTGAATAGTTAATGTGAAACAGAAGCAAATTTGACGGAGATAAGCATTTGGTGTGGGGGACGTTCGCGTTGATGGCAGTAAATGTTGGAAATAGAGTACATAAACATGAAGGTTATAAGAAAAAGTGCAAGTCTTTCGGTGAGAAGAATTTAAGTGAATAATAATGCATGTTTACAAGGTATACATATTCAGAATTGCATATCATAGGGAAAAAAATAAAAAGTAAAGAACAGGTGTGGTGGCACTGATAATGTCTTCGAACAAGACTGAATGAGGCTAGATTACAAGGTAGTGGGTAAATCATAATAACAAGGATCAGCAGGTCGATTATTCTAATGTTGCTGTGAGTTGGATACATACAATGAGGTGCATAATAATTAATTACTTAGGTAAGATAGTATTTAATTAGTTATTTATATATATATATTTACGTTTTTGCAGATATTAGTAAGTACTATGCCTTAATGGCAAAAACACTACAGAACAATTATAGGAATTATAGACTGCTGACATTTTGGCACGTAAATATTTCTTCGAAGAGGTTAAATAGTATACATAGCTTATCGATAGAGTTCCTCTGTAGCTTGAATTTCCGACATTTTAACCGCAGTTTTCTGGATGCTATTGGATAAAAAGTGACCTTTAAGCATGCTATTCAATTTCTTAAGCAATTTAAAAATTTATGCAAAGGCACTTATTCCCAAGTCATTAGATTTTCCATTACTAGTACTTCGTTTTTTTGCTTCAGAATTGCTATTTGGCTCATTTTTAGTAGTTACGATTCTATTTTGGGTAGCACTAGCACAGGAGATACCTGGAGTGACCTGTGAAGTTTTAGTAACATTTTTGGCATCATTTTGTAATTAACGTTTTCATCAGCATTCATCCTATTTTTAGTTAATTTAAGGAAATTTCGGACACCTCCTAAAATTGGCGGTATGTCCGATTTCTAGACAGTTGCAGCACTTGTCTATATCAATTTTTCTTGGATACGCAATCAGTTTTGTGCGGATCCGCCCATTACACACATCGTGATTTTAGGTTGCACATATCTGAAATGTGGTGGAAGTGTTGGCAGTTGTGACACTGCACAACAACCCCACTCACTTTATACTCAACACTCTCAACATAAAATAACAGAAAATAGTTTACTTCATATATTTTCCCTATCTCTGGAGTATTCTCCAATTGGATTTTAAATAGTGGCATTGGGAGCTTTTGATTTAAGTCTATGCATTTGTGCAACTTTACGAATACTGAAACCAAGATTACTTAATTCACCTTTTATGTCAGCAACTGGGCAGTCTATAGGCAAGCCTCTAAGCACAACTTTCACTGGTTTTTCATATTTTTTCAATATCAGATTAATGATCTATTTTTCATGCATCTAAATAATTCGTAATCCCTCTCTGATCATCTTCCGTTTTGGGGAAGCTTTTAAGAAATTCTCCCATGATGGTTAATTAATAATATCCTTTAATTATTACCTTCAATGAATAATAATTTCCTTTAATTTGGTATCCATTCTTATTTTTTTAAGAAATTCTGAAAATTTAATATCCGGCTTAGCCATAATTGGCTTAATTTTAGGAGCTAATATTTCAACCATATCTGGATGCGTATCCATTACATTATCTATGCTAACATTTGCATCATTCTGTAACTTATCAAACTTTTTGCTAGTGGGAATTTCCATATTTACCTAAAGCGAAGCTCATACGGAGATATCTCAGTACTCCGAACTAATGCTGAATTAAACAACTGCGAAACTGATGCTTTTTCCAGTCTCATATAGTTTTCTTCAGGCAGCCGAGAAATCTCTAATAGTTCTCGAAATTACTGGAAGGCATATGAGGGCCGGATACGGTTGCAGCTTCTTATAGCATGAATTACAGACCCATTACAGTTACACAGGGACCGGACCAGCTGGTCGCCAAGTTTAACGACTTTGGCAACTTCTCGCCAAATTTGGAGACAAAACCTAGTCACCAAAACCCTCGCCAGCTTGACGATATCTCGCCAGTTTAGCGAAATAGCTGTTTACTTCAGTGTTAAATAGACTTACTCTTGTATTCTTACTTTTCTCTCAAGCTTCGCTTCTTTAGATTTCCATGTAACATTTCGCAAAAAAAAAAAAAAAAAAAAAAAAAAAAAAAAAAGTACAACTTCACATGTAATTTCTTTGGAATTGTTTATGTATGTACAGAATCCATAATCCATAGCCTTGAAAAATTTTAAGTAATTCATAAAATTGAAAATATTGATAAATTTTGTCTATTTTTATTTTTATTTATTTATTAGTCCACAGGATTTGAATCCCGACACAATTTCATAAGGTTATATATATGTGGATTTTAACTTTGGAAAGCCAGTTTTCTGATTAGTGTTTCTTTTTACATTTCCTTCAGTTTTGTTGCATAAAGAGATAGCAAGTTTTCACGATAACTTCAGTTTCTGTTGTGTAAGAACTGAATATATTTGCAATGTGTAGAAAAAAAATTGTTTTAATATTGTAGAGTCGAAATTTTCTTCATGTATGTGTTTATGGGCCTTTTCTGAGCTACACACGCATCACAGGATTTGCGTTTTCTTACCGCGTAAGCTTTTGACTTCTCCCAGAAAAATCATTCAAGAAATTTCTGTAGTGTTATTATAACACTAAAATGATAGTTATTTGTAACTTTAAATCCGAGAGGATTATTGTGAAACTCTGACAAAGTACGATGTTCTTGAGACATGGAATGAATAAAATGAGCTGTCATCTGGCGGCTCTTCAGTTGTAGCAGTATACTCCCTTTTGTAAGTGAAGTGAATCCCACAGAGCTCAGTACCTTTTCTTTATTGAAACAAAGGATGTCATATTTTGCATATTGTGAATCTTTAGTGTCACAAACCCAATAACATTTTATTAATTGCTACATAATGACTCAGAATATACCCTTTGTGCAATACTTTTTGATTTAAAATTGTTTTTGGAAAGTTTATGGCTTTACTACCTGAGCTGAATAAAATTCTTCTGATATCTACCTATTATGGATGTTTTTATTTATGATAACGCAACTCTAGATGTAACGTTACACAAATGTCTTGGTGTCATTAAATATTAGATGCACGTTTTTAGTTATATTTTGCTGAATTTCAAAGAGCTAATATACATATTTTAGAAATATTGTTGGATTGAATACAACCAATTTTTGAAATAAGCTTTTATTTATTTACCTTCATTTTCTCTAATAGATATTTATGGATTATTTTATTAGGGTCTGATGACCTCTAGAAACTAGCAAATTTTTCTTTCTCTGTGTCTGTCCTGAATTTGCGGTTAAAAATTGAAGGAACATAATCTGGATGAGCAGGATCATTAAACGGTTAACCTGTAAAAATCACATATGGTATTCGAATTAGAATAAATAATAGCATTAGCTTCTGTTTTGGTATTTCCTATACTAATACTTTTCCATATACTCTTTCAAAATATCGCAATTTTCATAAAAGACATTAAGTTAATCAGTTATTCAAACATGTCAAAGCAATACTATTCGAAAACTAAGAATAAAAATTGCTGTTAAAATATATTTAACAAATGCTGAGTAAATTTCAATTCGTGCACTGAAAATTACTTAAATCCCAAAAATAAACTCATATAAGTATCGAAAAATCATATTTTCTCCAAAACATGGTCACATGAATGTAAAGCTTTTAAAGATTTTTAATACATTCAAAAATTCCTAGATGCTTAAAAATTGAAAAAAAAAAATATTCATCTGAAGAATATATCGCAATATATAAATTCTTACAACGCAATGCATCATTAATGTCCCGGAGTTAATAACATTATGGTGCGGTGGCCGAAACCGCTACACAAATCCCGGGTTGTAATACAGGGTTGAAATGAGTTTCTAACTCAAGTTCTAACAAGTTCTCAAGTTCTGAATTTTATTAAATTAAAAAAAAAATTAACTGTTACGGTTCATGACGATGAGGGACTTGGATACATATATTCCCGTAATTTCAGAAATTTGTTAAACAGGAATCTGCGCCATTAACAGCATACACGAGGAATGATTCTTCTAGCCGGCCAATATACCCATAGCTCCAGCAGGAAAACGTCCTGGCTTTACTCAAGCTGCCTTCCTTTCTCGCTGCTCAAAACTTTTCTAACTCAGGATGTCCGTAACTCCCCTGACTCGCAGGGTGGTATTCCTCTCCTGTTCCGTAACTAAGGTGTCCACATCCCGACCGCGGTGAAAAGACTTCTTTTACCTCTTTAAACGCTGGAAGTGATTCTCGAGGATGAAACCAGAATCATAAACAAAGGGACCTCGTTGGACAGGATTCCTCCTCTGGTGTGAAAGAGGCGCCATTACATTCCAAAATCAGTCATCCTGGGCAAATTAGACAAAGAACATCTATGCGACCTTGTCCCAACATAATATCAACTCAGGAAAATTCTTGCCAAAGTATCACCAAACACCACTGATACAGTCTTTGTAATTGTTATCAAAGTTCCTTAGGAAGCATGTGTATGTAAAAATGTGGTAAAACTGGAGATTACGGTCTAGTTTTTCTAGTTTTCTAAAAATCGCTAACTCATCAAATCGCCATATTAGACGGCTGCGATTTTGAATGAAACCTGTAAACATGCAAAGAACTCATATGTAAAAAAAGGTCAAGAAAAACAACGAAGCAGTATTGTAAAGTTAATAACTGTATATACTGTGGGATTGAAAAATAAGAAGAATTTTCATAATATCTATCGCGCATTTTAAAAAAGTAGAAAATAAGTGCAAAACGTTTTACTACAAAATTAAGAATTTGTACTAAGCAGTAAATGAGCAATAAATAATAAGAAAGCATACTGATTCGTATCTAAGCTAAAACGTTAACAAAATTCAGAAGGAAAACGAAGATAAAATTCAGAACTGTAATCATCTGAACCATGAGCCATATGAACATTAAAAAAAAAAAAAGCTGTAGTTAAACAATTCGAACTACGTGAATTATACTCTTCTTATACTGAATTTTGATTTGTAATAAATAGTAAAAAACCATATTTGTTCATATCTATACTAAATCTTAGCCATACAATGAAGATAAAACTCAAACGGTGCGCTCATTTCAACCACGTGCTTAATTAAATAAAACATTTTTACATCTAACGAGAATTACTTTGATTGTGATTTATATTTAAATCCAAATCAGTATTAATCAATTCAGAAAGTTTAACAAATCTCTGCTGAGTAATAAAAATGGATCTTACCTTTTCCAGTTACAAATCTGATGACAGTGGCGGATAAACAATCAATCTTAAAAATTCTACGAAACGATCGCTTGATGACAAATGTGCATAAATGACATTTCGTCGGCCAGATTCGCCACTTTTTTCTTAGAAAAAATATTGAGCATTACGTAGTTAATTCAAAACGGAAAAAAAAAAAAAAAAAAAAACTTGTGAAGATCCTACTACGAGTGTTCCCCTTCAACTCGAATTATAGCATTATTAATTTCTTGAAGAACTCGGATATAACATGCACAAGGTCGTGCAATTAGCTTAATTAAGAATTAGAGCACCCATGCCACTCTTTCAGGTGCAAATAATCTCGAACGATGGTTTCGAAAAAAATTATGACTCAAATCATTTACTGTTTTTCCTTATAAAGGAGGAAAATATATCTCATAAAATCAAGTACCCCAGTGTCACAATTGCCAGAAATGACACCACTCTTCTGAGAAATGCCACGTGGCACCTCCTTGTGTCAAGAGTGCAGGTTTCCAACGAACTGGTAGTTATGATCATAAGGGGCGCTTAGAAACTCCTAAGTGTGCATATTGCTTTGGCCTTCATATGGTCTTATATCAAGGATGTCCTATATTCCCCACTATTAAAAAAGAAACAATAATAACCCTACTAAAAGCTCTAAAGTCAGGCCAGGAGTCAGTTTTCCCAAAACTATGCAACCAAAACCCAGTCAGTCTGAAAATATGACCCACAAAGGGGAAAAATGCCCTAACTGCCTCTTCAGTTACTGCTACTACTCCTACTTCAAATTTTCCAGGTAGCATTAATAATATTAAAAGTGTCAAAAATGCATGTCCTATAACTAAATTCTCTGACCTGTCCGAAAGTTATAAATGACTTCCAGAAGGCCTTTGCGCTCAATGTCGCCAGTATTATTTAATTTCTAAAAAATAAATATACCAGCTTGGAAAACCTGTAATAATGCTATGGAAAAAATGTACGTTCTGTTCGATGTTACGGATGAAATCCATGGATTAGCTGAATTAACTAAACAATGGACTGTGAACTCTGAATTGTAAAATGGAACGCAAATGGTCTACTCCATAAAATTAACCAATTTCTTTTATCAGTATAACCCTGATGTAATTCTCCTCCAAAGTCACAAGCTTAGTGCTAACTTTTCTTTCAGTACTGGTAATTACAATCTGTGCAGGCTCGACAGAAGTCGAACAAGTTAATGTCCGAGGGAAGGCTTGATTATTTTAATTAAGCCCTCCATCACCCATTACCACCCAACCCTACCACAGCATTAGCCATTGGAGTCCTAGCTATCACAATCACACTGCCCTCAAAACCACTCACAATTATCTCTAATTATATTCCAACCAACAAAATTCAATATTACGCAAGATTTTGATGCACTATGCCGACACAACAACAGAATTATCGTAGATGGAGATTTTATTGCACACCAACGCGAGTGGAACTGCTCTAACAACACATTCCTTGAAAATGTAATTCTCCGCTTGCCCACTCGGGCCGGTCTTAAAATTGCAGCTCCTCAAAACCCAATATGCTACGAAAGCATCTCTGCCCTAGTTTATGACTTCTTTATGCTGCGGGGCTGCGCCTCAAAGCCTATCCAAAGCCTGAATGAGCTCTTTTCGGTTCACAATCCTCTGCAGAATGATCTAGATCAGAGTCTCTTAAACAATGGGTCGCGACCCCAAATGGGGTCGCAAATCGAAATTTTGGGATCACGAAAATTCAGTTCGATAGATTTATTTACAGAAACTGCATTCATAAGACTTTTTAAGAGTTACATTATTTGGCATTAATAAGATTAGACTTTTAAAACATTATATTAATTGAGATTATTGAGATTAATTACCTTAGATTAGTGCAAAAGGAATTTGTAAAGCTATCTAGCGATTCAATCTTAAAACTTAATCCTTGATGAATTCTGGATTGAAGTTAGAACTAAATTTCTCACTATTTCTGAAATGGCATTAAATGCTCTTCTCTCATGCAGCAACATATATTTATATAAAACTACTTTTTCAGCTTTAACGCTAGTTAAAACCAAATGTCGTTCGACGTTGAAACCTGTTGAAGATGCTTTATGTCCAGCAGTGTCAAATATCGCACCAGCATTGAATTTGTTATGCAGTAGAAGACAAGCACATATGCCTCATTAGAATTTTTCTTACTTTTTTGTTTGCTTATAATAAACTACTTCTAAATAAACCTAAAGCTACTTTCTTTATATATATATATATATTGTTTATCACAGAAGTAAATTATTTATGTAAATTATTACTGGGATCGCGAAAAAAATTTCAGCGATAAAAAGGGGTCGCGATTGAAAAACGTTTAAGAAACCCTTATCTAGATGTTTCTATTCATAGCTCAACACACAAAAAGGCCTTTATAACGTAACAACACACAAAAAGGCCTTACGTAAGAAGTAAGCGAAATTTTCGACCTGGTATTTTTGCTGAAAATATTTAACCAAAGAATCGCCGTCTTTATGAGTGATCTGTTTTTAGTCAAGGTCACCGTTTATCAGAACATTATATCAGTAAGATGTTTGTATTTGTGTTGGGAAGGAAGGAAAAACAGGTGTTGCGCTGACGCAACGTCAGCAGGAAACGGGTAGTCGATCTCCTTTTTCACTCATTCCTTTCGATGTTCTGGTTCATGTTCTGGTTGTTTAAAAATGCCAGAACGAGGTATCTTACATTAGAAGAAGCCCTTCAAAGATTTTTTGATGAAGAAACAGATGACGATAATGTTAATAATGACCAGAATGAAACTGCTATTGTTGTTGTTCCCCTAGAAATTGCAGAAACTAGTGACGAAGAAGAAAGGAATGGCAATGTTTTAAATAATGATAATGATATTTTACCAAATGATACTGCTGGGGAAGATGAAATTCACGTAAGAAGTAAGTTTCAGCCTTCTAAAAGCAGTTATAGTCATACTAAAAAGTTTAAAAAGCAGAAGACTGAAATCTTGAAGTGGATAGAAAAGGAACTGTTAGTTATGTCTCAGTAAGAACATGAAGAAAAATTTAAAAGAGAAATTATAAAAGACAAAATACAAGGCAGAACTAGTGCAAAGATTTTCGATTTTCTTTTTGGTTTAGACATTTACTCTCTACTCGTTGAACAGACAAATATGTACGCTCAGGGAGAAAAAAAAAATTATTGCATCTGAAGCCTATATGAGAAGATTTATTGGAATATTATTGCTTACAGGATATCCTTCTTTACCTCAAAAAAAAAATTGGTCTTTTGATAAGGACATTTCTGTTCCTGTTGTACGAGAATTGATATCACGTTTGCAGTACAGGAATATGAAGCAGAACTTGCATTTGACAATAATGATAAATTATATGAGGTGAGACCGTATCTAAACTTACTAAATATCACCACTTTTTACTACTGGAATTATAAAGTCTCTTTTAGATTTCAGTCGAGAGAATTCATTATTCCTTTTGAAAACTCCTTTTGAGAATGTAGAATCAGCCAGAAATAGATCAGCAACAGGAAGACCTAGTAAATTCAGCATTCAAAAACCATTGCATAGAGATGGTAGACATTTTATCGTAAAGTCCGTTGATAACAAAAGACTTTGTTGTAAAGAGTACCATAGCCAGACTGTTTATAGATGCAAAGTATGTAATATAGCTTTACATCATGGTTGTAATCAAGCTTTTCATGCTTGAATCTTTCAATTGAAATAATCTGTATTTGTAAAAGAAATACAATGTATATTTTAATATTAAATTAATTACAAGCGAAGTGATTTGTAGATTTATAAAACGTTACACAGCTAAAAAGTAATCCTGCGCTCCACTCAAAAAAACATCACACGAGTACAATCCTGCTCACTAAACATTCGTAGTCTTATTCCGCTGACCTGCATGGGTGTTTTCGTGGTTTTCCCCAAGTGTAACGTGTATACGAGCCAGTTTCCCTTAAAAAGTCCTCCACGAAGGCATCCCTCCCTTAAGGCAGATAGCCCTCGAGTGCTTTGCCGTAATCTAATAAACCAAACCAAACCAAACCTATTCCGCTGACGTTGCGCGAACGCAACACGCGCTTTTTCCACAGGTAAGAGCATTTTTTTTTATTTCAATGTAATTTTATGTTATAAATGCTTAATTTAATATTTGTTATTATTTTTATGAGAAAAGAAACATTCCTTGTAGTTTTGGCGGTTAATGGGTTAAGGCAACCTTATATTTTGGTTACCCGGAGCAGTTAGATTTTAAAAAAAAGAAAAAAGAAACCTTTCAAAACAAAATACCTTTCATTAGCAAATACTTGCATTTACTTATTTTGACATTATTATATTACCATTCAGTGACTGATCAGTCACACGTGTCAACTAGTCAATAATATAATTATTATACAACAGTTATATAAATACAGTGTAGTAATAATATATACAATGTAGCAATAATGAAATGTTAGTAAATATGCTAGATTCCAAAATATAATACGATGCAATCAAATAGGTAGTGTTATACCTTAAACTTAAAAGAAAGTAGTATAATCTATAACAAGTAAAATAATTAGCTAAAAAATACATGGTATCATTGTACATATTCAGCAGCAAGAGAATACTTTGCAAGTAATAATTATCAGTTACAAAGACGAGGTCAGTCTATATACATGATAATGTTCAGGAAAAGATTAGATCAAACAGGGATTTAATGATGGTTCTAATAGAAAGTGAGGACGTATAATTAGTTAAAAAATCTTTAATGTATTGGCAAAAAGGCTGCAGAAATTACTTCAATTCTTTTATTTAACAGAGAAATTTTTATGCAAACTTAGATCCTATAGTCTTATAGTATAAAACTGTCAGAATTTATTATTCAATAAGAGAACTTATTGAAAATTATAATATTCTTATATATGTATCACTTTTCAGTGTCCACACATGTTTATAGGTTCAAATGCCACATTTCAAAATCAAAGTTATTTATGAAATAAATAAATTATTTTTGTCTTTTAAATTACAACCCGTTGTTTATTTAAATTTAATATATTAATGCGTTTGTACTAATATTTCAAAGTTCTTTGAGATATCTTTTGTGTCCTGGAAATGACAAGTATTTCCATTGAAAAATTGAAACAGGCATACAAAATTGTTAAATACCAGTATAATATGATTAAATATTCATTTAATAGTTGATTTCATCGATTTTAACTTATTTCATGTCTGAATTTACTACGCAGAAATACTCTGTCTAATTTTTATTATCACTTCTCAAACAAAAAATTTCAAAGAAGAATGAATTAAAATCTTGATTGTGCAGAACACATCTTTGAATCTAAATGTATTATAAAAAGTACAAAAAATGTGAACAAGATTTTAGTCCCCCCTCCCAAATCAGTCATTTAAACTTCCAACAGTTCAGGAAAACGATAAACATTGCGAACATAAAAGTCTGCCCTTTTTTATATATACATAAATAAAGGAAATGTGTTCCTTCTTTTTATATATATGAGAAAAGGAACACATTTTCCTTTCTAATGTTTTGAAAGTCTCAAATACTTTAAAAAATGGTAAACTGCGTCAAAGTAGTAACCCTCCTTTTTTTTTAAAAAAAAGACTCAATACAACAGACTTAGGAAGTTCGTGTGCTTAGGATTCGTTCTTTTCGATTCGGTTCAAATGACGGATCCTGATCCGACAGTTCATTGCGCATGCGTGGTTAATGTTGGTGCGAATAGCATCGGCACTCCAAAACCGTTGTCCAGCGGCCGAGCGGTAAAGTCGCTGAACACTGGTAGTTCGTACCGAGGTTCGAATCCCGCGAACGGGCTGGCTGCATGGGCGTTTTCGTGGTTTTCCCCATGTGTAACGTGTATACGAGCCAGTTTCCCTTAGAAAGTCCTCCACGAAGGCATCCCTCCCCTTAGGCAGATAGCCCTAGTGTGCTTTGCCGTAATTAAATAAGCCAAACCAAAACCGTTGTCAGCTTGTCGGTATCTCATCAAATTACAGAGATACCCATTCCCCAATGTTAAATGTACTATTTGCCCCTGTATTCTTACTTTTACGTTATAACTTATGTCTTTTAGATTTTTCTTATGTTATATTATACAGAAAAATAAATCCATTTCAAATATAATTGCACTAAAGCATCTTTTATATGTACAAAATTCGTAACAGTGCCCCGTTTCCAAAGACTGTACGTCCCGGGTAGTACAAACCCTGGAGAGGAAGCCATACTTACAACTAAATCAAATCATGTGATAATAAAAGAACAATTTCAATAAACAACATATCAAATATTAAATCAATAACTGAGTGCATAAACTTTCAAATTTAGAAACAAAAAATAGGACCATGGTCTAAGACTATTTACATTATATACACACTCCGTACTACGGCCACAGTAAGGAGCTAGCCTGTCTTAATTAATGACTTTAGGCTTAGAATTCGATGACTAAGCGATCTGAACTACGGTGGCATCAGCCTGTTGAGGACTGTGTAAGGACTGTCCGAAGGTGACTGTAGTTTAGGAGAAAGTCCTTTTCGTCGAATCGGATTTCACAACCACACCTTGTCTCCTTCGTTGAATCAATGTCTTGTAGCTCTCGTGTCGCATCAGGTCATCTAATCCGTCGCCAAGCTGACTCGCTCTCGCGCAAAACTGTGCATCATTTCAAACTGTGCTTGGAGATCTTGGATTTACTGCTCAGGCGATGAAAACGCATCCGGAGGGCGACCAAGCAAGAGATCAAAAGGCAGACGATGGTCACTACCGAAGAGCATCTGGGATAGGAGACAGCCGGTAATCTCATGGGTAGCCCTGCGATAGAGGAGTAATAACACTGGTAACTTCTTGTCCCAGTCCTTTTGGTTCGTGAAAAACATGCGCGAGAGGTTATTAAGGATGGTTCGATTAAACCTCTTTACCAAACCCTCTGACTGGGAATGTAAGGGTGCTTGGGTTTTGGTCAATGTCGGGTAGCTTGCAGAGTTCTTTAATTGCAGCTGATTAAAATTTCTTCCTTTATCGGAATGTACCTGAAGAAGCACTCCGAATCTGGAAATCCAATGATGTATCATTAGCTTTGCTTCCGTGATAGCATTCTGATCAGGAGTAGGATGGCCTTCAGGCCACTTGGTGAATTAATCAGTGACAACCAGAATGTATTTGTTGCTATCAGCAGTTCGTGGCAGAGTTCCCAGGATGTCAAAGTTGATGCGTTCAAAAGGCGCTTCTACATTGTAACGTTGCAGCTGGTCTCGGCTGCGTTTCTTCGGTCCTTTCCTACCCGCACTGGCATTGCAGGATTGGGACCCCTTTTGCATGTCTTCCCTTGCATTACTCCAGTAGAAGTGCTCTCGAACTCTACGTACCGTCTTCATTATTCCGAAGTGGCCTCCTTTTGCCCAGCTCTATAATACTTTAAGGACGTCTGGGTTGCAGAATCTTCGAAGTATCAGCTGCCATCGGAATTCCTTTCGAGCATCCGATTCGAACTTCCGGTACAAGACGCCGTTTCGAATATGGAGCGTCTCCCACAGAGCCTAATGTTGTTTTGTCTCAGGACTATAGATCGAAATGTTCTGCCATGTAGGTTTTCTATATGAAGTTTCCATTATATAAATTATGTGTTTAATGTCGCCGTCTGCCAACTGGTCTTTTCTGACTTCTTCGTCTCTCCATGCGTCTCGGTCAGCCGATGCTGAAATTGTAACTTGTCGTGCAACCAGATTAAGTTGCTCATATTTCCCTTCGATCCTGGAACAATATCACCAGTGTTTCTGAGCAGGATCTTGCAGATGAGGCTGCGGGGTTTCAATGACGGATAGTTATGTCCTCAGACGCTGAATGTAGTTCGTTAAAGTCCAAGGGAAAATATTTCCTTCAAAAATCCAATCCGAGTATGTAAGGATCTGTAATTCTGCTACATATGTCGTGTGTTAGGAGGCGGCACTTCCAAACGTGGTGTTTACATTTAACTTCCCGTCACTTTCGTTTTTATCACCAGACGCTGTCTGAAGGGTAGAGCAGGATAGCGTTCAAAGGAGCTTATCTTTAAATTGTTGAGCTAAATCTTCCAGAATGATGGTAACATTGCCTCCTGTGTCGATGGTCATATTGCAAAGAAGTCCATTGATATGCTCATTGATGAACACTCCATTATTTCTGCCACTCGCTGCAGAAATCTGAAGTGCTTTAAAATGAGGTTTCTCATTATCTTTCAAAATCCGCTCTGCGAGATGGCCACTAATTTGCTTCCTGCATCGTTGCTGAGGTATGGCCTTATTTTTCGTGCCCTAGGGTATTTTGCAATTTCTTCATACGTCGCTTTTAACGCCGCAGGTCCAGTACATTAGGGTTGTTGCTTTGTCACCCCTATTATGTGTCAAGGCATTGACTTGTCTGTTTAAATCGTCTGCCTTATTTTCCGTGTCCTGTGGTGTTCTGCAGTTCCTTCATACATGACGTGGCCTTCAGCAACATAGTTCCAACACTTTAGAGTCCGTTTGTTGTTACTCCTATTCCGTATCAAAGCATACACTTGTCTGTGTAAATCATCTAGACGAGCAGTGACTTGATCCACTGGCTCTTGAACTCCAGCAGGTATTTTTGGGTGGTGTTCTCTACGAGCTGCCTGCTGGGCTGCCTGGATTTTCGTGGTTTATACTAGAGCTCTTTTCAAATCTCTGACATCCGCCATTCGTAGAGCTTTCTGTATTTCAGGATCCCGGATGCCATCTATGAAGTACTGGAAGTATAGGATCTCCCTTGTTTCCGTCGGGCAGTCCGAAAAGGCGAGATGAGACAGCCTTTCAATATCCGTGGCAAACTCTTGGAGTGTTTCCGCTGCCGCGGCCCTCTGTTCACGTCATTTTAGTTGAAGCCTACTATAATCTTTGAAACACTTCTCTCCAAAGCGGAGCTCCAACGTGCCGGATAGAGCTTCGAAGTCTAGCCTCTGGGTTTAAGGAAGACTTTGAACTCGGGAAGAGTTTGAAGGATATCCACTGAAACTGCTCGAAGAAAAGCGGCGAAATGACAGGCCTTGGCATTTTAATCCAAACCATTCGCCTCCGCCACTATAGAAAATTGTGTCTAATACGCTTGCAGGAGGTTTTCCAACCGTACGTGGACAGCTTCAGAAAAGAACGAGAAGGTATGGGCAAAATTTAAAACGATCAAAATTGCTTCGAGTTGTCGCTGTGAATTTCCTTAAGGTTTCCACTTTGGTAACGGCAGCAGAAAGCCTATCATCAATTTGTTGTTGGACAGCAGAAACTCTTCCTTTGATTCGTTGCCCCACAGCAGAAACTACCTCTCTAATTGTTCTTTCACAGAAGAAACTCTTTCTTCAACCTGTCCAACTTTACTTTCAACAGAGTCTGTTCTGCCTTCGACATCCTCAAATATGTTTTCTATTATGGAGCAATTTCTCTTTTCATTTCCTTTTGATCTGCTTCAATTTCTTGTACAGCATCCAACACTACTTTAACGGACTCTTCCATCTTTCTTTAACGGAGTCTTGTCACGGTTTCATCACTTCTTTAAAGGATCCTTGACCCTCGTTCATCTCTTCTTTGAATGCGGCAGAGGCTACCAGCAGCTCTGCCGCATTCGAGAGCTGCTGTCTTAATTGTTCATCCATCGCTCTTGTTAATGGCATTCAACCCCACTCCTGACACCAAAACTGTTGCGTGCGTACGAGTTCATAATAGATTGAATGCACAGAGGTCCGATGATAGGTTAATAAAATTTATTTGATCAGCAGAAACACTTCAAATTTCAGGAAATTTCCACAGAAATACTACTACAGGTGTTCACAGTATCACAGAGTAGAATCAGTACTTACGCTTCAAACTACTAAGACCATTAAAGACAACTCAATGCAAAGCGCATCTAAAGAAAACACTAACCCGGAAATACCCCCGACCTCACTCTGAACTAACAATTAGCAACAACAACAACTCAGAACAGTTGCTCTCTCCAGCCTTATATTGTTTTCAACCGGCCATCGAGATATTTCTAGTACCTTCTGCTAATCGAAATTACTGTAGAGCAATATGAGGGTAGAATTACGGTTGCAGTTGTCAATTACATTTATTCAATTACTATAGTTATTACAGTAAAACCGGGACCGAACCAAAATTTCGCCAAATGATCGCCGCCTGGCGACTTTTGGCGATTTCTCGCCAAATTACCGAGATACCCAGTTACTGAATGTAAATGGACTTGCCCCTGTATTCTTACTTTCCGTCGTAGCTTAAATGGATTATATTTTTCTTATATTACATTACGCAGAAAAATAAAACAATTTCATGTATAATTGCCTTAAAATATATTTCTATGTACAAAAATTCGTAATAATATTATTGAAGAAATGAAATATAAATCCGGTACTTTAATTGCACTAAAATTCATATATAAATTTTGGAATACTTTTCTATAAGACATTTCTTATGTGTTGAAATTGGGAGAGAACATCTCTTATTAGATAAATAATAACTTTAATATTATGTAGTAAACTTTTCAAAAATACAGTATACTTGAGATTTGTACTGTCAACCTAATCAATATGTTTAATTTCTTCAAAACCAAACCTCACACGAAAATGTAATGAATTTTAGAAAAAGGTAAAAAATAAATTATAATTTGTTAGTATGTAGGAATTTTCTTCTGCACAGAAAACCTTAAGAAATACTTTTACATATTCATTTGTTATTTGGGGATGAGAAAATAAATGCTCTCTGTAATTTTCAATGTTACAAATGAAGCGGAAAGTTCTGTACAACAAATAATTTTTGATTTCTGAGATAGAACACCGTAAAACAGATGCAGGTCATACACCGATACACTTTTTGCGGGGGGGCGGGGCTTAAAATTTTATTACACTTTTCACATAAGAATACTGCGAATTTTTCATATTCACTTCCTTGGCTTTTATGAAAATAAGTTATAAAATTATCTGAAATCGAAAAGAAAAAGAGAATGTCAGCAAGGGTACGAAAATAGGCACATGAGTGCAAAATGAATCAGAAGCACACCTTTTATTTGTTGTCATAAAAAACCTGGTCTCCAAAAGCAGTCTCTGGCGGTGTGGTAATTCTGATTAGTTTAATTTCATTAGTTCCCGGCGTTTTTTAGCCGCCCGTCTTAGGTAATCAGGAAAGGGAAAACCACAAGAATGTCCCATTGTAAGTTTTACCATGGCATGTACACTGCAACTAAACCACTACCCAGAGAGAGGGAATGGAAGAAAGGTGGCAGCATAAATGCATGTGGAAGCACCAAACTCTTTTAAATGCTTAGGGCTTCAAACCAAGGAGATTAGAATAGAAGTAAAGAGGCTTCACAGTTTCCTCCACAATCTGAGAATGAAACCCTACTTAAGAAGCGGCGTCCATGATTGTAAAATCAAACCATTGCATTACTGCAGTGAAACGTTCGTATTTCTAAGCTGTTCCGTACATGTATTTTCAAGTGTAAAAAAGATGCAGGTCATACACCGATACACTTTTTGCTGGGGGGGGCTTAAAATTTTATTACACTTTTCACATGAGAATACTGCGAATTTTCCATATTCACTCCGTTGGCTTTTATGAAAATAAGTTATAAAATTATCTGAAATCGAAAAGAAAAAGATGTCAGCAAGGGTACGAAAATAGGCACATGAGTGGAAAATGAATCAGAAACACACCTTTTATTTGTTGTCATAAAAAACCTGGTCTCCAAAAACAGTCTCTGGCGGTGTGGTAATTCTGATTAGTTTAATTTCTTTAGTTCCCGGCGTTTTTTAGCCGCCCGTCTTACGTAATCAGGAAAGGGAAAACCACAAGAGTGTCCCATTGTAAGTTTTACCATGGCATGTACACTGCAACTAAACCACTACTCAGAGAGAGGGAATGGAAGAAAACTGGCAGCATAAATGCATGTGGAAGCACCAAACTCTTTTAAATGAAGCTGTTCCGTACATGTATTTTCAAGTGTAAAAAAGATGCAGGTCATACACCGATACACTTTTTGCTGGGGGGGCTTAAAATTTTATTACACTTTTCACATGAGAATACTGCGAATTTTCCATATTCACTCCGTTGGCTTTTATGAAAATAAGTTATAAAATTATCTGAAATCGAAAAGAAAAAGATGTCAGCAAGGGTACGAAAATAGGCACATGAGTGGAAAATGAATCAGAAACACACCTTTTATTTGTTGTCATAAAAAACTTGGTCTCCAAAAACAGTCTCTGGCGGTGTGGTAATTCTGATTAGTTTAATTTCTTTAGTTCCCGGCGTTTTTTAGCCGCCCGTCTTACGTAATCAGGAAAGGGAAAACCACAAGAGTGTCCCATTGTAAGTTTTACCATGGCATGTACACTGCAACTAAACCACTACTCAGAGAGAGGGAATGGAAGAAAACTGGCAGCATAAATGCATGTGGAAGCACCAAACTCTTTGAAATGCTTAGGGCTTCAAACCAAGGAGGTTAGAGTAGAAGTAAAGAGGCTTCACAGTTTCCTCCACAATCTGAGGGTGCACCAGCGGCCGAGCGGTAAAGTCGCTGAAAACTGGTAGTTCGGTCCGAGGTTCGAATCCCGCGAACGGGCTGGCTGCATGGGTGTTTTTCGTTGTTTTCCCCATGTGTAACGTGTATACGAGCCAGTTTCCCTTAGAAAGTCCTCCACGAAAGGCATCCCTCCTCTTAGCAGATAGCCCTAGTGTGCTTTGCCATAAATAAATACACACACAATACACACACCACAATCTGAGAATGAAACCCTACTAAGAAGCGGCGTCCATGATTGTAAAATCAAACCATTGCATTACTGCAGTGAAACGTACGTGTTTCTAAGCTGTTCCGTACATGTATTTTCCAGTAAAATTATGTTCAATTTATAAAGAAATGCCTCGCTACTGTTACATTTCTGTTTAAAAATAATAAAGATAATATCTATAATTTACTTTCGAAATCTAAATGCATGTGTATAACATTAAAGCCTTTAAAAATTATGCTTCTGCATATTTCAAGGATTGGTTCATGTGTTAAATTAGTTGCCTGTTGGGTTTACTTTCCAATTCTTCCTTTAAGAAATGATATTTCTGATTTATTCACGATATTTTTAAAATTTAAATAATTCTTAATTTCAATTAAAAAGACATCTTAACTTTTGTCCATTTATCAATTTTTAGAAGTTTTTTAGGGGAGAGGAAGCTTGTTTTCGTGGAAACTTGAGAAAAGCGTTAATTTTGATTCTGCTTAATTAATTCAAATAACTTCATGGAATCAGAAATCGTAAAATGCTAAACAAATAGAGATAAAAATAAACAGCAAATAGATTTACATGATATATGTCAAAAGCGACAACTAATTATCAATATACTTTTATCGGTATTCTACCTAGAAATTTGTTGTAAGTTTATGCAATTTTTAACAAGAGAACAGTTTATCTTGATAGAATGCACAAATTATATTCATAGCAGTTCACAAAACTTAAAAATGATTAACATTCAATGCATAAAAAATCATTACTTTATTTAACACTTTTACAATGAATAAAAAATAGTAATGATTTATTTCTTACTTGTCATGAAAATTATGAAACGAATTATCTAAAACGTTCAAATTATATAGTTTAAATCCTAGCATATATCATTGCATGTTTAGGAATGAAGATACCAGTTATAAACAGAAACATTGAAATGTATTTAACATATTTTGATTATTATTAAGTCCTTTTTTTCAGACCTACAAAGAAAATAGTATGGCATTGTGAGATTTTTAACATATTTATGAAGTTACATTAAAAAAGTCAATGGTTCCACGTGAAAAGTAATTCCAGGAATCTTTTTAGAAAATCTGTTCGTGCATCCATATGCAACACAAAATCACATGCTTCAAAAATTTTAAAAAAAAAAAAATGTTGCAATGACAGACTTCCTTGCACGAGTCACAATAGTTGCAATAACATGGCCGCCGCGGATACACGGCTTGAGTTAAACCTTCCTCCTTCTATTCTAGCCTCCATTCTTCAAACCGTCTTAACCCGGACCTGAACAAACCAGAATTATATCTATACAAATGAAAGTCAACAAGTAATGTATATATTTTAGTATAACTGTATTATGTTGTAGTGTAGATATAATATAATTAGATGAATCAACTTCTTCGACTTTTTATTTCTCATGCATAAGCATTGGTTTCGATTCAATATTACACTAACCAGGTAAGTAAGTAAGTTTTGTCTTTTGTTTTCTGGATTGCTCTGTATCTTGGATGAGTGAAAGAAATATTTTTATTTTAATGATGAGGCTATGTTTTAGTAATAACACTAGATTTTAACCCTAAGTAACAGAGAAGGTTGCTGATATCATAAATTTTGTCAGTTTCAGAAACATTGGCTATGTCGACCTGAAATAGAGGCTATGGTGTCCTAGCTTTAAATCTGTACACTTGAATAACCTTAATGATGTTAAATCTACTGGCAATTAACTCTTCTTTAATTTCGTCCTTCGTATAGTCGGAGGGCAAGCCTCATAAAACTACTTTCACTGGCTTTATTTTTTTGGTATATAATACTTAATGTTGGGTACCATTAGCTTGCAAGTATTTGGTGATCTCCTGGTGATGGTCAACGGTAAGTGGTAATAATTTTAAGAATTCTTCAGAAATTCTAGTAGTAACAGCCACATTTAGTTCTTCATTGAGTTTTTTGACAAAATCACCGAATTTAAGTGGAGGAGAAACCTTAATCGGTATAATCCTTGGTTTAGCTTATCAGGTTCAATGTTCCGTCTTACTTTCTTTGGGAACATGCAAGGACCTGACTCGGAACAGAGAGCTTACTAAAGCTATGTTCAATAACTGTGGGAAGTAGACAGGATACACAAGAAGGGTATACAAAACCCTTTATTTTTTTCTCTTTACAATAATTTCCGTACTTCGGAATACAAAGACCCACTACTTGTGGTCTAAACGTAAGAATATAATAATATAAATAAACTCTAACTTAACTTTGAAATAATAAACGTGGAAGATTGGCCTTATATTAACAGGAAGCCGTATGTAGTACAGAGAACTGTTAACACTACAATACGTTTAAAATTATCAAGAGGATTAAACCTCTGGCCTGGAAGGCAACCAGCAACTGAGTAAAACTTCTAAGGTAAGCGGCCTGCTTCGACTAACTCCTTCCTCTCTCTCGCTTGGCAAAAAGCCACAAATTAAGTACTTGGCGTTCGGCAGACAAAATTTACATAAATAAGTTAACGCTTATAATTCTGGCCGGAAGTAGAAAATAAGAAGTAATAGTAAAGATTTAAAATAAAATAAACGTTAGTAAAACTTAAGATCCTTACAAGCTTAAATCGCTGCCAAGGGGGACATTCTCAGAATTTTTATGTCTAGTATTTTCAAAACAAGCAGCAATCGCATTAACATTGTTTTCATTATTGTCAAGAGTTTCGAACTTGCTAGAGGTTTTAATATCCAGGTTATTCTTAAGGAATATGAGTGGCCAGGCGATTTTCCTAGGAGAATTAAATCCGTAGGAGCACCTGTTTTTTTCGAACTGACCTTCGTTTAGAGAAGTTTACCTAGATTAGCACCCTATTTGACAATATCAGACAAAAGTAGGTCTTTAGATGTACCAGGTTCATTAGCACAAATAGAAATAATAACAGGTTTCTGAAAATTATCAAAGTACATCTTTATATGTACAAAGTTTATTAGCCCAAGTAGAAATAGTAACAGGTTTCTGAACATTATCAGCAAACGTTTTGTCTGGTACATAACTTTCCTTGCCATTAGAATTAGTTTTATTATCATTAACTGCATTAGAATGAACAACAAAATTATTACGTGCTCATAATCTTCGCCAACACCTTTCAAATTGTTAAATTTGGCCTCCATCTTCTTAATTTGTCCTTCGATTTACATTAGATGAGATACAAAGTCCACTCCGGTATTAGCTATGAGAAGAGATTCACACACACTACGAAGTTTCTCCGCAAAGTCTAACGAGTGATTAAGAAAATTTACCGCATTGATGAAATCAACGTGATGAAACTGTTTTTTACACCCAAGTCCTTTAGAATATCATCCATGTCTGTAAAATCCATTTCTAAGTCACTACACGAATCTTCTTCACTATCAAAATTTAAATCCAACTCATCGTTCTTGCCATAATTTAACGCGCTGAACACCAAATAAGATACAGCAGTCGAACGTCATAAATCCGCAACATTGAGCGAGAAAATACACCACAGTCGTAGAATGCTCACTGTGGGGCCCTTAAACGTGTCCTACTCCTATGGTTTCCAACGGTTGAAACCAGTTGCCTTCACAAGGAAAATGTAACTGATCACGAACTCGAATACCTATTAAAGCGTTATCTTAAACATAACGATAAGATCCATTCACTGAAATTTAAACGCGATTAAAGATTATGTCCTTTTAAGCTAATACGTTTCCAGCAATTTACTTAATGGCATAGATCTGGGGGCAGGCGAAAATCTGAAAAGGGAAGAGAAATATTGCTAAATATAAATACACACGTTTTTTTAAAACTCTTTTATAATAATAGATATATTTAGAAATATATTTCAATATTAATACCAAGGGAAACAAAAGAGAAACACACCAAGTGAAACAGAAACTTCGTAACGCAACAACCTTGAGTTGGGCGTAAGTTTAGTTAAGATCTCAGTCGATTTCGAGGGCAAATGGTACAGGTCCCTCTTTAGTAGAAGCAAAGAAATCTACAAGACTGAAGATTGCTCCTGAAGACGAGAGACCTGTACTTGCTTGCCCACGAAATAGTTTCGATGTTGACTAAATCTACGCCAAACTCAAGGTTGTTGCGTTACTAATTTTAAATAATGCTAACATTTACTTTTCTCTTTTATAAACTGGTGTGCAAAACTTAAGCAACAATGTAAAAATTTAGCAGATAGCCGTGAAATTGCAGAAAAGGAGGTCTGGAGATCAGTACAATGAACACGTAAGTCAGTAGAAACGTCATGCGTATGCAAATATCAGGAACGAAACACGTTCAGAGGCGACGTGAGCGCACACAAAACGCGTGATGTCGGCGCGCGCAGCACAACAGTAGAATAAAAGGAAGGACGGAGACACTTTTCAATATATTCGCTGCAAGTACGAGTGAGTCAGTTCGTGAAATATGGCTAGAAGAAATCACCTGGACGATATCACACGTGGAAGAATGATTGGAAAGCTGGACGAGGGGCGTACAGTCACCAGTATAGCTACAGAGTTCTCAAGCAACAAAAGTGTCGTTTCGCGCGCTTGGAAAGCGTTCCAAACCACAGGTACAGCTGTTAGAAAGGTTGGTGGTGGCCGCCCGAGGACGACAACTGCGGGGGATGACCGATATATCGTCCTGGAGGCTAAAAGAGGCCGACAGCAGTCAGCAAGCGCCATTGCTCAGCAGCTCTGTACAGCAACGGGGCGACAAGTGTAGCGGTTTACTGTGGCCAGAAGCCTTCACAAAGGAGGCCTATTCGCCCGCCGTCCTTAACGCTGCCTCCCGTTCAAAGTTGGCCACCGACGCCGCCGTTTACAGTGGTGCAGAGAGCACAAAAACTGGACAACTGATCAATGGAGTCGTGTCCTCTTTACGGATGAGAGTCGGTTCAGTACCGGAAGCGATTCTCAAAGCGTTTTGATTTGGAGAGAGGTCGGGACCCGGTTTTATCCCAGTAACATCAAGGACAGACACCGTAACGGTTGTCCTGGAGTTCTTGTCTGGGGAGGCATTATGCTGAACGGGCGAACTGAGCTCCACGTTTTCGACAGAGGGTCTGTAACCGGGAATCGCTATTGTGAAGAGGTACTCTTTCCCCATGTGCGTCTGTTCCAAGATGCCATTGGCCCACTCTTAATTTTTAATGATGACAATGCACGGCCACATCGGACTCTTGCTGTTGAGGAGCTACTGGAAAGTGAAGATATCACTCGAATGGATTGGCCAGCGTACACCCCAGATTTAAATCCTATCGAACATGTGTGGAATGCTTTGGGGAAACGCATTGCAGCACGCTTACATCCTCCGGAGAACACCCAACAACTCAAACAGATGCTGATTGAGGAATGGGCACTCCTACCGCAAGAAATGTTGCATCAGCTGGTTCTGAGTATGCGGAGACGGTGCGAAGCAACCATTGCAGTGAGGGAAGGGCATATACCATATTAAGGAACATCTGCTTGTTGTTCTTCCTCTTGGATAGACAATCAGGAGTCACGATACTATGCGTTCAATAAAGCTTTTTTTTGTTTGATTCCATACCGTATGCATTGTATTCCTTTTTCAGCTCCGATGCTTTCGTCATCCTTTACGTACATAATACTCTCCTTCATTTCTGCATTTCATGTCTCTCGGTTAATTTCTCGTGGAGTTATGGCAAAAAACCCTGTTGTTGCTTAAGTTTTGCACACCAGTGTACTAATGTTTACTTGCACATGTTTAACATCAGGCTTTTCTACCAACCCGAATTTAATTGTACTAAATGGCATGTTTAACCAGCTAATTTTTAATTGCATCTGCTGAACATATTGCTTTTTTTGCTAACTGTATTTAACTTCACTAATTATCACGCTTAACAAACTAAATTTTACATACATTGCTTAGTATGTTTAATCAAGTAACACTTTTAGCTAAATTTAACTTACATATTCTTAATATCCCCTATGCACTACATATCATGTTTAAAATGCTAAATTTATTTTAGACCGTGTTTTATTTCAAAACTTAATGGTAAATTCTTAAAACCATTACCTGTTGGTAAGCTTGGCGGAAGTATTAATGCCGAATGATTAATTAATACATGTATGAAATTGGATCGAAATGTTACTGCCCTAAAGTTTTTGTCATAAATGCACATTACTTGGACTTTTAAATCTAATTTATCTAGCTAAAACTTCTTACGTCGCCTTTTCCCCAAATATTTGACCTTCTCTCTAGCTGCTATTCCTTATAGATATTTACTTTTGTTGGCATAATAAAATGCCACCTACATCCTTAAAAGAGCCAAGTTGTCGCCACCAAAGCTGTTCTCCGAATATTGAGTGAAAGTAATATTAGAATTGGACAGGATAGCTGTCACTCAACTACGCTTGAAAATGAGTGTTTTGATTAGTTTTGTTTCCGTTTGTCTGACACTTCATTTGCATTTCCAAACGGCTGCTGGGGTTGTCTTGTAATTTGATATGGGTTTCAGGTTATTTTGCATGAAACATAAGAATTAAAAAAAGATCTGATTGTTTCACATATCGTAATTAGTTTTTTTTATTCGGTTACTTTGGTCATTTGAAGAAATTTCAGTAATGTCTAAGTATCGGAAGCGGTCGCGTAAGTTTAGTTACAAGAACATAGTGAAGCGTCGTCGAACACAAGGGAATTCTGATGATGGAAATAGACTTTATGCTACTTATCCTTTTATTTTTCAATCATTTAATGTTTATATTTTATCTGTTAATCTAGGGGCAGCAAGGCGGTATGTTCTTGCGAATCTTGTATGTAAATATGGCGGCAGAGTGTCTTACTGCGTAACTGATAATACAAGTCATGTTTTGGTGGATGAAAATGTAACCAGTGCTGCTGTGTGTCAGGCTTTGGAATGGACAACATATCCTCCACATATAAATGTTGTTTTAGCTAGTTGGGTTAGTGCATGCATTAGAGCAAATTATTGTCTTGATGCTTCAGATTATGAGTTACCATGTACACATAAACCAACTTTTGTTAGTCATCATAATCGTTTGATTTTATGGAGAAACCAGCAAAAAAGGTCTGAAAGTGATTTCCGAGAAACTGATCGTGGTTCTGGAGTTAGCAATGAAATGACTCGTGCAAATGTTGATGGTGAAGTGTCGCCATTTGATGATGGCTTGTACGAAGTGGAAACTTCTTGTGATGATTCATGGTTGTATGAAATTGCACCTCATCCTATATTATTTGATTACTTAGCACCTCAGTGTATTAAAAAAGCTCGTTCAGGTTCTGAACAAATTAATTCAGCTGCTTCTAAACAGTGTAATCCAGTCTATAAAGGAAGTCCTCTTAGAGGTTTTAAACGTCGTCGCCGGGATTCAAGAATCATTATCCAGAATAAAAGTGTTGTTGTGGCACCTGCTGCGAAAAGTAATGCATGTCCAGATGGTGGAACTGTTTCAGAAAATAAGGAATCAATCAATAAACGTGCTATTAGCATTTCATCTGCTACAGCAAGTTTGCAAAGTGTGAATGATGAGAAAGCTAAAATTTCTGCTTCTAGTGTAGAATATACTGAATTAAAACAGTCATTTCCTGAAGGTGAAAGGAATTCTCCATCATGTAGTCCACTGAATTTGTCCAAATCTTTTAATTCGGGAGATTTAATTGGAATGATAAAAAATAATACAACTGAAGTATCAGATACAGCTGCTGCTCAATCCTCAATGGAGATTTCTACAACTACTGCAGATAGGTCTTTGAAAGCTGAAAATTTATCAGTAGAACATTCTCAGTCATATCAGTTAAAGCATACATTTAAGAATGAAATGGCTGAAGACTTGACATCTCGAGAAATTCCTCTGATTTGGAAAAAAGAGTATTTGAAGTGTGAGAAGTTGGAACTCGATCATAAAAATTCTGAGCATACACAAACTTCCTCCTCTGATGTTAAAGCATCGTCTATAGGTTATGCAAATACATTTGTAAATGTATCAGTAACTGTTACTTCGTCAAAAATTTGCAATTCTGTATCAGTTGAACATTCTGAACTAGAACCTGCTAATCATGAAATTAAAAATGAAGAACTTACAGCAGTGGAATATAAAAAGCAGGTTTCACTGGCGAGTGAACTAACACCTCAGAACCTGTCTCTGTCAAAGAGAAAGCAAAATTTAATACATGAAAAGTCTGTAAGCGAAAAATCTTTTGCATTGGAAACATTTAAAATTTCTAATTTTAAATTAGATGATAAAGTTTCTAGTAGAAAGAATTACTGTAAGACTTCAGTGCCAAATTTAGATGAAATTGAGTCGGTTTCAGGTATCAAGCCTTTATCGAGTGTAGTAACATGTTTCACTGAGCAAAGATCATTGAATATACCTAAAGTAGACACCAAATGCCAGTCATTTAGTTTCCCATCAACCTCTTCTAATTCATTATGGAGTTCTGGTCCTTCGACTTCTAAGTCTTTTTTTGTTGATGGTCCATCCACTTCTAATAATTCTTTATGTGTAGCTGGACCTTCAACTTCTACTGATACTTTATATGTTGCTGGACCTTCAACTTCTACTGATACTTTATATGTTGCTGGACCTTCAACTTCTACTGATACTTTATATGTTGCTGGCCCATCCACTTCTTCTGATGATTCTTTATGTGCTGCAGGATCATCGACTTCTAATAATTCATTCTGTGTTGCTGGTCCATCATCATCTATCTCTAATTCTTTATGTATTGCTAGTCCATCATTTTCTTTCTCTAATTCTTTGTGTATTGTTGGGCCATCAAAGAAGAAGCTATTTTTTGATAAGGTTAGTTGTTTTACTTTCCTGAATAATGAATGATATATCTAAATTGCATGCAGGTTATGTGATTGAAATTAATGATTTTTCTCATTGAGCAAATCAGTTAATGACACTTTTTAAAAAAATATTTTATTCATAGGTTAAGCCAAAGTCCACTTATATATACAGTGAACATCCGAATAGCCTAGCTATTAAAACACTTCAGGTAAGATATTTAATGTAATTGCAGAATTGAGAATTAGCTGTGTGAAATTGAATTTTTAATTTTTTTTTTTTTTTCAGAAAAGGAATGAATGATTATTTTTAGTAATCTGAAATAAGTTTTTTAGTTTAGGTTTACAAATTAATGTAATTTTTAAAACAGCCCTTCTCAACAAATTTTGCATTGCTGTCGATGCAAAAAGAGTTGTTTTATTTTAAATGTAATGTACTAGTTAGTAATTAAGATCTAGAGCTTTAAATTTTTTTGTACTGTTCTGTTATCGGGACTGGATTCAGAAATTTTGTATGTGTATGTAGTACATACTCGCATACATACACATATACATGCTTCAATGAGTACATACATCCACACTATACATGCATGCATTTTTTAATCTGGTCCCGATAATAGAGGAGTACCAAATTTTTTTTAAAACATTATGTAAATATTCAAGAGCAGTCGTTCTCAAGTGGAGGAATGCAGTCAGTCTTTTATTTGGCTGTTTAAGTATTTCGTTTTAGTTTATGAATATAAAAATCTACTCCTTTTCAAGCTTTGGTATATATATATCAGCATTTTCTATACTTTTGTTTAATTTACAAAACATGTTAAAAAAATCTAAATTGTACGTACTTTGCAAGTTTTAGAAAGGAGAGGGGGATAAACACAGTTTTACAGCAATAGATAGGTGCTTTTATTTAATCTTGTTTTTTTTTTTTTTTTTTTTTTTTTTTTTTTATAGGGAAATAAAAGGTACTAAATGACTAAACAAATTTACATCAAGTAAAATTTATCCCCCCCTCCACGATGCATATCTTAATTTGTCCTGTATAATATTTTTCTCTTATTATTATTATTATTATTATTTTTTGTTTAATGATTTAGAAGACATTATCATGATCTGAATCTTATGAAAACAAATTATGAAATAAATTATTTTACAAATCATAATAATAAATGCTGTGTAAATATGGAACTTCGTGATTGGTCTAAATATGGCTTTTACACTTAGAAGGTTAGCATATAAGTGAACTAAAGCAAATATGTTTGGTACTTACATGTTATCAGAACTACCTTAGTACAATGTGCCAGATTTTCAGACTATGCCAAACTCTGGCAACCATGCTCATATTAGTCTTTCAACCAAGCATTGTCACTTCACATAATTTTTTTTTTTTCATTTTTGTTTGTTTGTTTGTTTGTTTGTTGTATTTCAAGTTCCTTGGGGATTTTTGGCGGTACATGGACACTGAATTTGTGCAATTCTTTGACTTGTTATCTTGGATCAAAAATCACCGCTGTACACAGTCAAAATAACAAGTCAAAGAATTGCGCAAACTTGGTATCCATGTACACATCAACCTATTTTCACTTAAAAAAACATCAGGGAATTGTAGAAACTCAGCATTGCACACTCCCTTGACTTTGTCGATATACACATTGATCTATTTTCACTTAAGTCAAAGGAGCGCCCAGGGTTGATCTTTGGATTGTGGTAACTTGGCGATTTTTGGCGAAAATTTGGTGACTAACTCTGCTACAGCAACCCTCTATTTTTTTTTTCCGCCACCATTTTGTCTTCACGAAGCAAAGACATGTTTCTTTTCTTTTTATTTACTGAACACTTTTTCCAACAATCTACTAGCCAAATTACACTTATACTAGAAATTTTATCTAACAAAACTGCTTAATCATGACAAATATTCACTGCAAAATTGGGAAAAAGTGCACAATCGGAAACTCCTTGCGCGTTTTTCACAATAACACATACACATAAACCATGTACATGCCGACTTATTTTTACTTAAAAAAAAATCCCAGAATTGCACAAAAATGGCATTGCGCACACTCTTCACTATATCTATGTACACTGCTTTTTTTCTCATAAATTAGAAATTTTCTGATGCATGACAATTTTCTGAATCTTTAAACCCGGTAAAAAGAACATATATGAAATTACCTTATCGCAAAAAAGTATATACCCTTTCCAAATATGAAAATTTCCACGTATAAAATAAATAAAATATCTAAAAACTTTTACCTCTAAATTATCTATTATATTATAAATGTCACCAACGAATTCGTACCGCAAACATTACAAATACTTAGTGTCAAATATTTAAATTATTTCTATGCATGTTTACTTCAGCTAAAACGTATACCAAATTCCTACAAACATAAAATTCACAAAATAACTATCATTTAATTAAAATATCACTAAACCATGTACACGTCGACTTATTTTTACTTAGAAAAACATCCCAGAATTGCACAAAAATGGCATTGCGCACACTCTTCACTATATCCATGTACACTGCTTTTTTCTCATAAATTAGAAAAATTTCACGAAAATGCATGAAAATACTCAACGTATACTACTCAAGCATATTCCAAAATACTACAAACATATAACTCATAAAATCACGATCATTAAATTAAAATATAATTACATTAAAAAACACTACTTAAAATATAAATAAGCACATACATTAAATTAATAAAAATTAGATTACGATCCTAATTACTTTAAACTAAATCATTGCTAATAACAATTTTCAAATAATACCATTTTAATTTATTTACTCCTTACATTTAGAACAATGCATAAAAATAATATCCTCAAATGATTAAAAATACTAACTTGCCTAATCTTCTTCAGAATCTTCATTACGTCGCTGCAGTACTACTGCTAATTCCTAAATCCTAAATCCAGTAGTCAACTGGAAGTCTATTCACCAAGTAATAAGAAATTAATAAAATTTCACCTATACTCAAACTACTTTCAGCAAACCACGTACCCTTCCTTACACTCCTTTTCACAAAATGTCCATTTTCACCATATTTCTTGCACAGCCATTTAAACTTCTAATATCCTTCCTTTCACAGAATCTCAACTTATTATTATTATCAGATAAACGCATTAAAAATTTAGAATTCACTTTACATAGCGCCATGCAATCCGAAAATTAATGAACACTATTTCGCACAACACACAATGAAGCTTTTCCAATTTAACCCCCTTTTCTGATTAAAGAACTGTAATTCGTCCATTAATGTCACATTTCACACAACACAGAATATAGCTAAATACGAAATTTCCAGATTTCTCTCCTTTTCCGATTAAACAACTGTAATTCGTCCATTAATGTCACATGACATACATCATGATCTCTCATTTCCCTTACACAAAATAATGCGTAATCGGAACTGAGTGCTTCTCACATTATTACCAAAGTCCTAGGTAGTAACCTTTATCGCCTCCAAAATGTCGCCAAACTACCAGTTACCATATTCCAAAGATCAGCCGCGCCCAGTTCTAGAGCCAAACAAAAAATATATAATCTCAATAAACTATATTAGGTTGATCTTTACTGTACGGTACCCCTTGGTTTGTGTGTGAAAAAAATCGCCAAGTCTTATTGGTTGTTCGTGAAATCTGGAAGCCCGCTGCGTGGAATAGGTTTTTCGGTAACCCTAATTTTGATAACGTTGGCGAAACTAGCCTTCGGGAAAATTGTGCGAATATGGCCAAATGTGATGTCATAATTGAGATTTTGCTCTTTTTTTTTTCGTAATAGTAATCCTTTCGGCTAATCTTTGGAATATGGTAACAGGTAGTTTGGCGACATTTTGGTAAGTCAATAAAGGTTACTAGCTAGGACTTTAGCAGTGTACATGGATAAAGTCAAGTGTATGCAATGCCCTTTTTGTGCAATTATGGGATTTTTTTTAAGTGAAAGTAGATCGACGTGTACATAGATACCGTGTATGTGCAATTCTTAACAACGCGGCAAGCAGTTTGCGATTCTGCACTTTCTCCCAATTTCACACCTAATCTTCGTCATGATTAAGCACTTTTGTTCCATAAATGTTCTAGCATAAGTGTAATTTGGCTAGCAGATTGTGATTGTTGTAAAAAAATGTTAAGTAAAAAAAAAAAAAAAAAAAAAAAAAAAAAAAAAAAAAGGCCTTTACTTTGGGAAAACAAAATGGCGTCCAAACAAAAACTAGAAGGTTGCCGTAGGAGGGTTGGTCGCCAAAAAATCGCCAAGTTACCATAATCCAAAAGTTAACCACCCTTTTCATGTGGACCAGGGTTTTCTGATTCTTAGCATTCTTTTCAGTTGCTGTGTTTGGTTGCTCGTGTATAATGTTTTATGAAAGTGGTGCCTGAAAGTTTGCTTAGTGTTATAAACGAGTATAGAGTATATTCTTCTGGATATGACTATAATTTCTGACTGTTGGAAGGTGTACAATTGCCTTTCAGATAAAGGCTTTGGACACTTAACAATAAATCATAGTCTGCGATTTAAGGATCCAGATACAGGTGCCGACGTTAATAAAATAGAAGGAACGTGGAGTGCAGTTAAACACAGTTTAGCCAGGAGAAAAATGAAAGATGGCTTGTACTATTATTTGGCTGAATAAGTGTGGCACAAAAAGGCCCATGGGGGGAATCTATTTATGGCTTTCTTGGACGCTATTGTACGTATTTATCTGCCATTAACAACGGATGAGCTTAAGCGACCTAAAATTTAATTGAATTGCTTACTTGGAGGATGGAGGAAATGGTGGTTTAAAGCGTGAATGTATGCACGTGGAGGTATGTTAAAAAATTTCATTTATTTATTCATCTGTGTGTGTGAATTTTTGTTAAAAGATTTGCGAGTTTAAGGTTTTTATGTTATGAAATATGTATTTTTGGTTATTTATTATTCTCTGTTTGTGTATTTTTGGTTATTTGTTTGTCTCTGTGTGTTAAGACAGCAGAAAATTTTTTCTGTTTAACATGCTAGTTTTTAACTTCCCAATTTTGTTTAACTCAAAATAGGTCGATGTGTGCATGGGCAAAGTTAAGGTAATGCACAATGCCTGGTTTAAGCAATTCTGTGATTCTTTTTAAAGTTAAAATAGGTTGATGTGTACATGGACACCGAATTTGTGTAAGCCATTGATTTCTTGTTTTGATTTTGTGTATCGGGCAGAAGGATCGACACCATCTTGAAATTGGTGCCAATTCTTCCTGGCACTGATCTTGCTGTCAAAAAAGAGACAATTCACCAAGGGTTACCATAAATTTTAACCCTATATTTTAAATTAAACAGTGAAATAACATTAAAAAAAATTATAGCATCTAAGGACTACACAAAGGAAATATCCACTTATCTTACTTAGAAGTTTCTGTGTCTTCAGTCCATGGCACATAAAATTCCTTAACAGCATCCAAAAACTTTCCTCAAACCATGTTTTCTATCAAATAGAACACTTTATATGGTGAGCATTTGAACCATCCTTGCGACAAACCCATTCAAAGCCATCTGAACGATCTTTACGTTCGACCATATGCATATGGCCGTACAGTGAAAGATTTGGTTCTAGATGCATTGGTAATAAATTAAGTCAATGTGGAGCATTGTCAGACAAAATATTTTCCAGTTCTGAATCTTTTTTCTGACACTCTTCAATGGTAGAGAAATCTGTTGTTGAAGGTAACTGAACCTCTTCAATTATGGACAGAGACTCAGCAATCATATTGCCTGATATCAGTTTACACTGTGCTGTGTAATCAAGGTGACACATTCGCCTGGGAAAGGCCCTGTCAAGCTTTTGTTGGAAGGCAAAAATCAGAGGCTTGTGGTCGGTATACATAGAAAACAGACCTTCCACCACACGAAAGTGTTAAACTGCTTCGTATGCTCTAAGAAATTTGCAATTGTTTGTGCTGTAATTTGATGGTGCTGCAGAAAAATTATTTTAGAAGAATGCCAGTGGCTTGCATGGTACATCTACATGTCGCTGCAAAACTGCACCCATGACCGAATTAGACACATCAACCATTAATGCTAACAATTGCTTAGAAGGGTAGCTAACAGCTGTTGCCGATGGTATGTCCTCCTTACATTGTATAAAGGCTCTACAAGTTTTTGCTGCCCAAATATTGGCCATGTATTCTTCTTTTTGCTTCTGATTAAATATGTGTGCAAAGGTGCCTGCTTTGCAGCTGCATGAGAGAGGAAGTGGTGATAGAAGCTACATTGTAGTACTGAAATCAATCAAGGACTAAACGAAGGTATTCAAGGTGCTCATTTTTGTTTGTTGAATTTACAAGAATATCATCAAAATATGGCATGCAAAATTCTGAATTATGAAGGACTTTATTTATGAAACGTCTGTGTGGCATTACACAACCTGAAAGCCATAACAGGAAATCTAATCGAAAAGTTATGACCAGAATTTTTGGTATATGAGGTGGCTTGACAGGGATCTAATGATGAGCACAAGAAAAAGCTAATGTAGAAAAATAGGTTTTTGCCTTCCAAGACTTGCATGCAATCCTGAATATGAGGAGCCAGATGTCTGTCAGGAAAAGTAAATGCATTAAGTAACTTGTGGCGGTAATTACCGCAAGTTTGTGCCAGTGGCTGTTTTTTTTGGCGGGGGGAACCATGTGCAGTGGACTGGCCAGTGAACTTTTTGAGAGCCGACAAATTCCCTGTTTAATCGTATATTTAAATTCTTTTGTGGCCCTTAATTTCTCAGGAGGCAATTGGCTTGCTTTGGTAAAGATTGGTGGTCCAGTGGTCTCTATGTGATATACAATAACTTATTCAGCAGTTGGTCTGCCAGTTACTGAGCGGATGGATGTTATGATACAGCTCAAGTAATTTGTGGAAAGGTAAGTTACCAGAAACTTACTTTAATTCCAAAACTAGTTATATTTCATTTCCAATACCACCTACAGCAGACAATTGTGTGATTGAGTTGAGTAAGTGTCAATTTTTAATGTCTACCAAAAGAGAAAATTGTTGCTAAATGTCGGCTCCAATTATTGGGTGGGAGACCCCCAGTTATGATAATTTGCCATTGAAATTTGCGATGCAAAGACATTAATATTTCTCCAGATGTAGTGATTTTTGATCCATTAGCTGCAAATAAGTTTAATTTTCCCGGCAGAAGGGATGTCTTAAGAATTCTTGAGGCCGTTATGTAAAAGTAGGCCCCACCTGCATCCCTTTTATTTCAACATATGTTAGGTTTGATAAAAGCAATCTATAATAAAATGAAGTGTTATTAGAAAATTCATTTTCTTCATTTTAAATTTGCAAAACTCATGAATTGTCTCATGAAAATCAACTGTTAATAATATTTCATTTCAATACTTATCAAACAAGATTGAGTCATACGATTTCTCAATTAATTTTTGACCAGTTTGAGTTTTGAAAATGAATATTGACCACTCGCATTAAAAATCATCGTTGGCAAGAAAATTCTCACTACTGTTTCAATATTTGGGGACACTGTGAATAGTCTTTCATTATACATGTGTGTATAGAGTGTTTTGATACCAATCTCAAACTCCTAATTCAACAACTGTTCTTCATCCTCATCTGCATTTGTAAAATTATATTTCTTAGGAATCTTTCTTTTTTTTCCATGTCATCTTAGTTTTTTCTTAAATTTTTTGTCACTAATGATTAGATATGATTTGAAATGCTGACATTCCAAATTCAGTTTCTCCCCTTGAACATCTTCATCACAAAATTTTGATATTTTCTCGCATGCTATTTTAATTTCACTCTCATCCAAATTATGAATATTTTCAAAAACCCAAACAGTTCAAATACCTCCTCGTACTTTTTTACTGCATTTTTGTATGTTATCAATTACAGAGTTGATTATTGGTAAAATCTTTCTACTTTAAATTGTTGGTAAACAGGTTTCTACTGGCTATGGTTGCCTTCATAAGTTACATCTGTGTCTTTATTTTCTTCAAGGAAAGTTACCCTAGCACTGCATTATCTTATACGCTTGTGAACACTTTGATATTCTTTTATAAAGAATATTCCCTTGGCTCTTTTGACTCATAAAAAAAATTAAAAGAGTCTCTTTTAGTTTTTATATACGTCACTAAATATTTTAACAATTTCCCTACTTTCGACATATCGATATTTTTACTCCGGACAAATAAATTCATTTTGTCAATACAAGTCAAAATGTCATTCCAAAACCATAGTTGAAAAAGTAAGTTTCCAATTCATTCGTCTCGTTTTTCAAGTTTTTTGTAGAAAGTTGAGTATCCGCTGCCTGTGATTCATTATTAGTTAAACAATCAAGGCTCATGACAGTTTCCGTATATCTTTTCTATAAAATGTTAATTGTATCTGTGTGTACAAACCAACATGTTTTTGATAAGCTTTTCAATACATTTTCACTTTTATCAGAATTCAAAATTAAAGTCAGTATATCCAAATGATGGGTTGATGATAAGAAAATATTGTAGAGATTTTGGAGAAAATCGAAGTAGATCATTACATTACAGGTAAAACCCATTGCTTGAATACCAATTAAGTTCAAAGATTGTCCTGAACATGGTACTTATACAGTATATTTTTTCCTTGAAGTTGGCCTTGCATAGGCAGTGCCGTAGCTAGGATTCCAGCGCCCGGGGACAACTGAAGAATTTGCACCCCTTTTTGTGTGCCAAGAATGGAAAACATTTCATTAAAAAATTTCGTAGCATCAATTTGGCGCCCCCTGGATGCTGCACCCGGGGACAAGTGTTACCCCTTGCCCCACCCTAGCTACACCACTGTGCATAGGCTTAATGAAAAACATCTTTATGTCATAAAGTCAAGGGTATGTGTTTCACTTTCTTCACAACAAAACAGAATATTTTCCAGACATATTCGAGGCATTGTTGTAGGATTGACCTCGGCAGTCACTCAGTGCAATGTTATTTTCCAAAAATTCAACATCATCATCTATCAGATACTCTGAAATATGTCTATATGAATAAGCTGCAAAGCCCTCTCAGTTGGTGCACCATTTTGGACATATCATGTAATAAATGTTAGTTGGTCTGCATGAGTGACATCTGGGATAAAATCAACAGAAGCAGAGTAATATTCGGCTTTCTGTATTTTAACAACGATAGTTGTCAGGTCTTTAAATGCCATGGCTTCTATGAATTTCTCACAAATTGTTGCAGGTAAATAAAAGGGATTACCTTTTTCAAAATTGCTGTGTTTTTTTATATATTCATCCAAAAATGGATCAAGCATACTTAGAGGTTCCAAAGTACATAAATAATTTCTGTTTTTCACTGAGCCAAACTTTCATTTTCCCCTCTGAAAGGCAGTCCTCTTGATGCTAAGAACTTTATAACAGCCACTATTCTCTTCATTACAGCTTTCCAGTAATGACGTTCATCATTGACTTGTATGATTATTTGGCTATCTATAAGACTGGATAACTGTAAACGACTGTAGTAGCTCTTCATACACTTTCTGTGTTCTGGCGAGATTTCATGTTGTGAAGTTGCAATATTTGCATGCTTCCCGTCATTGAATCCGCTAGTGTTGAATGTAGAATTGGTAGATCGAAAACAGTTTGCATGTGAAACCGTATACTTTAGCTTGTGACAGAGAATATATTAGCCATTCGTGGTCTACTACCTCATAATTACATAACTCTTTCTTGAACAACATGGCAGAAAGGTATTTTGTTTTAGTTTTATCACTTCGTTCATTGTACATACATGCTGATTTTTCAAAATCATTATGTTCATTGGAACAAACTGACAGACCTTTCTCAACCTAGTACAACTATAAATTCTTGTTGATATATGAAGGTCACAACCCTGGATCTATACTTTCAGGAAAAATATTTGAAACGTCGATAACGTCATTAGTTATTGTACTTATTTCAGTAGATCTTGTTGTTTCTTCTTGAATGTTTAAATAGTCGGTTTCTCACTGTCTGTGTCTTTCAATTTCTGGTGTACTTTTGGATATACTAGTAGAAGTGAGAGAGGTAGATCTAGATGCAGAGTTTGTATTAATAAAAAAGTTGGGTCATTGATGTTTTTACTTTTCGCAGCTCCATTTTCAAAATGTTTCATTCTAACTTGTCCAGAATCTGGAATATTTAAAATAAATGTTGAAAGTAATTATGATGATTTTAAGTAGAGAATATTATATGTTATCAAATACTTATACAAACGTTAACCCATAATAAATGTGTGTGACTCACAAACTGACGTGACTAACTGCCGTTTTTCAACTAAATGGGCAAAGATGGTTCATGGCAGTAAGACACGGATGATGGACATGACATAATAATGCAGTTTTGCCACTTTTGTCAATTGGCATATAATTGGAAATTCCTATTTTTTTGGAGAAAATCTCTGAGAATAACATTTTCCAATTAAAATTATTCGTATTGTTATCTTATTGAAGCCAAATAAAAAACAAGACAAGGCCCCTCTGAAGCCGAGGCCCTGGGCCTATGCCTTAAAACATCCTGTTCGCCCATGCCTTAAAACATCTGTGCCTGGAGGCGTTCAATTTAAAATTGTAACCTACAAGTTCCCGCATTTTTGACAATAACTGGGAGTGATGCTTATTGCCAAGTTGCAAATCCTGTAACAGCTGCTTTAGTTTGGTATTTTCAGACTCCTCATGTACTGAAATTATTTTTCAGTTCTTTGTGATTGTTATTCAAGGGAGATTTGATAATTACTTTAAGGACTAAGTGTAGAATTTCAGTATCGAGGGCTGAAACTGCAGTATAAAATTTCATGTCATCACGTGTTATACACATGAGCTTGAATTGGTCATCTAATTGGGGAAAAAAAAAAGTTTGGGGGTCATTACGGCAAAATGGAGCATGTTTTACAGCAACCCAAGCCATCTGCTTGTCATCAGCAGTTGGAGGATTGCTATTAGATATTTCAATGATACATATAAATAAATACAGATGAAAATAAAGTGATACAGTTCAGGAATGCAGTTGCAGTACAGGTGAAAGAGCACTAATTGATGTTAGGACCTGGGTTCAAATGATCTACAACATGAGAAATGCATAAGAAAATTTAAATTCATCCAGTTGATGAAGGCACACAGGTAATATTTATTTTGTGGAAGAAACAGGTACAAAATATCACAAAACATATTGATGCAGAAATATTATCTAATCGCAAGTTGCTGGAATATGTTAAAGTAATCCACATTGTTAGAACATGAGTAATCCAATATACGCAATAATAAAACAAATATTGGCTGAGATGGCATTTCACATATTATCACCAGACACTGGTATGGAAGAAATTCTCTTCCATTGAAATTACATGGAATCATTTTGATTAAGCATGCGCATTAGTCACCGTTTGTCGCATTGTGCTGAGCTAGATTCAACAATAAATATATATAAATGACTACACGCTAAATTAATATTGATGATGTTGCATTGGAGGAAAAATCCAACCGACTGCAGCATCAATGGAGCTTGAAGTATGTGTGACCGCATCCTGAAAATCTCCGTTATGGTTACAGCTAGAGATTTGGGTGTGCGGTTGGTGAGTAAAAAAAACAATTTCATTTAGTGTCTCCACACTGAGTTAATTCACTATGTGTGGTAATTCCAAAGCTTCTGTCAGTTCAGTGCAGTTCAATCAAGACACATAAAGTAATACCATAAAGCTGAAGGTATTGTTACAAAATGTCCAGCTGCAGTAAAATAGCTTTTCCGCAAAGTTGTCTTAAGGTTGCCATATCTGACTCGAAATCACTTATTTGGCGACAAAATTGGCGATATGCCATTGACGAATGAAGAACATACTGGAACTAATTCTTGCAGGTTTGGCCTGGAATGTACTCAAAGGCAGGTCAGAAGCTATATAAACCCTGCCTGTATGCAGATTAGTAGTCTAGTGTCGAGTGTATCACGAGTTGTTGCATTGAGAGTGCACACATCGTTAAGGCCGTGAGTTCATTGCGAGTTGTAGTGTGATGCAACAAGAATTAAAGCTCTGAAGCAAGAAGTTACTCTTGTTCTGCATGTGCAAACAATATTCCTGTAAACAGATTTTCATCGCAACCAGAAATAAGAGAAGTCACAAAAATCATTGTCTTGAGTGTCTGGTTTGAGATGTTTTGGGTTAGATTTAAAGTTTCTTAAATCAGTTTGTAATGAAGCTAAACCAGCAGATTCTTACTTGTTGACAAAATGGAGTGAAAAACTTAAAGCTCATATAAATTTTTATCCAAAAGACATTTGAAATCTGGAGGAAACTGATCTCTTTTTTTTTTACAGTACAGTAGAAGTTCATAAATCCACAAAGCATGGGACCAGAGGTTGTGCGGATTTTAGGATTTTGTGGATTTCAGGACAGAGAAGATAAATCATAATATTCAAGCTAAATGTGCAAAATAAATAAGGCATATTATATACATTTAATTAAATTATGATATAGATTATTACAATAATTATATGCATTAAGTTATTATTACATATATAAATTGATTACATATAGGCTCCTCTATTTTTAAATCAGCATGATTCTGCTTCCCCTTTTCTTTGAGGAGCAGTCCTGAAATTAGTACCCCATCACTCAGGTCACTGCTGGAACTACTCGTGCGAGACAACATTGAGGTTTGCCGATTTTGCCTCGTGTAAAGATTTCTGGTTTCGGATTCCGGTGTTAGAAGCACTGTTGCTGTAAAATGTTAACAGCTTTTTTTTTATTTTTCCATATATCATACACAGTCCGTGTTGCAATTCCATACAATTCTGCTATAAACCGAGGGGTAGCACCTGCCTTTCATCTTTTGCAGAATTTTCACTTTTTGTATTACTGTCAATGCAACGTGACTATGTTTTTCAATGTTGCAAGCTGTAAAATCATGAGTGCATTTTTTATCTATCTGTCAATGTATTAAAAAGTGCTGAAATTAAAAATATTCGTAATTTATCCACAAAATAGCTGTATAAAAAAAAAAAAAAAAAAGACAGCACTAAACAATCTCGTGAAATAACAAAGCTCAGAAAGTACAACAACATGAATCGTGTACGTGAAGGAAGAGTTAAGTGAATCATCTGTTTTTTTACCTCTATGCAGAGTGGAGGGAAAAAAACTTTTATCATGATGTCAATAATTTGGTATTTCCATTATGACTCATTTTATTCGGTAATTATGATGTCATTATCTGGTAAGTATTTTTTCTTCAATATTTCGTATTCCATGTTGCAGTTTCTGAAACCTATAAACTGAATGGTTATTTTTTAAGAGGCAACGCGGATTTTAGGAGTTGGCGGATTTCAGGTTGGCGATTTTCGGTATTTGACTGTATTACCAAACAAAACAAGTTTTAAAAATGAAACATTTTTCAGACCAGGCTGCGAGGGAAGACTGGTGGTAGTGTATGATTAGTAATGATTTTGAAAAGCCACTTATTGTAAGGAAGCAAAAATTTAAATGTATTTTAAGAATATAAACCTTCATAAGTTACATGTGCAGCAGGAAGCACCAATAAGTCAGCATTGATAGTATCCCAAGTTATGAAGAAATGGCTGACTAGATCCTACTTATGATAAAAAAGAGGAATGAAAAATTTTGCTGTTCATAGATAATCTTGCATGCCTATATACAGTCAAAAGTCGTTAATCCGGACTCATCGGGACTTCGGTGATTCCGGATTGTCGATTTTTCCGGATTATAGATCATCAGTTTAAATCTCGTAAGATAGCATGCAGAAATTTTAAAATTAAAAATATGAAACCGTAATTTATGAAATAAAGAACAGTTATGATCTAAATGGTATCAAAATTTACAAAAAAAAAAAGCTTAATATTTATTTGTTTACTTTATTAAACATTTCTTTCAATGTAAGTTGTTTACTTCGTTTTATGTCTCTTTAATTCTATAAACAGACATAATTTCTTGTTCAGTTACAAAGTTCCGCTATTCAAGTCCCGTAATTGCTGTTCCGAGAATACCGACTAACTTGTCAATCAAATTTTTTTCGTTTTCACTAACCTCTCTGTCACCTTCTTCATGTCTTTATCCATTTTTTGCAGCAATTCCACTTTTTGTTTGATGGACATCGAAACATACTTTCGTTTTGTAGATCCTTTGGGAGCTCCAACATCGGAAATTCTATTTGACATAATCGAAAGTTCAAGTTTACTTTTATAAAATTGCTCTTACAGTCTGCAAAAAATAATAAACCGGATCCAATTCGAAGATTAAGGAACAACGCAATCATCAACATTAACTGATATAGATAATTAGATAATTTTAGCTTATACCGTCTGTTATACATAAAACGTGCAAGCGAAAACGTATTCTGCACTTGCGCACACGCATATGCGCAGTCGTAAAGGTCTTACGCACACGCGTAAACGCCTATGCGCATGTGTCAACGCGGTGCATCCGCAGAAAATTTTTCGCTTTGAGGTCCGGATTATAGATCATTCTGGATTATGGGTGTCCGAATTAACGACTTTTGACTGTATATATATATATATATAGTTAAAATAAAATGTGAAATAATTTTCTCTCACTAAAACTACAGCATTATGCTAGGCCTTAGATAAAGGAATAATTTAAGCATTTGGGATTTTGTACAAAATCTGTTTATTAAAAATTGTTAATGGCCTGAAACAACCAGGAATCAGTAAAATCTGTAACTGTTTCAGATGCAGTTCGATGGTTATTAAAGTCTTTTAACAGTTTCAGCTCAGACTGCAAGTAGAATGCTTCCAGGAAGTGGGGTTTATAAAATTAGTGATGATGGGAAGAAAATCGGTCAAAAGGTTTATTTTCTAATTAAAACTTTTAACGGAAAAATTATTGTTGAAGATTCCATCATAACTAACCTAATATGTGGAAAAATCGAGCTTAAGAATAGGATATTTCATAAAGAAAAGTGTAGAAGGGTGAAAAGAAAATGTTCAAATTAAATTTAGGAATTTGAAGCGAATAGCAAGATAAATGATAGAAATATACTAAAATACATTGAGGCACTAAAAAATTATTTCTTTGACAGTGGAGAATCTAATGGACTCATTGTAATTAACAAGGTTAAAAATGCATCTCTGAAAGATTGTAACATTAGAAATATGGAAAAAAAATACTACCTGTTTGGCATGATTTTTAATAATTTATGCAACAGCTTGTATTTATCTTCTTGTCTTTAGATAATTACATGTAATTGTGTTTTTAATTTTGGCTGCATTATTGCACTCATATTAGAGCAATATTAGTTTTGTATGCATGAGACAAAAATTCATTTTAAGGCACTTAGGTTTTGTATGCATAAGATAAATTCATTTTAAGGTAATGTATTCTCATTTAACAGATATACATGGATGACTTCAAAAGGTCTTCTGCTAATAGGATATCTATATATTTTTAACTGTATTTTCACGAAGAATGAAATATGCTACTTGCACTCTAAACCTTCTGTATATCCATTATATTTAGTAAATTTAATAGATGAAAATTGCACAATCTAACTGACAGTTAAAAGGAAGATCTCAAGGTTATAATTATGGAAAATAACTTGAAGGTTATCTACTTTTTAAAGAAAACTAACTTGTGTTTTATGTCACACATATGGAATTCTCATTGATTGTCTGTTCATATGTTAGAAACTGAACCTGTGGTGAACTTCCCATTTTCCACACGACTGCCATTAATTTTAAGATTGTTATGAAACGTTGCTTCCTTTAAGGGGAAGGAATAATACTTTACAATGAAAAATTTCCTTTTTGTTTTTGCTATCTTCTTTTCCTGTGCCTTTCTTGCATAATTCTGAAATACTAGAAATAGAGAAATTCACACGAAAACATTTTATGTATGAATATGTTATTCACAAGAGGAATTATTTCATTCATTTAAATGTACTAATTTTTTTTTCAAGCTTTAGTAACTTGTATTTTGTCTGTCACGATAATTTCATTTTCACTTAAAAGTTTTTCAAGTAACATTTTGTTTTCTTTTTCAGTTGCTGTATGATATCTTCAAAAAAAGGAAAGATAATATGAGAATTCATGCATATGAAAAAGCTATAATTGCTCTAAGGAAGCGTAAACAAGCCATTACGTCACTAGAGGTTTGTTTTTTAAATGCATTGTTAATGAACTGAAATCTCCTTTCTTTGGCGTGGGATAAACTTTATCTTCTAACTTTTACATTCAATCAAATTAATAGATTTGAAATGGGATGAACTGAACTGTTCATTGTCTCTCAATTTAAAGGAAGGTGTATTGCTGTGTACTTTCTTGCTTAGTTAATTACAAATTCATAAAAAATTTATACACAATTTAACAAAAGAAAGTTTTTTTTATTGTGTGTAGTATCATAGCAGAATGATGAGCTTGAGTAACATTGGTGTGTGACTGCAGGAGATTGCTGCACATGCTGCTGTAATTTTCCACAAAGGACCTCCATGTATCTGGTCTCCTGCAGTACAAGATGTCCATAAAAGTCTCGAAAGGTAAAAGTTCAGTGGTGTTGTGTCTGGTGAACTTTGTGGAACCTCAAATATACTTCTTTGTTTATCCAGTGTTCCAGGCCCATCAGTGGCTGAGCACTGAACACTGGTTGTTTGATTCCATGTTGCTGCATGAATGTTGTTGTGATTTTTCCATGTGTAACAGGAGTATGAGTCAGTTTTCCTTAAAAGGTCCTCCATAGAGGCATCTTTCCCTTTAGGCAGATAACCATTAAGTGCTTTGCCATAACCAAACCAGTGTTCCAGCATATTCTTGCCCAAGAAAGCCTGCATACTTCAGTGGTCGTGTGGACTGCCCATCTTATTGGTAGAACAACTTACTGTTTTCATAATAGCTTGTAGATTTGATGTGACTAACAATTCCAGATAACTTTCACCAGTAACTACCTTCAAAAAGGAAGGCCTTGTTAAACTTTAGATGACAGTCCATGCCAAACATTAACCCCAGGTAGATTAATTTCCTTGTCAACATTTATGTGCAGATTCTCTGGTGCCCGGTAAATACAGTTATGGGAGTTTACTGTTAAGTTTGAATTGACCTTCATCGCACTCACACTATTTAATCTTCATTCCCATTTACCGTATGCTAAAAATCAGTAGAAAATCTTGTTTCGTGCATATTAAGTAGCTGACTTCTGAGGCAATGTGGCAAATTTTAAACTATAGCCAAAAAAGCCGGGCTTACAGCTGTGTGACAGCTTTTGCATTTTCTTTTCTGTGCATCACAAATGCAACCACATGTTTCAAATTTGTCATGAAGTTGTCTAATTGTCAACCATATTAGAAATTGTGTTGCAAACTCGCACCTCCATCGACACTGAATTTCAAAATTTTCAAACTTAAAATAGTTTCAATTCCTCAAATGTCAAGTGTTCTTTAACTATTTTGATTCACACATTTCTCAACTGACATCTATTGAGCAAATACTACTACATCTTATAACAATCATTTGGTTTAGCTTGAAAGCTAGTGTGCAGATTCCATCTGTTAAAATGTATATGCACTTTTGTGAGGGACTCTGAATTGGGATAAATTTTCACTTCAAATTTAAGTTAAATTTCATCATGTATTTTTTTCTCAAGCTGTGGGATCATTAGAGGGTTTTTATATCTAGAAGTATTTTTTTATTTATAAAGTATTTTTTTAGTATTCTAAGCTCAGAAGGTACTGGCTGTTTATTATTAAAAAAGAATAAAAGATGTTAGTCAACTGAAAAATTTTTATTTAAAAAATACATTGCCTTGTGTCACATAGATCGTATGGCATTGGTACACTTACCTTATCAGGAAACAAACTTTTGTATATCATCATTCTTTCGCTACTCCATCTCTGGATAAGCATGAGTTGACCATGAAATGATAAGCTTGAGGGGGAGGATTTCTGGGTTATGTGTCAACTGCATTTGGAGCTTTCATGGAACTTGTAGAGAGCCATTCAAAATCAGTCTAGAAGCCTCTTATCTAAGAATATGATCATATTGTTGTACTTCTGAACTCAAATGGCAATCATAACTTAGCATCATCAGTGTTCTTCCAGTAAACCCTAAGAAAGTGAACCCAGTTCATCCAGAAGGTAAAGACTGTCAGCGTTAGAAGAGATATTGTTTGCTTCTTATTAAGTTTGTGTTTCGTAGCCAGACCTTTGATGCAAACCCATATTGTGAAACATTCAAGAAATCAAGGGGAATTATTTACAACCATGGATGCCTTTTATATGAAAGTTTGATCATTCTCTATAATGACATCTGACTGCATGTCACTGCTTCTATGCAGCTGCTGCTTCAGAACTTTTAGGGGAATATTTGGAACACCAGACCTACAGTAATGACTTAATTCATCTTTTCATAAAATTTAAGATGCTTTTGAGTGAAGAATGCTTTGCTGACAGTGCAAAGCTTCAGTAAGGGAACTGCAGTTCTCAATGTAATGGTAACAGAAGTGTATGATGATGGTATATGGAAACTTGTCTTCCAGTATGAGTGGTGTCGTCTTATACCTCAGGACCATCATTGCATCTTTTGAATAATAACCACTTCCAAAATACAGTGGTTGTATTCTGCTAACTTCTTTTGTTTTTTTTTAAACCCTTAATGCACTAACAAAAATACAGAAAGTGTTTTCCATCATATTTTATTTTTTTTTAAATTTTAACTTAACGTCTTTTAACCACTTTCTTTGTTTTAAATCAAAACTGTAGTGGATGTAATCTATCATAATCCATATCATAAAAGCAATACTTGAATGTAGTTACTCGGCTGCAGATAAATAATTTAGTTTTGTGTACTTATGAGATCTAAACTTTTTTGCTATCATACAAATAGTCTAGATCTCAGAGTGCGACCTGGTAACTTCTCTCACAGGCATGAAAATGTATACAGTAGGGAAGGTTCTAAATAGCTCTTTTATTTATCACAACTCTGTAACAAAAAGGCACAAACTTTGTGCTCCAAAAAAAAAAAAAAAAAAAAAAAAAAAAAAAAAAAAAAACACTGATTACTTGCGGTGAGAACTTAAATGTAAATTTAGCAATAATTTTGAAAGGTAACAAGTAGTGCTAGACTTCGCACTTTAATTTAACCGAACAGACTGACTCAGCAACCTACACCAGCAATAGACTAGCTAAATGGGCAGAATGCACAGCCGCCACTAAGTTAACAGCTGGAGGACAAACTAGCAATGTACACTATACAGTCAAAAGTCTTTAATCCGGGTGTCCATAATCCAGAATGATCTATAATCCGGACCTCAAAAGCTGCAAAATTTCTGTGCATGCGCATATGCGTTTATGCATGCGCATAATACGTTTAAGCATGGCACATTTAATGTATACGGATGGTATAAGCTAAGCTAAAATTATCTAATTATCTATTTCAGTTAATGTTGCAGATTGCGTTGTTCCTTAATCTTCAAATTGGATCTGGCTTATTATTTTTTGCAGACTGTTAGAGCAATTTTATAAAAGTAAGCTTGAACTTTCGATTATGTCAAAAAGAATTTCCGATTCTAGAGCTGCCAAAGGATCTACAAAGCGAAAGCATGTTTCGATGTCCATCAAACAAAAAGTGGAATTGCTGCAAAAAAGAGATAAAGACATATCCTTTGTTTCTCTAACCATTCTGAAATCTGTTTATCAATTTCACGCTGCTCTGGGGCAGGGAACGTCGCGGCCCACAATAAACTGGAAGTTGATCTGTCAGCACTATCCTTATCTTCAGGGCGGATGTTTTTATTTTATTTGGCTTATAATTCCTTACTAAATGGAGTATTTCATCTCGATGTACTCCATCTTTGATATGATTTAAATCAAATTCCTCGTCATTATAAATATCATGAATACACATCAAATAGTTTTCTGGTTGCAATTTTCTAATTTCGACTATGCTTAATGTATGCTTTACTCATGCGCATGTTGAAAGAAATGTTTAATAAAGTAAACAAATAAATATTAAGCCTTTTTTTTTTTGTAAATTTTGATACCCATTAGATCATAATTGCTCTTTATTTCATAAATTACGGTTTCATATTTTTAATTTTATAATTTCTGAATGCCATCTTACCAGATTTAAACTGATGATCTGTAATCCGGAAAAATCGATAATCCAGAATCGCCGAAGTCCCGACGAGTCCGGATTAAAGACTTTTGACTGTATTATGTCAAAATCAAAATCACGTTCTGTCTAAACTGTTTGTTTCACCTATTTAAATACTCTTTTTCACCTATTTAAATAATCTCTTTCACCTATTTAAATACCCTCTTTCACCCACTTAATTTGCATCCTGGCAAGGAAAATGTGAGGGGAAATAGAGAATCCAGAAAAGATACCAAGTTAAAATAACTGGATAGTGAACTGAAGGGAAACCCTACTTCTTTCCTTGCCAGAATTGAACTGTCACGTAATAAGGCTTCAGAAAGCCTGAATAAGATAATTAAATCATAAAACTAACCGTGAGTCAAGTTTTACAAATTTAAATCTTAATTTTCTTAATTTAATTTTTACAGACAAAATGCTGTTGCACTTCAATACAATTCTTAATTTTTCTCACATTGGTTGAAACATTTAGCATATTCATTTAACTTGCAAGGTTTTAGACCCAACAAATACTCTACAAAGTTTGATATCCAAACGTTCAGTATTCAGACCTCAAAGCCACCACAAACTTTTTTTAAGTATTTTTTTGGTATGCTTTACACCCCCATGTGCCCCATAATAAAACATGTGGAGAGTCCCGATTTTTAATTTCACTTTGACATTAAATAAAATACCTTGTTATTGAAAAAACAGTCATTTTAGCATAAATTTGTGTAATCAGTAATTTGACTCCCTAGCTGCGTATCTGCTAGGCATACATATCAAGCTGAAATATTCTTCGTAGAAACATCGTTGGTTTTACACCTACTAATATTTTATATCCGTGATGCGAACCTGGTGAATTATTATTTATTATATTTTGCTTTTATCACCTCACGTTTATCAACACATGACAACTTGGTAATGACTCGTACAGCGATGTCCAAACATTTTTTTTTATATTAGTAATTTTATTACAAAGAGTATGGTAACCTTTTATGTTTACATTATTTTTGCCAATAATTACAGATTTAAGTTATACATGCACTAAGAAATGTTGACGAGGAAAAATTTAACGAACATTTCTCTCCATATGCTAAAAATAGGTTTTGTTAATGATAGTCATAGGCCAAAAGACTATATTTAGTGCTATTTGATTTAAAAATAACTGATTTGTTTTTCACATAAACCCAGAACCAGCACCAGAGCTCGTATTTCTGCACCGGGTGGCAGAATTTAGGGAAGAAAAAATTTTTCAAAATTTAGAGAAACAGCGAGCAACAAAATTAAGGGATGAAAAATTTTTTTGAATTTAGAGAAAGAACTGGGATCCTAAATTTAGGGGTGGAAAAATTTAGAACTTAGGAAAGCTTTTGCTAGCACAATTTAGGATCCACAGAGACCATATCAGGTGGTAAGATATCTAGCACCGGCCCTTAACTCTCCGAGCATTACGGGTTTAGCCGTGAAATTTTAAAGTTCCTCAAAATGTCATGAATAAGTGGTATTTTCTTGATTTTAATTAAGAAATGACTCTCTCATTTTGTACCTTGATTCCTTTTCTTCCAATATACATCCAAACCGAAATCAGATACATTAAAAACTAACAGAAATGTTCATGTATAATGAATATAGAAGGCAGCCTTCTATGCGGAATTTTCTGGCCGTAATGCTGAGAGGGTTAATAAGCTTTAAGTATATGTAGGAATAAACTTTAGTATATGTAGGAATAAGCTTTAGTATAAGTAGATAAGTATGAAATGATAAATAACTAAACTAATACAATTCAGCCTTAATGTATGACAATTTTCTTAATTGTCTCAGTGTGCTTGATTGTCTCAGGTTCTTCCTCGCATACCTGTTTACAGTGTGAAAAATGCACTACCGTCCAGACAAATGTTTCCTGGAGTATAATCAATCCACAGCAGGATGATCTGAATATACAGTTAGCAGTGCCTTGCCAAAATATACTGTGAACTTCTTCCGCCCAACCGGTGTAGTGGTTAGCATCACTGACTGTCATGCAGAAGGGTTCGGTTTCAAATCCTGGAGAAGGCATGGATATTTGTAAATGTATAGTGTCTGTGTGGTATCGGGGCACTCTAAATATGCGGCAAGCCAAAAGTTCTCTTGAGGGGTTGGTGGTAGGGGAAGAGGGAGGGGAGACCCTCAGACCCATCCCCCCAGGGTACTTTCCATCAAAATTGGGGGTAGAACTGAGCTAAATCGCACTGTCATCTGTAGGGTGGTCAAAGCTGTTGTCAACAATGGGCATAAATTTGTGCTCCTTGCCACGAGGAATCTTGTGGGCTTGGACTGACGATAGGTCAGACAAGTGAGCATCAGCAACAACAACAACAACTCTGAACTTCTGCACCGCTAAAAGTGCAGCCAATGTAGCAGTGTAATTATGCTGTGTTTTATTGAGAATTTTGAAAAAATATGCTACAGGCTGACCATTCTGCATCAAAACAGTGCTTGCAGCATAATCTGAGGCATTCACCAAAACTTCAAGGTTTTCATCGCACTCCAGAAATTTTAAAACAAGTGCTTGCATTAACACTGTTTTCAATTTCTCAAATGCCGTACTTGCCTTAGCTGACCAAGAAAACCAAGCTTTCTTTTGATTTAATTTAAACAGCGGTTCAGCCATCTGTGCAGAGTCCTTTATGAATGTTCGATATACTACCTTGTAAGCTTAATTACCAAAAAAGGTACAATTCTTTCTGGAAACAGTAAGATTTTAAGATTTTTTTTTTAATGTGAAATAGAATTTTAAGTTTTCAAGACATGCTGCTAAATTATGTCTAGAAAATTAAGACATTTCATATTTATAAAAGCTTTTTAATTTTAGATATCACGATGAAGCTTTGGAACATTTGAATGATGGTATTTCTAAGAATAAAGTATTCAGTGTTTTGATCTAAACCTGTAATAAATTATGTAATATATAGTAGGAATATTACAGATTTAGAAATGGTAATGTAAAAGATTATTTTGAAAATGAAAGCTCTGAGGTCAAACTTATAAAGTTCTACTTGCGCAAAGATAATGCAGTGAAGTAAAATTAAAGAGCTGTTGATTTCTACTTTCAAAAACTTGAAATTGAAACATTATGAAAATATTTCCAGAAATTGCTGGCATATCACTTTATGAACTTATATATCATTTTAGATGAAAAATCTTGATTTCTTTGAAATTGAGGAAGATGCAGTGTTTTCGGTTGATCTTTGCATTATGGTAACATGGCGATTTTTTGGCGAAAATTTGGCGACCAACTCTGCTACAGCAACCCTCTATTTTTTTTTTTCCGCTGCCATTTTGTCTTCACGAAGTAAAGACATGTTTCTTTTCTTTTTATTTACTGAACACTTTTTCCAACAATCTACTAGCCAAATTACACTTATACTAGAAATTTTATCTAACAAAACTGCTTAATCATGACAAATATTCACTGCAAAATTGGGAAAAAGTGCACAATCGGAAACTCCTTGCGCGTTTTTCACAATAACACATACACATAAACCATGTACATGCCGACTTATTTTTACTTAACATCCCAGAATTGCACAAAAATGGCATTGCGCACACTCTTCACTATATCTATGTACACTGCTTTTTTTCTCATAAATTAGAAATTTTCTGATGCATGACAATTTTCTGAATCTTTAAACCCGGTAAAAAGAACATATATGAAATTACCTTATAGCAAAAAAGTATATACCCTTTCCAAATATGAACATTTCCACGTATAAAATAAATAAAATATCTAAAAACTTTTACCTCTAAATTATCTATTATATTATAAATGTCACCAACGAATTCATACCGCAAACATTACAAATACTTAGTGTCAAATATTTAAATTATTTCTATGCATGTTTACTTCAACTAAAACGTATACCAAATTCCTACAAACATAAAATTCACAAAATAACCATCATTTAATTAAAATATCACTAAACCATGTACACGTCGACTTATTTTTACTTAGAAAAACATCCCAGAATTGCACAAAAATGGCATTGCGCACACTCTTCACTATATCCATGTACACTGCTTTTTTCTCATAAATTAGAAAAATTTCACGAAAATACATGACAATTTTCTCAATCTTTAAACCCGGTAAAAAGAACATATATGAAATTACCTGATCGCGAAAAAGTATTTACCCTTTACAAATATGAACATTTCCACATATAAAATAAATAAAATATCCAAAAACTTTTACCTCTAAATCATCTATTACATTATACACGTCACCAACGAATTCATACCGCAAGCATTACAAATACTTAGTATCAAATATTTAAATTATTTCCATGCACGTTTATTTCAACTTAAACGTAGACCAAATTCCTACAAACATAAAATTCACAAAACAACTATCATTTCATTAAAATATAATTATATTCAAAAACACTACTTAAAATATAAATGAGCACATACATTAAATTAATAAAAATTACCTTACAATCCTAATTACCTTAAACTAAATCATTGCTAATAACAATTTTCCCAATAATACCAAATTCCTTTCCACCTTACATTTAGAACAATGCATAAAAATAATATCCTTAAATAATTAAAAATACTAACTTACCTAATCTTCTTCAGAATCTTGATTACGTGGCGGATACACTTTTCTAATTCATTCAATAAAATTATTGAAAGATTTTTTCTGCGAATTTTTCCTCCATACTTCCTCCGCTAAATAAAAAGCAAACTTCTCTTTATCACAATGCCTAAATACCCATTTCGAATTCACTTTAATTAGGACCATGGGATCCAAAAATTACACGACACAGAATAAAGCTAAATACAAAATTTCCACATTTTTTCCCCGATTTCCCCCCTTTTCCGATTAAAGAACTGTAATTCATCCATTAATATCACATGACATATCCCATGATCTCTCATTTCCCTCACGCAAAATAATGCGTAATCGGAACTGAGTACTGCTCACATTATTACCAAAGTCCCAGGTAGTAACCTTTATCGCCTCCAAAATGTCGCCAAACTACCAGTTACCATATTGTAAAGATCAACCGTGTTTTCTAAAGCAGTTAACAGCAGACATGTTTTGATATTATAGAACAAAAGGCATTGCAAATAATATAGGGTGCAGCAGCGTTCATAGTAGGATATTAAAAGCACACCATAAGGCAGTAACTGTAATTTATTTATTACCTCTTATGTCAATTAATAGTTAAAGGTATGCCATTTACTAATGTATAAGTCATTGTGTGGATTACTTTTTGAATATGATGCCCCTTCTGCACAACACATCTAGGCGGCATTGGAACCTTGCCATAACTCAGCATAATGTATTCCTTGGGACATTGCCGACGGCAGTTCGGATGCAATCTTTCAACTCAGGAATGGTGGCACAATGTGTTCGGAAAACTTCCTCCTTCAGGTGCCCCCAAAGTCAGCACATGAAAGATCAGATGAGCGAGGCGACCAGCAAATGTCACCAAAATGGGAAATTACCTGGAAATGTCTGTCGCAATGGTCCGTCCATCTGGAACTTTCTCATAACTTCTCAAGTTGAAATGTTGCCAAAATAGACACTGGGTAGCAATAACAGAGTAGTTATTCTTGAAATAACTCTCAACAGCAAAGGCACGATGCTGTTGATCCATATCACTCTCACATTCAAAATAGCAGCTCATTAGTACACGAATGCGGCATGAGCTGGTGCGCATTCATGCAGTATGTCGTGCTACGTAAGTCAAATTACAGTATGCATGCTGCCACACCCTGTATGCCTCTGAGGGCATGCAGAAAGGAGACTTAACTCTAAGAGATGTAACTGCAACTTATAAAATTCCATTTGAGCAAAGATAATGCATTGATGTAAAATTAAAGAGCTATTGATTTCTATTTTCAAAAATTGGAAATTTTAACATTATGAAAATATTTCCAGAAATTGCCGACATATCATTTTATGAATTTTTATAAAATTTTAAGCAAAAAAGCTTAATTTCTTTCAAATTGAGGAAGAGGCAGTGTTTTCTAAAGCAGCTAACAGCATATACATTTTGGGATTATAAAACAAAAAGCTTATGCTAATGGTGATCAGGCTGTGGAGTTGGTAGGGAAAATGACCGACTCCTGGAATTTTAATGACTCCTTCATATATATATATGTATGGTTCCCAGACAAAAGCCCACTGGACGAAAGCCACTGGACACGATAAAAGCCCACAAAAAAAAAAAAAAGCCCTCTATGATAATTGCCCACACAACAAATACCCACAGGATGAAAGCGCACATTGATGAAAGCCCACACTGATAAAAGCCCACATTGATAAAAGCCCACATAGATATAAGCCCACACTGATAAAAACCCACACTGATAAAAGCGCACATAATCAAAAGGGACTTATGCTTTTTTATTACTAAACCGCGTATTTGTAATTTTAAGTATAATAAATGGAGTATTCAGATCTGAATTTTAATGTCTCAAATATGTCTGTCTGTATATTTTATCACTACTTTATTTGTTTAGTTTATGAGGTTGAAAGCAAACTTTCTACTCTCTGAGTAAGTGATTAGCTGTAACGTTTCGATGATAAATCTGAAATTGCATTGTATTATTTATTTACTTATTTAACTTATGTGTATGTGTATGTCATGACACCTGAACTAAAAAAAGGTGGTGGATGGTGATTCTTCTCCACCAAGATTTGACAACTAGGTCCCTTAATACCCAGTTGTCTTTAGAGGGGGAGTATATAAGGTATTTTCTCCCTTCTTCCAGAACGCCTTCGTGGTGTAACGGTTAGTACAATCAGATCGTATTCGAGAGATCCAGGCTCTAGTCTCTAACAAGGCATTGCTTATTTTTCATGTCTCCCGGGGGGGGGGGGAACTAATGACTCTACAGTAAGAACTAAAGATCTGTAAAGTATAAAAGTCTATATTTAATTCAATTTGGCTCAGCCTAGACCAGTGATTCTCAACAGTTCTTCCCTCATGTGCCCTTTTCACCATTGCTAAATGATCATTCAACCTCTCCTTCCTAAAACTTGAAAAGTACATATGCATTTGTTTAAATATGGATTATTTTTAATGTAAATTAAACAAGTATAAAACATGTTGTTAAATACCAAAATTTTAAACAAAAGTGCTTTTTATATTCATAAACTAAATCTAAGTACGTAAAGAAAAGTTTGACTAAATTACTCTCTGAAACTGTGAAATTCCCCTTAGGGCTATCCTTCCTGATTGAGGACCCATAGTCTAGACAGAATTAGTTTTTAATAGTGACTGAATGTACAGATAATTTAATTTGTCCTTATTCTCTTATACTAACTTTTGTTTTATAAAACTTCGGATTACATGCATGTTTTTTGAAAATAAAAGTTAAGACACAAATTTAAAAAAAAAAAAATTATGTTTAAAATTTGATGTTGAATTCAAAAACGTTTATTTGGTAGCCAGACCTAATAAACCTAAGAGATCAAATTTGAAGTATACCTTACTTGTTCTTACTAACTTCTGCTTAATGAATTATTCTTAGAAAAGAACGTTAAAAACTGGTGAAACATTTCATGCTAGAAAACAAGATATTAGAAACTTTTGAACTCATTCAATAAGGGAAAAAATTATAGCTCCATAATTAAGCATTTTTTCTACTTGATCTCCAACACACGAGGTTTATAAGAAATATCTCCTACAAGTTATGTGGCCTCTATTTCTGTGTTGTCAGAATATGAAATTCGTATAGGGGAAAATAATGCATTTCGAGGTGAAGAAAATGACCTTAATTTGATAGTTTTTCTAAATAATAAATTTTTACATGTTATGTGTTTCTTTTTCTTAATCTAGGCAAAATAATATTCAACATGTAATAATAGCTATGACTTCCTGAAAAATTTTACGAGTAATAATTATTATGATTAAAAATGAAATTTCAAGTGGGAATGAAATAAATTTATGTAAAATCCAAGTTGTCAAAATTTAACTAGATTATTTGAAACCGTGCTTTTAATTCACCATTAAAACAGTGTTTGTGATAGTGCACACAAATGTTTTCTTAATCATAATAGAATACAGTACTTTTATTTTTTTCTTTGAAATGAAAGTTCGGCTTTAATTCTCCATATAAAATTCATTATATGCAAAATTTTCTGCAGTGTTAAATTATTCATAAATTATTCTCTGTATATGATGAAAATTTACATACATTTTATACTTCTTATAAATTTTGTAGAATTAAAAGAAGCAGTGTAACCAGTATTCCCTTTCACCTCCCTTTGTCGGACTTAAACGAACACACTTCCATTTGTCACTTAAATATAAATATAAAAAATGTATAATTACACATACATGTATAGGTTTTTAATTATATTATTTTGATTGACTCTCTGTTCTATATACATATAGGATTTTAATTCAGGCGGAGCCCAAAATTAAATGTGTTCCGCTACTTAAATTTATTGTTCAATTATTTGTTATTAATTTAATTTTGTTTTATTTTATCTTTATTCATAAATCTGCTTTGTGAAGCAGAGGAAATAAAGGAAAAAATATTAATTTTAACGTAGCATATATATCGGTGTGGGTTTTTGTCAGTGTGGGCTTTTATCAGCGTGCGCTTATATCTGTGTGGGCTTTTATCAATGTGGGTTTTTATCTGTGTGGGCTTTTATCAATGTGCGCTTTCATCGGTGTGGGTATTAGTCGCGTAGGCAATTATCCCAGTGGGGTCTTTTTTGTGGGCTTTTGTCGCTTGCACTTTCGTCCAGTGGGCTTTTGTCTGGTCACCATATATATATGTAAACATATACACATGGGTTACAGCTTATTTTTTAAATATAAAGAAGTAATAGATGCTAGAGAAAAAAAATTGATGCCATAGCAAATTATTTATATTAATTAGCATTTATTATGAAATAGAAAAACTGGCATTAGTTATTTCGAAGAAACAGTATAGCTTCAGCAAGATCTTCTTTGTTAGAGGCCCATAGATCCGATTTGATGACCTTCAGAGCTGAGAAGAGCCTTTCCACACTAACTTGAGTAGGAGGAAGAGCTATTACTGTTAGGGCTACTTCTTTTAGCTTTTCAGGATAGATTTTTATAAGTTCTAAAAGAGGTTTCTTGCAAGTGTAATCATATTTCTCTATTTCTTCAAAGGCCGTGTAGAAATCTTGTTTGTATTTTTTCATTTTTATATCTAAAGGCTCTTGGTTCTTTATTTTCATTCTCCTTGCCTTAGCCTTTTCAATATTATCCAAAAATATTTCTTAAAATCTAATTCATGACTAGAAAAGGATGATAGAGACTCAATTGCAGTGTCTGCAGGTTGACTGCCCTAATTAGAATTCTCCAATTTTTCTGAGAATGATTTCATTCTTAATAAAATTTCATAGATGACTTTCTTTGCCTTTTTAATTTGTTCGTCATCCAAGAAAATTCGGTGTTTCGGATCTACATATATTGAACCGAGCAAGATCTCATTGTCTAGCTAACTAGTTTCTCTTTTCTTTATTGAAGAAATGATTCCTTCTGCAATAAACCCTCGATTTCAGAAAGAATAAACGTCCCATTCTTCCATTCTCGCCTCCTGTCAATTCTTCAGATTGCAGCTTTTTTGTGGCTATATACAGTGTAGAAAGAAGAGTTTCCAATTCTGCAAGATCATTCCACAGTCTTTCTGTTAGTGAAACATTAGGATTTTATACCTCTTCTAAAAAAGTTATTAATTCTAAAAACTCTTTATCATTAAATATGTACTTCCTTGAATAGAAGAGAAACACGCCAATGTGACATTCAAAATCGCAATAACAACCTTGTATTTCGCATACATTTATTACATTTATACATTTATTACACTCAATCAATTTCGAGGGCAGCTACAGGTCCCTCCTCATCAGGAGAACGAAATTGCTAGAAAGGAACTACCAGTGTTCCTAGTAATTTCCTTTCTAGTAATTTTGTTCTCCTGATGAGGAGGGACCTGTAGCAGCCCTCTAAATCGATTGAGTGTTTTAATAAATGTGCACGAAATACAAGGTTGTTATTGTAATTTTGAATGTAGTTCCTTATTGCGTTGCTTGATCAATAATTGCTCCTTTTCCTGCTCGCTTCCTAAGAATGGCAGCAATTTTAGGATTTCTTGCTGCTATTGCTGCTTACCTAAATTCACCAGTGAGATTTGTAACTAAATGAATGAGTTTAATTGCTAATGGCAAATATCACATCCATCCTTATATTTATTTATTAATATGTCAATAAAATAGAAAATAACTATTTATTAATGTATACAATACGTAAATAAAAATAATAACTCAGCTTGTCATTGATTTTTTTCAATTCATTTTAATTTCATTTCAAATTCTAACTGACCAACAAAACTGGAGACGGAGTCGACTTGTTCTTAGTGACTCCTGCTCCGACTCCTTTTACCCCAAAATCTGCCCAACTCCAATTCCGACTCCACAGCCCTGATGGTGATGTAAACTATCTATGCAGAGTAGTCACATATGAGTAAATTTTTTTACAATTGTATCACTGCTGTGTAGAAGAAACAAATAATGAATAATTTTCAATTAATGTTATTCTTTAAAGATATGAGAGTTTCAAATACATGAAAGATATATTATTTGGCTAAGTATATAAGGTATATTTTAATTTTATAAGTTATTTTAATTTAGTGAACCTTTCCTATCTTGCCTCATTTCAACTTACAGATCCCTACCAGAATGAGTTTTTAAAATCGCATTGAATGCAAATGAAGAAGAGATTGTACTAAAGGAAAGTTCACCTGACTTCAAGAGAGAGAGAGCTAGGAATCCAGAATAGTGTGTGTGTTTGCCTTTGGGCTACGTCTCTCTTACGTTGTTACGCTCAACCATATTATTTTGTGCCTTTTGTTAGTTTTTCAGCTAGTTCAGATTACAGGCCAACTAGGTTAGAATTGCATTAGCTTTGTCTAAATATTTAAGTTAGTCATAGTTAGTTCTTATTTGTTATTTTTGAGTTTGAGTTAAGGCTTTTCTGTAAGCCTGAAGAAAGGGGGGCAACTGTTATTCTTATTTTGAGTGAATAAAGGGTAAATAATCCTTCTTGAGTTTACAGTCCCTGTTCTAATCTCGGGCACAGCACTGGTGTTCGAAAATGTCACGCCCGAGTATTTCTCGGGGTAATTTTTTTTTTGAGTGCATCGTATTGTCATACCAATCGGGAGATGTTTATTTCGGCTACATTTGGTTTTTCCAATAAAAAAATTTGACAATTTGTGTACCCAAATCATCAAGATAACTTGACAGTTAAAGGGTTAACAGTTCTCTAGGTTCCTCGACTCTTCATTTAGCAGAATAAAAGGAAGGAACTCTATAAGTAATCTAAATACAGTAGACGTCCAGAAATATGCAATGCTTGGGACCAGAGGTTGTAGGCAGATTTCAGGATTTTGTGGATTTCAGGGCAGAAAAGATAAATCATAATATTCAGACTATAAATAAGGTATATTATTATTGATGGCATATTATCCGTTGATTCTGTCTGTAGAAAGCACTGAGCAAAAAGTACCTTTAATTTAAATAATATGCTACGTTTACAATAATCTATACTTCTCTTCTGATGTGTATTATACTTTTAGCCATAGTGAAAAAACACTGAAGTTTTGATAGCCATTATTTGCTGAAAAGTAAAAATATGCCGCATAACAACGGAAAGTAAATTTTGAATTGTAAACAAATAAATGGGAAATTGCTGGAGCTTCAGTTGTTTTCAGAAAGACTAAATCTGTATTGTTTGAGTAAATAGCATAATTATTGAATATATTTAAGACTAAATAATTATTCAGTCAATAAAGCATTGAAACAGAGTTGTAGCTTGGGTTTTCAGCGCCCAGGGACAACTGAAGATTTCGTGCCCCCTACTGCTTGCCAAGGATGGAAGACATTTAATTATAAAATGTCGTAACATCAGTTTGGCGCTCCTTGGATTCTGCGCCCGGGGACAGATGCCCCCCTTGCCCCCCTCTAGCTACACCCCTGCATTGAAATATAAGTGTAGAAATGAATAAACTTTTGTTGTGAATATTATTTGAATTTTACATTCCAGTTTTCCTGCTGCTAATCCACAAGTAGCATTAAGTTTATTGAGGATATAAAAAAAGCGATATGAATGTATCTGATAAATCGTTATTGCTTGATAAATCGTTATTGCTCGTTTTGGTATCTAAAAGTCAGAATTCATTAGTACCTTGCTTTTTAAATATAAGTAAATTTTCATGTCATGGATTAGGTGGGTACTTATTTAGTTTGTTAGCAGCAAATTTTTGTTTGTATATGCAGGGTATAGCAAAAAAGTTGATCACAACTTTGAGGGGTGATAGCATATGGCAAAAGTAACAGTTTTTGTAATACAATACTTGTTGGAATGTGAAATGTGAACCTGAAACATGTTAAATATAAAGAACATCTGCCAAAGGTATAATTTACAGGTACCCCTTAGCAAAAATTGGCGCGTTTTGACGGAAATGGATACCGAGTTTGTGCAATTCTTTGACTTGTTATTTTCCCAAAGCCAAAATAACAACACTAAGAATTGCAAACTGGGTATCCATGTACACAACAACCTATTTTCACTTAAAAAAACATCAAGTAATTGCACAGACTTGGCATTGCACACTCCCTTGACTTTATCCATGTACACATCAACATATTTTCACTTAAAAAAAAATCAGAGAATTGCGCAAACTAGGCATTGTGCACTTCCTTGACATTGTCCATGTACACATCAAACTACATTAACTTAAAAAGTCAAAGGAGCAGCCAACAAAAGATATGTAATCTCACTAAACTGCATTTTAAATCAAACAATGAAATAACATAAAAAAGGAAATTCATCTTTGCAGTACACAAAAGAAATATCCACTTACCTTATGTATGAATTAACAATGATACATAAGTCTTCAGTCAAACAAAATTCCTTAACAGCATCCAAAAATTCCTAAAATTATCTGAACTAAAATCTGTATACTGGCATCTCCAATTAAATTCACAAAATAAGAGTCAAGTAATGCTCTTTCCCCCTTTCTTTCCAAATCGTACAGAAACTTCAAATTAATCTTACCACATTCAGCTATTTTACCATCTAAACCACAAAACAAGCAATATACTTCCTAAACAACACACATACCGCAGTCATGCAACTTATTACGTCATAATAGGGTTTCTGTAACATTCAACTACTCAGGCTACTATCACTGAAACAACAACTTTGCGATAATACAAGGGGGGCCCTTTTCTCTTCTCTAACCAAACATGGATTATGAAGAGTTGATTTAATAGTGAATATTTTCAAGCAATAATGTTTGATATTTACAAGAATTTTTCAGATGACTGACCACAAACTGCTATGCGTGCATTACAATGACATTAAAAAGGTTATTATGCACTTTGAAGATACTCTCTATGTCATGTACTTCTGCAGCAATGGCTTTAATTTTAGCTTTAAATTCTTCCGAGAGTCATTCTGCATCTGATAAACAAGGTGTTTTAATTGTGCTTGTACTATGATTCTAAACTAATAAGTGGACTGTATAGCAAAAGAACTAACTAATTTATTTACTGTAATTAACTATTCAGATCTAATACATGCTCTGGCATGTTGCTTGGCCATCTGGATTCGGCTAAGCAACATGCCAGAGCATGTATTAGATCTGAATAGTTAATTACAGTAAATAAATTAGTTAGTTCTTTTGCTATACAGTCCACTTATTAGTTTAGAATCATATTAGATCTGAATAGTTAATTACAGTAAATAAATTAGTTAGTTCTTTTGCTATACAGTCCACTTATTAGTTTAGAATCATAGTACATGGTCCGTCGAGCCGGAGAAGTGAACAAAATGCTGGCATTAGATAGAAACAAAACTTCGTTAAAAGCGAAACTAACTAGGTTAGAAAATGTAGTGAAGGAATATGATGATAGTTCGAATAAGAATGAAATTCAAATAAAGTATAGATCGCTACAAAGCATTCAAATGGATATTAGAAACTTGAGGATTAGATATTTCGAAAGCGTTGATGAAAAAGATGTCACAGACATCGATGAAGAAATCGCCGAAATGGAAGAAAGAACGGAAGTTCTAGAGGTAAGAATTATGGAAATTCTATCATCTATAGCACATTCTGAAAATGAAAATGATTATAGTAAATTTGATCCTAAAGTACAAATACGTTTGCCAGAATTACCAATTCCTAAGTTTTCTGGTAAATATACCGAATGGAATAATTTTAAGCTTCAATTCGAAAACATCATAGCGAATAACACGCAATTAACAGAAGTTCAGAAACTCTACTATTTAAAGGCTGCATTAACTGATGAAGCAAAAAATCTTGAAACTGTTGATGATACTTTTAGTTCTCTATTTAAAGCTCTTCAAGATAGGTATGAAAATAAAAGAATATTAATTGAGACGCATATAAAGTCAATAATGGATTTACGTACTTTAACATTCGAATCGTCTAAAGGAATAAGATATGTAATAGATAATGTTACTAAAAACGTTAGGGCTCTGAATGTTTTAAAATATGAGAAAAATAATTTATCGGATATTCTGTTATTAAACATCGTACTTCAGAAACTAGATTTCGAAACGCGCAAACAATTTGAACTAAGCATTAATGCTACGGAAGTTCCTACGTTTGATGAATTAATTTCGTTTTTAGAGAAAAGATGTCAGTTATTGGATAACATTAACCATAGTATTAATAAAATGAAATATCCGTTAGAAAAAAGTTCGAAATCAAAGGCTCTGATGGTTAAAACTGATAGTGTTTCGATTTGTGTTACATGCAAAAATAATAATCATCCACTGCATAAATGTGATTCATTTTTGAAATTAAATCCAAATCAAAGATATGAAATAGTTAAAACCCATAAATTGTGTCTAAACTGTCTCAGTAACGAGCATTTAATCGCAAAATGCAATTCTAAGTTCAGATGTTCGGAATGCCATAAAAAACACCATTCATTAATACATCGCCTGCTCAGAAATGGCGCCATTCAACATAAGTTAGACAAAACAAAAACGGAAGCAAGAGTGACGAAATTATAAACAAGAACGCAGATGTCTCTAATAAAAATCAATTAAGTTGTCTTTTGACACGCAGAAAAAACGTCTTATTGGCGACTGCAATAATATATATTTGCAATTCCGAAGGAAAAAGAATCCCAGTTCGCGCAATACTTGATAACGGCAGCATGAGTTGTTTCTTGTGTGAAGGAGTTGCTAATTTGTTAAATTTAAAGAAAGAAAGAATTTATGCATCTGTATCCGGAATTAATGAGAACGTTATAAATATTAATTATCAACTAGATGTACAGATTTCGAATAAGGATTTAACATATGTAAGATCAGTTAATTGCTTAGTTATTTCTAAAATAACCAATGTAACTCCATCAAGGTGTTTAGATGTGAAGTCATTAAATATTCCCATTGATATTGAATTAGCGGATCCGCAATTTGGAACACCTAACAAAATAGATATGTTACTAGGGGCCGAATTGTTCTTTGAGATTTTAAAAGAAGGAAAATTTCAATTAGAAAATCAACCGTTGATATTTCAAGAAACAGTTTCTGGATATATCGCGTCTGGTGCATGCAAGAGTGACTCAGAAGTAAATTATTGTGGTTTAGTTCTAAATAGTGAAGAAAGAGTTGAAGAAATTTTGCAAAGATTTTGGGAAGTTGAATCCATTAAAAATATCGAGGATGCTTTGAGTGAAGAAGAAAAATACTGTGAAGAACATTTCAAGCGTACTCACTATAGACAAAATGATGGAAGATACGTAGTTCAGTTACCCATAAGGGAAGGTGTAGAATTAGGAGAATCGAAAACGCTGGCTGAGAAAAGATTGCATCAAGTGTGGAATCGACTAGAAAGTGATTCGAATATGAAAACATTATATAAGAATTTTATTAAAGAATATAAGGATCTAAATCACATGGAAGAAGTTCAAGAAATTGAAACATCGACTTGCAATTATCTTAGTCATCATGGAGTTAATCGGCCAGAGAAAGCCTCTACCAAGCTTCGCGTTGTGTTTAATGCATCCGCGGCTACTAGCAATGGAAAGTCACTGAACTCAATATTAATGAAAGGGAGAATACCTCAAGAAGATTTATTTTCTATTATTATTAGATTTCGAAAGTACAACTATGCATTAGGAGCTGATGTTCAGAAGATGTACAGACAAATACTTATTGAACCATCTCAACGAAACCTGCAGTTGATCTTGTGGAAGGAATCAGTTGGTAGTCCTGTGCAGACTTACCGTCTAAGGACTGTAACATACGGAACAGCAACTGCACCATTCCTTGCAACAAGGGTCCTGAGGCAGTTAGCAATGGATGAAGCGACAGACTTTCCTCATGCCTCAAGAGCCATACTGAAGGACTGTTACGTGGACGACATTATTACTGGAGCTAATACCATGCAAGAAGCCAAGGAGTTGCAGGCACAGTTAACCTGTCTTCTAGAACGTGGTGGAATGCAGTTACACAAATGGTGTTCAAACAATCCAGAACTATTGAAGAATAAAGAAAGTGCTACTCAGGATTACTCCTTTCAAGTTACGGATAAGCCTCAGATTACAAAAGCCTTAGGAATGTCATGGAATACGTCTACAGACTGTTTTTCTTACGATCTAAAGGTACCTGACTTTGAAGAAACAGGCACGAAAAGAGATGTCTCATCAACGATAGGTCGCCTGTTTGATCCGTTAGGTTTAATTGGACCTGTTACGACAAAAGCTAAAATATTTCTACAAAAACTTTGGCTTCTAAAATTAAATTGGAATACACCTCTTCCTAAAAATTACTCTGAAGAATGGAAGGCATTTCTGCATAGTCTCAAAATAGTCAACGATTATCGCATCCCTAGATTTGTTCTAGCCAATGGATTACAACAAATAGAAATTATAGGATTCTGTGATGCTAGTCAGAAAGCCTATGGTGCTGCAATTTATGTGAAATGTATGTCATCTTCAAATGAATGTTCATCAAGACTTCTGTGCAGCAAGTCTCGTGTGTCACCTCTGAAGTCAATTACCATTCCTCGTTTGGAACTTTGTGGTGCAGTTCTGTTGGTAAAATCATTCAGCTACCTATTGTCAAGGTGTATTACTTCACTGATTCGTCAATAGTATTAGCATGGATTAAGAAGGAACCTTATCAACTAAAGACATTTGTTGCTAATAGAGTATCTGTTATTCGAAGCATGACTGCGGTTCATGAGTGGTACCATGTTAACACTCACAATAATCCAGCTGATTTGATATTACGTGGAGCTGAACCTAAAGATCTTCTTCATAATGATTTATGGTGGTATGGACCAACTTTCTTGACTAAGGAGAGGTTTTTGACTAATCCTTGTAAATTAATTTCATCTGATATGGATGATGTGGAATACGTCAAAGAACTCAAACTTAAGGATAATGACTTAGTTAATCTAAATGTGAACTCTAATTCCCTTGTTTTAGATCATATTCTTAACATTAGTAATAACTATATTCGTATTATTCGTGTATTAAGTTTTGTTTGTAGATTTATAGCCAATTGTAAGGGAAAACATTTAATAGGTTCTCTAACTGTTAAAGAATTGGATGACGCTGAGAAAATCATTATCAGGTATGTACAGTTACAGCATTTTAGCAAGAATATTCTGTCTTTAAAAATTAAGAATTGTGTTTCTTCCAAAAGTAAGTTAAAATTTTTATGTCCATTTCTAGATAATGATTCTCTTCTGAGAGTAGGAGGCAGACTTGCCAATAGTAATCTTAATTACAACCAAAAGTTTCCTTATGTAATGCCAAAAGATCATGTGTTTACTAGATTAATTTTTCAGTATTACCATGTTAAATATTTACATCTTGGTGCTCAAGCACTATTGCATCAGGTTCGTAGTAAATTTTGGGTTATTAATGGTCGAGATGTAGCTCGAAAGGTTGTACATGAATGTGTAACATGTTTTAAGATTAAACCAATTGTATGTGAACAACTTATGGGAAATTTACCTGGTGAGAGAGTTAATCCAGATTTTGTATTTAATACGTGTGGACTTGACTTTTCTGGTCCATTCCTCATCAAGTATAAAAATCAGAGAAAGGGTAATTATGCAAAGGTGTACGTTGCTATATTCATTTGTTTAGCTACTAAAGCAATTCATTTAGAGGTAGTAACTGATTTAACCACAGATTCATTACTTGCTACTATTAAAAGATTTATTGCTAGACGTGGAAAATGTAATACCATAATGTCAGATAACGGTACTAATATGGTTGGTGCAAAATCAGAACTGAAAAAATTGCATAGTTTAGTCCTTAAATCTAATTCTGATATAGCAGATTTCTTAACATCTGAAGGTATAAATTGGAAACTAATTCCACCTAGAGCACCAAATTTCGGTGGTTTATGGGAAGCAGGTATTAAGTCATTTAAATACCATCTTCAGCGTACAATCAGCAGTTATAAATTAACTTTAGAAGAATTTTGGACTGTTGTCACACAGATTGAAGGTATTCTCAATTCTCGTCCAATTTTACCCTTATCAACAGATGCAAATGACTTTGATGCCTTAACGCCAGGTCATTTTTTAATTGGACGTTCCATTACTTCATATCCTGAACCAGATTTGTCTCATCTTACAGATAATAGACTTTCTAAATGGCAAGTTATTACCAAGTTCATTCAAGTTATTTGGAAACGTTGGCAAACTGATTATTTAAATCATCTACAACAACGCACCAAATGGTTTATTAATAAAGAAAATTTAAAGGCAGGTATGTTAGTTGTGTTAAAGGAAGATAATCTTCCGGCATTTAAATGGTCTTTAGCAAGAATTCTAGAAGTTTTACCTGGTAAAGATAATAAGGCCAGAGTTGTTAAAGTGAAAACATCAAATGGTGTGTATATTCGATGTATTAGTAAAATTTGTTTATTACCTATCCAGGATAATAATGCTTAGTTTACATTATTATGTTCTTATTGAAAATTGTGCTTTACATTAAAATGGAACTGTTTAAAGAATAAGTTCGATTGTAGAATAGTGAATGTTTATGTTTTTAAAATGTTGCATTATTTTATATTATATTCATGATGAAATTATCTAAAAAAAAAAAAAAAGCATGTATTAGATCTGAATAGTTAATTACAGTAAATAAATTAGTTAGTTCTTTTGCTATACAGTCCACATATTAGTTTAGAATCAAAGTACAGTGCTAAAGAAAGAAAACTAGACAGAAGAGCTCTGTATCTCTTAGAAGAATATAGGATTGGGGTTCTCAACCATGAGGAATTCCCCTGTTAGGAATTTCATAGTTTCAGTCAGAAATGTCAGGCTTTTATTCATTTGTTAAGTATTTAGTTGTAATTTCTGGCTATAAAAAACTTTTATTTAAATTTTGGTATTTATTAACATTTTCTACACTTTCTGTTGTTGAGTTTGTAAAACACATTGAAAAATCATCTAAATGTAGATAATATATATATTTATTTTTTGAGTTTTGGAAAGGAAGGGGAATGATCAAGCATGGTGAAAGGGATGCATGGGATCAAAGAGGTTGAGAATCCCTGACTGAGGGGTTGAAAGTTTATGTCCACCATACTATGTTGTTTCAGAAATTAAGTATTCAGGTAATTCTGAACTTTCTGTTATGGGCTGGTGCTTCATCATGTTGAAACAACATGTGTACGTAGACATTTGCTAGAACCAGTTGTGGTAAATTAGACAGGACTCGCCGAAGGAAATTACAGTGCTTGGTTTTGTTGAGATGTTCATTCACATTTCACCTTGTACTGTATTATGAAAACTTTTGCAATGTTCTATCATATGTTTTTCGTATTAAAAACTGTTTACTGATACTTGTAAAAAAATTAGCATAATTTTAAGTTCTTGCATCTGCCTTAAATATTTAAGGATATTTTGAGCATGAAGTTGCATTCTACCCAATAATTGATATTTGTATGTTAAAAGAATCTCATAGAAACATTTTTGCTACTCATTGTGTTTATTCACTTTCCCAATATAACTAGATTTTTTAATTATAATCTTTCGTAGCATGTTCTATCGGAATAGTATTTCCTAAGAGCCTTTTTAATGTAAAAATGTAGTTCTTAATTTTTTTAAGAATTTTTCTGATACTTAACTGATTAAGCTGAACTACTTTAATTGAAAACAAGCATTTAATGTGAAATGTCTTGTGTCATTAAGCTAGTTATTTGATTGCAAACAAACAATCAATATGTATATATTGTATTGATAATAATATTTTAATGTTTAGGAAGCTAAATCAACTAATGGAATTGGACGTAAGATAGCCAATAAAGTATGGGAAATTATACAAACCGGTCATCTAAAGGAAATTGAGGAAATAAGCTGTAATCAAAGAGCTAAAACTCTGAGATTATTTAGAGCAGCATGGGGTATTAATTCTTTAACTGCTGATGCTTTGTATAAAGAGGTAATGTAAGTTTATGTTTGCAAAATTCAAGATTATTTTTACTTTTTTGTCATAAAAAACTAAACATTTGCAGTTCTATTATTCTTCAAATGATTGCTATGTAATTTTTGAAAGTCATCGATTTTTTCCTACCTAAAACAAAGTTAATACAGGAATACTTTTTCAAATTATAAATTGAATTTTAGGACACCAGCTCCTGATTGTTGATCCAAAACTGTTATGCAATATTTAGAATTCCCAATAACAGTTTTCATTGCATTGAAGCTGACAAGAAATTTGAATGTCATTTACTGTTATGTCCTTATGTTGAAACAAATAACATGTATTTGGTAAAAATCTTGATTGTATGTGTCGAATTTTCCTCCTACATGCCATCATGATATATAACTTGATTTTGCTATTGACTAAATATGTTAAAACTTTTCTTGGAGTGCTTTAGTAATTAATTATGCATTAACAGCTAAATGCTTTTTCTACAGTTTTTCCTTTCAGATTAATCGTAATGCCAAACCTTTTTCTGAACAAAACCGTAAATCTTGTAAATATTATAGCAACAAGTGTTATCAGTATATTCAAATTTACATTCATTGCTATTTGTTTAACAAACATAAATGTTGGAATTTCAAATGATAGACTGATACTGTGTTGTATTATGGCAAAAAATATTAATTTTTATGAAAATTAGAGGTTGAATATAGAAGTATCATTCCTTTCATTACTCATTCTGTTTTTGGTGTTTAAAATGCTTTGGTTGATCTATTATACTGACATAACGAGTTAAATTACCCCTCTGAAAATAATGTTTAACAGTAGGTAATGATGAGAAAATGATTTTACAAAATGTATATATGAATATTATTGTTATTAATAATTATGATGTATGAGGGCATTTCGAAAAGTATAGACACACCATACACCAGAGGAAAAGAAAAGTTTTGGTGAGTAAGTTGGCAACACAGGTGTTAACCTTGAACCGTTAGCTTTCTCCTCGCGGTCGTTTGGCATTTCAACGTTGATTCTGGTTGGAATAGGTCGTGTTTAAAATGGCTGCGCTGATTCAGAATCTCGCCAAATGCGAAGTGCGTTTCTTCATGCAAAAGGTCAGCGACCAGCGGATATTCACAAAGAAATTGTTTCTGTTTATGGGAACATTATGAGTCCATAAAATGTTACGAAATGGTGTCGTCATTTCTCTGAAGGTAGGACCGATGTTCGTGACGAACAAAGAACAGGTCGGCCATCTGTGATCTCTGATGTCCTTCTTCAGAGAACAGAGGAAGCAATTCGTGCGAGTAGACGTCTCAAATTGAAAAAATTGCATCAGATCATACCGGAAGTGTCAATGAAAAATCATTATGAAGTTGTGACTGTCAAGTTAGGGTACAGGAAATTGTGTGCGCGCTGGGTTCTAACACGCGGCAACCTTCTATGACTGTGGGATACAAAAGCTTGTGCACCGACTTAACAAATGTTTGGATAACGAGGGTGACTATGTCGAAAAATAATAAATAATCCAGTTAATAAGATGTAACTGACGTTTTCTAAATAATTTTTTTTTTTTTTTTTTTTTTTTTTTTTTAAGGAATGCGAGCCATTGTATCTTTACTTTTCGAAATGCCCTCATATGTTAGTTAAAGATTTGTAAATTTTGTTATTAATTTTTGTATATATTATAAAATACAAGTTTTTCCCCCTGGCATTTTGTTCTTCAGTGAGAATACTTCCTTCTTTATGCTTTTTAGACCATTAGCCAGAAATAAATTAATTTCTTTTTTTTGATTAAAAAAATTAATAAGAAACTAGTCTCTGATGACAACTGTAACTAGCAGTAAGATTATCTTGCCAACTTTAATGCCATCACTTCTCAAATAGAGTACAACATGTCACCAATAGCTCCCTTTTCTCACACTAAATATGACAACCTTATTATATTCCATCACTGAGTACATTTACAGTTCCAGCCATTTCATTTCAAATTTTGCAGCTATGTAAGTTAGTTTTAATTTCCTTTCTGTCATTGAACCTAAAATTGTTTATAAATCACTACTTTTGATTTAACGTATTAATATGAAAGAATATATAAATTTGTATTTATGAGCTTTACTTTTAATTTTGCATTTCGATCAAAAAGAATGTATCAGTTAGTATTCAATGACTACATTTTAATCTAAAATAATGTATTAATTTGAAAATTTTTCTATTGACTTCTAATCTTCTTTTGTATATATTAATTTATACAGGTTTTAATAGTTTCTTATTGTTCTTACAATACTGTGAGAGTGTCGGGGAATGTTTTTTCTAAAGTGAGGATTTTGTTTTACTAGTTTAATTCTGTTCTTAACAAGTACCTTAAATTAAGAATTTCTTACTAATTTTTATTTTAGTTTTTGTTTATAAGTCTTTTGGCTCAAGTAGACTAATATCTCTCTAATATTTAAGTTTTGTATGTAGCATTTAATTAAACTCTAACAAAATTGCTAGTAGGAAAAAAGACGGAACACTCTCACTTAATTTGGTTATTGTTAATTGATAGTGGATTGGTTTATTCCCCTTGACAAGTCAATCTACAGTCAGTGACAGTAGCTACCTTTTTAATTTTACATTTTAGGATTTTTACAATTAAAATATTATTTCTTCACAGTTTTTTAAAAAAATTTTACTGCGATAGAAATCTAATAACTTAAAATACTGGCTAAAATTTATTCCAATAATTCATTGTTTTAATAGAATTTCTGTTCCTTGGAGATGATATATGAAAAATCTTTTCTAATAAAAAAACTCTATATAGAGTGCATGCCTGATTTATAAAGCATTATTTTATTCATTTATAAAAAGCATGGGAACTTAACTTTAAATGAATATGTACTACTGTATTTTTCATTCATATTTTTTTATATTTTAAAATTGGGACTGTTTTGCACAGTTGTATTTTCCTTTAGAATTGTATTATACTTAGTTTCATAATATCTGCTGCTATTGCTAAAGGTTCTCAACTGGAAGGGGCGAATTTCCTTGAAAGGAAAAATTTTATGATTTTGAAGGGGGGGATTTGTTTGAGCTTGTTTTCAAACTGAAACTTTACTCTCATAGCTGAGGCCAAATATGATGTTGTTGAAATTACATGATCGGAAAGTGCCTGAAGCTCAAATGTTGGCATTACGTTTGTGCTGAAACAAACAAAAACATAATTGAATGTGTATATTAAGAACTGTTGGCTATGGTATATATTTAGTGATTATTACTTGTTACTTACTCCTTTGAAATGAATAGATTATTAAAGTTGTGAAAAATTTTTTTGTATTTCCTATTTATAATTGAGTTATTGCTCATAAATTTTATCTTTAATGCATACTGCTTTTGTAAAGCAATTGTGAAGTGTATAACAGATACGAATTAAGTTACAGACCATTTTAGGACATTCGTTTTGCAGTCTTATCAGTTGCATCATTATCAGCTTTTACTTAGATAATTACTACAAAGCACACTGTATGTGAAAGCGTTCTAACAATATGCTGACAGACTGACAGATTATCATCATTAACTGTTATCATCATTAAACATTTTGGCTGGGCACCAAAAATAGTTTGCTTAATATGAAAATATGAAATTGAGTGCATTAAGCAGTCTGAATTTGAAAATTCCAGGCATTACTTTTAATTAGGGTTGTTATTAAAATTTCATTTATTTTTTGTGAAACATTATCAGTTTACCTTTTGTACCTGTAGTAGATTTAAAAGTATTGGCCGTTTGTGCAAAAAGTTAAATATATGTTGGGAACAGTAATAGTTAAAGTTAGTGCTATTAGGCAATGGCTCATGATAAAGCATTTAAAATATCAATTAGATTATTACTGCATAAATTCAGGAGTTAAATATTTAAAAATGATCTAGGAAATTTATAAAATATTTAAAGTAAAAAATATAATTTCTGTTTAGTTTTTAGTTTCTTATTTAATTTTGTACCCATTCAGAAGTTGACTGAAGTAATGATAATTGTTTATTAACTTAAAAAAATGTGTTCACGAGATAAATATTTCAAAATGATCTAGAAAATTTATAAAATATATAAGGTGCCAAAATATAACATTTGTTCAACTTTTATTTTCTTTTTATTTTGTAATCCGTCAGATATTGACTGAATTAACAGTAACTATATATTAACTAAAAATTTTATGTTTGAATAAAAAGGATTTGTCTTTGTCTCACAAATGTGTTTTGCTTCTATCCTGTTTTAAGAGGTATTTGACTCTACATGGAACCTAATACTAATAAAATAATAAATAAAAAAGCGACATCTAACATAGATATATTGGTTTTGGGATTAATTACTCAAAAGCAATAACAGGTCTTGAAGAATAAAGATATTTCTAATTTATATATGCTGTGAAGTGATGGGACATGAACGGCCAGCTTTTTCTACTTGGACTTATTACCATGAGCAATAAATGGAATTCCTAATTGGATCATTAAATATTTCCAACATTTAATGGTTTTAATCATTTGACTTTTGATAGACATGCATCAAAGTTTCATTATTTTTTAACTTTTTTTCAAAAAAATTCTCGGGTGTTTTTGATTTGCTAAAAATAAAACAAGAGAAGAATAATTATTCTTGTTTTTTAATAGGGGTATTTGACCATACAAGACCTACGAACAAAATCTGATTTATCAAGAGCTCACCAGATTGGACTAAGATATTTTGATGACTTGAAATTAAAAATGCCACGTAAAGAAGCTGAGAAGATATTAAATTTAGTAAGAATTTTATAAACATTTATCTTTAATCCTTGTGATGATGATTATCAAAGCAGGAGCTTCTGTTAATTATTAATTTTAATATCCACAGGTCATGAGTGTAATATTTGGCCTATATTCTTTTGTTCAATGTGATGCTTGCTCTTCACTCAGACGAAATCGACAGTTTTGTGGCCACATAGAAATTTTAGTCTCTCTTCCTGAAGGCCGTGTGAATGATCATAAAATTTTGCCAGAAATTGTTGCCAAACTTCATCAAGATGGTTAGTGAAATCTTTTTGTGCAATGTGTTTTATATAGCTGTTTGTCTGTTTTCTTGTAATCATACTGTTATTGATAATAGTGAACTAACTGACTTGAAAGGGGCTACCAGTTAGTTTTTAAAATTTCTGTGTAAAAAATAATTGTTCTACATATTATTTTCTACCTTCAACTGGAAACACTTGACAAAGCATCATATGTAATAGCATTCAGCATTATCTGCAGTTTTCTCTGAAATTCATTTGTAGTGATTTATCTTTTCTCTCATAGCTTTATTTTCATTTCAGGATGGAGAAATAGGTCAAAATCTGATAAAAATGTGGAGTACCATATTTTTTTTATGCCAAAACCTTTTGTATGAAAAATTGTATGCAAATAGATACATTGTTATGATCCAGAATCTTATCCTTTAGTGCTGTTGTTGAATCATAGTTGTATTATATAGGGGCACCTTCTGTCCAAGCAGTTTCTCCAAAACCTTGTATGAGCATTTTGTGTGTTTATGTAGCACTTTGACTAAGTTTTTTACAAAATGTTATGTATGTGCTATTTTTTTTCCACCATTCGTTTTCACTATGAATTAAGTGGTAAGCTGTAATAACTAAGATGTTAAGAAAAACTAGTTGTTGTATGTTATCTTGCCCATGAATTTCATGGAAGAATGGTTGCCAGAGCCTGAAGGAGGTTGAACTTCTATTTCCACCCCAGTTTTGAGGAAGAGCACCTCGGAGGCTGGTACGAGGGTCTCCCACCCCTCTACTCTACCACCAATCCTCTACTCTACCACCATGAGAGGATTTTCAACTCGCCATATATTTAGAGTACTCCCATGCTGCAAAGACACTATACATTTACAGACATCCATTCCTTCTCCGGGATTCAAAACTGGGCCCTTTGATACCATAGTAGGCTTCCCCACTATACCGTCAGGGCAGCAAGAAAAACTAGTAGAGTGCAGGAATGCTTAGTGTGAAATACATATAAGAGTGTTTGCAAAAAGAGTATACACAGTGTTATTTGCAAGCATAAAAATAAATGACATATTTCTGATTATTTATGAAGGAGCTAGTTATTACTTAGCTTCTTCATAAATAATTTTTAAAGCATTTATTTTTATAGCTGAAGTGACTTTTGCCATATTAATAAACATTAGAAAGTGCATTAGCTTTATGACAGAGTACATAGGTGGAAATGATTTTTAGTCCATAAAAGTTCTTAATTTTGCTCATCTAACATTTCTATCCATTTTTTATGAGTTCCATTCTGATTGTGAATGAACATTATGAATATCCTTACAACCATGCTTTGAAATATTGTGACAAAAGTGTGACCTTCAAGAAGGTTCAAGTGCGATGTTTCATAAAGAACATGCCTCCAATCACTGTTATCAGTAAATCTTAAAATTCTTCACACGTATGGCCAAAAGACATGAAGAGGGCTCTTGAATAAAGGGAGAGATATTCTGGAACTGTTTGGTAGTATTATAAGATATTTCTCCCACCTTCTCGTAGCATGCCTTTGTGGTGTAAATGTCAGCACACTCGGTACGTATTCGAGAGGTCCATGGTTCGAGTCCCAGAGGGCATTGCTCATTTTTCATGTCTTCAGCTTCAAAGCAACCTAATGTCTCTACAGTGGTACCCAGACTATAAAAAACTTTGTGGATGATGATTCTCCACCACCAGGATTTGTGACTGGATCCCATAATGTCAAGTCGCCCTTTAAAAGGGGGAGTATATAAAGTATTTGTGCTGCCTTCTTTAGCATGCCTTCGTAGTGTAATGGTCAGCACGCTCGGTGCGTATTCAGGAGGTTCATTGTTCAAGTCCCGTGGAGGGCATTGCTCATTTTTCATCTCTCCTGCTCTCAGAAAATACCTTATGTCTCTACAGTATTAGAAGAATTCAAATTTCTGCAGGACTATTTGCTAATTTAAACTACTTCAGCTCAATTGCCACTAGGAACAGTAGCTCTAGAGTGTGGGTATTTGCAACAGTGGATTAGAACAATGGATATTTTCAAAAGTATTTGGGGTATTAGAACAGTGGATATTTGCAAAAGTTTGTGGTTTTTTTGTAAACTATTGTAAGTTTACAATGTTAACGTGTAAAATTAATATTTTAGAAATTTTCAGTGTTTATAAAGGCAAAAAAAAAGTGTGTGAATGTGTCAGTTTAGCAGTTCATCACCAAATATATATTTAATTCACGTAGTGTTAGCAGATATTCAAGTTACAATTCAAAAAAAAATTTTTTTATTGTATTGAAAAAAGAAAAAAAAAAAGTTTTTTGTAATATGAATTATTGTTGCTAAATTTGGCAACTTATCAACATTCTGGCAATTTTAAGATTAAATTGTCTGCATAATTTTTATTCGGATGCTTGCAAATTTTATGACCTTTTATAATAAATATAATAGTTTTTAACTATTAAAATGATAATAATATATTCAAATTATATTTTTAAAACAATAACAAGATAAAATATTTTCATTTTCTATCTTGTCATTTTTGTGGAATGATACCAGTAATTAATTAACAGAATAAAATGTGAAGACATTTTAAGAGAATTAATGTAATTAAAGCATAGTTTCTGAATTACTTCTTAGGAAAGCAAAATGTGCTACTGTAGATATTTTAAATGTTATTTTGTTTACCTACATTTACATTTTTTTTATGATAATAGTTCCTCTCTGTACAAGTCTTTCAAAATATTCGAATATGTGTTAGTTTTCTCTGTAAAATTCATGTTATACCTCTTTTCCTGATGTTTTTAACTAAAATTTCCTGATAAAGTGGGCAGACATGACAATGGATTGCCTACTGAGGCAGTTTTTTTCTTTATAGGTCACATACCTTTTAGAAATGTTTCTAGCCAGATTTGAAACCAAACCCCATGATTATTATAAACCCCATGACCCCTAAAAATCCAGAAAAGTGGCCTGTGACAAAGTGCAAAATGTGTCTGCAGTAATAAATTATGACACGAAATTAAGCGTGAAAATTTCTCAAATTTCTCTTAATGTGTGGAGATTTTTTCAAAAAGCTGTAAACCAGAATTATTTGAATTTTCTGCTTTTAATACCAGAAGCTTTCTGTTGACACATTTCCTATCTTTTATTTTCATTCTTTGCACAAGCAGAGAGAATTGCAAAAATGAATCTACTCTTGGCACATAGAAAAGCATCTGCAGAAAAGACGTTTGTTATTTTTTTAGATATGTTTAGATAGAGATTTAGATATGTTTTGTACAACATTTCAGTGAGATGAATCAGGTGTTTTATTTTGCATTTACATTTGAATTAATTTTTTTCAGTATGTCTTGATATTCTGTTTTATATTATTGTTAGTTATAATTACAGAAAGAAAATCAAAGCATTGATAAAAAGTATTTGTAGCAAATTTTTTTCAGTTAGGCTTAGCAATACTAAATATCCCATCATGTGAGATTGTACTACTGCCACAGTGCATTGTCTCTGAGGTGAGTTGGGGTAAGCAGCATGCCATTGCATAAGAGGAATAGGTACTGATGCATATATGTAACCTCTGTCATGAAGGGGTTAAAAAGAGGGGAAAATTGCAGGATGAACAAACTTTGTTACTTTTATATTGCTTTTGAAAGTCACGGGATAAGCAGTCAGATGGTTAAAACATTTCCATTCTACTGGATGATCCAAAAGTCTGTTAACATTTGAAATTTCAATAATTAACTGAATAATCAAAATCACAATAACAACCTTGTATTTAGCGTACATATATTAAATAACTCAATCGATTTCGAGGGCAGCTAAAGGTCCCTCCTCATCAGGAAAACGAAATTACTAGAAAGGGGATGAAAAGAAGAAAAATAAAGCATTGGCAAAGGAGTCTGAGAAACACATGGTCATAACCAGATTTTGCATCAGAGTTACACTGGCCACCTACCTTTACTGAGCTGGGCTGTCTGATCAAACATATAACACATAGACTAAAACGCAAATAAATAAATAAATAAATAAAATAAAATCAGCAAAGTCAAAAAATAGGGAGCAAGGGGAAACTGCACCTTCACGCACCAAGTTTGAACCTCGAATAAAGGGAAAGTAACCCCTGTAATGACTTTTTATACCCTCCGGTAATACCAAACATGAGGAGGCAATGCCATCTATCAGCAAAAACAATAACTAAGAATTATGTTAATAGAATTTTAAAGAAGCTAGGAAGGACTGGATTGGACTTAAAATCATTCACGAAACATGCTAAATCCTTGTGAATATGAAACGCTTCAAGAAAATCCAATTCACCAATGGAAGAAGCCTTTTGGATAATTTTTGCAGATCCAAAGTCAAAATTATGATTAAATTTCCAACTATGATACGCTATTGAAGACTTGTTAATTTCGCCTTTTCGGACATAAGATTCATGTTCCTTGATACAAAACTGTAATGCTCTTTTTGTTTGGCCAATGTATCTCAAGCTATACTGACACAATATACTATACATTCCCCAAGAATTAAAGTCAGAAATGCAATCTTTTAGAATCAAACCACGAATGTTATTGACAGGGGAGAAACTGATTTGAAAATTGAATTTCTGCAGAATCCGTGCAACTTCATAACTGGTAGAAGGATAAAATAGAAGCACGACAAGGTCATAAATATTATTTCTAACAGTGGAATGTCTTCTTTGATGGGAATCTGAAATTTTTTTAACGACTTTATCAATGATCACAGGAGAAAATCCTCGATCAATAGAAACTGCTCTCAAGTAATTAAGTTCATTGGCAAGCAAAGATTCTGAGGAACAAACTTTGAGCGTGCGAAATACATAATAGTAAAAAGAAGCCATTTTTTGCTTAACAGGGTGGCATGACTTAGCATTAGTTGGTAAACAAACTGCAAAGGGTTTACGGTACACAATCAATTTCATTGCAGATTATAAGAATGTCAAGATTCTCCAGAAATTCAATTTTCAAGTCAGTTTCTCCCCTATCAATAAAATTCGCAGTTCGATTCTAAAAGATTGCATTTCTGACTTTAATTCTTGGGGAATTTATAGTATATCGTGTCAGTGTGGCTTGAGATATATTGGCCAAGCAAAAAGAGTGTGTAAGTTTCGTATCAAGGAACATGAATATTATGTCTGAAAGGGGGAAATTAACAAGTCTTCAATATAGTTGGAAATTTAATCATAATTTTGACTTTAAATCTGCAAAAATTATCCAAAAGGCTTCTTCCATTGATGAATTGGATTTTCTTGAGGCTTTTCATATTCACAAAGATTTAGCAGGTTTAGTGAATAATTTTAAGTCCAATCCAGTCCTTCCTAACGCCTTTAAAATTCTATTAACATAATTCTTGGTTATTGTTTTTGCCAATAGATGGCATTGCCCCCTCGTGTTTGGTACTACCGGAGGGTATAAAAATCCGTTACAGAGGTTACTTTCCCTTTATTCGAGGTTCAGCTTGGTGTGTGAAGGTGCAGTTGCCCCTCGTTCCCTATTTTTTGATTTCGATGATTTTTTTTTTTTGTGAGGCCCGGTGGTGCAGTGACTAGCGCATTGTGCAGTAGCACCTTAGGTCCGGGGTTCGACCCCAGGGCTGGGCAAGGTCAACTCAGTCTTTCATCCCTCGATTTGCATCTCTTGGGTCGATAAACTGAATACCAAGTTCGCTTGGGGACTAAAGACTGGGGGTCCTGCGACAAGCTGACCATTTGTTCAAGGCATATGCTTTCGCACCCCAAAGCCCACGGTCAAGAAAGCAGATTTCGGGGCACTGCAGGCCTTTGCCCATTAGGGTTGTTTGTGCCACTGAGTATAGTTTAGATTTTTTTTTGCGTTTTAGTCTATATGTTGTACGTTTGATCAGATAGCCTGGCTCAGTAAAAGTAGGCGGCCAGTGTAACTCTGATGCAAAATCCGGTTACGATCACGTTCAGTGCTAACAACGGGCACATGTTTCTGAGACTCCTTTGCCAATGCTTTATTTTTCTTCTTTTTGCCCCTTTCTAGTAAATTCATTCTCCTGATGAGGAGGGACCTTTAGCTGACCTCGAAATCTATTGAGTGTTTTAGTATATGTGCGCTAAATACAGGGTTGTTATTGCGATTTTGATTGTCATATTGGCGTGTTTCTCTTCTATTCTAATTAACTGAATATTGTTGGTAGAGAGGTAAAAATTGATACACATACTTGAAATGTCATGGGGTTTTATTGAAAGCAAAAAAAGTGCTTAAAACAATCAACAGATGGTGCTTTATATGATAATAAAAGAAATAATTAGCATAACAACTGATTTTTAACAAAGACTGTATCCTTCATAACCAAATGTTCAACATGTTGGCCATCATTCATCAACAATACCTGTAGTCGAGGGACAATGTTGTGAACAGCAGCGTACAGCATATTTGTAGTATGGTGAGAAATTTCCATCGAATGTTGTCTTTTAGCATCCCTAATGAGGTTGGCCGATTGTGGTAGACTTGCAGTTTCAGGTAACCTCACAACCAATATTCACACAGATTGAGATGTGGGGACTTCAGAAGCCAACCATGACAGAAGTGGCAGCTCAGCATGTGATCCTCACCAAACGATGTGTTCGCGAGATCTTTCATATATGTAGTAATATGGAGAGGAGTGCCATCCTTCATAAAAGTCATACCTTCCAACAGGTTTTTATCAGCCAGGATTCTGTAACATACCTCTCATACTGACAGTTTGAATAACAGAACTACACATTTCCTCAAAAAGGGTCCGATCACGACTGATGTGGTAAATACTTGGGCCAACATCCGGAGGCGAGAATAGAAAAATGGCAAAGTCATGAAGGGACCGATTCCTCTCTCACTATAGTTCAGTTCATACGTAATTCTCACATGGCATGACTGATATTTTGCTGCCCAGCATCATATGCTGGCCTTTTTTTCCTTTCAGTAAAACGCCATGACATTTCAAGCGTGTGTGTCAAATTTTCCTCTCTAAGTATATTATTTTGTGAATTATTGAATGTTCAAGTGTTAAATGGGCTTTGGGGGCCACCAAGTATATTTCAGTGCATTTATATATCATTTCAGAAAATTTTTCTGGAGGTATTCTCAATATTGATATAGAGAAATAGGGTTAAGAACTTATGCTGCAGATTCTAAATGCATGCAGATTTTTAGAACAGTCTTTAACTAAATCTGAGAAGTAAGAGGAAAATAGAAAAATTATTGAGCAAGACATTGATTATATAAATCATAAGAAAATTGTTTTTCAAAGAGATATTTTTAAAGATATGAATAGATTAGCAGCTAAAGCAAACACTAGTAGAAACATTGATTTGTTTATCAAGTAAATGAACTTAAATAAGGTGTTATAGAGAAGGTTTGGTTATTACAGCAAAGTATGCAAGGGCTATCTTTCTGGTAGGAGCAATACTTTCATGGAGGACTTTTGAAGAGGAACTGGCTCATGTCCATGTTACACATTTTGAAAACCATAAAAATTTTTATGCAGCTAGTCAGTTCATAGGGATTTGAACACAAGTCTAACTTATCAGTTTTCAGCAGCTTTATCACTAAGCTGCTGGTGAGCTGTTATAGAGAAGGAAGTGAAAGAGAATGAAGAGGAAATTAACTAAAATATTGGGAGAAATTTAAAATAAAAAGAAGTTAGGGATTTATTTTACCTATTAATATATAACTTCTCGTATAGCTTTTTAAAACTGCTGTAATAAATTATGTGTGTAATTATTTATTACTTTAAACTACTGTTTTTAACAGTAATTTTTAATGAATATTTTTTTAATGATTTTTAATAATGAAAGTGTAGTTTCCCTTTAAAATCTGTGTGATTTATTAGAGTAAAATTTAAAGGTTTCAGGAATTTTATTCCTAATTTGAAGTTAATTGCACGGTAAATTTTAGAGTTTAGTACTCAGTTTTCTGTACAGCTATGTTAAAATATTAGATAATATTTAATAAAGGAATGGTATTACAAAAGTGAAGTTGGTTTCTCAGATGATTTCCTTAATTTCTACACTTCCCGTTAGTTTGTAGGCCCTTAATTTTCTTCATTGATGGTCCTTAAAAATCCTTAGAGGTTCATAATTTCCATGTGCAGAGAAATGTACAAACCTTGTCTGACCTGTTATTAAAATTTCAGTTAAATTTACTGTTAGGTAAGTCATTCCAACAACACTCTTCAGTAGTGCTCGTTAAATATCTGCAGTTTACATTATAAGGTATTTCTCCCAATTCCCTAGCGTGCCTTTGTGGTGTAATGGTAGCATGCTGAGCCGGTATTCCAGAGGTTCGTGGTTCGATTCCCGGTGAAGGCGGTTGCATATTTTTCATCTTTTCTGCTTCCAATTAACCTAATGACTCTACAAGTGGCGCCCGAACTAAAAGGGTTGTGGATGATGATTCTCCGCACCCAGGATTTGGCGACTAGGTCTCCTAAAACCCTAGTCGCCCTTTAAAAAGGGGGAGTATATAAGGTATTTCTCCCACTTCCCTAGCGTGCCTTTGTGGTGTAATGTTAGCATGCTGGTCCGGTACTCCAGAGGTCCATGGTTTGATTCCCGGTGAAGGTGGTTGCATATTTTTCATCTTTTCTGCTTCCAAATAACCTAATGACTCTACAACATATATCTTTATATTTTATCTTCTCCTTCTAGGGAAATTAGTTGCTTCAAAATTAAACTTTGTTAAGGTGTCTCATTCTTGTAACAAGATTTGTAAAATATCTAAAAATGAATGAATTAAAAGAGTTGATAGTTCATATTTAGGATGGGAGATAATTTTATATTTTTACTTGTGGGCACATTAGATGCATTAATTTGCATTATGTATATAATTTTTAGGTTTAATACAGAACAATAAATCATTAAAATAATAAGCCCCCTTCATTTTATTGTTATTTTATGTAAAGGATTGGATTGGATTGGATTATTCAATTATGGCAAAGTACATGAGGGCTATCTGTCTAAAGGGGGTTGACTTCTTGGAGGACTTTCTAAAGGAAACTGGCTCGTATACACGTTACACGTGGGGAAAACCACTATTTTATTTAAAGAAATTTTTCTATATGATTAAAAGTATGACTGGTTAACAAAGGAAGAGCATGACCATGGACTTGCTGATTTCAGTCAAATTTTGCATTATGATAGAAAACCTTAAAGTGACTATTTTTGTAAATGTGAAGCTCAGTAACTGCCTTTTTAGGAAAAGAACAAGTTGAGTCTTTAAGTTCCAAATAATGTGTATTATTTAAATTCCCCAATTGTATAGTAATTAATATACTATTTGGTACTTGCGTTTTATCCCATTGACAGTGAAAACTAGCTACCATCAAACCATACAAGTTTGGAGAGATCTTACTTAAGTTGTGTGAGTTGTTACAATGGAATTTTAAGTTGCACTTCTATCTACAATTTTATTAGGCTGTCCAGTTTTTCTGGAACTTCTTAGAATGATAAGAGTAAATTCAGGTAATAGTTCCAATCTGTTACTCTTCTGACTACAATATCCCAGCTTCTCTTTTCCCTGTTCAACAGATTGTAATTCTTTTGATCAGTTGAAAATAAACTGGAGTGCTGTAACTTCTTGTTTAGTTTGTTAAACTTAATAATTTCTATACTTTCAAAGTAGACTCAACTAATGAGTATATCTCAAGAATTCAAAATTTTTATTATTACATTTTTAAGCAGTTCACATGACATTCAGCTAGCACAGTAACACGTGCATCACAACAACGGAATCGCATAGCATGAACACCATTACAGTTATAGTTATTTTAAATATACATCACATCCCTTCCTCCAGTTTATAAACAATAATAAAAATAGCAAATAATATCAATACATGTATATTCACAATATGCCATACAATAAACAAAATTACAATGATATATGCAATATGTTACATTATTTTATTCCATGACAAAATCTCTATACTTTGAAGGTTGTCTAATCAACCGTCCACTTCTTGTTACTGTATTATTGGACAAATTATTCTGTTTATTTCCTATATTAATAGGCACAGAAAGATTATCGGGGATTCCATTTGAATTTTCCTCTTTGTCTACTAATATATCATCATAATCATTATTAATTTTGTAAGGTGATTTTGAAAATAAAATTTTATATGGAGTCTGTTTCTTTGTAATAGTTCCCCATTTGAATTTGTTACAATATAGGATCTAAGAGCTTTATGTTTTGAAATTATTTCACCTTTATCCCATTGCCCAGTTCTAAAATTGAACAAGGTTATACAATCTCCAGATTTTAACACAGGCAGTTTCTGTGCGGTTCTATCATCATAATATTTTTGCCTAGCTTGAAGTGCACGAAATTTAGAATAAGGTTTGTTTATTTTAGTATTTAGCAATTTATTACTGATAGGTAATTTTGTCCTTAATCTTCTATTAAGTAACAGTTGTGCAGGAGACAAATTTATTCCACTAATTTGAGTATTTCGATATTCCATTAAGCCTACACTTATATCTTGCACTTTCCTCATGATATTTTTCACTATTCCTACAGCTTTTTCAGCCAGCCCATTACTTTGAGGATATCTGGGGCTACTAAATTTAAGTTCGAAATCCCAATCTTCAGCAAATTTCTTAAATAAGTAGCTATTACAGGAATAATTGTCACAAACGACTTCATTTGCAATACCATACCTGGCAAAGATGCATTTTAACTTTATCATAATTTCATTTGCTGTCTTATCTTTTATGTTAGAAACCTCAATCCATTTAGAGTAATAATCGATAACTACTAAGTAATTTTGATTACCAAATTGCAAGATGTCAAGGGCAATTTTTTCGAATGGTTTAGTTGGAATTTCATGTTGCATTAGAGGTTCTTTTTGATTTCTATTTCTGAATTTTTCACATTTCAAAACAAGCTGCTCAATGTCATTTGCCATACCTGGCCAGTAAAAAATTTCACGGGCTGTACTTTTACATTTCTCAGTTCCAACATGCACTTCATGAATTAACTGCAACATATCTTGTCTCAAACCATAAGGTACAACTAATTTTTCATTAATAAATAACAAGTCGTCATTAATATAAAGATCATTTTTAACTTTAAAATATGTTTTTACACTACTATCTACTTTTTTGTAACATTTAGGCCAACCCTCTTTAATACATTTCATAACTATTTGCAAATTTGTGTCTGATTCAGTTTCTTTCCTAAATTGCACCACTCTTCTTTCACTCATAGGCAAATATTTTGAAATAATGTGAACAACATTTAGAATTTCAGGATCATCACTAATAGATTCATTCACAGGATATGCACGTGACAAAGTGTCAGCAAAAAGCATTTGATTTCCTGGAACATAATTTATCTGAAAATCATACTTTAGTAACTTTAAGATCATCCTTTGCATTCTAGATGAGATTTTATGCAAAGGTTTCTTAACAATTGCCATTAACTGCTTATGATCACTTTGTACTGTGACTTTTCGTCCATAAACAAAATTGTGGTACTTTTCAAAAGAAAATACTATAGCCAATAGCTCTTTTTCGATCTGTGCATAGTTTTTTCACTGTTAGTCAGGCTGCGAGTCGCAAATGATATAGGCTTACCCTTTTGAATTAGACACGATCCTAGGCCATCCTTCAAACTGTCACACTGTATAATTATATCCTCATTACCACTGAAAACTTTTAAAATTGGAGCTTTGGTTAGCCGTTGTTTGATGTTGTTAAATGACTCTTCCTGAGTCTCTCCCCAATTAAATTCTACTTTTTCTTGAATGATTTCTCTTAAAGGAGCAGTAACTTTAGATACATTAGGTATGAATTTTGACAGAAAATTTAAAATTCCTAACAACCTCCTTACTTCAGTTTTTTATTTTGGTGTTGGCATATCAATAATTGCTTTAATATGACTAGGATCGGCTTTTATACCTGACTCAGAAATAATTTGGCCTACATATTTGACTTCCAGTACTCTATATTGTAATTTATCAGGATTAAATTTTATATTTAGAGACCTTGCTCTTTCAAGAACCTTAGATATAATTATATTATGAGTAACCTCATCAGATCCTGCAATTATGATATCATCAAAATAAACTTCCACACCCTCAATATCACCAAATAATTTTTGGTTTCTTTTCTGAAATATTTCTGAGGCGGAGGATATACGAAATGGCATTTTATTAAATTTATATCTTCCATAAGGGGCATTAAATGTATAGTTCAGAACTAGCTTCATCTAGTGGTACATTCCAAAATCCATCTTTTAAATCTACAACTGAAAATACTTTTTTACCTTCTAAGCTACTAATTATATCATCTGGAGAAGGAATTTGATAGTGTTCCCTTTTAATTACTTTAGTTAGATCTCTACGATCCAAGCATAATCTCAGACTCCCATTAGGTTTTTCAACTATAACCAAACTTTGAACCAAATCAGTTGGTTTATTTACTTTCGATACTATCCCTTCTCTTTCAAGTTTATCTAAATTATCTTTTGATTTAGGCTGCAGAGCCTAAGGAACACGTCTGGGGGGGGGTATATTACTGGTATTGCATCATCTTTAAAGGTTATATGATATGGTTCATCCGGAAATTGCCCTGTACCTGTAAATACATTTTTATACTGAGCAATTAAATCAATTTTATTAATGATATTGCACTTTAAGGAATCAATCCTTTCGATTAGCTTTAATGCAGAACAAGCTGTTAACCCTAATATAGGCTTAGATTTTACATCAAGAACATAAAACTGTAAAGGTACATTCTTAAGCCTTTCAGTTGAACAATTAATTATAAGACTACCTTCTGGTTTTAACTTAAAATTACCATATGCAGTTAAGAACAAATCAGTTTCATTAAGTATAGGCTTGTTAACTTCCTTTTGTAGTTAAATTAATCACTCGCAAAATGGTTGTAAAAGACAAACATTTATTTAAAGATAAATCTTAATAACCTACACGTAACGTATTCGTAAACATACATAACATAACAAATGTACTTACTGCATCGTACCATTAAACATTTCAAGCGTACATCATCTCCGTGTATATTTTTAAAATTATAAATAGAACAACATCCAGAAATTAGTGTTGCCATTTTCTCAATAGATATTTTGTCTAATAACAATTAAATAATTTACAATCGTGCTTACATTCGACCATCCTGACTTTTCAATTGTCCTCAGTTGAACCAAATCTTGTCATACATTAAAACGACAAATAAACAACAACAAAAATATAATAATAGGTAGGGAAAAAAATGAAATATAATTTTACAAAAAAATTTTATAAGTCCTATACAAAGTCTCTATAACGCAATGGTTTGAGCACTGTTTGCTTGGGCCTTTTAAATTCATCATCGTCTTCGTTGTTGTCATCATCATCATTTGCTTCTGCATTTTTCCAAGATTTTAGTTGACTTACATGAGCAGTTGATGCATAAAAGCGACCATCGCAGGCTTCTTCTAGTTGTGATATTCTGTAAGTGTAGCCCGGAAGTACTTCTGTCACAACCATTGGACCACGATACTTAGGTTGAGTTTTGGTTGGTTCTCCTGGCATAGATTTTGAATTTCTTTTAATTACTACTATTTCTCCTTGCTCAAATGATAGAGATCCCGATTTCTTCTTGTCATAATAAGTTTTCATTTTTCCTTGTTCTCTAACTTCTTTTTGTAGTTTTTCCAGTTCCTTCCAAACTTCTGCTTCTTCATCAGCAAGTAATCTCAAAACTCCATCTTGAAATCGTGGTACATATCCATGAAGTATTTCAAATGGTGTTTTCGCAATAGTTTTATTGATTGTGTTATTCAAGTTTCTCTCAACTTCTTTAATTGTTCTGTTCGATCTCTCGACCATACCATTTCCTTGTGGGTGGGAGGTTGAATTTAATGTATGAAGAATTCCCTTTTCCTTGCAAAAATTTTGAAATTCCTTTGAAGTAAAACAAGAACCTTGATCTGATATTATACGATCTGGTAATCCAAATTCTTCTATGAAACTCATCAATGATTTCAGTACGTTCTTCGAAGATGTGTTTTTCAAAGCATACAATCGAACGAATCTCATCATATTATCAATGACAACTAACAATTCCTTGTTTCTTTTAGAACTTGTGATGAAAGGTCCAAGATGATCAATGTGTATTGTTGCAAAAGGTCTGCGGCCTGGGGTTATAGGATGCAGAAGACCGTGTCTTTTTCCACCAGGAACTTTGTTGATGAGGCATTCGAAACACATTGATATATGTCGACGAACATATCTCTTCATAGCAGGAAACCAGTACAGTTTTTTAATTTTTGAGACAGTCCTATCAACGGCAAAATGTCCCATAAGGTCATGAAACTATGCTTTTGCTCATGCTTTTAGGTACGACGTATAATAACTTCTTCTTTTCTCCATCCTCCACAATATGAAACAGTCTATTCCTTTTCAAAATATAATTCTCCACATTTTGATTTTCTTCTTTGGTTCTTTCACTTGGGTCTTTCTTCAAAATTGTTATTAATTCTTATAACTTCCATCTGCATGCTGTATCATAAGAATTGTTCGTCTAAATTTAAGATCAGACAAACTTCTAAATTATCTTCTATCAAAGAATGCATGGTGTCTGATGAATTAATAACAGGAGCTCTACTGATTGCATCGATATGAGACATTTTAATTCCTGGTTTGTGGCGTATTTCAAAATTATATTCTTGAATAAGGATACTCCAATGAGCAATTTGGGGATTGCTAGATTTCTTTGCATTCATGTAAAGTAATGCTTGACAGTCGGTAACTACCGTAAATTCAATTCCGAGTAAGAATTGTCGAAGTCTATCTAGAGTCCAGACAATTGCCATTAGCTCAAGTTTACTCGGGTGATAATTCTTTTCAGCTTCTGTTGTCTTTTTGCTCATGCAGTAGACGAGATGCCATTTGCCGTCACTTCCAAGTTGAAGTAACATGCCAGCAATACCCTGTGAGCATGCATCGGTATGGACTTCTGTTTGAGCTTTAGGGTTGTACAAAGCTAAAATTGGTTGATTCGTCAGTTCATTTTTCAGCATTGTAAAAGAATTTCGCTGACTCTCTTCCCATCTGAATATTTGATTTTTCTTAGCTGAGTCAGTGGTCCAGCTTTAATGGCATAATTTGGAATAAACCTTCTAAAAAAACTTATTAAACCAAGAAATCGTCGAACTTCATGAAGTTTTTTTAGGTTCTGGGAATTTTGATATTACTTCAACTTTTCTTGATCCCTGCTTTATTCCCGTTTTTATTGATTATAAAGCCTAAATATTCTATTTCTTGTTTGGCAAATTCACATTTCGGTAACTTCAGGGTTAGTTTAGCTGCACTTAGTGCTTCAAATACTTTAATTAATTTCTGAATCATTTCTTCCCAAGTCCTTGCTGGAACAAGTATATCGTCAAGGTAGCACAACACTTCTTTATTATATAATGAGGATAATGCATGATACATCAATCGTTAAAATTCCGCAGGAGCGTTAGTCAAGCCAAAAATCATTCTTTCAAATTGTCCACTTTCATCCGGTGTTACGAAAGCAGTTTTCAATTTTGCACTTTCAGTTAATGGAATCTGTAAATATCCGTGTGCTAAATCTAGCGTTGTAAACAGACTACACTCATGCAATTGTTCTAATAAATCATCTATTTTAGGCAGGGGAAATTTATCCTTTATAGTTTGACTATTGAGACATCTGTAATCAACAACTAATCTCTATTTCTTTACCAGTATGACAGGACTAGCATATGGGGATCGCGTTTCTGATACAATTCCATTTTCTTTCCATTCTTGAACTATTTCTTTGATCGCAGCTCTTTCAGAGGCATTTGTTCTATAAGGCTTCATACATACTGGCTTTGAACCTACGATTTCTTTAATGTCCATTTTTAGGAGATCTGTGCACCCTAGTTCTGAAATATGTAGTGCAAAGCAATCTCTGTATTCATTCAGAAGACACAATAACTCTTGTTGGTGATCAACTTCGAGATCCGAGCCAATTTTAACTTGGCTCAAACTTATAGGAACTTCTATGTTGTTAATATTTTCCGTTTTACTAAGTTCGAGCTCAATTCAGAAATTTCAGTATTTAAACATAGTTCAACTTCTGCTCTCTCAACGCATTGATATTTTTTGAGCCTAACACTTCTGTCGCCAACGTTAATCACTGGTATACACGTTTCGCCATTTTTAATTTCTAATAAACAGCCTATACCTTCGGAAGGATTTTCTATCATAATTAATCCATTATCTACAGAATCTGTTTGAGAACTGACAAGACTGATCGTATTTTTCTCTAATTCATTTTCCTCAAGAGCTTTAAGGCAGACTCGATTTATTTTTTTTCATCAATTTGAAGGTTACTAAATAGTTCATCTTTCCTATACCCGAAGTGAAATCTTTTTCCTATTCTGACATAAGCGATGTGAGGTAGATCAAGCCATGTTCCGTCCGATGATTAGATCAACTGGCTGTGCATTATCAGGTACAAGGTATATATTTATGCCTTGACCTTTTACATTATCAACTTCAATATCAGCTTTAATCATTCCTATAGGGGTCACTGCAGGCACCCTTTGATTTCCAAAAACCGTACAATTCATTCATAGCAGGTTCTGGTTTCATTTTAAGTTTCTGAGCAACCTGAAGTCCTTAAGAGACAACATGAACTCCCCGTATCAATTAAAGCCTGTACTTCAGAATTATTCAGCTTTGCTTTCTTCAAATATGAATTATTGCTCTCTTCTAAATTTTGGTCAACTTGCTCAACAGAATAATTTTTATCATTTGAATGATTATTTTCAGCTTTAGTAACACAATTTTTAGCTTTATGACCTGTTTTATTACATTTTCGGCATGTTACTACTGGTTTGGGCAGTGGACAGTCCCTTGAGATTTGTCCAAAATTATTACAGCTGAAGCATTTTGGTTCACCTTTTTCATTATGTGTGATACTGTAGAGTTTTTCTTTTCATTGATTGTAGCAACTGGACCATCTTTAAAGGAGTTTCGTTTGTCGTAAGACCCTTCTTTACGCGGTTGTTTATTGTGGAAAGTTGATTTCAAGGTATCATAATCATCTAGTTTTTCAACTAAATCAATTGGTGAAATCAACTCAGACCATATGTCAATAAAATGATCTTTTACTTCTGAAGACACTTTATGTTTTATCTGATCCGCTACAATAAGGTAGCTAAGTTTCTCAAAAGTATCTACTTTAATTCCGCTTATCCATTCATTAAAAAAATTTCTTAACTCATACCCAAAATTCTTCCATGTGTTTCCTACACTCTTATTGTGCGTAAAACATTTTTGGCGAATTTTTTCAGGTGTCATCTTGTACCGTTTTAATAAGATCCTTTTAACTTCTTTATAATCGTTTGCAATCTCATCGGTTTCTTTCGCGATTAACTGAGCAATATCATACGGCAATAAGCCAAACAAATGAGTAACTCATGTATTTTCTGGTATTTCAACTTGTTTAGCCAAATGTTCAAACATGATTAAATATAAACTGATATTATTCTCATCAGGTTTAAATTTTTGCATCAAACGATGAAGCTCTAACTTTGGATTTATGTGCATACCACTAGCATTTTCATTGGGGCCAGAATTTGTAGATCTAGTTTCTGATTCAATACGTAGTTTTTGCAGTTCAAATTCCATTTCATACTTTCGTTTTTGTTCCTTATGTTCTTCTTTTCGCCTACGTTCTTCATCTTGACGTTTTCGTTCTTCAATTTCTTCTTTTCACCTACGTTCTTCAATTTCTTCTTTTCACCTACGTTCTTCAATTTCGTCTTTTCGCCTACATTCTTCATCTTGACGTTTTCGTTCTTCAATTTCTTCTTTTTCTTTTCTTTCATTTATTATAATGTTTAACCATTCTTTGGTGCATTCTTCATCGTACTCTTTGCTAGCCAAAATTATCTTTTTCAAATTGCTCATTTTATGACTCTCATTTACATCTTCTCCCAATTCTTCAGCTAATATTCTTTAATCGCATTTCTTTGCCTTACCGAAAATAGACATTTTTGTACTCATTAAAATGCAAATTATATATATATATGCTATTATTATTAACTTCCAATTAGACAACTTAGTAGAACACAGTTATTGGTATTTTATAAGTTTGTTTGACATTCTAAATATATTTCAAAATTTAAAGAAATGAAAAAAAAAATAATCTCTCTTTCCAAAATAATAAAAAAATAACAAAATTAAATTCTATAATAAATATGTTACATCAATTAATGCACATACCTTGAAATTCAAATTCTTTTCAATTTATTTACGTATAGCAAATTCTCGTAGCTTTAGGCTTAGGTTTCAGAATAATCCCACTTCTGATTTATGTTAACTTCCTTTTGTAGTTAAATTAATCACTCGTAAAATGGTTGTAAAAGACAAACATTTATTTAAATATAAATCTTAATAACTTACACGTAACGTATTCGTAAACGTACATAACATAACAAACGTACTTACTGCATTGTACTATTAAACATTTAAGTATACATCATCTCCGTGTATATTTTTAAAATTATAAATAGAACGACATCCAGAAATTAGCTGTTGCCATTTTCTCAATAGATATTTTGTCTAATAACAATTAAATAATTTACAATCGTGCTTACAGGCTTAAGTTTAACATTATTTAAAACATATAAAGGCAAAATATTTACTTCTGCACCAGTATCTAACTTAAAATCAACCTTGAAAGACTTATTATTTACATACATTGTAATACTTTTCACCCATGTTTCACTTACCTTGTGAATATCCTTACTTACTTCATCAGTAGAATTTGTTAGTTCTTTGATTGATTTTGCACTTATTTTAAATTCACTATGCCCATTTACTGGTGGATCTATTATTACAGAATCAATAAATACACTATGTTCATTATATATACTAAGTTCATTATTTGGTATTCCAACTTCATAAATGTTCTTGAGACACCTCACGGCAAAGTGGTTCTTTACTTTGCATTTCGCACACGTCTTTCCAAAAGCTGGACAGACCCGATATTTATGCCTTCTTCCGCACTTCTTGCAGTCATATTCTAGTGCTGATTGCTTCTGCTGCAACGAAAATTTCAGTGGCACTGACTGTTTTGATTGATGCTGCTGTTTTCTATATTTCTTCACGCTGTTCACAGTCACTGGATCATCTTTCATGTCCCGGAGTTGCTCTTTGCTTGTTTCAGCATCACAGACTATTTCTATAGCTTTTTCTAATCCCAGATTAGATTCTCCAAGCAAACGTTCGGTCAGACTCCTATCCCGATTGCCTAATACAATACGGTCACGAATCAATCCATTTTCTTGTTTAGCAAACTCACAAGTTGAAGCTAAAGTCTTTAATTGAGTGACATAACATTCAATTGTTTGTCCTTCTTGCTGGCTACACGAAAAGAATTTGTAACGTTCATATACAACATTCTGCCCTGGTGAACAATAATCTTCAAAACACTTCAAGACCTCTTCGTACTTCTTTTTATTCTCAGGCGGCTCAAATCGAAATGTGTTATAAATTTCGAGTCCTTCAGTACTGAGTAAATTCAAAAGGATTGCAATTTTAGTCTTATCTGGCTTGGCATCTTTTTTCCGTTGCAAGTAAATAGTTTTCTAGCTCTTGCTTCCATTTTTTCCATTTTTCCTTAACATTTCCGACGGAGAATGTTAGCGGAGCAGGTGGTCTGAAATCCATTTTGCTCCTGACACCATGTAACTTCTTGTTTAGTTTGTTAAACTTAATAATTTCTATACTTTCAAAGTAGACTCAACTAATGAGTATATCTGAAGAATTAAAAAATTTTTATTATTACAGTTTAAAAGAGTTCACATGACATTCAGCTAGCACAGTAACAAGTGCATCACAACAACGGAATCGCATAGCATGAACACCATTACAGTTATACAGTCAAAAGTCGTTAATCCAGACTCGTCGTGACTTCGGCGATTCCGGATTATTGATTTTTCCGGTTTATAGATCATCAGTTTAAATCTGGTAAGATGGCATGCAGAAATTATAAAATTAAAAATATGAAACCGTAATTTATGAAATGAAGAGAAATTATGATCTAAAGGGTATCAAAATTTACAAAAAGAAAAAAAAAAAAAAAAAAAGCTTAATATTTATTTGTTTACTTTATTAAACATTTCTTTCAATGTAAGTTCTTTAAGTTGCTTCATTTTTTATGTGATAATACATTCTCTTTAATTCTATAAACAGACATAATTTCTTGTTCAGTTACAAAGTTCCGCCGTTCAAGTCCTGTAATTGCTGTGTCGAGAATACCGACTAACTTGTCAATCGAAATTTTTTCGTTTTCGAAGAAAGTGGTGTCACTTTCTTCGCTATCGGAAACGAATTATAATGACGAGGAATTTGATTTAAATCATATCAAAGATGGAGTACATCGAGATGAAATACTGCATTTAGTAAGGAATTATAAGCCAAATAAAATAAAACATCTTCCCTGAAGGTAAGGTAGTGCTGACAGATTAACTTCCAATTCATTGCGCATCACGGCGTTAAAGATAAACAAAGATTAGATAAATAAAGGATATGCCTTTATCCATTTTTTGCAGCAATTCCACTTTTTGTTTAATGGACTTCGAAACATACTTTCGCCTTGTAGATCCTTTACATATTAGTAAATATATATCAGAAATTCTATTTGACATAATTGAAAGTTCAAGCTTACTTTTAAAAAATTGCTCTAACAGTCTGCAAAAAATAACAAGCCGAATCCAATTCGAAGATTAAGGAACAACGCAATCTGCAACATTAACTGAATTAGATAATTTTAGCTTAGCTTATACCGTCCATTATACATTAAACGAGCATTCGTAAACGTATTCACAGCCGTAAAGGTCTTAAGCGCACGCGTCAATGCCACGCATGCGCAGAAAGTTTGTAGCTTTGAGGTCTGGATTATGGGTGTCCGAATTAACGACTTTTGACTGTAGTTATTTTAAATACACATCACAGTGCAGTTGCAAATGTGATTCTAATTATTGAGAATCAGTTGGAGTTAACATCAAACGATCTAAGATATTATGAGTGTGTTTTACCATGCTTATTAACTCTCTGAGTGCCATGACCGGCTTTATTTGGTCATGAGATTTTTTTTGGTCACTTGTTATATATTAGCTTATAATTTAAGATATTTAGCTTTCTTACTTTCATTAATAATATAAATGCCATATTGATGAATATAAGTTTATGAAAATAGAGACTAAAATAGGTAAATATACATACACTGGTGTGCGAAAATTAAGGACGAAGTCGAAAAATTAGCATATCAGCTGAACGAAGTGGCAGAGCGGACAGAAAGACCAATCAGGAGATTAAGTAAGGTGATGTATGGTAACACATGCGCAGATATGCAGGTAGACATAATGGGGAAGTGTCTGAGTAGTATAAAGCATGTTGTCGGTGTAAGATCAGTATTTCTGGCAAAGAGATTGCATGCCGTATAGCAGTCAAAATCACACCGAGTTGCTGCCTCAGCGAGAAATGGTGAATAATCAATCTTTTAGACGACATCTGGATGCTTTTACCCGAGGTTGAATCATTGGGAAGTTGGAGGAAGGCCGCAGTGTGACAAGTGTGGCTTCAGAGTTCGGAATTGCTCACAGCATCGTTCACGACTTTGGAGACAATTTCAAACTACAGGAACAGCTATCCGGGGTTTAGTAGTGGTCGTCCACGAGGAACCACACCCGCAGATGACCGGTATATTGCCTTACAGGCCAGAAGAAACAGACGGCAGACAGCGGGAGAAATCGCTAGACACACGACACAGGCAACTGGACGACCGATATCGCGTTTTACCGTGGCCAGAAGACTGCACGGTGGTGGTCTGTTTGCACGACGCCCTGTACGGTGTGTACCTCTAACGCCTGCCCATTGGAGAAGGCGTTCTCTGTGGTGCCGGGAACACTGGAATCGGAGAAACAATAAATGGGGACGGGTACTCTTTAGAGATGAGAGCAGATTCAGTCTGAGTAGCGATTCTCATCGCATACTCATCTGGAGAGAGCGGGGAAGCCGCAATCATCCCTCGAACATCATTGAAAGGGACAGGTATGGAGGTGGCGGTGTTCTCGTTTGGGGAGACATCATGCTTGGTAGTCGTACAGACCTTCACATCTTCGATGCAGGTTCAGTCAATGGGACCCGTTATTGTAACAAGATTCTTCTTCCATATGTGCGTCTTTTTAGAGGCGCTATGGGTCCGCAGTTCCTTTTCATGGACGACAATGCACCATGTCATCGCACAGTAGCTGCCGAACAGCTCTTAGAGAGTGAGGATATTGAACGTACGGATTGGCCGGCACGATCTCCGGATCTCAATCCCATCGAGCATGTATGGGATTTTCTAGGCAGACGCTTGGCAGCTCGTACCTTACCACCAGTAACGATTCCGGAGCTTCGATTGGCGCTGCAAGACGAATGGGCAGCAATGCCTCAACAACTCATTGACACCCTCATTCTCAGCATGGGCAGACGCTGTGAAACCTGCCTAGCAGTCAGGGGAGATCATATCCCCTATTAAAGACAGGATGTTTCTTGCTGGCCACCCATCACAGGGATGTTTCGGCCTTCAGTCGCATAGCGCTCCATGTTACTTTTTCAATAAAGCTTCTTTTTATCCCTCTGATTTCTGTTTTAGTAAGTGTTGCTTACATTACTCGTCCTTACGTATTGGGGATCTTACGGTATTAAATGTGTTGATTTGGAAAGCTTTTGTACAAAGTTATATTGAAAAAACCGTCTCGTCCTTAATTTTTGCACATGAGTGTATTTAGCTAATAAAGGCTATTGAAATACAGGTCTTCATGACAGATCGAAAACCCTGGGCCGCTCAGAGGGTTAATAATGAATGGTATTAAATTGTGCTGGTTGGTGACGGCTTCATGGTTGAAGGGATAATACATACTATTGTAATCAAAGAACCTTTATGTTAAGTCTTGCTTCTAACAGCAATTTTTTTTTTTTTTTTTTTTTTTGGTAGATACTATTAATTCTTGTAACAGTGTTTTATTTTGGATTTCTCCCCTGATTATTCACTTACATGGTTTTTATAATTTTCCAGCCAGTTTTTATCCAAAAAGAAATATACAACTGGTGTTTTATAATGGCTGAGAATAGTAAAATTTTGTCACGAGATGCTATCAAAATTCATTCTTTCATGCATTGTCAACTGAGTGATTTATTTTTTAAACTTATTGAAATACGTGTTGTTTGCATCAGGATCACCACAAAAGGTAAAGGAGATTTTATGAATGTTAGTGAACTGTTCATTTTCCTGAAAACTTAAAATGTCAATTTCCTAGAGAAAAAGTTGTGGTTTCAGTCATTTAATGTATGGCATGTTTTATGTTTTGATATTCTAAGGAAAATTATGATAGATTTATGCAAACCTTCAATATATAAACAATGAATGATGGTTTTGAAAATTTTTTAAACTTTAACTTTAGGTACTTACAATTTTAGGAATTTTTCTGTGTGGATCATGACTTGTGAATTCACTGTATCTTCTCATAATCTAAACTACTAACCATTCAAAATGCACCGCCATGAAGGAAGTGTTCAGACATCATGAAACTTGCATCATTTGTATACTGTGATGGAATATGCAAATGATTATGGTTTCAGTGCATGCCTGCATCATGGGTGACTGCAGCATTCCTTACAGTCTGAATATAAAATGAGAAAAGGTTGCCATTTTGAATAATGTGAATTGTTCTCTCATCAGACGTTTTGTGTGTGCCGCTTCAGTGTGTTGCATAGAAAAACACAACCATCGTTTTAGAACATTTCCGAGTTCAGCTGAGGCAGAATCATTGTGAAGTGGATATTTTATGTTAATCTTTTACCCGTAAGAAACTTTTAACTCTTTAAATGAATAAAATTTGATGACACGATGACTTGAGAAAAAGGAACACAACTCGTTTATTTTTCATCAAATAATCTACCAGTTGTTGCTGGGCAACAATCCTGTGTTACCATCTTACGAAGATTAAAACATATGGAAATTAAAGATAATATGGAGAGGAAGCATAGAGGACACTACAGTTGCATACAGAGATTGCTGATTATCCTTCTGAGAAATCAGTCATCATGTTGGTTTTGATTTGTTTATTTGATTAATGGCAAAGCACTTGAGGGCTACCTGCCTAAGAGGAGGGATACCTTCATAGAAGGCTTTTTAAAGAAAACTGTCTCATATACATGTTACACATGGGGAAAACCATGAAAACGCCCATGCAGCCAGCCTGTTTGCTGGGATTCAAAGCCTGGGCCAAGTACCAATATTTACCGACTTTGTCACTCAGCTATTGGTGGACCATCATATCAGACATAGTTAAGCCACAGCCATGCAAATAAGGAATTGGTGAATGCAGAAGGAAACGACTAACAGACAGAAGCATTTGTAACCACCTCATTAATCTGCTTCACTGGAAGACAGGCATATTGTGTGCATGGCACTGATGGAGTGCATTGCCACTTCATAATGAATGCAGTAACACAACAGCTTTTAAAACACAGTTGTTTGAATTTACAGTGGTGCATTGAATGGCGGAGATTGACATCTGAGTGGCATCAATTTGTGCTTTCAGATGAATCACGCTTCTGCCTGCAGTATCACGATGGTCAGATTAGAGTTTAGAGACACCATGGAGAGAGACTGCTTAACAATTGTGTTATGCATCATCATGTTATCTTATGGGATGGTATTGGATTCCACTCCCTCACCCCTCTAGTATGCATTATCGATACGCTTACCAGCCCACACTATATGTCTGAAGTTTTGCTGCATGTTCTCCATCCTTACCTTCAGGGCTTGCCTGCAATCCCGTTTAAACAGGATGAAGAGTGACCATGCATTGTGCCTATTGTTTAAGCTTTCTTCTTAGCTCACCATATTGTGTTGCTACCCTGGTCTGCCCATTCTCCAGATCCATTGCCCATCGGACATGTCTGGTCAATGATTGGAGAATGCCTAGCCTGGCATGCCACACCCTTGGATGCACGGGATGAGCTTTGGCTACATGTGGAAGCATAAACAAAAGCCTCTTTCACTCAAAGCCACAGCTTGTAGCAGCATTATTGACAAATGTGGAGGCAACACTCATTACTGACTTTCTCACCTTCCTTACCTGAAATAAGTCTGTATTTCAATTCATTTAACATTGACAATATGTGTAATCCTTGAAATACATTTGGCTTTGATATCTCTTGTCCTTCTTTGTGTTGCATTTTGAATGGCCAGCTATATATAGACAAGGATGTTGAAAAATGCTTAAGTTAGGAGAAATTAGATTCAGAATTGTTTTCAAGTAAAACTTTTGTGTAACACCAGTTTTGCATTATTCCTTTCAATGTATATTTCATGAATAAAATTCTTTCTGTATGGAATTTTAATTGAATATCATTTGTTTAAAGTACTTGGGCATTTACTGCTGCAACTTAAATAATGTACAAGTAATGAAGAAATTTCATCTTGATTTTTTTGTTTTACTTTCACGAATGTATTCGCTATTATATTCTGCTATAGTTATATAGAATTAAAACAGGATCAGAAAGTCCAAGTTGTACACTGTCTTTTTAAAAGTTTTGTATAGTGAATTTGAGAGAATCAAACTGTAAGCTGAATCTATTAAACCAGTTATAAATGTATTTTGTACCTTAATGAGGTATTTTTCAAGATTATGTCCATCATCAGATTAGTTTGTTCAATTTGTGGTATGTGATGAGCTTTTTAGTATTTGGCAAAACTGATTCTTATATGATACAAGGAGTGTCTTAGATCTAGTAAATCTATTGCTTCTTTCACGGAGAGCTCTACCAAGGAGCTAATTGATTATTTTTAATGAGTTCATGTAATTAATTCTTACTTGTTGAATTATTCTATCTGCTAATTCCATTCATTAGATTGAAATAGCAAAATAGCTTTGTGCTTTTGCATTTATTCTATTTTTAAGTGAGAGTCATATTTAAAGTTAAATATTTTGTCTGTTGCAATTGTTTGCATATTTTAATTGAATTCATTACAGGTTATCTGATTGATGATCTTGTCCGCCATGAAGAAAATGGAGCTCAAACAAGATATGTCGGAATTATCAAACTTTCTGCTGCAGGTGCAAAGGTAAAATGTAGCGAAAAGTACATACTTTTAAATGAGTTAGTATTTAAGTATTGAGTGTTTGCATTCTGTGTCTCTTTCCTTTTTTTCCCCCATGATATATGCATTCAAGTAATTCCCCCAGAAAAAGTCTCCAGAAAAAATGCTAAGAAGTAGAATTGTGTAAGGAATATGTGATAATATATTTAAAGCTCTCATTGTAGAAGTCTAGTAATTGATTATGTTGTATATAAGATTGACATATTTGAAATTAATCTCTTTTTCTCAAAGTAATTATAATGCTGTTGCTAGAGTAAGACTACAATTTTGAAAAGATCAAGACAGAACTATTTCAGCAAAGACAGTTGAGAGTTGCACGTAATAGTAGTAATATTTCTTGATGATTTTTAAAAGTTATATTTTTTAAGCAACATCTACTTTAAAAAGAAACATTGAAAATTAATGCATAAAACACTATTAAAGAAGCTTTATCATAGTAAGAACTATCACATTTTCCAAAAACATAACATTCTGTACTGATGCCAGATACATTAACTCAGTCTTTTACAATAAAGAAAAATGTTAAACTTGCCTAATATAAAAACTTAAAATTATATTTTTATAAACAAATACTGTCTGTTCTCCTTATATTTGTGTTAAGACTTAATTATTCAGTTTATGTCCACACTTTAAAAGTAAAATTTTCAATTTTACAGTATATAGATATTTTGTTAAAACTGTCTGCTTCTTGATTTATAGAACACTCAAATTGAGGAAGGATTTCATTCATTTCCTATTCGTCTTTTACAAAGAAATGTTTTCTATTAACGTAGCTTGAACTACTACTTTGTTTTTGGGTTTTTTTTTAATCCAGTTCGTTAATCCTTGACAGTCAGGTTTAGTTTTTTAATTCTTTTTCAATTAGATCATCTTGTTTCAGTTCTTTAAGTAAACAGATGTGGCATTTAATTTCACATACACATTAACAGAATGCTACAAGTTCAGCTTCCATTGTAGACAGAGCAACTCTTCGCTGTTTGTTACATTTTCAGTTTATGAAATGTTTACCTAATTTTATAAAATAACCTTCAATTTTTTTTTTTTATCTTCAGTAGTACACCAACTTACATCTGAAACAGCATTTAATTTTCCACTGTCTGAAGTGTATATCAAACATACATTTTGTGTTCCTTTAATATACATAAATAGCCTCTTCACTGCTTTCCAGTGTTTTTTTGTAGGATTTGTATTATATCTTGACAAATTACTAATGGTGAAAGCTAAGTCTGCTCTTCCACTTGTGGCTAAGTACATCAGTGATCCTAATGATTCCTGATATTCTGTTTTTGATACTTGTGGCAAAGATACTATATCATCATGCTTTTTGCCCAGTATTCTTAGAGTCCTGAGAAGTTTATTTTCAGTCATTTCAAGTTATTTAAAATTTTAATTGCATAGTTTTTTAAACTGAGAATAAATTTCCAAATTCTTGATTGTTGCCTATTCCTAAAAATTTCCTAATGTGTGTTTTAGTAACTTCTCATAAAGCAAATGATCTAGAAAATCAAGAGATGGAAGTCATCTATTTCAGAATTTGAGTTTCTGATGATCATTAAGTCATCCAGGTATACTGCTACCATAAGAAAATTGAGCTTACCTTCATAAATATAAATGCATGGATCTTATTTTTATCTTGTTAAACTCATGTTAAGAACTTCATACCAGCTTCTTCCTAACTGTATCCCCATGTATACCTTCATTCACAAGATATGCATTTTTAGAATCCAAGATAAATCCAGGTGGTTGTTCCATGTAAATTGGTTTATCCAAGTATCTGTTTAGATAATTTGGTTTTACATTAAAAATCTTATTTTGTAAACTGCACTTGATAACTGTGTTCTAAAGGTTGCAAGTCTTATTACTGGGCTAAATCCATCTTCATAGTCAATTCCTTTTCTTTGGTTAAATCCAGTTGCTACTAGCCTTGCTTTTTAAATTGTTTCTAAATTACCCCTTTCCTACTTTATAAATAATATCCAATAGCTTTCAATAACTTTCTTATCAATGGATCATTCAACTAATTCCCGAAGTGCATTAGCCTCCAATAAACTCAGTTCTTCGAGGCTAATGGTATGTAGGCTATTTTGCTATATAATAATGGTATGTAGCTATGGAGTAATTTTGCTATGTAATAATATGTAATACTACAATAACATAATAATAGCCTTCAATAAATTCAGTTCTTGGAGGCTAATGGTATGTAGGCTGTTTTTCTGTATAATAATATAATAATGGTATGCAGCTATGCTATAATTTTGATATGTTATACTATAATACAGTACAAAGTCCATAATCCAGACATCCATTATCCGGAATGATCTATAATCCGGACCTCAACTTTTTTTTTTTTGTATGCTTTACGCATGTGCATGTAATGCACGCTTTGGATACGCATGTGTCACTTCCGATAGTGAAGAAAGTGACTGAGAGGTTATTGAAAACGAAAAAATTTCGATTGATAAGTTAGTCGGTATTCTTGACACAGCAATTACAGAACTTGAACAGTGGAATTTTGTAACTGAACCAGAAATTATGTCTGTTTATAGAATTAAAGAGAAAGTATAAGCACAAAAAACGAAGCAACTTAAACAACTTACATTGAAAGAAATGATTAATAAAGTAAACAAATAATTTTTTTTTTTTTTGTAAATTTTGATACCCTTTAGATCATAATTGCTCTTTATTTCATAAATTACAGTATCATATTTTTAATTGTATAATTTTTGCATGCCATTTTACCAGAATTAAATTGATAATCAGGAATCACTGAAGTCCCAACAAGTCCGGATTACGGACTTTGTACTGTAATGTAATAACGGTATGTAGCCTAATTTTGGTATATAGCCAAAATTGGCTTTCAGCAGATTCTTATATTGTATGCAACATAATTTTTTTTTTACTTTTCTTGTGAGTTTGCCACTCTTGCTGGTCTTTTGTATAGAATTTTCATGACTGCCATTGCCAGGTTCTGCAGTTACTTAAACTGGACTCTGATATTGGCATTTACAGTAAACTGTTTTCGTCATAGGTTTGATAATAAAGTAGCCTGAGATTCTTGATCTGTTATACCATCGTTTCTCTGATCTCTGTTGGTTATTCCTGAATTTGTTTTCACTACCATTAGTTTGTTCTTTGTAGAAAATAATAAATTCTTTTAATATTTATATTATGATCTCATGCCTGGATGATAAGTATTATTACAAGAAATAAGATTGCAGGTTCCTTTAAATAAAAACATAGAGATTTTATTCAGTTGATGATCAATATATTTGTATTCCAACAGTTTGTTTTCAAAAGTATTAAAAACAAAACAAAATAAAAAAATGACACCTATTGCCAATCTAAAGTAGCAAAGTGAAAGAGACTTTTTCTAACTGTAGGTAATCAAGTTAACTCAAGGTATAAGCACAACAGTTTGATTGTTATTGAATTTTAATTCATTTCTTTTCACTAAAGCTAATCTGAGTTTCTGCTCATTAAATTTTTATCTCACTTCTTTAATTTTATTTAGTGCAGCAGTTCTTTTCACGCTATAGCCTCCCATAATTAGTTGCGTATTCAGATGAATCACGATTTCAGATTCATTTTGTCGATGGTCGTGTCATCTTCCAGGTAAACAGTTGCTCCTCACTATACAGCATATCATACACAGGCTGGTGGTGGCAGTGTTATTCTTTTGGGGATGTACTCATGGGAAGCTCTGGGACCTTTAGCTGTGGTAGAAAAGACCATGCAAGCTGTGGAGTATCTTATCAAAATTGCTGATCAGTTGCTGTCTTACATGGTGTGTCTTCCCAACTGGAAATGAAATCTTCCGGCAGGACAACATCCCATGTCATTAGGCTCTAATTATGTTGGAGTGGTTTGAGGAGTATAAGGATGAATTCCATTTAATGTCCTGGCCACCTAACTCACTAGATATTAACCTGTTAGAGCACATTTGGGATGTCATGGAGCAGCAGTTCAGAGCTCAACCACCACCTTGTCAGAATATCTTGATTTTACATGACCACTGTTTAGACATTTGGTACAACCTGTCTTCAGTCATTTACCAAGAACTTGTGACATCCATGACAAGGTTAATTGCTGCTGTTTTGTAGGCCAAAGGTCGCATAATACGTTATTGAGTAGGTGGTCATAATGTTTTGGCTCTTCAGTTTATCTGCGGTCATCCTCCGTCTTATTCACTATCTACCATACTGATTTTTGAAAAAGCTTGTTTTCTGTAACATTCTTTAGCGTCAAGGTGCTGCCTTCCATTTTACCAGTATTTGGTCAGAGTAAAATAGTGAAGCTATTTTTTTGTCCTTGATAGTAAACTTATTTCAAGGCTAGGATTTTTTAAGACAGGAGATGAAATATAAGACTAGTTTCATCAACACTGAACATATTTTTTTCTGATATCCATGCACTTCTTTGGATAAATTCTTGAATCTTCAACAAATTCTGCTAAGACATCTTTAGATTCTCCATTTATGATATAATATTCTGTGATGTAATTTAAATGTGTAAAACCCTTCAGACAAAAATGTCGCTATTCGCGGTGTTATTTCTTGTGTGTTTTTTGCTAGTATAGGCCGATTCTTTGGAATGTTTGACTCACTGCATTGAGGAAAAATCTCGGCAGAATATATTGTTTGAACCTCTAGACATTCTCCTGAACTACAGTTTCTTTGAAGCGGCTTTGTTTTTTCAACAATTATGTTTCTTTAAATTTTGTATTCATATCAAATTCTTTTAAAACATTAGTTGTATAATTTAGGAGACTTGTTAAAAAATTCTAATCATTTTAACTTCAGATTAAAGTAGCAGAACATATAGTTACATATACTTGAGTTGAAACATGCTTTCCAAATGAAAGAGGAATTACGCATCTCCCAAAATTTACTGGTCGGTGGAATCCAGCATGTACTGTATTCTGTCTTGGGAACCAATCTTAAAATTCGGTGAAAATAGCCTAAATCATATGTTCACAATTTTAAGACCAGTTATTGCAATACCAAAGAGCATAATTTTTAAAATTATCTATAATAGTATGAGGAAAAACTGGCTATTTGGAATATTTTTTGTAAGAAGGTTACTATAAAAATTTATGCTATATTTTAATATGACCAAAGCTGTCAGACGCTTAAAGCTCAATTTATTTTGTTAAGTATTTACCATAATTTCTGCAAGAAAGGCCGCATCAGCGTAAACGCCGCAATAGATTAAATTGCGCGTGACATCGTCGTGGGCCGTATAGATGCAAAATCTCAACCTATGTCCTGATATATGACATATTAGTTAAGAAAAATGCATGAAATGAAACCATAACTCAAAAATAAGAAATGTTGAAAATATATTTACGTTCACGAATATACTTATATTTATTTACCCAGTAAAGAAGTTCATATTTGTAATACTCAGACTATATTATAAAAAATGTTGCAACAACGAAATATTAAATTTGGATTACAAAAGAAAATTTTAAATTTTACTTACAAAAATAATTACAGCAAATTATACATCATATGAAGCCATCAAAATCTGATTCTTCACAATCTGAATTAAAAAGATTTAGTAAATTCTGATCTAAGTCTTCCAGATCGTCACATTCATCCTCTTGGTTTACAGTCTCTTTATCTAAAGATATAATTTCAGCTTCTTTGAACCCTGCTATTAATGGCAATGATTTCCACGCACTCCCTACCCACTTTGCAACTTCTTCATAAGATGCTCTACGAATTTTACCGCTTTTAGTATATGTATGCAATCCCACCGCTTTCGGACTTCAGCTTTGAAGGATTTATTACCTGACAAATCTAATGGTTGTAAGATTTTTGTCAAACCACCAGGAATTATTGTTACGGTCGTAGACAATTTTTGACATCTGGTTTTCACTGACTCAAGTAAATGAGCACGCATGGAATCCATTATCAATAACCCTTTTGGTTGGAAAAAAGATCCCTTACGACCCTGCCAACCTCTTTGTAGCCACTCATGCATGATTGTTTCGCACACCCAGCCGTTCTCGTGTGCACAAATAATTACATCATTAGGAAAATCTCCCTTTAGATTAGTTTTCCGTTTAAAAATGATCATCGGCTTCAGCTTGTCACCATTTGTGGCACAAGCTAACACACAGGTAAATGACGTTCTTTCATGCCCCGCCGTAAGCACAAATACAGTTTTTGTGCCAGTTTCATCAACAGTTCTGTTTGCAGGAGAGTCGAACGGCGTTTCATCCATATTTATTATCTGTGACCGAAGAACTTTTCTTTTCTCAATAATATCTGTTACAGATTTTAGAAAAGATGCCTTTTTATCCTGCCAGTCCATTAGTAATTGTTGCCCGGCTGTTGTTCTAGTACGCACAGAAATATTTTTTCTTTTCATAAATCTGCTACACCAGCAAGGCCCACCTTTGAAATCATTTATGTTCATTTGCTTTGCTATAAGTTTTGCTTGTAAGTGAATTTTTGCAGTCGAAATTGCCATTCCTTTTTTTCGTTGCTCCTTTACCCAGTTTGCAAGGTCGTCCTCTAGATTCGGCCACCTTACAGTACCACTTCTTTTGGCTCATTTCTGTTGTGCCATATTTCTAAGTTCTTTTTCAGTTCTCCAACGTCAAATACATCTCTCGTCCACTTCAAACTCTCGAGCTGGTGCTCTATTTCCAATTTGTTCAGCACATGAAATTACATTAAGCTTAAAACCAGCAGTATAGTTTCTGTAGCGTTTAGGTGCCATTTTCAAAAATTTTCCGCTCTCTTCTTACATAAAAATTATCCAACAAATACTTGTACCCAAACTTATGGGATGTATATCTGGCAGAATGCCAAAAAAAATCGATTCATGCTGAAGGGGAAATACGTCAGTGTTATTGCGAGGCAGGTGGAGTCGTGTCTACCTTTGAATAAAATTGCAGAAAAGGCAGGGGTGAGGAGAGCATGGGTCCTGGAAGATTCATGGAATGGCAGAGGAGAGAGACTATTCAAAATGATGAAAATGCTGATTTGAAAGGGGGGAAAATGTTATTGTTCTGAGATCCCGTTTAGGGTGAATAAGGCATGTAGGTCCGTTCAAGGGAAAGAATGTAAACAAAATAACGTTCGTGAAAAGCAACTGAGTGGTCTTTTGTGTGGAAACAGCATCAGTCTATGTACATTGACAAGGCCATCCAAACTATGTACAATGACAAAGTTATTCAAACTATGTACAATGATCATCATAGGAAATACTTTATTTTTAGTGCACCTAAACGCCACATGGGTAGAAACGCTGCACCCGCTGAAAATTTAAGTTTTAAACACGTAAACGCTGCGAAGTTTCTTCCGGAAATTACGGTAATTTGAAACTATATACTAGGAAATAGGTATACCATATAGAGAATTTTCACTGTAATTGTGAAATCTGAAGAATCCATCCAAATATTGTCAAGTTCCAAAACTAAAGAGATACACACTTCAAAAAATTAATGTTGAAATTTCAACTTTGAGTCAGTATTGAATTCCTAGTTTTGAAAACCATTCCATAAAAAATTTCAAACCTAAGTGAATTTAAAGTAACAGAGCTTTAGAGTATATTCACAGTATAACAATTAAGTATTCAGAATGTATTAAAAGAAATAGAAATGCTGTAAAGAATACACTAATGCAGTTGTCTTAATGCATATGCATCAAGTCAGCAAAGGGAAGGCTTGTGGGGATCTGTTTTGGCACAGCTGGTAAGAGTAGAATGTTGCATTTTTTTAATCTCTTCCATATCAGAGGTGGGGGGTGGATTGTCTTTGAAGAAGTCTTTAGTTTTTGGGAAGCAAATGTATTTGTTTTCAGGACAGAGTGGGTGTGTGAAGTGGTTATTGAGCTCCACGTACTTTGCCACATTTTTATAACCAACCAACCTAATTTGCATTGGATTTCTTAAATGAAAGTATCTAAGCTAAAAAAAAAAAAACCAGTGTTGTTATCAGATCAGGAAGAATATAATACATACAGAGCCAATGGTTGGATTGCTAATACTTTCTGAATTTACCATTCGTTAGTTAAACTCGCTTAATTTGTGCTTCTGGCAGAGTTGACAGAAAGTGTAGAAGTGGAGGTGCTAAAACTTTGATTAATATAAAATTAGCAAATATGTCTGCAGTGAAGGATAACTTTTTAAATTTTGGAAATTATTCTACTAAAGTTTTAATAAATTCCAACACAAGAGAAAATGTAACAGATGTAATAATAATGTGAAAAAAGTTAACAATAATCATTATTTATTATATAACTAATGATAAAAATTCAAATCTTGACAAATTCCAATTTTACTTATAATAAATATAAAAACAGTTTCTAAATCTTACACTTAGATATAATTACAATTTTCTTCAGAAAAAGAAAAGCGGGTTCTTTAGTGATAATATTAGCAGCTCTGCAAATGTAAACAGCAGATTGTTTAAGAAATTTATAATGTGCTTAATGCTACAAAATATTTTGGACACAAAACACCTTCAGAATAATTTTTAATTTTTATTTTTGTTACACACAAAGAAGGCGATGAATATTTTATATTCTATTAAGTTTTGTCGCTGTTAAATATTTCTGTAATAGAAGACAGCATAATTTATTTATAATATTTTTTGCATATTGTTTGATGTATGCATATAGTATGGAATACATATATGATGCACATTTCTGAAATCTGCAGATAAATTTCATGAGATATATAATGAAGTTAAGTAAAATAGCAGACGATAAAATTACAAAGGTGAAAAATTTGCTGTTTTGAAAGAAAAAAAAAGGTCTTTAAAACTTTTGATTAATATTCTTTATAAGTATAAAAAGTAGCCCTTTGCATGTTATTGATAAGTATTTATTAGGCATTATGAATAAAAATAAGAATAAAGATATTCCCTATGAATAATCATCAGTAAAAGTTGATTTGGAAATGTAAGGGTTCAAGGTAACTATCGCAATTCATTGCAGTTTGTAACAAGGTGTGTTAACTACATTTGGTGCTGTTATCGCATATAACTAATGCGTGAAACTTCAAAATGTGCCATTATATAATTTCATGTATATCTTTGGAAATTTTGAATAAAAAAACTTTTTTGCAGGTATGCCTAGAAATATGTGTACTTTAAGATGATGGTAAATATTTTATTGTTTATAATGACAATTATGAATTATCAGTTTATAAAAATTTATAAAATTTTTTAAAAAAACAAATTTTTAAAATAAATAAAAAAGTTTTTGGATTAGACCTAAATTTTTGAATTATGAAAGAAATCAAGTAAACTTAATTTGAAAATCAATATCATTAAATATATGCGAAATTCAATTGCAGAGTTAAAATTGTGAATGCTGATTTTAAAAAATCTGTTGCTGCAATTTTTACCAAACTTCATGTTTTGTCATAATTTGAGGTGTAGAACTGAAATATGGAAAAATGTTGTCTTGTCATTTCATAAAAAGTCCAATTTTGTGCCAGAATGTATATATATATATGTTATAATAATGCTATATAAAAATCGTATAATCTTAAGTCATATTTTTGAGGCATGAAAAATGCAAGTTGAACTTTCTCAACGGGCCAAATAGAACTGAAAATACAGAATTGTCCCCACCTCTTTTTTTTTCAGTGTGCAGTCAATCTGTTGAACAGTATTTAAAAGGTATAGGAAAAGCCTTCTGAATAGGGTCATGCCATGCTTCATGAACTAAGTATGAATTCAGAGCAGTGAAAGCTGAATGTCTAACTTTTCTAGGTCTGAAAAGTGCTATTTCTCAGTCATGTAATTATTAGGTTACTGATATGGTCATCAGTGTTAGAAAATGGATACTTTACAAGAATATATAAGGAAGACGGTGGTTGGATAAAAGATGAGACAGCATCTATAACATGAAAAGGTGTGATTTTCTGAAGCAAATCCTCTTGTTTATCTTTAATGGAGTTAATTATTTGGTTATGAGGTGCTTCCTAGAAATAAAATCATAATAAAGAAATGTATATATTATGAACAACTGACAAAATTAAAGCAAGGTGTTGATGAAAAATAATCAGTATTAGTTAACAAAAAGGATGCGTTTTAGTATGACAGTGTAGACTTGACACAACTTAAGAAAGGCTTAAAAATTCAGACTATTTGACTGGGAAATTACTAATCACACACTATATATTCCTACTCTACCTTCTAAAGAACATAAACATAAAAAAATTCTATTTAGAATATAATGCCTGAAAAGCTATTGATTTATTCATTTTGATTAATGTATTACTTAATTCATTTTGATTAATGTATTATTGATTAATGTATTGACATATCAATCATAATGACATGCTGCATGTGTTCAATGTAAAAACGGGTTTTTAGTTCGAAAAAAACTGCTCAATCATCATCTATTTCACTCTGTCCATTTATTATATATGTCTTGTTGCGGTACCAATTATAAAACCATAACTTGCAAGAATTATCTGAAATTCATTAAATATATCTGTCGGAATTTATGTTACATTCCATAAAACCAATCCCTTATTTGAGTTACTGAATAGGTTCTGTTTTTCAATGTGGTAATGTTACTGAGCAAAAGACCATCATAGTTTTTGGCAACCCTACTATGCATGCGCATTTCTATTAAAATTTAATACCATTTTTGGAGGTTAACGCATTTGGAAGTACTACATGACGCAAATGTAAATTTTTCTTTTCATTCAGTTTATTGTATTGTTTTAGTTTTTGAGCATTTCTCAACAGGGTTTTTGAATTTTAGCTGTAGAACAGTTTCTTGAAATTTTACAAAAAGACCATTTGTTTAACTAATTGAGACAGCCCAGTTATTTATTGTAAAAAGGACCTGGACTAACTCGCTTTTTTCGATTAGTTTATTGCAGTTTCTTAACTTTAATGATTTTTGCAACATTTTGACTTTCAGTATTGTTTTATTATTTTTGTTCATTTTCAATTACTTTCTACTTAGTTTTAGCTCTTTTTAATGTTCTTTTTGCTTAGGTTTTTACCACTAATTATTGGTTTGAGTGTATATTTAGTTTCCTTGCATGAAGGGAAAGCTCTGAACTCATTTGGGACTCGGTATAATATTAATTATTATTACGGAAATTTGTGAAAAATGGTTTTAAAGTTTCAAATGGTCTAGAGGAATTAAACATGTAATCGGAACTCATTAATTGACGAAGTTTAAAATTTCACTCTCCCCTTGACAAGTTCTGTTTGAAACGTAAAGAAGGGAGATTAATACCATGATTTTCTTTTGTCCCCTTTTTGTGAACTTTTTTGCAATGTGTCAAGTGTACTTGTCACTCTTTTCACTGTTTCTTTAATGAATTTACTAATTTTAGTACACTTTTAAGTTGTTCTGGTTCATGTTTCACGTGCAATAAGATTAATAACATTACTTCTCCTCACCTTTCCTTAGATAGGATAATTAGGATTCCCTTTTACACATGACCTAGTATTTGATTATATTTAGCTAGATCCCTTTTCTAGATCTCGAAATTAATATATATATCCATTTTCCTAGATCTCGAAATTAATATATATATATATATATATACACACACACATACACTTGTAAATTCTTTTAAACCTAAAAATTGTTATTTTGTTGTTAAAGGTTCATATATCTGTAAATTAATGTGATGTTATGTATAGGCCACAATTATTTTTTGAGCTGAATGATTTTACCAGAAGCTTTGCTTAGAATTCTGTGAGTACAGTCTTCTCACAGGTAGTTGTTCCAATCTATTATTGTTTTCCAGCTCTATTCAGCTGATCATATGATATTCATTAACATTTATAAAAACGCATGTTCATTATAATACAGATGCACATGCGGTGATTTTGACCATGTATGCATTTTTAATGTTTTTTTACCTATTTCACTATTTAAAAACATCATGAGGCAATAAAAAAATTAAAGAACATTTGAATTAACAAGATTATTAAGCATGACTGATAATAAATGTGCAGTCAAAAGTCTTTAATCCGGACTCGTCGGGACTTCGGCGATTCCGGATTATCGATTTTTCCGGATTACAGATATCAGTTTAAATCTGGTAAGATGGCATGCAGAAATTATAAAATTAAAAATATGAAACCGTAATTTATGAAATAAAGAGCAATTTTGATCTAAAGGGTATCAAAATTTACAAAAAAAAAAAAAAGGCTTAATATTTATTTGTTTACTTTATTAAACATTTCTTTCAACATGCGCATGCATACATTACGCATAGTCGAAATTAGAAAATTGCAACCAGAAAACTATTTGATTTGTATTTGTAATATTTATAATAACGAGGAATTTGATTTAAATCATATCAAAGACGGAGTACATCGATATGAAATACTACATTTAGTAAGGAATTATAAGCCGAATAAAATATAAAATAAAGACATCTGCCCTGCAGATAAGGATAGTGCTGACAGATCAACTTCCAGTTCAATGCATGCCGCAACGTCCCCTCCCCCCAACGTAGAGCAGTGTGAAACTGATAAACAGATTTCGGAATGGTTAGAGAAACAAAGGAGCCTTTATCCATTTTTTGCAGCAATTCCACTTTTTGTTTGATGGACATCGAAACATGCTGGAAATTCTATTTGACATAATCGAAAGTTCCAATTTACTTTTATAAAATTTCTCTAAGTGTCTGCAAAAAATAATAAGCCGGATCCAATTCGAAGATTAAGGAACAATGCAATCTGCAACATTAACTGAATTAGATAATTTTAGCTTAGCTTATACCATCCATTATACATTAAATGTGCAAGCGTAAACGTATTATGCGTATGCACACATGCATATTTGCAGCCGTAAAGGTCTTATGTGTGTCAAAGCGACGCATGCGCAGAAAGTTTGTAGCTTTGAGGTCCAGATTATGGGTGTCCGAATTAACGACTTTTGACTGTATTACAATTTTGGAACTTTTTACGAAAGCAGAAAACTTGTTCTTACCAAACATTAACTATATACTGGTGTAATATAAATTTCAGAAACTCCCTCAGTTCCATTGCTCAACCAGTGTTGCCAAAATTTGAACGTAAAAATGCCCATTGGTCAAACTGACTGATGTGTACTTATAGGTGTTAATGAACACTTTGCTTTTATGGTACAAACCCATAACCTTGCTGCTATGAGACTTTTGTCAGTTCCCAAATTTTAATATTTTTTAAGTGCAATAAAAAAAGTACAAGAACAACAGTTCATTTATATCCTTGTCCATAAATACAAAAGGTGGAATATTGAGAATCAGTCAGGGTCTAATCAAATGAAAGTGCAGATGTTATGAATGCATTATTGCATCCTGCTTATTCATAACTGGCACTAAATCATTTTGCTTGGTGATGGTTTCATGGTTGTTGGGATGTTAATTGTTTTTATTATATTCAAAGTAAATACTTTGAAAAGAATGCCATAATTTAATTTTCTTCAATGCTAATTCTGTGGTATCAACAAATCCAAGTTGATTCTGCTCTACGCACATATCTCCATGATGTTTAGGTATCATTAAACTTTGCTTGTCATTTTTCGGAATTACAGCTAAAGAGTGATAAATTACTAATTACAGCTAACTGTAATTTTACTGATTACAGCTAAAGAGTGATGAGTAAAGATTACTGTGTGTTCTGGAATCAACAAGAAGTGAAGCAGTAGGTGTTTTTGAATTATGAAGAGTGCAAGAGAAAAAAAAATGCATTTTTTTGGCAACAGGCTTGCATTACAAGAGTTTTCAAGTTCTGAAACGAAACAATGTATTAAAAACCATTCTCTTCAGTGGCTTGTTACAGATAAATATCGTGTTTAGTTACAGTACAGATTGCTTTGATATGTGTCACATTATTATTTTAGATGAGTTATTTTGTGTTTTTCCGCAAGTTTCTTAAGAGTTCCAAGTAAAATACCACTTTCAACTTATATATCGTGCTGCTTGGTAATGGTTTCCTGGTTGGTGGGACGTTAAGTGTTTATATTATATTTAAAGTAAATACTTAGAAAAGAATGCCATAATTTAATTTTCTTCAACACTAATTCTGTGGTATCATTAAACCTTGCTTGTCAGTTTTTGGAATTATAACTAAAGAGTGACTACTGTGTGTTCTGAGATCAACAAGAAATATCTAGTGTATTAAAAATCAATCTCTTTAGTGGCTTGTTACAAATAAATATTGTGTCTAGATGCAATAGAGATTACTTTAACCCTTTCCGGCACGCTACCTTTTAAAGTTGGAATTTCGATTAAAAAAAAAAAAAAAAAAAAGGAGAGATAGGCAGTCTAATTAAGCCTAGAGGAGTACATAAGTAAAATTTTGTGAAGATAACACTTATCGTTTTAATTCTGTGAGTGTGCTCGAAGTGGGCACACTGATTGAATAGAGCTTCGAAAACAGTGCTGAAATGAGCACTGCTGGGAAGCGCTTAAAAGAGTTAGAGATTTTGCCTACGATTAAAAAAGACTAGATTCTGAATACCGTAGCATATTTAGCATTACCCAGGGTGTGCCACGAGGAGACCTGCTACTCTAAACTCCCTAAAAAGCTCTTTTTTGGTTATATGATGATTACGTGTGTATGAATGGGAAAAAGATAACTTGCGTATATGATATTTACATTATTTACACTTTAGTCTATTTTTTCATGGTTGTACTTTTCAATGAAAGTGACACCACCTTTGAAAAAGCACAATCCAATATTACATGTTTTGCACAAGTACCGGGATCCGTATCAGATTCACTATCTGAAAGCAATTCGTGTAGCATTTTCAGTGCTTCAGAAAGGGTCAGCCCTCTCCGATCCATTTGGAAAATAATTAAAAATCCAAAGAATTAAACTAATATTACATCTACAATTAGAAATCATAAACTATAAAATGAAATTAAATAAATGTCTACTACTCAAAACTATTAAATATAGTGCTAGCGAAACTTTAAACGAAAGCGAAAGAGAACTGCTCTAGTGAAAAAATAAACAGCTAACTGATAATATTACCGTTGACCTTCAGAAAATCACCGCAGCAATTTGTTAGTTGATAACCAAATGTCCCCCCCCCCCGAAAAAAAAGAGAGAGAGAAAAGAAGAAAGAGAAAAATAGGAAATGAAACATAGATGTGGACCCACCTTTCTGTTGTCAATCAATTGGCCAGTGAGATGCGGACAAACAAAGAATTCAGACTCTCAGTTGTCCTAGATTATTGGTGAGTCCAGTCTGGGCACACCTGGGGTTTGCCGTTCGATTTTAGGCAAGATTTTCAAGGTAAAAATTTAAAACTAATATAGAATAAGAAGATTAGCATACAGCCAAAAAAAAAAAAAAATAACATAGAAATTTCTTTTCAAACAATTCCTTTTATACCTTAAAAAAATCTGGAAGATTTCTTTGAAAAATGAGGGTCTTAAAAACCTAAACATAGCTAAAATATATGGACTGGTTTGTGTTGAGCTGCCATCTAATATAAATAAAGAAGGTTCAGAGTAACCTATAGTAACCTATAAATCCTTTTTCATTCAATTTTTCTGTGCATACAGAAGGAAATTTTTATGTGCCGCAAAGGGTTAATATGTGTCATATTATTATTTTAGATTAAACTCTTATTAGAGTTATTTTATGTTTTTCCACAAGTCTCTTAAGAGTTACAAGTAAAATACCACTTTCAGCTTATAGATAGACAAAATTTAATATGTTGTTCTCAATAATAATTGTATTTGCATCTTATATGCTTAAACAGGCTTTAAATACCAGACCGTAGAATTTATGTGTTATATCATAATATATTTTTTCATAAAAATCTGTTCAGAGCTTTAAGTAAAGTTTCACTTCCAATTTATCAGTTTTAGCCAAAGTCTTGTATGTTGTCCCCATTGATATAAAAGTCATAAATACTGAAATTCTGGGTTCTATTTTAATATAGTTTTTCATTAACAACTGTTGTCGTTTTCAAGTAATGTACCACTTACGGTTGTCCAGTTTTACACAAAATTTAATCCACTCTTTCTATGAATGCAGAAAGCTTAAATATGAGACACATAAATTTTTGGAAGTCTCATACAAGAGTTATATTGGACGAAAAAATCGTCACACATAGACAGGCTACCACACATCATTGTAAAAACATGTTGCGTGGACCCTATTTCTTGTTTGTGCACTGAAAACTCACCATCATATTTTTGGACCAAGAACATTATCTTCCTTAAGTATGTATATAGGTTTGGTGGGAGGTAAAAAGGAGATGTAATACAAGAGCTTATCTATTTGATGCTTATTATATGAAGTATCCACACAGGGCCGAATTTCATTGTTAGGCAACCAGACACTGGTATAAGAACTGACCAATCACAGCCCTCGTTCAGTTACCGCTCACTTCATGATTTCATGGACCAATTGTCAGTTCTGTGTTTAACACATGTGTAGTTTTACCTTTCTTCTTAGCAGTAACTCAAACCATATTCTGTAGATGTGAATGCCATTAACAATGTTTATGCTTTAGTACTGATAATAATGAGTACTCCATCATGTGCATGCTTTTATAGACATATCTAAAACTTCCTTCTTATAGTGTCACTTCTAAATTTAACCTCTATGTAATATAATGCCACATTATCTTAATAATAAATGGCTGATGCGTTATTTTATAAAGAATAAAGTGACTTCACACCTTCTTAAAGTTTAATCATGGCATTTTATGTGGCATTCTGTATTATTTTAAGAGTTGCTATCATTTTGACTGTTGTGGATTCTTATCAGTGTCTTTCAGAAATTTAGCATAATCTGGGCATTTTTGGATTTCAAAATTAAGTATCTGATTTTATGTATTTCTTATCTCATTTAATCAAAAATATATAAGTATTTAAATTAAAATTTATTAGTTAAATAAGTCTGTAAACTTCTTTTTTTTTTTTTTAATTTTGAAATTTTTATTCTATTTAGTATCGGAGGATCGGCATAACTGTCTGTAACCGTGAAGAATATGCATGTGCTTTGATGTATTTAACTGGCTCTGCTTATTTCAATAAAGCTGTTCGTCAAGTGGCTTTTAAGAAAAACATGATTCTTGATGAACATTCTCTTAGAAGGAAAACTGTAAGAGAAGTAAGTAATATTTTCTGTCATTATATTCTGTAGTTTTTTTTTTTAATACATTTTGTGAAGAGATTCAAAAGAAATGTTGCCAACAAAATTGCTATTTGTGTGCATTAATAAAAGAACTTACCATAAGGTGAAAGGATTACATTATGTCTGTGCTTTGACCTAGCATGTTGAAAGTAAGTCCTCCAAGTAAGTGAAACTGTGACTGTGAGCTTAAACTTTGATCCACTCTTATCAGTAAATCTGGAAATTCTTCAAGGGGTCATAGACGTAAAGCAAGACTGGAATTCTCGGAAGGGGGAGATATTCTAAAAAAAAAATAAAAACTCCCAGTATTCAAACAATTTAAATGTAAGATAGATTGCAAGTTCCCATCTCTAGCACTATTAAGAATAGGGACCATCTGAAGCAGCATTTTGCCAACCATTCAGATTTTACAGGCCACTCACCTCACAACTTTAAAATCTTGCAACCCACTTAATAAATAAAAAATATCTATAATTACTGCAAACATTTTAAACATTAACATAAGCACTAATATTTTCTTTTGAAATGTATCCATTTTGCAAACACATGTGTAAGCTGACCTTGCAGAAACATATTTAGCTCACAGCAAAAAAGTGTAAAAATTCACCAGCCATGTCTTCAGATTTGTCTGTCTACTTACTCATTATCAGACAAGAGATCTTGGACTTATCAAATATGTTGCTGCTAGAAGACTAAATTGGCATTATTACGACTGAAGAAGATCTTTCAATATAATCTAATTTTATTAGCATCATTTACGTGGAACTATAAACAACGTAAACATGGATGGAATTCCAATCTCTCTCTTTTTCCATTGCCATGCCAACTCAATAACAAGTTAATTAGAAAAGTCAACAGGAAGTGAAAAATACAAGATGAGTGGCAATATTCTCCCACCTTTTGAATTGCATACAAATGCTTTAAAGCAATACAAAACATAAGCAAAATTATAACAGATTTACATTACAAAACCAAACAATCTTATATGTGACATTGCAAAAGTAAAGATTATTAACAGTTCACAAATTCATTCTTTTAGCAGGAATTAATGGACAGCCATATCGAGATTTCTTTCCTTTGAAAACATCAGATGCAGTAGGGCCCAGGTTTAGCTGGCAAAATCAGTTCCTTGGTGGTCCTCGTTGATAGGATCACTAGCACTGAGCTCAAGAGGATAAATTCGTCGTAGCGGTCGTATAATTTCTGCACTGGCTAGTCGCAACTTGGCCACACATTCCACGCCATCATTGCCTGGAAACAATTCGATTACATGAGCCAAAAGCCATTCATTGATTCAACTATGACGATTTCTCCCAGAGAAATCATCTTTCTTCTTGAAGCTACTTTAGGACTTCTTTCTAATTCTCTGAGGTATTCTTTGTAGAAACGTTTGCGTAAATTCAATTGTAAGGTGTGAAGGTAACACACCCATTTCAATATATGCTGGGAATCAATCAGATCCAAATGAAATGTTTCTCTTTCTTTTATGTCTTGAATGAAATGAGCTGGTGTAACAGGTTTCAGCTCCTTGGGATCATCTGACAAATATGTCAGTAATCGTCCATTTACTGTAGCCTCACAATCGTAAAGTCAACATTTCTTCATATGTCATGCAAGCTTTGCCCAAACACTTTTGGAGGAGCTCTTTAATACTGCGGACCATCCTTTCCCAAAATCCACCATACCCTGGAATGAAAGGCAGGCTAAACAACCATTTTATTTTCATTAAAGAACATTCAGCTTGAATGAAATCCCAATCCAAAGATTTCAAAGCATTTGTTGCCTGTACAAAGGTCGTATCATTTTCAGTGTATGGAGTAGAACCTCTTTCTCTTCTTGCCCAGAATCTTCTCAAAGCTTGCATAAATGCTTCGTTGGAGAGAGATGAAACTAGTTCTAGATGGACTACTCGATATACTGCACATGCAAATAGAACTATCCACGCTTTGCTTCCACTGTATAAGGAAAGTGGACTGGCCAGATCCGCTCCAATTATTTGAAAGGCTGCAACTGGTGTATTCTATCGGGAGGTAAAGGAGCTGCATCTGGATTAACTTCGCCAGCTGTAAGCCTTTTGCATTTTATACACTGCTAAATCATAAAATTGCTCTTACAACTCTCCGACCCTTGGGAATCCATAATTTTTCGCTTAACTGTGTTAAAGCATCACCACCGGAAAAACAAGGCCTCGACACTGTGATCATGACGTCATTAGTAGCGGGCAAAGGAATAGCGCTCGCAGCTTCTACACAACGTGAATTTTTTGAAAAATTCGAAATTTTCTTTTCTCCAAAGTAAACAATAATGTAAGTAAATAAAATGCATAAAAAATTTTAATTCAGGTGAATTTTTGGTATATTTATGAACATTTCAAGGGCATTTAAAGGTCTGACACATTATGGTTTCTGTACATTTTTTGTCATGTCTGCTAACAGATTCATTTTGTTTTTACTGTAAGAATGGCAATATGTATATTATTTCCCCCTTGAATGACAAAGAACGTCTGCTTTCAACTTTGTTTATATTAGCTCCATAACAAAGTTCGTTTGCTGTATGTTTAAAACCTGTGGTTATATCTAAATCAAAACATATGCATCCTGGGAGTTGTAGATGAAACAAACTTATGTCTTTCAACATAATCATAAGGAAAAAAAAAACTGCAAGCAATAGATAATCTAAAGGAAATGTTACATTGTAGTGATGATGACATGGAAAGTTATATTTAATTATCTATAATTTGACTGACTAAAATTTATGCTATTTCTTATATGAAATATTATACAGAATAACAAAAATACATTTTATTGATTTAATTATAACATTTTTCTTAAATATTAAACATATTCAAAATGATGTTATAACCAAAATTAGAAGCTGTATGAAATTTAATAAATATCAATTTTGATATATATATATTTACACTTAATATTTTAATTACATTGTTTATATAGAATAACTAAAGTAATAAGTTTTTAGGCAGTAACATGAAATTTAAGTAAAAATAGGTTAGCAAGTGATGTATTGTGAATAATGTTTGTGTATAGCATTTGATACTTTAGAAACCAATTAAATAAAAATTGAATTCAGCAAAAGCTAATAAATGAAGTAGTGGTATATTATAATGCATGAGGATGCCTAAATTATTTTCTAGCATAGTGTAAGTTACAAGAGATTATTGTGAATAATGTTTGTGTATAGCATTTGATACTTTAGAAACCAATTAAATAAAAACTGAATTCAGCAAAAGCTAATAAATGAAGTAGTGGTATATTCTAATGCATGAGGATGCCTGAATTATTTTCTAGCATAGTGTAAGTTACAAGAGATTAACAATATTTGAAATATAATAGGTGATGCATTGTGTGTTATGTTTATTTACATAGTATATAAAATTAATTATATTGAATTCAGAAAGAACTAATGAATATAATAATAATGTAAAAGCTTTTATAAGTTATTTTCTAGCATATGAAATATAGGTTAGCAGTATGTGAAATGTAATGCGTGACATTCATGCACTACATGTCTACAGAATATGACACAGCATATAAAATTAATTCTGTTGAAACAAATTGAGCAAAAACAAGAGAACCTAGGAAAAGCTAGTGAATAATGTAATGATATGCTACAATATAAAAGCATTTATAAGTCAGTTTTCAAGTATGCAACTAGGAGAAATTCTTTATATTCAGTTAATATACGTTTATTATCTTTCAAAATTTTAGGCATTTCAAATGTGCCTTGCATTTTAATTTTTATCAAATTGTTTCCACATTAAATTTATTAGATTCATAAGAGAATTGTTAATTCATTTTAGCGTTGATAAACCTTTACAGGAATTATTAGGCTTTTCATAAAATAATTTAAAATTGCAAGTAACATTTTGTGCATTGTTCATGTCTACAGAACATAACATATAAAACTGATTCTACTAAAAGCAGTGAAATTGATTGTTTTAAAACGAGCTTAACAGAAATTGAATTGAGAAAAAGTTAATAAATGCGTTAATGATATATTTCAATGCAAAAGTATTTAGAAGTTATTTTTTATGATTTAAGATTTTTGAAAATTATAGGTATTTAAAATGTCTTTGCATTTGAATTTTTATCACATTGTTTTCACACTAAATTTATATGATTCTGATATTTAAGAGATTTGCTGAAATTTCTTCTAATGAATTACTATAAACTAACTTTTAAATTTTAAGTTGCTTTTAAATTATTCGCAGTATTTGTTGGAATACATGGCCTTGATTAGAAAATCTGTATCATAGAAAATATTATATGATTCATTAAAAAAAGCTTATTTACATAGCTTAATCCTTAAATATCTGTTTCTATTCAAGCAATATTTATTCAAAACATTGCAGGTTTCCAGCATAATAAGTAGTAACTAGACATAAGTATAATATAGTTAATGCAGTTTTTGGCCTCTGGGACAAGTAACGGAAATTATTGCTGGAAAGGAAGGAATCATCAGACTCGTGAAACTTCGAACAGCTCATGGAGAAATAAACAATGGTTGTTCTTGTGAAATGACGAAGGATGTTCAAGCTAAAATGCAAAAAAAAGCAAGTGTCTTATTCTGATGTATTCCAGGCATGAGTAGCAGACCCTGTAGAACCCATTACACGAACTGTAACAAGTCGATCTGGAAAAGGTATCAAAGTGCCAGAAAGACTTAATTTATATCACGAATGTTAATTGTTGAGTTGGGATGTCTCCCAACTTAAGGTGGGAGGATGTAAAAAACTGAGTGTTAAATTTATGCAAGCATATTGTTGTCAGTATAACTTCACAAGTGTAACTTTTGCAGCTATGTTATTCTGAGTCTGGCAACTGAAAAGAGAATTCTAATGTTTGGAATTTAATGAGAATTGTCTTCGTATTCGTAGTTAGATGTCTTAAAATATAAACATTGCAATTATTAATGCTACAAAGAATAAAAGGAGTGTTGTGTCAATACTTAGCGCAGTATTTGGGTTTTGAGTATTAGGAATATCGATTTGTAGCTGAGTTTTGATATCAAGGACAAGTGGCATTGAGAAACGCACTGTCCACAGGATATTGCGTAATGAGCTAGCATCAGAATCCTTCCCCAGTCAGATTGATGGTGATCGCCACGTATGACGTCAAGGGTGTCATTGTTTGCCACTTTGTTCCTCATGGCATAACAATGACCTCACAGTACTACAGGGATTTCCTGGTGTGACAGGTACGACGTGGCGTTCGGGATAAACGTTCGGATCTTGTGGACATTGCAATAATTCTGCACGGCAATGCAAGACCACATAAAGCAGAGTGTGTTCAGCAGCTACTCTGACACATTGGGGATGTGAAGAAGTGGAGCCCCCACCGTACTCTCCTGACCTTTTGCCCTGTGACTTTGATCTCATTCCCAAGATTAAGGAACCAATACGTGGTAGGCGGTTTGCAACACAAAAGGACATTGCTAATGCTGTGCGCCAACAGATGACCTGATTCACACATGGTGTGGCAAATGCTTAGGATGATGGTATTCAGTGCCTGGCACATCGTTGGAAGCATGTGGTGACAGTAGCAGGGGACTACATTGAAGGTGTTTAGGCCCAGGTTTGTCATGTCAGCTTTATGTGCATTGTGTTATCATTATTTTGCATGGTGAAGGGTATATTGCTCTGTATACTACCGTAATAAATTGGTGTGCTACAATATTTCAGTGCTATTCATTGTAAACACATGTAGTTAAGACCTTGTCCTTTCATCTGTATATGTCACATTTTCCAACCAGACTGGTATCTTCAAGATGAAAAATAGTTGCCATGACTTTTGCCCCAACCTACGTATTTGCAAGAATGGATAATGATATATGGGAAGTAAAGAAAGTATCTGTATAACTGTTATGTGTCTGGGGGTTTGTAATTATTGACAACAGATTCTAGACAACTGTATGAGATAATGGCTGTTCACGATTATATTAGTTAGTTTCCTATTTTGTGTCTTTGGATTTTAACTCATCTGTGCATTTGGAGTTTTCATAGTTTCGCTTTTTAGATGTTGCTGCTTTCAATGGCTACAGATTCTGTTGTAGTATGCTTTGCACCTTGGTAAAGTATGATATGCTACAGGAATCTATTGTAGGAAGTTAGCATCCTTAATATATAACCGAATTTTACTGGTTTCCCTTCTGTGTACATCTTACATCCATGCTTTCCAATGTATGTGACCATTCTCTCCTCAGTACTTAAAAATTCAGAAAGTATTCTAAATTAATTTAGAAGTCAAACAACAAAAATCAACATTATATACTAGCGTTATATAATTTTGGCAGTGTTTTGCTGCGAAAATTATTCAAAAAACATCTTCCATTGGTGAACTGGATTTTCTAGAGGCATTTCACATTAAAAAAAATCTTTTTGTTCTAGTTAGTGACCCTGTTTCCAATCCATCTTTGCCTTAAGCCTCTAAGTTATGTTTTAGTTCTTCATCAACAGAACAATAGCTTATTTCCTGTCCAAGCTTTCATATCTAATCATTATATCTTACTTGTTCATTTGAGCTTTGGCTGCCGAGGATGATGGTTTGGTAAAACCATCGAAACTAGTCCTGTGAAAATTTGAAAATATAATGCTGATTTTTGTTGTTTAACTTCTAAATTAATATTTGTTCGGTGTGTTATTGTATTTTAATTACTCTGAATTGTTCAAGACCTCTGTTTAACAGATAATAAGGTGGCTCCACTTTGAAATACTGATCCCTCTTGTCAAGTTGCTATTAAAATGAAGATGATTTTTTTTATATCTTAATATCTGTACTTTGTCATTGCTTTGCTTAAAGTTCCAGGGTCAGGTACATTTTCCCAATACATCTTCTCTTGAGGTAAAATATGATAATCACTGTACAAGAGAGTTGCTGTAAATTGCTTTGTTTCATCGATTCCTATTTAAAAAACATGATTATTCTTTTGTCTGGAATATTTAATTGATTCTTCAACTGCCAGCTCAATTCCAAAGAGATTAGCTCAAAAAGTTCAATAAGAGTAGTACCAGCGACAAAACTTTAACCAGTTTTTAAACTATCTCATGAGGAAAAGCCTGCAGAATATGTTTGAACTTGGGTTCACATTATACCCATTGTGTTCTTCATTACTAAACTAAAATTTCAATAGTGTCTGCAACCTAGGACTTACTTCATCACACATTAATTCTTCCATCTTTCTTGTAGATGAATCAACAATCCCCTTTGTGTCACCCAGTGCATCAGGATCCAGAGGGAAAATCACTAACTCATTGTCTATGTCGACTGAATCATTGTCATCTAAATTCCACAAAAATTCCTAGGCTACATAAGGAGTGAAAACTTTACGAGACATAGTACTAACACCAAAATAATTTTCCAAAAGAAAATTTAAAATTCAAACATGCCAAAATGAGAAAAATGTGTTCTATGTCAATGAATTTCAGAATACAAACTGACTTCATGAGTCAGTGTTTGAAACATTTACTCAACCCCCTTCGCACACTTCACACACCTATCTGTCACATGACACGCACCTGCCAGGTAGACTAAAGTGCCTGGGTTAGTTGTAGAATAGCAGTGTTTGGAATGCAACAGAGAAAGAAAGGATTATCTCCATTACAAACAGATGGAGATTAGGTAGTAGTAGATTTTACCATCGTCCTATATTTAGGACAGTTAAAAATGCAAGGAAAATTTATCTTTTAGGTAAAATTTTTTGGCAGTGTTTTATACTGGAATATTACCTCAGTAAATTTAAACGTATTTTTTTCTTGGAGCTCAAAATTTTAATAAAACTGTACATTAAAAACATAAGCAAAAAAATCTGCAAAAATAATCCCTATTTAAAAAAATTAATAAAAAATATCTAAATTCTAACTTGCGATGAAGACAAATGTGTAGTTAAATGACTTAAAAAATCATCTATAATTTGAATTAAATTATTTCAAAGATTATATACAAAGACCATTTATGTGTGCTGTCCTATTTTTAGGACGATGAGGAGATATGGGTTAACCAGTTCTTATTTCACTTAGACCTGGAACATTATTAACAGATTTCTGGGAAAGGTCTTTTAGACAAGGCATTGGTGTTTCTGTGTGATGATCCTTTCTGATTGCGGAGAGTGATGTCATATTCCTGGAGTCTTTGTACCCACCTAGCTATTTGGCCATGTGGATTCTTGAAATTTATGAGGTAGGTCAGCGATGGCAAGCAGGAATTTTCTGGCATAGAGGTATAATGGTGGAAATGCTATACAGATTTAACTGTGGTAACCAGCTTTTTCCTGTTGACACAGTAATTCTTTTCTGGTTTAGATAGACATTTGCTCAAATATACCATGATGCTTTTTGGACTGTTTGTTTTTGGGGACAAAACGGCATGAACACTCTCATTGCTGACGACTGTGTGAATAATAATTTTTTTGTCAAACTGAGACTACATCAGGATTGTCACAAATGTTAAAGCCCCCTTCAGTTTATTAAATGCATCCTCATATTCTTTTGTCCTAAACTTTTGTCACAAATATAGTGTCATATGTGAAATTCGTAAATTCTGTTTCCTTTGTTGTATTACACTTTAGCAGAGTAAGTTAGCAAAATTTTCTAGTCAATTAATTTATAGGGATGTTGCATATGCAAGCAATCTTTAATGCCCCCCAAAATTAAAATGAAACAGGAATACATCACATAATGCAGCTTCACTCATTGCTCATCCTGCTATAGTATGGCTAGTAATATGAGTAATAAATTCTACTAAGTACTGATTAATTTACTATTGTGTGCTTTAAATAGATTTTGCACCAATATAATTCACCCTAAATGTTCTCACTAAAATACGTAGGTTGGGGCAAAAGTCATGACAACAATTTTTTTTTCTTGAAGATACCAGTCCAGTTGGAAAATGTGACATATACAGACGAAAGGACAAGGTCTTAACTACATCTGTCGACAATGAATAGCACTGAAATATCATAACACATGAATTTATTATGGTAGTATACAGGGCAATATAGCCTTAACCCGTGCAAAAGAATAACACAATACACATAAAGTTGACATGACAAACCTAGGCCTAAAGACCTTCAATGTAGTCCCCTGCTACTGACACCGCATGCTGCCAACGATGTGGCAGGCACTGAATACCATCATCCTCAGCATTTGCCGCACCATGTGTGAATCGAGTCATCTGTTGGCGCGCAGCATTAGCAATGTCCTCTCGTGTTGCAAAACGCCTACCACGTATTGGTTCCTTATTCTTGGGAATGAGATCAAAGTCACAGGGCAAAAGGTCAGGAAGAGTATGGTGGGTGCTCCACTTCTTCCCATCCCCAACGTCGGAGTAGCTGCCATACACACTCTGCTTTATGCGGTCTTGCATTGCCGTGCAGAATTATTGCAATGTCCACAAGATCCGAACGTTTATCCCGAATGCCACGTCGTACCTGTCACACCAGGAAATCCCTGTAGTACTGTGCGGTCACTGTTATGCCATGAGGAACAAAGTGGCAAACAATGACACCCCTGACGTCATACGCGACAATCACCATCAGTTTGACTGGGGAAGGATTCTGGTGCTAGCTCATTACACAATATCCTGTGGACGGTGCATTTCTCAATGCCACTTGCCCTCTCTAACTCCAGTAATGTCCATCGTCTGTCTTCATCCATGAGGTACTCGATGATGGCACGTGCCAAGTCGGTCTGCACACTCACCTGTCCTCCTGCTCGTTGCTCATCACTGGTTGACACACGTCCTTGCTGAAACTTTTCTACCCACTGTGTTACTGTACGATATGGTAGGGCATTATTCCCAAGGGCTTCTACTAATTCACTGTGACATTCCATCACATTTCTCCCCAGAGAACGGCTATTTTCATGTAAGCGCGCTGCTCAACACAGGTTACTTTCATCTCGCACGGCACTCACCAAGTGATTGATTTCAGACCCCTCGCTACCACAGAGCCATCTGTTGTTCTGCGTACACACTATGCCTGTAGAACTTCCACACGAAACATAAACATTTTGTGATCCGTTCACATATCTAGAAGAAAAAAATAGTTGACATGACTTTTGACCCAACCCTCGTAGTAAGGCAGTTTGTCTTGTTGCAAATCCAGGAACATATAAGAAATAATAAGAATCTGACTCATACACAAGTAAAATGACAAGATAATTTAAAATGGGACATTTATTATTTGTATGAACAAATTTTTAACATGGAGAAAACTGTCTTCTAGAACTTGTGGCAAACCACACAAAGGTAAGAAATTCATGAGTGCAAGTGTAAAACACAATTGAAAAATCATGAGGACAGTCTGCAAAGTGTTTTGGACTGGGCAAGAACTTGGAATGCTCTTAAACTCTCGAATAGAGAGAGACTTGCTGCTAACAGTACCCTCACATAATGAGGACAATAACTTGCAATGATTGTTTCTATGTCTTAAGGGCTGTTGCATACTGTTAATGGAGCTTCTTGTAGTTTTATATTAAATGTATTTTAGTTCTGTATGGGGTAAGTAATATGCAACCTTGACAAATGCAACTAGCACCAGTTACCACATGGAGTCGTGCCATCAGAGTAGCATACCACCATCACTCCAAACTTATCTGGCAGAAAAAGAGCAATCTCACCCAAGCATTAAAGCACCAAAGGATCAAATTACCTTATTATTAGGAAGAAATGTCAAATCGAAACCCGTGCTTGTGTATTGTGCTGAAAACTCTCGTGCTTTAAAGGGATGTACTGAAAACTCATTACTTGGGTTTTAGAGTTCTAATAAGAAAAGTTCGGTTACTAAAGCACTGTTTGAAAGTTAGTTTAAAGACTGTTTTTGTTCCTTCATTAAAAGGTACCGTGAAAAACAAAACATAGCCTTTAAAGCATTATTGTTACTAGATAATCAGGCCGTTTGTAATGATCTCAGAATTAATTTTCTTCTCCCAAGTACTTCCTCCATGGATCAAGGGGTTATTTCAACGTTTAAAGCTTTTTATTTGAGAAGGCCTCTTTCACAGGAAGTCGAAGCAACTTCTGAAAACAAGCAAGCTTTGATCATAGTTTAGAAAAATTACAGTATCCAAAATGCTATTGAAAATATCAGACATACATGGAATGAAGTGGGAGGAAATAAAACGAGAAGTGTGTGGAAATAAAATGAGAAGTGTGTGGAAATATGTTTCGCCTCTTTGCACTATGATCTTTGCAGCTTTGTCTTTCAAATGAGTAACAGTCTCAGCAGAAATCATGAAACTCAGATATGATTTAGGCTTTGCTGCCGGTGTTATGGACTATATTCTAATGAAATATCACCCTCTTGATTACAAATTTATTATGAATTCAGAAGAAGAACAGGTTTGTGAAGAAGGAAGTGAAATTGAAGAAAATGTGTGAATGGAAAAAAAAAAAAAAAAAAACTTCCCATTGAATAATCTTGAAGAACTAGTCAATGCCATTGGAATAGCATTTGAAATGATTGAAGAAAATGATTGGAATGAAAAAAGGAGCCTTGAGACAAGGGAGAAATTAGAATATGCAATTCTTTTTTATCGCATGATGAATGAAAAAAAAAAAAAATTGGTACAAAAAACTCTATCTGGTTGAAAAATATTTTCTTTTTAATTTTGGTAAATAAACAGTAAAAGTCTTGTGTTATGTGTTGCACATTTTACTCTTTTATTATTTTCCATAATTTTAAGTAAATACATAGATATTTTTGTTTTAACAAAATTTGATAGGCATGAATTACTGATTTTCCTATAGGAATAATGCTTCACTCAAAAGCGGATTCATTTAGTGCAGTACCTTAGAATAACCAGTTAACTATACTAAGCGAGGTATTTCTGTATTGTGTAAATTTTCTAATTTGTTATTCATATTTGGCTACTTATCATGATACCAGTTAAATTAACACAATTATTTTTACCACTCTTATACAGTGGTTAAATTAAGAAAATTTGCATATTTTATCGAATTGCATGAAAAGAACTGAACTGAAGGAAAAACCACTACTTCTAGTTAAAAATGCAACTCTTGTATGGCAAATATGTAAGCATACACGTGTGTGTAGGTAGAGCCAGAAGAAAAACAGGTTTTATAAGCGCGTGGAGGGTAAGACGAATTGTGTTTGCCAGCACACCTCGGCGAATTTCTTGGTGTTATCTTGCAGCAATCGGCTAAATTCACATCGGAACAATAAAAATGAGTAACAACCAATGTTTAGATGATGGAATGAGGTGGCGACTTGTGGGGAGGCTAGAGGCAGGCCAATCGCAAGTCCAGATATGCAGAGAGTTTAATTTAACGCCCAGCGTCATGTGTAACCTATGGAAGCAGTTCCAGGATACTGGCTCCATCGATAGAAAGCCTGGGCAAGGTCGTCCAAGAGCCACGACAGCCAGAGAAAATCATTATTTATCCATTTTAGCGAGGCATAACAGCTTCTCGGCTCTCTCGGGACTGGTATGCTGCCACAAGAACCCGTGTAACAAGGGTGACTGTTTCCAAAAGACTGAATGAGAGAGGGTTTTTTGCCAGAAGACCGGCTGTTTGCTTCCTGCTCACGTCTACGGACAGGAGAGTCTGATTAGCATTATGCAGGCAGCATGATGATTAGAGTATGGAGCAGTGGGTGACCGTTCTGTTCACCGACAAGTTCTGTTTTAGCCTAAACACTGATTCTCGCTATACTTTCATATGGAGAGAGCCAGGGACCCGTTACCTACCCTCCAATGTCCGCGAAATCAACAATTATGGTGGTGGCGGTATAATGATCTGGGCAGGCATCATGTTGGATGGCCGCACACTTCTCCACATCTTTGACAAAGGCTCTGTAACTGGTGTTAGGTATAGGGATGAGGTCTTGGAGCCTTTTCTGGAGTGCAGTGGGCCCCAAGTTCATCGTACAGTACTATAACGCGAGGCCACATATTTTGGTCGACGAATTTCTCGAGAGTGAGAATATTCGCCGGATGTATTGACCAGCCAGGTCTCCAGACCTCAACCCAATAGAGCATGTCCGGGGCACTCTGGGAAAGGCAATTGCAACTTGCAACCCCCTTCAAGAACCATCCAGGAACTGAAAACAGCGTTGCTAAATGAGTGGGACCAATTGCAACAGGCACCAATAAACTGCATTATTTCCAGTATGACATGCTGCGAGGCTTGTATGACTGTAAGAGGGGACCATACCCCCTATTAACCCATTTCTTTTGTGTTTTCTGCAACCGTTGTTTCAGACCTTCAGACTCCCATGAGTGTTGCAAGAAACATGTGTGTCTATTATAACTATTGAATGTTTATTTTGTTTGTATTATTTTAACCTATCTTCACACCAAATTTTATTAAAATCTGTCTAGTAGTTCTGGGGATCGTAGATCAAATATGAAAGTTCTCTTAATTTATTTCACCATTGTATATGACTGTATTTTGCAGTACACACAGTTCATTTCAGATTATTTCTTTAAGAGGGTTTTTTTTTTTTTTTTTTTTTTTTTTTTTTTTTTTTAATTTTTAGACATATTAACTGTGCTTGTTTGCATAGTTTAAGTAATAGGTAATTATTATTGGTAGATCTAAAAAGATACTCTTTTCTCATTAAAAATAGTTTTGTAAGCTAGTAGTTTGAAAATTTAAATTTATTTAGCCTGCTCTTTTTTAGCTCATTATTGTGTAATTTGAGAGTGAAAATAGTATTTAACAATTTCCTCTTTTCTTAGGATCGTGGACTTGTTTATGAAGTTTTGGCAACTCCATCAGAGGCGGATATTTTCTTGCATCTTGATATACCATTCAGAGTACCAGAAATACGTGACCGTCCTCTAACTCTAGAAGCAACTTAAGATCTCTTGGTCTTTTGATGCATCTCACCATTTTTAAAATGGATTTTATAAATGAATGTTAAGGAATTAATGTTATGATTTTTATGTATTGTAATAATTGTAACTGTATTTGTTGATAGATGGTGGTAAGGATTATATTTCTGTGTTGCTTTTGTGCTATTTGTGATATTGTTATTGTTGCTAATTGCTCATTCTTTTAATAGTTTGTTAGATAATGGTAAATTTTAAAGCTGTACATCATTTTTTAAGCAAATGTTGTAATAAAAACTGAAGGGATGAAACATTAGGCAACTTAACAAATAGTGTACAGCTGCTCTAATGTGTTTAGTGAGATTTCCCTCCTGTTCGAGAGATTCGTTCAATAGAATTTCAGTAGTATAACTAGAAATCAAGATTGTTCATAATCCAGTTCTATGTCTGTGTTCACCTGAGTGCTGCAGTAACGTGCTGTACAGATCTTTACTGTATGGAAAAATAGCATTAATGGAAGAAAGGGATCTGCATTGAGATGTTTCATATGTCAGAGGAGATTCTAGTTGCTCTCGTGCACTTCAAAAGAACATACTCATGCTACAGTAAAGTAACTAGTAACTTGCACGATTGATATTGAGAGACTGGATCTATATTGTAATCTGGTTTCTGCTACTTGCAAATTCCACCCCTTTTCTCAAAACAGCTTGAGGATGTTCTGTGGCTCATTCAAAGTGCATAATTTAAAACTATGGTGTAAGCAGTTGTGCTTTGGAGAGGGAACCTCAAGTTTCAAATACCATAAAATTCAGAATATGCTGAATAATCTATCGACTGATAGTTTTTAGTAACATTATTAAATTAAGATGGGTATTGGTTAATTCTTTACGTGCTTTTTGTGGTGGCCGTTTTTGTGTAGTCCTGTTCTTCCGCCATATGTGGATGGTTAATTTTTCTCATGCATCTGATTATCAGGAGTCTGTATTTGCTACCATTCATAAAAATATGATAGCATTTGTCATCTTAGTATGCTTCACAGTTCTAAAGTCTGTTGCTGTTTAATGAGAATAAATATGTATATGACTAATATATGTCAAACTAATAATGAAGCACATTTGTCAAGACTCATAAGGATTGCATCATGCATTTATAATTTAGTTCCAACAATTTGCATGACAAAGAGCAGCTAGAAGTTAAAACTAAAGCTGCTTTAATGCTTTGACACTTCAGATTTTTTGTTTTCCCCTTCAATTATGTATTAGAATCTGTGCAATTTATATACCATCATTGTAAAAGAATTTGAGCTATGAAAACTTTGACTTGATTATTTAATCTTGGCAAAGCAGACTAGGGTTAGAATATTTTAAAATCACTGTCATTTCTTAATACATTTTGAGTGAACAATCTGATTTTCATTCTGAGGGATTTGACAAAGCTGAATTATGGTGGGACCAACATTCTGCTACATTAATATATGTAGTAAAACTGTTAATCTATATTTTATACAGTATGCTTAACTGCATATTTGAGCTATTCTGCCTATACCTTTTATTCTGAGAAAATAATGAAACTTGATTCTTTTAATAAATAAAATTCACACTATATGTTTTAGAATATATGAATGCTGTACTGAGTAACTTGATAGTGTAAATAAAATTGGTATAATTACTCAATTGAAAAATTAGGTGATGTTAGTAGAAAATCAAATTTTCATACCATGTTCTTTTGCAACTTAAATTTGGGCTGTATTAATGCATGACATACTTGAAAACTTACCTTAGTGTTAACGTATGAATATTTAGATGAAAAAATTTCAGTATAAGTTGAAAACAGTGTATTATTTTGCATTTATAAATTTATGTAAGGCTTATATATGTTTTGTGATTAGTCATTTAATCTTGTATCAAATTATTATCATCTATGGAAGTACCATATTTGAAAACTTGATCTGTGGCATGATATGTTTAGAACAGAAATAACATTACAGTGCCCACCACTTATGAAACTCACTGGTTAATGATTGCATTCAGATTTCCAGGAACCAAACGAAATGTATCCTAATCAATAGCCAAAATGCAGTGTTAATGTACGGTAATGTTAAGAAGAATGCCGTTTATTAAATACATCTTCACCACTTATAATACTGAGTTTGGCAAAAAGAGTGATCATTCTGTGTGAAAATAGCTTACTTATTTATACCTATTAAAACATTTCATGGTTCACCTGTTTAACATATTATGAACCATGGTTTTTATTGTATAATTATGTAATGCTTCAGTAAAATAGGTTTGAATGAAATTTTCCTATTTCCATCCTTATATTTTGGATACACCGTTTTCAGAGTTTTTCTTATCCACACTGGACTTAAGTAAGTAGCATTTTCTTATCTTAAGGTTAACAAACACAACCCTCTAAGGGCATTGTAAATGAGTGAGGGTTTCTTCTGGAATACCAATTGATAAGGGGTGGAACTGCTATTTCAGTGTCCCATCTTTTAAAGTTTGCATATTCAGAATCGTTCTTTTCTGGTAGAATATTATGTTCAGAAAAGTTCATGAAATGCGTCTTAATATTATTGTACATTAACATCTTTGAATGCAAAGGAAGTAATAACTGAAAAAAAAAGAGCAAATATTGGTCATGCTTAATCATGAAGTGACAGATAGACTAAAGAGACAAAGGGCTCTCTTTCTGCTGGCTAAAATTTATTGTGTGCTTAACTCATAAAATGATAAATGTGCCAAGTGAAAAGATGTAAGTCTAAAAGAAGAAAATAAATAGATAAAAGATTTTGGATATTCTTCATAATTATAGCCAGAGAACAACTACCTTTAAATTAGGAATTTTCCAAAACAGCATGATGAAATTTACTTAAACAAGGAATTATAATCAATGAAAAACTAATAAAAATGAAAATCTCTTAAGAAAGTAAATGCTTTTCTAGAGTAGCTTGAAGTTGTAAAACTATAAAGTGTTTTTGTTTTTAGAGCTTTTTCTACTAACTAAATGCTAGGAGAGAATTTTGTGTCAAATGGCAGATAGCTCACAAGTTAAGAGAAAGGGAAATCCAACATTGCTCATCAGAAACTTGTATGGTGGGAAGAAAGGTGATTATCATCATGTGGCTGGTATTGGGATAAAAGACATTTTACTTAGACTGTTAAATGAGAGAAAACCGTGCAAAATTGATGCATACGAAACTGGGCTGCGTTATAGAACATTATCAGAATGTACATTACCATTTAAAAATCAAACAACAGCTAGCGTAACAATTAAAGGAATGAATTACTGTGTTATTAACATGCAGTATGAATCCAACAATTAAGAAAACCTTCATGTTTGAATGGAGTAAAAATTTTACCTCTAACTTAACTATAGCAACAAGAGTATGTTTACTGATTTTCTTATGAAGTGGGACAGCTGTCTGAAAAATAGAAAAATAACTTGACTAAGGTAATTGTGCAACACACACACCTCTGGTACAGTTTCTAACATCCAGCCTTTAGTCCAGGGTGTTATAGAATAAGTGACAGACTGGAGAAAATTGATAAACAGAATTAAATTTTGTGAAAATGCAAACATTATGAAGGACATTAGTACATTGATAGCCCTGCTACAGACCATATATGTTATAATTAATGCAAGGGGTAAAACTTTTAAAATCTGTTAAAAACTGTTTTTGAATATGTGGCTTTTATGTAGAAAAATCTTGAGGTAAATTCCAAGCTATAGCTAATGACATCAGTGAAAATTCATTTTTATAATATATGTTATTCTAAAAAATATTGAGACCGTGTAAAAATTGACTGTAAAAAATTAAAAGAATTGCAGAAACTAACAGTGAAAGTTATATGGAAAAATTGATATGCCAGCATCGATAGAATATAGAAAAGCACCATAAATTCTAAGAAAAACTCTTGAACTGAAAGGTTATAGGGTATTTCTCCCACCTTCTTGCAATGCCTTTGTGGTGTGGTGGTCTGCACGCTGGGCATGTATTCCAGAGATCCGTGGTTCAATTCCCGGCGAAGGCGTTGCTAATTTTTCATCTTGCCTGCTTCCAAAAATACCTAATGTCTCTACAAGGTATTGATCAAAAAAGTGACCAGCTGCTTTACAAAATTTAGAATACAGTTGAAAACTGTTCTTGAACAATAGGACTCAAACAGATAGAATAGTTGTTTGCAATAAATTAAATATGATCAAGAACATAAATATATAAATATTTTTATAAAAACTAAAAATTGAATTTCAAAAATGCATAAATAATTTAATTTAAAATTATTTAAGGATCAGTTATTGAATTAGTTGTTAGTTAATACTTTATTCTAAAGTTTAAAACTAATGTCACAGTTTGCAATATACAAACTGTTGTCTATTAAACGTAGCTGCTTAATAAACTGAAATATGTTTGGAACAGAGGTGATTTTAATAAGTGGCTTGTACTGTGTTTATTTTTAGCATTTATTGGAAAGGTTGAAGTTCAAAAATTTGGTCATGCTGTATTTTGCTAGATTTCTCTCTCTCTCTCTCTCTCTCTTTTTTTTTTTTTTTTTTAAGAAATACTTAACTTTTTGTTACAACATGCATGCAAGTTTCTGATTATATGGATGGCATATCCAGAAAGTTTCAACTGTATTCAAGGCCAATGGGGTACTACTGATTTTCTGTATGTAATATGGATTTTCAGTTAAAATACTAAAAATAAGGAAGAACTGCTTATTGTTTGGCCTCTTACCATAATTTATACTGCAGCCAAATTTGAGGCCATAAGGAATCACATCTCTGCAGTTTGAATGGCCATATCCTGTTGAATGGAAGTCATCTAGAAATTTATTTTGGTGCATTTGTTTTAGATTATTGATACTTTTGGCCCTGCTTTAAAGTAAAAGTTATTATTGATTAAATTACATTATCAGTTGAGAAAGTTCAAATTACCCATTAAATTAAACCAAAATCTGTTATGTATGTTTTTTTGTAATGTTTCAATTACATATGATCAGTGAGATAAATGAATAAAATCATATAGATGAGTAAGATCTGCAATAAAACTGATTACTTTTAGCAGTAATGTTGCTAAAATATGGGAGAAAAATATTAAAGCAATTTTTTTTATTATTTTCTTTTATTATTGTAAAATAGAATTTGCAGAATGGAATAATGGAACTTACATTTTCTAGCTGGTTAGTTCTGAAATGATTTTCACTAGTGTTGTATGCAGAGCCCCTTAATGTTTGTGAACTATGTTTTTCAAATTTATTTTATGTGATAAATGATTTATATCCACTCATTATGAAATGTGAGTACATCTTTTTTGGAATATTACAGATTTTGTTGAAAGTGATTCAGTTTCATCATGTCTGCTTATAACAAACTGTGACATAAAATTGTAATATGTAGCATTTATTGCAACAAAAAGTAAAAATATTATTAAAAATAGACACTAGATTTTTACAAGCTTATGTAATTAAACCCCAGGCTAATTGAATTATGTTTGTAGTTGATTACTTGCCATTTCTAAAGAATATTTGAAGTGTTAATTGTAGCTCATAAAATTGAGTGAAAAATCATATTTTTATTTTTTTATCATTTTTAATTCTCTTTTCATCTGGGGCTACTCTGCATCATGTATTTTATTTCATTGACACATGGAAAATACCATTTTGTAAGTTATCAGAACTCTAAAAATTTTAAGATCTGAACGAAATAATTTCACCTGCATTAGTCACTTGATTCAAACAATTGTTTTGATTTTGTTTGTGGCTTATCCCACCTGATCAACAGTAACATCAGATCAGGTCTCTGATATCAAAGTATGTCCATGAAATTCGTCGTGGCAAGGAGTCAAGATTGTGGCTGTCATTGGCAAGAGCCTTTAGCTCTATGTAGGTGACAGTATAAGTTTGCTCAGATACACCCCAAATTTTAAAGGAGAGCACTTAGGGAGTGATGGGTCCAAAGATCTCCTAGCAACAACCTCTCAAGAGAACTGTCAGGCTGCTGCAGATTTTGTGTGCTCCCATGTCACAGAGACCCTATGCATTCAGAAATGTCCATGTCTTCTCTGGGATTAAAACCTGGGCCCTTTGGTACAGCAGTCAGGGTCATTTTAACCACTATTCTTGTTGAGTGACATTTAAACAATTGAAAACAGTATACCACAAAATTGAGAAAATGTATGTTTATGTAAAATTTACTATTTAAAATAATATTTGCATGGGCAATATTGTGCTGTATAACATTTGGACTGAATGACAGCTTTCATTTTGGCATGGAATATGCAGTGTTTTTCATAAATCTTTTGACATATTTTATCCATCTCCATGTACTGCATCTCTTTTAAGCCTTCCTTGGTTACATGGGTTTTATTTGTTGCATGATGATCTTGTGCAGCCTCTTCTTTGGTTACTTGGGCTTTACTTGTTGCTTGATGATCTTGTGCAGCCTTCTTTAGAACTACATCACAAATTTTTTGTTTTGTCAATGTCTGAAAAATGGAGAGGTGTCTGGAGTTACCTTTATTGCAGTTTAGAAAACACAGCTGTACATTTTTTAAATCATTTAATACTTTGAAAATTAAATGATGTAAAGCTTGAATGAAAATTTATACAGTTGGAGAAGGATATGTGACTCCTAGCCACATTTCTGGGCTTCTCTTTTTTTTTTTTTTTCTCTTTGAGGCTTTTTTTTCATATATCAAAGTATATTTCCCTGTTTATAATGCAATCACAGACACCAAGTTTCTGTTTTTTACGCTTTTTAGCTTTAGATTTGTCTAGGTTGTCATACCAAATCAGTCAAGTACAGAATTATTGTGCTTTAATGGAGGATTTAGTTTAATATTAGCTTCTGCAAAAGATAATGATAAGCATCATTTTGAGTATTGTTAAGTTTGCTGTCTATGAAAATAATGTTTTCAGAAATTTTGGGTCTTAATATGGTTTCTGTTAGAGCTCAATCTTTTTTATTCTATTGGCTATGCTTATAAAAGTTTTTTAGAGCTATGCAACTGCTGTATCTAGCGTTTGCTGGATTTTGGAGACAGTTTTCTTTATTTTTGCTTATGCCCACAGTATAATTTTTAGCACATCAATGTGGAGACTTCTGAATATCAAAAATTATTTGCTGTCTCAAAATCTGTTTATCTTTTGTTAGAGCTGTAGGCCAGTTCTTTTGAACTTCTAAATTACTCTATAGATGCAAATCGGGCTTCATTGTACAGATCATGCTGTTTCCTATACAGGATGTTCTTTTGCCATTTGGTTCATAAAATTTCAGATTTATTTGTCTCCCTTTGTCCCTGCCTTTCTGGAGCTCACTTTGGACATCGTGGAAAATGCAGATGCAAACTCTCTTATGTAACATTAAGTTTGAAAATAATTTATCAGTGTGTTAATTCTAAAACAAAATGTGATAGTTAAAGTGGAGTTTCATTTTCAAGCACTTACGCATTTCCTTGATACTACTTTATTAATTCCTAAAAATGCATCCATCACAAATTAAAAAATGCATAAAACTGTTTTTATTTAAATGTAATGCATCATGTTCATTGTTTTTATAAATATGAAATTAGAATAAAAAATTCTTAACAGTATGAAAGACCTCCAAAATCTATTTGCAAGGTACTTGCTCAGTTTTGTGAGTCACTCCATTTTTGTTTGTAAAATGGCTATTATATATTGTTTACCTAATCTGAAAACTGAAACAGCTGTTTTACTTTGCCATTTGTTGAAGCTTATGCTACTTCTGTGTTGTTTCTTGTTTTACTTTCCAAGTAATTTATGTTGAATTGACATTATTATTTTATGTGTATTGGAGTGATTAAAAGTTTTTGATTGCTGTTATGAATAATTTAATTCTGACAAATTAGTTTGATGTGTCATAGACATTCTTGCTAAGTTCTTAAATTTTTAAAAATTTCCTTTCCAGACTAAATTCTTGCATTTTGTTTTTGTTTTGCTATTACCTAAGAATATTTACTTAAATTTTAAGAGTACTGCATCTCAAATATTTGAATTGCTTTAAAAATCAGTCTTGAAATTAGTGCTAGAATGTATTGCATTTTTCCTGAAGAATCATATTTGTACCTTATGTGCTAAAATCATAAATAGAAGAGTGTCCTGATTGTTATAATTCCAAAGGGATAAAGTTTTTGTATATTATGCCAAAATTTGATCTGATATTCTATTTGACTTCATTAATACAGGAATGTGTAAAAACTCACTTTTAAAGTATTAAAAGAATTGCAGAAACTAACAGCAAAAGTTATATGGAAAAAGAAGTTACCAGCAGTTTAACAGAATTTGGAATATGATTGAAAACCTGTTGTTGACTAATAGGAATTTAATAGATAGGATAGTTGTTTGTAAGAGATCAAATTTCATCATGAGCATAATTATAAAAATATGTCTATAAAAAATTAAAAAATAAATTTCAAAATTACATAAATGGTTTAATTTTTGGAGTAATTTTAAATTGTAATTAAAAAGTATTAATTATTGAATTAGTTGTTTAACTAACAACTAGTTCAATAAAGTTTAAAACTGATATTACAGTTTGCTATACACAAATCATTGTCTATTAAAACTTGCATTTCTCCATGTGTAGTAACTGAAATTCTTGTGTCTGCATGTGTAAGAGTTTGTGAATTACTAATGTAATAAGAGTTATATAAATCAATTATGGATAAACTAGTCCTTTATATTTTAAAATATATTGCGAGTAAGATAAATAATTATTTTAATAGAACATAATGGGTTATGCATTTAGTTACAGTCATATTTTTATGGTGACATGTTACAATCATTCATTTGCAGCACTTACCAGTACAGTACAAAGTCTCTAATCTGGACGTCCATTATCCAGAATGATCTATAATTCGGACCTCAAAGCCACAAACTTACGCATGCGCGTAAAGCATTTATGCATGCGTGTTTGATGCGCGCGTCCGCTATGCATGCGCATAAAGCCAGTAAAGCGTTTACCCATGCGCGCTTCCGATAGTGAAGAAGGTAACAGGAAACATTATTGAAAACGAAAAAATTTCAATTGACAAGTTAGTCGGTATTCTCGACACAGCAATTACAGTACTTGAACAGTAGAACTTTGTAACTGAACAAGAAATTATGTCTGTTCATAGAATTAAAGAGAAAGTATTAGCACAAAAAACGAAGCAACTTAAACAACTTACATTGATAGAAATGTTTACTAAAGTAAACAAATAAATATTAAGCTTTTTTTTTTTTTTTTTTTTTGTAAATATTGATACCCTTTAGATCATAATTGCTCTTTATTTCATAAATTACGGTTTCATATTTTTAATTGTATAATTTCTGCATGCCATCTTACCAGATTTAAATTGATGATCTATAATCCAGAAAAACCCTAATCTGGAATCGCCAAAGTCCCGACGAGTCCGTATTACGGACTTTGTACTGTATCTTATTCCAGATCATCTGGAACAGGTATGTATGCTCAAGCATGCCATCCAACCTTACAGCAACAATGGGGATGCTTATAATTCAATTTATCCACAATTAAACTTTCAGAATACTGGTATTATACAGACAAACAATATCAGTAATGTAGAATAATATCAAACTGAGGCTGGTAGACAAATATAAGAAATTTAAATTTGTTTGAAATCTTAAGAAACTCAATAAAAGTCCAAAATTCTGTTCATCAGGCTTTCAACATAAGGAAAATAATGAAAGTGAATTGTCATTAAGTGATTGAACCAAAAACAAGATGGCATAAATATGCAAAAACTTCTTTTTTTTTTTTTTTTTTTTTTTTTAAGGACTGTCAGCTTTATTTTAATACATACAATATCTATTCTTCAGTTCCTTTATGTAAGTGCAGATCATGTGACATGATTAATTTACATATAGATAGTTCCTCCCTTTTTAAGATTACCTACTTAATTTTTGTATTTTGCTTGTTATATGTTCATATTATACTGTGCCACATATTACTGAGATAATTGTAACTCATTTTTCTTAAGTATTGCCTTATTGATTCTTTTCCAAAGCTGCATTTTGTTGTTAATTTTTACAAGAGATGGTTCTGCTACAACTGACTTTAAAAAATGAATTGTAAGGGAACGAGCAGGTGCTGAAATCTCTTTATTGTCATCCAGGTACACTGACAATAGCATTAATAGAAAAAGAGTTCAGAGCACTTTTGACAGCTAAAGCCCTGTCTTAGCTATAACTTTGTTGCTGTGGGTGAAATTGCCAATGAAATGTTTTAAAATAACATTTCTGGAACTTGACTGCTGTCTTCCCAAAGACTAGTAGTAGTAGAGTAGATTTCCATTAGGATCTCTGTTATGAGAAAATCTTTGAGAGGTATTTGTCCTGTTGCTTATTAACTAATTCTTTTATTTCTTTGTTTATCCCAGTAAAGTCAGCAATGTGAATCAAATAAGTGTTTACATCATTTCCTTTTTTAATGGTAGAATGTTTTAGAGTCACTATCAGTGATTTTGGTAGGTTAAAATGTCCAAGCGTTTTGCACAAGATAAAGGAATGTGCAAGCAATTTTCATGAGTGATACATTTTTTCTGGTATCAATTTTTCATTAAAAAGAACATGAGCCATTTCCTTCTGAATTAACTCTTTGTGTAATATATGATATATGATATGATCACATGTGCAAAATTATTGGTGCTGTAATTTACCATTTGATAAATCAGTTCTTCGGAGTTTTTATGGTTATACAATGCTAATGTCATGTGCTAGATCTGGGAAAAAAAATTCATTCCAGTTGCATCAGTAAGCATTTAGCAGATAAACAAACAAACTGTTTGATAATGGTGCCTGGCTTTGAGCCAGCAAGATAAGCCAAAGGGTTAAACATGAAGCAAATCAGTATAAAATCGGTGACAATTTCTTGAATAATTTTTAGATAGCCTTTGACAAGATTGCTATTATTTGCTCCTATTATTGATGTCCTGCTATGGTGATAAGCATATGTTCTTTCCATTTGGCAAGTGATTTTTTATTGTGTTACAAAAGTTAAATTTCATCATTCTTTAAAAATAGAGATTAAATAATGTCCAGGTTCTTGTTAGTATCCAGTGCTAGCTCTTAGCTCTATTCTCTAAGGAAAATACTTAAAACAGTAAGTACTTTTCATGGAAAATAGATTGTTTTGATGTTGCATCTTTTTTTTTGCTTTTTCTGAAAAGCAGTTGTTAATTTGTGTTTTGCTTTCTAATTGCATTTTGAAATGATATATACTTGAAGGCTTTTAAAAAAGTGTAAAACTAAATACATATTGGGGTAGATTTGTGTTTCCAATAAATCGAATAAGGTAAGCTTTTGGATGTGCCAGTTTTGATGAGATATTTCTTATGTGCCCACTACGAAGGAAGTTTCAGTGAGTCAGTTGCTCTGAATCATGCTAATGATGTTTTAGAGAAAGTAGTTGGCACATAATATGTTGAATGGACCCTGAAGAAAATTTCGGAATTGTGTGACAAACTGCTCTGTATCCAAAAAAAAAAAAAAAAAAAAAAAGCAATGATGATTTAAAGATCATATAAAAATTAGGTTTCATTAGATATAAAATTTGACTAATATTTATTCAAATGTAATATGGAACCAGTGTGCCTTAACTGATATTTTCCTGATGTAAAACATCTTTTAGAAATTGGTATTTAGTGGCTTAATACTTCTTGCTGTCTTTTGCCAACATTTGTATATTCTCCCTAAAAATTGTATTATTGATATCTTGTATAATTTGGAATTTGCGGGGGGTAGGGAATTAATGTAATAGGGTGTGCAAAATGTTTTTCTCATTGACTTTTATGTGGTAAGAATCCATATAAATATAAGTTTTGCATATTTTTAATTAAAACTGTGTAGTCTGAAAGTTTTATCTTATTCCATTTTTTAATCTGGAAACAGGAGTCTACAATCAATTATTCAAGTTATTTAGCCATGCAGTCTTTCTGAAACACTTTTTTCATACCTATATGTGCATATATATATAAATGTTTATACACACATGCAAATATATTATCAAGCATTGTTTCAGCAGCTATGTCACGACTGTTTCTGAATTATCTTGTAAGATAGTTATGAAAATTATTAATAGGTGTATTTTTTTCCGTATTCCATATATCCCTTTTCTCGTTAAAGTGTATCTTTTAATAGTTCCTGTTTTATATTTATATTGGAATATGTATGTTACCCCATTCAGATTTTGTCACTTAGGCCTAAATAAATTGTGTTTATGTAGCTTCAAAATATTTACTAAAAACTGTAGTGAAATGTTTATATATTGCGTAGATCAACTAATATTTTGTAAGTGTAAAATTAAATGTATATGTACTTATTCACTCCACCTTACGAATGAGTTGCATTCTGTAAGACCATTCATACCATGAAAATTTGTTCAAAAAATGTTATTGGGTTCACTATGCATAACTCCTAACGATTTTTATGAGGTAAGTGCTATAAACACTATCAAAGAAAGAATTAAAATTTCTAAAACAAATAAATGATGCATTTTAAATAAATGCTTTATAAATAAACAAATAATAAATAAATAATTTCTGTATTATACGGTACATACCTTGGATTGTCATCTTTGAGGTATGTGTGAATGGAGGAAAAAGGAATTAACATCTGACTTGCCCTCAGAAGGCAAATCAACAAGTGAAGGGGACATTTCTGATGAGGATGCTCATGATAGGTGGACGGCTAGTTTAGTTACGGCAAAACATGCAAGGGCTATCTGCCTAAGGAAAAGAATACATTCCTGGAGTACTTTCTAAGAAAACTCGTTCATATCTGTTTTTAAACATAGAGAAAAACATGAAGATATCCATTCAGACAGCCAGCCCATTTGTCTGGAGTTGAACCTGAGGCAAAGCACTTGTGCTGAGCACCTTGATTATTCGACCACTGATAAACCTGAAAAGTGGAAAGAGTTGGCATGATAGATGGGTTTGAAACACTGATTTCTGAAATATCTTTCTTAAATAAATGACTAAACTTGTCTGAACTTTTTTTTTTTTTGTAAGACAGGAAGATCACTGTATATTATTGTTAGCGGCAGGCTTAAGCAAACGTCATAGAATTTGGATCTTGGTTTTCTTAAAAAGAATAAGGCTGTCTTCATGCTTGTAAAATGCACCTGCCATTAACTTTGTATTGAACTTTTTAGTTGGGGTAGGTTCTTCCTCCGCCTGTCAGTGTTGCCCTTCAAGATGCATCAGGTCTTCTTTTGCCGATTCTTCTCCATGGGAGTCTAGCTATTCTTTGAAATACATCTCCTGTAGGTTTAAATCATGTTTCCAGATAATATAGACAAACCCACAAGGACTTTCTTTCTTTTATTACCTTTATTGAAACTGCGATAGTCATGAACAAGGTATGTCCACATAATTTTGTAAATGCCATTCATGTGTACTTTTATCTCCCCATGCATCATGTTCTGCATAAATATTGCAGTTCAAACGAGTATCAGGTTTTTTTGTCAATGTTAAGTGCCTGTGATATGTATTGCTTGCATAATATTTTTTAAATTGGCAATCTCATCTTAGTCCATTGGTTTTAAAATCAGTGTTGTATTAGGTAGTAGAAACACAGCATTGTAATGGAAGTCATTTAAATCTTACATATGGCTAGGTGATCGAAGATCAGGAGAATCTTGAAAAGAGTCGCTTTCTGTTAAAAGAACAGTTTCGCCTATAGAATGAAATGGCATTAGAACCTCAGATATTGCATATGCCACCCAAGCCTTCCGATTCATCAATTCTGACAGGATGGGATGTTTTTCAATGCCCTTGGATTTGGAGCATGATAAACTAATTCAGGCTTCAGTTTAGAATTTCCAGCAAGGAAGTCAGTTTAACCTTTCATACTTTAAAAATTAAACATCCTCTTTTCTTCTTGACTGACGTAGATTTCTCTGAAATTTTGTTATTGAAAAGACCTGTCTCATCCACATTAAATATTTGCTGCGCATTATAGCCACCAGCTGATATAATTTCCTTGGAATCCGGCGCATTCCTTTGAATTTTTCAACGGCAACTATATCATCATATAAGCTTCTTCTCTTACAGCAAGCAATCAGAGCGTTTCTTCAATCGACTAAGACCCATAACTGGCACTGAACGTTTAATCATCAGAAGTTGAGCCACATTTTGCTCATATATCTTCAAATAAAAGCTTCGCCTTTTCTTAAATGATAGTAAGATAGAGAAGCTTATGATTTTGAGTTTCATGCTGTATCCTTTTCAAAAGAGGTTTTTCTGTCTTCTCCATCACATTACGTTTTTTTCGACCTGATAAGTATCGGCTACTTTGACACGTTTCACTTTTGACACGTTTATTTTTGCTCTGTCATGATCAGCATTTGATTTTGCCTCTTCACCAATCATTTTTAAGTTATTTATTTGCAAATATTTCATGATTAAAAACAAAGAGTGTGACTGAAAGCAATGTAAAGAAAACATGGTTCGTGTTGCTTTCACTGTCTTAGTGCAGAAAGCATCATGTAGCTTAGTTTGCTGCATTCCATTTATTTATTTTCATTTTGAATCTGAACAAATTTCATACTTTGAGAACAGGTTTGTTTGTATCTGTGAAAGTTCGTAAGGTGGGGGGACTGTCTGTATATGTAATTATGCATGAATTATTGTTTATTAAAGATGCAAGATGAAAAAGTTCTGTGAACAAACAGTATTGCAGTTTAATTACTTGAATGATTTTCCACAATTAGATAAATAAAGCAGTTATCTTTCCCTACAATTTTAATTATTATGGTAAAGTAGTTAGTTCTGCATTTAAATTGAATCTTTTTCATGTTTTTGCTTATTTAATTTCTACAGTTTTTAACTTCTGATATTAACTATGTTTTCATTAAAGCCAACATTGTATTTTAATTAAGTTTTATTATTTAAAGCTGCAGTATTAATTTTGTTCCTATAAATAAAATTTAACCAACTTTGTTGTCTAAATGGTTCAGTTTTTGAGGATCTCATGCAACTTCTCTATATGGAAAGCATACTTCATATTTGATGTTTTATATACTGGTTTATCCTTCTATAACGAAATGTTTGTTGTAATGTGTGTATGTGTGTAAGAATCCAGTGGTATGCAGTGACTGTTTCAACAACTAAGCTGCGAAAAAAAAGTATGTCATCTAGAATTTTGAGTGAATTATGTGCACATAATTCATTTTTAAATAAATGTTAAAATAAAAAATGTTTTTATTTGACAGGTAATATCTACATATTTAACCCATTTTATCCCACTGTCCTATTTAAAGAACAGCTGAAACATAGCATGTGGAAATTAGCATTCGCTTGGTGCGAATATTTTGCCAGCTGGAATATGTAGGGATATGTATTAGCATCTGCTAGCGTCTCGCCCCCCTCCACCTTCATTTGGACAGTTTACGTATTCATCGCATTAGTGGGCGTGGTTTGTATCATCTCTTTGCAGTTGCAGAATTCGTTTTCAGTTTACTTTGGACACTCGGCTGGGCATTTTGTATGTGAAAGTACTCTTACATTATCATCCTGGTGGTTAAAGAAAGGTATATTGTTATTAGGTGAGTTTTAGCGCATTGTTTTCTAACTGTTCTCTAAATAGGACAATGGGACGATAAGTATGCATTTGACGAATTCTTTCTCTCTTTATAAACAAGAGTAAAAAAAAAAAAAAAAAAAAAAATCTAGTGTTTCACCCCTGCTGAGTTATGTCAGTGCAAAGGTTTCTACATATGATAGTTACAATGTATTTTTTTCATATAAATTGGAATTGACTGCATGAAGAGATGAAGCTTTTTCTAGTTATCTAAGATGCTGAATTTGCATTCAGTAGTTTTAATATACAAGTATAACTCGCATGTGTCTTTGACTTAAAAATATAAGAAGAGGCATTAAGTGAAATGAATGCAAACAGGTTATATCGAAATTTGAACGCTAGCTTAATTTTTTATCCAGTCTTTAATTGCAGTTACGTGAAGTGTATTTGAAAAAAAATTGTAGATGTTCTTAGTTGACTCTCAGTATTTAATAGCCGATTTCATGCTATGTTAAATAGTAAGAAAGCTAAATAGTATTTATGTATACTATTATCTTTAAATAAAGCATTGTTTTGCTGACTTCCTTTCACTGCATACCACTTAAGGATTAAATGCATTTATTATTCAATTGATAGGTTCTTTATGTTTATATTATTGGTAAAACTGAGCATAATACTGTATGTTAAAATTGGCAGTTTCAATATGCTTATGTAATTGACTGTGCACTTTATATTTCACTAAATTTATCTTAGAAATTTTATCTTCATGTGCCTATGGCTACTAAAAAAAATGTGTGGTGAATGTGAGATTGATGTATAAGTATGAGATATTATTAAAGTGGATGTAAGCAATGTGAGGTTTCGTCTTAAAGTCAGTGCGCCTCATATTTCGGATCAATGAAACTGGGACACTAAAATTTTAATAGTAATTTGACCGGCAAAGTATGAAACGCCGGCATTGTATAGAATGCCTAAGCATTGTATATAATGCCGGACGTTTTTGAGGCGAAGTATGAGAATTATTACATACTTCCCCTAGGCATTTTATATAATACCTAAGCATTCTATAGAATGGGAAGTGTGAAATAAGGTCTTGATAAGGCTAATATATATAAATGACGTGCATTCCTCGAAAATACAAATGTTATTCTGGAAAGAAAGAAAAAAAAAAAGAGTGTGTCATTAAAAAATTATTCAAAATACGCAAAGAAAAAAAGTTGTACAAAACAAAATTTATGTCTTTCTTATTAAGAGAAACAAAATTTTCGTATAAAAAATAAGAAATTAAAATTAACCTGCTTTTTGCAACATGGTAGGCGTCAATGACATTTTGAAATCCATTTTTCATGCAAAGACATTTCATATTTTGGGACTTTCTTTTACACATACATTTGAAGATTCCTTGTTCGCTGACACTGGACAGCAATTCCAACTGACCAGAGAGGAATTCCTTGGTCCTGAATATTTTCAGTGCGAAGCAAGTTCTTGGGTATAAAGTGAATTGTGATCTCGCATATACTTGTTTTAAAATTCCTTCAGAAGATTCAGGTATGTAGAAACCATCCTCAATCACACTAATTACAAATGCCAATGTATTGTGGGAACCACCTCGACCCTTGTCGACATGAGGAATAGGAACTCGCACAGTAGTTTCCAAAGAAGCAGAAGGATTTTTTTTTTTTTTTTTTTTTTTTTTCGAATTCATTTTTTCGGCTTGTATTTACAGACTGATTTTAAAATTTATTTTACCTTGAATAGCATTTTCAGTTTTGAAACAAATGGTGCAAAAAATATCAATTTAATCGTCTGTACTAGCATGGCCACAGAAGGTATGAAATTCTTTGACGATGCCTTTTGCATGCAAGTGTATCACTCATTTGCTTTAAACACGCACAACAGATAGCAGAAACAGAAATATCTTCGATAAATATGTCATTATCATGCTGGTTTTATCCACCATCGACTATTAATTTTATGATTCGAAATGAGTCGGAGATGCATTTCATACTTTGCCGGTTTCTCATTTGGCATTCTATAGAATGCTTAGGAAATGTGCGAAATGTGAATCGTTTCATACACTGCCGCCTAGTTTCAGACATTATGTACAATGCTTAGGCATTCTATAGAATGCCGAATTTAAAACTTTGCCGGTAACAGTAACAGTGTTTCTTTTTCTTTGTAATTATGCAATACACTGTCCCAAATGCGGACGTCCAGTAACCGAACTATCAGCAATTGTTTTGCTGGTTCCACTTATCCCCAAAAAGAGAGAAAGGGTAAGATTCTGAGAGCAGCGTTTCGTTTTAACATACTCATAATACTTCACCATGCGCAACGCTCATTATTTTTGATAATAAAGCGTGTGAAAGAATTCTTAACTTCGTGCCTTAAATAAAACACTTCCATGTTGTAGAAACACTCGTTTATTAGCAAAAATTTATGTGGCCAATAATTTGGTTCCATAACCGCCTTTTTGCGCGACATGTAACTCAAACCGAAAATCAAAAAGCAACGAAAAATGAAACTCAAACCGAAAAAAAAAGTTCATCTCTGATTTTACATCTACTGAATAATTTATACACCTGATACCAAACTGATAAATTATTTTTTATTATCTTGCTTTTATCACCACAAGACACTGCTCATACGTTCCTTCGTTCTGGACTGGTATCGCGCAGAATCGCAATGTTTCCGACTCTCTAAAATAGAGCCACAAGGGCGCATAACGTGAAACAGTCTGGGCCGTAGAATTCAAAGAGGTTGGAGAAGATGATGGGGAGGGAGGTGACCATGCGAGCAAATCATGAAAAAAAATATCGAGAAGCTTGACAGCGTGGAGTGAGGAGGTCATAACAATTAATACAGTAAAAACTAAAAATTATGTGCTAGAAAGGTGAAATAAACATACAATACGCAACAAAATAAATATGCAATGTATATACAGGATAAAATACAATTTACAAAGTATAAATTAAAAAGACATGTAAATACGAAATAATAGCTCAAGAAAGTTTAAGTTGGGAAATTGGAATCTCGGATGAGGTGAACCGCATGCGGTCGTAAAGAATAATCCTCATTTAGAACCTCGTAATCAAACATAAAAATTACTAATATGGTCAGTTGAGCACTTTACTTGAGAAATTTTTATTTATTCTGTGAAGAAAATCTTCGACACTCTCAATCTTGAGATCTTAATGCATGCAACATATCGTTTCGAACATAAAAGTGGGTATTCGTAAATGCCGCTAAGAATTTATTCTGTATGATTTAAAAAATCGCAGTGTCCTTTTTTAGTAGCAGCCGACCAGGCCGGCGAGGCGTAGGAGAAGATGGGTCTTATCATGGTTGCGTAAATGTGTTTTTTCTTATTAGATCAAGTTTAGAAAATTTTCCTAATAATGAAGTTAAATTGGTAATGACGACCACAGACTTCCTTTTAATATTTTTAATGTGGTGATTCCATGTAAATGTTCTATTTAGAACTACATGTAGCCTTCTGTACAATTGAAATTTTTTCATTAAATAGGTAGAGCTTTTGTGAAAATTGAGTGTTAGGGCATCTACGACGAATTATCAAAAAATGCGACTTTTGCGCATTAATTACAATTCTCCAGTTTTGACACCACTGCTCAAGATTCGGCATAATTTCTTCCAATTTTTTTGGATCACATGATTCGGCTTTCTTAATTTAACAGCTAAAGCCGTGTCATTTGCATAACAGCCTAGAAAGTTATTGTGATCAATATGCGACTTAAAAAGAACTGCAGTTAAAAAGATAAATTATTGGGCTTAATATTGACCCCTGGGGGGACGCCAGTTTCTTAATTGCCTCTTATCCGAAGAGTAATTTCCGATATAAAAATAGAAGGTTCTGTTTTGGATGAAAGACGCAATGAGTAGGCTAATTTATCTACTTAAGTTCAACTGAATGAGTTTAAAAATTAGCCCTTGATGCCAGACGTGGTGAAAGCTTCCGCCACGTCTGATATGAGTAAGGCGACACATAGCTTATTGTAGAAGACACTTCCAATGAACTCCGTCAGTCGAAAACGTTTTTTCATAGCGGAAAGAAAACGTCTAAAACCAAATTGTTCCGCTGGGAGTATGTCGAGATACGGCTGCAGCGTCGTAAGAACATTTTTTTCATAAATTTTGCCCAATCCCGTAAGAAGACTAATGGTCCTGTAACCTTCTGGTTTAGTTAAATTTTTACCAGGCTTAGGTAATAAAATGACTTTTTCCATGCACTCGAAAAGTAGGAATTTTCCAGGCAGGCATTCAGTATGCTAGTATTACTTAGTAATTACATTCAGAAGAAGATTCTTAGTGGACAAATTAGAAATTGCATCGTCCCCAGGGGATTTCCGATTAAGTCGCTTAATATTCTTAATTTAATTAGGACATATGCAATCAGCCTTCTGACAGTAGACGCTTCGAGCCATTCATTAATAAAATGATGCACATTATGAACAAAAAACAAAATTGAAGTGGCATGGATTGTCGGTTTGGCATAAATTGTTTTTTCTGAGTACTCAGCTAATACAGTTGTTCTATCCCTGTTATTAAGTGCAGGTTTTCCATCAGAATAAATAGGACTAATAACTGTGAGCATACGTTTCACACTTCGAGCAAAAAGCCAGTAGGAATCTTTAGTACTATTAAAATTGAAAATTTTGCCCTCTCATTTTTCTCTTCTGTAAATACTGATATCTTTTTTAATTGCTCTGTTCAGGGCGTTCAATTCCTTTTTTAAGCTGGGGTCTCAGGTAAGGCTTCAACGTTTTCGTAACCTGTTACGTAGTTTAATGTTGACCTGCTATGTACTTTAATTTTAGGGGGAGGTTTTCCCCTATATTAGGGCTGAATAGCAGCATAATATTCAGCGGGAATTGTGCAAGTACAGTTTGAAGCGCAGAGTTGATTTTATTCGTAAGAAGATCGGTGGCAGTATCTACATCACTGGCACTGAAATATAAGGCGGATCATTGGAGAGAAGAGCATTAAAAAATCCTCAGTCTGTAATTTTAAGTCTCATTATGCATCCCCAATCATGTATAGCGGCCACTAGCGGACTTTATGATAATAGCCGTGAATTTAAAAGTTTTCGGATATCGCAAACAAAAGGTTAAATTTTCCAATTAACTTTCTCACCGTAAAAATACTTTCTGGTGGCTTCAGTGGGTTTCTCTTCTGTTTTTGTCAGATTCGGAAATTCAGCACTGTTCAATTCTCGGGGGTGGGGGGAGGCTTTTTCTCCTGAGTTTCTTGATTTTTCAAATTTATCTTGATAATCTTTGCATCCTCTGTAACTACTTGCATTTCCTTCGCCTCAGAAATGCACGTTGCAAAGATGCTGCATATGTCCGTAGGCCTGGCAGTGGTAGCACTGCGTTGGCCGCTTCTTCGGTAAGAATTTCTCTATGTGAATATTGACAGTGAACATATATTCAGGTTGAGGACAGCATTGCCTTTTTACTTTCCTTGAGCTCGAGAAAGAAAATTAGAAGTTTTTCGATGACTCCTTGTCTGGATCTTGTGAACTGCTTCACCTTAACAATCGGGAAATTCCTTCTTTCTAGATCATTGAAGATAGCTTCCTCAGAGACGGTTTCAGGCATATTTTTATCACTACTCTGACGTTCCGTTCTTTTGAGAGTTGGTAGGAATAATATGGGATATTCCTTTCATCTAACTTTTTAGCCATATTTCTGAAATCATCACTGTTTTTTACATGAACGAAAACACAATCAGTTTTCATATTTATTTCTTATTCTTCTGTGCAGAATTGCCGGAAAAGTTCATCTACTTTTAGTCAAAGAGTGGATAATTGCGGGAAAAACAATGGGCTGGGGCTTCTTCTTCTGGGTGGCTCCTCCTTCCTCATTTGCATCAGTAACGTTTTCAAGACTTTGGAATCGGTTTTCATGCGATAACTCCATCGGAACAGGGTTTTTAGGGGCTTTTGCTGGATTCTTAGGAAACTTCCATTCGTTTCCACTCTTTTTTTCTTGAGAAGTTTCTTTATTTTCTCTGGGCTTTTTTGGATTCATCTGCTTGGAGTTTGGCTTGATAGTGACGTTGATTCCGTAGGCTTTATCAACTTAATCACTTCGTCAACTTTTCCTTGGTCAGTCATTTTAGAGGCAAGTACGTTTCTTTTTTCAGATTCAGGATACACTTTTGAAGTCGAAGTCCTTTTTTACGTTTCTTTTTTTTTTTTTTTTTAGGTCTAGTCGTATCGTCAGTAGAGGATTTCAAAAATTCAATCCGACAGGGCGGATTCGGCCGGGACTTCGTTGAGCGTTCAGAATCAGCGTAATCGCTGAATTCATCATCTTCTATCGATCCAGGTGTTCTAAAGAAGGACATTTTATGCGTTACCCGAAGGTAACATTCCAGGATTTAGGCAATCAGAATCGTCAAACTTAGCGCTAACAGAACGACGTGCAACACGTTCAGCTGCTACTGCTTGAAAATAACATGACTGGAAAGCAGCCGGCAAAACGGTCGCATTTATACCCCACGGCAATAAAGCGAACGAGAAGATAGCATCATCTGTCGGCAAAAATACTAACGAAATTGAAAAGTTAATAGAACTTTAAAATCGTTAGAAAGGAGTGGATTGGACTTAAAGTCATTAACTAAACAAAATAAATCTTCGTGAATGTGAAAAATTTCAAGGTGATCTAATTCACTAACTGAAGAAGCTTTTTGAATAATTTTTCCAGACTCAAAGTCAAAAATATGATTAAATTTTCAACTGTGATTAGCTGTCGAGGACTTGTTAATTTCGCCTTTTCGGGCATAAGAGTTGTTCCTTGAAACGAAATTTTAACGCTCTTTCAGTTTGGCCGATATCTTTGAAACCACCCTAAGAGGATATGCTATAAATTATCCAAGAATTAAAGTCAAAAAGGGAACCTTAAGAATCGAACCATGGATTTTACTGATAGGCGAGAAAATGACTTGAAAGCGAACTGGAAAATCCGTGCAATATCTTTTAATAACTCATAGAAGGATGAAAGGGAAGCACGACAAGGCTATTAATGTTATTTCTAACAACGGAATGTCTTCTTTGATGGTAAGCTGAAAATTTTTTAAAGCCTTTATCAATGACCACGGGAGAAAATCCTAGGTCAGTGGCAACTGATTTTAAATAATTTAGCTCATTAGCGAGCAAAACTTTGAGAGCGCGAAATGCATAGCAGTAAAAAGAAGCCATTTTGAGCCACCCAGACGGTATAGTGGTTAGGAAAGCCTACTGCTCTACCGAAGGGCCTTGGTTCGAATCCCGGAAAAGGCATCAATGTTTGTAAATGTATAGTGCCCGTGCGGCATGAGGGCATTCTAAATATGCGGCGAGCCGAAAGTCCTCCCGAGAGGTTGTGGTAGATGGGTGGGAGACTCTCGAACCCGTCCCCCGCGGGGTTCTCTCTATCAAAATATGGGGCGGAGCTGAGGAAAGTCGTATTGTCATCTGTTTGGTGCTCAATACTCTTGCTAACGACAGCGCAATCGTGCACTCTTTGCCATAATGAATTTCGTGGAGCTGTTTTGATGCTACCGTAAGACAAGTCACAACAACAGAGATGCCATTCTTTTTGCTTAGCCGGGTGACATTACTTAGCATGGAGCGGTAAACAAGCAGAAAAGGGTGTACGGTAAAAATTGGTCCTAAAATCAGATTCATTGCGAATTATAAGAATATCAAGAAAGGTTATTCTCAGATTCAGTTTTAAGTGTGAGCTGGAACTATGCTTATATAAAGGGAGAGATGTTTAGATGTGTTTGTTAATCATTGTCCAGTTTTGCAGAAAAAGAGGAAATGAAAGCCGTTATTTTCATTTGTTTATTGTTTGCCATTCGCAGGTAAGGAGCTTTGATCAGTTCTTGACTTTATCATTTTTAGATTTAGAAACTAAAAAAGAAATGTAGAAGAGATTATGCGTTTAAAACGGTGAATTTCTATTAATATTTTAACAAATTTTATTCTTCCTTATATTACGCATGATGTTTGTGAAATTTTGCAGTTTTGTTCCTTCAGCGATTCTCAACCAGAGGAAAATTCGCTACTGGGAGGTAATTTTATAGTTTTAGGGAAAATGTGGTTAGTTTTTTACTTACTTGTTAAGTATTTAATTTTGTATTACGAATATAAAAAATTACCTTTATTCAAGTTTTCGTATTTATAAACATTTTCTACACTTTTCCTTATTTGATAAACAAAACACATTAAAAATAATCTAAGTTTAAATTATTATTTATTACATGTATTTTTCGGTTTATGGAAAGGAAGAGAGAGAATGATCGTCTAGCAATGGAGAAAAGGTAGGTTGGTTGATTTATTTAATTACGGCAAAGCACTCAAAAGCTATCTGAATGAGGGAAGGGATGCCTTCGTGGAGAACTTTCTAAGAGAAATAGTTCATATACACCTTACGCTTGGGGAAAACCACGAAAAGACCCATGCAGCCAACCCGTTAACCGGAATTCCGGCCGCAGACCAAACTACCAGTGTATAAGGTATTTCTCCCGCTTTCTTAGCATGCCTTCGTGGTGCAGTTCTCAGCATACTCGGCGCGTATCGAACTGTTCGTGTTTCGAGTCCCGGCGAGGGCACTGCTCATTTTTCACGTCTCCAGCATCCAAATAACCTAGTGCCTCTACAGTGGCGCCCGATCTAAAAAAGGTGGTGGATAATGATTCTCCACCACCAGGATTTGGCGATTGGGTTTCCTAATCCCCAGTTGCCTTTAAAAGGGGGTGTATATAAGGTATTTCTCCTGCCTTCGTGGTTTAGTGGTCAGTATACTTGGCGCGTACCGAGAGGTCCGTGATTCGAGTCCCGGTGAGCGTACTGCTCATTTTTCACGTCTTCAGCATCCAAATAAGCTAATGTCTCTACAAGTGTAGAGCGACTTTACCGCTTGTGGGCCAAGGGTGCATGGGACAAATAAAGTTGAAACCCACTGGTATAAACGAAAAGTCTACGGCTGAGGAAAAGAAGAATTAACCGTAAATTTTCAAGGCTGTAGAAAATATTAAATCCCAGAAACTACATTTTATGATTGCCGCTCTCGGCATGGTATTAGGGAAGAGCACTGGGCTAAGTTCGAATTCAGAAGAAGGCATGGATGTTCACATGGATCGTATAAAAACAGAGACTGTTGCCGTTTCTTTTCCGAGAAATTTTTGCAAGCCTTATGCGCAACCGACTCAATGGAAAAAATGCACAATTAAGTCACTTCTTTATTAAATCAGCGCAAATGTCAACATATCGTGTTAATTTATTATGAAATAACGTCAACGCCGGTATTGTGCTCTTACAGTAGGGCACTGCTATTTTGAACAGCTATTTCAAATATACAAGCTAGTAGTCTGTATCTTCAGTAACTAGGGGTTGATACTTAAATTAGAAACACTGCGATAAGAGTTTAGCTCAACACGGTTTCAAATGATTAACTAAAATACTGTTGCGTGCGTACGGGTTCATAATGGATAAAATGCACAGAGAACCGATGATAGCTTGATAAAATTTATTTTCTCATAAGAAACACTTTATAGTTTCTTGAACTTTCACAACAGTACTCGTACAACCCTTCTCAGTACAAAAGAGCACAATCAGTAGCCATCACTTCAAACTGCTAGTAACGTTAAACAAAGCACAACGCAAAGCGCATTTAAAAAGAGAAATTCGCGCGATCTCTCAATACTCCGAAATCTGCTCTGAATTAAAAACTGAGAGCTCATGCTCTCATCGGGTTTATACAGTTTTCCACCAGCCGCTTAGAAATCTCCAGTATCTTTCATTTCTTAAAATTACTGTACTTACATACGTATATACAAAATTCGCAACATTGTCTCTTTCTCAAGAACTGCACGACCTGGGCAGTACAAGAAGCTGTGCTTACAACTAAATCACTTAAATCATTACAATAATATCGGGATCCATAACAACACCTTGTCACTTTCGTTTAATCGATGTCCTATAGTGTCGTATCGTATCTTCGTCTTCTACGTCGTCAAACAAAGTGGCTCTCATGCAAAACTGTGCGTCACTTCAAACCGCGCCTGGAGATCTTGAATGTACTCCTCAGGCGGTTCTATCATTAGAAAACCAATTACTCATCTATAAGGCAATGTTGCGTCCTGTTATTACCTACCTCTGACCCGTCTGGGATTCCGTATGCAAAACCACATTTCATAGATTGCAAGTCAATCAAAATGTTACTCTCCGATAAATTGCAAGAGCACGCTGGTTTTACCGAAACGTAAAAATTCACGAAGAACTTGGCATTAAGCCAGTTGCAAATTATATAGCGAGGATTGGCAAAAAATCCTTTAACAAAATTTCCATTGTTAGCCATCCTTCTATTCCACTGTTAAATTATGACCCACATCATATAAATAACAGAAAACGGCCTGATGCTCTTCATAGAAATTTAGATTGATTGCTTTTATTTATTATATAGAAATGGTTTGCGTCTTGTCCCCCATGATCAGTTTGCTTTTTGTAACTGTTCCAATTACTGTTGTATCTTACTGCAAGCATATGTACAGCCGTCCACCGGCTGCTTGTCTGTTTGTTACTTTGTATATTAGTCTTATTTTCTTTACTATAAAGCCTTACTTTTCGGTTGCTCTGGTACTCTCCTTTCTTTCGACCAATAACTAGGCTTCCATTAGTCAATAGCTAAACTTCCTGTGACACGTGATTCATCCCACTACACACGTTATTCTTCCATCATACGTGCTTCGAGTCTGATGACGATACTTTGATACTTTTTAATAGGCCTGAGTCAGCAGGAACTTTATCCTGCTTTTACAAGCACCTCAAATAACCCCGACTTGGGGAAACTTCACGTTATTTATATCATAAACAAAACCTTTAGTAGGAAATTCCAGAGACAAGAGGTAGAATGGCCCTGCCTAGTGTGTTGTGAGATAGCACGAGGACTGTATGTGAGTATTATGAACAGATGTGTTAAGTGGGATTTCTATGACGGTGGGTAGTATATGAACGTAAATTTATATCTATTTCAAGAAGATCATACCGAAAGTTGTCAGAATAATTAATATCCTCGGTTGGTGACGGCTTTATTATAAAAGTTACTGTTAAGTTTGTTAATGAAAGTCGCCAAATCTTGGAATTTGAGGTTCCTCTGCAATTGTTCATTTTGAACGAACCGAGGAGCTCCAATAATTTTACGCAAATAATCATTCTGAAAAATCTGTAGTTTGTGGATATCAGTCTTACAGGCAGTGCTCCAAGAAGGAGACGCATATATGAGGATGGGTCTTAAATATAGAGGTATAAATACGTTTTCTACGGGCTAGCCCTAATGAGGATGAGGCGTCGATTAATGCTTTGAGTTTTTTTGAAAGGCCGATTGCCTTTCCCATAGACATGGATATGTGTCCTTTCTATGTAAGACAGCCGTTGAAGGGACTCCCAAATAGGTGGTCTGACTGACTTTTTCGATAAAGAAAGTCAGATCTTCATCGATGGTTTTTCGTCTGTGACGTCCTATAAGGAGTAATTTTGATTTTGATTTTGATACCTAAAGGAAGACAAGTAGTAAAGAAAGTTATTAACGCTTGCCTGGTGTGTAAAAAGTTTGCAGTGAAGCCCGCCAAACAGTTAACGGGTCAGTTACCCAGAGATCGTGTAGTCCAAAGTAATCCTTTCACAGTTGTAGGCATCGACTTAACGGGAGCAGTTACTATTAGAGAAAAAGCGGATAACCACAAAAAGGTGTACATAGCCTTATTTACATGCGCCGTCACTCGTGCTGTACACATTGAAGTGGTTTCAGATATGTCAGCAAAAAGTTTCATTTTTTCATTACGACGTTTTTTAGCAAGAAGAGGGAGCTGCAAAGTGATTTATTCAGATAATGCCAAGAATTTCCGCAGCACATGTGAAATAATTAAAGGATTTAAAAGAATCAAAGCAGATCCAAGTGTGAGTGATTTCTTGACATCCAAAGAGGTAACATGGAAATTCATACCTGAGCGTTCCCCTAAGAAAATCTTAGGGAGAGCATTACTGACTTTCGAAGAGCTCTCTACAATATTAACTGAACTCGAGTGTGTGCTAAATAATAGACTTCTAACATACGAGAGCAACGAGCTGGGTGAACCTCGCCCGCTCACACCTTCACAGTTTTTATTGCCAGGACGTGGTACATTTAACTTTCCCGAGCATTTCTTGGAAATTTTTAACAAGGTATCCGACAAAGAGACTTTAACCAGGAGGAAACTTTACCAATTTAAGCTCTTAAAATTAACATGGATCAAGTGGAAAGAGCAATATTTACTCCATCTTAGAAATGCGCGTAACTTTGCTAATCCTAAAACTGAGCGGAACCTTAAGACTGGAGACGTTGTGTTGGTAGAAGGACCAAAACAATCCAAACTACTTTGGGACATGGGTGTAATTGAAAACGTGATTATAGGAAGAGATGGACATGTTCGAGCGTGCCTTGTTCGCACGCCCAAAGGACAATTCAGAAGATCGATCCAGATGTTATATATCCTTTCGAGATTTAATTTAGATAGAACTTTTGATATTATTGAGTTTTATTATATTATTAATTATTATGTTCATTTGTGGCTTTGATATATACTAGTATAGATTATTCTTTTATATTATTCATTTATATAAGTCATACAATTTAGTATTAATCCATTATTAATTAATGTTGATATTGTTATGTAAGTAAGTTTGTGTACTCTTGTTAAAGAGTACAGGTGGGGAGTGATGTAGGAAAAAGAGATAGAGGGCGCTGCGCCGCCCGTATGTTTAGCTAATTAAGAGTTTCGGCAGTGAGGGTTGAGAGGTTGATGAGAGTGGTTGAGAGTGGCATAAACTAGATACTCTGTAATCTGTACTATATAATATTTGTACATAGTCTTCTCTTCATTAAATAGATTTAGTTAAAGGAAAGTGTCTTTGTTTGGCCAATAGAACACAAGAACCACCGATAAAGAAGATGTAAGTAAGTTATTACAAGGAAAGAGTTCGCAGCCCTTTCGCAGAAGAAGAAAGTGATCATTTTTGCAGCGGAGACAGTTCGGCCTAGGATTCCTTGGGAATGAAAATGGGTTAAGGCTCGTTTCTACGGCAACATATAGGCCAGACTAGCCGGAGACAGTTGTTTCTCCTGATAGACAGATTGTACTGATTTCGACGTCAATCAGTTGCTGGGACATAGTCATAGCAAAGGATTTATTATGTTACTATTTCTCCACATATTGCATTAAAGGATCTGTTAAGAAATTTCTACACAAAATCTCGAAACCCTCTATCTCGTTTGATGAAGCAATCAAGTGAAGTTTCGATGATAAAAACCATCATCTGCTAGAAAACTTCATAACGCATATTTCCATCATACAAGCTGTAAAAACTCTAGAAAAGTTAAGAGCAGGATTCGAAGCCGCAAAGATGCTAATCGCCTTTGCCGATTCGGAGTAAAAATCACGTGACGATGAACTTCACCTTTTTGAATGAATAATTACGAAACAAGAATCCTCTACGGTACGGTCCGGGGCAGCGACGTCGACTGCAAATTTTAGATTCCAGGTATTATCTCCGCGACTGCCCTTTTAAAAGATTCTTCTTTTGCATGGACATTTCTACTTAAAAATTATCTCTGCTTCTGCATACGCTGTCTTTCACTTTTTCCCAATCATTTAAAGACTGACCTCTGTCACGAACTTTATTTTTCGCCTTCGGGCGATAAGTGTAATTGCAATTTTGATTTTGATTCTTTTCATCGTTCTGGCTAGTACCTGTACCTAGACAGACTCGGCTCCTAGGATACATAATAAGTTTTCACAGTGATTTAGAACCATCGTTTTCAGAGACCGTACTGATACTGTCTTGTCTGCCCCTTAGTTGTGGGGACTTTGTATGGTTAGATATCGAAAGTTTTTTTTCCAGTGGCAGATTGTGAATAGTTACATTGTAACACAGTCCATTAATCTATACAAGGCCAGATATGGTGGTCTCTTTATTATGGAGGCACCTAATAGGTGGGCCACCATCGCCTCCTATGAAGGGACGGACAGTTACAACCATGCCTTCTCCGGGATTCGAACCCAGGCCCTTTGGTATCGTAGTCAGGCTTCCCTAACCACTATAACGTCTGGGCGGCAGATATCGAAAGTTGACCTAAGGGTTTGTCTCCCCTTGATCAATACCGGAGGACAGCTTTTGACCTAACTTCATTTTCTTTGCAGGTGAGTGCTTGCCGGTCGCCACTGACTTGTATACTCTAAACTTTGACTGTGTGAAATTTTGTCCCCCTGGGTTTACCGGGGAGGTTATGCCTCCTTGGATCTCGTCTAGAGATTGGGACATCAAATAACCGTCTTAAGGGCTTAAAATAGCCTAGGTCTGGGAGTCCCTTCCCTTTAGTGTACTTTACACTGTTTGCTCTCGAAATCGATTGATATTTTGACTAAATCTACACCAAATTCAAGGTTGTTGCTTTGCTAATTTTATATTTTACTTTGGAGTGCTTTTTTTTTCTGTTTCGATAAGCACGATTATTAAACGCTGTAATTAGGGGAGGGTAAAATTATGAAAAGATTTCAGTGAATAAAGTGACATAAATCCTTCGCTAATAATGGGCATTTTGACATTGCAGAATGCAACTGACCCGATAGTTTCTTTATAATTCTTCAGATGATTTAACTTCTCTCGCTATTTTAAGCATGAAAATACAGCTGGAAGAGAAAGCCAGAAATTCTTTCACAAACTAAACTTTTGGTAGACCCCGCGAATTTCCTAAAATGTTTAGCTAAATAACATGACTATTTGATTATTGAATAAATTTCTAATTCCACAAAAATATCTCATGACGACTAAGAGCACTTACAAAATTCACGTCGATTATATTTACGAAATCCGGGAAAATTTTCAGAATGCTGGACATTTTCCGAGACATATCCTGAAGCAGTACTCTGCATTGAAATGTTGCGCTGGGCATCTGGTCTCGTGTGCGAAAAGGTAAGCTTGTATATGCAATATAAATTAATGATGTAAAAATAAATTCTTCCTGCTATTTCTTAAAAGCAAATGTGATACTGTGGTTTCCGATTAAAATTTTTTAACACTATGTAAAAATAAATCGTTTTACAAAAAGTTTAAATACAAGAAGTGTGAAATACTAAACAAGAAAACTGACAAATAAAAAGTGAATGTAAAACTCAAATCAAATTTAAAAGTTAAAAAATGTTGATGAAAGTTTAAACAATCCTAAAACATTTTAAAATTACCACAAAAATTATTTATATATGTACACTTTTGCATTCAAAACCTTTTTTAAATATTAAAAAAAATGTTTTCAACAAAATGTTCTTTTAGTGTTAAGATCGAGTTCTAATTTTTTTTTAAATTTTTTATTTTAACTCGAAAAACTCACTATCATGCATCTTCCTAGAACGTCGAACATAGTTATTTCAAGTCTAAAGCGAATTATAGTTATGAATACTATTGCTGTATTTTCTGTTATTTAACCAGTTACCTTATTATTTTTTCGTACTTTCTTGCAGTACTTTCGTAGTCTTCCACCGGGATATAAATTAGTTCATATATTTAGGGCGCAGAGTCCTTGAGTTTTGAAAGGGAACCTTTGACAACCATCGTTTTACTTTCACTCTATTATTTCCTCCGACAACTAAATTACTTAAATCGGCTTTAGCTTTGCTAGCTGTTATTGTTTTCGTCACAAGATTGAGGGTTTGAACCTAAGTTTAGAAGATGCTCTTTACTTTCCGTTTAATTTTGCTTTAATAATTAATTCATTTGTTCTGATTTTTTCGATGCTGCCAAGGATTTGGTGGTGTTGCTTAGGTTATTAACTGTCAGTAAATAAAAGAGTTTATTTTAAACCTCCATTTGAGTTTGTATTATTCTAGTTAGAGGTTAAGACAGCGAGATAAGTCGTCTGACTGTGTTTACGGCTCCAAGGGTGATATGGGATCGTACTCTACAATCAAACAGATAATGATGAATAAAATAACCACTTAAATGCAAATTAATAATATAAAGTTGAAATAAAATTGTTATTATAAAAACTTTTAGTAACTTAGTTATTATTATTATTAAAATAAGTTTTTCTTTGAAACTGCAATTTAGCTTGATTGTGATACAAGATGAGAAAATGTCATAAATTTGTGTTTGCTTATCGAAAATTTATATTCTGATGATTTTAGTGCAGGTTTTCAGGTATAATCGATTTGGAGACTTATTTCCCATGCACCATTTTCTTTTTATTAAGCGCACAAACCTTAACTGTCGAGTTTCTATTGCAAAGTCTTAGTTCACATTTCCTGCATTTAGTTTGAGACATTTCATTTAAGTTGAACTAAAAGATACAATTTTTTTTTTAAGTCTTACCTGTATGTCTCCTTTTGTTACGTTATCGTTTTCACTCTGGAATTTTATACAGATTTTATGGAAAGGGGTGTAATTTAAATTGAGAGGAAGTAGTATAAGAGGTATTTATAGGATAATGTTTGACTGTTGCTATGGCCGCCATCTTGACTCAAGGCAGATGCCGCTGTTAAATTAAAAGTGATCGCCAGACATTAGGCACCAGTTTTGGTAAAGAGTTAGGTAGTCTGATGTAGCTGCTATTTGTAGCTTCGAGCTGGAGCCAGTTAAAATTTTTCTATTTTCTAGCTAGTAGCTGTATGTCAAGGATAATTAAATTTTATGTTTGCATTATTTTAACTCACAAGTAGTGAGAAAATGATGTTGAGTTGAATTCTTCATTCTGTCTCTTTATGTTCGAAAATTTTGATTTGATACATAACATTTTGAGTACGCCCACAGTCAGGGGCGATAACTTAATATCATAGTAAAGGTGACGTCTGAGGTTGAGTGATTGGCAGAGGTACTTAATTAGCCAGAAAAAGCCTTAAGATCATTATAAGGTGTTTTATTCATGCCAAAAGTCTGCTGAGCCCTGCACGGCTATGTTATGTATTTGTGAGATTTTTATGCATTTTTTTTACATGTTTTAGGTTAATTGCTGAAGAACCCTTCACGGCGTATTTATTTATGACTTTTACTTCCTCCCCTCCAAATTATCCGCCCCTTATTATTGCTCAGTTTAATATAGTATTAAGCGTACAACTTTGCCATCTTCTAAAAGGCACCTTCATGTAATATTTCCTGACACTATGAAAGATTCAGACCTGTGTACTTTTAAGTTGTTGAAGAATCTTAAGAACTGGTAAGCGAATAATCGCTTGAGTTCGTAAGACAGAAAATAAAACTTGGGTTAAATACCTTTTATTATTCCAAATTAATTTCACAGAACTCCTTCTTGGAGATTTAAAATAAAGCCCCCACTCGGGCTTGAACTCAGGAACTAAGAAATTAACTAATCTTAACTAAAAAGATATAGCCGAAGCTATGAAGATTCTAACAGAGTTGGCCCATTAACGCTAATTAACGACGAAGCTATCAAGGGCCTAAAGTACGGTTGAGCGTAGTAATAGCTTAAGAGAGAGTTGCCTAAAAAGGCGAATGCGCGCTAGTCAGAATCACTGGTTTTCTCTAACGAAGTCAGTAGAACTTCAGAGTTAAATACTTCCCCTCATTTGCATTCAAATGCGATTCTGAAACTACGTTCTGGCCGGAAGTTTGAAATTCAGAAAAGATACGACAGTAACTTTAACTCAAAATTTAACTGTTAGATAAATTAACATAATCCTTACAACTAAACGAATTTATTTTATCTTACAATTTGAAAGCAATATGAGTTTTCTTATCATTAATGTCAGTTGCAGTATGAAGCGTATATGTAGAACATTTTTCTCTTTCTTTAATACTGCATCAAAAAACACCCGTCTCTTTATGTTCTAAAATTATGGTTTGATATAGTTGAATTGCAAGAATTTTTTATGGATATGAATATATTTCAAGAATTTTTAATTGATTATGAAATTCTGTCCTTTACTTCGTAATAGTTCCTACCAAACTTGTTATAGTTTATAGATGTTGAGCTAGATAAGTTGATGTGAAAAAGTTGTTAACAGCGATATTTATTCCATTCTTTACGAATGGCTCCTCAATCGTATAACAGTATGATTTGATAGTTCTCTGTTGCAGAAATCGTTTTTCCTATTTACTTTGTTATACCAATGAATGAGCGAGTGGTTAAGACCGCTGAATACTAAGAGTTCCACCTGAGCTCGATCCCAGACGAATGAAATAGCTGAATGGATTTCGGGGTTTTACACATGCGTAACGTAAATACGATCCAGTTTGCCTTAGAAATTTCTCCACGAATGATTGCCTGCCCTTGTGTTTTTTGCCATGTTAAGATAACCTACGTTTGTACTTAGCACTGAACAAGTACATCGTTTTCAGGTCTATACTAAGCCAAAACGTTCGGCCATAGTTATCCGGTCTTGAAGGTATAAATATGCGTAAAATTGTAGCATAGTGTACTTAGAAGTAACTACGTTTTTATCTGGTTTGAAACATGGAAAGCAATTTTTAAAGAGATTGTATAATTCAACGTGAAAACAAATATATCTGATGTCAAGAGAAATGAAAATGTTAATATCAGATCAAGCCACAAAAAACTCTTTTCAGAAAACCCATTGCCTCACTACAGAAAATTAGATTCTGGTAATTAGACTACAATGAAAAAGATAAGCTTAAGTCCTTTACCTTCAACAAAGCCTCGTACACATAATATTCTTTATAAATGTATAAAGTTCTTTCAAAAGGATGCACGATTGATTATTTTTTCAAGACCTGACTTAGTTGAGCATTTTCTGCACACTTTTATGTACCTAAAATTTTATTGTCTAGGCACAAAAGCCACTCAATGAATGCATTATTCTAAAATTAAATGGATTAAATACAACAAACGTTTCCAAGTGCCTTTTAATTTCAAGGGAATGATAAAGCTAATTATGTATTTAGTTGTAGTGTTAAATTGTACTATGTTGTAATAAATCTTAAGATTTATCGTCTGCTGAATTTTGATCATCTAAAATTCTTTCTTAAAGATTGAACTGATAAAGAATGTTTGGGCTATATTGTAAAATATTACAGTGAAGCTATCTTGGAATGTACTATAGGATAATTTTCTATTGCATATTAATTAGCTCAGTCTCGAATATCTTTTAATTCATAGCTCTGCATTGAAATAAGATTTAAAGTTTCTTTTCCTCTTTCACCCAGACAAACTACCGTCTGCCACTCTATTTATAACATGGAGAGGTGAGTCAGCAGCGCATAATAAAAATAGTTGTTTTCGAGTCCGATGACGGATTCTCCTTCTGTAATCGCTAGTAAGTTCATCATCAAGGTAAGTCTTTACATAACAACAATTAGAAAATGTAAAAACAAGCTTCTTTTTAAGCTAGTAATTAAACATTTAATGATATAAATTCAGTTTTTGCAACAAATTAGCAAATTTAAATAAATGCATGAAGAGGCATGTACAAGTAGGATCATGTAAGTTGAATAAACACAATTATTTTCCACATTACGTATATTGTTAGCATGCTATTACAAATAATTTCGACGAAAGAAAACAAGGTATATTAGGATACGAGTACTTAAACTATGCATAAAAAAGTAGATTTTTCACATTTCTTTTAAATCATGGTAAATTTTATATAACTGTCGTTTACCTTTAAAACTTCAGCCAGATTTCGATCTTTTGATATGAATTTTATCATGTAGATAATATCCACTATCTCCAATATAAAATATTAGTCAATTCATTGCAATTACAAGCATAGTTTTAAAACGGCTTCTGAGACTAAATTTTCTGAATTATAAATGTGCAAAAGTAAATGTTTATATCAAATTCCAGTAAGAGTGGCATCTTACTTTTCTATTCTCTACAAAATAAACTGGGTTTTATTAAATGCATTGCTTAAAATATTTCCAAGACATGTGATTTGGGCTAAATTATCCAGCAATACATATTTTTATCATTTCGAAATATGGAATATTCAAGTTATATTTGTGGGAGTTGGCAGAATATTGCATATCCATACAAAATAAGAGTTATGTGATATGATAAAATGCGTAAATCAGGAACCGGTATGAAAACGAAAGTTTTCGAGCATTCTTCTTATTTTGCGTGTTTATTGTGACTTTCTTTTTTCGACGTTCTCGTGTCCGATAATTCTTAACAACATAATTTATAATGATTTACTACCAAAGAGTTATTAGAAAGTTGGAAGTCGGCCAGACATAGAAATAGAAGCAGAAAGTGCTAGGAAGCGTCATATCATATTTATTAAATATCTTCCATGATAAATTTCCGGAATTCACAAGCCTACAGCGCCCGCGCGGTTAAGTCGCTAAACGTTGGTAGTTCTGTACGGGGTTCGAATGGCGGCGAAAGGGCTGGTTACATTGGCGTTTTCGTGGTTTTCTCCATGTATAATGCGTCTACGAGCCAGTTTCCCTTAGGGCGTCCTCCCGAAGTCATCCCTCCTCTTAGTCCTTTGCCATAATCAAGGTTAGGTTAGGTTAGGTTATTTAATTACGGCAAAGCCTCGAGGGCTATCTGCCTAAGGGGAGGGATGTGGAGGACTTTCCACGGGAAACTGACTCGTATACACGTTACACATGGGGAAAACCACGAAAACACCCATGCAGCCAGCCCATTAATGTGCAAGTCCTTACAGTACATCATATTGCTAAATATTTAACACTACATTATTTTCGAAATTATTGTACTTTCACATAAATTTAGCTGACGTGGTTATTCCTTTTAATTCTTTTCCCTCTAAATATGAGCATTCAGAACTAATTGAATCTGCTTCTTCTATCTGAGTTCTATACATAATACACCCATTGCCTCACTACAGATTTTCACTACAGATACTATAATTTTCAGAAAACCCATTGCCTCACTACAGAAAATTAGATTCTGGTAATTAGACTACAATGAAAAAGATAAGCTTAAGTCCTTTACCTTCAACAAAGCCTCGTACACATAATATTCTTTATAAATGTATAAAGTTCTTTCAAAAGGATGCACGATTGATTATTTTTTCAAGACCTGACTTAGTTGAGCATTTTCTGCACACTTTTATGTACCTAAAATTTTATTGTCTAGGCACAAAAGCCACTCAATGAATGCATTATTCTAAAATTAAATGGATTAAATACAACAAACGTTTCCAAGTGCCTTTTAATTTCAAGGGAATGATAAAGCTAATTATGTATTTAGTTGTAGTGTTAAATTGTACTGTGTTGTAATAAATCTTAAGTAAATCTTAAGTAAAGTAAGAAAAGGTATCATTATGTTAATGTACATGAATCGGAACTTCTTAATTTTGAATTATATCTTTTCATTTCAGAACCTTTTTTCATCAATAGCAAGTATCTGATGGATTTCGCAGGAGGGTATCTGACGGCAGATACCATTAATCAAAATCTGAGACACATGGAATTTCCTTGGCCAAGTCCTGTCGTATCTCGGGGAAATGAAATCGAAAGGGAAATTAAGAAGGTATGATATATGAAAGCGACACACGTCAACATTATTTATAAAATCATCATGAAAATAACGTTGGATTGACGTGATTAAAATTTATTGCTGTAAAATGTCATCAATAAAATCTAGGCCAATGTTAAGTTTTTTCCTCGGCTTGATTTTAAAGTAACATGAATATGTATTTACATGGTCTTTCAATCACAGATATAAATTTCGAAATGCTCTAAATAGAATGCATTCAAACAGTCAAACAGAGTATGATGCAGAGATGTTCCAAAACTGTATATCCTTTAAATAGCATTGTTGCATTTCTCTAAGTCGATTCCCGATACTTTTGAAACAAAACTGAAGTGTCTAAACTCTGGCAGATAAAACTGAAACAAAAGCAAAATTTACGCAAAATAGATGCCATAAAACTTTCAACGACATTGCCTATGCCAACAGCAAATTAAAAGCATAAAAATTCATTTGGTTTTAAAAAACCATTTATTAACCACTGAAGATTTTTATTGTTTTAAAGTTTTGTTGGAAAATGCTATTTCAATGCTGTTCGTTGCTCTTTTAAAAAGCCAGTGTATTTTTGCTTTGCCTACTGCATTAGGTTATTTAGATTACGGCAAAGCATGTGAGGGTTGTCTGTCTACAGAGAAAGATGCGTTCAATATTCGTTCAAAGAAAATTCATTCATACTCACGTTTACCCAGAGATAACAACTAAGCTTCCCAACAACCAACCCGTCTGCTTGAATTTGAACCTGGATCGAATTACCAGTGTTCAGCAATTTTACTGCTCGGCTCTTTATACCTCCGTTTGCTAGTGTGCTCTTCACTTACAGAATAAAAAGTCCGTAATAATTAATAAATCAACCACTGCTTGCAAATTAATCAGTTGTTGGATATTTTTTATGTTGACTCAGTTGTTGTTACTATTTTCTGAAGAAATTTTATGGAAAAAATGTTAATTTCACATTTTTGAAACGAGGTTGACTACAGAGTCATAGCTAGGGTTTTCAGCGCCCAGGGACAACCGAAGATTTCGTGCCCCTTACTGCTTGTCAAGGATGGTAAACATTTAATTCTAAAATGTCATAACATCAGTTTGGCGCCCCTTGGATTCCGCGCCCGGGGACAGATGCCCCCCTCTAGCTACGCCCCTGGTTGAGTAAGTTTCAGCAGTCAAGGTTGAAGTATCACTATTGAAGGAAAAAAAACTGTAATGTTGCGTATTGTCACATTATAAAAGCAATTTTTTCTTCTTTAAAGTAAAATTGACAGAAATAGCAGTTAATTAACTAATAAAAAAGTACATTATCTCTTAGTTTTTTCTAACGTTTATTCCTACAACATAATAATAATTTTCTGATAAAGAGATTTTAACTCGCACCTAATTTTGCTCTTTATTTTATTTTAAATCTGAGGAATCAGTTTATATTAGCAGATAACAAACTGAGTGGGGAAACAAAAATATGATATTAAGGATCCTGTGTGGTTTGTTCAGCTACATGGAAATGGACCAAAATGTCGTCAAATTTGACGACGAGCTGTCAAACATCGTCCAAACTCTATGTATTGGAATCGATAATATCTCAAGTTATTTCGAACTATGAACAAAACACTAGAAGTTGTCTACACCGAAATTAGCGCGCGTACAAATTAACTAAATATGTAAACATAAAATAAGTAAATAAATTTTAAAGAATGAAATTTGGTTTCAGAACTGGGCAGATTAAAGTTTGATTTTTTTATGTTTTAATCATTATCTGCATTTATTTCTTTATAAAGAAAAATAACTTATTACTTTTTAGTTTAGAGACACTGCTAAAGAAAATATATCTTTCTATTCGAATACCTCAAGAGGTAGTAATGCTGGTCAGTCAAAAGCCTATTTTATGCAATTACCTTATAAAAGGCATTAATTTACAATCGGCGATCAATGGAAAAACTGATTATTTCAACCTGCGTTGTTTTTTACTTTCGCCGCTTCCAAACGCTGTACATGGCTTTATAGTGATTAATATTTTTAGCCATGCATACGTGCACACTGCTTTTAACTAATCGTTTTATTTATGAAATTAGGAATAAAGGAATGTTTATTCTAGGCCGATCTACATCGTAATGAACGTTAATAATACGTATATGACGTTAATAATATATGACGTTAAAATTGTAAGAAACGTCTTTTAAAATTACAGTAGTGGTTCACATATTCGCAAAAATTATAATACATTATGTATCAAGTTATATCATACGTTAATCAATAAATGCATTGTAAATTTCATCAATTAGGAATATAAAATAGAAAATAAAAATATAAATTATCAAGAAGTGTATTTAATGCTTTAAGTCTCTCGGTTTGCAATCATAATGGTATAATAATAACCCAATAATAGTAATAGAATGTATATAGAACGATTTTTAAATAACAATTAAATATTTATAAATATGAATTTATATAATAATTTGCATAAAAATTAAACTTTTCAAATACAAAATTTAATTTTATATAATTCCTTTGGAGCAAAATTTCAAATAGTAAACTGCTGGATTTGCTAATCTTGCTTTAACAAGTTAAGTGTAAAATGTTCCATAGATTTGGGTGCGAAATAATCGGCGATTTTTGTAATCGATATAGTCATAGGGCCAGCTGCAAAGTTCATACTGTGCGTTGTTTTGGCCATCAAAGGATCATTAATTGCCAAAATGTTTAAGTTCTGTAGTTTCTTCCTAAACCTGATTAGATAGATTTGTTGCGAAATATGTATGGAAAAGTTACATAAATTAGAATATGTTTTCTCTTATACGTATGGATTTTCCATCCGTAACGTTGTCAAAATTTGCAAGTAAAGATATCAAAATTTTTGTATTTAGGTTATAAAAGTATACTGGACATTTTACTCAATGGACTGTTTTTTTCTACAGGGGAGCATGAAGTAAATAAATTTCATATTTACAGCACTGTAATTATTTATATTCAGCACTCTAAAGTAGAAACTCGCTAACTTATTTCGAGATACCTTGTGACTAGAAGTGCACATCTACAATTCTTATTTAAAAAAATAAAATCTATACTCACATTTTTCAAAGACTTCCATATAAGAGTGAGAAGATATGTCATAGAACTTGATAATCCCATGTTTACAGTCTTTGCTGCAAACAAGGAAGATCAAAGCAAACTTCGGGATCGAAGTATTTGCTTTGAATTTTGAAAGGTTTTTGTGATTGTCTGGAAAGCATTCGCATGCAATGTTGTAAGTTCAGTTGTTTTGGAAGAAACAGTACATGTTGCTTGCTAGTTTTCTAGTCTTAAAGAAAATTTTATAATAAAGAAATTTTTCATAAAAAAATTTGATACGCTTTTTTTTAGCAACCAACCATGTTTCAACACACTCATCAAACGAATATTACTGATTACCCAGTGATTTGTGGAATAACGCATTATGGCTACATATCTCATCTATATAGCTGTCCTAATCTTTAAGGTAGATTTTCAAGCAGGCTTTCAAGCACCATTTCCCACTTTCAAAGAGTGGAAGCAGTCAAACTGATGCAGTTTCTTATAATGAATTTAGTGCAAAATTCTCCCTCCTCTTGAATTTTTAGTACTGGTAGACTCTGTTCCAAGTAAAATATACAAACGCAAAATACGCTTGGTGCTAAGTACATAAGACAGATATCTATTTATTTACTCACTACCTATCTGTATATTGTGATTAAATAAAATTGTCAAATAAGGCTAATTTTCCCTTTATGGTATTTAATTAGTTCTATTTAATAGAATCTAATTCAATTTCGTAATATTTTTTATATTTATGAAGTTTGCATTATATTGAACCAGAGCTAAGAATCTTTGCAATAGCACAAGATAATATCACATGCAACTATATTGCGGCCTGAGTTAGATGAAGAAGGCAGCGAGCTAAAATGTACAGTGTTAATGTGTGTGGTATTAGGTCCTATGGATAGTTAAAACAAAATACAGGATCCAGAAGATTTAGACCATGTCGATTCAGAAACAGTTTTAAATAATTGAAATGAATTTAATTTAATTGATAATTTTTGCTCTATAAAAATATACAAATAAAAATTCAGAGCTTCTTCCATTAATCTTTCCGGTAATCAACGACTTTAAGGCTACTGAGTTTACAGTAATTCTATAAAAGGCCACCCTCTGACCATCTGAATATGTTGAAAGAAGGGAAACTATGCAATTTCCAAATCAATCAGAATTTTAAGCAGGTTTGCAAACGAAATAAATTACAGGCCGGATAAATATTTACACAGACATAACTATCCAACTGAGATAATGTATGCAGATTTATTGGTTTCGTATCCTAGAAGTTATATTAATAAACACAAAATTGCACTGCTAATAATCAACCACTTTTCTAAAATGGGTAGAAATAATTCCCTCCTGCCACGTTGCTTCCAAATTTGTACCACTGTGTGTTTTTAAATAGACACATCTTAAAATCTGAAGTCACAACTAAAATTAATTTTAGTTATGCGACTTAATTTATAAGCAATGATACATGGAGCTGGTGGTTTTTAAAACAATATAAAGAAAATCATTTAATAAGATGTGAAACCATTTAGCATATACTTCAACATCAGAGCGACATGACACAACAGGAGAAGCACTCGCGAGCTTCATTTTAGGCCTGAACTATATCATACTGTTTGTTAAATCATTCTTTGTTCAGCAATGTGAAAAGAAGTTTAAATAGAAAAATGTGCAGAATCTAATAGAAGAAAGAAGGTATAGATCAGTAAACGCAAAGCAAATGCAAAAGTTGGTTGCATAAATTAACTTAAGAATGTGCTCGAATGATAACCAAGCAATGCATTCGATTTTATAGTTTATTATGTTTTAAGATCTAAGAATCTAAAAACTTAATTTTCTTGTGTTTTAGGGAAAAAAATTTACTTTTGAAGAAGTCATCCATGCTCACGCTGGGGATCCTCAAGGAATGGGACAGAAACCTGTGACTTTTTTTCAGCAGGTAAATTTTTCGTTATTACGGAAATTTTTAAACCAATGTGAGCGTATTTATGTAAAGTACGCACATCAATTTTTAACTGTTATCAAAAGGAATGAAGGAATTAGTTTTGATTTATACATTTTATACAGTGTAAATATTTAGCTTTTAACAGTTTTTTCAGAAAGCACGATTTGGAAAATTTTAAGTAATAACAGTAGAATCCGTTTTAACCGGCAGCAACGGGATTGCGCATATCTCGGATAAGAGGTTTACTTAGATAACATGATTTTATATTTCAGAAAAAAAAAAAAAAACATTTTAAAGTTATCATATTTATTCTCAGATGAAAATTATGTGCTTCTTAGTATGATGGCATTCAACTTGTCGTCTGCTTCCTTTTAAATTTGTCGCTACAGTTTTAAAATTTCGCTGTGCTTGCAATGAAGTTTCTTCATAACATCATGTACAGACATAGATGGACATTTCTCAGGAAATCTCATGAAAGTTTGCAATCCTTTGTCAGCTTCCTTCGTCGTAATATTCTTGCTCTGAGTAGCGTTTTTATCTTAATCCCCATCCTTCTCCTCATCTTTCTGCTTTTTCAGTACATGTCTGACTATTTCGTCGTCACCTTAGTAGAGGGCTAGAGAGAATTGTCTATATCCATCTAAGTCTGAACCTCTTCACTAACACGAATTTTATCCAAATATGTAAGTATATCCAACATGTCTGATACGAGCGGATTTTAAAACCAAGAGAATCTGTCACTCGATTTATCATCTACGAACATGATTATGAGGCCACAATTTACACCAACAGTTGCACAAAGTAGTGGTCTTTATATATTTACAAGAAAGTGACAAAATACACATGGCGTCGTACACTGTGAATTGTTTCTAAAAATCGAAGACACTACTTTCAAATTTCACACATGGACGCACGATCGGTAGTTCATCTTTATATTCTGGATAATTCCTTTATTAACTAGCCGGATAAATCTGATACCTTGAACGACAGAAATGTAACTCCAATGTTTACAACAGTCAAGTAAAAAAATTGTTAGCTCATTACATATTTTTTTTTTATCTCATAGGCCTAAATCTCTGATTTAAATCTAGACTTTAAAAGTACCATTATTTTTATATTGTCGGTTAATTGGGTTCCGGTTAAGAGGGATTTTAATGTACTTTATTCCTGTTGTTTTATTAAAATCTGAAATGTTATTTTGTTAAATACGTAACTTATTATAGTTTTTATTTGTATAATACATTTTTATTTGATGTACAAATGAGGAATTAAGAAACAAAAGATTCATGTTAAAATGTACACTTGTGTTCGGAAATTAAAGGATATATATAAAAGCAATATTAGCTGTATAATAATTAATAAAATTTTCACTGAGCGAAATTGTTTGTTATAATTACATGCTATTGAAGGCAACACCTATTGCTGGAGAATATGCATAGAAGTCGAACCCAAGATATAGTCTCCTTGTTCTTTTTGGTAGCATACAACTTGGATTCTACGTAAAAGACGAAGTAGCGTATACTCTTTATGGCTTTTGAGAATAAATACCGCAGAGTAAGGTTTAAAATAACCTTTTCATTTAAAACTAAATTAAAACAGATGCACGAACTTGGTGCTCACAAATCACTACCACTTGTGGCTACCGTAAATTTAACAGAAAATAAGAATGTAACAAATCACTTATACATTAAGATATCTAACGATTGGCTCCTTAGTTTAACTAAACGCTAAATCGGCTGCACACATCAAAGCCGAGTCGAGAAATATCAGTATAAACTGAGGTGTCCAACACCGACTATAGAGCTAAGTTCAAACACGCAGCATAAACTTGGAAATAAGTCCGCTACTACGCTTTTCGAACTTTTGAAACGCAGCTTAAATACTGCTTCTGAAACAAGTTTAGATTAACATCTACGTCATTACAAATTTATATTCCGGCAGGAAACTGAAATCAGGAGGGAAAGAAAAGTCAAACTAAAAATAATTGGTTAGAATAACATAAGTCCTTACAATATTTCTCGCCAGAATTTAAATATTTGAAAATTAGGTCTTTGAACGACCTGTTCGAAAAATTTAAATTCTAACTTAAACTTGAGCCAGCATTACAATATAATGCTATTTAAATACTTTACATTTGAACTTTAACACTACAACTTAAAGGAACACAATTTTCATCTTGACTAACAACTTCTGTTGGGTCTCATGTCTTTCCAGTGGATCTGGAAGGAAACTAATATTAGTTGAAGTTCTAGATAATATATGCATTTCACTAGACAAATCGTGAATTTTATTTTGATTTTCACAAGTTTATATTTCCACCCCTAGCTCTCCAGCGTATGTACTCAGATCTTCAAACGCAAGTAAAAAGTGGTATGTTTAAATCACAACTTCTGCGTTTGACTGACAGCCTGCATGTTAGTAGTCTCAGACACACTAGGAACACCATCTCTCGTCAGATATTATTTGATGTCTTTCAGACATATTTAATATGATCTGACTTGGGTCCCCTAGTTCCCAGTCGCCCATTAAAAGGGGGGGTATATAATGTATTTCCTTCCTCCTTTGCATGCCTTCGTGGTGCAACGGTAGCACACTCAGCGCATATTCGAGAGGTCCAGGTTCGAGTCCCTGCGAGAGCATTACTCATTTTTCACGTCTCCCGCATAAAAAGTAACCTAATAACTCTACAGTGCTTTGTGTTCATAAGCTTATAGTTATTATACAAAAATTACACTTTGGGTAATTTTAATCAGTCTTTTTACAATTAGCACCAACTTTACAATTATCATTTAATTTTGAAAAACCAGTTAATTTTATGGAAAATATCCTATGTGATGCAATGTAAGACTTCTTGTCGGAAATAATAAAGCATTTTAATAAATTCCATAGTATTATAGGAAATCTGTTACAAAATTGTTTTCATCATGAGTTTGCAAAATCAGAGACTTTATTACTGTCCTCAGGAAAAATGGACTTTTTTTAAACATTTAATATTCCGCAACATCTTTAAGTCGAACAAACTCAGCACCGTGATTTTTGAATAAACTCAATTTTCGCGGAGAAAATAGTGAATGCTTAACTATACGCGCCAAATGTCATCGCTCTAAGTAGGATAAATCAGAAGTCGGAATTGTTTTTTTACAGAGTATAGACGGAAATAAAGATACGTAAAGTTAAGACAGACTCAGAGATTGCGTACAGTAGACAAACGACTGTAATTTATTCATTGATTAGTTTTAATTGTAAGCATGAATCTAAGCTAAAATAAAAATGTAACAAAATGCAATGTACAGCAAACATAATTTTTCTAGTTTGGTCCTCATATTCTGAGCAATACCTACATTTACCTCAAGAGGACTTATTGTTTTTATAATTAGGCTAATTTAATTTTAATAATGTTGATTATATTAAAACCTTTGCATTTTATTTTTATATAACTAGGAATCGTTAACAAGTGTCACCGCTCATCGCCTGTCTTATATACACTGGTGTGCAAAAATTAAGGACGAGACGGTTTTTTCAATGTAACTTTGTACAAAAGCTTTCCAAATCAACACATTTAATACCGTAAAATCCCCAATACGTAAGGACATGAGTAATGTAAGCAACACTTACTAAAAGAGAAATCGGAGGGATAATAAGAAGCTTTATTGAAAAAGTAGCATGGAGCGCAATGCGACTGAAGGCAGAAACATCCCTGTGATGGGTGGCCAGCAAGAAACATCCGGTCTTTAATAGGGGATATGATCTCCCCTGACTGCTAGGCAGGTTTCACAGCGTCTGCCCATGCTGAGAATGAAGGTGTCAATGAGTTGTTGAGGCATTGCTGCCCATTCGTCTTGCAGCGCCAATCGAAGCTCCGGAATCGTTACTGGTGGTAAGGTACGAGCTGCCAAGCGTCTGCCTAGAAAATCCCATACATGCTCGATGGGATTGAGATCCGGAGATCGTGCCGGCCAATCCATACGTTAAAAATCCTCACTCTCTAAGAGCTGTTCGGCAGCTACTGTACGATGAAAAGGAACTGCGGACCCATAGCGCCTCTAAAAAGACGCACGTATGGAAGAAGAATCTCGTTACAATAACGGGTCCCGTTGACTGAACCTGCGTCGAAGATGTGAAGGTCTGTACGACTACCAAGCATGATGCCTCCCCAAACGAGAACACCGCCACATCCATACCTGTCCCTTTCAATGATGTTCGAGGGATGATTGCGGCTTTCCCGCTCTCTCCAGATGAGTATGCGATGAGAATCGCTACTCAGACTGAATTTGCTCTCATCTGTAAAGAGTACTCGTCCCCATTCATTGTCTCTCCAATTCCGGTGTTCCCGGCACCACAGAGAACGCCTTCTCCGATGGGCAGGCGTTACAGGTACACACCGTAAAGGGCGTCGTGCAAACAGACCACCACCGTGCAGTCTTCTGGCCACGGTAAAACGCGATATCGGTCGTCCAGTCGCCTGTGTCGTGTGTCTAGCGATTTCTCCCGCTGTCTGCCGCCTGATTCTTCTGGCCTGTAAGGCAATATACCGGTCATCTGCGGGTGTGGTTCCTCATGGACGACCACTACTAAACCCCCGGATAGCTGTTCCTGTAGTTTGAAATTGTCTCCAAAGTCGTGAAACGATGCTGTGAGCAATTCCGAACTCTGAAGCCACACTTGTCACACTGCGGCCTTCCTCCAACTTCCCAATGATTCGACCTCGGGTAAAAGCATCCAGATGTCGTCTAACAGATTGATTATTCGCCATTTCTCGCTGAGGCAGCAACTCGGTGTATTTTTAACTGCTATATGGCGTGCAATCTCTTTGCCAGAAATACTGATCTTACACCGGCAACATGCTTTATACTACTCAGACACTCCCCCATTACGTCTACCTGCATATCTGCGCATGTGCTACCGTACATCACCTTACTTAATCTCCTGATTGGTCTTTCTGTCCGCTCTGCCTCTTCGTTCAGCTGATATGCTAATTTTTGAACTTCGTCCTTAATTTTTGCACACCAGTGTAAATTGGTATTTCGGTTAATCTAATTAAACATGATGAGACTAGCTTTGTCTTTGGAATGCAGAGAAGTATAACTCTAAATGAAAAATAAATTTATGCATTTTGAAAACTCAAAACTGATAATTTGAATATAGATATTCTTAGTCCAAAGGGGCTTTGTCCCTGAAGGACTATTGTTTTCGTTTTGCGATTTTGCATTGAATCACTATAAATGTCCGTTTCACTTTTTAAACTGTTGCCACCAAATGTTAGAGTCCACCAAATGTTGAAGAAATTAAATAATGATAAATCTGCATAAATGTACGTATATTTCTCGCATTGTAATAAAACAATGGTACATTGAGCCATCGAATTTTGAATAACGTAATCCTCCTATGAATATGGGCATGTGGAAGACCAAATTTGTTTTATTATCGATTTCATATTTTGTAAAACTTTAACGAATTTTTTATTAACAAACTCAAGGATTTCAAAGCGAGCAATGGGGCAAGACTCTACGGAGGAAAAAAATCTTTTAATCTCTAGCGCGCTGAACTGTGTATCGGAAATTCTAAAGATATGCTCATTTTAAAATTATTTTGCGACATTGCTATTGAACTGAATTTTATGGTTTAAGTGCAAAGAACATGATATTTAATAAATAAAGGTAACACACAAAACGTTAAAAAAAACGCCCCCTTGGACGTAATTTAAAATCTCAAATCTTTCAGATTTTTTTTTTTTTTTTTTTTTTTTTGTTTGTTTTGTTTTTTGGAGAATTAACATGAAAACATGGGAAATTAAGTAAGAAAGAATCTCGTATTACCTGTTTGCCTCTCTGTTTATGCATGACATATTCAACGATATTCATTTCTTTGTATAATTAAACTTTTTGGAAGATATTCTTCATAATCGAAGCAAATTTCTATTTAAGCAACTTCAACTTTGCAGTCAGTTCTGTCATTTCAGTTTACGTTTCTTCCTCGTTTCGCTTAAATAATACTTACCTTATTTGAAGTCACTTAGATTGGTTATTTACATATGAATGCAGTATTTGACAGTTTGGTCTTTATCATTTTAATATTTCGGAACGTTTTTGTTATATTTTTGAATGTTTAAAACACTTTCTTAAATTTAATATTCAAAACCGTACCAGTTCACGCCAAACTTGAACAATCCTTAGTATAAAACACTTTTAAAATCTTAGTCATGTATCCTGTTAGATATAAAAGCTATTCGAAAGTGTATAAGTGTTGTTGTTGTTGTGACTAATCTAGCTTGTCTGATATCAGAGCAAGCCCACGAAATTCATCGTGGCAAAAAGAGGGAATACTGCGCCTATCGCTCGCAAAAGAGTTGGGCACCATACAGGTGACAGAACTACTTTGCTTAGTTCAGCCCCCAGTGTTGAAAGAGAGCACCCCGGGGTGATGGGTCCGTGAGTTTCTCTTTTCTCTCACCTACCAACAATCTTTCGGCAGGAGTAAGAATTCTATTACCCGGAGAGACCCAAGACCCATCACCCGGCACTCAAAATACGGTGATGAGTTTCGGATCACCGTATTTTGAGTGCCTTCATTCCTTAGGTCCCAATCACATTATGTATCGGCTACGCGGGACTTGACGTCGAAAGGGACAATTCTCAGAACCCGCACGATTCCAGGAAACACACGTAGCTAGATTACCATTCTCACTTACTACAAAGACTTGAACGCCAAACAGTAATCGATTATCGCTCAAATCGGGATCACGTGATCCTTCAGAAGCAGAACTTTCGTCTGATTGGTTGTGTCTACCCGGGACCCGAGACATTTTCGGTGAGGTTTGAAAAAATCCCGCGAAGCCGCAACATTTCTTCCATAGCTAGGCGGGACTTCCTTTCAGGCGGGGCTCTTTTTTATAGGAGTCCTCCCGTTTAAACCAGTCCTACCAGAATCTCGTTTCTTAGAAACGTCCCGCCTAGCAGGGACTGTAGCCATGTATGGTAACCTCTTTACGGACACTATACATTTACAAACATCCACGACTTCTCTGGGATTCGAACCCGGACCCTTCGGTACTGCAATCTGAGTCACTAATCACTATCCTGTTTGGGTGGCGCATATAAGTAGCATCTTTAACAAGAAACTGGACGACTACATGCTACAAATTTATATTCTTAACCCATGCAGGCATATCAAATCTCAACGAATGCGAACGAAGCCCCTTTCAATTGGTCAGGTACTTGCAGTACAGTAGAATCTCATTTATCCGCATAACTGAGGTGGAGTCATTTCGAATGAACACTTTCTTTCGGAAAATTCATGGTAAAACTATTTGCGGCAGTTAAAAGTAAAAAAAGGTAATTTAAAAGCTGGTACCTTCTGACTAGCGATAGAAGAAAAATTGTCGTCCGCCGCTAAAAAAGGCACTGTAATGAGGAGAGGATATTTGTTTTCAATTTTTCTAACTACATTCCTAACTAAAATAACATGGTTTAAATTACTTTTTTCTAGTTCTTTAGGATAAATCATCAGTAACAGTGGCATTTAAAAATTAAATAAGAGTGAGCAAGCCGATCAAATTGCGCTGCTACGTACGTACTTGTTGTAGTCGAATCTGTAATTAGATAAATTATAACACATTTTTGCCTTATTATTAGATCACACCTTTAACTTCACATCTAAAGAACTCTGCCTCGAAAGAGTAGATTAAATGTAGAATGGCTAAAACGAAAACCTAAAAAGTAACTTTTAAGGTGTTTCTTTCCGCCTTCTTAGCATGCCTTCGTGGTGTAATGGTGAGCACGTTCGGCGCGTATTCGAGAGGCTCGAGTCACGGCGAAGGCATTGCTCATTTTTCGTGTTTCCTATTTCGAAATAACCGAATGTCTTTACAGTGGCGCCCGAAATAAAAAAAGGTGGTGGATGATGATTTTCTACCACCAGGAATTGGCGATTAGGTCCCCTAATCCCCATTCGGCCTTTGAAAGGAAGAGTATAAAAGGTATTTTCTCACCTTCTTTAGCATGCCTACGTGGTGTAATGGTCAGCACACTCGGTGCGTATTGGAGAGGTCCGAGGTTCGAGTCCCGGCGAGGGACTTGCTCATTTTTCATGTTTTTGGCTTCGAAATAATCTAGTGCCTCTACAAACTATTAATAAAAAATAAAAAGTTTTTAAAATTAGTGAGTTAATACTTGTTGTATAATCTTAAGGGAAGAAAGTTTTCAGAAATCGATCGCAAAGACATCAGACCTTTTTGAAGCTTTGTATTTTGTTAATTTCTCAGTATAATCTGAAATTTCCTACCGCCATGGTTTTAAATGAAACTAAAAGAGAGAGAATTAAAATAAATAATTAAGGAATAAAAAAATTTAAAAAAAAATAAAATAAAAAAATAAATAAAAATTAGCTACTTTTCAATTCCAAAAAACTTCATTTTAACGAACGACTAAATATGCTTAATACTTTCTTTATTTCTGATATTGCTGTTCTGACACTTCACTTCAAATATTTTTCCAAAGAAAGTTTGTAAATATTTCGATGAAAAAGCCACTAACTGACTATACTGACCATGGAAATAAAATAATTGGGAAAGCAATGACAGTTGTCAAGCATGTAGTAGAGCTAGAAAATCATACAATTTAGAAGAAAACTTAGAATATAATTAGTTTTTCTTTAGGTTGTATCACTATGCTTTAATCCAAGTCTTCTGCAAAGTCCTTCCTTCCCATCTGATGCAAAGCAGAGAGCCATGACCATCTTAAAACATTGTAGAGGATGTAGCACTGGTATGCTTTATTTTTATATTATTTTTCATGTATTATTTTGTATTTATTTCTTCATAAAATAACTTTGCTCTTTAGGCACAATATGGATAACTTTATTTTCGTTTTTAATTACGTGAATAAAACAAAGTATTTGATGTTCAAAATAAAAGTAATTAATTTTAAAATAAATGTGTTAGTAAATTAATCACGGACTTTCCCAATGTAAATATTGACGTTCATAAAAGATTAATATCTTTTGAAATTACAAGGGAAGTCTAATCGAAATGAATAAAGAAAAGTAATTCGGCTAGTTGGAAGAACATTCAAGTCCAAATCGAGGAAATTTTAGATGTTTTCAGCAAGATGCAGATGAGTGCAGGATATAAAAGTAGTGGGATTAATAAAAAATTATTCTAAATCATTAAAAAATATCTGTTATGACCTTCCAAGGGGACCATCAAATTCCTTCCATATTTTCCAACAAATTCATATTGTACAGTAAATAAACAACTTACAGTGGAACACAACGACTTCAGTTCCTTCGAGTTAGAGATAGAAAGTGAATTTTTCGTCCTATTTCCAGTTCTATAGTTCTAAGATTTTGGAATTTTGTAGAAGAAAGGAAACTAGTCTGTTTTCTTTATTATTTAATGAAGCAGATATGACATTTCGGCAGAAGCACGCACCGAACTTATAAAACCAAGGAAAAATTAGAAAAATCTCTGTTCACTGGTTAAGTTTTAAAGGCAGCTCCCCTAACAGTTATATGAATACGTTGGGCACACGCAGAAGCATAAAAATGTAAGCCCCTTAGTAGCATTATGCTGACAGATAACAGAAACAGTACACAAGCACGGCAAACTTGCACTGTGTTAAAGCTTACAAGAAAACGTATAACCGACATTTTCAGCTTTCAGTACTTAAAGTTATAAATCACACTTCAGCACGAAGTAGCCTTTAATTAAAGACTCGCATTATAGTACATTTAAAAATAGTCTCTGTCATTAAAACACTATAACTGCGATGATTATTTACACATTAGAATCAGTTTCAACGAAAACAAACTTTATTATCATGAAAGAAATCAATGACTCTCCTCGCGAACGATGTAAATCGTTCTCAAACTTGAATATCTCGTGTGTATTTGTGTGTATTTAATTATGGCAAAACACACTAGGGCTATCTGCCTAAGGGGAGGGATGCCTTCGTGGAGGACTTTCTAAGGGAAACTGGCTCGTATACACGTTACACATGGGGAAAACCACGAAAACACCCATGCAGCCAGCCCGTTCGCGGGATTCGAACCTCGGACCGAACTACCAGTGTTCAGCGACTTTACCGCTCGGCCGCTGGTGGGCCCCTTTGAATATCTCGTACTGTTGCCATACACAAATTGCTAAATTATACTAACAAAATAAGTAATGCATTATTAGCATCCTCCCACCTTTTGATTATAAACCCTAATCAAAATATAAAATTACCATTAAATATATTAAATAAATAAAACACAGAAATACTCTCAAGTATAAGAAATAATAATAACAACCAATAAAACAATGCTTTGGAATAAAGAACTGGACACTCTGAAAATCAATATGGGATTTTTGAATGTAATTTGGAAAAGATAACAAAACGAAGCATGTTATCTGCGATTCATAAGGTATTCGATCTTTTTGATTTTTTCTTCCCCGTTATCCTCTGTCCAAAAATAATGTTACGAAATGCATGAAGAAAAGTGTCAGTTGGGACGAGGAGTTGACTGGCGAACTTCGTAAAGATTTTTATTACAATGGCTTGAAGAATTAAAATGCTTAATTGAGATTGAAATTCTCAGATTTATTCAAGTCACTTCAAAAAATTTAAGTAAGTGTGCTCTTCACACTTTTGTTAATGGCAGCAAGCGGTTATGCAGCGGTCTTATGCAGCGGTTACATTTCTAAGAATTGAGAACAACGATCGAGTTGAACTGTTTCTTCTTGCTGCAAAATCTCGAGTTGCTCCTTTAAGAGGGGCCACTATGCCAAGAATTGAGCTTTTGGCAGCCGTAATTGGTGCTAGATTGACAGATTCATTAACTAAAGGGAAAGAGTTAACAAGTATTACTGGAGTGATTCCCCAACAGTGCTCGCATGGATTAAAAGAGATGAAAACTGGTCTGTTTTCGTGCGAAACCGTGTTAAAGAGATCAGAGAACTCAGTAAACCTTCAGCTTGGAAGCACGTTCCTGAAGAAAGAAATCCTGCTGATCTGCCATCCCGAAGTTGCAAGGCGAAATATCTAATTACATCAAGATGGTGGGAGGGACCACACTAGATGAAAGGTCCTACAGAATTCTTTAATTACAAGGATCCTGTAACCACCATTTCCTGTTCCATAGCTGGAATGAAGAAGAGATTGAAAGGGAGAAGTTGAAAACTACTAGCACGATGACAAATAATGAAACCGTTTGGGATAATAATTGGTATTACAGGCATTTTTCTAATTATGAGAGAATCGTACGTATGGTCGCCTGGATTCTTCGTTTTAAGCATAATTGTACAAATACCGAAAGCAGGAGATACGGAAAGTTGAATGCAACAGAATTTCGTGAAACGGCGTTAAAGATATTACGTATTATTCAAAAGGAATCCCTTGATTTGGAACATGATAGACTCAAAACACTTCAGGTATTTAAAGATGATCGGGGCATCTATCGTGTAAAAACTAAGATTATTTACAGGAAGGATAGTGAAGACGAAGTTGTGAAACGACTTATTTTCTCTGTTCACGTGAAGAATTGTCACGCAGGTGATCAGATACTTTTGAATCTGCTTAGATTGGATTCTTAACGGAAGAAAGACTGTGAAAAACATTGGGGCTAATTGCACAATCTGTAAAAGATATAGTTCAAGGAACATGGAAGCGATATGCGCACACCTTCCTGAAAATCGTGTTAAAGATGCTGCGGTATTTCAAGTTACAGGGGTTGACATGGCTGGGCCTCTGTTTCTAAAGGAAAGTAGAAAGAGTTGGGTGTTAATATTCACTTGCGCAAGTGTACAGAGCAGTACATTTTGAGCTAATTACTGCCGCTTACACAGGCGCCTTTTAATGGCATTTAGAAGATTTATAGCTCTCAGAGGAAGATGTACTATTGTATATTGTGACAATGGATCTAATTTTGTCTGAGCATCCAATTCATTAAAACAACTAGATTGGAACCGTATACAGAAACATGGAGTCGTTAATTCGATTGACTGGAAGTTTAACTCACCGATTGCCGCATGGTGGGGCGGTTGCTGGGAGAGAGAGAGAGGAGCGACTAATAAGAATACTGAAAGATCTCTTAAAAAGAGTATTAGGAAAATCTCATCTAAATTATGAAGAAATGGCAACTGCTCTGGCAGACTGTGAAAGCGTAATCAACTCAAGACCTCTGACTTATATCTCTGAAGGAGATGTGATAAAGCCCATTTCTCCATCGATGTTTCTTCAAGACATTCATGAATGCAGTGTTCCAGATATTGATGCTGTGGAACAAAATTCTTTGTCAAAGAGATTCAAATACAGACAAATCATACTTAAAGAATTGAGGAACCGATCTCGGTCGGAATACTTAGGTGCTCGCATTCAACAAGGGAACAATAAAAATTTAAGACACCCATTGGTTGTGGGTGATATTGGTCTAGTGGGAGCTGATACCAAAAGAAGAATTAACTGGCCTTTAGGTCGTATTAGTGAGCTTGTTCCAGGTAAAGACGATAATGTGCGGCTTGTTAAAGTGCAGACTTTACACCAAGAACTTCTTCGTTCCTATTCAGACAATATATCCTCTTGAGATAGCATCTCCTATTGACTGTCCTAAGCCTATAGAATCCAATAGTTTGACCAAGTTCTCAAAGCAGCCTGTTAAACAGGATAATGGTGTGTTTGACAAGCCAAAATTTAGTAGGACTAGTAGAAAAATTAAGGTTCTAGAAAAACTGGACTTATAATTTAAATAAGTGCTGTAGTGAAATACTTTTATATTTGTTGTTATTATTATTTCTTATACTTAAGAATATTTCTGTGTTTTATTTATTTAGTATATTTAATGGTAATTTTACATTTTGATTATAGTTTTATAATCAAAAGGTGAAAGGATGTTAATAATGCCTTACTTATTTTGTTGGTATAATTTAGCAATTTGTATATGGCAACAGAACGAGATATTCAAGTTTGAGAATGATGTAACACCGCGAGGAGCGCCATTGTTTTCTTTCGTGATACTAAAGTTTGTTTTCGTTGAAACTGATTACATTGTACTCGTATAAATAATCACCGCAGTTATAGTGTTTCAATGATAGAGACTATTTTTAAATCTATGATGCGAGTCTTTAATTAAATGCTACTTCGTGCTGAAGTGTGATTTATGATTTTAAGTACCGAAAGCTGAAAAAGTCGGTGATACTTCTTTCTTGTAAGCTTTAACAGTATATACTTTCCTTGTTTGTGGAATTTAAGCAATGTAATGCAAAGGATTTACGTTCTTTGTGTAACTCTAAATATGTACTAGAGTGGTATTATGAAGAATTTCAATTTAACAACTTTTGTAGTATAGTTAATCATAGAATTATATAAACTGAGAATGCATACTGCATGGAAGTAGGCATAGTACAGTTTCGACCTACTTTGTAAAAGTAAAATAAATACTAGGTCGCAGTATGTGCAGTTGTTGCCGTATTGCAATGCCACCAATTGTGTAGGATTTTCTTGCACAGAAGTTTAACTCAATGTCCTTCAGACCGTACTAGACAAGCGAGTTATTGCTCGAGTCTGTCAAGTCTTCAGAAGGTTAGAATAATCTCTTTTTTTTATTTAATTCTTGAAAATAACAGAAGGCTACAGATGAATGAAATTTAGATTTAAGCAAAACGCTCTAAGACTACACAGAATAGTCTACTTTAGCTGCCTCAAGCAATTAACAGCGCCTTTTTAAAGATGGTTAGCAAAATTCATAAACAACTTTGTAATTAACTGTGGGCGGCTGGTGATAGGACGTTGACTACTAACAAGGTTCCCAGAGATTCTATAACTAATTTGAATTCGGGTAAGGACTACGAAAGGAAGAAGTTATAATAAAACTTCAAGTTATCAAAATTGGATAATTAACATAAAATCCTACAATTAAAACTTGTATTTTATAAATAACGTTCCACATGCAATGTATTTATGCTCAGATATAGTCCATGCACGACAAACTTTGCCCCAAAATCATTTAGTTCTAAATGAACAGAAAATGTTGCACTATCACCAGTAGCAATATTCCTTTCATATATATGATAATGCTCATTATGCTTTTTCCCTGTAGAAGGCACTCATCAATTCGTAGGTAGTAATTAATTTAAATCACTAAGCATTATGGAAGATAATGTAGTTCTGGGAATGTTATATTTTAGAACTCACCTTTTTCTCAAATCTGATTTGCTGATTATATATATCACATTTAAAACTAAGTTAAATAATCAGCCGAAGCTGCACAGAGATAATTAACGCGATTTGGCTCTTATCCCTACCACAGACGTACACAAACCGACAATTAATATGCACGACCGTAAGAAATTGCTAAGAAATTTCTGCCGAAAAGAAACAAACAAAAACCTATTAATAAGTAGTTTTATAAATTGTTTTCCACGATCAATATCGAACTAAAATTAAAATAGGTACCTAATACCATGCATTGTATGAAATAAATAAGTTTTTCCTATTTAAAATTACCACTCTTTTTCTTCAAAAAATTACTAAATTGCGCCAAGTTGGTTACTAATTCCAAAGTACAGTATATTGCATGTTTTATCTTATTGTGAGAATATTTCACGCAATTAATGTTTCAAGTATTATTTTTTCACTACTAGTTTTCATTTTACTTTGTGGAGGACGCTATAACTGTAACTGTTAATTACTGGACTCGTACAGACAGTCAGCTGACTTGTTATCTGTTTTCAACTTCTAAATAAGGCCCACCAGCGGCCGAGCGGTAAAAGCCGCTGAACACTGGTAGTTCGTTCCGGGGTTCGAGTCCCGGCGAACGGGCTGGCTGCATGAGCGTTTTCGTGGTTTTTCCCATGTGTTACGTGGATACGAGCCAGTTTCCCTTAAAAAGACCTCCACGGGGCATCCCTCCCTTTCCGTGTAGTGCCTAAGGGCGGAGCACGTAATAAATTTAAGAAAAAAAAAAAAAAACTTTTAAGTAAAATATTTCCACTCAGAAGAAAAATTAAAATAAAACCTTTTATTTGATTTTCAGCTTATACTACGTACGTAATAACAGAAAACAGTCTCCGAAATCGAAAGAAACCAAACAGAAAAAATGTTTAATCAAAATTCAAATATTTAATTACGAGGTAAAGCGCCATGCAAACTTTGGCTGAGGTTCTCAAATGCATGCGAAAAGTTACGACTAGCCAAGCTAAAGCCGAAATAAGTAATACAGTGGCTGGGAGAAGTAACTGACTGGCAGCAATAGTTGTTAAAAGCTTTCTCGAACTCAAAACCTCTATTCTTAAATACATCAACTTTCATTCGTAGGAGCGAACACGAAAGAGAAGTGAAAGTAAAGCAAATTTTAGTAGAAGTTTATGCGAAATGGATTGTAAGCGGTATAGTTTAAAAGTAGGTGTTTAATCTTAACTGTGATCCTTGAACCGTGATTTTGTAATCTTGCCTATGGTCTTCACAGGCTTTGGAAAGCTGCCAAGAGTTAGCTGTGAGCAGTAAATAGTAACGAAGATTAGATTTCCATCTCGAGCCCATGAGTTGTCGATTGGGACTAATATATTATTGTAATCAATCGTAATCCAGGCATAAAAGCAAATAGCCTGCTGTCGTAAAGTTTGATAAGAAGCACTCAATTTTAGTACGGTATTATTTCAATTTTCAAAAAACACGGAAGTCTTTTTCTTTGGACAGCTGTTTGTATTTATGACAAGTTTTAAGACATTTCTCATCGTTGATGTTATACCTTCAAGCAAAAAGAGTTTGGAATTTTATCAGTAGAGTTTAATGTTAATTAAAAATGTCATCCTCATGCAAAATATTTTCTCATTTTTATAAGCCTACGAGTTACGTAGAATTGACTGAATCATGGCAGACAAATCTGATTTAAATCATAGTAGTAAAATCTGATTTATTTGAGGGCATGAGGGCAATCGTGTACAGAATTTAGATACTTAAATTAATTGAAATATATTGCTTATAAATTTGATTATTAGGCTAAATTTTATTAGCTTTACACTGTAGCTTGATTTGTTCTTATTTTCTTTTATGGTTGTAAGGAATAAATTATTGTTACATTCCTTTAAATTAAATTCTAAGCAGAAGTCCTTAATATGCAAGATTAATTCAATAAAATAAGGTAACAATAGCTCTCACATATTTAATAATCCTTCTTATAGTCAAATTTCCTACCCGGAAGATAGCAAACGACCACAGCATTCAAACGTTGCCTGTAGATGACGCAGGTGTTGTATCAGCGCTGCGGAATAACATGCATAAAATGGTTGCATTAATGGTCTTACCACATATAGCGACGTGCAACGCTAGAAGGAACTTTTTCCAAAAATGAGTTTCTCTTAGCAGTAGTTTGAATAGGAGGTTTCTACCGGAAACAGTTGAACTCAGCGGTCCTGTACGTGTCTGCAAAATTTTACGAGGCTGGAAAATTTGTTTCGTCTTTAGTTCTGTCTCGCGTAGGAGAAGAATGAAAAAGATATACTTCTAGATGACCCCGTCAATCAATTAACCAATCAGATTTCTTGGAAGTGAAGATTCTAGGAAATGTTTTTCGTGACATGCAGTTGATGGAAGTTAGATGGTTTAGCTATAGCGGTTTTACGGAAACGTGGTGGAATGTTGAAGTGCAAAATATGATAATATTTGCTTTTAATGGAAATTTTACGCGCAGGAAATCGTCATGAGCTCGTTTAAGTGCATGGCACAATGTCGTGTTACGTAAACAAGTTTGGTCCTGGTGCAGGGTGCTCGATAAATGCAGGACAGGTATGAAAGATAAGCAATTGTTCTGTAAGGCGATATATGTTTAGCGCGTGACAATATTTTCCTTGTTCACGTTCAGACTCAAGACTGGTGTCCCATTCGACTAAGCGATATTGCTAAGGAGCTGGACATCTAAAGGGCCTTTCAGACTAGGGTTTATCTGAGTTAATGGAGGCAACTGACTTAGCCGACCCATCTCCAAAACCAGTTTTTCCCCATAGCGCAGCAAGTTGAAAAATAAGAACTGCACCCACAGCGGAGCTAGTCGACACATGGGAAGTCATTACTATCGTTCATGAGCAACTGGTATACCAGAAGATGTGTTAACGTTAGGCGTCCAAGTAGCTCATTAACAATCATCCGTGAGCATGAGATTGCACTTTATGAGGATTAACGAAGAAAGTATTCCGTTTCTGCACCCTACTGTTACAGGGAAGTAAACTCTGGTGCATCTTGTGACATCTGAAACGAAGCAAATGTCCACGTTGTAGAAACACCAATTATAACCTTCTTTTTAAAAAACTAAAAATAGCGCCTTCCGTGAGGAAATTATGGAGATGGTCTTTTGGGATTTCCAAAGCATATTACTGTTAATTTAATCCAATTAGACGCAATCACTATGACTCCTGATTTATTACTAAACTTCTACTGGAAATTACTGGATCACCCTCCTTATATCCCGGAATTAATACCTAGTGATTTTTATCGCTTCGCTCCTTTAAATAAGTTACGAAATTCACAATCGACACGGACGTTCAGCAGCCCGTCATGAGGTGGTTTTAGGGAATGGACATTAATTTCCTCTACTTTGGCATCGATGTTTTGGTGTATTCTTGGAACGTATGCTCGGAAAAGCGTGATGAGAACTTTGAAAAGTAATGTTTACTAATGATTGGCATTAAGTAATCGCCTGTGGAATAAAATTTGTCTCTAAGAGAGCTTGTTACCTTACTTTTTGAAATTCTTTTGTATTTTCACTTAATTTAAGAAAACTTTATATTAAAAAGACTATATGATTAACAGTTTTATAGATACTGATTTAAAAAGCTATGTTTGAGTACTAAAAAGGTAAAACGTTAAACAAATCATTTGTTTTGTGATCTAGGTTCATACACTGATTGTTCTGGAATGCTGGTTGTTCGTCAACAAGTGGCTGAGTTTATTCAAAATAGAGACAGTGTTCCAGCGTCGTATGAAGACATATTTCTCTCAAATGGAGCTACGGATGCTATAAGGGTTTGTACACATTTTTCTCGAAGTACGAAGTATTGGATTGTAGTTCACTATCATTTTTTTCTCATGATTGTTATCACTGAATAATGCTTGACGAATTGACATCCAGATAAAACAGCATTGCCTGTTATATAAGCGAAGCTTCTTAGCTCCTATATCTATGTTTTACAGCTGAATGTTATCGAATTCTACTTTGATTTTTGACAACATGAGGCAAATCTGGGCGTACAGTACTACTTCATAAAGATTTAAATAGTATTTCTCCCTCTTTTCCACATGTCTTCGATTGGAAGCATATTCGACGCGTATTCAAGAGGTGCAGGGTTCGATTTCCGGCGAGGGCACTGCACATTTTTTACGTCTCATGCTTCAAAATAACCTAATGACTCAACAAATGGCGCCCGAACTAAAAGTGATGGACAATAATTCGTCACCACCAGAATTTGGCGACTGGGACCCTAATTTCCATTCTTCCTTTAAAAGGGACAGTATAAAGATATTTTATCCCTCCTTTCCGCATGCCTTCGTGGTATTAATAGGAAGCGCCAAAGTCCATGTCCTGGGGAGGGCATTGCACATTTTTCATGTCTCCTGATCTGAAATAACGTAATGACTCTATAGACTGCGCTTATCAATTTGGGCAATGTAAGTCATTCTTTTGTCATTGTGATTATTCTGCGCTATTCTGCGAAATTTCAATGGGCGATTAATGTGAACCTTTAATTACAAATAATGGTCTTAGTTAGGTATAAGTTCTCGTCTACCCTACAGCTTTGGTCTTCTGAGTACCTGCATTTTCGACATTTTATCTATAATTTAGCTTTAGTCTTCTAACTGCCTATATTTTTTAACCAGTTTCATAGTTTTCTGATGATTTATCGAGTGAAACTTCATCGTCTGCAATGATTTCTTCAGTTTTACAACTTTCAACCTTCCTATTTTTCGCTAACCTACAGAATCTAATGCATGTTCATGATAAGAAATGTTGGTCATTCTTCAGAAATGCTTTCTCTATACTGCACATTACTAAACTGTTGAGCGCTGAACTTAAAATTAACTACCTTCAGCTACAATTTCACACGTAGAAAGTGTGAAATAGTACGTAGAAAGTGTCATGAACAAAAGTCTGCATAGCCATGCAAAATACGAGACTGTTTAACAACATAATACAAGAAGCTACTCAGATCCCCGATAAAGGACATTCCATATAGAGAGATAAGGAGCTGAACTTCGCTACTACGTATATGCTGGTGTTCATGGCTGTTCGCACTTATCTATTTCCTATCACGTAAGCATCGAATTCAATATTTGATCTTTTTTAATTTAGTAATTTTCAATGTCTAGCAAATGTGCACACTTTATTCTTGAAAGGACAATGTCCCTCACCGGGAACTCCTGAAATGTTTATTGGTCATTTAGTTTTCGTTCACCTTTCCAATTAAGCAGGTAGCGATAGGTGGCTGGTAAATGGTATTCATTCAAAGCAAAAAGCATTCGTTCATCGAGGCGCAGATGATATACGGTAAAAGAAGTTTTTAATTTTTTAAAAGGCATTTTACTCAAAAACAAACGGGAAAACGACGAACATGCAGACATGATATATATTCGGAATGATCTCAAAGAAATGATATAACGCTTTAAGAAAATATCGCCCACTTGTGGTCTATTTAGCCGCATAAGAAGGATGATTTCCCTCGGATAACTTCTGACCTAGCGGTATAATTATTTTTTTAGCTTTTCTTTAAAACTCCTATATGGGATACCGATACTACTAATGACTTAAAATACTTTAAAACGAGCAGAATAAAGTAATAATGTAGACTGCATGCAATTTTCTACTACAGAATATGCAGTCTTCATTAAAACTGACTACACTAAAGACTTCTTGATATAGAACCTATGAAAAGAACATACACTATTCAAAACGTTAATCATAAATATTACCATCAATCGACAAATTTATACAAAATGAGTGGTGCATAAACAGAATAATGTAGTCATATTTCTAATGCTAAGAGGTGCATCCTAGCACAAGAACAAAATACCGCTTTAACTAAAAACTTACTGGAGGGTATGAGGAACTGTAAGCTTTCTGCAGGAAAAACACCAAACTGCACCACGATTCATCATGAAATTAAGCAGATTATGGGGAAAAGCAGTCACCTTCGTCCATAAGCAAATAGTGCCAACAGTTCGAACATGAGTGCAAAGAATTGATTGATTCTGATTGGCAAAGGAAAGTTATCAATGTTGATCGCAAAACGCACTGTAACTAAAATTAACGGAGGTAATGTCATTCTCAGAAATTGCTCTAGAGTTGGTGTCTGGATGGATAATTTTCTAACGATGAACAGAACTATGAGACTAGAAGAAGGTTTTTTTTGTCAGGGAATACAGCTTTTTGTTGGTCATTTAGACAGGTGTTTACATGAAAATCTATTTGGGAACATATGTACTGAGATTGATTCATGTTTACGGCTTAATTACATAAATGGATCGTTTATAAGAAATTCTATGCCAAATGTATGAACGATTCCCTGTCTTTCTTTCGTTGAATAATTGTAAGAAGAGCTTAAAAGCTGAACTAGATCCAACTTTTCATCTAAAAAACTTTCTAAAGAATTCATTAAAAAATACCGAATATCCCGGGTGTTGTCTTGAGAACGTTTCGAGAGATACTATGCGCAATTGTCTATCGGAAGATGGAACGGGCAAGTCCATAAATAAAATCAATAATATGGTTAGTCTTTTTATTTCATTTTTTGAATAAAATGTGCCGTAGAAACAAAAACAAGAGGTAGATTTTGAATTTATATGCCCTATTGTTTGTGCATTCATTTTGACTAGGGTTTTCTAAGATCAGTTTACATTTATAAGAACAGCTTACATTTATTATTGTTGTTGGAAAATTTATAACTGTGTCTGGAATATGAAGAGAATCACATTCTCATTTCATTTTCAGTCAAAACTAAAATGAAATGGCGACACAGGATGAGATACGTCTTCTGTTTTTCTGATCCCTACTGTATTGTGTGTATGAAAAAATAAAAGGAAATGTTTGGTGTTAAAAAAATGAATGAATTTAAGAATTTTCATGTAATAATTAACTCGGTAATTTTAAGTTAATTGACAGAAAAGAATTTACTTCGAAAATGTTCATTATGTTCTCTATTTTTAAGTTAACATGTGCAAAAGAATAAAGCTTCGATCCTTTCCATCTAAGTTAACTGAAGAACCAAATAATATAACAAATATAAAAGAATGCATTAAAAGACGTCTGATTCTGTAAAACAGCTTTACAAGCAGAACCAGATCCTTCACTGACAGAATCACGACGAGTTTCTTCGAGGCAGAATAATGGGAACTGCATGCATGTATTTCGTGTTCTCAAGTTAAATATGTGGCACGCATTTCACGTCTTTTACTTAGCATATTATGAGCAATACTAATGTCTGATTATAGACATTAGATGACGTCTATTAATAAATTTTACACATCTAGTAATAAAATTTTGAACTATTTGTTTTCTTTTGCCAGACAAATTTCATACCTTCATGCATATTCAGGTGAAATTTCATGTCATTCTGACCACTGATGCTTTTTTATAGGCTTTTGAAAGTGGAAACTTTAATAATTATAATTACCCTGTATATAAGGGCTTGTATTTCAGCTTTTTGCCTTAAATAAAGAGATGTCTAGGCATTGCTTTGCTTATAATAAACAAGTGCTTTTTTACCTTTCGATTCCCTTGCGTACACTGATGAATAGATGTAAATTCTAACTTCCGTATCCATGCCTGATATGTCTTACTGAAAATTAAATTTTTATTTTGTATAAACATATCGATATAGTTTCCTCCTTTGGACTGACTTCCGTGATCTTCTAAACTTTATTTTTAATTCAAAAGTGTTTATTATTAACGCATAATTGCAGAAGTATTACTAGAACATTCATCATGAATAGAAAACTGGATAAATATAGGGAACATTAACAGAAAGCTATTCGTTCTATGTTCATGTCGCCGGAATTTCCGCGCAGGTGATAGGGAGATCGATTCTTGGAAATTAAACATAGATAGTGAAATACAAAAATACAGTGACTCTTAGATATTAACATTTGTCAGGAAGGCATCACTATAGAATAAAAGCCACCCATTTAGAAGGCGAACACTTTTCTTAACGTGAAGTAAAAAGCTTACTGCAGCGGATTTCGAAGCGAAAAAGGAAATACGTAAAATTGACATTACACCTTTTTAAATTTTTAACAACTTGGAAATGCTTAGCGGAAAGTTTTAGTACGCAAAATTTGAAGGGAACAATTTTTTTAACACCTGTTCTGTATATACAGCAGAACTTTTTTTAGAAAAGTTAAGAATAGGGCTGATTATATATTCCAGGTATTAGGTTCTGAAGGAGATTCGGTCTATTCACTAGCAAATTTCCTACCTTGTTATAGCTGTTTAATTGGAAGCAGTAATCTCTACTGTTGATTTTTCTTTCTCTCTTTTTTTTATTGCCTCGGATATTTTATATTAAATATTTGTTTGCTAGATCTTTTAGATGAATTTATAGAAATGAATAATATTTTTTTTTCTTTTTTTCACTTAAGGGTTTTTTATGTCTGTATTATGTTAATTTTATTAACATTTAAATTTTGAGTTAAACTTCTTTTCTGTCAAATTCGGTATTTAAACCGCGAAGTTCTTCGGTCTTAGAGAGTTACCAGGTATTCTGTCTGCATGCGTCCGCCATTTTAGGCTTCTCTCTGGCAAGCTATCATTACGCTCGGCCGTAGTTAAGCCCTTAATAGCTTCGCAGTCAGCTAGTGTTAAGGAGCTAACTCGGTTAGAATCTTGATAGCTTCGGCTATATCTCTTTAGTTTAGATTAGTTTTAGTTTACTTCTTAGCCTCTTAAGTTCAAGCCCAAGTGTCGGCTTTTATTGTACACTCCAAGACGGAGTTCTGTTAAACCTTATTTGAATAATAAAGGGTTATTTACCCTTTCATCTTGTTGTTTCTTGTCACACGAACTCAAGCGATTATTCGCTTATCGGTTCTTAAGGTTCTTCACGTTCAACAATAACGTAGCATTTACAAAGTGGGGAACTCTACATGTCATCAAACATATCTTCTAAGGTGTCTCTGGCATTCTTGACCATAGAAACGCAAGAATATCTGTTTTGAAGTACTGAATTCAAGTTACATTCATAATTCGAAAATGATTTGATTACGGGGATTTTATGCTTTTTCCTCACATATAACGGAAATACACTTCCTTAGTCTTTTTCTTGGAAATCTTTCCCGAAAAGATGTTCTATTAGAAAACCGTTAGCAAATGAATTTTTTTTTCGTGAATTAAATTCCATATATAAATTAAATCAAGCTGAAATCAAATAAATCCACAAAATTATGTTTAAAATTAGGGATTTTTTTTTTCTTTATGCTGTAAACACTTTTAAAAATTGCATATTTTTTAAATAAGAATATTAGTTTGCTTTAAAATCTTAATTGATGAAATAACACCTTTGTTGCACAGGTTGTACTTTCTTTGTTTAACAACAGCGCAACTACAAAACCACCTGGTGTAATGATACCGATACCACAATATCCTCTGTTTTCTTCAACTGTAGCGGAATATGGTATGTACCAAGTAAGTTATACTTTTCATTAACTTCTAATAACTTTTATATCATGTGATTGGACAAAGCCAAAGTTCATATTTGTTGGACAATTGGTCACTGTACTAACAATAAATTGAGTGTAAAATAGCATAGATCACAAGATTAAGCTTATCAAATCATTATGAGAATTTGAATTATAAAAGTATTTTCTGGGAACTGGCAGTAATTAAGAAGCACTGTAATGTTACTTTAAATTTGATGTTAGTTTGCATGTTAACAGGCACCGGATATCTAGTGCCAGTTACAGCAGAGCAATTGTTTCTAGGTAGCCAACACACTAATTTAAGATTTGGAACATAATTTCAAATTCGGTATAGAAAAACGTAAATTGTATTTTGTAAAACATGATTTCGATTTGAAAGTATTTGTTATTTTCTGACTTTCATGCTTTTATTAATTAACAAGGTCATACTACAAAATGTATGAACATGCAATGCATGAATAACACCAAGACGTCATGTATGAACAGTATTCATACGCTATTTCACGAATTATCAAATTACTATACGAGTAATGTTTTTATTATGTGGCAGCTAGCACTGATGGTGAATTTATTGAACTTTCATAAGACGCGATGTGGTTTTGGAAGAATTGGATTTAAATAACTACAATATTTTCTGACCCTTCTGAAAATATCCCAGATTTTTGGCTTGCGTAGCGGCAATTTTTTCGCCAAAAATCGCCGCTACACAGGCCAAAATAACAAGTCAAAGCACTGCACAAACTCGTTATCCATGTACCTCCAAAAGTCGCCAAGTTTCGGCAAGGGGTACCCTAAAATATACTTTTACCCTTCTTCCTTCCATTCCCCCCCCCGCTTTTGCAGCTGAGAATGATGGTTCGATAAAACCATCGAAACTAGTCCTGTGAAAATTTGAAAATATAGCGCTGATCTTTGTTGTTTGACTTTGTTGTTTTGACTTAAATTAGTACTTTTCGGCGCGTAATTGTATCATAATTATGTAGATTATAAGTTAAGTGGAGTGTTGTGCCACTTATACAAAAGACACTGTCTTGATCTGTATAGTACAATTTTTTTTTCTAGAGCAATTGGGGAAGCGATTTTATTCTTGGAATGCATGAGTTGAATGAAAGTGCAGATAGGTTTAAATGCAATGTTTAAATAAGAATGAGATAATGTAAACTGAAGCAATGTACCATGTTTGGAATTTTTCTGCTAAAGTCTTTTTCCTTCCAGATTTCTGAAAGAGCCTGAGCTGCTGAAATGCTATCTTTAAAGAAGATCCAGCACTTAGTATTGTAAAAAATTAGAATTGCGAATTGAAAAGATTAGAGTTGTGAATTGAAAATTAGAAAAAATTAGAATCTTATACAGTTAGAATTCAAGTTCTGAACGAGGTAGTTAAGGACCTTCTTTTCGTATGCTTAAATTCTGGCGAGAAAAAATGTAGAGTATCATTTAATTTTATAACCAGTTTTTTTATGTACCTTGTAAGGTTCTAGCTTAATTAAAGTTGCTTTGTGGCCTAGATCTTTACTTGAACTGCGACGCGACTATTGACTAAGTTCAACTGTATGAATGACAAGGCGTGCTAAGGGTGAAAAAAACCTTTTATTCCACTCAAGAAAGGATTTACAATCGGCACTCCTGGTGCTTACAAAACTCAGCCAGTACTTTTGGCTGTAACTCAAAATAGAAATTGAAATTGAAAACTAAGTTAAATAATCAGCTTTCGCCTAGTCTATTACTTGGAAAAAACAATGTAATCTACTCTTATCAGACTGATTTGCGCACAAGTCGAACGATCGTCGATAATATGCTCCACTGGAAACCTCCATTCTTAAAACTTTTCTCAACAGAAACCACTTAATCTCTATTTTCTGTGATATTGAAAAGGCTTATTGTAAGTCATGGAATTATGGAATTTTGCGTGATCTTTATGAAAGTGGCTTAGGCAACAACCTATCAATTTTCATACAAACCTTTTTTAAGGCTAGAAATTTTTAAGTAAGGTTTAACTCTGTGATAATTTCGAACAAGAAGAGGGTGTGTCTCTGGGGATGCGTATTAAGTGTTATTTTGTTTAACTTGAAAACAAATTCTATCTTAAAGGAACATCCTTCTACTGTTCAAGAATGATTGTACGTTGATAACCTCCTCATCAGTGATCAAGGTGCAGATCTGACACATACGGAAAGACAATTGCAAATTGCCCTTAACAGGATCGAGAAATGGTCAAAGAAGGATTTGTGTTTACGAAACAGAAGATTGTTTGTGTGCACTTATAGAAAGCGAGATCTCCATCCTGAACCTGAGTTACATCTTGATAGATCATTAATTCAAGCTGAATCTGAAGTGACGTTTTTAGGAGTGATGTTTGACTAAAATTTGATCTTCCTTCCACATATTCTATTGGTGGGGAAAAAGTGTTTGAAAATATTAAATATTATAAAAGCCCTCCCGAACGCGTTGCCCTTTGCTTCGCATTCATAGACCACTTGTCCGCTCTATAATGAAGTATGGCTCAGTCGTTTACGAATCCGCATGGTATTCATTTTTGTTGAAACTTGATCCTGTTCATAATTAGATTCTGCAGATTAGTTCTGGAGCCTTCAAAGAGTCTCCTATGCAGAGTCTGTATGTCGATTCTAACGAAATATCGCTTCAATTGAGACATGAGCAGTCGTCTCTTAACCATTATTTCAATATCTTATCTCAACTAAACCATCCCTGTAAACTATCCTTGCTCCATGCGATGTGTGGTCTTTTGGCTTGAAGCAAGACCATCTTGTGCGCCTTCTTTCTCTCTAAGATTTCGATGCATGATCCAAAAATATTACATGTTGAATATTTGCACCCAAAGAATAAACTGTTTTAGTAAGATCTATACTTGGGAGTATATGCAAATCCTATTTCTTCGTGTTTTACACCATCACACCAGAAGAAACACTAATAACACATGTAAATATAGCAGATATATTCTCCTATATACTGTTGGTTCAAAAGCAGATGATTATGTTGGAATAGTATTTGTAATGGGTGACCCCATGAAAGGCAGACGTTTACGTGATGCTTCCTTAGTTCTGACCTCTGAACTAATCCATATATGTGCACTTTCCTTCATACTTAAGCATTACCGGAAAGCATTTTGACTCATTTATTACTCTGAAATCTTTAGAAGCGTTTTCTGTTACGCAGAATACAGCGATTGTTTAAGTTCTAAATCTAAATTTAAGAAACCGTGGGTATCATATTCTTTACTGTTGAGTTTTCGAATAAGGAGAGATATTAGGAAACGAGCTAGCAGACGTCACAGTAAAGTCCGCCATTGAACTGTATAATAAATATTGTGCCTTGATAAGCAGATCCCGGCTAACCTTAAAGTATAGAATATTCGGAGGCTAATGGAGACCAGAAAGAAGAGGTTCTTTTAACTCGCCTTAGAATCGGTCGCTCTTGTTAATCATAGTTACCTACTAAATGTCCAAAGGGAGCCTTTATGCTGAAACTGTGATGCTCTTCTATAGGTGCATAATATTTTAACAGAGTGACCAAATTTTATCATCTTCGTCGAAAGTATTTCAATGTTTGTGACTTAACCTTTGACCATTTAACAGGAAAAAAGGTCAATTTTAATGCGTTCCATTACTTAAAACAGATAAAATTTTATTATTTAATTTGATTTTGTTTTTAAATACGTTTATAAAGTTCATTAATTTTTCTTTGGTATCAAACCAATATAATAACCATAAATAACCTTAGATAGACTGACTGGTAAGGAATTACCGCCAAGTCTGAAGTAACAATTGAAATTTGAGAAAGTGTAAAAGACTCTTTCATTTAAAACTAAAAAACAGAAGGCCTACTTGGTGCTTACAACTCAGCCAACCACTTCTGATGAGATAACTTAAAGTAACAATAAGTCAAATGCAAAAATTAAATTAAATAAGTTAATAGCCAAAACGTACATAGATCAATTAATGCGAAATTGGCACAAAACTTAATAATTATAATTCAAAGCCGAAGTCTAGAAATCTTAGCTCATCTAGCAACCTAATTACGTGACCTCGAGAGGTAAAACACGTTCTATTTTATAATCTAAAAAATCTCACCTTAAATACACGCAAACTAATTTGCATTCTGCCGAGAAAATGGAAAACATGACAATAAAGATCAAAACCATAAAATAGCTTGTTAATTAACATAACGGAACCTTAGGTCTTTATTGTGTTTTAAAGCTGTAATTTTAATAGTTGTCACATTACTTGTCGTTTTATCTAGTTCTATTCACCTTCCAGCTTTCATTCAACTCACCATTAGAACTATAATAAATAGTCGTGATTTTTTACTTGATTTGATTCACAAAGTGGAATAACACAAACATCTGGCGCATTATGGCCTATTCAGGCTATGAACCATGAATTTTTACATTCATCCTATGTTTCGTCTAATTTGTCGTGTCACGAATACTATTTAGATTTAAATAGTTTAAATATTAATTTTAGATTTGAGTCCAGAAATATTCCAAATGACCGCTTTAGAAATTATTTTGAAACAGAGAACAATCTGTAAAATTAATATGATTTTTAAAGAAATTTCTATGATATCCTCTTTGTGAAAATAAAAAATTGTATTCTTTATCAAATGCCAGCGCATTATCCTTTTAGTAAAAGAAACAGAGAAAAACGAGTTTTTAAACTAACAAATAACTGAAATAATGATATGGAAAATAGAATTTTAACCAACTGGGAAAATCCAAAAGATGAAAAAGACGTCGCAACTGAAGAGTTTACTTTAGAATATACAGACGACAATTGTTCAAAAATTAAAGATACTGTAGTTTTTAATGATTCTATTAGAATATAAAATGTAATAATTTGTCCTCATCTTAGGGTGTCCATTTTTGTATTTTTATTAGAAATTTTGAAATTTTATAATTATCCTGAATATGTCTTCGTTCTTTTTTTTATTGCATTTAAAAATGCTTATGAAAATTTGTAATAAAAAATTAATCTTTGATTTAAAAGTTGAGAATGAGAATCTGAATTCGTTAAAAATTGCTAATTTAGACGCATTTTTAATGTTTTATTGATTTTAAAACTTGATTTCATATAATTTCTTTGGATGTGCCCTCGTTCTACCGTTTAATAACTTACCTTTTCCAGATTTTGCAGGTAGATATTCCTTCACTGTCTCTTCAGTATCTACTTTCAATTGTGTCAGGCTTCAAGGTTTGTTGCTGTAACCTTTTCTTTTAAGATAAATGTATGAGAAAACTTTCGGTGGAGTTAAGCATGTAGGTACATCTCAATCGCCACCAGCCAGACCGGTGGCGTAATCACCGAGAAAATCGTTTCTCTTGTGAGGAAAACAATTCCCCGTCACAGCACCTGTCGAATAATACACGTTGCGTCTAGTTGTCGTAGATCAAGTGCTCTCCAATGTCTTACGACTCTCTTTTTACGAGAAGTAAGGATATTATTGCAGAAAATCATACTTTAAAAATTAATTGCTTTCTATATAGGGCATCCTGTGATATATTATAAAGTCTCGTATGCTTTGGTATCATAAACTAAGCTAGACTTTAGGAGATTGCTTAGGGAATTACCTATAAGTCTTAAAGTACGACAAGGTTAGGAAAAGGGTGTAAAAACCCCTAATTTAAGACAGAAGAGAAACACGCCTCAAATAAATCATAAAAGTGAAGCAACAACCAGAGGTAGGCGTAGATTTTTAGCATAGAAACTCTATCGATTTCGAGGGCGAACAATGTCCCTCTTCATCAGAAGCAAAGAACTCAAAGCCAAAAATCTGCCTTTTTCTTCTGTCTTGGCCCACCAGCGGCCGAGCGGTAAAGTCGCTGAACACTGGTAGTTCAGTCCGAGGTTCGAATCCCGCGAACGGGCTGGCTGCATGGGCGTTTTCGTGGTTTTCCCCATGTGCAACGTATATACGAGACAGTTTTCCTTAGAAAGTCCTCCACGAAGGCATCCCTCCCCTTAGGCAGATAACCCTCGAGGTTTTGCCATAATAACACACACACACTTCTGTCTTGATTTTTGTTACCAACCGCCATTTTCGAAAAAATTTCGTTCAGCTTTGACCGTTTACCGGCTTGCGCCATTTTGTTCTTTCCCTTCGCCTTTCACGTGGTTGCTGTATATCTTCATTTTCTGGAGTTGGTGATTTCATATTTTTATTTCGTTTTGAACATTTTAACATCTTCTCTGAGGGCAGATTTCTTTGCCACTGATGAAGAGGAACTTTGTTCGCGGACAAAATCGATTAATTTCTATGCTAAAAATCCACGCCTAACTAAGGTTGTTGTTTCACTTTTATGACCCTTTATTTACTCAAATTAAAGTTCATTGATGGCAGCAAATCTTACATAGAAAAGCCAACACTTTTGGCTTAACCCTAAAAGATAACGATTAACTTAAAATTAAATGAAGTTAAGTTTGGCCTAACGGCTTCACAGGTTACTTAACGCGCAGGTTGGCTGTGACTCGAAAGTCGGCGTAAAAACGCCTAATGGCAAGAAGCGCTCGATGCTACAGAAATCTTATCGCTAGAGAAATCAAGGTTGCAACATGGCCTTCAGGTAGGCAAAACCTACTCTGAATTCACCTTCCAAAACCTTCCCTTAAATGCTCACTTCTTCGTACCTCATTTGAATACACGCGCGCTAGGTCATTCACATACTGGCAAAAAAGCGTGAGTTGAAAGCAAGAGCGACAGGAAAGTTTGCTTAAAAAAATGACTGTTAAGTAAATTAAACAAGCCCCCACAGTACATTCATTTCAAAATTGTAATTTTTTTATAAACTCATTTTTTTATATAGTAGATTCTGGTAAATTCGCACTTAGCAAGTTAAATTTCTGAAAATGCACTCCAGTGTGTAATTAAATAATTTAAAAAACATTTCTAAGCGACAAATTTGAAAAAAAAATGATAACTTTGCAAGACTTTTGGAAAATGTTCCCACCATGAATATTGCAATAAAAGACTCTGGGAGAAATGGAGTGAGAAAAGAAATGAGATTAGATTTTCTATCTTACAGTTTTAAAGCGCTAATTTCTATCTGTTTAAAACCGTATGTGGCCGGGCAGGAAATATCGAGTTTTAAATTCTGGGGTATAGCCACAATAATGATTATCTTTATTTATTTGACTGTTGTTTATAAGATATGTTACTGAAGCAAAGTATTCTAAAGCTATCTGCCATATCCTTTCTGTGTTTATATATAAACTTGTATGTGAATCCACTTCTTTTTGATCGTTTACGAAACTTAATATTTTTAGCTAGCTTTAACCAGCATGAAATACTTTAAAGATTTTTTGGATTAAAATGTCAGCGTGAGGTTTATAAAAAATAACGTTCATAAAAGAAATCCAATCATTCATTTATGAGCAAAACTTTCATGCATATTTTTAAGAACTTACTGTTAAGAATTTTTTCTTAATATCTTAAGAAAATTGCTCCTTTATTACCTTATTTCTTATTAGCTTTACTTCTGCATTCATAAAGAATACTTCAGTTCTTCTTAATGAGCATTTAGAAACGAGCAAGTGCATTAGCTGTTGAAATGCTAATTATTTTCTAAACTTTGTTCTTTCTTTAAAAATGTTCCGGCGTAATGAGCTTTGATCATTGTGCTTTAACTTAAATTTTTATTTATCAGATCAGTTATTACTTAAACGAAGAAAAGCAGTGGGCACTGGATGTTGAAGAGTTACAAAGAGCCATTAATTTATCTAAGCCATATTGTGAACCTAAAGTTTTGGTGATCATTAATCCGGGTAATCCAAGTGGTACGCATGTATTTTTAATATTATTTCAACTTTCAGTTTCATTTATTTTTAGTCAGTTTGTTCATTTTTCAGACTTTTCTTTTTTGCAGTTGAAAGTCGGCATTAGCTTTAAACAGCATTATGATTAATATATCGAATGTTAATCCACTTGAAAAGCATAGACAGAAAATTCAAAGAAGCGTTTGTAATGTTCTGATGAACCTGCATTTCATGTAGCTAACTGTTTATTCTCTACATGAGAAATTTTGAATTTCAGTGTTTGATGACTTCATAAGTGATACTTAACCTCTGGGAAAAATTATTTCTTTAGATTTTATCACTCATTGTTTATGAAAAAAAACAGTTGATAAAAATGCGTCTAAATCCTACTTCGATCTTCTTGGTAACTCCACATGAATCATTTACCTAGAATAACAGACTGGAAGTATGAGACAAATAATTTGATAAATAATAATGAATATGAATTAATATAGTCAGCTTTTCAAAACGTGTATTTATATATCAAATTTTCTTTCTTGAATAAATGCGTATGTTGCTATACTTTACCCATCATTTTTCGACCAGTTTTGTATCATAATTCAAATCACATGAACTTCTGCTAAATCATACATTGCCCAACCCTGTACTTTATTTTCAGGACATCGTTATTCCAGAAAGTAAATTTATAAAAGTTTGCATAAAATTAGTACTAATTTCAATATTTGTTTCCTCGGCTTTACGGAGAATTTTCACTATATTTCTCCAAGTAAGACTGTTGTTTTGGTTAATTATATTGCTGTTTAAGCTTATTTATTTTACCACAAACAAGGTGAAATGCATCAAGTGGTGTCTGATCGCACCGCTGAAAATGTTACACAGTTCTTCGAAAATGTCATTCATAATATGTAAATTTATATGAAATCCAGGAGCCCACCAGCGGCCGAGCGGTAAAGTCGCTGAACACTGGTAGTTCGGTCCGAGGTTCAAATCCCGCGAACGGGCTGGCTGCATGGGCGTTTTCGTGGTTTTCCCCATGTGTAACGTATATACGAGCCAGTTTCCCTTAGAAAGTCCCCCACGAAGGCATCCCTCCTCTTGGGCAGATAGCCCTCGAGGCTTTGCCATAATCACTCACTTCGCATTTCGCTATATGAAATCCAGCATTTTCCACTTTCTGTAAAAGTGTTTTGAAATAGGATTGCTTAATTCTTCTTCTTTAAAATATTAAATAAATTCTTCCTAATTTTTAATTATTGCTTTCAATGCAACGTGTCTAGATAACCACCCAATTTCATTCAATTGTTTAAAAGTAATAACTTCATTTTCTAAAGCAATAGCAATATTTCGAAATTTATTTCAATTTCTTGCAGATCTAGAAAATACCGTATAAATCATTCTCATCAAAATTTCATCTTTTCAGCTTTGATTTCTCTTTAACTGCTTTTGAAGCATCACAAATATCCAAATCTTCACAATGTGTAACATAGTGCTGTTGAATCAATTGAGATGTATTTTCTTTCAGTTTTGCTGTTACTCCATTTATTTGGCCTAGCATAACAGCCGCCTCATCAGTAGTAGTAGATATAACCAATTTTTTCTCTATAAAATTCTTTTATTGCAGAAATGGAAAAGTGTCACAAGATTTCATTTGAATTATTCCACCAAAAATAGTTTCATACTGGTTATTCTGGACATTTATATTTAAAGTATAATATTAAACATTTGGCGATAGAAATTTTAATACTTTTATTGACAGTTAAAGTGTGAAATTTATATGTCTTGAATTCTTTTATCATGTCGGTTTTTACCACGGAATAAATAAATTCAAAACACGGGAAAGCATAATGCTTACTTCGCCAATTTTCTGGAAATTTAACATATTTTGCCTTATGATCATTTACATGCTGGAAAGAGCGTAAGAAATGTTCATTTTAATTGATCATAATATATTATAAATTAATATTTTCACTTCTTACGAATGAATTTTTTATTTTGATGTCCATTTTGGATCTTACTTACTGTATCATATACTATAAATGTACTAATCATGTTACCGGTAGCAAAAGATTTTTTGAATCTTAACCTTGTTACTCTATCCACATGCGATTTAACTTTGTTCGTCAAAACGTATGTATATGAAGCATACAGTATATGAACGTAAAGTACCAATGCATAAACACATATATCGTTAGCTACACTTTCGGACGACGTACCACATGCTGGTTGCTGTTTAACAGCATGCACTTTAATTACTACATTGGGAAACAGAGAAAGCACACCAGTACCATTTCCTACAGTTGTATGACGCAACGCAAGTGCGCATTAAGTACCAACGAATCCATAACTAACATATTTAAAATGATTAATTTTAAAAGTAATGTAAAAATTTAATCGTTATTATTACTCTTATTTTGATTAATGGTGTGTCCGTGTGTTTGTTAAGTTTCTTTGGGTGTTAAATTTTTGAAAGGCGTGGGCCCACAGTTTAGAGGGAACTTAGAGAGAACTCTGCGTACGAGTTATACATATAGTTCTCATGAAAGACTGGTAATTGCTGTATCTAAGATACATAATTATTTTCTTAGCAATATATCTTTGACTATATGCATTTTACTTGCACTTTGATATAATATTATACATAGGATCCATTGTATTAATTGAAATATGCGTCATATTTTCCGATACAATATATAATATATTAATAATGTGGAATGTGAGCCTTTTCTTACAATCGTTAAATTCAGTATCGTGAAAATATCGCCAGCTCATTTAGAGAGAAGATTTTCGATATCATCTAACTGATATTTCCAAACTCAATGGCACGTAATGAATGACTCTTACGAGTGTAAGCCTGAGAAAAAAGTTGAAAATTTCTTCCCACAGGTTTTTGGACATACGTTTCAGACTCTCACACTTATGTATTCAAGAATAATTAAAATGATTAGTAAGTTTACATCTTTATATTTGCAGGTTTTGTTATGTCGCAAAATGATATGCAGAATGTCATCAAATTTGCTTATGAAGAAAACCTTCTCATTTTAGCAGATGAGGTACGTTTCTTTGCTTTTCAGGATTTAACTTGCATGTGTTTATTCAATTCAGAGTGTCTTTAATTAATTTTGAGTTAAATATTTTAAGAAGCCTCTAATTTTTCTCCAGGTATACCAATATAATGTTTATGATTCAGATTTAAAGTTCTTTGCTTTCAAGAAAGTCATGAAGGAAATGGGTCTTCCATTCAGTAACATCCAACTTGCATCTTTTATGTCTGGGTCCAAAGGATACATGGGAGAGTAAATTCATGTTTATGCCCATAGATTAAATTTATGTAACGCATGCTTTAATAAGAGTTATGTTTCTTCGTATTAATATTTAAACATTTTAGATTACTTTTAATAGAGATTTAGAAGTTCAAGCATTTAATGCATTAAAGTAAGCGACTCATATAATCTGAATGATTCAGGATAAATCGTAAAATATGTTTCTAAGTTTCGCTTATAAGAAATAAGTTAATAGACAATGAGCAGAAATAATGGAATAAGATGGCATTAGCTGTAATAACCGACTTCCTCAAAAAATGCTTCTTTTCTGCAACCAGCATAAAATTTTGTGCAGTTAAAAGAAAGCATTTATAAAGTTACGTTCACACCGATCCGTTAGCGCGAAAACGCTAACGTAACGAAAGTATCGAAACTCATCGAGCGAGCTAGCATTTTTCTTTCATAACTTGGATCGAAGTCCATAAGTTGCAGCTCAGCAACACAAAATATTTTCTGGAAATGGTGGAAAATATAAATTTGTTGCTAATCAAAAATCACCAGATCGCTCTCAACTCTTAATTATGTAAGTTCATTAATCTTTGCCACCACTACTTCATTAAAGCTGTATCCATAACTAATACCAAAGGTTTCATCAATACCTGTAAATTGCTGGTTTAATCCACAAAATTCATTTGCGCCATGAAAACGTTCTTTCCATACAGCTTTCATATTCTTTAATTGTATTTGTTTTATGAGGTATTTCTCCCACCTTCCTAGCGTGCCTTCGTGGTGTAGTGGTTCTGCACGTTGGGTCGGTATTCCAGAGGTCTGTAATTCGATTCCAGGCGAAGCCGTTTGCTCATTTTTCATCTTGCCTGCTTCCAAAAAATCCTAATGTCTCTACAGTTTCACTAATTCTCAGATAATTTCAATATGTAATTCAAGTACATATTTTACCTTGACGTTGTGTCAAAAGCTGGTTGTGAAATATGGACGTACTCGTGTTTAGCATTTCTTGGATAACTCGAAAAACGAGTTAAACGAAGTTTTTTTCAATACTAGAAGCCTGTATGTACCCTAATATTGCAACACTACACACTATCAATATTAATAATATTATTAACGGATGTCTTCATAATAATATAAGCATATACTACCTGGTACAACTCTGACATACGCCCTAATTTCACCAAATGTGGGTTTCTGCGCTGGTTTTTGGTGCGATTGCGTGTTGTATGGCAACCCTGTTGACGTTGAAAAATCTTTCGCTGGAGCTCGTTGGTTTGCGTCATGCTCTGTGTCTGAGAAGATAGGGGGGAAAGATAAAATGGTGGAATTTGTTGAATTGAAGTTCTGCAAAAGGAAACATCATCGTGGCCATCCTGTTGAGGGGCAGTGGGTATTTGGAGGTGTAGAAAGGTCTGGGAGATTATTTTTAGTGGCTGTGCATGATAGAAGTAGGGATTTGTGATTTTATTTATTTGTGAACCATAGTATGGTTTGCTTTATTAAGATTACGGCAAAACACAATAGGGCTATCTGCCTAAAGAGAGGGATGCCTTCGTGGAGGATTTTCTAAGGAAAACTGACTCGTACACAAATACACATGGGGAAAACCACGAAAACGCCCATGTAGCCAGCCCGTTCGCGGGATTAGAACCTCGGACCGAACTACCACTGTTCAGCGATTTTACCGCTCGGGCCACTGAACCATAGTATGAATTTTCTGGATAGTGTGTCTGGCTATCATATAAATACGATAGTGATTACGTGGCGGCATGTTAAAGGCGGTATGAAATTAGTATATCTGCTGTTCGAAAAAGCATTAATTCATGGTAAGTGCATTTTTATTTTTTTCTTGTTTTTATTTTGTAGAATATTATGTTCATTGTTTTTTTTAGTATGCATTTCTGTCGTTATTGTTCTTTTGAATTGTTTGAAATTTTATTTTAGCTATTTTAGTTTATTTTGTTGATTAGTGCGTAGTGTCTATATTGTGCAATTCGTAGATGTTTTTTAAAGTTGAACCATAACGCTGTGTACATGGTATTCTTTGAAATTTATTGTTGTTATGTTAATTTATTAAAGCGAGGTGTGCGTAGTTCGTAGATTCGCTCGTTGCCTAGATTTTGCCATTCGTAGATTTTTTTTTTTTTTTTTTTTTTTAAGTTAAAACATATCGCTGTGTACATGGATTCTTGTCAAATATTTCTGGTTAGAAACTTTACGTTTTTGCTATCTAAATGTTTTGTTTTTGTTTCGGATTTTTAGCTTAAATTGTGTGGCCAAAAGTGGTTTTTGCATGTACGAAAACCGCGTTTTTGGAGACATTTTAGGCTTAAAGTTCGAAATATAGACAAAAAATTTAGATAATAATATGGCAGCGTGGTTGGCGAGAAATTTGGCGACTTGAGGGCGCATATCAGAGTAATACCTGCTACATTTCGAGGAACATTATGCACAGAATTATGTGAGAAGATATTTGCGGGATTAACCGAAACAATCATTAATTCAAATTTAAGTTCTAAAATATGGGAATTAGGCAACAAATTGCTTCTAAAAGTTTGGGCTCCGACCTTCAAGGTACACGAGCAAATATGGCTAGCAAAAATTAAAGCCGATTCAAATAAACTCAGAAACTGCTAGAAGATACATAGGTTCGTAAGGGTAAACAGTCGCTACCATATAAACTCTCTCATTACCATGACATTTATTAATTTGCATTTTCTTGGCACTAACTAATTTGCATTTTCTTGGCACTAACTAATTTGCATTCTGATAGGTTTCGAAGTGTCAGAAAAGGAAAAAAATAATAAGATAACTGGTTAATAAACGTAAAACCTTACAAATGAAGCCAAATTTTGCATGTTTGAAAACATCTTTCATAACTAAACTGTATTGAAACATTCTTACCGTGAGATCAGCACGGGTTCATCAGAATTAGCGAGATCAGAGAAATAATGAAAGAAGATTCCTTGATTTGACGAATTTTTATTTGTTCCCCATAAAAGCTGAGCAAACAAATCTGTAGTTAGCGAATATTTTATTTCAGTTCAATGAAAAACCTTTACTTATAAATACTTTCTTCAAATAACATAGTGCTTGGATCACACCTATAAACTAGGAGCTTATAAGAACTAAACTTCAACTGAATAGAAGAAATGCAACTGCATTTCAACTGAATAGAAGAAATGCAAGAAAAGTAACCATGTCAAAATTTATTTATAGGTATTGCCATTTTAAACAATATTCAGTAAATATGATTTTTACTGCGATACGAAATATATTGTACTTTGTTTTCAGAGTGTTTCTCCTAAAGCAGGTAATAGTAAATTTCAGCCTTATAATGTTATTATTTGGCAAAATTATGGCCATTAAAATGTTATATTTTTTTACAAAGCTTGGGTTTAAATTAAAAAAAAATCTTTTGGCCGTTAAGTAAAAAAGGAAAGAACTTTTGGGAAACACCCAGTATCGATTGAAAAGTTTCTGTGAATTCTCTGAAAGTGCAAACTTCTGTGTGTAACTTTCTTTCTCGATACGCTAACAACCCTAGCTGTAAAAGTGATATGTAGATGTTTTCATTAATTAATTTCTAACTAACTGAGATGGTTTACAGTTTCGCTTTATTTATTTTCATAGAAATCTTTATTATTTGCCTAAAGAATTAAAAACATTAACCAACGACGAATTAAATTTGTTGCAGAATTTTTTGAAAAAAATGTTGTTAGATTTCTTTGCTCTTATTTCAATCTACTTAATTTCTTAGTCCATTTATTCTTCAGTACTTAAGAAGAAATGATTCTGAATCTAATTGATATTCATATTTTCATAAAATCAACATGCTGTCTTATCTTTTGATTAATTAAGCTTTCTTTTTCTAGATGTGGAACAAGAAGCGGATATTGTGAAATTGTGAATCTTGATAATGACGTAAAAGAAATATTAATGAAATTACTATCTGTAAGATTAAGCCCAAATTTGCATGGTCAGGTATGGGAGATTTTTCTTTATGGTTGTACTAAATAATAATCATTCATGAAAAGTAAATAATATTGCCTAAGATATATGAAACTGTTCAAATAAAGTTTCCTTCAACGAAAGAGTAAAATTATTTTTAATGAAGTTTAAATGAAGTTAATTTATTTTTATTATTTTAAGTCTATTAATCTCGAAAGAAGATTTTGCGTTGATTCTCTTTAAATGCATTGTTTCTTTTCTTATTCCAGTCTGTTGCATTCGGTAATATGTGTGATATTTAACTTTCAAATTTAATACGTTTGTTACTGATTAATAAATTAAGCTATTTAAAATTAATAGATGCAGTTCTTAAGAATATTATTATTGAAGTATTATGGTACAGCTAATTAAAAACATTAAATATTTTATATAACTAAATTGTATATTCGTTCACTTTTCAAACATACAGAAGATGCATAATTTTCTCCTGTTACTCTAAATGCATATTCCTCTAGTATCCTACGTAATCTTTCCCTATTTCGCCTGGGCCAACTCTATTGATACTCTCTGCTGATAAACCCTATTACACATTACATGAGACCTTTTTGGCAACTGCTAAAATCTGAATATTTTCAGATTTTTTAAATTTTTATTTTTTAATATTATTTCAATCATTCAAACAAAATTAAGTTTTTATTACGCATAATTTTCTTCACGTTTTAAAATGGCATTTTTGATGAAACATTTAGCCACCTATAGGATTCGCAAAGGGCATTCGTTAAAAATTCAGAAGTGATGTAACTTTCACCTCAGAAGCATCAATAAAAACTTTAAGGAATATATATTCTAAGGATTAAGTACATAAAGGATAATAAACTTATATTATACATAAACTTTTAAATTTTCGTACAGTACAGCACATACATTTTTCTAAATATTCGTTCAACAATTTGTGTCTATAATTTGGATTTTAATTATATTCGTTTAGGAACATGTTTTAGAGTAGGCAAAATGTTCAAATAACTAATTAATATAAAGAAAGGAATTCCCCTTGGGGTCTAGAAATTTGGAAGCTCATTGCAACACTTGTAGAGGCCACGTACGAAGATGCGTAGGAATGAAATTATAATACTGATAATAGTAGCAAGTGAATATTTAAACGGTAATTATTGGTAAATTCAGATTAACTTATATTTGTTTTGACACATCTTTACATTTTTAGGATAACCTCATGATTACGAATTATAACTAGTTTCCTAACTTCATCACCTGATAGAAATCACTTGTTTTATTTCAGTTGAATATCAACCCATTGTAAAAGTAAGATGAAAGAAAGCGAATTTTGAAGTGCAAATCAAGTTGCGATTGTCCAGTTCTTGATGTATCAAAAGAAAAGCGGAAAGTTACAGAAGGGTGCAATTACGTTAGATGCAAAACAGTTTAAGTGCAACAGAATGAACCATCAAAAATTCCGAAACATGCTTCCAAAAATAATTGTCAAGGCGAATCTTATGATAATGTCGATTCTTTGAAAAAACAAAACTGTTGACGTAAATGCAAAGATTATGGAGGAAAAAACTTGGACGTATTCCTCCTAGCCGAAGTGTCACCATAAAAGCAGTAAGCATAGCCTTTGATAATATTTGTCCCGAAATACTGGATGATACGATTCTGTCACTTCGACAAGTTATGCTGGAAGTAATGAAGCATGAACTGTTTCAATAATTTTAAGTTCATGCATATAGGGAATATCGCAGCCAAGGGATCCTACCTACAAGTTTAAAATGCAGAAACGAAATTATTAAAAAAATCCAGAAACTATCTGAGAACTCAAAAATAAAAATTAGGAGCGGTATTTTTATTTATTCTTTAATTTAATTTAGGTTTTAGGTGATGAATGTTGCATTCTCTATTTATTTTCTGTTGCTACTATTACTATGGGACAAATTAAATTCATCAGCTGCTACTATTACTATGAGACAGAAGCAGAACGACATTTACTGTTGGACGACATATACCGACATTTACTATAACCGTTTACTACACTGTAAATGGTTACAAGAGTCGTACGATTTCGCAAATTAATTCGTTAACAACTAAATTTGTAAAAGCTTTTTTTCTTAATAAGTTTCTTTAAAATTGTAAAAATCAGTCATGGATTTTTTTTCACAAAAAACATCAATTACCTTTAGAAATTACATATTTTTTTCGCAGGTTCCTAATTGAGAATCATGGTAGTTACAAATAATTTTTATGACATTTTACAGAGTACATATGAAGAGTATATATGAAGTATAACATTTTGTTTATTGCATTATTTCCAAACCTACGTTTTGCACAAGGCACAGTTTCTTTTTTTTTTTTTCTTTTTTTTTTTTTTTTTTTGCTTCCCTTTTTGAAATATATATTCGCAAATACGTACAAAATTGCAAGGTGCAAATGAGTTGCCAATTATATTTACTAAGAGGGAAAAGCGTTTTATACTATTAAATTGAAAATTAATCCAGTAAAATAATTACTGCAATATATGAGGTGGGTTAAAAATATGGTTATATGTTTGATGTTATAAGGTATTGGACTGTATTCCGCTAATGAATAATTTTATTCTTCTCCTCAATATATACAGAAAATGCCGCTAGAGGGCTGAGGTGCGTAGGTGTAGCTGATGACGTAACATATACACCCCGCGTTCAAATTTCAATTTCAAATTTGCATTTACATTACAGTTCAACATTTACATAATTGACAAATAAATACACATTTTCAAACAAATAAGAAGATTAAGTGAATAAAGTCAAATATGAAAAAATATAAAGATATACAGATGCAATTACACTGTTATAATCAATGCAAAATGGAAATTCATTCCTTCATTGGAAGCAAACAAATTTGGCGGGGAAAAAGCTCATTATCAAATATCCTTGTTCAAATATCCTTGTTCATTAGATTATTCAACCTCTTTATTTCTTAATTTGAGCCAACAAAGTATCAGAATATAAGCAAGAAGATTTTCATCGTCTTGCGAAGAAGCGTTTTAGAGCTGCAATTAATGCGGCTGTAGATAAATCTGTTACTAAATCTAAATGAGTAGCCTTAATGGCGAAGCATACAAAGATAGAAACATAATTTTTTTGAAATATGTCCTTGCGTTGACCCTTGTATTTAATCAAAAATGGGTCGCAGAAGTCGATTCCACAGTTATAAAATGGAGGACTAAGGTTAACTATCTCTGCAGGTAAGTTTCCCAAAAGCTGCTCAGAGGATCTGGGTTTATTTTTAAAGCACGTTATACGTTCATTTACAATTTTTCGAGCTAAATTTCTTCCTCCTATTGGCCAAAATTCCTGCCTCACGTAATGTAATAACGTTTGAGGACTTATATGTAAATATCTTATATACAGGGATTCCATTATAATTTTAGTAAGTTTGTGCCTAGAAGGCAAAAGTTTGAGATGCTTTTTGTTTTGATCAAAGTCTGTATTTTGTAAACGTCCACCTACACGAAGGATCTCATTCTCATCCAAAAATGGGTTTAGATTACCTAATTTACTATTCTTTGGTTCAACTCTTTTACACTTAACTTACCCTTTCTGAGATCCCTGGGATGTTTCATGTTATGAAAAAAACATGTAAATAAAGCTTAATATTCTACAAAGTTTAGTGAAATTATTACTTAAAGATAAAAAATTACCAATAAAGTCACAATTTGAATTAATTAATAAAACTAGTAAGCCAGAGTGTTTTAGTTCTTTTTCAAAGTTCTCATCTTCTGGTGTTGCACAAGCACCTGGTACTGGAAGGTAAAAAGTCACCCAAGGAGGGCCACTCCACCATAAGGAATTACTCAAAAGTTCTGTAGCTGAGGTACCTCTGGAAATGGTGTCTGCAGGATTACGATTGTTGGAACATACCACCAGTCAAAATTTGGACACAAAGAATTCAGTTTAACCCGATTAGACACAAAGGTTTTTAATCTTTCAGGAGACGTCTTGATCCAGGCTAACGCAATCGTTGAATCACTCCATAGATAAATATGGTTGAACTGGATTTGAAGAATTACAAGCACCTTTGCCACAAGTCGGGCCAAGAGCAGCGCCGCTGACAGTTCCAGCCGCGGAATGGTTAGAGCTTTAATTGAGCAAACTCTTAATTTGCTGCACAGTAAACTTGTTTTCACAGCTCCGTCTGTGGCCTTTGAGACGATATAACTCACCGCACCGAAAGCTTTTTCGGATGCATCGTAGAATCCATGAAGATCAATAATGATGGCTTCAGGTATAAGAATGAATCTAGGAATTTCTAATAATTTATTAATTTATGGTAGCTGCTTTAGAAATTTTAACCAAACTTTGAACTCACTTGGTGGAATGGGATCGTCCCAATTGAATTTATTCTTCCACATTTCTTGAAGAAATATTTTGGCCTTGTTAATAACTGGACCGACAAGACCAATGGGTCGAAGAGTCGAGTGATGGTTGAAAGGACTTCACGTTTTGTAAACTTATCGGACAACTGTTCAGATATCTTAAAATTAAAACAATCTGACGAAGGTCGCCATAATAAACCAAGCGTCTTAACTGTAGGTTGATCTGATGAGAATATGTATTCCTCGATTTTACCATCATTTTACCGTCTGGATTATTCGAAACCCATTTATGTAATTCCATAGCTCCTGCAGCTAACAAGGTTTGTAACTCAATCTGCAATTTCTTTGCTTCTTCTAAGTTATTAGATCCGGATAAAATGTCATCAACATATGGGTCGTTAATTAGTACCTTCGATGTCTGAGGAAATATCCCTTGTTCATCCTCCGCTAATGCTCGCAGTGTTCTAGTTGCTAAAAATGGAGCACAAATGTTCCATAAGTTACTGTTTTCAATCTATAAGTTCTCCACGGGAGCAAACAGACTCGACTTCCACAATATCCGTTGTAAATCTCTATCACATCCATCCACTAGTATCTGACGATGCATTTTCTTGATGTCTGCACTAAATGCGTACCTATGAGTGCGAAATCTGGCTACAGTAGAAAAAAACACTTGCTGTACAGTTCCTCCATTTAACAGTATAGAATTGAGAGAAACCCCATTACTTAGTTTAGAAGACGCATCAAAGACGACGCGGAGGAGAGCTGACGTACTCTCAGGACGAAAGATGGCATGGTGGGGGATATAATATTCTATATTGGAATACTTATCGTCTCTAATTCCTTCCATGTGATCAAGGGACAGATATTTATCCATAAATGCCTTATATACTGTTACCATGGTTTTATTTTTATCTAATTTCTTCCAAAGTAAGTTTAATCGCATTTCTGCTATTTCCTTCGACGTTCCCAACGTCGGCAGTTTACATTCAATTACTGGTAACCTTACAATATATCTTCCATTTTCAATTCTCTTGTGTGTAGAAATAAAATGCTCCTCACAGAATTGCTTTTCAAAACTTTTTTTCACTTACATGTTTAGCGTGATTTAGGACCAGGACAGGATTCTAATTCGAAGAATTGTGTGACAGATTTATCCAAATTATCATCTTCTGAAATTAACCCAGAAAAATGATAAGAATTTGAATTTTTAATCGAACCTGTCACTAAATAACCAAACACACTATTTTGTAACATTAGTGAACCATCAAATGACCTGAATCTTTCTGCTTTTAGCAATTCAAAAAATAATTCACACCCCCAATAATACATAAATTTTGCTAGGCATATAAAAAATAGGATCTGCTAATTTAGTTTCCTTTGGGAAATCTATTTTAGAAATATCAATTTTATTTGTAGGTGTAAGCTCCGTAATGCGAGGTAAATTTAAAAAGGATAAAGTCCTACACCAATCATCATCTTCATTTGAGATTTTTGCAGTTGTTTTGTTTTTTACAAAATATTCGCCTCCACTTATTCCCGTTATGTTTGTATTTACGTTTTTGCTTATTCAGTTCCAAAGCATCAGCCGCTTCAGTAGTTAAAATATTGTAGCTGCTTATTCCAATATGAGGCCACTATTCCTTTTAATTTTACTTTTTTCCCACATGTAGTTTCAATAAATAATGATCTTTACACAGCCACCCTGTTTGTTTACATTTGCTGGTTAATATGATGCCTAATACTTCCGCAGACTGTTGCGCAATTGAAACAGATAGGAAATCTTTTTCATTCTTCTCGGCGCCAATCGCCAATGGCTCATTTGAAAAAGTCTGAGAAACTTCGGGTTTTGAATCAATATGAATTAAACTGTTATGATCGGAATTTTTACAGATTCTACATATAAAAGTTGACTTGCATGGTTCTTTATGCATTTTAAAACATACGTTGCACAACTTCGATTCTTGAATTATTTGATTACGTTTTGAGACACTCATTGTAAGGAATTTAGAACATCTGTGTAAAGAATTTTTACGCGTTACAGAGAATACATGGTTTCATATTTTTTCTCGCTGTACTTACAATTAAATTCTTAGGTTTTATATTCCCTTGACCTGAAATAATATTTTTAGGCAGCACTAGTTACTGATCAGTGTCTCTATACAAACTTTCTAATACTATAAAGTTCTGTTTTCCAGAAAGCTTAATAATTCATCCAAAGCGGGTACTTCTTTTGTTTTTAATGTCAACTCGAATTGTTTACGCGTTTCCTTATCGATTTTTGAAGCAATATATTCATTAATATAGCATCAGATAAATTACTGCGTTCAAATTCCAAAGCCTTTAATGCGCGCAAATTATGTTTTATATTATCCAACAAATGATGTAATTCCCTGGGGGATTCATTGTTGATTTTTTTCATGATTTAATATATTTTGTATATGAGTATCAGCAATTGCTCTTTTATTTCCAAAACGAGCTTCTAGAGCTTTAAGAAGTGAATAATAACTATCATGATCTGTTTCTATTTGTTTTGCTTCTCCTCTTAGGTCGACCCTTAAATAATGGAAATGTTGTAAATCTCTAAGTTTATTATTATCGCCAATTAAAGAAACGAACTGCTGTTTAAAGCTACTAAAGTCTTCATAATTTCCCGTAAATATTGGCAGTGGAATTTCAGGTAATTTTACGTTACAGAAAGTTTCACTTTCATTATGAACTGATATACCACCATCTTTAAGTTTTGAAGTATTACTTAATTTAATCGTTGAAAGAAGGTATTTAATTCTTACCTCCACATTATTCAGAGATAAGTCCAGCTCTTCCATACTTTTCAAGCTTTCATCAATATCTAGCTTTTCACCAACGCTGCAGTAGTCGTTGTAGAGGTGAGTCATGCCAACTTTTAATTCCTTGACTTTATGTAATTTAACATCTAATTCAAGAGAACTTCCTTCGGATTCTTTGAAGTTATTCCCGCACTTGTTCAGTTTTGTGATTTTGCTTTTTATAACGCCTCTTTAGCGATTTAGTTGCGTTAATTTATCCATTTTATTTTTGCCGCTTTGAATGGACACTGATCTTCATCCTCGACGAACCACTATTTATGGACTGTATTCCGCTAGTGAATAATTTTATTCTTCTCCTCAATATATACAGAAAATGCCGCTAGAGGACTGAGGTGCGTAGGTGTAGCTGATGACGTAACAGGTATTATATGTTAATTAGCCAAGAAATATGATTTAAACTTTTAACATACCTTCTTTCTGTAGTTCTCAACAGAATACAAATTAGTTGTTTGTACATTTAGATTGTGGGTTTGAATTTTTAGATGCTAGCTTTTGGCAGCCTCATCTTGCTGTTACTTAGTATCTCCCCTTTTACTAAGTTTTATTTCGTCTTTAGCATTTTGATAGCCAATGTTCAAATATATGCCGTTAACTATCTTGGGCCAGCTTAAGTAGTCTATTTTGCGTTGTAATTTCGGACTACGTTACTTAGATGTGAATTTGACTTTATCTTATGTTAATTTAAATACCCACAAGTAGCGGAGGTTCATCTGTCGCATGAGCAGTGCCTTTCTGTTTATTTAAGAGTTATATAAAAAAGATTATTTTAACATTCTTAATTCTTGGTCCTTTGTTTTATATTAAGCGACAACTTGCTTCCAATCTAGTAGAGTCTGAAGGGTATTAGCGCAAGTTTCTAAGTACAGTAGAATCCTACAAAGTTACTCGTTTGAAGGTTGTTACTATATGGAGCGGTGAATAGTATAATAAGGATGCAAAAAAATGGTGAATAGTACATTAAACTTGAAGCTTGTACCTTTAATGTACTATTCATCACTCCATATAGCAGTAACATACCACGTTTACTTTAAACGTGTAACCTTTTTTTTTTTTTTTTTTCATTTCGAATAAGATTCACGCATTTGAGCTTATATCAGAGTTATATCAATTCAGTGCCATTTGTCTTTGATGATTTGTAGTGGAAAATATTCAGAAAAGAAACCTTTCTAAAAGCACTCACATTAGAACCGCTATCGGTAAGGATTCTGAAAGCCTTCGAAACGAAGAGCCGATTGTGGCAATAAAATGATCCTAATCGGTAATCTGCATCTTTCTTCAATTTGAAGATATGAGTTTCCATTGGCACTATTTCGCTTCTCCTAGCCATGATACTGTCATCACATGATCCAGATAAGGTTTTAACCATATTTTTGACTCACTCTGTACGCAACATGCGCAATCTTGCTGTTGTTTCTTTAAATGTAATTTGCAGTTATGAGCACATAAAGGTCCTCAAAACATTTTATGCAATCAATGAAGTATTTAACGCTTAATAAGCGAAATATTATTGCTTTCGTTTAAGACCAAATATGTTATAAAGCTATGATACTTGTATTTTCTAGATAATTATGTACTGCATAACGAATCCACCGCAACGAAATGAGCCTTCCTATGAGCTTTTTGAACAGGTAAATCCATACATTATTTTATAAGTAAATTATATTAGAAATATTGTATGTTTACAAAACTTAGGACTGCATAAATTTTAATTCAACTAATGAACAGTAGCAAAGCAGTATTAGGAGAATAAGGTTTTGCATGTAGTTACAATTTTTCCAATGTTCTTAGTCAGGGATACCCAGCATTTTTATTGCATCGACCCCTTTTGAAAGAATGGTTTTTGTAAACTATTCTGAGTCCACCAGTTCGGTCAGGCTTGACGAAAACATTGTAACACGATGAAATAAAAGATTCTAAGATAAAAGGTTACTTTCATTTATCTGTAATTCTGAAGACTTGATCTCTTCATCGGAAAACAAAACGAAATTTGATCAATAAGACATACGAGTAGTTTTTGTATTTTAATATTAAAAACTAATGAGATGCATCATTAAAACTATACAAAATAACAAGTCTAAAACTAGAAATCATCAAGAAGATAGCATTTTTGTTTTTATTTTTAAAAGGTTCGTGAAATTTACTGCAATCACCCACGCCATCTATTGATAAATAGGGAAGTTTCAGTTCAAATAGCATTTTTCGTCGTCCTCCTTACATTTCTCTCAGTAATATACAGCATACAACATAATCATAATACAAATAATTGCCCATAAATAACTTTAAGAAAAAAATTAAATTAAAAACGTAAGCAAAAATGTTTTAGGGAAAAGTCAGGAATGTTGGTTCGGTAACAACTTTTATTTTGAGATATTTCTCTTAGATGGCTTTTAATTCCAAAACCTAAGGACAGGACTTGTGCTTGAACATCCAACATGGGTTCTAAATAAGACTTGTGCTTGAAAATCCTCCTTCACTACAAACAATTATTCTTGCATCATATAGGTCGCAGGTCAGTGGTTCTGTCAGCTATATTGCGACATTCAAATTTTCAGTGCCTTGGAAGCCGCCATCTTCTTTCAAATTTTGCAAATAGTTTATCATATAGCAATATATCTTCAGAGGAAATAACCACCCTTTTCAATAACAGGCATCGGTGTTAAATTATCAGAATAACAGAATTATTTTCAGTTCATTGTCGATGTAAAAACTTCAGTTTCAGAATGTAAGCCGAAGACAATCATTCTAGCTTCAATATGCCACTTCCTGGCAGTTTGTTTTGTGCGAATTTGAACAACGAATATCTCCTAACCAAGAAATATATGTTTTCAAAATTTTATTAATTGTGTCACCGTAGGGTTTTCAACTTCAAGAAAAAATTTTATCTGAATATTGTTTTTTGCGTCTTAATATGTTGTTTTTAATGTCTGATTTAAGGGTTTTTTTTTAATTCATATTAGTAGTCTGTCAGATATAGAATTATATATGTAGTGGTCCATGAAGTTCTAAGGGTTGACTACCGCTGATCAAAACGACTTTATAAATTCTCACGGGAGAGAATTCCCGTCGTTGCCAGGCTTGGGCACATGATTGAATGCAAGCGACTTGATATCCGACTTAATGACAGACTACATTTTAGTTTTGATCGTAAAAACGCCGGCAACGGAATCCGGGGGCCTCGAAACTTTTTTTCTCCTACCATCAACCTCTTTTACAAATATCAATGACTTTTTCAGGATTCGAATCCGTGCTCGATGAGATGGAAACGCCCTACTAACCACCATACCGAATAAAAATGCAAGCGAAGTGATGTTGATGAGAGAAATCATATAAAAACAGAAATGTTGCTTTCTCTTCAGATTAAATAATAATAATAATTTCAGTCTCTCTATTTCACTTTCTGAAGCAAAACAGTGAGTTTTTGCGGTCAGATTCGGTGTTGACTAAGAGTACTTAAATAATTTATCGCATCAATTAAATAGTAATTTTCCAACATTTCTATGAAATATGGGAAGATGCGCGTTTTCTCCTCTCAGGGGTAGACCAAATAACTACTGGACTGTATCTCTAGTAAAAGTCAGAAATGAAAAAAACTTACAGTAAATAATTCGTACAAACTTTTATGTCTAGTATATGTGTTCAAAATAAAATATCTTGAAGATAATGTTCACAATTGCACCAAATATTGGTAAAGATGCAATAAAATAAGACGATAAATCACAATCTGCATAGCTGAAATAAAATTACTTTTCTTTTCAGCATTTTACTTAAGCATAAAACTCAGAGCATAACCAAAACCTTTATATTTGCAGTTATATGATAATATTTATACGAAAAACCTTTGAAAACTGATTTAAAACATGAAATCTTTCAAATCTTTTTAAAGTTTATTTTTATATACGGTTTTTAACCTTTTTATTTGGAGTGTAAAAATTCATAAATTTACATGGACTAGTACACATATATGTAAGAGATAAATACGTAGATAATACACCAAGTTTTTAAAATTTAATTTATCGGCGAATTTCCTGTTTAACATTTCAGTGTCTGTATATTAAAATTAATATGCGCATTTTATTATCAATATTCAGAGCAATATCTTAAAGTATCCGTATGATTTAATGAGTAGATATGGCAAATGCTTAAATAAGTTGCGAAAGATTATGAGTATAACATTTAGGATTCTAATTTGTACATAAAATATTGGCGGGAACTACTACTCATAGCTATTGCTCGAAGAGGCAAATTTCCATTTTCTTAATTACACACGCACACACACACACACATTTATATATATATAAAGTTAAAACTTTTTTATTATGAAAAGAATATTCTGATAAATTAGGAGTACTTCTGAGCTTTGAACTTTTGCCTGGACAACAGAATTTCAGGAGAATTTCAGCAAAATGTTATTTAGCTCCAATTTCTTACACAAACACTTCGGTCATTTTATTTAGTTACAATTGTTATTTTAATTAAAGCTGCCTCCAAACTTGTCCTTAAATTTAACAATCAACTCTTAAATATTAGATTTAATGACTAGAGAGATGGGAATACTGAAATAACGGATTTAATGGCTCATAACGTCAAGTGATTCGTTGAATCTTCATTGACGCTGTCATTAAAAGCGCCTTCAATATAAGACTTACATTCGCATTTGGTGAAACTTATGTGACTCAGATTTATAAAAAGATGACTATTTTATTATTTTAAATGCTATTAGGGAATTTTGGCTGCTGGAATGACTGATGTCATGAATATGTTTTAATGCATTGGTTTGCCAGGTAATTTGAGAGTTTGAGCTTATACTTATGTTCTCACATGTTGCAGCCATAGCGTGTGATCCATAGCATCTTGAATATCTAATTAAATAGAGAGAGAACTGTGATTATTCATCTAAATAAAGAACGATTTTTTACTTAAAACTGTTCTGCCAGAATGACTGGTTTCAGTTGAGCTGTAGAGCTGTGATTATTCATCTAAATAAAGGATGATTTTTTATCTAAAACTGTTCTGCCAGAATTACTGGTTTCAGTTTAGCTGGACTTTCCCAGCCGACAAGAAAATACGTTAGCACCGAATCTTTTTAAATTATTTTTGTTATAGTTTGGTGGTTTTTCATGCATTTGGCACGAGTTGTATTTGAAAATACTCAAATGCTTTTCTAATAAAAAACTGAATGTAAAAATGCCAATCAGTTCCTTTTAAGTAATCTACTGAACTAATCATTGAGACAAATATACTGATATCTTAAATGTATTTTAGGAAAAGACTAGCATTTTACAATCTCTTAAGGAAAGGGCCCAGTATTGCTATGAAAAGTTTAATAGTGTTGAAGGTTTATCCTGCAATAAAGTAGTTGGAGCTATGTACGTATATCCAAAGATCGAGCTTTCAAGGAAAGCCTTAAAAGGAGCGCAGGTAAGAAATGTTCTTTTAATGTTAGGAATCACTAAAATTCACATTAACTGAGAATCACATCGAAGTTCTAAAGTTGTTTACGCAAATCAAGAACACTAGGTGTTATGTAAGGGAGGCTTTCGTGGAGGTCTTTCTAAGCAAAACTGACCCATATTCACGTTACACATGGGAAAATCACGATAAATTCTAAGCCATCGGCCCATTCGATAGAATTTAAACTCATATCGAACCAGTGATCAGCAGTTTTATTTGCTCCGTCACATACATAAAGAGATAAAATAAAATTTTATCATTAAACACACAAATTACTTTTACAAGCAACTGACAACAATGAAAATTTAATGGCAAATATAAAAAATATAGTAAATGTAACGGAGTTTTATTTATACGACTCTCTCCGGATCGTTATCAACCCATGTATTAAAAGAATTTGATTCTAAAAATTTCGTTAGAGGGCAGTACTTAATGTTTAAATGATACATTAGCTTGAGACAATTTTCAGATTTGAAGTAATACAGCTTATAGTCGTCAGAACGGTCCTTAGCATTGCCTTCCCCAACCAAAAAAAAAAAAAAAAAAAAAAAAAAAAAAAAAAAAAAAATCACGCTGTACAAAGAAGAGTGGTCGTTATAACGAAAGAAGATGCGATATGTTTCTCATCAGGTGGCGATTTTTTTCACCTTTCATCGCAAGAGAATGATTGTTATAATGAGCAGTTGCGATGACTGCATTTAATTCAAAGCGGTTTGTTTTAATGTTTTACTTCCCCCCCTCTCTTTCATTATATTTACGAAACATCTACTGAAGTAGAAGCATCCAATATCTAGACTAATGGAAATAATTTCAAAAACATTAAAAACAGCTTTTAAAACTTTCACTGAAAATAAGAAAGAAGGTAATCACTGGGGTTGACTTTTGTGTTTTGGCACATGGCCATGACAGTACAATTGCTGAGAGTTAGCGGCGACATGTTGCCAGGGCAACATAAATGCGAGGTGTCTGAGATAAACACCCGATTCAGAATGATTAAGTTTAAATTTATTTTGATTGGTTAATAAATACTAAGTTTCCGTTCTCAAATTTGGAATAATTTTTGGCTGAAGCGTTATGTAAGTGCCTGCATCATTAGCGTTATGCAAGAATCATATGGCATGAATTAATTTTGAAATGATGCAGTTTAAAGCAATTTGTATAAACAACTCGTATTTTTAGCGCAAAAAGAAGAAATAACCAAATTAAAAAGAAGAGTTAATGGATTATTGCAGATTAAAGTTATAATTTTGATTTATTTACTATTTACCTCTATATTTATATATGAATGTATATACACACACATATATATATATATGTGATGTACCAACTTTTGTCAGGAATAAATAGATTGTTGAAGAATCATCAATGTAGTCGTAGCTTAAATAATCAGACGATAAGTTTTAAAAAACAGGATCCATTTATTATACTTCAGGAGAAAATAGCAGTTACAAAATCAGATATCCGGAGTAAATAAAAAGAATTACTAATCACTTTTTGTATGAAGTTTACTGTATCGTGACATTTAAGAAAAAGCCTCGATATTCCTCTTGCGAGTCTTTTTATAGCCTCTGGAAAGGCGGAGCTTCCATGAAATGACGTCAGCCTCGTCAGCCAATCCAGTTCACTTGAAGTATTTCCAGAACATTCTATAACTGTACGTGTAGAAAAGGGCGGGAAAAACAACTTGACTACGGGGCTGTGGATTTAATTCCACGTACATTCAAATAAGAGAACGTCGCCATTAAAAATGAAAAGAATATACAGTTAGAATTTTAAGTGTATTCTTGACTATGGAAGTTTATTATTACAAATATATATATATATATATATATATATATATATATGTCATGATAAAAGCACAAGGAAAAGAAAAGACAGAACACTGTAGATGCGTAGTTATCCTATATTGAAGACGAAGTAATCTGATTGCGTCGTAAGCTAATGTGTTGACTTCGTAAATAAAACTTGGCAGTAGAAGCGATTTTAATTCCATTTTTATTTCCAATTGATATTTGTGGCCACAATCACTTTGCACTCTAGTCGTGCCTTTCCACAGAAGATTTACATTTTTGATATTTTTGAGATAGAAAGCAAGCCAGCGAAATTACATCTTAGCACAGTAGAGAGCAAAAGCTGAAGTGCGTAGTTATGCAAGATGGAGGCACGCGAAGAGAAAAGTTTAGGTTTACAACGACAGTTTCAGTTCTTAATTATTACGTCATCAGACTTGCGCGGACCATAGAGTGATCTAGAAATGACGCAATGCAGAGAAGTTATTACGATTTTAGAATAGAGAGGACGAATTAATGTTTATAGTTATATTATAATTCTGATTCATATATTTTTATCTTACATATTCCCTCCTTCAAAAAGAAAAAGACGTAGCGACAGAGAAGAATTAAAGCACAAGCAAATTTTAAAAAAATATAAATAAATAATAAAATTTTGATCCTGTAAAGTATTATTTATAAATATCAATTTTTTTTTAAATAGATTCTTAATTTTTAGAGTCCTATTGAATTTTTCAACATTTCAGTCCAAAAGTCTTTTTGTTTGAGAGTTCACATAATCATAATTCTTCAGGGAAGGTTCTTGTTATTACAGAATATCACAAAATAAACTTTTACTTAATGATTACTTATAAATATTTATGATATTAATTTTCATACTGATAAATTATAATTTAACATCATAAATAATAGGATTAAGATTTTCAGAATTTATGGTTTCACCTTTATCATCTTTCATTTACAATTCCTGTATTTTACCTACTGGAAGGCCTCGCAATACTAAACAAACATATCCATCAATAGGGCTGTCCTCTTGAGCTAACCAGTGTGTTCTCTGCACTGGTGGCCCAGGGTGCCTAGACAGTTACTTGAAAAGACCTCCGTTCCTTGCATTAAGGTAACTGGCCTTTGAGAACTGCACTAATACATTCCATAATAAAAAAATATAATACTAATAATAATAATAATAATATAAAAAATTTACATGCATTCATAAAATGAGAGCCTCCAACATTATCTTGCATGAAGAGGGTAAAAGGAACAACTGTACAGAGGTAATAACAGGCCTCTGTTGAAGGAACCAGTACTCCCTCGACATACACTATACTTAACATACAATCACCCATAAATTTAACATGCATTTACCATAATTTCATATTACGTATCTGTAATAATTTTACTTATTTTTAACATCTTTATTTTTAGAATAATTATAAAATTCGTATTTAAAATTCTCAACAAAATTTCAAAAACATAAAAACTTATCTTAATATCCTTCCCTATGAATAATTTAAATAGCTTAAAATTCGTTACTTAATTTGCTCACACATAATTATGAAAAATTAAAAATTAAAAAAATTAATGAACAAGAATTTCAGATTTTCTCAAAACAAATTGCAGAAATTTTAACCAATGTTGAAATGAAAACTATAGAATCCGCAGCACATTAAATAATTTAGTTCCTGAGCTAGATTCACACGAATGTAATAATTTTTGAGCTGTTGAAAAAGCAGAAGTGCAAATAATTTTCTGTCGCACATACTTGCAAACACTAACTCAGATCGACCTTGAACCCGCTGTAATGCTGAATTCCTAAACGGTAATACACTGATGATTTAAAGCACTTTTTTTCTAAATATTGTAGAGATCGGCGAAGCAAATTCAATATTCCTTTTCACTAGGCATTCGAACTTCTCAATTTATCGAGAGATTACTTTCAATCTGTAAACACTACACGAGATTATTTTTTGAAGCACTTGCAAAACACCGCAGCAGAAGAATGATCTGTTATTTTTTAAACACTGAAAAAACAAACTTGATGATTCACTTCTTTCACATTATCTTGGAGTTATCACAAAACGATGATTTGAAGAGCTGAATTAAATTTTCCATTGAGGTTTCAGGCTGCAGGAAACTATCCTTACCGGCTTAATTGTCATAATAAGAGCAAAGGAAAAAAGACGGAGCAGTGTCGATGCGTGCTTAGATCCATATTGAAGACGAAGTAATCTGATTGCGTCGTAAGCTAATGTGTTGACTTCGTAAATAAAACTTGGCAGTAGAAGCGATTTTAATTCCATTTTTATTTCCAATTGATATTTGTGGCCACAATCACTTTGCACTCTAGTCGTGCCTTTCCACAGAAGATTTACATTTTTGATATTTTTGAGATAGAAAGCAAGCCAGCGAAATTACATCTTAGCACAGTAGAGAGCAAAAGCTGAAGTGCGTAGTTATGCAAGATGGAGGCACGCGAAGAGAAAAGTTTAGGTTTACAACGACAGTTTCAGTTCTTAATTATTACGTCATCAGAGTTGCGCGGACCATAGAATGATCTAGAAATGACGCAATGCAGAGAAGTTATTACGATTTTAGAATAGAGAGGACGAATTAATGTTTATAGTTATATTATAATTCTGATTCATATATTTTTATCTTACATATATATATATATATATATATATGTATAATACTGTTTTCATGTAATCTTTTATGATTCTATTCCTGATAAATGTTTAATGCATTTATTTTTGAAAATATTTAAATGGATCTAGTATCCTGTTTCTTATAAATCTTTCATCTGTTTTCACAAAAACTATTAATCTATTAGTTATATTTAATGCATCTATTTTTCAGACTAATGTAGGCTAATGTAAGCCAGTGTAATGTAAGACTAAGGTAAGCCAATGTACGTTTAATACTGCCTATTATAAATTTTTAATACCCATCATAAGAATGTCTAATATCCTTGTAGTACATAACGTACAGAAACCATTAAAATAATCAGTCGAATTTTCGTTGACGGATAATGAATTTCAACGGATATTCCTCATTAGAGAACATGTCCTGAATCTTCGGACCTTTAAGTAGGAAACCAATACACTCCCATTTAGAGGACAGCCCGTGATAACAAACCCGCCGTCCAGTAAGTAACCTCTAACGACAGGTTCGACTATATTTCCAATTCTCACAACCACCCAATCAATTCCCATTGTTTAAAATTTACATTGTATTTGTTACTGAAGAAGGTTTAACATTTTAATCCCTTTTTAAAAACTGCTGTGTAAAAATGGTTTGCCTCTGTACTCATGATCTCCTTTAAGGCTTCTCTAGGACCTTTTGAATCAAATGCCTCATTATCAATCTAACACTCTGAACAAAAGTAAATTTGAAATAGTCATGAAACCTCTTATAATTAAAATAATGTTTCTGCAATGTCTCATTTGAAAAGCTGTCTGTCTCTAAGTAAGAAGATATGAAGATGTTATTCAGGCAAAAGTACATTTCGTGAAGTAGTTTTATACCAAACACGCAAAACAAGAAGTGCAATTACCTGCATTGGCAACTATTGAAATTTTCTGTTAGAAAATAAAAGTTCTAAGTGTTAGAGGACAAATAAAACCACTTTTTGATTAGAAGAATATCATAACATTTTGAAGAAACTGAAATGATGTGAAACTTATTCGACAGCAACATAAAGATTTTTTTTACATATTTCCTTTTGAAAATCCATTAATTTTGGCACCTGATTTTTTCCCAAATGTGCTAATTGTTTTCTTTCTAATTCAGAGTCGGAGGCAAAGCCCTGATGAATTTTACGCAATGGAGTTACTCGAAAGTGCTGGGATTTGTGTAATACCAGGATGCCTGTTCGGCCAAAGACCAGAAACCTATCATTTTCGGTAATCACATTTTATTCAAATTTACAAAATGTTAAACTATTTCATTGTTTTTTATTTCTTTAATTTAATAAATGATGAAAATAATGCAAAAGTCTGAGCGGAATGTTTTTTTTTTTTTTTTCCTTTTATGTAGGTTAACATTCCTGCCTCAGATGGACAAACTAAAAATAATCATAGAGCGCATTCTTGAGTTTCATTTGAAATTCTTGGAAAAATACAAGGACTGAATTTGGTTTAAGGAACGCTGATGTTCTACATTATCGGTGCAGAGTTAATTATTCAAAGCATAACTTTTTTTAAAATTTTAATTATAGAAATAGAAAACATAAGCGCATTTAGACTTTACTTTGAGCAAAGTGTAATTCTTTGAAAAAGTGTTTAGGCGGTTAGCGTTTGCAAAACTTTCCACGTATTTAGTTTTAAACCTATTTTATAAAGTAAATATTTTATAAGTAAAAATATCGTTGCAGAAATTAGGTGCTGCATTGATGTCATTACAATTTTGTCATTTGTACATTTAATTTTGTCAATTTTGTACATTTAATTTCAGTAAACCTCTGAATTTATAAAAATATTGTAGCAAAAATTAAATTTCTAGCTTTTGTATGAAAGATTCTTTAGCGCTGATTACAAGAATGTATTCAAGACAAATGACTTATATTTTAAAGAGCCCACCAACGGCCGAACGTAAAGTCGCTGAATACTGGTAGTTCAGATCGGAGCTCGAATTCCGGTAAACTGGCTGGCTACGTGAGCGCTTTCGTGACTTTTCCCATGTATAACATGTATACGAGCCAGTCTTTCTTAGAAAGTACTCCACGAAGGCTAACTCTCTCCTTAGGCAGATAGCCCTTAAGTGATTTGCCTTAATTAAATAAACCAATCCATATTTTAATGCTAACTATTTTACAACTAAACATAAACTATTTTACAACTAAGCCATGTTTATTAATTATGAAATATTGAAGGCATTCCGCTTGACCACATATCTTGTAATCAATGTTACGAAATCGTACAAGAAGGAAATGAAAATCCATGTTTTATCACTAAAATTATAAGTTTTAATTATTTTACAGCTTCCTAATTTTCCCACTAATTACTTAAATCAGGAGTAAAAATTTAAAAAAAATGGCGATTTTCACCAGTAGTTGGAATACCGAAAAAATTATCCACAACAGCAATAGTACGAGCAACAGCAATAGTAAATAACTTTGGAACAGTGATTTGGATAAGGAATAAGACAAAAATTTACTTTATTAACATTGTTCATTAGAGACAAAATTACCCTATTCTACACGAAAAGCCTGTAACTATTATCAGTAACAAAAAATCTAAATGGTTTATAATTGCTTAATATTTTGAGACAGGAAATATCAATACTCTGTGTTTTACATAGCTTTCAGCTCATTGTATATACCTAATATTCATAGGGATTCTAGAAAAAATAAATAACTGTTTGTTATGTGATTTTTAACTCATTTTTTGCATTAAAAAGTCATCAGTATCAATGATTGTGATGATTTCAAGCGTTCATTAAAATATTTAATACAATTATTAAAATGTGTGAAGTAAGATTATTTAGAATATGCATTAAAATTGTCTCGAAGCAAATACAATGTATAAAATTACGTCATCTAATCATGATCGAATTTCAGTGGATATTAATTCTGCAAGTTAAAATGCTCGATATGGACATGGTCCTTTGTAAGGATTGGATTAATTACTAATAGGTAATTATAAACCAGATCTCGGCACCTATTATTTGCTATCATTTCAAAATGTCTTTTTTTTCATTTCACAAGTCTATATAATATTATTTATAATTCTGTGTATCTGCATATCTGTGTATCTAAAATGCACAAAGCACTAGTAAATTAATTGTGCAACTTGAAATCTAATAGCATTCAAATGATTAGAAAGATTTAAAAACTTCAAGAAAGAACTAGTTCACTACCCGAATAAGAAATAAACTTGGCAAGTATAGTGATGAATTCCTAAAATTAGTGATGAATAATTAGTGATAATATAGTGATGAATAATTAGTGATAATTAGTGATGAATTCCTAAAATTAGTATAGTTGTAGAGACATTAGGATTTTTTGGAAGGAGGAGAAACGAAAAATGAGCAACGCCTTTACCGGGAATGGAACCACGGACCTCTGAAATACGCGCCCAGCGTGCAACCACCACACCACGAAGGCATGCCAAGAAGGCGGGAGAAATACTTTATATACCCCCTTTTAAAGGACGACTGGGGTTTTTAGGGGACCCAGTTATGATTTTGTCATAAGGACAAGGTTTCGACCGGACTGGAGAGGCACTGCCTTTATCAATAGAATAGATAATTACTTGGCAGAAGCCAGGTTTTTCATTGAACAAAGAATTAAATTTTCTTACCAACTTTTCAATCTTCTCTTTCTCTTCAAACTTCAGATGGTTTAATCCCATTTCTGGCAGAGACCCTTCTTCTTCTTCCAGAGGGTATATGTGCACCTGAAACGCAGAATTCTAGAAATTAAGATTCGCGCCAGCTGCGCGTAGGAAATCCACGCCTATTATTACAGATGTGAGTAAGTTTTTCACAACTAAAAAATTAACCTTCGATACTTCATTTTTGATTTGTGCATGCAGTGCAGTTTCTCCCAAGTATATGCACTGTTTACCTTGGGCGGCAAGTACTTTTTGTCTTGTATTTCTAAATAATCTATAACGACGAAAATGTTTACTAAAGAACTCTTCGGAGAGAAATAAACACTGAGCCCCGGTGTCCAGGAGAGCAGTAGTCGGTACGTTATTTACAAGAATATGTATTTCGGGCATGGCTAGATTTTGTACCATCACCGTATTTAAATGGATTACTTCCAGATTTTTACCTTATGTCCGCATAACCTGCATTTTTTCCATTTGTCTTCTTATTACTGATAGGAAGAATTAAAGTTGCGTGAGAGATTTGAAATACTGAAGTTCATACGAATGTTGAATAATGGGAAAACATCCTTCATTCTGTCATAATTGACTAATACTGTGAATAATAAAATTTTAAGAACACATAAGTTACATTCACGTGAATAAAACAAATACATTTTCCAAAAACGTCCAAGAAGTCTATCGCAAGTGTCAACATAAAGATCTACAAATATATTTTTAAGTATTTAAATAACTCATAAGCTGAAAATAAACCAAGAGAAAAAGTATCGAGAATTCATTGGCATATACCAACAGCAAAGATAAAATAGTTTCCAATGGCAAAGAGAAAACAGTTTCGAAGTGTTTAAAAGAGTACAAAGAGCACACTTTCTCAAAACGTTTGTGAAAAGGCAACGACATCACAAATATATAAATTTTCTGGAACATGACATTATTTAAAAATTTTCGTTCTGATATAGGAAAATACTCATTAAATTATTAAATGTAGGTATTCGTGTACATGTTTTTAAAGAAATTAATATATACATTTTTAGGGAAATTTTGCATGTTTTCTATTTTAGTAATATATTATAAGTTAGAAAAATTTTCTGTACTAAGCACATGTGTCTACGAAATTCTTTGCAAAAAGCGAATAGGTAATAATCATTTTGATACTTCACTAGAAATCAAGTGTTATAGATGAAAAACGATTTAAAAATTAACCAAGATGTTATAGAATCAAGTGTTATAGATGAAAAACGATTTAAAAATTAACCAACGGAGTGAATATATAAACTGTTTTGCTAAACAGGTATGAACGTTTAAATAGGAAATATCCAGAATCTTCAAAATTAGTAATTAAACGTTCAGTTTAGCCTTTGAGATTTTACTAAAGATATAAGGTATTTCACCCACTTCCCTAGCGTGCCTTCGTGGTGTAACGGTAGCACTCTGGGCCGGTATTCCAGAGGTCCGTGGTTCGATTCCCGGGTAAGGCGGTTGCTATTTTTCATCTTTTCTGCCTCTAAAAATATCCTAATGACTCTACAAGTGGCGCCCGAACTAAAAAGGGTTGTGGATGATGATTCTCCACATCCGGGATTTGGCAACTAGGTCACTTAAAAACCCTAGTTGCCCTTTAAAAAGGGGAGTATATAAGGTATTTCACCCCCTTCGCTAGCGTGCCTTCGTGGTGTAACGGTAGTACGCTGGGCCGGTATTCCAGAGGTCCGTGGTTCGATTCCCGGTGAAGGCGGTTGCATATTTTTCATCTTTTCTGCCTCTAAAAAAAATCCTAATGACTCTACAAGTTGCGCCCGAAATAAAAGGGTTGTGGATGATGATTCTCCGCACCCAGGATTTGGCGACTAGGTCCCCTAAAACCCTGGTCGCCAAATCCTGGTGCCTGAAGAAAGTGAATGCTTAATTTTTAAAACTTCATCCCCTACTTTATAAGTTACTCCCCGTCGTTTCAAATCATAATATAGCTTCTGTTTTCTTTGTGCTACTTCCGTATTCTTTTTTGCTTCTTTTATTAGTTTTTCTATATCACCCATTTTAAATTCTGGGGCTCTTTGTTGCACATAAAATAATTTATCTAACGGTGTTATAATCTTTCTGCCTAGAAATAACTCAGCAGGAGTTTTGCCCGTTGTATCATGTTTTGCGGTCCTAAGAGCGAAAGCAAATTCATTGACATAGTTATCCCAGCTTTTATGAAAATTTTTAACATAACTACGGATAATTTTCACTATATTTCTATCGACCCGTTCCGCTATATTTGATTGCGGCCGATACGGGACCATTTTTAAATGACGTATGCCCAGTTTTTGGCACATGTCTTCAAATATATTACTTACAAATTGAGGACCATTATCCGATATAACTTTTAGGGGCGCCCCGTATTTTAAAATATATTTATTTAAAATAGAATCAGTAACTAATTTCGCGGAGGCTCGTTTTAAGGGAACAATTTCGGTCCATTTACTAAAATGATCAACCATAACAAGGAGATAGCGACTTTTATTTAACTGACTTTTTGCGAAAGGGCCCAATAAATCGATGCCAATTATTTCATTTGGAAATTCGGATTTAATACTATTTAGAAACCCGGCCGGGCGGAAATTAATATAATTAACTGCTTGACATGTTGGCCAGGACTGGACATACGCCCTTGTTAACTTTTGCAGTTCAGGAAAGTAGACTGCCTCGCATACGCGTTGGATAGTTTTTCGAATACCAGCATGAGAAGCTAAAGGGCTGTCATGGAGCTCCTGCAGGATATTTAATCTAAGACTAGCTGGGATAACAGGTCGAAATTCGTTGTTGGAATTCGTAGTTTTTGTATAAAATAATAGACCATCTATTAGTTCGTAATGGGCCGCCCTATTTCTTATCGCCACAATATCTTGGTGGCTAAAATTTTCAGGATCCTTCAAATACTCATAAATGCTTCCAAACTCAGGATCCTTACCCAGTTCGGTTATTACAGTTTCTCGGGAATTTATTGTACATGCTGTAAGCATTGCCATCTTTACGGTATTGCCTTGTTCGTCTATTTTAATCCTTGATAGGGCATCTGCTACGATATTTTCCTTTCCAGGGGTATGCTTGATTACCAGATTATATTCTTGCAGCTTGAGTGCCCATCTTATTAACCTTGGGGATAAATTTTTCCCTGAGTACAATCTAGTTACCGCCGCATGATCAAAGTACACTGTTATTGGCGCCTTTCCAAAATAGACTCGGAACTTTTGCACTACTAACAGAACTGCAAGTGTCTCTCTCTCGGTCGCGGAATAGTTTCTTTGTGTTTGATTTAAAGTTCGGCTAAAAAATGCCACGGGTTCCTGATTTTGCGAAAGTAGCGCTCCTACCGCATAATCCGAAGCATCCGCTGAAATTTCTAAATTCTCATCCTTTTCAGGAAATTTCAACACAGGGGCTTGCGTTAATGCTAGTTTTAATTTTTCGAAAGCACTATTGGCTTCGGCCGTCCACGAGAATCTTGCCTTTTCCTTTTTATTTTTAACAATGGTTCAGCAATAGCTGCAAAATCTTTTATAAAGGACCTATAATATGAACAAAGTCCTAGAAAAGAAGAGAGCTTCTTCGCCGTGTTTGGAGTCGGATACTTTTGTACAGCGATTATTTTTGATTCGTCTGTCTCTATTCCTTTCTGAGATATTTTGTAACCTAAATATTTTAATTCAGGGGCTGCAAATTTGCACTTTTCGACATTAACTTTTAGACCGGCTTCATTTAATCAAGAAAACACCTGTCTTAAATCCTGTACATGTTGGTCGAGATTATCACTAGTAATAATGATATCCTCTAAATAGATAAATGTGGACTTTCCATGAACAGACCTTAACACAATGTCCATACATCGCTGAAATGTTGCCGGTGCCCCTGAAAGGCCAAACGGCATACGCAGAAATCCATAAGTGCCAGACTTGGTTATAAAAGCAGTCTTAGGCACGTCCTCAGGCCTAACCCCTATTTGAAAATAACCAGTCGTTAAGTCTAAAGTCGTCGTATATTTGGTGGATGTTATGTTCCTTAGAATTTCTTCAATAATAGGTAACGGATATACCGGATATTTAGTTATGGAGTTTAATTTACGGTAGTCAATTGCGAATCTCCACCTTTTTGGATGTGTCAATGGATAGTCATTATTTTTCTTACATAAAACCACCGGGCTAGCATAACTACTTGAGATGGGCGTTATGATCTTTTTACGTAACATATCGGTGATATGCTATTCTATAATTTTTTCCTTATTCTTATCATACCGCTTTGCTTTGTGGCGAACTGGCATTGCACCTCCGGTGTCAATACTATGGTTAGTAACCTGAGTAAATCCTGGAATATCACTAAATAACGAAGCAAATTCACTTACCACTTGTCGGATTCTATCTTGCTCGTCATTAGGCAGGTGGTCAAGTTTTAACATCGGCGGTTCAGCGTTTTCAGTACGAACTGGTTTCATTGTCAACTTAAGGGACGCTTCATTAAAATCCAGCGTAGCTTGGGCTTCTGAAAGAAAATCTATTCCTAAAATTAAATGTGCTTGCAGATTCTTTACTATAAAAAACATCACCTTTATTTGTTCGTCCTTGATACGGATATACAAAGGTACTTTACCTACGCACTTACATTTTTCTCCTTGCGCCGCTAACACTGTTGTATTATCCGCATTATATATGCGGTATTTGCGAAAATAATTTCTAAAAACCTCTTCTGCCACACAGGAACACTGCGCGCCGGTATCCAGGAGTGCGGTGGCTGGGATATTATTCATCAAGACTTCAATCTTCGGAAAAGTCAAATTTTTCACCATTACTGTATTTAACTTGTAGGAAGAGGGGTTTTCGTGGCCTTCGGATTTCCGCACCCTCTCGTCAGCAGGAATCCGTTTTAGTTTAAATTATTTTTCCTTTCCGTGCTTTTCTTCTTTTTCCCCTGGCCTTGAGACTTTTTCCTGGGTTGCTATTGAACTGTCGACGTTCGCCGGCTGTTTTTGAATGCTCGGGTTTCCTTGCCCACTGATTCGCTTTTTCTCCGTAGCCGTATGCTTGAGTTTGCTGTAGTCTTGGCGTACCAAATTGGTTTCGCTGTTGATATTGGCGTCTTCTTTCGACGTCCGCCGTTCTTCTACTTTCAAACTGGATTGCTAGCTCAAATAACTTTTCCAGTGTAGTCGGATTTCTCAATTCAATAAAGTCTTGCACTTGGGGTAGTAACCTCGGCAAAATCACTTGAATTATTTCAGGATCCGGACGGTTTCCATACAAGAGCTTGAAAACGTGAATTTTTCTTAAAATAAAGCTCGAGAGGTTTTCGATTCTTTGTTGATATATACTAAAAAGTTCCGTTTCTAATTTCGCACAATCCCTTACAACAGGGAAGGCTTTTAGTAGGGCAGTCTTGAAATTTTCGTAAGTATAGGTGGGACTTCCTGCTTGACCCAAGAGACTTCTGCCTATACATTTGAACCAGTTAAGCGCTTGGCCCCTCAAAGCGCTTGTAGCTAAGGTAACTTTTTGAAACTCGTGCACGGGGTAGAGCATGAAGTGGTCATCCAATTTTTCCAAAAAACTGGTTACCGGTGAGTTTCCGTTAAATGTTGCTTCTGGTTTCATCGAAGCGCGCATGGTCTGGACGATGTAACCAAACCCTTCCAGGGCGGCAGCTGGCATTTCTGGATTCTGAGCCGTTTCTGCAGGCAGCACAGGTTCTTCGTGAAACTCGGCCATGGTTATTCTTCTTCGTTGGGCGCCACTATCAGGTTCAATGTTCCTTCTAACCTTCTTCGGGAACATACAAGGACCTGACTCGGAACAGAGAGCTTACTAAAGCTGTGTTCACTAATTGTGGTAAGTAGACAGGATACAGACGAAGGGCATACAAAACCCTTTATTTTTCTCTATATACAATAACTTCCGTACTTCGGAATACACCGACCCGCCACTTGGGGTCTAACGTAAAAGTATAAAAATAAAACTAAACTCTAATTTAACTTTAGAATAATACACGTGGAAGATTGGCCTTATAATAACAGGAAGCGTATGTAGCACAGAGACTGTGAACACTACAATACGTTTTAATTTATCAAGAGGATTAAAACCTCTGGCCTGGAAGGCAAACAGCAACTGCGTAACTTCTAAGGTAAGCGGCCTGCGTTGACTCACTGCTTCCTCTCTCTCGCTTGGCAAAAGGCCACAACTTAAATACTTGGCGTTCGCCAGACAAACTTTGCATAAAAACCTTCACGCTTATAATTCTGGCCGGAAGTAGAAAATAAGAAGTGATAGTAAAGATTTAAAATAAAATAAACGTTACTAAAACTTAAGATCCTTACACAGTCACTTAATATGTAGTTCAATAAATTAAAATATAACACTGGTTCATCAATACAATATATTACTTATGTATAGTTATTTGTTCATTTAGAATATGATAAAGAAAATTTTGAGTCAAAGAGAAACATATTTACAAAACAGTGAATCCTAGTTTCCTAGTACACTCACTTCCAAAAGTTAAGCACGAAGATGTAAAATGCAAACAAAATCAACAAATACTGCTTTGATTGACACAAAATTCGGCAGGAAAGTAGTATATATATTTATGCATAAAACAAAATCAATAATCATATACAGATGTGAAAACAATATTAAATTTTTGTAGTCTGATAATGACATACTAGAGACTTAAACAGAATTATGTATAACGTAAAATTAAACAGCATAAAATGAAAAAAAGGACATTAATAGGGAATGTGATCCCCCCTCATCTGTATACAAAGTTTACATCTTGTGACCATGCTTTCAATTAGGTGGTCAACCACTACAGAATTAAGCAATCGCCATTCTTCTTGTAGAGCAGTTTCCAGCTCAATAAGAGGGGCTGGAGGTGGGAAACGTAAAGATACAGCACGGCCGAGAGCATCCCAAAGATTTTCAATGGAATTAAGGTCGGGCGAATATGCTGGCCACGCCATATGCGCAATCCCTTCACTCTCCAGGTAGTCATCGACGATGTCAGCTCTATGGGGACGTGGGTTATCGTCCATTAAAACAATAAAGTAGGGCCAATTGCTGCAGCGTACAATCTCACAATGGGCTCTAGGACTTCATCTCGATACCGGACAGCCGTCAAAGAACCCCGTTTAAAGATGTGCAAGTCGGTGCGGTATCCTAATGAAATCCCTGCCCACACCATAATGCTTCCGCCTTGGAATGCGTGACGTTCGGTGATGTTTTGGGACTGATTGCGTGTTCGTTGTTCGCGCCATATGCTTATACGCTTGTCATCTGGCTCCAGAGCAAATCTTGACTCATCAGTAAACATGACATTACCCCAGTCAGACACATTCCAATTGACATGTTCCCGGCATCGCTGTAATCGTGCCCCTCTTGATTGGACGAATAGAGGAACACAAACTCGAGGTACCCGGGCGTACAGTCCACTCATATGTAATCTTCGACGTACAGTGGTAGTGTTATTGAAGTTAAATCTTCCAGGAGTGTAAAACGTTATTAAATCAAACAATATAACTATTTAATAAAAATTTGTTCCCAAGTCTTTACAAGGCTTTGTAAAAGAAAAATAAGAAAATTATTGAAAATCAATGATTTGCAGTGGTCGTAATGTAAAAATTGGTAATATTCAAAGTTTTCAAAAGTTTTATGAAAACACGATAGCATCACAGTCATCCGCAAATAATTTCCATCGAAACTGAAAACTTTATGCGCAAAATTTTCTTGGAATGCAGGAAAAGAAACATTAGAGGATTCAAAATGAAGATACTTTCCGGAATGAAATGTACAGTATTTCAGGAAGTATTCACTTAACTTCTAACTTGGTTGTAATGAGCATATGTGAGACACGAAATGCATTCGGATGCGAAAAAAATTTAACTATCTGGTAATGGATCAAATTTCATTGGAAATGTAATGGCATTAAAAGCAGAAAAATATATCTGAGTAGAATATCTTGATGATAATTTCTGAATGTGTTTGTTTTTTTAAGGCGAAAAATGTTCACTGCAGTTTCCGTTAGGGCTCAAAAGAAACTGTGCTTTTTTGAGTTGGAAAAATTTTCACTTTAATATTTTAAGACGAAAAATCTTCACTGTTATTTCGTGTATGAGAAAACCCATGTTAATTTCAAAATGCAGTTAGAAAAATTACACTTTGAGTTTAAAAAGTTGAAAAAAAATTCGTTTAGATTTTTTTAGGTCGAAAAAGTTTCACTTTATATTTTGTAGGAAGAAATATCTCCACTTTTATTTTGTCTATGGGAAAACCCATGTTAAATTCAAAATGTAAGGGGGAAAAGTTACATTTTGATTTTGAAAAGTCGAAAAAAATTCATTTAGATTTTTTTAGGTAGAAAAAGTTTCACTTTAATTTTTTTAGGAAAAAAAAACATTTTTTATTGGTTACGGTATACTTCATTATCGTTCTAACCTTTTTGCTTTTGAGTTGAATTATTTCTGAATGTGAATCTTCAGAAAACGAAATCACTCTGATTTATCAAATTCCTTTTAAGTGTGAAATTCCTTTAAATTCCTTTTAAGAATAAAGTTTCATGCAGAATATTTTAGTATAAGTAAATGCATTATAGACAAAAATAAGATTAAAAACACTTCATTATTTTTCATTCCCTATTCCTGAAACTGGTTAAGGGTTTTACCCCTGACATTCGGGACATTTTCAGAAAAATATTAATTTCTTGTTCATGTTTTCCATACTCAGATACTAATTTTGTTTGAAATCTGACATTTTTTCCCCTCTTGCATGTTATATTTCACTATTGCTCTTTGGCTTGGGAGGAAGTTTTTTCACGGATATTGCATACCTCTCCTATACGTCTGCGACTGTTTTAATAAATTACATTACCAACTAGTGTAAATAATATCTCTAGTGCATTGTACTAATACACTTTGTGCATTGCATCATTGAAAATCTGGCCCTCATACCAGATTTTTCAATAAAGATGAATGTGTTTGCTAAACTGTTCTCGACATGATATATCACACTATGTGTATTACTTCTTTCGTCCTTTCTTTAGAGAGGAAGTAAGAAGTGATAGCACATGCCCGACGTCCCCCTAGGTAATACTCCCAACAAGCTCTCAAAATTTGTATCTTTTTATTTCTTAAAAAAAAAATTTTAGGAGAGTCAACTATGGTCATGAAACTGGTTTGGGTTTTTATATACTTTTTCATACCAGCCACGATGCTCTGACCATAGTTTAGCACAGAAGTGCTACCGCACACAACACACTAACACACATTTTTCACATAATTTTAGATTATTTTGTAACATTTTTTTTTCTTTCTTCTTGTTGTAAGGTAATATTCATTTCTCGTTCCTAAATTTCTAAAAAAGACTTTAACTTGAACATACAAGTTATTTGTCTTGAAATTTTAATTTTGTAAGATTTTGAATTTTAATTTGTAGGATTTTGTGTTTTTTATAATAACACTTTGATACAATGTATAATGCCAAAAACCAGTTTCCTTTTATTAGGCAACGGAGGTTTTTTGATATTTTGTACCTAGCACCCCCCAACCATCAGCAAGCTAGTCACGCTGATCTGTTGGCGAGACATGCCGAAAATTTTGATTCAGAGTGTTATTGTTTTATTGTATCATATTATTTATATTGAATTGTATTGTAATGTTTTGTGTTGAATTTTTAAACTATTTTCAAATATGTCAATATATTGTTAATTACCTACGATGAGAAGAATGAATGCACATAATACATTATTCATAAATGGTATAAATTGTATATCTTCTAAGTTTTATATGAAAAGAAACTTTTAAACATTTTCTATTCAAAAATTATTATTGAATTATATTTATTGGAAAAACTGCATAATATTTGTAAACTTGTTAGCTCACAAGATGAAAATAAGCTAGACTTACTCGCATCAAGAGACTTTAAAAAAGTATTTCATTCGATTTCAACTACTTTTATGAAAGAACTGTTTAATAGATATTTTGAGAAAAACTCAGGACTTTTATGCTTCTAATTTATTTATTATTATTCTTCCATATAAAATTTAGTTACATGTTTACTTATAAATCATTGTAAAATTGTATAATTAAAAAACTTTACAATTATATGAGAAAACATCATGGTTTATGATGGGACATAGTTAAAGCCTGTAAGCTATGTCCTGGATGTTTCTTCATGTCTTTCATGATACTTCTTGCTTCACTAATCTACTAATGCTTTGCTCACCCGGGCTCTTGTTTTGAAGGGAGGGGGGAGATGTAAAATATAAAAAAGTACGATGGCTTTGTTTTTCGCGAACACGCAACCTTTAATTAATTTTCTGCAATTTAGGATCTTCCCCCTAGACCAGTACCTTCTAAATAGAATGTGCTAGCCTATTATGTAACCGCTTCTGTAAATACTGAGTATGCGCCATTTTTCAGTCAGATTGCTTCCTAATCTCGCTGCTACAAGACTCAGCTCTGCCCTGTCCATCTTTTCTTCCGCTGTTAGAATTGGTTATGACGCATAAAGTTTAAATTCAATCATACTTAGTTAAAACCAGTATGGATATGTAATTTAAAGAGTGTTATCTAAAAGAAAAATGATTGGCTAATTGGAGTAAATAAAAATGGGCTATTAAAAGCTAAATCAATTTGTGTCGTCTTTGAATATCCTCCTTACCACTCTGCGAAAAGCCATGCCTGAACTTTAATGCCGAGCTTCACGACTGCCAAAATATCACATATAGGTATTCTCTTGAATGTTTGCTTAATCTGAAAAGGAAAAATGCAGCCCATGTGCTAAATAGGGCCTTAGAATGTCCTCCAAGAATGCATCTTTTCATAGTCCTTCGCCTGCTTTTCTGTTATTATTAATTAGGTTCATTCCGTTCTTATGTTATCTGAAATTTGTGAAGCATTTCTGTTTGAATACTTGAATTGGAATTTTTCTTTTTTAAATTAACTCATACTAAAATGTATTAAAAATTCATTTAAGTTACCGATGTTGGACCATGCTATGGAGTTCATGTCAATATTATATGTTTTGTATTGTATTTATGCAAAAATGTTTCTCATATCTGTGACAAATTAAGTATTAGATGTACCCAAAGAGCTGTAAGTGCTGTAAGTAAAGTAATGTCAGTTTGAAATGCCTATCTTCAGTTAAGGTATCTGCCTACGTTCGGAGCACCTTTTTTTAAAAAACATAGAATTCTGATTAAATATATATTCATTTAGTAAAAATATGATATCAAATCATGAAAATAGGTAAATTTTTAGGAATATTTTCATAATTTTTTTAAATATATGCAATTGTATGCAAATTTTTAGGAGAATTTAACACTTACGTTAAATGTCGTATATTTTTTCCCACTGCATATATTTCAATTTTACTTGAACTATATACTACTACAACACTCATCTGTGTTATGAACTAAAATGTTTATGATATTTCTAAAATTTACTAAAATATGTGTAATTACATGAAAAAAAAACAGTTTTTTGTAAAATATTTCTTATCGTTTTATATAGAAATGCATATAAAACAATCAAATAAATAAATAGAACTTAGATTTTAGCTTGAAACCTAGTAAACAATATAGAAAACACTATAGTGAAATTTCATAGAGATATCTATAGAACATTTTGAGTAATTACATTTCTTGCATGTAAAAACACTACAAAAATTAGTTTTCCAGAAAACGCATTTAAAGATTTCACATTAACAGAAAAACTGTTCTGTTGCATTTACACTCTTAAAATTCTCCACATTTGTACATCACACCCTCCATATCTTCATACTTAAGTAATTTTGATTTCCTATTTGATTTTAATTTTTTCTGGCTATTTTCGAAATGAGTGACGAATGACGCTTCGAGTTCTTTATTCTTTCATTATCAATTCCAAAGTAATTTTTAATCATTTCTTGTTCGATTGATAAACCTAAATGTTCAAACACAGGAAGTAATCCAAGATACCCAGAATTAAAAATTAAAACTGCTATATATGCACCCAGCAACATAGTCTTTATACCTACAAAAGTTTCTTTCGGCAAGATTGTCCATAATACATTGTTAAAGCTTTCGTTGCAATTTTGAGTCATTCCATGCAAACATTTTGAGAGTAAGCCTTTATCACATAGACTCATATATGTAGGCTTGATAATGTTCAAAACAGATTCAGGTAGACCTGGATTTTTTTCTGAAATTTTCAATCCGTTATGTAGTGCTCTTTGATACCTGCACCAACTGTCTACTCCTACTGGGCACTGTCCATGCATTTCTTTTTTCTTGCTAGAACAACAATGGAAAAATGCAGCAATAACTGCCGACTGCATACTTTGTAAATTTCCTACGTTGCTTCGGATAGCAATTCCGTAATAATTCTGTAATTTATCAATAAATTTATCCGTTAATTTGCCTTTTCCACCTAACCCTTTTTTGGTTTTTTTTCAAATTTCGCAAACGGGTACCAACTCTTTTTTGGACATGACCGATACACTCTAGTTTCTTAACCGAGTCTTTTCCATAAATGTCTTTTACTTCCATATATGCTTTGGAATCTCCATCTCCAAAGTACTCAATATACTGCAGTTCTCGACTTTTTGTCGAACTTTTAAAATAATCGGTATGCTCCGACGACTTCCATATTTCCAGCTGAACCCTTATGATTCGAGCATACATGATCACATTTTTTATAATTGCCATTACAAATTCTGCAATAGCGAGACATTACTTCCAAGTCTAAAATTTTACCAGTGTCAATAGATATGACAGATACACAACCATTCAGTGATATATGGCCACGACGCTGCCAAGTACCATCTACAGAAACACCACAAGCTGTACTTTTCTTTAAATTTCTAATTTCTTTGCCAGCTTCTTTCATGTTCTGATTAGATACATATTTTACACCTTCTAACAATTTGCTTTCATGCTGCCTAAATGCTGTTTTTGATATGAATGGCAAATTCAAGGTAAACAACAACTTTTTACCAGATGTGTAACCTTTTCCAATAAGTCTTAATCCAAGCACCAAGAAAGAATTTAAAATATTCTTATTTCCATTTTTGGGAGTTGAAGAAAATGCTTTTATAAATCCACATTTGCATTTCAAGCTAAAGTTTGAGCAAAGTCCAAATTTTGAATCTTCTACTAATTGCAAGCCAGTTTTGAAACACACTGGACAGCAGAGAATAGAAAAGATAGAAGGTAATTTTATAATATCAAATATTCTATTTCCTTTTAAGTCTTGATCATTCTTTGCAGTCATAACATCTGTAAATTCCAAAGTTTTTAATTTCGATGAGCTTGCAGTTGTTACATCATTATCACAAACAGTTCGAGTCCCAGTTGTATAACGGTTACCGTAAAAAGATCGCTTTTTACTTCTCTTAGATCTCGCTTTTGGCATCTTAGAATACTTAAAACAATTCGACAAATGTTCAAAAGAAAATAAATAAAAGAAGCAAAGAGATAACTATAAAAATTAAACAAAAATAAAGCGTGAATATGCGTGTAGCAAACGAAGAACAAGCATGGAACAAATGTAAAGAAAAATCGCAGTGTTGCCAGTCCCAATTCTAAAAATTAAGGCAAATAATTATTGCCAGAAACAAAACAAAGTACCCAGAATTAAAATGAAATGTTTTAGCACAATTTACATACAAACAGGTTAAAAAAAACACGGATAAAACCATTGTTTACCTTTAAGTTTAGCCCTTTAAATGGCACTTCCGGTCTTTCTGCTTTCACTTCCGGTGCAGTTAATTGGCTATATCTTCTCTTCTAATTATCGTAAACATAAAAATGAACCATTTTTGGAATCCTACAAAACTGACCTTTCAAATTGGGCAATAAAAAAAATCTAATTTTTTCTCCAAAATCGTTTTTTTAACGTAAATTGAAAATATTAAAGTTGAGTTGTATTATTATTTGGAATTCATATCAATATTTCCTGTTGTGCAGGATTTTATTTGCTATGTCTCATAACTTAAAAATTATTCTCAAAAAGCTGTAAGAGTTCAGTGTTTGTCAATTTGAAATGCATGTCTTAAGTAAGAAGGAATATATTAAAAAGTTTTAGACTTGTAAAAATAATGATCATATTAGTTGAAAAAAAATATTCCAAGCTGAGAAATTTTTATATTCTAAGTTAGGGAAAAGATGACAAAGTTTCACTTTCGTGACTGAATATTAATTCCATGTGTATTATGGACATCCTTTCGTTTTAGATGTTTTACACAAATATCGCTATATGGTGAATTTAAAATATTACATTACAATGTAGATATTCTTCTCTGTAGTTAAAAATTCTATAGCTTGTTAAACAATTAAGGCTGTGTTACGTTCATATAAAGCAGTGTTTATGAAGGTCTGCGGTAAATGGTGGGATCACATTAAGAATCCGGGTGACGTTTTGACATGACAGAAATCAAGATTTAGCGTGTGTTCGGTGATTTAAATACGATGTCTACAAGAAAATCCAAGATAATTTTGTAAAATATTTCAGAGTCAATCTGTGTTAGTAATATATATGAATCCTCCTGCTCAATAAAAAGGAGTGTTCTGAATATATTCATGTAAATGTCTTCAGTGTAAAAAATTAAGAAATGAAATGCTGTTGGTACGTATTAGACGGGGTAGACAATAATAAGAAATTTCATTTTTTTTCGTACGTATTTGAACTAAACTGGCTAGAGATGTCCATATATTAGTTCAAGTAGATTTTATATCATGAAAATTTATTATTTCTGAATTATAAGGTTTAATTCAAAGTCAGTAGACCTTTAAAAAATCCGTATAAGTCTGTATTTATTTTTAGGGAAAAAAGAATCAGAAATATTAACAGGGATATGTTTTCAAAACATGATAAAGGTTAAATGTAAGGCAAAATATCTAACTGGAAAATAGAAAGATTAAAATTTACATTTGTTTGACACATTTCATGAACCCTTTGAATAAAAGTGAGATGTGTAAAATAGAATCCGCGACATTTTGTATAGTGTTTCAAAAAGTTGGTAGGATACATTAGAAGAGAAAGTTCGGAGTATTATCCGTTAAGGTGTTAGTAGTATGGTGTAATACATTAGAAGAGAAAGTTTTGCGTATCTTAAGTATTAGTATCGGAAAAATATAAGAAATATAATATGCCAATTAAGCTATATGGAATGAACATCGTACTTATTGTTTTAAATTTAGAGAAAATATTGTCCATGAAAGCCTCTAGAGGGAAATTATATGCGTGTTAGTTCCAGCTTAAGTTTCACAGATCGAGAAATATATATGTAACTGTACGTTTCGAGAAATGGAGGTGTAACATCAATAAGTATTTAAAACAAGGAAAACGTTAAGAAAAATCTTAAGAGGAAAATAAAAGAAAGAAAAAAGAAATGAAAGAAGAAAAACTCTTCAAAGAATAAAGAATTAAAAAAAAAATAAATAAAAATAAAAAATAAAAAAATAAAAAATAAAAAAAAAAAAAAAACTTTTATTAAAAAAAAAAAAAAAAAAAAAAATTAAAATTACTCTTGAAGTAAAATATAGGAAGGGAAAAAAGACTGAATTCGTAAAAAATAGAAAAAAAAAAAATGTACGAAAATAAGTACAACTTTTGTAAAACGAATAAAGTGAAAAATGTAAAACACGGAAAGGAAAGATTAAACTGAAGGAAAAAAAAGCTTTTGTAAAATAAAAAAAGAAAAAAATTAAAATTGCGAAAAACGTATTACTTTTATAAAATCTATTACTTTTGTAAGTTAAACGTAGGGGAAAGGAATGTAAAACTTAAAAATGTGGAAAAAAAGAAAATCTTATGATTTTATATAAAAAATATGGTGTGAAAATTAGTAAATTTAATTTAACGGCGAGAAGAAAAGAAAATTACGTAAATTATGTTTGTAAGGTAAAGAAATGAGAAAAGAGAAATTTAAAATACCGTAACCTAAAATAGAAACAAAATAAATTTAAACTTATGAATTCATTCATTATCGAGGATGTACAAAGGTCTGAGCAAGTTGGAACAGAATTGCCTATGCGCCTCATCTCCTCATGGTGATTTCCGCTGTACAAGGTCAGTTGGACGAAGAGGACAGACACGGTCAAATATCAGGATTCATAAGACAAAAGCATGGCTTTGTGATATCATCCACGTTTCCCATGGCACAGATGAACAAATACATCAACTTTTTTCATTAAATACTACTATAAAGTCAAATAATATAATCAATTAAAAATAAGGGTTAATAACTTGGCCAGGATCCATGAGTACCAATCAGAATGCACTATGGGTAAGACTACTGCCCTCTAGCGGACGCTGCTGAACTAAAAGGAATGTACTAGAAACTTCTAGCATGTATCAGAAGTTGCAATCACGTGGCGGATTTGCGTTAATAGATAAGCTTGGACGTGAAACAGGATTACAACACAAACAGGATGAAACATGCGGCTGATGTAGCAATAGCAAGATAATCCGGGATGACGTCACGAACAGGATGCGAGGCGTCTGGGGTTGGTGACGTAGCAACCCGCACGCGCTACTCCGTAAATTCCCCTCCCCTCGTAAGCGCCTTGGGAGGCTTCGCCCCCTCTGCTCCCAACTCCCTGTGACTCCAAAGCAACGTTTTATACCTATTGTCTTCTTCAGGTTCTTCCTAATTTATTACAATAGGCAATTAAGTTATATTTAACTTTCTTTACATTCTTATATATAGATACCGGAATATTTTACTACGGTTTTACTTTGTCGGTGACTCATTATTATTCATTGAATTAATAGTTGAAGTCCAATATGTTAACTCACGTGAAATAAAATATGCGTATAGAACTGTTCTTTAATGCTCAGAAAGTACTTTTTTAAATACGAATATTAAACTTTTTCTATGTGTTGTGTCATTTGCAACATATTAATTTCGTTAAATGTATTATTCATGGTACATATCTGAGTTTTTAAGAGAATTGCTTAATTAAATAATCTTTCTATAATTTTTTAGTTACAGAGTCGATTTTTATTTGCCGCAATTTCTATCGATCTATCATATCTATTTTCATCTTCCAAAAGCTATCCAAAATAAAAGGAATGAGTATGCCGCGTGTATTTAAGATATCTGTGTGACTGATATCAAACAATGAGATAGTCATTCCATTAGACAGCATATTTGACACATTAAAGAAAGAAAAACACCTGTATTCATAAATAACAATATAAACTTACATTTATTCATTTTGGTGGTACAAGATTGACATTTGCAATTTGTTAAAACAAGCAATGCTTAACAGTAATTCTAGTCCTCAATAAACTGCTTGAGGAATTTCTAATGAGAGCTATAAAGAAATGATAGAATGATTAAAAGTGATTCGATTGTTTAATATACAAAATAAAGATAATATTTTTATCTAAACTTTGGTATTCTTGGCAAAAAACACATGCATGCTGGCTGATAAACTTTGATTTTTAACTTCATATTGGCATTCAATTATACATAAAAACGGTTAGACGTGTTTCAACTGGAAAACTTGGGCCCTTTTTAGTACAAAAATCTAACATTTTTTATGCTAAATTAACGCCAATAAAATGTTTAAAGCCACTGTTTATCTAAGCTTAAGTTAGCATGTTTTATTTTTATCTGGAATTTCAAGATTCTTAATAATCAATAAATGCTGTAATTGTACACATCCTAATTCTTAGATTTTATTTTAGTGGCCCTTCAGTTTTCTTTCCGTTTCATTATTACATAAGAAAGTATTGGAAAAAAAAAAGAAACTGAAAGTTGAAGAAAAAGTAAAAAGTATATAGGCTATGTTTTTTTACCTTAACGGAGAAACCTCGAAACTGATTTCAGCCTTAATCATAAATCATTCTCTCTCAGAATTTTGAAATAAAGTTGAAGATGTAAATTATTTGGTCAGAAATCGTAAGGAAAAAGAATTTCTTTAAAAACTCAAGTTTATCATATAATATTTCCCACATATCCTTTATTATCTACTGAAGTCCTTTTAAAGCTGAAGAAATAAGTAACACATTCATCATCTTACTCTCCATAGCTACTCCTACTGAAATGCATTTATTAGCCCTAGGGATTTTTAGTGGGAGGTATTATATGGCTTAATTAATTATTACACCATAGGAAGACTCTAAATGTCAATATATAAAGGTTACATTAATTACAACTTCGCGAGAATCTTTTTTAAAGCTTAAAACTAATTTATTAATTTTTATTCAAGAGTATTTTGGAAGGAAGAAAAAATTAAATATATGTTATGACTACTGTTCGAGATAATTATACATATATATGACTACAAGAGACTAGTTTTCAAGTTAACGAAATATATACATTAATTATACGTGACTACTGAACAAGGGAAAGTAGATAAAAATGAGGTGGAAATATTTACTTCTTTTACGCTTCATACGGGTTCTCTCTTTTATTTTATCCTATTTTCTGTTCCAACAAATTTATCCCCCTTCCTGCGGGAAAAGTGTCCATCAGTGTTTCAGCTTCCTGCCGCACTTCATCATTAAAACACCATTCTGAAGTTTAAACAACGCTAAACATTGAATGTTTACAAACATATATTATCACACAACGAACAAAATGTTGAATAGAAACGTTACAATGGAATGGCATCTTGATATTTTATAAATAACTATAAAATATCCAAATCTCCACTATAAACACTCACAAGAGATTATTTGCCATGATACGTTCGCAAGAACTTATCTGCCGTAATGCACACGCATGAAATTATCTGCCATAATACACATACAAAATTTGCCAAAATACACTTACAAGATTATTTGCCATGATACACACGCAAGAAATTATTTGCCGTCAAGACCTCAGTATTATGTGAAATTTAGGTCTAAAGAAATAAAATAAAAAAATAACATTATAACGAATTTCGGTACAATTGGCAAGAAAATTCCGATCAAGACTTCAGACTATAATTAGCAAGATCCTCTTACAATTTCACTGCATATATTGCTTTAGATGTTTGGCTTTATTATTCAGACGTAAAAATCTCGTATTCTGCAAAATTTAATATTTGAAATGCTAAATATTTGATCTGCAAGTTACTTAGAAAATAGAATTTCAAATAACGTAGATCTACTGCAAACATTTTGCTAGCACTATACTATTTAAACAATAATTCGCTAATTATTTTATTTTACATTTATAATTTCTCTGTCATATTGCTGATTTAACTGCTAATTGTGTAAAATTTGTGTAACTGAAAACACTTGCGAAAACGATTTCATGAATTCTCTATATACATTGCATTAATGAAAATGCTTATTTTTAGATTACTGACTCGAGGAAAAACATTATTCTGATATTTATGCCAAAACGCTTTTTGTATTTGTTTTCCCGCATTTTCGGAGACAGTTTGTGTTCTTGAAAACAACGCAGATCGGAAACCTTCAGCAAATCACTTATAATTCCTTTCGCTTAATTTGTAATTGAATACTAGTTATAACGGTTCAACACTAGAAGTCAAATCTGATTAAAATTTCTAAGTCTTTCATCTCCGTTTGATTCAATTAAATAATTTAAATATTAAAAACTGGTTAGATTGGCAGTTTTGAAAAAAGAAAATTAAGCATAGCGGTGTTTGTCATCTGTATGTACATTTAAAAAATTTGCTCACGGCTCTAAAAGCAGCTGTTAAGCATTTACAATACATAATTACGAACATCTAGTCACTGCCCATTTTTATACAACAAGGCTAGCGAATAAACAATTGAGCTTTGAAGATCCCGACATACATACCACATTTATGACTTAACGTCAAGATCTTAAATAGATCTCACTAAATGACCATGTTGGGGCATGCCAACAAGCAAGATCTAGTTCTTTGATCACTTGGGACCATCTTTGAAAGTAACAGTTGGAGTTCCCGAATTATTATGATCATCACTTTGACGAGTAGATGCGTTATCGCTTGCAGCAACCATAGTTCCATCAGCACTAGCAGTGGATTCTTCTGGTGTTTTAGAAATCTCAGTTACTTCATGATCGTGGTAATGCTTGTGGCGATGGTGGAAGGGCTGCAATGAGAATCGACGATGCGTGCCTTTTCTACCACCCCGGCGTCGTGAGATGTGTGGATTTCCTTTCCTCATTGTGATGTTCCTCAGAATTTGAAGTTGCGTGTAAACGCGTCGCAGCTCAAACTGAAACAAAAATAATTATTTTTAAAAAGGCAACCTAAATATCGTATTTAATTTACAAAACACTGAAGTGCCAAATAAACTAGTATTGCCCTTTCCGTTTGTATTACCTTTCCCTATATCTATAAGTACAATTGCCGGTTTCAAACGTTGTATATATATATGTATCTATCTATATATAGAGAGAGAGAGAATAGTACCTCCTGTAAGGGACACCTCTGAGCAAGGGACACATCTAAAACAGGGGACATCTCTATTTAAGGGACAGTTATGCTGGTCCCGGTCCTTTTGAATAGAGACCTTAATGTATTTACCTCTTATTAAAGGACACTGAAAACCAGTTTCAATAGAAGTAAGGAAATTAATAAAATAGAAATACACTTTGTCAGTAAATTTTGAGGTCTCAAAGGCAGGTTTGTGCTCAGTGAAAGATACTTTTGTGACACAGGAATAATATAGTGAAACGTTAATCCTTCTCTTTTGAAAACCGCTTTTCAGCTCGGAAAAAGGGATCAATACATTGGGAAGCAGCAAGCTGTGGTAATATGAAAGGGATGTTTCTCATTCACAAAATTCAAAATCAAGTTATTGTTGCTCGAGTTCTCAGTAGAGGGAAGAAAAGAGTGTTAGCAAGTTGTACATCAATCAAAGACAAGGACCAATGGGAAAGAAAATGGTGGTGTTGGACCACCTGCCAAGGACAGGGATCTCACAATGTGAACAGAGTGGGAACTTTTACCATTCTTATTTCTTACTAGGACTAGGAAGTAAAAGATGTGTAGATTTGTACTTGTTATTTTTACATATGTTATTTATCATGGCTCAAAGATGAAAAGCTTAACATTAAACAAAAAGTTGATTTAATTCATGTAGCAGAAACTGAAAAGCTTAATTTGAGAGATTTAGGGTAGAAATTTGGAGTAAGTAAAAGCCAAGTGCCAAATTCATGTGCGAAAGGATAGAGAAAAAATAAAATTACTATGTATTACTAATTCAAGTGAACATTCCAAGACTGTAAAATTAAGAAAACTTGGAGCCTATGAAATTGATACATTAGTGTTCAACTTTTTTTTTATTTGTAAGAAGAAACAATATTTCTGTAACTGAAGTCTTATTACAAGACAAAGGCAAAAGAAGTTGTGGAAAGTCCGAGATTATAGAACTTCAAAGAATAAAATCGTTCGTTAAAAAAATTTAAACAAAGATTTAACATTACTTTTAAGGCTATTTATGGTGAAGTATTGAAACTATTACGTGTTCCGCCAAAGTATCACATTATCACTCTACACGGACTGTTGCCCGCTTGAAAACCCTCCGTATTAGGCGGGAGGCGAATCGTCCACTCATCCCCCTTAAGTGCCCTTAAGAGAGGAAAAAGAACATACCATTAAGTTACCGCTCGGGGTCCCAAGCCGAGGAAGCAGACATTGAAAAGAGCTCTCTGGAATCTACTGCTACCGCCTGGGAGCATGCACGCCTGGAGATTTGACTGATCGTTAGAAATGCTACCTGCCAGTACTACTCGGGAGTACTACGAAGTACTATGTGGCCAGTACTACGAAGGCCGCACGGGCTTTAACACGGGGCTTACTCCACCTCATGCCATGGGCCACTCGAATAAACAAGGACGGTTGTACACACGAACGCCCACAGCTCACGGAGAACCGCCAAGCTCAATGGTATTATACCCCCGTGGTCGAGACTGCCTAGATACAGGTCCTAGCCAGTAGCTTCACATATTTCTCTGCGTCGGTTTTTGTGGTGAAGAACAATCAGTAGACGTGCAACATGTAACAGACTGGATATAAAAACCTAAATGAAATTTGTGAAGAATGTGAGGCTGAAAAACATCTGCACTACAAATGAAATTGGATTCTTTTATCAAATTTTGCCATATAAAACTCTATACTTCAAAAGAGAAAAGTGCTCTGGTGGGAAAAGCTCCAAAGAACGTCTCATTGTGTTACTTTGTTGTAACATGAAAAGAAATTTTGAGCAACCACTTGTAATTGAAAAGCCAAAAAACTAAGATGCTTCAAATACATCAATCCAAAATTTTCTGTCCATTAGCATCCATGAAAAATGACGGATGAAGCAAAGCATAATGTTAAAATGGTTGATAGCACTTGATAAAAACAATGTCTAAAAATAGAAAGATTCTGCCATTTCTTGACAATTCGCCAGCTCATCCACCAAATGCAAAACTGAAATCAGTGAAATTAGTTTTTTTCACACCTAATGCAACATCAGTATTACAGCCTTTGGTCAAAGTTATTATTAGAAGCTTCAAGGTTTATTACAGAAAACTGTTTTACGGCATGTTCATTGTCAAGCTGCTTGCGAAAACAGCGATCAGCTTGCGAAACGTGTCAATGTATTGAGTGCCTTTCAGTGAATAACAAATTAAATCCGTATCACGAAGTTGTGTTCAGCACTGTTTTAGGAAACAGGATTTGAAATTCCAATTTCGAGTGCCCTCAGTGAAAATACTGCTGATGAAAACCGAATTGTTTGAAATTTACAAACTCAATGGCAGTACTCAAATGAAAGAGTATTTAGAATTCGATGAACACTTACGTATTGAAGACACCAATGAACACATAAAATCTTTCATTACAACTGCAGTTCATGATGTGAACCTTAATGAAATTAGCTTGAAAAGCAATGAGGAAAACGAAGAAAAGCCAGACCAAAAATGGGACATAAAAGATGCCTTAAAATACATCTCTCAATAAAAAGATTTCATGATTGCTATTGGTGAAAGTGAAAGACTTGAAATCATCAGTGACTTTAATATCCGCACAGAAAAATAAATGCTTGAAATTTACAGACTTTCAAACAAACCCGTGTAACCGATTATTTAAGTACAAAACTCTATTGCTCATTTCATACATTGTTGCAATAATTAAACTTTTTAATTAAGAATTTTCATTTTTCATTAATTTCAGATTCAAATAAATACCTGTGATTATGTTACTTATTTTTTTTTTCTTTGAGAACATACAGATTCCCCGTGCACCACATATGTACAACACGGGGCTTACAGAAGTAAGTTAACTAGAACATTAAAGGTTACATGTATAAATAAACATTAAAAATTACATGCATAAATAAAGCGAACAAAAGCAGAGAACAGCAGTCTGGACTTTACGAAAACAGATTATGTTACTTATTTAAAGCTTGAATTTCTAATTAAATTACAGTTTTATCATGTACCTTCTGAAGAAGGGTCATATCTATTTAAGGGACAAGATACCTGGTCTGGTGAGTGTCCCTTATTGAGAGGTACTACTGTATATATATATATATATATATATATATATACATATACAGTACTTTTGAAAGTGAGTGTATATATATATATATACACTCACTTTCAAAAGTTAAGCACAAAGATGTAAAATGAAAAAAAAAAGAAAAAAGAACAACATTGCTTAGATTGATACAAAATTCGGCAGGAAAGTAGCATATATATTTTATGCATAAAATAAAATCAATAATTATATACAGATATGAAAAAAAAATATTAAATTTTTGTAAGTTATCAGATAATGACATACTGGAGACTTAAACAGAATTATGTACAAAGTGAACATAAACAGCATAAAATGAAAAAAACGACATTAATAGGGTATGTGATCCTCCCTCATCTGTATACAAAGTTTACACCTTGTGACCATGCTTTCAGTTAGGTGGTCAACCACCGCAGAATTAAGCAATCGACATTCGTCTTGAGCAGTTTCCAGCTCAATAAGAGTGGCTAGAGGTGGAAAACGTGAAGATACAGCACGGCCGAGAGCATCCCAAACATTCTCAATGGGATTAAGGTCGGGCGAATATGCTGGTCACGCCATACGCGCAATCCCTTCATTCTTCTGGTAGTCATCTACGATGTTAGCTCTATGAGGACGTGCGTTATCGTCGATTAAAACAAAAGTAGGGCCAATTGCTGCAGCGTACAATCTCACAATGGGCTCTAGGACTTCATCTCGATACCGGACAGCCGTCAAAGAACCCCGTTTAAAGATGTGCAGGTCGGTGCGGTATCTTAATGAAATCCCTGGCCACACTATAATGCTTCCGCCTCGGAATGCGTGATGTTCGGTGATGTTTTGGGACTGACTGCGTGTTCGTTGTTCACGCCGTATCCTTATACGCTTGTCATCTGGCTCCAGAGCAAATCTTGACTCATCAGTAAACATGACATTGCCCCAGTCAGACACATTCCAATTAATTGGCATTGTCCCGGCACCACTGTAATCGTTCTTCTCTTGATTGGACGAATAGAGAAACACAACCTCGAGGTACCCGGGCGTACAGTCCACTCATATGTTATCTTCGGCGTGCAATAGCTGCAGATATCGCCTTACCAATGGACGCTGTAACCACAGATGTCACACGTATGGAGGTCGCTCTGCGATTCCGCTTGGCTACAATAGCAATATATCGATCTTCCGCGGGGGTTGTAACCCTTGAGCGAAAGGCTACGGGCCTTCGGACAACTGCCTGTGTTGTTTGGAATTGTTTCCATAAACGCGAAATTACAGAATGATGAACGCCGAAGAAAAGCAACATCTCTGATCGACTGTCCTGCTTCAATGCGCCCCACAGCATGCCAGCGCTCAGAATCGTCCATTCGTCTTCTGAAAGTCATACAAACACGTATGTCTTGAAAACAAATTGTACGACACCTTCTATGAGCACTTACAATCAACTTTTGTAACCCTTCATAAAGCTGGCTTCTTATAAGACTGCCTTTTTTTTTTTTTTTTTTTTTTTTTCATATTTCTTGACATGAAAGCGCGATTGCCTGTTACCTAACATATTTGCATACTTCCATCTACCTCTGCAGCGAATTGCATCCTCTTCAATTTTGATTGGCTTCCGGAAATTTTCCTCTCCGTGCTTAACTTTTGGAAGTGAGTGTAGATAAGAATACACCCCGGCGAAATCAAGTAATCCAGTTTTCGGTGCATATTATAGAAATCCAGAAAAAGACTAGATTTACAAAATAAGATCGATAACTCTGTCACAGAAATGAAGAAGTAGGTTGGATTCTAGCAATATTTTAACATTCTCTTGCCTGGCAACATTTCTGCAAATAATGGAGAAAATAAATACTGGGGCAAATAAATAACAGCATTTTCCAGACAGTGAATGTTTTGTTTGGGGCTTATGATGTTTTCAAAATTTAAAAATAGAATGCCTATATAAGTAGCGATATGAAATTATACGTTCTGTATGAAATAGGAGTATATTTATATAAAAGGAATTTCTAGTTGATTTTCTTTGGTTGCTTTCCCGTTCCTTGTATAGTATATACCTTGCAATAAAATATTTGTTTTAAATGCATTTATGTGTTTTAAATGCATGTTTAAAATGAGGTTGAATCAATTAACTTGCATTTGTTATATTGTATATGCTTATAATATTTTATATGTCTATCAATTAAAAGAATTACTTTAAAAGTTCAGATTTTCTGTTTTTAAATACTATATTACTTAGATTAAAAACGTTTTACTTGCACATAATAAGGAAATATCGCGTTTCCCTGTGCTGGCTCTAGTGGTTTAAGTTGTAAGCGTGTTTAATAAGCATTTAAAGATCCGTCGTTCGGATCCACCATTTATTGCATGTGGTTTTCCATGTTTATCGCTCCGAGAAACCGAAGGTCTTCGTAGGTGTGCCTGAACTAAAATTGTGGTGGTCGATAAATCGCCACCATTTTGGATTTGTCTGACTGAGTCTCGTTCCTTTCTTAGTTAGCTTTAAGGGGAAGTGAATATAAGTGATTGTCGCATTAAGTTATGTATATTGTAGTGGTATAAAGCGGTAGTACATGCAGTCAGCAGTCGGAAGATCCGTGATTCGAATTACGGGAAGAGCATAGCTGATTTGACACGTTTCCTACTCCGAAACACCTAATGGCTGTGTAAATTACAGAACAATTAATTTCTTTGAGTAATTCTAGGTATTAGAAACAATCAGTCGCTCGTGTACAGTTACGTATTTGCTATTTCGCCGGATAGGCATACCTGTAATTGAATGACAATAGTTAACCAAAGAATAGATGTTTTAACTTACACGAATATCTTCGGGATCCATGTCGCTGAGGTTGATATCCGAAAAATCTACGTCACCGTTCGATGTAATTGCTTCATGCAGCTTGAGTGTCTCAGGTGGATGGTCCCGGACATCTCCACACGAAGATAACTGACGCCCGGACTGGTAGTCCATCTCCGGTGGACGGACATGATACCAGAGCTGAAATTGTGAGGACAGTAATTAATTGGGAGAAAATATGAACAGATTTGGGAATTTCTAATCAAATAATTTGATAAAAATCACAATAATTTAGTAAAAGTTTTCCTTCCATATAATGTTAATAAGGAGGTCAGCATTTGAACTGATAAAAAATAAAAAAATAAAAGTTATAACTCAAGAGAATACAACTGATATAATATAATATGTTTACACAAGCTATCTCCCAAATAGTAATATTTTTAGATGGAAAGAACAGCGAAGTCATTTCTCAAACAGTGATGTCAACTCATATTCGGCATTGTAAAGTGAAAGAGATAAGTATTTGTATTTCTGTGAGGGAAAAGTAAAACTTTGAAAAAACGGGGAGAAAGTAAGCGATAATACATAATGATGAGTATAAAGGATGAAGCTCTTGAATAACATAAGTATGATATGGTAGGTAACATGGTGTTAAAGGAATGCGTCATAGCAGTTTTCAGTTGCCGAATGATTTTGACGCTGTCTAAGTGTGTCTCATTTGCCGAGCGTTACTATTTGAAACATGAGAATGCATTTGCTGCCTTTCTTGCATACGAACTGAATATGAATTGGAGTGAGATGAACTTGAAACATCGTTCATTATTATATGAAAAAAGAACCCTAATTATACAGACGGAAAGGAGGCGCACATGATTGTTAAAAAAACTGGAGGTTATAGATCCGACTGAAACAGCTACCATTCGGAAATGAAATGAGAATGCTGTTATACTTAGCCAGTGTTCCTGTATTAACTCTTTAATAATTATCCCCCCATGAGGACTGGAAAGGCAGTGCACAAAGCCTTTCACTGACTATTTCTAAATTATCTGTAGTTAACTTTTGGAACATGAAGATCTTCTAGCTTATGAGCGCTTAGTAAAATTAGGAGTACGAAAAACTAGAAAAGCATTAATCCTGGAAGACTCTGATGAGAGATAAGTCTGATTTCCTGTACAGTCATTCATTCTGCCAATCTCTGATATCAAATGAGTTACAGCCCCACATTTCACCAGAGGGTAAGAACTTTGAAACACGACATCAACCCCCATCCTATGTATGGGCAATCGGGAAGACATAGCAAAAATTAGGAATTCTATTAACTACTGCATTAATAAGTATTGTAATATTTTTCACCTGTAATTACTTCTTTGTTAGTTGCCTATTTAGACATAGGATTTTATCCCTGTTCATAGTGCCTATGAGTTCTGACTTCGGTGTATAACGTACCATCTAACTCCAAGGAGAATTATAAAGCAGTACTACAACTTATAAGGACTCTTTGAACTTATCACTCAGTTCAAACAATAGTTTAATTTTTCTCGCTATATTCTGTTTTAATTCATAAGAAAAATTGCTGTTATATATTACAATGTATTATTTTTATAATTTTTACACTATAAATTAACACTGTAACCACATTCTTAGCAAGTATCATTTCTATATTATATTTTCATAAAAATTCTTCTTAATTTCCCATTTATTCAGTTTGTAATTCCTCTGACATGGACTAATTGCATACATGTGTCTTTCAGACTCTGGTTATGTTGTTTATCAGAATAACTAATCATACCAAGCAAATAGCATCTTTGAAAATGTAAGAAATTAACACAGTCTCCCACGTTATCCTGTAGAGTCATTAGGATTTTTAGGAAGCAGGAGTCATGAAAAATGAGCAATGCCCTCACCGGGACTCGAACCTAGGACCTCTCAAATACGCGCCGAGTGTGCTGACTATTACACCACGAAGACATGCTAAGAAGGCGGGAGAAATGCCTTCTATATTGCTCTTTTTATGGGGCGACTGGGGGATTAGGCGACCCAATCGCCAAGTCCTGGTGGTGCAGAATCATCATCCACCACCTTTTTTAGTTCGGGCGCCACTATTGATACATTAGGTATTTTTTATACGGAAGAAGTAAAAAATGAGCAATGCCCTCGCCGGAACTCGAACCTCGGACCCTTCGAATGTGCTCCGAGTGTGCTGACCATTACACCACAAAGGCATGCTAAGAAGGCGGGAGAAATACCTTATAATCTTATGGGGCAAAGGTTAGAATATCTGTATGATGCTTCAGAGACCCAGTTTGCCTTCGAGCAAGTACACAGAATGCATTTGATAGTTGTATATTATATATTTCGAGTACATAAATATTTCTCGCTTATGTGATTATGCTATTCTCGATTGTTTCTCGCTTTGTGTAGATATGTTAAGAAGACTTTGTTTGTGCGGGTTCGAGCTGTACCTCACGTCGAATGTAAAAGAAATATCAGCTATGACAATAGTTCTTTGATAATAATTAGATTCGTCACGCTGGCGACTTGAAAGACGGCGAGCAGATGCTAACAGATCTGCTACGTTCTTCGAATTTACTAAGAATTCTGCGTAGCAATATTATTTGCTTTTAAGTTATTCTGTCGTCGCCAGGACAACTCAATGAAGTCACCTTAAATATTTTCCTATTGCGTTATCTGTGTTAAGCGTTAGATGTTTTTTCATCCTCTCTGACATCCCCAAATGAGTGCAAATGAGAATATGATATGTGCATATTTTACTTCGTATTGAAATATCTAACAGTTAAAATGATACCATAGAGCGAAAGCACTAAGTTGGCTTTCAAAGAAGAGCATTTATTTTGCATTTATGCTTCTAATTTATTTGAACAAAAAGGCGTTCGCTCCATATCTCATTAATCGTGTATTTTCTGAAAATAACTTTTTACCTGTTTTCAGATAAACAAATATGTCCAAACTTTGTAACATGCAATAATTCACTGCGCAGTCTAAACTTGTGCCATTTTTTAATGTCCATCTTGATTGTTTTTTAATGTCCATCTTTGATTGTTTTTGAAGACAAAAAGCTATCTGTTCCTTAACTTCTACAGAGAATGTACATTACCCAGTTTTCAACATAAAAATGATATCAATAAAGTCAGTATACTTATGGAAAGAGGACGGCATATCTATCTGCGATTTTAGAGTTTATATCACTAGACATTATGCGAGAAATTCTAAGGACTCAGGTTTTTGCAAAAAATTAAAAAATACAGAAATGAATGGCACTGTTGGTAGGAGGCAAGGCCTGTAGATTTCAATCACACCAGTTTGCCCTACACCAATTGTGATAGAAACAGTGAAAAGACAAGTGTCTATATTAAAGGGAAACGATAATTTCTGTCCTCTGTACTGTGAGAAACATTTGAGAGCTGAGAATGTTGACAAAATTGAAGCCACGTGAAAAGCTCACACTTAAAATTCACACAATTAAAATAACGTATAAATGTTAAAAAAAGATAACACAAATTATTTAATAATAAATTAAATAATTACTGAACTTTTATTTCACTCTAATTCCTTTTTGAACAGTAGAGTACCTACAGAGACCGGCAAGCATAGAAATTCGAATCTTTCATTGCGGCATTCAGGAAGCATATATAATTTCTGTTGCATAACACAAGTTACAATGAAATTTTAAAGACAAAACTATCAAAATGAAATCTTATTCTGAACAGAAAAGTTAGATTGAGCGATGGTTTATGTAATATTATGGTTAATCAAACATATTTCACTGGTAATGGAACTCCTTTTTTGAAACTGGAGCTGTCTAGAAGATGTTGCTGTAATGTGAAAAAGGGAAGTAAAACGTATTTCATTTTTACTTACTCATGATCTTATTTTCAATCATAAAACTTGAGTTTGTAAATCTTATTAAAGTTTAAATAGAAAATCCTATTGGTGCAAAAGTAGATTTGATTCAAGTCTTGACTTTTGTTATAAACAGTCATGTTTTACCAGATTAATTATTCGTACTTCAAGATTCCGTGAAACCACAGGTAAAAGGATGGGGAGTACTATTCTAAAAACGGTTCACAGGTGTGCTTTACTAGTAAACAAATGGTTCAAACATGAATATGAAGGGTGAATAATGAATTCAATTAGAGTAAAGCAGCTGCTGAATGTCAGTTTTTAGAAATTAAATATGACAAACACCCCGCCTCGAGAATAAGTCTTGGGACTAATTCCAAGTAATATTTCAGAAAAATGTAAAAACAACTGAATTTTAAAGTTAATAAACTTGTACCTAATGTTAAGATTATTGATTAACAACAAATAAAATATAGGGCTATGTAGCTTTGAAAACTTTACTCGAACACTAGAGTGTATTAAATTATTGACAGCAGATATTGCAGAATTATGTTGCCATTATATTGAGAAATAATAAAATCACGGGCAGAACCCGTCATGCAACTATCGTTTTTGGTATATGAAAATTATGATTACAAGATTAGGTATTTACGAAGGAAAATATTTTTTGAGTCTAAAACTATGTTACTCCAAAAAAACGCAGGTTCAGATTGTTAAAGGAACATTTTATATTGATAATAAACAGTTTTTATACAATGATCGATCACTGAAATGCTTCTTTACTTTACGGTATTACCGGAGTTTTTGCAGAGAAAGGTTAAGAAACTGACGAATATGAATCGAAGACATGGAGGAGATAATTTTAGTGAAATATGTAACTTTTTTGGGCTTGTTGTTACCCGCTTTTGCACCGCATATATCGTTTTATATTATACCCATAAAAGCATAAAAGGTAGCGTAAAAAACAAACCCTGGTTGAGCTACCTAAGTAATAAGTCACATGGCTACTGATGGATGTTAATAATATAAAAAATATATTTCAGCACTCAGAATTCGTATATATAGACAGTTAATTTACATTATACGAAGTTATAATATCTGATTTTATTAATATGTACAGGTAGCGTTTATATTGTTTATACTTACTTTCGGTGCGAAGATGAAAAATAAGATGAGAGTGACCGTACACTGGCAGCGAAGGAAATATAGAAGGTAGATGTAATCAGGCAACAGATTGGACCACACAACGTGCCTGAAAGAGTGTGCATAAAAATTTTCATTGTAACTCTAATTTCAAGCTACATCAATGAATTTATTACTTAGAAACACGAAAATAAATGACACAACTTTTATTACCTAATTTTTACCCTAAGTTACACATAAGAGTGTTTAGTAATTTTTTTAAGAAAATGGAAAATAATTTTCTCGTTTATAAGTTACTAACACCACTATAAAAGTAACGCGAGTATTATCAAGGCCATAAGACTTAGATGCATTTCTAGAGAGTGATAAGTGAATTGTTCTGTTCTGTAAAATAGGGCATAAATTCATCCAGAGCTAACCGGAGCCTAGTTTCGGTACTTCTGAGATTTTGAGTAAAATTGTAATTTCAAACAGAGCTGCAAATAAGGTGAGCTCTAGCATTTATTATTTAACTACTTGTTATTAATTTAATTTATTATTTTTTTATTTATTATTTATTATTTTATTTATTTAATTTTGTTTACCTATCCTAGTGGCATTCCATAGGGCTCTGACAGTTCTAATTTTAGATATTAAGCCCAATTGTAGTGTTAATGATATAAGTCAAACATGCAAAATTTCAGCTTCCAAATAGGGGTTCAGCTTCAGTTTCAGTAAAAAGGCAACTTTATCTAGTAAGGAAGGAAGGGAAAAAAAACAAGAGTTAAACATTCAGAAATAGACAGAGCAGTAAGAAATCTACTTTTTAGAAATTGTAATTATAGAAATAATTTTTCTTTGAAAAAATTTCTCTAAATCAATACATTTTGCTTTCTTTTCTTATTTACTACATTAACAATAAATTTATCATATTTGCCTAGCGGAAAGGATTTCAGAAACACTTTTCAACATCAGTTCTTTATATTCGATTTTCACGCCCTTGGAGGTTCGCTATAGAAGTATAAAACAACGTTTGTGGAGTCATTAGGGTTTCTTGAAGGAGATGTGAAATATGTGCAGTGCCCTCGCCGGGACTCGAACCTGAACCTCTCGATTAAACGACGAGTGTGCTACCGTTACACCACGAAGGCATGCTAGAAGGAGGGAGAAAATACCTTATATGTTAGATGTATAGGACACTGCACAGAGCCAAAAGATCCATTCGTTATATCTGGGGGTTCGTTTATAAGCCACGTGCATTATAGTGGGGTTCGTTTATAAGCCACGTGCGTTATAGTGGGGTTCGACTGTATCTTTGTAAGAATTCTAAGAGAAGAATATAAAGTGAATGGGCCAAGTCATATCTTTTATCGCTTAAGGCTTAACGACATGCGCTTGAGTTTCATTTTTTTTTTTTTTTTTTAATTTTGTAACTTATACAAAAAACATTCTAGAAATCCTTAGCAACACTACTTATGTATATATTAAGAGGCAGGCTTTTATTTAAGATGGCCTTCTGTCTGTGACTTTTAATATTGCATCATTAATGTGGGTGTGATTTGCTCTCATTGCTACCAAGATATCGGCCACGGAATTCTATAAAATAAAATTTTTGAATAGATATATTCTACTCGTGCTATGTCTAGCTTCTACGGTTTCTACGGTAACACTGTCATCATACTAATGGATTCCTTTGAGTGACGTATATTTACAGTCATATGCATTTTCTGCTGAATAAATATAAGCATTACGCCTATTTATATATATTTATGTTGTATAAGTATCGTATATAAAGTTATACGTATGCATGTTGTCAAAATTGACATCAGTTTTAAATTGACATCAGTATCAGGTGTCATTTCAGAGAGTACTATGTGGATAACCCAATTTCCATGATATCTGTCTTCTATAACTTTTATATCCTGCTAAACCTTTCTCCTTGCTCTACTTTTAAATTATAAAGTTTTTTCGAAAGATAGATACTGAATCTTGATATTCATATTACACTGCAGCTTATTAAAACGTATTCCTGTACTAATTGGGAATAGTTCTTCACTTGTGTTTGCCAAGAAGGCTTTAGACAAGTGAAACAAACAAGAATAATCTAGAGATGTAAGTGTATTCATTAAACATCGGAAAAGCTGAAAATTTCTGCTGTCAAACTCTCCTTAGATGAAATCAGAGCTGTTGTTATATAAATAGTTTTTTAATTCATTTTATTCTTTTATTTTAAAAGAATAGTCTTTTTTTATTCAAAATTGCCTTAAATTCTTTCGTCAGACTAGATTCTAATTTGATGTACAACAATGGCCTGAAAATTTTCGTCTGATAAAAATCTTCTCCTTAGATATATTTTGTTCTCCAGCTACCGTAACTTTCCTTATAGGTTTCTGTGGACAATCCATTCATCAGTTTTTGCTCAGCTTTCCAAATTACTTAACAAGCAAGACTATTTTGTGTATCCAAGAACCAAAGAAAATATCTCATTCTTTTTAGATCTAGACAAACCTTCCACTGATTTTCTTGATATTATGTCTTTTTTAAAACTAAATTAGTTGTCTTGTATACTTTTCCATTGCAAACAGACAAAGTGACTGAATGAGGTTGCCATTAGGTAAGGAGACACATTTTAAACTCAATTTATAGCTATTCTTTCGGGATTACCTTGTAAAGACACTAGGATTTTTTTGAGCAGGCAAGATGAAAAATTAGCAACGCGTTCGCTGGGAAACGAAACGCGGACCTCTCAATTACGCGCTGAGTGTGCGGACCATTACACTACGAAAGCTCACTAAGAAGGCGAGAGAAATACCTTACAACCAATATACTATATTAGAATCATATGGTATTTCCAAAACTATAGCCGATATGGTCAAATATAGGATAAACTGATATGACCTTCTACTTAAATGTGCTCGTTTTTTCCCGTTGTGTTTTGCAAACTATTTTCAGTTAAATATTTGTTACAAACAATCATTTCTTTTTACCATTTGCCACTTTCATTCGTTGCAGTTTCAAAGAAGATGGATGTCGGTGTCATATTCGATATGGGGTTTCTAGTGTTTTCCTTTCTGAGTCAAACTGTGTATGTGAATGTATGCAACATTTTTGTCTTGCTTTTTAGCTTTTAGTTCCGACTTTTAACACATTTATCAGAAAATACACGAGTATTTTTAGAAGTCTGATTTTGTTTATGTCTTGTTTTCGAAGATTCTGATAGCTTTTGGTTTTAAACTAACTTTTATCATATACGGAATAGCTGTTTCATGAGGTAAAAGAAATTGAGAAAAGAAAAAAAACAATTTGGAAAATAAATGAAAACACTAAATTTTAAGTTTATAATGCAACGCATCTTATCTTATACATAAAAAAACTATTTGTGAAAATGCTCATATATTTTCTGAATGTGGATCAAAATTTCTAATTCTCTATTTGTGACACATAAAGAAAATCATGGAAAATATTTATTTCTTTCAGTATAGTAAACATTTTGACATACTTAATCATCGAAGAAATTTCACATATTCTGAAATAGCGTAATGAAGATGCTGATTTTGAAATAATTCAAGAAATAGCTATAGACACTGCATAGCAATAATAAAAATGAGAGGTTAGGTGGAGGAAGTACTTTATTCACGTGCCCGAATATTATATATTTAAGGAAGGTGAAATTAAAAGAACGATCTTCTTTTAAAGCAAATAGTTTAATGAAGGTATTTCTGAAAAATATATGGGAGAAATGTGGAAAGATTGCACAAGTAGAAAATGAGTCACAGATAATTAAATTTTAGTATCTCGAACGTGAGAAGAAAAAGAAATCAATAAGTTATTTTAAAGGAGAAATTACTAAATGACATTCATAATTCAAATTAATATTCATAATTAAAAGAAATTCGGTTGATATGCTCAGTACGATATTTACTAAAAAACAGTTTTATAATATGTATGTGTGCATATATATATATAAATATATATACTGAAATATTTACTTTGCATTAGTACCTGATAGTGTACATAAGCAGGGAGACCAGTGCTTCTACGTAGATTGACCAAGCTAACGTTTCCTTTTCGTGGAAGCAATCAGAGCGAGCATTGCGAACTTTGTAAGTGAGGAACACTCCGAATAGAAGAAAAAGTAGCTCACCTAAAGCACAGGAAAAACAAATCATGTCTTAATTAAAGTGTAGAAATGTTTTCTTGTAGCCAATTTTAGACAATTTTGCATGCAAATCAGACAAAATATATAGGAGTGGAATATATATAACAAATTTTAAAACTAGCAGTTACGGTTAATTCTTATGTATAGTTTTCTGTTGCAATCCAGAATAAAATTTTTGAAACTAGCAGAATATTTTGGGGGTAGGAAGTAGGTAGAGGCTTCGTAAAAATATGTAAACGAACAAATTATTTTCTAAAAACAGTCCTCAGGTATGTATACCATCTTTCATTTCTATCCATTTTTCAAAAATGGTCAAGATTCGCTCAAGAAGGGGGGAGGTGTCAAACAACTCTATTAGTGTTACTATGAAAAATAATCTTTAAAGGGTTATATGTCATGACAATTAATGAGATTACAGTTAAGCAAATAAAAAGTATGTTATAGGCACAGTGATAAAGGACAGCAATACATGATATTGGTTCCTAGTACCAAATATTCCCTAGCTTTCGAATGCATGGAATTCATTATTAATAACATGGATTCAATAGTTTGTAAGGTAGTTATGTTAATTAACCAGTTATTTTGTGTTACGAATCTTTACTGTCACTTCTCCCTTTCCGTTTTCCTACCCGAATGCAAATTTAGCTCGCATGTATTTAAGCGAAGGTTTGAGACTGTTTTAGTCAGAACGTGTTCCTCCTACTGACGGCCAAGTTACTAGTTGATATTCTACGATAGCATTTCTGCCTACGCCGTTGCATTATTGTTGCATATTACACTATCACGCCGGTGTAGGTTAGAGCCAACTTGCGCGTTTGAACATCTCTGCGTAGCCTTTGGTTAATTAAATTTTAGTTTTAATTTAATATTATACTTTTGAGTTCATGCCATAAATGCTGTCTGGTTTGTAAGCACCAGGAGTGCCTTCTGTTTAACTTATCCGAGTTCTTAATAAAAGTATCATTTACACTCTTCATATGTTCTGTTTACTTATCTACACATAACAATAAGTCTCATATACGCCGCTGGGTGATCCAGGAAGCGACACCTGCAAACTTGAAGTATTTAAAAATGCATCCGTTAAAGCGTCCCCCGTTATGAAAGATACGGGACGACACAATCTGCAGCATTAAAGCAACACCGTAGACAGGAACGCTATTATAGAATATCAATTAGTAACATGGCCTTCAGCAGGTGGAACACGCTCTGACTAAAACAATCTTAAACCTTCGCTCAAATTCACGCGAGCTAAATTTGCATTCTGGCAGGAAAACGGAAAGGAGGAAGTGACAGTAAAGATTCGTAACATGAAATAAGTGGCTAATTAACATAAATAAATACCTTACAAGGTAATTAAGGAAAAAAAAAAAGCTGATATAAATAAAATGGAAAATCAGGAAAAATGTTTTGGAAAGATGCACTTAAAAGTATCTAATTAGTGACGAGAAGAAAAAAATGTTTTAAATACAAAAATACGATTCGTATATTTTTCGAATTTACGGTTAACGTGTTATATGTATATTTCAGGCAAAGGATACAAAGATTCATATTTGTTACATCATATATATTTCAGAATAAGTACGAAACGCTTTGCTTTAAATTGGCATCGAAAGTAGTACCCGTTGAATTGAGTACTAGTGGTCTCCCTACCAGATAGTGCTACTAGAAAAGAGAAACTTTGTGAAGAAATATTAAGATGAAAAATGAGTAAAGTAAATTTTAATAGACATTGAATACAAGATGAAAAATTAGTAAATTTTAATAGACACCGACTAATAATGTTGAAGTCATTGTCTTCCATTAATATTTCGAATTCGAAAGACTAAAAAAATACTGTACTCAATTTTTGGGGGAATCAAAACATTCATCACCAATAGTCACATAGATTGCCAAATGCAAATTAGGTCGATAATCGGGTCATTAGTTATGTAATTACAAATGTGCCACTGGTAATGTAATAACTGCGATGTGTAAATTTCGGTGTGCCCATATGCTAGCTTGTCTGTGAAGAGCAATTCTTTTTGGATAACTCATAATATCAAAAGCAAAGGTATCTGCAGCTTACGAACATGGATAAGAACAGCTTGTTAATGATACAAACAGTTTTAATTATACCTAACAGCTATCGCAAATAACTATGTGGTATAATTAAATATTTTGGAGTAATATCAGTTACTGTGGTAGCAGATGGTAGCACTGATTATTTTAATCGTATGAAAGGAAAGCAAAGGTATCTGCAGCTTACGAACATGGATAAGAACAGCTTGTTAATGATACAAACAGTTTTAATTATACCTAACAGCTATCGCAAATAACTATGTGGTATAATTAAATATTTTGGAGTAATATCAGTTACTGTGGTAGCAGATGGTAGCACTGATTATTTTAATCGTATGAAAGGTTTTCCTTTCATACGATTAAAATAATCAGTCTATGGGAAAGCTGTAGCCAGAGCTAGAAGTCTATGGTAAAAAATGACTAATTGTAAAGAAAATTCTGGACACCAAGCAGATGAAAAGTACAATTAATCCTTTAAACTTTGGTCCTGCGACGACCTTTCGTGCATAACCCTGTTTTGTAACAGAACAATAATACTTGGTGGGAAAAAATCGATTCTTCTGGCGATGTGTATATCATTCATACTTTTCCTATGGTTTAACGATAAAAATAGAAATAAACAAGGAAGAATTCTTTGAAAGATTAAATGTGTAGAGAAAAATAGAAAGGATTAGAAATAATATTGTTTACTAAAATTAACAGGTTATCATGACAGTGGAAAGCTTTATGTTGCAGAAGTTTATTGTATAATTTTATCAAAAATAAAATTGAAAGAATTATCAGAGAACTAACCATAAGTAACATAAGATTTATTTATCTATTCTTTCTACTGGTAAATTCGAAATTTCACAGTTCAGTTTGAAAAATATGCAAGAAGCTCATTTCACAGAATAAATACCATAATGTTTCCATGAGTTCAGATATTATATAAGGATCACCGAAATTGAATTGTAAATTTAATGGAGCTGCTATAAACTTCAAACCTTTAAGAAGAATTTATGCAGTTTTGAGTCTAAAATTTTAAGAAGTGGTTTCTTTTGAAATGTTTACTCAAAAATCCACAGCGGTCGATTTCTAAATCGCTTTCCTTAAAAAGAACGGAACTCTTCAATGGCCATCCTGAAACCGCTGTATGAATGTTGTTGAACCTTAGGTTTTACTCTCATTAGAAGAATGATCTGACAGTATCAATGGTTTTGTAGTTTTCTCCACGTCTAGCATACAGTAGGGTCCAGATTTCCTCTGAAAATACTCCACGAATGCATTATTTTCAAAAGAGATAACGATCAAGCACCATCTTTCGTTCAAAGTGGCATTTTTCCTAAAGTGCTCCAGATTTTTGTATCCCTTTTAAAGGCAGAAATTTCTCCACCAACTGTTGCAGGACTTAGGCTTCTCTTGCATCCCTTACTTTTGTTTAGATTAAAGTTAAAGACCCTTACTTTTGTTTCCTTTCTTTCTATACAAACAAGAAAATGCTGTTTTCTGAATGCTTATATCATGACAATTGCATTTGTTGTTTAGAAAACAATGAGGAGCTACGTTTAGAAATCTTGTAGAGACATTAGGTATTTTTTGGAAGCAGGCAAGTTGAAAAATTAGCAACGCCTTCGCCGGGAATCGAACTACGTACCTATGGAATACGCGCCCAGCGTGCAGACCACCACACCACGAAGGAACGCCAAGAAGGCGGGAGAAATACCTTATAATTTTTCATTTTGCTTTCAGTTGAATACCTTGCTTAACGGTTTCTAACAGTGGTTCGCTTTTTATGTTTTGAACACTGGATTACAATGCATATAGTTTTAGTATTATGATCGTAAAAAAGCAGATACATTACTGCAAAAAACATATAAAAGAAATGTGATAATGATAAAGTATATTTGGATCAGTAACTCTAAAACAATTAAAACGCTATATGTTCTACAATATATTTCTCAAACAAATATTCACATGTTTAAAATCAGGCAAGAAAACAACCTTAGATTGGCGAAGATAGTAAATAAAAATTTTGCTGTTGAAGGAAAAGACCTGCGGCTGATCACTCCCAAAAACTATGAAGTTTTAGTCAAAAAATGTATCCAATCTAAGGTTTCTTTTTTTTTGCCTAATTTTAAATTTCACATTAGAGTGTTTACTTCCAAATAAATATTTATCTGCAACAGACTTCCAACTAGCCGGTGTAATAATGAGGAATGTGTTCAATGTTAATCGAAATTAAAATCCAACAGCGGTTGAAAAAACATAGAAAAGAGAAATTATCTATGTTTAACAGAAAAATGCTGCAAACAATTTAACTAAATTTGTAAGCAGTTTATTTTGGAGAATAAATTCACTTAGTTACGTTAATTCAATCATCATTTAAAAGAAGAACCCAGTTCAAAAGCGAATGACTAATGTTTCTGTTTAAACTACTCTTGTATTTTGCTCAGTGGGAAACAAAATATTAATAGCTACACGATTACTTTATTGTTATGATTTGCCAATTTATTTTTAGGCGATATAACACTCTTTATATATTACCAATTATAAGCAATTAAATTACGTACTGTTAACTGTAAAAACAATTCCTAAATAACGTGACTTCTTCTGTTATCATTAATGCTGTCTGGCACAATTTCTTCTTCTTTTTGAATTTCTCGCAGATTTTTTGCGTTATTCTTATGATTTATGTGAGCAATGTTTTTATCGTTCTACAAAAAGTAAACTTTTATTAGGTATTTTCTCTTTCTTTCCAGCATGCCTTCATGGGGTAACGGTAGCAAACCCGGTGCTTGTTCAAGAAATTCAATTTCGAGTCCCAGGGAGGGCATTGCTTATTTTACACATCTCCTGCCCCAAAAAAACTAACGACTCGACAGCTTTTTTTAGGCAATGCCCGCTTAATCCGCGTTCCCCTGGTTAATTGGGAGTAGACTATACTCATTCACATTAGATGTATTAATCTAATGAACAGAATAAATTTGTATCAGGGGCGTTTAACATTCAGAGAAACAATTGTCATGTTTTTTTATTTCTCTTACCCTGTAGTATTTAAAATACTTTCTTTCATTAGTTTTTTCCTCAGTACAGCACTTATAGTGATTTCTCGATTACAAATTTGAGCTTTTCCTTTCGAAATAATGCAGTTCAAGTCTTCAGTTGATAGGTCATAAGTTTTCACATTCATTAATTTCTTTTATTATCTTAAACTAGTTGATCCTTGCTTCTGTTTGGTTTTAAGAAGCGAATTAATATTTGGGTTTGCACTTCCTGTTTCACATTCGATAAAGTAAATTAATCGGTTGTGTTAACCTGTAGGGATTTATATTTTAAATTTGGTAGCACGCGTGACGTAATGCAAATTCTACCTTGAGGAGAAAAAGTTTAAATACTGAGTTCTAGAAGGAAAATTAGAGAGTTTGAGCATTCGCCGTCACCTCTGCAGCGTGAGCTTCGATTTCTGCAGTTACTGCTGGTTTACGTAACAGCTTTTACTTTGCTGCTACTAGATTTTTGACGTGGTTTTAAGTAACATGAGTTTTCTAATCCCTGTAGAGAATTTCTACTACTTGTTATTATTTTCGAATTTTTTAGTTTAGTTCTTGTTATTTCAGTTGTTATTCAGTTATTTCAGTTCTTGTTATTTCAGTTACCGCCCGAGTGAGGCGTAGTGTGTTAGCTTCAAGTCGACGCATTGTGAATATTAAAGAGCTTAATAAAGGGTACTTTTAACCCTTCTCCTATGTAGTTCCTACACGCACTTACTATACGTACAGTTGTCACTTTTAGGAGATAAGCAAGTGGATCTTACAAGCTTTAACAGAGAAGAACTTAAACTCTCCACATGTGCAACTTCAGATTGCCTCTGAAGAACAGATGTTGTTTGACTATCTTGATCGAAAAGTAGCATTTCCATATAAAATATATGCACTGTTAGAGGTTGCTTTGAATTACTTATCTGAATATGTAGAATACTTTCAAATTTTCACAAATTTCATTCTCTGTTTTCAAGCCGCATTAAAAAAACATTCATGAAATGCAATGGGCATATCTATATTTTCAACTTATACGTGTAACTGTAAAAGCTGCATATTCTTGTATACATAATACACCGAATATCTGTAACTAGCTTTAATAATATTAAAAAAAGAAAAGAATCAAAATGCATACATCGAAGTACCTGTAGTGTACCAAACCTTTTCTACTGTTATTGTAGTAACACTATTCAGTGAATTAGAAATGGGTATCAACTAGCAAGCTACTACTTTTGTGAATATTCAAGATATTTCTCAGATTATCCTGATAAAGAACCCAGACTGACTTCGAGTTAATGCAAATTGTTATTTGTAAGGGAAAATATAGTTTTCTTAGTTTTGTAGACACTACTGCAGGCATAAAAAGTCAAGAACGTGGAATATTAAGGGTTACGGGGAACTTCACGTACAGAAGAATTCCTAAATGCGCGGAAATAAAAGATACTATTTTGTCGATAAGAAAGAATCATTTGGAGGATGTCCCTGAAGGACTATTGTTTTCGTTTTGGGAATTTGCGTTGGTTCACTATAAATGCCCGTTTCACTCTTCAAACTGTTGCCACCAAATGTCCTGCATAATATTTGAAGAAATTAAATAATGAAAAATCTGCATAAATGTATGTATATTTCTCGCCTTGTGATAAAACAACGGTACATAGAGCCATCGAATTCTGAATGGCGTAATCCTACTGCGAATATGGACATGTGGAAGCCCAAATTTGAAATTTTGAATTTGTTTCATTATTGATTTCATATTTTGTAAAACTTTAACGAATTTTTGATTAACAAACTCAAGGATTCCAAAGCGAGCAAATGGCAACGTTGTACAGAAAAAACATTTTTATCTCCAGAGTGTGAGACTCTGTATCAGAAATTCTAAAGATATGCTCAATTTAAAACTATTTCGCGATATTGCTCTTGAAATTAATTTTATGGTTTAAGTGCGAAGAACATGATATTTAATAAATAAAGATAACAGACAAAATGTTAAAAAAACGCCCCTTTGGACGTAATTTAAAATCTGAAACCTTTCAGATTTTTATATTTTTTATTTTATTTTTAATACCCTAAAGAGAAATTCAGTCATTCCTTTGAATGCAGAATTTCTCTTTTCGTTTTATTCCTTTTCAGTAGCTGACAAGGTTTTATTACATTATTCTCTGAGATACCTGCAAATTTGCTTTAGCATGTTTTATTAGCAAATTATCTTTACCACGAGTAATTACACTATCTCTCAAATGTCGTGATTTAGGCAGCTCGAGTTAAATCATTTCCATTCCAAACATGTTATTAAAAGGAATTCATCAACAGTATTGCGCAGATTAAATTCCTTTTATTAAAAGAATGTAAAACCCAGAATAACAGAATGAAATAACTCAAGCTGTATTAATATATTAGTTCAAAAACAATGTAGAACTTCAACGAACTGAGTTTATAAATGGCGTCGTCTCACCAACTTCGGTGACGTAGTCCCACCAAAGTGCTCGGCATATGACGTATTTGAGGCCCATTGGAGTTTGTTCGTGAGCTACTACGCTATAACCTTCATTCATGTTGTCTATAATAACAGCAGTCCATGCTAGGAGATATCCAATAACTACCATAATAATTGCCAGAAGATACTTGAGCAAGTCTTTGTCGCGGACGCAGACTCTGTGAGCTTTCCTGGTCTGAAATTCAGCTAATATCCTAGAGTAAAATACGTAGAAAAATCTTACTAGTGTTTCATTATTCAAACCAGTGTTTCCCAAGCCATATTCGTAGCGGAAGAATGATAATGTAAGACTTAGATAATGCTGTATAACACGCAACCACATTTATATTCGCTTGTGCAGTTTATATCATTCTCGAACTACTATATACGCATTCATAGATTCTGTGCTATGAATATCTCATAGTTAACTGGGAAAAGAAATGGATTCTATGGGTAAATAGGAACATCAGTATTTAGTAGTTCTCTTCTAAACACGGATTTATGATATTAAAAATAACAGCATAATAAATTTGAATAAAGATACTTTTTTTTGTAGCGTCTAGTATTAAATTAGAGGACAAACAACTATTAATGACATAAAATACATGTAACTGTTTTAGATGGTCAGTATCCTGCATATGGATGTTGCATGTTACCAAGAATATATTTTTCTAACAGCGAATAAAATTTCTTTTCAGGCAAATAAGGATACTCCAAGCTATAATACGGATATTACTAACAGTCTTATTTTGAATTTAGAATCTGGAACTTCACTACTCTACTGTTCTTCATATGGAAAAATTTTGATAATTATAATGAAAGCAATATCGTCTCGAATTCAGTTTGCTTACATCTTCTTCATAATGTTTGCAAAAATATTTTTAGTTTTACTAATTAAAGAATTAGAAGGGTGAGCAGCTTGAGAAACACTGATTTCCACAATTTATACAATATATTAATATAAAGATGCAATTTCAAAAGCATTCAATAATCACAAGGTTTGACATAATAATATATCTGAATATTTCTATTGAATCAGTTTTAGAACATTCAGTTCAATAAGAATTCACGCTTATGTACATTGACATATTACACATATATACATTCCGTAAATTCTGAAATGAGAACATTGTTCAATGAAATTTTACCTGTATATTTTTAAAGTAATAGCTCCATAACAAATAGCAAAGCCCAAACCTCGGAACCATGGTTCTAACATACAAGTTGTTACACTTGGCTCAAAATAACGAATTATAACCTGAAATGAATATTTATGGTAACTACTCCTTAATAATATGAGAAAATAATGCTATTTTCAATTATGTTTCAGTAATTACATATTGCAATTATTAAGAACATAAACATTATATAATTTTGAATACCAGATTTTATCTAAAGTCACCTATTGTAACAACAAAAATTGCAGTTAGTATTTCTGATCTCAAGCATTTGCATGTTATTCACTTTTTAAGTGAATCTCTTTAACAAGCAGTTTTAAAATTTACTTCCGACTATTTCATATTTCCCAATATAAAAGAACAGAGTGCAGCGGAATCTTATAAAATTATTTTACTGTTTAGCTAGGCGTCTAAGTCGGTAGTTCCTAGTATTTTGTGCCTATGTCTCTAACAGATGATGTAACGCAACAAATGTGGTCTGCAGTTGTACTATGGAAATAACAAATGCTAATGATATCTAACGCAAGTGATTTAATAAAACGTATGACTCAGATATTGGGTACACATAAGTTGATTTAAAATTTCCAAAACCTCTACATGATAAACATTTCAATATGCCTTTAGAGGCTGAAAATATAATTCCAGATAGCTCTAGGCAAGCTAAATTACTAACTAAAAATTGGAAAAGGATCACAGAGTATTAGAATTTAAACAATATCCTTGGTTAAAGATATATATAGATGTGAATACAGAAATGAGAACTAAATTTTGAAAAAGACTTCTTTAAATTCATGAATTATTCAGTGTTTGGAAAATCAATGGAAAACATTAGAAACAGAACTGATGTGAAATTATGCTGTAATTATGAAAAAGCTAAAAGTGAATTACTAAACTAAACTTTAAATGGAGGACTATATTTGATGAAACTTTTGTTGGTGTCAGTATGAATAAAACCTCAGTGACCTTTAATAAGCTAATCTATGTTGGAATGAGTATATTTATCAAAACAAATTAATGTATGGCTTTCATTATAATATTATGAAATCTAAATATTCGGATAATATTATACTACTGTATATATATTGAAAATATGGATTCAGATAGTTTCATATATTTTATTAAAACTCATGATTTTTATGAAGATATGAAAGGTATGACTGATTATCCAAAAATAATAAGTATAATATTCCTCAAGTAAATAAGAAGGTTTTAAAGGAAATGAAAGATGAAAATAATGGAGTAATTGTAAAAGAATTCTTTGGATTAAAAGCGAAATTGTACATCTGTAAAACAAAATAGGTTATAACTAAGAAATTAAAAGATTTAAAAAAAGATGTGTCGTTAAAATCAAAATTTCATTTGAAGATAATAAAGATCGTTTGTTTAATAAAAATGAGTATTATAGAGCAGTGAATTTAATTAGAAGTATGAACACGATTTAGATTCGATTAAAATCAATAAAAAATCACTATCACCTACAGATTACAAAAACTGAATTTTAAAAGATGGTATTCACACGAGAGCATTAGGTCATTATAAAAATTGCATTTAATAAAAATATTTGTGAATAAATAATAGAAGAATTCAACATCGTGGGATCTTACTCTGAAACTAGAAAAATTTAAATTGAGAACTTTGAGACGTACAGTCAAAATATGGAATTTAACAATAACTAACTTAGCAGTAGATGATGGGAAAAGAAATTATTATATTACAAAGTGTCACGGTAATCTCTCTGATAAAGCCACTGGAGAAATAAAAATTGGGGATTACAATCTTAATTTCAAAGAAAAATTTAATAATAAATGTTATGATTGCAAACTGAAAAGAGCCCCTTCTTAAAAGTGACAGCTTATAAATGAATATCAATTGGACAGAAGTTTCGGAAACACATAAATTATCGAAAAGCCTGATTTGAAGTTTTGAAAATGCTGTTTATTGGATTATTACTTCAAAATATCAGACATCATCAGAGCGTTTTATCTTAGAAAATAAAGACAGTGTAGAATGGCATAATACTTGTGCCATTCATTTGTGCCATCATTTTTCGTCATCTTCAAAGACTATCAGAAAGATTTCGCATGGAGAATGAACACTTAATTCATTGGGATGCCATATCTAGGTATCATATGTTATATGAAAAGTTTATGACTGAAAATGTTTCTAAATTGAATTGGAAAAAAAATCAGAATTTCAAATTTTGGGATATAGTTTCATGATAAAGAACTCGAGAAAATTAAATTTAACATTAGTTACTAGATGTAAAAATTATCAGAAACTATTACAGAACTCTTGAAGGATGTTATAGATTGGATTGATGTTTCCAAAAATCAAACGCATTCAAGACTTTTCATAATTGAATATACTGATAAAATAAAAGACTGCGACATTACATTTAAAACGGACTTGCCTGAAGAAGTTGTAAATGTTATTTTCGAGAAAATGGTTTTAAAGTATTTAGCTAAAATTTATTCAGAAATCCGATTTTCTTATTTTTAACGTCTTTTTAATGCATTTTTTTAATTAGAAAGTTATAATTTATCTTCATTTGAGCTTTAATGCATTTTTATGTTTATTTTCTATCTTCATCTAATTTTATACATTTTTTAATAGAAAAATATGATTTTGTCCTAGTAAGATTGCTTTATGTCTTTTAAACATAGAACCTGCTCTTGTCATTTTTAAACGTTTCAAAATTTGTCCTCGGGAAATCAGCTATTGTTATTTCAATGCAGAATTTGTCCTCATAAGATTGGCTATTGTTTTTAATATAGAATTTGTCCTTATTTTTTTTATTTAAAAAATCAAATTTTTTATAATTTATCCTCTTGCGATCGCATATTTGTTTCATTCAGAATTTGTCCTCATCATTTTAAAATGTTTTAATAAAAATTTTGATTCTTTATTATTTGAGTTTATTAAGAAATTTTCCTTGATTTGAAAGTTATGGCGGTTAAATGATTGGGAAATCTTAGTGTCGTTAAATACTGCTAATTTAGATACATCGTTTAATGTTTTTATTTTTATATTTATTTCATGTGAATGTTTCATTCATTATAATTATAAAAGTTAGACTTTTTTTATTTCCCTGAATATGACCTTGCTCGATTATTTATTAACCACTCATATTCATCGGATTTCTACTTAGATATGATATTATCTGTAAGTCTTGTTACGACTTACAAAAAAGATTTTGTAAGTATTTCAAAGCTAAATTTGCACAATATATGTATTTACAATGAAGAAGAATTCAAGATCAAAATGCTTTAACATTAAGCATTAAGAATATACCTTAGCATTGACTTACCGTCTGATAGAGGAGAAGCGCCCCCACAAGTATCGTTTCTAGCATTACCCACATTGAAGTGGAGAAAATCTAAAACAGCAGTAAACATGATAGATTAATATATGAAAAAAGCTAAATTATTAAAAGCGTAAATGCAAATTTAATCTGCAAAAAATTTAGAAACTGCTTAGTTCTTTTGTGTAAAATTATAACTGGCGATTTACAAAAAGCATGTAAAATTTAACTTTCAAATTAAGTCGCTATTTCATTTTCCATGGCAGCATAATTCTAAAATTAGAACAATATGTGAAGTCTCATCACGCACGGTAGAGCCATATATCCGGTTAAAATATGCTAAACTACTGATTAGCTGGCTCCATTAATCTAATATTCTGATCAACACTGTATTATGCAGAATTAGGTCCAGTTCCAGAATTAGTAAGCAGTAATTTTACTCAGAATTATTGTGTTCGAAGCGCGCTTGAATTCATAATTCTTCATTATATTACAATTTTTAAAGCCTCCGCCTAATTAACATTTCATCCTTATTACGTAAAACTAAAATAGACTCAAACTGAAAGTGAAAGCAGTATAGTTCTGCCTCAATATTTTATCTCACAGTTAAGTCTATTACTATCAAGCACGCAAATGTTGTATTCGTCCTACGGTTAAAAAAAATCGAAGCGTAATAAAATTTTCAAACACTTTCATTTAAACAGTTCAATCACGCTAAATTCGGACTGATCAATCCTTTTTTTTTCACATCTTTTACAGCATTTACAGAGTCCAGATTTGGAGATGAAGTGCTCACACTTGCAGACGTATCCGTACGGCATAGGAGTTTCGTCTATGCGTTCTAGAGGGTGGTAGGTGACGCAAACCGTTATACGTTAAAGAATGGCAGAATTTCGCTGTTAAGATTAATTTCATGAAAAGGATCAAATATCAGATTTTTAAAGTGTTAAATCACACTTTTTCGTGATTAAATTAATAAAGCTTTTCACAAAATCAAGAATAAAATTTACTTTAATTCTGCTATAGAATTTGGTAAATTCTGAAAAACTAAAGCTTCCTCCCCCCCCCCAAAGTATTGCCTTTCGTGTGATAAATTGAACGACAAAGTGTCTTGCAGCATAACTTGATACTTTTGAATTTGTAAACATTTTCCATTCTATACTTATTTGAGAACAAATACAGCTCAAAACACAACTCAATGCACAATCCAACATTGCAATCATTTTATTCAGAATGGTTATCTTTGTATTGCTTTTTTCTTCAGTTGTTTGCAGTCCAAAAACTTACACCCTTTTACCTAGCTTTTCTGCTGTGTTGAATCAGTGTGCTGCACTTGCATCACAGTTTGACTGTGGCAGTGAAAAGTCCTTTCCTACCACAAGTCACACACAGATGCTTTAAATTTAACCAAGCATTCAATTATAAGAATTAAATTTCAAGAATTATATCAAGAATTAAATTTGCCGTAAAGAAGCAAATTTGCGTAGTTGATATTATATAATACGTATTATAACTTACCCTTTTCTTCCGCAAAAAGAAAACAACGATGATAAGTATGATAACAATGGTACTGCAGAAACTCTGGAAACAAAGAACAAGACTGCGTAACATCAGATCGTATTCAACGTAACACGGTTGGTCGCCTATGCAGACGTCACAACCAACTCGACAAGGCAAGCACTGGAAACTGCTTGAAACTTTGTTCGGCCCTAAAAGCACACTTTCAACATAGGCATTTTCTACAACTTCACCATCGTAGTAATTGGAGCCTCGGCGTTGAGCTTCTGTAGATGCTGGGTAATGATTGGGCTTGCATAAACATTTGTAAGCACCTCGCCGAAACCCTTTTCCATGTACTGGTACACACTAAAAATGCACAAGAAAAAGAAATTTAAAAAAATAAATTTCAGTGTACGTAATGGGAAAGAAAGTAAGATAATAATGAAACAAAGGTAACAAAATTGGAACCATGACCGACGTTGTCTTCTGAAGAAAATTGCAAGTATAAAACTATGATCTAAAGTTTAAGAGAATAAATATCTTAAAAGTCAGATTTACTTAAATTGAGAAAATTAAATATTCCCGATGTTATTAAAAGCAATAGTAAAGCAATAATAAACATCTTCCTAGGCCCGTACGTAAATTATTATATTATAAGCGGACTATATGGGACGCCCGGGCAAAATGAGATTATTCGAGAACTCTTCTTGTATCCTTACTCAGTCCTGCAGAACAGAACCAACACTTTCTGACTCGTGTAAAACAATAGAATTTGAAACACTAGCTAATCAGTGTACTCCAAAAGTTCATCTTCTACCAATCTGAGAATTAATTGCGCTTTCTGTGGACACGCTGACCTTCCGTAATAAAAAGAGAATTCTAGACTGCACACCATAAGACACGACAAAATGTAGCAGAAATTCTTCTCTCTGTGTTACTGCCTACTTCGAAATGTCAGTAAAATCTCCAATACTTTTATTCTGAATTTTCTGTCTAACAAACCGAGACTGCTCAATTTAGAAAGATACATTACTATCGGTTTCGTTTTCACTGCATTTGTAAACGCATCATCCGTCCATTTCTCAGCATATAAATCTGGTTGTCCTGTGGTTCTCAACTTTTAACTCGCGTTAATCTATTAAGTAAATAAATCACCTTCAAATACGCAGTCTTACTTCAAAAATGACAAAAAAAAAATGTTTGTGCAAAGATATAATTCGTTTCTTTAGTTTTGATCATTCGGTAATATCTCGAATTTGGAAACCATTCTAAACAAGTCAAATAGTTGCCCGGAGAACTGTAGTTGGTCTACAAAGTGTTACCAGCCCTTTTGCAGATCATATATTGCTCCAGTAACCAAACAGAATCGACAAGCAACCTCCACAGCTATTACATTCATGTTTGCAGCACGTTTACCATGTGCTTATATTCCTCTAACCGTCCAGTCCGAAGAGCCAAGATTAAAGTTGTGTTGTCACGATCTCACTAGGACTGTCTCAGATTATGACAAAGACCTGTTCACAGGTAAGCCCATATTTGCCCTGTAAATAGATGATAAGAGTGTCAGAGGCAGAAGAGAACAAACACTCGAAATCAGGCCTATAATATCATCAAAAATCACGCATTCAGAGGCGGCGGCGTGATGGTTTTGGCTGGAATTTCTTTGGAAACCGTGCCCAGCTGCACATCTTTAAGGACAATTCTGTTACAGCTGCGCAGCATCGGAATGAAGTCCTACACCGCATTATGAGACTATATGCTTCAGCAGTTGATTCTGATTACCTCCTAATGGATAATAATGCCTTTCCCTATCGAGCCAGTACCGTTAACGATTACCTGGAGAGTAAGGACATTTTCTTATGATGTGGCCGCCATTATCACCCGATATTAATAGCAGTGAAGATTTTTAGGATGTCCTTAGATGTGCTGTTTTTGCACTTTTATCTCCTCCAGCCAGTCTCAAGCAGTTGAAGACTGCGTAAATGGAGGAATGGCCATTGCTAGCATCTTCGATGGTTGATCACCTCATTGAAAGCATAAACTATTGATGTAAAGTTTTCGTGAAGGTTCGGAGTGATCACACACTTTAATAGTGTAAGTTTAGTTTGTTTGTTTGCTTTACAAAGCTTTATTTTCCCATTTTTCCTGATTTTAAGTTCGCGTGCTTAATTTTGGAAGGCAGTGTATATCTAATAAATAATATGTAGAAATTTTGGCATTATATAGATATGTTGCAGATGCATAATGGAATGATGAAACTTGTAGTCAAGGGCGAGATTAGAATACTTTTTTTATTCCTAGTTAGACAAATATTTTTCATCGGTACCCCTACATTTTTAAAATGAAATTTCGACTAGAGCAAAAGCAACACGTTTGTTAGCAAGAGAAGTGAAAGCAAAAAAGGACGTATTTCAAGATGGAGGCCTGTTTCAAAAGGGAAAAGGTTTTGATTTGCAATCTCTTTATTGGCTGTTAAAATTTGCGATATTGCTGGTTTGATGCTCAGTTTGCAAATTACCTACGTCATTAAGCAGCGTTATGAAAAGAACGCAGAGGGGAAACATCCAAATAAAACAAAGAATGAAGAGACTACTGTAAATTCAAATTAGTATTTTGCTTTGTCCCTCTGTATCTTAGCTTACATGCACACGTTTTCGAAGCTTATTAATCAACTTCTATGAAGCTTTTAATTCCTTTCCCTCTGACGATTTCTGAATTGGAGTTTCAATAAAGGGAGATTAATTTTTTATTTTTATGATCTTGTATATATTTTCCCTTTTTGCATTTTTAGTTTTTGAGCTTGTATTACCATGATCATTTTTATTTCGAATTGTTTAGATTTTACAATGATGCAATTATTAATATTGTTGAGGAATTGCCTTGCTTTGATTTCAGTTTACTTTTAATTTTACATGCTATATATGTACACATAGTTGTGTTGCGGTTTGTATGTAGGCTGCGCATTACGGTTCACATTGAACTAAAACACATTTATTATAAATTTATGATATTATAATAAAATTTAATAGCTATGACCAATATCAAAACAACTAACTTATAACCAACATTTGAATGCATGGGAGCAATTATGTCAAAGGTAAGTACAGTTATTGCCCTCATTATGTGAGAATTTTATCTGCGGCAAGAGTCTCTCAAGTCGAGTTTCAGAGCGTTCTATCTGTTTGCTCTGTCTGGGACATTTTGCAGATTGCATTAGTGACTCCTTTTTAAGTTTCGGTTTATTGACATTCTCTGATTTGTTAAAGATGATATCAGGGAGCTGCAGAATCAACGGTCAGACCCCTGAAATCGAGTGGCTTTGATGACAGACACAGTGCAGATCGCTAAATTTTTTTTACGCTGGTTGTGCAGTTATGATCATTTTAATGTCAACTGGAGACATTTTCGAACAAGTTATTTCTTTTGTAATGTCAAGCATGTCGCCTGACACCTCGTAACAGCTCGATAGTCTGACGCCGGCAAAGGGATCACTGCGTATGCACACACACGCATGTATAAATATATATGCAGGCAGAGAAAGATTGTATGTAATACAGGGTGTTTGTGAAAAATGACTATAAGCTTTATGACCTTATAAGGTATTTTTCCCGCCTTCTTAGCGAGCCTTCGTGGTATAGTGGGTTGCACGCTCAGCGCGTAATTGAGAGGTCCGCGGTTCGATTCCCGGCGAAGGCGTGGCATATTTTTCATCTTTCCTGTTTCCAAAAATTACCTAATGTCTCTAAAAACTTAACTGTTAATACTAGGCATATGTTTCTAATAATCAGACTATCTAAATAAGATAGAAATTTTTGTGAGGTAGTTTAAGGAATATTTTAATTGTGCTTCAACGCAAAATGTTCCTAACTTACATGCAAAATTCAGTAGTATAGGATCAACTCGGCCCCATAGTTAATAACTAGTGCAGTTTTATCCAAAGAGAATTCCATCTTTTACCACTTATTTAACAATCGCTGCCTGAGGTTTAGGGGGAAAAATTATTAAAGAATATTTTATTAAAGTTCGCATTAGAAAGTAATTTAAGTCAGCAGATTTATTTTCTGATATTTTATTAGCATGATGATATTGTTGCAAGAAGCGTGTTCGTAGAGATTTACTTTAAACAGCGTCAGATAAACAAGTATAAATTGACCCTCCATGGAAATAAACAACAGCTCATCGACAAGGCAAACAGCTATGAAAAGCTCAGTAAAAAACAGAGGTAATGCAAATTCTTCTTAGCAATCAAAGAATATTATAGATTCCCAAATTCACCTCACACAGCGAAGTCTAAATCAATAATCTCCAAGCAAGAGCTAAGTACATTCCTACGATTGTGAATTGAATAACAGAGCTAATTCTTGGCTCCAATGTAATCGTTATATTTAGATTTGCTCATGCACTTCTGGCAGCTTCAAGAAAACTCGCTTTAAAGTCACCTAGCCGGCGACAAAAGTTTCTTCAACACCCCAATACAAGATTTTTGCTCACATCTCAGCATATAACTCACCTAACTATCATTACAATGCGAACATCGATTTTTTTTCTTGTAGTGCTTTTTTTTAAAGTAAAATCACAAAATTCACCGTCTGCACTTGAAAATTTTTACTTGTTTATCAAAATTACTAACAGTTTATAACGTATTTTCTCCCTCCTTCGAGCATGCTTTCATGGTGTAACGCTAGCGCATTCGGGTGTATTCGAGAGGTCCAGGTTCAGGTCCCAGCGAGGCAGTGCATATTTTTCACGTCTCCAGCGATCAAAAATCCTTATGATTCTATAAGATCTCTATCTCAAATTAACATGGGAAGACGCTACAAATTAAAGATTAGTTCTGCTCGAAATTTAGCTGTTCGCAATTTTAAAGATAATGAAAGTATTCAAAATATTCAAAAAAAAAAAAAGAAAATCCTTGATGCAAAACATTTAGCCAGTTTTGGTGTTTTAAAACATTTCAAAATGCACTGAAGTCTGGACCACATTTCGAGCTAACACGAAATAATCGGAGATTTATCAGCAGATCAGAGAAAAATCAGATAAAACGCAAAATTTAAAACTTGCAGTGGACTTATAAAAATGGCTTGCAATGAAAATTAAGCTTGCAGTTGTTACAAGAGGCATTAGGGCACACAGACACAATGGGCGATCAGCAAGATAGAAATTCTTCACCGACAAGGAAACAATGAAAATACGTCTGGAGATCTAAAAGTCCATGGTGAGCGATGATTATCATATTGAAATAATGTTATATTTGCAGACAATTCAAAATTTACTGAAATTGAATTTGATGGATGAAAATTCTGAGAGTAATTCGAATAAACTCCGTGATATTGGAACAGTGTGAACTGGATCAATCTTATCAGTTCCCTGGAAAAAGATCAAAGTTGATGCTATTTAGATAGCAAATTTTTAAAATTATTTTAGCTTAATAGCTTTTGTTGTTCTCGGATTGAAATTATGTTTATTTGTTAATTGTTTAAAAAAATTTTTCCTTTTGTTTTAAATTATTAGCCGTATAAAATTATATGTAAGAATTTCTATTTTATTCAATTGTTTTTTAACCTATGTTTATTGCATTTGAAAAGTAAGAAATTATAAAGAATTTAAATTCAATAAATTGCTTCTAATTATTGTTGCAACTGCCCATAATGTTTATTTATTTGAATGTTTAAATCAGTAATTTAAATTTGTTTTTAATTAGTTATTTCTTCATCTTCTCTCTTTCTTTCTCTCACTCTGTCTGTAAATATATAGTTTAAATAAATACGTCTAAAATAAATTTAGAAAAGGAAAAAATGAAAAGGAAAAATAGCATAGTGATCATACATTCGCTATTAAGCATTATAAGTTAAACTTATTATAAAACAGTTCAAAGTAAAAAGTATAAGGATTGAAACGGAAAGCTTATACTACTAACTTGATTATTTACTCCACATTAGAACTCGGATTCTCGTTACAAAGGCGCATTAAAATTCAATACATTCTAGTAATTGGTAACAGGAAACACATAATGGCTTTAGTTTTGAATCATTAATACTTTGCAAATCCTTAACAACTATTAAATAGTAGAACCTTTCTCTCATTAAAGTTTAAAATTTAAGCATTTTTCTTATCTTCCATTAACCAACTTAAGATCTTAAGTGTGAATCAAAAAACGTATGAAATACTTCTTTAAAGTGTATTGAAAGATGGAGATATGTTAAGGAAAGAATACATTTTTGAACAAAGTTATATCTGGTACTTAATACTTTCTTAAATAATTATAACTCAAGTGTCAATAAAACGAACCTGTGTTGTTGCTGTATCACAGTGGTGAGATGATGAGAACGCAGATAGACGGTTTCCATCGTCACACTGATCTATGTCGACGTTAATCATTGGTAAAGTCACCGACACAACGCCCCTGTAATTACAGAAAATGGCTCTGAATGCATGGAGATATTGGTACACATTTCAAAGTAATTTAGCTAAGCAGCATTCTTTAGGATGAGAACCTATTCAAACTGAAATGAGATGAAAAATTCTATAAAATCTAGAGTTTCAAAATTACAACCGGTTACGTACATATGCAATATAGAGTAAATTAAAGATGTACACACATAAAGGATAACTTGGGAAATGTTACTTTAAAAACAATTGCCAATTAAAATTTTATAAATGCATGTTGCTTTCATTCTAATTTTAAAGTACATGTACTACTTACATTGCTAATAAAGAAGAGAGCACAGATAAATAGAACGCAAATGAAAAATGTACGAAGGCACATAATGATTCGCTTATGTAGCCTTTCCCTAAGAAAGTTTCTTATTTAATAAATATGTACATCTAAATGGAAGAAAAACATGCCAATGTAAAATTTAGAAGTAAGCGAAAACGCAGTCCTAAATCGGCATATATTTTAAAAACCTTTAACTATTTCGAGGATAATGTGACATATTCTGTCGTTTCCGAGAGTAAAACATTTTTGCTCCTGAAGAAGAGATACCTATATTCACATCGTCTTCGACATAGGCAAGGTTTTATTCAAAATCTACGCCAATCTAACATTGCTTTTTTGTCTAATTTGAAACATTTAGATATTGTTAAATAATAAAGTGCCTTAACGGTAGCCTGGGAGTCAATAAATCTAAGTCAATAAATCACTCCATTCTCCTCCGAGTTTTCTCAAGAGCTAAGAAAACAGCAGCCACTTCACCAGCAAAGTTATTGAAGAATTTACCGACAGATCTGGTGAAGATGTTTTTAATGTACCCCAGGTTCATCGTTTTAAAAGGCATCCATAGCAGAACTATCCGTGTAAGCATGCAACCAGTTTGCAGGAAGTTATCTTTTCTCAATTGTAGCTATAGCTATTTTAAGCTCTGTATCTGTATAACATTTCTTGTTTATGGAAGGAATCAGGTCCAGATAGTGGTTGATTGTATCGAATGTCTCCGATATATGTTTTGGTTTAAGCACAGGATTTCTATTAAGGACAAGCACGTGAAACTCTGATAATTCTTTTGCTAAGTCTAAGAAGGTTTCCTGAGTTTTTAATTTAAACTGAGCAGTTAGCTAAAGACTATCACTCCTCTGAAGGTTTCAAATAGTTTCAAACCAGATCTTTGCTTCCGGTCAGCCAGTAATTCCAGACTAATCTGCATTGCATGGCTTCTGTCAGGATGGACTGAGCGCCACCTATAATTCTTATAAAGGTATTGTTTTGAGCGATTTTCAATTTTTCCTGGGAAAGCAGAAAAAATACAGTAACTAATAGCTCAAAAACGCATCGAAGCTAAAATACCGAAGAAGCCAAACAAAAGATATCCTGCGATTCGACTTTCTTTTCCATGCGAGTAAAATACTACTGCGGATGTTTTAAAAATGGGGAACTTCTTTAAAATTTAATCATCTCCTACCCACAGAAATAATATCTATATAAAAAAATATCATAATCTTCTCGTATCTAATAAAATTCTTTTCTTTTTGAAAGAAAGCCTTTTAAATTCTGAAACAGAAATCAAATGATTGATATTTAAAATAAAAAAATATTATGAAATGGTAGTTAATGCTGTACTTTTTTTATAATGAAGACCTAAACCGATTACTGCAAGAAGAACGTCAGTTTCGCGTTCCATCGATTAATCTACCATTGTCTCAGGTTTAGAATTTTCGTCTTTAAAAATCCGTGAGAAGGCAAATCATACGAGCATAACTTTAAAAATATAAATAAAATGATAACGCAAGGCGGTATGCATGTATGATACAACAATCTTCTCCGAAGGATAATATCTCCTGAATAATATTTTACATGCGCCATTTCCCCCTTAAATGGTGATGCTTTAAAACCAAGCGTATCAAATTCTTTTCGTAAAACGTTAATTAAATGTTCAAAAGTATGGAGGAATATTTCGTTAAGTAAAGACAAATATGAAACAAGTATTAAATATTAATTTGACAATAACATTTATGTAAATATATTCGCACTCGAGAAAACCCATTTTTCTTCAGAACAAAGAAATAAATTTGCAGATCCATATGTATACCCATAATCGCAGCAATCCAGAGCTGATCAATCCTATACATTACAAATTAACCGAAGAAGAACAATAATAAAATGAGATTGTACTTTAGTAAAAAATTATAATTAATGATCGCAGCATGATTAGTTTGCATATTTACGATTTACGAGTAGTAATTATTATTTTATACATATGTGGCATTAATTTACCTTCTGATTAGAGTAGAAGATAACTGTTCCCAAAATCTTACCTCCCCCCTTGACTGGAAAAATTTTCCATCTTTTAGTGTTTCTAACACATGAACTTTTCTTCCCTCGTAAACTCATTTCATATCTCCAGTGGGTTTATTGCATATTTTTTCATATACAAGAAAAGCTCGACAAATGTCAAATGCCAGATACGTAAAAATTCCTGCGGCATACTTCCAGAGATTCCGGAGGCCTTAACCATATAAAACATCTTAATCGATTATAACATCCTATCGACCATAAAAGCTGGTGTTAGATCCTGACAAACTTGAGTCAACCATACCGGTACAAGTCTGAAAAAAACAGGTTGATCTTTCTTTAATTAGATAACCAACAGATGTTGTGTTGTGACTTATCTCACTTGCCTGACAGTGACATCAGAACAAGTCCATGAAATTCATAGTGACAAGGAGAGCAAGATGGCAAAGCCTTGAGAACCATACAAGTGACAGTATGACTTCGTTCATTTCCACCCCCAATTTTGAAGGAGAGCACCTCGGGGGATGGGTCCGAATGTCTCCTACCCTCTTCTCCTACCACCAGCCTCTCGAGTGGACTTTCGCTTAGTCGAATATTTAGAGTGCCCCCATGCCGCAGAGACACTATACATTTACAAGCATCAATATCTTCTACGGGATTCGAATCCGGGTCCTTCGGTATCACAGTAGGCTCCTCTAAACACTATACCATCTGGGCGGCTAACCAACAGATGAACATTACGGATGTAGTTCTAAAATGAAGTAAAACGTTTATCACAATTTTTTTACGTTGCATCGTTATTGTTTATCCATTTTTAAATGAAGTCGCATATAATATCTATTAAAGCGACTTTTCTTGCTAATGTAATTTTGAAAATTTTCCATTGCATTCTGTTCCATAAAAGACAGCACTCAATTTATTATTTTTTTAATGCGAACGAAATAGCAATCAACTTACTTCTTCATAAAAATTCAACTGGATTATCGAAAACCATTCGGGTGGATGTCGAAGATCTTGAGAATAGTTTGAGACATTACGTTTATTTATATTGACGCTAAATCATACAGCTTTTGTCTGCAGAAAATGTTTCGACGTGAAAGAGGTTTGTGTTCAATATTTGATGATTCTGAACTTACGTAAGAACATTATACTTGTGTAAGATAATGTAATAAAATAAAACAATGTAATAATTGTGAAGTAAAAAATCCTGTTGTAAGGTCTTACGATCTCTGCCCGTTGTTCCGTGAGTTTATATATAATAATCTCTGAAAATAGAAATAACAAAGAAGAATATTTACTCACTTGAAATACAGTTCATCATTGCTTCTAGAGAAGAATGGAACACCATATGTAATATGCCACATAGTGGTCAAATTACAGTCAATATAGGGTGCTGTCCAATATCCATCTTCTACTGTAACCACTAAATCAGTACCATTCCCAAACTGACCAAAAAGCTCCGAATAGTTTCCCTCTTGCAGCATCCAAAACCAATCATTTCCTGGCCATCGATCCAGTAACCAGCTTCCTAAACCAGAAGTCTTTAGAGCTCCATCGCTTCTTCTGTAAGTAAAAGGGACAAAAAGTTCTCCTAGCTCGGAAGCCAGAACAATGCTGCTACTTGACAGTGAAGGATCACTTTCTATGTTGGCTTTTACCAGAGAGTAGAAGAAAAGGGCATTAATCTGAGGAAAGAAAGAAAATTAATCTTTAAATTGCATTTAATGATTGCAGATATTGTACCTGATTACTCTTATTAGTATGTGGGTAATAAAGAAAGATGAAAAAAAATTCCTTCTCTTTTAAAAGTTCAGTTAGACATTTTAAAATGTTAATCAGTAGCATAAAGATGATACACAAGAGGGCGAAATCTGTTTCAACCTTTTTTCTCATTCAGAATTTCTCATTCTGAATGAATTTGTGCCATTTCTCATTCAGAATAAGAAATGGCACAAAATTTCAAAATAAAAGTTAAATTAAATCATAAACATAACTTACCTCCGTGTCATTTGGGGCTGTTAAAAAATAATGGTTCAGAATATTGGCAGTCTTTACAGCAGCATTCATCTGTTTTTCAAAATTTCCTAATTTTGATAACTGGCGCCAATCAAATTCTTTACTCGTAAACTCATCAAGAGAAGACCGACGACAAGAGCCATTTAAATGCAAGGCAGATATATTCTCAATATACTGTAAAACGGCTGCTACTGGACTTCCCCTTTCAGATAAAATTCTTACTTTTTCATCTGGGGTGAGGTTTTCGGGGCGTTTGGGGCGGGCGGTAGCTTGAGACAAAGGAAAAGGTGGAATGCCCGCGCGAACAACTCCCATAGGAATGCTACAAAAAATAAAGAAGAGAAGGGGCACTTTGCCTCCCATTGGGATCAAGAGTAGACCATTTCCATAGAAGAGACTCTTCATTTGCTGTATAAAGAAAAAGGAAAGAAAGAATCAATCAAAAGAATTATAAACCATAATTTATCATTTTTATCATAACATCAGCATTTCCATATAGCTACAAATCTAAAAAATGAATGAAAACTTATTTGTATGTTCTAACTATTGAAAAAGTGAGAAAGAGATTCGAAAAGTATCGAAATTTTATTCCTTTCAGTATCGCTTCTCGTATCAGTTGCTGAGTGAACTGAATTGCAAAATAAAAATAAATTTACTTTTAGTTCAAAGATCTGGTAAATAGAGACTTTCTTAATTTCGCTTTTGTGTATAATGAAAAACCAGAGCATTTTCTTTATAAGACAATCTGCCGGTGACCCACTGATGAGCAGTTCTCAAACGAAATTTCTGGAGAAGAGAAATCAGCGTTATAGGAATGATTGAAGTAACCTTGCAACATATCGGTGTTATACACAATGTACTTTTTGCCGTTGAATAAAGCTATTCTTTATGAATAGTTTCATCCGATGTCTAGAAGTAATTTGCTTTCGTTCCGATAAAATTTGCGTATTTCTTCTTATATAGCATGAAAGATTTGTAATAATGAAATAGCAAAAGTTGAACTATTAATATCTAATTTGGAATTATACATTAATTCGCAGTCGCAGATGGAGATACATAATTACACAATACGAAAAAGGGTGCTTAACTCACTAAATACAGGGTGGGCCAAATAAGACGTTACAGTGTTAAACACAAATTACTTTTTTTTATTTTTTGATGTAATTATTTTTTTCTTTTTATAGGTTATAATTGAGTTCTTGGAAATTTATTATGGAACCATACAGTATAAAACAACGTGTTAAAATTATCGAGTTTTTCTATTCTCGTCAACGATCAATTGTTATGACGCAGCGTAAATATCGGCAATATTTTAATTCAAGTGTACTGTTTGGTGCGGTGTTATGGCCAACAGAGTTATCGGCTCATATTTCTTCAAGCATGAGGATGGAACGCCGAAAACGATTCCGGAGCTTCTTACAGAACAATGAATTGAAAACTTTTTGCGGCTAGTGGCGGAGCAGAATCCTTTTTATAGGGATATTTAAAAGACAAAGTGTATGTTAATAAACCAGAGACTATTAGACAGCTGAAACAGAATATTCGAGACGAAATACTGAGCCTTCAACCAGAAACATTACGTGGTGTAATGGAAAACGCGTTAAAAAGAGCCAATCTCTGTATCGAGAAAAATGGTGGACATTTGTCTGATGTCATATTTCAGGCATAATAATTTCCATAAAATATATTTAATGTATAAAAAATTAATCAAAATAAATGATTATTGCAAGAGTTATCCGTGTTTAACATTAGTAGATCTTATTTGGCCCGTCTTGTGTTAACTCCCCATCCCCCCACTGGTACATCCTACCCACACTGCTCTAAACTATGCGAAAATAAATGATTAAATATGGTAACCTGAAATTTTTATAACGTATATAATAAAGCCTTATTTATCGAGACTAATTGGGAGGAACTATTCCGGATAACCTTTTTTTACCGATAACTGCGGTGCTGCAGTGTCATTGCGGAACACTGCTGCCGAAGCAGTACTTCGCAGAGCAATATTATGGAGCCTTAGAATTAATGGCAATAAAATGCGTCGCTCGTAGGAGGTCTTGGATGATGAATTTTTTTATAACCTTACGGCGTTGTAGAAAACTCAATTTTGTATTCTTCATTTTTGGCATAATATTACGTTTTAGTACATTTTGCATAAAATAACTCCAAAATTTACTTCCAAACTTTTTATTTTCAATTAAATTACGTAAGAGAAATAGTATGCATAGTATATGCTTCAAACTTCAGACTGCTATCTAGTCAGAGATTTTACACTCCGCCTATTTTTAGATACTCCGTTAAATAATTTTCGTTTGCACTGCAACTGAAATGGATAATTCTAATAAATGTTATTAAGATATTCAAAAATCCAGCTCGAATCCTAGGAAATTGCTATTTTCCAGTCTCAAGCAAACCTTAGTAGTATTCCAACCATGGAAATAACGTACAAGCCACTTCCCTTTACTCGCAGGATAATATAACCATACATTACAGGTTTAGGGCGGCGTTACTCCGACGTGAAAACTGAAGTGCAAGTTTTTACAGAAAAGTTTAGTTAATTTTGAAACTGTTTTCTTAATAGTAACAACAGTGCATACATTCGTTTGACATTTTCTCGATTCGCTATGTTGAATGACGTAATATGGATGTTTTTAGATGCATAATTTCGGAAAAAGGACTATTTTTGCGCTTGCGAAATATATCGCGATTCTTAACATGGCTACGTATGTGAAAGTTGGCATAAATTGTAAATATGTTCCTAAATATATATGTTTCTAAATGTATGTTCCTTATATGTTCCTAAAAAGGGAAAGTTAGGTTTTTATTTATTTACTTAATTATTTATTTATTGGTGTATGAAAATTAGTATCTCGTTGCTTATGAACTGGTCTTCTTCGTATAATGCCGCTACCCCATCCAGGAGAATTGAGATCTCTTCTTTTATTTCCAAATGTCGGCCTAACCAAGGAACTTTACTTTCATATCACTTCCTAAACTCGTAGGGCAATGAGAATTGTGAAATAAATATTAGTATCGAAGGATGCCTACCAGAAATTACTAATTCACAAACTACGTCTCGTATGAAATTTTTTCGACTGTAAAAGCAGTTAATAATAATTATGAATTTTTGTAAATTAACATATTTCCAGTTTGCAAACAATATTACGTCTATTCTTATAATGCTTTCGTGTAATAAAATACAGGGTGATTATAACTAAAGCTCTGTTTTCAAAAAGCTGTTTAAAAAAAAAAAAAAAAAAAAAAAGAATCACAAGTCTGAATAACCTGAAATTTCATTTGATTATGCATTACAAATTCCCATTGCATAAAATGTAATGGGAATTTGTCTGAAGAAATAAAAAATAGTTCAAAATTGTATCAATAGATGGCGTTGTGTTTGTTTTAATATGCTAAATAAAAGATGTGACATTCGCATCACATATTAGACTTAACAAAAACATGGAATACATGGAGTACCCGTTATTCTGCGTCTGAAAATCTTCTGTCATTGAAGGATTGGCCGCTGCTTGTGAAGCCTTTTTACAAGAACGGTGACTATGCTTCAGCTGCGCTGAACAAGTTCCGGATATCAATGGATGTAAGACGCGACTCTGGTCTGATGTTTATCAAGGGTTTCCGGAGGATGATTTGTAAATTCGAAGAGACCAATTCATTTAACAGTTGAAGAGATGAGAAGTGATGTGTGAGTATATTCAGTGCAAGGGGAATCGTCTGATCTATATAATTATATATATATATATATATATATATATATATATATATATACAGGGTGTTTATATAAAATCTCTATACATTTTTGAGAAATACATCCTAATTCCAATTTTTTGGAGGCTATCTGAAAGAATGCTATCAACAGAGGAAAGAATAGCCATTGTTTGTGCCTGTACACATGATTTAACGTATCAACAGGTGCAGCAGGACTTCGCCCGCAAATTCAGAAAACAAGTCGCTACGAGAGCAGCTATTAAAACCTTGGTAAACAAATTCAAGCGAACTAGTAGTGTTAAAGTTGAAGACCGTTCTGGAAGACCTCTGATAACGTTTGATAACATAACACAAGTTGAGCAAAGCGCAAAAGAAGCGATTACGCGTAAACCCCAGGCATCTACACGAAGACTCAGTCGGGGACTCGATATTTCGCATATTACTGTTTGAAAAATTCTACGCTGCACATTTAAACAAGGATGCCTACCACATTAAAACTGTGCATAAACTGTGCTTAAAGCTGAGGACTATGCAGATCGGCAAGCTATTTGTTATGATTTGTTGGAAGCTGTGTATAATGAAAACTTAATGTATATTGTTCTCTTTAGCGACAAAGCCACACTCCATCTCAGCGACCATGTTAAGAGGCATTATTGTCGAATGAGGGTTGATAAACTACCAAACGTGTTATACGAATCTCAAGGAGACACTCCTTAAGTTAATGTAGGGGCTCAGAATAGCTACGTCTAACCTCTGTGGAACTTTCATGTTTGTAGGAAGGATCAGCACTGTAGAAATTTATCTGGATATGTTGCAACAATATCTTGAGCTACAGTTAGCAACAGATTGGCATTATTGACACTGTTGTCTACCAATAGGATGGGGCACCTCTCCATTTTGCCCTTATTGTGCGTAATTATCTCAATGAAACTTTTTTGATAGGTGGATTGGTCGTGGCTCTTAAGGGCTTTGGGCTGCACAATCACCAGACTTAACTCTCCTAGAGTTTTTCGTATAGGTTTTTGTCAGGTCCAAAGTGTATCGAGTGAAGACTGGCAGCATTGAACAATCAAAACAATGAATTATGGCTGCGGCAGCTGAAATTACACCAAAACCTTTATATAATGTGTTCTGGAGAGTAGTGGTGGCAATTGTGGCTGAACCCTCAGGGAGGCCACATCGAATTGTACTAATTTAGTGTTATGTTGCATTTTCATGTAAATAACTTATATTTTAGAATAAAGCCTGTTTAAGCAAAAATGTTTAAAGACTTAATAAACACCCTGTATAATCGCCACGGTTCGTAAAATTTTACGAAACACCCTGCAACAATACTAGCCATTCAAAATTGCGCACATTCAGGAGCTGCTGCTGACCTAGTAATGCGGCAAATTTTAGCCCTGCAATTTCTTCCTCGGTCAGAAGTAGACAATGTATGCCATATAATATTTTGTGGACAGAGGAAACCCATTTCCATCTCCAAGATTTTATTAATACACAAAACTGCAGACTTTGGAGCAGAGTCGATTCAAATAACTGCATGAAGGGGAACGTTTTTAAGTTGTGGTAGCAGTGGACATTAATTAAAGACACTTGTCAGTTGCAGTTCCTGACCGCGACAAAAATGTAAAAAAGGAAAACAGAAAGAAGAAAAAAAATAAAACATAAGAAAGAAAATTAAGTTAACCTAAGGAACATTCTACTTGAAATTAGAAGAAACATGTGGGCTTAACGAAAACAAACAGCAAAATTCTCACTTCCAAAGCGAACTAAAAGACAATAAAGTAGCCTCAGAAAAATTTGTGCACCACCCTCAAAACATACGTACAGAAACAAACAAATAAAAGAAAGCGTTAGTAACTCATCAACTAAATTAATCGAAGCCAAAAGCTAATAAAGCAGCTAATAAAGTATACAAAAACAAATTCCATGCTGGAATTTAGCATGAAATCCAAACAAGTTTTAATCTGTACTTCTATACGTAAACCACTACATATACTTTAATCTACCAAAGAAATATAAGTGAGAAAACTTTAACCTTATGTAACTCATTCAAAACTCAATCGAAGACAAATTTAACCGTCTTCCAAGATTCTTATAATATTACGTTATATAAGTGTTTAAATACTAGCAGACTAAAAAATTACACAACAGCTTCATCCATGGGGATTTTCATCCTAAGCTCTAAGATAACCAAAATTCATTCAGCAATCCAAGGTGAGCAGTTCTCTCTCATTTTCTCATAACAGCAGGCTACTGAGATTTTGACAAAGTACTCCTCTAAATTACAACTTTAATCACTATTTAAACTTAAACTGAATGACTTTCTGATAAAAGCTAAGAAAAAAACAGAAAGTACCGAAAATAAAATAACAGACAATGACGTATTATTTAAAATAAATCTTTTAACAATTGTGTTTGCATTGCCAAAAGCCTCAGCCCCTTTTTTAACGTTCAAACTCATAGCTGCCTTCAAACTTGAAATCCCTGGTGGCAACTTGGTCCGCACCAACTCGATTCTGCTTTCAATAATATGTAGATTTTCAATCTTTAAAAAGGATTCCGAGTTTTTTAATTAAGTATCTGGAGTTTCTTGCAAAGATATTTGCATGTCATTTGTATCTCTCTTGAAAGATATTAACTTCCATGTCGCATAAAATGCAACAAATCTCCAAGGGGTATTTCAAGAAAAACATTCATTCTTTTCATTTAACAGTAATCAGTAAGTTGCGACATTTTAATCCTGTTATATTTTATTCTTTTTGAAGACGCATTTTCTCGCCCACGCATCTTTCCACCCTCAAACCACCCTCAAAACCACCTTAATTAAAACTCAGATTTGTTTTTCAGCGTTTCGAGTGTGAAGTCCTTGGTGTTATTCACCTATGATTTTATTTCAGACTTTTAAGAGTGTTTAATTAATGAAGTAAAAAACACAATTACAATTAATTTCACATGAACAATATAAACCAGGTAATGAAAATTAAGCAAATGTGCTTTATGGTCTTCAGTACCAATGAAAAACACTTTTCTTTTCTAAGGCTTAAAAATTAACCTTCCCAAAAGTGATTGTTTGACAGATTTTAAAAACGCTGTTACAATGCTCATAACAGCATTGTACTGTGCTTTTGCTCAGCTCCTAATAACTTCTTTCGCCGTAAAAGAAGATTATAATGGTTAAAATTTAAACAGAACGGCCTGAATATGGACCAAACCTATTATCAGCAATAATAAATTGCTATTTTCTCATTCTAACACTATGAAAATAAATCATTTGTAAATATGGAAGAAGGTCTGTGGTGAATATTGAATTTAGTGTTGAAGTAAAATTAAAAGGAATATAAATTATAGGAACATATAGTAAACGCTAAAACAATTATTTATCTTACTCAAGTTAAATTGCTAAAATCATGTAGGCAATTCTTTTATTTCCTTTCTATTGCTAAAAAACAGTGAGCAAATTCTTAAGCTTCTTGCTAAAAGCACTCAAAAAATGTTTTACCTTACTTTGGTTTGTGATCGAAAAGGTCGACTAAAGTAAAAAATTTGGGGGAATATTTTTAGCATTACTTTCCCTTTTTGAAGCTCTTTTTTCAGCAATGAAGGTACTGGAAATTAGAATGCAACAGAGTAATAAGTAGAAATCAGTTGTATATGATATAGTGCTGAGTAAATGGTTCAAAGTATGGGTTTGGAATCAAACCGCTTAAGGATTTAACTTATTAGAAAGTCAGAAATTGATTTCAAGAGTTAATTGGTGTGTGTGTGTGTGAATATGGCAAAGCCTCGAGGGCTATCTGCCTAAGAGGAGGGATGCCTTCGTGGAGGACTTTCTAAGGGAAACTGGCTCGTATACACGTTACACATGGGGAAAACCACGAAAACGCCCATGCAGCCAGCCCGTTCGCGGGATTCGAACCTCGGACCGAACTACCAGGGTTCAGCGACTTTACCGCTCGGCCGCTGGTGGGCCCAAGAGTTAATTGGATACTTATTAATTATTGTTATATAATTCTTTAAAATGAATAATAAAAGAAGATGAGCGATTTTAAATGTTCTGTTATATTATCCTCCTTGTCCACAAAAGAACTTACCAGACCTTTATTTTTACAATCGTTGGTCGTAGACATTTGCTTCAACCCACAAGAGTGTTTTAAGTGACGCAAAAATTCATGCTTACGTATTTTTAAATCTGAAACATTAATTTTGTTTAAAACACGAAATGTAACTTTTTACACATTCTCCCGATTCTTTTACTTAGGAAAATTTTGCATCTGTTATGAAAAACAGAATACGAAAGGTTTGATTCTCATACGACTAAAACTGACCGAGGTATTAAAATCAAGAACCATATTCAAGAGCTGAACATAAACTGAAGAGGGAAATGTTTGCAGTTTTACGCAACTAAAAATAAAATACATTTTAGTAAAAGCTTTCTGATGTCATATATTATAGAATAAACGATGAATGGAATAATATGACGAGTACTTATATGCAGATTATTGTGAAAAATATTAATCAGTAGAATATTTTTCAAAATGGAGGTCTCATTTACAGAATCTTATAGAAATCGTGTTGTAGAAAACACTTATTGGCTTCAGTATTGACACAAAGCCAAATCGTAATTAAAAAGGAAAATTATTTGTAGGATAACGAATATTTGTATGATAATCAGAGTATGAGTCTAAACAAATAAAACTTCGTGAGAATACTTACAGCGTAATGTTAGGCTCTGAAACCTTATAAATAACTAGCATGAAATTGCTTTCAGCATACCAAATTTAACAAAATTGTAAAAAGACACTATCGAATCACAAAAGAATATCATTGAATGGAGTTTAAGAGGAAAAAATCAGTTAGTTTTTATGCCTGCTCTTATTTCTTGTTTTCGCTTTAAATATATCTTTGTAAAAGACTGCGCTGTATGCAGCTCGTTGCACTGAAATCTTTCATTCAGCGTTGGAATAAACCTCCGTTGTACAAATTAGTTAAACTGGATCCTGCCAAGAACAATCCGGAGTCTATTTTAATCAATAAATCCTAACGAAACTTGGCGTGCATTATTGAAATCATGGCGAAAATATTTCTGAAGGAAAAAGTTATTTCAAATTTTTGCTCCCAATAGAAAATGCAGCTCTGTAGAGCTATATTGACCAGAATTATGGACAAAGCGTTGTTAGAAAAATGAAATTTCATTTTACAAAATTATGTGCTTGGCGGGGAAAACATCTGTTTGGAATATGTGTTCAGGTTGTATGGCGACTTTATCAACAATCACAATAAGAATTTCAGGAGAGGAAAAAGAATTACGAGCACCATGCTAGCCTTCAACTCAGCTAAAAAGGGCCCAATTCACTGACATGCGCAATCACTCAAGAGTCGCCAAAGCCAGAAATAACACAGAATTCACAGATTTTGGTTACTATAGCGACTATGCATCTGGAACAAGAAGGCTGGGATAGAAGGAGGAAGGTATCGCAGTTTCCTCCACTACCTGAAAATGAAAAAAAACCTGACTAAAAAGTGGCGGCCACGTTTATGAGATCAAAACGTTGCTCTGCGGTAGGGGTCGGCAATGCGGCGCTCTCGGTGAGATTTTTATACGTCGTCACGACATCGTAGACATACCGAGTTCAATAACCATATCCCTCATACATATAAGACAATGTAATCCCTGCAATGTCCGCAAATAGCAGTCAAGGTCATACACTCATGCACTTGCCACTTAGCATGTAGGTTTGGTTTATGTGATTATGGCAAAGCCTCGAGGGCTAGCTGTCTAAGGGGAGGGATGCCTTCAAATAGGACTTTCTAAAGAAAACTGGCTCGTATGAACTTTATACACGAGGAAAACCACGAAAACGCCCATGTAGCCAGCCCGTTCGAGGGATTCGAACCTCGAACCGAACTACCAGTGTTCAGCGATTTTACCGCTTGGCCGGTTGGTGGGCCCTTAGCACGTAGGAAGAATCTCGCTACTGGTGCATTTGATAGTATATTATGTTTCTGAAGACAAGCTTTACGTATTTTCTCTGTTAGTGAACATATCACGCAAGATAATCGTACTGGTTAAAAGGATTTTCTATATAATCCATTATGAATAATTGTAAAATAAAAATAATTTATTGTTTTAGTAATGACTGGAAGGTACAATTTTGTTTTATCGATTTCAAAGGCAAATGTATCTGCTTACTGTGGAATAATAATGTGGCTAACGCTAAGAAAAGTAACATCGAAAGACATTTCAAAAGCGTTTATTCAAATTTTGACGTTGATTATCCTGTGCGCTCCGAAATGCAAAGAAAAAAGATACCTTTCTTAAAATCATCCATTACTAAACAACAAAATCTTCCAGGCGGTATAATGAATATAAGAGCCCACTGCGTTACCGAAAAGCTCTGTTTCGAATCCCAGAGAAGCCATGAATGTTTGTAAATGTATAGTGTCTTTGCGGAATGGGGGCACTCTAAATACATGGCGAGCCGAAAGTCCTCTCGTGTGGTTTGGTGGTAGGGGAGATAGATGGGAGATCCTCGGACCACTCCAACGGAGTACTGTTCTTCAAAATAGGGGTGCAACCCCTATTTTGAATAAGGAGTAGAAGTCCAACCTCCTTGAGGCTCTGGCAATCATTCTTCCATGAAAGAGATGGAGAAGACAACTAAATAACAAGGCATTTTTGCTAAACCTTTGTAACGGTCTAAAGTTGTAACAACCACATGATTAAAATCCCGACTCCGAAACACAATTATCAAATTATACGAAAACATGCATTTTCTTTTCGCTATAGTGGGATGAATCAATAGGCGTTGTAGAAATGGGTGTTAGCTATTTGCCTAAAAAAATAGCGTCCGATGATTTTTCTGCAATAGAAGAATTCTTTAAATTCTCCCACTAAAGTGGCGTATTCGAGGCGAAGATTTATTTTCGCATTAAAAATTTTGCAACAATTTATTAATTACCAATGCAGAAGGTAAATTCCATTACTAAAGGTTGCGCACGATGGCTTATAAGAATATTGGGATTATTGTTTTACGCAGACAAGCTTCTTCATTTCCTAAATTTAACTTAGCGTTGTCCTACACACCAGGCATCATTATACGCGAAAATTTTTGGTTTCAATGATTTAATGTTACTTAAAATTATTAACTCCATAAGATCACGAGAAATGCAGCACACATTATTTAAATTACCTTTGGGAGAGGAAAATAAAGAGTGTAATGACTTTCTTATGCATAGTGAGATGGCTTAGCAGAGGGAAAATTCGTGAAAGATTTATAAACTTGTTGCCCCAAATAAAAGTTTTTCTTTCATCAAGGGGTGAATATTAAGAGCAAACAGAAAACAGGGATTGGCAGATAAAATCAGGAATTTTTAACGGGTGTTTCGGCTTATTTAAGTGAAGTAAATACATATTGATTTAAAAAGATAAAACATAAAGAATTGTTCCATAAACATAAACAATTTCCAAAATTGCTCACAATTTTTACCACAAGAACAGAACGTGTCCCCAGCTAACAATTCTCTTTTCTAGCAATAGTATCATTTTAAGGCCTCATTTTGCCGTCTTTCGCACAAAGAAAATTTAAATATTTTTGTCGGATATCTCGCTTATAATTAATTACACCTGACTATCGCTACCTGCACCGCAGTAGAGGGGACAACTTTGAAATACTATGTGTTAATTGTACAAATGAATTAAATATAAAATAGCAAGAAAACATTCGCGTGTTGCTGATATGATTAGTTCAAAAAATACATTTAAAACTAAATTAGCCTTACTTAAATCACATTTAATAAAATATTCGTTAACCCATTTAAAAAATGTGAAACAAATTGTTGCGTTTTTCTTTTCTGACACCAGTTGTTACGTTATTTTCTTCCTTCACGTTCGTACGGGGTTCGTATGGATTTGAAGTGAATAACCACAATACTACTTGATGAATCATCGAAACACACTTTATTTGCCAGTATTGTCAGGACAGCTCCAAAACACGTTTTACAGTTGTCGATGAACTACTATAAACACGCTGACACGATCAGCGACACAGCCTTAGGTTATCAGGCTATCACGGTGGAGACAGCTTCACTTCAAAGCACCAGAGTACAGCTCCCGACTCTGCTCAGTCGTTCTCGGAGCTTCACATACTCTCGAGACTCTCCACGCTACAACTCGCGATGTACTCAACGACCCACAAAGCACGGCTCCCGACTCTTCGGTTCAGTCGTTCCCGGAGCTCAACACGCTCTCTAGAAGATGCACTGACCGCGATACACTAAGAGACTCCTTCGGTGAACTCTACGACCTACTCGGCACTCGGCACCGGCTGTCAACTCGATAGACTCCGCAGGGATTCACTCGCTAGACGAGACACCAACTTGATACTGACTAACTCACCACTCTGACGAGGCACACTCCCTATCAGCTCGCTAGGCGAGACACTCACTAACTGACTGCGGATCAGCAGGGTTTATATAGCTTTTGCCTTGTGTTCGAGAACATTCTGGGCTAAACCGGTAAGAATTCGTTCCAGAAGGTTCTCCATCCGTCCATGGCATATCGCCAATTTTGTCGCCAAATGGGAGATTTCTCGCCAAATGTGGCAACACTGCCATCACTTGCCATTTTATGGCAGCCCTAAAACTGCCTTGCGGGGAAGTTATCCCACCGCGCTTGTACATTTCGTAACAATATCATATTAAGTTTGGTTAACAAAATGTTTAGTGCAACATCACGTATAAAAATCCTGAAGAATCTTTCAGAAGAAATTTCTTCCCGATTTGCAGATATTACAAAATTATAATCTGTTGTAATGTTTTTTGGTAAGCCGTTTAACATGTCTTCTGATAATGCATCTGACTGAGACTGGCAGATATTTTGACACTAGTAATACGCATCAAAATAGAATTAGAAATAATAAATCTTCAAGACGATATTGATTTAAAAGCACGTAATAATGATAACATTAACGTGTTTTGGAATTTAATTCTTAAAAATAAATATCCTATTTTAAGAAAATGAGGGAGTAGTTTGCTCATATTTTGCAGTTCCGTATAATTGCTCATATTTCTTTTCAAATAAGATTTATCTAAAACAAAACATAAATCAAATCTCACAGACTCTGATTTAAATAACTGTTTAAGAATATGTAATTTTAATTATATTCATAATTATAACAAATTGGCAGGAGATCTGAAATGTCGGGTGTATCTTTATATTTATCATGCTTATAATTGTCATTGTTGTAACATATCTTCAGCAAGTCATAAATATTTTAAAAAATCAAATAGATGTATGTAAATGTAATGATTTTGTTTTATACCTGTTTCATATTTATGAATCTTGATTAAAAAAATTAACTTGAATTTAAGCTCAATTAAAGAAATCAAGTACATAAGTTTTGAATATATGTTTCCTAATATTGAATTATGGTAAATATTTTACTTACTTTTATCTCTATACTAAGAAATTTATAAGTTTTAAGCATAGGCAGATTTTATACGAACAGTTATAACAGCAGAACTGTTAATCTTGAAAAATGCATAAATCATATTCATAAGAGTTCACAGTGCATAAAATGCATAAGAATAACACATAAGTAGAAAAAATATTTTATTTAACACTTTCAAAATTCATAAAGACAGTAAAAAAGAAGCAATTTCTAACTTTTCGTGAAGATTATCAAACTAATTCTTTAAAGTGTTGAAATAGTATAGTTTAAGACCTAGCGCACATCACTGCATGTAAAAGAACAACGATATCATTTATAAAGAGAAACGTGAACTTATTCTGACCTTCTTGATCTGTGATAACACAGCAACAACCGAAGTTGACATGAATAATTCTGTTTCCTTGTACAACATTTTGTGATATTTCTCCATCTTGCATTAAGCCAATAATTTCAAAATATTCTCACATTTTTAATGCAAAAACCAGGGGCAGTACAAGGAGCTTATTAAGCGACTCCCCGCACATCCAAAGGCGTGCTATCGCTGCCCCCCCGAAAGGAAATGTATTTGTAGGACCCTATATTGGGGCTAAATTGAGGTGCTGATAATAGCGAGGTTGAATTCTCACCGAAATTAGCATATAGATAGTATGAAAGTATCATGTCATTACTTTCATTCTTGCTAAATGAGTATGTACAGGTGGGCCTTGCAGTTTTTAACTGTAACTCCATTAGAGCTTGCACGGATACCTCTTTAAAATGAATAGCAAAACATTAAGCATTGTTGACTGAGGCCTAGACAGTTCATTTGCCATTACACAAGCACTTACGGAAGAGTCTAGGCTTCGAGCACGTATGTTACATTTACTTCGCCAACCATTTCTGCCGCAATCGGAAGGCTTCCTCTCCCACATGATAGAGTTCAATCCCTGATCGTTTCAAAATCATGCTTGTTAATTATTTTTTCGACATCGGCTCTTTTTTTAAAACATAGACTTGATAAAATTTTCAGAAGGAAGTTAGGGCATTGTTACTATTCAGTATGAATAACTACAGCAAAAGCGTATATCTAAAAACATGATGAACATTTTCGCAAAATCTTTCTTTTTATATCAAAAGCATATTTTCTTAACAATGCACAAAATGTGTGTTAAAAATGCCATTTAGTGGCCAAAATTTAGGATAACCTCCATCGGATATCTCCTTCCATGGTCTGAAGAGCATATTAGCAAAATTTTATCCAGATCTGTTTAATATTAGAGGTTCTCGAGAGTTCTGAATAGGATCAATTTTAACTACTCTGCAAGAATTTCATATGTGCCAGTTACGTTTTAGAAGCCCTTAATCTAATAACTCTTTTGTAGACAATTCAGTTCACTATAATTAAAGCTTATAAGCTATAATAACAGAGTTTATCTGTCTTTCGTCATAACTTCGTTTTCAGGTTGTATTGATTTGTTAATGAGCTATTTCTTATCTCATGCAATCCACTTGGTCTTACTGACGAAGGCTAATCGTTTGCAATCAAGTTGTTTTCCGGTTTTTATTATATTTCCCTTACTTTAGTAAAATGAACCCCAAAGCCACTGAAATCATTTACGAAATGCGGTATTATGTAGTTCCATTCTGCCTTCATTGTGCTTACCCTGCTTCAATTTCATGCTTCACCTGTATTTTCAATAGTACCGATAACATCTTTAATGTCATGGCATTTATAATATTCGTTTAATTCAATATTTTCTCCTTTTATAGCTTTTAAGATCTTCAGAAACGTTCAGCGCAATTAATGGCCCAGAAATGCAACAAACATGTCTTCATACATTGCTAAATAAAGATGCAGTTATACGCACAGAAAATGCTAAGTGATCGTTTCATCATAAAAGTCATTCGAAGGAGCTAGATTTTATTACTTGTGCTCTGCTGAAAAAAAGAGGAAAAAAAAACTTTTCTTTGTTTGTTTCTTTCATCGCTTTGTTACAAGGCAAAAAGTAGTTCTTAATAACTTCTACAAGCTTTTTTGTTTGTGAAACGCTATAAGGTATTTTCTCCCAGCTTTTCGTATGCTTTCATGGTGTAACTGGAAACAGGAGGTAAAAAAAATTAATTATACTTTTCACAGATGAAATAAAAGAAGTGATAGATGTTTTAATTTCGCAAATCAAACAGAATTATTAAAAACGAGATATTTTCCGATCTTCAGTTTCTAACTTGTGAAAAATTAATGTTCACCGAGACATTAGATTATTTTGAAGTAAGAGACGTGAAAAATGAGCAATGTGCTTTCCGGGACTCGAACCTGTACCTCTCGAATACGCGCTGAGTGTGCTACCGTTACACCACGAAAGCATACTAGAAGGCTGGAGAAATACTTTATACACTCTCTCTTTTAAAGTGTGTCTGGGGATTAGGGGACCCAATCGCCAGATCCTGGTGGTGATGAATTATTGTCCACCACCTTACCTTTCAGTTCAGGCGCCATTTGTGGAGTCATTAGTTTATTTTGAAGCAAGCGACGCGAAAAATGTGCAGTGTCCTCGCCTAGACTTGAACCTGGGCCCCTCGAATACAAGCTGAAAGTGCTACCGTTACAACTCGAAGGCATACTGAAAGAAGGGAGAAAATATGAAAAGTGAATAGGGATTAGGGGACCTAATCGCCAAATCCTGGTGGTGACGAATTATTGCCCACCACCCTTTAGTTCGTGCGCGTCTGTAAAGTCATTACGTTATTTTGAAGCAAGAGACATGAAAAATGTGCAATGCTCTCGGCGAGACTCGAACCTGGACCTCTCAAATACGCGCTGAGTGTGCTACCGTTACACCACGAAGGCATGCTAGAAAGAGGGAGAAAATACCTTATATGTTTTTGGATTTCGGCAAATTGAAAAAAAAAAAAAAAAAAAAAAAAAACAGCTTTTCTTAGTAATAAAATTCCAGCTATATAAGTGCTCCAGAAATATCTAATTTAAAACCACGCTATTTCAATAATTCTGGACTCCAAAACAAGTTTAAATCTGTCAAAGAAAATTCACAGGTATAATTTACTTCAACAGTATCCGAGTATGGAAGCTGCATTAAAAATGTTTTTAACATTACCAAAAACTGTTCCTAGTAGAGAAAGAAGCTGCAGCAAGCTTATAATAATAAAATAATTACGATAGATCTTCATTTAGTTTAAAAAAATTTCCAACCATGGCTTGTCTCTTTATAGAAAGGTGAATCAAATAACCAAGTAGATTTTGAAAACAAAAGCTATTATTAATAATTTCGCTTCGTTAAAGTTTTTAAGAAAATGTCCTTAAAAATTAGTGTAATATTTTATATTAATTATATTATTATATGTACAATTTCAAATTGTTTATCAAAAAAGGTTCATTTAACTTTTTTATTTTAAAAATTACAAACATTATTATGAGAATAATCATTATTATGAGTATTATATCAGCTGTATCGCTGAGATTGAAAATTATTATAAGAGCTATGATTTAAAATAATTACCTTTGTGTAATATAAAATATATTCATATGCCGTGGATCCCCTCTAATATGATCACCCATGGTTCCAGATGATTGTGGTCCTCTCTAGATGTAATTACTTTAGAATCAGGTAATCAGATGAAGAGTGCTTGAAAATGCCTGTAGAAGGAACCCGGCACTCATGAATGCCTTGAGGAAAAACTTCCACACCAACAAATGCTTTCACATAAAAAAGTTCCTACAGTAAAAGACCCACAGGGGTGGAACCACATTATGTACGTACAGAAAAAAAAAATTTCTTTTATTTTCAATTTATACAAAGAAAGTTCTAATTACTAAATTTCGTGGAATTCTGTATGCTTCAAAATAGAAATAAATTATTAAAATTACGCATTTTTTTAGGTTTTTATAATCTTTTCTATAACTCTTGAATATATTAAATTTTAGCCTTGAATATATTTTTTAAAAAGGAAGCGTATCGGGGCATAAGTCTCATTGTTTTCTCTAAGCTTTACGGAAATTATAAGGAGTATGAAATTCACATGATTCCCTTACAGTCACTTAGGAAGCCTCCGCGAAAATATCTCTTCTCTTAGACAGACAGCTCTCGTGTTGTTTGCCGTAGTCAAATAAGCCAAACCAAACCTTATAGTCAAGTAGCAAGATATCAGCACAATGCCTTTACTTCCTTATAATCTTGTAATAAACTGGATTAACACCGTACAGTTTTCGGTATGATGCATAAGTTTCGTAGTTGTATACATTCCTATTGATAAAAAAAAAAACTATAAATGTTTTCTTTGTAAAACTGATTTTATTTTTGTGTTTGATGCTAACTTTCTGGTCTCTTACAGATGATAAGATAATATTTGAAACGGTTTCAACGAACGTTGATAAATCACACGATAACATATACGCAGACATACTGGTAATGGAGAATTACTTCATGTTTCTACCGTAGAAGCGTCCTCAGCTGAATATTTCTGAATATTTTGAAACCTTACTTTAAGTTACATTCAAGTGCAAATTATCTACTGTCCTTGGAAGATGTTGCCACTGTACGAAGCATGAGGTTTTTATCTTCCATTCAAGCTTACTCATACCCAGTTTCTAGCGTTGCCATTCAGAAATATATAAAATTTTAAATTTATGTTTTAAATTGTATCGGTTTGTAACAGCTAAAAAATTAAGCAATTTAAGAGCAATAAACGCATTACTTAATAATTTAAATCTTTATTTCATTTTTAAGAAACTAATAAACTGATGTGATTATAAATTTATGTGATATAATTTACAATATGTCCAGTTAATAATTTTATGAACCTTTATAGCATTATTTTAATAAATAAAGGATACGTCTAACACCATGCATTGTAAACCTGACGCCAAATCTGTTTAAAAAAAATTTTTTTTACGTGCATTAAAATTTATATTGGGAACGCAGAACTCTTAAGATGAATGCAAATCTTCATGAAAGCAGGCAAAAATTCCTGAATACAATCAGTTTATTTTTATAAGTCCATAAAAGAGCAATACACAGTAACAGAGTTCTAAAACAAATAAAAGTAAAAGTAAATAATATTGTAATATAAGTAATCTACACTTTCAAATCGTAATGGAAATCTGCATCAAGTTAGTTGTTCAGCTGTCATGGTATTTAGAAGATAAAATTACTACTCCGATGAAGCTGAATTCGAATTATAGGTACGGCTTGGACGTTGTAACTGTTGTGACTACGCAGTGCCCTTCTACGCTTTCCCTCTCGTACAATTGATAAGAGAGAAGGGTGTTATCCATTCCCTGAGACCTTTCGGTAAAAGATGGGATGGCGTTTGATAAATGAAGACGCTCGGTTATGCATAATCCGCTGAGTGACTGTGAAAGACTTTAACTACGGAATTATTATGTGCTAAAAATAGTAAACCTAGTAAAGGACACTGGTATAAAACGCACTATTAAATCGTGAGAAAAGGCAGAAGAATAAACAGTTAAACGAGCAGGCGAACACAAGATTTACAAAAAGCTAGAAAAAATAACGTCAAAAAAGGGGGACCGATCAAAAATTTCACAGCTTCGTTTACAAATTATTTCTTAAGAATACCAAAGGCATCAGTTAATTTTTTAAGCACTTGTACACATTTCAGCTCAGAATTGTGACGACAGACCTTTAACTTCGAATGCTAGCCCCAGAACTAAGCCTTTAAGCTCATTTTATCCCTTTCATGTTATTACTTAATTAATTACATTTTAATTACAGTCCCCTGTCTTTTTTTTTCTTTGAGGAGAGTACTTCATGCACATTTCTCTTGACACGGCAGTGGTTTTGTGTGTTTTAACTATTGAATGCTTTTGCTACTATAAAAAAATATTCTGAAAACGCCTAGCTAGTAATTAAATGAATGCATCCATCACCCGGATACAGGTAAGGGTTTGCTACGGTTAAAACAAAATTGGGGTGACGTAGCGTTAATGTGGTAATAAGGCCTTTGAAGCGCTGAGCTCTTAGTTTAATTATGCCACACGTTTCAGGGATTTTAATAAACGTCAACGTCTACGCTAGTTTGAAGTCTTTGACTTAATGAAAAATATTTATATATGGATTGCAGAAGTACTCGTATAAATTATAGTAGCAACTCTTCCACGCATTTATAGTGGGCTGTGTCTTATTTAGTAACAAGTATGCTAGTGCCGAGAAATAAGGTATTAGAATGTCAAGAATAAACAAATCCCAATCGATAACACGGCTAGAAAGACACATCGCAGCAGGCAATCGACAGCAGATTTAAGCTGAGAAAGAAAAGCACTGTCAATATTATCGTCCACTAAGTAATCTGAATATTTGCGAAACGGAGTTGAATATGAACAAAATGAGTCCTGCCTAATTAGAAGTCCTTCGGAGTATGGAAATGACAGACAAAATTAATTATCTTAAGTAAGCATTTGTTTCTGTAACATTCTTCTGCAAGACCATGTCAATGAACTTTTCTCACGCATGTGACTGAATTTTTCTCCTCACGCTTCACTTTGATGGAAGCACCATTTTTGTACGTGCAATACTTACAGCTTAGGGTATTATTACCTAAATTTCAGATATGTAAAAGTCAGAAAAAATTTTAAAGAAAGAATGTACTTCAAAATATACGTGTTAAAAGAAAATTTTCTAGAGATATGAAATATATTTGTATATTTCGCGGAAGTTAAGTTGATCTAATAAATATCTTTCTTCATACAGCAGTAGTATCATACAATTTCGTACAACAGCAAGAGTTAGTAGCAAGTAGAGTCATATTTTAATCAACTAACTTCTATAATGTTTTATACATACCTAAACTTGCTTTTCTTTTAGCAGCGTTCTGTATGAATCATATTTTAAGAATCGATAGCAATTTCTGCACGAAATAATCCCCTAGAATATCAGGATCAGACCTAAGATAATATACACTAACTTTTGCGCAGAAAACAACCCCTAATGACTTTTAAAGAAATACTTTCGGTAAACCAATTAAGCTCTAATATAATTAACATTGTTTAGTATACATCTCATATAATTTAACAGTTTCTAGTATGATCAGATTACAGTTTTGTTTGTTTAATTCTGGGATTGATTTTTCAAATATAAGTGTGCAAAACGGCACTGAACGAACCCGCAGTTTTTCTAGCTGACAGAGGAAATAGACTTCTATTAAGATAGACATATGATAGATAACTTTAGAAACTGATTATTTGTAGCTGAGGGAGAGGAGTAAAGTGTGTTTTTATCGTCTTTCCAAAGATTTCGACAACCACAAATAATCAAGAAGTCCCCCTTTACTTACAAAAGTGTAAGTCAAGGAGATATAGATTCACAAAAAATCTTGCATTATATGAATCTGGGATTTGGGAGTTAGGTATTAAATACGTCTAATATACATAGAACGAAATAAATATTACCAAATCTGTTGCAGCATGGATCGCTCAAAAGAACATTAAAGGTGACCTTAAAATGCACACTATTACATTTCTTTGTGCTAAGCATGTCACTTATCTTAGGAAGATAATCGTAAATACTTCTTACACTGGTTGACATATTGTACAAAGCGCTCGCACATGTTTTGCAAAATATTTAAATGTTTCGAGAAGTCTTTAATTATTACGACTGTGTCTCCATATTGCATTATGAGCTTTAATTAATTATTTGATAATGTCCAAGTGCAACAAATTCCTAAACATTTTAAATATTTTCAGTCAGTGTTTATATATTATGCTTAGAAGATATCTAATAAATCATTACGGCAAGAGCATAGGCGTGATAAACAAGTTCGAAAGAGGCGCTGGGAGGCAGGAACTCAAAAAGAGTTTGCTTAGAACTTAAATTGAACTTAACTTCACCTACGCAGTGCCGGTTTAAGCTCAATTCGGGCCTTGGGCGCAGAAGATCTACGGGCCCCCTTGGCACTGGCGAATCCAAGGGGGGGCTCTTGGATCCGCTAACAAATGAAACAAAATTTTAATGTTTAATTGTTATTGTAAAAATTTATATAAAAGTAAAAACAAAACATTATTCTTATAAAAAAATAGTAAAAATAAAAACAAAATTATAATTATAATATAAAAAATGTAAAAATATCATTCTAAGATATAACATAATAAAAATTATAACATTCTTTTCCGTGATTTAATATTGACAAACTGACGTATGATAGTATCACTATTAAGATTCTCCAGTGCGTTACATTCTATATATAATAATGAAAATGCATTAAGATTTTCTTGACTCAAATTAGACCTTAAGTATGTTTTTATTCTTTTTAGAGCCAAAAAAGATCGTTCGCCTGATGCGTTAGAAATGGGTATCGTTAACCCTTTCTGGCACGCTACCTTTTAAAGTCGGAGTTTTGATAAAAACAAAAAGGTAAACAAAAAGGTTTTAAAGTCGGAGTTTGATAAAACCAAAAAAATAACATAGAAATTTCTTTTCAAACAATTCCTTTTACACCCTAAAAAAATTTGGAAGATTTCTTTGAAAAATGAGGGTCTTAAAAAACTAAACATGGCTAAAATATATAGACTGTTTTGTGTTGAGCTGCCATCTAATATAAATAAAGTAGGTTCAGAGTAACCTATAGTAACTTATGAATCCTTTTTCATTCAATTTTTCTGTGCGTACAGAAGGAAATTTTTAGGTGTGTCCAGATCGGACACACTGTGCTGCAAAGGGTTAGATAAATTTGCAATAGTGTTAGATTATTCAGAAAAGTTGCTTTCGCAGTCTGGACAACCTCAAATTTTTCATAAATCGTGTTTTTGTTTAAATTTTTGCACAATTATTGAAAATGAATAATTTCGTTTTGTAAATATTGTTTGGTTTCGTCAATATCGTTCCTATATTTTTCACACAAAATGTCAGCTGATGTTTTGATTTTCTCCTGGTCTATGGTGAAAAAACATTTAAACGCTGATGTTATTTCTTCGTAACATTTAATTCTTTTTTTTTTTTTTTAAGGTCTTGTCGCATATTACATTAAGTACTTCAATTCTAAATCTTTCTTTCAATTCTCAAGTGATTTCGTTTTCAGTTGTTTCATCAAAAAATACTTTTCCCTCCTTGCTCTTTTAAGTTTATCTTTATAGTGTATGTTCGTGGTATTCTCGCCTTCGAAAAAACGCCTTTCGTTTAACTCGATTTTGTTACTTTCTTATTTCTTCAACAGAGGTCAACAGAGACGTCATCAGTTCTACTCCAAATGATACAAGTACATTCAAGTACACGGTTTGTAAAGTTTCGCTGGTTGCATTCACTGGTTCTAAAACCCTTGTCCAAATCGATGTTAATAGAGCTGTTTCGAAGGTATCCATTTTATTGTACAGAGCCTTCTCTTCGTTTCTAACTGCAGGTTTCTCTTCTGTATTATTGCTTAATTGAAACAAATATTTTTATTGCCTTGTAGTTTTTACGTAAACCGTTTACTGCTTCAAATCGGGCAGACCATCTAGTTTCAACCAATCGTTTTACAGAACATTTACAGCTTTGCACTAAGTTCCACCTTTGAGGGGAAGCTGAAAAGAACGTGTAAACACTTTGAAGAGTTGTAAGATAGTCAGTTACTTCCAAGCTGGACTTGCATGCAAAGTTAACTACAAGATTTAATGAATGATTTGAACATGGTTAATAAATAGCGTTAGGTGACAATTCTTGTATTCTTGCCTATACTCCTGTGTAACACTCCGACATATTTGCGGCATTATCATACGTTTGTCCTCGACAATTTTCAATGTCTAATCCTAATTCATTCAATTTCTTTATAACTATTTATGTTAAATATTCCGCAGCGTGCCTCTCCAACTGAATAAATCCCAAGAATCTCTCAGTTACTGTAATGCAATTCACATACCTAAGAATAAACATAAGCTGGTCTTGATGACTTATATCTGCGGTGGAGTCTACAATAATGGAGAAGTATTTGGCTTCTTTACTTTCTTGTATGAAAGTTTCTAGAAGTTTTATTTTCATCAATTCCAGTAAATCACTGCATATTTGGTGAGATAGCTAGCTTACTGACCCTTTTCCTTTATCTGCATTATTTGTAAATGTTCGGATAATAAGTCATCAAACTGAGCCAAATACACAAAGCAACTTAAGCAATTTCCTTTATGACGACTGGTTATATCCTCAGTGGATCCACGGAAAGCTAATCTTTGAGAAGCAAATAATTCAATGGTAGCAACAATTCTTCTCAAAATCTCCACCCAATACTCAGCTTCGTTCAGCTTTTTCAATCCAATATATAGTATTCCAATAAGGAATGATCTTGTTATTAACCTTGTTATTAACGCAACCATGCAATTCAAATGAGACTTACTTTCTTCGTGAGATTTGAGCAGAATAGTCAAATGTTTCCAATCAGTACATACTTAATCAGTTAAACTATTTTTTTTTTCCTTTTGGAAACAATTTGCGTGGATGGATAACAATAAACAGCTTTACCAAGCGCGTCGTATATCAGCCAGTCTCTCTTTTCTTTGCCTCCATTAGGTTTCATTCTATAAAAGTTGCTTTCATTTAAACTTCTGTAATATATTTTATCTCCGGCATGGTGCAGTTTTTCAGTATTTTCTAGGGAATCACTTTTTAGTTTCTGAATTATCGCATTTTTAATAAAATCGTCAGTCTTAATGTCAGGCCATTTTGATATCACAAGTATTTCTTTAATTTTTTGGAGTACATCAGATTTATTGCCATTTTACGATTCATATGGTTTCTCTTTATTTTTGTTTTTATCTACTGAAGATGCAGATTCAGGAATTATCTCGTTACGCCTAACGAATAAGAACATCCTGCTTCTTGGTATTCACCATCTGTATTTTTACTATTTTTAGCGAAAAAAGTTGTAATTTTTGGTAATTTTTTTCTTAGCCTTAGCTAACCGTGAGATGCATAGAAACTTCCTGATATCTAATAAGACACTAAAAGAACATAAAAAGAGAAACTTAGTTGCTATTCCTAGAACAGAACCTGCACCAAACGAAACGATATTACCATTTCGTCTTAAGAGAAGACAGTTCCCAATTATACTAGCATTCGCTATGACTATACATAAAGACAAGGACATTCATACGAAAGTGAAGGTATATACTTACCTTTGAACCTTTGTTTACACATAATCAGCTATATGTCGCATTGAGTAGCGTAAGTGGTAGAGATAATCTAAAAACCGTACTGCCCGTGGATTCAAAAGGCTGTATTACAAATGTAGCTTATAAGGAGTTATTGTAACCAGATTAGAGGAAACAGTACTTTTATTAAATATATATAGTTAAAAAAGGATCGGAAAAACTTTTTATGATGAATACTATAAAATTCCGTTCTCAGAACGGGTAACTCTGCTGGTACTAATAATATTAATTTACCTTATTCCCTGCTATCCGCTATCCTGTAACCAATTCAATAAATATATCGTTTTCTTTGTCCTGCAGTCCACACTCCATTATTTATGTATAACGTTTGCGTCGCGTTACATATTTGGCAAGGTACTATCTGTAATCCAATTCATTTGCCTGCTTCTTGATTGTAAGTCTTGATCATTATAGTTATCATCCCACTCTTTCCATCCGGTGCCGTACCGGCCTTAAAAATCGACGGACAATAGGGGCATGAACGCGCAAGTGAGAGGCGCGAGTTAATTTGCAAAATTATTTACTATTTCTGTAAAGAATTTTTAGCTTCAACTATCGAAATTTATAACCAGAATTTCTGGTTTTGTCCCGCTTATCCGGGCCCTTGGAGGCCCGCCCCAAGCGCCCTATAGATAAACCTGCACTGCACCTACCTCTAATCTATAATCTAACAATTAGTGATTACTCACTCTATAGCACCCTCACTATCTAATAGCAAATATCATCTGTGGTGTTCTTTCTTCTCTTCTTCTACTGGAAACTAATTTTCATATATCTGGAAGAAATAATGTCGCAGGAAGTGATTCGAAAGACTGAAACAAGTAATTGCTCTAACTGTTAGAAAATGTTTATTTTTTAATCTTTCTAATTTAGCAACAGTTATTAACATCAATTCTTCATTCTTTTTTTTTTTTTTTTTTTTTTTTTTTTTGTTTCCTAAATTTTCTTCCACAATTTCTTTCTTCTAAATAGCTTATATATTTGTTTAATCTTCCTCGTTTCCATAAAATGACGTCCTTAAAACAAAAAAATGGGAGGGGGACAAAATTAGGCACTTTAATACCTTCGTTGGAAAACAGAAACCTTAAGTTCGCGCAGAATGTAACAAAATAAAAATATATTGATGTTTTGGGAACTCTTACAAGGATCTCCCTTACAAGGAGGAAACTCTCACGATGATCAACTCTTACAAGGAGGAAACCGTACATAAGCTCGGCTAATTAAATAATCAACTCAAAAGTCTAGTGAAGAAGCCGTTTTCGTTACTTTAACTCTCATTTGAAAAGCAGACCCTTTATATTTTCCTAATATGATTGTACTATTTACATTTAAATGCAGATTTTTTGATTGTAGAGTAGGAAAATTTCGTAACTCAGATATATATAATGATATTTTAGTACACCTGAAAAAATGTTTGGAAAGCATATTTAAAAAATTAGTCAAAGCTTCCTTGGAATTAAAACATTTTTATATTTTCCTAATATTTTTTATAATTTAAACTTTTTCATATTATCAAGCTGTTATTTTGCATTAAAATCCTGATTATAAATTAGTTACTCTTTTTGTTTGGCTATGATTTTTGACAGCGTTTCATTCACTTAACGCACATTTTCAAAACACTTAAAGTTCTTTCATAAGGGAAAAAGGGACATAAGGGAAACATTTAAACAAAAGAGACTAAGAAAATGTTTTGCTATTAAATTTGAGACTATTGAATTTGAGACTTTCTGAACAGACTATTGAAAGTATGCAAGCGGGGAAAAATCTTAAATAATAATGAAAACAGTAGCAATAAAACTTAGCTTAACAAGGCTATTGAAAGGCTTTTGCAAAAAATCTTATATGCACATTGAATTTTACTTTAGCACCTCTAATGTACAACTTATAAATGCTAAGCTTAATATATTAAAAACTATCAAATTTTGAATACATTTCAAATCTTTCACGAAGAGCCTATCGTAATAATACTAATACAAATTTTAAACATTCTGAAACCTGCTGTTTATGAATTTGCATATAAATATTTAATATTAGAATTTATTAGAATTATTACCTAAAGGCAATATGAAATACATACAATCACAAACAATATTATTCATATAAAAAATATCTGAAACTGATACTGAACTTTTAAAGGTGGACTTCTGGTAAAATGTAAGACCCGTGTAATTCAAATATGACCTCTGTTTGGCTTTATTATGCACTCAAACACAAGAAAATAATGCAATTGGTCGGTATACAAGTAAATGGTGGTTTCATTTGCTAGGCTGTCAAACAATCATCTATTGTTTTAAAAGTGTAAATGTACTAAATTAATAATAATTTTTTATATTTTGTGTATTAATATTTTGTATTTTTGCTATTATTATTTTTAATTTCTGTTTTCTAAAAATATTTTCTTTTATAACTATATCCCGTTAACTATTTTTGTGAAGTTTAATTTCAGTCATTTCATGCTGCAAAATGTTGTTATTTTAATGCAATTGCCACAATAAATTTGAAATTTAAACTTTGCTTCTTTACTTTTCTTACACATCTTTTCTTTTTGGTTACTATTGATCAGGTACGGTCAACATGCCAATAACAAGTAATTTTAGGTTCGATCAAGGCCCTCACGTAATACCTTTTACAGATTAGTACGACATCGATTAGCCAAGAAGATGTGGCACTTCAGAGGCTCCAAGCGCAGTTCAGTTTTGAGCGTTCCGTCTTGTCTAAATACTTTTATTGCCATTATAATATGCATTCTACGAATGCGTTTTTACTGTAGTACGCACCTAGTTCATTAACAAAAAATAATAATATTTCAAATGCATATATGCTTTAATTATACAGGGTTTATTAATAAAAAATGCAACACCATATTTCTCAGTCTGTTTATTATACGTTAAAAATATATTATAATATAATGTTAACAATAATAATACTATTTTCAAAGTAGTGCTTTCCTATAATAATTATAGACATATATAGGTAATAATATTATTATAAGGTATTATATGTTGACTAACCAATCATTATTATTTAAACCTGTACTGTAACTTCTCCTTTCCGTAGTCCTCACCTTAATGCGAACTAATTTTAAACTGAGGGTTGGTTTTAAATGTTTAGATGAGAGCTTCTGTCAGCCGCGTGTTACTATTATTTAATATGGCCAGCTATATTTAAATTGTATTCCCACTTTAACGTCTTGCTAGCCGACGTTTTACAATGCGCACCGATAAATATCTGAGATATTTTCATATTTTCTGCTCAAGTAGACTATTTTATGTGCAGTTTCTGACGACGTCGCCTATATTTGAAAGTTAACTCTCTGTTATGTTATTGTAAATACTCGCAAGGTAGCGGAAGTTGGTATATAGCGCAAGCTGTGTCTTCTATTCAATTTAAGCTTACATTAAAAAAGTTCTTTTAACCTTCTTTTGACTATGTGATTGTTTCTGACTCAACGATCATTTGCTATCAGGCTAATAAGTTCTGCAGGATTGTGACGCATGCTTTAAGCTACAGCAGAACCTTGCAATCTATTGATTTAAGCTGATTGATACTTATTGTAAATTATGTTTATAGAAAATGATGGTTATTTCAAATATAAAATAACATAAACTAAACGGGAATTCTTTATCATTTTAGAAAATTTATCAGTTAGAGGTTAGTAATCTGATAACCGAGCAACATCGTTTTCAGTAACCGTATAAGGCATTTCTCCCGCCTTCTTATCCTGCCTTCGTGGTGGAATGGTGAGCACGCTCCGCGCGTATTCGAGAGGCTCGAGTCCCGGTGAGGGCATTGCTCATTTTTCGTGTTTCCCATTTCAAAATAACCTAATGTTTCTACAGTGGCGCCTGAAATAAAAAAAAAAATGTGGTGGATGATGATTCTCTACCACCAGGATTTGGCAATTGGGTCCCCTAAAACCCAGTCACCCTTTAAAAGGGGGAGTATATAAGGTATTTCTCCCGGGTTCCTAACACGCCTAGCACGCCTTCATGGTCTGCACTCTGGCCGCGTATTCCAGAGGTCCGTGGTTCGATTCCCGGCAAAGGCGTTGCTCATTTTTCACTTCTTCCTGTTTCAAAAATAATGTATGTCTCTGCAACCGAACAACATCGTTTCAACTGAACAACATTGATAACCGAACATCATCGTTTTCATCAAATGTCACTGACAACTAACTTAAATCCAATTGAGATAAAGAATCTCTCAAGTAATTTTTAACTTTCTTGATAACTGAAAATTGTCATTCACCTCTTGCGTTGCAAATAGAAATTGTCCAAAAAACTTTTAAAACTGTTTCTATATTCGAAAATGTAAATGATAAATCTACAATTAGCAATTTGTACATATCAACAGGATTGACGACATTCTTTTCTTTTATGAATTCAATAAAGTGAACAGTTTCATCTTTAAAATACTTAATGTCAATGTCAATTTTCATATTTTGAACATTTGCCTTCCACACATTCAGTAAATTGGACATCAGACATTTTAATATTGAAGAATAATCCAAAATCTTTTAGTACATCATTCTCCGAGGTGCTTCTTCGAGATAATTCAGAGATTAATACATCAAAATTAACATTACGTTTTTTTATGACAAAATTTTTGTTCTGCAATCTCATTCAGTGTTTTTTCTTCAAATTGCAGTTTTCTTCATCCACTTCTAATCTCACGGTAGTTTAGGTTTTCTGTTAGTAAACTGGCTTCATTCTCAGTATCTCAAAATTTTTCCTGATATTCGTGATAAAAATTTGAAAGTGATTTAAGAAGATTTGTTCCTAACAACGAACAATATTGTACTACACGTTTTGTAGATTTGCTTATACTATTTATTCAATGTAGTAACTCATCCCGTCATACTATTAATAAGGCTGTTTCATATTCGCAGAAAAAGTCTGCTGAATTATTTCGCTTCGATTTTCTCGTTGGTTTTTCATTACCGGACGTCTTAATTTTAATTATGTAGTTTTTAACATTCTGATAATTAGATTTTAATGCTAAAACTGCATCCTATCTTGATGCCCTTCTAGTGTCACTTATTCGTTTCATATAGACAGCTTCAGTATGTGTCATATTGTTTATAAGTACATTCTATTGCCAAGTAGGTGCTGATATATATAAACTTTGGACAAAATCAAAATAATGTAATTCGTCGGTACAAGATTCCGCAGCCCAATTTCTATATTAATATGATATTTTATTCTTGCTTGCCATCCATTGTATTTGCCAGCCATATTTGCCCCATTAGCGTAGGTTTGACCCTACAGTTTTTTATATACATCAGTAAATCTCTTAAAATTTTCAGAACTATTCTTTCTAAAAGACAGAATCGGGACGATTTTCGAGCTTAATAAACCCCAAAAATCGTTCTTTTATGTTTCAATTTTTCCCAACAAATCTGAAAATACAAATTAATTTACGCATATAAACTACACAGCAAGTAGAGTCTGCAAAAACGGAGTAATAACCTACTTCTTCAGCTTCAAAATTTAAATATTTCTTGACTTTCCTTATCCATTAAACTTATAAGTTTGTCGCATATTGTGTGAGATAGACGATAAATAACCTGTACATTACCTGGATTGCTAGATTTTTGCAAATGAATTTGTAAAATGCTATAAAATTCTGCTAGGTACTCTTAAAAAAATTTCCTGTTCAAATCGAATCTGAATCTTTTCTGTGGCCACGAAATGCTACTCCTAAACTCGCCAACCAATTCAGAAAGGCATTAAGATTCTTTGTAAAATGGCTTACTAATACTTCTTTTCTCTATCAGTTGTCTGCTTTAAGTATGTATCGATACTGTGAAGAAAGCCAAGTTTGATCTTGTATAGCACCGAGAAGTTATATGTTCTGTTAAGCTTCCAACTAAATTCTTCTGTTTACTGAATCCCACGTAAAATTTTTGTCTTATCAAAACTATCAAAAAATACACACCTGACAATCTACGCCATTTTTTTTTTAAATTTTAGATTAGATTTAAATTCTAAACAACTTTTCCAATTAATATTTTTGTATATTTTTATTAATAATGTTATTTTACTTGAAACTGAAAACTGAAATTTGTTTACTTTAGCCATCCTGTAGAAATTTTAGAAGTTTCAAGGTAAGCAAAAGTTTTTATGAAGAGTAAAATTATTTGTCAGATCAATTAAAACACAGTTCTGGATATATGCTTCCAACTTAAATAGAGACACTGTATAACAGTTTCTATCTATTAGACGAAAAATGAAACTTTAAAGTCCAGTTTGCTTTAAAATCTTTGTACTAAAGTTCCATTTTTCCTGTGGTAAATAGTTCTAAAATATAATATTAGTATGAAATAAACAATTATTTATGAGCAATGTTACCTGAGAAAAATTCCTAAGAATGTACATAATTACAAGAAATTGATTGATTTTATAATGATTGCTACGGAGAACTGGCTGATTAATATATGATACTATATTACATCCAATATGGGAATAAGTTTTATTCTTTCATATTGCACCCGAGTGCTTTAATATTCACGCGAGAAGCGAAGACAAAAGGTCAGATACAGTGCGAGGCTGTAATTTGTAATGAAACTCCCACCGAAGTATTTTATTTTATTCACAATTATCATTTAAAGATTACATTAATTGACATTTTTGACAGTTCTATCATTATTTTGTTTTGATTACTTAAACATAGGATATGAGTGTTGGTAGGCAAAGTTGCATATTTTACCGCCCATGAGAAGCAAATACCTCCATGAGATGAGATTTTCATTACGGACAATTAGGAATAACGTATGTTAAAGCCTCGAAAAGCCTCCAAAAGATTAGAAAGTGGCATATTTTATATTTTTATAATTATAGGAATAAATGTTATTACTATTATTAAATTATAATATATCTTATTTATTTGTAAAATAAATATATTTCTACCCTAAATAAAACGCTAGTGAACTGCACTATACCATTGTTGCTATAAAATTCGAAATAAATCACATGCATGAAGTTAGGAAAGCATTGCTACCAACAGTAAGTCAGCAAGGATATTATATCCTTATCTCGTCAGCAGAACAAACTTGCGTATGGTTTGAAATTCGCCACAAAATACATGCCATAGATGGCGTTATTCATTTGTCAGTTTAATTTAGAAAATACTGTTAAATTAGTAATCCTTTCATTGGGAAAATAATATTAATAATAATAATAATAAGTAAGTCGATCCAAGTAACAAATAATTTGGTCATTTCTAATGTATGACGAATTATCGCTTGTAATGAACTTAATTTAATTTAAGCAACTTGAAAGTTTTCCGAAAAATATCAAATTAAAGGTAGACAAATATCTGTAGAAGAAATAAGAGCGGATTTCACTATCTTTATACCGATTGAAACAACTTTTTAAAATGGAACAAAATAAAGAGAATTCTTTGTGCATGGGGAAAGACAAGTAGATGAAAAAGAAGGGGGGAAATGACTTCTTACACACCGCTTGGGAAGAGCTTTAGCTTGGAAACACCAGGATCAAAGTTGATAAGTGAATAAGAAATAGGAAGCTGCTGCATTTCTCCCCAAGAAGGCGATGAGAAAAATCATCCCATCTTCCAAGGCTTTATTGGCAAGCTATGAGTTTTTCCTACTAGGGAAGGTAAAGAAAGCGTTTGGCCTTAAGCCAAGGGAGATGATTTGCCGCATCCTTCGACAAGGGAGGCACGGAATTTTCTCTAAAATCATATGACACTGAACAATGTTAATCCATTCTTCGCTAGGGTACTTCTTTCCTTCATCTTTCGTTATTAGTAGCAAGCTACATATAAACTGCAGCAGCAGTTTGTATGCAGCGTTACTGCTGCATATAAACATACTGGATCAGCAGTTCATCCTGTATGTGGGGAAGGGTGCATCAAATAGAATTAAGCATGCCATTTAGAATCACCAATACCAAAAAATTCTAAAAGGAAAGCTGTAGCTTATACGTATTAAACCTGCAAGAACTGCAAGAAAAAAAATTCGATTACAGCTTTTATAAATATCACGGGTTTTTTGGGGGGTTGGAGGTTTGTTTATTATCTTGCTCGCTTCAATTACAGAGAAACTTTATGCTTAAATAACGTAGGATAATAAATAATTTTTTTAGCTTACATTTTTTTCTCTGTCCTCGTCCAACTGTCCCATTAAAAAAATATAATCTTGACTTTAACTTAAACAGGTTACTACAGGACTGCAAATAATGGAATTTGTTTTAAAAATCAGTTGTAATTGCTCAGTTTGTTTGACAATGTTCGAAGAAAATTATTCAACTAAAATTAAACTTACAAAAATGATCTTGGATCTGATATTTAAAATAAGTTGCTTAATTTTATCTCGTAGCAAATAAGTAATTAAACCGAAAAAAAATTAAAAAGAAATTAAATATTTTTTAACTAATTAGATTTCAGTTATTTCAGCCAACGTGAAAAAATGTCAGCTATTGTGAAATTTCCTTCTAGGAATTTTAGAATGTTATGTAATCATTTCTGTTTGTATTTAGTTTTATAATAAATTGTGATTGATCTTAAATGAAATAACAGTTACGCTATCCTGTAATTTTGGCATAACCTTTTGATGAACTGCTATATTACAGTAGAGTTAATTATGCACCAAAATAATTTTTGAGAATAAACAAATTTATTGAGTTTAAATTCATGGGATTTTATGTTCAATATTCATTACTGTTTTTAAATTTAATAAATGATTCAATCAGTTAATTTTTGGTGTAATTCAAGAACTATTTTAGTGTAATTCAACAATTCCATTCCCCTCTTTTCCTGTTGGATCAGCAAGTTTATGGAAAATGTTTTTAAAAATACATCACTAAATCATATTAAAAGAAATTTTAGACACGCCTTGTGAATGAAACCCAAGTAATAAAACCAGTTATGTTAGTTGAATGTATTTTAAGTGACATTGAAAGACATTTATAAAAAAAAAAAAAAATAATGAAGCTTTGTAGCGCATGCGGTTTTCAAACAAGGATTGAAGCTCATTTATTCATTTGCTGTGCAATTGTTTGATATGCTATATTTAGTACAGTGAATCATTTAAATAAACAACGACAAACATGGGCACAAATTTTGCAGATGAATCTTTTAAAAATATAATAAAATTGTCAAACGTTTTGAACAAAATTAGACAGTACAAAAGAAGAAACAGAAAGAAATATTCGGAAAATCTTTAAATACTTTTACACATTGTTTAAAATTCGGAAAAAAATTTCTTTTCAGATTAAAAATTCAGGTGAACTAATACTTTATACTGAAAGAGAGAATGAAATAGAATTCTTTATCATTTTATTAACCGTACCGTAAAACCGAATTACCGTAAAACTTTTAAGCAGAATTTATGTATATACACAGAGTAATAAATACACAGAGTAATTAAAACACAGAGATTTTTAATGCATTAAGGAGATTTTAAAACATTGTTTTTACTTGGGGAAGTAATATTCGCATAAAAGTAATATGTACTGTTACGGCGGCCCTACACTTTACCACTGCGAATGTCTAGTATGTACAGTATCATAAAATTTCATGCTAATTAAAACACGTTTATTTTTTCCCAGTTAAACCCTTGGAGATAAGTTAATTGTTTATTTTCTGCCCTTTATTAAATATTTTTGAAATTAAGACCTTCTTTTATTGCGTTGTTAAGTCAACAGATGTGAAAATGAGGGAGAAAACATGTACAGATTTATTATATCCTATTACTGCAAGAATCAGTGTAATATTTAGTGGCGTAGCTAGGATAGGGCACTGGGGGGACATCTGTCCAGGGAGCAACATGCAGGTGGCGCCAGACTGATGTTACGAAATTTTAGAATGAAATGTTTTATATTCTTGGCACACAAAAGAGGAAGCAAATTCCTGAGTTGTCCCTGGGCGCTGAAAAGCCTAGCTGAGACTCTGATATTATTCATAAATTTCAGGACTAGTTTCGAAGGTTTAAACATGAGACGTCTTCTTCCGCTAGAAAAGCGCAAATAACGAAAGAGAAGATTATGCTCAGGCAATAAAAATAAGAGGAAGGCATCAAAGCGCCATCTATTCACGAAAACGAAAAACATCTATGAAATAATTTAGTTAGAACCTGAGTTTAAAGACGGATGGAATTGGTATCGTTAACTAGAATTAAAAGATTTTTATGAATGTGAAACGCATCTAGAAAAATTAATTCGCTAACGGAAGATGTTTTTTCAACCAATTTAACTGCATAAAAATTGAAAATGTGAGTTCCTGATCAACAGCGTTGGACAACACAGGATTTACGTGTTTCATTTTTTTAAACTTAAGAATTTCTTAGTATAAGATTTTAAGACTTTCATAGTTTTACCAGTGTAAATTAAACCACACCGCCAAGAAATCCTGTATATACCCAGGAGTTCATAGCCGGAATGGGATCTTTACGTATGGAGCTGTGAATTTCTCAGTTCCGACTTCATCATCACCAACGGAATACTTCGTCTTCGCCAACAGAAGATCTTCGCAAATATCTTCCTTTGGTGCTATAGATTCTGATAGATGAAAATTTTTCAGTTTTAGTTAATGATCCCCAAGCCAATCCGTCTTTACCCTCAGCTTTTAAAGAAATTATTTCATAGCAGTTTTCATTTCCATCAATAGATGACGCTAGTAACTTCACTTCCTTCCTCTCATTCTTATCGCCTAAGCACAGGTTTCTGTTTCGTCATTTGTACTTCTGCAGCTGAAGAAAAGCGTTCTATATTTAAATCTTCCTGACTAGTCTTGCAAATTTATGAATATTGATCCTTGTTGCTTTAACTCCTCCAATAATCTCTATTCGGCGTGTTATTAACTCGATTATTACACCTAATTTTTTCTATATTAAGGTAAAAATCAAGAAAGCTGTGGATGTAAAAATTTTGAAATGTCTCTCTTTAATAATAACTCTAACAATATTATTGTAAAAGATTCAAAATCTGTTATTAAAATTTACCAGTTTTTTAAGAACGAAAAAATAAATTTTTGGTACATTTAAGAGGTTAGATTTTACTTCCAAAATAAATAATAGGACAGATATTTTAAGTTAAACAATTTATTTCCTTAGTTTTACTAATATTCTCAAAACATACATTCTTATCAAACGAAAGTAAGCATGATATTCAGATGGACAAATGCCTATGACAACTAAAAGTTATTTCTTCTATAAGTTAAATCCGAACCTGTGTCAATTCTGGTTTACTTACTATAAATTACGAGAAAGGAGGTACAGCAGCTTTTACGCATTCGAGAATGGAGGTACTGCAGCTTTTACGTATAGAGCTGAGCTAAAAATGCATGAATTCTAAAACATATAAAAGTACAAGCAAAAGTGAATGAATATTTAAAAGACTATCACTGTATCTAAATGTGAATATGTTTACTCGAATGAAAGATCCTCTTACATTTTAACATAAGTTTATGAAATAAAACTGTAAATGACTATTTAATAAGAACATATTCTTATTAGACTTTATTTGTTTCTGAATAGAATGATGCCTAATTAAATGCAATATCAATGCCTAATTAAATTATTAACTAAATGATAACTAATTATTGTTCATAATTAATTACATAATACCTAATTAATTGCAATAATAATATAAATAGTAAGCTATCTAATTCAATGCAGTGTTTTGCTATGGCATAGAAAGAAAACTATAATGATACATTACTTACTTATTTGTTTTGAAGTACACCAGTAATGAGTATAGTTGATGAAGGCCTAAGCTGAAGTCGCTCAGCTAGACAAATTTTAAACGGTGTAATTATTTTAATTATGGTAATTAAAGCCGTCCTCTCATTCTGCAATTACGTTTATCAAAATACCCTCATCTGTGCACTGACAGAGGAATGCGATAAATTAGCCCAACAGCTGTTGGATAAAGTTGTACAAAATATGACACGACGTATGTAATTTTGCATCATGTTCTATGGTGACCATATCACAAATTGACATCATAAGCCAAAATGCCTGTGGGCGGCAACTGCATTTTTTCCACTTTTACGTATTCAGCACAATATGGCAATTTTGTCCCTTGAACCCTTTCCAAAGCCTTATAGAATTCAGAGCACAATAAATATCTTTATGTCCTAGTATTCTGGCATTATTTTATTTCACTTGGCATCCTAACACACACTTTTTAACGTGCTATATATCCGTTTGTGATCCGCCTTTAGCAATTGCTCACGAGTATATTTTCTTATCAACATTTTTTCGATCCTTAGCAATTGAAAAATGCATTTGCAGATTTCAAATAATGATTATTCAAAATACATCCTCGAGTTTCAATAGCAGTTTTCAAAATACATTTCCAGTTTTTGAAGTTCCAGTTTTTTTGTTTTTTTTTCTTTTAAAAAAAATTTAATTTTCTGAAATTTTTGTCTATTGTTTTTAACCAGAAACTGCCACTAGATATTTTGTATAGGAACTTTTCTTCCTTGTAAATTATTTTTGAATGATACCATAGTTCTTTTGATGCCTCTTTTAAAATCTAAATGCACAACATTTCTAATTCTTTACTGTTTTCTCAAATAAAAAACTTCCAATAAGAAATATTAATTTAATATTAAGTTTGAGAGAGTATATGTACATAGCCTGCACATTTACATCCGAAGAGTTATGCAGGTTATTCGGAAAAAGTAGTAACTGAGCTTATTTTCTGAAGTATTTATTATAACTAGATACTTTTAGTTATAAGGTTCCAAAATATAAGCTACATAATTTCATAAAATCAACTTCTATATTGTCAATGGAAGTATTAAGCAAGAAAAATCTCGATTTTCATGTGATCGTACTGCAGAAATCTCCAATTAGTAAAATATTAACATTCAGTGAATTTAAAGAAAACCTTTCCATGCTTTTTTTACAAGGAAACTCAGAGATGTACGTAATAAATACTTTTATGTGTCCAGTTACAAACAGAAAACATTATTTTGCCAAAGAATGGATAGCTAACTTTTAAAACTAGCAATTTTTAATCGTGCGTACTTACAAAATTAGCTCTTAAAAGTCACTAAATATTTTTATGATAAGTATAAAACTAGGAGAACTTAATTCTTTCCTGAGTAACTCTCGGACTGTGGTTTTTAAAGAAAGTTTTACCTAATTCAAACATTACGCGCATTTTACTAACTGGCATTATTTTTGCTTGAAAATTATAAGGAAATTTATATTACACTTTTAAAGATCCCTCCTACCTACAATGTTGAAAGTGTTTTCGTAAAAATTCTTTACCTCGTTACAAAGCTTTGTAACTTTATTGTCAAGATCTAAATGCTAATGATCAAGTGTAATCTCTATCAAATGTATCCTCTATATAAGTCAAGTGTATCCTCTATATGCACTTGTATATTTGATTAAATAAAATGTCTTATCCATCTCCCCGAAACTCCGTATGTAATATAAACAATAAAGTAAAAACTCTCTTTCACCCGCTAGGTTCGGACTCATTTTTAAATTTCTCATAAGTTCCAGAAATTTTGATAATCACAGATTTCTTTCATTCCAAACAGGTGGGGAGAAGGAATCTTATTTCATGCGATCAATAGTACCATCGTCAAGTGATTATGAATGAGAATAGTTCATACGGTTAAAGTTAAACAATGAATGGGGCCAACGAATGGCTTTTTGCGGAAATGGAGAAAATTTCGGGCACTCATTCGCTTTTCTTTTAAGTAAAAATGCATTGAGAATCACGATGATTACTGCTCATGACAGGTATAGATGAAGGAAAAGAGATATAACATTTTAAGTTACATTCTTGTCCAAGTATTTGACAACATTAATAGTAAGCCAGTGTGAAACTGTAAGCATAAACAAATTCTTTTCGTTAGTTTTCTGTATCTAAATTATATAAATAAATATCATGATTAAATCTTGTAATAATCAATTATAATTAAAATATGTAATAATCATCTAAATTATATTATATGATTCTTTGTATGCTTTGTTTTTGTTTTCAGAGTTCTTGGGTGGCCTTGATACACTTGATTAAATATTTTTTTCAGAAATTTTGAGTCTCATCTACGTCTCGCTGGTATTTTTAAGATGTTTTACTTAGTAAAAAAAAAAAAAGACGATCATCTATCAATGAGAGGGAATCTCACATTTTATGAACTTATTTCTAAAAAGCTTAGGAACGTACTGATTCATCATAGTACAATACAACGTTATTTATAAAAATAACAAAACTTGTCCAATAATGCCATTCTATTGATCAAAAGATTTGCATGTTGATCGATTGAATGTCTGATCGATAAAATTCCAGAATCTACTAAGTTTAATTACAATAAAAGACAAAATACCGCTGAGAAAAAATTCGTAATCTTTGATCCAGCTTCACATTTTCAAAAGAAACTTTTTTATGAATTAGGAAAATTAACTTTATTTTATATTCTGTCCTTTAAAATAAAGATTTCAAAAGAGAAATACTGGAGAAAAAAAATGAGTAATTTATTAATGATTTAATTTAATTATTTATTATTTATTAATTGGTAAACAAAGCTACATATTTTATGCACACAAAAATAAAATGCGGGTCTAGGGATGTGAATAAAGCATTACTTCATTCATCCGTGATAAAAATACATTCTAATTAATAATTCAAGCAAACATACAGTTGTTTATAATAAACAGCAACAGCAAAAACGAAGACGAACATTTTATCTTTAACTATCAATTAATTCGTTACTCTATTTCACAAAATTTCAAGAGCATTAAAAGTATAGAGGTAAAAATAATTAGATTAAAAGAAGGCATTAAAATGAATCAATTTTTTAACGATACCTTCGAAATTATCACTTAGTTCTGGTCCTCATAATTTCATACTTTACAATCACAGCTGGCACTAAACTTGGAATGCACGGAGAAAAACGGTCATTAGTAGAAATGGATCTCTAAGAAAAATAATTTATTTCTAATACATTTGTGAGGTTTATATACACATGCAAATACGAACATATTTGCAAATATATATAATTTAATTTACTGATTTGCGTAGATATAAAGATGTACGTTTCTGTAAACATCTACAGATATTTTATTATTCTCTCTTGTCAGCTATATGATTTATCTCTATATCCGCTAACTTAAAAGTGTAATTATATTAACAATGTTTCAATAAAGGAATAATGATCTTGTCAAAGGCATATGATCAAAACTTAATTTTTTATATAATTTTTTAGAAATATTTTTAATTTAGACTTTTAGCTAACTTTTAATTTATATCTATGAATGATTTTAAGCAGACAGTGCTATTCAGAACTTTCAAGTAAAATATAGGTTCTCTAATTTTGTAAACAAGCGCTCAAACCAAGCTTTCTAAATTTTTTAAGCCATCTAAAGGTAATGGAAATAGACTTTACAATAATTCCATATACCAAACAATTTATTGTATTCAGACGTGATCTTACAAATGATCACGTCTAATTAAATTTGCAAGATTAACAATGTTACTCATTGTTAAATCTTGCAAGTAATCGGAAATTTATTCGGAAGGAGAAGTAGTAATGATAGTTACAAAGTTAAAGTACATATTTATTGCTCTATAGTTATTTTGAAAGCATTTGATATAAATTTTCCACAACACTGAATTTTGATTTTAAACAAAAATCAGTTTTTCTTAGTCTTAAAAGTTTAGTATTAAAAATTATGTGAAAATACTTTTAATCTAAAGAGGTATAAGGTATAATATCGCAATTGAAAGTTTAAACACTAAACATGTTTTCTGAAAATTGATTGACTTAGGTAAGGTGTAAGTATTATACCAGAGAAATGCATATTCCTAGTTTATATTCCACTTCATTTTTTCCTATTATGGAAAAAAAAAAAAAAAAACATAGATATATACGAGAATAACATTTTTGTCAATTTAGAATTCCTGCTGATAACATTATTGAAAGCAATGAGATTATTTTACTAAGGAAAGTGTTTTCTTTTTAATACAAGAGGATCATGCACGTTTCATTTGCTGCAAAATGAGAGAAATTAGAAGATAAGAAGTACCTGAAGTCAAAGTTCTCGTCGATGGCCACCCAAAACAAAATGTTCGGCTCTAACATTCTGAAATATCAACAGATCAACCTCAAGAGTATCAAGAAGGAATTATGAGCTCTTAAGATGAGCATAGGGTATTTCTTTTCCAATCCTGCTTTCCACCGTTTTGTGATTCAACGCTAAACAGCGTCAACAACGTCGGTGGTTCGCATCGATCCTGAAGCCTAATCACATACTGATGGCTGCGCCGAACTCTAGAGTATGATTGTCTCTTGTGCCCATTCATGGAGCATGCGCTCCGTGAAAAGCTTCTCCTGTCTCTCCAGTTGGTGCATTGTTTGTTGCCACAAGAGCCTGCAGAAATTAATGCTCAGCCAATAACAAAAATAGCACATTTTTCTCATAAAACCGAATCATTGTTATGCAAATTTAGGTTTGAAAACTTATTCGAATATCTCGAGGAAAACATTCCCGAATATTTTTTTTTTTTATAAGATGAAAAGAATTTAAACCGTATGAATTCTCAAATATAAAAGCAATAAAACATTTTTGCATCAGCCCGGAAAAAAAAAGGAGAGGAGGAGAATGAATAAATAAATAAATAAATACAACTGCATGGGGATTTCTTTTTAATCTCAATAAATAGTTATTTTAAATAAATAATTACAGAAGATTGAGAACGAAACAAAAATAATTTGAATTCTGTTAATAGTAAAATAATTAAAATACGTAAGGAAAAATACTCCACTTTATAAAAAAAATAACTGACTTTGAATTAATTATTTATGAATTCAAAAATACGTGAGCTGTGAAATAGCTAAGGACATCGTAACATTATTGGCAATAGAGCAAAATGCGGACTAGAGAGTCATGTTTAGAAATATGAGCTGTTCGAGAAAACAAATCGTATGATAAATCATCTGTAACTTGGTGATTGTAAAATTTGTCTCCAGTTAGGTTTAGAATTTAAAATCTTACCAAGGTGTTAAAAAGCTTCGTTACGATCTGTTAAATTCTGGTGTCGAAAACTGTACGGTTATTACTATTATTTTACACTAACCAGTTATTTTATGTTTTGGATTTTTACTCTCACTTCTCGTTTCCCTTTCCCTGCCAGAATGTAAATGAGGTGGAAAGAGATAGTATTTAAAGAAAGGTTTCGGGACTTTAATTCAGTGCGTGGTCTCCCTCTTCAGGCCACTTTACTAGGTTAGCTAACTTATATAAGATTGCATTATTAGGCTTTGCATTATAATTACTGATATTTAAATTATTACAGCAATAAAAAAACTTTGAGTCGACATCGCGCTATATCTTTTGTGTAGCCCTTCGCTATCCAAACTAAGTCTAGCAGACTTTCTTGATGCCACTTTACTAGGTTAGCTAGCTTATATAAGATTGCTTTATTCGGCTTTGCATTATAATTACCGATATTTAAATTATTACAGTAGTAAACTACTTTGAGCCAACATCGCGCTATATCTTTTGTGTAGCCCTTCGCTATTCAAACTAAGTCTAGCAGACTTAGTTTGAATATGAAATTTGAGTTTGCTTTAGATGACACTGCACAAATGAATGACTGATCTGTAAGCACGAGTCGTGCATTTGTGTTCAACGTTTTGATTTAATGAAAAGGTGTGTTTAAACCTTCTCAAGTCTCTGTCGTTAACAGTAGATGCAGTGATAATTCCCTCCCGGTCTGTTAGAGGAGTTTAATACTACTTTATACTACCAAAGCAAGTCAAATTTTATACATTAATTAAAACAAAGAAAAAAAAGAAATGAATAGAAAAAATCGGACGTTGATCGAAAGATTCTTAATATATATATCGAAGATTGAATTAATTGAAATACACTGATATATCAAAATAAATTTCCTAATACTTCCGCAATAGCTGCAGAGTAATAAAATAATTATTTATTTACTAATGAAATATTGAGTATATTATCTCCTTATATAAAGACAGAAGAATTGTATTTGAATGAAGTAACCCAAAAATATTTAAAATTGAATCCCGAAAAAAAAAATTTTTTTAAGAAATTTCAACTTTAAAAAATTAAACAACATTAAAAATAGAAATGGAAACTTTTAAATTGAAAATTAATCAATAAACTAAGTAATTATCGTCATTGATCGGAAACAGGTTGACTTTTCAAGGGGAACACACCAACCCCTGTTCAATTAAAAATAATTAATAAATACGACGGTGTTTCGTCTTTTACTCAAGTATCGTGCCAAACTGGTAAGAAGAGTTAAAGCCAAACTTGTAAGTTGAGTTGAATTCAGTTAGTGAGGTTAAAGTGAGATGAATTAATGTGAAGGACTGTAGAATTCATAATGAATGTAGCAGTTCCGTTAAGCTTCTGAACATTTATATATCTTGAGATATTATTGCCAAATTGAGTAGTAATAAAAAAAATTCTTTTCTAAATTAATTAGTAAAATATAAATAGTAAAATATGTTTAAATATGTTTAATAAAAATGTTTAATAAGTAAAATATGTTTAATAAGTAGTAAAATATGTTTTCTCTTTTACTTGATTAAAATGTCCCCCGACCCCCTCGCTTTCATGCATGTTAATTCAAAGTAATCTTTATAAACATAATAAACAGAATGTAATCTTGTAGAGGCATTAGGTTATTTCGAAGCAGGAGACATGAAAAATGAGCAATCGCTTTCGCCGGGAATCGAGCCACGAACCTCTGGAATACCGGTCCAGCGTGCAGAACCAATAAACCACGAAGGCACGCTAGGAAGGCGGGAGAATTACCTTATACACTCCCCCTTTTAAAGGGCGACCGGGTTTTTTTGGGGGGGAGCCAATCGCCAAATCATGGGTGAGGACAATAATCATCCAACACCCTTTTAGTTCGGGTGCCCCTGTAGAGACATTAGGTATTTTTTGGAAGCCGGAGAGAGGAAAAATTAGCAACCGCCTTTACCGGGAATCGAATCACGAACCTTTGGAATACCGGCCCAGCGTGCAAAACCACTACACCACGAAGGCACACTAGGAAGGCGGGAGAAATACCTTATAATCTTTGAAAAAATTTATGAAATGTAATTCAAAGTAATCGTTATAAACATCATAAACAATGCAATCTTTGCAAAATTAATGAAATATGAAAAGATACGTGAAAGTCTACAAATTTAAATGTATATAACATACATAAAAGGTCAGAATATGAATGAATTGATTTACGTGCTTGCGAGTGTGCGGACGGTGATGTGTTCGTGTCTGTCTCCTTACTCAGAAGGAATTTGGTATGCGATCAAGATGTAGAGAGAAGCAGTGAGGGACCCTTTTATTTATTTATTTAGGTGTGCGCTTAGTAATTTAAATCTTTTGTTGTAAATTTTTTTGAATGGTAAATTCTTTGATGAATAAAAAGATATTACAGACAAAAGTACTAGAATGTGCGTCCACTGGGGTTACTCTGGCTTGCTTAAAAAGTTGATTTTGAAATTTAATGTAGTTATGAAAACTGGTGCATTTGAGGATGGCTTTCCATTTATTAATGTTCATAATTGTGACCATAGCAGGAAAGAGTTTAGGCAGATCTATTAGACTAGTATAGATTTCTTCTAATGGAAGTGAGGAATTTAAGTTCTCAAAGTCATAGCAGTTAATGTTTTGTATGTCGATAGACTGAATGTTATTATTGGAAGGACAAGTGATTTTGGATAATCCAGCAGTTTTGATGACTAGTGTTACAGGCGTTGAATATAATTTTACACATTTTTTTAAGCTGAAGTGCAAAATTATAGTCTATAATTGTAGTTATTGGTGCCATTTGCTATGAATCTGAATTTTAATGGTGTTTTATGGAATTTGGGAAGAGCATATTGGTTAGTAAATCTGTTGTACCTTGGATTTAAACAGATATTAAGTTTTTTATGAAAAGTTTAAATTTTGTTAATTATAGAGGTTTCTGTATTGTTTGCTAATTTATAAGTAGTTGCGTTAAAGAGTTCTTTATTAATAATTGTTGTGTAGAAATTTTTTCATGTAATGCTAAAGTTATTATTTGCATCATCAGTTTTGGTAATAGTGAAAAGTTGTTGAAAATTTTTAATATCAGACAGTAGTTGAGAACAATTTAATGTACTTTGAAATTTTATGGGTTTAAGGGTAGTAGAAATGTTCCTAAGGATTTCATCTTTCCATTTTAAAAAAGCATCTATAATAGGTAAATTTAATTGATAGCCTCAACTATAAATCCGTTGATGCTGTTTTCTAAATTTTTGTAACAGTAATTGTTTGTTGACGTATCTGACTGGTCTATATTTTACTCCATAACTCCTTATTTTTTTTTTAAGTTGATCGTTCTGAATGATATCTAAGTTACCAGTAATTATGTGCTGGTGATGAGCATCTACGTAAGGACTGAAAATTAGCAATTTGCAATGTCATTTAGCCGACTCCTCTATTTCATGGTGGTTAGTAAACAAGCTGCTTAACGTTTTTCGATATTTAAATGCAACTACTGATTTGGTGTCTATAGCTCAGAAGAAAACTTTACATTTGTTGAAAATGCGAGAGAAACGAATGTTGTCAAACTGTGGATGCAGAAAATTAACTTTAATATAAATTTTGCGTTTAGACAGACAGTTAGAAAGTCTGTATTTACAATAATCAAGAACTAGGTGTATAATAATTTGTATTTCGTTGTATTTTTCAAGAATAAATTTTTCCAGTTTATAAAAGGAATTTATTAGTACAAGAGGGTACTCAGATAAGTAGTTTCTTGGGGAAATTTATAAATCAAAATAATCTTTTACTTGCTTCATCAATTGAATTGTATCCCAAAGTTGGTAAAAATCTTGTATTATTGATTTTACTTCCTCTTTTGCCTCTTTGCGTTTTGGTGCTGTAAAGTTTAAACTGGCTGAATATTGATTTATTGGAATGATTTTTGTGACTTTGAATGTAAGTATTAAGTCCATAAGGATAAAGCAAACGTTAGTATAAAGAATGACTCTTGAAAAATTCGTTCTCTGTTATTATATATTATATGCAATATCTGAAGTTGAATAATGTTGAAGTCATGGTGTTTAAAATTCTCTATTTCTGCTGAATTAAGATGGCTAGTTGTATTAATTTTAGTGTTATTCATTTGCGTTGCTTTGAATTCCTTAATATGAGCTCTATGGTTATTGGTTCTAAAGAGATTGTTTTAAGTCTGCCCTATATATTTAATGTTTCAGGTGTTGCAGGTAAGCATGTAAATACAGTTATATGTTTTTCATAAAAGCTGTTGTTTTGGGTTGTCTGTAGTAGGCATGGCGTTAAATTTACATGTTTGTCATCTAGTGTGTGTGTGTGTGTAAAAATATAAAATAGGAAAATAAATCTATAATAAATTTCTAACTTAATTAGCAATAGCTCTTTAAATTTCTTCTTTAGATTTTTATATATCCCTCTTCTAGCATCTGCAATGCATCAAAATTTCTCTCGACTGCGTCATTTCTAGATCAATCCATACATATGACTTAGTAATCTTGATGCCGTAACTAATTCGGAACTTAAACCCAAACTTTCTCTGGGTCAGCTTCCATATTGGATAACTGCGCACTTTTGCTTCTACCTAAGACACTGCCTTGTTGCTCTCTTCCTATTGCAACACTATCAAAAATTTAATTGTTCTTGAATAGGCACGATTAGAATGCCAAGTGAATTGTAGTTTCAAACGTCAACGGAAATAAAGATGAATTTTTAATATGCCTCGACTGCTAAGTTTCCTGTTCTGGATCAACATTCTATGCCACCAATAATGCTAACTCAAACCATAACAGTCTATGGAACTCAATGAAAATCTCCTATGAGTTCTTTTGGTGTACTGATCAACGTGTAAGTAGCAGCTAGAAAGTCTCCGGTTCGATACCTGGCGAGAGCTGAGACTTATTTCTCAAAGTTCTTCCTTCTAATAATAATAATTCAAAAGCAGGAACAATTGTCTAATTCTCTTCATGTATTTTATGAAGCACGAATTTTTGTATTTCCAGGCATAAAGTTTAGTTTCTACTTCAAAATAAGTAACTAAATAGAGGTAATATATATTTTTCCTAAATATTTTTATCAGTGTTACTTTCAGCGTAGTTTCCTAATACGGAAACATAAAGTTTTATAAACATTTATGTATATAATTAACTCTTTGCGGCACAGTGTGTCCGGTCTGAACACACCTAAAATGTCCTTCTGTACGCACAGAAAATTTGAATGAAAAAGGATTTATAGGTTACTCTGAACCTTCTTTATTTATAGTAGATAGCAGCTCAACACAAACCAGTCCATATATTTTAGCCATGTTTAGTTTTTTAAGACCCTCATTTTTCAAAGAAATCTTCCAGATTTTTTAGGGTATAAAAGGAATATTTGAAAAGAAATTTCTATGTTACTTTTTCGGCTGTATGCTAATCTCCATATTCTATATTAGTTTTAAATTTTTACCTTGAAATCTTGCCTAAAATCAAACGGCGAACCCTAGGTGTGTCCAGACCGGGCTCACCGATAATCTAGGAAAACTGAGAGTCTGTATTCTTTGTTTCTCCGCATCTCATCGGTCAGTTCATTGACAGTAATGCTCGTTTCAGCGCTCCTTCCGAAGCTCTATTCAATCACTGTGCCACTTTGGGCACACCCACAGAATTAAAACGATAAGTGCTATCTTCACAAAATTTTACTTGTGTACTCCTCTAGGCCTAATTAGACTATCTACCTTTTTTTTTTTTTTTTTTTTTTTTTTTTTTTTTTTTTTTTTAAATCAAAACTCCGACTTTAAAAAGTAGCGTGCCGAAAAGTGTTAAGCTTTCGATATTCAACGAAGTTTCATTTCTCTTTGATTGGAAAGCTAAGATTTTTTTCCCGGTGTTTTCACACTCATTTATTAGTTCTATATTTCCTTGAATTAGCATTATTTTCTAGAGATCACAGTATTTTCAATATTATAGCATGAAATTAGGTCTGAAAGGGGGGAATGGTGGAAGTTTCTCCAATATAGAAAAAAAAATTCTATTTGCACTCAAAAAATTCAAGCGCTAACGAATTTTTAAATAAAAATTGTGCAAATTTTCATGCGCAAACTCATTTTCAGTCAGTTACATTTTCTCAGAATATTATGTTTTAATACATATGCTTAAGAATGCGAGTATGGAAAAACCACGAAAAAGTATTTTAATGAATAAATATGTTTTTCAATAGAACTTCAAATATCCGGATTAATGTGACCATAGTCTATCCGCATATTCGAGCAACAGGGCCATCCAAATAGGTGAAGTCTGAGCAATAGCTCTTTCTTTGGGAAATATAAGTCTACATACCTACAGGACAGGAAATACACTAATACCATAAATTAAGGATAATGCCAGCTCCGGCAAGTAAAGGCTCAGAAACGAAGCAAACGTGACTTATATTCATAAAGCCCTTATTAAACAAAAGATAAAGAACAAAAAAGTTGGTGTATGTATGCTACCCTTCATAAAAACTACGAATTTTGCTCCCGGGAGCAATTGCAAAAAATATCTTCCTTACAAAAACTTAACACTATATGGTTGGTATGATGGTTAATGCATTATGTCTCCAACACGATGAAATACAATCCGTATAACGCCTAGGCAAGCTGATTATCAAAATATCGAGTTAATCTTGGGGAGGATTACTCCACTCAGCAAGCAATGCTCTCCGAAGTTCCGGTACACTTGTAGGAGGTGCTTGAAGGACTACAATTCGTCGTTTGAGCATGTCCCACACATGCTGTATCAGATTCAAGTCAGGTGAGAATGCAGGGCATTCTATACGGGTGATATCCTCATATCGAATAGTTTCGATCTGAACATACCGATCTGTTCTGGAGCTCAGTATAATTCCACTCCAAACGAGCAATCCTGCATCACCGTAACGGTGTCGTTCAGTGATGTTGTCTTAGTGGAAGCGAGTACCTGGAGTTGTCCATATGAAAGTCCAACGTGAATCAGATTACAAGCTAAACCTGGACTCGTCGGAAAGCATCACACATGCCTACTGTGACAATGTCCACATTGCATGTTCTCTACTCCAGGCAAACCGCTGGCGACAGTGAGTTGCCGTGAGCGGAATACATCTGACAGACCAGCGAGCAAATAGACCAATCTGTCCCAACCGTCTGTACACGGTTTGCAACTGTAGTACCCGTGGCTTAAAATAACTGACGAGACAGGCTTGATGCTGTGCTCCGTCCGCTTCTTTTGGCAGTTACTGCCAAATACCGGTCGTCATTCGGCGTTGTAACTCGGGGGGGGGGGCGACCTGCACTGTAACGTCTACTGACATTTCCATCATTTTGGAATCGTAGCCAAAGCCTAAAGATGACACTATGGACTATTCCAAGTTTCTTGGATACTTTCATCTGAGTACGCCCACATTCCAGGCGACCGATAATTCTACCACGTAAAAAATCATACACATGGCGTCCTCTGTATATTCGGTTGTGGCACTGGGCGGCTTACAAAACGCTTGTGAACAATTTTAATTCCTTGCTACCATTTCTTATATACACTTCTCATACACTCTCTTCAGGGTGACGTACTATCGGCGTCATCTGATGGCTTCCTATAATTTGCATATTATTCTTGCAAAGATGTGTGCGATAATTCTACAAGTGAAATTTTTACTTTAGAGTTCGATTTCCGTGCGTTTCTGAATTATTCGTAATTTATGGACATGAGCGTATAAGCCTATTTATATTAAGGTGGGCTTATATTTTTAATTTATAGAATATGTTTTCATCTGAGATTCTACAGCTAAGAAAATTAAAAATTTTTAATGTTCGTAAAATAAAATACAAAACCTAGCAAAATTAAAATGTAAAATTCATATTCATTTGCCTAAATGCACACTCTATTTTTAACGTAACTCAAAGAAGCAAAATTAACTTTTATTCATAAGACTGACTCATTAAGAACTAAACAAATAATCTTGCTTTTATTTCGAAGGAACCAAAATTCAACTTGATACTTCTTTTGCACAAAACAAAACGCGTAATTTATTTCTGTTCAACTAAATGTAGTTTAGAGTATCTGGATTTTGAAAAGCACGCAAGGACTATATGCTCTTGAGAAGGATGCCTTCGTGAAGGGTTTTCTAAAGAAAACTGCCTCGTATTCCCGTTACACATAGAAGAACATCTCTCAAAACAACTACGATGCAGCCGGCCCCCTTCACCTATATTCGAACCTAGATCAAACTATCAGTATTCATCTGTCTTTACCATTATTAGTCTTTACTATTATTTATTTATTAGCAGGGTTTAGCTACATTTTAAACCTGTAGAGTTCCTCACTTTGTAAATGCTACGTTACAGTTGAACGTGAAGAATCTTAAGAACTAGTAAGCGAATAATCGCTTGAGTTCGTGTGACAAGAAACAAGATGGAAGGGTAAATAACCTTTTATTATTCAAACAAGATTTAACAGAACTCCGTCTTGGGGTGTACAATAAAAGCCGACACTTGGGCTTTAACTTAAGAGGCTAAGAAGTAAACTAAAACTAATATAAACTAAAGAGATATAGCCGAAGCTATCAATATTCTAACCGAGTTGGATCCTTAAAGCTAATTGACTGCGGAGCTATCAATGATCTGAGTACGGCCGAGAGTAATAACAGCTTTGAGAGAGAGAGTAGCCAAAAAGGCGGACGCGCGCTGATCAGAAACTCTGATTCTGTCTCTCTCAGCAAGTAGATCTTCGCGGTTAAATACCGTTCCTCCTCATTGTGTATTCAGACGTGATTCTAAAATTACGTTCTGGCCGGAAGTAGTAAGTTGAAGTTAAGAATTTGGCAGGAAAGAAGTTAACTCAAAATTTACCTGTTAATAAAATTAACATAATCCTTACAAACCAAGACAATAATTTATTCACATACAGTACTGAAATTAAGGACAGAATACACAGTTTATTAAAAGCATTTATTCAGTATTTTATTTCTTATATTATTTAAATCAAACAAAAATTACAAACACGTAAATGAATTAACACGTTTAGCTTTCTATATCAAGCTAGAAAGTAGATCAAGCAATTCGGATAACTAGAGCCATTGATATCTGCAGTAAGACTAATTGTAGTCTTACAACATTTCTTTCGCTCTTAGTTAATTTTATTGTAATTAGCAGATAATACTGATACTGGAAAAGTTTCAATGTAAATTATACATGCGCAGCATTTTCTTCTGCATCATTCGAATTCTTTATGATATTAATATTAAACCTGAAACCGTTCAGAATTAAGTCTATTTAGCTGATTAGAAAGCTTCTGCTAACAATGCAATGGATATATATATATAATGAATATATATATATATATAATGAATATGCAGTGAAAGCAAATATAGTATATCTATATCTATATATATATACCGTTCCTCCTCATTGCCATAAACATATATATATATTTTGCCTTTAAACTATATATACATAAAATAAGCAATTTAGAATTTATTTTTCACAAAGACCAAAAATTGAAATTCATAATTCATTAAATGTTATAAAGAATTTTAAAAAATGTTAAAACCAAAACTTTTCAAACAAGCAATACTGCAATTCAAAAACTTAATGAAATTTAAAGAAAAATGAACATAACAGAAGAGGAATTCAATCAGCTTCAATGCCAATTCGTCGGAGGGTAGAAACATTGAAATCTATCTTCTACAAAAATCCCTGTTTTCTGAATCCAGAATTAGCCAATGAACCATTTCAATGTATTTTAATTATAAATTTCACCCAAAAATTCTGGCCCTTCCCCAAAGCAAGGAAAAAATTAAATTCTAATTAGAATCTAGAACCTTAAATAAAGAGAATTCTATTTTATTTAAAGAATTGAAAACGTAAGTGAAAAAATAAAATGCTTCAGTGAAAAATTTAAATCAAAATTTTTGCCTTTAAACATATAGCACATAATCCAAAGAATTTAGAACGTTATAAAACTTAGGTCAAGAGACTTAATTAAAACTCTCAAGAAGTAATCAAAAACTTCGAGCACATTCAATAGACTACAAACGAAACTAAAAATGTCGTTATATTAGTGACGTACAGGTTTGCCACTTTGGCTTCATTGGCAAAACTAAAAAAAACCTTAACGAGAAAGTAATTGCTCAAAAGGCTAAAATTTGGTACAAAAGATGGAATTTTAAAACCAAAAGAAAAACTTTTAAATACTTCAATGAAAATTTTTTATTTTGAAAAAAAAAAAAAAAAAAAAAAGATTACTTTATAAATTGAATGAAATTTAAGTAAATTCTGGCTCTTTTAAAACAAAAATGGGAATAAAGAGTATCATTCAGTGCAAAACTTTAATTAATTTTAAAATCAATTCTTGTTTTAAAAAATAGACTAAAAAAGTTGCTTAAATTGTGGTCAAAAGATTTTTAATAATTGTTTTATATATATATATAAGTAGATAAATCCATAAAGTTGAATTTTAGATTTTTTAAAATTGTTATTTAAATTTACAGAAAAATGAAGTAAAGGAACTATTGTTAGAAAAGTACTAAAAAGCATTTACGTCACGGGCTTATGATGACGACTTTGAATTCATAAGGCTCTTATTTAGTAACAGAATTATTAATAAAAAAATAGAAAAAAATAAATAATAAATAAAAAATCCTATAAACCCTTTAGAACATCCTTCTTTATCCTTCTCTTTTGAGCTTTCAGATAAAATATTCATACTTTTAAAAAGTATTATAGGGTGTAGATTACTCCAGTTTTCTATAAAAGACTATTAATGAATTTTAAAAGCATTTCATTATCTTTTAAAACTTTGGGGAGAATCAAAATTTCTTCTTTTTGTTTCTACTTCAGTGCAAACTTTTTAAATTCTGCTAATATGGTTAATAATATTATCTGTAATAACTTTTTTAGATATGTTTGAATTCCAATTTATAAGTTTATTAGTAGAAAAATTTAAATATTTTCTTTTATGAAAAAGTTAAATTTCTATTAGATTATGAATACTTAGATCAAGATAAATTATTTCTGTTTTGTTTTTATTGGTCTTATTTAGTGTTAGACAATTTGGGTAGATATTGCTGTTTTCGATGAGATTAAAATTGCTGAAAGGGATAATGTATCTATAAGTGTGCTCAAATTTATTGAAATCGTTATCAGAAAGGTTCTTTAGGAATTTGAATTCTTTAAAAAATAAAAACAAGTTACAAATATGAGTGGAATATGAACTTCCCATTGGAATTCCTTGTGTTTGCAGGTAAATTAAGTGTGAATGCTTAATATAGTTACTGTATAGCGAAAAATGTAGAAATTATTTTCATTTTTGTAAATCCAGAATACTAAGCATTTCAGGAAAAATTCTGTCATTTCTAAAAGATTTTCATAGATTTCTTTGAGTAGCAGAGACGAGTAGAGGTTTTCAAAGCCATAGCAGTGAGAATTGTAAAATTTAAAATTTTTAACTTCTTCAATGATTTTCAAGTTGTCGTAAATAATCCAGCAGAAGTTTTGTCTTCTTTAGCTTGTTCAAAAACTGTGTAAGGTGTTTCTCCTGCCTTCCTAGCGTGCCTTCGTGGTGTAGTGGTCAGCACAAGGAGCCGGTATTTCAGAGGTCCGTGGTTCGATTCCCGGTTGCTACTTTTTCATCTCTTCTGCTTCCAAAAATTACCTAATGTCTCTACAAGTACATTACAACTAGTTTTAAGTAGAACGCTAAAAATATTGTCAAAAGTCTTCTTGAAGTTTCTGGTACAATTGAAATCTAAATTTAAATTTTACTGGATACTATAAATCTACATTTTACTGGATTCTTATGAAATTTTGGTAAGGCATAAAGATTGGCAAATCTGTTATTTGTAGTGAAGAAAGAAATTCTCCATTTTTTGTGAAAAGCAGAAATTTTGTTAATAACAGTTCTTTTTTTATTTTTAAAGATACTATAGGTAGAAGAATTTTTCAGTTCATTTTCAATTAGATAATTGTAGAATTTTTTCATAAAATACTGAAATTATTGTTTTCTTTATCAATTTTGACTATGGTAATTGCTTTTTTAATTTCGAAAACTTCAGAAGTGATTTTTTTCCAGTTTTTAATTCCTTTAAATCCTTGAATTTCCTCAATTTTCTTTTTGCTTTTATAAATAATCTCATTCTTCTATTCTTTAAATAGATGTGAAGGTAAACTAAGCTGAGAACTAACTTTCAAGATGAAATTATTAGTAACTGTAGAAATACTTTTTATGCAATGAATTATTAATGAATTTAATAGCTCTAAACTTGGTTCCTTTTTTCATAAGCAGTCTAATCTCTTGATCTTGAATAACGTCTAGATTTTCGGTTGTAATATGCTTGAGCTCTTCGTCAACAAATGGCAGAAATTTTTCTTGCGCGGCCAGTCCCCTAAAATAATTATTAAAAAAAAGAAAAAATATATGAAATGATATTAATGATCGTAGCTAACGCAATTTCACGGATCCAGCTAGTAATTAATAATAATCTAAATGAAACTGCTTTCTTGCTTTAAATTGCTTAGTTTGTTAATTAATATTAGAGCAATAAATATCTTTGAATGACAACACCTTGCCGTATGGAAGATGAAAATACTTTAATTGGGGAAACACATTTCTTTTAGATCACTGAGTTTGTCGATTAAATGCGAAAGACAAATATTTTGCGTTTTGCCAAAAACACTCTTCGTTTATATCGCTGGGCCCACCAGCGGCCGAGCGGTAAAGTCGCTGAACACTGGTAGTTCGGTCCGAGGTGCGAATCCCGCGAACGGGCTGGCTGCATGGGTGTTTTTGTGGTTTTCCCCATGTGTAACGTGTATACGAGCCAGTTTTCCTTAGAAAGTCCTCCACGAAGGCATCCCTCCCCTTAAGCAGATAGCCCTAGTGTGCTTTGCCATAATTAAATACCCACCGTTTATATCGCTGACCTATCTAATTAAATTTATAACAAAAATAGCTTACACTTTGCACAAAATGAGACAAAAAAAACATACAAAAGGAGAAATAAATAAAAAATAAATTCGAAACTCAAAAATTCGGGCTTCGAGATAAGCATGTTTGGGCAGAACACTACGTGTGTGTAAAATTTGGTGGCTCCATTTGCCGTTTTTGCAAAATGTGGTTAAATCCGAAAGTAAAATGTATTTATTGCGTTTCGCAGTGGTGACATGCTTCTTTTATATTATTACGTTTTCTGATTCAGTTTAAAAAATATAATATAAATATCTTAAGCTTTGTAGACTGGCAACACACTCACTGAGTTTTCAATGAAAAGTTCCTTAAATTCGCACAAAATACGAAATAAATGAAAAAAATTCGAAATTCAACACAATGGAAGGAACGTACAAACACACGTACATACATAAATGCACATTCTTCGTTATTTAATAGTAGAAATGTAGCCGCAAAGATTAATTTGATAATACAGGAGTTATATATAAAAGTTTTTCGAAATAATAATACTGTTATCATTTATAATTATCAGTATTAAATCCTTAACAAGAAAACAAATAATCGCGTAATTTCGTTCTTGCATTACCATCGGATTAAGAGTCGTCATCAACTCGTGCTTACAGAAGCTAATAGTTTTGGCTTAAATAAAGACAATGGGTGAACTAAAGCTAATGAAATTAAGTTCCCAGTTTAACTAGAGAGCCAGCTGGCCCTGACCGAATTCGGCGAAAACAAGCTTAATAGCCAGAATAGCTCAACAACGCAGAATACTAATCGAGAGAATCAAATTTAGCAACGTGGCCTTCAAGCGAACGCATGACAATAACATTTCTCAATTATGGTTCCCGTACCGGGTAGAGAATTACTGGTTGGAAGAGGACACCCCATTGTCTCGTCAGCAAATGCCAGACATGTGTAGGTCGAGTGATGCATATTCTGCTGTGCGTTCAAAGTCGTGTGACCTATTGTATTTTATCTCATTGTGTCAGTGTTATCTCTTAATTTACTACACACACACTGTTCAAAAATATATGCATAATAATCAAAATAAATTAAAGCAAAATATTTACAATATTAAATTTCAATAGAAATTGAGTCAGTTTCACTCAGTACAATTAGTAGGAAAATTTTGATCCAGCATATGAGCTGCGAAAGGTCTTAAATAACGATCTTTGTTAAGAAACTCGTAGTGAAATGTCCCAAAAATAGTTGAGCGTGTCACAGTCCTCAGATTTTCTGAAGAACAGTTCGTTGGATTTTCCTCGGATATTTCGCATGGAATTCGACTTTGAGGTCATCATGAAGCCTCTTATTCTTCAAATAACAATATGTATTACTCATGATTATGAGAAATTCTGGTTGGACATTGTGAAGCTTTTGCAGATCGCTCTCGATGGCTATCCATTACACTGTAAAAAAAATCTGTAAGGTTACTAAGAAAACTCATGGAAACTGGGATGCCATGGGTTATTTGAGTAACAGAAACAGGTGTTTTCTTTGTAACATTACAAGTGTTTTGCCTGTAATGGTTACAGATCTTTTTCTTGTAATATCACAGCATATAGTTATGTAAGTAGAACATATTTTTCTCATGTAAATTCCCAAACGATATATCTGTAATGGTTACAGATTATTTGCGTGTAATATTACAGCAAATAATTATGTAAAAAGAACATGTTTTTTTCATGTAAAATCCCAAACGATATATCTGTAATGGTTACAGATTATTTGCGTGTAATATTACAGCAAATAATTATGTAAAAAGAACATGTTTTTCTCATGTAAAATCTCAACAGATATATCTGTAACCGTTACAGGTTATTTGCTTGTATTATTATAGCAAGTTATTATGTGAGTAGAAGATACTTTTCTTACGTAAAATTCCAATGGTTGTATCTGTAAAGGTTTCAGATTATTTCCTTCTAATATCCCATTAAGTAATTATGTGTGTAGAATATATTTTTCATAGATAATACTAAAGGCTATGTCTATAAAAGTAATAGATTTTTTTGTCTAAAATGATGCTTATTATAATAAAATATATTGAAATCAAGATGTTTTGAGTAAAACAATATCTGCATGTGTATATTATACAAATTATACAAATATATGCAAGTGAAGCATAATAGTTTGGCTTTTTAAATTAGTCAATTTGACCTCAGAATAGCATTAATTTAAAAAATGTGCTTTCAACAGCAATGTTCTTTTTTCAAAAAGTAACATTAGTATGTTGCAGAGTATTTTTGTTTTATGAAGAGAAACTTATATCTGATGTTAATGAAAGGCCTTTCATATTATCATTTTGATTAAGTTAAAAGTTCAAATTGATATGCTACTCCTTATATTTGCCCTGTAAAATAGCTGAAAAAAATAGTATGTTTTATTTGCATGTTTTAGTGTCAGTTAATAAGATATGTTCTAGAACTTTCTTTTTAGTAATTTTAGCTAAAATAGACACATGTTGCTTTAGATTTAACTTATATGAGTAAACGTGTTGCATGTTGATATGATCATATTATTACAGTAAAAGACATTTTGTGAAATATTTCTATGAAGAACTCAGAACAGCTGTTCTTCATATTTCAAAAATATATTCTCTCCTTCTAAAAAATGACATTTTCAGTAAATTAAAGAATTCAACATAGCAATGAACTTCATTTTGTTACTACAAGGAATTCAAATTTTGTTCATACGCTTGAATTACAACGTCTAACTAATCTTTTTATTCTTATCTGCACTCAGTGTTTGTCAACAGTCTGCTATTGTTTGAAGAAATAATGCATAACTTTTTTACTTACCTTCAAATAATTTCCTTTGAATTAACAGATAGAAGTCTTTCATTAAAAACCTAATGTCATGCTTTTTGAATAAGCATAAAACTTTGCCAACTGACCTTAATTTTTAAAGCCTTGTTTCCCTTAAAATTCTTAATACAATTATGCCTTTAAGAAATTTATTTCTAAAATTAATATTTCTGTTTAGCTTAAAATTTAATGCATTTTAATTTTACCTATAATTTTTACAAACATAATATGTAATAAATCTAAGCTTAATATTTACCATTTCGTGGTGTGGTGGTGTATTTAATTATGGCAAAGCACACTAGGGCTATCTGCCTAAGGGGAGGGATGCCTTTCGTGGAGGACTTTCTAAGGGAAACTGGCTCGTATACACGTTACACATGGGGAAAACCACGAAAACGCCCATGCAGCCAGCCCGTTCGCGGGATTCGAACCTCGGACCGAACTACCAGTGTTCAGCGACTTTACCGCTCGGCCGCTGGTGGGCCATTTACCATTTCGAAAGTGATACTAAAAAAGTATTCCTAGTTATTATAAATTTCGAGATTCGCATACAAAATTGTGAAATAAACATGTGACAACAGAAAACAAACTTTATGCTCTCTCTGTATTACAGCATGTTAATTAAGAATTTTATTGAATTTATAATTTTATTGTGAAACACTATGAAGCAAATAATATGCTAATTAAAATACAGAAGTAAAAATAATTTATTACTTAATTCATAAACTTTACATAAAACCTGAAAAAAAGAATTAATTAAAAAATAACATAATATAATTTAATAAACATTTCATAAAAATTCGTTTCGACTGCTTGGAAAAAATGAATGGTTTTTTTCCCCCTCTTTGTAAACCATGTCTCCTAAATAAAGAAAAAAACATTTCTTTTAAAATCATAATCATGCTCTTAAAAAGCTTATAAAATTATTTTAATAGATGTTTTAAACATGTGCTTATATAACATTTTTAATCATATTTCTTTATAATATCTTAATTAATTAAGAACAGCTTAAATTCTTTAAAAAATTGGATTACAGTGAACCGTCTCATTACGACAAGCTACCTCAGTCAATCACTTTTTAAATTTAACCAGCATTCCTCATAAAATAACTAATTAGTAAACATAACTTCTATAGGATGCCCACTATCATTTAAAGATCAAAATTTTCAGGAATCACGCATAGCTAGCTTAGAGAAGGTTCATGGTACAAAAACAGCCAATATTCAAATATTTTCATAAATGAAGCCACCATAGTTATTAAATATAATATACAGTATACTTATATTCAGAATTCAGAACTTGAATAAATTTCTCGAACTGTTTTAGCATTCGAAAAATATTATATTTATTACCTTAACTTTCTAAAACAATATTACATATTCATCCAAAGGAATCACTGGGACTCGGACAACCTTTTCCCCCTAGCTTTCTTTTAGCACAGGATTCTGAATATGTTTTAAAGATTTAGGTAATGTTTGTCTTCCTTAAGGCGCTCACAAAACAAGTTACCCTAAATGTTTTGTCCGCATAGTGGTCATTTTCATCTTACTAACTGATTTGCTAGTGGATTTTGGGTGCATGGCCTATCATTGATGAAACAATAATAGTGAACAGCTTCAAGAAAATGGGGATATCTAATGCTCTTGATGCCATATTCCCACTTATTTTTACTAATTTTATCTTCCGAAAATTAAGAGCGAAAAATTAAACGAATAATTTAATTTCCAAAGGACACAGTCACAGTAGGAATATAACAAATGAAAAGTAATCATGGATAAACTACTACTATCACAATATTATTTATTTAAAAGAAACCTCTATTTCAATAAGAATACACATAATTGCAACATCTAATAAGTTATTTCATTTCTTCTTTATAATTTGAACTTCTGTCATTCTCATTGTTGTTCTTGCAAATCCTTAGACCTCAGATCATACATAAATAATTAGAGAAGGTTGTGGTCCGATGCTTGCTAGGGTGAACATTCAGCTGATATGGCAAAATTGCACAGTGAATGGCAGTTGGTATTTGCTTTCACTATCATAGATCATTGTTTGTATTAGGCTGACATAATATTCAACAGTTAGAAGAGAAAGATTCAACGGGGCCTTAAGTGTGCAAAAGTTTGCCTTTGTTAGTATGACAAAAACAATCATTATGTTGATAAATCCATTTTAAAATCTTGGGATATTCATTTTCTAAATGCATTAAAAGGGGGAAAATTATGTAAATATTTTTTTAATTTTCAGAATCTGGTTCTAAAGCTGGGTGGGGTGGAATATGCAACGCAATACGGTAATTCTGAAGATCATTGCTCGTGGCAGTACAAACTCAACGGTGATAACTTGCATGCCGTAGAAGATGACACAAATTGCAGTTCCAGATGCATTAAATGCTTTGAGGTCTAGGGAGTAGCAGTGGGCAATACTAAGAGTGAAATTCAAGGTATAGGGAAGTAGGAATGAAAATTACTTTTATCAGATAACTTAAATGGTTATGTTACTATGCGTTCTTATTGGAATGTAGGTTTCTTTTAAATTATAATACTATGATAGTTACCAGTAGTTCATTCATGAATATTTTTGAATGGTTATGATCTTATTGTAATCACATCCTTCAAAATTAAATTGATTGCTTAATTTCCCCCTTGATTTTCATACTATAATATAAAAGGAGGAAAAAAGTCTGCAAGTAAACATAACTCCTCCTTCTCTCTATATATATAGACATGTATCTTCGTGTGCAACTAAGCAAAACAAATGTGACATTTTCTTTTTTAAAAAAATTGTGTAAATAAATATGATGAGAATTAAGTTCATTTCAAAGACTTATGACACATGAAATATACATGATCAAAATAAATTAGAAAATTAAGTTCAAATAAATTTTAAGCTAAATTACGTGTTGCAATGTAAGTTGCAATAATTCAGTTGTAATAATTAATGCTAACAAAACCAAACATCATATTCCCATTCTGCAAAGTATAAAAATTCTTCTGCAAAACTGAAAAAATGACCAACACTTTGGCTTATGTGATAACTTTCAAATTCACTCCTTTGTTTGCATTTAGAATTTATAACTTTAATTTTCCACAGAAAATTGTTTTTGATTTTAAAAAATTTCACTGGCATAATTTCATTCACTTCAGCATATATTAATAGATGCAAAAGGTTTTTGTACCTTACATAATTTTAAATCTTATGTAAACTAACGTAATTAATAACAAAATCAAAACATAGATCAGAAACAGCATAAAATTTAATTAATAATTACTACTAGTGTCACACGAAATGCTATGAAATTAATTAATTAAATAAAAATGAGATAAAATATATAGAATTAATATTCCACATGTGTGAAGTTTGGAAGTTTTACGTTAAATATTTTTTTTTAATTAAGTATTTTTAAAAATGACCCCTTAAAGCATGGGACCTTTCGTAATTAGAACTTGCAAATCCACTTCGCTGGTCTTTCATAACATTACTTTTTTTTTATTAACAAGAAATATTGCATTCAGTTATTTAATTTAAGATATCAAAAATAATGCTACTGAAAGGCATGAATACTTACTTAAATTTGAAATTAATTTGGTTGACTTAAAATAATATTTAAAAAAATAAATCTTCATATATACGTCTAAAAATCAGACCTTATTAATTTTCTTTTATTTGAACGATATCTGAATTCTGCCTTAGTTTGGACTAGTAAATCATTGGGCAATTAAATGCCAAGCTATAAGAGAACTAATGTAGTTTACAAATGCACTGAATTTTATTTCCAGTATTAACTTTCAAAGAAAGTAAAATTTTCTGCATATTTGCATCATTTGGATTGATAGAATATGGCAAAGCATGCAAAGGCTATCAGTCTAAAGGGAAGTATATATTCATGGGCGGTTTTGTAAGGAAAAGTAGTTTGCATTTCCATTTATTCATGTGTGTATATATATATATATATATTTACATTGTTAATGCTAAAATCAATGCTTCATTAAAAATTCATTATTATTTTATTTTTAATACAACATACAGATACAGAATTGTTTTAAATTCCAATAAACAATAATAATTTATTTTTAAGAAAACTTATTTTATGATTTATATATTATATTACATGAATAAGAGAAACATTTGTCAAGAAATGTATTAAACTTGTATTAGCAGATTCATGCTATCCTAGTAACAAGACTATCATACTTCAAAACTGTATTAAAACTGGGCAAAATAAAATCAACATAAATTCTACATTAAATGTTTAAAAACTTATAAGTATGCAATGGTAGTTATATATACAATATAATATATGTTGTCATTTATAAAATATTAATGAAATGATATTTTTGGAAATAATGCACAAAATTTTAGTTTTGTTTTATAATTAGTTTAAAGAATTGTTAGAAAAATATTTTAGGTCATTTCCATTTTTCCCCTGTTGATATTGGTATATTAAAATATATGGAATAATTAAGTTGCATCTAGTTAGTAAAACAAAACATTACGAAAAGTATGATACGGCATATTTTTAATCAATATAATTACTTCATTTTGGAATTATAATATTTTCGTAAGAAATTAATACCACTGAAAAAAATATTATTACACTAAAGGAATAAACGAGATTCTCGACCGCGTTGTTCAAGTTTTTGTAATTTTACTTTGTAACACACTCGTACATAAACATATTAGACTGAATTATAAACCAGGCATAACTAATTAGATAATCCTAGAAAAAGAATAAACTAAACCTAGTAAGCAAAAAAATATATACATTACATTCAGAATTCTAAATGTTTATATAAACGTTTCTCGCAAGGCCTGCCGGGAAAAAGATGTCAAACGTTCTTTGGTCAGACGATTGGAAAAGAACGCTAACATGATTAGTTTTGTTTTCAACAACCACATTACCATTTCAATTACGAGTAAATACCACAAACAGTGATTAAATTTTGGAATAATTAGTTTTAAATAATAATTCGGGCAATTTAATGCGTGATTTATCGGATGCACAATGACAAAATACTACTATTAGATCTGCATTTGGAATAAATATCTTGCACTCTTTCAACTCATTAGACATTACGAACACTGATATTAATTAATCGCAAAGCTTAAACGTTTAAATACTTACTCACTACATATAACAGTGCAAAGTGCATGAGAATAATCTGCATAAAATGAACAAAAAATATTTCAAGTAGTAATTGTAAACATTTTCTTACTTACCTGCGCTATACAACCAACATGCATTCAGCCATGTTTTTTTCTGCAACTAGCTTTCAAACACTTTTCTCCTGATTTGACTGGCTAATTTCCAGTCAGTCACGTGATTCTTCCGCGCGGCTACTGAAACATTATCTGTAATGCTACAAGCAAATCAGCTGTTACCGCTACAGTTTGCTTTCAACCTGTTACCATTACAGGAAATTCTTCTATAACTTTCTGATTTCTGTAACTTTACAAAACTTTTGCCTGTAAAGAGCGAACTTTTTTTTTACCGTGTATGCCTCCCCAGTATGGGGTAGCACCCCATACTGGGGAGGCATAATGGATAGGATTGTTTGTGGGATGGGAGATTGTACTTGTAGAGATTTTCTGTTTACTTAGCCAGTTTTCTATACAATGGCAAATGCAAAAAATAATTTTTATTTATATGCCGTTTTAAAAATTATGTACAACTTACATTAAATTTCTCTCAGAGGTCAGATGAACAATGTTGTTAAATAGCTGGTTTAGAGAATTGCAAAAGTCTGACCATTCGAGGAAAAATCTTTTAGAACAGTTCACTGATTAAACACACACACATTAATTAACTGTGCTCATCAAAAGTGCTCTGTCAGTTAATGCTTTCTCTATGAGTAAAATTCAAAGCATCATTTTTCTTGTTTTCTGCACATGAAATTTGTAGCAAATTCGAAATATTTTTTTTTCCTTCAGTGACATCATTCTTTTTCATATGCCTGATAATGATCTCCTCAATAAGCAATATCTGTTATGCAAACATAAAACAAAATTATGCTTTAGAAGAGGCCCACTGGTTCTTGAATAGGTAAGACGAAAACTGGTGCTGCAATGTAGGCTTGATTTCTATTAAATGGATTAGCTATATCTCTGTTTTTACAATTTTCCCTGTGTTTAATATGAACACAAGGCAATTTCATTCAAATAGCGCTCGAAAAGGGAAACTTTTCTTTAAGCAAATAACCCTCAGGACCTTTGCCATAATAATTAAACAGCTAAACATGCGTTAAAGGATAACATAAGTGCTCAAATGCCCATTTTTTGACTTTCAAACGAAGTTATCGATTTAAATTTAACCTCTGGTGCTGTAACAATATATGTGAATTAGATAAACAGCCAGTTGAAATGCTCTAAGGAGCTGGGTTTTTAATTTTATTTAATTTCCTACAGGCAATTAGCTTGCATATGCATATATGCAAGTCTAAATAGTCTAGTTGAGTATATTTTACAAAAGATTCATATTAAAATAAATACACTTATGATAATGAAATGTATACACATAAACTTATAATATGCGCATAAGTTTATGATTATGTATTCACTTATGATAATGAAATGTATGCGCTAAGAAACAAAACAATTTACCAATATATAAACACAGATACTAATGATTTGGTGTAAAATGTAGTAACATGGTAAGTTTGTGTAACTGTATGTCCACCAGCGGCCGAGCGGTAAAGTCGCTGAACACTGGTAGTTCGGTCCGAGGTTCGAATCCCGCTAACGGGCTGGCTGCATGGGCGTTTTCGTGGTTTTCCCCATGTGTAACGAGCCTACGAGCCAGTTGCCCTTAGAAAGTCCTCCACGAAAGCATCCCTCCCTTTAGGCAGATAGCCCTCGAGGCTTTGCCATAGCCACACACGCCCGCACGCATGATATGACTGCACACCCTGTAGTGGTGTGCAAACATAAATTAGTGTATAATTCAAAAAAAGACTTTAAAACTAGCATATATGTTAATCCTCATATGATAAAAAACACAAGGTATGTAATCAGACAAAATATCACGTAGACATTGATTTACACAACTCACAAGCTTCGGTAAAGGTCTTAACTGTAACATTCGCTTGAAAACTGTAGGATGATTGGCACACTTCTGCTTGGTAAACAGCTCCGGAAAGACATCTCTAAAAATTGTAGGGTTATGAGCCAGTCGTATATGGATCCCATGATAACATTATTCACTCTTCCGTGGAATATGTGCCTGTGAACCATTATCATCAAAACTGCAATTCCAGCGTCACTATGTATACTACCCTTGACATTAAAGCACTGGTAGCTCTATTTGCAATTGTGCTAATGTTGATGAGTGTATAACACCATAGAATGACGATGTATAGTGGTAGAGTCATTAGGTTTATTAGGAGCAAAAAACATAAAATATTAGAAATGACTTATCCCGAATTCGAAATCTGGGCTTCAAGACTGCTAGCCAGAAGTGTTTCCATTACATCATGAAGGCATGCTGTGAGAAAAAGAAAATTCCTTACATTCTTAAAGGGTGACTTTGGAGGTGGGGACTTAATCACCAGCTCCTAGTGATGACGGATTATCATCTACCACATGTTAGTTTGGGTACCACTTGCTAAGTCTTTAGGTATTTATTTGGAACTGGAAATATCAACGAATGACCTAATGACCTCCCGGGATGCGCACACTAGACTTCCCGATTGCCGGCCAGACGTACTTGCAATTAGAACAAGAAGGCAAGCGGCAAGGAAAGAGAAGATTAATTACTTATTTTCAGCGATAAGCACTACTTCATTTTGGATATCAGATTTCCAGTCAGTAGCATAAATCCTAACCTTCCTAGTGGACAGCGATCTTCCGCTTCTATAAAAGCGGAAGTCATCCAAGAGAGCTAATCAGTTCTATACTGAAGTATAAAAATTAATTAATGAAGTGGAAAATATAATGTAACTTTAGTACAAACAGGAAGAAGCAACAAAAAGATCAATTAAGAAATGACCTAGGGTCTGGTATGGTACAGTTCTATAAACAATACCCTGAGCGACTTTGTCTGAGGCGGAATCATTGAAAGGTTGAAAGAATGCCAAAGTGTGACAAGTGTGGCCAAGGATTATACATCATGTATGGAGCTCGAATTACATTTCTAACAAAGGGAGCAACTATCTGAAGGTTTAGTAATGCTCAGTGCCAGATTAAGACTTTTATATGCCCTAAACCAGTAGCTTCCGAACTGTGCACCGCGGCGCCCAGAGCAGTTGCGGAGGAGCACCGCGCAATATTGTAAAAGCTTCATAATTAATTGAACTGAGACATTTGTCCCAACTAAACAAAAAGCAAAGTGAGAAACTAAAAATAACGATTTTTTGTGTAGTTTGTTTTCACTTGACTCTGTATAAAACTGCAGTTGCCAGCTCAGAATATTCTTGCGAACGCGAGAAGGTAGTGCTGCGCCTTTTCGATCACGCCATATGATCTCACTATAACATCTATCGCGCTTTTATAGACTCTTCGAGGTGCCTAGACCGTTCGCGACAGACCTGGACTCTTCTGGAAGATCTTGCGGAAAGCATAGCAGCAACCGTTGTCGGCTCGATTCACTCAGTCAAAGTCTAGTGAATTTAAACTCAGCGATTCATATAAATGAACAGGGATATAAATTAGTTCATGTAGTATAGTTAGTGTTGTATTTGTTCGTGATACATAGTGTTGCATTTGTTGTCTCTGATACATAGTTTTGTGATTTCTTGTATCTTTAATAATGGACCGAATTTAGAATAGTAATAAACGTAATAGTGCAGGTAAAGAAAGTATGTTTTCAACCAGTGGTACCACTGTGAAGAAACGAAATATCATAAAAATATAACAGTTGTTTAGAGTTTGGTTTTACGTCAGCAGAAATGAATGGCGAAGAGAAACAGCAGTGTATATTGTGTATAAAAGTTTTAGTAGAGGAGTGTATGCTCCCAAGTAAATTGAAGCGCCATTTAGAAGTTAATCACCACAAGCATGGTTGGCAAACTTCGTTTTTTTTTTTTTATTTTTTTTTTTTTTTTTTTTTTTTTTTTTTTTTTTTTTTATTGCCAGGAAGTTAACACAACAAAAAAATATATTTTTTAAGACTGCATCAATACCAAACAGTGCTTTGCTATCATCTTACAAGGTGGCTTACAGAATCGCGAAATATCGGAAGCCTCACACAATCGCAGAAGAATTTGCTCTATCGGCTGCTGTAGATATAAAGAACATTATGGTTAATGAGTCCGCTGGAAAGCTGCTTTTAAATGTGCCTTTGGACAATAGCACAATTAGTCGGAGAATACAAGATATGGAGAAGGTTATCAACGATCAATTAATTGAAAAAATTAAAGGAGTGGAATTTGTATTGCAGCTAGATGAGGCTACGGATAATAATAAAGATGCTCATTTGATATGCCATTTGCGGTTTATAGGTGGTTAATAATATTAAAAAATCCGATGTGTACACCACGACTTCCTTGTACGGAATATTAAATTATATGCATTTTTCTTGCATTTCATTTAAACTTATTGGATTGAATTAAATCTACTTCGCTGACAGCGCATAAACCACAATAGAATAAATGCATTCTTTAAAATTCACTCTAGTATTTGTTTACCATAGCGACACTCTGGCGCTAGATTCACTTAACCGTATTATATTTCGTTCATATTATAACTCATAATGCACCAAATTTATATCATTTAAAGAATAGAATTATCTAATCGTTGCCACATGTTCTATTCAAATACTATAATAAAGCTAGAATGATGTATAAAAGAAACTAAGCAAACAAAACAAAAAAGAAACAGTTTTTCGCAGAAGATTGAGTATTTCTCATTCAATTAATTCAGTTCTCACTTCACGAGAAGGCAAAAATACGTAAAAACTCAAAATATCTATATTAAAAATGCCGAAGTAAATCTTAAACACTTATTTCCTCGAAAAATTTCCAGAAAGGATTAAGCATGATTTAATTGGCAATAATAAATGAAGGCGTTATATTTGTTGTTGCGAAGCTAAGTTTCTCTAGATTGGCAACAAATCCACTAGTCTGCTGTTTCAAATGTAAACAATCAATGGCCGGCATAAAAAAAAGGCTTAGCGGCCCTTAAACAACTTTAAAATTGTTGATAATTCTAAAAATATTGCATACAGATTTACTAAAGGCATAAAAACTTTAACCGGAAGATAAAAACAACATAATTCAATCATTTTTAAAGCAAAAAATGTACAATTTAGAAATATATAAGAGTTAAGAAACTGAGATCACTGAGGCAGGTAACAGAGTGGATATATATATAAATATATTTATATATGTTTGGTGCGGCCGATTGCAACCAAAATACGAGGTGCACATCTACATGTTATAGCAGTCCTATATACAAAATTTCAACGTTCTGAGGCTACTCGTTTTTGAGTTATGCGAGATACGTACGTACGTACGCACGTACGTACATACGTTCGTACAGACGCCGTGAAAAAAATCTCTTCAGAATTCATTTTAAAGCATTTTTATAATTTTTTTGGAGGAAACGAGTCTTTTATTCTGTCCTTACGTATAGATATCACGCAAAAACATCGTTAAATTGCATTCGATAGCGGTCAAAATGGATATTTTCGTTGAAATATGCTGCCTGAAACTTTTTGCGATTACAATACTTCCTTTTTACTTCATACAAGGAAGTAAAAAGACCTTCTATTTTGTAAAAATATCACTTTAGGAGAGAAGGTTCAGGACCTTCGGTCAGGTTCGAGATTATTAATGCATTCATATCTGAAAATAATATGAATTAAGTGCGTTGCTGTCTGTACTGATGGAGCACGCTGCATGTCTGGCTGCTATGGAGGATTAAAGACACATATTCGAAACAAATCATCAAATGCATTGTAAACCCACTGCATTATTCATAGAGGAGCGCTTGCGTCAAAACATCTGAGTCCTACACTGAATCAGGTGTTAGAATGTATATTGAATGTTGTAAATTTTATGAACTTCTTCCATTGAAAGCAATGTTTTTTAAAACACTGTGTGAGAATATGGGAGCCGAATACTCGTCTTTGTTGTACTATAGCAGCGTACGATGACGCTCTCGTGGTAATGTTTTATCATGTCATGCACCTTTATCAGCTTTTATAAAAAAAAAAAAAAAAAAAAAAGAAAGAAAGAAAGAAAGGAAAAAAAAAGAAAAGTTTCAGATTTTAGATTGCGTCCAAAGGGGCGTTTTTTTAAAGTTTTGAGTGTTACGTTTATTTATGTAATATCATGTTTTACGTACTCCAACTATAAAATTCAGTTCAACAGCAATATCGCAAATTAATTTTAAAATGAGCATATCTTTAGAATTTCGGATACAGAGGTTCACGCGCTGGAGATAAAGATTTTTTTTTTCGTACAGTGTTGCCATTGCTCGCTTTGATCAAAAATTCGTTGAAGTGCTACAAAATCTGAAATCGATAATAAAAAAAATTTCAAATTCAAATTAGGGCTTCTACGTGCCCTTATTCTATGGAAGATTATGTTATTCAAATTTTGATCGCTTTAGGTACCGTTGTTTTATCACAATGCAAGAAACATACATACATTTACACAGATACTTCATTATTTAATTTATTTAACTACAGGACAGGGCGATAATATATTGTGGCAACGATTCGAAAAGTGATACAGCCTTTTAAAGTTTCTGACGCAAAATGCCAAAACGAAATTAATAGTCCTTCAGGGTAAATTGCCCCTTTGGACTAAAAAAAAAAAAAAAAAAAAAAGACGGTATAAAGAAGAAAATTGACTGAAAATGCGGCAAATATTGTTTTTTAATATTGCAGCAATCTTTTACGTCAAATGGACTTGATCTTCCTCAAGACATAAAAACCATGAAGAGATTTATCACAGCTAATTGTCTAGTTTGATAAATGCTTCCAAAATGAAAATTTCGATATATTTGCATGGATTCAAGATCCATTTAACATTAGTGCTCCGTCGGAATTTACTTCTGTGGGAAAAGATAATCTTATTGAGTTATCTTGAGACAACAGTTTGAAAGCAAAATTTGGCAGCATGGAATTGACAAAATTTTGGACTTCAATAAAAGGCAACTATCCTCTTCTAAGTGATAAAGCTAAGCGGATTTTAATTACATTTTCGAAGACGTATTTGAGCGTAGCTGGGCTTTTGGCGGTCGCTGTAATAAAAAGCAAGTATAGAGCAAAAGTTAGTGTGGAAAAGGAAATGGAGGTGGCCATGTACACTTTAATTCCACGACTTGTGGAATTAAGGTGCAGGGGTTTGCATTCTTATGTGCAGTGGTTTGCAGGCTTATTCATCACATTAATTATTAGTTTAATGTTAACAAAGTTAAAAAAAATTTAAATAATGAAGGTATACGTATTTTATTTATTTTTATCTCTTAATTACGATTATTCATACTTTAAGGAGGGCGCCATGGAAAAATTTTTAATTGAAAAAAGGGGCCCCGACTCGGACGTTTGTGAACGTTTGTGAAACACTAATCATGTTTGTGAACGTTTGTGAACCACTAATCATTTAAAAGATTTTGGTACTCCCACATACATTTACAGTATAACGTCTCTTTCTCATCATTTCCTCTTTCTCAGTCTTTGTTAAGCGGCACTATATGCTCCCTGGTAAAACCTGCAGTGAGAAATTTATTTGTGTGGTGCCTCTGTAAATATGATGCTTTTTCAAGTTTATGGACTCCTTTTACATTATATTTGTGTTCCGACGTTGAAATAAATCAGTGGATAGAACATGCAAGACTTTGTCAAGCGATTTTAATAACCTGAAGTTCCAGAGCTGGCTAAACCGAACCTGCGAGTTTGTTTATGCCTGTTATTTTCTTGTTGTTTGAGAAACATCGCTTATTGGAATTTCACGCTGTATAAGGTTAATTGAATATTTTATTAACATTTCTGAAGACTTTTAACATATAGCTTGAACTTATTTTAAGTATTTTCTTCGATTCTTAATGTTTTTAAGAATCAACTCAATTTGCAATTTAAAAATTCTGCGTGTTTTGAATTTTAACACCGTGTATGATTACTTGAACATCTGCTTTATATTATGAACTTTCATACTTACAATTGACTCAATACAAAATTTTTGAACTGTTTTTATATTTTTTGAGATTTCGTGTAAGTTAGGCTTAACTTATTTACTATCGAAGAGTGTTTTGCACCTTTATCTTATCTTTTGGCTTATTGACTATTATTAACACTTTGCGCAGAATTCTATATTTCTGAAAAAGAATTTATGCTATGTCACTGAGAGGTCATGATATGACCGCTTTTAGACGTGGTCGTTTTAGCATTTATTTCATAGTTCATCAGCGTTACTTTTAGAATGAAAAGAGACTAAATCTACCCTTTCAAGAACCTAAAGTCCGCATAAGATTTACTTTGCAATGTTTCATTACTTTATTTCACCTAAATATATTAATCTAAGGTAGATTCACCTAATGAAATATAAATTTAATATAAATACTTTTGATTTATTACATTTAATTAGTACTAAAAATACGTGCTAAATTATTGTTTAAAATTTTGTTAAAATAATTAATACTTAAAATATGTTTTATAAATAATATAGCAAAATATTTTTAAATGAAACTATTCTATAAAGTAAATTGGATAATGCATTTTATGTCTTTTAAAAAATCATATTTCCGAAATCAATGCAAATCACATGTTAGCAAGTATTTCACTGCTGAAATATGACTTTATTTATTAATTTCGAAGTAAGGACGAATTTATTTGAATTAATATCCTGACATAATATGAAACATTTTACCGCGTACAGAGCACAAAGTACAATTTTCGCGAAGATATGATTGTGCGTGAAGATGCATTCACGGATAAAAATGGGGCGATTTTAAAATTCCGAGAAAACGGCCAATGTTAAAAGACGATGCATGTCCGTGCATATTTAACGGCTGTCCAGTATATATGAGGAAAAACTCACCGACAGTCAGGAGAAGCAGAACGGAAAGATTAATGGAAAAGGAGAAAGAAATATTAACACTTTCATTGAGAAACGATAAAATTAATGGCTTTGATAAATTACTAATAAATGTTGACATCGAAATTAGAGAAACTGTGAACAAAAATACGAAATTCATTACCTATAAAAATTCTGATGAACTGTTTATTATGTTTATACGCTTTTGACCATGGCCACAAATTTCAAATGCTTTCAAAAATGTTTGGTTTAATCCTAGTATACGGTACACTCAGGATTTGGTGACATTGACATTACAAATGTTTTAGCAAGACAGATAATTTTTTGGGGGTAAATATAATCTTGGGAACATTATTCGTAATTCTATTCAGTTGAAATAATTCTTCTAGGCCATTTAAAAAAGATTCTATTAAATTATCAGAAGAACCGTCGAAAGGTTTAATGCAATCGTATAAATCGCTGAAAAGTTACACTGAATTGCTGTTCGACCGATTGACATTCCATGTATATTATTTACTGGATGATCATATAAACGAACATCTGAGCTCGAGGCCTGCGCGCTTTGCCTAACTGCCAAATTCGAACAAATAACTGAGCAATTAATTGAGATTCCAGTAGTTTTTTCAAGTAATTTGGTAAAGATGCCATCTGTAAAGCATTTGAAATGTTTGAAATTGAATCAATCAATGACTGATGTAAATAATATTGCTTATATAAAAAGTAAATGCAATGCACTGTGAATCAAAGAACGTACTGTGAATCAAAGAACGCACTGTGAATCTTATCATTGCTCTGTCCCTATCTACTTACTTCAACTGCCTTCAGCGAGTGAAGTTCCATTGCTGCGAACTCCAGTTTGGAAGCCTCAGAATTGAGGAGAAATCATTGTGAGAAATCATTGCTTATTCTGTTTGTTAATATCTGCTCTACAAGAAGACACCAAAATTTTGGATAAATCATTTAAAATGTATTGAATGCCACGAGCTACAATGCTAATTGTGAATATAGTGTTCGTGAAATAATGTTCTGTTTTGGTGTTTTATGTGTTTCCGGTGATTAAAATTATATGGTAGTTGGTATTCTTCAATCTTCAGTGGTCCAGACAGACAGACAGACAAAGTAGACAGATGTCTTTTGTTGCACCCGCTAAGTCTTTCTACACCGATGGGCGAAAAATCAAGCATAGGTGCGAAGGAAAGGTATATAGAAAGGGGGGGGGCAATTTCGTATTTCAGAGGAGAGTAAAAAGGAACTTCGTATATTTTATACGAGTTCGAAAGGCCAGGAAGAAAAGATGGGACAAACTAAAGTAAAAAATAAATGGCCCAAAAGTAATGGAGAGGGAAAAAAATTATATTTATAATTTAAATAAAAAAAAGAAAGGGCCTATAGAAAGAAAAGGAAAGGAAGTAAGAGAATTTTGTTAAAAAAAAAAAAAAAAAAAAAAAAAAAAAAAACCACGATTGTGTCCATGAGTGTAGTCAAAGGAAGTTTTTATCATTTACAAATAGAGTCTTCCAGGTGTGTGTAATGAGTGTGTTTTATAAAGCTGAATAGATGTGAAGATGGGGGAAAATTAATAATAAAATATAAATATAGGGGGTCCAGTCACATAACAGTATAAGCCTAGTTTAGAAGCTAACTTATGCTATAACAGGGAAACTAAAATTTAAAAATTTTTAAATTAAACTTTTATTTTTTAACATGGGAAACAATATGTTTGCCTACCTTGAAACACAGAACTGAAGACACATAAGATCAAGCTACATATAATATCATGCAAAATTATACATTAACTTAAGTAACATCATCTATTGCGGTATCCAACATATTCATATACTCAGAAAACACTATCAGATAAAATCATAAATTTAAAACAAGGCGAGAACACATGAGCAAAAATAAATAAGTAAATAAAATACAGTGTTTTTTTTATTTTAATGTTAATTAATTTAAAAAAATGAGCATTTTATTTATTTATTAAGTTAATGGTCATAATTTATTATATGTGTACTATTTTATCAATTTGAGGCACACTGTATTAATATATGCTTTTAATTTAATTACATAGGAAATATAGATTAAAGGAGCAAAAACTACAAATCTATACATTCATTGAGGCCAAGATCGAGTTTTTTGCCTCTCAAGAAATTCTTCAAAGGGGCCCCAATGGGTACGCTAACAGACTACACTACTGATAAGGATAGCGTCTCTACGAGATAGTAACAAAACAAAAAAAAAAAAACAAAAAAAAAAAAAAACAAAAAAAAAAAAAAAAAAAGAACCACATGATTTAAAGCAATTGCTAAGTATTTAATGCCAGAACATATTAAAATGAGCATAATAATTATGATCATAATAAATAAGTGAATTTAAAGGTACTTTAGTGACAGATATTTGATTTAGCTTAGAGAGAAGAAGTTCTACTTATCTGAATGTTCCGTCTTGGTGTTGTTAAAGATTACAAAGAAGATAAGACCTATAGGTTCAGGAAATCTTTCGGTTTTGAGAACGAGACAATATAGAGGATATTCACGAAAATTTTTCTTAAGTAGATGAGCATTATCTGAAAAAACTCTTTGAAAATTTAGGAGCTCTTCTAAGATCCTGCCTCCATCGTACGTGATCACTGCGCCCCTCTTCAGTGGTCCAGCAGTGCAATATTTGGATACACGGATTAGCGGTTCGGTTATAACATCCATAAGTGCTATATCGTATATTATTCTTAATCGATTATTGTCTTGGTGCTCAGAATTAATGCATATAGAACAAAAATAACATACAACGGTAAGGCATTTTCTGGTTTTGTTGAAAATGCAATCAATGCAGAAGCAACAACAATTCAAGCTGTTATGGTATGTTCATTAAATTCAAAATACAAAGAAATTATTGGACTGGTACCAAAACTTAATATGACTGCTGAAGATGAATTAGATATATGTAATAACAAGAACCAATACATGAAAATTAATAATAATGCACATTCTATAGTATGTTGTCTTTTGTATAGTATGCAGAAAAGGTTAATGATTTATGAAATACCGTAATCTATTATTATGTGATATTTAATTGTGTAATATTAAAAAATCACTAAATATTTTTATTGCTTGCAAATTGCAGTTTTATTACTTTTTGTTTGGTATCTATTCTTCCAAACACCGTGAAATTCTCGTTTTTTTTTTTTTTTTTTTTTTTAATATTTCCGTTATGTATGTTTATTAGAATATCTCAATAAATGAATGTTGGAAATTAGGTTTTATTTTTTATTAAACTTAACTATATTCTATTTTCTGCGAGCAGGGTGCAATAGAGCAGGAGCCTGAGAGTTATCTGAAATATCTAAAACTAGACCTCTTTTTATATGAAAGTTGTGGTTTTATATTTAATCTGTTGTTATCATTAAATTATATGATAAATTATTTTTCTCCCTTTTTTCGTAAAATACTTTATGAGTTTTAAATAAATTAGAAAATGAACTTTTTATTTTCAACGGCTGGCAACTCCAATGTGAAGTGATATCGGTTTGTGTTTTAGCTCTGAGCTTATTGTTAAAACGGAGACAACCCCCCAAAAAATTCAGGTGTGTGAAGTATTATTTTGAGGTACACAGACATATTTATTTGAAATGGCGAGAGTAATGTCATCTATTCGATCGGGCCCTTCTCGACGATCTTGCTATTTACGCTTTGTCAATAAAACTGGACGATGTGTGAGCGTCATATGGATGGACTACTTTGGACTAGAACATTGCTATGGATCCTTAAATCCGCAACAACAGTGCAATATTAATACCTACGAGGGACATCCTTGGATCTGCCAGGATTCCGTAAGCAAAAAACGACTACTTGTTAACAATGAAGACGTGTTTTATCCCAAGCATCATCCTGGAATTTTTTACAGAGAGGAAGTGGCCATTACTATTCCAGGTTAGTATTTGTGTTTTAGTATTTTCTACTCCCTAAATTCCTTAAGCGTTTGAGGTCAGATTTTCCGTTAATTTAATTTTCGACTGAAAGGAAAAACTATACGAAAAGAAATATTGTTGCAACATTGGGTTCGTTTGGTGTTTCTTGCAAATTTCCCTTTGGGCACAGCTTTAGTATTAGTCCTTTTTGGCAAGAAATTTGTTTGGCGACATTTTGGAGCGATAAATGAAAAATTATGATAACCTTGGTAACCCTAAATACTGAGTTTCAAATATGCCGCCATTTCTGTCCACGTAACTTTAACGAATTTGATAGGTATCAGAGCTTTGATGGCAGGAGGGATAAATTGTGTGTTTTTCTTAAAGTTACTTTCGTGTTAGGAAAGCACAACATTTAAAATATTTTTTAAAAAGCCAAATTTTTGATAGTTAAAACTGGTGCTTTTAATATTACATCACATGAGTCTTGACATTTTTTCATATGTCAACTCTGCATATTATTATAAACGCCACCCCCCTCCCCAAGGAAAAAAAAGAACACATTTTCAGTAGCATGAGGTAAACTCTTGGTGTTTCCTTTGCAAAGGAGATCAAAATTACCATGGTCTAAAAATACTTGTATACCTCATATTAGAACTATAGGGATGTGTAATTGCATGAATTCATAGGTTCAAATCAGGTTTCATTATTGCTTTTATAACATTTTCATAATTTGTCTGACTATAAAAAATATAATGTTGCTTAGATTATGGAATATATTGCTTATAATTTAGAGTTCTCAAATTTTGTAAATCTTACAACCTAACAGCTGTATATGAATAACCTTCACTGAGTATTATTACTTTCATTAATAGTATGTTGACATAACAGTCGACTTTTTATTTTAAATTTTATGCAAATTTTCTACATTACTTAAACATTTTATCTAACAAAAATCTGAATTTTTTGTAATAAAAACTCTATAATAAAAGTAAGAGTACAATTTATATATAAAAATTTGACTACATGGCAAGCACTTAGATACTGATTTCAATGTCTTTAAATGTTATTTATTATCATAAAGTTTAGATATATTCTTATTAAGTTAAGATATACTTTTATTCTATTACAAAGTTTAGATGTACAGAACAGAAGGCACACTTTGTACTTACCACTCGGTCAACCACTTGTGGTACCATAACTTATGATAACAATTAAGTTCAAATGTAAAATTTAAATTCAGATAAATTTGTAGCCCAAAGGCTGCACAAATCAATTTAATGCAAAGTTGGTTAAAAACTTAACTGGCATGGAATTCAACTATCAGCAATTATAATGTAAGGCTGAAGACTACAAATCTTTTCTTATCTATCAACCTATTAATGTGGCCTCAAAAGGCAAAACACGGTTTGTTTTACAAAATATAAACTTCATTTGGATTCTGGTGAGAAAACAGATGGAGGAAATTGACAGTAAAGATCCCAAGAATAAAATAACTCTGGTTACAAAATAAAGGAACGTTACAATATACTTTGTTCCCTGATTAATTATTCAGTACATGAAATAGTGTAATGCATTTTTGTTTGCATCACATACAAATTATTTAGTTTATTTAAATGCTTTCCAAAACTGACAGGATTTTGCAAACATATTGACCATATTTTTTGACCTATAGATGCAACACTTCTTCTCTTCAGAAGTAAGATTTAGAATTAAGAAATAAGAAAATAAGAGAGAATTATGAATAGAAAATAAATACATATGCTGGCTAGCAGAAGAAGGATGCCTTCATAAAGTACTTTTTAAAAGAAACTGGCTCAGATTCACATTACATCTACGGAAAACTACTAAAACTCCCATATAGCCAGCCTGAACTATTACTGTTCAGTGGCTATCACTCCACCACTAGTGGATTCCAATGACTGTTCGAATTTTTCACAGAAATCATCGTTTACGATGATTGTTGTATTTATTACCATTGGTACAAAATTTACTCATTATGATAATTTAATTTTAGCTTTTAAATTATAATCATAAATTACTTGTAATAAATTGAGGGATTAAAAAATACACATTTCTTAATATTTTTACCATTTACAATATTTAATCATAAAAAATATTTCTAACACTGTTACAAAACTTGCCCATTATAAATTGAATTTGATTTCCTTCACTTTGAAATATTTTTTTATTTTCTTTTAATAACAGAATCTAAGAAACTAAAGTATCATATACTAGTTTGAAATGCATTTATTAACCTTTTGTAAATTTAAAATATTAGCTAAGTACTAATATAATAAAACATAAATATGAACTAACTACTTAAAATATTAATGTTTAATACATTATATTTTGTAATTAAAAATATTAACATTTTGTAAATTTCATTACTCATAACATAATAATTGTCATAAATTCATTTACAGTAGTGTTTCAAGAATTTATCATAGCAGTACTAGAAATATTGAAAATTAGAGAAAGACTGTTTATTCTGATTAAGAGCTTATTTTTTAGGATTGTTATTTAGTCTAGATCGGGTTTTGTTGACAATCCGCCATTTTTTTCCGATCTTCAAAACCGGGTCTACCTTGGCGACCGAAGTTTGTCGCCAAATAAAAAAATCGCCAAAAGGATCAATAATAAAGCTGTTCCCATCTTTGAAGTTCTTGTCTTACTTATTCTTCAGATTACTGACACTGCTACGTATTTTTTTGGATTGTTAAGTGTAATTATAGTCACCGAACAAGGTTGCAGTGCACTATTGAGCTATTCAATTAGAAAGTGCCAAGTCATTTTTTTGGATTTTGAATTAATGGTATTTTAAGATATTATCGGAATGAAGAGTGAGACACAAACTGTTGCATGTGTATCATTATTCCATGCACTCTTTATTAATTTTAAAAGAATTTTTTGATTAGTTTTCTTTCTGCTAATGAAAAACCCTAATAAATAAAAAAAATTAAGTCTCAAATTTAATTAAAGTGGCCCATTTTTTGTTCTTTCATTGAGCACTTTGTATGTATGTGTGTGTGTGTGTGTATCCTGGGTGCTGCAAAATGGTTGATATGCTTTCGAAGATTAAGTAGGAGAAAATGTCTTAACATATACATATATAATGTTCATAAAAGGAAAATGAAGAAAGTTCTTTTGGGAGGAGGTTATATAAAATCTCTCTATATATTCTATTTTTATAAATTTCTATATCTTTATATAAATAATGTTTTTGCTTTCTATGGCAACTATGAGATAACTTGGAACCAGATAAACAATACTCATCCTTTCTGTGCATCCACGTGAAACTCCTTACATGCAATGTGTCATTTTCTATTAGTCTTAAATGAGTCTGTAAACAAGAATTTCTGCAGTCTGCTTATAGCATTTTCAGAGTAAATAAACCAAAAAGGGCTGATCTTTAGAATATGGTAACTGGTAGTTTGGCGACATTTTAGAGGCGATAAAGGTTACTACCTGGGACTTTGGTAATAATGTGAGCAGTACTCAGTTCCGATTACGCATTATTTTGTGTGAGGGAAATGAGAGGTCATGTGATATTAATGGACGAATTACGGTTCTTTAATCGGAAAAGGGGGGAAATCTGGAAAAAATCTGGAAATTTTGTATTTGGCTTTATTCTGTGTTGTGTGAAACAGTGTTCGTTAATTTTTGGATCCCATGGCCCTAACTAAAGTGAATTCGAAATGGGTATTTAGTGGGATTGAAAGGGGTAGTAATAAGTGTTTCTTTAAGGTTGTGCGAGATAGAAGTAAAGATGTTTTATTAAGTTATTTATTTTACCTGGTACCTTGCTGTGAACTATAAGCATGATTTTAAAGATCCTGAAACAGGCGCACATACGCTTGCTTTTTATTTAGGGGATAAATAAGAAACGTTTATCAGACACGTAATCAAGATTCTGAAGAAGATTAGGTAAGTTAGTATTTTTAATTATTTGAGGATATTATTTTTATGCATTGTTCTAAATGTAAGGTGGAAGTAGAGTAATTTGATATTATTGGGAAAATTGTTATTAGCAATGATTTAGTTTAAAGTAATTAGGATTGTAAGGTAATTTTTATTAATTTAATGTATGTGCTCATTTATATTTTAAGTAGTGTTTTTGGTTGATCTTTACATTATGGTAACTTAGCGTTTTTTTGGCGAAAATTTGGCGACCAACTCTCCTACAGCAACCCTCTATTTTTTTTTCCCCGCCGCCATTTTGTCTTCACGAAGTAAAGACATGTTTCTTTTCTTTTTATCTACTGAACACTTCTTCCAACAATCTACTAGCTGAATTACACTTATGCTAGAAATTTTATCAAACAAAACTGCTTAATCATGACAAATATTCACTGCAAAATTGGGAAAAAGTGCACAATACCATACTCCTTACGCGTTTTTCAAAATAACACATACACATAAACCATGTACACGGCGACTTATTTTTACTTAAAAAAACATCCCAGAATTGCACAAAAATGGCATTGCGCACACTCTTCACTATATCCATGTACACTGCTTTTTTCTCATAAATTAGAAAAATTTCACGAAAATACACAACAATTTTTTGAATCTTTAAACCCGGTAAAAAGAACATATATGAAATTACCTGATCGCGAAAAAGTATTTACCCTTTACAGATATGAACATTTCCACATATAAAATAAATAAAATATCCAAAACCTTTTACCTCTAAATCATCTATTACATTATACACGTCACCAACGAATTCATACCGCAAGCATTACAAATACTTAATATCAAATATTTAAATTATTTCCATGCACGTTTATTTCAACTTAAACGTATACCAAATTCCTACAAACATAAAATTCACAAAATAACTATCATTTCATTAAAATATAATTAAATTCAAAAACACTACTTAAAATATAAATGAGCACATACATTAAATTAATAAAAATTACCTTACAATCCTAATTACTTTAAACTAAATAATTGCTAATAACAATTTTCCCAATAATACAAAATTCCTTTCCACCTTACATTTAGAACAATGCATAAAAATAATATCCTCAAATAATTAAAAATACTAACTTACCTAATCTTCTTCAGAATCTTGATTACGTGTCCGATAAACTTTTCTTGAGTTACGGCCATGGGATCCAAAAATTCACGAACACTGTTTCACACAACACAGAATAAACCAAATACAAAATTTCTAGATTTGTTCCAGATTTCCCCTCTTTTCCGATTCAAGAACTGTAATTCGTCCATTAATATCACATGACATATCCCATGATCTCTCATTTCCCTCACACAAAATAATGCGTAATCGGAACTGAGTACTGCTCACATTATTACCAAAGTCCCAGGTAGTAACCTTTATCGCCTCCAAAATGTCGCCAAACTACCAGTTACCGTATTGTAAAGATCAACCGTGTTTTTGAATTTAATTATATTTTAATGAAATGATAGTTATTTTGTGAATTTTATGTTTGTAGGAATTTGGTATACGTTTAAGTTGAAATAAACGTGCATGGAAATAATTTAAATATTTGATACTAAGTATTTGTAATGCTTTCGGTATGAATTCGTTGGTGACGTGTATAATGTAATAGATGATTTAGAGGTAAAAGTTTTTGGATATTTTATTTATTTTATATGTGGAAATGTTCATATTTGTAAAGGGTAAATACTTTTTCGCGATCAGGTAATTTCATATATGTTCTTTTTACCGGGTTTAAAGATTGAGAAAATTGTCGTGTATTTTCGTGAAATTTTTGTAATTTATGAGAAAAAAGCAGTGTACATGGATATAGTGAAGAGTGTGCGCAATGCCATTTTTGTGCAATTCTGGGATGTTTTTTTAAGTAAAAATAAGTCGGCGTGTACATGGTTTATGTGTATGTGTTATTTTGAAAAATGCGTAAGGAGAATGGTATTGTGCAGTTTTTCCTAATTTTGCAGTGAATATTTGTCATGATTAAGCAGTTTTGTTTGATAAAATTTCTAGCATAAGTGTAATTCGGCTAGTAGATTGTTGGAAGAAGTGTTCAGGAGATAAAAAGAAAAGAAACATGCCCTTACTTCGTGAAGACAAAATGGCGGCGGGGAAAAAAAATAGAGGGTTGCTGTAGGAGAGTTGGTCGCCAAAAAATCGCCAAGTTACCATAATGTAAAGATCAACCGTTCTTTTTAACGGGTTTAAAGATTCAGAAAATTGTCATGCATTTTCGTGAAATTTTTCTAATTTATGAGAAAAAAGCAGTGTACATTGATATGGTGAAGAGTGTGCGCAATGCCATTTTTGTGCAATTCTGGGATTTTTTTTTTAAGTAAAAATAAGTCGACATGTACATGGGTTAGTGATATTTTAATTAAATGATAGTTATTTTGTGAATTTTATGTTTGTAGGAATTTGGTATACGTTTTATTTGAAGTAAACGTGCATGGAAATAATTTGAATATTTGACACTAAGTATTCGTAATGCTTGCGGTATGACTTCGTTGGTGACGTTTATAATATAATAGATGATTTAGAGGTAAAAGTTTTTGGATATTTTATTTATTTTATATGTGGAAATGTTCATATTTGGAAAGGGTATATACTTTTTCGCGATCAGGTAATTTCATATATGTTCGTTTTACCGGGTTTAAAGATTCAGAAAATTGTCATGTATTTTCGTGAAATTTTTCTAATTTATGAGAAAAAAGCAGTGTACATGGATATAGTAAAGAGTGTGCGCAATGCCATTTTTGTGTAATTCTGGGATGTTTTTTTAAGTAAAAATAAGTCGACGTGTACATGGTTTATGTGTATGTGTTATTTTGAAAAATGTGTAAGGAGTGTGGTATTGTGCACTTTTTCCCAATTTTGCAGTGAATATTTGTCATGATTAAGAAGTTTTGTTAGATAAAATTTCTAGCATAAGTGTAATTCGGCTAGTAGATTGTTGGAAGAAGTGTTCAGTAGATAAAAAGAAAAGAAATAGGTCTTTACTTCGTGAAGACAAAATGGCAGCGGGGGGAAAAAAATAGAGGTTTGCTGTAGGAGAGTTGGTCGCCAAATTTTCGCCAAAAAATCATTAAGTTACCATAATCTAAAGATCAGCCCCAAAAAGAAAACATTTAGTTTTGAGAAATAAAAAATCTGATGTTTACATTTTGAGAATAAATGATCGATTTCAGCATGCCATGTCTATTATTTTCTCTAGTGTAGAATTGGTTGCCCCTTCAATTAGTAACAAATTTTGTTCAGTTTTGGCAGTGAAATCCCATTTCTGGTTACCATGGTAGTTTTAACTTGTTTTAGCTTCCTGATTTTTTTTAAGTGAAAATAAATCAATGTGTACATAGACAAAGTTAAGGCAGTGTGCAGTGCCTAGTTTGTGCAATTCTCTGAAGTTTTTAAGTGAAAATAGATCGATGTGTACATGGACACCGAGTTTGTGAAATTCTTTGACTTCTTATTTTGGTTTTGTGTAGCGACCATCGTGATATTGTGCTTTACTGGCACCAATCTTGGTGTCATAAAAGAAACGCAAAAAAAAAAAAAAAAAAAAAAAAAAAACAAGGCGCACCCAATTGTAAACTTTTACCATATTCTTTAGTCCCCATCTAAACACTGTGTGCTTTTACTATGGAAAATGTTCACATTTGGTCATTTAGATAAGCAATCAAGAATGAGTTATCTTGTAGCAAGTAAACCTAGCTTGTCAACTACAAATATTGGTGCTTTTCTGTTTTGCTGGCGCAAATCTCGCCAAGCAAACTTCATTGGCGACAACACGCAGTATACACATAAAAAATGTTAACAAATGTTAGTTCTAACAATTTTTTTATTTTGAAGACATAAACATTTTTATATTTAAAATTTTATAAAAAGCCAATAAATCCCTAAATTCCTTAATCAATAAATTTGTAATGACAATAATTTAAGAATTTACTATGCTTTCATGGTACATCATCCTAATTTGCTGGTTCATATCACGTGACCCCAAGTGATCTGATCTCACATAAACTATGCTACACAAATCTAATTATCTCAGTAATTATCTACATTAGTTTCAAGTTAAATCTTAATTTGGAATACAAGTTTAAATGCAAAAATTATTTCAATTCGTACGAATAGCTGACTCAGAAATTATGTAAAACCGCAGTGTTTTACTTCACTAGTGCATTCTCATTAGAATTGATGAATTTAACCTTTGCCTTTTCTATATTTTCACCTTTGGGTGAGTGGTGTGATTGTCAAATTGTGTCATAATAGCGTTTCATGACATTCAACTACTCAGGTTACCATAAATGAAACAACAGCTTTGCGATAATCCAAGAGGCACCTTAAAATATAGACAAACCTGATAAACATATGTAAATGAAAAAATAATAATAATTGAGCCATCAGCATCAGTTGCAGGCTGATATCTTTACTATCATACTTCATAATTCTGAAAAGATCCTCATAAACTTCTCTGAAGTTATTTTTAGAAAATCCTCTTATTTTAAATCTATGTTCTCATCTTGATAGCAGAAAGCACTCTTATGTTTTCCTTACATATTACCACTACTATTATGTGTTTATGTGCATAAATTTAAAATGCAGTAGAAGTCAAGAAATCTACAAAGCTTGGGACCAGGAGTTGTGTAGTCATGCTGGCCGAGTGGAAAGACGAACAGATGACACTACATAAGAATTTTGAAGAAATCCCAGTCGGTAGATATTTATCCAATCATAATGAATTACAATAATTTCTTATATGTACATGGGGATACAATGTCATTTTGAAATAAGAGAGAAATAGGCAGATTAGCATAGTGTTGATAGTGTGGCCAGATCTAGGAAAAGAATGACGTAATTTCTTGTGAGCAGCATTTATACTGAAGTAGATGCAATTGTAGAGACAAGCTATGATTGGTTAATTTTAGTTTTAGTTACCACTTTCAAGCAGTGTTATATATATAACATGGAAAGATCTCGAATTTGGGAAAACAGATGAATTTAGGCGGAGAGCACCAAATCTAGAATAGTTAATTTTGAGGTCGCCGATTATTTTTAAAACAACCATCGTATTTTGTTAAATCTTGCATGGGTACTATTCCGTTTCGCAGGCGCAAATCTCGCCAAGTAGACTTTGTTGGCGACAGCATACAGTATACACATAAAACAAATTTTAGTTCTAAGAATTTTTTATTTTGAAGGCATAAACTTATTAATATGATTTAAAATTATGTAAAAAGCCAATAAATAAAGACAATAAATATGTAAAAGGTAGAGTAGACTTTAAGGTACCTCTTGTATTATGGCGAAGTTGTTTGATTTATCGCCAAGTTGTTGTTTCATTTATGGTAGCCTGAGTAGTTGAATATTATGGAAACCCTATTGTGACGTAATCGGGTGCATGATTCTGGGAAATTTTGAATCATGGGATGTTTTGTAAGCGTTTTTGTGGTGTGTGTTAAAACCGTTTAGATGGATTTGAATGGGTTTGTAGGAAGAAAGGTTCAGATGGTCACTATGTGAAGCGTTCGATCAGAAAGAGTACCTTTTTTGAAAAAAAGTCATTTGAGTATGATTGATATTTTGATTTTTATGCGGCTCTGGGTGTACGAAGCGAACTCGAAAATCATGGTAAGTGAATATTTGCTTTTGGTAGTGCTTAAATGTATAACATATTTTTCTTTTTTATGTTATTTTATTGTTTGGTTTAAAATGTATTTTATTGGGATTATGTATTTTTTGTGTCCCTATATTGTAGACTTTGGTGCTCCTTTGACTTTTTAAGTGAAAATATATCGATGTGTACATGGACAAAGTAAAGGGAGTGCGCAATGGAAGTTTGTGCAATTCTGGGATTTTTTTAAGTGAAAATAGGTCAACGTGTACATGGATAAAGTTAAAAGAGTGCGCAATGCCATTTTTGTGCAATTCGGGGAATTTTTTTTTAAGTGAAAATAGGTCGACGTGCATGGATAAAGTCAAAGGAGTGCGCAATGCCATTTTTGTGCAATTCGGGTTTTTTATTTAAGTGAAAATAAATCGATGTGTACGTGGATACCGAGTTTGTGCAATTGTTTGTCTTGTTATTTTGGCTCCAAAAATCGCCGCTTCGCAAGCCAAAATAACGAGTCAAAGAATTGCACAAAATTGGTATCCATGTACTTCCAAGTTTCGCCAAGGAGTACTCCAAACTATACTTTTGCCTATGTAAAAAGACATTAATTTAAGAATTTACTATGCTTTCATGGTTCAACATCCTGATTCGCCGGTTCGTATCACGTGACCCAAAGTGATCTCATCTCACGTAAACTAACTACGCTACAAAAATATAATTCTACAAAATGCTATGCTAGAAACTACACTACAAAAATATAATTGCGCCAAGAATAATTCACTTGGTGAACTTCTTAAGTTATAGCAACCTATTTTCCTTCCTTTTTTTTATTGTACACGAGCGGAAAATAAGTCATCCTTCGTTACTTTCAAATAATTTTAACAAAGTGAGTAAACCACATTTGGTGTTATTGTGGCTTATAAAAAATATGCCAAATTTCAAAATGCACCAGTATCTAAATTCATGTATATCTTAGAAAATTTTGAATAAAAAACTCTAAATTTATTTCAGGTGTGCCTAAAAATAAATCTACAGACTTGCCAACTCACCCAATTTAGGCGGGAGACTCCCGATTTTTGACCGCTCTCCCGCCATCCCGATTTACAATATATTTCTCCCGACTTTTTCTTATTCTTAAAATTACTCGCGATTTTTATGGAACTTGGCTTAATACTTTGTTATATGAACAAAAAAAGTGATTTTGGATGTCCGAAGCAAATGAGTTTCGTGTAGACTATATCTAAAACAAAACCTTGCGAATTAGATAACTTCTGTATTGTGAGTGAAAGCATATACATATCCAGAAACGTCCTTCTCCAGTTCTCCAATGGGCATCGTGCTCCACTGCATGTCATCTGGCATATATTAGCCAATGAGGACAAAACAAGCTGTTATTTGGATGTTCTTTAGTTATTTCGGTCATTTTATCCTGAGTTGTGTGAGTACACGTGCCTTCGGGAAATAGTTTTAGAAATTATCATCTTTTATTATGTCTGCGAGAAAGGTGAAATACTCGTGTACGTTTCAAAAATCGTACACAGTTGACTTTCCTTCCATTATTTCCTCAAGGAAATGTAATAAATTTGCGACGTGTACCGCCTGTCGTTGTGATTTTTCGATTTCGCATGGTGGAAGGGCGGGTGTTCTCAAACATGTGCTTATACAAAAACACAAGGGCAACATGAGTTGTTTTGGAAAAAAAAAAAAAAAAAACGAAAAATTAAATTTTCCTTCGGAAACAAAGGACCAAAAAGTTATTAATGCAGAATGTCTGTTCTCTGCCTTTTTACTGGAGCGCAACCTGCCACTGAATGCATCGGATCACGCTGCAGCTTTATTTAGAAAAATGTTTCCCGATAGTGAAATCGCTAAGAAATACTTAAGAGCAAGAACCAAAAGAGGTGCAATTGTTAAAGAAATGGATTTGAAAAATAAATCTTCAGTTATTGATTGCATTAAAACAGCTCCGTTCTGCCTCTCAACAGATGGAAGCAATAATACCGATTCAAAACTGTATCCAATTGTTTTCTTTTTTTAATCCAGAGTCTTCAGAAATTGAGTGCAGTTTACTTTCTGTCCCCACTTTAGAAGGACATTTGACAGGCTTTAATATAGCACAGCTAATTATTAAAACTTTAAAAGAAAATGCAGTCCCTCTGGATAATTGCTTAGCACTTGGTGCCGATAATGCACCAGTATTGGTAGGCTTGAAAACTGGTGTTGCAGGCATCTTCAGAAGAGAAAATTCAGATTTGCAGATTATGAGGTGCACCTGTCACCTCTTAAATTTAGCAGCTGAAAAAGGAGTTGCTTCTTTACCAACAAATGTGGATGAACACGTTGATATTTATTATTATCTTGAAAGGAGTTCTAAAAAGGAGGAAAAATTGAAACAGGTCCAACAGCTGCATAACAGCATTTTACAATTAGAAAACTTGGATGAAGTTATAAAATCAGCTAGAATTGACACCCAGTGGAGTTTAATTGGAAAACTGAAAGATGCTGATGGAATTTTAAAATATAGTTAACTGTCTAGAATTATGTTGGCCATCTTGACAGTTCCCCATAGTAATGTAGAGTGTGAGAGGATTTTCAGTGTTGTTGCGAAAACGAGGACTAAATTTAGATCTAATATTAGTGATGACACATTAGAAAACTTTTATTAGTGAAAGTAGGCCTACGTGGCAATTGCTATGAACAAAATTATTAAGTTTCTTTCTTAAAGAAAGCAAAATCTGCCACTGTTTATACCATTTGTACGAAAACTGATTAAAGGTTTTTTTTTTTTTTTTTGGTTTTCTTAAACGATGCAAGTAATAAAAATGTTTTTTATGTGTAAGGTATTTTTGTGTTGCTTGCATTTAAGAATTAGTTACTATTTAAAGTTAATTCATTATTAAAAACTATATTTTCCTCATTTAAAAAGTCTTTATAACATTGTGAAAAATCTCCCGATTTCTTAAAAACATCTCCGGTACTTTTCCGTTTTGCCGGCGCAAACGATAAAGTCGCCAATAATGGTTTAACTGATGCCAGACGAAATATCTTCGCTGGTAACCTTTTACGCCTCAGTTTCAAAACAAGTTGAAGCCATTTCTTATCAGATTGTTTCTTTCAATATTGGCATATAGAATTTTTACACGATATTTAAATTTTATCCCCTAAGACAATTCACGGTAATAAGTCAATTAGTTCTAAGTCAATTAGAACGCAATTACACCGCTCATCCGAAGGCGAAATCAAGTGTTAAATTCATCATTTCTAATGAGAATGCACTAGCGAAGTAAAGCACTGCGGTTTTACATAATTTCTGAGTAAGCTATTCGTACGAATTGAAATAATTCTTGCATTTAAACTTGTATTCCAAATTAAGATTTAACTTGAAATTAATGTAGATAATTACTGAGCGAATTAGATTTTAGTAGCGTAGTTTACGTGAGATGAGATCACTTGGGGTCACGTGATACGAACCGGCGAATCAGGATTTTGAACCATGAAATCATAGTAAATTCTTAAATTAATGTCTTTTTACAAATTTATTGTCTTTATTTATTGGCTTTTTACAAAATTTTAAACCATATTATAATGTTTATGCCTTCAAAATAAAAAAAAATTCTTAGAATTAACATTTTTTATGTGTATACTGTATGTTGTCGCCAACAAAGTCTGCTTGGCGAGATTTGCGCCGGCGAAACGGAAAAGTACCACATCTCCTTATTTTTTAGTGTCATAGGTTGGCAAGTATGCATCTACTTCAAATACAAATATTCTTTTATAGTACTTATATACAAATCTAATGCATATCCTAAGTCTCACTTTCGAGACAAGAAAAACACAAGTTGAACTTTGTCAGTTGGCCCAGTAGAACGGGAGATATAGGAACTGTCCCATTTTTTTTGGAAAACACATTGTCGAGAATTACTGCTATTAATAAACTGGATGTAACAAGTTTTTCACAGCTTACTGAATTTCAACGTAATGATCCTGAGCTGAATCATCTGTTGGTTACTGAAAGTAGCTCATTAAAACTGCAAAGACCACATGTCTTCAGACTGTCCTTCTGGGTCTTCGATCTGGATGGAACCTGCTCAGAGATTGTCTACAAAACTACTATGTGCCTTCCCGCAGAGTTTTTCCAATCCACTCAATGTTAAAAATTTTATAGATTATAATACCAGAATTGTTTCAAAAAATTTATAAAAAAAATATTTTAAAATAAATCATAAAAAATGTGAAATTTTCTTTGGATTAAGCCTAAATTTTGAATTCTGGAAGAAGGAATCAAGTAAGTTTAGTGGGAAAAAAAGAGATATTAATAAATATATATCATATTCAATTAATATTGAGGAGCTAAAATTTTTAGACCAATTTTTTTAAAAACTACTCGTGCTATTTTTACAAAACTTGGCAGTTTGGCATAATTCGAGCTGTAGAATCAAAATGTGGAAAAAAGTTGGCATGTCATTTCAGAAATGCCTGATTTTGTGTCAAAATACCTATTTGAGAAGAACAATGCTTATATACAAATCTAATGCATATCCTAAGTCTCACTTTCGAGACAAGAAAAACACAAGTTGAACTTTGTCAGTTGGCCCAGTAGAACGGGAGATATAGGAACTGTCCCATTTTTTTTGGAAAACACATTGTCGAGAATTACTGCTATTAATAAACTGGATGTAACAAGTTTTTCACAGCTTACTGAATTTCAACGTAATGATCCTGAGCTGAATCATCTGTTGGTTACTGAAAGTAGCTCATTAAAACTGCAAAGACCACATGTCTTCAGACTGTCCTTCTGGGTCTTCGATCTGGATGGAACCTGCTCAGAGATTGTCTACAAAACTACTATGTGCCTTCCCGCAGAGTTTTTCCAATCCACTCAAGTTTCTAATTCCACTGACCTAAATTCCTTTGTACAGAATTTGTGTGAGGCAGGGACAGACATGTCTCCATTACCCACATCAGCTCATGTTAACACAGGTATTTCATGCACCCAGTTTTAGTATCATGCAATCGTGTTTATGAGGCGCAATGCACTGATGTGTTTGTGAGGCACGATGCACTGAAACCACCACTGACTTGCCCATCTGATGGCCCATTTAAAGTAATAAAAAGGTTAAAAGTAAATTATAAAAAATAAATTAATAAAAAATATACAAATTTTACACTTCTCATAAAAGGCAAGGAATCTGTGATCGCCTGAAACCTGCATTTTTTTGTTTCAGACACTCCAGCTTCAGTTTGCATTCCTGAGCAAACTGATTACAGCAAATCCATCGAATACCATAGTTGAAAATACCTGTCCTAGCCAACCAAATACCAACCAACATTGTATACTGCTCGCTCTCACAGAAGAGTCAGGCAGAGAATAATTTCTGAGCATACACATGAGATAGCTGTAAGCAGCGCGTATTGGGTCCATAGTCTACAATAACGATTTGTGGTGGACTCACATATGTGGCCATAGGCCACACTGATGGTTTTTGATGGATGCATATATGTACCCATAACAGTCAAAAGGTTAAAAAAAAAAAATCGTTAACCTGCATTTTTTTGTTTCAGACACTCCAGCTTCAGTTTGCATTCCTGAGCAAACTGATTACAGCAAATCCATCGAGTACCATAGTTGAAAATACCTGTCCTAGCCAACCAAATACCAACATTGTATACTGCTCGCTCTCGCAGAAGAGTCAGGCAGAGAATAATTTCTGAGCATACACATGAGATAGCTGTAAGCAGCGCGTATTGGGTCCATAGTCTACAATAACGATTTGTGCTGTACTCACATGTGTGGCCTAGGCCACACTGATGGTTTTTGCTGGATGCATATATGTACCCATAACAGTCAAAAGGTTAAAAAAAGATCGTTAAAATATCCATATTTATCACAACTGTAATTTAAGATATTACTTCTTAAAAAAAACTGTTTTGTATTGCTTAAAGACCTTCAACATTAATTTAGAGGTATTAAAATTTAATATGTTTGGTATTTTCACTTTTAAGGCATTGCTGAGGAAAGGGGAGGAATGTGCATAATTCTCATGAACATTATTAAAAAAATGGTTCCCATATGCTTCTTTAGCAGCATCTTTTGGTTCATTTTTAATTAAAATCAATCAATAAATGAAATACATAAAGAGTAAAAAGGGGTCATAAGCATTTGCATTCCTAATTTAAGTTTTTCAAATTGCTATGCATACCAGGAATATTTGCAAAACAATTTTTTTTTTTTTTTACTTAGCATATAGGAAATTATTTTGAGCAGCATGGCCCATGTAACAAGGTAAATGAATTTTTAAATTGTATATTTTAACATTGTATTATTGAAATACACTGAGAAAATGGTATGAAGTATGTATTTTGTAGCTTAATTTTCATTATTTGTTTCCAAAAATTAATCATTTTTATCTGTGAAAGCTTAAAAATTGCTGTCAAAAGTTGATGAGTTGCAGTGATTCTTTTGGTAATAGCTTTATCTTCGTCTTTTACGGATTCAAAGTAAATACTTTGATACAATAAAAATTCATTGATCTTTATTTTAACTGTACAGCAGTTGACAAGTTGTGTTTGTAATTCCACAGTTAGCTGCTTTCCATATTTTCTGCATTTGTTTTATGGTTAATGAGTGTGGAATGTCATTAAGCTGAAAACTATAGGCTATCTATGTCAGGTTTTTCTGCTTCAAAGCAAACAGCTTGCAACAAAAGCGAAACCAGTTATTTTCGATTTTTATAGAATGACTTAACTAGTTCTTTGGATTTTTTTCATCATTATGTGAAAGTCATAGGTACTGCCATAGAAAATGTTTTTCATAAGAAATTCAGATTTGGAGGCAATGCAGGTCACTTCTGTATTTTGAATTCTAATAATTGGCTGGTTGCATAATTGACTAAAGCCAAACACCGAGGAAATGGTTATGGAGGTCTTTCTAAGTGAAACTACCTTATGCGTATGTGACGAAGATATCTAATAATCAGTTATTAGTAATAGATGTGTGTTAATAGCTGATGATGAGCAAATTTTGTTTTAAGTGTATGAGGTTAAAGGCCTATCACAATAAAAATTAAATATGACCAAAACATCAAACCGTGGACATAAATTATTAAATGAAATCATTCACAGTGAAATATGTAAGTGTATCCCTAAAGGAATGTCTGAAAACTCTATGCTTTCATAATTTTTCTTACTTAGTTTAAAGCAAGCTTCTGTCTTAAGATTATAAAAGGCCCTGTGTTGAATCCTCTTCTGATTCGACAGATAAACATGTGTTAAATATTTTTAATATAAGGGTTGAAGATGATGAACCCTTGAAGATGATTTTCTTAATGCTAGATAACATTCTGAACATCTGCTAGAAAAACTAATACCTTCTTTCGTAAGTAATTTATAGCTCAGAAGCAATCAGACATAACTTGGCTTTTCTTAGTTTTATATAAGCGCACTATTATTTGTCTTATTAGTGTAAAATAATAATCATTTAAACAGCATTTATCGGACTACTATGGATTCAAAACTCCCAAACATTGAGTTAAAGTACTAAATTATATTCCATCATTTTTTCTATATTTTTTTTTCTACTGAAGCATTCAAATCAAAAGACTTTTTCTTCTCCTCCAGTCGGGCAAAGTTTTGTATTTATTTACTCGGGCTAGAACTTCGACTGTTCACAATATAACTACTGCAGCACTCAAACTAATGTATTCCCCATTCACAAAACTGTAAGCAAGAAAAAATATTACTCAAGCAGACAGTCACTTATTTAATTCTTCTTAATAACCACATATTTTATTGATAACTATCTCAAAACACCTTTCTTCATACTTATAAAATATAAAAGAAAAAAGAAAAAAAAAAAAAAAAAAAAACTAGAACAGCAAAGGTGATGCCATTACGAAGAAGAAAAAACCCTTAGCAACTATTGCTAGATGAACTGGTGGTGATGGTTAAAATCGTTTTATTTCTTACTTTGGGAGAAATTATTCCTGACATCCTCCCTGAGTTAACTTCATGTTATGTTAACTTATAACATCATAAAAAATTCACAAAAGCAACTAAATAGGAAGTTTTTCACGTGCACAGTCTCATGGATTTGCTGATTCTCCCTGATCTAGCAACCAGGAACTTCTCAGGAACACTGTTGTCAGCCAGACATTTTAGAGATCTTTAGATGTTCCTTGGAAGCTTCTGTGATATGTTAGTCAGTCAGAAGATAAGTACAAGAATCGTACTTTTGCATCATTTTGATTCTGGGTCCTCATAAATACTACTACAGCATAAGTTAATTTGCTTGCATTGCAGAAAAAATGCCAAGAACAGCTTTTGTTTCCATTATCCCAATTTAACCATCTAGGAATATTTACTTTATAAGTAAGAGATATCCTTTAACCATTTCAAGAAACTAAATTTAGTTTCTTCAACTTCTTGCTCCTAGCAGAGTTTTACCCTCCGTGTATGTTGGAGCAGTAGTTTAGGTACTAAATCACAGGGCATGTAACTCCTAGAGGCAGTGGCGTAAATAAGGGTATGCAAGGAATGCCGTCGCATAGCGGCCTGAAGGCTTAGGGGGCCCTTAAATGTCCTGCTGAACTACATTTACATGTTTAAACTTAAAAGACGGATTCCATTACATATATATATAAAAGCTTTAATTTATTTTGCCTTGATGAGTTCGAAATTAGAATTTCAATAAAAGAAGATTAATTATTATTTTTATATTTTTTATCTTGTATTTTTTTTCCCTTTTGCTTTTCATTTTTATTTTTAGTACTACTATAAATTCTTATTTTAATTTTGATATGTTTTGATTTTGTGTTAAACCCCTTTTACATGATTGTTAATATTAATATAGTTGAGGAATAGCCTTGATTTGACTGCAATTTGCTTTTAACTTTAGAATCTTTAAGTATATGTAGATAATATTCGTTTTCTTTTAAGTTTTTAAGGACCCCCTACCTATATGGTGCAGTAACGCAATTCTCTGTATGACGCAGATAGGAGGCCCTGGGAAGCACCTGAAACAGCTAAATTCTGTGATGTGTATTTAAAATAACTATAACTGTAACTGTAAATAACTATAACTTTAACTGTAATGGCGCTCATGGCTATGCGATTCCGTTGTCGTGATGCACGTGTTACTGTGCTAGCTGAATGTCATGTGAACTATTTAAAAATGTAATAATAAAAATTTTGAATTCTTGAGATATACTCATTAGTTGAGTCTACTTTTTAAAGTACAGAAGTTATTAAGTTTAACAAACTAAACAAGAAGTTACATGGTGTCAGGAGCAAAATGGATTTCAGACCACCTGCTCTGCTAACATTTTCTGTCGGAAATGTTAAAGAAAAATGGAAAAAATAGAAGCAAGAGCTAGAAAACTATTTACTTGCAACGGAAAAAGATGCCAAGCCAGATAAGACTAAAATTGCAATCCTTTTGAATTTACTCGGTACTGAAGGACTTGAAATTTATAACACATTTCGATTTGAGCCACCTGAGAATAAAGAGAAATACGAAGAGGTCTTGAAGTCTTTTGAAGATTATTGTTCACCACGGCAGAATGTCGTATATGAACGTTACAAATTCTTTTCTTGTAGCCAGCAAGGACAAACAATTCAATGTTATGTCACTCAGTTAAAGACGTTAGCGTCAACTTGTGAGTTTGCTAAACAAGAAAATGGATTGATTCGCAACCATATTGTATTAGGCATTCGGGATAGGAGTCTGACTGAACGTTTGCTTCGAGAATCTAACCTAGGATTAGAAAAAGCTATAGAAATAGTCCCTGCCGCCGAAACAAGCAAAGAGCAACTCCGGAACATAAAAGATGATCCAGCGACTGTGAACAGCATGAAGAAATACAGAAAACAGCAGCATCAATCAAAACAGTCAGTGCCACCAAAATTGTCATTGCAGCAGAAGCAATCAGCACTAGAATATGACTGCAAGAAGTGCGGAAGAAGGCACAAATATCGGGACTGTCCAGCTTTCGAAAAGACGTATGCGAAATGCAAAGTAAAGAACCATTTTGCCGCGAGGTGTCACAAGTTTATGAAGTTGGAATACCAAATAATAAACTTAGTATATATAATGAACATAGTGTATTTGTTGACTCTGTAATGATAAATCCACCAGTAAACGGGCATAGTGAATTTAAAATAAGTGCAAAATCAATCAAAGATCTAACAAATTGTATTGATGAAGTAAATAAGGATATTCACAAGGTAAGTGAAACATGGGTGAAAAGTATTACAATGTATGTAAATAATAAGTCTTTCAAGGTTGATTTTAAGTTAAATACTGGTGCAGAAGTAAATATTTTGCCTTTGTATGTTTTAAATAATGTTAAGCTTAAGCCTAAACTTAATGAAACTGATTTGTTCTTAACTGCATATGGTAATTTTAAGTTAAAACCAGAAGGTACTCTTATAAGTAATTGTTCAACTGAAAGGCTTAAGAATGTACCTTTACAGTTTTATGTTCTTGATGTAAGATCTAAGCCTATATTAGGGTTAACAGCTTGTTCTGCATTAAAGGATTAATTCCTTAAAGTGCAGTGTCATTAATAAAAATGATTTAATTGCTCAGTATAAAGATGTATTTACAGATAAAGGGCAATTTCCTGATGAACCATATCATGTAACCCTTAAAGATAATGCAATACCAGTAATACACCCCCCAAGACGTGTTCCTCAGGCTTTACAGTCTAAATTAAAAGATACTTTAGATAAACTTGAAAGAGAAGGGATAGTATCGAAAGTAAATAAACCAACTGATTGGGTTCAAAGTTTGGTTATAGTTGAAAAACCTAATGGGAGTCTGAGATTATGCTTGGATCGTAGAGATCTAACTAAAGTAATTAAAAGGGAACACTATCAAATTCCTTCTCCAGATGATATAATTAGTAGCTTAGAAGGTAAAAAAGTATTTTCAGTTGTAGGTACCACTAGATGAAGCTAGTTCTGAACTATGTACATTTAATACTCCTCATGGAAGATATAAATTTAATAAAATGCCATTTGGAATATCCTCCACCCCAGAAATATTTCAGAAAAGAAACCAAAAATTATTTAGTGATATTGAGGGTGTGGAAGTTTATTTTGATGATATCATGATTGCAGGATCTGATGAGGTTACTCATGATATAATTATCTGTAAGGTTCTTGAAAGAGCTAGGTCTCTAAACATAAAATTTAATCCTGATAAATTACGATATAGGGTACCGAAAGTCAAATATGTAAGCCAAATTATTTCTGAGTCAGGTGTAAAAGCCGATCCTAGTCATATTAAAGCAATTATTGATATGCCAACACCAAAATCAAAAACTGAAGTAAGGAGGTTGTTAGGAATGTTAAATTTTCTGTCAAAATTCATACCTAATGTATCTAAAGTTACTGCTCCTTTAAGAGAAATCATTCAAGAAAAGGTAGAATTTAATTGGGGAGAAACTCAGGAAGAGTCATTTAACAACATCAAATAACTGTTAACCAAAGCCCCAATTTAAAAAGTTTTCAGTGGTAATAAAGATATAATTATACAGTGTGATAGTTCGAAGGATGGCCTAGGATCATGTCTAATTCAAAAGAGCAAGCCTGTATCATTTGTGTCTCGCAGCCTGACTAACAGTGAAAAAAATTATGCATAGATCGAAAAAGAGCTATTGGCCGTAGTATTTTCTTTTGAAAAGTACCACAATTTTGTTTATGGACGGAAAGTCACAGTACAAAGTGATCATAAACCGTTAATGGCAATTGTTAAGAAACCATTGCATAAAATCTCATCTAGAATGCAAAGGATGATCTTAAAATTACTAAAGTATGATTTTGAGATAAATTATGTTCCAGGTAATCAAATGCTTTTTGCTGACACTTTGTCACGAGCATATCCTGTGAATGAAACTATTAGTGATGATCCTGAAATGCAAAATGTTGTTCACATTATTTCAAAATATTTGCCTATGAGTGAAAGAAGAGTGGTGCAATTTAGGAAAGAAACTGAATCAGATACAGATTTGCAAATAGTTATGAAATATATTAAAGAGGGTTGGCCTAAATGTTACAAAAAAGTAGATAGTAGTGTAAAAACATACTTTAATGTTTAAAATGATCTTTATATTAATGACGACTTGTTATTTATTAATGAAAAATTAGTTGTACCTTATGGTTTGAGAAAAGATATGTTGCAATTAATTCATGAAGCGCATTTTGGAATTGAGAAATGTAAAAGTAGAGCCCGTGAAATTTTTTACTGGCCAGGTATGACAAATGACATTGAGCAGCTTGTTTCCAAATGTGAAATATGTGAAAAATTCAGAAATAGAAATCAAAAAGAACCTCTAATGCAACATGGAATTCCGATTAAACCATTCGAAAAAATTGCCCTTGATATCTTGCAATTTGGTTATCAAAATTACTTTGTAGTTATCGATTATTACTCTAAATGGATTGAGGTTTCTATTATAAAAGATAAGACAGCAAATGAAATTATGATAAAGTTAAAATGCATCTTTGCCAGGTATGGTATTGCAAATGAAGTCGTTTCCAACAATAATCCCTGTAATAGCTACTTATTTAAGAAATTTGCTGAAGATTGGGATTTCGAACTTAAATTTAGTAGCTCCAGATATCCTCAAAGTAATGGGTTGGCTGAAAAAGCTGTAGAAATAGTGAAAAATATCATGAGGAAAGTGCAAGATATAAGTGTAGGCTTAATGGAACATCGAAATACTCCAATTAGTGGAATAAATTTGTCTCCTGCACAACTTTTATTTAATAGAAGATTGAAAACAAAATTACCTATCAGTAATAAATTGTTAAATACTAAAATAAACAAACCTTATTCTAAATTTCGTGCACTACAAGCTAGGCAAAAATATTATTATGATAGAACTGCACAGAAATTGCCTGAGTTAAAACCTGGAGATAGTATAGCCTTGTTCAACTTTAGAACTGGGCAATGGGATAAAGGTGAAATAATTTCAAAACATAAAGCTCCTAGATCCTATATTGTAAGAAATTCAAATGGGGAAATATTACGAAGAAACAGACGCCATATAAAATTTTCAAAATCACCTTACAAAGTTAATAATGATTATGATGATATATTATTAGATAAAGAGGAAAATTCAAGTGGAAGCCCTGAGTATGTTACTGTGTCTGTTAATATAGGAAATCAACAAAATAATCTATCCAATAATACAATAACAAGAAGTGGACGGTTGATTAGACAACCTTCAAGATATAGAGACTTTGTCATGGAATAAAATAATGTAACATATTGCATATATATCATTTTTATGTAGAGACTTTGTCATGGAATAAAATAATGTAACATATTGCATATCTATCATTTTTATGTAACTTTTTTTTATTGTATGTCATATTGTGAATATACTTGTATTGATATTATTTGCTATTTTTATTATTGTTTATAAACTGGAGGAAGGGATGTGATGTATATTTAAAATAACTATAACTGTAACGGCGCTCATGCTATGCGATTCCGTTGTTGTGATGCACGTGTTACTGTGCTAGCTGAATGTCATGTGAACTGTTTAAAAATGTAATAATAAAAATTTTGAATTCTTGAGATATACTCATTAGTTGAGTCTACTTTTAAAGTACAGAAGTTATTAAGTTTAACAAACTAAACAAAAAGTTACAAATTCAAGTGTTTGCAAAAATTAAAATTTGAGCATTCGACTATGAAATAATAACTTCATGACCTACCCCAGTTCAGGGATAGCAGTGAGTGGAAAATAGGAAAAGTTTCTTTGTATTCCTTAGTCTCAAACCTGAAAATTATTAAAGGCGACCCCCTAAAGGAAAGGTCCTTTTGCAATCCCAAATCAAAAAGCGGTGGAAGTGGAAATTAAATGTAACTATTTATTATAAATTTGTTTCTGTATAATTCGCATTATGATCGAATAATCAGTACACATATTTTCTAAGCATAAATCAAAGAAGTAACTAAGCAGGGTTCTGGTACTTTGGAATGAACTTTGCAAGTTAAGAGAAATCGTGATATATTATTTGCAGTTCGTAATTTTCATAATATGTCATTCCGGTAGCGTTTAATTTTGTTCATATATTGAATCTCTTACTAGCTTTTTCATTAAACGCAAGTTCAAAAATCAATCCTAATATTCAATTTGAAATTGAATTTATTAATGTGAATGATTCTTAGAATTTAATATAACATGTATTTCTTTGGTTCGCTATAAACGGCGTATAACTTTTCAAATTGTTGCCACCAAATAACCTCACCCTGTATTATTTTTAAACAAATTAAATAAGGAAGAATCTGCATGTTTGAATGTATAGTTCTCATAATGCAAAAAACGATGATATTTGCAACCTGTGCAGTCGCACCAAGGGCCAAGGTAAGGGACAGAAACATTTTAGATTTAGAAGCACGATTGACATTACAAAATGGCAAAGTTAAAGGCAGATCGATTTTTTTTCTTTCTTTTTTATACTAATAAGCTGGAGGGGGGGGAATCATTCGTAAGTATTAATTGCTAACTCCAGAATACATGCTTTTTTTTCTTAAGGACACAAAATCATTGACGTAAGTTGAGCAGTTGTGGCATAAAAGGACTTTGCCCCACCCCCATGTCGAAATGCTGTTCTAGTCCAGGAAACGCAAAGAATTTATGCCACCACATTTGGAAAGGAGAGATTTCCCGTTCGGCTTAGGGATCTTTGAATGAGTTCAAGGTCCGAAAAAGGGGGGAAGTTTTACGACAGGCTACGAACACACAGATCCTCAAACATTAAGTGGCCAAATATTTCAATTAATTTCCGGCGTAAATTTACTGAAATTTTTTTCATTAAATTTATCGAAATTCATTACTTTTTCACTTATGGGGGTAGGAAATGGAATGGATGAATATTTTTATTTGAAATAATGAGTAAGTAAATATTTATCCAATTTTTCATGTCAAAATTTTCAAAATATTCTCACATTGCAGATAAAATGCAGGTTAGAAATTCTTTAAAATCCCTAATCAAGAATTAAATCTGAAAGCACAGAACTCGTTTGGGCATTTACTTGATTTGCTTTAGAAAAGAGAAGAGCTGTAGTGTTTATTAACCTGTAAATTACGCATCTACCAAAAATTCACACTTATTTGTAAAAGATAATTCTGAAGACATTAAATTTGTTTTGAAAGTAATATATTAATCTCTCTTCATTTGAAAAAATATAATAAATTAAATTTTTTAACAACATGAAACATTTAAGTGTATAACTGAGTAATGCGCAATAATTTGTACGTTATTTAAACGGAATTGAATTGAATTATTATATAATAATAAAGCACTCGAGGACTATTTGCCAAAGGGGAAGAAACCATCATGGAGTACTTTCTTGAAATTTTACAATTTACTTTACTTTTGCTTTTAACCACTTGCGTTACGACTAAACTTCACGGTAGCAGTGCCGTGTGCTACAATATAACAAGCGGTAAAGTGTCTCATTTATGCCGCTTTGCATCTGCGAGTGCAATCCAAAGCTGTAACTCGAGGAATAAACAATCTCGTTGTTAGGCAACGTGGGTACCACATTATTGTCATTTTTGCGCTCGGTTTGAGACAAAAGCATCTCGACGTGTGTGGTTAATTTACCTTCCACAGCATTCAGTACGTGAAATCATCAATAATAGTATAATAATGAAAATAAAAATGGCATCACACAACTAAAAAGTATATACTACTTCGTAAATTTCGATAAATTAATTACTGAAAATATTAAACATATCAATGGCAGCGTTGCTCTAATAGTTTTAAGTTGCATTTCAACATCTGAAGGAACGCGAATTACCTTGCTATTTTCACTACACAAACGAATGCAATATTTCAGGAAAGAATGCTCTCCTGTTATTTAAATAATTTTTGCAAATTAAAAAAATTAATTAACACATTTTAATAGTAAATGATGCAATTTTCACTCATAAAATCCCTTTGTACATTAATCTCTTTCATTTCGGCATCACTGCGTAACTTTTCTAAGACAAATAGCTTCCGTTAATATATGTTCCCATACATTATATTTATTTTTTATATTTTTGTCATTAATAAATTAATGATTAAGATAAAAAAAATTTATACTGCTTAATTTATAAGCAATGTAAAGACTGGAAATCTGAGGTCATTACTTTCTGAGTCATAAATAGCTTTCTAAGACGCAAATAAAACATAACAATAAACATAAATATTAATGCTCCTAAAATATATCCGCTTTTCCTAACTGATTTTTGCTTTCTGATGCACCTGGGGTACAGCAAACCTATTTTCATAAATGAAGTTTTGCGCATTTCTCTACGAAGTACGCAAAACTTGTTTCATACAATTTTATTTTTACTAATTATGAAGAAACTTTATACAGTAAAAAGTCGTTAATCCGCACTCGTCGGGACTTCGGCGATTCTGGATTATCGATTTTTCCGGATTATAGATCATCAGTTTAAATCTGGCAAGATGACATGCAGAAATTACAAAATTAAAAATATGAAACCGTAATTTATGAAATAAAGAACAATTGTGATCTAAAGGGTATCAAAATTTACAAAAAAAAGCTTAATACTTATTTGTTTACTTTATTAAACATTTCTTTCAATTAAGTTGTTTAAGTTGCTTCCTTTCATGTGATAATACTTTCTCTTTAATTCTATTAAAAAGACATAATTTCTTGTTTAGTTACAAAGTTCCGCTGTTCAAGTTCTATAATTGCTTTAAATCATATCAAAGACGGAGTACATCGACATGAAATACTACATTTAATAAGGAATTATAAGCCAAATAAAATAAAAACATCTGCCGTGAAGATAAGGATAGTGCTGACAGATCAACTTCCAATTCATTACGTGTCACAGCGTTTCCCCCCTCCCCCCGCCGCAGAGCAGCGTGAAATTGACAAACAAATTTCGAATTTCGAAACATACTTTCGCTTTGTAAATCCTTTACATATTAGTAAATATGTATCGGAAATTCTATTTGACATAATCGAAAGTTCAAGCTTACTTTTATAAAATTGCTCTAACAATCTGCAAAAAATAATAAGCCGGATCCAATTCGAAGATTAAGGAGCAACGCAATCTGCAACATTAACTAAATTAGATAATTTTAGCTTACCTTTTACCATCCGTTATACATTAAACGCGCATGCGCACACATATATTTGCAGCCGTAAAGGTCTTACGCGCACACGTAAACGCCTCTGCACGTGCGTCAAAGCGACACATGCGCAGAAAGTTTGTAGCTTTGAGGTTCAGATTATGGGTGTCTGAATTAACGACTTTTGACTGTACTTGTTTCCTAAACAAGTATTTATGTGTACTACTTATAGAGTCCATGCGACAGAGTGTGAGTACTCATCTTCAAATATACGTTAGTATCAATAAGCTTAACTCTAAATTATCAAACATTTCTGGGACCTTGAAACTTGGAAGGGAATCGTCATATTTTGCTACAGTGGGTATTTTAAATTTAGATAAATTCTCATACCATAAGTATTTTGTGTTTAATTTTAAAATTTCCGTTTCGTATTACACAATCATTTTCAAAGCTCTTTGGATACATATCAATAAAATTTGTTTCTACCTGTTTATGATTTCATCGTAAACTTGTGAAGACTTTAGTAAAAATATTCAAATATCCACCCTGCTAAAAATGCCCCGTAGAAACCCATAAAAATTTTTACGGGGAATTGGCCTACGGGTACCCGTACAGCTCTGTAAGTACCCGTAGGCCAAATCCCCGTAAAAACCCACAGACAGAAACCCGTACAACTGTACGGGTACCTGTAGGCCAAATCCCCGTAAAAACCCATAGAAAGAAACCCGTACGGTTGTATGGGTAACCGTAGGCCAAATCCCCGTAAAAACCCATAGAAAGAAACCTGTAGGCCAAATCCCCGTAAAAACCCATAGAAAGAAAACCGTATGGTTGTACGGGTACCCGTAGGCCAAATCCCCGTAAAATCCCATAAAAAGAAACCTGTACGTTTGTACGGGTACCCATAGGCCGAATACCCGTAAAAACCCATAGAAAGAAACCTGCACGGCTGTATAGGTACCTGTAGGTGAAATACCCGTAAAAAACCTGTAAACGGAAACCCGTACGACTGTACGGTTACGAGTAGGCCAAATCTCTATAGAACTGTAGGCACTATAAACAAAATCCCAGTAAAAACCCATAGCCAAAAATCAAAACTTTATATGCATATCCATTGGCCAAATTTCCATTAAAAAAATGGATATTCCATAGGTCTATGCCTTGTAAAAACCAGTAAACAAAAGCATGTACACCTATACAGGCACCCATACGCCAAATCCTGTAAAAACCACTACACAAAAATCCACAGACCAATAAAGGTACCTCTTGGAAAAATCGCTGCACAAAACCCATAAACAGAACCAATAACATTATACCATAGTGGAGTATCCATACATAGAATGGGTATCCATATACAGAATCCCTATAAAAAACAATACACAAAAATAGAACTGTAAATCAAATTTCCATAAAAACATAAACCAGCAGAAGTACATAATTAGCACTGATCAAATGTACAGAACTAAATTGCGGAGATAGCATGTAAAGTAATTTTAAATAAAACTCAGTGCGAATAAATAAAAATTTTAAAATATCTAGAAGCCTACGAGCCTGTCCTTCTTAATGCACGTCAATATCTATAAACATATTACAAAATATTTGTATAAATTCTCTTTACAAAATTTTAAACTACCTTTATATAATTCTGAAAATAAAATGAATAGAAAGATAATAACCAAAGTCATGATTCACAACCATCGAATGATATATTTACATATATATATGTAAGAGAAATAAGGAATATGCAAAAGATTAAATTAGCAGCGTAAAATTAATTTTCCTTCTCTATTCTAAAAACAGTAATCTTTCTGCACTGCATCATTTGGAGATTAATTCATGTCATATGACTCTTACATAATTTGATGTAAAAGAAACTAAAACTCAAACAGCCAATAGTAATTTTACAGCAGTATTAACTATAAAAGACGAGTAAAAATGCATCGAGAACGAAAATTAACTCGGTCTGAATTAAGATTTCACCCTTAACGTAACGCATTTGCTTTTTACGCTTTGTATTAGCTGGATTGCAGTCTGTCTGCTCCTTGTTTCTTACTACACATTTATCAAAAATGTTAATTTTTGGAATAGGCATAAATTGCCAACTTGTTTGTGGCTGCAACATATTTGCTGAAAGAAAAGTTGAATTAAATCTACCTCGACTGCCAAATTTCTTATTCATTGTGGATTGGAGTTTCAACATCTCTAAGCCATCAAAATTCTTGCTGTTCATTACGGATTCAGCTGCTTGTATTCGACTACAGAATTTATTACATATATATATAATATCATTTCATTTGATGGTTGCGAATCATTACTTTGACTGTATATATTATTGATTTCATTATAAATATATACATATAGTATTGTACCTCACTGCATATATTTGTATTTCAGTTCTTTAATTGGGAAATTAAACAATTGTATTTAATCACATCAGCTTGTTTAACAATTTGATACCTAATGAGAAATGTATTGCCAAAGGATGGTACTTTCTAGCATCTGCTTAAATTTTAAGTTACCTACAATGCACTAAACCAAATTAAAAAACAAAACTAGAAGAAACCCAAATTTTCAGGAAGAGAAAAACATTATTAACAAGCAAGCAAAAAAAATACGGGACTTGCAAATTAGAAACTTAACACAGAGTTCAAATTTAGCATACTTGCTATCCCCTTAAAGCTTGCTTACCGATGATAGTAACACCCTGCAGCTTATTATGACATGCATACACATAGATGTTTTGCGTGGAAGAAAGGATGAATCCAAGAATATAATGTAGTGAAGAAATAATAATATACAAATACTGTGTCGACCCCTTATTACAATACTTTGAATGTTACCTGTATCTCTCAAAAGATAAATGAAACATGAAGATAACATATAATAAACTTAATAGTACCCAAAATACAATAAATTATATTGTAACAAAATGAATTTTAAAAAATTTACAAGTTTCAACAAATACCAATTCTCAACGCACAGTTCGGGAATTAAGAAAATATCTCATAGCGTATAATGTTTTATTCCGTATCTCACTTTTAGTGCTATATAATCTTCCACAGATTTTATATAAATAAAATCTATAACATAATGGGTATTTATAGTATATGTAGTTCTTGATGTAAAAAAGATAAACTTTCGTACTGTAAAAATTCCATCTATGTGAATAAGTATGAATATACTCATATACACATAATTATACTAAATAACTAATTTAATGAAACTAAATTCCTATAGAAAAATGGGGAAAGTGTAGAATCGCCCACTGCTTGGTGTGTTTTTAAGAATTGCACATACTCGGTATCCATGTACACATCGACCTATTTTCACTTAAAAAAACATCTCAGAATTGCACAAAAATGCCACTGTGCACTCCTTTGACTTTATTCATGTACACATCAACCTATTTTCATTTTAAAAGTCAAAAGAAAATTGACAAAAATCCAATTCCTTTTACTTTTGTACAAAGTGCCAAATAAATAAGTAAGCGATTCTGCACTTTACCCGAAAAAATATATAAAAATACTATTTACCTATATATATTAATAATTTATTATTACACAAGGTTTTTCATATATCATCTCAAGGGAACATAAATTTAATTAAAGCGATGCATTATTGGAATAAATTTGAGTCAGTGTTTTAGGTGCAAGTTATTTAGATTTCTATTGTAGAAAGAATACTTGAAATAATGTATAGAAATATTATTTTGAACCATAAAAATTCTCAATAGTAAATTTTAAAGTACTGAAAAGGTAGCTATTGTTTTTGACAGTAGATTATATAATATAAAAATACCTCATGCTGAGCATTTTCTGAAATTACAATGCTAAATGAAATTGATATAGTGCAGTATTTAGCAATAATAACTTTTTGTAAACAAATGTGGCTATATTCGCTTAATTGTAATGACAGTAAGTTTAACTGCATTTGTATAAGGCTGTACAGAAGATTTATTTATATGGGTTTTCATCCGCAGAGAACAACCGGATTCCCTGTGGAAGTGATTCCGAAAATAAATAAATGTTTATTTATTACTCTAACTATATTTGAAAGCAATGCTATAACAGTGCCCTTATAAGACTCATGATCCGAAAAGCTTTGGTTTTAAATGTCTTGTAAAAACTTTCAATTACTTCTGCAAAATTCATACCCACGTAAAAATTACTACACCAATTGATTATACAGCAAAACGTTCCTAAAACAATCAACTCCACAATTCCAGATAATGCGAGTTTCCTGTAGCCTGGCAAAACTATGAATGATTTTTAAGTCCTGTTATTTAATTATTGTCCTGACAAATGTGCCATTATCAGAGGTGGTCATTTAAGAAAATAACCACTATATGAGGTTTCAACTAAATGTAATTTTTTTCTAATAAATAATTCACTTTTTATACTCCCAAGACTAGTACATTTAATATTACATAAATCTTATTCACAAATCTACTTCTATTTCAAAAGCAATTTATGAAAAACACATTTGAAATTTTCTTTATCAAACTAATAATAATGAAAATTAAAGTATGCATAAAAATGATTATATGTGTTTTAACAAAATAGCACAAAATATTTAATGTAAAAATGTGGTTCTAGTCTCATACTTGTAAAGAAAAATAGACCAAAAAGAAAAAACAATGTAAGCTACTATGATCATCTAAATTTTCACATAATTTTAGTAGTGGAAAAAAGATTCCTTAAGCTTGTATGTCTTGTCTACCCCATTCAATAAGTAATAAACACATTAAATACTTCAATGTTTATTTCATTAATAAAACTTACCTTTTTTGCTCGCGAAATATAATTAGTACATTTTTTAAAACATAAAAAAACATTCTTTTTGCTCGGCCACATCACATTAGTCGAAAAATTCAAAATTAAATCATGCAAGATCATTTTTAAGTAAGGTATGCTCAAATTTATTAGTACATAATATTCAAATGATAAAGCATCTACATGAACAAGCTTTAAAAAAGTATTTCTAAACTGCAATCAAAAAAAATAAATTTTCCAAAATACAGTTTCAGTAGAATGCAAAAACTACATTTCTGCATCTGCACACTGAAACAAATTATCAAGCCTGAAATTATCACTTTTCAGTCTTTAAGCACATTGTTTTTCAGAATAAAAGTAAAGATGGAAAATCAATTTCACGCTCAGAAACTACATTTCACAAATAGTCAGTTATCAGCAACGTTCTCTCAAACATTAGACACAATTACACGTGCATGGCTTTAGTGGTATATTCATAGTCAGTGCTGGTATTTTATTATTTATTACTAATTTCTAAACAGTAAAACATAGTAAAATTTGTAATACAGTAAATCCTAGTAAATAATATATTGCATTACTACAACCACGAAGAAAATAACACCACCATCGCACAACAATAACTAGAGCGGCGCCATATTGCTTGTTTGGGAAACTTCTGAGAGTGGGAGAGGGAGGGAGAATTTTTTTCTTCACGTCAGCGTTAACAGGGAGAAAAGTTTTGCGATTGTGAATGAACTTGTTCGCGTTAAAGAGACGTTGGTTGATACCGGTGTTTATTTGTAACATCAGAAATGTAAGTGCTTATGTGTGTGTATTCAGAGAACCAACTCGTAGCAAAAACCACCTCCCTAAGACGACCGCCTCTGAAAGAAACCAGTATTTCTGAAAACATAAGTATACTTTGGTATTGAATATTTCCTCTGTAAGGCGACCATTCACAAAGAAAATTCTGCAAGTGTGTCTGGTCGCCTTAGAGAGATTCATTCCATAGATGTAATCTCCCTAAGACGACCACCTCTAAAAGATAAACGTATCTCTGAGAACGTGATGAGTATCTATTGGTATTGAGCATCACCTCTCTAAGGCGACCACTTGCAAAGATGAATTTTTATTTGCGGCTGGTCGCCTTGGAGAGACCTCGTTGTGTGTACTGTATATGATTACTGTTATTGTTTCCGAAAAAAAATTTAAATAAAAAAAATAGCATATTTAGTAAAAACCCTCTCTAAAACGACCACCTGCGTTTACAGGTTACTCTGGTGGTCTTAAAGAGATCATATTTTCATAATTTTGTTTACAAGAAGTATATTAACGTCAAATTAAAAAAATAGCACAAACCCATATAAACCAACAGAAGATTTATTATTATATTGATACCAGTAAAAAGCCAGCAAAAGTCAATATAAACCTATACAAACCAGTACAAAGTTCTGCCATTGAATGTTGGTTGTATGGGTGTCAATTGATACCAGTAAGAAAAACCCACAGAGATCAATAGAAACCAGTAAAAGTCAATAGAGACCATCAAAAATTCTATAGGTACCAGTAGAAAGTTTTACTGGTTTCTATGGGTCATTTTGAAACCAGTAAAAAAAACCGACAGAGACCAACAGAAACCAGTAAAAGTCAATAAAAACCCATAAAATCTTATGGGTACCCATAAAAAGTTTTACTGGTTTCTATGGGGCATTTTTAGTAGGGCATAATTTTTACTGTTAAATATTTAATAATTTTACATTAACTGAAATGCATTTATAGTACAGAGGAAATATAGAAAGATATTGGTAGGTGATGTATTGTGTATCATTAGAATATGACAATAATAATAGTACAATTTGACGGAAGGGAAAAAGAAAAAAAAAAAAAAAATGATGTTTCAGCATTTTAAAAGGGATATGGACAATGGACATCTTTACTGTAAAGTCTTGGATGAAAGTTTTACTGTGACTCAAATTGGGAAGACACTGGAAATTTATAGTGGAGGTGGGGTCCCTTTCTTGGTGATGTCCACTTCTAGCTGTGGATTTTGAGCTAGATAGGAAAAAAGTGGTTTCTTAGCCACCCCACCTTAAGGAACACGTGCAAGTAAACCGACTCCTTTCAGCTGTGGCGTGAATGAACAGTTTGCGCCACTCCATACGCACGGCTGCACATTTGGCGATAACTTGCTAAACTTGGCTTCTGTAGGGCAGTCGAACAAGGGTGAAATAAAATTTATATGAATTTAACCACGTTTAAAATTATTTACCCCCCTCCCCCCGAAAAAAACCTGAAAGCTTTCAAATTTTGTATTGCGTCTGAAGGGGCGTTCTTTTAACGTTCTGTTTTGTTACCTTCATTTATTAAATATCATGTTCTTTTCACTTAAACCATAAAATTCAATTCAACAGCAATATCGCAAAATATTTAAAATAGCGTATCTTTAGGATTTTCGATAAATAGTCTCGCGCGTTGGAGATAATTTTTCCCCCCCGTATAGTGTTGCCATTGCTCGTTTTGAAATCGTTGAGTTTGTTAATCAAAAATTCGTTTAAAGTGTTGCAAAATATGAAATGGATAATAAAACAAATTCAGGCTTCAAGGTGCTTATACCTGAGTGAAGTGAATTTTGAATGACTACGTTATTCAAAATTTAAAGTTTCTGGGCACCTTTGTTTTTTCACAGTGCGGGAAACATACATACATTCATGCAGATTCTTCATTATTTAATTTCTTTAAATACAGTACAGGTACTGTTCTTTAAATACAGTACATGGTGATAATATTGGCAGCAACAATTTGAAAAATGGAACAACACTTGTCGTGAATCGACGCAAAATGCCAAAATGAAATTAATAGCTTTTCTGAGTTAACGCTTTTTTGCGCTAATAATTTAAAATTAAAAAGAAAGATAGGAAGCATGTTTTGCTGTACTCTTTCAAGCATGAAATTACTTGATAATGGTAAAATAAAATGGACATGGATTTGAAATTGCTTAACAATAAAAAGTAATTTAAACTTGAATTGAAAACAAAAATCTTTCACAGCCTGGCTAATCGGTCCACTATTTACCCAGACTATTTAAAATCGGACTAACTGAAAAATTAATACATACAGAATAGGATAATAGGTTGAAAAAAATCTTTTTTTTTCCCCCTTTCCTGTTTTTCAATAAATAAAACACAATTTAAAAATTCAAATCTCTTTATTATGAACAATTTTTAAAAACGCTTATTTATCACAATTTCATTGCTTAGAAATTTCCATGTCTGCAGATATTTGTTTATCCTTTTCACATTAGGTCATTTCTCTGTAGCAACTAACTGTATTGTTTACCGTTCAGCTTTAAAATACATTCCTATTACGTGCTGTGACAAGGTTTCAATCATTCCAGTAAATTTGTATAGCTGTTCGGCTTTAATATTGATAATAATGTAGAATTGTAGAATTTCTGATATCCAAATCTTTATCAAATAATCTAGAAAACGATTCTTTATAATTCTGCCAAATTCTTCGTGATTATGTTTGTATGATATTCATTTCTATATTTTCGTATTTCTGGTTGTACAATGTCTGGAATACATGAATAGTCTTGCCTTTTCTTAGACGTTGTTTTTCTTGTATTATTTCCATGATGTTATTCATTAAGATATCTTGGTAGAGTATATTCTGAATGTATATGTCTTTTATGCTGCTTCGATAGTCAATGTCTATTCTAAAAACAATGCCTCCAAAATCCAGAAACGAAATTTTTATCTTTCGTTTATTACTTTATTTAAAGCATTGTATGCATTTTGAAATTATTATACGTAAAATATTATAAAAAAATTATGTTACTGGTACATAAAAAGAGTCGTGGCACGAAGATATTTTCGTTAAACTTTAATTATGTTCTTCATAAATAAAATTGCTGCTTATTACGAAGGGAGCCGCATGGATTCTCCAGTTTGCTGGAGTAAGTTTTTATTAATTATAAAATTTTCAACCATACCACAACAAATTATGATAAAAATGTATCAGTGCTTTGCATTTTCAGTTTGTTTAACAGCTTGTGGCAAAGCACTATTTTCATAAATTAAGGATGCCTTAGTGGGAGATCTATTAAGGGAGGCTGGCTTCCATTCATCTTACACACAGAGAAAACTAATATGCAGCCAGCTATTTTGAGAGCTAAGCATTTAAGTCTTATCTCTTAGAAACATATTTTTATTAACTTTACTAATCGGTTTTTCGAATTTCTTTCTCATTTTATTGGAATGCTTTGTATAATTAATTAAACGATTTTTTTGTGTGTGTACATATTATATTACATATGCTTACATTTCATATATAATTTCCTTTTCCCGAGATAAATTAATTCGAATTAATCTTCGAAAGTTTAGTTTTAGATATCTTTTTTTAAAACTATTTTCAGTGTCAAAGCTTTAACTATTCATTAATGCTGATTGCAATATCTGTGCCTAACGCAGAAATATCAAACATGAGATGAGCTAAAAGGTCAGAATGCAGCCTTTTGCCATACATATTAAGTGTGTTGATTCATTTCCTTTTTTAAATAACAATTAGAAGTCATAACACATATCAGTATAACGATATTCATATTTTCTGCTATGAAATAAATTAAAATTAAAGTGCCGTCTTCCAAGGATAAAATACGAAAGCTTTACTGTTGTGTTACTGTTTTTTCTAAATAGTGCATTGAAGACAGAAATATCAATCCAGAGACAGTTTAAGACATAAGACTTAAGAAAAAGTTAACGCCGGAGCAAGGTCTTGGCTAAGTGGGGAGCGTTTATGGTAACCTACCACGATTTCCCCTTCTGTGCAAGGGAAAGAAATTTTGGCTAAAAGTCTACTATTTTCTCGATTTTCCCTCGTGGCTAAAATGACACCAAACCCCTTTCTTCGTTAAACAGCTGCATTGAAGTGTGAAACGCTACCCCTCAAGTATACTTGCAGTTATTCAGGTGTGTGCAATTCACTTATATTGTATTTATCATTACCTGTAACCATAGCCACGAGCGAGAGGTCATTTTCAGTCCTGAAACTTATAAAAACATATTTAAGAAACAATATGACACAAGATCGGTTGTTAAACCTTTCACTATTGAGCGTTGAAGCTAAGATGGCTGAAAAAATGGACGTCCAAGTATTGATAAATAATTTTGCGGAAATGAAGGTTAGGAGACGCAAATAAAAGAAGGATTTTTTTCTTTACGATAAATTTTGGCCGCCAATGTTATCATTACACTTATTGAGGGAGGAAAAAATTAGAGAAGAAGAGCAGTACGGACTGAGGAAAATTAAAAGGAAATAGTAAAAAACTTTAGTATTCCTATTTTTTTATAAAAATCATGTATTCAAGTAGTTTAGTGTACCAAAAGGTTTTCTAAAAAGACAGAAAAAAACTTTACCATACATATTTTCTACAAAAATTGTATGTTTAAATAGTTTTCTTTATGAAGTTTATGATAAATATGTTTTATATTTAACAAGTGTATCATTTACATTATAAAAGTTCTTATTTATTACTTGTATATTATTGCATAAATCATGTTCATGAGCTGTAAATCACAGAGTACTATACATTAATGTAATAGCTTTTCTGTACGTAATACTTTCTGTACGTAATTAATGTAATACTTTCTGTATTTTATAAATAATATAACTAATTATTTATAAGTTTGCTAACTTAAGCAAAAAAACTTAGATAGGTGCAGATTTCATATAAAAATTTAAAACATTAGTACAGTCAAAAGTCGTTAATCCGAACTCGTCGGGACTTCGGCGATTCCGGATTATCGAATTTCCGGATTATAGATCATCAGTTTAAATTTGGTAAGATGACATGCAGAAATTATAAAATTAAAAATATGAAACCGTAATTTATGAAATAAAGAACAATTATGATCTAAAGGGTATCAAAATTTGCAAAAAAAAGCTTAATATTTATTTGTTTACTTTAATAAACATTTCTTTCAGTGTAAGTTGTTTAAGTTGCTTCGTTTTTTATGTGATAATACATTCTCTTTAATTCTATAAACAGACATAATTTCTTGTTCAGTTACAAAGTTCCGCTGTTCAAGTCCTATAATTGCTGTGTCTACCGACTAATTTGTCAATCGAAATTTTTTGTTTTCAATAACCTCTGTCACTTTCTTAGCTATCGGAAGCAAATTATAATGACGAGGAATTTGATTTAAATCATATCATAACGGAGTACATCGAGATGAAATACTACATTTAGTAAGGAATTATAAGCCAAAAAAAAATAATAACATCTGCCCTGAAGATAAGGATAGTGCTGCCAGATGAACTTCCAATTCATTGCGCGCCACGGCGTTACAGATAAACAAACGTTAAAGTTTACATAAACAAAGGATGTGCCTTTATCCATTTTTTGCAGCAATTCCACTTTTTGTTTAATGGACTTCGAAACATACTTTTGCTTTGTAGATCCTTTACATATTAGTAAATATATATCAGAAATTCTATTTGACATAATCGAAAGTTCAAGCTTACTTTTATAAAATTGCTCTAACAGTCTGCAAAAACTAATAAGCCAGATCCAACTCGAAGATTAAGGAACAACGCAATCTGCAACATTAACTGAAATAGATAATTAGATAATTTTATCTTAGCTTATACCGTCCGTTATACATTAAACGCGCATTCGTAAACGTATTTTTTGAAAGAGAGTAAGTTTGTAGCTTTGAGGTCCGAATTAACGACTTTTGACTGTATGTAAAACTTTTTGGATTTTATATAAAAATCTCCGCAAATCTAGGCTTTCTTCCTTTTCTTAATGCTATTCGTCTACATGTGCCTTTTTTTTATATAGATTTATTCATTTATTATCAGTATGCATCTCAGTGAAAGGAGAGAAAAATCTGTCTCTGGCACTTGCACAAAAAGTCTTAAGTAACTGAATTAAAATCATCTGACGTCAAATACCCAGACTAAAGCAAATTTTCATTTCATCAGTTGGTCAAGGGAAATTATTTTTTTTCTTTCTTCATGTTACGTACCTTTCAACTGGTTTCCTAAGAACGTGCTTTTATTTAATCCAGATGTGATAAAAATCCTCATGAAAACACTGGCTCCTGGAATCCTCAATTTTTTTTTTTTTTTTAACTTTTCGCTTTTTATTTTTTACTTATTTATTTATTTATTTTTTATTTTTAAGCATATTAAATTTATTGCGAAAGAGGCCCAGGAAAATTTTTTGCATAGGGTCCCAAGAGTTCTAGTTACACTGCGCAAACTAGGGGTCGCCAAATTTTTATGAAATGCATTATGCCTGCATGCTGCATACCATACAGTGTACATATAAAGAGTGAAGTGCCGTCACTCACTGTTTAATTGCAATTTCATGCTGTCCGCTCTTTCTTTGACCGTAATGCGTAATGTATGCAAAGTGTGAAGACGCAAGTTTTTCACACCGGTAGATAGCGCCATCTTCGCGATAATTTGCCAGTTTTACTGTAAAGCACCTATTTGACTAGACGTTAACCGCAGGGATAGGGGAAAAATTCGCTTCCGTGATCAGCCAATCAGATGGCGAGGTACGCAATGTATCTGATAGTCAGAGTGAAGACGTGAAGTGTTCACATGAAGTTGTAGCATGTAGCTGTTGGCCTGCAATTTTTTTAGTTTATCCTCAAGTTTTATCATGTGACGTTGTGTAATTATGATTTTTTATATTTTTATCGGGCTTTGCTACTCTTTGTTATCAGGTATGTACTATCATTAGAGAAAGATCTCTGTTAATTTTATTGAATTTCCCCCCCAAAAAAATGATAAAATTTTATATATTATTTGTTATGTGTCATTTGCAACGAAAAATTAGCAAATGAGAGCATGAAGCCAGCTAAATTAAAAAGGCACCTGGAAATTAAACATAAAGAACTTCAAAATAAACATGCCGATTTTTTTCAAAGATGAGCTGAAAATCTGAAAATTCAAAGTGCACATTTAAAGAAATTTACAATACCTCAGAAAGCATTACGAGCTTCTTTAGAAGTTTCTTATCTAATAGGAAAAACAATAAAACCCCATACAATTGGAGAATCCCTTATCCTTCCTGCAGCAACTAAGATGACATCAATTATGCATGACAATAAATATGGAAATGAACTAAAAACAATACCACTATCAAGAGATACCGTGTCTCGGCGGATTTCCGAAATGTCACGAAATAACGACTCAGAAGTCATAAAACGCATGCAAAATTAATCTGTATTTGATTTACAACTGGACAAGACTACCGATATTACTAAAATGTCATGTCACAACTAATTATTTACATTAGGTTTATTTTTAATGAAGATATAACAGAAACGTTTTTATGTTGCAAAAGTTTGGAAGGAAAAAACAACTGGAGAAAAAATATTCGAAGTAATAAATGAATATTTTGAAACAAAGTCCCTTACCTGGGCAAACTCTTTTGCGGTTTGTACTGATGGTGCTGCAGCATTAACAAGTTCGAATAAAGGGCTCAGAGGCTTAATTCAGAAGGTGGCGCCTCATATGGTATTTAATCACTGTATGATTCATCGGCAAGCTCTTGTTGCAAAAGATATGGATGAAGAGTTGCACAACATATAATAAGATGCTGTTAGTTCAATTAACTACATTAAATGCAACAGCCATCTCTTTTCAATACTTTGCAATGAGATGAGCTCAACGTATGAGAGATTACTGTTACACACCGAAGTCAAATGGCTTTCACGTGGGAAAATACTACGACGGATATTTGAGAAATGAAGTGTATATGTTTTTAATCGAAAAGAAACATAGATTGGCAAGTTATTATATCAATGAAGTTTGGCTAGGGAAGCTGAGCTATTTAGTTTATATTTTCGAAAAACTTAACGACTTAAATTTGAGCTTGCAGGGTGAGAATTCAACTATCATAACTTAAGCCAGTAAAATTCAAGCTTTTAAGAATAAGCTTAGTCTCTGGCACACTGAACTGAATAAAAACAACACCGACATGTTCCCTTGCTTTAAGGATTTTATCAAGGAAAATAATATAGATATATTTACATTTAAAAACATCGTTTCCAATCACATTGAAAAGTTAAAGGAAAATTTTTTGAGAATATTCGAGGATTTTCCTGAAAACGATCTTGGTTGGATTCGTGATCCATTTTCCTTTGACATATGCAGTTCAACTCTTCAAATTAGTGAGAAAGAGCAATTGATAGATCTAATTAGTGATTATACTCTTCGAAATCAATTTAAGACTCAGTCTTGCCAAAAATGTTGGCTATCCGTGGAAAAACAATATCCCGTTTCATGCAAGAATGCCATCAGAGTGTTAATACAATTTGCATCAACGTATTTATGTGAAACTGGATTTAGCAAACTAGTTTCAATAAAAACTAAATACCGCTCGCGTTTAAACCCTGAAGATGATATGTGAATTGCAATTAGCAACATGTACATCCAAACATCGATGAGATAATTAGAAACTTGCAGCCACATACGTCTCATTAAAGGGCAATTTACTGATTTTTGTGTTATACAAAAAGTATTTTCTTAAAATTATAAATAAAATTAATATGAGTCAGATATGATGATGTTTTTATTCGAAACGAAAGAAATGCGCGTAATATACATCGTATTTGTGAACATTTATCTCTAGGTATCGCCAAAAATTTCTCTCTACAAAAGGGGTCGCAGTCGAAAAAAGTTTGCGCACCACTGGCCTAGAGGATCAAAGGTACGATGAAAGATAGTTAACAGTTCTCTTTTAGTAAATTTTCTCGAAACACATATCACTAAAATTACACTAGGGAACAGCAGTTTTGATGTCTTAGATCTATCACTTGTTTTTGACTAACTTTTGGGGGCTCGTCCAAAAATTACCCCAGATTTTGTCTTATCAAGTGAACTTTTCGAGCTACGGAATACCCTCTCTTTGTCTCAGAGCCATACAAAATATTCATATAATGGAAAATAAATGGAAAATGTACCAAATGTACTGTTCACAAAGGATAAGGTACTTTGGTATTATCGTAACAACTTTGGTAGAAGTCGCCATCTGTGGCAACCATGTTTATGACAATGCCTCAGGTAACCATATTGATAACTGGAAGTTTGAATAAGCGGCATCACTGTTTTTGTTGCAATAGAAGCTCTAAAGGCAACTTGCAATATTTTTGGTCTTCAGCTAACATGCATGTTGTTAAGCTTGTAGGATTTTGCTGCAAGCATAGAAAGTTCTGTGAAATTTTTTCACGAATTTAATATTTTGCCACAAATGTGGGAAAATTCAGATTTGTATTTGGGATGGTGCTGTAGTTTAGTAAACAACATTTTTGGAAATAGCATGTAAAAAAAGTGTAATGAACACGTTGGCATTTGAAGTGGTTATTGGTTCGAGAACAGACATCTGCCATATACTACAAGAGCCACTTTGTGTACTGCTGGAGTAAAGAATTAATGGGTATCAAATTTTGGAAGAGTTTGAAATGGCCAGTAAGACTGTTGTAGACTAGAATAATTAAATTACATGTGGGAGATATGCAGAAGAAAGAAGAAACAAAAACCCATTTGTAAATAGTTTTATAAATTCTTTTCTGGGATAAATATTGAACAAAAATTAGAAATATATCTAACAACATGTATGATATGAAATAAACAACTTTCTCCTATTTGAAATTGCCATGGAGGTAAGAAAGGAAGGATGGGCCGCCCTGCACTAGGAGTGAAACACTGCTCCGAGGCTTCAGTCTCCAGATGGGGGTTTTTTGTTTACATTCAGAAGCTCCCTTCACAGCACTTTGATAGTATTTCGACACACGACAGTTCCATACAAATAAAAAAAAGGGGACATAAACGTAGTGTACATATCCTACATTTTCAATTCTTGCATGAATGCAACCACCCTGGCACAATTTGGTGATTTCTTACAAATGAAAGAGTAAAAGTTGGTGATCGGGTGCAAAGTGGCAATTTTTGTGACCCTTTTTTTAAATGATTGCCAAACTCTCAATGTTTAACATAAGCAAACAGACATTACCAACATTTCAAAAGAACACAGATTTTAGCAATTTAAAATAAAAATTTTAAATCTTAAACAAAGATCAATAAATTATATGATACATTAAAAAATGTTTTTTTTCACAAAATCCTTTTGTAATCATTTCATGCTGTTCAGCCCATGTGAACATCAATCTGTTTTCTCTCAAGAAAAGGGAATTGCATAAACTCAGCATTGTGCACTGTCTTTCTAACAAACTCATTATATCATTATTTTCTTTAGCAATTTTTGGCAAAATACCATATCCTTGCAGAAATGGTACCTCAGCCTTTTTCATTGCTGCCAAATTCCAAGCAAATATTTTTATATTGGGTTGGTATGGTCTGAAAATTTGGCAACTTCTACTAAGTTGGTTGCGATAATACGTAATTCTGACTAGTTTTCTGACTAGTACCCAAATTTCTGACTAGTTGGTGATTATGGGTTACAATTAGGTACTTACGTATTATCACAACCACCTTGCCATAGTTTGGGGCAAGTTTAGTTAGTAAATTTTACAGGGGGGAAAAAAAGCAATTATTCTATTGTAAAAAATTATATCTTACATATATACATATTCTATATTCAAGTATATATTTATTCCAAACCACCATCAGAAAACCTTGGTTTTTTTTTTTTTTTTTTTTTTTTTTTTTGTGTGTGTGTGTGTGTGTGTGTGTGTATGTGTATATCGAAAATTTTGTAGCGATTGCTTTGAGAAAGGATTTGAAGCATTGTTTCTTTAACGATTTTGTGACAAAATAATGTATTCCTGGGGAAATTTCATCTCTCTTACTTCTGCTATAGGAAAATACTACGAGCACAAATTTTAAAACCTTAAGACGAAAAATAATCATAATTTTTTTATAAGAACCGTTGGAATTTGGAATGCATACAAAAATGGCAACATTGGAAACTGAATATTTGTCATACGCGTTATTGCCTGAATAATTATTATGCACATGGTGTATTTTGAAACTTTGGCAATTTCTACTAAGGTGGTTGCAATAATACGTAAGTACCTACAATTATTGGATTCTTAAATTCTTCAGTATCTTCTCTTATTATTTGTCTTTATTCATTTTACATTGCAATTACTTAACTAGTATATTGGAATCAATAAATGGTTTTTAATCTCTTGATCATTCCTCTTTTGAGGATGTAAAGGAATGTTTCTATACAAATATCCAAATTGCTATTTCAGTATCTTTCAACGCTTTAATTGTCAAAGTGTCTCGCAAGTGTTTAGACTTGGGTAATGTACAATTGTAAATAAATGTGTAAATCCAAGCTGTTATCCTAAAAATTTTCTCAAAAGATGAAGTTTGAGTAAAAAAAGAAAAATCTGCACTAAAATTAGGCAGTGAAGATTTAATTATTTTTTTCCCAGCATATCATATTCTTTATTAGAGCTAATTTCATTAGATGGCTGGCTTATTGGTCATGCTTTAACCCTCTAAGTGGCACAGGATTTTAGATCCATCATGAAGACCAGTATTTAAACAGCATTTTTTTAATTTAGTTTGAATAATTACTTATTTTAGTCTGCATTTTCATAAACTTACATTCATTAAGATGATATTTACATTATTAAAGAAAGTAAGAAAGCAAAATATCTTAAATTATAAGCTAATATATACCAAGTAGCCAAACTTCTGATGACCGGATAAACCCGGTCATAACGCTCAGAGGGTTAACCAAAGTGGACCTTCATGCCGTTTCTTGAATACAAGAGTTTCTACGGTACACCCTCGGGTTGGAATATCAGCAGAATTTGATCCACCAGGAATATGGCTCCAATTATTGGTGTTGCTTAAACTTATCACTTTAACTCCTAACAAAACCCCTCCAAAGTTCTTCATCCAAAGCAAAGTATTCATGGATTTTTAGTCCAGTAAAAATTCGCACATTTTCAATTTAATTTTAAAGCTTTGCTGTGATTTATTTTTTCTCTCATATCTTAACAAATTGTCATCGACAAGATTTTTTAGTTTTGTTATTGTCACTAAACACTTTATTTATCACACGTTTTGTGCATTATGACCTTTTAAATTATGCATCATAAAATGAACCAATCAACCATACGTGTTGTCTTGAAGCACAGTGAATTTGGAGACAATCTTTTAAACAGGCAAACATTCAAAGTTATTTGCCATCATATTAAAAATTCGTGGTGTTAGTGTAATTATAAATATGGTAATTTAAAAATGTTATTTATTTTTTTTTTCCCTGAAATATAAAGTCAGGTTATGTGTTTTCATTTAAAATAATATGTATACTTTTTATGTTATTTACTTAATTGTGGCTGATGTGTCAAAAACACTACCAACAGACTTTGCATGCTGCAATTTTTATAGATGGCATCACAAAACATGAGCAAGTAGGTTCTATTGTTCTGGTTAGCCTTTAGGCTAGACCAGATCCATGAGTCCAAGAACTGTCATTAAATCCAAAATGAAGGAAGGTCTTTTCAATTGGTCCTCCTTTACAAGTCCAAAACAGGTGATAGGTGTTCAGGAGTGAAGATGGGGTAGGTCAAATTCTACAAGTTCTAGAAATATATTTTCAAATATTTGAAAAAAATCTGTTATCCAGAATCGATATAGTCCTGGTACTGCTGGCCAAAAAGGATTCTACTATACATGAGTAATACTGCATGAGTAATTTTGCTCCTTTTAGCCTTCTTCAAAGTTATTTTGGCTATATTTTCTTGCTGTGTACAGTATTATGTGTGACAAATATGGTTTAAAATGCACTAGTCCAGCCTTATTATACATGCCATATTTTCCATAAGCAAAGCTCTAAAAATTTGTGTAGAAACTGCAAAAAGGTGCTCATAAACCAGAACCACAAGTTGAACTGAACAAGATGCAAGAAAACTGAACATGCATTGCCTCATTGAGGCAGTGAGTAGTACTTTACGTAATGTTAAGCTGATGAAATTTGGTTCAGGCCAGATTTTATTACTAATTATTTTTTATATAATTTTTTTTAAGTATTATTTTGTAGTTATACTTCTAGATATTTATTCATGATCTCATACTTTTTTTAGCTTCCTTGAAACTTGTGTTAATTGCTAGGTAGAATATGCCTTATTGTTTTTCATTTAAATATCATATTTTCTTTTTCTTTCCTCTTTTATAGAGCTATGTGTTATTTAAAATTATATATATATATATATGACGTAATAAAAGCAAGGAAAGGAAAAGACGAAGCACTGTTGATGCATAGTTATGCTATATTGAAAAGGAAGTATTCTAATTGTGATGTAAGCTAATGTGTTGACTTCGTAAATAAAACTTGGCAGTTGAGGCGATTTTAATTCCATTTTTATTTCCAATTGGCACTATGTGGCCACAGATCACTTGGCACCCTAATCGTGCCTTTCCACAGAAGATTTACATTTTTGATCTTGTTGAGATATAAAGCAAGCCAGCGGAATTACATCTTAGCACAGTGGAGAGCAATGCTGTAGTGTGTAGTTATGAAAGATGGAAAGACGTGAAGAGAACAGTTTTGGTTTACAATGGTTGTTTCAGTTTCCAATTATTACGTCATCATAGCTGCACAGGCTATAGAATGATCTAGAAATGACACAATCTAGAGAAGTTATTATGATTTTTAGAATAGAGAGGCAGAATTAATGTTTTACCATTAGTTTAAATTTTAATTTTGATTCACATGTTTTTTATCTTATATATCCCCCCTTCAAAGAGAAAACGGTGTGGCGACAGTAAAGCCTTTTTAGAAGAAAGCATTACAGAATTAGCAAAACTAGGTAAATACAACATTGAGAAAAAAATCACAAAATTTTTATATAAATAATTTTTTAAAGTATAAAACCTTCATTTTTAACAATAAATTCAAAGAATGTCCTAATTTTTCTCAAGAAAGCTCACGGTTCTGTAAAATATTTTCTTAAACATTAATCATAATCAATATTTTCCAGTCCTTAACTTTCTTAAGCCTGCGGTACAGCAGTTGTACCAGGAAAATAACTTTCTTTAACGCCAGCTGTGGTACAACTATCGTACCAGCCATTTACCATGTCGTACCCCCTTTTAGAGAATCGCCTATCTGTAGATCTCTGGGTGGTCCATTGTTGCTGCTCAGAATAGCCGCTGACTACGCATTGTTTCCCTTTTCTTATCAGTTTGGCTACATTTTGGCAAAAATCGCAGGTTTTGGTCTCGCGCCAATATACTTGAAAATCAAATAGGAGTCATCTCTTTCTTAAACGTTAGAGCACTGTCTCATAATTTTAGTGATAACTTTTTTAGTACTAACATTTGCTATGATTAAAACGTCAGTGATTTTTGCACGCTGTTTAAGCTTACCATATTTAATTCTTTTTAATCATAGCAAATAAGATTAGATTAATATTTTAAATTTAATGCCCTTCGAGAAAATAGGTAAAACCGCTTTTATCGTTTACTTCCTTTTTATACTTATGAATAATAAGATGTTATTTTGACTTTTTTTTTTTTTTTTTTTTTTTTTTTTTTTTTTTTTTTTGAGTGCATAAAACCCTTAAGTACTGTTAACTCTTTCAAAGTGCTTCTATTATGTAGGCAATTTTGTCTAATTTATCAGGAGATAAATAAGAGACAATTGCATGCATAATAGTTTTTGTGATTGATTTCATTCAATGATTGCTCTGAATGATTTTCATTCATTGTATATTAAATAAAACCAATTTATCTTTAGACTCTCTTTTAGGATGGCATTGCCAAAAAGTATTTAAATATTTAAAGCTCACGTAACTTCTACCAAATTGAATCAAATCATTAGTTACTTTGCATAAAATTTCAGCCAGTTTTATTTGCTGAATTTTTTATACTCCTCAAGAGATAAAGAGAATTCAGACAAGTTAATAAAAATTTATCTTTAAAAAAGGAATGTTATTTTGTCTTTAATAAGGTGTATGTCAACTTACTATTAAATGTATGAGAATTAGGATTGGATTATGGAAAAGCACGCGAACGCTACCTGCTTAAGGGAATGGATGCTTTTGTGTAAACCTTTTTAAGAGAAAATTGCTTGCATTTACGTTCCTGATGGAAAACTCAAGCATGTAATCAACCCGTTCTTTGGGTTTGATTGGATTAATTTTGTTCGCTTACTGAATTACATCAATTGCCTGTATAAAGGGAGGGATGCCTTTGCAGAGGACTTTCTAAGGGAAGCTGGCTTGTATTTACGTTACCGAAAAACCATGAATCCCTTTAGATGGGATTGAAACCCGAGCGAGCTACAAGTGTTCAGCCACCTTTACCCCTCTACTGAAGGGCCCGTAAGAAATTTGAGAAAGAAAAAGCATTGAAATAAGCGGTTTAACTTACTAAGCTATATTTCTCAATCGACAGTACGTAAATTAGGCATATGAGGGGAATTTTTTGTGAATAAAAAAGCTGTATTGCACTTTTCTCCACTATTTCATATTACAATGGAGTTATTGCATTTCAAAGTTATTTCTCATGAATTAAGTCTGCTCCGTTCATGATTTTTTATTTTTCAAAGAGAAAATTTCACACTTTAAATAAAAAATACACGAGAAGTCACTGTATGCAAAATTTGGCGTAAACAGTTTTCTTAATTTTGCTTTGGAAATATTCCAGGGTAATCGTTTTCATTACTGGAAGGAATATGAGAAACAGATTAACTACATTGTAAGCGTCAACACCCAGTATGCCCTTATTCTTTTGAAAACGTGAAAGATTACTCTTTCTGAAATAAATTAGAAAATATATTATGGGCAAATAGAATATTCATTGAAAATGAAATAGACTGCAACCTTGGGATATAATAATGGTTTTAGACAAAATTTCTGCCTATGAAAGGAAATTGGTGCATAATTTTTCATAAACATTTAAAACTGTAATGAAAAATACTTTTGATGATTGCATGTATAGGTCACAGATTTTTTTCCCCTCTGCTTACATAAACAAAAGCCAATTTTACAAAGGAAAATTCTTATATAAGATATACCTCCTTTGCCTGATACTCCAATGTAATATTTGTTAAAGTTAAATGATGAAACGCAACCAATGTATCTCTGATTTTCTTTTTTATATTATAATAACAAAATTATCGAAAAAAGCAGATTTAAAGCTCTGTTATTGTTATGTAAAGCTTTATTATTGCTGTAAGTTCATCTCAAAATATAATTGTATTGAATTTCATTCTAATCATCTAATTTTGTAAAATTTTGTTTTCGTTTTCTAATTCCTAATACGAAAATATGCGAATGTAAATGAAGTGGGAAAACAAGGTTATAAAATTCACAAATTATTGCCTAGATTGATCAGAAATAGTAAATGAAATATAAACATTGCATACATTTTGTTCTAAATAGTGCACTGGAAAAATAGTTATTTAAATGAAAAGCAAAATAATCATCGAAAAAATCGCAAATTTAGCAACCCATCTACTATGGAACAGCGTCCGACAAACATGTAAATTTTGCTGCATCCATGGAGGGAACTAACTTTTCTCATTAATAAAATGTCAAAGAGGGGGCAAAACTGTTTTGGATCGCGCCGTTCTGAAGGCTATATTATGAGAATTTCGGCCTGCTTTTAGAAGGTTAACTTGAAAGTCTTTCATAAAAATTGATCTTGCCAATATAAAACCAAAATTTTCTTTTACAGATACATGACATTTTAATTGATTATTTATGATATAATCCACATTTTCTTAATTGTAAAACAATGCAAAATAGAATTTAGAACTTAATACATAGCAAGTAAAAAATTCAGTGCAATAACAAAATAAACTCTGATAAAAATGGACAAATCCTCAACAATGAAAATCAGCATGACAACTTGCTGATGGCTGTGGGATGCTTAAATACAGTTACACATAGAAACTTCCATTCCTTAATAAAGGTAACTGGCCTCTAGTATTGAATAATTATCAAAGTTTAATATATTCAGGAGCAGAACAATGACCAGCAGCAGGAAGAGGAATTGTGATTGCCTAGAAATGTTGATCCATAATGAGTAGGATATTGGAGGCGAAGGCAGATTAAATCTTCAGTTTTATTTTCAGCGACATGTGGTAGCTACACACAAATCAGCACATTAAATGTGCCTGTTCCAAAAGGCTTACATTTTTTTATAACTTTGTAGCAAGAAAGCAGCAGCAGACAGACTTCAGTGCGGCCAGGCCAAAGCATAGAAAGCAAGTGTGTAATGTTCAGGATGAAATCTCAAGTCAGACAGAGTTAGTTTTGGTTTTCAAAGCATTTTGATTGGGCAGTTAATATTGATGTAAAATTACTATTGGCTGGTTGAGCTTTAGTTCCATTTACATTATCATAATTACTTAAGAATCATATGACATAGATTTTTCTCGAAATGACGCAGTGCAAATACATGTTGCTACTTTAAGAATAGAGAAGGGAAATTTAAGTTGCTAATTTCATCTTTAACATATTCTTTATTTTTCTTACATATTCTCTCCCCCTCCTCCCTTCAAGAAAAAAAAAAGGCGTAGCGACAGAGAAGCCTTTTTAAAGAAAAGGCGTTAAAACACTAGCAAATAAAAAAAAATCATAAAATTTTTACCTGTAAAGTATAATATATAAATATCAATTTTTTTAAATAAATTTTTAATTTTTAGAGTCATTGATTTTTTCAGCATTTCAGTCCAAAAGTCTTTTTGTTTGAGAGTTTGCATAATCATAATTCTTCAGGGAAGGTTCTTGTTATCACAGAATATCACAAAATAAACTTTTACATAATCATTACTCATAATTAAATGTAACACACATAAACATTTATGATACTAATTTCCGTATTGATAAATTATATTTTAACACCATAAATATAATAGGAGTAAAATTTTCACAAATTATGGTTTCACCATTATTTATTATCTTTCATTTACAATTCCTGATTAACAAACTGAAAGGTCTCGCAATACTTCTAAACAAACATATCCATCAATAGGACTGTCCTCTTGAGCTAACCAGTGTGTTCTCTGCACTGGTGCCCCATGGTGCCTAGGCAGTTACTTGAAAAGGCCTCCGTTCCTTGCATAAGGTAACTGGCCTTTGAGAACTGCACTAATACATTCCACTATAAAAAAGTATAATATAAAAAAAAATTACACTCAATCATAAAATGAGAGCCTCCAATATTATCTTACATGAAGTGTGTGTGTGTGTGGTGTAATTATGGCAAAGCCTCGAGGGCTATCTGCCTAAGGGGAGGGATGCCTTCGTGGAGGACTTTCTAAGGGAAACTGGCTCGTATACACGTTACACATGGGGAAAGCCACGAAAACACCCGTGCAGCCAGCCCGTTCGCGGGGTTCGAACCTCGGACCGAACTACCAGTGTTCAGCGACTTTACCGCTCGGCCGCTGGTGGGCCTCTTACATGAAGAGGGTAAAAGGAACAACTGTACAGAGGTAATTACAGGCCTCTGTTTAGGAACCCAGTACTCCCTCGGAATACTCTATACTTAACATACAAATAATTTCGCTTATTTTTTTTTTACATCTACTTCATTTTCAGAATAATTATAAAATTCGTATTCAAAATTTTCAACAATATGTGAGAAAAATAAAGAATATGTTAAAGATTAAATTAGCAATGTAAATTTCCCTTCTCTATTCTAAAAATAGCAACATCTATTTGCACTGCATCATTTCGAAATAGCAACATCTATTTGCACTGCGTCATTTCAAAATAGCAACATCTATTTGCACTGCGTCATTTCGAGAAAAATCTATGTCATATGATTCTTACGTAATTATGATGATGTAAATGGAACTAAAATTCAACCAGCCAATAGTAATTTTACATCAATATTAACTGTCCAATCAAAATGCTTTGAAAACCAAAACCAACTCTGTCTGACTTGAGATATCATCCTGAACATTTGCTTTCTATGCAAATGTTCTTCTATGCTTTGGCCTGGCTGCACTGAAGTCTGTCTGTTCTTTCTTATTGCAAATTTGTCTAAAATGTAAAATCTTTTGGAATAGGCACAACTAATGTGCCAACTTGATTGTCGCCACAACATGTTTGCTAAAATAAAAAATGAAGATTTAAATTTGCCTTCGCCTCCAATTTTTTAGTCATTATGGATCAACATTTTTACGCTATCAAAATTTCTGCTGCTGGACATTGCTTCTGAGTTTGGATATATTACATATATATATGTATATATGAAAGGAGATTGTTTTCATTAAGGAAAGTAGTTCACACTGAAAATCTATCCTCATATGCTGTTGGATTACTGCTATACAAGGTACAAACATAAAGAATAGCAGCTAAGACTGATTGTCATCATCTGAAAATAAAGTGAAATGTCAGTATAAAAACAGTAGTACAGATTTAGTGAACATTTTTGCTCATATTGCAATCTTTAATGTAGCCATCAGTATATTTTTTCTTTTGTTAGTTTTTATCTGTTTGGAAGTACTTGCAGAAATTAACGAAAAAGGAAACTTAAAAACTCGTATTTTGAAATAAACTTATATTCCATTTCTCTAGGCCTACCGCTTCCTTCTTGACGCTGTAGGTGTAACAATGTTTGAAAAATGTTTTCATAAAAGTTGGTTAACACTCTCCCCTTTTAAGCACTTTAGCCCCGTTCACATGCAACGCTCTTTCGCACAGCTGCCGTTTGTGTTAGGGAGAAACGGGGATATGAAGCAGTTTCGTCTTCAGGACTGGTTCATATGCACATCGTCTTTCATCTCTTAACCCATAAGCCAGTGCGAGCAATAAATGATGTCATGAACCCGAATCAGATTGGCGGGTTTCTAACGTTTACTTACATCTTTTTTGACATTGTTTACAATTGCTATAGAACGCCATCGGAGTTTAACTCTTTAATTAATTAAAATACACCTAAATTAATTTTAAATGCAATTTATATACGAGACCAAATGATTCAAAGAAGAAAAGAAACCACATATGCTGTTGAGCGGTTTTAAATAAAATGTTTTGTGGTTGCTAAAATTTCAAACTTTGCTTTTTGAAAAAATGAATAAAACGACAAATTAATAGCATTAATATTAATTGTAAATGTTTTAATATTGATTATAAACATTTTAGAAAATATAATTAATTCATCTGTTAAAATTGTTTTGAACATGTTTTACGAAGTTTTGAAATGAAAGCTTGTAATTTATATTTATATTAACCAATTGAATAGCACTAGGTTTTATTTTATCTACAGTCAAAAGTCGTTAATCCGGACTCGTCGGGACTTCGGCGATTCCGGATTATAGATCATCAGTTTAAATCTGGTAAGATGGCATGCAGAAATTATAAAATTAAAAATATGAAACCGTAATTTATGAAATGAAGAACAATTATGATCTAAAGGGTATCAAAATTTACAAAAAAAGGCTTAATATTTATTTGTTTACTTTATTAAACATTTCTTTCAATGTAAGCTGTTTAAGTTGCTTTGTTTTATGTGCTAATACTTTCTCTTTAATTCTATATAAAAAGACATAATTTCTTGTTCAGTTACAAAGTTTCGCTGTTCAACTCCTGTAATTGCTGTGCCGAGAATACCGACTAACTTGGCAATCGAAATTTTTTCATTTTCACTAACCTCTCTGTCACTTTCTTCATGGCTTTATCCATTTTTCGCAGCAATTCCACTTTTTGTTTGATGGACATCGAAACATACTTTCGCTTTGTAGATCCTTTGGGAGTTCCAGCATCGGAAATTCTATTTGACATAATCGAAAGTTCAAGCTTACTTTTATAAAATTGCTCTAACAGTCTGCAAAAAATAATAAGCCGGATCCAATTCGAAGATTAAGGAACAACGCAATCTGCAACATTAACTGAAATAGATAATTAGATAATTTTAGCTTATACCGTCCGTTATACGTCAAACGCGCATGCGTAAATGTATTATGCGCAGCCGTAAAGGTCTTACGCGCATGCGTAAACAACGCCTATGCGCTTGCGTCAACGCGACGCATGCGCAGAAAGTTTGTAGCTTTGAGGTCCGGATTATAGATCATTCGAGATTATGGGTATCCGAATTAACGACTTTTGACTTTATATGTAATGAAATTCAGTAATACAATTTTTAAGAAATTTGAAATGATTTAATGACCATATAAACAGCTTATATTCTTTAAACTGCATTTTCTCAATTTGCATTTTTTTTCAATAAATCCTTTTATTTAAAGTCCTAAAACATATAGGTATGGCCTAAATTATTTAATATTTTTATAGTTTAATTAAAATTATATACTTTATAGAAACAAGAATGGGTTTTGCAAAATATTGAAAAGAAAAATTATTTGAAGTGGAAATGTAATTGAGATCATATTTGTTTCAAAATTTTTGCATAAAAATTTGTTTTTATTTTTTCTCAGAAACTAATTCATTAATTGCAAAATCGATCCATAAAGTTATTAAGAACTTTCTAATAAAATATAATAAGAAAATATGGGGAAAGTCACTGAAAACTGTAGATGAATGACATTTTAATTGTTAAACTTTTAACTTTTCTTTCAAAGGTTTAAATTTTAAAAAAATACTGGCAAAAAAAGTTTTCTCATCTTAAAATTATTTTGTCTTACAAAACTATTTAATAATATTCATAAAAGTATATAAAAGTTTTTAAATAAAAAAATCATTCAAAAGGTACCAAACCCCCTTGTCGAGTTGAAGGTGATATGCGAGTCTTTAGTTTTAATTTAAACAGTATTTCTGGAATACCCAGCATCAGATAACATTGTCTGTACTTGTTTACAAATTTCCGTATTTCGTATGGTTCTAGTATTTTGGATGATATTGCATCCTCAGATATCTACCAATGCGATTGTTTCACTGACAATCCAGCAAGCAGTCACTTTCACGTCAGCCATGTTGTTTCTTAAAATTAAGTGAACCATGCAATGGTGCAGTGCAGTATGGGAAATCTTCCCATTTGCCCTGCTCCCGAGAGGTAGGAACGTTCTACCTCCAATTCGGAGAAACAGTTAATGTTAGTTGCCGTGTGAATGGGACACATTGGAAGAACCAGTTTTCGCTACCGGTCCAATCTGTTTATGTGAACTGCTTATGGTTTTGATTCACAATGCAGTGTTTTATGTGCAAGGACTGTAATATTGTCTTTTGTGTGCATTAACAATTTAATATTTCGATTTAATATCAATTTAATATTAAAAAATTTTGCAAAAAAAAGTTTTTTGTTATTTTTCATAGTAACATAATGATTTTTTCCTATTTCAGTTTTTGAACTTCAAGAGCTGTGTGCCGAAACCATTAATAAAAGCTTGAGTCATAAAGAGGATATCAGAGCTTTAAATCTTCCAAGAAAGTTGCAAGATATGGTTCTGGAGTCGTATAAAATTGCTTCCAGCGATTCTGGTTGATTTTATTTTTTATTTTATATTTAAAAAAAAATTATCACAATTGACTTTGTGTGTTGTTGTTTCTTGTCATCATCTTAGATTAATTTTTATTTTTAACAGCTGGAACTGTAAGGAATGCTTTATTTTTCATTGAAAATAAATAATAATTAATCAAGTTAAAAACATTTCTCCTTCATTCATATGAATTTAATGTTAACTATAATTCATGTAAGTTGTTAAATTTTTTACAATGTTCCACATTTATTTATGATTTATATACAGTACAAAGACTGGAACTGCCAGTACTCTAACAATTTGAGACTGGAAATTTCTGGATTTTTGATCATGTATTTAAATCTAGTAAAATTACATTAGAAATCATAAAATTACAAATATGGAGGCTTGTTTCTGAAATAATGAAGCATTTATTATCTCATGGACAAAATTTATAACAAATGAAGAAGCTCAGTGTTAATATTTGTTTTATTTCATTATTTTTTTTAAACATAAGTTGTTTAAACAGTTTTGTTTTGCTTGTTAATATTTTCTCTATTTTTACAGAGAGACGTAATTTCTTGTTCAGTTACAAAATTTCATTATTTAAGTCCTATAACTGCCATCTTGAGAGCCACTATTAAGTGATAAATTGAAATATTTTCATTTTCAGTAAACCTTTTGAGGCATTATCATCCTAGCCTTCTTCCTTGCTATGGAAACCAACGTATGTAACATTCCATTCCATACAAATAGTGGTCTTCAGAATTCACTTATTGTGTACTAAGACAAGATAATAAAATGATACCTTCAATAACCGTTCAAAGAGCCAAAAATGAAAATGTGATTCATTAGCCAAAAGGTGTTTAAAGTCAAAACAACCTGTGGGATGATTTTTAAGGAAAGATTTAAAAGGAAAAAAGAAAAAGGTTTCATGGAGGGGGTTCCAGGTAATAAAAGATTCTAGTTATTGGATGTCCAGATTTTGACTTTGTACTGTATTGATATGTAATAAAAAGGCAAAGCATCCAGATGCATGTTTATATGATTGTAAATATCCTTGCTGGCGAGAGGTAATCTTTCATAGAAAAATAGAGGAAGCTTATTTTTTATGTAAGCTTTGTGAACAAAACTGGTAATTTTAGATTTAGTTAGGTTTTTTCTATAAATATCATGAAATTGCAAACTGCGTTTTTTGTTTTTTAATTAGTTAATTTGTTTTGATGTCTTCTAAATTATTTAGTGTTCAAAGATGCTTGATTAACTTTTGAGAGATTAAAAAAAAAAGAGTTACGTTTCAAGCCTAAGAAAGTGTGTCATAAAAATTCGGATGTATTGTTCAGAGTTCCCAAATTTTCCTCTTATAATAGTTTAAAATTATAAGCTTTTTTAAAATTCTGTGAAAGAAGTGCTTTTTTTTAAACATAAATAATGCACAGTTATTGTGATTTTTTAAAATATTAAACTTCTATTCCAAAATTAGTGCATCTTTTGCCATTTAAAGCTATATGTAAAAAGTAAAAATTGTTAGGATTGTAAGTTCTAGAATACTGATATATGTTATTTGCTGTAATATAAATTACCATATATTCCACCATATATGGGCACGTTCAATGTTAAAAAAAATATCAAAATTTACGTGTGCGCATAAATGAGCATAAAAAAAATTAGATTTCTATATGCATCTAAATGTTGTTTATTTGAAAGAAATGAAATACCTTAGGAACTTCAAAATTTGCATTATCGGATAACATGAAAAGGTCATCATATTCCTCTTCTGTTATATTATCAGGCACGTCATCAAATTCTGTTTCATCTTCACAATCGCTGTTACTGTGATCCGTAAATAGATAATCATCTTCCATTCCATCTAGATTATTAGGTATACTGCATTTTTTAAATAACTTGTGAATTATGTCGTGTTTAATTTCATTCCATTCTTTTATTATCCACTCACACACTATTTGTAAACTGGCATGGCATACTTGGCCTCCTTTTGTAAATGTTTTTTGACCTTCTGACATCCACGTATTCCAGTATCGCTATTTGTAAACTGGCATGGCATACTTGGCCTCCTTTTGTAAATGTTTTTTCACCTTCTGACATCCACGTATTCCACTATCGCTTTAAATTTGCTTTGAACAGTTTATTGATACTCACATCTAAAGCCTGAACTAATGGCATTAATCCACTTGTAATAACTGTCATGTCTGTATTACACTCTTTCAAGAATTTCTTCATATCATCCTTTAGATGATCTCTGAACATGTCCCAGACTGAAAGACTTTCTGGATTATTTAAGGTAAAAGGATGCTTTTGCCAAACATTTCTTAGCCATAATTTCACACTGTTTTCTGCCCTCCATCCTTTCTCATGAACATAAATGAAAATACCATTTAGGAAATTACATTTTAGTGTTGTCTTTCTTTTAAAAATTACCACGGGTTTTAATTTTTAACCGTCCGCTAAGCCAAAAAGCACTACCGTGAAGTGAGATCATTTGTGACCTGTTGTTTTGTTCTTTTCACATCAATTGTTCTATTTCCTATCCTATCAAACATTACGGGAGTATCCATATTTCTAATACGTGACAGTAAATACTTTTCCTGCCTTTGTAGGTCAATAAGATACTTCTGGAAACTAATCAATTTATTATTCAAATATTTTGGAAGCCTTTGTGAAACTTTTTTTTTTCTTGTAGAACTAAATTATTCTGTGCCGTAAATCCGTTACAAAAGCTCACTAAAGACAAAAAAAGCTCACTCTAAATCTGTTACAAAAGTTGCTTTGAAGTTTTCACTTTCATTTGCATTCTTTTTGGCCCATTTTAAGGCAAATAAACGTATACTGTTTCTTCTCATAATTAATCTATTTGAATGCTTTTCTAGGACCCAGTTCACAACACTTTCTTCTAGGAAAGGCTATTTTGTTACTTCTTTACGCAAAGCACATTTATTCTTTGGCATATTAATTACTGTAATTTCATTTTTCTTCCAGTCATGTATGGAGTTTTCACCAATACCAAACATCCTTGCTGCTGCTTGATTATCATTTTCTTTCACAAAATGAATGGCTTTACATTTGAAACCAGCGCTGTATTTGTTTCTTTTCGTGCAAGCCTTATTTACTACTAAAAGGAACACTAGCTCAACTGTATTTCAACTAAAGCAAATGTGATTTAGATTTACTAAACCCTTCGATAAATTCAATAGATTTACTAAAGCCTAAAATGATTTCCACTTCAGAATCATGGCTTCAAATGACTACAAAAAGAGAAAACATCTAACTCCTAATTCTACAAATTTATTGAGGTTGGAAGTGCATTCTTTATATCCCCCTTTTCTTGAAATCCTACTTTATTATTTTGTTGGACACCTGCATTGAATACAACCCATCCTCTTTGCAGGAATATTTCCTCCCTCAAGCATTTAATCCACATGCATATTGTTCCGCTTGTCAGTTCAGTATATCGTTGTTCAAAGGGCTAGGACAAATCTTTGAAGAAGTCACTTCGAAAGATAAGAAAGAGCATTACTCATATCTTTTAAATTCTTCGTAAGTATTGGGTGCGCATTATATGCCGAATATAGATGCATGTTATACGCCTGAAAATACGGTATGTGATTTATCCATGGCATCTCAAAGTGTATCTAGGAGAATAAATATAGTAATATAGTTTATTTTTATACCAAAAAAAAAAAAAAAAAATTGCAGAGTTGCTATTATACATAAAATTCTATTCTGATAGAAACTTCATGAAAATTACAACATTATATTGTAGAGACAAGGTATTTTTGGATGCAAGCAAGATGAAAAGTGAGCAAACGCCTTCGCTGGGAATCGAACCACGGACCTCTGGAATACCGGCCCAGCGTGCAGAACCACTACACCATGAAGACACACTAAGAAAGTGGGAGAAATACCTTATATACTCCCCTTTTTAAAGGGTGACTGGGGTTTCTAGGGGACCCAATCGCCAAATCCAGGGTGTGGAGAATACTCATCCAACAACCTTTTAGTTTCGGCACCACTGTAGAGACATTAGGATTTTTTGAAGAGAGATTCAAAAATTAGCAACCGCCTTTGCCGGGAATCGAACCACGGACCTCTCGAATGAATCTCTATGAATACCGGCCCAGCATGCATAACCACTACACCACGAACGCACGGCTAGGAAAGCAGGAGAAATACCTTATAATATAAGGGAAAATCTTATACTTGTGTGCATTGTATATAAATTAAAACTTTGAAATTTCTTCTCTTGTAATTCCCTCAGTGCATTAGGATGATTTTGCTTTATGTTAGACTGCAATGTTTAAACTAAATCTATCCATTATAAGCTTTTCCATTTACACTATATTTAATAGTTAGAAATAGTGTTACATTTTCAAATGAGTAGCTGTTTATCTGATTTATATTTGTACAGTGACGCTCATTATAATGATCCTTTATGTCCTATAGAAACAAGGACTTTGTCATAAAAAGTCATTATAGCATAGCAAAAAAATTGATTTAATGTACTGTCAATAGGTAGGGCCATTTTGTCATTGTAATATAATGGTCACTATAACAAGTGGTCATTATGGAAAGCGTCAACTGTATATGTTTTTCAATTTTTATGAACCTTTGATATCATATTAAAACTATGACAAAGAAGGTTCTTTATAACTTTTGATAGGAGTATATTGTGTCCTTTTGTTTAATGGCATTTTTTGCTATTGTTTTAGTTTTCCCACTGCGAGTTCTTGGCGCAAAAGCCATCAACGAGCAAATGACTGAGAATGATATAGATGATATACGACTTCATCCAAGGTTGCAAAGAATCGTATTGGAATGCCGTGAGATTCTCAACTAATTCATGTTGCAGTTATACATTTTGAGCATTACATTCAAGTTAAATTGTGATGAACAATTTTTCATTTTATATTTTTAGGAATATTTTTTATCTTTTATTATTGTATATGAATTTGTAAGATGTTGTGTGCATGTTTATATTTTTATAAATGCTTTTAGTGTAATAACATTTAATGTAACATTTGAACAGCTTGTTTCATTAACATAAATATGTTTCATTAACTTGTTTCATTAACATAATAAATTTTTCATAAAAATGTCCATTGGTTCATTAAAAATTAAAAAGAAAGATGCATACTGTACTACAAATAATAAATAATAAAAAATTTTTAAATAATTCTTTCAGATTTGATGAAGTAGTTTTCGCTGTAAATGGAGGAATGGTGTAAGTGAAAGAATTCTGAGAAAGATATATGTGCACTTAATTACTGTAAAAATATAATTTTTCCAATAAGTATTGGTGTTTTAAACTAGGTTGACTTCTGCAACACGTCTTGGGTACGTTCTGATTATCCACATTCCCATTGAAAAGTCACAAGCTTGTTTGGGTAAAACGTTGAGTATCTTTGTAGGTATTTCAAAAATGTGTCCATTGCTGCTTATTTTTTACATTGATTAAAGAAAATGAAACACTTAAGAAATTTTTCTGTAATTTCACTGTGCTTGTTTCCCTTTGTACACTGACCCAATTTTACTTTAAAAATGGAGAATTGCACAAGAATTGTGCACCAGCCATGATCTCATACCCAAACACAGCTGAAACTTCAATATGCACTTTAACATACTGAATATAAAAGTGGGCAAACTCCACAGTTCCATCATGATTCGTTGGGACAAAAAGAAATACTAATTAGAAAAGCAACTTGAATTTCGAAAGTACAAATAAATTCCTTTCAAATCAAAACGTGTGCTGCGCATATGCGGGGTTTGACAAGCAAATACTTTTTGGCCATATGTGGTTGTGTTTCATCAGTATATTTTAAAGGCTTTTTGATTGGAATGCAGATAATCAGAAAGTATCACTTAATAAAAGCATGTATTTTTTACATGTAACCACATTCTAAAAAATAAATGTTAGCATTAATAAATAATGTATGATATTGAAGTTAATTTTATGGAAATTTAATTTCTCAAGAGAAAAGTTTTTTTTTTTAAGCGTAATGTCTGAGAAAATAGGAAGAACAGTGAAGTTAATAAAATAGTTTTTTATCCTTTTTTTATAAACTATAAATAATTTTTAAATTTAAAAGAAAGTAATAAGGTGAAATTGCAAAATATCAAACATTTTACAAGGATTGATTTATTATTTCCAGCTGTCTAAATTATTAATATTTAATATGAAGAATCTTTGATTTAAATTACTAATGCAGATCACTTGCACATAGTACTCATGTTTTGGCTAGGTCATTCATTAGAGTTATGTGAATGCTGTCATATTACATCATTTCATTCTTTATTGCTTGGATTCTTTATACTCACTTTATGTGTTAATGCTGTTCAATATTTTCTACTGGTCATGTGGCAGGCCATTGCAATTTTTGGATTGATTTAGATAAAAACCATTTGTCCACTGTTCAAGCTTGAAGGCATGATGCATTATCATCTTGAAAGATTTAAACATTCTGTAACATGTAATAGCTGGATGAGGGATTTTTTTCAAGCTTATAAATATGTTGGACTGCATTCATTTTCTGTTCAACAGGAAAGTTGACCAATTCCATGTGTGGATTTACAATTCCATATCAAACTTGCAACACTTTACTGTTGTTGTAGTGAAGAATGAAAAGTTATCAAACTTGCAACACTTTACTGTTGTTGTAGTGAAGAATGAAAAGTTGTATAACTTTGATTAATGTTGAATATCACATAAAATAATGAAGTGTACTTGATAAAATTTTTTAAATTCACCAGTTTGGAAATCTTTATGAAATCTTAAAATTGTTTAATCTTGTTAAACAATTTATATCCTAGTCTTTGTTCAGTTTTGTTTGATTTATGAAAACATATTATGATATACATCCAGGTATAATCAATTAGCTAGTTATATTATTTGTTATTTACCTTAGTGGTGAAAAAAGTTGTTCGACTGGTGCAGTTGATAATGATATTGGCAGAATTAGTAAGTAAACTTATCATTCGTAATGTTTTTAATATTGCTGGGTTTTGTACATGGTATTAATTTAAGTATAGGTTTATTTTCTATCTGAAGGAAACAATAAAAAAAAGCAGTTAACATATTTTGTTGTACGGATTAGTGCTGAATGTATTTAATAATTTTTCAAAGTCTGGTTTCATCATTTTAAAGTTCATGAATTCAAATGTATTAGAGCCAGCCGTTAGGCATTTTTGTTTGGATATATTACATTTTCATAAAATGCTTATACTAATTTCTATTCTTTTAGCGGGGGGGGATCCTTTTCTCCTGTAATAAATGCTCCTTTTGCTATCATTTTGTAATCACTTCTATCAGTGTTGCACTCTATGTAAAATTTCATTTGATGCTGATAACTTAATGTTGGTGTGTAAATGTTTGTGGTGATGAATGTAGATACTAACATAATGAAGTTGGCTAAATTCATCATTATTCTGAGCATTCATTCTGTTAAAAACTGAAAAGACCAAAATAGAAATCTTTTATTGTATCACAAATTACCAAATGGCTAATTTTTCCCTTGTGTAGTTTTGAAAATGTTTTTGGCCTACTTTTTTACATTTATTGCACATGCCCATTCAAGAACAAGATTTATTTTTTTTTTCCCAGAAATTTTAAAATTTAAATCTGTGGCCGAAGAACTTCATTACTTGATCAAGGTTCGTATGGCCCTTAAGAGTCCTTAGATTTTTTTTTTTTTTTTTTTTTTTTTGCAATCTATTTTTGGTTCTTAAAAGTCCTTAATTTCAGCCAAAATCAGCAGAAAGGCCTTAATTTTAATCATCTGAAATTTCTGTATGTTTTTACAACTGTCATTTTGAGAGTGAATTAGGAGTACTTAAAAGTACTTAATTTCCATGTGCAGAAATGTGTACGAACCATGCTTGGGGTAAAAAATATCACACTGACAGATTAAGAGACACACAGGGGTTGAAAGGTGTAATCACCACAATACTCAGGCACAAGGCCCAACCTCTATCAAAATTGATTGTAAACTTTTTAAGTTATTCTCATGCGAAAATGATTTAGTTATAAAACACTAAATTATAAAATTAGTTTAATATTGTGATAGTTTACTAGCATGACAACACTTCGCAGAATTTGAAGAAATGAAAAGCTGAATTAGCTGATCAGAAAACAGGTGTAGTTCATTGCTCAAAATGCTCGAAAGAAGAACACAGGTTAATATTAAAAATGCAGTCACATCGAGGGCTTTTGAAGAACTACATGATGCAGGACGTAAGATAAATCTGTGATCAGAATAGGCAACCAAGAAATATATTATTATAGAAAGATAAATGTCAGTTACATAAGTGACATGGCATTATGTAAGGTTATTAAGAATGTTTCTTTCTTGACATTTTCTGGAGAGCTATAGTTATAGTCAGTGCTGTAAATATAGGTATGCAAAGCAATTCAGACATGATAGATGTGGAGACAAATGTTATGTTTTTCCTGGGTGAAATAGCTGAGGCCTCAATGCCTGAAATCTGTGGAATTGCTAGAGTGTAATGGGGAATACATTTCGACCTCCTCTAGAACTACTATGATTCTTGGATCTGTTGTTTCTATAGACAGAATAGTTAAGCACAAAGATTGGAGCATATGGGCTAAGCTTATGTTCTTCTATGAACTTAATATCATGAGAGTACTAATTTATAATGTCCTGAAGTTCATTTTATTTACAAGACAATCTATGTAAATAACACATAAAGATTTGTGAAGTTTACTAGACATTCAAGATTTTCAGAACTTAAAACGTCTTTGAATATAACGAAGAAAATAAACAGTTTATCGGCTGAGTTTTCTGCACCCTGAAGGTAGATAATTTTACAAAGACTTTTTTTAATGATATTTACAATCTTAAATATGTCAGGAAATTCTTTGAGGAGTTTGAAGATGTCAGACAAAGCCCTAAAAGCCCTGACCCATCAGTTTCAGTGCAGTTCTTAGCAGCATTTGCACATAACATGTTAAGAGTGACAGCAGTATATTTAATGCCTGTAATCGACTTTTCTAAGGAGTTATTTGTGATACCAGGTTTACTACGAGCAACTTTGGGGACTGATTTGTTGGAAATTTCAGAAACCCGCGATAATCTGCATCATGTCCCATTTGTTGATAATTATAGCATTTTACATTATGTATTCCCATATCAACACAATCAAAGCTTTGTGGGCAGATAAGCTTAGTACTGTATTGCTTTAATTTGGATGTGTCAGGTGAATGTTTGAAGTGCTAGCAATTGTGGCATTGTGAAACACCTCCTTTAACTTTATACGACACAACAGATATAGAAAAATACAGTTTTGTACATCCGCTCAACACGAGGCTCATTAATTCTATTTGTAAAAAAAGGGAGAGGAACCTTTGTATTGATTCAAAATATTTGTGAGACTTTTTTTCACTTGGAAGCCTCGGTTTTTGAACTCTTTTGTAATGTTCTCAGTGGAACAGTCTGGTTGTAGATCATTGAAAATTAGTTTAATCGTCCTCTCAAATTTGCTTGTAATCACATAAAGATCAATTTGGTGTTCACCAAAGTAGTTAGTGATTCCCCTGGGGCATCTTTTGTTTTAGGGGTAAGCCTTTAGAAATTATCCGTTTACTCAGCTAGTAAATTCTGTGAAGTGAATATTCAAACACAAAGCCTATTTTCTGTTGAAACTGATTGTGAAATTTATAATTGTTCTCAAGTCCAAGTGATTTAGGTGTAAAAATACTAAATTTCAAAATTTGTTCAATACATAGATACGAAGATACTGTGGTGATGAGTCACGGTAAGCGATAAAGAAATGTGCATTGTTGCTGATAAATATGGTAACCCTAAGGAGACATTTGTAGAAGTGTGGAAAATAGAGTTTATCCTGTATGTGCTCATATTTGAAGTCTTGAAATAAAGACACATTTTTATTGTGTATTTTATCTGGTTGAAATTCTCGATAAATGTTGTGAATGTTATTTAATGTGCTACGGACAACAAAGATCTGCCTCATACCATGATAACTTTTCATTATGGTACGAGCAGAGCATACCATAATGAAAGTATTTATGTCATACTAAGGATTATAGCATCACACTGAACATTTCTGAATGAAGTTTTGCGAAATATTCATAAGTACTTTTGTTTTTAATGATTCACCATCTTTCAACATTTCCAAACCAAAAATTGTGGATTACATCAACGTTCATCCTCTGATCATAGGTGAGTACTAACTATTGCACAGTTTTGTAGTCTATTTATTGTTCATATTTTATTTATTTATTTATTTATTTATTTTTTTTTTTTTTTTTTTTTGGTTAAATGTTTACTTTTTCTTAAACTTTGCACAATGTCTGATGTATATGCCATCCGAATTCCGGCAGTTTCTCTTAAAGCATCCTGCAAGAAGGCATCCTTCCACCTTAATGTATACCCTTGTGGGCAAAAGAGATTGCCAGTACTATGTATTTTTAATAGTTTTGTACTTATACACCATTGAATGCTGGGTATGTTTTGTGAATTTTGATTTTAGCCTTGAATGCATTTCTAAGCGGTGTAATTTTGCTCAGTGTGATGCTATATCTTTAGTATGACATAAATTGAATGTGAGCTAATCAAATTGTGGTGAGCTAATGTGGATTCAAATTTCACTGTTTTGACATATTTTCTTTTTATGATATATTTTCTTTTTATGCATCAGCATACTTAGGGTATTTTTGTGTATGTTAGATTACTTCAAATGTATGCAGTATTGTACATTTCTATTCTACTTAATACTGTATTCCTCATAGTATACAACATATTTTAATGCTTTTTGCATCTATAAAAATTCAGATGTGAATTCTAAAATGACAGGACAACTGAAACATTTAAAATGATTCAATAACTGCTATCTCAGACTGGCCACATTTTAGAAGCATCCACTGAAAGGTAAACTTTTTTAATTCACTTCGTGGAGCCATAGTGGTCATTCCTTCAGCAGTGAAAATGATGTTACTAAGTACATAATTTTTTATGGTATTGGTGATTCAACATTTGTTGCAATTCATAGCGGTATTCAAAATGTTATTCTGTCCATTACCATGTAATTCAAAATTTCCGTTTCATATATATATAATAGAATTCTTGACACAGCAATTGCAAGACCTTGAACAATGGAACTTTAACTGAATAAGAAATTAAGTCTGTCTACAGAATTTAAAAAAAATATTAGCACAAAAAAGCTACTTAAACAACCTACTTTGAAAGAAATGTTCAATAACGTAAACAAATAAATACCTTTTAGATCATAAATTCTTCATTATTTCATAAATCGTGATTTCATATTTTTAATTTTATAATTTCTACATGCCTTCTTACAAGTTTTAAACTGATGATCTAATATCCGGAAAAATCCCAAATCCGGGATCGCCGAAGTCCCGACAAGTCCGAACGACGGACTTTGTACTGCACTGGATTTACTTATGTCACGAACTTGTAATTAGGATATTGTAATAAATAGGTATATCTAATTTTATGTCATGTATATCACTATCATCAGCTGTTATATCATGTATAAATGTTTGTGCATCAGTGTCGTCAAAAGCTTGTTCTTCGGTGTCTTTAAAATCAGATATGTGAAGAGGAGTTTTCCTAATGTACTTTGAAATCTTAATTTACCCTCTGTTTCATAAACTTGTCTGATAGAAATATTATGATGAGCTCCAGCATGTTGCCTGTACTTACCAAATCTAGCTTGTAATGTATCCCTTTGTATTTTGCCAAATAAAAAATATTTAAAATCTAGTTCATTTGTGCAATAACTTGATATCTCAATTAAAGCATATGCTGTGTGGTGTACTGCAAAGTGAGTTTCATGGTTAGGGCAACCATGGGTTCAATTCAAATTTTTCCAACCATCTAACCAATACAAAAATTTATTCATCATTTTATATATATATATATATATATATAATTGTCTGTTACTGTAAAAGATATTTCAAATGAAGCCCTTTAAAAATGGATTTCACATTTACAATTTACCGCTAAATGTTTGCTGTTTTAAAAAATTTTCCCAGTTTCTTGAAACTTAATTATTTCTTTCTACTGCCCAAAAGACAACAATGTTTCAGCAACATTATCAAATCTACAATGCAAGCTTTACACTTTATTTTTCTAAGTTAGTTGGATATAGAGCTTTTATTGTCAGGGCATAAGCATATTTTAAGAACTATCAGTTCAAATTAATGTAATTTTTTAATACAGTTTCAATATGTGAATCATCAACAGGATTTTGATAAACAGTATTAACTTTAGGTGGTTCTGAAAATATAGCCTTCTTATTAATAAAATTATTATTAGGGACATCAGTAATTTTAAACACAAACACTAATGTAATGTAACATACGAGTGTGCTGCAACCCTCCTGGCCGATAATAATCGGCCTTATGGTTAACGCAGCAAAGAAACCCAAACAGTTTAAAATTGTTGTTGTCACTAACAATCGCTCTACCTTTTTTTTAAAAATGAGTATACATGTTATCTGCACAAATTCTTTTCACCAGCAGAAAAAGTACAACTTCTTATAAACAGATAAAAGGCTGCCAATCATGACAATGTAGCAGCATTTTTTGTAAATATTTGTCATTCCACACAAATTACCATCTTTATAATAAGATGCTTGATTTAGGTGAATTTCATCAAACATTAAAGTAAGAGGCAGATATGTTTATAATAATTCTCAAAATAAAAATTTTATATGACTTTGGAATATTTTGTTCGTTGTTCTTTAACGTGGCTAGCATAAGCTGCTACTAGACTTACTTGAAAGTCTGTTGGCGACTTATCGCGAAGGTTAGAAGATTAATACTACAGGTGAAGGGTGTAAAAGAAGAAGCTCAATTATTAACAGTACAGTCTTTGTGCTTACAAATATATTATACACTTAATGGTGATCAAACTAAACTAAATGTAAAGATAAGCTAGTACTTGAAGACTACAAATTAATTTAAACTAGCAGGTTGACTTGGAAACCTACACCGTGATATTAAATGTCGTCGGTATGCGAAGCCAAGATTCTGAATTCAGACAGCTGGTAGAAACAACAACGTGCGCACTTATAAGCGAAACACGCTGTGACTAACCTTTTCGCTAATTCAATTTAAATACATTTTCATTCACACTAACCATTACATCCTGGCGATGAAACGCCAGAGAAAAGGCTAAAAAATAAAAATAATATAAACCTCACATCTTTCTTCCTAGAATTTATTGTCAATAAAAGGTCTTAAATTACATTTATAAAGATAATAAAATGCTAACCCTAATACTGAATCAACTTTGACTAATTTTAAGCCTAAAATTTCTTAAAACTACTTTTCACTGACAAAATATCGTACCACTTCCATAACAAACTCAGCATTCTTCTTAGTACTTTTTCATCTTGTCTGGCATGCCACATACCAGAGGAGTTCCTTGCAATATGATCAACGATGTAGGAGCCAATGTTACCATCAATCGAAAAGATATGGCTGAACAGCTGGAAGGTACTAAGGTTGGAAACTCATCTGAAAACGCCGCCTTGCGTTACCCTCCAGACTGTCCCGGAAGAAATCGACATCGACCGAAAATTAAGCGTTAACATCACGTTTCGAAGTGCCGCTTATCATCATACGCCGCATATGGCAGATATTACAGAGCCTTGCATATTTGGCTTTGGCTTTCTAAGGAAATACTGTTATTCTTTAAAAATAACGAACTGCATCCTACCTGTGAGGACATAAACCTATTCGGGATTAATGATGAAGGATTAATTCTGTCCACCAAATCATAGCTCAGGTCGATGTCACAGCAAGAACAGCGTGAATAGTTGTGCTTCCTGTATCCATAGCCGGAAACAGAAATTTCTGCTACAGTGTAATGGAATAGCCTCAGCACTTATCCAGAACAGTTATCGCGGAGGAAAGGCGAAGTGGTTGCAGCATGTACTCCAATGACCTGTATTAAACGACCCACCAATCTCCATGTCTTTTGAGATCCTAATATCGAAATTATTGCAAAATGCACAACTAAGCGATGAACAAAGGAGTGCTGCCAAACGTGTCATTTCAAAATGTTTTCTCCCACTCGTCTTCCGACATACGTGGAACCAGTTTGACGCAGCATAGAATTGATACCGGGGTTATACCACCAATCAAGCAACATCTAAGACATCTACCGATTGCTAAACAGCAAAAGGTAGGAAAACTTCTAAAGGACATGTAAGAAAGCGACGTCATCGAGCCTTCAGCAAGTCCATGGGCCTCTTCCATCATCCTGATCAGAAAGAAAGGCGATTCAACTAGATTTTACGTTGACTACCGCCGGTTTAACGAGGCAGTGAACAAAAACATCTACCCTATTCCTAGAACTGACAACATTCTGAGCACTCTTTCTGCAAGCAAGTGGTTTTCGACGCTTTATTTAAAGAGTGGATATTAGCAGGCAGAAAGAATTACATTCTAATGACCGAGAAAAGACAGCATTTGCTACCGGGCAAGGACTTTGGCAGTTTAAGGATTTGGGATTACGTAATGCACCGGCAACATTCGAACGCCTCATGCTGACTGTGTTATGAGGTCTTTCCTATGAACCCTGTCTGATATACCTGATGACATCATCGTCGGAAAGCACTTAAGAACATTTAGAAAATATTACGTTCTTCAGAAATTGAAGGAAGCCAATCTAAAATTGAGTCCGGTTCAATGTAAATAGGCCAGACAGGAAGTGACTTACCTTACACCTCTGTTGAGGGTGTGTGTACGGATCCAGAAAAAGGTCCAGCGGTTAAAGACTACGCTGATGGAACGAGACGGCTCCCGACCTAATGCGACGTTATAGACGTCAAACGGGATTAAGTGCCACCCCGCCCTTAACCCTTAGCCTGTCGAATGATTTTCTGCGAATCCCTTTAAAACTGTCGCTAGTTTTGGACCGAACTTCCCGTAAAATGTCGCGAAAATAACCCTAAACCTCTGAAAATTGTCAAGCAGTTCTTTTGTTATTTCCCATCCCTCCCAGAATTTTACTTCAATGATTCCGCTAAGTGAAATTCATTGCTATATATTGTTCGCATCTATGTGAGCTCTCAAGAGAATTGCAAAAGGCTAGACTTTCAGTGATGACCATCTTAAAGCCGCAAGGTACAGCTGCGAAACGTAAAAGTTTTCTTCCCTTAAACAATCTTATCTCTACATATAATAAAAGAAAGAGTCTGTCTGTGTGTGTGCCTCTCGTTCGCGCTGCGCGTAAGCTAATAGACCCATGGCTACGAAATTTGGTACATCTACACAAGAGCCAGTGCACTTCGAAGCGATTTTTTCGAAATTCGAATTCAAATTTTTTTTATTTCATGTTTTGTGACGAAATCGTGTCATTTTGAAACTTAATGGGCTATAGGAAAGCGAGATTTTACTCTACACACTCCATTTTCACATCGTCATGAAACGTAGGCACTTAGCTATTTTACGAACTTAAAATAAATTTCGTGTTTCAATAAATCGATTAAATACGAATTTATTTAACAAAGGGAGCTTAACATTTTTTCTAAAGAAGTTTATTTTTTAAAATGTATAGTTTATTTTTCTTTGATTTTTGAACACGTTAAACTATCATCCTTGCGAATGCTTTTACAAAAAGAATTTTGGAAAAATGATAATATTTTGTATTTTTAAAAGATTTTTTAAATGAAGCATCCGAGTACAGTTCTCACATCTCACATCTTTAAAAATGTGATTTTGGCAACAATTTTCCTGTCTTATTGTTGTTGATAGATTTTTGATGAAATCGCATCATTTTGAATAGTTTCATTCGTTTAAAAATATGGGTTTGGCAACAATTTTTCATCGTATTTCTTATGTCACTGTTTTTAAGGGATTGGCATATTACGTTGTAATTTTTATATAAATATAATACATTTTTATTGATTTTTTTTTTTTTTTTTTTTTTTTTTTTTTTGATAAAGTTGTTCTGCAGAGTAAAATTCTGCACAGAATTTTATGTTTTTTGAGTTGCTTTCATGTTATGTTTTGCTTATTTCACTGTTTATAAGATATTGAAAAGTTTTGCATGCTTTTTTTTCTTCAAAGGAAAGTTGGCTAATTTTTTAATTAGGATAATTAATATTTGTATTAAGAGATATAGCTTATTTCATTGTAATCTTTTTCCTTGAAAATATAAGATAAAATATCATTAATTATTCTTTGCTTTTCAGAATTTTTTGTTTTTTGCATTCCTTTATTTTATTTATTACTCATTCTACTGTTTTTAAGATATTGAAAAGTTTTGACTGATTTTTTTAGGAAACAAAGTTCTTACCTCCTTTATACCATTTGGTTTGTTAAGATTTTGTAAAGAAAAGTTGGTTAATTTATTTATTAGGATAATTAATATTTGTAATAAGGGATATTGCTTCTTTCATTGTAATTTTGTTATACGTAATAACATTTTTTATGAAGTTGTTCTTCAGAGTAAAATTCTACGCAGTTTTTAAATTTAACGTTTGGTGTTCCCTTCAGTCATTTTTCCGGTACATTTAAAAGCCAGACGAAGGCTGGCAGCGAAGCTGCTAGTTTTCAAATAAAATGGTTTTAAAATTTACTCGGTTAAATTTTTAGTTATTACGCATTTTTAACCTAAGTAACCTAAATCTGTATGTCACTGATTATCACTGGAATATCAATGCAGACTGATTAAACTGCTATCACTAAAATTCTATTCTGACAAATATCTGATGCAACTTTCATTCCTTCTGAGATATAGCTGAAACATTTCGTATTATTTCCGACTTTCTGTATTTTTGGAATTAGTTAAAAATCTTTAAAACTTTCAGCATTTTCCTATATTCTTCAACTGCATGCAAATAATAATTATTTTTAATAATTTCTTTTTGCCTTAATTATTATGTAGTTTTAAGAGTAATAAATGAAATATTTGTTTGTTTTTTAAGGGTGATAATATTACTATTAAATTTGCATTTTACTTTTTTATACACATTCAAGATATTCAGAAAGGGAATTATAACTTGAAACCGTTTTCAGTTTATCATAAATTTATTGATTCAAATTAAAAATTCTTGCTTTCCTGTTTAAGAAACACTAGTAAACTTTATCTGAAATAGGAAAGATGAGACATATTAGTAACAAACAAAGCAATTGATTTGGAAGTCAAAGAACGAAAACCAGCGTTATATTTTCAAATTTTCACAGGATTAGTTTCGATGCTTTTTCCGAACTATCATCCTCAGCTGCAAAAGTGCAAATGAACGAGATAAGATATAATGAAAATTAAATTGTGAAAATTTGAAAATATAACGCTGATTTTTGTTGTTTGACTTCCAATTTAATGTTTGTTCGGCTTGTTATTGTATCTTAATTAAACAAAGCAATGTTGTTACTTATTAGCTTACAACATAATTTATTCAATATGGTATTTTTGTAAAGAAAGAGTGTTGCTGTACAAAGTATCGCATTTAATAATTATAAAAGCTATTAATTATTTAATAATTAATCATAAGAATATGAATAATTAAATATTTTTTCGGAGATGTATTTTCCGGCGATATTTTTTTTCTAGGGATCCCAGCATATATTTTTGAAGCATTATGCTCTAAATAAATGTCTTGTCTGAACATAGCATTTATTATTGACAAATCTCCAATCAAAGGAAATACCTTACTAGGGAGGATATTCAAACAAAAATTTTTATTAGAATAAATATTTTCGTTATTTTAATACTACTAATAATATACAAACATTAAATTTAAGTTCATAGTTGAGTGACTAAGATTGCTGGATGTTGGTAGTTTGTTGTTGGCAACCGAACACTTTAGCTGCTTGTGGTCTTTATGATTTTCCCGATGCGTAACGTGAATTCAAGCCAATTTTATTTAGAAAATTACCCACGAAGGTGTTCTCTTAAAGCAGATAACCCATGACTTCTTAATTAACTGTATAACTTCTCATTAACTGTAAAATATAATCTGTGGATATTTTCCGTTATACGATAACACGAAGAAATTTATTTCCTATACGAAACATATGATCAGCGCTGTTATTGCCCGCCGTTTAATTAAATGCATCCATCTTATTCCTTACAATTAATTTTCCTTTTTCAAAGAAAGTTTGATTTCAGTAAAATGTACTATTTACAATGTGTCATTTTATTTTGCTCGTTTTTTATGCAAATATTCAAATTCAGATAGATATTGCGTTAAGTTCAGAAAGCCAACTAGTCTCCAAGCGGTAAGATAGCTGAGCACCAGTAAATTCTAGCGGGTGCATGGGAGGTTTAGGGGTTTTTCATAAGTACAATTGATTGTTAGTTAACAGTTTGTTTCCCACAAAAACAAATCTACCATGAAGACTTCCTTTCCCTTAGACAAATAGGTCCTGTATGCTTTATCATAATCCAAAATCTTAAGCGTAAAAATCTTTTATCATAGCCGATGATGACGACAAAATATTTTTTATCTGATGTGTCAAGTTAGTATAATTGCATATTTCTAACGAAAATTGTTTGGCTCATGTTACCCTATAATGAAGAAAAGATTCAAATCGGTTTTTAGCTTAAACAGTATTTTCATTATTAAATATATCACGAATTTTATCAATAGTATTCATAGTATTAATTGCAGGCATGTATCAAGAATATAATATACACAATGCTGTGTCTAATGATTACGGCTAGTTTTTATATAAAATTTTATAGTATAAAAATTTAGGTTCGTAGGTCAGCCATATTTGAAAGAGTACTCGTGTGTTATAAGAAAAGAGAGAGAGAAATTTAAGAATAAAAAAATTTACCACGAAGTAATATAAAAATGCAATACAACACAAAAGAGTACAATACTATTTCATGTTTTGTGGATATACTTGAAGAGAGAAACATGTTTCAGCTGTATTCGTTCATCAGAGAAAAACTTTTCATACAAGGATATTTTTTCAAATCTTTCACTATACAAGTAATACAAAATCAGTATAGGAATTTCTTTTCTTAATATCCAAACGAAGAGCTGAGGGGACGTACAATGATTAACATACAATGGGTGCCTTGAATTATTTTGCTTTACATGCAGTTTCCTTATATATGTAAAACAAAATAAACTTTCACCCATTCCAAGATTTCAAGAACTCACAGAGAGAGAGAGAAATATCTATAACAAATTTTATTGCTGTTTGACTGATTGCTTCGAGAACAATAAGTCTTCCAACTCAAGTTTCTAGCTATTCAAATACGAACGCTTCTCAGGAAAGCCATTTAGACCGCATCTCCTTTGTTAAAGAAAACCTTTTGGGTGTAAAATCATCCACCTCATCGGGTTTTTCAAGCAAAGCAGTCAGTGGTCCTGTTACTACCTGCTGACCTAGAGAAATTTCTCAGAAACTTGCTCGAAAAAAACGAGTTTTATATTTTTAAGAATTTCCAGTCTGACAGCAAGATTTTGTTATTTTTCATATATAGATGAAAAGAAACTAATTTCTTTTTAATAAAGAAGGAAAATTAATAAGCTTATTTAAATTTTTTACACAGCACCGAGAAGGAGACGAAATTTAATTTTCTTTATAAATATTTTTCTCAGACAATACTTTAGTGTTCTTCAAATTACGAGAATAGCGCGTTAGTGCATGTATTTTCAAATCAGATTTATTTAATTAATATATATGGATATGCCGAACAAGCACACTTTCGCACACATAAACTGTATATTAGTACATAAATAAAAATGAAACAAAATTTGAAAACAAGCAATTTAAAAACTACTGTATTGAAAAATTATTAAAAATTTGTTTTTACCTCATTTTTTTTTTCCGTTATATACATTTACTTCAGTTTTTTTATATGCATTTACTTAATTTTATTTTCTTATATGCATTTACTTAATTTTATTTTGTTATATGCATCTGTTAGTCTTTTTGAAAAATCTTTAGATTTTTTGAGTATGGCAAAGAAAACGAGATCTATCAGCCGAAGGCAATGAATGTCTCCATGGACGACCTTCTAAGTAAAACGTACTCATGTTCATGCTACGCATAGGGAAAATTAAAAAATTCAACCATGCAACCAGTTCGTTTGTTTGGGTTCGAATATGAGTCGAAATAGCGATAATCAGAAATCTTAGCCAGGAGGCCATTGATTGGGTTTGACAGATTTCGAAACATAATAAATAGTATTTAATAAATATATATTATTAAACGAATCGGATTTATATCAACCAAATAAAATTCTTATATCAAACACAATTAAATTTCGATATAACTTACACTGATAAACTGATGTGTAATAACACTGATAAATTCAAATACTAAACGGAATATACATTAATTCTACATAGATAATTTTTTGTAATATATTTCGCTGCGAATGTCTGGCCGCAAAATCCTGATTATATATACCCTTATTTTAAGGTTATCACATATCTGATGGTTTGACTTTTACCTCAAGACACAAAGAATCCACAAAATTCAGTAAAATTAATAACTTTATTTCCCTGTTGAAAATTCTCTGGATCTTTTCAAATATAAAAGCACACGCGCCAAACAGTTTGCTTTAAATAAATATATGCTGCAACGAGAAGATGCGCTTTTGACGGCAACTCGTTTCGAAAATTAAAAAATTTTCGAAATGTAAGAAATTTGTCGCTTAAATTAATTTTTCATTAAACAGAAAACAAAATAGAATCGCATACTATTAAAAGAATTTTATTGATAATTCAGATTCTGAAAACAAGAACATTGTTGTTATAAAAAACAAAGAAAAATAAACAACATATTTCATTCAACGGGGGCCAACTTTGGCGCATGCACTTTTCAACATAAAAATATTTGAAGCATGTTATTGATAAAGGTTTATTTGATTATGGCAAAGTACTCGATGGTTATTTGCCTAAGGTGAAGGATGCCTTCGTTCGAGGACTGCCTAACGGAAATTGGCGTGAATACATGTTACACATATGGAGAACTAAGAATATCATCCTGGCAACCAGCCCGTTTGCCGGGATTCGAACCCCGGACAGAACCACCAGTTGTTCCGTTAGACTTCGCTCAGTCGCTGGTGGGCTGTCCAATAACGGAAAAGTTCAAAATTTCGTATTAGAGGAAAAGTGGTAGCATAGTATAATTCGAAGTTATTGGCATTTCAGTAATGAGAAGAGATTTCAAACTAAATAAAATAATTAAACATTCTTGAAATCGCTTCTCTTAACATACTGGTAGTTTAACCTGCATTCAAACCCCCGTGAAAAAGCTGATTGCATGGGTGTTTTTATGGTTTTAACTTTTTGTAGTGCGAGATTGTTTCCCTTAGAAAATCTGTCACGAAAGCATATCTTTCCTTAGACAGATCGCCTTCACGTGCTTAATAATCTAACAAGCCAAAACAAACACAACCCGAGCGAGGACTCGTAGTCAAGGCACGTCAGCATGAAAAGCTAACTGAAATTGGCTCATATTCACATTAAACATGGGCAGCAAAAATTTGCGAAAACTTTTATGTAGGCAATCCATTCGTCAGGATTTGAACCCGCTTCAATCTATTAGTATTCAACGATTTTACCGCTACTTCGTTGGCGGCCTTTTGTAGTATCTATAAGAAAAGTAATCGCAAATACACAATCTTTACGTACAGACGGATGAATTAATTTCGGAATTTAAAGAATAACTTTCATTCGTGCTATTGCTGTTAGCATTGACATTTGGACAGATGTTAATTTATTTTAAATTCTTTTAATGTAATTAATTTAATTCTTTAAATAATTGATCTTCTGACTGTATTTTTTGTGCGGAGTATATCTAACCCTTTCGTACACTAACTGTTTTAATTAATTTTAAGAGATTTTATATCGATAGATTTCTTTCCAAAAATGTTTCAAGGAATACATATTTTTTCCTTTAGATTTTAAAACATTTTGGATTTAAAATCTTAATAATAAAATTTGTAAAACAGATATTTCTAGAAATTCCTTCAGCGTATTCATTTATTCCATTTAGTTGAAGTTTCGAGTAGAATTATCTTCCTTTCAACATTCATGTAATTTTTATATTCGCGATTTCTACGGAGCACAGAGCCACACATACGAGTACAAAACTCGGGCATGCTGAAAGCACAGTTTTAACATTTAAGAATATAAAAAGAAGAATATACCATTATAATAACCCTCATTTGAAATACGAGGGCAAACAAGAAAGCTGGTTGCAACATTTTATATTTTTTCCTGACGAATCAGAAATTGTAATCATTTTTCAATACAAAAATAAAATATTTGATTCTATAACATATAGGCATAAAGGCGTCCTCCGTTACAATTCTTATTTTTTCGTGTTTCTATTAAAATTCGGCAATGTATTCTAACAATGTCGGATCCTGTTTGGCTTTCATTTGTATAAAGTTCCACAAGGCAAACAGTTGTAAGACGATTTATCTTCTTTCGCAAACTTTTAGTCCGCACACAGATAATACATACCTGCTGTCTGACAATGATACTTCACTCTAAGGACTTTTTCCTAAAGTGCTCTTTTCAAAGACACTTCACACCCTATTAAGACCTTTGTGTCAACTGACAGCCGCCTGCAGAAAGGTAGGGGAAGGAAGACCAGATCGCGTCGTCTAAACACGTCTTAAGCAATCTTCGCGAAATTCGGGCTTCGTGTATACACGTCTTAAGCATTTTTCGTGCGATTTGAAATTTGTGTAAAGACGTCTTAAGCATTTTTAAAGAAATTCCAAAAACGTTTAAACACGTCTTAAGCAGTTAAAGGGTTAATCGATCGGCAATGTCGCGACTCCACAGAGAAAGGGCAGGCAAGGCAATACCAGTACGGTCCCTGCCGAGCCTTACTCTGTCCTGAGAGCCCTCAGGTCTTCTGTGAAGTGTGTTATTATGCCCCCCGTGGTTGAAACTGCCTAGGTACAGATCCTAACTAGTACTTTCTAGGCGTTCGCCTTAGTCAATCCCCGGTGGAGGGCGGTTGAAGACGCCCCGAAAAGTCCATAAAAGAAGTTTCCTGGTGCTTTGCGCCTATTGTCGGAGATTTGTGAAGGACTTTTCTTCCATCGCAAGCTGAAAGAGAGCAAGCAAATGTTCTGTGGGCATAATAATGTAAGGACATATTTAATGAACTGAAGGAAGCTTTAGCATCTGCAACAAACCTGACGCATCCTTAGCTAGATGAACTATTCATTCTTGACACAGATACGAGCAATGAGACTGTCGGCGCTGTTTTCTTCCAGGAAAATAAATGGTCAAGAACTTGTCGTAGCATACTAGAGCAAGTGTCTGTCTAATCCAGAGAGGAATTAAGTGTTGTCAGAAAAGGGTTGCACGCAATAGTTAAAGCCATAGAACATTTCCATCATTATCTCTATGACAAAAAATTCCTGCTCCCCTAGATCATACATCATTGACCTGGCTTTTAAATTTCAAGAAACCTGAAGGCAAAATAGCCAGATGGATACAGAGACAGGAATATGACATGACTAATCCGTCAACGGAAAGGATCATTGCATGGAAACGCCGATGCCCTATCTAGAAGACCCTGCCCAGAAAACCCGATAAGGTCGGCTAAGTACGAGCTGCTTACCCCGGTCGCACAAGAAGTTACAACATCAACATCGGCTGATCGAGACCCATGGAGAGGCGAAGAAGTCAGAAAAAACCAGTTGGCATATGGCGACATTAAGCCCATAACTGATTTAATGGAAACTTCAAGCATGAAACTTACCTGGTGGAACATTTTGATGTATAGTCCTACAGCAAAAAAATATTGCGCTCTCTGGGATTCACTCCATATTCGAAACTGCGTTTTGTACTGGAAATTCAAATCGGATGATGGAAATGCGTCACGATGGCAGCTGATACTTCCGAGATCCCTGATGTCCTTGAAGAACTGCATAGGTATCCAATAGGATGCCATTTCAGAATAATGATGGACTTCAAGAGCGCTTCTACTGGATTAATGCAAGGGATGATGCGCAAAAGTGATGCCGAACATGCGATGCTTTGCGGTTGGAAAGAATCGAAGAAACGCAACCGAGGGAAGCTGCAGCATTACAATGTAGGAGCGCCTTTTGAACGTATCGCCTTCAACATCCTGTGATCTCTGCCAGAAACTGAAAATATACATTCTTGTCGTTGATTACTTCACCAAGTAGCCTGAAGCGTATCCTATTCCTCATTAAGAGGCTGTCACGGTAGCAGTGGTAAAGCATTGGATTTCCAACTTCAAAGTGCCCCTTCAGTTACATTCCTATCAAGGAAGAAATTTTACCTTGGCCGTAATTAAAGAACTCTGAAAACTACTCGGCATCGACAAAACCTAAATTACATCTTTACATCTCCAGCTAGAAGGCATGATGGAGATGTTTAATGGAACCATTCTTAATAACCTCTTACTGATGGTTTCCAGAAACCAGCATGACTGGGACAAGAAGTTATCTCTGTTCCTGTTGGCCTATAGCAGTGCTGTCCACGAGGCTATCCGATATTTCCCATCCCAGATGCTTCATGGGTAGTAACCTTCCTTTCTTGTGATCTCTTGTTTTGTTGCCCTCTGCACCTTCGTAGCCTGAGGAGTACATTCAAGATCTCCAAGCACAGTTTGAAGTGATTCAAAATTTTAGACGACAGCGAGTCAACTTGTCGACAGAGAAGATGAAGACCCGTTAGGGCACATGTGCTACAGGACATAGATTCAACGAAGGTGACAAGGTGTGGTTATGGTATGGAATCTGATTCGGTGAAAAAGACTCTTTTTCTAATTTAGAGTCACCTTTGGACGGTGTTTCAAAGTCCTAAACAGGCTGAACGACGTCTTAGTAGTTTGGATCGGTAAGTCATCATATCCTAAGTTTAAAGTAGTTCATTACGATTGCGTAGCCCCCTTACTATGGCTAATAGTACATAATCCCCATAGGGTAATGTAAACAGTGCACGAAGACCATAGTCAGATGCGTATATATTTCATTTATTTATTAGCATTTTTTATTGTCATTACTTTATAAATTTTTTCATTTATTTATTGGTTTAACATTTGATTTTTTGTGTCATTTATTGCAATTAATGTTTAAGTAGTGCATTGATTTGCCCTAGTTGTACGTATGGCTTCCAGTTCAGTGATTGCACTGCTCGGGACGTGCAGCCCTTGGTAGGGTTACGAATTTTGTACATAGATAGATAATTTTACTGAAATTATACGTGAAATTGTATTTTTTGGTATAATGTAATGGGTATCTTGGTAATTTGGCGAGATACTTCCAAGCTGGTTAGTTTTTATCACGAAATTTGGTTAAAAATTACCAAAAGTCGCAAAACTTGGTACGGCCCCCGTATCACCATAATAATTACGTATATTTTAATTGAATACCCGTAATTAACTTTATGTGCAGCGTTAGCCGTATCCGACCGTCATATACTTTCGAGTAATTTCGAGAGGTACTAGAACTATCTCAGCGGCCGGTTGAAAATTGTATAAGACCGGTTGTGTTGTGTGTTGTTAGTTTAGGGTGAGTTCGGAGTACTGAGATATCTCCGGGTTAGCTTCATTCTTTAGATACGCTTTGAATTGCGTTGTGTTTAACGTTCTTAGTACTTTGAAGTGTTAACTACTGATTGTACAGGGTGCGGCAGCGTTTATAGTAGGATATTAAAAACACACCATAAGGCAGTAACTGTAATTTATTTATTAATTAATAGTTAAACGTATACCATTTACTAATGTGTAAGTCATTGTCCATTGCGCGGATTACTTTTTGAATATGATGCCTGTCAAATGATGCCCTCTCTCCACAACACATTCATCTAGGCGGTGTTGGAAGCTTGCCATAACTCGGCGTAACGTATTCCCTGGGACATTGCCGACAGCAGTTCTGATGTGATCCTTCAACTCAGGAATGGTGGCACAACGTGTTCGGAAAACTTCTTGCTTCAGGTGGCCCCAAAAGAAAAAGTCTGCACATGAAAGATCAAGTGAGCGGGCGGCCGGCCAGGAAATGTCACCAAAATGGGAAATTACTCTACCTGGAAATGTCTGTCGCAATGGTCCGTCCATCTGGAACTTTCCATAATGTCCGAAGTTGAAATGTTGCCGAAATAGACGCTGGGTAGCAGAACAGAGTAGTTATTTTTTAAAAATCTTTCAACAGCAAAGACACGATGCTGTGCTCTCCACCGATCCATATCACTGTCACACACGAAATGGCAGCTAATTAATACACGAATGCGGCACGAGCTGGCGCGCATTCATGCAGTACGTCATTGTGCTACGCAAGTCAAATTACGCTATGAACGCTGCCGCACCCTGTACATCGTAGCGACTTCCGTACTCAGTCTTCTTCAAAGAATCGTCTACTGTACTTTCAGAATATTTAGAGTGATAGTTCATGAACTGTATAACATGAATTTTCAGAAATAGCTTCTTCTAATCGGTCTTTGTTTACAGAAGGTGGTTGTACAGAGGGGGTACCATGTTCGGGGCTGAAATTTTCGCTCTTAAACTCCTCAAACTGCCTTCGCACTATCTCATCCGAAACCGCAGTTTGTCCATTTATGGCACAAATTTTACGAGCAGTCTCACTAGCATTTTTTCTTTTTTAAAATAAAAGAGCATAATATGATGAAAATGAACTTTGGGGTAATCTTAAGGTGCTAAAAATGCTGGATGAGGATCTAATTACTAGAAATTGCAAGTAATATACCACCAAATTCAGAGCATGTATTTGCATGATTAATTGAAATCATGTAATTATCCACATCAATTATCTACATTGCTGCTAAGACTTTTTAAATTCTTGTTATACTTGTATACTGTAATTTCTTTCATTCGTTTAAAAATGTTTTAAATATCTAGAAAGTTTTCCAATATATTTATTTAAAAATTTATATATAAGCTGAATTGCACGATTCAAGAGTAAATTGTATCGAATTCTTTGTTCTTTATATTCAGTATTTTTGATATTTTAATGCTATTTAACATTACGATGTTTTAACATTAGTCGAAGAAAATTTTGTGGTAACTTACAATCAGATCAGAAATAATGGATTAAATAATTTATGAATTTATATTTTATCTTTATGTACATGGATAGCAGCTATAAGCTTAATTTCTGTCTATCTTTTACAGGTATAATAATTCTCACATATATGCTAGGAACACCGTAGAGCGGCAATACGGAGTATGGAAGAGGCGTTTTTCCTGCATTGGGTCAGGCCTCGATGTAAAGTGGAAAATGCCGTGACCATAATAGTAGCAACAGCTGTGCTACACAATATAGTTCTGCAAATGAATGATTTTTTTGAGGAAGATGATGATACAGAAGATGAAAATACAAATCCCGTATTTCAAGAACGAAATGTGGCAGCATTTGCAAAACGCAATGCAATTGTCAGAGAGTATTTCACATAATAATGTAAAAAGATTTTTTAAAAAAATAATGCTATTAAATAAATTTTTACATTATATTATAAATCTGTGTTTATGTAACTATTTTATTAATCTTTAATACCATGATACAGTAATACAAAAAGGGTTAAAAGTTCAACATTTAGTATATTTCATGTTTTATTTTTAATCTGATGCTCATAGTGAAGAAATACCTAGTTTCTGACAATTAAATGAGCACATAGTGAATAGCAATACTGTAACAAACATATCTGCTATGAGTTTATAAAAATGAGTTTTGAAATATTTTTAAGGAGAATAATGATAATTTCAGTAATTCTAGGTATAGTTAGTAGACAATAAAATATTATTGGTGCATTGCTATTAGGTGAATTGTGGATTAAGAAATGAAATTATGTGAAACAGATACTTAAGATCACAAAAATGTAAAATATTTATTCGCCTGTGTTCTGTTAATTTTAAGTTTGCAAACTTTATTAAACAGGTACTTAAAATTATTAGAAATATAAAATGCAATATACTTTACAAAATTATAACGTGGTAATTCCTCAGATACAGATTTCAACTAAAATTAATTTTTTTAGGATCATTCTGTATGACAGCAAGTATATTTCTTTTAATTTCTAAGTCTCTCTTTAAAATTTCCATTTTTAAGTCATGATCTTTTTTCATATCATGTTCTTCTTTTTTGTATTTCATTGTTAGTTCATGTTCTTCTTTTCTGTATTTCATTGCTGATTCATGTTCTTCTTTTTTTAATTTCATTGTTAATTCATGTTCCTCTGAGAAATTTCGATTTTAGTTCTGAATGTTCTACCAGAGCAGCTGCAGCTGCATTAGATGCTGGAGGCTGTCTTTTGGCTTTCCTCAGTAGTTTAGGTGTAGGCATAATTTTTGATGATTTATCAGCCTTCGTATCTACCATTGGTGAATACATTTTGCCTTTTTGACTTCCTGATGCCTGTGAGGGAGAATCAGTAGCCTTGACTTGTGTTACAAAATCTAAGTTTGGCCCTTGCTGTTCATGTCTGATTTCATTCATTTCTTTAGATCCATTTCCCAAGTTAGCCTGTCACATAAAATATTACACAGTAAGTAAAAAATACAAATACAGTAAAAAAATATGAAATAATTATTATTGGTACTCTTAATTATCGGAACCGGATTCGAAAATGTATGCATATATGTATGGATGTATGTGTATGCATGAACATATTATATACACATACATGCGTACATATTTTCTTGAATCTGGTCCTGATAACAGAAGAATATCTTATTATCTATAGAAAGTGCAGATTATAATCAAAACATTACACTCCACTCCTTTCGATTGCCACATGCAAGAAACAAAACTAAAAATAATAATAATAATAATAATAATAATAATAATTAACTGACCAGGAAGACATTAACTAAATAAAATTAAATGGAAACATTCATAAATTATAAACTTCATGTCACGTGAAATCCAACATTCTCCCACCAACAACAACTTAACCACCTGCAAATATTAAGCAGTAAAACTTTTAAAAACAAATACAGTATTTCAAAATTAAATTTTAAAAAAAAAAAACTTCTGGCTATGCTAAACTCGCACTCATTACAAGCACCGAAATAAAGCTTTAATAGGCTTGCCACAGGAATACATATAGCCAGAAACCAGAACCAAATCAAAATCGTGCCAAGTTTGGCGCTCACCCCGATTATGGAAGATTAACCAAAATTCTAAAACAAGAAATAAAAAAAGATCATAATGTCTTTAAGTAAGTCATGTTATGGTATATGTTCAGGCTAAGTCCAGGATTTTGCTGTAGGCAATGAAAAATGCAGTATGTAGTCGAATGCATGCTAAAATACAAAAATTTCCGGCTAAAGTGCAGAAACGCCCACTTTGGCGCTTTTTACAAGAGTAAGAAGAATTGGATTTTTGTCAATTTTCTTTGACTTTTTAAGTGAAAATAGGTCGATGTGTAAATGGATAAAGTCAAGGCAGTGCACAATGCCATTTTTGTGCAATTCTGGGATTTTTTTTTAAGTGAAAATAGGTCGATGTGTACATGGATACCGAGTGTGTGCAATTCTTAAAAATGCGCCAAGCAGTGGGCGATTCTGCACTTTCACCAAATTTCTGCATTCACACTACCAAAAATGTATGGAGAAATAAAAAGCCATCTGGGGGAGGGTAACTAGCTTGGAACATAAGTACTTTTTGGCAACATGGTGCTTTCCCTCATCAATACGTTTTCTTGCCTTTTCAATGTGAATTACAGTTAATAAGAAAGTACAAAATTTTTAGTATAAAATAAAAGTATTAAATTAATTCAGAGTATGACTTTTAACTTTCTATCATTGAAAAATGAGGTAAAATAATAAAACTTACTCTTTTTAAATCGTCTGCATCTATTTCACAGTTTGAAATCGTGTACTCATCTGAAATATTAAAAAATATGCATGTTATATGTACATGATAGCATATCATTAATGCAATATAATGATTGAATAAAAACAAAATTTTAGAAAGAAAATTTTAATGAATTTATTAATATATGAATTATAGTACTGCTTAGTTAGTTCTAGTTAAAAATTAAAAAAAAGTAAACAATTTTAAATCTTCAAAACTGAATAATAAGATGAAGTATTAGATTAATGTTACTATATATAAAATTTCTTTCTATTTAAACTTGAGTTTCTGGGATATCTTATAATTGCCTGCATTATTCAAAACCATTGTGAAGTGTTATTAAAAATGTATAGAAGCAACTAGTTTAAGAAAATAGAAATTTGTTAAATCTTCTAAGACACTACTAAGTCTTCATTTACTAGTATTATCCTTGAACAAAACGTTCATTGCAATGGGCGCCTGGACTGGAGTCCTATCCCAATCGATGTTATGTCACTTTTCGATCATTATTTCCATAAGGTGCGTGAAGGCATATCGTGATGAAAAGCAATAATTAAAGGCAATAGTCTTATGGAAAGAAGTAAAATCTTGAATTTACAATATGACATAATGTGAAATAAATCAGCCAAGCATTTTGATACACGTGACTTTAACATAACAACAAATTCTATTACAGAAACACAGAATTTTTAAAATTCAGTAAACTTTCAGATTTAAGTAACAGAGTGTATTAATAATTAATATGTTTTCATCTAATATTCTTGGAAAATATTGTGGAGTGACGGTATGGCTTGTGGAACGTTTCCTGTATTACTTTACTGGTCTTTTATGCAAGGTGGAAAATATCAAGACATTGGATGTGATAATCAGATTATCAATAAATAAATCTGACCTTATTATTGCATATAGCACAAAATTATATTGGCCAAAACAATATCATACAAACGTACTACTTGAAAATTGAATCCCTTGTATTTTACGAACACAATGTAACAGAATTCATTAAATAAAGTGAAAAAAGGGCTTATCTTTATATCCTAGGATTTTTGTTACATAAGAATTTTAATTTTTTAAGTTGCACTGTAATAAATCAAGAGTGGTCTAACATATTTACTGTAAGTAGATTTATATGCCACGTTATAAATGTGTTTTTACATCTGTCTAATTTTCAGTACATGGTACAGTGACAATTAACTCAGCAAACAAATGAAAGAGTTAAAACTGGTATATAGTATATCATCTCATACAAAATTGCATAGTTGCTGTTTAAAACATGGTTAACAAAACCAAGTTATCTCATACAAAATTGCATATTTGCTGATTAAAATGTGGTTAACAAACAGCTCTAATATTTCTTTTTCCATTAAAAACTTTTGATGTGTTAATTATTTTAGCGTAATAGATTTAGATTTTCTAGCTGAAGTGCTAAAATGATGAATTAAATTAAGCAACATATTTTTAACCTGCATACGGTGAATAAAAATATGAAAAAGGAATTACTTACCAGAATAGGAAGTTTGCATATGATATAAATGATCACTATCATACACATTCTCCAGTGGACGTGTTATTGCACCCATGGCAAATAATGTTTCGTCAATATTATCATTTTCATTCGTTACAGCAGGGCCGCCTCCAGTTCGAAAAAGTTCTATCCTCTCTTCTGCTTTCCGTTTCGTGGCTTTTCTTTTCAAATTTCTATAGCAATTATACAATTGTGTTGCAGTACGTACGGTAACTTCCGGAATGCTATTAAATTCTTTTTCGATCAAATCCCACGTATTTTTTTTTTCTTTGTTAGTTACTGAATTAGTAACTTTATTTTCAATTATATGGCGGTATTTTAAAACACATTCTGCTAAAACCGCTTTCTCGAGCGAAGTATAGTTTTGCCTATTTGCATCAGCCATGTTTGTTTATAAAAATACAACGTACCGTCAGAATTCAGCTTTGAAAACTGCAGATTATGCCGTAAATGTCACATGAATACTTTCAACCAATGACAACGCTTCTTACAAATAATCCATGTATCTCTCTTGAATCACGTAATTCAGTAATGGAGAATACCAAATGTGCTAACCATAGCTCAGACTGTGAGTTACCGCTGATACACGGATTCCGTGATACATGAATTAACCAGCTGTTGGTGAATACGGGGCTAAGAGTTTTAAGTAATTTTTGTTTTGTTTCTTCAATATTAAAATCAGATGGAAAACCACAAAAGTTACGCAATCTAGCTCTATTTTTTCGATCACCCAAAGTTCCAAACACAATTTGACGTAAAAGTTTAGTAGGCCCAGTCTTTAAAGAATTTGAATTTCTAGGAATAGAATTTAAGGTAGTCATCTTAATTCACAGTATCGTAAAATACTATTCATAGAAGTAACAATGTGGAAATAATCGAAACAAAACTTACTTCTCTTCTTTTGTAATATTCATCATGCTTCTTCCTAGGCTTTCGTTTCAGATGAATCCGTGCTGCGCCATCACCTGGATACAAACACCCCCCTTCTAGAAAGAGCTTCTGGGAAGATGTGTTTCTTTCCACTTTTTGACGTCTCACAGAATAGAAATAATCCCTCAGTTTATGGGAAAATGTTTCCCATTTGAAAAAGGTAGGGTCCCTAGTTTGGATTTCATCAGCAATCGTTTATCAGGTTCTAGCGAAATTTTTATCACCCATCTATTTATTAGAATTTCCCATCAGTGGTTTGGATGGATCAGGATTTCAACATAGTTCAAGAACATTCTTCAATATTTGAAAGGAGGTGCCATGATATTGAAAGACATCTTCAAATTTTTTTTTTCTCCCATGATACAATCCGTCTATCCCACACCTTTTTCAGAAGTGAAGTCAAAGAGATGTTTCATACCAGATTTTCAATTTTCACCTCAAACCATACCGTTGACGTGTGAGAGACAGACCATGACATCCATTTCAGTTTCCACGACAGACAACACTCTTGAGGTTTGAAAAGGTATGAAAGACATGCCACGCGAGTCAGGGATTTTTTTGAACGTGATTAAGAATAGCTTTCCAGCTAAATTTCAAAATGAACAACATTTTTCCCGGTCAATGAGACGACTCGAGAATGAACTTTACAGAATTGTTAAAAAATCAATAAAAACATCTACAAAATAGAATGAGCCAAAGCTAGTTCATTTTTCTAATAAAATATTTTTTTCTAAACTTCTGAAAGAAGACATGGCTTACCTGTTGTCCATTGGATGTCCCTCCTTCAACCTTCCTCAAATCGTCACGTTATTTTTTTCAAACTGCATTGTTAAAGGTTAGAGAGAATGAAACGCTTTGGATAGCCTTCATACAAACCAATCGGGATGGTTGAAGATTTATTTCATCCTGTTGGTCTTTGAGAAACAACACGCAGAAATAGAAATCAGAACCCACGATTATCTTTCACGCAATTCTGTAAGTGAAGCTGGGTGCCCTTGATGTTGTAAGCCCACTCATCTTGTGATATTTGTAAGTAGGTAAAAAGCGAAGAACGATTCCCGTTACGTCCCTTCCGACAATACCATTGCGGAGTGGTCTAATAGTTCCATGAGAAAAATATCCATTTCATCTTTTCAACGACACTATTGAGGAGTGGTCCAATAGTTCCATGAGAAAAAATATCCATTTCATCTTTTCAACAACATCGTTGAGGACACTTTTCCCTGGTTGTGGGATGGGGTAGAGATGCTGCATCTTCAACAATCCACACTGATCTGAACAGAAACGCGAAATGATTTTATAGATAAGAGTTGATTGAAAGTGAAAGTAAAAACCAAATCGTCTTGGCTGTCGAGTGGGAAAGAATTCTCAGAGATCAGAAAAAAAATTCTGAGTTGTAAAAAAAAAAAAAAAAAAAAAAAAAAAACTTTTTGTTAATTTTTATAATGTCTTTAGACATTATAAAAATTAAGTACCTACCCTTTTTGTCTGGGATGATGTCTCCCCTTTTCTAAAAATAGATCATGACTCATCCTTTCTAAAAATAGAATTCCAAGAAAAACAATCAGCTACGGTCTATTTTTAGAAAGGGTGGGTCACCATTCCCAGACAAAAAGGGGGACATAGTTAATTTTTATAATGTCTAAAGACATTATAAAAATTAACACAAAGTTTTTTTTTTTAACAACTCAGAATTTTTTTTTTCTGAGCTCCGAAAATTTTTTCACAGTCGACAGCCAAAACGATTTGGTTTTTACTTTCACTTTCAATCAACTCTGATCTATAAAAACATTCCGCGTTTCTGTTCAGAACAGTGCGGGCTCTCGAAGATGCAACATGCTTTCTCTCTCTCTCTCTACCTCATCTAGACCCAGGATGTGCTTTTTCAAGAAAAGGAATTCTTTGGGAATGTTTCGCAATTTCTGAACTTTACACGAGCTGAATATTTCTTTTCATATTTCGAAGCAATTTTTCAAAGAAGTGTAAGATGTAATGAAAGGGACATTTTGACGAATAAGCTAAACTATTTTCTAGTCTCACGAAAGCTCATTCAACTCGAACCATTTCGTGCTCTTAGACTTCGATAGTTTGAGAACCACCCTTTTATTTTTCATCTCAAACCTTGATGGTGGAAGCAGCTATTTTGTTTCCCATCTAATGAAGACATTCTGAAGAGACCGTTGTGTTTTTTCTGTCTACGCGATCCAAGATGGGGCGCAGCGACTGTTTGTGTTTTTCTCTGCGCGCAAACCTGGATGGCTTGATCTGTCATTTTGTTTCCCATCTCACCCAGATAGGTCATGTTGTAAATTTTCCCTATACCTAGCTAAGATGGACAAGAACTACCCTTTTATTTTCGCATTGAACCAAGATGGATTGGGGAGACCATCGTGTTTTTTTCCTCTCTTCGCGAGCCAAGATGGGGTGTAGTGACCGTTTCTTTTTTGTTATCTGCTCTTCTTAAACCTTGATCGCTCGATCAGCCATCAGCCGTTTTGTGTCGCATCTCCCCCAGATAGGTCGTATTGTGTTTTTTCCCACACCTAGACAAATTTGACGTGAGGCATCTTTTTGTTTTCCCATCAAACTAAGATGGACTATGGAGACCATTGTGTTCTTTCTCTCTTCGCGAGCCAAGATGGGGCGTAGCGACCGTTTGTTTTTTCTCTGCGCGCAAACCTGGATCACTTGATGCAGCCATTTTGTGTCGCATCTCACTCAGATAGGTCGTGTTGTATTTTTTCCTACACCTAGCCAAATTTGACGTGAGCCATCCTTTTATTTTCCCATCAAACACAGACGGATGAGTGAGACGATTTTGTTCTTTCTCTCATCGCGAACCGAGACGAGGCGTAGCGACCATTTGCGTTTTTCTCTGCGCGCAAACCTCGATCGCTTGAGCAACCATTTTGTTTCCCAGCTCACTCAGATATAGCTCGTATTGTGTTTTTTCCGACACCTAGCCGAATTTGACATGAACCATCCTTTTGTTTTCCCATCCAACTGAGATGGACTCTTGAGACCCTTTTGTTTTTTCGCTCTTCGCCAAAAAAGACGGGGCGCAGCGACCGTTTGCGTTTTTCTCTGTGCGCAAACCTGAATCGCTTGAGCAGCCATGTTGTTTCCCAGCTCACCCAGATAGCTCGTGTTTTTTTCGACACCTACCCAAGATGGACGTGAGCCATCCTTTTGTGTTCTCATCGAACCAAGATTGACACGAGGCACCATTTTGTTTCTCAACGGTGTTCAAATTCTTTTGGGATCGACTGTACCATCCGTCCATAGCTTAGTTGGCAGAGCAGTGTAGTGTAGAGGTGTTGACACAGCTATCCATTTCATCTGGATGCTCTGCTGGAGCTCATAGCTTGTCAATCATTCAACACTAAATGTTAATCATTTCCATATTTCGTCGTAAGGTATAGCCATACGCAATTTCTACTAATTTGGATAACTTCTCAATGAGTCGATTTCTATGTTATAGGCTGTATGTATACCTGTATGTACATACGATAGATTTCAATTTATTTGCAATAGTACTTATTTGTCAGCTGATAACATTACGCTACTGCCTATTAAAATTGCAACATCATGAAGGCGACATGCAATAAATGTCAAATTTGCATGAACCCCAAGTACTGCATCCTGGATATAAGAACAATTAGCGTTCCAGCGCATGCGCGCAAAGCATGTATGAGTAATACCATCTGCATTGCATATAAATGGGGAAAAAAATTCAACAACGGGTTTTTCATTCAGAAATCGTTTTTAAGCTTTAGTTGCTCGGATTAAGATTATATTTCGCCCCCTATAGAAAGAAGAAACTCTTACTAGTACGCGTTGGAATTCGATCACGGCAAGATCGTGGACTCTTTGGACTACGACTCATTGTTCCGCGACATTTCTGCCCGTGTTGGTCGGGATCCCATGACTGTAAGGCGAATATGAGATCAATGGGTCCATATTGAACGCCGTGCAAAATCTCAGCGGCCTTGGGGCATTAAAACCAGAGGGAACATTGCGGGCAGTAAGATGACGTCTGCAACACTACGGACAGTCAGCACGGTGACCACTGTTGCTGCTTCCCATGACGCTACAACAGAAACAGGTGCACCTACAGTGGACGTCATCGACGACACTGGGCAGAGGACTGCACCATGTCGTGATTCAGACGAAACCCATTCTGCGTACAGCATGATACGAACACATTCGTGTGCGGAGGCACAGAGGAGAATGACGTTGCCAACTTGCATTCGTGAAAATCACATGAGCCCAGCACCTGTCGTGCTGGTATGAGGTGCCATTCCGCCTTAATCCTGGTTACGTCTTCTTCCCATAACCGATAATGTGGCAAACGTCTTTACATTTGATGTGTTAATGCCCGTGGCTGTGCCTTGTCTTCAAGACCTGCGTGACGCCATCTTTCAACAAAATGATACACGACCTTATGTTGCCAGTGCTGTCCTGAAGTTCCTTGATCCAGAATGTGTTCGAGTATTGTCCTGGTCAGCACATTCTCTAGATCTCTCACTCATCTTATCATGGGTTGCCGGGAGATTGCCATGCCATCACTGGCCAGAAAATAGAATTGAAGCTGCATGGAATGAAGTACAGTCGGTCAAAAAAGTATTCGAACACCGGTACACTATCAGAAAATGAATAGATGGCGTTTTTTTTCTCTTTCCTTCGTGTTATTCCATCCTAGGTTCCTCTTTCCCCATCTTGGAGAACGGACATGACCGCTCACCACTCCTCTTACTCTCTTTAAATGGGAACGCCATTTTGAGAAAAGCGGACGACCCCATCTAGGAAATCCCCATCTTGGAACGGGAAATGACCGCTCACCACGCCTCTCACACTGTTTGAATGGGGACGTCATTTTGGAAAAAAACGGACGACCTTATCTTGGAAGAACGGGAAATGACCGCTCACCATGCCTCTCACTCTCTTCTTTGAAACGGGAAGCAATTTTTGGTACTTTGGAGGTCTGCACCCCGTTGTTTCTGAATTCGAAAAGCCATTTTGGTAAAAACGGACCCTCTGATCTTGGAAAACGGGAAAATGAACGCTCTACACGATCTCTCTCTCTCTCTTTGAATTAAGAAGGTATTTCGGGACCTTCTAACGTTGGAGAATGGAAATGAACACTCTAAATACCCTCTCTCTCTCTTTGAATTGTGTATCCATTTTGGAGGATTCTCCCTAGCCTTGGAAAACTGGAAATGAACGCTCTACACGATCTATCCCTCTCTTTTTGAAATGGGTAGCCATTTTGAGACTCCCTAACTTTGGAAAAAATTGAAATGAACGCTCTACACAGTTTCTCTTTGAAATGGGTAATCATTTTGCGACTCCTTCCCTCCCCAAATTTGGGGAAGAAACTGAAAAGAACGCTCTACACAATCTCTCTTTTGAAATAGGTAAGCCATTTTAGGATCCTTCCCCTTCTAAACTTGGAGAATTCAAATGAACGCTCTACGCCCTCTCTCTTTGAAATGAGTAACCATTGTGAGACTCTCCCATCTTGGAAAACTGAAAATGAACGCTCTACACCCTCTTTCCTTGAATTGGGTAGCCAGTTTGGGATCCTCCCATCTTGGAAAACAGAAATGAACGCTCTACACCTTCTCTCTCTCTGAATTGAGAAGCCACAAAGATTGGTATATATATAATATTTTTTTATTGTTATCATGATCATCTTACAATTTGTTACAAAAAAAATTTACAACATTTCCGATGTTATTTCAGAAATGCAATTCCATAACAGTTCAATTTCATCCGAGGATAACTGATCTAAACAATCTTTGACCCACCCATCCCTATTATTTTCTTCTTCTTCTTCAGGATCCATCAAACTTTGTAAGTCCACATAATCGTTCCATACGGGAAGGGCTGGATCCTCCCCAGGTTGTCTTGAAACTCTTGGAGTCTCTTTGGGATGAGTGGGGGGATCCACGATGTCTGGACCAGGCTGAGATTCTGCCTCCATGACCTCTGGACACGTTGGAGCTTCTGGACCCGGCTGAGATTCTATCTCCATGACCATTGGACACGTTGGAGCTTCTGGACCCGGCTGAGATTCTATCTCCATGACCATTGGACACGTTGGAGCTTCTGGACCCGGCTGTTGTTTTACGACCTCCATGATCTCTGGACACGGTGGAGAAGAAGAAGAGGATGTTGGAAGAGGTTCTGGACACCTCTGAGAGAAGTCCGAAAGAGGCTGCCTGTCTGAACCCGTCTGAGAAGAAGAAGAAGATTCCAGGTTCTTGAGCGAATCTTCCCCGCCAGGCATGTTGCGGTAATTCGATCGTTTTTTAATCGGTAATTTTTTCTCTTCTTCTTCCTCCTCTTCCTCCTCATTTCGATGGTGATGACTTTGATTTCTTTCCGTTAACTTGCCGATCTCGTTCCGGGCCAGGACGGTTTGATCCATCTCCGCTTATCATCTAAAGAAGGGATGGGAGAATGTGGCTGTAGGTTCTTCTCCTCTTGAAACGTCATCGGCGTTTGGAAAGGAATCTCCTTTTTTCTATTTGTTTCCAAAGAGTCCACGGGCGTCGATCCACGAGAAAGAGACTCTTCTGGGTCGTGAGGATGAGTTAGCATGTTTTCGGAGGGATGACGTAGTTTTGGAAAGGTCTTAGAATATCTTTCTTAAATTTCGTCCTGTCGACGACGTTAAAACTTCTTTCTTGGAGATGGGGGGACGAGGATTCGTAATAGACGAGGGGGGGAGGCTGTGGTCTGATAAATATGAACTTCGTCCAAATCCGTCGTTCTCACTCCAAACGTAAATTATCTTTTCGTGAGAAAAATATTCCTCTATTATCGAAAACTCATGCGCGGATCCGTATATCTCCGATCTGTTTGAATAGGCCGTCTCAAAGCTCGATCCACGCGGTTCCAAAAGATGGGAGATTCCTCTTTCGTTTGTTGAGATTCGAATAAATTCCTATACAGGTTCTGAACGAGCAGGTCGGAGGATCCGACATCATGCTTGAAAGAGACGATTCCTCGATAAGTTGGTAAATGTGAAGTAAATTTCGCACAATGACATGCCAGAAATATTTTCAGGTTTGTGATTTGCGTGAGCGACTTCAAATCCTCTACACCCGAAATCGGTTGAGTCGGAAAAACATCGAACAGTGACACGGCTCCCAATGGAATATAAAAATGAATCTCGCTCAGTGATATCGCCTTTTTATATACACACAGAATATCTATGACGTCATAGTTTCATTCATTTATATATATATATATCTTTTCCAAGAAATCTTATCGCCCTGACCTATTTTTTTGAGTGGTTTGGAATGCTGAATTGAAAGTCATTATGAACAAATCATGACCTTCCTATCTTTTTTTCAGTTACCCTTTCTATTCCAAGGACGTCCAGAGATATAGAGGAAGAAAGGAGAGGAAGGGGGGATCTCTCTCTCTACATATATATAAATTTTAAAAAAAGAGAGCCAAACAGTCGTATTTTTTGGGAGGGAAGTCAATCATCATGAGGAATCCCCAACTCACCACATACATCCCTTTCAAATATAAAAATTTTGAACTTTCCTTTTATATCATCCAAGGAGTCATTTACCTGAAAGCCTCCGATTTTTCAAAATGTGCGGGGTATCATATCGTGGGGAGCTACCACAAGATGCGGGACCAATTTCTGGCCGACGAAAAAGTTTTCACGGCACGTGAAATTTCAACTTTGGATTCACAAATTTTATCGATGAAAGGAGCTAAATATCATTACACGTCTATCTTTCTAACCGTAACGCAAATGAACAGTATCATGAAACGTCTTGAGAAGAAAAAGGGCATTCTCGTCCATTTTAGCGACTGGTTGCACCAATTTCTGCGCGAAACTCTCTCGATCGTGAGGACTGGGAAGAATCCATATTATATTCTCGAGGACAATCATCTGAACGAGACCATGACTTTTCAAAAAATTATCGAGCAAGAAAAGATAGAATGGTTGAAAAGCTACCATATCTCTCTCACCGATGATGATGATGAGGAGGAGGAGGCGGGGGAGCCTGTTCAGAAGAAGAAAAAGGTCTTTCCGAAAAAAGTCTAACCTCATCCATGAGGACGAAAAGACGAAGGAGTCTGTTCGGATTCCTCTCCTCCCTTTGTCAAAACCCCTCGAGGATGAAAAACCTCTTCATTTATCAAGACCCCTCGAGAATGAGGGACCCCTCCAGAATGAGGAAAGACCTGTCTACCCTTTGTCAAGATCCCTGGAAGTGGAAGAACGTCTCGATTTGTCAAGACCCTCCGAGGATAAGGGAACCGAAACTTCTCCCTTTGTCAAGACCCCTCGAGGAGGAGGGACCGCTCAATATCTCAAGACAGGATTCTCCTATATCTTTTGAGGACCCGAGAGAAACCATTCCTACTGAAAAACAATGTATGGACGATCCTCAGAAAAAACCCTCTTATGAGACTAGGCTTCTATTCAAAAAACGACTCTACAATATGACACCCTCTTCTTCTCAACAGGTTCCTAGAGAATTTGCAGATAAATGCATTCAAACCAATCCCTTTATAGTAACCCTTTTGATTGGAGAACCTCTGCATTAGCTTCGGAAAAAAATGGGATTCTACATGTTTCTATGACAGTTTAGAAAAAAACGGAAGAGATGGGGAGTAAAAAAACTTGTGAAATTCAATGAGTATGTTTGCTCAGAATGAAAAAAAATAAATAAATAACCGAAAGACTATTCTAATAAAAGGGTGATGTTTCTTGGATGGAGTCGGCTGGGAAAAATTTCTGAGAGCCCAGAAAAAAATTTCTCTGGGTGAAAAAAAAGAAAGAAAACTTTTTGTTAATTTTTATAATGTTTTTAGACATTGTAAAAATTAACTCTACCACCCTTTTTCTCTGGGATTTACGCTTCATCCTTTCTATAAATAGATTTCTGAGAATAGAGAGAGTCATATCTTTCTTGGAAATCTGATTTAGAAACATATTGAAATGTGTTGAGATCTGATTCGAACCAAATAAGGAGGGGTTAGTTAATTTTTATAATGTCTAAAGACATTATAAAAATTAACAAAAAGTTTTTTTTTAAATAACTTTGAGCCAGAAAAATTTTTTCTCGGCTCTCAGAAATTTTTCCCAGCCGACTCGATCGACAAGACATCACCATTTTTTTTAAAAATGAACTCTCCATGATCTATTTAAGAATTCCAAGTTTCGCTTCCAAACCATCCATGCTGTTGAAGAGGTCATGTTATATTTTTTTAGGAGTTCTCTCAAAATTGAATTGTGCAGGATCGATTTTGCGAATTTCTTCTCTGTGTTTTTAAATAATAATGATACCGAACCGCTTTTTGTAGAGCGCAATGGAAAAAACCTTTTGTATGGTTGGGACAATTCATGCGTTCGATCCCATTGAATTTGAGAATCTCTTGCGTCGATCCCGAAATGCGACAAATGGATCTTTGCAACCCTTTCTCTAAAAACCGCCGCCGTTTCGTTTCTGATTGCACCCAAATCACGGAAAATGGTTCCGTCACATCGTTAATACCCATGGAATATAACTGTATGGAATGTCTCCTTCGTACCACGACAAGCCGTGATAATAATCACTCGCCCACACAGCGGTTCGTTTTTCTTTTTCGGTGAGCATTTTCCATGCAAACGGGGGTTTAAAAACAAAAACCCGTCGAGACGTGATGTCCAACGTCCCATTTCTTTCACAATAAAATATCCTTGAGAATCGTAGAGACCTTCAAAGTCGAGCACGAGTTCCATGTTGTCTTTTCTTTCCAAGGTGACCTTTATTATTTATTTATTTATTGAGATGCGCACGATAACATAAAAAAATGTGACATTTTCTCAGAATTCATACGACCTGTCACGTGCTCCCTTGCCTATCTCCCTCTATAAAAGAGGAGATCGCAGAGAGAGCGCTATTCGTTTTTCTTCAGGACACACAGAGAGAGAGAATTTTTTCAATTAAATATGGACATCCTGAGTGCCAAACATCTCAAAGATTCCTACATTGTTTTGGATATGGAGTCCTTTCTCTGCCATGATCAGAAGACTGGAGATATATGTTTCATCTTGAAAGAGCTGGGCTACATCCCCTATGATTTCACTTTATGCGGATCAATGATTTTTCTCCCTCCTGTCCATTACGATGACTTATCGTCCCGCAATCGAGCTGCAGTCAACTAGACCAAGCGGAACCGACACGGCCTGCAATGGACCGAGGGTCTTCTTTCCTACGAGCATCTTCCTACGATCCTGAAAATGCTGATCGAAAATGTGGAGGCGATCTACGTCAATGGATACGATAAAGCCGAATTCTACAACAAGCTCTGCCAGCGGTCCGTTTACGAGTTTTACATCCCGGGGAAAATCGAGTGGGGATAAAAGACGAAATGCACGCGACACCAATTTTTCCGCAAGCAGCATTTGATTCATTGTGCCGAGAGCAAGGTGAAGAATTTTCGATACCATTGGAAGGAGGGCAGTTACGTCCTCCGGAAACTACACTCTTACCCTCCAGAGAGCAAAACCGTCGAAAAAAAAGAAGAACAGAAGGAGGAGAAGGCGGTGGAGGAGGAGGAAGAAGTGTACAGTCGGTCACAAAAGAATTTGAACACCGGTACCCATTCAGAAAATTTACTTTTCCGTTGAGAAACAAACTGGTGGCTCGTGTCAATCTTGGTTCGATCAGAACACTAAAGGATGGCTGACGTTCATCCTGCCTAGGTGTCGAGAGAGAGAGAGAGAGAGAAAACCACGAGCTATCTGAGTGAGCTGGAAAAAACAACATAACTGCTCAAGCGATCCAGGTTTGCGAGCAGAGAAAAAACGCAAACGGTCGCTGCGGCCCGACTTTGTTGGCGAAAAGCGAAAAAGCAAAAGGGTATCAAGAGTCTATCTTAGTTGGATGGGAAAAACAAAAGGATGGCTCACGTCAAATTTGTCTAGGTGTAGGAAAAAATACAACAGGACCTATCTAAGTGAGCTGAGAAACAAAATGACTGCTCAAGAGATCCAGGTTTGTGCTCAGAGGAAAAAAATAAAAAAACACAAACGGTCGCTATGCCCCCCGTGTCGGTTCGCGAAGAGACAAAGAACACAATGGTCTCATTCATCCTTCTTAGTTCGATGGGGAAAATCAAAGGATGGCTCACGTCAAATTTATCTAGGTGTAGGAAAAAAAATACAACATGACCTATCTGGGTGAGATGGGAAACAAAATTACTGATCAAACGATCGCTGCGTCCCATCTTGACTCGCGTAGAGAGAAAGAACACAATAGTCTCCTCAGAAAGTCTTCATTGGATGGGAAACAAAATAGATGCTCCCACCATCAGGGTTTGAGATGAAAAAAATAAAAGGGTGGTTCTCCATCTATCGAGGTTTAAGTGAGACTAGAAAAAAAATAGCTTAGCTTATTTGTCAACATGTCCCGTTCATGACATCTTACACTTCTTTGACAAATTGCTTCGAAATATGAAAAAGAAAATATCCAGCTCGTGTAAAGTTCAGAAATGGCAAAACATTCCCAAAGAATTCCTTTTCTTGAGAAAGTATATCCTGTATCCAGATGAGGTAGAGGTAGAGAGAGAAAGCATGCTGCATCTTCAAGAGCCAGCACTGTTCTGAACAGAAACGTGGAATATTTTCATAGATAAGTGAGGAAGTGAAAGTGAAAGTCAAAAAACGAAATCGGATCGGCTGGGAAAAATTTTCAGAGCTGAGAAAAAAATTCTGGCTGGCTGAGTTATTAAAAAAATTTGTTAATTTTTGTTATGTCTTTAGACATAATAAAAATTAACGATCTCCCCCCTTTTGTCTGGGAATGATGACTCACCTTTCTAAAAATAGACCATAGCTCATTGTTTTTCTTGGAATTCTACTTTTAGAAAGGATGAGACATCATTCCCAGACAAAAAAGGCGGAGATCGTTAATTTTTATTATGTCTAAAGACATAATAAAAATTAACAAAAAGTGTTTTTTTTTTACAACTTAGCCACTCAGAATTTTTTTCTGAGCTCTGAAAATTTTTCCCAGCCGATCCGATTTCGTTTTTTGACTTTCACTTTCACTTCCTTACTTACCTATAAAAACATTCCGTGTTTCAGTGCAGATTCGTGCTGGCTGTTGAAGAGACAACAGATCTCTCTCTCTCTCTCTATTCAATCTGGATCCAGGATGCTCTTCAGAGGAAATTCTTTTTAGGAATTGTTGACAACTTCTGAACCTTAGATGAATTGGATGTCCATTGCTCGCTTATTTATAAAAGCATTCCGCGTTTAAATGCAGATCCGTGCTGGCTATTGAAGAGACGACACGTCTCTACTCAATCTGGACCCATGATGTTTTTTTAAGACACAATTCTTTTAGGAATTCACATGTCTCTCTCTACTCAATCTGAACCCAGGATGCTCTTCAGAGGAAATTCTTTTTAGGAATTGATGACAACTTCTGAACCTTAGATGAGTTGGATGTCCATTGCTCGTTTATTTATAAAAGTATTCCGTGTTTCAATGCAGATCCGTGCTGGTTGTTGAAAAGATGACATGTCCCTACTCAGTCTGGACCCACGATTTTTTTAAGAGGAATTTCTTTTAGGAATTGTTGACAACTTCTGAACCTTTGATGAGTTGGATATTTCTTTTCGAATTTCGAAGCACTTTGTCAAAAAAGGAGATTCCAATGGAACTGTTTAAGAATGTCGTCTATTGAAATTAAAAAACAAAAAAAGGAAACATAATTTGCATCCTGAGAGTTTTAAAATGAGAATGCTTTTTCCAATTCTATTCCTGTTTTCGTCTGGATAGACATGGTCTTCATGAAAGGTAAGTCTTTTACAAATATTTTTACTCAAACTATTCTTTTAAACATTGTCTAATAGAGCATTGTAAAAAATGCAATAGATTTATAAAAAACAAATTTTTGCTCCTAATGTTATTGTCATACCGGGCATAATTCATATATTTCACTATACTCTTTAGATCTGATTCTCCCTTCTTAAATAGGAGTGTAGAAAATATCTGTATGTCGAGAGAGTTGAAAAGATTTCCCCGCCCCCCCCTTAAACGCATGATTATTTTAAAAAACATATGTATGATAGTGTGTTTGTTCTCTTTTGGATATTTTTTCCAACATATCGTGGGGCAAAAGGATTTCTGTTCGGCTGCTTCCCCTCTTTACGCTGTGATTTCAAATTGTCCTTTGAAAGCCCTTCACGGAGCAGCAACGAGAAACTAAAGCAAAATGCTTCTATTGATTATCTATTTCTAAAGGATCCCAGAGACATTTTTTTTTTAGATAGGTTTTTATTTTCTGAGCTCAGAGGGAAAAAAAATCTCTCACAGGTAATTTATTCTTTTTAATCTCTCTGAAATAAGTTTCAAGCGAAACGGTCTGGACTCAAATCCTTTCCGTTCTACAGGTCCCTCCGTTTAGGCTGACCATTGAGACGTGAAGGCGGGTTGCAGTTTGGGATATTTATTTCCATTTCCACAACAGACAACACTCTTGTGATTTAGAGAGGTATGAGAGACGAGCTAGAGGATTTTTTTTCCGTTAACGTTGTGAAAGGGATCGAGTCGGCTGGGAAAAATTTCTCAGAGCTCAGAAAAAAAAAATTCTGAGTCAGTCCCGACAGCTGACATTGCTCTAGGTTGAAAAATGCTTTTTTGGAAATTTATTCCCGCTTTCGTCTGGATAGAAATGATTTTCACGAAAGGCATATCCCATTTCTCATTTCTCAAGTCGTTGTTTAAAGTATGCTTCTAAACGTTTCCGAGTGAAATATTGTCAGATTTTCTGTTTCAACCCTCCCTCTTTAAACACTCGAGAAAGATCATGTTAAGAGATCTTCTAGTTTTCTCAAATCACCCTGGTATGACTAAAGCGAAACTTGGAAGGCTGTCAATAAAAAACATTTTTCAGATTTGCTTTCAAAAGCTACGCAAAAATGCTACGAGATTCAAAAGAGCTATGAATATTTCCAGAAGGAGAGGGGCAGAAAATAGGTATCCAGGTGAGTCCACAGCACGAACTGCAGGGACGTGAAACGGGAAAGGCTTCCATAGATAACAGAGAGTCCATTCTTAAAAAATAGAGGGATGTCTTGTCGATCAAGTTGGCTGGGGAAAAAATAATTTTCTAACAGCTGCGAGAAAATCTTCCCATACCTTCATAGAAGCTTTTTTCTAGGAGGGAGTTAACCCTTTAACTGCTTAAGACGTGTTTAAACGTTTTTCGAATTTCTTTAAAAATACTTAAGACGTCTTTACACGAATTTCAAATCGCACGAAAAATGCTTAAGACGTGTATACACGAAATCCGCGAAGATTGCTTAAGACGTGTTCAGACGACGCGATCTGGTCTTCCTTCCCCTAGCTTTCTGCAGGCGGCTGTCAGTTGACACAAAGGTCTTAATAGGGTGTGAAGTGTCTTTGAAAAGAGCACTTTAGGAAAAAGTCCTTAAAGTGAAATATCTTTGTCAGACAGCAGGTATGTATTATCTGTGTGCCGACTAAATGTTTGCGAAAGAAGATAAATCGTTTTACAACTGTTTGCCTTGTGGTACTTTATACAAATGAAAGTCAAACAGGATCCGACGTTGTTATAGTACATTGCCGAATTTTAGTAGAAACAAGAAAAAATAAGAATTGTAACGGAGGACGCCTTTATGCCTATATGTTATAGAATCAAATATTTTATTTTTGTATTGAAAAATGATTACAATTTCTGATTCGTCAGGAAAAAAATATAAAATGTTGCAACCAGCTTTCTTGTTTGCCTTCGTATTTCAAATGCGCGTTATTATAATGGTATATTCTTCTTTTTACATCCTTAAATGTTAAAACTATGCTTTCAGCATGCCTGAGTTTTGTACTCGTATGTGTGGCTCTATGCTCCGTAGAAATGGCGAACTGACATATAAAAATTATATGAATGTTGAAAGGAAGATATTTTACTCGAAACTTCAACTAAATGGAATAAATGAATACGCCGAAGGAATTTCTAGAAATATTTGATTTAAAAATTTTATTATTAAGACTTTAAATCCAAAATGTTTTGAAATCTAAAGAAAAAAATATGTAATCCTTGAAACATTTTTAGAAAGAAATCTATCGATATAAAATCTCTTAAAATTAATGGAGTGTAAATTAATAAAAACAGTTAGTGTACGTAAGGGTTAGATCTACTCCGCACAAAAATTTACAGTCAGAAGATCAATTATTTAAAGATATAAATTAATTACATTAAAGGAATTTAAAATAAATTAACATCTGTCCAAATGTCAATGATAACAGCAATAGCACGAGTGAAAGTTATTCTTTAAATTCCGAATTTAAATCATCCGTCGGTATGCAATGATTGTGTCTTTGCGATTATTTTTCTTATAAGTACTACAAAAGGCCGCCAACGAAGTAGCGGTAAAATCGTTGAATACTAATAGTTTGAAGCGGGTTCAAATCCTGACGAATGGATTGCCTGATACAAGTTTTAGCGAATTTTTGCTGCCCATGTTTAATGTGAATATGAGCCAATTTTTAATAGCTTTTCATGATGACGTGCCTTGACTACGAGTCCTCACTCGGGTTGTGTTTGGTTTGGCTTGTTAGATTATTAAGCACGTGAAGGCGATCTGTCTAAGGGAAGGTATGCTTTCCTGACAGATTTTCTAAGGGAAACTATCTCGCACTACAAAAAGTTAAAACCATAAAAACGCCAATGCGATCAGCTTGCTCACGGGGTTTGAATGCAGGTCAAACTACCAGTATGTTAAGAGAAGCGATTTCAAGAATATTTAATTATTTTATTTAGTTTGTCATAAGCTAAATAAAATAATTAAACATTCTTGAAATCTCTTCACATTACTGAAATGGCAATAACTTCGAATTATACTATGCTACCACTTTTCCTCTAATTTGAAATTTTGAACTTTTCCGTTATCGGACAGCCCAGCAGCGACTGAGCGGAGTCTAACGGAACAACTGGTGGTTCTGTCCGGGGTTCGAATCCCGGCAAACGGGCTGGTTGCCAGGATGATATTCTTAGTTTTCCATATGTATAACATGTATGCAAGCCAATTTCCGTTAGGCAGTCCTCGAACGAAGGCATCCTTCACCATAGGCAAATAACCATCGAGTACTTTGCCATAATCAAATAAACCTTTATCAATAACATGCTTCAAATATTTTTATGTTGAAAAGTGCATGCGCCAAATTTGGCCCCCGTTGAATGAAATATGTTGTTTATTTTTTCTTTGTTTTCTTATAACAACAAGGTTCTTGTTTTCAGAATCTGAATTATCAATAAAATTCCTTTAATAATATGCGATTCTATTTTGTTTTTTGTTTAATGAAAAATTAATTTAAGCGACAAATCTCTTACATTTAGAAAAATTTTCGATTTTCGAAAGGAATTGCTGTCAAAAGCGCATCTTCTCGTTCCTGCATGTATTTCTTTAAAGCAAACTGTTTGGCGCGTGTGCTTTTATATTTGAAAAGATTCAGAGAATTTTCAACAGGGAAATAAAGTTATTAATTTTACTGAATTTTGTGGATTCTCTGCATTTTGAGGTAAAAGTCAAACCATCAGATATGTGATAACCTTAAAATAAGGGTATATATATAATCAGGATTTTGCGGCCAGACATTCCCAGCGAAATAGATTACAAAAAATTATCTACGTAGAATTAATGTATATTCCGTTTAGTATTTCAATTTATCAGTGTTATTACACATCAGTTTATCAGTGTAAGTTATATCGAGTTTTAGTTGTGTTCGATATAAGAATTTTATTTGGTTTATATAAATTCGATTCGTTTAATAATATTATATTTATTAAATACTATTTATTACGTTTCCAAATCTGTCAAACCCAATCAATGCCCTCCTGGCTAAGATATCTGATTATCGCTATTTCGACTCATATTCGAACCCAAACAAACGAACTGGTTGAATTTTGTGATATTCCCTATGTGTAACATGAACATGAGTACGTTTTACTTAGAAAGTCGTCCATGGAGACATTCATTGCCTTCGGCTGATAGATCTCGTTTCCTTTGCCATACTCAAAAAATCTAAAAATTTTTTAAAAACACTAACAGATGCATATAACAAAATAAAATTAAGTAAATGCATATAAGAAAATAAAATTAAGTAAATGCATATAAAAAAAAAAATGAGGTAAATGTATATAACGAAAAAAAAATGAGGTAAAAACAAATTTTCAATAATTTTTCAATACAGTAGTTTTTAAATTGCTTGTTTTCAAATTTTATTTCATTTTTATGTATGTACTAATATACAGTGTATGTGTGCGAAAGTGTGCTTGTTCGGCATATCCATATATATTAATTAAATAAATCTGGTTTGAAAATGCATGCACTAACGTGCTATTCTCGTAATTTGAAAAACACTAAAGTATTGTCTGAGAAAAATATTTATAAAGAAAATTAAATTTCGTCTCCTTACTCGGTGCTGTGTAAAAAATTTAAAAAAGCTTATTAATTTTTTTTCTTCTTTATTAAAAACAAAGTAGTTTCTTTTCATCTATATATAAAAAATAACAAAATCTTGCTGTCAGAATGGAAATTCTTAAAAATATAAAACTCGTTTTTTTTGAACAAAAGTTTCTGAGAAATTTCTCTAGGTCAGCAGGTTGTAGCAGGACCACTGACTGCTTTGTTTGAAAAACCCGATGAAGTGGATGATTTTACCCCCAAAAGGTTTTCTTTAACAAAGCAGATGCTAAGGCTCCTGTAAACCAGGCTGAATCACCAACGTTTCTCTCTTGGCGAGGGAGTGAACGCGCTGCCAATTTTGGCGCGTTTATCGCACACGCTGGCTGAATGTCTGCTGTTTTTTTAAAGATTTATTTTATAGACGCGCGGTATTCAGCGCATATAAACTTTTCGGATAATTTATTAATTCTCGAATAGTATATAGACGTTTTCACTTAAATAAAAATTTCGCGTATATTTTGTAAACATATTCAAAATAACTTATTCTTTAGATGTTTCAGTTTCGTTAGCAGACTATAATAAATAAGATATGAATAAAAACTTTCAATAGTGTCAAATGGGGAAATAGTTAAAGCGTAGAGTGTGCAAATAAATTTATCTTAATGACATTTTAACAAAAATTTCCATAAAAACACTGTAAATTCATACTAAAAAAATAACTTAAGAATATGTTGTCATTTAAGTCTGAGGTACATGGAAATAATTGTGCAAGATTCTGAAGAAACACTTTCTTTTAAATGTGTGAAATATTTCATAACATAATATGGAAGAAGAAAGTACAGCATTCTGTGTTTTGGATGCTTTTCATCAAATGTAATATAAATACGAACTAGAAACCGTAATAAAAAGTCCTTCCTCTTCAATCAGATCACCTTTGTGTTGCATTGTATTTGTAATACTTCTAAAAATCCAGTTTTTACCTAAATTAAAAAAACAGTTATTCCATAAAAGATAATAACTTTGAACGTATATAGAATGAATTTTGTAATTTGAGTTATGTTACAAAATAATTCATAGTTTATATATTTTATACTAATAATTTAGATAAAACCTGTCCAATTTAAGAATGTGTGTTAACCACATTCTTAAATTGTAAAAGGACGACTTAACCACATGTAATTCATTTCAAAGCATAAAAGAAAGCTTATTTTTTATTTTACACAGCAACAGCATTTTCATGCAGTCAAGTTTTTTTAACTGCTAGTTATTATACATAATACTTAATTTTAAACCCATTCTTATTAGAAAGCATAACTAAGAAACTTCTTTTTAAAGCACCACAGTGATTGCAAAGAATGTCGTTAAATTTACAAAAGTATTGAAGATATATTGAACAGCATTATAACAAGAAAGTACTGTACAAAATATGTAAATTTAGCATAACTTCTTTTTTAATATTTGCATAGTTTCCTCCAAATGAACCTTAATGGGAAGTTATCTTGCGAAAATTTAAAAGTATTAAAATGGCCTCTATTTAAGATGTAACTGCATTTATAATTATTTTGTAATTGCGAATAGATTATATTATTGCAATTAGATTATGCACTTACAACATAATTGCATAAAGTAATGAAATTAAGAGTTCACAGATACAATGTAATATAATTACAATGCAATTACCTAAATTGTAATTATAATCACTTATTTCATACCACAATATTATTACAATCACAATGTAATTTAAATTGGGTACTATATTTGCATACCCTCCACTCAAAAGGAGGTACTGATAAGCCTGGAAGTTATTATCAACAAAAAGCCTGTTCAGGACAGTTTGATGACAATTTCCACCGGGCGGAAAGTACATTCTTAAGCCCAGGCAAATCATGACAATAAAAATCATTTAGTCTTATGATTCACTATATTTTAAACCCTAAATTTGAATTCTGCACCAAATTATTTACCTATATTTTAACATACTTTATGAATTATTAGAAGCGATATGGCAAATATCTTCTAAAAATAACTGTAAAATATTTGTATCCATTAATTGATTCAGATACACACTTTTATTATTTAAGTATATCAAAATAACAGTTTCATGTTCCTGAAATACAAAAATTATGGAAAAAGTTAAAGTAATATTCTTAGAAGCATATGATATTAGTCACCAGATGCAAAATTATAGTTAATTTTTTGCCCTAAATACAATTTTATTACACAGTAGTCAAATGTGTAACTTAATAACATGTTATATAAAAAATTAATGATAATAAGTTTATCAGAAATGAATTAATTCTGCAAATAAACTTTCTGCACTTGAAAATTTTCTACACCTGAGGGGAGGGAGAGATCTAGTAAAATTAGATTTATTATAACTTCAGTTGGACCAAACGCCTTCTCTCTATATATGTGCATCACTAAAGAAATAAATAAAATTATCATGCTTAAAAAACAGATATACCATACCAGTTTTTTTTCCCCTTGTTACACTTTACATTGAGAAATAACAAACCGTACAACACTGAAAAATACTATCCTTGAAATTTTGTTTAAATGAAGAAACACACACCATCTTTTTATTTAAGCATTACACTTCAAAAACAGATACACATACCAATTTATTTTCACTAGCCTTTATACTGATAACATGCCATATAAAAATGAAAAGAATTATCCTTGAAATTTAGATAAAATGAAGTAACACAATGGGAAAATTTATGCACACGGACATCTTTTTTCTATTGCATGTTGTCTGACATGATCCACAAGTGCCTAAAAATGTACCCAAAGAAACGCATTTCAATATTAACAAAAAATTGTTTACAGATTAAAATTCATTCATTTCATACCAGTATTATAAAGATCATGCATGAAACAAATCTGCTTTCCCATACTTTTAAGTAAAACTTTTATACTGGAAAATAGACTATATTTCTATAATTAGAAACAAGAAAATACTAATTTGAATTTTTGCATTCATTTCTAAATCTTTACTCCATTGCCAAATTGTATAATACTGTGATTATAAATAAACTTGCACAATCCTTGCAATTATTGAAGTCAGATTATATATATTTTGTCTCACACTATTCAATTTATTCTATTGACTTCAGATGTCAATGTCAAAATTCTGGAAGTTATTTTAACCAAGAAACTGTAGTGGGCACCGTGCATAAACAACTCATCTAACTTTTTAACAATAGTGATTATAAAATAAAGAAAAAATTATATATCATTCCAACGATATTGCAACTATAGTATAATGTTACATATATCTTTAGCAAACATTCAGATTTTATCTTGACTTTCCAAATTATTATTTATTTTTTAATAAATTTCAATATGCTAATGATTTTCATGTTACATTAGTATAAATTCCACAATTAGCACAGGAAAACAAAATCCGCGCTTTATATTAGAAGAGAAATTTCTTTTCCATATTCAAAACATCTACATTGGCGATGTTTGGCGACGGGTACATTAACCCTAGACTAATTTAATTATAGCTATTATTACAGAAATTAGCAGATACTCAGGTTATTGTACACAAGAATTTCACTTTACTTGCACATTATAAACATCAGAGAAGATATAAACTCTAAATGAAGGCGTAATTAACATTATACTTACTAAGCAAAGTTCAGCGCCTGGACCAGGTTTCCAATTGTCTCTTCGGCAATTATTTACCCATATTTTTCTTCTTTCTTCATTTTTAGGAAATTTTACCAATGTATGACCTTTCCGTGAATGATTTGAACAATTAATAGCTGTACATCCGCCCATTTTACACAAAAAAAAACACAAAAAATTGTTGCACCTTAACCACTCAGCCGCCATTAAATCTCCCACTTGGGAGCGCGAATGCCTGATGATTCAGCCTGGTTTATAGGAGCCTTAGCAGATGCGGTCCAAATGGCTTTGCTGAAAAGCGTTCGTATTTGAATAGCTTGAAGCTTGAAAGCTTGAGTTTCAAGACTTATTGTTCCTGAAGCAATCATTCAAACAGCAATAAAATTTGTTGTAGATATTTCTCTCTCTCTCTCTGTGAGTTCTTGAAATCTTCGAATGGGTGAAAATTTATTTTGTTTTACATATATAAGGAAACTGCATGTAAAGCAAAATAATTCAAGGCACCCATTGTATATTAATCATTGTACGTCCCCTCAGCTCTTCGGTTGGGTATTAAGAAAAGAAATTCCTATACTGCTTTTGTATTACTTGTATAGTGAAAGATTTAAAAAAAAATAGATTCATATGAAAAGTTTTTCTCCGATGAACGAATATAGCTGAAACATGTTTCTGTCTTCAAGTATATCCACAAAACATGAAATAGTATTGTACTCTTTTGTATTCTATTGCATTTTTATATTACTTCGTGGTAATTTTTTTTATTCTTAAATTTCTCTCTCTCTTTTCTTATAATACACAAGTACTCTTTCAAATATGGCTGACCTATGAACCTAAATTTTTATACTATAAAATTTTATATAAAAATTAGCCGTAATCATTAGACACAGCTTTCTGTATATTATATTCTTGAATACATGCCTGCAATTAATACTAAGAACACTATTGATAAAATTCGTGATATAATTAATAATGAAAATACTGTTTAAGCTAAAAACCGATTTGAATTTTTTTTTCATTATAGGGTAACATCAGCCAAACAATTTTCGTTAGAAATATACAATTATGCTAACTTGACACATCAGATAGAAAATATGTTATCTTCATCAACGGCTATGATAAAAGTTTTTTACGCTTAAGATTTTGGATTATGCTAAAGCACACAGGACCTATTTGTCTAAGGGAAAGGAAGTCTTCAGGGTAGATTATTTTGGCGGGAAACAAACTGTTAATTAACAATCAATTGTACTTATGAAAAACCCCTAAACCTCCCATGCAGCCGATAGAATTTACCGGTGCTCAGCTATCTTACCGCTTGGAGACTAGTTGGCTTTCTGAACTTAACGCAATATCTATCTGAATTTGAATATTTGCATAAAAAACGAGCAAAATAAAATGACACATTGTAAATAGTACATTTTACTGAAATCAAACTTTCTTTGAAAAAGGAAAATTAATTGTAAGGAATAAGATGGACGCATGGCAGGCAATAACAGCGCTGATCATATGTTTCGTGTAGGAAATCATTTTCTTCGTGTTATCCTATAAAGGAAAATATCCACAGATTATATTTTACAGTTTTTAAGAAGTCATGGGTTATCTGCTTTAAGAGAACATCTTCGTGGGCAATTTTCTAAATAAAATTGGCTTGAATTCACGTTACGCATCGGGAAAATCATAAAGACCACAAGCAGCTAAACTGATCGGTTGCGAACAGCAAACTACCAACATCCAGCAATTTTATTCACTCAACTATAGTGAACTTAAACTAATGTTTGTATATTATTAGTAGTATTAAAATAACGAAAATATTTATTCTAATAAAAATTTTTGTTTAATATCCTCCCTAGTAAGGTATTTCCTTTGGTTGGAGATTTGTCAACAATAAATGCTATGTTCAAACAAGATATTTATTTAGAGCATAATGCTTCAAAAATGTATGCTGGGATCCCTAGAAAAAAAAATATCGCCGGAAAATATATCTCCGAAAAAATATTGAATTATTCATATTCTTATGATTAATTATTAAATAATTAATAACTTTTATAATTATTAAATGAAATGCTTATTTATAGTTTACCAAATGTACAACAACACTCTTTCTTTACAAAAATACCATATTGAATAAATTATATTGTAAGCTATTAAGTAACAACATTGCTTTGTTTAATTAAGATACAATAACAAGCCGAACAAACATTAAATTGGAAGTCAAACAACAAAAATCAGCGTTATATTTTCAAATTTTCACAATCTAATTTGCATTATATCTTATCTCGTTCATTTGCGCTTTTGCAGCTGAAGATGATGGTTCGGTAAAACCATCGAAACTAGTCCTGTGAAAATTTGAAAATAAAACGCTGATTTTTGTTCTTTGACTTCCAAATTAATTGCTTTGTTTGTTATTAATATGTCTCATCTTTCCTATTTCAGATAAAATTTACTAGTGTTTCTTGGACAGGAAAGCAAGAATTTTTAATTTGAATCAATAAATTTATGTTACACTGAAAACGGTTTCAAGTTATAATTCCCTTTCTGAATATCTTGAATGTATATGAAAAAGTAAAATGCAAATTTAATATTAATATTATCACCCTTAAAAAACACCCAAATGTTTCGTTTATTACTCTCTTAAAACAACGTAATAATTAAGGAAAAAAAGAAATTATTTAAAATAATTATTAGTTGCATGCATTTGAAGAATACAGGAAAATGCTCAAGGTTTTAAAGATTTTTAATTAATGACAAAAATACAGAAAATCGGAAATAATATGAAATGTTTTAGCAATATCTCAGAAGGAATGAAAGTTGCACCAGATATTTGTCAGAATATAATTTTAGTGATAGCAGTTTAATCAGTCTGCATTGAAATTCCAGTTATAATCAGTGACATACTGATTTAGGTTACTTAGGTTAAAAATGCGTAATAATTTAAAATTTAACCGGGTAAATTTTAAAACCAATTCATTTGAAAACTAGCAGCTTCGCTGCGAGCCTTCGTCTGGCTTTTAAATGTACCGGAAAAATGGCTGAAGGGAACTCCAAACGTTAAATTTAAATACTGCAGAACAACGTTTTTACTCTGCAGAACAACTTCATAAAAAAAGTTATTACGTATAACAAAAATACAATGAAATAAGCAATATCCCTTAATACAAATATTAATTATCCTAATAAATAAATTAACCAAATTCCCTTTGCAAAATCTTAAGAACTCAAATGGTATTAAGGAGGTTAAGAACTTTGTTTCCTAAAAAATCAGTCAAAACTTTTCAATATCTTAAAAACAGTGAAATGAGCAATTAATAAAATAAAGGAATGCAAAAAAACAAAAAATTCTGAAAAGCAAACTATAATTAACGATATTTTATCTTATGTTTTCAAGGGAAAAATTTACAATGAAATAAGCTATATCTCTTAATACAAATATGAATTATCCTAATTAAAAAATTAACCAACTTTCCGTAGAAGAACAAAAATCATGCAAAACTTTTCAATATCTTATAAACAGTGAAATAAGCAAAAAATAACATGAAAGCAACTCAAAAAACATAAAATTCCGCGTAGAATTTTACTCCACAGAACAACTTTATCAAAAAAAAATCAATAAAAATATATTATATTTATATAAAAATGACAATGATATATGCCAATCTCTTAAAAAGTGACATAAGAAATACGATGAAAAATTGTTGCCAAACCCATATTTCTAAAAGAATAAATCTATTCAAAATGATGCGATTTCATCAAAAATTTTTATCAACAACAATAAGACAGGAAAATTGTTGCCAAAATCACATTTTTAAAGATGTGAGATGTGAGAACTGTACTCGGAAGCTTCATTTAAAAAATCTTTTAAAAATACAAAATATTATCATTTTTCCAAAGTTCTTTTTGTAAAAGCATTCGCAAGGATGATAGTTTAACGTGTTCAAAAATGAAAGAAAAATAACCTGTACATTTTAAAAAATAAACGTTTTTAGAAAAAATCCCATTGAAAAAGTGTTAAGCTCCCTTTGTTAAATAAATTCGTATTTAATCGATTTATTGAAACACGAAATTTATTTTAAGCTCGTAAAATAGCTAAGTGCCTACGTTTCATGACGATGTGAAAATGGAGTGTGTAAAGTAAAATCTCGCTTTCCTATAGCCCATTATGTTTCAAAATGACACGATTTCGTCACAAAACATGAAATAAAAAAAATTCGAATTCGAATTTCGAAAAAATCGTTTCGAAGTGCACTGGCTCTTGTGTAGATGTACCTATGTACCAAATTTCGTAGCCGTGGGTCTATTAGCTTATGCGCAGCGCGAACGAAAGGCACACACACAGACAGACTCCTTCTTTTGTTATATGTAGAGAAGATACAGGGGTTGGACAAAAATATGGAAACACCTTTAAAAAAACATGTTTCTTTGCTTAATATGGTGTAGGAAACCCGTTGGCATCCAGAACAGCTTGCAATCTTCTCGGAATGGATAAATACAGTTCCTGTATGTTTGCCAAGGAAATATTATACCATTATTCCTGCAAAACGGTGGCAAGTTCAAATAACGATGTTGGCGGTGGATAACGAGAACGCACTTTCCGTTCCAATGTAGACCACAAAGGTTCGATAATATTCAGGTCTGGTGACTGTGGTGGCCAGAGGTGATGGGACAACTCATCCTCGTGCTCAGAAAACCATTCCTGGACAATGTGAGCTGTGTGAACAGGGGCTTTGTCGTCATAGAAGACACCATTACCATCGGAGAATAAAGTTTGTACCATGGGATGAACTTCATCGGCCAAAATGTTCACATAAGTCTTAGGCAGTCATGTGCCCTGACACACTTATCATGGGGCTAGCAGAGAACCACGATATGGCTGCCCAAACCATAACAGAACCCCCGCCATATTTCACTCTTGGCAACAAGCAGTCTGTATTATAGGCTTGAGATGGCGTTCTCCAGACGTAAACTCGGCCAGAAGTGGGAAACAATGTGAAAGAAGACTCGTCAGACCATATTACTCGCTTCCACTGCTCTATAGTCTAGGCTTTATGACTTAAACACCACCTTTTCCTGTTACGGGCATCAGCATCACTGATGAGTGGCTTCTCGATTGCAGCACGGCCAGCAATTCCCTGTTTATGAAGCTTCCTTCTAATTGTTTTGGTACTCACAGGGTTCGGTAACACAACATTCATTTCAGCAGTAACTTTTGCAGCTGTGGTCTTCTTATTTTTCGTCACAATTGCCCTTAATGATCGTCTGTCACGATCACTCAGGACACACTTTCGTCCGCGCTGTGATTTAGCAGATGATGTTTTTCGGCTTTTCAAATATGCGGAATAAATCTTCGATACAGTACCTCTTGAAACACTAAACACCTCGGCTACCTTGCTTACGGAAGCACCTACCATACGTGCTCCAACAATTTGCCCACGTTCGAAGTCTGTTAACTCTGACATAATGCAATGACAACCTCACATAACAGTACTCCGACAAACAACTGAATTGTTTAGCACATTTACGAAGTTGTATAGGTGGCGTCAGTAGTAAAAACGCCAGCGCCACCTACATATTTCATTAAAATCAATCTTTCTTTCCAAACATGCATTTCACAAGGTGTTTCCATATTTTTGTCCATCCACTGTATGTAGAGATAAGATTGTTTAAGGGAAGGAAACATTTAAGTTTCGCAGCTGTACCCTGACCATTAAGACGGTCATCACGGAGAGTCTAGCCTTTTGCAATTCTCTTGAGAGCTCACATCTACCGAACAATATCTAGTGTAATCAATCTCACTTAGCGGAATCATTGAAGTAAAATTCTGGGAGGAATGGGAAATAACAAAAGAACTGCTTGACAATTTTCAGAAGTTTAGGGTTATTTTCGCGACATTTTACGGGAAGTTCGGTCCAAAACTAGCGACAGCTTTAAAGGGATTCGCAGAAAATCACTCGACAGGCTAAGGGTTAATAAATAGCTTCGAAATACAAAAAAGAAACATACAGTTCATCTAAGGTTCCGAAATGATAAGACATTCTCAAAGAATTCTTCTTAAGATCATCGTGGGTCATCTCAGATTTGAGTAGAGAGAGAGATGTTGTATCTTCAACAGCTCCCTCTGTTCTGAACAAAAATGGGTAATGCTTTTATAGAAAAGAGAAGAATTGAAAGTGAAAGTAAAAAAACGAAATCGGATCGGCTGGGAAAAAATTTCTGAGAGTTGGAAAAGAATTTCTCCGGCTCAGGTTTAAAAAAAAAAAAAAAAAAAAAAAAAATTTGTTAATTTTTATCATAAAGACATCATAAAAATTAAAGATCTCCCCCTTTTGTTTAGGATGATGTCTCACTCTTTCTAAAAATAGATCATGACTCATCCTTTCTAAAAATAGAATTCCAAGAAAAACAATGAGCTATTTTTAGAAAGGATGAGACATCATTCCCAGACAAAAGGGGGAGATCGTTAATTTTAATGATGTCTAAAGACATCATTAAAATTAACAAAAAGTTTTTTTTTTTTTTAATCTGAGCCAGAGAATTTTTTTTCCAGCTCTCAGAAATTTTTTCCCAGCCGGTCCGATTTCGTTTTTTACTTTCACTTTCAATTCTCTTTTCTATAAAAGCATTACACGTTTTTGTTCAGAACAGCGTGGGCTGTTGGAGATGCAACATCTCTCTCTCTCTCTACCCAAATCTGAGATGACCCACGATGATCTTAAGAAGAATTCTTTGAGAATCTCTTACCATTTCGGAACAATACAAAATTCTTTCGAGAAAGAATTCACACTTATCTATTTAAACCACTCGTATTTCGACTTCCAATCAGTCTGTGCTGTGGATTCGACCTGATTACACACTTCTCCCTCCTAGAAAGAGATTCTATGAAGGTAGGGGAAACTTTTCTCGCAGCTCTTAGAAATGTTTTTTTTTTCCCCAGCTGGCTCGACCGACGAGAAATCACCCTATTTTTTAATCTCGTAGCGAATACGATGATTCTGAAGGGTTTCAAGAAGATTTTTCGACAGGATTCGCGTGACAGCTTCAAAATATAGAGAGGGCTATTCTTTTTTTACAACTCTGTGTAATGTTAACGTTAACGGGGGGGGGGAAGCCTCCAACCTGGATCTACCGAACGGAAATGACGTTACTCAAAAACCCAACCCATTTCTGTTTAGCCGGAGAGAATATTTTTTTTCTCTGATCAACCTATTTCAGGGGGGGAAACTCTAACCCTTTTCGCTTGAGCGATTACGAGATTTTTCAGCGCACACAAAAGATGAAGCACTTGAGGGCTATTTGCCTTGAGAAATGCCTTCGGGGAGGACTTATTCTTCAAGTTTTACAAAATATGAAATTGATTTTATAAAACATATTGGGATGTAGACCCATATTCGTATTCAAATTGGAACATTCTGTTGTTTTTTTTATCATAATATACCAGTATATACGATTGAACAATTATTCTGAATCACATGATCTTACCTTTTTGAAAGGGCTTTGTTAAAGTTTCACAAAATATATCAGTATACGATTGAATAAAAAAAATCATGTTCCATTTTTATCCTGACTGATGGAGTCAGCTGTGGATCATGAGATCTTGCCTTCTTGAAAGGGCTTTGTTAAAGTTTCACAAAATATATCAGTATACGCTGGAACAATCGTGATCCATCTATTTTTTTAACTGGTCTAGCCAGTTGTGAATCACGATTTGTTTGTCCTATTCATTTCAAACAACACCGTTGAGATAGGAGAAAGTTTAGAGCACCCGTGTTTGTCTATGGGTGAATAACGGGTCGCCCACAGAACAGAATGGAAACCTGTTGTTCGATCTCTCATCTCTCAAGATGAGCCTGCTTTAGACGACCTATGAAAGACTTTCCCGTTTCGTTTCCGTTGAGTCCATGCTGTAGACCCAGCCGGGTACAAGTGTCCTTATTCTAGAAAGTATTAACTGTTTTTTTTTTTTTTTTTTTTTTTTTTTTTTGTGTTTCATTTAATAGCTATGACGATTTGTTTGTCCTATTTATTTCAAACAACACCGTTGAGGTAGGAGAAAGTTTAGAACATTCCTGTTTGTCTACGGGTGAACAACGGGTCACAATGGAGAGCTGTGGCTGAACACAATGGAGAGCTGTTGTTCGATCTCTCAACATGAGCCTGTTTTAGACGACACATTTGAATTTTTTTCTCTGAGATCCTTTAGAAATAGGTCTCTCAGTGACGATTTGTTTGTCCTATTCATTTCAAATGTAACACCGTTGAGGTAGGAGAAAGTTTAGAGCCTTCGTGTTTGTCTACGGGTGAATAACGGGTCGCCCACTAAACACAATAGAGAGCTGTTGTTCGATCTCTCATGAGTTCGATCTTTCTCAACATGAGCCTGCTTTAGACGACACGTTTGAATATTTTTTCTCTGAGATCCTTTAGAAATAGGTCACTCAGAGTGATGTATACAGACATTCCGCTTCCGATCAACATTGCCCAATTTCCTCGTAGCTGTATAAGCGAATTGTAAAAAAAATTTGGACTCGTAGCTCTCTGTTGTTCAGAGGCCAATATTTAGAGTAAAGAAGCTATCGTAGGACAACACACTTTATTTACATGAATAATGAATAAAAATATCACACAGGAAATCATATTGAGCATCACACAGCAAATAATATATCAGCATCTCCATACTCTCGAAGCTCGAATGACGGATGTGTCGGTAGAAGAGACAGCTGCGCCATCATAATTAATACGCATGCGCATAAGAAAAAACGTTCGCTCGCCTCTACCCAACACATCCCTCCTGCGAGCAACATTTTTTCAATACAAAAATGAAATACAAACAATATATAACACATTACATTAAGAAATTAAGGAAATTACTTTCAATGTATACATTAATTTTTCTTCACTGACACTCTTAGTAAGAAAATCTGCAATCATATTATCAGTTTGTGAATATTCCAACTTAATAACATTGTCCTTTGTTAAGTCCTTCATAAAATGGAAACGTAAGTTCATGTGTCTGGATTTCGTAGATCTTGCACAGTTGATCCACTGGATGGCAGCTTGACTGTCTGTATTCAAGACCACTGCACCATTCAAAAATTGTTTACATTTTAATTCTGATAATAAATTTACAGTTCAAATAATATCCTTACAAATTTCAGAAATAGAAAATAATTCTGCTTCACAAGTAGACAGACTAACACTTCTCTGCTTACGACATTTCCAAGAAATCAATGAATCACCTAGTAAAATAGTACCACCAGAAAATGACTTACCATTTTCTGCATTTCTCCAGCTAGCATCAGCATATGCATTTAAAATTCCAAAATCATTGCTATAGAAAAGTTTTATACTTTTTGTACCTTTTAAATACCTTAATACCCTTTTAGCCAAAAGATAATGCCTTTTTTCTGGTACATGATTAAATTGTGACAAATAAATTGTTACAAATGATATATCAGGACGCGTTCTATTAGCTAAATATAAAAGTTCCCCAATTAATTCCTGATACAAAATTGCTTCAATTTTTTCATTTGTACATGAAAAACCTTTATCTGCCCCTTTAACGATTGGCGTTTTTACTGCTTTACAATTTTCCAGATTGTGTTTAGTCAATAAAGATTCAATATATTCTGTTTGAGACAAACATATACCATTTTCAAGTTTTTCTATTTGCATTCCTAAAAATTTTGAATTAGTATTTTCATGTAACTCAAATGCATTTTTTATTTTGGAAACAATATTTTCAAGCATTTCTTTATTATTACAGAATACAGCTAAATCATCAACATACAAACACAATATAAAAATGTTTTTGGTATCATTATAAATGAATATACAATTATCAGATGCTAACTGTACCAGCCCAAGTTTTTCTAATTCATTTTTTATTTTCATATACCAATTTCCAGATGCTAACTGTACCAGCCCAAGTTTTTCTAATTCATTTTTTATTTTCATATACCAATTTCTACCGGATTGAGGCAACCCATAAATACTTTTCTTCAATTTACATACTTTACCTTCTCCAATCAGTTTTTCATAACCAGGTGGAGGAGTCATATGCACATCCTCGTTTAAGTCACTGTACAAGTACGCTGTTTTTACATCATAAAATTTAACAGTCAAGTTTAATTTAGCTGAAAGTACAGGCAATAATCTAAAACATTCAATGTTAACTACTGGTGAATATGATTCGGTATAATCCTTATTTTTTATTTGATTAAACCCAGCCGCTACTAATCGCGCTTTATATTTTACTTCCCGAGAGTCTCCTTCCTTCAAAGTATACACCCACTTACTTTTTACTAATTTTGTTTTTTCAGGCCTCTCTACTATTTCCCACACTTCGTGTTTATGTAATGAATCTGTTTCATTTCCCATTGCGGATTTCCAGTTATACCAATTAGCACTTTGTTTTGCTTCTCAAAAATCATTCGGAACATTATTGATTATACTTGACGCTAGTTGTTTTGATTTGAGCCTCTTGGATCGTCTTAATGGTATTTCATTTCCATATTTATTACTTTTTTCATAGCTATCAAATGTTTGGACTTCATTCCCCCTGTGTCATCACCCCCGCTACAACGGCTTATGTCGGCGATTTCAAAATTCGATGAGTCATCATATTCGCTTGCTTGAGTATTTTCCGTAACAACCAATTCGAGGTGTGGTTTTTGATCTACTTCGTTTCCCTTTCCTTTTAATTCTTCAATATCCCAAGTTTCTAAGGCTTTATTTTCCCCCATATAATTACTACCCTTTAAAGATACGTTAAATTTAACTGATCGTTCTTCAATTATTTTGTTACTTGCTATATCATAAATACGATATCCTTTTCTTTCTCTAGCATATCCTAACATTATCCCTCTTTTCCCTGGTATGTCAAATTTGTTTCGCATCACTTTCGGAATGTGAAAGTATGCCACACATCCAAACCTTTTTAGATAGTTTAACCCTTTAACTGCTTAAGACGTGTTTAAACGTTTTTGGAATTTCTTTAAAAATGCTTAAGACGTCTTTACACGAATTTCAAATCGCACGAAAAATGCTTAAGACGTGTATACACGAAGCCCGAATTTCGCGAAGATTGCTTAAGACGTGTTTAGACGACGCGATCTGGTCTTCCTTCCCCTACCTTTCTGCAGGCGGCTGTCAGTTGACACAAAGGTCTTAATAGGGTGTGAAGTCTCTTTGAAAAGAGCACTTTACGAAAAAGTCCTTAGAGTGAAGTATCTTTGTCAGACAGCAGGTATGTATTATCTGTGTGCCGACTCATAGTTTGCGAAAGAAGATAAATCGTTTTACAACTGTTTGCCTAGTGGTACTTTATACAAATGAAAGTCAAACAGGATCCGACGTTGTTATAGTACATTGCCGAATTTTAGTAGTAACAACAAAAAATAAGAATTGTAACGGAGGACGTCTTTATGCCTATATGTTATAGAATCAAATATTTTATTTTTGTATTGAAAAATGATTACAATTTCTGATTCGTCAGGAAAAAATATAAAATGTTGCAACCAGCTTTCTTGTTTGCCTTCGTATTTCAAATGCGCGTTATTATAATGGTATATTCTTTTTACATTCTTAAATGTTAAAACTGTGTTTTCAGCATGCCTGAGTTTTGTACTCGTATGTGTGGCTCTATGCTCCGTAGAAATGGCGAAATGACATATAAAAATTATATGAATGTTGAAAGGAAGATATTCTACTCGAAACTTCAACTAAATGGAATAAATGAATACGCCGAAGGAATTTCTAGAAATATTTGTTTTAAAAATTTTATTATTAAGATTTTAAATCCAAAATGTTTTGAAATCTAAAGAAAAAAAAATATGTAATCCTTGAAACATTTTTGGAAAGAAATCTATCGATATAAAATCTCTTAAAATTAATGGAGTGTAAATTAATTAAAACAGTTAGTGTACGGAAGGGTTAGATATACTCCGCACAAAAAATTACAGTCAGAAGATCAATTATTTAAAGATATAAATTAATTACATTAAAATAATTTAAAACAAATTTACATGTGTTCAAATGTCAATGCTAACAGTAAAAGCACGGATGAAAGTTATTCTTTAAATTCCGAACTTAATTCATCCGTCGGTACGCAATGATTGTGTATTTGTGATTACTTTTCTTATAGATATTACAAAAGGCCGCCAACGAAGTAGCGGTAAAATTGTTGAATACTAAAGAGTTTGAAGCGGGTTCAAATCCTGACGAATGGATTGCCTGCATAGCAGTTTTAGCGAATTTTTCCTGCCCATGTTTAATGTGAATATCAGCCAATTTTAGTTAGCTTTTCATGATGACGTGCCTTGATTACGAGTCCTCGCTCGGGTTGTGTTTGGTTTGGCTTGTTAGATTATTAAGCACCTGAAGGCGATCTATCTAAGGGGAGGTATGCTTTCGTGACAGATTTCCTAAGGGAAACAATCTCGCACTACAAAAAGTTAAAACCATAAAAACGCCCATGCAATCAGCTTGTTCACGGGAGTTTGAATGCAGGTCAAACTACCAGTATGTTAAGAGAAGCGATTCCAAGAATGTTTAATTATTTTATTTAGTTTTCCATAAGCTAAATAAAATAATTAAACATTCTTGAAATCTCTTCACATTACTGAAATGGCAGTAACTTCGAATTATACTATGCTACCACTTTCCCTCTAATATGAAATTTGGAACTTTTCCGTTATCGGACAGCCCACCAGCGACTGAGCGGAGTCTAACGGAACAACTGGTGGTTCTGTCCGGGGTTCGAATCCCGGCAAACGAGCTGGTTGCCAGGATGAGCGCCGGCGCAAGGTTATCCGGCGCCCGCCTGCAAAATAGCTGAAGTCGCCCCTCCCCCTTTTTCTAAATTTTTGTATAGGAGAAGGAAGTTTTGAAGAAAGCATTTGTTGAAATTGATTTTAACAATTTATTGAGAATAATTTATTTTTCTGCATTTCATATCTACAAATTTTTCTATAATTTCTTTTGCATCTAGTTCTTGACAGATTTCATTTTCAGTGGCAATCAAAGCTAAATTTATGAGTCTTTCCTGCTATATACTTGAACGTAAATATGTCTTGATCAATTTTAATTTGGAGAATGGTCTTTCGCTACTAGCAACACTAAGTAGTATTCTCAGTACGATCTTTAAGTTCGGGAAGCACAAATTATTTGACACAATTAAGTTCAAAATATCGAATGGGTCATTCATACCGGCTGTAACAATGTCTTTCGAAGCTACTATTTCGTCATAGAGTTCTTCTACGTTAATATCTTTATTGTCACCACACTGTAACAATTTTTCTAATTTATCACATTTTATTTTCAAATTTGCGTTATCGATTTCTGATAAATTACCCAGGAAACTAGTGATTTTTCATTGCATGAAATCTTTCGTTTAATGATGTCCAAGCAGTATCCAAAATTCTAAAAAAGACATTTGCCCTAAACTTCGCTTCTGGAGATTGAGGGGATTCGTCAGCATGTTCGTAATCGAAGTGACATTTCTTTTTCCTTCTTCGGACTTCAACAGTTTTAAATTGTGGCTCGCCATCCACTTCTTCACTAAGTTCTTTGGCTTTCTCAAGAATACTTTTGTAATTGATATCACTTCTATATTCTTCAATGAATGTTTTTAAGTTACTTATTGCCTTTAAGGCTAGTGTAACACTCAAACCCTTTTCTTGCAATTGTTTGCTGACAGGATTAATTCTGTTAAGCAAATCGTGCCAAACTATCAAGGAACAAATAAATTTATAATCCTTGATTTTGGTACACAGACTTCGTGCTTCATGTTGCACTTCGTTTGAAAAGCATTCATCTTCGGATATTTCAAAGAAAGCATCATAGCTTTCTCCTAGTTGATATCTTAAAAGTCGAATAGCTTCAATTTTGCTTTCCCATCGAGTGTTTGAGAGGGGTTTTAAGGTTAAACAGGAAATGTTTTTTAAAAGAACTGCCCATCGCTTAGGAGAAGAAGAAAATAAATCTAACTGTATCTGCATTCACTTTTGCTGCATCGTTAATCATTAAATTTAAGCTATGAGCGGCACAAGGCACATAAAAACGCACGAGGATTTATTTTTAAGATGTTATTTTGAAGACCATTTTTCTTCCCTTTCATATTTGCGCCGTTGTCATACCCCTGGCCTCTCATATCATCAAGGGGAATGTTCCACATTTTCAACATTTCCATTACTGTCTCACATAGCCCGTTACCTGTAGAATCATCAACTTTAATAAAGCCTAAAAAATGTTTCTTGATTTCTCCCACTCTATCACTGCAGAGGACAAAACGTATGACGGCACTCATCTGTTAAGTTTTGCTAATATCGGGAGTAAAATCTAAAATTATAGAATATAATTGACTTTTCGAAGAGATAGTAAGATTTTCTCTATTATACTACTGCCAATATTTTGCAGCATTTCATTTTGATTCTCTTTGTTTAGATAATGACTTTCCTGCTGCTACCTTTAGGTCGTAATACTCTTTCTATGTGAAATTCCATAACTGGGTCGAACTATGGAAACAATTCCATTAATTTTAAGACGTTTCCGTTGTATTTTTAGTATAGCTCATGAACCTCGAAAGGCTAAATTCTGTCTGCCAAGAAATTTTGTGATCTCAACTAGTCTTCCTTAATACACTTGGCCAATGTTTTTGTTTTCTTTTTATACATCTCTTGTGTTTGGGAATCAAATGTTTTATTTTTCAAATTTTTCTCAAGCTCTTTCCATTTAAGAAATATTTCATATGTGCTCTACTAGTCTCATGCCCATGCAAGGCTTTAGATACATTTATCCAATCATAATAGCTTTCTACGAGGGTACTACTGTCAATCGGTGAAAATATCTTAAAAGCAAAAAACAGAATTGTTGCTTATGGAATATAATAGCCATGTACGAGGAATTAATTCTCCGTTTTCCATTTTTCTGTTGTAATATGTATCATTAATTTTAATTACATTATTACTTTTCGGATACATTAACTTTTTTAATAGCCCCCCATTTCAAACAAAGTCATTCTCACTTTGTCTCTAAGAGTTGGCCACTTTGCAGGATCATCAAAATCAACATGAGGAAAGAAGTTTTCATTTATGCCAGTCTCTTCCATAGAATTATATGGGTAATCTTTAATTTCGGATTCATTTAATTCCATTGCTTGGATCATTATTCCCCTCCTTTGGAGTTTCATCAGTCCTTTCAATAACTTTATCCAATGTAGCTGATGTTCTTTGGCTGGATGATGTCTGTTCTTTTGTAATTGATTCTGATGCTGATTCAATGTGAACATCATTTATGTCAGAAGTAGTCTTCATCTTCTTTATGAAATGAGACATTGCTTCTGAAGAGCAGCATCTTTCTCAGCTTTGCGTTTAGAATTCTGTACACCGGATGATTTCTTCTTTGTTTCCATGTTATCAAAATTTCACACTGAAATTTAAAAATTCAATTCTAAATTTTAAATATCTAATCTTTCTTTTAAAAATAAGCCATAACATCTTCTAAATGTACAATAAAGATGAAAAGTAAAAAAAAATGAAGCTAATGAAAAAAATAAACTTTATGATAACTTTTTCGAGCGGTTGGGAAGTATTAGCATCTTTCTAACAAACGATAAGGAAAAGTTTGACCGTGTGATGGGTCAAACTTAATGCTTGCCAAGGGCTCTGTGTACAATGACCACCAAACCTCTCTCTCCAAAAACAGTCTACCTCAACCCAGTGTTTCTCAACCTTTCAGTATACGCGGCCCAATTTTCAGCCATAATTTTCATCGCCCCCCCACATATTATAAAGTGTATGCAATTATAATGTATTTTGAGTATTTTTGGCGATAAATCTTAATTACTAATTACTTACTACGACCTTAATTTTAAACTTTAAAATTACCAAGAATACGTAAATTTATTCATATTTGGCAACGTCGATCCTTAGCATTGACAAAACAAGAATCTGTTGCACTTTTATTGCTGTTCTGTCTACCATCTCAGATATACTCGCGGTTTCGCGAGAAGTTCCGACTTGTCTCGAACATTCTGGAGTATCTGCGTGAATGTCTGTATGTCTACATATCGCTGCGTGGCTAGATGGCGCTGCATGTCGCAAGGATTACCGTTTTCGGACCCAAGATAAAATGCCGTCTCAAGCATGCGCAGATGTCACAAAATGTTTCTCTATCGGAAGAAGGAGGAAATTCTATAGCGCTAGTTTTAATTCCAGCCAGTCTCATTCGAGTCTATCCTTCTGTCGCTATCTATTCTACCGTGAATGTTTATGTTATATGTTTTCGTGTTAATTGCAATTATTGCTTTTATTACGAAATGAAAATCATCTTGTGTTGAGCTCATTATACGTGTTATATTTTCATTGATATTAACACACTGTATAATTTTTATAAATATTTTTCTGTGCATATGTTTCCGTTTAATTTTTCAAATTTTATTTCCGTATAAAAGTTCAGATGCGTTTCAGTTTATTTAAATCTGCCTCGCTAAATTTATAATATCGCTCAAATCTTATTTTATCTTCTGTTTGATAAATCGGTATAAAAGTATTTAAATATTACGATATAATATAGCAAGTTATTAATCCTAAAATTCAAACTATTAAGTTGTAAAAATTAATTTCACTTGACTTTTGTGTTTGAAATAAAAAGTGACATAAATATGTGTCGATCGCCTTCGCTTGTGGCGTCACAAATCGATGGAGCAGACCTGTAGATATCTAGTTGTCCTTGTCCCCAGAAGCCAACTTAATATTAAAAATCTAATAAAGATTCTCAACGTTTTATGAAAATAACTAAATATAAAACTTCAGTTCTTTACTTCGGGCATCTCAGCCGACGTGCCTAGGGTAAGCTCCTCAAGCGGTTTTTTATATGCCTTTTGTCTTTCTGTACAAAAGCGTGCGCGAACACACCAAGATGCTTAATTAGGGAGTCTAGTCATTAAATAAATTGTATAAATGTTTAGAATTTGGACTTAGACTATAAACACCGGCAACCTCCTCCGCCCCCCGAAATAGAAAATAAACTCTCTATACCAGTGTCCAGATAGCGAAATATCCAGCTATCTGTCCAAAACCGAAATTACCGATATTACAACAGTACCCACTTTACAATAACAATAGTTTACTAGTTTATAAAATAATATGATCGGTGATAAAAAATATAACAACCTGGCAACTAGGTCCTGGCAACCTGGCAACAATCGCCTTTTATACATTGCCGTGCCGTACACTTACTACACCAGTTAGTGTGCTCCTGTCTGCCTTGAGTATCGCTGATTACTTGGAACGATGAATATCTATCGTAGTGTTTAGGGCGTCTTAGGTTAGGTTTTGCTTTTTATCTTGCTTACATTCTTCTGCATGCTTGGACAACTGAAAACTATACATCAGCGTAAGTTTCTAATAACCATGGAATTTAATACTGTGCTATAACTACTATTTCTTTAACTATAGGTAGATTAAAAATCAATAACCAGGATGAGTAAGAAGGAAACGAAAGGCACATATATTTAAATATGATTGTAGGCAAATGGTAATAAGAATATTACAATTAACTTATGTAGTAATTCTTGAATACTTTGTAAGGTTTTTTTTCGGGGGGGGGAAACACACACTGGTCCGCGAAATATTTTCGTAAATTTTACCGGTCAGCAGACCAAAAAAGGTTGAGAAGCACTGCTCTATAGACTTTTGCGTTTTCGTCCATGCAAATCTTGCCCTCCCCTCCAACTTCCGTGAAGAAAATGAAAAGTTGGTGCCTGTGTTCATTCTTACATATGGCAAAATGGCAAATTTTCCCTGATAGAAAGGGGTAATCCGTTCCGCCCTTCCCGTCCTCACAGAAATTTTCAAGAAAAAAAAAAAAAAAAAAAAAAGCCTTATTTCACTGTATACATTTTAAATAAAAATATAATAAAAACGATAAAATAAGGATAAATATAAATTATATTAAGTAAAATAAAATAAGAACGTTCTTCATCAAATGGACTTTTCTTTTCCAATACTAGTAGTAAGGTTATTGTGCATCGAAAATTTTCTTCGCCAACAACTCAGTGACTCAGTAAATACGAAAATGGAATGTGTAGATGATACATAACACGTGGCTTTCTAGACACATGGAAAATGACCGTTATCTGGTACTACATGCTCAGAAGGGTCATTATGAGTAATGAACAACGTCTGCGTATGTAGTCGGTGTAAGTACGGTATTACCTACATTTAAACTTGCTCACAGCGTGAATTCTCAACTCGAACTTCTTTCTGTGATACTATCCCTGACGATTGACGGATGGGTGACAAGGCATTGATGGATGAGGTGCAGAGGAAAGGTGGGGAGGGGCAACACCTCTTAACACCTTCTGTTAGGAGGGGGCGCGAACTCCCATGGTCCCTGTCCTGTGTAAGCATTCAAGGAAAATTTTTCTTCTTCCCCGATAAGTGCTTTTGCATAAAAAAAAAAAAAAAAAAAAAAAAAAGAAGCTCTGTGCCGTTCGCTGGTCGGCGCCCGCCTGCAAAGAAGGCCTTGCGGGCCCGCTTCCGCCGGCCCTGGCCAGGATGATATTCTTAGTTTTCCATATGTGTAACATGTATGCAAGACAATTTCCGTTAGGCAGTCCTCGAACGAAAGCATCCTTCACCTTAGGCAAATAACCATCGAGTACTTTGCCATAATCAAATAAACCTTTATCCATAACATGCTTCCAATATTTTTATGTTGAAAAGTTCATGCGCCAAAGTTGGCCCCCGTTGAATAAAATATGTTGTTTATTTTTTCTTTGTTTTTTTATAACAACAATGTTCTTGTTTTCAGAATCTGAATTATCAATAAAATTCTTTTAATAATATGCGATTCTATTTTGTTTTTTTGTTTAATGAAAAATTAATTTAAGCGACAAATCTCTTACATTTAAAAAAATTTTCGATTTTCGAAACGAGTTGCTGTCAAAAGCGCATCTTCTCGTTGCTGCGTATGTTTATTTAAAGCTAACTGCTTGGCGCTTGTGCTTTTATATTTGAAAAGATTCCGAGAATTTTCAACAGGGAAATAAAGTTATTAATTTTACTGAATTTTGTGGATTCTTTGTGTTTTGAGGTAAAAGTCAAACCATCAGATACGTGATAACCTTAAAATAAGGGTATATATAATCAGGATTTTGCGGCCAGACGTTCGAAGCGAAATACATTACAAAAAATTATCTATGTAGAATTAATGTATATTCCGTTTAGTATTTTAATTTATCAGTGTTATTACACATCAGTTTATCAGTGTAAGTTATATCGAGTTTTAGTTGTGTTCGATATAAGAATTTTATTTAGTTTATATAAATCCGATTCGTTTAATAATATTATATTTATTAAATACTATTTATTAGGTTTCCAAATCTGTCAAACCCAATCAATGGCCTCCTGGCTAAGATTTCTGATTATCGCTATTTCGACTCATATTCGAACCCAAACAAACGAACTGGTTGAATTTGGTGATTTCCCCTATGTGTAACATGAACATGAGTACGTTTTACTTAGAAAGTCGTCCATGGAGACATTCATTGCTTTCGGCTGATAGATCTCGTTTCCTTTGCCATACTCAAAAAATCTAAAAATTTTTCAAAAAGACTAACAGATGCATATAACAAAATAAAATTAAGTAAATGCATAAAAGAAAATAATATTAAGTAAATGCATATAAAAAAACTGAAGTAAATGTATATAACGAAAAAAAAAATGAGGTAAAAAAAAATTTTCAGTAATTTCTCAATACAGTAGTTTTTAAATTGCTTGTTTTCAAATTTTATTTCATTTTTATGTATGTACTAATATACAGTGTATGTGTGCGAAAGTGTGCTTGTTCGGCATATACATATATATTAATTAAATAAATCTGATTTGAAAATGCATGCAGTAACGCGCTATTCTCGTAATTTGAAAAACACTAAAGTATTGTCTGAGAAAAATATTTATAAAGGAAATTAAATTTCGTCTCCTTACTCGGTGCTGTGTAAAAAATTTAAATAAGCTTATTAATTTTTTTTCTTCTTTATTAAAAACAAATTAGTTTCTTTTCATCGCATATATGAAAAATAACAAAATCTTGCTGTCAGAATGGAAATTCTTAAAAATATAAAACTCGTTTTTCTCGAATAAAAGTTTCTGAGAAATTTCTCTAGGTCAGTAGGTAGTAACAGGACCACTGACTGCTTTGTTTGAAAAACCCTATGAAGTGGATGATTTTAGCCCCAAAAGGTTTTCTTTAACAAAGCAGATGCGGTCCAAATTGCTTTGCTGAGAAGCGTTCGTATTTGAATAGCTTGAAGCTTGAAAGCTTGAGTTGGAAGACGTTCCCGAAGCAATCAGTCAAACAGCAATAAAATTTGTTATAGATATTTCTCTCTCTCTCTCTGTGAGTTCTTGAAATCTTGGAATGGGTGAAAGTTTATTTTGTTTTACATATATAAGGAAACTGCATGTAAAGCAAAATAATTCAAGGCACCCATTGTATGTTAATCATTGTACGTCCCCTCAGCTCTTCGGTTGGGTATTAAGAAAAGAAATTCCTATACTGCTTTTGTATTACTTGTATAGTGAAAGATTTGAAAAAAATAGCTTCATAGGAAAAGTGTTTCTCCGTTGAACGAATACAGCTGAAACATGTTTCTGTCTTCAAGTATATCCACAAAACATGAAACAGTATTGTACTCTTTTGTATTCTATTGCATTTTTATATTACTTCATGGTAAATTTTTGATTCTTAAATTTCTCTCTCTCATTTTTTATAACACACAAGTATTCTTTCAAATATGGCTGACCTATGAACCTAAACTTTTATACTATAAAATTTTATATAAAAATTAGCCGTAATCATTAGACACAGCTTTGTGTAGATTATATTCTTGAATACATGCCTGCAATTAATACTAAGAATACTATTGATGAAATTCGTGATATAATTAATAATGAAAATACTGTTTAAGCTAAAAAATTTGAATCTTTTTTTCATTATAGGGTAGCATGAGCCAAACAATTTTCGTTAGAAATATACAATTATGCTAACTTGACACATCAGATAGAAAATATTTTATCGTCGTCATCGGCTATAATAAAAGATTTTTACGCTTAAGATTTTGGATTATGATAAAGCACACAGGACCTATTTGTCTAAGGGAAAGGAAGTCTTCAGGGTAGATTTTTTTTGTGGGAAACAAACTGTTAATTCACAATCAATTGTACTAATGAAAAACCCCTGAACCTCCCATGCAGCCGATAGAATTTACCGGTGCTCAGGTATCTTACCGCTTGGAGACTAGTTGGCTTTCTGAACTTAACGCAATATCTATCTGAATTTGAATATTTGCATAAAAAACGAGCAAAATAAAATGACACATTGTAAATAGTACATTTTACTGAAATCAAACTTTCTTTGAAAAAGGAAAATTAATTGTAAGGAATAAGATGGATGCATTTAATTAAACGGCGGGCAATAACAGCGCTGATCATATGTTTCGTATAGGAAATCATTTTCTTCGTGTTATCCTATAAAGGAAAATATCCACAGATTATATTTTACAGTTTTTAAGAAGTCATGGGTTATCTGCTTTAAGAGAACACCTTCGTGGGCAATTTTCTAAATAAAATTGGCTTGAATTCACATTACACATCGGGAAAATCATAAAGACCACAAGCAGCTAAACTGTTCGGTTGCCAACAAGAAACTACCAACATCCAGCAATCTTATTCACTCAACTATAGTGAACTTAAACTAATGTTTGTATATTATTAGTAGTATTAAATTAACGAAAATATTTATTCTAAAAAAAATTTTTGCTTGAATATCCTCCCTAGAAATGTATTTCCTTTGGTTGAAGATTTGTCAACAATAAATGCTGTGTTCAAACAAGACATTTATTTAGAGCATAATGCTTCAAAAATGTATGCTGGGATCCCTACGAAAAAAATTTCGCCGGAAAATATATCTCGAAAAAATATTTAATTATTCATATTCTTATGATTAATTATTAAATAATTAATAACTTTTATAATTATCAAATGAAATGCTTATTTATACTTTACCAAATGTACAGCAACACTCTTTCTTTACAAAAATACCATATTGAATAAATTATATTGTAAGCTAATAAGTAACAACATTGCTTTGTTTAATTAAGATACAATAACAAGCCGAACAAACATTAAATTGGAAGTCAAACAACAAAAATCAGCGTTATATTTTCAAATTTTCACAATCTAATTTTCATTATATCTTATCTCGTTCATTTGCGCTTTTGCAGCTGAAGATCATGGTTCGGTAAATCCATCGAAACTAGTCCTGTGAAAATTTGAAAATATAACGCTGATTTTTGTTCTTTGACTTCCAAATTAATTGCTTTGTCTGTTATTAATATGTCTCATCTTTCCTGAATGAAAGTTGCACCAGATATTCGTGAGAATATAATTTTAGTGATAGCAGTTTAATCAGTCTGCATTGAAATTCCGGTGATAATCAGTGACATACAGATTTAGATTACTTAGGTTAAAAATGCGTAATAATTTAAAATTTAACCGGGTAAATTTGAAATCCAATTTATTTGAAAACTAGCAGCTTTGCTGCGAGCCTTCGGCTGGCTTTTAAATGTACCGGGAAAATGGCTAAAGGGAACTCCAAACGTTAAATTTTAAAACTGCGTAGGATTTTACTCTGCAGAACAATTTCATAAAAAAAGTTATTACGTATAACAAAATTACAATGAAATAAGCAATATCCTTTAATACAAATATTAAATATCCTAATAAATAAATTAACCAAATTCCCTTTGCAAAATCTTCAGAACTCAAATGGTATAAAGGAGGTTAAGATCTTTGTTTCCTAAAAAAAATCAGTCAAAACTTTTCAATATCTTAGAAACAGTGAAATAAGCAATAAATAAAATAAAGGAATGCACAAAACAAAAAATTCTGAAAAGCAAAGTATAATTAATGATATTTTATCTTATGTTTTCAAGGGAAAAAATTACCTATTATAAGCTATATCTCTTAATACAAATATGAATAAGCTATATCTCTTAATACAAATATGAATTATCCTAATTAAAAAATTAACCAACTTTCCATAGAAGGACAAAAGTCAAGCAAAACTTTTCAATATCTTATAAACAGTGAAATAAGCAAAAAATAACATGAAAGCAACTCAAAAAACATAAAATTCCGCGCAGAATTTTACTCCACAGAACAACTTTATCAAAATAAATCAATAAAAATATATTATATTTATATAAAAATGACAATGAAATATGCCAATCTCTTAAAAACTGTGAAATAAGAAATACGATGAAAAATTGTTGCCAAACCCATATTTCTAAAAGAATGAAAATATTCAAAATGATGCGATTTCATCAAAAATCTATCAACAACAATAAGACAGGAAAATTGTTGCCAAAATCACATTTTTAAAGATGTGAGATGTGAGAAGTTTACTCGGAAGCTTCATTTAAAAAATCTTTTAAAAATACAAAATATTATCATTTTTCCAAAATTCTTTTTGTAAAAGCATTCGCAAGGATGAAAGTCTAACGTGTCCAAAAATCAAAGAAAAACAAACTGTACATTTTTAAAAATAAACTTTTTTAGAAAAAATCCCGTTGAAAAGGTGTTAAGCTCCCTTTGTTCAATAAATTCGTACTTAAAACCCTTAGCCTGTCGAGTGATTTTCTGCGAATACCTTTAAAACTGTCGCTAGTTTTGGACCGAACTTCCCGTAAAATGTCGCGAAAATAACCCTAAACCTCTGAAAATTGTCAAGCAGTTCTTTTGTTATTTCCCATCCCTCCCAGAATTTTACTTCAGTGATTCCGCTAAGTGAGATTGATTGCTATATATTGTTCGCATATATGTGAGCTCTCAAGAGAATTGCAAAAGGCTAGACTCTCCGTGATGACGGTCTTAAAGCCGCAGGGTACAGCTGCGAAACGTAAAAGTTTTCTTCCCTTAAACAATCTTATCTCTACATATCTTCTCTACATATAATAAAAGAAAGAGTCTGTCTGTGTGTGTGCCTTTCGTTCGCGCTGCGCGTAAGCTAATAGACCCACGGCTACGAAATTTGGTACATAGGTATATCTACACAAGAGCCACTGCACTTCGAAGCGATTTTTCGAAATTCGAATTCGAATTTTTTTTTATTTCATGTTTTGTGACGAAATCGTGTCATTTGGAAACATAATGGGCTATAGGAAAGCGAGATTTTACTCTACACACTCCATTTTCACATCGTCATGAAACGTAGGCACTTAGCTATTTTACGAACTTAAAATAAATTTCGTGTTTCAATAAATCGATTAAATACGAATTTATTTAACAAAGGGAGCTTAACACTTTTTCAATGGGATTTTTTCTAAAAAAGTTTATTTTTAAAAATGTACAGTTTATTTTTGTTTGATTTTTGAACACGTTAAACTATCATCCTTGCGAATGCTTTTACAAAAAGAATTTTGGAAAAATGATAATATTTTGTATTTTTAAAAGATTTTTTTAAATGAAGCATCCGAGTACAGTTCTCACATCTTTAAAAATGTGATTTTGCCAACAATTTTCCTGTTTTATTGTTGTTGATAGATTTTTGATGAAATCGCATCATTTTGAATAGTTTCATTCTTTTAGAAATATGGGTTTGGCAACAATTTTTCATAGTATTTCTTATGTCACTGTTTTTAAGAGATTGGCATATTTCATTGTCATTTTTATATAAATATAATATATTTTTATTGATTTTTTTTTTTGATAAAGTTGTTCTGTGGAGTAAAATTCTACGCGGAATTTTATGTTTTTTGAGTTGCTTTCATGTTATTTTTTCCTTATATCACTGTTTATAAGATATTGAAAACTTTTGCATGATTTTTGTTCTTCTACGGAAAGTTGGTTAATTTTTTAATTAGGATAATTAATATTTGTATTAAGAGATATAGCTTATTTCATTGTAATTTTTTCCCTTGAAAACATAACATAAAATATCATTAATTATACTTTGCTTTTCAGAATTTTTTGTTTTGTGCATTCCTTTATTTTATTTATTGCTCCTTTCACTGTTTTTAAGATATTGAAAAGTTTTGACTGATTTTTTTAGGAAACAAAGTTCTTAACCTCCTTAATACCATTTGAGTTCTTAAGATTTTGCAAAGGGAATTTGGTTAATTTATTTATTAGGATAATTAATATTTGTATTAAGGGATATTGCTTATTTCATTGTATTTTTGTTATACGTAATAACCATTTTTATGAAGAGTTTCTGCAGAGTAAGATCCTACGCAGTATTTAAATTTAACGTTTGGAGTTCCCTTCAGCCATTTTTCCGGTACATTTAAAAGCCAGACGAAGGCTCGCAGCGAAGCTCCTAGTTTTCAAATAAATTGGTTTTAAAATTTACCCGGTTAAATTTTAAATTATTACGCATTTTTAACCTAAGTAACCTAAATCTGTATGTCACTGGTTATCACCGGAATTTCAATGCAGACTGATTAAACTGTTATCACTATAATTATATTCTGACAAATATCTGGTGCAACTTTCATTCCTTCTGAAATATTGCTGAAACATTTCGTATTATTTCCGATTTTCTGTATTTTTGTCATTAATTAAAAATCTTTAAAAACCTTCAGCATTTTCCTATATTCTTCAACTGCATGCAACTAATAATTATTTTAAATAATTTCTTTTTTCCTTAATTATTACGTTGTTTTAAGAGAGTAATAAACGAAACATTTGGGTGTTTTTTAAGGGTGATAATATTAATATTAAATTTGCATTTTACTTTTTCATATACATTCAAGATATTCAGAAAGGGAATTATAACTTGAAACCGTTTTCAGTGTATCATAAATTTATTGATTCAAATTAAAATTCTTGCTTTCCTGTCTAGGGAACACTAGTAAATTTTATCTGAAATAGGAAAGATGAGACATATTAATAACAAACAAAGCAATTAATTTGGAAGTCAAAGAACAAAAATCAGCGTTATATTTATATAAAATATATAATATAACGCTTATATAAAATATAACGCTGATTTTTGTTGTTTGACTTCCAATTTAATGTTTGTTCGGCTTGTTATTGTATCTTAATTAAACAAAGCAATGCTGTTACTTATTTGCTTACGATATAATTTATTCAAGGTGGTATTTTTGTAAAGAAAGAGTGTTGCTGTACATTTGGTAAAGTATAAATAAGCATTTCATTTGATAATTATAAAAGTTATTAATTATTTAACAATTAATCATAAGAATATGAATAATTAAATATTTTTTCGGAGATATATTTTCCGGCGATATTTTTTTTCTAGGGATCCCAGCATACATTTTTGAAGCATTATGCTCTAAATAAATATCTTGTTTGAACATAGCATTTATCGTTGACAAATCTCTAACCAAAGGAAATACCTTACTAGGGAGGATATTCAAACAAAAATTTTTATTAGAATAAATATTTTCGTTATATTAATACTACTAATAATATACAAACATTAGTTTAAGTTCACTATAGTTGAGTGAATAAGATTGCTGGATGTTGGTAGTTTGTTGTTGGCAACCGAACAGTTTAGCTGCTTGTGGTCTTTATGATTTTCCCGATGCGTAACGTGAATTCAAGCCAATTTTATTTAGAAAATTGCCCACGAAGGTGTTCTCTTAAAGCAGATAACCCATGACTTCTTAAAAACTGTAAAATATAATCTGTGGATATTTTCCTTTATAGGATAACACGAAGAAAATGATTTCCTACACGAAACATATGATCAGCGCTGTTATTGCCCGCGGTTTAATTAAATGCATCCATCTTATTCCTTACAATTAATTTTCCTTTTTCAAAGAAAGTTTGATCTCAGTAAAATGTACTATTTACAATGTGTCATTTTATTTTGCTCGTTTTTTATGCAAATATTCAAATTCAGATAGATATTGCGTTAAGTTCAGAAAGCCAACTAGTCTCCAAGCGGTAAGATAGCTGAGCACCAGTAAATTCTAGCGGGTGCATGGGAGGTTTAGGGGTTTTTCATAAGTACAATTGATTGTTAGTTAACAGTTTATTTCCCGCAAAAAAAATCTACCCTGAAGACTTCCTTTCCCTTAGACAAATAGGTCCTGTGTGCTTTATCATAATCCAAAATCTTAAGCGTAAAAAACTTTTATCATAGCCGTTGATGACGATAACATATTTTCTACCTGATGTGTCAAGTTAGCATAATTGTATATTTCTAACGAAAATTGTTTGGCTGATGTTACCGTATAATGAAAAAAAGATTCAAATCGGTTTTTAGCTTATACAGTATTTTCATTATTAATTATATCACGAATTTTATCAATAGTATTCTTAGTATTAATTGCAGGCATGTATTCAAGAATATAATATACACAAAGCTGTGTCTAATGATTACGGCTAATTTTTATATAAAATTTTATGTTATAAAATATTAGGTTCATAGGTCAGCCATATTAGAAAGAGTACTTGTGTATTATTAGAAAAGAGAGATAGAAATTTAAGAATAAAAAAATTTACCACGAAGTAATATAAAAATGCAATAGAAAAGAGTACAATACTATTTCATGTTTTGTGGATATACTTGGAGACAGAAACATGTTTCAGCTATATTCGTTCATCGGAGAAAAACTTTTCATATGAAGCTAGTTTTTTCAAATCTTTCACTATACAAGTAATACAAAAGCAGTATAGGAATTTCTTTTCTTAATACCCAACCGAACAGCTGAGGGGACGTACAATGATTAACATACAATGTGTGCCTTGAATTATTTTGCTTTACATGCAGTTTCCTTATATATGTAAAACAAAATAAATTTTCACTCATTCCAAGATTTCAAGAACTCACAGAGAGAGAGAGAGAAATATCTACAACAAATTTTATTGCTGTTTGAATGATTGCTTCGGGAACGTCTTCCAACTCAAGCTTTCAAGCTTCAAGCTATTCAAATACGAACGCTTCTCAGCAAAGCCATTTGGACCGCATCTGCTTTGTTAAAGGAAAACCTTTTGGGGGTAAAATCATCCACTTCATCGGGTTTTTCAAACAAAGCAGTCAGTGGTCCTGTTACAACCTACTGACCTAGAGAAATTTCTCAGAAACTTTTATTCGAAAAAAACGAGTTTTATATTTTTAAGAATTTCCATTCTGACAGCAAGATTTTGTTATTTTTCAAATATAGATGAAAAGAAACTACTTTGTTTTTAATAAAGAATTTAAAAAAATTAATAATTTATTTAAATTTTTTACACAGCACCGAGTAAGGAGACGAAGTTTAATTTTCTTTATAAATATTTTTCTCAGACAATACTTTAGTGTTTTTCAAATTACGAGAATAGCGCGTTAGTGCATGCATTTTCAAACCAGATTTATTTAATTAGTATATATGGATATGCCGAACAAGCACACTTTCGCACACATGCACTGTATATTAGTACATACATAAAAATGAATAAAATTTGAAAACAAGCAATTTAAAAACTACTGTATTGAAAAATTATTGAAAATTTGTTTTTACCTCATTTTTTTCCGTTATATACATCTACTTCATTTTTTTATATGCATTTACTTAATTTTGTTTTCTTATATGCATTTACTTAATTTTATTTTGTTATATGCATCTGTTAGTGTTTTTGAAAAATTTTGAGATTTTTTGAGTATGGCAAAGGAAACGAGATCTATCAGCCGAAGGCAATGAATGTCTCCATGGAAGACTTTCTAAGTAAAACGTACTCATGTTCATGTTACACATAGGGGAAATCACAAAATTCAACCAGTTCCTTTGTTTGGGTTCGAATATGAGTCGGAATAGCGATAATCAGATATCTTAGCCAGGAGGGCATTGATTGGGTTTGACAGATTTGGAAACTTAAAAATAGTATTTAATAAATATAATATTATTAAACGAATCGAATTTATATAAACCAAATAAAATTCTTATATCGAACACAACTAAAACTCGATATAACTTACACTGATAAACTGATGTGTAATAACACTGATAAATTGAAATACTAAACGGAATATATATTAATTCTACATAGATAATTTTTTGTAATGTATTTCGCTGGAAATGTCTGGCCGCAAAATCCTGATTATATATATACCCTTATTTTAAGGTTATCACATATCTGATGGTTTGACTTTTACCTCAAAACAAAAAGAATCCACAAAATTCAGTAAAATTAATAACTTTATTTCCCTGTTGAAAATTCTCGGAATCTTTTCAAATATAAAAGCACACGCGCCAAACAGTTTGCTTTAAATAAATACATGCAGCAACGAGAAGATGCGCTTTTGACAGCAACTCGTTTCGAAAATCGAAATTTTTTCTAAATGTAAGAGATTTGTCGCTTAAATTAATTTTTCATTTAAAAAAAAAAAAAAAAAAAAAAAAAAAAAAAAAAAAAAACTAGAATCGCATATTATTAAAAGAATTTTATTGATAATTCAGATTCTGAAAACAAGAACATTGTTGTTATAAAAAAAAAAGAAAAAATAAACAACATATTTCATTCAACGGGGGCCAAATTTGGCGCATGAACTTTTGAACATAAAAATATTTGAAGCATGTTATGGATAAAGGTTTATTTGATTATGGCAAAGTACTCGATGGTTTTTTGCCTAAGGTGAAAGATGCCTTCGTTCGAGGATTGCCTAACGGAAATTGGCTTGCATACATGTTACACATATGGAAAACTAAGAATATCATCCTGGCAACCAGCCCGTTTGCCGGGATTCGAACCCCGGACAGAACCACCAGTTGTTCCGTTAGACTTCGCTCAGTCGCTGGTGGGCTGTCCAATAACGGAAAAGTTCAAAATTTCGTATTAGAGGAAAAGTGGTAGCATAGTATAATTCGAAGTTATTGGCATTTCAGTAATGAGAAGAGATTTCAAACTAAATAAAATAATTAAACATTCTTGAAATCGCTTCTCTTAACATACTGGTAGTTTAACCTGCATTCAAACCCCCGTGAAAAAGCTGATTGCATGGGTGTTTTTATGGTTTTAACTTTTTGTAGTGCGAGATTGTTTCCCTTAGAAAATCTGTCACGAAAGCATATCTTTCCTTAGACAGATCGCCTTCACGTGCTTAATAATCTAACAAGCCAAAACAAACACAACCCGAGCGAGGACTCGTAGTCAAGGCACGTCAGCATGAAAAGCTAACTGAAATTGGCTCATATTCACATTAAACATGGGCAGCAAAAATTTGCGAAAACTTTTATGTAGGCAATCCATTCGTCAGGATTTGAACCCGCTTCAATCTATTAGTATTCAACGATTTTACCGCTACTTCGTTGGCGGCCTTTTGTAGTATCTATAAGAAAAGTAATCGCAAATACACAATCATTACGTACAGACGGATGAATTAATTTCGGAATTTAAAGAATAACTTTCATTCGTGCTATTGCTGTTAGCATTGACATTTGGACAGATGTTAATTTATTTTAAATTCTTTTAATGTAATTAATTTAATTCTTTAAATAATTGATCTTCTGACTGTATTTTTTGTGCGGAGTATATCTAACCCTTTCGTACACTAACTGTTTTAATTAATTTACACTCCATTAATTTTAAGAGATTTTATATCGATAGATTTCTTTCCAAAAATGTTTCAAGGAATACATATTTTTTCCTTTAGATTTTAAAACATTTTGGATTTAAAATCTTAATAATAAAATTTGTAAAACAGATATTTCTAGAAATTCCTTCAGCGTATTCATTTATTCCATTTAGTTGAAGTTTCGAGTAGAATTATCTTCCTTTCAACATTCATGTAATTTTTATATTCGCGATTTCTACGGAGCACAGAGCCACACATACGAGAACAAAACTCAGGCATGCTGAAAGCACAGTTTTAACATTTAAGGATGTAAAAAGAAGATTATACCATTATAATAACGCGCATTTGAAATACGAAGGCAAACAAGAAAGCTGGTTGCAACATTTCATATTTTTTCCTGACGAATCAGAAATTGTAATCATTTTTCAATACAAAAATAAAATATTTGATTCTATAACATATAGGCATAAAGGCGTCCTCCGTTACAATTCTTATTTTTTCTTGTTTCTACTAAAATTCGGCAATGTACTATAACAACGTCGGATCCTGTTTGACTTTCATTTGTATAAAGTACCACAAGGCAAACAGTTGTAAAACGATTTATCTTCTTTCGCAAACATTTAGTCGGCACACAGATAATACATACCTGCTGTCTGACAAAGATATTTCACTTTAAGGACTTTTTCCTAAAGTGCTCTTTTCAAAGACACTTCACACCCTATTAAGACCTTTGTGTCAACTGACAGCCGCCTGCAGAAAGCTAGGGGAAGGAAGACCAGATCGCGTCGTCTGAACACGTCTTAAGCAATCTTCGCGAAATTCGGGCTTCGTGTATACACGTCTTAAGCATTTTTCGTGCGATTTGAAATTCGTGTAAAGACGTCTTAAGCATTTTTAAAGAAATTCCAAAAACGTTTAAACACGTCTTAAGCAGTTAAAGGGTTAATCGATTTATTAAAACACGAAATTTATTTTAAGTTCGTAAAATAGCTAAGTCCCTACGATTCATGACGTTGTGAAAATGGAGTGTGTAGAGTAAAATCTCGCTTTCCTATAGCCCATTATGTTTCAAAATGACACGATTTCGTCACAAAACATGAAATAAAAAAAATTCGAATTCGAATGTCGAAAAAATCGCTTCGAAGTGCACTGGCTCTTGTGTAGATGTACCTATGTACCAAATTTCGTAGCCGTGGGTCTATTAGTTTACGTGCAGCGCGAACGAAAGGCACACACACAGACAGACTCTTTCTTTTATTCTATGTAGAGAAGATATGTAGAGATAAGATTGTTTAAGGGAAGGAAACTTTTAAGTTTCGCAGCTGTACCCCCTGCGGCATTAAGACGGTCATCACGGAGAGTCTAGCCTTTTGCAATTCTCTTGAGAGCTCACCGAACAATACTTAGTAATCAATCTCACTTAGCGGAATCATTGAAGTAAAATTCTGGGAGGGATGGGAAGTAACAAAAGAACTGCTTGACAATTTTCAGAGGTTTAGGGTTATTTTCGCGACATTTTACGGGGAGTTCGGTCCAAAACTAGCGACAGTTTTAAAGGGATTCGTATAAAATCACTCGACAGGCTTAGGGTTAATTTGGGTTTTTTACCAGTCCAAATTTCTAAAGGAATTTTTTCTTTTCCTTTCCGGGGTGTTAAATTTGATACTTGTGTACTAAAATTAATTGCTTCTGCCCAGAATTTTACCGGAAGCTCACTCTCATGTAGTAATGTCCTAGCTCTTTCTAAAAGAACTCTGTTTGCCCGTTCAGCTTTCCCATTACTCTCACTGTTATATGGAATTGTTTTTTCATGAAAAATACCTGAATTAGCAAGATAATTATCTAATTGTTGATTTAGAAATTCTAAACCATTGTCTGTTCTCAAACGTTTAATTCTTTTACCAGTTAAATTTTCATACTTAGCTTTAAATTTACAAAATGCGTCAAACACTTCACTTTTACTTTTAAGAAAATAAGTAAAATTCATTCCAGAAAAATCATCCACTAAGATCATAAAATATTTAGACCCACCAATTGATTCAGTTTGAACAGGGCCACATAAATCCGAATGAATTAATTCTAAAATTTCTGTACTCTGATTAATGTCAATATTTGGATGACTTTTTCTAGTTATTTTACTTATGTCACAAGTTTCACACTTAAAATCACTTACATCATTAATATCAATGTATTCTTTCATTTTAAGCATATATTTTGGATTTAAATGGCACAATCTACTATGCCAAAGTTCATAATTATTACCAGTACAATCATTAGCAAAGCAAGATTCAGAATTATAATATGGTTCTAAATTAACTTCAAGCCTACCTTTATTCTTAAATGTTTTAAAAAGTAATTCATTACACCTACTAAAAACTAATACAGAATTATTCCTTGATTCAATTTTACATCCTTTATCCATTAAGGCAGTGAGTGACAATAAGTTATTTCTTAAATCAGGAATATAACTAATATTCCTGATTCCTGATATAATAATTTATAGCTTTTGCTTTAACAGTACCAATACCTTCTGAATATATTTTTGAGTGTTTGCCTGCCTGGTAAATTTCCCTCACCTCTGGTGTAATATTCTGAAACCAAAAGAAGTCTTTTGCCATGTGTCTGGTTGCACCACTATCCAGCAACCAAATTTTATCACATTCATCATTTTTTCACGCGTAAGTTGAAGAGCAAAATCACTTTCTCTTTCATCAGAACGAGATGAAACGTTTACACTCGTAGTTTGCGACTTCTTTCTGTCCTTGTTACCTTTGGATAACTCACATTTTGAATTCTTGTTTCTGTAATAGCAGTCCTTCGCGATGTGACCAGGTCGTCGGCAAATGTAACAATTTCTTGGCTTATAGTTTTTATTCCTTCTTGATATGAACGCCTCTGCGTTGTTTCCATCAGGTCGTTTCCCATTCGTTGAATTGTGAACGGACTCTTCCTCACGGAGTATTTCGAGTACTTCATCAATTGTTTTTTCACGCTGAGTTTTTACAATTTCCCTAATTCGAGAGAATTTTCCACGAAGTCCACGGACTGTGTAAAACACCAGTTCCCGAGGAGATACATCTAGTCCTAGCGATTGACACTTAGTTGCTATTCCTCTCGCTCTTGCGATATAATCATTAGCCGACTCATGCAACTTCATTTCTAATTTTTTTTAACTCATTACCAGCATCTATTTTTCGATCTTCGGCTTGTCCCGTAAATGTTGACTTTATTTTTTCCCAAAGAATTTTTGCATTCTCTTCTGTGGAGAACTGAAGCGCCTGTTGATCCGATAGTGAAAGTTTTATATATGCTACGGCGTCAGCGTTTTTCTCATTCCACAATCTTTCATCTTTCTCGTCTAAATTTTCTGGTTTTACTGTTGAAATTACCGATTCAAGTCTTTTCAGTGATAAGGCAGCTTTAATTTTCAACGACGAAATAAAATAGTTCTCTCCGGTTAATTCGGGAACGTTCCACTTCTCCATTTTTGGCTTCCACTAAGACAGTTTCGGTTTCGACTTGGTCTCTTATATCCAATTCTTCTTGACAAAACCACGGAGCTGTTACCATTTGTTGTTCAGAGGCCACTATTTAGAGTAAAGAAGCTATCGTAGGACAACACACTTTATTTACATGAATAATGAATAAAAATATCACACAGGAAATCATATTGAGCATCACACAGCAAATAACATATCAGCATCTCCATACGCTCGAAGCTCGAATGACGGATGTGTCGGTAGAAGAGACAGCTGCGCCATCATAATTAATACGCATGCGCATAAGAAAAAACGTTCACTCGTCTCTACCCAACACACTCAAACAGAGGAAAAATGAGATCTGCCGAACGAAAATCACTTGAGTGAAGTCGGCACTCGGGGCGTTCTAGTATCGACTCAAAGAATAGAGTTTCACCCCAAAAAATATTCAAAGGGTAACATTTTCAAAATTCGTAAGTCATTTCATTGGAATTTCCTTCTTTGATCAATAAATAGCTTCGAAATACGAAAAAGAAACATTCAGCTCATCTAAGGTAGAGAAAGAGAGCCACCCGTCCAATGAAAACATCTCCCAAGAAGAAGCAATGTTCCCATACCTCCACAGAAGCTTTTTTTTTTTTTTTTTCAGGAGAGAGTAGCATGTATCCAGGTCGAATCCCCAGCACAGATTGATTTGAAGTCGAAACGTCAGTGGTTTAAATAGATAAGTGTGAATTCTTTCTAGAAAGAATTTTGTATGTCTTGCCAATCGAAAATCGAGTCGGCTGGGAAAAAATTTTTGAGGGCTGGAAAAAAATTCTGGTTGGCTGAGTTATTAAAAAAAACTTTTTGTTAATTTTTATTATGTCTTTAGACATAATAAAAATTAACGATCTTCCCCTTTTGTCTGGGAATGATGTCTCATCCTTTCTAAAAATAGCTCATTGTTTTTCTTGGAATTCTATTTTTAGAAAGGATGAGTCATGATCTATTTTTAGAAAGAGTGAGACATCATCCTAAATAAAAAGGGTATGTAGTTAATTTTAATGATATCTAAAGACATCATTAAAATTAACAAAAAGTTCTTTTTTTATTAACTAAGCCAGCCAGAAATTTTTTCCAGCCCTCAGAAAGTTTTTCCCAGCCGACTCGATTTTCGATTGGCAAGACAATACAAAATTCTTTCTAGAAAGAATTCACACTTATCTATTTAAACCACTCGAATTTCGACTTCCAATCAGTCTGTGCTGGGGATTCTACTAGATACACGCTACTCTCTCCTGGAAAAGATCCATTATGAAGGTATGGGAACATTTTTCTCAGCTGTTAGGAAAATTTTTTCCCTAGCCGACTCGATAGAGGAGACATCCCTCTATTTTTTTTTAAGAATGGACTCAGTTATATCTATGGAAGTCTTTCCCGTTTCCCTTCCGTGCAGTGCGTGCTGTGGAATCACCTGGATATCTATTTTCTGCCCCTTCCCCTTCTGGAAATTCCCATAGCTCTTTTGGATTCTCGTAGCTTTTGAAAGCAAATCTGAAAAATGTTTTTTTGTTGACAGCCTTCCGAGTTTCGCTTTAGCTATACCAGGGTGATCTGAGAAAACCATTTTTCTACCTAGAGCAATGTCAGCTCTCGGGACTGACTCAGAATTTTCTTCAAAGCTCTGAGAAATGTTTTCCCAGCTGACTCGATCGAAGAGGCATCACCCCATTTTTTTTTAAAGAATAGACTTTCCATTATTGAATGAAGCATTCCGCGTTTAGCTGCAGTTCAGTCCCTGCTGTGACCCCACCGGGACACACGTGTTTCCCTGATCTGGAAAGAATGGGTACCAAGAGAGATTCCTTCTACACTTTTCCCGTTTCATTTAACCCTTAGCCTGTCGAGTGATTTTCTGCGAATCCCTTTAAAACTGTCGCTAGTTTTGGACCGAACTTCCCGTAAAATGTCGCGAAAATAACCCTAAACCTCTGAAAATTGTCAAGCAGTTCTTTTGTTATTTCCCATCCCTCCCAGAATTTTACTTCAATGATTCCGCTAAGTGAGATTGCTTGCTATATATTGTTCGCATCTATGTGAGCTCTCAAGAGAATTGCAAAAGGCTAGACTCTCCGTGATGACGGTCTTAAAGCCGCAGGGTACAGCTGCGAAACGTAAAAGTTTTCTTCCCTTAAACAATCTTATCTCTACGTATCTTCTCTACATATAATAAAAGAAAGAGTCTGTCTGTGTGTGTGCCTTTCGTTCGCGCTGCGCGTAAGCTAATAGACCCACGGCTACGAAATTTGGTACATAGGTATATCTACACAAGAGCCAGTGCACTTCGAAGCGATTTTTTCGAAATTCGAATTCGAAATTTTTTTATTTCATGTTTTGTGACGAAATCGTGTCATTTGGAAACATAATGGGCTATAGGAAAGCGAGATTTTACTCTACACACTCCATTTTCACATCGGCATGAAACGTAGGCACTTAGCTATTTTACGAACTTAAAATAAATTTCGTGTTTCAATAAATCGATTAAATACGAATTTATTTAACAAAGGGAGCTTAACACATTTTCAATGGGATTTTTTCTAAAAAAGTTTATTTTTTAAAATGTACAGTTTATTTTTGTTTGATTTTTGAACACGTTAAACTATCATCCTTGCGAATGCTTTTACAAAAAGAATTTTGGGAAAAATGATAATATTTTGTATTTTTAAAAGATTTTTTTAAATGAAGCATCCGAGTACAGTTCTCACATCTCACATCTTTAAAAATGTGATTTTGGCAACAATTTTCCTGTCTTATTGTTGTTGATAGATTTTTGATGAAATCGCATCATTTTGAATAGATTCATTGTTTAAGAAATATGGGTTTGGCAACAATTTTTCATCGTATTTCAAAGAGAGATTCCTTCGACACTTTTCCTGTTTCATTTAACTCCCTCGTAGAAAAAACTTCTATGAAGGTATGGGAACAATTTCTCGCAGCTGTTAGAAAATTATTTTTTTCCCCAGTCAACTTGATCGACGAGACATCCCTCTATTTTTTAAGAATGGACTCTCTGTCATCTATGGAAGCCTTTCCCGTTTCACTTCCCTGCAGTTCGTGTTGTGGACTCACCTGAATACCTATTTTCTGCCCCTCTCCTTCTGGAAATTGTCATAGCTCTTTTGAATCTTCGTAGCTTTTTTGCATAGCTTTTGAAAGCAAATCTGAAAAATGTTTTTTATTGACAGCCTTCCAAGTTTCGCTTTAGTCATACCAGGGTGATTTGAGAAAACTAGAAGATCTCTTAACATGATCTTTCTCGAGTGTTTAAAGAAGGAGGGTTGAAACAGAAAATCTGACAATATTTCACTCGGAAACGTTTAGAAGCATACTTTAAACAACGACTTGAGAAATGAGAAATGGGATATGCCTTTCGTGAAAATCATTTCTATCCAGACGAAAGCGGGAATAAATTTCCAAAAAAGCATTTTTCAACCTAGAGCAATGTCAGCTGTCGGGACTGACTCAGATTTTTTTTTCTGAGCTCTGAGAAATTTTTCCCAGCCGACTCGATCCCTTTCACAACGTTAACAGAAAAAAAATCCTCTAGCTCGTTTCTCATACCTTTCTAAATCACAAGAGTGTTGTCTGTCGTGGAAATGGAAATAAATATCACAAACTGCAACCCCCCTTCACATCTCAATGGTCAGCCTAAACGGAGGGACCTGTAGAACGGAAAGGATTTGAGTCCAGACCGTTTCGCTTGAAACTTATTTCAGAGAGATTAAAAAGAATAAATTACCTGTGAGAGATTTTTTTTCCCTCTGAGCTCAGAAAATAAAAACCAATCTAAAAAAATGTCTCTGGGATCCTTTAGAAATAGTAGGTAATCAATAGAACCATTTTGCTTTAGATTCTCGTTGCTGATTCGTGAAGGGCTTTAAAAGGACAGTTTTGAAATCACAGCTTAAGGAGGGGGAGCAGCCGAACAGAAATCCTTTTGCCCCACGATATGTTTGAAAAAATATCCAAAAGAGAACAAACTAAACATCATACATATGTTTTTTAAAATAATCATGCGTTTAAGGGAGGGCGCAGGAAAATCCTTCCAACTCTCTCGACATACAGATATTTTCTACACTCCTATTTAAGAAGGGAGAATCAGATCTAAAGAGTATAGTGAAACATATGAATTATGCCCGGTTTGACAATAACATTAGGAACAAAAAATTGTTTTTTATAAATCTATTACATCTTTTACGATGCTCTACTAGACAATGTTTAAAAGAATAGTTTGAATAAAAATATTTGTAAAAGACTTACCTTTCATGAAGACCATGTCTATCCAGACGAAAACAAGAATAGATTTGGAAAAAGCATTCTCATTTTAAAACTCTCAGGACGCAAATGATATTTCCTTTTTTTTTTTTTTTTTTTTTTTTTTTTTTTTTTGTTTTGTTTTTCAATTTCAATAGACGACATCCTTAAACAATTCCATTGGAATCTCTTTTTTTGACAAAGTGCTTCGAAATACGAAAAAAAACATCCAATTCATCAAAGGTTCAGAAGTTGTCAACAATTCCTAAAAGAATTTCCTCTTAAAAAACATCATGGGTCCAGATTGAGTAGGGACATGTCATCTTTTCAACAACCAGCACGGATCTGCATTGAAACTCGGAATGCTTTTATAAATAAACGAGCAATGGACATCCAACTCATCTAAGGTTCAGAAGTTGTCATCAATTCCTAAAAAGAATTTCCTCTGAAGAGCATCCTGGGTTCAGATTGAGTAGAGAGAGACATGTGAATTCCTAAAAGAATTGCCTCTTAAAAAAACATCATGGGTCCAGATTGAGTAGAGACGTGTCGTCTCTTCAATAGCCAGCACGGATCTGCGTTGAAACGCGGAATGCTTTTATAAATAAGCGAGCAATGGACATCCAATTCATCTAAGGTTCAGAAGGTGTCAATAATTCCTAAAAAGAATTTCCTCTGAAGAGCATCCTGGATCCAGATTGAGTAGAGAGAGAGAGAGATCTGTTATCTCTTCAACAGCCAGCACGAATCTGCACTGAAACATGGAATGTTTTTATAGATAAGTATTTGCCATTTCTGAACTTTACACGAGCTGGATATTTTCTTTTTCATATTTCGAAGCAATTTGTCGGAGAAGTGTAAGATGTCATGAACGGGATATGTTGACGAATAAGTTAAACTATTCTTTTTTCTAGTCTCACTTAAACCTCGATAGATGGAGAACCACCCTTTTATTTTTTTCATCTCAAACCCTGATGGTGGGAGCAGCTATTTTGTTTCCCAACCAATGAAGACTTTCTGAGGAGACTATTGTGTTCTTTCTCTCTACGCGAGCCAAGATGGGACGTAGCGACCGTTTGATCAGTCATTTTGTTTCCCATCTCACCCAGATAGGTCATGTTGTATTTTTTTCCCTACACCTAGACAAATTTGACGAGAACCATCCTTTTATTTTCCCCATCGAACTAAGAGGGATGAATGAGACCATCGTATTCTTTCTCTCTTCGCGAACCGAGACGGGGGCATAGCGACCGTTTGTGTTTTTTTATTTTTTTCCTCTGAGCGCAAACCTGGATCACTTGAGCAGTCATTTTGTTTCTCAGCTCACTTAGATAGGTCATGTTGTATTTTTTTCTACACCTAGACAAATATGACGTGAGCCATCCTTTTGTTTTTTCCCATCCAATTAAGATGGATGAGTGAGACGATTCTGTTCTTTTTCTCTCTGCGCGAACCGAGACGGGGCGTAGCGACCGTTTGTGGTTTTTATTTTTCCTCTGCACGCAAACCTCGATCACTTGAGCAGCCATTTTGTTTCCCAGCTCACTCAGATAGGTCATGTTGTATTTTTTCCTACACCTAGACAAATTTGACGTGAGCCATCCTTTTGTTATTCCCATCCAACTAAGATAGACTCTTGAGACCCTTTTACTTTTTCACTTTTCGCCAATCAAGTCGGGCCGCAGTGACCGTTTGCGTTTTTTCTCTGCTCGCAAACCTGAATCGCTTGAGCAGTTATGTTGTTTTTCCCAGCTCACTGAGATAGCTCGTGGTTTTTTTTCTCTCTCTCTGTCGAAACCTAGCCAAGATGGACGTCAGCCATCCTTTGGTGTTCTGATCGAACCAAGATTGACACGAGCCACCAGTTTGTTTCTCAACGGAAAAGTAAATTTTCTGAATGGGTACCGGTGTTCAAATTCTTTTGTGACCGACTGTACGAGGTCGAGGCTCCCCAGGAGAATCCGTGTGATGAAGAGGAGGAGGATGAGCTTTCTAAGAAATGTTTAAATTGGGACGCTTTAGAAACCCAAGAATATTGGTCTCAACCTTTATCCCACCTAGATGTGAAAGAGAATCCTCGAGAGTACTCTTTGTGGTCCTCTTCTAAAATTAGGTGTTGAAAGATCCTTTGATTCTTCATTAATGGAATGGCATGGGTTTATATATATATGTGAATCCCTAGAAAATAATAAAAAGAGCTCCTTTTTTGTTATGTGTTTATTTCTTTCCCATCCCATTTCTTTTCAATAACTCCACCAAAGTCTAGGAGAAGAAGAAGGAAAAAAAATCTTCCAAGTTACACAAGACATATAGAGAAAGATTTCATCACGATCCATTGATCACAATCCCCACACTATACCCTCTGTTCTAGCCAATACGTTTAGACTTCCCTAGACTAAGAGATACTATGAGTACCAAGGAAACCTTAGCAGAACAAGTGGAAGACTTTCAAAGAGGTTAGTGGAATTAAGACGGGACTGGCTTACAGTTCCGCCAGGTAAAGAGGAAACAGTCATGGATTTCAACAAACCGCTGTTCTTTCATTCCCTACCCCAAAGTACGAGACAAGTGGACTCGAAATGGAACAGTTCCAATGAGAAACAGAACGCAACTTATTTGAGTAGTTCATTTCAACACATGACTATTTCATAAGTATTTTTTTCCTAAAGTGTACGGAAATGGGAGAAGTATTTCTACCCTTTCCATAGTCGGAGAAGAATGGAAAGCAATCTCTCTGAACTCTCTCAGAAAAAAATTATCTAACCTATTAAAAAATACTTTTTGTTAATTTTTATAATGTCTTTAAACATTTGTTAATTTTTATAATGTCTTTAGACATTATAAAAATTAACTACATATCCTTTTTTGTTTGGGAATGAGGTCTCCCCCTTTCTAAAAATAGACCATGACTCATCCTTTCTAAGAACAGAATTCCAAGAATGGGACGTGGTCTATGTTTAGAAAGAGGGAGACCTCATTCCTAGAGAAAAAGGTGGAAGATATTTAATTAAGTTCTTGGAATTCTATTCTTAGAAATTGGAATTATTCCAAGAATGGGTGATATCAGTATTTTTTCCCTTTCCATCGTCGGAGAATGGAAAGCAATCTCTCTGAGCTCTCTCAGAAAAAAATTCTCTAACCTATTAAAAAACTTTTTGTTAATTTTTATAATGTCTTTAGACATTATAAAAATTAACTACTCACTCTTTTTCTCTGGGAGTGATGTCTTATCCTTTCTAAAAACAGATTTAGAAGAAAAGAATGAGTCATGACTTTCTTGGAAAACTGTTTTAGAAACATGTTGAGACCTGATTTGAAGCAAATAAGGGAAGGTAGAGTTAATTTTCATAATGTCTAAAGACATTATACAAATTAACAAAAAGTTTTTTTTAATAACTCTGAGCCAGAGAAATGTTTTTTCTCGGCTCTCAGAAATTTTTCCCAGCCGACTCGATCGACAAGACGTCACCATTTTTTTTAATGAACTCTCCCTGATCTCTTTAAGTATTCCAAGTTTCGCTTCAGTTCAGTCTGTGCTAAATACAAATTACTACATTGTGTATGCAAACAGATTCTGTCATTCGATCCCCATTTTGTTAAGACTGGATTTTCTGTTAACGCATTTTTCGCTGTAGAGCCCATTTCTCTCTATTGCTCTCCATGAAAGATCTCTATCTATTATTGACTTCCCATGACCATCCTCCCATAGCCAAGATTGGATTCAAGAGGTTATCGAAAAAAACCGCGTTGAGTAAAGGAAAAAGTACATTGGATAAGACCATTTTTTTCTTTTCCAATGTACAATTTCCTTTACTCAACGCGGTTTTTTTCGCCTCCTCCCTGACAGAACGGGAAAAGAACGAATAGGAGGATGTCCCGTATATAGATATCATCCAAAAATACCATCCCTTTTATATAGACCGCGTGATGCCACCTCTTCTCATCATGATTTCTTTTTTTAGGGGAGGGAGGGGAGCTCGATGTTGAAACTCCAATACAGAGGAGAATCCATGATGGGCTTAAAAAAGATTTTTCCGGTGTAAAATAGCTATTATATTGAGCATGCATAGCTCTGCTCCAAAGAATTTCGAATAAGAATATAAAAAAGAGGAAGGGGGGAACGAATGAGTCCTTTTCAATATTTCTCTCGTTTTTAAAATGCTCCAAGCCGACCCGTTCTTTCTTTCGAAAAGCCCAACCAGATTAGGATTTTTTCCCCTCCGAGGTGACCTTTACAGGACAATCCTTTCGGGGTCAATAAATCATCTTATGTGAAACGGTGACCCTGACGAAATCGAGATAAACCAGTCCTGTGAGTTGTTTTGTGACTTTAACGCGATCCAAGAAAGTCTTTTTGTGTTTTTGGAATAAGGGGAGTATCATGAGGGAGTTAAAAAAAACAAAACGTTCTCACGACCCTTACATATCATATCCTTTTCATAAACACATTTTTTATTAAAGTGTTTCTTTCATCACGATCCTTTTAAGAAAATGGTTGGAATGACCCTGACATTTTGATCGAGTCGCGATAACGATAGATGTCGCGCAAGTATAAAAGTGTGTGTCCTCCGCGAGATTTCTTCAGAACAGAAGAAGATGTAAACTGAGATGGTAAGTCCATTTTGTCCTATGCATATGTATATAAAATCGATTTCATTTTTTTGAATCATCATCATCATCATCATCAAAATTCATTTAAAGAACTATATGACTTAAAAAGTTTTGTTTATTTTTTCTTTCTAGATCTTCAATGTTATTTTTTGAGATTCTTTTCCTGTTTGTGGGAGAAATAACCGTATTTATTTTTTCATCGCCATGGAGTGTCCAAATAACTTTATCGTGCTCGATCTAGAGGGTTTCCAGTCCTACAACCACAAGAAGGGCAAATATACCTACATTTTAAAAGAATTGGGTTATGCGACGAAAGATCTTTTGACCGTGGGATCGTTGACGTTTTGGACCTCCTCAACCCATCAACCAACTAAGTGCCAAAAACCAAAAGACGAATGCCTGGCTGACGAGAAACCGACACGGGCTTCGTTGGAGCGAGGGCCATATTCCCTACAACCATTTAACGCCGATTCTGCAATCGCTCACTCACACCTTCTCCACGATTTATGTGGTAGGATGCCAGAGAGCCAAATTTTTCGCTTAAGTCTTGGACTATCAGAAACCCGTGACGGAAATTTATGTGCCAGGTGGAATCATTTGGAGGTATCGGGGAAAATGTGCTCGACATCTTTGAATGCGGAAATTGTTCCATTGTGCCGAAAACAAAGTGCGCACCTATCGGTGGCACATTATGGAAGGGGACTTTTATATCAATCACATCTATCCAGACGGAACGGAGGAGGAAGAGAAGGAGCCCGAAGAGGAGGAAAATCCTCTGCAAGCTTTTGATAAGGCCTACGATCAGTTGAAGAAGAATCCGTCTCCGGAAACGTACAACTTCCTCCAAAAATGGGAAAACCTGACAGGTTCCCAAGAGATGAACCCTCCGGATGAACCTACGCCTTTTCATTTGATGAACTCTCCTTCGTGTTCTTCATCTTCTTCCCATATCTCTACCGAGACGGAGGGTTGGGGAGACCTACCTGAAAATATTCCTCATTACGATCCAGCAGCCTGTTGGGACGACGAACCTCCCAAAGGATCTCCTGAGACCCTAAAATTATCTTTAGTGAATCCAAAAGCTACGCAAGCCAAGGGTCCGTAATCCACTGAGACTTTGTAAGAGTGTTGCGATGACGAACGGACGACAAATGCTCCGACATCCATTCTGTCAGAGTGTTGGGATGACGAACTAACGACCCAGCCCAATGCTCCAAAATCCACTGCGACTCTGTCAGAGTGTTGGGATGACGAACGGACGATCCAACCCAATGGCCCGATATCCACCTAGACTCTGTCAGAGTGTTGGGATGATGAAATAGAAGAGACTACAGAGAATTGGGATGACCGTTCTCAAAAATATTTGCATTCATAAACTCAGAAAAAAAAAACAAGTAGGGGAAGGTTCTCCGCTTTCCCTATTTTATGGAAAAGACTAAGAGAGACGAATCAGGAGACCAAAAAAATGGGTCTTGGAAGGAATGAGTGCCAATGCATTATATTCCTTCCGAGACCCATTCTTTTGGGGTCACTCTCTCATCCAATCTTGAAAAAGATCTTTGTCATATTTTTTTCCCTCTATAGATCCATCCAAAAAGAATGTATAACCTAATCTATTTAAAAAAACAGATTACTCACCTCTTGATGAGTCCAAATATGGGGAAGGGGAATCTTGAAAATGTCCTCCACTTTGGACAAATTAAAGTCTCTCTCCAGAAAATCTTGTATGTGGATCTGATTCTTAAACAGCTCGCAGTCATCTAATGCGAAACTCGGAATACTGAAAATTGATGATGTCTGGTGAATCGAGTCTGCTGGGAAAAATTTCTGAAAGCCGGGAAAAAAATTTCTGTGGCTCAGAGTTAAAAAAAAAACTTTTTGCTAATTTTTATAATGTCATTAGACATTATAAAAATTAACTCTATCACCCTCTTTCTCTAGGAATGCCGCCTCATCCTTTCTAAAAATGGATTTCTAAGAATCAGAATGAGTCACAGCTTTCTTAGTTAATTTTTACAATGTTTTTAGACATTATAAAAATTAACTAAAGCCCCCTTATTTCTTTCCAATCAGATCTCAACACGTTTGAACATGTTTCTAAATCAGATTTCCAAGAAAGATATGACTCATTCTATTCTCCGAAATCTATTTTTAGAAAGGATGAAGCGTAAATCCCAGAGAAAAGGGATGGTAGAGTTAATTTTTATAATGTCTAAACACATACACAAAAAGTTTTTTTTTCCACCCAGAAAAAATTTTTCAGAAATTTTTCCCAGCCGACTCCATCCAAGAAACATCACCCTTTTTTTTAAGAACAGTCTTTCGGTTATTTATTTTTTTTTCATTCTGAGCCAAACATACCCATTGAATTTCACAATTTTTTTTACTCTCCATCTCCTCCCTTTTTCCTAAACTGTCACAGAAACATTGTGGAATCCCACTTTTTTTTCGAAGCTAATGCAGAGGTTCTCCAATCAAAAGGGTAACTATAAAGGGATTGGTTTGAATGCATTTATCTGCAAAGTCTCTAGGATCCTGTTGAGAAGGAGAGATTGTCATATTGTAGAGTCGTTTTTTGAATAGAAGCCTAGTCTCATCAAAGGGTCTTTTCTGAGGATCGTCCATACACTGTTTTTCAGTAGGAATGGTTTCTCTCGGATCATCAAAAGATATAGGAGAATCCTGTCTTGAGATACTGAGCGGTCCTTCCTCCTCGAGGAGTCTTGACAAAGGGAGAGAAGTTTCGGTTCCCTTATTCTCGGAGGGTCTTGACAAATCGAAAGGTTCTTCCCCTTCCAGGGATCTTCACAAAGGGAGGACAGATCTTTCCTCATTCTCGAGGGGTCTTGACAAATGAAGAGGTTTTCATCCTCGAGGGGTTTTGACAAAGGGAGGAGAGGCATTCGAACAGACTCCTTCGTCTCCTCGTCCTCATGGATGAGGATAGACTTTTTTCGGAAATACTTTTTCTTCTTCTGAACAGGGTCCCCCGCCTCCTCCTCATCATCATCATCATCGGTGAGAGAGATGGTGTAGCTTTTCAACCATTCTACCTTTTCTTGCACGATAATTTTTTGAAAAGTCGTTGTCTCGTTCAGATGATTGTCCTCGAGAATATAATATGAATTCTTCCCAGTCCTCACGATCGAGAGAGTTTCGTGCAGAAATTTGTGCAACCAGTCGCTAAAATGAACGAGAATGCCCTTTTTCTTCTCAAGACGTTTCATGATACTGTTCATTTGCGTTACGGTTAGAAAGATAGACGTGTAATGATATTTAGCTCCTTTAATCGCAAAATTTATCAATCCAAAGTTGAAATTTTACGTGCCGTGAAATCTTTTTCGTCGGCCAGAAATTGGTCCCGCATCTTGTGGTAGCTCCCCACGATATGATACCCCGCACATTTTGAAAAACCGGAGGCTTTCAAGTAAATGACTCCTTGGATGATATAAAAGGAAAGTTCAAAATTTTTATATTTCAAAGGGATATATTCAAAGGGATTTCAAAGGGATGTGGTGTACTGGGGATTCCACCTGATGATTGACTTCTCCCCCCAAAAAATACGACTGTTTGGCTCTCTTTTTTTTCAATTTATATATATATATAGAGAGAGAGGTTCCCCCTTCCTCTCCCTTCTTCCTTTATATCTCTGGACGTCCTTGGAATAGAAAGGGTAATTGAAAAAAATAGGAAGGTCGTGTTTGGTTCATAATGACTTTCAATTCCGCATCCCAACCCACTCAAAAAATAGGTCAAGGCGATAAGATTTCTTGGAAAAGATATATATAAACAAAAAATGAATAAAACTATGACGTCATAGAGACTCTGTGTGTATATAAAAAGGCGATATCACTGAGCGAGATTCATTTTTATATTCCATTGGGAGCCGTGTCGCTGTTCGATGTTTTTCCGACTCAACCGATTTCGGGTGTAGAGGATTTGAAGTCGCTCACGCAAATCACAAACCTGAAAATATTTCTGGCATGTCACTGTGTGAAATTTATTCCATATTTACCAACTTATCGAGGAATTGTCTCTTTCAAGCATGATGTCGAATCCTCCGACCTACTCGTTCAGAACCTGTATAAGAATTTATTCGAATCTCAACAAACGAAAGAGGAATCTCCCATCTTTTGGAACCGCGTGGATCGAGCTTTGAGACGGCCTATTCAAACAGATCGGAGATATACGGATCCGCGCATGAGTTTTCGATGGAGGAATATTTTTCTCACGAAAAGATAATTTACGTTTGGAGTGAGAACGACGGATTTGGACGAAGTTCATATTTATCAGACCACAGCCTCCCCCCTCGTCTATTACGAATCCTCGTCCCCCCATCTCCAGGAAAGAAGTTTTAGCGTTGCCGACAGGACGAAATTTAAGAAAGATATTCTAAGACCTTTCCAAAACTACGTCATCCCTCCAAAAACGTCCTACCTCATCCTCATGACCCAGAAGAGTCTCTTTCTCGTGGATCGATGCCCGTGAACTCTTTGGAAAGAAATAGAAAAAGGAGATTCCTTTCCAAACGCCGATGACGTTTCAAGAGGAGAAGAACCTACAGCCACATTCTCCCATCCCTTCTTTAGATGATAAGCGGAGATGGATCAAACCGTTCTGCCCCGAAAGAGATCGGGAAGTCAACGGAAAGAAATCAAAGTCATCACTATCGAAGATGAGGAGGAAGAGGAGGAAGAAGAGGAGAAAAAATTACCGATTAAAAAACGGTCGACTTACCGCAACATGCCTGGCGGGGAAGATTCGCTCAAGAACCTGGAATCTTTTTCTTCTTCTTAGACGGGTTCAGACAGGCAGCCTCTTTCGGACTTCTCTCAGACGTGTCCAGAACCTCTTCCAACATCCTCTTCTTCTTCTCCAACGTGTCCAGAGATCATGGAGGTCGTAAAACTTCAGCCGGGTCCAGAAGTTCCGATATGTCCAAAGGTCATGGAGGCAGAATCTCAGCCTGGTCCAGACATCGTGGATCCCCCACTCATTCCAAAGAGACTCCAAGAGTTTCAAGACAACCTGGGAGGAGGATTCATCCCTTCCCGTATGGAACGATTATGTGGACTTACAAAGTTTGGTTGATCCTGAAGAAGATGAAGAAAATAATAGGGATGGGTGGGTCAAAGATTGTTTAGATCAGTTATCCTCGGATGAAATTGAACTGTTATGGAATTGCATTTCTGAAATAACATCGGAAATGTTGTAAAAACATTTTTTTGTAACAAATTGTAAGATGGTCATGATAACAATAAAAAAATATTATATATATACCAATCTTGGTGGCTTCTCAATTCAGAGAGAGAGAATGTGTAGAGCGTTCATTTCCGTTTTCGAAGATGGGAGGATCCCAAAATGGCAACCCAATTCAAAGAAAGAGGGTGTGGAACGTTCATTTTCAGTTTTCCAGGATGGGAGAGTCTCACAATGGATACTCATTTCAAAGAGAGAGGGTGTAGAGCGTTGATTTCAATTCTGCAAGGTTAGAAGGGGGAGGATCCTAAAATGGCTTACCCATTTCAATAGAGAGATTGTGTAGAGCGTTCATTTCAGTTTTTTCCCATAAGTTTGGGAGGAGGAAGGAGTCGCAAAATGATTACCCATTTCAAAGGGACTTTCTGTAGAGCGTTCATTTAAATTTTTTCCAAATTTAGGGAGTCTCAAATTGGCTACCCATTTCAAAGAGAGAGAGAGAGAGAGAGATCATGTAGAACGTTCATTTCCAGTTTTCCATGATTAGGGGGGAATCCTCCAAAATGGCTACCCAATTCAAAGAGAGAGAGGGTATATAGCGTGTTCATTTACATCCCACACTATACCCAAGGTTAGAAGGTCCCGAAATACATTCTAAATTCAAAGAGAGAGAGAGATTGTACAGAGCGTTCATTTTCCAGTTTTCCAAGATCAGAGGGACCGTTTTTCCCAAAAAGGCTTTCCGAATTCAGATACAGCCGGGTGCAGACTTCCAAAGTCCCAAAAATGGCTTCTCGTTTCAAAGAAGAGAGTGAGAGGCGTGGTGAGCGGTCATTTCCCCTTCTTCGAAAATAGGGTCGTCCGTTTTTTCCCAAAATGACGTCCCCATTCAAACAGAGTGAGAGGCGTGGTGAGCGGTCATTTCCCGTTCTTCAAAGATGGGGTCGTCCGCTTTTCTCAAAATGACGTTCCCATTCAAAGAGAGTGAGAGGCGTGGTGAGCGGTCATGTCCGTTCTCCAAGATGGGGAAAGAAGAAACACCTAGGAGGGAATCACACGAAGGAAAGAGAAAAAAAAACATCTTGTCATTTTCTGATAGGGTACCGGTGTTCGAATACTTTTGTGACCGAATATGCAAATGGCGGTGACCTACCTGCAAGATATAGTTAGATTTGCTGTTCTGTACGCAAAACCAAATCTCAGTACTGATGATATACTCGATGCCATTTTTCGGACTTTGGAATACAATGAAGAATGTAAAACGGTCTTGGCGGAAGATTTTAATATTGATTTATATTCTTTGGAAGGAAGACAATTCGCCAAAGAACTTCAAGCCATGAATCTCGATTTGCGAACGAATCCCAAACACTTTACTATCAGAGGATATACCACGATCGATAGAATCTTTTCCAATCAAAGCATGAGAACGGGTGTATACATTAGTACATATAGTTACCATTTCCCGTTATATGGAATAATAGAATAGTAATCATATATGGAACAATAGAATAGTAATCATTGTCAATAAACGGTAGTCAAGCAACTACAATAAGACACCATTGTAATAGACCTTCATGAAAAAAAAACTATTGTAAGAAACTTTTGTATTGAAAAACAATTATTATATTATAAGGTATATCTCCCACTTTCCTAGCGTGCCTTCCTGGTGTAACAGTAGTATGCTGGGTTGGTATTCCAGAGGTCCGTGGTTCGATTCCCGGCTAAGGCGGTTGTTAATTTTTCATCTTTTCTGCTTACAATCAACCTAATGACTCTACAAGTAGCGCCCGAACAGGGACATTAGGATTTTTATTGGAAGCAGGCAAGATAAAAAATTAACAACCGCCTTCGCCGGGAATCGAACCACCGATCTCTGAAATACCAACCCAGCGTACTACCGTTACACCACGAAGGCACGCTAGGAAAGCGGGAGATATACCTTATATTATCATTAATCAAATTGGTAGTCCTTCGGGGACGAAAGCCCCTTTGGACGTAATCTAAAATCTCAATCTTTTCAGATTTTTTTTTCATTATCTAGGCTAGAGAAGTTTTCTGAGAGAGCTCAGAGAGATTTCTTTCCATTCTTTTTCGACGATGGAAAGGGGAAAATACTAGTCCGATATCCCTATGCTTTAGGAAAAAATACTTATGAAATATTCATGTGTTGAAATTGACTATTCAAATGAGTTGCGTTCTGTTTCTCATTGGAACTGTTCAACGGCAAGTCCACTCGTCTTGGTCTTTGGGGTAGTGGATGAAAGTACAGGGGTTTGTTGAAAGCGATTATGGTTTCCTCTTTAGCCGGCGGAACTGTAAACCAGTCCCGTCTTAATTTTTCTGATTTCTTTGAAAGTCTTTCCACTTGTTCTGCTAAGGTTTCCTTGGTACTCATAGTATCTCTTAGTCTAGGGGAGTCTAAACCTATTGGCTAGAACAGAGGGTATAGTGTGGGAGATTGTAATCAATGGATCGTGATGAAATCTTTCTCTATATGTCTTGTGTAACTTGGAAGATTTTTTTTCCTTCTTCTTCTCGTAGACTTTGGTGGAGTTATTGAAAAGAAATGGGATGGGAAAGAAATAAACACATAACGAAAAAGGAACTCTTTTTATTATTTTCTAGGGATTCACATATATATAAAAACGCATGCCATTCCATTAATGAAGATTCAAAGGATCTTTCAACACCAAATTTTAGAAGAGGACCACAAAGAGTACTCTTGAGGATTCTCTTTCACATCTAGGTGAGATAAAGGTTGAGACCAATATTCTTGGGTTTCTAAAGCGTCCCAACTTAAACATTTCATAGAAAGTTCATCCTCCTCCTCTTCTTCGTCATACCGGTTCTCCTAGAAAGCCTCGATCTCATACACTTCTTCCTCCTCCTCCGCCTCCTCTTTTTCGTTTTCGGCAGTTTTACTCTCTGGGGGGTAAGAAAGTAGTTTCCGGAGAACGTAACTGCCCTCCTTCAAATTGTATCGAAAATTCTTCACCTTGTTCTCAGCACAATGAATCAAATGCTGCTTGCGGAAAAATTGGTGCCACGTGCATTTCGTCTTGTATCGCCACTCGGTTTTACCCGGGACGTAAAACTCGTAAACGGGCCGCTGGCAGAGCTTGCTGAAGAATTCGGCTATATCGTATCCATTGACGTAGATCGTCTCCACATTTTCTGTCAGCATTTTCGGGATCGTAAGAAGATGCTCGTAGGAAAGACGACCCTCGGTCCATCGCAGACCGTGTCAGTTACGAATGGCCTGGTTGACCGAAGCTCGATTGCGGGACGATAAGTCATCGCAACCGACAGGAGAGAGAAAAATCATGGATCCGCATGAGGTTAAATCATAGGTGATGTAGCCCAGTTCTTTCAAGATGAAACACATTTCTCCAGTCTTCTGATCATGGCAGAGAAAGGACTCCATGTCCAAAACAATGTAGGAACCTTTGAGAAGTTTTGCACTCATGATGTCCGTATTCATTGAAAAACTTTTCTCTCTATGTGTGTCTCCTGAAGTGAAAAGGATAACGCTCTCTCTGCGATCTCCTCTTTTATATAGAGATAGGCGAGGGAGCACGTGACAGGTAGTATGAATCTTAAGAAAGGTCACATTCGTATATATTTTTTTGGATATCGCGCGCATCTCAATAAATAAATAATAAAGATTACCTTGGAAAGAAAGAAAATCATGAACTCGTGCTCGACTTTGTGGATCCTTTATTGTGAAAGAACTGGCTTACGTTGAATGGCACTTCTCGAGGGGTATTTGTTTTTAAACCCCCGTTTCCATGGAAAATGCTCACCGAAAAAGAAAAACGAACAACTGTGTGGGCGAGTGATTATTATCCCAGCTCATCGTGGTACGAAGCAGAAATTCCGTACAGTTACTTCCCATGGGTGTTAACTATGTTGACGGAACATTTTCCCGTGGTTTGGTTGCGAGGAGAAATGAAACGGCGGTTTTTAGAGAAATGGTTGCAAAGATCCATTTGTCGCATTTCGGGATCGACGCAAGATATTCTCAAATACTATGGGATCGAACAAATGAATTGTTCTAACCATACGAAAGGTTTTTTCCATTGCGCTCTACAAAAAGTGGTTCGGTATCATTATTTTTGAAAGACACAGAGAAGAAATTAGCAAAGTCGATTCTGCAAAATTCAATCTTGACAGAACTCATAAAAAATATAACGTCACCTCTTCAACAGCACGGATTGTTCTGAAGTGAAACTTGGAACTCTTAAATAGATCAGGGAGAGTTCATTTTTAAAAAAATGGTGATGTCTTGTCAATTGAGTCGGCTGGGAAAAGTGTTTCAGAGCCGAGAAAAAAATTTTCTGGCTCACATTAAAAAAATTTATTAATTTTTGTAATGTCTTTAGACATTATAAAAATTAACTCTCCCCACCCTTTTTTGGATTGAATCAGGTCTCAACATGTTTCAAAATGTTTCTAAAACAACTTTCCAAGAAAGATATGCCTCATTCTTTTCTTAGAAATCTGTTTTTAGAAAGGGTGAGACATCATTCCCAGAGAAAAAGGGTGGGTACAGTTAATTTTTTATAATGTCTAAAGACATAAAAATGAACAATTTTTTTAAACATGAGTCAGAGAACTTTTTCCCCCGGCTTTCAGAAATTTTTCCCAGCCGACTGGATCCATGACACATCACCATTTTCTCCTCCTTCCTTTTTCCTAAACTGTAATAGAAACATTCTGGGATCTCATTTTTCGAAGCTAATGCAGAGATTCTCAAATCGATAGGGTTACTATAAAGGGGTTGGTTTGAAGTTTGAATGCATTTATCTGCAAATTTTATAGGATTTTTTTAGAAGGAGTGGGTATATTGCAGAGTCGTTTTCTGAATGGAAGCCTAGTCTCATCAGATGGTCTTTTCTGAGTATCGTCGATAGATTGTTTTCTATAGGAATGGTTTCTCTCTGATACTCAAGAGATATAGGGGAGTCCTGTCTCGAGAGATTGAGAGGTCCCTCATCCTCGAGGGGTCTTGACAAATGGAAAGGAGTTTAGGTTCCCTTATTCTCGGAGGGTCTTGAGAAATCGAGAGATCCCTCCCTCATCCTCGAGGGGGCTTTACAAAGGGAGGAGAGTTCCCTCATTCTCGAGGGGTCTTGACAAAGGGAGAAGAGGTCCCTCATCTTCGAGGGGTCTTGACAAAGGGAGGAGAGGTCCTTCATCTTTGAGGGTTCACTCAAACTCGAGGTGTCTTGATAAATGAAGAGGTTTTTCATCCTCGAGGGGTTTTGAAAAATGGAGTGGTTTTTCATCCTCGAGGGTGGAGGAGAGGAATCTGAACAGACTCCTTCGTTTCCTCATCCTCATGGATGATGATAGGTTTTCGGAAAGACTTTTTTCTGCTCAACAGGCTCCTCTTCCTCCTCGTCCGCCTCCTCCTCATCCTCATCATCGGTGAGAGAGATGGGGTAGCTTTTCAACCATTCTATCTTTTCTTGCACGATAATTTTTTGAAAAGTCGTTGTCTCGTTCAGATGATTGTCCTCGAGAATATAATATGAATTCTTTCCAGTCCTCACGATCGAGAGAGTTTCGTGCAGAAATTTGTGCAACCAGTCGCTAAAATGAACGAGAATCCCCTTTTCTTCTCAAGACGATTCATAATACTGTTCATTTGCGGGAGGCTTAGAAAGGTGGACGTGTAATGATATTTGGCTCGTTTCATCGACAAAATTTGTGTATCCAAAGTAGAAATTTCATGAGCCGTGAAAACGTTTTCGTTGGCCAGAAATTTGTCCCGCATTTGTGGTAGCTACCCACGATATGATAACCCGCACATTTTGAAAAATCGGAGGCTTTCAAGTAAATGAGTCTTTGGATGATATAAAAGGAAAGTTCAGAATTTTTATATATGAAAGGAATACACGTGGTGAGCTCGGGATTCCTCATCATGATCGACTTCCCCCCCAAAATACGACGTTTTCGCTCACCCATTCTATTTATATATATATAGAGAGAGACTCCCTCTCCTCTCCCTTCTTCCTCTATCTCTGGACGTCCTTGGGATGGAAAGGGTGACTGAAAATAAATGAACGTCATGGTTGGTTAGTTTTTTTTAATTATTACTTTCTCTTCCTCATTCCAACCCACTCAACTTAAAAAAAATAAGTCAGGGAGATAAGATTTCTTGGAAAAGATATATTGGAAAAGTAGTGCGTTCATTTCAGTTTTCCAAGGTGAGAGGGTCCCAAACTAATTATTCAATTCAAAGAGAGAGGTTGTAGAGTGTTCATTTCAGTTTTCCAAGGTGAGAGGATCCCAAAATGGTTACCCATTTCAAAGAGAGAGGGTGTAGAGCTTTCATTTCAGTTTTTTTTCAAGGTTAGGGAGGGTGTCATAATGGCTATTCATTTCAAAAGAGAGATTTGTAGAGCGTTCGTTTCAGTTTTCCAAGGGAGTCCCAAAATGACTACCCATTTCAAAGAGACAGAGTGTAGAGCGTTCATTTCAGTTTTCCAAGGTTAGGGAGTCACCCAAGATGGCTAACCAATTCAAAAAGAGAGAGAGAGAGAGATCGTGTAGAGTGTTCATTTCTAGCTCTCCAAATGAGAAGGTCCGTATTTCCCAAAATGGCTTTCCAAATTCTAAGATAAAGGGGTGCAGACTTCATTTTTTCCCCCAAGAATAGAGGGTCCCAAAATGGCTTCTCATTTCAAAGAGAGGGGGTTGTAGAGCTTTCATTTCCGTTCTCCAAGATAGGGTCGTCTGTTTTTTCCCACAAATGTCTTCCAATTCAAAGAGAGAGAGGGGTGTAGAGCGGTTATTTCCCTTCTCCAAGATGGGGTCGTCCGTTTTTTTCAAAATGGTGTCCAAATTCAAAGAGAGATCGTGACAATTTTTCAGTTTTTTCCAAGATGGGAAAAGACGAAAACCTAGGATGGAATAACACGAGAGAGAGAAAAAAGCCATCTTGTCATTTTCTGATAGGGTACCGGTGTTCGAATACTTTTGTGACCGACTGTACATAATCACATTTGGGTTGTTGCGGATATCTCCCACCAAAGATCTGGTAGTTTCAACGTCATTAGCTAAAGTAATTTTGTGACTTAATATTTGGAGAACGTTGGGTTCATCATTGAGATGTCTCGTGTGAAGTTTTTCTGAGTTTGGAGGAGAATTTTCCCTGTTTGTGTTATTATTAGTTAAATTTGTGTTTGTTGTGTCATATTGATTGGTCATATGAGGCTAAAAGGTTTGAAAAATGGTAAACGCGGGGAATAAAAAGAATCAGAAGAAAGAACAAAATACGACCTGTTTTATACAGCGATAAAGGATGCAGCAATGGAAGTAAGGCGACGTTTCCGCGAGGCGAAAGCGAAAGAAGAAACAGTGAGGCGAGGTTGATGAACTCGGTTCAGCAGCGGGGTGGTAGCAACGTCAAGGACATATAGAACAAAGCGATAAGAAGTCTAGCTAGAACGCTGTCCCAGCTCGTAATGTGTTTTTAATTATCATTCTTAAAGTTAAGTAATTCTAAATGTATGTCATTATGTAAGGGCAGGATAGAAGGAAATAAATAAGAACACTGAAAGAAACTAATAAATTGATGGAAATATAAAATCTTAAACTATAGATAATTTTAATTTATGTAGCAGTTATAATTCGGAAAGCCCGGCATTTTCATCATTTTCTTTCTTTCTACATTTATCAGACAGTGGGCAGAACTGTGCGAAATAATCGAATCAAATTATGTACTTTCAGCTTATCACAATGGGTTTTATTAATAAATGAAATTTAAGAAAAACTTAAATACATATAACATATTTTGAAAAACACTCAGTGTTCAATTAGTTGCATTTCCTAAGTGTTAAATAGCAGTAACTAAGTACGTTTTCGAGATATGTTCTTGGTCCATCTTTCTTTCAGACATTCCTCGCTAGGAAATTCGCAGAAAGACACATTTTTGGTTTTTCTGTTGTCGGAACTACAGTATGGCACGCAACAATATACCATGCTATGTCACTTTCAGTAAACAGCGAGACTTTTTAGACACTTTCTAATAAAATACACTTTTTGTAAATAACGAGCGACGTTTCAAATAGTGAACGTATAGCAAAAGTGTAGCAGAATGCGAGCGCCATCTAGTGATGAATTTTGCAAAAGCCACTGAAAACTGGAAACCGGAATTTCGTTCAGTCTGGCCAAGGCCAACTTATACTCAAGGCCTGCCAGTGTGAAAATATTCTTTTGTGTTTTCGGTTGCCTGAGTGATATTCCTACTGATCGCAAGATGGCGCTGCAATTCTGCTACACTTTGCGATGTTTACAAAGATCGGAAAAGTACCAAAAACGAATTCTGTCTTGTTATATGCAAAGTTTAAAAACGATTAATCCATAGTAGTCAGAAATTGTTGATTTCTTATTAGTAAAAATATTTTAATTAGAAGGAAAGCATAGAATTTTAAGCTATCTCACCTTTTTTTTTCACACATAAACACCAGCTATTTGATCTCGATTTTAATTCCTGCTTTGATCTAGACATGCGCTATTCTGAATTGTACGCATTACAACTACTTATTCTAATTTAAAGGTAATTCAGAGTATACACCTTATTTTTTAATTATGTATATAGTAAGAAGTTAACAGATAGCTTCAGATCATGTACTATTTCAGTGAAAAATTTTCAAAATATTTCTATCGGCTGTACTGGGGCAAAAATTAATTTAGTAACCCCTATCAAAGATGTAATTAACATATTAATACACCGTGATCTAAAATTTGTATATCTGTTTCCACGACATTGGAGTAAAAATATTACTTAAAGAGATTAAAGTAAGAATATTACTTAAAGAGATTAAATTTTACATACTGAAGAATTTTTTTTAATTATTAAATACCTGTTTTTAGGAAATCTTAAACAATAAAAGTTTAAATAATGCAGATTTTGATCTCTGTGCAGTATTTGCATTGCAGATATTCAAAGACATTATAAAATTATTAGTCAAAAAAAAAAAAAAAAAAAAAAAGGGGGGGTCTTACTGTGGCATAGATTTTGAATGAAACTCAAACCCAAAGTTGCTTTTTTGACTAATTTTAATATTACAGAGGTGTGTTTCTCTTCACTTTCATTTGTATTCTAAATTTCATCGATGTTAACATTAAGAAACTAGTAACTGAATTAAGTGCACTGCATCAATTTACATTTTCAGTGTTAGAGAAACTTCAATTTTTCAAATGAAAATAATGACATTTTTGATAAAGCTATTGATCAAATCAATCTGTTTGTTATAAATAAAAGAGACACAGGCATTATAAAATATATTTTAACAGCACACAAAAAAAATAATAACTCTCATAATCACAATATATACTTAAGAAAAGTTCAGTTCTGTATATCAAGGATAAAATTTGAAAACTTGGAATGGCTGAATATAAATAATATATCCATCACACATGCCCACAATGCTAAGTAGAATGAGGTATATACACAATTTTAGATATATATGCATTTAAAGTTAGGCAAAAAAACAAGCTTATTAAATGCATCACTTAAATATACAGCAGGTAGACATTTTTACACACATACAACATTTATCAGAATGACATGTGTACAAAATTTTATTTACAAAATTTATTTATTTACACGCTGGCAGCGTGAGATACTGATATAGTTCATTATCAAGAATAATGTATACATGAAATAAAATTACTGAATTTCACAAAACAATATTATCACTATTAAGCACACATACACATAAGTGCCATCTTGATACATTACCTACATGACATAAATCCATGTGTAGCATTCCCATTCCAGATTAATCAGAAGATGATTAATAGTATAATAATAAGATAATAATAAATTCCACACAAAGTTTTGAAAATAACAGCATTAGATGCAGAAAGATTTCAGAATTAAATAAGCAGAATGAGGAATTTCAGAACTGAGTTCGATGAGGTATATACACAATTTTAAACCTATATGCATATAAAGTTAGGCAAAAAAATAAGCTTATTAAGTATAGCCCTTAAATATACAGCAGCTAGACATTTTTTACACATATACAACATTAATCAGAATGACATGTGTACAAAATTTTATGGCTGGCAGCGTGAGATACTGATATAGTTCATTATCAAGAATAATGTATACATGAAATAAAATGACAGGTATATACAAAATTTTAAGCCTATATGCATATAAAGTTAGGCAAAAAAAAAAAAAAAACAAGCTTATTAAGTATAGTCCTTACATATACAGCAGCTAGACATTTTTACACACATACAACATTAATCAGAATGACATGTGTACAAAATTTTATGGCTGGCAGCGTGAGATACTGATATAGTTCATTATCAAGAAAAATGTATACATGAAATAAAATTACTGAATTTCACAAAACAATATTATCACTATTAAGCACACATATACATGAGTGCCATCTTGATACATTACCTACATGTAACTAGCTGACATAAATCCATGTGTATTATTCCCATTCCAGATTAATCAGAAGAAAGTTACAAACAAAGTTTTGAAAATAACAGCATTAGATGCACAAAGATTTCAGAATTAAATAAGCAGAATGAGGAATTTCAGAACTGAGTTCAATGATGTATATACACAATTTTAAACCTATATGCATATAAAGTTACGCAAAAAACCCAAGCTCGTTAAGTATAGCCATTAAATATACAGCAGTTAGCCATAAAATACACTTTTTGTTAATAACGAACCACGTTACAAATAGTGAGCGTATAGCAAAATTGTAGCAGAATGCGAGCGCCACCTAGTGATTAATTTTGCGAAAGCCACTGAAAACTGGGAACCGGAATTTCGTTCAGTCTGGCAGGCCTTGAGTATAAGTTGGCCTTGGTCTGGCAGGCGAGTTCTTGTCTGTCTGTCCAAGATCTATTCGGGGAAAGTTTAAAATGCTTTATCTGTAGGAAAATTATTATCTTTCAATTTTCTTAACGGAAGAGGCTTTTAAGGGGGAAAAATAATTTTCAGGGCTACACTAATTAAATAAAAAGGAAAGGAAGTCTTTCTGGGTATAAGTATACAAACGTTTTTTAATTTAAATTAATTAAAGATCGCCAGTTTATTTACATATGCTTAATACCGTGTTTTCTTCTATAATTTATATCTAGTGAGAATAATGTTTAACTAGTTAATTTTTATTTACATATGCGTAATATAATGTATTTTTCTTGTTAACTTTATATGTACTAAATATCGAGTTTAAAACCAAGTAATTTTTATTTGCATATGCTTAACATTATGCTCTCCTCTTTCTTTTCCTTGTTCCACTTAATGTCTATTGATGTGAGCTGCCTTGCCAGCAGCTGACCGATTGATATCGCTGAAGGATCGCACTTTTAACCCGAATGAATGTCTGCCTGCATAGTTGTTGGCTTTCGTGGTTTTCCCCATGCTCATGTGAATATGAGCCAGTTTCCTTTAAATAAAAAAAAAGGAAGCACTTCCGCAGAGAACCCGGTGATAATAGTTCAAATCTGGTAACCTAGCCAATTCATCATATTTGCTTGTTCGAAGGTTGTCGTTGTTCACAGTTGGAGATTTGTATTATTCTTCTCTTATTTATTATTATTTTTTCTGAATTTTTTAACAACGAATAGATAGGAATATTTTCATATAATTAAAGAAGTTTTCATCAATATACGCCGGTTTTAGGCTCGTCAGTTCGGGATCAAAGGAAGAAAATATGGCGGGAGGGATGAATGCTAATTTGTAACACAGCTGTTCACGTTGTGTTCTTAATTATTAACAGCTGTAAGCACGCAGAACCATGAGGTTTCCAACCCCTAAAATAATTTGTGGTTAATCTTTGGATTATGGTAACTTGGCGATTTTTTGGCTAAAATTTGGCGACCAACCCTGCTAGTTTTTGTTCGGACGCCATTTTGTTTTCACGTAGTAAAGGCATGTTTTCTTTTAACTCAACATTTCCAACATTTTTTTCCAACAATCTGCTAGCCGAATTACGCTTATGCTAGAACTTTTATGGAATAAAAGTGCTTAATCATGACGAAGATTAGGTGCGAAATTGGGACAAAGTGCAGAATCGCCCACTGCTTGCCGTGTTTTTTAGAATTGCACATACACGGTATCATCCATGTACACGTCGACCTATTTTCACTTAAAAAAACATCCCAGAATTGCACAAAAATGGCATTGCGCACACTCTTGACTGTATCCATGTACACTGCTAAAGTCCTAGCTAGTAACCTTTATCGCCTTACCAAAATGTCGCAAAACTACCTGTTACCATATTCCAAAGATTAGCCTAATTTGTTTTCATAGGCCGCAAAAATGTGCATGTGCATTTTAAATAATTAAGAAATGCTTTTATTTTTATTATTGGTTATTGTCATCTAAAATTATGAGAATAAATCAATTATGGCGTAAAATTTTAACAAGATACTATATTGTTAATGCTTTTCTAACAATAACCTTTCAGAGGATGGCAGGCATGACATAAATTGCTGATTAAATTGAAATAAAAAATATTATTGATTATCTAATATGACAGAATAGTTTGATGCATCCCCATGGTCATCAAAATTAGCAAACCACTGCTGGTGTAAGGAATACAGTTCAAATGACTCTTGAAAAGTAATAAAACATATAAAGTTATAGTTTTATTAACAATGCTACTGAAGAAAATTTGATTATTGTTGAAGGTTTATGTTTAATATATTGCTTTCTGTGCTAAGTTGAATTTATTTTCGTATATCACGTTTAACCGGTTAGTTTTACATCTACATGCTTATTATATGTGAATTTTTACTACCATCGTCTGCTAACTTGAATTTACATGGGCTAATCTTTGGAATATGGTAACAGGTAGTTTGGCGACATTTTGGTAAGGCATAAAGGTTACTAGCTAGGACCTTAGCAGTGTACATGGATAAAGTCAAGAGTATACGCAATGCCATTTTTGTGCAATTCTGGGATGTTTTTTTAAGTGAAAATAGGTCGACGTGTACATGGATGATGCCGTGTATGGCAATTCTTAAAAACGCGGCAAGCAGTTTGCAATTCTGCACTTTCTCTCAATTTCGCACCTAATCTAAGTCATGATTAAGTACTTTTGTTCCATAAAAGTTCTAGCATAAGCATAATTCGGCTAGCAGATTGTTGGAAAAAATGTTGAGTAAAAAAAAAAAAGTAAAAAAAAAAAAAAAAAAAAGAGCCTTTACTTCGTGAAAACAAAATGGCGTTCAAACATAAACTAGCAGGTTGCTGTAGCAGGGTTGGTCGCCAAATTTTTGCCAAAAAATCGCCAAGTTACCATAATCCAAAGATACGGCGTCAACGGGTTCTTTCCCGAAGCGCCAACGGGTTCTCTGCGGATGAAAACCCAAAAAAAATTCATTAAGGCAACCCTCTTCTTGGGCGAGCTGTATGTTATGTCATAATCAAATAACCTAATCTAACCTAACCGTGCTGGTTTAGCATTTGTATCTAATCAAGTGATGTGGTACAGCATACTGATTTTATCTGCTAGTTGTTTTGTCCGAATAAATGACGTCACTGATTTGTGATCAGAAAGATTTATATTTGGTAAAACTGGATATTACAGATAAGTTTGGCGCGTTTTGCAAATATCGCGAAATAGGTTATTTTCTCGCGTTTTAGATAATCGCTTGAATGAATTCTGTAAACATGTAAAGAATTCATATCTAAAACAGAAGTTTGAGGAAAACAACGAAAAAATATTTAAAAGTTAATAACTATGTATTTTAGGAGATCAACAATATTAAGACTATTCATATTATATACCATTTTTAAAACAGTTGCAAAAGTGTGTAAAATGTGTTATCACAAAATTTAAGAAACTGTAATAAGCAATAAATAATAGGAAAACATTGATTCATATAAGAGCTGAAATGTTAAAAAAATGCTTTAAGCGAACAATAAACGAAATGAAGACAAAATTCAAAATTTCAATCGACTGAAACAGAGCCATAATATAGTTAAAAAAGAAAGTGGTTAACTGTTTTAACTATGTAATTTGTATTTTTACAATAAATTTGAATTTTTAATAAATTGTAGAAAACCACATTTATTTATATCTATACTAAAATGTAACAATACAATAAAGATAAAATTTAAAATGGCACGCTCATTTCAACCATATGCTTAATGACATATAATGTGCTTGCATCTGATGAGATTACTTTTATTGTGATTTATATTTAAATCAAAATCTGTATTAAGTAATTCCTGTATTTCCAATTCAACTGTATTAATCAGTTATCCATAGTAAACTGATTTATGCATTTCTGAACCCACAAATGTGTTAGTTGAAGAATCAGACTGACAGGTATTCTTTCCTTGGAAAACCAAGAGCTCTTTCTCACACTTTTTTTGACCTTGTGCTTGGAAGGAACAGACACACAACACATCCATTCACACAAATCTGCCGCATCTTTCCTTTCAGCTAATTTCGTACTATTTTTACACTTAGGACATTCGAAATCAAACCATAATTCATGCACCGTTCTACAACACATCTGGTATATTATTACCAGCACCTCAAATACCTTGGTTAAGGAAACCAATGCGTGTAAAACCACAAATAGTGAAATGACGAATATTTGAGTTCCAAATACGAGTATTCAAAACACCCGGTTAAATAATACAAACTGCAACCCTAAATCCTAATGATTTTCATTACACCAAAAAATGGGGGTTGCTAGATTTGATGCAATTTCGCTATGTTGGCAATTGGCCCGCAATCTCCAGTCTAGCCTTTATGTTCTTGTTGCATATACGACGCATTTACAGTCCCATCCATTATGTCTGAATTTTCTTTTGAATTCTCCGTTTTTGTCAAAGCAAAGTAATGTAATATGTAAAAAGTAAACAAATAAAGTAATGTAATATGTAAAGTAAATGTATTAAAGCTCATTAAATGTGTGTGAGTATCTGTTGGGAATATCTGTTGAAATAATAACTGTATTTTAAGTGTGCTTTATGCACTATATCCAGGCATCCATGATGGTAGTATCAAGCATTTGCTTTTTAGAAAAAAAAAAAAAAAAAAAAAAAAACATAGACATTAAGACATTTCTTCCAGTTTGTGATCAATCTTTAAATTCACTCTATGTAAAATTTTGAAGGTTAGTTTTCAAACCATCTACAATCTTCTGGAACTGCTGGTTTCCAGTTATTATCTTTATACAGTACAAAGTCCATAATCCAGACTCGTTGGGACTTCGGTGATTCCGGTTTAGGGGTTTTCTCTGGATTATAGATCATCAATTTAAATCTGGTAAGATGGCATGCAGAAATTATACAATTAAAAATTTGAAACTGTAATTTATGAAATAAAGAGCAATTATGATCTAAAAAGTATCAAAATTTAGAAAAGAGAAAAGCTTGAGCTTGCTATTTATTTGTCTACTTTAATAAACATTTCTTACAAGTTGTTTAAGTTGCTTCGTTTTTTGTGCTAATACTTTCTCTTTAATTCTATAAACAGGCATAATTTCTTGTTCAATAGCAAAGTTCCACTGTTCAAGTCCTGTAACTACTGTATCGAGAATACCGACTAACTTGTCAATCGAAATTTTTTTGTTTTCAATAACCTCTCTGTCACTTTCTTCACTATCGGAAGCAGTATTTTCTGGATTTAGAACCATACTACAGATTTTGCCATCTGTTAATTGATTGATGATTGGGGCATTGTCATCGCAATGGAAAACTTCTATTATATCATCAGCATTTATTACTGCTTCTCCACATTTCTTTACAAAATCCAATAACTAAAAAATTTCACCTTTAGTTTGCGATGTCCGAAAACCTTCAAATTCACGGTTATCATCTTCATCGTCCTCACCATGAAATATAGTAGCTGGCCATAAATTATGCCAAGCATTTTTTAACGTATCTGGAGGCAAATCCTTCCAATGTGCATGTGCATGCGTAAAGCTTACAAAAAAAGACGTTTGTGGCTTTGAGGTCCGGCATATACATCATTTCGGATTACGGCCTTTGTATTGTATACCCTTTGTGTAATGATGGTAATGCTTTTGGGTACTTTTCCATTTCGCCGTCGCAAATCTCGCCAAGCAGACTTTATTGGTGACAACATACAGTATACACATAAAAAACGTTAACAAATGTTAGTTCTAAGAATTTTGTATTTTGAAGGCATAAACATTTGAATATTGTTTAAAATCTTGTAAAAAGCCAATAAATAAAGACAATAAATTTGTAAAAAGACATTAATTTAAGAATTTACTATGCTTTCACAGTTCAACATCCTGATTTGCCGGTTCATACCACGTGATTTCAAGTGATCTCTTCTCACGTAAACTACGCTACAAAATTCTGATTTTATCAGTAATTATCTACATTAATTTCAAGTTAAATCTTAATTTGGAATACAAGTTTAAATGCAAGAATTATTTCAATTCGTACAAATAGCTTACTCAGAAATTATGTAAAACCGCAGGGCTTTACTTCGCTAGTGCATTCTCATTAGAACTGATGACCCTTGACTTTGCCTTTTCTATATTTTTGCCTTCGGGTGAACGGTGTGATTGCATCCTAATTGATTTTATTGCCACGAATGGCCTTAAGGCATAAAAATGAACTATCTGGTAAAAATTCTATGTAACTGTATGCCAGTATTGAAAGAAACATTCAATCTCATAAGAAATGGTTGCGACTTGTTTTGAAAATGAGGCGTAAAAGGTTACCAGCGAGGTTATTCCGTTTGGCATCAGTTGTACCACTACTGGTGACTTTATCGCCAACGCTGGCAAAACAGAAAATTATCTGCTTTTGTATGGTCATGATATTATGGCTTTTACTTAATTCTTTTTTTGGTTGATTTTTCTCTTTCACATTTTCCGCAACTTGAGGTTTTAATAATTCTTCTGATGTAAGAAGAATTGTTCTTGTTATTTCATAATTTTAATATAAATAATACTATAAACTTTGATCTTAATTTTTGTAATCCTTAACAGAAAAAAATCAAATTACCCTTAAAAAATTTTTTTAATGTGGTTAACGAAAACTTGTGAAAATATTTCGTTCAAATAAAACCGTTCTGAGGAAACTCTTCTGTGAAAAGTATAGTATTTAATTCCATTCAAAATTAAATATTGTTTAAAAATGTATTTTTTTCACATTCTTAGGACTCTGAAATATTGTAGAAAAATAAAATATATTTTATACATTTATATGCATATTTACAATGTAATTACAAAATATTTACATCCGATTGTGTCAAAACCCATTGATCTTAATGGTAAGCCACTGAATGTTTTTGTCACCACGACGGGATCATCAGTGCTTCAAAGCAGTATATGAGAAAAACCGGTTAGGGCCTCTCCTTCTTACTTCCTATCTCCATGGTAATTACTGACTTTTGGTATTTCCACTTAGCTTGGTATATTTGATTATGGGGAATCATGCTAGGGCTGTCTATCTAAGATAAGGGATACCTTTGTAAAGGACTTTCTATGGGAAATTCCTTTACAAAGGTATCCCTTCCCTTAACCCGCGAGAACGCACGTTGGACCTGCGAGGATCAGTCGCTACAAAAACGTAATACAAAAATTTTTTCCTTTGGTGAAATTTTTTGATTTTCTCGATAGCTGCGTTTAAGGTCATGTACTTGTCATTCACAAGCATTTCCGGAATTTAACCCTTCATCTTATTTCAGAAACTGAGTAACCGGGCTTCCCAGGCCCGAGACGTGAGCTGAGCTCGAATTCTGAAGAGGCATTAGACTCAAGCGATGAATCTAAATAGTAATGAATTAAGTAATTTTGTGTCCATCAGCAAATTGTTATCTTGGCAAACATAATGTGACAAAATGGAATTAAAAAGAACCAAGACTTGCTGTGAGAACTCTTGCTCTCAACATTGTGAGAAAATTGCTCAGAAATGTTTGTGAAGCAAAATTTGTGTCCTACCCTATGAATTCTTGGCAACTGCTTATGGATAAAATAATAGTAAAAATTCTAGTAGATAGATTGTGCGAACATTTATATCGAATCCATTGCCGTCAAAGATAGAAAGATGCTCGATCACGAATATTACAGTAATCAGAGCATTTATCTGTCTTCTTTATTTTGGAGTACTCTACAAGGCTTCTCACATAAATGTTCTCTACCTGTGGGTAACTGACAGAACAGTGCTTGACATTTTTCATCGAACAATGTCTAAAAAACGTTTTTTTATTTCTAATGAGATGTTTGAGATTTGATGACATAAGAGATCGCCCTTCTAGAAGGGAAATAGGTTCGTTGAAAATTGCAAAAAAGTTTACAGGCTTGTCGTAACGGACCGAAAATCACAAATTTGCTGCGCTATGTGCGAGAAAAATGTTTGTGGTAAACACAACACGATTATTTGCAAAAAAAAAATGTGAAATGTAAGTTTTATTTTGAAATTATTGCTGTAAAAATTTAATATTGCATAAATTAGTACTAAATATCGTTTGCGCTCGAAATCAGTTTAATTTTTGTTGTTAATTTCAGTCTTAAAATTGTTTAAAATAAAATTTTATTAGACTTATTAAATTAAAAGTATACTTTTACATTTTATACACTCTATTTTTATTATTTAAATGTTTTTCTTCAATTACACAAGCAATTTTATTTTTGTTTTGTTAAGAAATAACGCTTCGATCCTATGGAGCCAGACGCGCGTCCTCGCATAGCTAAAAGTAGCGCGCGTCTTCGCGGGTTAGCATTTTTTAATGTATCTGGAGACACATCCTCCCAATGTGCATGTGCATACGCAAAGCATACAAAAAAAAAAAAAATGTGGCTTAGAGGTCCGGATTATAGATCATTCCGGATAATGCATGTCCGGATTACGGACTTTGCACTGTATACCCTTACAGAATCTCCTTTGTGTAATGATGGTAATGTTTTTGTATGCTCATCATATTGTGGTTTTTGCTTAATTCTTTTTTTGGTTGATTTTTCTCTTTCACATTTTCTGCAACTTGAGGTTTCTTTTAATTCTTGTGTTGTCAGAAGAATTGTTCTTGTTATTCTACTCATAACTCATTGAGTTATGAGTAGAATGAATTATGAGTTATGAGGACACCAAACTAACATCGCATTAGTTGGAGTGTTCCTATGACCTGACACTGAGAAATAAGTATCAGCATGATCTGTTCAAGCTTTCTTCAACTCACCATTTTTATTAAATATTCTGCTAATCCATTCAACTTTAAATGGTATGGACCTTTTGGTAAAAGTATATTTACAGGTACACCATGGTGATTTTTGGCGGTACATGGATATCGAGTTTGTGCAATTCTTTGACTTGTTCTTTGGCTTGTGCAGTGCTATTTTTGCTGCAAAAATCGCAGCTACACAAAGCCAAAATAACAAGACTAAGAATTGCACAAACTTGGTTACCATGTACTCATCAACCTATTTTCACTAAGGAAACATCAGAGAATTGCACGAACTTGGCATTGCGCACTCTCTTGACTTTGTCCATGTACACTTTGATCTATTTTTGCTTAAAAAGTCAAAGAAGCATCTAATTCTACACTAGAGCCAAACATAAAATATATAATATCAATAAACTACATTTTAAATCCAACAATGAAATAACATAAAAAAGAAAATTCATCTCAGCACTACACAAAGGAAATATCCACTTACCTTATTTAGAAATTGCCATGTCTTCAGTCAAACAAAATTCCTTAACAGCATCCAAAAACTTACAAAAGTTATCTGAACTGTAATCTGTATGCTGGCGTCGCCTCGTAAATTCACAAAAATAAAAGTAAAAAATATTCGGTACTTGTGTACTATGACGACTACCTTGGCAACATGTGTTGATAAAAGTCTTCATTGGTGTTTTTTGGTTTATGTTTATAAATTATTTTAAAAATAAAAGCCCTAATTATAAAGGAACAAAAACGTAAAAAGCAAAAACCCGAATATATGTATACATATTATAAACAAACATATATATATAAATTGTATACTAAATACAAATTTAAAAAAATTAAAATCAACTTACTTAAAACTGGTTAAAAGAAAACATTGAAGAAACGTTGCCTTCAGCAATATTATTTTGGTTTTCATGCATTTATGTTGTTGCCTTCCATTCTGGAACTCTGACTAGAAATGTTTCTTTTATCTCCTGGCAAATTCCACCAAAGATCCACTGTTGTGGTAAGATACAACCTTGATTATTCTTTCGACGCGTAAAAAGGCTTTCGACAATCATTCCATGTCCTCCAATTTTAATACTTCGATTATTCTCCAAATCCTTCACACACACTTCATGCATATAATTATTCCAATCAATAGCAGTCTTATCGGATAAATCCAACTGATGTTTGCACCATTTAATGAACGACTGTTCATATGCCCAAAGGTAAATAAATCTTAAACCTTTAAAAATTCAATATGACTGTTTTCAAACCACGTACCAGTTTGGACACCAAACTTTTGTTGACAATATTTGACATTTCATCTCCAATAAAATCCTGAATTATAAAACTTCATAATACGGCCGTTTTTACAAACTCGTTCTTTGGGTAAAATTCCAGCCTCTCTGAAAGATTCTGTTGTTTCTTCTTCATTTGAAGGAAGTTGGAAAATGTTGATATCTATTGGAAAAAAAATAATCACAAAAAGTTTCACGTGTTTAACTTAAACGTAATAATCCGTGCAAATGTAGCAAAAAAAGGTGTGGTAATAGCTAGTGCGAGTAATAGCAAGTCGGTATCCTTCGACATTCGACCATAAGCATTTCCTTCATACAAACAGGACACTTATAATGGCTACTAAGTAAACTTTCACTTACACATCAGTCAATTAATGCTTTTCATTTCAAATCGTACAGAAATTAAAATTAATATTATCACATTCAACCATTTTACCGTGTAAACTACAAAATAACCAACGTACTTCCTAATTAACATCCAACACACTTACAAATATTTTCCCATCACAAAACCAATTACATCATAATAGGTTTTCCATAACATTCAACTCTTCAGGTTACCATAAATAAAATAACACCTTGGCGATGAATGAAACAGCTTGACGATAAATAAAACAACAATAATCCAAGGGGCACCCTTAAAATATACTCTAACCGAGATTTCATATAACAGATCAGTATTTGACTTCAAGTACCTGGTAATTTGTAAATTTAAAAAAAAAGTTGGAATAGTAATCTACAATTAATAAGTATACATCTTTGTTAATCTCAAATAAATCTGTTCCAACTTTGTACCAAGGTAAATTAGGAACTTCATGTGGTATCAGGTTCTCTTTCGTTTTTGTTCTGATATTCATTACATATAGGCAGGGCTGATCCCAGACAGTTGGCTGCCCAGGTGCAAATTAAATTTGGTTGTCGTTTTTTACAGAAATCTAATATGTTTTATAATCATTTCACTGCCCTTAAATTTGGCCGCCCATGTGCTGTGTGCCATCTTGTCCCCCACTCGTATCAGTCCTGCATATAGGACATTTTGAAATTTTATCCTCTATCTACTTGTTCATAAGTGGCCAAAACAAGGCATCTCTAGCTCTTTTCTTTCATTTTTTATACCAAAATGACCCTCATGTATTAAATTTAACATCTCCTTTTGCATTGATAAAGGGATAATTACCCTTTTTCCTTGAAAAATAAGTCATTTTTCTACTATCAGCTCATCTTTATAGTCCCAAAATAGTTTGACTTGAAGTCTTAGTTGATGTTTCGTTTCCGGCCAGCCTTTCAAAATATAGTTCTTTAAACACTGTAGTGTAGCATGGCATTCTCTTTCTTTGGTCAGTTCGGCAATTTTGCCATTAGATGTATGTATGTAATCAGCGTACAGATTTCTATATCTTCATCATTATCTTCGTCTGTTGTATCCAGATAGGCTCTCCTTAAAGTATGAAGTATTTGCTAATAGTAATAGTATTTGCTTTCTCCTTTTTGTCACATATATGTAGATCATACTTTTTTTTTTTTAATTTAATAGTATGCTTTGCAGTCACCTTAAAAAGAGGCTTCTTATGCTTTCTTAACAGTTTATATATATATATATATGTTGATAAACTTTAGAACATCCAAAAGTAATAGCTAAAAACTCCTTTTCTAAGTGAGTATAATTTTTCTGATTCTTTGTTAGGGCTCTGGAAGCATAAGCAATTGTTTGATTTTCTTGTAGTAAAACAGTGTCCAATCCTTCAAAACTTGCATCTACTGAAAGAGTTAATCCTTATTAGTGTTGTAGAATTTAAATATGGGTGCTTTTAGCAATACGTTCTTTTAGCTTTTCAAAAGCATTTTGATATTTATCAGTCTGGTGTCAGAGAATATTTTGTTCATGGAACTGTCTTAATGGTACACTAATAGTAGTTAAGGTAAAAATAAATCTGGTCAAGTAATTAACCATTCCTAAAAATCTCTGTAAAGAAGGCATATCTTTAGGTTGTGACATTTTATCAGTTGCTGTTACTTTTAGTTTATGCAGTGTGAATTTCATTATTAAAAAATATGTTCTTTATAAGTAAAATTGTGTTATTTAAATCTTCATTTTAAAAGTAATCTTAGTTGAACAATTTCAAATAAAAATAAGTCATTGTTAAGGACTTGTTGTTAAATGATTTTAAGATTTTTGCAAGTATTATACAGTACAAAGTCCGAAATCCGGACGTCCATTATCCGGAATGATCTAAAATCCGGGCCTCAAAACCACCAACAAAGTTTTTCTCGTAGGATTTGCACATGCACATTTGATTACCCCTTCTGTGCATAATAAAACATCTGGAGTGTTCCGATTCTTAACTTAACTTCGACATTAAATAAAATACCTTGTTATTAACGAAACAATCATTTTAGCATAAATTTGTACTATCAGTAATTTGGCTCCGTTGCTGCATATATGCTTTGGCATACATCTCAAACCGAAACATTCGACATAGATACATCGTTGATCTGACACCAACCTGGCAAATCATTATTTATTATACTTTCCTTTCATCACCGCATGTTTATCAAAACATGGCAACTTGAGTAATGACTCATGTAGCGATGCCTAAACAATTTTATTATGTTAGTAATTGAATATAAAGGAGTATGGTAACCTTTTATGTTGACGATGAGCATTTTTATTGCTTGGTGATGATTACAGATTTAAGTTAAATGCGCCAAAAATTGTTGACAAGACAAAATTTACCAAAAATTTCTTTCCATATGCTTAAAATAGATTTTGTTGATGATACTCATAGACCCAAAGATTACATTTAGGGCTATCTGTTAAGAATAACTGACTTGTTATTCACATAAACCCAGAACCAGCGCCAGGGCTCGTATGGCCACATCGAGTCGCAGAATTTAGGACCCACAGACACTGCATCAGGCAGTAAGTTATATATCGCCTGTCCTCAATAAGGCTTAAATATATGTGGGAATTTATTTATTCAGAACTCTAAGCCTTAGGCATGTGCAAGAAATAGACATAAGTATAATAAATAACTAAACTAATACAATCCAGGCTTAATTGTCTCAGTGCGCGATAGAAGCAAGATAAAATTTAATGAAACAACTTGTCGTTAGTAAGCTCGTAATGCATAGCCAAATATGTATAGTGAACGATAGCTAAATTTGATGTTGATAGCAGCTAATTTTAAAGGTTTTGGGATATTTTAAAACAAAGGTGGCATTTTCCAGTTAACGGATTATGTAAAGAAATGTGTAGAAGTAGTCATAAATGAAGATGATATAAAAGAAGTTTTTCTTTGTGATGACAATGCTTCTCAATCATCAATTATTTAATGAATGGTGAAATCTGTGGTATGGTTCTAGATCCAGAAAATACCGCTACAGATAGAGAAGAAAGTGACAGAGAAGTTACTGAAAAGGAGAAAATTTCGATCGACAAGTTAGTCGTAATTCTCAAAACAGCAGTTACAGGACTTCAGCAGTGTAACTAAACAAGAGATTATGTCTGTCTACAGAATTAAAGAGAAAGTATTAGCACAAAAGATGAAGCAACTTAAACAACGTACATTGAAAGAAAAGTTTAATAAGTTAAACAAGAGTTAAAGTTAAGATTTTTGTTTTTGTGAATTTTGATACCCTTTAGATCATAAATACTTCATCATTTCATAAATCATGATTTTATATTTTTAATTTTAAAATTTCTACATGCCATCTTACTATATTTAAACCGATGATCTAATATCTGGAAAAATCCCAAATCCGGAATTGCCGAAGTCCCAACGAGTCCGGATTTCAGACTTTGTATTTTATTATATACTAATCCCCACATCTGCTGTTTTTAATTTGCAAAATTAACATTCTGCTGAGAACATTTCTCTCAACTCCACCTGAAGTAATTTTTTTCCATAGGAAGGGAATAATCACTTGTTTGTTTATGTCCTTCGCTGAACATTCTTGCCTAATCCGTCAGGTGTTTTCCGACACATGCATTGTCATGTACTTCTGTCATCCAATGAAAAACTTTAGCTGGTTCACACCGTTCAATACTGAGGAACTGTATGACAGCATGCTGATCTTGTTTGGATAGGTTGCCTGTGTGAAGTCCATCATTCATTAGTTATTCCTGCAGAGACAAAAATCATTGTGACATGATCAGTACCAGTGATGGCGAACCTTTTTGGAGCTGCATGCCCAAAACTTCTTTGATTAAATCACCATTGGAGAGCGGTTTACCATTTTTTTGCCAGGCACAGTAAAATTTGAAAGCTGGCTGTTGTTAGATAGTTTGTTTTAGAAAGATAATTGCAAAAACTAACTTTCTGGTAATTATAATTTCATCAATTTCCCTTCAATAAACACTTTCTGCTCAGTTTCATCAAATTTGGCGACAATCCTGTGGTTGGTGTTAAAATGCCATCAGGAACTAGATGTGCGACACATAACACTTTCCCCTCACGGAATGCATAATGCTTTCCTATTGTGTTCAGTAACTCCAAATGATTCTGTCCAGGTATCTTGAAATAATCATCCACTATCAATGTTTAATTTTGCCTTTTTTGCTGGAGTCATTTATGAGAGTTCAAGACCTGGAGTATAGAAAACTTGTTTAACAATGAAAGTATTACAACTCACCGGCAGTTTGCTATAAATTTGAATTCGTTTAGCAAACATTAGCTGCTTCAACTGTGGCACATTCTTTGCCATGTAACAAGTAATATGATTGGCCCGAACAATTTAAATGTCATTAATTGGGTCAATAAATATGTATATCATTTCTATGGCGATATATGAAAATCTTATATCTAGGCTTAGGCCCTATGCCAGTGACATTATACGATAAGTACGTAAGTGAAACGTTCAAGAACAAACTAAAACATTTATTTAAATTATCCATGTACACATTGACCTATTTTCACATAAAAAGGCAAAGGAGCAGTCAACAAAAAATATGTAATCTCAATAAACTACATTTTAAATGAAGCAATCAAATAACATGAAAAGGGAAACTCATTTTAACACTACAGAAACAAAATATCCACTTGCCTTATTTAGAAATTTCCCTTTCTTCAGTCAAACAAAAATCCTTAACAGCATCCAAAATCTTCCTAAAATTATCTGAACTATACTACCTAAGTTGAGAACACTGGATATAGTAGAAAGTGTATACGTCCGCCGTAGAATATAGTTCTACCATTTCGAGAAGTAATATTGTAAAAATTTACACTGTGAAATATGAATACTATTGAACAAAGAGAACATAAGGAAAAAAAAAAAAAAAATGTGTGAAACGATAAATTACATTGCATCCAGCTTTTTGGTTAAAAATTTGCTAAATCGTGTCAGTCATTCAATGACCAACAGGAAGACATCCCCTTTTTTTGGCATTATTGGCGAAACTGCAAATTCCAGCAACCCCAACCTCACCCAACTCTTGACGAGAAAAGCAATTAAAGCATTCATTCATTCACTGACTGGGAGGAGAAAAAAGCAGTTGTTGTGGTATCTGCTTCATTTTCGACATATGTGTATAATTTTCAACCTCGTAAACCTGAAAAAACAGTTTTGCTAAGATTATCATAATGAATATTTTTGTTAAATTACGTTAGCATTTTCCTAATAAATACGATAACGATATTGTTACTTGTTATAACCTAAGCGGAACTGAATACCTCATTTAAAATTAAAAATACAAGGGCTGTTTTCAAGGAAAAAGAAGAACTATAAAGAGTTATAAATAACATTATAAATACAAGCTAACAAATCCCTTAGAAAATGTAATATGAAAGTGTCCTGCCAGTAGCCGAGTGGTTAAATTGCTGAATACTGGTTGTGTGACATCGTTTGAACCCAAGCGAACGAGCTGTATTCATGTCGATTTTGGTGGTTTTCCCATGTGTAACGTGAATACGAGCTTGTTTCCTTTTGAAAGTCCTCCGCAAATGCATGTCACCCCTTAGTCGGATAGCTCTTGTGAGCTTTGCTATATTCAAATCACCTAACCTAACCAATACGGAGGTACTGATCAATTAAGTTAACTATGATAGAAGAAACAAGGGTTTCTGTCTAAGGGCTTTGTGGGAACTTTATAAGGGTAAAAGACTTCTTTTATATAATACACTGAGAGACTCCTATGCAGTTCAGAGCTTACAGTCATTACAAACGAAATCGCTGCATACAGTGGCTTAAGCAACTCTATAATTAATATGCTTGATTTGCAGATGATTCCATCTAAGGAAAGAAATAGCCAGATTTTTCCATATGATATGCTTGTTGTTTTTATACCTCGTAGGAAATGTATGGTTTTTACCTAGCTTATACAGTCCTACATGACAAAATATAATTCACAGATTCTCAGAGAGCTGACTCAGTCTGCTTTTTATAAATTGAGAGATGCAAAACCATTATATTCCCCTGTGCGAAGCAAAAGACACGCCTTTCACGCCCCGTCACACATAGACGGTCCATTTGTCGATGCATAAAACTTTAATTTATTTTAAATATACAAGCAAACAGTCATTTAATACAGTAAATGTCTTAAAAGCAATAAACGCACTTCTTAAGAATTAATTTTTTTAATACTTTTTTAGTTCGTATGAACATTTGCACTTTGTTGTAACTAATATTATATTATAAGGTATTTCTCCCACTTTCTTAGCATGCCTTCGTAGTGTAGTGGTTAGCATGTTGGGTGCATATTCCAGAGGTCAGCGGTTCGATTCCTGGCGAGGGCATTGCTCATTTTTCAAGTCTCCTGCTTTGAAATAACCTAATGGTGCAACAGTGGCACCCGAACTAAAAGGGGGGTGAATGATGATTCTCCACAGCCAGAATTTGGCAACTGGGTTCCCTAAAAACCTCAGTTGCCCTTCAAAAGGGGGAGTATATAAGGTATTTCTCCTGCCTTTCTTAGCATGTCTTCATATTGTAGTGGTCAGCACCTTGGGCGCGTATACCAGAGGTACGTGGTTCGATTCTCGGTGAAGGTGTTGCTCATGTTTCAACTCTCCTGCTTCCAAAAAATACCTAATGTCTCTACAATATAAGGCATTTCTAATGTTATAATTTTAATTGATTAGTGGAATTAATGGGTATGCAATGAATTAATTGGTATAAAATCATTTGTTTCTTAAATTTATGTTTGTTTCACAGTTTTAAAGTTTTAATATTTTTCTAATACCTTGAAATTTTTAATGGTAAACTCTTTAATCGTTAAACTGCAATCTGAAGATCTCAATTTCCAGTCTTTTTATTCATTTTATTTTTGATTTTAAACAGTAATCAGAAAGATAGGATAAAACGTACTGTAGGAGGGTGATTATCTGGACCTGACTGGAAGTGTATTTGTCTTAGGAGACAATTAATACTGATATAGTTTTTATAATGTCTGCTATAAAATATTATCATTTTAAAGAATCGGCAAATTAAAATTAAATTAACGCCTTTAAAAAATAAAAATAAAAAATGTTCCCCTTGTTCACTGTTTTGGTAGCAACAAGCAGTGTAAACTCTTTAAAATTAAGAGAAAATAAATTACTCCCAGATTTTCAAAATTTATATATTTTACTTTTAACTAAGCAAGCGGTCTTGGAGAAAATATTTGGCCCAAACTGCAAGGAATAAATTGTTAGCTCTTCCGTTTTAAGTAACGATTCGAGTTTTAAATGTCATCAAATTTGTATACGTCATATTTAGATAATAGTGAAAATTTCATGTAAATTAAGCCCTGAATAACATGCCCTACATTTTACACTACAATGAACTATTTTATTTTACTCTCTTTGAAGTGCCTCCACTACTGGAATACTGAAGTGTGACTAATTGTTTCACTGTCATATGCATGCTGTAACATTTTAACTGCTTCATTACTGCTTTTTCTAAGTTTAGCATAAAATTTTGGTATGCTTCTATAACATTTTAACAGAGATATCTTCTTTGACTGTCACAACAAAATATATTAGATGCTTTCATTCACTATGATCAAATACTGTTGACTACAAGTATCGAAATAGACATTCAGCCATGTTGATTTACGACCTGCAGAAAATTCAGCATAGGATTTCAAATTTCAATATGAGGAAAAACAAATTGAAGGAGTTTTAAATCAGCTCTGGTGTGATAAATATATAAAGTGAGAATTTTATACTATATACATATTAATTTTATCAATATGTAAAACATAAGATAAGAACTTGATGCTTATGAGAAAACCCTTAATGATGTATATATCTCTTAGTAGCTGTAAGCATTTTAGAACTCTCCAATGGCATGCAGAGCATCCAAGCCATGTAATCGCTTTCTTCTTGTGTATGCATCTCAGACTGGTCAAGCTCAGGCTATAGCAGAAGACATTGCTTATGAAGCACCATATTATCATTTGAAAGCTGATTTATTTTGTATGAGCCTGACAGATCGAAGAGTAGGTTTTTTTTTTTTTCCCTGTGTTATTTTAAATTATTTGTTGACCGCAAATTTTAAAATTTTTGTTACAGTGTAGTAGTTTTGTAAAGTGAAACAAATTTATGTAATTTTTTTAATTATTTGAAAATTGTAAAAAATTTAAGATTAGTTATAAAAAATTATTTTGTGAATTATAAAGTTTACTGGTATGTATAATCTTATGATGTAAATGCTAACTCTATAAAGTCCGAAAAGTTCTGAACAGAAAACACATCTGTGGTTTTATAATAAAAATGTTATGCTAAAATTATGTTTACTCACCGTATTCCATTTTCATTAACAAAATATGGAGGCCAAAATTTCCCTTTTTGATAAATACATGGTATTGTGTCTGTGTGACAAGAGCAACAATACATGAATCAGGTATTTGATTAGATGTCGTGAATGTATAAAAAATATATTGGGGTTACAATTTATTGTAATTTCTGATAGATGATGTAAATAGTGATCATTCCTGGGTAGCATCAAAGTGCAAGAATAAAAGTTGGTACTTATATTTTAGCACAACTATACCTTAGTAGAAGTTACCAAATTCTGGGAACCATGCACATAACAGTTCTGCAATTTTAAAAGCGATGTTGTCATTTTCATATGCATTCTTAGTGTTGTATTGAAGTTTTGAGTTTTTAGAGTTAAATCATGATATTTATTTTTTAAATTCGGTTTAAAATGTGTGCTTGTGGGATTTGCTTGCAAAGAAAAAAATGTAGAAAATGTTGTGCAGGGATACAATGTATTGCCACAAAATAGTTAAAAGGAGCAATTGCTTTAAATTTGTTCTCAAAGCAACATCATTCTTTATCTTCTCAAAGTTGCCAACTCACCCAATTTAGGTGGGAGACTCCCGATTTTCGACTGCTCTCCTGCCAACCTGATTTGCAATATATTTCTCCCGACTTTTACTTATTCTTAAAATTTGTAACGATTTTTATGGAACTTGGCTTAATACTTCGTTATATGAACAAAATAGTGATTTTGGACGTCTGAAAGCAATTGAATTTTCTCTAGATTATATCTAAAACAAAACCTTGCAAACCAGATGAGAATTTCTGCTTTGTGAGTGAGAGCATACATATCCAGAAACGCTGTTCAACAGTTCTCCAATGGGCATCGAGCTCCACTGCATATCATCTGGCATATATTAGCCAATGAGCACAAAGCAAGCTCAAGGCTGTTATTTGGATGTTCTTTAGTTATTTCGTTCCTCTTGTCCTGAGTTGTGTGAGTACACATGCCTTTGGGAAATAGTTTTAGAAATTATCATCTTTTGTGATGTCTGCGAGAAAGGTGAAATACTCGTATACATTTCAAAAATCGTACACAGTTGACTTTCCTTCCATTATTTCCTCAAGGAAATGTAATAAATTTGCGATGTGTACCATCTGTTGTTGCGATTTTTTGATTTCGCATGGTGGAAGGGCGGATGTTCTCAAACATGTGCGTACACAAAAACACAAGGACAACATAAGTTGTTTTAAAAACAGCAAAAAATTAAATTTTTCTTCGGAAACAAACGACCAAAAAGTTATTAACGCAGAATGTCTGTTCTCTGCCTTTTTACTGGAGCACAACCTGCCACTGAATGCATCGGATCACGCTGCAGCTTTATTTAGAAAAATGTTTCTCGATAGTAAAATCGCTAAGAAATACTCAAGTGCAAGGACCAATACAGGTGCAATTGTTAAAGAAATGGGTTTGAAAATAAATCTTCAGTTATTGATTGCATCAAAACAGCTCCGTTCTGCCCCTCTGCGGATGGAAGCAATAATACCGATTCAAAACTGTATCCAATTGTTGTTTCTTTTTTTAATCCAGAGTCTTCAGAAATTGAGTGCAGTTTACTTTCTGTCCCCACTTTAGAAGGGCATTCAACAGGCTTTAATACATTCGGCAGGCTTTAATATAGCACAGATAATTATTAAAACTTTATAAGAAAATGCAGTCCCTCTGGATAATTGCTAAGCACTTGCTGCTGATAATGCACCAGTAATGGTAAGCTTGAAGACTGGTGTTGCAGGCATTTTAAGAAAGGAAAATTCAGATTTGCAGATTATGAGGTGCACCTGTCACCTCTTAAATTTAGCAGCTGAAAAAGGGGCAGCTTCTTTATCAATAAATGTGGATGAATACATTGTTGATATTTATTATTATCTTGAAAGGAGTTCTAAAACGAAGGAACAATTGAAACAGTTCCAACAGCTGCATAATACAGTCAAAAGTCGTTAATTTGGACACCCAAAATCCAGAATGATCTATAATTTGGACCTCAAAGCTACAAACTTTCTGCGCATGCGTCACATTGATGCATGCGGGTAAGACCTTTACGGCTGTAAATATGCGTGTGTGCATGCACAAAATACGTTTACGCATGCACGTTTAATGTATAACAGATGGTATAAGCTAAACTAAAATTATCTAATTCAGTTAATATTGCAGATTGCGTTGTTCCTTAATCTTTGAATTGGATCCAGCTTATTATATTTTGCAGACTGTTAGAGCAATTTTATAAAAGTAAGCTTGAACTTTCGATTATGTCAAATAGAATTTCCGATATATATTTACTAATATGTAAAGGATCTACAAAGCGAAAGTATGTTTCGAAGTCCATTAAACAAAAGTGGAATTGCTGCAAAAAATGACCTAACCATTACGAAATCTGTTTATCAATTTCACGCTGCTCTGCAGTGGGAGGGGGAAAGGCCCCGGTGAGCAATGAATTGGAAGTTGATCTGTCAGCACTATCCTTATCTTCAGGGCAGATGTTTTCATTTTATTTGGCTTATAATTCCTTACTAAATGTAGTATTTCATCTTGATATATTCCGTCTTTGATTTAAATCAAATTCCTCGTCATTATAATTTGCTTCCGATAGTGAAGAAAGTGACACAGAGGTTACTGAAAACGAAAAAATTTCGATTGACAAATTAGTCGGTATTCTCGACACAGCAATTATAGGACTTGAACAGTGGAACTTTGTAACTGAACAAGAAATTATGTCTGTTTATAGAATTAAAGAGAAAGTATTATCACATAAAACGAAGCAACTTAAACAACTTACATTTAAAGACATGTTTAATAAAGTAAACAAATAAATATTAAGCTTTTTTTTTTTTTTGTAAATTTGGTACTATTTAGATCATAATTGTTCTTTATTTCATAAATTACAGTTTCATATTTTTAATATTATAATTTCTGCATGCCATGATACCAGATTTAAACTGATGATCTATAATCCAGGAAAATCTATAATCCGGAATCGCCGAAGTCCCGACGAGTCCGGATTAATGACTTTGACTGTACTGAAATGAGAAAAATTTTGAAACGTGTGTACATACTTGCTGTCTTTAAAGAAACATTTATCTAGAATCCTCGATCAATGGAACCCACTTCTTTCATTTTTTGAAGAAGGAAGTAAATGCTTCGAGAGTTAAGATAAAAGGCTCTATTGAAAGTTATAAAATACCTAAAGTAAATGGAGATGTAGTTACTACTTCCATTGTTAGAAATACGTTTGAGAAAAATAAAGTAATTTGTGCACCATTCAGCAATTCAACAGGCAGTTCTCAAAATAATACTGCAAAATATAAGCGTAAAGCTCTCAAAATAAAAAAATTGCTCAACACACGAAACATTTTCTGATTACTGTAAGTTTATCTTGTGAAGAACGAATATTTGTTTTTTTCTTCCGACCTTAACAAAGCTTTTTGCTTTTTTTTACAATTAATTTTTGCCATTATTCGATGTTCTTAACACAGTTCTACAAAGCAGAATTCCATTAATTCATGTTTTGCAATCGATGATTTATGATCTGTTTAAAGACATTTTATCAAAGTTTGTAAAACCAGTCTGTGTTTTGTCTTGTAATTCTATACAGTCAAAAGTCGTTAATCCAGACTTGTCGGGACTTTGGCGATTTCGGATTATCGATTTTTCCGGATTATAGATCATCAGTTTAAATCTGGTAAGATGGCATGCAGAAATTACAAAATTAAAAATATGAAACCGTAATTTATGAAATAAAGAACAATTATGATCTAAAGGGTATCAAAATTTACAAAAAGAAAAAGCTTAATATTTATTTGTTTACTTTATTAAACATTTCTTTCAATGTAAGTTGTTTAAGTTGCTTCATTTCATGTGATAATACTTTCTATTTAATTCTATTAAACAGACATAATTTCTTGTTCAGTTACAAAGTTCCGCTGTTCAAGTCCTATAATTGCTGTGTCGAGAATGCCGACTAATTTCAAAATCGTAAAAAAACAACCTTATATTTAGCGTAGGTATAATGAAACACTCAATCGATTTCGAGGGCAGCTAAAGGTCCCTCCTCATCAGGAGAAAGAAATACATAGAAAGAAGAAAATAGGAATCACAGAAACAAGTGGTGCTTATCAGCACTGCACGTAGTTATAACTAGATTTTTTAATCAGAGCTGCACTGGCCGCCTACTTTTACTGAGCCAGGCTGTCTGATCAAGCATAAAGAAATATTAGCGAAGTTAAAATAAGGAGCGAGGGGCAAATGCACATTACGCTCAAAATCTTAACTTCAAATAATGGAAAGCAACCACTGAACGGATTTTTATACCCTCTGGTAGTACCAAGTGCGAGGAGGTAACGCCATCTATCGGCAAAAATAATTGAATTAAGACAGTAGAATTTGAAAGGCATTAGGAAGGACTGGATTGGACTTCAAATCATTAACTAAACTTTCTAAATCTTTGTGAATGTGAAAAGCCTCAAGAAAATCCAATTCGCCTATGGAAGAAGCCTTTTGGATGATTTTTGCAGACCCAAAATCAAAATTATGGTTAAAAGTCCAGCTATGATACGCTATTGAAGACTTGTTAATTTCCCCTTTTTTGACATAAGATTCATGTTCCTTGATACGAAACTTCAACGCTCTTTTTGTTTGGCCAATATATCTTAAACCACACTGACATGATATACTATAAATTCCCCAAGAATTCAAGACAGAAACGCAATCTTTTAGAATCGAAGGGTGAATTTTATTAATAGGGGAGAAACCGACTTGAAAATTGAATTTCTGGAGAATCTGTGCAATTTTATAACTAACAGAAGGATAAAATGGAAGCACTACAAGGTCATTGATATTATTTCTAACAGTGGAATGTCTTCTTTGATGGGAATCTGAAAATGTTTTGATGGCTTTATCAATAATCACAGGAGAAAATCCACGGTCAATCGCAACTGCTCTCAAATAATTAAGTTCATTGGTAAGCAAAGATTCAGAGGAACAAACTTTTAGCGCGCGGAAAACATAATAGTAAAAAGAAGCCATTTTTTGCTTAACAGGGTGGCATGACTTGGCATGGGGTGGTAAACAAACTGCAAAGGGTTTACGGTACACAGTGGTGCTAAAATCGGTTTCATTGCGGATTATAAGAATATCGAGGAAGGGGAGGGAATTGTTGGATTCAATTTCAAGAGTGAATTGGATGGCTGGATCAATTGAATTCATAATAGATAGAATCTCGGAAAAATCCTCTTTATAACCGTCAAAAAGTGCGAAAGTGTCGTGAACATACCGAATCCAAAGACGAAAAGATAATTTATCAAATAATTTCATCTCAAAATAGTGCATATAAATGTCAGCAAGTACCGGACTGAGAGGATTACCCATAGCTAATCCTTCAACTTGACGAAAATATGCATTTTGGAAAACAAAGTGGGTTTGACTTAGAGAAACTTTAGTAAGCGAAACCAACTCATTAATTTCAGTATGTGTGAAGTGAAATTCCCGAAGCCTAGTTTCAAGACAATTTAGTGCTCCTTCGACCGGAACATTAGTAAACAATGATTTGACATCAAATGAAACCATAATGGAACGAAGTGGGGAAATTTTAAAGTTTATCAATGACTTCAACAGAATTTTTTACAGTGTGAATATTGTTATCAAGTAGAGGAGAAAATCTGGAAACTAAATATTTGGCCAAAGGATATGAAGCAGTACCTATGTTGGAAACAATTGGTCGAAAAGGAATACCGGTTTTGTGGACTTTTGGAAGAGCATAAAGTCTAGCGCAATTAGAAACCGATTTTAGCACCACTGTGTACCGTAAACCCTTTGCAGTTTGTTTACCACCCCATGCCAAGTCATGCCACCCTGTTAAGCAAAAAATGGCTTCTTTTTACTATTATGTTTTCCGCGCGCTAAAAGTTTGTTCCTCTGAATCTTTGCTTACCAATGAACTTAATTATTTGAGAGCAGTTGCGATTGACCATGGATTTTCTCCCGTGATTATTGATAAAGCCATCAAAACATTTTCAGATTCCCATCAAAGAAGACATTCCACTGTTAGAAATAATATCAATGACCTTGTAGTGCTTCCATTTTATCCTTCTGTTAGTTATAAAATTGCACAGATTCTCCAGAAATTCAATTTTCAAGTCGGTTTCTCCCCTATTAATAAAATTCACCCTTCGATTCTAAAAGATTGCGTTTCTGTCTTGAATTCTTGGGGAATTTATAGTATGTCATGTCAGTGTGGTTTAAGATATATTGGCCAAACAAAAAGAGCGTTGAAGTTTCGTATCAAGGAACATGAATCTTATGTCAAAAAAGGGGTAATTAACAAGTCTTCAATAGCGTATCATAGCTGGACTTTTAACCATAATTTTGATTTTGGGTCTGCAAAAATCATCCAAAAGGCTTCTTCCATAGGCGAATTGGATTTTCTTGAGGCTTTTCACATTCACAAAGATTTAGAAAGTTTAGTTAATGATTTGAAGTCCAATCCAGTCCTTCCTAATGCCTTTCAAATTCTACTGTCTTAATTCAATTATTTTTGCCAATAGATGGCGTTACCTCCTCGCACTTGGTACTACCAGAGGGTATAAAAATCCGTTCAGTGGTTGCTTTCCATTATTTGAAGTTCAGATTTTGAGCGTAATGTGCATTTGCCCCTCGCTCCCTATTTTAACTTTGCTAATATTTCTTTATGCTTGATCAGACAGCCTGGCTCAGTAAAAGTAGGCGGCCAGTGCAACTCTGATTAAAAAATCTGGTTATAACCACGTGCAGTGCTGATAAGCACCACGTGTTTCTGTGATTCCTATTTTCTTCTTTCTATGTATTTCTTTCTCCTGATGAGGAGGGACCTTTAGCTGCCCTCGAAATCGATTGAGTGTTTCATTATACCTACGCTAAATATAAGGTTGTTTTTTACGATTTTGATTGTCACATTAGCGTGTTTCTCTTCTAGTCTAGCCGACTAATTTGTCAATCGAAATGTTTTCGTTTTCAATAACCTCTCTGTCACTTTCTTCACTATGGGAAGCGAATTATAATGACGAGGAACTTGATTTAAATCATATCAAAGACGGTGCACATCCAGATGAAATACTACATTCAGTAAGGAATTATAAGCCAAATAAAATAAAAACATCTGCCCTGAAGATAAGCATAGTGCTGACAGATCAACTTCCAATTCATTACACGCCGCCGTGTTTCTGCCCCCCCCCTGCCGCAGAGCAGAGTGAAATTGATAAACAGATTTCGGATTTCAAAACATACTTTCGCTTTGTAGATCTTTTACATATTAGTAAATAAATATCGGAAATTCTATTTGACATAATCGAAAGTTCAAGCTAACTTTTATAAAATTGCTCTAACAGTCTGCAAAAAATAATTAGCCGGATCCAATTTGAAGATTAAGGAACAACGCAATCTGCAACATTAACTGAATTAGATAATTTTAGCTTAGTTTATACTGTCTGTTATACATTAAAAGCGCATGCGTAAACGTATTATGCGCTTGCACACACGAATATTCGCAGCCGTAAAGGTCTTACGCTCAGGCGTAAACGCCTATGCGCATGCGTCAAAGCAGAAAGTTTGTAGCTTTGAGGTCCGGATTATTGATCATTCCGAATTATGGGTGTCCAAATTGATGCTAAAGCAAAGTTTAAAGTTTAAAGAAATTAAACATTTAGCAGTAGTAGCAATAAAAGCTCCCTGAGATATGTTGTGCAGACATTGAAGACAATAAAAGATTTTGAACTTAACCAATTTATTAACAATATAATAAAGAATAAAAGCACAGAAAATAAATGTCAACAATATTAGAGTCTTAGTAAAAATATAATATAACCATCATTCATCAAATATTTTTACCTGGTCTCCAAAAACACTGGCATTCTATACAAACAAAAATGTCCTAAACAGTAATTATGCGGCCTAAAAATAAAGCTGGCTACACATTTAATAAGTCCATAATCAATGGTCAAGAAAAACACCTGAAAATTTAAATGAAGTTCTTGAAAGCACTTAAAACAGGTCTAACCCCGTTTGCACAAGGAGTCGCCGCTCACGTATTTTTAATTGCCGCCTTTATTGAAGAACATGGATGCCGCCCACGGCAGTCACTCACATGGTAGCCTCTGGAACCGAAGAACTTTAATCTGGAACCATCATCTCGCAAACCGGAATCAAGGCATTTTATTCATCGGACTGAATGCATCCTTTTGAAGGGGCTGGAAACCGCTCACTCACGTGCCGGGAAAGCAGGAACTAGAAGGGTTGAGCCAGAGCGACGCGAGATACTTATAGCAGAAGTAGGAATGACGTCATCTCACGGCAACTAATCAGCTATCGGCACGAATCGGCTTTTCAGATGACATAACATCATGTTTCGTTTTTGCATCTCAATTAGGTTGAAACAGTCCGTTCTCAATGCAAACAGTGGCAGCAAGAAAAAGAAGTAGAAGTAACTACTATATTACATTAAAATAAGGACTAAGCTAAATAAACATTTCAAGGAGGAGAGATGATGCAGTAAAAGGTTTAAAAATAAGCTATATTTTCCAAGAAATGCCCCCCACATCATCATCTCCTACCTGAAATAAAAACCGAATGCCAGTATCTTTACAAAATTCAAAATAAGAACAAATAAATATCACAATTTCATTCCGAAATTTTTAAGAAAATTTTTCTTTGGGAAAATCTTATCCCATTATTCAAAAAAATTTTACCGTAGCAAGAAAGTCCAACATGTTACATTAACAATATAAAGACATGTATAATCACACACTCAATACATTTACCCAGGGCCCTGGTCACTCATACAACATTCTACACTATACAATTTTACATTTACCTAATATCCATCATAATATGACTTATAACATATTAGTTTCAAATTAACAAAACTCGTAATTTAAATACACGCAAAAACAAATTTCATAGGAAAATTGTTCCACAAAATCTTATCAGGTTATGCTTAGTCAGCGGTTTTGTCGTGGGATCAGCCAGATTATCATTACTTGGGACATATTTTAAATCAAAAATTTCCCTGTTCAATAGATCACGAATGAAAAATAGTTTCACATCTATATGTTTTGTCCTCGAGTTTTCAATGGGTGATTTTGTAAAACATATAGCAGCCATGTTATCAGCAAACAATATTGGCCTCGAAACATAGTTACTTGCAATTTTAAACTGAATGCATTCATCCAAAATGTTTTTAAACCAAACTAATTCTTTTGCTGATTCAGTCATGGAGATAAATTCAGCCTCCATAGTAGATAAACTCACTCCCCTTTCTTTAAATGTACGCCAAGATATAGGTGATTCTCCCAACAAAGCTATTTGTCCACCAATAGACACCATATCATCCCTGCTTGAAGCAAAATCCGAATCTGAATATATATTGAGCTTCAGTTCCTTGCATACCAGTTTGAGTTTGTGCTGTCTGGTATTGGAAACGTACCCTAACAGTTTAAGTAATCCTTCCCAGTGAAACTTACCAGGATTGCTTTGGAACTGAGAAAATATATTAACAGCATAAGCTATATCCGGATGAGTACGATTGCAAAGAAACGAGAGACATCCCAAAACATTTCTATAAGGATAATTCATCATTTCAGTTGTTTCTTCTTGTGTACTGGGACTTTGAGACTTTCAGTATTTCACACCTTTAACTATTGGAAGGGAAGTAATTTGTATTTTAAAAGACTTAAATCGATCAACTATGTCTTCTATATATAATTGCTGATGAATTAAAACACTGTTGTTCTCATATTCAAACTCCACACCCAGAAGCTTTCTTGTTTTACCTAAAATTTTCAAATCAAAATGTGAACACACGACTTTTAATATCCTTTTGGCCTGTACTTCACTTTTCCCAAACACAACTATATCATCAACATAAACCAAAAGAATGACAAAATCTTTAAAACGATAGACACAATTACACCACTCAAACTTGATAAACCCTAGGTTACATAGTGTTCTATCCAACTCATAGTACCATAATCGCCCACTCTGATGCAAACCATACAAGGCTCTATCTAAGCGACACACAAAAGTTTCTTTATCTCGCTCCACAAAACCCTGAGGTTGGGACATGAAAATTTCCTCTGATAAAGGAGCGTAGAGATAGGCACATTTCGCATCACATTGTATATTTGCCCATCCAAGGTATGCAACTAAAAGGGAGAAAAAGAGCCTTATTACTGAAAAATTGACTACAGGAGAGTAGGTTTCATCATAGGTATCGTATTTAATTTGCCGATAACCCTGAGCCACTAAACGAGCCTTAAAACGAACAATGTTTCCAAATTCGTTACGTTTAATGTTGAAAATCCACCTGCAACCTAGTGGAGTCTTGTCTTTAGGAAGTGGAACAAGATGCCATACCTTATGCTTTCGCATGTTGGCCATTTCCTCTTCCATTGCCTCTATCCATTTAAGCTTTTCTGCAGATTTCATTGCCTGGTTATAAGTGTTTGGAATTGAAACATCTAGTCAGCTATCTCGGGTATACGACGTTGAAGGAGTACCAGTTGGGTCGATTTCACCACGATAAGTATTGCTTCCCTTGAAATCAAACAAAACAAGGTAGGATCATACTTAATATTATGTTCAGTGCAATACCTTTCTACATCATTTGGTGATCGTAGTCTTTGATTAGACCCCCTCTCAAAATAATACACATCCGTACGAGTGCCGTCTGGCCTTGGAACAGATTTACGAAGCCAAGTTACTTGTCTCAATGTAGATTGAGTGTCAGTGCCAATTGTAGAAGAAGGTACATTGGTATCGGTTCTTTCCTCTATTTCAGGAAAATAGCCAACTGGAGTGTCAGTAGATTGGAACTCTACCCTTTCTTCAGATTCCAAATCAGGTAGGATGCCCAGTGCAGCTCCACTGCCACTTTTCTGCATTCCAATCGACTCTTTAAAAGTAGCATTTAGGGTTTCTACTACCTTTTGCTCATTTTCCAACCAAATCTTGTACCCTTTTGTTCTTACACTGTACCCAATCAATCGGCCCTTTGTTGCCTTTGGATCAAGTTTAGAATTTCTTTTAGCCTTTGGAATTCCTACATAGGCAATCGTTCCAAATGCCTTAAGATGACGTACTGATGGTTTCCGCTTAGTGTATAATTCGAATGGGGTTCTGTCTTGTCCCTTATGACAAATTCTATTAGATGAATATGCAAAATACATTACTGCATCTGACCAAAATTCGGAACTCATTCCACTATCGTGTAAGATTGCACGTACATTATTGAGAGCTGTCTGATTAAATCTCTCACAAACTCCATTCTGTTCTGGAGTGTAGACATCTGTAAATTCGTGCTTTACACCATTTTTATTACAATATGACCTGAATTGATCATTATCATATTCTCGCCCATTGTCAGTCCTAAAGTATTTCAATTTAAGGTTCAAAGATCTTTCCGCGCATGCTATATGCCTTTCAAATACTTCAAACACCTGACTTTTCTCCACAATGGGGTACACTACCACGTAACGAGAATATTCGTCAATAAAGGAAATGAAATAATGTTCACCATTCCTACCTGGAATGTTAATAGGTCCCCATACATCAGAGAAAACCCTTTCAAGCGGTCTCTTTACTTGAATACCTTCTAAAGGTCTATAGGAGATTCGTCTTTGCTTATTGATTTGGCAATGTTCACAAAACAAATTAGGTGAGTGCTTTAACACAGGAAGACCTCGAACTGAATGTCTCTTACTAGTCCTGACAATAGTATCATAATTTATATGACCAAACCGACCATGCTATAATTCACTATTATTATGCCTCAAATTTTACAGATTTGCCCCCCTTTTTGATTATTTTCGGGAACACATGATAGTTACTTCCTATCAACTTAGCCTTGTACAAAGTTGAATTCTCATCATCAGTAACTTTAATTTGCCCATTTTTACCATAAAATCTTGCTCCATTGATATCCACCCTAGGTCCAGATATTAAATTTCGTCTCAGTTCAGGTGAATATAACACATCTTTAAGCAAAATAACCGTATCCCCAAATTTCATTTTAACAGTACCCTTCCCATGAATTGGAAAAGTTACCCCATCAATAGCTACTAGCATATTCTCATTTTTCACAGGAGAAAAAGTATCAAACAATTCACGATTTTTACAAAAATGATGAGATGCAGCCGTATCAAAAATCCAACTATCATCATTTTCTTCCACATTGTTAACATTGGCTTGAGCTATAAAATGGGACTGTGCATGGAAATTATTTTTACTTTTACTCAACTTGGGTTTATTCGTACACTTAGAAGATGTTTTATTACTACTAGATACAGCTGAGGAAACAGAAGAAGCAGGTGAGGGTGATCTGGAAAAGTTACCTCTCATTCTACAGTATTTTTGAATATGACCTGGACGGCCACATTTATAACACTTGAGCCCTTTAATCTGCTTAAATTTGGGTTCACAGTGAGTACTTTGAACTTCTATAGTCTTACAGGAGTTTTCCCTATCTATCTCTCTTAAATTAAGACGCGTTTCCTCTGCTAGAATTTCAAGTTCAACATTTTTAAAAATGAACTTTTCATCTGGCCACCTCAAAATATTCTGAACTACTTGATCAAATTTATCTGGAAGGAACCTAAGAAACTGGAAACATATATATACGTCTCTTACAGCCTGATTAATATCAGCTAACTGTTCAGTTATGCGTTTTAATCTAGAAGAAAAGAAACTAATACTTTCATTTGGTTTAATTTTACAATTTAAGAACTCTGAAAACAGGAACATATGTCTTGACCGATAATCCGGCTGGAAGTATTTGGCAAGCGTATTTCATGCCACTACCGGGTCATCAATTTCACATATCAGGTTTCTATATTCAGGGCTTACATTCATATAAATTAACGATAATGCCAATCGACTTCTATTTTGATAGTCGGCAATAATTTCTTTTGTAATACCCTTAACATCATCCAAATCAGGACATTTTTCAATACCTTTGACGAAAAGCCATGCATTTTTTTCATTCAAGACAAACTTCATATCTTTGGACCATGTAAAATAATTACATGCATCAAGTTTAGCAATATTATGCATGACACTAACAGTAGCCATATTTGAATTTTAACAAAAACCGCCCTCCATTCTCTTAAGTCCTAAATTAACTTTAAACTTCAAAAGTCTGCACTAAAAATAACTCAGGAGCTGGTGGCCCATAACCAGAATGATGCTAAAGCAAAGTTTAAAGTTTAAAGAAATTAAACATTTAGCAGTAGTAGCAATAAAAGCTCCCCGAGATATGTTGTGCAGACATTGAAGACAATAAAAGATTTTGAACTTAACCAATTTATTAACATACTACATAAATTTCCAGTTAACTATGAAGTGATTTTGCTTGCTAAAGTTGCTGATGTTTCTGCTCTAGGAAATGCAGCTTTTTCTGATATAAGGTACTTTTTGAACAGATTTCCTGTGTTACTCCATTTAGTCATGAAAGACGATGATATTGTGTTGCCACTGATATATTGCAGACACAGTTTTGCAGTTTACAATTAGAAGACTTGGATGATGTTATAAAATCAGTTAGGATTGATACCCAGTGGAGTTTAATTGGAAAATTGAAAGGTGTTGATGGAATTTTTAAATATAGTGAGCTGTCTAGAATTATGTTGGCCATCTTGACAGTTCTCCATAGTAATACAGAGTGTGAGAGGATTTTCAGCCTTGTTGTGAAAACGAGGACTAAATTTAGATCTAATATTAGTGATGACACATTAGAAAAACTTTTATTAGCAAAAGCAGGCCTATGTGGCAATTGCTATGAACAAAATTATGAAGTTTCTTTCTTAACGAAAACAAAATCTGCCACTGTTTATAACATTTGTATGAAAATTGATTAAAGTGTCTTTTTTTTTTTTTTTTTTTTTTTTGTTTGTTTGTTTGTTTGGTTTTTCTTAAACGATGCAAGTAATGAAAAGGTTTTTTATGTGTAAGGTATTTTTGTGTTGCTTGCATTTAAGAATTAGTAAATATTTAAAGTTAATTCATTATTAAAAACTATATTTTTATCATTTAAAAAGTCTTTTTAACATTGTGAAAAATCTCCTGATTTCTTAAAAAAATCTGATTTTTGAGTGTCATAGGTTGACAAGTATGTCTTCTATAAAATTTGACAAATTGTGACAAAGTAGATGTGATAATACATAGGTACCTGCAAGTTTGAGTTTTATGTTTATTCATTATTTGATGACACCTCTAGCAAAGATGGCAATACTTGAGCAGAAAACTTGAAGATTTAAAAGTAAATCACCAAGAGAAAATAACAATTTTCTGTTGTATAAACAGTGTGAAACCACTGGTTATTTGTGTAAAGGAAAGCATACTGCATGACTATAAATGTTTTGCAAAGAATGTGAAATGCTTCAGAGAAGATTTCCTGCCTAGTCCTGAAAATTCTGTTACGGAAGTCGGCGGTGAAATAGCAATGGCAATGAGGATGGTGATGTGGACTCTTTTATAGAAATGTCTACATGTGCATGTGTAACATTTACAGCTGTTGTAGGCTTAAAAGCTGTTGTACGCATGGGCAAAAGCCAGCTCTTTTAATTTGTTTATCCAGCCCATTATGAAATTTATTCAATAATATTTTCATCTCTTTCCTACCTGATTTCATATGCAAACTACCGAAATCAACAGCATGTGTGCACATATATATGCATGGCTATATTAGCTCTGAACCTATGCTGAAAATGCTAGATATGTTAGAAAGCATGTGCATCCATCAAAGAATATCCTTCTATTATTTTTTGCAGCTTTAATTTAGAAATTAAACAATGATATATGAATATTGTTGAGATAAACTGATCAGAAAAGGAAGCTTAACGAAAGAACATTTCACCTCTAATATTTTAAAAATGAAACAGTATACATGTAAATCATTTGATGAAGCTACAAATTGCTAGTAACCCAACATACTCCTTGTCTGTAATAAAATACCTGAAGTTAATCTTTACCTGAAGTATGGAAAGTAATTACCATGGGACATTTCTGCTCAACTCGAGCTTCATTGTACACCTAGGGAAATCTTTTGCTAATTAAATATGCCAACTGCAGCAAACAATTGCCAAATATTTACACGCATTAAAGAAATTGGGCATTTGCAAAAGGCTACTGTGTATGGATAATTTGAAAAATGGGAAGAAAAGCTGCAGTTCGATTGTCATTAGATTGATGCAAAATATTGTAGCTTTGTGTGTATCTCAGTAAGAGCTGTAGTAACAAAGTTGTGGAACTGAAGGAGTGTGTGGTGTGCTTTGAGCTATAGAACTTTAAATTTTGTATGTGTGTACTTGAGTTTGCCGAACTCTAATGAACTGCATATTTTTCTTGGGTAAGTTTTAAGAATTAATTATAGGCATTGAAATGAGTCAGCACAAAAGAGGAAAATTCGATTTGGAATGCCAAAATTTTAATAATGCATGAGTAGCAGTATAGTATTTATTTATAAATATAAATAATAAAGAACTTTGTTTAGTTTACCAAGAGATAATTACTGTATTCACAGAATACAATTTAAAGAGGCATTTTTAATCAAAAATTTGAAATGTAAATCAGTTACATCAAAGAAATTTCAAAATACTACAGGGAATTAAAAAATAAATAAATAAATAAAAAATAAAACTTGCAAGAGAAACAAAACAAAATATCTTCATAAAACTAAACAATATAAAAAAGCAGCCATAAAAACCTAGTTATGTTATTGCACATAATGTTGTTAAGTTGTGTAAATCATTTGTGGAAGCAGAGTTTCTCAAGGAAGGCTTGGTAAAAGTTTTGAAAACACGTGCCCTGAGAATAAACAAATATTTGAATATGTAAGCCTTATGGAAATAACAGTAGTATAGTGGATAGAACATATTTTACAGAATTTATTTGATCAGTTAAGAACAAAAATATTTTTTTTTTGTTGTTGTTTTCCTGCTTGATTCCTGTAATGTAACTGACACAAACCAATTATTAATATTTATTCATGGCATAGACAGGAATTTTGAAATTGGCAAGGAACTGGGTACCATACATTCAACGAAAGATATGACTACCGGAGAAGATTTTCTATGGCTGTTGAGGAGTATCTTATTAGATTTCAGTTAACTTGAAACAAAGGTGTAAGCATAACCACAGATGGCTGTCCTAGTTTAACAGGAAAAAATGTGGGCTTATTAAAAAGAATCAGTGATACATTAAAAGAGATGCAGCCACAACGGGAAGTAATTTTTCTGATATGCCTCTTTCATCAAGAAGTGCTTTGTAAAAATTTTTAAGACTAGGTCATGTCATTAATTGTATAATGAAAGTAGTGAATTTATCGCGGAGCACTATAAATAGTATTTGTTTTTAATGAATTTCTGTAAACTGCATGATTTCAATGTTAATCCATGTCATATGATTCTTGCATAACTACTGATGCAGATGATTTTTCAAATTGAAATTTAAACAAACAATCAAATTGAAGTGAAAACCAATTTTTACTGAACTATCAATTTAAATACGCGGCATTTTCTCTCCTTCGCTAATAGCATCTTCTAGCTGCTGCTTTCTTCAAATGTAATTTAAAATTCTCTATGGTGTGAATGTAATTCTTCCAGAGCAGGTGCTTACTGTGAAACTTTATCTGTGTTAACTAAAAAATATTTGCCAGTGGCAGTAACAAGAAATGTTACATTTGGCTGGGACTGCAATTATGTCTTTGCACATCTACATGCTACTAGCATCCAAATAATTGCATGTGTAGATGTACCCATAAATGTAATGGAAGTAGATATTGCAGTTTCTTACAAAGTTACACTTCAGATATTTACAAATTGAATTTACATAAAATTCGGGTCATATAAATGTTTATGGAAAGCAATATGTACCTTGAGTGGTTATTGTAAATCATTATATATATCAATCACTATTACTACAAATAATGCTTTTGTCAAAATTAAAATGTATTATTTTTGTAATTTTTATTGTAAACTCTTAATAAGGCAGAAAGTGTTAAAGAACAGCTGTTATTTAATTAGCAAGTTCATAAAATATGTGTTCATGAAACTTAACTATATATTAGTTATGCAGTCAATCTAGAAAGGTATACAAATAAAAAAAAAATAATTTATAGTGTATTGATACAAATTTTTAGCATTTTCAAGTGAATTTAAATTTATATTTATGTTTGTATTTTCTTCAAGATTAAGTTAATTGATTTGAAATGTATTTATAAATCTTGTTTATTTATAGTTTAGCATTGAAAATGAAACATGTGCAGTATTTGTTGTATCCACCTCAGGTGATGGTGATCCTCCGCACACAGCAGTCAAATTTTTTAGACGTCTAAGCAGGACTTCATTAAGCCGAAATTATTTAGAAAAGCTAAATTTTACATTGTTAGGTAAGTTTATATCTTTGATGTAATAAATTCGATTTCTATTCCCTAACTAAAAATTTCATATCCTTTACCATAAATTCATCACCATATTATATCCATAAACAGCGAGATTCAGCTTCTTTTAATTCCCCTCCCCATTTGAAAGAGGCTTGTTGCATTTCAAAAATGACACATTTAGAGTCAGACTTCCCTAATTAGAGGGGAAAATTGTCTGTACATGTGTACTGATTTAAATATAGTTAAAGTGTTGCACACAACATTGGTACCACTACTAGGGGAGAAAAATGTGTATTTTATGTGATAATTGAATGAAGTCTTTCACATGTTTTAAAGGCAATCAATTTTAATTTACAACTTCATTTATCTGTCACTTGTTTTTATACACTTATGTAATGAATTTATTTTTCTTTTCTTCTTAATAGATTGTAAAATTCATTGTACAAAATTCTTGATTCATTGTAAAAAAAATTAAATGAATGTGGAGAATAATTCTAGTATGCTGTATTAAATATTGACATTGATTGATATCTTAGCACCCTGCATTATTCAGTAGCTTGTAGGTCCCTGTGTGTGTACAGTATTAATACATTGTAACTGGTTAGTTGAAGAGTATTATTTAGGAAAAGAAAATGATAAAAAAAAAGGTAGGAATGATAGATATATTTCCAACAAAAGTAACCGTTAAGCATCAAAGCACACTGCAGTGCGCTAAAGCATCGATTAATTATCATTTTGTCCTTATCCTTGAAAAGTCTATTAAATACTTCAATAAGGATGTGGTAGACAGTGAAATTTCAGTAAGTATAAAATATATCATGACAGGTTTCCTGAGCTTCTGTAGATATTTTAAAATTTCTGACTTTATTTTTTTTCTTCTTTTTTTTTCAGTGTCTACTGAAAGACAAACAAATCTTGAAATATTATGGATACGTTTATTAAAAATTTTTCTGAGCATCATGTAAATTCCAAACCGAAGATATTTTTTCATAGATTAACTTTTTTCTCCTCTAAAGAGAGTGCTTCATCAATTAAAAGTGTATTTCACAAAAGTATATCTGGCAAAGCTGTCTACTTATAATACAGATTAATACTGTAGAACAACATATGCTCAAAACTGCTTTGCTGAAAATGCAGTATGATCTGGTATAACTGTATTTAAAACAAAACAAATAGTTTGTGTTGAAATATGTTCAAATTCTATTGTTTCTTGCAATAAACAAAGAACAGAAGATGAATTTTTGTATGTGATGGTGATCTCTGCCATATATAACTCTACTAACTAGTCATTTCCTTTGAGTTTCAAAAATTAACTAAGAAAACTTTGATTGAAATAACCTCTTAGTAAATTTGTGTAATTAAACTTTCTAAGGACTCCTATAATTTCTTTGTGATTTTTGAAGTTACTTTTTTTTAAAAAAATCATAACTAGTGATTAAATTTTTTAGCACTTTGGGATTCCAAATACTACACACTTTTAAATTTTTTAGCACTTGGAGATTCCAACTACTACAGATTTTGTCTTTTCGGCCGTTTATTAGAACTTAGATTAAAAGAGTTATCTGCTCAATCTTTTTATCCTATGGGCTTTGGAGATGATGCTTATGGGTAAGCACTTTTTCTAAAATTTTAGTTTGATTTGTAGTAGTACTGTATATATATTAAATGGGGAATGGGAATATGCAATATATTTATATTTAGTGCCAAGTGTTGCAGTGAATACTTTTATGTGCAAAAGATATCTTTGTAATGCAAAATGCTCTTTCTTTTATTAATGAACAGATATCATTTATTAGTCTGATTTGTTTCCTGAAAGGATATATCAGTAGCAAAATGATTGATAATTAATGGTATTTTCTCACAAGGTCATGTAGTGTCCATCTGTCTGATTGAATATTAAGAATTTTAAATTATAGATAAATCTACAACACTTTAAAATGATTAGTGTCCATTCATAAACAAGAATCAAAGTTTTTATTAGAGAATATTTTTCTCAAGATCAGTAATAAAATTTATAAAAAGCAGGTAAGCACTAAAAACCCGTAGAAAGCTTTCTTTCTAGGAAAATATGTAGAAAAGGAAATAAAATTTGTTATAACATGTTCATTGTTTTAAAAAATTTAAGTTATTTCAATAAAGTGTAATTTGTTTCAAAAAATTAATTTATTCCTAAAGCTTAATAGCTTAAAAATAGCCTTAATGATTTTTGTAGCTTATCAAGGTATTATTGTTTTCAGTTAATAATGGTAAAATTTTGTAACTTAAAAAAGAACTGTTGCATGCTGTCAATTTGCAATCCATACCTTATTTCCTTATCTTCAGTGTTTTAAACTATTAGATAAAACTGCATCACTTAACAGTTAAAATGTAATGTTAAAGAAAAAGTGCTAGAATTTTTTTCAATTGTTTTTGAGTTGCATTTAAATTTTATTAAATAGTAAAGATTGCTTTATGAGTTGGCAATAGTACTTTTAGGTAAGAAGAAAAATGAAATGCTTCTATAATATTTTTAATTTTTGTAATATTTTTCATATATTTATGCATAATTTAACAGTAAATTCTTATTTGATCTATTAGATTTCAAACTAGAAAGGACTTGCATTAAATAGTATTTACTCCTAAGCCCAAAACACCCTCTCTGCAAACAGCATGCCATCTCTAGACTAGAGGGACTAGATTAGTCCCCTAATAATTTAGGTAATAACACTTTCAAATAAATTATCTAATATTCAAAAACATTAAAAGGAATATTATTTTACCTCATCTGAGAACACATGCTATTTGGAAATTTTCAAAGTAATTTTGAAGCAAAATTAGTTTAACTTCCAGTGCTACAGTTTAGTTAGTGTTCTTGAAAGTGATATTGTGATATGTGAAAGAATTCAAGGTAAAATATGTTGACTCAGTAATTCTAAGTTTAAAATTTGAAGAGGGAAATGGTAAAACAATTGAATCCTCACAAAAAGGACCATTGCAAAGCATGTGCAAAAAAGTTAGGTAGCATCTTTTTGGCAAGGTGCTGCTCAAATGTATATATCACATTCCTGATCTTATGCCTACCACAACCTATGAGATATTTTCAAAGCAATTATAATCACAAACGGCAGATCTAGTCCATATGTAATTATTTTTGTACATGCATGAAATATTTTACCTGTTATTCCAGAGAGAAATCTGATACAATTTCAAAATGATTCATAATATGCAAATTGAAAAATAATCTGTTTTGCTGACCTTATACTCTTTGTGAGATAGAAATATTTTAAACCAGTTATTTATATTTTATGGCATAATCACTTTGATTTCCACTTTTCATCTGATCTTCAAAAATTCATCTGAGCATCTGAGTTGTAAACATCAGTAATCATATTCAAAATACTGTAAATCCTGTCATGGTTAACCATTTCTGAAAGTAAGCAGTATTTCTGAAAACAATAAGCATTGCCACTTAATTTTATTTTTCTAAGACAAGTATCTCCAGTGGGAGCCAATTTCTCTTAATCATTTGTAGTTTGATTTTTATAAGTTTTGTAATGTGTTTAGACTATTTTGGACATAGTTTGCAGTATTTAACAAAATTATTGATGATCTTCTTAGTAAAACATAAATTTTATTTTTAGTTTACAGAGAATAAATTGAATACAATCTTTTAGTTACAAATGTTTCATACATCTACTAGCTGGCAAAACCTTTAGCATAACAATTTGTAAACATTTCTGACATTGCTCAGCAATGGTTACACGGAACAAATGTAACGTTGCCACTCTAATAACAAGGATAATAAATATAATGATTTGTTAAATAATAAAATATTACAACCTCTTCCCCTTCCAGGGTTCGTTCGGTTCTTAAGAGTCCTTAAAAGTCCTTAAGCTTATTGGAATCGATTTTTGGTCATTAAAAGTCTTTAATTTTGGCCAAAATCGGGGGAAGGTCCTTAATCATGTGAAATTTCTGTCCGTTCTTACGACTGCCATTTTGAGTGGGAATTAGCAGTTTGGAGGTATATTTTTGGTGATTCACAAATAAATAATGTTATTTGAATGGGTTATGGTTTGTTCCTATTTCTAATATAAATGGTGGGATATTCGAGTTTCTGAGTAAGAAGTGAAAACATGTATTTCGAAATTATTTCACTTTTTCTAATGAAGAGCTCTTAACAACTTTTTGCTTCTGCGGATGTCAATTTTTTAATTGAATGGCTCTAAATTTGGCGACTTAGCAACATTTTCGCTATTTTTAAGATCGGTTTCTATAGAAAATTTTAAATTCCAAGATCTGGGAGTTTTCGACGATTTTTTTTAAGCATTCTAACATTGATAAATATCATTAAAATAATGGTAATATATTGAAATTATATTTAAAAAATAACATATTAATTAAAAATATCTCTTTTTAATTTTTTCATGATAAGAGTTTTCTCATGTAATTGTCTCAGAGTATTCAGAATTTTTAGAATATGCACCAGTTTCTCTATAAAATGAATTTCATTTTCTTCGTCTGATTTTTTTTTTTTCAAAATATTCATGGCTTTTTGCTGTTACAAAATTGGTAGGGGAAATTTTTCTTCAGGACATTAGACACTGCAACTTGAAGAAGGATGCAACTTGGAAAGTTAAGAAGGTTTAGTTTGGTTTATTTAATTATGGCAAAGCACACTAAGGCTATCTGCCTAAGGGGAGGGATGCCTTTGTGGAGGACTTTCTAAGGGAAACTGCCTCGTATACACGTTACACATGGGGAAGACCACCAACGTTTAGAAGGATTTGAAGGCAAAATTTATAGACCCCCGATTCCAGAAGATTTTAGAAAAATGTGACAAAATGAAAAATGTCTCTGTGGTATTAACATGTAATGGATGTATCTACAGAAAGTTTGCAATGAATTTGGAGAAATATCTGGGAGAACAATGAAAACATAATATTTGAATGTTTTACTTCTGATACTAGAATCATTTTCTTAACATGCTTATCTTCCCTTTATTTTCTTTACTTTTCACTAGACACAAGTATGGAAAATACTAAAAATGCTTCTAATCTTATCACATGGACAGGCATTATAGAAAGAAATTTTTTGATTAATAAAGAAATTGAAAACTGGCTGTTTAAAAGATTCATATGTCTTAATGTATCATACACAGGTCTGATGCTAGGCATTTTCCCACCTGGTGCAATCACAGGGAATATTAAACTTATCTATGTAGATCCTAAATTTTGCCGACTAGTGCCCTTCTAAATTCTGCTTCCATTGCCTGCTCTAAATTCTGAAAGTTTTGCCATTTGTACATTTTGTTGCTCGGTGTGTCACTAAATTAAAAAAAAATTGTGCTACACCAGCTCTGTAACCAGCCCTTACCATATATATTTCATATTTCTTCTGAATGTTCATATTACTAAAGAAATAAAATTAGCAGCTTTTTCTATGCATTCTAAATGCATTTATTTTTTTTAGAATGACAGATATCTTAATTTAAATTAAAAAATTCTAAAATGAAAAGGAAGTGTGTTGAAGAAAGAAACCGAATACATTCAGAGAAAGAAGATTATTCTTCAAATGTATTGTTACGTTATTTTCTTCATTCATGTTCATATGGGGTTCGTAGATTAGGAGTGTATAAATACAACACTTGATGAAGTATTAAAACACACTTTATTGGCCAGTAATTTCAGGACAGCTCCAAAGTCACTTTTTACAGTCATCGAAGATCTACTATAAATACTCTGGAACAATTAGCGACACAGCCTTCAGGCTCTCATGGTGAAGACAGCTTCATGGCAAAGCACTAGAGTACAGCTCCTGACTCTCCTCTGTCTTTCTCGAAATTCCACGTACTCTTGACACGCTACAACTTGCGATGCACTCGACGACACACAGAGCACATCTCCCAACTCTTTGGTTCAGTGATTCCCGGAGCTCAACACACTCTCTCGACAATGCACTAACGGCAATACACTAAGTGACTCTTTCGATGCACTTGACCCACTCAGCACTCGCTGGCCGGCTGTTAACTCGATCGTCTCCACATGGACTAACTAGTTGAGACACACTCTGACTCTCCGAACAAAAGCTTTTGGCTTTTGTTAGAGAATATTCTGGGCTAAACCAGTAGGAATTCGATCCAGAAGGTTCTCCATCCGTTTATAGCATATCGCCAATTTTATCGCGAAATGGACAATTTCTCGCCAAATGTTGCAATCTTGCCTTCCTTTGCCATTTTCTGGCAACCCTAAACCTGCTTTGCGGGGAAGCTATCTTTCCGCGCCTGTACATTTCGTAACACAATATACGGGTATTATTATGTAAATTACCCAGTTGTTTATAATTTCAAAGCCTTTACTATAATTTCCCGTTTCTGTTTCCTCCCCAGAATGCAGATCACTTAAGCAGTTTTTAAACTGAAGTTTTTGGTATGTAAGACAGAATGTGTTTTTAATCTCCGCTTGCTCGCTGCATTAGTTCATACCAGCTCTGATAATTTGTAACTTTTTGTCTTTGCATTATTGCTGTTGACATTTGAATTTGTTATGACGATAGAGTTATTGAGCCAATTTAAATTTAAATTAAATTGTACAGTCTTTGTTCACTAGCTCACATTTTTGTGTTTGAATTTGATTGTTCTTGTTTAATTACATCACCACAAACTGCAATTGAATTGGTTAGCATAAGAACATGTCTTTAAGTTCTTTTTAAATAAGAGGCTTATTTAAACATTTGTCTGACTTTGTAGTTACTTTGAGACATAGCAATAACTTGATTCACATCTGTCGGAAGTTTTAGGGCTATTTAACTTTTACCAGATCAAGTAAACTCTCTTAGGTACATTGTGCAGAGGTTGACAAGTTAGGAGATAAAGCACACAGAAACTAGTGAGAACATTGGTTTGCATATTGAGAGAAATTTCTAATTCTTAGTAAAGAGGCTTAAAGAGAAGGAAATCGATATAAATTAGAAAAAATGTCTGGCCAGGCTTCAAATTAAAAAGATGCATAAATATTTTGTTGAGTGTTGTTGCTACAAAACATAAAACATAAATGTTTTGTAGCTTTTAATGTCTAATTATCCTAATATCGTTTAAGAGTCAATGACATAAATTTCATGTAGTTTAAAGTGTGAAATTTTATTAGATTGGGATTTTAATAGGGACTTTTAACAATATTGTTAAAAAATAAGTAAAATTGAATAGTGGTCATGTAAATCCATAATGACTAAGGTTAACTAACTACCTAATTTTATTTATACCTAACTGCTTACCCTTAAAAATTATAGTTATTAATTATTATTAAATATTAAAATAGTTATTGCCTTTCGTTATTCCTTAGCATGGTACAAGGTAAAATACAAAAATGTAAAAATTCATGTAAAACTTATTCTTTGTATCTAGTGAGACATAAAATAATACAAAGCAACTTAGTGTCACCTCTGGGGCTTTAGTGGCTTATTGGAACCTTAAAGTATATTAACTGGATTACAACCCGTGGAACTCTATATGGAGCTGCGACACTCACTGCAACAGACAGAGCCCAACTAACGTTCAAAACTAGCTAACCGTGCCCATATCAGGCCTTTCAGTTTTGTTCTGATCAGCAGGTCTCTCTCTAGGCAAGAAGCAGCAGTGACAACATCCAGTCTTTTGTTATAAATCATTCTGATTATGATTTTACTTCTCATTTTAACCTATGACGCTTGACATAAAATCTACCTACTATTTACTAAACCTCTAGATTGAGCAAGTAATGAGACATTAAAAAAATCAACATGAAACTAACTATTAATCAAATGTAAATAAAATGTCACTTATGTTCTTTCAAATATGCCGAAGTATTGTTAAGTGTAAAATATTTAATGCTGTTTGATAAATTTCATAAAGTATATTTTATGCTCAAACTTCTTAATAATTATGTTATGTTTAATAATAATGCATCCTACTTACAGATCTATTTTATTTTTTGGATGGTATTACAAAAGTTAAGTTCAGGCATAGATAATATTTTTAATTGAATTCGCTCATAGGTCCTTAATTTTTTTCATTAATGGTCCTTAAAAGTACTTAATTTCCATGTGCAGAAATGTGTACGAATCCTACCTTCCGGATAAACTTTAAATTATATTTTTATAAATTAAAGTTTACGAATTTTTTTCCCTAAACAACAGAATATCAACACAGTACATAATTGAAATACTACATATAACATAATAATATACAGTAAGGAAGAGAGGAAAGAACACAATTTTTTTTTTTTAATCTATATAGGGAAACAAGTTCTTTAATCAGGCCAGGGAGTACGACTTAATGTGTCTACATTTTTATGGTTTTTACCACTTCGATGAATGTCCATTGTAGGGTTGTAATACTAGTGCCCATCTCTTAAGTCGTGGATTTAGACTCACATTATTTTTGATCCAAACTAGGGGATTATGATCGGTCGTGATGAGGAATTTAGTATTCCCGTCTAAATAACATTGCAGTTTCTTTACAGTGAATATTATGGTGGCACATTCCTCAGTTTCTGTAAACTTCTTATTGAGGTATAATACTTGATGTTCATTGTCTCGTTCATCTTTCTGAGCTAAAATGACACCCGTACCTGAGTCTGAAGGATCAGTTTGCAAAGTAAGCTCCTTATTGAAATCAGGTGCGTGTAGTTAAAGGCTTTTGTGGCAGTTTTACTTCTTCAACAACTCGCTCCTGTCTGTTTAGTTTCTTTAAAAACTTCTCCTTGATTTGCATCTCAACTCCAGAACATGGCAATTCATCTAGAATTTTTAACTGAGAATCATTTATTTTTGTCAGTTCTTTCTTGTCAGATAGTTTTTGCTCCTTGCGAGATGAACTTTTGTTCTTATCTGTTACTTGCATTCTCATTGAATGGGGCAATTTTGAGTATCCTTTATCATGTTTGTGCCTCTTTGCTAAGTTTTTTGATGCGTGCTTAGATTCTGAACATATTTTTAATTTCTTAGCTTTACCAGCACCTTCATGACTTCTTTTATCAGAAGTTCTTTGATCTGCTGTTAACAAACTGTCAAACACATCTTTGCTTTTTGGAGAAGAAGGAACTGGAGAACTGTAGGAGAATAGTCACACACACTGTCCATAAAAAAAAAAAAAAAAATCATCAGGTGAATAAGATGAATCGACTTCCTTATCAATAACTTCCGTTTTCTCATCAGGAAATGAACGTTTAGATTGTGTGTCAGATTTCTGTGAAACATTCGCAGAAGCTTGACCTTTCGGAGGGTGCGTATTGATTAAATTACCCTGAGTTTTAGCAGTAGTATTTGTTTGGTTCTGTATCAAAGATGTGTAGTTCTGTATTTGATCCCTATATTTTTCAGGAATAACAATTAATTCCCTTTCATTTCCATTTTTATTTGTTTTCTTTTTTACCAACAACCTGTTTTCTTTTACTTTGGAATCATTTGTCTCGCTGGAATTTTCACTTTTAGCTTCGCTAAACAATGAGGATAGATCTCTGCTTTGATGCTGGGATTCAATTAATTCCTTAGAATTAACATTAATTACTTTCTTAATTTTCTTGTCTTCCTCATCAGCTTGCGGTAAAATATCTTCGTCAGTCTAAATAAATATCAGTTCTTCTAGTTTCTCCATTTCGGTTTCTCTACTTCAATCTTCATAAGGAGATCTTTTTACTTGAGATTGTGTCAAAATCGCATTTATTTTTTTCTAAATTTAAGAATTGTTTAGCTTTGAACAACTGAGCAGTTTTGTTACCCAATATGTATCTGCCAGGGTCATTTGTAACAACAGCTGCCTTTGTCTTTATATGACCAAGTCCACAATTAATTTAAATTTCTGCTAACGGTAGACACACTAAATGGTCATGTAAAAGATATTGTACCTATACATGTTCTCCAGTTACTTTCGAGAAATAACATTGACAGTGGCTCCTGTGTCTCGAAGAATAGGCATTGCATACCCATTAAACTAAACTGTTAATTGTATATGTCTCTACCAAATCATCATTCGAAGATATGCAATTTACCTTTTCATTCGGTTTTATGCAAGGGCACTGAGGCTTAAAATGTTCATATGACCCTCACTCGAAACAACGTGGTTGATATCTTAAATTTCCTTGGTTCTTGTTTTGAAACTGATTTTTTCAGTGATCTTTCTTGTATTTTGAATCATGCCGTTTATCAGAATGCTTAAAGAGGTGGATGCTCTATTTTCTTCACAAAATTATCAGAATGAGGTTTAAATGATTTTTGTTAGTTATCTCAGTCTGATTGGCAGAAAATTTTGGTTTTATTGTTTTTCTCACATCTTCAAAATCTTCAATTTTCTTAACCATCTCAGTGGGTAAAATGATGGTAGTCCATTCATCCATAAAATGTTCTTTGAAATCAGGAGAAACGCTTTTTAATTTGATCAACCAGCATGAGATCTTTTAGCTGTTCAAAAGTTTTAATGTTTAATCTATTAAGCCATCCTTCTAAATAATTCTTTAATTTATAGTAGAAATCATACCACGTACTTTGAGTAGATTTTTGGTGTTTATTAAATAGTTGTCTAAATTTTTCTGCATTTAATTTAAATCATTGTAACAGTAAAGTTTTTATATATTCATACTTTTTCACATCCTCTTCTGGTTGTCCAGCAATAAGCTGAACAATGTCAGGAGGCAGCAATGAAATAAGTTGTCACTTGATTTTCAGCAGGCATATTCATAATTTTAGCTTGACACTCAAATAACACCAGAAATAAACTTATTCCATCTTCTTTAGGGTTGAAACGTGGCATGACATCGTGAATTCTGATTTTTTTTAAAGGTTGCTCAGGCAACTGTGTAGTTTCTACAGGCTGTGCTCTTGCAGCCATTGCTTCCAGTTGAAGTTTCTGTAGCTCAAAAGCTCTAATTCCCTCCTCTCTTTCGTGCTGTTTTTCTCTTTCACGTTCTTCCTTTCTTTCTCTTTTGCGTTCTTCTTTTCTTCCTTTTTCTTCTCTTTCATTTTCTTCTTTTCTTTCTCTTTCTTCTCTTTCGCATTCTTCCTTTCTTTCTTCTCTAATTGCAGCTAGTAGTTCTCGAGTAAACTCCTCATCATAACCGAGACTTTCAGTAATCAATTTACGCAGCTGAGCAATATTAAATTCAGGTCTGACGGTTAAACATAACTCTTCTGCCAGTACTTTTAAATCCTGTTTTTTACTCCTAGCTAAGAATGACATGTTGAACAAGTTACCTTTAATAGGCCTTCTTTTAAAATTGAATCTAAAAAGTCATACTTGTATTAAAAATGTATAATTTAAGCGAGACTTAATTTGCCAAATATGAAATTCACTTTAACCAACTGGTGAGAATTATTTAAACAACTTTGCCAGTTTGGCACAAAATAAAATAATACTACGTTGGGTTGAGGTTTTAATTCACTATTCTCAATCATCATTAGATATAACTATATGAACACCTTTGCCAGTTAGGTAATACAATGAAATTTTACACATGTTAGTTTGACGATTTTACTATCTATTTCCACGCCTGGTTGGCAATAAAAAAAAAACAGTTTTTGCCAGTGTGGCAATACAGTTTAGCTATAATACATTGGGATGACGTTACTATCTACCGCACACCTTGATGGCGAGAACTAAGAAAAAAATTTGTCAATTCTGGCAGTATAATCAAATCACAATATGTCAGTTTGGCATTACTACTTATTTTCTATGTGCCTGCTTGGCAACAAATTAAAAAATACAGCTAGCAGTTCTTTTTTTATATATAAATGCCAGTATGGCTTACACGTATCAATCATCAACATAAACATTCAATACAAATAACAGTTAAGACTAAATAATAATTTAAAAATAAAATACGTTTTTAACCACAAATATCAAATATAATTTATGCCCAAAATTTTTCGTATCAGTTATTTTATACAAAAACTTACAGTATTTAAATATAATTCTGAAATGAAATACTTAAATTCAATAAAAAATTTTTATGAAACCAAAAGTTTATCTTATCTTTGGAGATCAGCAATATCCTGTTCTGACAATTCTTTGCTCGGACGCAAGTTATAGAAACACAGAAGATAACATTTGAATGATCCACTTCAAAATCTGGCTTTAAAACAGCAGACTTCTGACATCCATTTCTCTTTGAAATAAACTCCAGTTGGTACTACCAAACTTGTTCTCAAAAATTTCAGCAACTCTCTGGGATTAGGGGACCAGCACCATCCAAATTGATAATTGCACTCCTAATTTCCAGGATCTCGGTGGAACTTCCAGTTTTATATGACTGTAACGTATTTTACGGTATTTAACAAAATAACAGATGATCTTTCTAGTAAAACATGAATTTTATTTTTAGTTTGCGGAGGTAGATAAATTGAATGCTATCTTTTAGTTACAAGTTTTTCATACATCTACTAGCTGGCAAAACTTTTAGAATAATAATTTTTAAACATTTTTGACATTGCCCAGCAATGGTTACATGAAACGAATATAACGTTGCCACTCCAATAACAAGGATAATAAATATAATGATTTGTTAAATAATAAAATATTACAATATATAGTATAGTGCCTATATGCTGTCAGAGGAAAGTGATGACAATGCATTTAATAGCAAAATTTGGAAATTAGTTCTACTCTTTCAAAAATTATGAAATTCATAAAAAATGTAAATTAAGAATTATTTCCAGTCATAGGAATAATCATTACCAGTCATAGGAAATGACAATTTGTAAAAATCAGTGGGGCCAGTAGAAGGTTGGAAATACCAGCTTTTAATAATTGTGTTTAATCACAAAGTGGTATTTACATGATTTTCAGTTTATTTACAATTTCTTCATTGTAGAAAATCATGAGGCATGTGTCCATCCAGCTTGCCTAGCATTTCAAAATCAAAGCAGTCAATATGTAGTAACACTCTACAGTAGATTAATTTGGCTTTATATTTTTATTTTAACAGAAATTTCTGATAATCAGCAATTTTTTGCATAAAAGTGATAAATAAGACCCCTTTTTTGTTGTTGTTTTAACATTTGTCTTATAATCAGGCATTTTGATAAGTGAAATTGCATAATAAAAGAAAGGAGTTTAATTATCACATCTATTATGTGGAGTAATTATGCTCTTTAAAAATACTAAATAAATTGCATACCTAATTACTGTATGTATAATCATAATTATGTATTTATTATATTTATAACAGCTATGTCTAAATGATTTCAATGTAGGCCTGCATACACTATAGTGATATTCTTGAAAACAAACAGTTAACAATGTATCTGCAGCTTTTTCCTTACGTTTCCTTTGTCTTTCAGCCACAGCTAATGAAACTACTATTTCAAGAAAATTCTGAAGGAAAGATAATAAATTAAGATTATCTTTTTTGGAATCACTGCAAGATAATAACTATTCTCTTACATTTTTTTTTTCATTTCTTAAATTGTAATCTGAAACATAAAGAAGGTCTTACATTTGAGGGAGTAGGTTTGATATTTTTAGATGCTTCACTTTTTATCTTTAGGAATAGTGCCAGTTTACATTCATCATATTTAGTGACAGAAATCAGATTTAGAAAAATTAATATTTACTACCTTTTGTATGCAACATTAACTTTTCTGAGATTTTGTTTTCTACAAGTATGCTGATGTTTGATGTATTCCTAATTTATATTTTTCTGTGTCTCATAATTTCTGAGATAATGATATTAACTTTGATATTTTGCCTTTGGGAGCACAATTATCTGTCCTTTTAGTAGTGGCTTACTGGTGACCAAGTAGATAAGATCATTGAATGTTAATATTTTAACCAAAGTTCAAATCCTGGTGAATGGCAGCTGCGTGCATGTTTTTGTAGCTTTCTTTATGTGTAATATAAATGCAAACTAGCTTTCCTTAGACTGTGCTGCAAGGCATTCCTTCCATTAGACAGAAAGCTTTGCATGCTTTGTCATAGTCAAACAAATAAACTCACCAGGTAGTGCACCTAACTGTTTGACTTTGTCACATTTGTCTCTAGCTATATTCATTAAAAAAAGCTATGTGAGCGATTAAGAATGCGAAGGGTATTCTGAGCCCATATGCATGTACACGCACGCTCATGCACAATGCATCTATGAAGTTTTCAAACTTTGTAGTGTGTATGGTGAATGCACAGAAGTTAAAGATTTGCACATGCCAGAAATGAAAAATATGGAATATGTATGGGTATTTATGCATATGCTTGCAAAAAGCATGTATCTGCCTTTAAAAAAATACGTAAATATTTATCAAATTATATGTAAAAGTTTTTGAAATGAAGGATTTATTCATTCATAAACTCCTGTGTAAGTTACTGTGAAGAAATCTAATTATTAAATGCGTCTAAATTTACAATGATTATTAATATTATCTAAATATATAATAACCTTAACACTGCATTGTAAACATGAATTGAAATCCTGTTGACAAATACGTTTATAAAACTATTTAAGCAAGAATTGTTGTACTCAAAAGCAATCTGTTAAAAGGTATTGTAAAGCAAATCCTGTGAGATGTGTACTTAAGGAAGTAATAACGTTTTAGAATATGTAGTGTGGAAATTAAGGGTAAAAAAAATCTGATAAGTATAATTAAAGAATTATTCCCTTACATTTTATAATAACTTAGTTGCAAGTTTTAAATAATATTTTAAAAAATCCTTTTTTTTTAAATTTCCTTTCAAAAATATTCAGAGAAGTACATTGAAATGAACACCAATAATTAATGTACTTCACTATTAAAAATAAAAGACGCTCTAATTTGAAATGGACCGAATAGAGCATTAATTATAAATCGACTTGGATTTTTCATTTTAAAAGATGCCTCAGAAGCTAAAAAATCATGTCATATTTGAGAAAGCATTTTAGGAAGAAACTCTATAATTAGAAAAGAAATAATGCATAAAAATTTTTTTAATGTAGTTAACGAAAAGTTGTGAAAATATTTCGTTCAAATTAAACCATTCTGAGGAAACTCTTCTGTGAAATGTATAGTCTTTAATTCCATTCAGAATGAAATGTTGTTTAAAGATGTATTCTTTTCACATTCTTAGGACTGTGAAATATTGTACAAAAAGAAAATATATACATTTGTATGCATATTTACAATATAATTACAAAATATTTACATCTAGTTGTGTCAATTCCCATTGATCTTAATGGTAAGCCACTGAATGTTTTGGTCACCACGAAGGGATCATCAGTTCTTCAAAGCAGTGTATGGGAAAAACCGGTTAGGGCCTCTCCTTCTTACTTTCTACCTCCATGGTAATTACTAACTTTTGGTATTTCCCCTTAGCTTGGTTTATTTGATTATGGGGAATCATGCTAGGTCTGTCTGTCTAAGATAAGGAATACCTTTGTAAAGGACTTTCTATGGGAAATTTCTTTACAAAAGTATCCCTTCCCTTAAAATATCCATAGACAGTTCATATCCACATGGGGAAAACGACCCAAACAATCCACGTAGCCAAAACATTTGCCTGGAATTTAACCCAGGTTGAACTACCAGTGCTGAGTGACTTTACTGCCCAGCTGCTTGTGGGCTCCTAGTTTCCCATAGACTGACTGATGGAGTACATTCAGTCTTAAAATTTTTCAAATGCATTGTATATGTATAAGCCAACTGCAGATGTTTTCTGCTCCACTTGAAGTAATTACGTTAAAGTTATCTGCTTTAATAATATCAAAATATTAATAAAAGAGAGAATTATATATAATGTTATATATCTTTTTAAATTAAAATATAAACTTATCCTGTCTTTCCCTTCTTTTAATTTATTTGTACTGTGACTAGTAAGGGGTAGAAATTTATTGTAAGGATTGTTATATTATCTAACAAAAAGCTTATTGTGGTTACACATCTCTTAGAACAAGTATTATATTGCTTTCCATTTTTATGAAACAGCATAACCAAAGTATAGAACAAAGTCCAAGATCCGGACTTAATCAGGACTTGCGCGATTCCAGGTTTGGAATTTTTCCGGATAGAATCATCATTTTAAATCTAGTAAGATTGCATATAGAAATAATAAAATTAAAACTATGAAATCGTAATTTATGAAATAATGAAGCATAAATGCACTAAAAAGTATCAAAATTTAGAAAAAAGAAAAGCTTGATATTTATTTGTCTGCTTTAATAAACATTTTTTACAAGTTGTTTAAGTTGCTTCGTCTTTTGTGCTAATACTTTCTCTTTAATTCTATAAACAGACATAATTTCTTTTTCAATTAAAAAGTTCCACTGTTCAAGTCCTGTAACTACTGTGTCGAGAATACTGACTAACATGTCAATCGAAATTTTTTTGTTTTCAATAACCTCTCTGTCACTTTCTTCATTATGGGAAGCGGTATTTTCTGGATTTAGAACCATACTACAGATTTCGCCATCCATTAATTGATTGATGATTGGGGCATTGTCGTCGCAATGTAAAACTTCTGTTATATCATCTTCATTTATTACCGCTTCTCCACATTTTTTACAAAACCTGTTAATTAGAAAATTTCACCTTTGGCTTGCGATATCCAAAAACTTTCAGATTTGCGGCTATCATCATAAAATTTAGCTATCATTCACTATACATGTTTGGCTATGTATCATGAGATTGGCATCTAAAGACAAGCTGTTTCACTAAATTTTATCTTGTTATATGTTTGTTATTTATCTTATCATATTTTATAGCACACTGAGACAGTTAAGTCTCACTTACACCTATTCCTTTGCACATGCTTAAGGCTTACTGAGGGCCGGCATTAGAAATCTTACTGCCTGGTGCAGTCTCTGCGAGTCCTAAATTCTGCTACCAAGCATCTCCCTTTTTCTGCCGCTCGATGCGACCATACAAGCTTCTGGCAGTGGTTCTGGTTTTATGCAATTAACAAATCATTTATTCTTAATTCAAATGGCACTAAATATATTCTTTTGGTCTATGTGTATCATTACAAAGTCTATTTTTAGCATATGGAAAGATATTTGTTAAATTTTTCCTGTCAGCATTTCTTAGCACTTTTAAATCTCTAATCATCGCCAAGCGTAATGTCAGCATAAAAGGTTACCATACTCTTTGTTATTAAATTATTAATATAAAAAATTGTTTAGGCATTGTGACATGAGTCATTAGTCATGTATTTATAAACGTGGAGATGGAAGCCAAATATAATAAATAATAATTCGCCAGTTTGGCATGAGCAATATAAAATATTAATAGGAGTAAAATCAAGGATATTTTGGTTTGAGATGTAGTACGCCGAGCTGCTACAAAGCCAAATTATTGATCTTACAAATTTATGCTAAAATTATTGTTTCTTTAATAACAAGGTATTTTATTTAGTGCCGAAGTGAAATTAAGAATCGGGACTCTCCACATGTTTTATTATGTGTGTGGAGAATCAAATGTGCATGCGTAAAGCACACACACAAAAATTTTTAAAAATTTTAAAAAGTCTGTGGTGGCTTTGATGTCCAGATTTTAGATCATTCCATATATTGGATGTCTGGATCCTGAACTTTGCAATGTATAATTTTTTTAAATCATTCACTACATTTTCTTTCTGAAGTAGTTTCGTAGTATTTTTTTTTTCTTTTTTAAAGAGAAAAATTCAATGAAGTAAAATTTACACTGTATGCATTGAAAATAAAGAGTACTGTAGAATAACTTTATAGCAGTTATGTTTTTTGTTTGATCAGATTTTGTTTAAATGCTGCAATTTCTGTAAAAAGTAGATTTTTTTTTACAGCTGTAACAAAGGCAGAATGAACAAAGGTAAAATGAAAATATTTTTAGTTAGGATTTTGAAGTATGTTTGAAATGATGTCACAATGATGCTATGCTCTTTCAGATTCTTGTGTAAATACATCATTAATTATCTCTAATATTGTATTATAAAGATGAAAAACTTTTGTGAAATAATAACACATTATAAAGTATGAATCTCTTCCTTTGATCATATGCCTATCTACAAACATCTCTCCACTAATTATAGTGAAGTGGGAGGAGAAAATAGAAATAAAACAAAAAAGGTGTGATGTGCGATGTTTTCACTTCAAACACCTGCAGAAAGGAAGGAAAATCTTGGAAGTATGAAGAACTGAAATGGGACATCACAACATGGAAGATAGATGATAAATCTTGTGTTTAGTTTAGTGGCAACACTTGTCACAACAAATCAATAATATGGGCATAGTAGTGTAATTTAATGCTATAGTCCAAAGATTTTTAGAGATGTTTTTAAGACATTTCTCATATTTCATTAAAAAAAGAAAAGAATGGAAAAAGTAGAGAACTAATAAATCTAAGACTGGAAGAGTGATGGATATTATCATTTATCGTGTGAAGAGCAAGTCAAGAAAAATGTGTATGAAAACATTTGAACCATTTTCAAAAACAAAAAGAGTTAGGCGAATTAAGAAGTGTTAAAAAATTGTAATTGCCGACTAAAATTATTAAAATAATTTTAGCCTAAGAAAATTTATGTGTGCAATATATAAACCCAAAACAATAAACAATAGGAAAGTGAAGTTTTTTTCTTCTGGAAGCAGAGAAGAGAACTTATTTGAAAGCTAAAATGTTGGGTTTTGTGTATTCACTCATTGTAAAACATCCATGAAAGAGATTAAGCATAGTACTTTTATGTAAAAGTCTTTTCTATTAAATAGTTTTTCTCTCTGTTTAGAATTGAGACTGGAGTAGATCCTTGGATTCAGAATCTATGGCCTGCATTATGTAAACAACTTGGTGTGCCATTTGTATCCAGTGATTCATTGCATGCAAGTTTAAATAAATTTACATCAAACATTAGTGCAACTTTTGCTTCTATTTTAAACAATTTAAAAATGTCTTGTGATGAGGAACAGTCTTCAGAACATACATTATTGACTGATGCCTTATTGCTGATTCTTAAAGATTTTGATGTGGAAAAATGCCGTACTCCTAGGCTTCCATCTCCAGCTTTGGCTATAAGTTTTGAAGAAACTCATAAAGTAAGTTAATTTTACTTTTCCGCTCAAACAAAATGTAATGAAATATTTTTACTTTTCATCTTTATATATGCAAGCTGTTTCTAAACTAATGCAACAAATATTAATGAGTGATAAAGCACACACCAAAAAGAACACTTTTCACAATAGGAATGTGTGGTTGCAAATTCAGAGAATTTTACTCAAAATGAGGTATGAAAGATCAAAACAAAGGTTTAATGAAGAAAAATATACACTCATGTCCATAAATTAAGGATAATTCGGAGTCATGTGGAAATCGAACTCTAAAATAAATATATCACCTGTAAAATCACTACACACATCTTCAAGAATCATATACAAATTTCAGGAAGTAACCAGATGACACCGATGGTACGTCACAATGACGAGAATGTAAGAGAGTGATATATAAGGAATACAGGCAAAGAAGTAAAATTGTTCGTAGACGCTTTATAAGCATTTCAGTGCAATAACTGAATACTTATGACACAAAGGACGCATTTGGATGATTTTTTACGTGATAGAGTTATCGACCGTCTGGAATGTGGGCGTACCCAACTGGAAGTATCAGACGAACTTGGAATTGCCCAGAGTGTCATCTCCAGGCTTTGGCAACAATTCCAAGATGATCGTAATGTGAGTAGACGTTACAGCACAGGTCGCCCCAGAGTTACAACGCCAAATGAGGACCAAATAAAAAACTATTTGGCAGTTACTGCCAAAAGAAACAGGCGGAGCACAGCCTCAGACCTGTCTCGTCAGCTCTCTTCAGCCACTGGTACGACAATTTCAAGGCAGACCGTGTACATACGCTTAGGGCAGATTGGTCTATATGCTCGTAGACCTGTCAGATGCGTTCCACGTACTGCAACTCACTTTCGCCTGCGGTTAGCCTGGAGTAGAGAGCATGCATTGTGGACACCGCAACAGTGGGCTTGTGTGATGTTTTCCGACGAGTCCAGGTTTAGCTTGCAGTCTGATTCTCGCTGGACTTTCATATGGAGAGCTCCAGGTACCCGTTACCACCAAGAAAACATCATTGAACGACACCGTTACAGTGGTGCGGGAGTGCTCGTTTGGGGTGGAATTATTCTCGGTTCCAGAACTGACCTGCATGTTCAGATTGGAACCATGACAAGCCAAATCTATTGGGACGTCATTCTGGAACAACATGTATGTTTGTTTCGGGGCGCCATGGGCGCACAATTAGTGTTTATGGATGACATCGCCCGTCCTCACCGTGCAAACATCGTAAGCGAATTCCTTCAATCGGAGGATATCACCCGTATGGACTGGCCAGCATTCTCACCGGACTTGAATCCAGTAGAGCACGTGTGGGACATGCTTGGCCGACGAGTTGCAGCCCATCAACCTCCTCCTACATGTCTACTGTAATTTCGGAAAGCATTGCTTTTTGAGTGGTGTAATATCTCACAAGATCAGAGCGATAATTTGATACTCAGCATGCCTAGGCATTGTACGGACTGTATTGCATTGTCTGGGACACATACAGTGTATTAACAATCATTCCAACCATGTAATACTGTTTTTTTGTTTTTTTTTTGTAAATAGTTTTGTAAATAGTTGCTCCAGAGGGAAAAAATCGCTAATTTTTTTAATAATATCAAACATATAGCATCTTTATTTGCTCTTTACCTTTTGCTTAATAAATAAGCTTTACAAATAAGTCAAATTTGTTTTGCTTCTAACTCTTCCTTTGCCTGATTTTGCATTATCCTTAATTTATGGACATGAGTGTATTTTAATAAGTGCCGACAAAATAATACTATCACAATTACATGAATTACAGTTATGCAATGAACAAAAGGTACAAACATCAGTAATTACTGATATGAAATAGGCTTTCAGAATTCTTCCAAATGGTGACCATCACACTCTGTGCTGGCCTTCCATCATTGGCATAAGGATTCCCACATAGTCTGAAAAATACCAGGCATATCAGATTTATGTGGCAGTTACTGAAAGCCTGGCTAGAAGATCCTCATTAGACTCCACAGGAGTTTCATATATGAGAAACTTCAGATGTTCCTGCACAAAAAATTGAGAAGTGAAATATCAGATGACAATGGGAGCTTGGTCATGGGTCCTCCTTAGCAAATCCACTTGCCTGGAAAAATGGCTTGTGAATAAGGACACATTGTTGTGCTGGCTATTGTCATGCTGGAGCCATATTTTCCAGTAGATGGCTGGCGATGCATGCTGAAACATTTGCAGCAACATTTTTTTTTTGAGAAATATGAGGTAACTCGCACATTTCAGATGTTGTGGTAACAGGTATGGTCCAGTGAGGTAATCTTTAAAAAAAACACGATCATACATTCACATGTAGTGTCATTGGATGTGGTGTACGTTGACTATAGTTGGCTGTAACATGCACATTTAGGAGTACATGCACATTATTCATGAGTAAAAGATTCATCCTTGAACAGAGCGTATACTACAAATTTTGGATCTACTTCACCGTGCTGCAGGCACGAGCATGCGAGATGATCTTTAGGCTGCAACTCTTATCCGTGGTGCCATTGGTAGGATTGCCTTACGATGGCATTAACATTCAGGCCATAAAACTCACCAAAGCATGACATGTGGTAAAATAGTGTAACAATGACACTGCTAATGTTAGGCTGCTGTCTTACTGATGCATAATCTCTTCTCACATGATCAGCATTTGATTATTTCTGCCGCGTGTGTTGGGAAAACATGGAAACATGGAAATTCCTCTTGTCTGAGAGTTGGTGGTGCAAATTCATAAATATCCTATAATTAGGAATGTGCATTTTGGGTAAGAGCTCTTGGTAAAGTCTTTGCAAGTACCTGCTGGTATCAGCAGTGTCAGCCAGACACCTTACAAAATGCATATCAATTTTCTCTTCAATCATATATTGATTCATTCACAGTGACTAACAAATTTGTATGTGAAAAACCTTTGCTTTGTACATGTGCCTGATTGCATCTTATGATGGCGTATCTACTGTGCTTGTGACTATACATTATATAATGGAAAGCATTTGTTTCGGTGTGTTCAATCATACTTTACAATTTATTGCATTTATTTAGAAACTCTTTCTACAGCAATTCTAATCTAAGAAGACCATGTGTGGTTCTAAATAACCTTGGTCTCAGAGTGATCAGTACTACTGTTATTTGATTATGCCCTCGGAATTCTGTTGACTTTCAGTCGTGGTTATCATGTTTGTCTGTATTCTTATCTCCTGTGCATTCCATGTACAGTAATTTTTAATTAACTTATTTATAGGTAAATTTCAAAGCAACTGAGGTTAAAATTACAAACGAGTTTAATAATCTTTACAAATTAATCTTAAGAAATTAAATTATTTTAGGCAGTCTGTCATGAAATCTCAAAAATTTTTATCTGTCATTCTGGATATAGATGTAACTTTGTCTTCTTTATGCGAACAGGTACAAGTTAAAGCAAGGCCAGTACATATGCATCCTTGTAGACATCCTTTATGATAAACAATAAAATATAATAATAAAAAAATTAAAATAGATTTTAGTATTACCTGATAAACTCTGTAGTCATTTGAAAGATTTCTTAAACTGGCCATGTATATATTAACCCCTTCACGCCGACTGTCACGTATACATGCCGGCAACGAACACACTTATCTACCGGCCGACACGCAGGCGTGCCAGAGCAATGTTGCATTTTCTACCGAATGTCACGTATTTGTGCCAGTACCTTGGAACGTTTTTCAAACTATAATTTCTGCCACAAGATGGCACTGTATGTATGCCCATATGGTTTCAGATACATGTACATTAGACATTCTACTCGAAATGAGAGAAGCATGACTCACACACACGTGTTTTTTATTATATAAACAAACGGGGAACTAAATGTTTCCGAATGGCGTGATTTATGACGTCTCTTTAAATTGCACTTTATTCGCACGTGGTAGTTGTTTATTGTAAGTAGAAGTTTTATATGCGCTAAAGTGTTGAGTATTTCGGTTTACAGTTCAGTTTTTAGAAAATAATTAGATCTTGTTAGACGTGAATTCTTTCTGTTTTTACCGTTTCAATGTCGAAGCGTCGAAAATGTTTAACAGAGCATGAAATAGCAGAAATGATGCAAAATATTTCAGATATTGATTCTGAAAGATTAACTGAAAGACATTTTCCAAAACTTTGTTCAGAAGAGACTGATAAGAAAATGAGACGACGGTGCTTCGTTTGTTCACATTCCCGGAAAAATCCTCCAAAACGGCAAATGAGTTATTACGAGTTCAAGGAATGTAACGTAGGACTGCGTGTAGATCCCTGTTTTAAAATTTTTCATACGAAAAGAGAATTTTAAGTAATATATTTAGTTTTCAGATGTATAATGTTAAAAGTCATAAAATGGTGAGTAATTAAAATAAAATGTGTAAAATATGCATTTAAACAAGAAATAAGGTAATTAAAGTATATATATAAAAATATCTATAAAGCATAAGCCATTTAAATACTCTATAGAGCATTATTAAACAATGCGTTGATACTTCGGAAATTTCATCGATTTAGGCTTAGTAGCAAAAAAGCCCCCGGCCCTGGAGAGACGCTCGCGGAAGACACTGCCGGCCTCCGTGATATGCGCTCGTTTTCGCTACCCGGCTCGAAGGGGTTAAGTTTCATTATGTATAAATGCTTCAGATGGCAAATCTGTGAAGTTGGGTAGGATTTGTTATAAAATGTTTGAATTATTCTAAATTTTTAAGTACTTCCTGTATTATTTTTTTCACACAGCTCTCATGAAAGGCCATAATTTAAAACTGGTTATTTTTAATGTATTCTTTCTTGTCTTATTGTTGATTTATTAGTCTTAATGTAGTAGAAATTGGATAACTAATATATCAAGAAAATGTAGTTGTTAACCAGTGCAATAAATGTTAGAACAGCTTTCTAAAATTATTGCAAGAGTTTGATTTAGGCAGTATTCGCAGAATCCAGTAACTCGTCATCTCTTAGTTTTAAAATTTATTTGAAACCACTTCTGTTTTAATATACACTTTGGACAGTGAAAATGCGAGATCATGAACACTTGCGCATTAAGTGATGAAAATCAGCAAAAGAAGAGACCCCACAATGAACAGTAAGGGGGTGTTTGTTATAGGTATGTTTGGTGCAATGCAGGCAGCAGCATGTCTAGAGATGCAAAATGTGTGTGGATTGTCTCTTGAAGAATAAATGTCCATTCCCTGATAACCGTTTGCCACAGTTTATCATCTGAACACGGCAGTGGAAATGCACACAGGTGACATTCAATCATGCCGCAGACGTTTACGATGGGTGAGAGATCCAAGCAGACACGTGCCAGGGAAGCACTTTACAGGGCATGTTTGCTAATGATGGCTGTGTGTGATTTGATGTAATTATGCTAGTAAATGGCATTCAGCACTCCTGAAGGAAAGGTACTGTTACCGGATGAAGCATGTCATCCACGTATCATTGGCTCGTCATCCTGCCATCGATACCAACTAGGAGTTCTTTGTTATCACAGGTGATGGTGCCCCCAAACATGACAGTGTGTAGTCATGCAGTGTACCATTCTGTGTTCACGGCTGGACTGGACTTGTCATGACGTCGCCATCAGACTTGTACAAAGAGACTGCCATTGCTTATACAAAAGCATGTTTCATTGGAAAACTCCACATTATTCCACTCTGAAGTCCACATGACTCTATACTGACACCACAAATAGAGGTACTTGTGATGTTATTTCAATGGAGAACTTAATGGATGTCATGTGTGTATGCCACTGGTTGCCAATCAGCAAATAATGGTCTTGATCATTATGGGAGCATCACGAGTGTCCTGCAACTGTCTCAATATTTCTATGGAAATGGCCTGCATGGTCACCATGCATGCTGAAGTCACTCTGGCAGCACCACCACCCCGGGAATATGCCTCTTTCCCTTCTTCCAACCAGCTTTGCTACAGTTGTTGCACTCTAAACATCAACCTGCTCTTCTCAGGGCAATCACTATTCTCCTGGTGTACCCCTGATATGCACGAAGTGCCTATAATTTAAAATTATTAATTTATTGATTTTTCTTTAAATTGTTTTTAGTTATATTTATAGAATTAGAAATTTTTGTAATACCACCTTTTTCCGAAAATAAGACACTGTGATGCCAAAGCAAAGTTTAAAATTTAAAGAAATTAAACATTTAGCAGTAGTAGCAATAAAAGCTCCCTGAGATATGTTGTGCAGACATTGAAGACAATAAAAGATTTTGAACTTAACCAATTTATTAACAATATAATAAAGAATAAAAGCACAGAAAATAAATGTCAACAATATTAGAGTCTTAGTAAAAATATAATATAACCATCATTCATCAAATATTTTTACCTGGTCTCCAAAAACACTGGCATTCTATACAAACAAAAATGTCCTAAACAGTAATTATGCGGCCTAAAAATAAAGCTGGCTACACATTTAATAAGTCCATAATCAATGGTCAAGAAAAACACCTGAAAATTTAAATGAAGTTCTTGAAAGCACTTAAAACAGGTCTAACCCCGTTTGCACAAGGAGTCGCCGCTCACGTATTTTTAATTGCCGCCTTTATTGAAGAACATGGATGCCGCCCACGGCAGTCACTCACATGGTAGCCTCTGAAACCGAAGAACTTTAATCTGGAACCATCATCTCGCAAACCGGAATCAAGGCATTTTATTCATCGGACTGAATGCATCCTTTTGAAGGGGCTGGAAACCGCTCACTCACGTGCCGGGAAAGCAGGAACTAGAAGGGTTGAGCCAGAGCGACGCGAGATACTTATAGCAGAAGTAGGAATGACGTCATCTCACGGCAACCAATCAGCTATCGGCACAAATCGGCTTTTCAGATGACGTAACATCATGTTTCGTTTTTGCATCTCAATTAGGTTGAAACAATCCGTTCTCAATGCAAACAGTGGCAGCAAGAAAAAGAAGTAGAAGTAACTACTATATTACATTAAAATAAGGACTAAATTAAATAAACATTTCAAGGAGGAGAGATGATGCAGTAAAAGGTTTAAAAATAAGCTATATTTTCCAACAAATGCCCCCCACATCATCATCTCCGACCTGAAATAAAATCCGAATGCCAGTATCTTTACAAAATTCAAAACAAGAATAAATAAATATCACAATTTCATTCAGAAATTTTTAAGAAAAATTTTTCTTTGGGAAAATCATCCCATTATTCAAAAATTTTACAGTAGCAAGAAAGTCCAACATGTTACAGAACAATACAAAGACATATATGATCACACGCTCAATACTTTTACCCAGGGCCCTGGTCACTCATACAACATTCTACACTATACAATTTTACATTTACCTAATATCCATCATAATATGACTTATAACATATTTTCAAATTAACAAAACTCTTAATTTAAATACACACAAAAACAAATTTCATAAGAAAATTGTTCCACAAAATCTTATCAGGTTATGCTTAGTCAGTGGTTTTGTCATGGGATCAGCCAGATTATCTTTACTTGGGACATATTTTAAATCAAAAATTTCCCTGTTCAATAGATCACGAATGAAAAATAGTTTCACATCTATATGTTTTGTCCTCGAGTTTTCAATGGGTGATTTTGTAAAACATATAGCAGCCATATTATCAGCAAACAGTATTGGCCTCGAAACATAGTTACTTGCAATCTTAAACTGAATGCATTCATCCAAAATGTTTTTAAACCAAACTAATTCTTTTGCTGATTCAGTCATGGAGATAAATTCAGCCTCCATAGTAGATAAACTCACTCCCCTTTCCTTAAATGTACGCTAAGATACAGGTGATTCTCCCAACAAAGCTATTTGTCCACCAATAGACACCATATCATCCCTACTTGAAGCAAAATCCGAATCTGAATATATATTGAGCTTCAGTTCCTTGCATACCAGCTTGAGTTTGTGCTGTCTGGTATTGGAAACGTACCCTAAAAGTTTAAGTAATCCTTCCCAGTGAAACTTACCAGGATTGCTTTGGAACTGAGAAAATATATTAACAGCATAAGCTATATCTGGACGAGTACGATTGCAAAGAAACGAGAGACATCCCAAAACATTTCTAAAAGGATAATTCATCATTTCAGTCGTTTCTTCTTGTGTACTGGGACTTTGAGACTTTGAATATTTCACACCTTTAACTATTGGAAGGGAAGTAATTTGTATTTTAAAAGACTTAAATCGATCAACTATGTCTTCTATATATAATTGCTGATGAATTAAAACACTATTTTTCTCATATTCAAACTCCACACCCAAAAGCTTTCTTGTTTTACCTAAAATTTTCAAATCAAAATGTGAACTCAGGACTTTTAATATCCTTTTGGCCTGAACTTCACTTTTCCCAAACACAACTATATCATCAACATAAACCAATAGAATGACAAAATCTTTAAAACGATAGACACAATTACACCACTCAAACTTGATAAACCCTAGGTTACATAGTGTTCTATCCAACTCGTAGTACCATAATCGCCCACTCTGATGCAAACCATACAAGGCTCTATCTAAGCGACACACAAAAGTTTCTTTATCTCGCTCCACAAAACCCTGAGGTTGGGACATGAAAATTTCCTCTGATAAAGGAGCGTAGAGATAGGCACTTTTCGCATCACATTGTATATTTGCCCATCCAAGGTGTGCAACTAAAAGGGAGAAAAAGAGCCTTATTACTGAAAAGTTGACTACAGGAGAGTAGGTTTCATCATAGGTATCGTATTTAATTTGCCGATAACCGTGAGCCACTAAACGAGCTTTAAAACGAACAATGTTTCCAAATTCGTCACGTTTAATGTTGAAAATCCACCTGCAACATAGTGGAGTCTTGTCTTTAGGAAGTGGAACAAGATGCCATACCTTATGCTTTCGCATGTTGGCCATTTCCTCTTCCATTGCCTCTATCCATTTAAGCTTTTCTGCAGATTTCATTGCCTGGTTATAAGTGTTTGGAATTGAAACATCTAGTCAGCTATCTCGTGTATACAACGTTGAAGGAGTACCAGTTGGGTCGATTTCACCACTATAAGTATTGCTTCCCTTGAAATCAAACAAGGTAGGATCATGCTGAATATTATGTTCAGTGCAATACCTTTCTACATCATTTGGTGATCGTAGTCTTTGATTAGACCCCCTCTCAAAATAATACACATCCGTACGAGTGCCGTCTGGCTTGGAACAGGTTTACGAAGCCAAGTTACTTGTCTCAATGTAGATTGAGTGTCAGCGCCAATTGTAGAAGAAGGTATATTGGTATCGGTTCTTTCCTCTATTTCAGGAAAATAGCCAACTGGAGTGTCAGTAGATTGGAACTCTACCCTTTCTTCAGATTCCAAATCAGGAAGGGTGCCCAGTGCAGCTTCACTGCCACTTTTCTGCATTCCAATCGACTCTTTAAAAGTAGCATTTAGGGTTTCTACTACCTTTTGCTCATTTTCCAACCAAATCTTGTACCCTTTTGTTCGTACACTGTACCCAATCAATCGGCCCTTTGTTGCCTTTGGATCAAGTTTAGAATTTCCTTTAGCCTTTGGAATTCCCACATAGGCAATCCTTCCAAATGCCTTAAGATGACATACTGATGGTTTCCGCTTAGTGTATAATTCGAATGGGGTTCTATCTTGGCCCTTATGACAGATTCAATTAAATGAATATGCAAAATACATTACTGCATCTGACCAAAATTCGGAACTCATTCCACTATCGTGTAAGATTGCACGTATATTATTGAGAGCTGTCTGATTAAATCTCTCACAAACTCCATTCTGTTCTGGAGTATAGACATCTGTAAATTCGTGCTTTACACCATTTTTATTACAATATGACCTGACTTGATCATTATCATATTCTCGCCCATTGTCAGTCCTAAAGTACTTCAATCTAAGGTTCAAAGATCTTTCCACACGTGCTATATGCCTTTCAAGTACTTCAAACACCTGACTTTTCTCCACAATGGGGTACACTACCACGTAACGAGAATATTCGTCAATAAAGGAAACGAAATAACGTTCACCATTCCTACCTGGAATGTTAATAGGTCCCCATACATCAGAGAAAACCCTTTCAAGCGGTCTCTTTACTTGAATACCTTCTAAGGGTCTATAGGAGATTCGTCTTTGCTTATTGATTTGGCAATGTTCACAAAACAAATTAGGTGAGTGCTTTAACACAGGAAGACCTCGAACTGAATGTCTCTTACTAGTCCTGACAATAGTATCATAATTTATATGACCAAACCGACCATGCCATAATTCACTATTATTATGCTGAACTGTGGATGCCTCAAATTTCACAGATTTGCCCCCCTTTTTGATTATTTTCGGGAACAGGTGATAATTACTACCTATCAACTTAGCTTTGTACAAAGTTGAATTCTCATCATCAGTAACTTTAATTTGCCCATTTTTACCAAAAATCTTGCTCCATTGATATCCACCCTAGGTTTAGATACTAAATTTCGTCTCAGTTCAGGTGAATATAACACATCTTTAAGCAAAATAACTGTATACCCAAATTTCATTTTAACAGTACCCTTCCCATGAATTGGAAAAGTTACCCCGTCAATAGCTACTAGCATATTCTCATTTTTCACAGGAGAAAAAGTATCAAACAATTCACGATTTTTACAAAAATGATGAGATGCAGCCGTATCAAAAATCCAACTATCATCATTTTCTTCCAAATTGTTAACATTGGCTTGAGCTATAAAATGGGACTGTGCATGGGAATTTTTACTTTTACTCAACTTGGGTTTATTCTTACACTTAGAAGATGTTTTATTACTACTAGATACAGCTGAGGAAACAGAAGAAGCAGGCGAGGGTGATCTGGAAAAGTTACCTCTCATTCTACAGTATTTTTGAATATGACCTGGATGGCCACATTTATAACACTTGAGCCCTTTAATCTGCTTAAATTTGGGTTCACAGTGAGTACTTTGAACTTCTATAGTCTTATTGGAGTTTTCCCTATCTATCTCTCTTAAATTAAGACGTGTTTCCTCTGCTAGAATTTCAAGTTCAACATTTTTAAAAATGAACTTTTCATCTGGCCACCTCAAAATATTCTGAACTACTTGATCAAATTTATCTGGAAGGAACCTAAGAAACTGGAAACATATATATATGTCTCTTACAGCCTGATTAATATCAGCTAACTGTTCAGTTACGCGTTTTAATCTAGAAGAAAAGAAACTAATACTTTCATTTGGCTTAATTTTACATTTTAAGAACTCTGAAAACAGGGACATATGTCTTGACCTATAATCTGGCTGGAAATATTTGGCAAGCGTATTCCATGCCACTACCGGGTCATCAATTTCACATATCAAGTTTCTATATTCAGGGCTTACATTCATATAAATTAACGATAATGCCGATCGACTTCTATTTTGATAGTCGGCAATGATTTCTTTTGCAATACCCTTAACATCATCCAAATCAGGACATTTTTCAATACCTTTGACCAAAAGCCATGCATTTTTTTCATTCAAGACAAACTTCATATCTTTGGACCATGTAAAGTAATTACATGCATCAAGTTTAGCAATATTATGCATGACACTAACAGTAGCCATATTTGAATTTTAACAAAAACCGCCCTCCATTCTCTTAAGTCCTAAATTAACTTTAAACTTCAAAAGTCTGCACTAAAAATAACTCAGGAGCTGGTGGCCCATAACCAGAATGATGCCAAAGCAAAGTTTAAAATTTAAAGAAATTAAACATTTAGCAGTAGTAGCAATAAAAGCTCCCTGAGATATGTTGTGCAGACATTGAAGACAATAAAAGATTTTGAACTTAACCAATTTATTAACTATATAATAAAGAATAAAAACACAGAAAATAAATGTCAATAATATTAGAGTCTTAGGAAAAATATTATATAACCATCATTCATCAAATATTTTTACCTGGTCTCCAAAACACTGGCATTCTATACAAACAAAAATGTTCTAAACAGTAATTATGCGGCCTAAAAATAAAGCTGGCTACACATTTAATAAGTTCATGATCAATGGTCAAGAAAAACACCTGAAAATTTAAATGAAGTTCTTGAAAACACTTAAAACCGGCCTAACTCCGTTTGCACAAGGAATCGCCGTTCACGTATTTTTAATTCCGCCTTCATTGAAGAAACATGGATGCCGCCCACGGCAGTCACTCATATGGTAGCCTCTGGAACCGAAGAACTTTATTCTGGAACCATCATCTCGCAAACCGGAATCAAGGCATTTTTATTCACCGGACTGCATGCATCTTTTTGAAGGGGCTGGAAACCGCTCACTCACTTGCCGGGAAAGCAGGAACTAGAAGCGTTGAGCCAGAGCGACGCGAGATACTTATAGCAGAAGTAGGAATGACGTCATCTCACGGCAACCAATCAGCTATCGGCACGAATCGGCTTTTCAGAGGACGTAACATCATGTTTCGTTTTTGCATCTCAATTAGGTTGAAACCAAAGCTGTATGTAAGTAAAGCGTCGGCACTCCAATACTATAACCTGACACCAAATTGCAGCGCCAATTCATTGCAGTGGTGGCGATGTAAACTAAATCTCTCTCCCCTCCTCCTCTTCCCTACAGAGACGCATGGAGGTAGAAAGTAAGATGGAGGGTCCCTAATCGGTTTTGAAGCACTGCGATCCCTTCGCGTTGACCAAAACACTGGGGGATTTAAGATCAATGGGTTTGGCCACGATCGAATGTAAATATTTTGTAAGTGCGTCGTAATTATACATTTATATATTTTCTATTTCTACAATATTTCAGAGTCCTAAGTGTACGGAAAGAATACATTTTTAAACAAATTTTATTGTGTTATTAACATTAAAATTACGCATTATTTCTTCTCTACTTATAGAACTTCTGCCTAAAATACTTTCTCAAATATGACATGATTTTTTTTAGCTTCTGATGCATCTTTTAAATGAAAAAAAATCCAAGTCAATTTGTAATTAATGCTCTATTTGGTCCATTTCAAATTAGCTCTCCTTTTATTTTAATAGTGAAATACTACGTTAAAAAGGGAATAAAAAAGGATTTTTTAAAATATTATTTAAAACTTGTACTTGCGTTATTACAAAATGTAGGTCAATAATTATTTTAATTATATTTATCAGACTTTTTTATCCTTAATTTCAACAATACATATCCTAAAACTCTTCTTTATTACTTCCTTAAGTACGCATCTCATAGAATTTGCTTTGCAGTACCTTTTAACAGATTGCTTTCCAGTACAAACAATTCATGCTTAAATAGTTTTATAATGTATTTGTCAGCAGAATTACAATTTATGTTTACAATTTAATGTTAAGGTTATTATATATTTAGATAATATTTATAATTATTATAAATTTAGATACATTTAATAATTAGATTTCTTCAAAGTAATTTTCACGGGAGTTTTTTTTTATTTCAAATACATTTATAAATAATTTAATAAATATTTACGTATCTTGTTAAAGGCAGATACATACTTTTTGCAAATACAAGCATAAATACCCATACATATTTCACACTTTCGGCATGTGCAAATCTTTAATTTCTGTGCATTTACAATCTTTTTTGAGTAAAGTAATCTATAATAATTTAGCATATAGCCAACATTTTTACATAAGGGGAAATATGTATGAATATAATTTGAATGAAAATTACATGCATTATTTTTAATACACACTCAAAGGTCAGTTTTGCGTTGAAATTCCTTCACGATGGCATCTCTCCATTTAGGCAGATAACCCTTGCCTGACTTACTCTATTTAACAAAAACTTAACCTTATATGCCTAATTAGAAATATTTTAACATACAAAATTTTATATTTACAGTCAGCCATCAAGTTTCACACTTTGAAACACGTTTTAGAATACATTTATTATCAAACTCAAATCTTCTAAAAAATATATTTTGGCAGAGCATTCAATACCTTTGCTGTTACTGGTTCTCAATTTCTCAGAGAAATCTTTAATCCAGGAAAGAGTTAATTGAGAATCGAAAATTTTGCCACTTTTTAGTTACGATACTGAGAGCAAATATTGTAATTATGCTCTCGTTAGCCATTCTTTGTCTATGAAATGAGACCTACGTACATTAAAAAGCAAGCATGAACTTCGAATTTCCGAGAAAAGTTCTATTAATGGGTGAAACACTTATTTGTAGACAGGCTATTCTACCCGAGTCCATGTACACATTAATCTTATTTTCATTCAGAAAAAACCGGGAGCTAAAACTATCATGGTAACCAGAAATGAGGTTTCATCACCAAAATTTCACAAAATTGTTCGTAATCGAACGTACACTCAATTCTACACTAGAACCCTTATCAGTTCTATTTAAGTTGTCCCTTTTGTACTTTTTTTAAATCGACTTTAGATTTTGCTATCTTTCTATTTTTTTCACGAAGATGAATTTTCAGAAAGTGAGCAGAGGCAAAAGACAAAACCTTTTCTTTAACATTTTCAGCATGAAGCTCACAGTTTAGAAATTCAAACATTGACGACTGCGACAAGAGATTTTTCAAATTCCGCAGGATGTCAGGTGATGACAAGTGGCTAGATAAAAAAGTGTTGGATATATGCAGAAGTTCAGCAATGCATAATGTCATCTTTTCTGACGGATGTGTTAGTCCTCCTTCTGTTACATCTTGATCCTTATATTCTTTAAAATGTAAGAACAGAGTATGCTGTAGCATAGGCTTTGCCCTATCTATAAGAGCCACTTTACATGTATCGCACTCATTTAGCTTTAGGCAACGTAATACTCTTCTGGATAAATATCCACTTAAGAAAGCAACTACATTTAGTGATAAATTGTCAAGCTTTTGAAAACTTGCATCACAGCAGGAAGAATCACAGTGAATGACTAAACTATCATCAAAATCCTTATTTCTACTATTTTGTTCATCCTCCTCCTCTGCATCTCCTTTACTTTCTATACTTGTAGATGGAGGTACAGGAGCCAAAATAAAAAACATAAATTGATCCCCATCTGGTTCACAGTTGGAGAATTTACTTTTACATCGGAATGAATTTAGTGATGCAATCTTGAATACTGATGAAAACTCGTAAGCCGATGGATTTGTACGGTTTCCACCACTTCCTCGGATACGACTAAAAAAGTTTTCAAGGCAATCTTGGTTGCATCTCTTTGTCATAAAGAATTCGCGTTCTTTCAGCATCTCTTCCGAAAGCTGCAACATGGCTGTTATTGTCTGGGTCCAACCTTTTCTACTACCGCATCCTGCGACATGCCTTCTAGGACCTTCTTGATTTTGTGCAAGTGGTTTCAGAAAAACCCATGAGTCAATGAATGACAGCATGTTTATCCAAAGTTTAACATGTTCAGAACCTTCTGTTACAGCACAATGTAATTGTTTTCCCCTTAAGGGATTTTTTCGAATTCCATTCATAGAATCGAACAAATTGTCTATCTCTTGTATAAATTCTACCGTTGGAGCAGCACTTGCTTCTATTAGTCCAGATAGGACACACATATTCATTCCTGCTGCTACTGTGTGGCTAAAAACTTGCGCAGCAAGCGCAACTTTCATGGAATTCATGCCAGCCACATATATGTGTGCATCGGTAATTTTTGGTGCACAGCGAACAAGAAGTGTTTGATCCACTGTGTAAAAATCTCGAATGTGCTTGAATGACACAAGTCCTTTATTAGTTTGGAGGTCATATTTCATAAGGCTACGTCGTAAATTTTTTAAAAGGTGTGGTGGATCGAACAAACAAAAAACCTTCTGCCCATTAAAATAGAAGAATGGCTTTGTAGATTCTGTTCCTAGGAGACCAAACAATCTACAATTACTTCCACTTTGGTCACAAACCAGAGCCTTAACTGTAGCATTAGCAGAAGACAATTTTGACAATGCCTCCATTACTATATCTCGAAGTCGTTCTGCATTCATGGCATGGCTTGAGAAGTAAAAACCAAGTGGTACCTTTTTCTTGCTAGTCAAACTTCTCAGCATTAGTACCAGTGCATGATTGGCAAATGAATCGCTTCGTAAACCACCAAAGTCCTCAAATCCAATTACATGATCTTTTTGTCGGTCATACACTAGAGAAGGTTTCAATGATATTTCGTCAAAGATTAAGGCAAACATTTTTTCATGTTTCTCCTTATTTTGCAGAACTTGTTTCAATGCAAATATAACATCTGCACTAATCCCTGTGTATGAGAGCTTCGATGACACAAAATGCTGAAGAGTTCGTTCATCTGGTAGCTGAAGAAATTCTTTTAAAACACGATATGCTGCTCTACTTTTACTGTAGATGCGATAGGCATCAATTTTGTCAGATTGCGTAAAACGCCTGCCTTTTGTTTTTTGAGTGTTCAATATTACCTGCCGCTGAATGAATGAACATTTTTTGCTAACCCTTTGACTAATTTTTTTTTCAAAAGAATAAGCTATAGATTTTCTCTCTGAAGATGCCACTTTTAATTTTAGTCGTCTTGCCATGTCCCGATACTTTTTAACAGTATTTGCCAATACTGATTTTCTGGGCGTATATTTTCTCGCTGAATAATGCGACTTTGGTGTGCTGCAGGCTACTGGTGTTTGTCGGTTACTTGGTCCTTGAACAGGAAATGGGGATATTAAATGATTATCCATAGCACTTGAGAAAGGAGTGTCACTTAAATTAGGCACATGCTGATTTGAAACTGCATTCTTTGTTACGTACGATTTCGGACAACATGGCACAGCATTGTGAACCAGACGATGTTTCGTAGTAACATTTGTAAAACACCAGTCTTGAAAATGAAACATGCAGAGATATGCTTTTTTATACAACTCAGAAGCGGGAATGCCAATGAGCTTATCATTTTGGGAAGCCTTAACCCATGCTTGGCATCTGAAAAGAAAAGTATAATACATGGATTATATTCAAACATACAATAATTAAAAATTATTCATAAACATTACTAACTTTTCAAAATTATAGAGTTGTAGCTTATTTCAAACCTTTTGATTGCTAAGGCCTTTTGAAATATCTATAATTTAAGGTTCTTATGTTAATTAACCATTTATTTTTATTATTTGAATTTTTACTGTCAAGTCCACTTTTTTCGTTCCTCACCAGAATGCAAATAAGTTACAGTATTTAAGTAGATATGTTTGAGGCTAAAAGTGTGTGTGTGAGGGAGGATGTGCTTTTAGAGCAGACTCTGTTGTGTGCTCGTTACTTTGATAGTATTGCATTCTAAAACCCGGGCTTGCCATTCTGGTTGTCGTTGGTCTAAGTTAGTGTAGAAATCATGAGCCAATATTTTCAAATTGAATATTTGAGTTTATTTTAATACTGTTTAGTTCTTCAAAACAAGTGTTGGCGTATTTTGAGCAAGAAGAAAGTGCTTTTATGTTCTGAATTTTTAAAATAAAAATGTTGTTTAAACTTTTGCAGCCATCTGACCTTATAGTCATATCAGACAAAATGAATAGTTGCTTCAAGTCTACTGTAAGCTAGTTTTGCATGAGACCTAAAAGTTTACATTACAACGTTCCACACATACACATACGAAATCAATAAATTTGTTAGCGTCTTAAAATTACAGTACAAATGCATTTCTTTTCTCTCTAGCAAGTACTTTAATTTTTAATACAGTGAAACCTCTTAAGTTGGACACCTTGATGAGTGGGACACTTGTACTGGGAACAGCGCCTGTACATAGATTTAACACTAAGTTTCATAATTTTATGTTGAACACCAATTATAAATTTTCGTCATCATTCAGTATGGCACTGATTCCTCTACGCTTTTAAGAGACTTTTTTACTGTTAAGATCTAAATTTCTTTCTATATATCCACAAACTTTACTTGCAACTATACCACAGGGTTTCAGGGTTGTTAAAAACAGTCTATGAATTAAATGAGACCTTTTTTTTAACCCAATACATACAATTTTTTATTAAAATTTTTTATTATTTTTTATAAAAAATTTCACTACATAAATTTTAAATAAAGTAAACATTACTAAAATGCCCTAAATGTTGCTGATAAAATGCTAACTGTAAATCACATAATTGTTTTTCCAGTGTAAACCGATAGATTTTTAAGGACACACAATATTTTATGAACCATACTATGCACGACAAAATTATTCTCACGTTTAAATATAAACACATTACAACATTAAATATAAACACACAACAATATATCACATTTTGAATCCCCTTACAAATAGTAAAAGTGAAAAATAATTGAGTACTAACCTTTGTTCGTCTCGAGGAAATGTGTAGAAATGTATTCCATCGGATTTTGACGAAATCTTACTCTTGCAATCCTTAAATCGGCAGTATCGATACGCCATTATAAGAAATTTTTAAAAATGGTTCTGAAAAGAGCCTTTTATAATTAAAAAGAACAAATTAATAAGTTATAACTAACACAAGAAATTCACGTTAGCAGCTAACAAGATTTGGGTAAAATCAAACAAATCTGTAGAATATCTGGAATAGAAAACAACCAATGACTGAAAAGAAAAAGAGCATGCGCAATTTTACTGATTGTGTTTCCACATCGCTACCGCTACGAGCGTTGCGGTCGCTTCGAAGCGCGAGTTCTCCCATTAAAGTGTCGACGCTTTACTTACATTCAGCTTTGGTTGAAACAGTCCATTCTCAATGCAAACCAAGGAGGTTAGAATAGGAGGAGGGAAGGTTCAACTCAAAGGGTGAAGCTTGGCGGCCATGTTCCTGTTATCGCTGTGACTTGTGCAAGGAAGTCTGTAATTGCAATATTTTTTTCTTTTCTTTTTGAAGCATGTCAGCTTGTGTTGTATACGGATGCACAAACAGATTTTTGAAAAAGATTCCTGGGATTACTTTCCACGCGTAAGTATTGATTTTTTTTTATGTAATTTGATAACTATGGTAAAAAATAACACAATGCCATGTTGTTTTCTTTTCAGATGTAAGAAAAGGGACTTAAAATATGTTAAATACATTTTAATGTTTCTGTTTATAGCTGGTATCTTTGTTCCTTAACATACAATGATGTATGCTAGGATTTAAACTTTATAATTTGAACATTTTAGGTAATTTGTTTGATAATTTTCATGAAAAGTAAGACATCAATTGTTACTATTTTTATGAATTTTAAAGGTGTTAAATAAAGTAATGCTTTTCTTTATGTATTAATTATTATTCAATTTAAAGTTTTTGAACTGTTAAGAATATAATTTGTGCATTTGATCAAGATAAACTTACTTTTCTGTTGTTAAAATGTTTTTGCATAAATTTACAAATTTGTGTGCAGTATAGCGATAAAAGTAAGTAAAATATTTACACAACTGAACATGTGGAAATATGTATCCAAAAATATAGGTATATTTCTCTAATTTAGCTTAATTCAAGGCAATTTCTTTGAGATTCATAAATATGAAACGCGCATAAACTGAAATCACTGAATTCACATAAATCTGTTTTATTTATTATCTAATAGAACCTAAACAAATTCTATTTTTAAAAGCTTTAATGTTATGCGCATGCATTTAGATTTCGAACTATTTCTTAATGATTTTCTGTACGTAGTAAATTACGGATATCATCTTTATAACTTTGAAACAAAAAACTAACAATAGCGAAGTATTTCATTATAAATTTTACATATTTTTAGTGGAAAATATATGCACGGAACAGCTTAAAAACACGTATCTTTCACTGCCGTAATGCAATGTTTTGAAGTTACAAACATGGACGCCGCTTGTTCGGTGGAGTTTCATTCCCCGATAGTGGAGGAAACTGCGAACCCTCCCTCCTTATATTCTAACCTCCTTGATGCAAACAGTGGCAGCAAGAAAAAGAAGTAGAAGTAACTACTATATTACATTAAAATAAGGACTAAATTAAATAAACATTTCAAGGAGGAGAGATGATGCAGTAAAAGGTTTAAAAATAAGCTATATTTTCCAACACACTGTCTTACTTTCTTTTTTGGTCCAAAATACGCGCTAAGGCTTATTTTCAGGGTATGGCAAAAATAAAAGTATATTTATATATTTTTATTTAATATTTATTTTACACAGAATACAGAAATTTAAATTTATTCAATTACAGTCATGTCATCTTCTGGAGCATCGTCATAAATAAAATTCTGAATTATATTCTGATTTTCTTCTAAATCTATTTCCTGTTGAATCATTGGTCCGAATCTCTCATGTCTTGCGATGTAGCTATCGTTAAATGAATACTTCTTGTTTAAGTAGCCTGTTCGTAGTGCATTGGAAACATCACTATCAGTTATTTTGTCCCATGAATTTTTTACCCAATTCACAACTTCTTGTGAGCCTGGTTTTACAAAATTACCTCGATGATTTCTCACCATCTGTTTCCAATATATTCATTGATTTCTATCCACAAATGATCCTTGAATGGCTTGTTTATTGCAATGTCAAGTGTCTGGAGGTAACCAGTCATTCCTGCCGGAATCATTATTTGATCAGTCTTCCTCTCAGCAAGAAAGTTTATCATGTCTTTAGTGCGGTGAGTACTGGCTGAATCCCAAACTAGTAAACCTCTATTCTGACCCCTCAACAGTGGTGGCAGCATAAAATCAACCCACTTTCTTTAACGAATTCTTTTTGTCGCATTATTTTAACTAGGGCTTATTTTCGGAGGATGTCTTATTTTACAAAAAGTTCCGAAAATCACGATAGGGCTTATTTTCAGAGGATGTCTTATTTTCAGAAAAAGACGGTAATTCATAATTTGTAACCCTGTACTGTGTAATTAACATTTTACTTTAAAGTACAACAAATAAGTGTAATAAAGTAAAGCAGTGAAAATTTAAAAAAAAAAGTCAGCCCTCAAATGTGTAGCAATTGTTCCCCTCCCCTTTGAATTGCTTTGAAATGTATGTAAAACTTTGGTAGTATGGTTTGTAGCAGTGCAATCATTTTGCGCATCTTAAATTTGCAGGTATAAATGATTTTCTTTATTTTGTAGTAGTTATCTGTATTTCTTTTGTAACAGCAGTATTACTTACAATCAGTGATTTCATGCAGACATTTCCTTGCCTTGGCAAAAAATTCAAATTTGGAGCATCCATTTTTTCATAATGTATTGTATGGAAATGCAAGCATTCTGGTGTTAAAAATTCAGAACCACTTTTGAAGATTTTTATGGAATTACAGTTCTTTTCTTCAAATACTATACAATAATTTTTTTGAGATCAAAAATTTTTTTATATTAATCTGTAATAGTTTTTTCTCCCTTTAAAATGAATGCATTTTTCTCCTGAATAACCTTACTTTTATTTCTTTGAAGCAGAATCAAATTGTTTTTGTACCCAATGAGAGCAATCTGATTTTTATGGCATCTCCTGTAACTGAAGCCACACTTATTCATGCAAGAAAAATGACTGTTGGTGAGGATGTAAAGAAAACTCTTGAACTGACTTTGAAATTCAAAGTAAGAAAGAAAAGTACATGATATTTTAATATTTCATTATTTTATTTTATATTATTCAACATAAAGACTCTTCTAGAGATTAGGCACTTTCTTATTATCCATACTCCCTCCCAAAATGTTGCCAATCATTGTTGATTAATTCTTTTGGCCAAGCTAAGATGTGAAACAGCTATTTTCAAATATGGCTGCACATTGAGAATTAAATAAAACATCAACTCATTGACAAAATCAAAAAAGCACAAGAAACATCCATAATAAAACACTTTTTTTGTGTGTGTGTGTGTGTGCGTGTGCTGTTCTTCCCGTACACAGCACTATAAAAGAATTGCAGAACTCTGTCATTCCAAACAACTTGGCACTGTGAACCCTGTTGTTACTGAACTGGCCCTGTACATAAGGGATCTGTTTTCGCTCTAAAAAAAAAAAAAAATCAGAGAATTGATTTGATATTGGATATGCTGTTATTTTCCAATAACGATCTGTTTTTGTGGGAGAAAAAAGTCAGAGATTTGCAGAAATCAGTATTGGCTCACAAATTTTGATCCATAAAATTTGATTATTTATGAAGTACAACTTCATGGAATACCAAATTTTGTGTACTCTACTGTTAGGCAAACTAGAAATACAGCATTTTCTTTTTCATCATGAAATTCCTATACATTTCCTTACAAGAAAAAAAATGCACTAACTGCAACAGAAACAAACAGTAATGTCTGTTGAATTTGAAGATGGAAATTGCTGCACACAGACCCATACCTTTGTTGCCATATAATGGCATTTGGCTATATAGTACTTTGCCTTATGAATATTTTTCAGGGGGTGCAGATAATCAGAAAGTATAAAGATTGTTTTGATGTAACTCTTTCCATGCTGGTCTGAAGATATATTTTCATATATGTGCTTAACAATACTTCTCAAATTATATTTAATATTGTATTTATAATATAATATATAATATATAATATAATATAATTTATAATATAATATTGTATTTATAACAATTAAGTTCCAAGCATGATATTCACAATGATTTGCTAGCAGTTCCTTTGTTGAGTAGCATTATACGTATCATGCTCAGTGGAGGAAGAATTTTCCTCATTTCTTTAGTGTCTAAGCTTATGTAGTAATTAGAAGAAAAAGAAAGGCACTGTCTTCTTTTTTATAAAATTAAACTGGAGATCAGAATAATATGCACAATGTTATTTTTTAGATTTGGCTACCCTCCTGCTATGAAAATGGAATGATGGATGCAAGTTGCAGCAGTTATGAATTGGTTCTATAATCTATAATTGTTCTGTGATGTGTATTTGATAGACATGGGTTATATTCATAATCTGTCACAAGCAGAATGCAGGGGCTAGAAAGGTGGATTCATTTAGCTATCACCAAGACACCAAGCTATGTTAGCTTTACATCATTTCAGAATAGTCATTGTCAATATATGAAAAGAGTAAATTTTCACAGGTAATATAAGAATGGAACTACCATTGCATGAAAAGTGTCCAAAAACCCAAAGCATGGGAAACATGATGTCAGATCACATAATAAGGAATTTAACATTAGTGCCATTTAAGCCATTAGTTAGTTCACTGTATTGTACATATTGTATTTTGTGGAGTTTAATATTATTTCTATGGTATCAGTATCACCTTATACCTGGGCTATCCATTTTGCATTGTGGCCAAAATACCTACCAGTATTATTAGCATGTCATCAGGTGTTGGCCTGAAGAATGTCTTCATTGGATCATGATGATTATTTCTATGTGGTCTGATTGAATGAATTATTATATTTCAGTTCTTTCAAGTGAATGGATATATTCTCATGCTGGTCAGCAAAGTGCTGTGCAAGCTATTGATGCCTCTTAAGGAGAACTGATTCCATTACATGAATTTACAGGGTTTGTATGGTCGTTAAGAGTCCTTAGATTTTTTGGAATCGATTTTTGGTCCTTAACCCTTCAGCACACGTGCATCACTGTGCTACGTTAGTACACGCGCGGGGCAAATTTTACCCCAGTGTTTGTTTTTCGGAGTTCAACCCCCAACGTATAAAAAAAATGCATTTTCTTTGTTTTAAATGAATGTATAAATGATTAATAGCTTTGTGAATTCTACTAAATCTTTTTTCCAGTTTTAATTCGAGATAATCTTACTTTAAGTTATACAAACATTTCCATATTGGTTACCTAAAGTAAACCATAAAAATCGAAATTTATGCAAAAATACTAACGTATAAGCTACATATATGATTTCTTATATTAGAAAAATTAGTTTTCACATGTACATATTTTTTAAACATAAGTGTTTATTATACAGAGTGGTTGGATAAAGCACTAGAGGAATATGAAAAGGCTGCATTCTTACTAGCTTTTTTCCTTAAAACTCAATATAATGTCATACAATTATTCATATCAAAGAATAGATTCTAAATACGAATATTAAAAAATATAAATAACACATAGGTTTTCCGCCTCCCCCTCCTACCCGAGTTTAATTATTCAAATAATCTCGTTTTGAACAATCCTCACAAAGTGTGACAACATATTTTTACAAACAATTTCTTAGGGTAAAAGTCTGCAGGAACTTCTATTCCTGCCAACCTTTTTACTCCAATTTTAAGTTCTTTCGAGAGATATAGAATTACAGCCCTTTTTAGGACACGTTCTTTTACAAGTTCTAATGCTAAATCTTTGAGAAAAGCTCTTCAGTTCATATTCACTTTGTCGTTATTTGATTGATGAATAATAAAGCATTTATACCTGCAATGTCCATTAGTCCGAAAAATGCCATTAGAGGCCAGCGGCGGCATTTTCTTGAAACAGACTAAGTTCCACATAACTCATCAACAGTATAAACATCCCCTTTTGAGAAATCCTTTAGACAATGGATCGATTTGATTATCCTCGTGCATGGATGATAGAATAAGAACCAATTTACTCTTTTTTGGAACATATGAAGTAAGAGTTAATTCTTTAACTCTAAACCCAAAACGCGAAGAGTACAGAAGCCTGTTCTATTTGGCAGAAATTCTTCTGGAATTTCACGCTTATCTTTTCGAAGCATGTCCATTTGCGCTTTTTCAATAATTCATTGGCAACATGGCATTCATTCATTGGCATTTATCCAAACATGTCAATTTGTGCTTTTTCAATAATTCATTAGTGAAAGGAATGCTCATGTACCAATTGTCCATAGTTATATTTATTTCAGTGCAGCTTATGGGTGCAATAAGTCTTTGTACAACATCCAATGCCACATTTGATTTTCTATATAGTCCGACAGACTGCTGACCTGCCTAAATTTCTAGGTTATATCTGTAAAATGTATGAGAATCGCACAAAGCAAAAGTTTTTATTCCATATCTTGAGAGCTTACTTTTCATAAATTATCTGAATTTATACCTTTCTCGAAACGGTTCTAATTTTTCGTTTATAGTACAATATTCAGATAAAGAATATATTTTTTGAATGTTTTTGATAAATATTTCAAAAACATTTCTAATAAGTGCAAGTCTAGCCGTCATCTTTCGCTCTGCTCGTAAATTTATGTCATCAAACCTAATACACCTCAACAGAAAGTGGAATCAGTTGATAGATAAGTGGAATCGGTGGTTATTTGAAAAACAGTTATTGCGCTTCTGTCAGCTGACCACAAAGCTTTGCTTCTCAGCACTCCAGCATAATATAATGGGAAAAACAATGTCTTCAATTCAGCTACGTTTGTCTCTTGTGCATCCTGTTCTCTAGAGAATTTGTTTCTTATTGATGAAATGTAAATGTTTGCTGATTTCACCAAATCTTCCATTATTTCTTCATCAAAAATTTGCAATAAACACTCAGTTGGATTTTTCAAATTTCTAAAGCTTTTCTTGACACCAGGTAAATGTGTCACTATATTGTGCAGTCGTGTCCGAACGTTTTTCAAGTGTAATTCTTTACTTCAAATTGTTCCATCTTTTCAAACATAAAAATTACCTGATGTCAAAGAAGATATACTTCCTAAATCATGTGAATCAACATATTACTGGTCAGAATCAGTTTTGTGAACCACTTTCAGAAATATTATCGGAATCGGAATCTTCAATTTCGCTATCAGTTTCAACACTAGCGAGAAAACTCGCAATCGTTACTACACACTCATCTCGATGAATGTCTCTGTAGAAGTGAAACATTAGTACATGCGCAGGGTAGCTACAATCCCATTGCACATTCCTTTCCCGAAAACACAAAATTCCAAGGACAGGGGAAAAATTCCTCTGGACGATCCCTTCCTAACCTTGATCTTGAAAGGTATATGAAGTACTAGAAAGATCACGTATGACCGTCTCTTATTTTCTAAGAAAAGATTACACATGGGGTGGATTTTACCCCAGCGCGTGTGCTGACGAATTAAAAGTCCTTAATTTTGGCCAAAATCACCAGAAGGTCCTTAATTTTAATCATCTGAAATTTCTGTCTGTTTTTACAACTCATTTTGAGCGTGAATTAGCATTTTGGAGGAATATTTTTGGCAATTTACTGCCATATATATGGTTATCTTTTGAATGAGTTCATGAGTTATAATTTGTTTCTATTTCTAATATAAATATGGAATACTCGAGTTTCCTAGAAACTCGAGAGGTTGAGAACATCTGCACTAATGATGTCATGAGATCGGTGACTCATGTATAACATTAAAGTAAAAAATTTTTATTTTTTGCTGTCATATTATAAAGTTCATTTTGGCAACTTATTATACAATATTTTGAATCTGAAAATAAACAAGGTATAATGCTATAAAGCACAATTTATGAAACAGCTCTTAGCAAAAGCAAAATTAGCTATGTAATTGATTAAAAATGTCTTCTTTTTAGTTTTTTCATAGTAAGAGTTTTTCCCATGTAATTGTCTCAGAATACTCAAAATTCTCAGAATATGCATCAGTTTTCTCTACAAAATTAATTTTATACTTCCCCCCCCTTTTATTTTTCCAAAATATATCTGGCTTTTTGCTGTTACAGAATTGGTAAGGATAATTATCTATAGGATTTTAGACATTGCAGCTTGGAAAGTTTAGAAGGATTTGAAGGCAAGATTTATAGACCTATGATTCTAGAAGATTCGAGAAATATGTGACAAAATGAAAAATGTCTCCATGGTATCAATACGGAATGGATGTATTTTACAGAAAGTTTGCAATTAATTTCTTACTTTTTGGAGAACGTCTGGAAGAACAATGAAAACATAATATTTGAATGTTTTACTTCTGATACTAGAATCTTAACATGTTTATCTTCTCTTTTCTCTACATTTCACTAGACACAAGCATGCAAAATATCAAAAACGCTTCTAATCTTATCACATGAGTAGGCAATTATAGAAAGGGATTTTTTTATTAATATAGAATTTGAAAACTTACAATTTAAAAGATTCATCTGATATGTCTTAATGCATCATACACATGCTGGCACTAGGTATTTTCCCACCTGATTCAATCTCCTTGGATTCTAAATTCTGCTGCCTAGTGTCTTTCTAAATTATGCTTCCAATACCTGCTCTAAATTCTAAAAGTTTTCCCATTTCTAGATTTCGTTGTTTGGTGTATCACTAAATTCTAGAAATTCTGCCACATCAGCCCCACCAGCGTTTACTATATATATTTCATATTTCTTCTGAATGTTCGTATTACTAAATAAATAAAATTAGCCTCTTTTTCTGTACATTCTAAATGCATTTAGTGTTTTTTAGAATTAACAGAAATCCTTAATTAAATCCAGAAATTCCAAAATGAATAGGAAACGTGTTGAAGAAAGAAACTGAATATACAAAGAAAATTATTCTTCAAATATATGTGCAGTTATTATTATGTAAATTACTCAATTGTTTATGATTTCAGCCTTTACTATAATTTCCCATTTCTATTTCCTCATATGATAGAGTTACTGAGCCAGATTAAATTTAAATTAAATTGTATAATCTTTGACCACTTCACATTTTTAGTTTGAATTTAACTGTTCTTGTTTAATTATGTCTCCATGAGTTGCAATTGCTTTTGTTAGCATCAGAACATGCCTTTATGTTCTAAGTTCTTTTTAAATAAAAGGCTTATTTAAACCTTTGTCTAATATTGTAGTTAATTTCAGACATGGCGATAAAGCTTCATGTCTGTCAGGGGTTTTGGACTATTTAACTTTTACCAGAACAATTAAACCCTCATAGGTACATTGTGGAGATGTTGACAAGTTAGGAGATAAAGCACACAGAAACTAGCGAGAGCATTGGTTTGCATATTGAGACAAATCTCTAATTGTTAGAAAAGATGCTTAAAGAGAAGGAAATTGATATAACTAGCCAAAATGTCTGGGAAGGCTTCAAATTAAAATGATGGATAAATATTTCTTTGAGTGTTGTTGTTACAAAACATAAATGTTTTGTAGCTTTTAATGTGTAATTATCGTAATAACATTTAAGAATCTGTGTCATAAATTACATGTGTTTTAAACTGAAATTTCATTAGATTTTGATTTTAATAGGGCTTTTTTAACAAATATTGTTAAAAAATAAAATTTAATAGTGGTCATGTAAATCCATAATGACTAATGTTATCAAACTACCTAATTTAACTATTTATAACTAATTGCTTACCCTTAAAATTATCTCTACATATTAGAATGAGTTATTACCTTTCATTAATACTCGCTGTGGTCACAATATAAAATATAAAAATGTAAAAATTGAAGTAAAACTTATTCTTTTCATCTACTGAGACTTAAAATAATACAAAACAACTTATCACCTCTGGTGCTTTAATGGCTTATTGAAACCTTAAAGTATATTAATTGGGTTACAAACCCTGGAACTGTACACGAAGCTATGACACTAACTGCATCAAACAGAGCCTGACTAACTTTCAACGCTTGCCAACTGTGCCTACATCAGGCTTTTCAGGTTGGCTTTAATCAGCAGGTCTCTTTCTAGACAAGCAGCAGCAGTGACAACATTCAGTCTTTTGGTTATAAATCATGCTGATTATGATCTTATTCTCATTTTAACGTATGCTGTTTGACATAAATCTACTTGCTTATTTACTAAACCTCTAGACTGACCAAGGATGTGACAAAATGAAACATACACACACACATACACAAATAATAATAATAATAATAATAAAGCTAACTGTTAGTAAAACATAAATGTCACTTATATTCTTTCAAATATGTCCAACTATTATAAGTGTAAAATATTTAATGCTACTTGATAAATTGCATGAAATTTATTTTATTCTCAAATTTATTGACAATTATGTTAATGACTTCAAGTTTAGTAATAATGCATACTACTTAGGGATCTATTTTATTTTTGGGATGGTATTACGAAAGTAAAATTCAGGCATAGATATGTAAATTATCTATCTCATATATTATAAATCTATTAACAAAGCTACAAACACTGAAATTTTGCGATAAAATGTTCAAACAGTGCTGCTAATTTGATATTCTATCTGTAAAAATATAAGAATGTACTATGTATAATACTATGTCAAGGTTTTCTAATTTGATGAATAGTTTATTTAAAACTGTGGTACACTTTTATAAAATAAGGGAAATTCGTGGCCTTGAAATGAAACATTTATTAGTGATATTAAAAATTGTATTTTTAAACTTCTTTTCATTTTTGTTTTCGGCACAGCTAAGCAGGCATTGACAGAAAGTATCGTCTTCATATTTGGCGAGAATTTATCCTAATTTTCTTTAAGATCAATTAAACTACCTTTAATGTAATGATGAAAAGGAGATTATACAAGCAGGAGCCAAGCGATGTACAAAATCCGATGAGGCAGGATGGTGCGACTTAGAAAGCTCAAAATAAAATTGGTATTATCCCGTTTTTATTTGCAAAACATAACGAGGGAAGAAACTCTTAATGTAACTTCAGAAGCAGAACTGGCAATAACCGAATATTTTGAAAATTGTCCAATTCCAAGTGAACCCAAACGGGTAACAGGGAGAGTTCTTTCACTCAAATGAGTATCATTTATTTTTATATCGGAAACTGAAAAGAAAACGTTTAGGAGCCTGGATTTCTAAGTTACGGCTCATTTGAGCAAATAGACGGGAAATGCGAGTGGTTTATCGATCAAGTACACCCACTCATCTGGGCCTATTGCTCAAGATTTTCTTCCTTAACAAGTAACGTATTAGGGATATCATAAACATTTCTCTTCTGTAAACAATATAGCATTCAAGAAATAGTATTATGGGCTATTGAGGTTATCCGATATACGTGTAGAGATGCCTAATGTTTGTAAGCTATATTTTACATCTCTAAAGTGAAAAGATGTACTTTCCAATAGGGAATTTGATAGCCACGAATAAATAATCAAGGATAAAATACTATTAAATTTCTAGTCTGTTACATTTAAAATCGTAATTATTCATTTGTTTTGACTCATCTCCGACTGATCCACTTGGATGCGCTTTACCATAAGTGGTAAAGCGCATCCAAGTGGTAAAGCCAGAGCACTGGTAGCTCACTCCCGGCTATGAATCACTGCAAACGGGCTGGCTACGTTGGTGTTTTCATGGTTTTCTTCATGTGAAACATGTATATGAGCCATTTTCCTTAGAAAGTCCTCCATGAAGGCATCCCACCCCTTAGGCAGATAGCCCTCATGTGCTTTGCCATAAGTAAGTAAACCAAACCAAACCAAGGGGCCTAAAGCATAACCAAATAGCAAACACAGCCTGACTTCTTAGTCACCATAAAATTTATGTACTTGAACGGATGTTAGTATCAGACAAGTGTGATAAGTCACATAAGGCTATCCTAAATTATTTATCCCCTTTAGGCATGGGAATGATTTACAAGTTAATGCTTAAAGCCTGCTAATGTGCTAAAAATAAAGAAAGCAATAGTGAAATTATGTTCTTAGTTATTAAGATTTACCATATGTACTCACGTATAATTCGACAATTTTAAGAAAACAATAAAACTTCACCGTAGGGAGTCGACTTATACGAAAAACCTAAAAAAAAGTGTCCGCCGCCGCTAGTTGATGACACGTTGGCGAACTTCATTATTAAATATATCATTCATGCAGAAAAAAACACAAAATTTTTATTTATTCTTTCCATTTTATTTATTAAATTTGTTTCAATTTTATTTTCTATTTATTAGAAAATTTCACCCACCTTCATTTCATTTCATTATCTGGCGTTACAGAGCAAGTCAATCTGTAGAATATTTGTGAGGTGCTCTTTGATTATTATAACCATATTGAATCAATAACTATAACCATGCCGAATGTCTGTCTATTTATCTTGATCATACACGTACTTTTTTACTTTTCCTGCTTTTCATAATGTCTGATTTAGCAGAATATACAAAAAACAGCCCTTTTCAAAGCCACACACTTTCTGCAATGAGTTGTGTAAAAGAAAAGAATGATTTTCACTGTGAAATTGAAGCTGAAAGTAACTTCATTTGCGGAAAGTACGAACAACTGTATTGCATCATGTAAGTTTGGCATGAATGAGAAGATGGTTCGTGACTGGAGTGAAAATGTGCCTATATTAAAGAAAACCTTTAAATCTAAAAAGGCCCTACGTCATGGATTGGTGTCTTTCCCAGAATAGGAAAAAGCTTTCAGTGACTGGATTCTAGACAACAAAATGCAAGGTTATGTCATAACCCAAATTGGTGGTTGTAAATAACTCCTTTCGTGCATCACAACATTGGTGCACAAGATTCATGAATCGTTATGGACTATGTTTATGCCATTGTACCAAAATTTCGCAGAAATTGTTAAGCTGACTCGAAGATAAATCAATAAACTTCCAAAAGTATGTGATTGTAAAAGAAAATACCTAATTTTGAAATGTCCCAAACAGAAAACATGGATGAAACCCCCATGACTTTTGATCTCCCTGAAAATTTCACTGTTGATAAAAAGCGTAAAAAAAAAATTCATATAAAAATAATTTTCATGAGAAAACTCGTTTCACAGTAGTTCTTACCTGTTTGGGAAATAGCAATAAGCTGCCTCCCATGATTATTTTCAGGTGAAAAACGTTACCGAAAAAGACAGCATTTCGAGGTGTTCTTGTTCACACCCAGAAAAATGGTTGGATAAAGGACACTAACAATTGATTGGTTTCAAAATGTATTGTGCAAAAAACTAGGTGCACTTTTAGGGAAACTTTCGCTTTTGATTTGGGATATGTTTCGACCGTATCGTTCAGAAGTTGTAAAAAAGCATGCAGAAAGTTCAAAAACAGCACATTCCATGATCCCAGGAGGGCTGACATCCATATTACAATCACTGGACGTCAGCATAAATAAGCTGTTCAAGGTGAATATTAACAAGTGTTGGGAAGAATGGACACAATCTGATTTGCCTACTAAAACCAAAGGTGGCAATATTAGAAAGCTGGACATAACTTTAATTGCACGGTGGGTGAAAGACACTTGGGACATGTTTCCAGCTGAAATGGTAATTAAATCTTTCAAAAAATGCTTTATCGGCAATAACTTGGATGACACAGAAGATGATGTAATCTATCTAAGTGACAATGACGCTAGCTGTGATGAAATTTATGACTTCCTAATGACTGAAAAAGAATGTCAGAATTTATTTGCAGATTCTGACTTTGGATCAGAATTTGAAGGATTTGAATGAAAATCTTTGAAAATTTTTTACATATTTTAAAATTTTATCATGTGCTAAAATGAAAATAAACAAAAATTTGTTAAAAAAGTGAATTCAATTTTAACCAGCACGTCGGCATGCTATTTTATCAGTGGCGGCGCTGCTCATGCGACAAATTTGTTTTTCCAAACATTTTCCTCAAAAGTCAAGGAATCGACTTACACATGGGCATATATGGTACATTTTCCTCTTTCTACAAGAAAATAAAGTACGATTCCTAAAATTCAGAAATCACATACTAGGAAAATGCCATTAATATGATATAAAAAATGAATGAAGTTCCTTATGTTAATAAGTATAATTTAACTACATAATCAGGTTAAAATAGTAGTGTCATAACTTATTTGTTGTGGAAAATATCACTGCTGTGTTCACTGCAAAAAGGGTCAAATTTATTTTCATAGCTTTTTAAAAAATATGAAAAGTAAATTTAGCAATATATGTATTATCCCCCCCCCTAAATTTACCATTCAGAATGTTCTTCCAATTTGATTTTTAGTTTACTTTAATCCTTGACTTTGGTTCATAAATTTTTTACATTGTTTCGTAATATTTTTTATCCAATTTTTTTTTCAGTTTATACTTTTATAATAAGTGTGCAATAATCATATAGTTTCTTAAAGAAGTTTGTTTCATTAATTTTTGTGTTAGTTAAAGTAAAGATAATTTCATATTTATAGCCGTGTTTATGTTGTGTGAACTATGACAAGAACAGACAAGTTGAATTTTTAAAAATAATTCTATTTTATTTTGCTTTCAGTGTGTTTATGTGTCAAATTTGGAGAATTACTGTCATATTTATTTTTGATGTTATGATTTGATATCTGTGGTAGCTTCTGCATAATTTGTTTGTCAGTTTTGGGAATTTGTTATGATTTATTTATTTTTATTTCATCATAATTGTATAGTTTATCTAGGTGGAATCCATTTGTATGCAGAACATTGTTTCAAATTTCATTACTTCTATAATTACACAATAAGCTGTAAAGTAAATGAATTTACCATACTACTAAAAATATGAATATCAAAATAAAATTTGAAAATAATATATGAGCGCATGCCTTGTGAAAAATATATAACCTCTTGCCTGAATGCAAATCTGATACCAAGAATTTGTTTTTCATTGATGACCCTGAGAGGGTCTATAATTTTCATTTGAAACCAAAAAGTAGATTTATGGCAATACTGTTAGAGTAAGAAATACTTCGCTAAGGAGATTATGAAATTTACTTAAAAACTGAGTAGATGTGAGTTATTATTAATTCCTTTTATTAGTGTGTATTTTTACAGTTTCTAATTTTTTAAAGGACATATACATATCTTACATGACTATTATAAAATAGATAAGTAATTAAAATTTTATACCACATAAACTAGCATTACTGTATTTTTCTTATATTTGAGCATTCTCATTCTTCAAATGAATTAATTTCCTCCATTGGGGGGATATCAAAAAGTGTTAGTGAGAACATTATTTAACACATCTGCATTGAGTATACATAGGAAGATAGATATGCTGAATTTTGTTTGGCTTATGCATTAAAATTTAATGTCTTATCTCTACCTGCAGCTGTAACTTGTCTTACAATATAAGTATTTTTTGCATTTAAAATTAAGTTTTAATAATTAGTTTACAGCAATTATATTATTTTTTTCTGACTTATGCTTCATGAACTTGTGTATGAATGTAACTAACATGTTTTTTCAGGAAGAAAAAATACAATTTAAACCTGGTGATTCTTTTGGAATCATTTGCCCAAATCCATCTGTTGAAGTTGAAACATTATTAAAAAGGTATAAATTTTATTAAAGGTGTAATTTCATATGTGTTTTCAGCTTTTACTTCAAATAATTATTTCAGCTTTACATTCCTTATTTTGTTAAACACTTTTTATTAATTTTTAGATTAAATAGTCTGCATCTTGCAGATATGCCTGTTAATTTGCGATTAACAAAAGGCAGTAGTGGTAAACATACTGGTAAATTCCCTTCTCATATACCATCTTTCTTATCACTTAAGGATATATTCTTACACTGTGTTGACGTGCGATCTTTTCCGAGAAAGGTAAATGCTGTTTTTAATTTCTTGCATACTTTGACTCTCATACTTACTTATTTATCTGTTATGTATATCTGTTTTTTAAATAGTAAGCAAGTTTATTTGTGATACATAGTTATTGTTAGGAAAACAAAAGAAAATATGTATGAATAATGTATTAAGTGCTTTATTTCATAAAAAAGGTAAAATACATGATTGATTTTTTTTTGCAAGATGAAAAAAATAGATTAAGAATAGCTCATAATATAATTCTACTTGTTTCTTACAATTTTAAGTAGTGTTGATATTTTATACACATTGCATAAAAATTCTTACATAAAATGTATTATTTTTTGTAGGAATTACAGCAATTATTTTTATGAGATTTTTTTTTTTTTTTTCTTCTTGGTACTTTTTTAAATTAAGAAAAGATATTGCTTATTGGTGTGTTCTGACTTGATAAATCAATTAACTAACTCAACAAGGCATGGTATTTTATGCATTTTGTTTAGTACAGGAGTGTCCAATGTATTTGGAATGCCTGGGCAACATGACTGAGCACTGAGAAGCGACCCTAGAAAAATATGCCAGAACTTCCATTATGGAATGTAGCGGTTGTTAAAGACCACAGCATAACCTGTATTATTGAAGAAATTGCACTTTTTTTAAAGAAAAAACATGAACATGCCACTAAGTGAAGCATAATGCTGTTTACTTATATTCCATACGCCCTTTTTATAATGAATTCTCAGATTTTTTCCATTTAATTACTCTGTTATCGATTAACACATTAAACATTTTAAAAGCAATGTACAAAACCAAAGATTTAATTTTCTGTGTACTTTCAATGCACAGACCATTCTGTGTTGTTGTTTGACAAAATATTGTCTTCAATTAATTCTTTCAATTTAATCAAACTTCTATTCTTAAACTTAACTAACTTAAAGCTTTAAAAGTATTTTTAATAATTTTAAATTTTCATTTTAATTTTTTCAATAATGTCTCTAAATTATATAAATTAAAATACATTTGATATGTAATATATCCAGTTCGTATTTTTTATGAATATTTGCATCTTTATTGATAAACTCTATAAAAGATGTTTCAAATGTCAAGTTACTAATGCAGAAGCTCTCTCTGTCTTGCCATTTTTAATATTTTGAAGACTTTAAAATGTTAAACTCTTCTTTGAGGCTTTAGACTATAAATCAGAAATCTTTAGATTGCATCCCCATTCCCAAATTCAGGAGGGGGCTATGCATGCTTTTAATAACAGGCATCATAAAATGGAGCTCACAGTAATCTCAAGAACTTCATGAATGACTTGAAATTTATCTTCAAATGAGTAAAACTTAACTAAAGAAAAAAAAAAACTTAAAAGGATTTTCTTTACAATGCATATCTGATTCTAGCTGTGTGTATTCCAGTTTGAAATTAGCGATTTATTTTATAAAATACAAAGGTAAAACATATATACTAATGAAAATATATGCATAATGTAATATTTTGCATATTAATTTTGCACCACTGTCGAACGTTTTCAATAGAAACTGAATTTTCAGATTCATCACTATCTGCAGAGGAATCCGAGAAATTCTCATCAGTTTCTCAATATGCTTGAAATCAGAGTCAGAACTACTAACAGTTTTGGAAATATCATCAGGAATATAGGTTATATCACTCGCGAAACGCTTCCTGCCAGACATCTTTGAGCTCTGAAAAGCGCTCACAAAATGCTACATTTCGTATTCTTGTATATTTGGCAGAAATGTGGACAACTAACGCCATCTGTTAGCCCACTTCTAAATAAACAATTAAACATCACAGAAAAGCCGAAAGAAAACCTTGAATGGGAAAAGAGCTGGTCGCACAGTTAAATAGACGGCAAAAATTCATCCCTTCGGAAATCGCTGGTTGCACAAATTTTGCTACTTTTAAGTTGCCTGTGGAAATCGCGGGAAGCGCAGCGAGAGGGTTAAAAAAGAAATAATGATTTGAGACTTAATTTAAATCTGCTAAGGTTCTCATATTTGTTATTTCGTAATTTTATGGGTATATATTTTCATTAACGCACTTGCACATAATTGTTTTTTAGGTTTCCTAATATAAAATGTCCATCAATAAATATTTTCTCATATCCTGTGTGTGGAAATTAAGTATTTCTTACTGTATTTGAAAAATTAATGTTATTTTCTTTCTTTCATTATTTTAAATGCAGAATTTATGTTTTATGTGATTTGTTATTGTAACAAAAATTAAAACCATACCCGCAATTATATTCTTAATCAATGGGAAGAGAAGTATTTTTCATTAATTTTAAGAATGGATGTAGTATTTTGTTAATCTGTGGATCATCAGTTTCTATTGAAAAAAATCAACATTAAATGGCATTTTAGAACAATTTAAAAAATATGATATGAGTATCCTTCTAACAGAAATCTAAGAAAAGGTAAAGTGAAAGAACTGAAAAACATATTCATTGCTTGACAATCAGTGTTTACAAATAAAATGAAAGTTGCTACGATTGCGTCATTTAAGATAGCGCATCTACTTGTAATTCACACACACACACAAAAAAAAAAAAAAAACTTTGAGGATAGAAAAGTAATTAATGAAGCCATGCTTGCTTCATCAGAGATTTTATTTCAAAAGACTAAAAATAAGAATGAAATATGTCACAGGGTTCGTAGCGGTCCATACAAGTGCTTATAAGTCCTTATATTTGAAAATAAAATATAAAGGCCCTTATAGGTGCTTACTTTTTCTTTAAAGCCCTTATTTTGTTGTTTTTAGGGCTTATTTTTTGCTTTTAGTGCTTTTTTTTTAAATGAACGCGCAATTTTTCCGAATACCAAAGCCGAAACTAAATAAACAACTTTTCTTCCTAATATGGAATGTCAGATGGTGAATCATACTCCCGGAAATAGCTTTTCCCCCTTTCTCTGCATTAACATAACCTTTGGTGTGCGTGGAGAGTACAGACAGGTGCCTGTCGTTCTGTTGGTCAAAGAATTGCGAAAGCAGTAGAAAATTCCAGTACATTCGGCATTCTTTTCTTCCCTCCCAAATACTACAAACGTTTGAATTTCTATCAAGATATTAATAATTTGCATTCTCGTACTGCTTGGTCAGTTAATATTTGTGTTTATTATGATCGTTATGCTTATATTATGAGCATATGTATGAATGTTTATAATAACATAGTTGCAGTAATTGCTGAAATATAGTAAACTTCTAAAAATGGTTGTGTTAACACAGATTAGCTTTATAATTAATAATATTCGGAATGGCTTAAATAAAGGAAAAGTAATCGAATAGTCAAAATAATTTCATTTTTTTGGCCAATACATTATACAGTACGAAGGTTGGGAGGTTCTCCCATTTCTCCGCAAAATCTCGAATGTTGAAACTACCATAGTTCGCTGCAAAACAAGCAACGGACTTTTTTTTTGTCACTTTCCAATCTGGATTGAATAGGACTAAAAGTTCTGTGGTCTACCAACCCAAGCGAAGAATGATTCTATTCCGGAAATTTAACGCAGTCTGTTGAAAATTAGAATGAAAAACACCCCAGATTGGTAAGTCTCTTTCTTTTCCTTTATTTAGTTCTTTATTCTCCCAATACCGGCAGCTGTTGAATCTGATTGCGTAGTATCATGTAGGGAAGAATTACGGTGCACGTATTGCGCAATAATGTTTGCGATATTTTGCAGAGGTAATTAATTTTGATGTTCCGTCCGAGATTTGTTTATGAACACTTAAAAGAGTTCTACTGTGCTTGCTAAGCAGAACATTTTTCTGTTCCGTTGGTTTGTTTTTATATGATGCGCATATCGAAATGTCAAAAGCATTTATTTAGTGGGAAAAATCTAAAGAACGGCTACAGTCTATCGCCGCCCCTCCGCTCCTCTTTTTCAAGTTGCGCTCGACTGTCCGAATATTCGCCAATTTTCAAGTATGCGGGTAGTTAAGCTTTTACTGTTAAAGGATGACTGCCTGAAGCAAATTTCTGTCTTCTGATTTCAGAAATGTTCCTCTTTTTTACTTAAATTACTTTGCAATATCTGTTAAGGGAAAACTGATATACGATGAAAATTTAGAAAATGCTCAGAATTTAGATTTAAATTAGTTAAATATTAATATGAGTTGAAAAATAAATTGTATTTATTGTTAAGTTCCAAGTGAATAGAATAACTATGCCTTATTATTATTTATTTCCTCTATTTTGAACTGAAATTTCATCATTAAATCGTGTAATATAGTTTTGTTCTGCATAGTTTTTTTTCTCTCGTTGTAAACTAGTTCTGTAAATTGAACAGTAATTTAAAATTTTTTAAAAAAAAGTAATTATTTTCCATAATTGAGGTAATGCTTATTCTCTCTTAATAAATACTGCATTTCTCATATTTTAAATTACGAGTCTAATTTTTGAAGTTATGCAGTTATGCAGTTGTGTATAATGTAATTAGACAGGTGCTTATTTTTTTCTAAAAAATGTGCTTGAAAAGTGCTTATAGGTGCATATTTTTTTAACTAAAATGTGGCTATGAACCCTGTGTCAGCTATCCAAGATGTCTAGTTATCCAGAAAATCTGTCACTTGTGGCTTAGATGTTGTTTGTAAATGTCAGAGGACAAGAAAACGGTGATTTACAGAATTGTGTTTTCTTTAGTTTAGAGTGTGATAAATCAGCAGGTAACTATAATGTAGCTCAGTAAGCAAAGTAGTATTTTCATAAGGATGGTCTTTGATTGCCCAATGAAGGAAGATATATTGTCAGTTTTGCCATTAAAAAGCAATACATGTGGTGTGGGACCATGCAAGTGAAATTAATCTTCTGTTTCAAAAACTTGTCTCCATAGCAACAGACGACGTATCTGCTGTAAGCGGTTCTGCTGTTGGTTTTATCATATTATACAAGAATGATGCTGACTTTCCAAACATTTTTAACTACCATTGCATCACACATCAAAAGATATGTGCAAAAGTTTTACGCTGTAAAGATGTGATGAAAGTTGTTCTGAAAATTGTGTATTCAGTTTGGGCTAGGCCACTTCAGAGTTCTTTGTTTAAAATATAGACTGATGAACTTGATGTGTAGCATCGAACTTTAATGTTACATTCTCTGAAATTAGATAGCTTAGAAATTGAAAAACCCTACAATGATTTTTAAGCTCCTTCCGGAGATTGAACAGTTTTTACAATCTAGAGACGAAACTTGTGAAGAACATAATGATCCTAGCTGTTTATCTGATTTAGCCTTTCTTATATATGTAACAAACACAATGAATAAACTAAATCTTGAATTTCAGGGCAAAGAAGAGACTATTATTGAGTTAATATGAAGTATAAACATATTTAAATCCAAATTAAATGTATGGATATCTGAAATAAATGAATGTAACTTTTGCCACTCTACCAATTTGGAGAACTGCATCAAGAAATCTAGGAATATTGAAATAGTTAAGTATTCTGAACATCTCACCTAGCTTAAAACTAATTTCGAAATTTCTGATTTTCATAAAATTCAGCCCATTGTTTCATTCATTTCAAACCATTTGTTGGTACGAATATTTTCAAAATATTGCTACACATTGCATGTACATTGAATAAAAGCTCTACAGATCTATAAATGGAAAAGATTTATTGTCAGACTGATCTGCAATTAAAAACAAGAATATTATATATTAATATAAAAATAGATTATATAAAAATATATAAATATGTTATATAAAAATAGATTTTTTATATTCATAGATAAGGAAAAATATCCACTCTTAAAAGAAACGTTTTAAAGGTTCAACTCTTACTTTGAATGAGAGCAAGAGTTGAACCTTTAAAACATTTTTAAAAGTGAACGTTTGAACCTTTAAAACATTTTTAAAAGTGAACGTGAAAAGTGAAGTGGTTTGTAAAAGTGGGGGAACGTGTTAAAAATCAAAGTTTAGATCCAGGATAACAAACAAACATTTGAATATCTGTAGCATGTATTTAGCCATAACATTGTATGTACTAGAGTACAGTAAAATCGCAGGAGAAATGGTATCGGGTTTCACATTAAAATATGTGTTTTGTGTATTTAATTTGCATCTTATTGAGTTTTGGATAAATCATAGTATAAAAAATACATAATTACATATTTTTTAACATATTACACTAATTTTTTTATAGTTTGTACATTATAATATATGTTTGTAACTGTATTATATTGGAAATATCAAAAATGGAATATATAATTGTGCTCGCAAATTTTTTTAAAATTCCAAATAGGCTCATGTTGAATTAAAGGTTTGGCACCTTTGGCTTTGTATGAAAAAGTAAATATTTTTTAAACTTATTCGTATAGCATACAAAACATATGATCTTTGTTAGATTTATTTCACCCAGACTTTGCATAACTATGTTGTTGTTTTCCTTATCCCCATGCTTGGGTAAAAAGCCACCAAAACATCATGAATGCTCATGGGTGGAGCAAGAGAGTACCTGTCATTGATCAGACCTTGGCCATTTAATTCATGACTGTGTGCTAGTAATAGTACAGGTCCTTTCCAGTTTTGATCAAATATAAATTAAGACAAAATCCGGGGTCTCATAGCTTTCTTCCTTGAGTACAACCATTCTAGGGAACATTCAGTCTCGCTGGATGTTTAAATACCTGCATTTCATTTGTAGGCTTCAGACCAAGGCTCAAGTGATATGGGAGCCAGCTCCACTAACCACCATATTGATCAATGTGGCTTGCATAATTATAGAGGATTTAGAGTAAATACATTTTTGCATATACTTAGTATGCACTTCCCAGAACTAGTGAGAAAGTCAAGTCAGTGTTCTAATTAACTTATAGAGACTTCTGCTGATTGTAAACCCTGTTATAAATGATTACAGTGTTTATCCCATAATATGTAACATTTTTCATAACTGTGTACCTAACTGAAGAAAATGTGTATTGAGAAAAAAATTACCGAATTGAAAATCATGGATTAGAGATACAAAAATTTTCCAACTGCATCATAATTGCTTTATGACATTAACACAACTGAAGCCAAAAATGTTTAAAAAGTACAAAGCATCTGAATTCATCTTAAGTTTAAAAAAAAAGATATCTTGTTAGAATTTACAGTGCTTCAAATGAGAAGTAATCATTTCATATCCACTGCGGGCTGTACTTTTCTATAGGTATAATTAGTTCTTGTAACACTGTTTTATTTTGAAAGAAAATTAGTTCATAAAAATAGTTTTAAAGGAACAACACAAAAAAATGACATAACATAAAAATTTCACGGAGAAAAATTATTTTGTTCTAATTTATTGCACTTTGCTGTAAATGATAATATCTGAAGATTGTTCAATATACATTTCATCAGGTGTTCTGAATAAATGGTTGTTTATCATATATTTTTATTCATGATGTGTGTTTATGAAACAAAAAGCAATAGTAAAAAATGTCAGTCTATCTAATGCTCCTAACCATACATGACAGATAATTTTATGAATATTAATAAAGCTTTGCCTTTGAAAGCTTAAAAGTTTAGCTATATAAATTGTGATAAACCATCATTTATATAATGTGTACAGTGCTAGACTTTCATATTTTCAATATTTTATGACAGCTATCATATATCAATTTTAAGCTCATGGCATACTAATCCGCTTCAAATGCAAGTTAGTCATAATTTTACCTCAAAAGATACGTTTCAATAACGTTCATTTCAATATGTGAAAATCACATACGAACTAAAACTATATACAAAATTTATTTACAAAATTTTAACTATTCTAAATTACTCTCAAACGAGAGTTCAAATCATTGTTACCAACTCAGTCAGTTCTTGCTACAATTCTTCAGAACCGAGTGCAACTACAGGGTTGCCAAAAGGTACAAAGTCTAGTTATGTGCTTCATCGCTACCTAATGGCAGTCACAACATGGCAAAACTCTGATAGGTTGCAAAAAAGTGGTGAAAACTTTCTCTGCAAAGATTTTTTAGTTCATCATTTTTTGTCATTACAATTAAAAATATATTTTTAATGAATACTTTTTTAATAAAATAACACTAATATTGATAATGCAGATGAAAATGGTGTTACTGGTAATTCAATTCAAACTTTATATTTAACCCCTTAACTGCCACGCAAAACATACAAGATTCACTCTCCAGTACCTCCGTTTTTTTACTCCGGCGTGCGTAGTTATGCGATGTATTGGGGGCTATAAAAGTTTTGCTGCCTAAAAACTGCTTACTTTCACAGCATAAAAAATAAAATTAAAAATTAAAATACAAAATTTGATGTTTAGAGTAAAAGTATAATAAAAAAGATCCTCCAAAAAATGGAATTTCGATCAATTTATTTTTAGACCAGTAAAGTGTAATACAGTCAAAAGTCGTTAATTCGGACACCCATAATCCGGAATGATCTATAATCCGGACCTCAAAGCTACAAACTTTCTGCGCATGCGTCTCATTGCCGCATGCGCGTAAGATCTTTACAGCTGCGAATATGCGTGTGCTCGTGCGCACAATACGTTTACAAATGCGTGTTTAATGTATAACGGACGGTATAAGCTAAGCTAAAATTATCTAATTCAGTTAATGTTGCAGATTGCGTTGTTCCTTAATCTTCGAATTGGATTCGGCTTATTATTTTTTGCAGACTGTTAGAGCAATTTTATAAAAGTAAGCTTGAACTTTCGATTATGTCAAATAGAATTTGATATATATTTACTAATATGTAAAGGATCTACAAAGCGAAAGTATGTTTCTAAGTCCATTAAACAAAAAGTGGAATTGCTGAAAAAAATGGATAAAGGCATATCCTTTGTTTATCTTTAACGCCGCGGCGCACAATGAATTGGAAGTTGATCTGTCAGCACTATCCTTATCTTCAGGGCAGATGTTTTTATTTTATTTGGCTTATAATTCCTTACTAAATGTAGTATTTCATCTCGATGTACTTCGTTTTTGATATGATTTAAATCAAATTTCCTCATCATTATAATTCCCTTCCGATAGCGAAGAAAGTCACAGAGGTTATTGAAAACGAAAAAATTTCGATTGACAAATTAGTCGGTATTCTCGACACAGCAATTATAGGACTTGAACAGTGGAACTTTGTAACTGAGCAAGAAATTATGTCTTTTTATAGAATTAAAGAGAATGTATTATCACATAAAAAACGAAGCAACTATAACAACTTACATTGAAAGAAATGTTTAATAAAGGTAAACAAATAAATATTAAGTTTTTTTTTTTTTTTTGTAAATTTTGATACCCTTTAGAGCATAATTGTTCTTTATTTCATAAATTATGGTTTCATATCTTTAATTTGATAATTTCTGCATGCCATCTTACCAGATTTAAACTGATGATCTATAATCCGGAAAAATCGATAATCCGGAATCGCCGAAGTCCCGACGAGTCCGGATTAATGACTTTTGACTGTATCAGGTTTCATAATTATATCTTGTAAAATCAGTATACCTAAATGGAAAGTGTGGAGGTGGCATAGGCAAGTTTCTGATACCCAAGTTCGTACCCAATGTCGAGCATCTTTTGGAGAATAGTCACAATCCTATACATCTGATGTAATATCATATTCTAAGGTGCCCGATCTGGAATATGATGGAAAGTAATTATCTATTTCACTGTCATACATATTTGTAAAAAAACGCATATTACAAACAGTAAACAAAAATAGAAGACACAGAATAAAAAATGTATGTTTTACTCAAACAAAAACACGAGCAATAACTGTGCAGTCATTAGTCATCACTGTCAGGCATATTCATAAAAAAATCACAAACAGTAACGAAATTAGAAGACACAAGAGGGGGGAACACATTATAGTCAAACAGAAACACAAACAATAACTGCGCAGTCATTACTTTCACCATTTCAGAAACATCCCCCCCTCTTCTCTGAAATAGTATCCTCCTTTGCATACTCTGTCAGGGTCATTGTGGTGTTGCATTCCAAAGCTTTGTGAATAATTTTGCTAGTAGCAGCACAAAACAAATGATAGCATTTCGGAAAAGTGTATATATGTGCCCGGAGCAGTTAACGCATCGGCTGAGCAAGGTGTGTATATACGCCCACTGCAGTTAAGGGGCTAAAAAAATAACATTAAGGATATTAATTTAGAAGTCAAACAACAAAAATCAGCATTATGTTTTCAAATTTTCACAGGACTAGTTTCGATTGTTTTACCGAACCATCATCCTTAGCTGAGGATGGTTCAGTAAAATCAGCTGGGTATGGTTCAGCAGATGATGGTTCGGCAAAAGCATCGAAACTAGTCCTGTGAAAATATGAAAATATAATGCTGATTTTTGCTGTTTGACTTCTAAGTTAGTATTTGTTCAGTGTGTTATTGCATCTTAACATTAAGGATATTGATAATGCAGATGAAAATGGCATTACTGGTAATTAATTCAAATTTTAGATTTCTGATTTGAAGTGCTATGCATTGCCTATCAAATTATTGAAGGCTGCTGAAAATGGTGAGATTTAAATAACATGAATGTCACTTAGAACATTCGTCTAAATTTTTTTAATTATTTTCAAAAGCTTTATGTTATGTGTTTGCATTCATTTTGAGGACATCAATAATTAGGCAGGGTTTTAATGAAATCTATAGACCTAAATGTCACTGTGCTTTTCTTTAAATGCTGTTTAATCCTGTAAAAGATGTTTTATGGTGATATGGCCTATTATCTGTTCCATTACCTAGAGTTTTCTTCACTTAATGAAAGAAAAAAAAAATTACGACTAATAATTAAAATACATAATGGCTGGTGAAGATCATTTGCTACTTTATATTGTAAAGGATTTTTATTCCAAATTCAAACGAGATCTTCCCTAATTATTTTCATATCTCTTGATTTTTAATCAAAATAAATATTCCATTTTTTAGTGTTTATCATTAAAATAATCTATTTATATATGTATTGTCTAATGTTGTATTTTAATAGATACTCCTTCGAGTCTTAGCAGAATATACCAAGAAAGAAGAGGAGAGAAAGTGTTTATTGTTTTTAAGTAGTCAAGAAGCTTCTGAATTATATACAGATTATATCAGAAAACCATCACTGTCACTTCTTGATATTCTGTTGCATTTTAAATCTTGTCTTCCACCCATTGAAAGAGTATTAGGTTTTGTAATGTTACCTTCTTTTATATATAACTGCTATTTTAATACTTAATTTTGTTTAAAGAAGATGTTTTAACTTTTTTTTCTCTTTTCTTTCTTTCTTTTTTTAAGATTATCTACCTGCATTGAAACCCAGATTTTACTCAATTGCCAGGTGAGATTGCCATTTCTATCATAATATTTTCATGGTAGACAGCAAATTTCGTGCATACTTATTGTTTAGTAATTGCAGGACACTCATTGTTTAGTATTTGCTGTATTCTTCATAATGAAGCAGGCCATGGTACATTCTTCAAGGTATCACCAAAACATTGGTATCATCATTCACTTCATATCTCTCTAGATGATCAAAATTGTCTGGATGTCGGGCAGGCATGATCAAAATTCATGAAAATATTTGTAGTTAAGCTTATACCATTACTTTAACAGTTTATGCGCTGTATGATCAACTCTTTTGTCCTGAACAGTACACATGTGTACCACTGCTGTTTAAAAATACTTGCAGGACACATTTAACATTATAACTAAACGAAAAGTGTACCACTGCAGTATTTAAATACCACGACGTCACCCCAGTATATGACATTATGCAAATTTCACTAAATGTAATGTTATGTTTGTTAATAAACAAGTGAGTGCCTGTATTATACATTTTACAGCAAATTTGTGCACGAATAAACTTAATTGTATGCATAATTTTATTTGTAATACTTATAATATGTTTAGAAAAGAAATAGAATATTGGGTATGTATGAATTACTTAGAGTTCAGAAATTATTTATCTTCTTGTTTATCTGTTACATATATGTACCAACTGGTATTGTTACCCATACGATTAGGTTTGTAATTAAGATTTTTATTTTAGCCCTAAAATGGCTTGTCCATTGATGCAAAAAACAACTAAAAGCTGAAACTGAAAAATTAGGTGAATCAGATTCAGGGACAACAGGGTTAATTTCAGTATGTCCGTGTAATTAATGTTTGGACTTCCCAAGGAAATAATTTTCATTTTAAAGATGATATTGATTGGCATACTAGCTGTAGTGAAATGTAAATGATGAAACTTCGAACGTTGTATAGTATGACTAAACTTGGGAACCACTGTCTTCTTTTCAGTTGTATTTTTTATCTATATAGTTATACAGAGGGTGTTAACACATTTTTGTAATGATTTTGCAAAGATTTATCTATATGAACAAATCCTAGAATTTTATTTTCTAGTACGTTCAGTCTGATAGCCCTTTGAAATCATATTACATCTTGATTTCCAAGATAAAAGTCCTTTTCTTAAAACATCAAGGTTTATTTTATTCCACTCCTCCTTCAATATCCTCCGGAGTTCATCCAGTGTTTTGGGCATCCAATGATGCTGCTTATAAAGAGCTTGCTTTAAAAGTCCAAATGCACAATAGTTCACTGGACTTGGGTGAGATGCATTTAAAGGGGAAAGCTTCAATTCTTGTTTCATTTCTCATTTTTTCAAAAAATAAAGCAGTAGATTTAGAAGTGTGGCTTGGAGCCTTATCCTGATGGAACTTAACACAGTGAAGATTGTTTGAGTAAAGAGATGGAATTTCTTCTTTAAAAATAGGCGTTAAAACATTTTTCTGATAGTAATTTGAATTAATTTTGACATTTTTCTTCTACTTTCGTTATTTTAAGTTTTCCGTTCTAAGGGAATTCAGTAATAACTATAAAACCTTTGGAAAAACTTTCCTTGTTTTCTCTGAACAACATATTAAATCTTTTTCTCCTCTTTTTTGGTACTAAATCGATATTTTTCTATTGTAAGCAGATAAATATATCCAAGGCCTCATCAATTGTAACTATGTATTTCCATTTTCACCTGCCAAATAATTTTCATACAGCAATATGCACATAGTCGGGGGCTGAGAAACATGTTTTGGTGTTGGGGATGAACATCATGTCTTTTTTGTGTTGATTAGCTTTAAATCGTATAATTTTAGTTGCAATTCCTACAGGGATAATTAAAGATTTTGCAATAGCTCTTTGTGGGGGGTTGCTGGATTTTCCTTTAAAACATGAGATGCAACTTTATATTTAATAAGAGCTGTACGTATGTTTGTTGGGGATACATTTTTCGCAGTTATATAAATTTTGATGTATCTTTCCTTTTGTATTAATTATGTGACTTATTTTACGTGTAGAAATATTAAAACAACCACGTCTTTTTTGAATAATTGAATAAGAGTCAGCGCAAATCTATAGCCTTCGATCCATTGTTTATTTTTCAGCAACATTTTAAAGAAAAAAAAATATTTTTAATGCTACAGATGGCGATTAAACATTATTCCAATTTGATGCCAATCATGTTTGTATTTTAAAATTAATATTTAAATTCATGGAGAAAATCAAAATTGTTAAAAAAATGTGTGAAAACCCTCTGTAGTGTTAATTCTTTACTTTTGTTGACTGGAAAGATCTGGGATGAAGGGGAAAAATAATCACTTGCAGTTCAACAGAGTCAAACATAATCATTGGAATTGGGTATATTAGACTAGTTGCAGGATACAGGACAGACATAAGTTCAGAAAGTAAGCAATACACAATAAATAACAGGACAAAAATAAAGCTCCAATAGTGATATTAAAATAAGATAATGTTTATAGTATTTACTTCTGTGTCAGCTTGCAAATAATAAAAAATATATAAAGACTTTTTCATTAAAGACTAAAAGTAAAAAGAAGATTCTGAAAATTGCTGCAACACTTGATATCTACAGCAAATGGAAAAGAAACATCTGATAATGATACTGTGCTTGAATATATTGAGTGCAATTCCATGTTATACTGGGGCTAAATCTTGAATGAAATGTTATGGTTTGCATGACAATGATATATATGTATACAGGGTATCCTGTAAATGTTACAACAAGCTTCTGGAGGAGGTACGGCATCATCATAAGAATTAAGAATTGCATAGGAACCCATGCCCAGAAATGTCAGGGGTAAATGGTAGCAGAGGTAGAAGATGGAAAAGCAAACAAGAAAGTGATTAATTTGAAACATTTATTGGACATGAATACAAATGGTATACGACAGCTTGAAGATTGCAACAGATGCTCGATGTTTGCACCTTCAGACACCAAACATGCCTGACGGACCATTGATTGCCAAACATGTTCAAATACACTGGGAGTTTCTTTGATTGTAGCACAGGGTTGGTAGCGGTCCTTATAAGTGCTTATAAGTCCTTATATTTGAAAATAAAATATAAAGACCCTTATAAGTGCTTACTTTTTCTTTAAAGCCCTTTTTTTGTTTTGTTTTTAGTGCTTATTTTTTGCTTTTAGTGCTTTTTTTTAATAAACGCGCTATTTTACCCTGTACCAAAGCTGAAACTAAATAAACAACTTTTTTTCCTAATATGGAATGTCAGATGGTGAATCATACTCCCGGAAATAGCTTTTCCCCTTTCTCTGCATTAACATAACCTTTGGTGTGAACGAAGAGTACAGACAGGTGCCTGTCGTTCTGTTGGTCAAAGAATTGCGAAAGCAGTAGAAAATTCCAGTACATTCGGCATTCTTTTCTTCCCTCCCAAATACTACAAACGTTTGAATTTCTATCAAGATATTAATAATTTGCATTCTCGTACTGCTTGGTCAGTTAATATTTGTGTTTATTATGATCGTTATGCTTATATTATGAGCATATGTATGAATGTTTATAATAACATAGTTGCAGTAACTGCTGAAGTATAGTAAACTTTCAAAAATGGTTGTGTTTTAACACAGATTAGCTTTCTAAGGAATAATATTCAGAATGGCTTAAATAAAGGGAAAATGGAATAGTCAAAATAATTTTGTTTTTTTGGCCAATGCATTATACAGTACGAAAATTGGGAGGTTCTCCCCTTTCTCCGCAAAATCTCGAATATTGAAACTACCATAGTTCGCTGGAAAACAAGAAATGGACTTTTTTTTTTTTTTTTTTGTCATTTTCCATTCTGGATTGAATAGGACTAGAAGTTCTGCGGTCTATCAACCCAAGCGAAGAATGATTCTATTCCAGAAATCTAACGCTGTCTGTTGAAAATTAGAATGAAAACCACTACAGTTATTTAGTTCTTTATTCTCCCAATACCGGCAGCTGTTGATTCCGATTGCGTAATATCACATAGGGAAGAATTACGGTTCACGTATTGTGCAATAACGTTTGCGATATTTTGCAGAGATAATTAATTTTGATGTTCTGTCCAGATTTGTTTATGAACACTTAAAAAGAGTTTTACTGTGCTTGCTAAGCAAGATATTTTTCAGTTCCATTGGTTTATTTTTATATGATGCACATATCGGAATGTCAAAAGCGTTTATTTAGTGGAAAAATTTAAAGAGCTGCTACAGTCTACCCCCCGCTGCTCCTCTTTTTCAAGTTATGCTCGACTGTCCAAATATTCATCAATTTCCAAGTATGCGGGTTAGTTAAGCTTTTACTGTTAAAGGATGACTGCCTGAAGCAAATTTCTGTCTTCTGATTTCAGAAATGTTCCTCTTTTTTACTTAAATTACTTTGCTTGCAATATCTGTTAAGGGAAAACTGATATACAATGAAAATTTAGAAAATGTTCAGAATTTAGATTTAAATCATTTAAATATCAATATGAGTAGAAACATAAATTGTATTTATTATTAGGTTCCAAGCGAATGCAATAAATATGCCTTATTATTATTTATTTTCTCTATTTTGAACTGAAATTTCATTATTAAATCTTGTAATATAGTTTAGTTCTGCTAAACTATGTTACAAGAAATCTTGTAATATAGCTAAGTTCCCCCCCCCCTCTCATTGTAAACTAGTTCTGTAAATTGAACTGTTATTTAAAATATTAAAAAAAAAAAAAAGTAATTATATTCCATGGTTGAGGTTATGCTTATTCTCTCTTAATAAATACTGCATTTCTCATATTTTAAATTACAAGTCTAATTTTTAAGGTTATGAAGTTGTGTATAATGTAATTAGACAGGTGCTTATTTTTTTGTGCTTGAAAAGTGCTTATAGGTGCTTATTTTTGTACCTAAAATGTGGCTATGAACCCTGTTGCAGCTACAGAGCCGAGCCTTGCCAGGAGATCTATTTCAGACACAACAGGATACATGACACTTTTTATGGCTCCCTCCCCAAAAAAATCTAGTTTAATTAATCTGAGGAGCGTGGGGGGTCAAGGAACTGGTCCACCACGCCCAATCCATTGATGTGGGAATGATCTGTTCATATGGCTATGAGCATCTAGTCCGAAATGAGCAGGTCCCCCATCATGTTGGAAACACGTGTTTACAAGCTCCCAATTCCTATAGCGTCCCATGCTCTTCGTGTGGTGCCTACCACTCGAATGCAGCAATCCTCACTTTTCACTTGCACTCTCCTGTGCAACAACACTCTATGGTGGCATACAGTGACATTTTTGGGCAGGCATTCCTATGCAAGTCTTAATCCTTATGATGTGCTCTACCTCCGCCAGAGGTTTGTCACAACATTTACGGGACACCCTATATATGTGTGTGTGTATACATATATATATATATATATAATATAATATAAAATTAAATTTTGATCAAGTTTTATAAAAAATTTTAAGTTATCAGTATTTTGTGCTGCAGTTTTTTCCATTTCTGATGGCATTTTGTTTTTCTTGTTGTCTGTATAGTTCTCCATTAGATGAGGATTCACAGTTCAAAATTTTATTTAATGTTCTTAAAATTTGCAAAGAAAAAGGCAGAATGAGTGAAAGAGAAGGTGTTTGCACTGGATGGTTAAATAGTTTATCATCAGAAGTTCAGAAATCTTCTGAATCTTGCCTGGATACTATTGTTGATGGGATTTCGTCTTTGAATCTCAGCTATAAAGAGGTAAGGATTTTGCTAGACTTCAGAGTGCTGTTATTTTTCTATACTTTAGAGTAATGCTGTTTTTAATACGACTTTGAATTTTCTTAATTTCATGTGTTAAAAAAATAAAGATTTATTATTATTTTGAATAATGGTGATAATAAAACAAGCGTCTGTTGAACATAATTTATCAACAAAATTGTTATTAATAAATAACCCATGTAGTAGACTTGGGAGCAAATCATGAGCCATGCATTTTCAATGTCCTCAAAGAGTTTAAAATTGTACATCTAAAAAATATCCTTCATCCATATAAATCTTCTTCCAGATGTAAAGTTATTAGTATATAATGTCTAAAAATGTAGACAGCGTTGATACACATTGTCATAAAACCTAGCTGCAAAAGGTTTATAGTAATCCATACAGTTTTGTTTTTTAGTCTTGTGAAACGTTAGAACTGATATTTATGCACTGTAACTGACGTAATAATCTACATGTTAAATTTGTGTTTATCACAATGTTCTAGGTAAATTAATTAAGGAAAATGGTAAATGAAACTTGTATTCCACTTAATATTATGTAGACTGTGCACACACACACACACACACACCAAAAAAAAAAAAAAAAAAAAAAAAAACAGGGAGGGAAACAGTTGTCTATCTCCTATTTCACTGGGCCAATTGATGACAATTAATTTGCATTTTTCATGTCTGTATTGCGGCAATTATATCAGAAGGTTACAAATTATTGTGTGCCTTTTAAATAAAAATTGTAAATACTCCAATTTGTGTTAAATCTGTTAATATAAAGGCTCAATAAATTTCAAGACTTACCCCTTTGATGATTTTCTTGATGCTGTGTTATATTCCGAATAGCTGCTAGGGAAAACTAACATCTTTAATAAATCATTCATCATGTAGAAATAATCATAGGCATGACTTAGCTTTTCTTAGTTTTGTATTGCCATAATATTATTTACATATTTAGTTTAAAAGGATAATCATTTAAACAAAAGTATTCTATTACAGCTGATTCAAAAGTTCCTAAAAAATCGAGATCAAGTTAAAGTTCTAAATAAAAATGCTAGTTCTATGCTTATCGTCTGGTCTTTTTTTTTTTTTTTTTTGGCAAAAAAAGGCTCCGATCAATATCTGTTTTCTTCTCCTTTTTCTTTTACCAGAGTAATTGCCAACATTACTCCCTCACCAGTAACTAAGTTACAAGCAGTGAGGAATGGAGAGACAGGTGTAGGCATAATTTCAATCTCAAAACCGGATGGGCAGTTTTACCTGTATACCTGAATGTGTCTGGACTGTAAGAGTTTTGCTGTTATCCATAGCTTTGGAAAACTTTTCGCTTGACTGTTGGTTAGTTTTGTTATCCACAATCACTTTGTTAGGAACAAGATCAGAATCAGTAGCTAGCATGTATGCGGGCTTTAGTCTGTCAACGGAAATATGAACTGTTTTGCTTTAACAAGCACAGAAAAATATTTCTCATTTCTGTCAGATACTTGAAACGGTCCTGTTAAGTTGGTTCAAGTGGCTTTTTCACTTTGTCTGTTCTCACAAAAGCATGGGAGCATGACTTTAAATTTTTGTGGAAAAAACTTTCTGATGGGTAGCACACCGTGTTTTTATCGGTTTTAAGTTTTCCATGTAGTTTAGCAGCTTAACCACAAAGGTAGCAGGGTCAACTTTGAAATTGTATGAATCAAAAAATTCACCAGGTAGTTTAATGTTTGTTCCATATACCATTTGGGCTATTGAGAATTTGTGTCACATCATAAAGCAGATCTAAGACCTAACATAACTGTTGATAGTGTTTCAGTCTACTGAGCATTTTTAAGTGCTTTTATAGCAGTCTTCAATGTTCTATAAGGCATCTCAATTTTCCCATTGCATTGGCGATGGTATGCTGTAGTGTGAAGGATTTTAGTCCCACATATTACAGCCAAACTCCTGAACAACTGTGATTGAAGCTGGGCTCCACGATCCATAATAATTTTATATGGGACGCCAAATATGCAAATCCAATGCTCATAGAAGGCTTTGCTTACAACTTCTTCAGTGATGTATGGTAATGGGATGACTTCCATCCAGCCTCTAAGTCAGTCAATGCAGGTTAAACCGTATACGTATCCATTTTGAAGGAGGTAATGGGCCAATGAGATCGATATGCGCTATACTGAAATGGGTATCTGGTTCTGGATATTCCACAAATTCAGATTTGGTAGGTCTAGTAACTTTATATTTTTGGCATCTGATGCATACTTGTGCCCAGTCTTTCAATTATTTATTCATTCCAGGCCACACAAAAATAGCAGTCATCTGTTTAATAGTAGATTTAATTCTAGGGTGTGAAACACCATGAATTTGATCAAAAGGTTTTTTCCTGAAACTGGCTGGAATATACGGCTGAATCTTTTGTGAGGTATCACACCATAAAACTTTTGAAGATGGAAGTACGGACTGGCTAAATTTAGGTGTCGTGTCACTTTCCATTAGATCTTTCAATTCTGGATCTGTACTTTGTTCTGTGGCAGTTTGTTCATAATCAATAACAGAGATTTGTGATAGTGATAGTGTCGCAACCACATTCTCTTGTCCACTAATATGCCCAAAATCTGTGATGAACTGCGAAATGTATTGCAGTTGTCTCGGGGATGTTTTCTCATTTTTTGCTTAGAGGCGAAGGTCAATGGCTTGTGATCAGTTACAATTACAAATTCTCTACCTTCTAGCATGTACTTGAAATGTTTCACTGAGAGACATATACCCAAGAGTTCATGATCGTAGCTGCTGTAAGATTTCTGAGCATCATTCAGTTTCTTTGAATAGAAAGCAATTGGCCTCCAATTTCCTGCTTCTAACTGTTGTAGTACCGAACCAATAGCACAGTCTGATGCATCAGTGCTCAATGATAATGGAAGGCCAGGTGAAGGGAAACATAAAAGGGCGGCAGCATTAGCTAAATCATGCTTGCATTTTTCAAATTGATGTATTGTCTCCTCAGTCCAGGGGACATTTCTTTTATCCTTTTTTGCACCCTTTAAAAACTCATGCAGTGGTGCTTGTGTTTGAGCAGCATTTCTCAAATACCTGCGATAAAAATTTATTATACCCAAGAAGGTACACAAGTCTTGTAGGGTCACTGGCAGTGGGTATTCTAAAATGACTTGGACCTTGCTAGGCAGAGGACATGATCAGATAACTCAGAAACTCAATTTGATCTCCCAGAATGGATTTTGATACATTGATGCAAAGTCCAGATTTGCTCGGTCTCTCAAACACTGTCTGCAGATGTTGTTTGTGTTCATCCTCAGCTAATGAGGCTATTAATACATCGTCTAATTCTTCGTTAATGAAAAGCTGAAATGTAGCCCGTGCACTTCTGATTCCGAAACTCATAACACTGAATTCAAATAACCTGAAATGGATAATTATGGCGGTCTTTGGTTTGTCTTCTTCAGCAATTGGTATCTGATAGTATGCTTTTATTAGATCTGTCTTTGAAAATATATTTTTACCCTACAAGATAAGATGAAAATTTTCGATTCTAGGAATTGTGTAATGCTCGGGTGTGGGTTGATCATTTAATCGTCTATAGTCCCCGCAGGCTCTAACTGTTCCATCCTTTTTACTGACTAAATGTAGAGGACTAGGCCATTGAGATTTTGATGGTTGAATGATTCCCTTTCTCCAACATGAACAAAATTCTTGCTTGGCTAAGGCAAGTTTTTCAGGATCGATTGGACGTGCTCGTGAATGCATAGGCACCCCTTTGGTTGTTATGTGGTGCTTCATATCATGTTTACTTGAGGTACTGAAAGCATATGGCTTAGTTAAGTAAGATTTAAATAATTCATAAAATTTCGATTTATCTTTATTATTCAGTGTGCTGATGATGTGTTCATCTGAGATAGATCTAACTGCAGCCTTTACAGATAACTGAGTAACAATGAACAAGAATGAATATCAATAAGTAGTTGAATGATTTAGAAAATCAGCCCCAATGATATCTTTATTAACTTTCGCGATAATAAATGTCCATTAAAATTGTCGTCAGAATCTAAAGTCAAGATTTAGAGTTCTTACACCATAAGTTGGGATCTCTGTGCCATTGGCAGCATATAATGTATAGGAACATGGCATAGTTCCTGCTATAGTTGCTGGGATCAAAGGATACGTCGGCACCACTGTCCACTAAAAACCTTAATCCCGATTTTTTGTCAGTGACATATAGTTGGAATTTCCGGCAATTATAATTGCTTGCATTAGAACTGGCCGCAGAGTTTACTGTTGATTTACATTTCCCGACTGTTTCCATTCACAAGGTTGTTTACATTTTTCAGGATAGCATTTAGTGCCAAATTTAAAATGGTAATAACAATATTTTCCTTTTTTGACCTCGAACGGCTACTGTGGTTTGGAGCTCTAATGAGGCAATTTTCTGTAGTTCTTCCACCACTGTATTTTTGCTGACGGCAGCCTATTTTTAGTTCCACAATTCTATCAGCCATTGTGACCAACTTGTCCAGAGTTTTGTTACTAACCACTAAAATGTTTCTTACAGCATCTGGCATCTTTTCCAGCCAGAGAGATCGCAAAATATTCTCCGACATGTCTACCCATAGAGATTTCATTCTGAGAAGGAGCTGGCTGGGTTTCATGTCGCCAAGTTCCAACCCAGTGAGCAGACATTTAATGTGGTGATTTTCACTTTCCTTAAAAGTGTTGAGTAATCGTTCCTTAGCAGCCGAATATTTGTTGCTCGTACAGTCTTTTATGATGTCCCAAATGTTCTCCATAAATATAGGTTCTAATTGGGCTACCAAATAATTGAACATCGTTTCTTCATTTTTGATTCCACTAATTTGAAACTGGGCCTCTACCTTATAAAACCACGTCTCAGGTCTCACGGCGAAATTTTCACTCTCACCTTGCTGGCTTCGGCATTCGGCTGGGCAGTTTTATCGTTGTCCATGGCAAAACAAAATATTATCACGTACCGCCCGATTCACCAATAATATTACAGCAATTATATCAGAAGGTTACAAATTATTGTGTGTCTTTTAAATAAAATAGGAAATACTCCAATTTATGATAAATCTGTTAATATAAGGCCTCAATAAATTTCAAGACTTACCCCTTTGATAATTTTCTTGATGCTGTGTTATATTCTGGATAGCTGCCATGAAAAACTAACGTCTTCTTCAATAAATCATTCATCATGTAGAAATAATCATAGACAAGACTTAGCTTTTCTTAATTTAATATTCACATAATAGTATTTACATTTTTAGTTTAAAAGGATAATCATTTAAACAACAATATTCTATTACACCCAATTCAAAAGTTCCCCAAAAATTGAGTTCAAGTTAAAGTTCTAAATAAAAATGCTAGTTCTATGGTAATCATCTGGCCTTTTCTTTTTCTTTTTTCTTTTTTTTTTCCAAAAAGCTTGAATCAATAACTGTTTTCTTCTCCTTTTTCTTTCACTGGATTAGTTGCCAACATCTCAAAAGCGCATAATAGGATACATATTACGTTTATATATAGTAAAATTGTTCTAACAGGTATTTTGACACAAAATAGGACCTTTTTCTGAAATCACACACTGATTTTTTTTCCCGTATTTTGATTCTACGATTCAAATTATACAAGACAGCAGCTTGTCCGTATGCAATGTCAGTTTCTAAGGGAAGACATTACACATGGAGAAAACAATGAAAAACACCCATATAGCCAGAAGGAAGAGATGTGATATTTCACTTTTGCATTTATATGAAGAAGTTTCTTGTTATGGAAGAAAATTAGAATCATCAGTCATGTGGAATAAATATATTTGTCTTTTCCATATCCTGTTGAAATAAATTTTGCTACAGTTTCAAATCTTCTTTTGTGGTAAGTGGGAATGAAGAGGCATGATGTCTGCCTTTTAGTCACGATTTAAAAAAAAAAAAATGTTCTGAGAAAAAGCATAATAAACCCAAAATTTTTTATTATATGTGAATTTAAAGCTTTGATGTGCATTTGCTTTCAATAACATTTAAAAGTCATGAAGTTAGGAAATTCTGAGAATGGTTCTAGTTTCTTGAAATAAAAGTGTTAGAAAAAGAATGTTTGTATAAATTGAATATTACCAACCATGCTTATGAACTAATTCTTTGATGCTGAATAGCTCATATACTAGCTTTTTGCTTTTATTTTACTTATGTTTCATAAACATCGAACACATACACAGGTCTTCTGTCGTACACTAGAAAGATTTGTTTATTAATAGGGTGCTATTCTTTTAAATCTAATTTAAAGACCTTAAATCCCTACTAGACTGACAAGCGAGTTATTGCTCTTTCTGTGACATTCTACAGAGTCTCAAGAAGACTCAAATTTTGTCATTTGCGAATATGAAATACCAAAAAGTTGATTTTACAAATTAAAAATGCATTTGTAGCTGGAGACTACAACTGGCTTAAGTATTGGCTCAAACCATTTATTGCATGATTTAACTTCAGCTAGCAAAAGGGCCTATGCCAGAATACTAACTTTGCATATTTGTGTGAGAGAGAAAGTACTAGCAGCCTGCTGAAAGCTGTATGTCTGCGAAACCTTTGTGGTGAATTATTTGCATTCTAAGAATATATGTACTGTAACATTTGCATGCAGTATTCATGTTTGCTGCGCTGTTCCCGTGTGCATTCGCTATAGTGCAAGCTTAAAAACTGAACTTTTCGCCGAAGAGATTCTCTTGCACCTGTACTTCACTGTTCCGGTTTGTCCATGGTGGATATTTGGTGTTGGCAAGTTTTGTATTTTACTTTTAAATTTTAAAGTTAATTTTATATTTTTCTAATGTTTTCAACCTTTCTTCTGACAAGTGTGGAGTCTGGTGGCATAAACCATCACCACATTTGGTGACCTAAGAAGATTGCTGTAGTTATGCATGGCCAGAGTGAAGTGCTTGAAGAAGCTGAATACTGAGATTCCATGGCAGCAGTTTTTGTGCAGACGATTCTATTGTGGAGCTACGGTGCAGGAATATTCCAGTGAAACCTAGTATGTCAGTGCTGATATTATATCATTTTCCCCCAGGTTATCGTGTTTCAGAGCACAGGTAGGACTTAATCACAAGAGTTGATTTTTTCTTTTGTATTAATGTGTACAGTATTCTTTTACATAGTGCATATTTTATATTTTCGTTGTATGCATTTTCATACCATTATAGGTACGGATGTGTGATAGGTTTTTTTTTTATCCTTTTACGTTGTGGTTTGGTATATGTAATACTTAGTTGTAAAAAGTTGGTAATAAAGTTGGCTACACATGTGTGTCATGCTTCGGTAAAATTACCGTCTTTTTGGAAAGCAAATCCTGCCTTGTTTGTCAAATTGGAATCGTAGTTTTCCCTTTCCAACATAACTTCAGATTTAACAAAATTTAATCATGTCATCGCTGCTGTAGACTCTGATATACTTAATTCTGTTGATGATATTTTAATACCTCCTGCTGCTGGAAAATATGTCATAAAACACAAATTGATTTCAGTACATTCTAAAAGAAGCATAAATTGTACTCTTACAAGGTTTAGAGCTTGGCAACCAACACCCTTCGCAGTTATTGACTGATATGTGAGCTTTGGCAGGTGATACCATAGGTGAACCTTTGCCTAAGGTCTTTGTGGCTTGCAAGGCTTCCTTATAGTACACAGTCTTTTTTAGCTGCTCTTTGTGAAGATGATTTGAGTAAATTGACTATGGTTGCTGATAAAATTACTGGGTTTGCATTTCATTCTTATGTGAATACGGCTAATGTGACCCCAGAGCCAAGTGAATCTGCTACTGCTTGTTTGGAACTCCAGGTGGCAGAGCTGACTAAATAAGTTAGTGAGTTAACTTTTACCTTGGGACGTAATTCTCGCAGTGTTAAATGTAATTTTCAGTATTTGTACCAGTGTAGCAGGTCATGTGACAGTACTAACCATTACAAAGAGCGAACAAATGAGCTTTGCTTTTATCATGTAAATTTTGGGGAACAGGCAAGGAAATTTCAGTCTCCATGTTCCTTTCTCCAAAAGGGAAATGAATAGGGTGATCGCTTTCTGGCTAAAATAGAGACAGCTAGGTGAATCATATACTTTTGGATGACCCCTCTTCAAAACTAGAGTATTTAATTGATACTGGTGTGGATGTGTTCGTATTAAAAAAAGTATGCTCCATGTAATAAGCCTTCTCAGAATTTCGTTTCATTAGCTGCCAGTGGAACAAAAATTCCCACATTTGGCACTAAACCCTTACTTTGATTTTAAATTTATGTCATACCTTTACTTGGTTATTTGTCATTGCAGATGTAAATCAGCTAGTTATGGGTGTAGAATTCGTTAAGAAATACAGATTACTTGTTGATGTTGCTAATAATTGCCTTATGATTTCCAAAACTAATTTGTCATCGCATGGCAAATTGTTTGGGAGTTCTTTTGATTCAGGCATATCTGTACCTCTTGGTGATTCTAAACTTCATTACTTGTTGAGCATCACAAAATCACTAATCCTTCATATGTAACCAACAATAATCAGAATTCAACAAATTTCCATTGCATTGAGACTAAAGGTCCTCCTGTGTTTTCTGAACTTCGTCGTTTGTCAGTGGATTTATTCCAAGTGGCAAAGCAAGAGTTAGAGTTCTTTATGTCACAAAAAATCATTTATCCGTCCAAAAGATCTTGGGCCAGCCCTCTTGACATGGTTTGTAAAGCAAATGGTGATTGCCCTTGCAGCGATTATCGCCGCTTGAATGCCGTGCGTATTCCTGATCAGTATCCTGTACCACATATTCAAGATTGTTCAGATATTCAGATATTTTTTGGGGAAAAATATTTTCTCAACACTCGATTTGGCTAGGGCGTATCATCAGATTCCTGTTAATACACAAGATATGCCTAAAATAGCTGTGATTACCCTATTTGGATTATTTGAGTTTTTTTTTAAATGCCGTTTGGTTTACGAAATGCAGGTCAAACATTCCAAAGATTTATTCAAGTACTTTCTGATTTAGATTTTTGTATTCAGATTGATTTCAGATACTGTTACAGGTTTAGAGGAGTTGGAAATTATTGTACTTTTTTCAGGAATGAGTTTTTAAAATGCCATTTGGTTTACGAAATGTAGGTCAAACATTCCAAAGATTTATTCATCAAGTACTTTCTGATTTAGATTTTTGTATTCAGATTGATTTCAGACACTGTTACAGGTTTAGAGGAGTTGGAAATTATTGTACTTTTTTCAGGAAGGGGCCGAATACCAGAAGGGGTAATTAAACAATTAAGAAATGATTCTGATGATCTACTTGTGGATTCGGTGAATGAAAACGAGCAAGAAACCCACCTTCATTTAATTTTTGATAGACTGAAAAAATATGAGTGAAAAGTAAATCCTGCTAAGTATATTCTTGGAAGGTCATCAGTATCATTTCTTGATTGTTTAATTATCCCTTCTGGTATTTGGCCCCTTCCTGAAAAAAGTACAATAATTTCCAACTTCTCTAAACCTGTAAAAGTGTCTAAACTAAAGAGGTTTTTTTAATGTTGAATTTTTATCGACAGTTTTTTCCTAAGGCCGCAGCTACCCAAGCACCGCTTCATTCTCTTTTGAAAGATTCTAAGAAAAATGATAAACATATTCTCTAGACAGCGGAAACAACTATGGCCTTTAAAAAATGTAAAACTGATTTGGCAAATGGGTAAAAGTATATTTTAGTGTACCCCTTGGCGAAACTTGGCGTTTTTGGTGGTACATGGATAACGAATTTGTGTAATAATTTTGACTTGTTATTTGTTGTCCATTCGGTAAAATACCTTTTGAAACAAGATTATCATAATTGCCACATTCATGTATTTTAATAGCATATAGCTGAGGTGACCAGACTTCGTGAAGACAGGAGCCAAATGATAGATTGCATGGAATTTGAGAGCTGCAGCTGAATTTTCCAAAAGCCACAAATCCATAATGATAGTTTAAAAATAATGAGACAAGTTCTGATTAGAAAGAAACTTTTGAAGTAAATTAATGAGAATTTTATTTTCTTTAGTTAATTAAAGGATTGCATATAAATAAAAAATCATATATATCTTGCTATGCATTCAGAATACTGTGTGCCAACAAATTATAAACATGAAGCTATTGTAGTGTGTAACTGAATGTTCTTCTTTCAGGTAGAAAAATCAAACATTTTGTTCTGTTTTCTTTATTCCTCTTTGTTTATAACTGTTGTCTGGTTTTTCGAAGTAGTGAACTGAATTGAAAAAATATATACGTTAATCTTTGTGATTACAATTAGTATGTAGTTTTTCATTTGAATGTGAAATAAATCATTATTAAAAACAACTTGAACATTTTTTTTTTAAACTCGTAGGCAATTTTTTAGAAAGAATAAAATAAGTGATACAGAACAGCACTTACTGCAGAGAAACTGCTATTTGTGAAAAAAGAATTATTTTAAAATAAATCATTAACTTCTGTAGGCTTTGCATGAAAATTAATAAATTTGTTTTTTCGACGTAACTGACATGAGGGCAACATACTGAGGTCAAATCTAACTTTAAATAACTGAATTCATTCATTAGTTATAAACCATATTATGAGTCGCATTTTATTTTTTCTAAGGGATATTCAAATCATCAGATCTTCAGAATCTTCAGATTTTAAATTCCTAATTTCAAAGTATAGAATCTTTCTCATTCAAATCTTTTGCACCCTAACCTAAGAAATTGTTAAACATTCTTATTCAAAACTTTGGCATGATTTGTTTTTCTGATGCCCAATACATAAGAATTCCAGAGTTGCCAACTCTCCCAATTTAGGTGGGAGAGTCCCAATTTCGGACCATTCTCCCGCTAACCCGATTTTTGATGAATTTCTCCAGACTTTTTTCTTATTCTTAAAATTTCTTACAATTTTTATGTATCTTGGCTTAATACTTTGTTCTTTGTGCCAAAAAAGTGATTCTGGGTGGCGTCACTATTTCATCTAAAAGAAAACCAAACTCGTTTCGTCAGTAAGAAATTATGTGGCATTTCTGCTTTGTGAGTGAGACTACATGTGTTCGAAAATGTTGTGTTCCACTTCTCCAGTCAACATTGAGCACTAATGTGTATCATCTGGCATATATTAGCCAATGAGCACAAACCAAGATCAAGGCTCTTATTTCGTTCATCTTGTCGATGACCACGGTGAGTGGACGTGCTTTTGAAAAATAGTTTTTTCAAAAATCGTACACAGATGACTTTCGTTCTATTATTTCCTCAAGGAAATGTAATACATTTGCGATGTGTATTGTTTGTCATTGCAATTTTTTCAATTTTGCATGGTGGAATGGCTGATGTTCTCAAACATGTACGTATGCAAAAACACAAGGACAACATGAATTCTGTTTAAAAAAAAGAAAAAATTAAATTTTATTGTGGAAACAAAGGACCAAAAAGTTATTAATGTCGAATGCCTGTTCTCTGCCTTTTTACTTAAACACAACTTGCCATGAATGCATCAGATCATGCTGCAGCTTTATTTAGAAAAATGTTTTGCAAGGACTATAACGACTGCAATTGTTAAAGAAATGGGTAGGAGAAATAAATCTTCAGTTATTGACTGCATTAAAACAGCTCCATTTTGCCTCTCACTGATTCAAAACTGTATCCAATTGTTGTTTCATATTTTAATACAGTTTCTTCAGAAATTGAGTGTAGTTTTCTTTCTGTTCCCCCTTAAGGACATTCGACATGCTTTAATATAACACAGCTAATTATTAAAATTTTAAATGAAAATGCAATTCCTCTGATTAATTGCTTAACACTTGGTGCTGATAATGCACCAGTGATGGTAGGTTTGAAGACTGGTGTTACAGGTATCTTAAAAAAAAAAGAAGCTTCAGATTTGCAAATTATGAGGTGCACTTGTCATCACTTAAATTTAGCAGCTGAAAAAGGAGCAGCTTCTTTACCAATAAATGTTGACGAACACATTGTTGATATTTATCATTATCTTGAAAAGAGTTCTAAAATCTGCCACTGAGAATAGTATTTGCACGCAAACTGATTAATGTATTGTTTTTTGTTCAAAGATGCAAATAATAAAAATGTTTTTTACAAGTATTTTTATACTGTTTGCATTTAAGAATTAATAACTGAACTTTCAGATATTTGTTTGAAATTAAATTGGTTATAAAAAGTATATTTTTATCATTTAAAAAGTCTTTTTGTTGCTGAAAAAAATCTCCTGATTTTTTAGTGTTTTAAGTTGGCAAGTTTAGAATTCATTGAAATTAGAACCTGATATTATTGGTATCGGTCATGACATCTCGGGGTGCTACACTGTTTCAAAATAGTATCCAGTGAAATCTACCAGGATTTTTACATTGCAGATCATTGAAAATTCTTGAAATTTTCTCTTAAATCATCTTGATAATTATAGACATACACCTATTAAAAATAAATCTAGCAACTCATGCCACAATATATGAATATTGCATCAGTACATATTCAAACTATCTACAGTTGAACTCCAACTAGCTATTAAATTTTGAGTTGTTTATCAAATACTAGGTAAATTAAAACTAATGGTACAGAAGTAAAACATACCTGTAACTATTATAATGAATGTATTTGAGAAAAACAGACATAACATGAAAGTTTAACTCTTCAAATTTCTATTGACATGCACAGATGTTTGATGTGAATGCCCTGTGTGATGCAGTAAGCATCTACTCTAGTTAAGTTCCTGAGTTCTTGCCACACTGATGTATAGATCGACCCTGTTCTGTTAGATGGCTGGACTTGTAAATGTAATCAAATGACCTACTGTATTGTCTTAAATTCCAAAGTAAAATAACTCCAACTCCGAAGAAAGTTTAAAATAAATCTTGTTTATTATTTGACTATCAGCCTGATGATTACATAACTTGTGTGCAGAAAGTAAATCTGAAATGGAGTCTGTAAATATAGGGCAGGTGCTATGATTTTAGAAAATGAAACATCTAACTTCAAAATTGAAAATTTATGGAATTAAAACCCAACAGAATTTCACATTGCATTGCATTGCATAAAATTTCTAGTGATCAGATAGTGGATTGTAGTATAAATTTCTGTTGGGTTACTAAGCTTTCATGATAAATGTGTCGGATGTATATGATTGTCGAAGATAAGGAAGACCAAAAGTGTAATGTAATCTGCATATTACAGAAGTGGGAACCAGAATACAGGCAACCTTTGCAGCTGGCAGCTGCACTGAGCAGCAGAATAATAGGTTGAATAATTTTAGAAGTACCAAGCGAAAAAAGCCAAGTGCCAGCTTTAATTTAGTGCGATACTCATGTCAAGATAAAAAAAAGTTCAACAAGCAACACACCAGAAAATATTACAAGCTAAAGTAATTTCACCAGTATTAGTATGCTGTAATTTGACAGAAACTGCAAAAGAAAGAAGTTTGTGTCCATTTCATCTCTTATTGCTTGATACAACATTATTAGAATAAAGATTTGGTGGCAATTTAGGATTTTACATTAATTAGCAGGTTATTGTGATTTGAACTTTAACTTCTTTCTGTAGCCCTCACCAAATGCAAATTAGTTGTAGAGTGTTTCACCCAAGGAATTGAATGTTTTCGAGTTAGAGCTTCTGATAGCCTCACCTTACAGTTACGTACTATCAGCAGCTCTGCCAAATTTTTATTTGGACTTTAGTCATCTTGCTAGTGAATATTTAAATATGTACCTTTAGTTACTTGAGCCAGCTTAAGTACCGTATTTGACGGCATATAAGACACACCCTTATTTAGAAGGCCACAGACATGTAGATGTAGAAAAAGTTATGTGTGTCTAGACATTTATCCGGGCTAAAAATAGCATTCAGTATTGAAAGTTAACCTGTGTCCTTCATGTATAAGATGCAGGTAACTTTTTTGAGACCAAATTTAGGAAAAAAGTGTGTCTTATATGCTGTCAAATACGGTAATCATTTTTTGTGTAGACCCACACCATGTTACCTAAATTGAAATTAATTTCATCTTATGTTATTTTAAGTACCCACAAGTAGTAGAGGTTCATTTGAAGCACAAGTAGTGCCTTCTCTTAAATTAAAGATTTGAATAAAAAGGTTATTTTTACCTTTCTAAGACCTTGTCATCTGAGTTCAGGCTGGAGCAATAATTCACTTGTCATTCAAGTAGGGTCTGAAGAACAATAAGTTAAGCTTCTGTACAAGTAGTACTCTATAATAAAGGTGAAATGTTTATATCTCGAGTAAGGGAAGCTAATGAAAAGCAAACTGAAATCTTTGACCAGAACTAAATTGTCAGTGAAGTCCATTTTCCCCCCACAACCCAAAAATTTCAAGGTGCTCAGTCACTGGTGAAATAAATGATGATCTCTGCCTAGGATTACCAAGGAATTATTATAAAAGTGTTAACTGCAGCATATTACTGTAATTGTGAAAATTTTGATGAAATTGCACAAAAATGACTTGCTTAGGAATGAGGAATTAATTTTGAAAAATATCCATATGTGAGAATGTTGTGATAAGTCTAGTAAACTAAATGGAAGGTTTACCAGGGTTCGTATGGTCCTTAAGAGTGCTTAAAAGTCCTTAGATTTTTTTTGAATCGATTTTTGGTCCTTAAAAATCCTTAATTTTGGCCAGAATCAGCAGAAGGTCCTTAATTTTAATCATTTGAAATTTCTGTTTGTTTTTATGACTGCCATTTTTAGTGTGAATTAGCATTTTGGAGGAATATTTTTGGCAGTTCACTGATGTAAATAGTTATTTTTTGAATGGGTTCATGGGTTATAATTTGTTTCTATTTCTAATATGAATGATGGGATACTCGGAGGTTTTAAGCAAGAAGTGAAACATAAGCATAGCGAAATTAACTTTTTTCTAATAATAAACCCTTAAACAACTTTTCGCTTTTGGGGATGTGAATGCTTTTATTAAACAATTCTAAATTTGGTGACTTATCAACATTTTGGCGATTTTAAGATCAGTTTCTATAGAAAATTTTTAATTCCGAGATCTGAGAAGTTTTCGGCAATTTTTTTTAAAACATCGTAACATTGATAAATTTCATTAAAATAATGGTAATATATTGAAATTATATATAAAAAATAACATTAAAATAAAACATTTTTATTTTTCGCTGTCATATTATAAAGTTTCATTTTGGCAACTTATTTTACAATATTTTGAATCTGAAAAATAAACAAGGTATAATGCTGTAAAACACAATTTACGAAACAGCTCTTAGCAAAAGCAAAATTAGCTATGTAATTAATTAAAATGTCTTCTTTTTAATTTATTCATAGTGAGAGTTTTTCCCATGTAATTGTCTCGGAGTATTTAGAATTCTCAGAATATGCATCAGTTTTCTATAAAATTAATTTTACACTTTTCCCTCCTCCCCCCCTTTTTTTTCCAAACTATTTCTAGCCTTTTGCTGTTACAGCATTGGTAGGGATAATATTTCTTTAGGATTTTAGACATTGCAGCTTGGAAAGTTTAGAAGGATTTGAAGGCAAGATTTATAGAGCCACGATTCTAGAAGATTGGATAAATATGTGACAAAATGAAAAATGTCTCCATGGTATCAACACGTAATGAATGTGCTTTAATTTGTGCTGTTGCAAGCAAATCAAATTTAAGGGGCCAAAGGCACACAAGTACCTTAAGAGCTGCAGTTAACACTTGGCATGCGGGCAATGTACTTTTACGTTTTTTGCAGTCTGTCACTGGAGCGCGGGTTACGTAAAAATACGTATGGCATGCGGGCAACGTATTTTTACGTTTTTTGCAGTCTGTCATTGGAGCGTGGGTCACGTAAAAATATGTATATAGTAGATTTGTGGTGGAGACCCGCTAACCGCCACAAATCTATTAAATATGTATAATTATATGTATGTGTGACATTATATGGGTGTTGTTTGCGTTGCTAGGCAACGCTTTACATTTTACTTTCAACAATTTATTATTGTCGAGTTACTTGGTCTTTTGTTATTTTGTCTTCAATCAAATTCTTAGCTCCAAAACGTACAAGTCGTGTTTTGTCAATTTGAAGCTTGATTTTTTATTATTGATTAAATAAATTGATAAAATGAACCGTTGTGACAAAGATAGTGATGAAGAAATATGCGCTGACATATTATCGGACTTTTTGTATGATAGTGATTCTGAAAGTCAAGATATCGAAGAAAGTGATGATGATGACATTATTCCACGTTCTCGAGTGTTCATGCGAAGAATTTCTAGTAGTTCTGAAACAGCTTCTGATGAAGAAGCAGATGAATGGTCATCGATTGACAATCTTCCAGACCTTGAAGAGTTTTTGGGTCATCCTGGGATAACTAACATGGCTAATGTTCCTGAATCCACAGCTGATGTAGTAAAGTTATTTATAGGCGATAACTTTTTTGCATATTTAGTCGCGGAATCAAACAGGTATTATTATCAAAATATGAATCAGTTCAAAATATCTCCCAAAAGCATGAAATCGAGAGATTACGGAGATGAAGAAAATTTTGGGGCTTATTATTTTCATGGGACAAGTTTGTAAAGACGCCCGAGACGATTATTGGTCAACTGATGTCTGCACAAGTACACCGTTTTTTTTTTTTTTTTTTTTTTTTTTTTTTTTTTTTTTTTTTTTCAAAAACCATGTCAAGGGATAGATTTCGCCAAATATGGAAGGCTTGGCATTTCAATAACAGCGAAGACATCATGGACAATTCTGATCGATTATTCAAAGTCAGGCCTGTACTAAATTATTTTGTTGAAAAATTCAATAACATTTACAAACCGAAACAACAAGTATTGTTAGATGAGGGCATAATACCGTGGAGAGGACGATTGTTTTTTAGAGTTTACAATGCTGGAAAAATTATAAAATATGGCATACTCATATGAATATTGTCTGAAAGTGACACTGGGTTATATTTGCAATTTTGAAGTTTATGCAGCTCAAGGATTATGTTTGGTTAAAACGATGCAGTAGTTTCGCCATATAGTGATGTCTGGCACCATTTGTACATGGACAATTACTACAACAGCGTTGATAACACAGAAGACCTTTTACAAAAAAAAAAAAAAAATACGAATTTTCGGAACAGTTAGGAAGAATAGAGGTCTACCAGAGTACCTGAAAAGAACTAATTTGTAAAAAGGAGAAACAATCTTTCGAAGAAAAAATGATATATTGGTACATGTTTGGCAATCCAAGAAAGAAGTCAGTCTCATTTCTTCAATCCATTCCGTGGAAATGAAAGAAAGTAGTAATGTTGATCATATCAAGAGACAAAAAATTATAAATTTAAATGCATTGATCGACAACAAGTACATGAAAGGAGTAGATCGGGCCAATCAGTATTTGTCCTACTATAGATATTTTGCGTAAAACAGTGAAGTGGACAAAGCACTTAGTTATGTATATGATGAATTGTGCACTTTTCAATGCATATGTAGTATACAATTCGACAAAGACGCAAAAAAATAAAATACCAGAAATTTTTGCACGACATTGGGTTACTGATGAACTACCTGAAATCAGCACTGAAGAACCGGAGCAAATGATACCAAAATGCGACCCTCCTGGAAGAATGTCCATGATTATGCACAAACACGTATTGGAGAAAATTGTTGGTGCCGAGAAGAAGAAAAATCCACAAAGACAACGTCGCGTGTGCGCAGTCAAAAAAGTGCGAAGTGAAACAAACGTGTTTCATATGTAGCTTCTGCTCTGTTCCTCTTCATAGAGGAAAATGCTTTGAACGGTACCATACTGTAAAGAACTATTAACGTGTTATCGGTTCTATTTGTACTTGTTATGAAAAAATATTTTTGAATACATTGTAAAATTTAAAAATCGTTTATTTTTGTGATTTTGTAATTTTTTTTTAAATAATCATACAGTATATATTTAAATGTAAAATAAAAAAAGTTATTTCATAAAAACGAAGTAGTTTTCGATTTACTGCGATTTTCCTGAATAACCATATTTCCACGCGATTCACGAAAAAACGCCCGCTGCACGCGTAAGTTCGTGGTGAAGTATACACGCATGCCAAGTTTTAAGGTGCCATAGAGTCACAAGTGGCTGGTGAACTGCAGTTTGGTCATGCCTGGTATTTAGCATTATATATGCCAGTCAATCAGTAAACAATATCTTGTCCTATTTTACCGTTTTCTAGTCCTTATGTTTTTTACTCTTACTGTAAGTAATGTCACTATAAAAAGGCAGTGTACTGTCAGCTTTGCAAACAAGCTATCTTTATTGAGTCATCTGATTGTAAGAAGCTTGCATTGTGTAACACCAGCTGTTTCTATACAACTGTTTTGCAATGGTTTCTGCTATATAGCTTTGGTATCTCTTTCCTGTCAAAATGCAAAGCTGTTATTAACAGAGAGAAAATGTCCATCAGTTTTTCAGAAGCTTTACCAAGGCATCATTTTGAAAGCTATGCAGACCTGTGGCATGGTACTAGAGCCAATATCTGACATATTTGCTACACTTCTCAAGCAATGCCCTTCTTTCAGCTTCCCAGTTACTCTGCCTTGTGTGAAAAATTAAATGTTTCCTAGTTCATTTGCTTGCAATGTGGTAACATATAATGATGCTCACTATATGTTTGTAATGATCATGCATATTATTAAAGAATTTAGAGAAAATTCTTGAATGTCTGCTTTTATTCATTTTGCACCTCTTTGTCATGTTATCTCTGGTGCCGCAATTCCAAAATGTGCATATGTACGATCTTTCTACTGAAGATCTATATTTTTTAAACCTAAATAGACTTTATTTCTGAGATTGTAACCTTTAAACTTGTATTTTTCTGTAAGTTTTGCATGCTAATTGGAATTATTAAAATACAAATATTGATGTTCAGTGTATAAAATCTGCTTTGTTTTTAACATGAATGTGCTCATATTGTATACAATTTTGTTATTCCACTTTCTCTAAACAGTATCTTTTAGCAACTGTTGTATTGTTTGTACATTTTATAGTTGTTATTTAAAATTTATAATCTTAGTTACTAGATTGCTACAATAACTTAGACATCAAAGTGCACAGAAGGATGGAGTAGGTTATATAAGCAGTAAGTGTGTAAACAGTTTAATGCAAAGTGGTATGAACATAATCGGTTTTTGATAACGGAGGTTGTACAGTTGTTAGGTTATTTCAGAGCAGGAAAGATGAAAAATGAGCAAAACTCGAACCACAGACCTCTCGAATACATGCTGAACGTGCTGACCACTACACCACAAAGGCATGCTAAGCAGACAGGAGAAATACCTTATATACTCCCCTTTTAAAGGGCCACTGAGGTTTTAGGGGACTCAATCGCCAAATCCTAATGGTGAAGAATCATCAATTCACCACCTTTTAGTTCGGGCACCACTGTAGAGACATTAGGTATTTTTTGGAGTAAGAGACAGGAAAAATTAGCAGTGCTCTCGCTGGTACTCAAACCACGGACCTCTCAAATTCGCGTCGAGCGTGCTGACCACTGCACCACGAAGGCATGCTAAGAAGGCGGGAGAAATACCCCATATACTCTCCCCCAAAGGGCGAATAGGGATTAGGGCACCCAGTCACCAAATCCTCGTGTTGGAGAACCATCATCCACCGCCCTTTTTTTTAGCCCGTGTGCCAATGTCTCTGCAGTGGCACCCAGGTAGTGGGGGTATTTTGGAAGCAGGAGAGATGAAAAATGAGCATTGCCTTCGCTGGGACTCAAACCACAGACCTCTCGAATATGCGCCGAGCGTGTTGACCGCTACACAACAAAGGAATGCTAAGCAGGCGAAAGAAATACCTTATAAGGTTAGGAACAACAACATGAAAATTTAGAGCATAATATGAAAGACTGCATAAAGAAATATAGTAAAAGGATTACACAACTGTTTTATATTAAATTTTGAAAATTAATTTCAGAAATTAACTTAGTACATAATTTCTTTTTCAGATCAACATATTAGTGTATAAAAGGCAAAACAGGCATTTTTACTTTCCAGAAAGTACAGACTGTCCAGTGATTATGGTAGGTCCTGGTACTGGAATAGCTCCTTTCATAGCTTTTTTGAAACATCGGTAAGCTACTGCTGTTGCTCCTTAAATTATGTGCTATTTTATGATCTTATTCAGCTATATACCTTGTTTTCCTTATTCCCCCCCCCACACACACACACTCATATAGATGTATACTTCTTTTCAGTGAGAATCTTATGAAAACTCAGAATTCGGACTCAAACTTTGGGAAAACATGGCTATTTTATGGCTGTCGTTATAAAGACAGAGATTTATTATACAAGTAATATTTAATTTCTTCTGAGTGAAAAATAACAATAATTTATGTACTAATACAGGAACATTCAGTTTTCTTATAAAATTAGTAAATTTTGAATATAGCATTTAAAACAGATTAGTGCATTTTCACAGAGAAAAGCAATATATTAATTAAATTGGATAAAAATTTATGTTTAATTATATTGAAATCCTAAACATTTTAAATTTAAATAATGTTTAAGAGATTAAATTTTCCCAAATTTTTTTGCATAAAAATGCAAAAAGATATTTATTAAATAAACGTTCCTTTCTGTAATTGTTTTTCAGTCTGTTTTAATGCATGTCATTTGATGTACTATTATTTATTTATTTTGAATTATTATCACATTCTAGCAAATGGAATTAATTAAGAGCATCCTTTGTTTTACAGGGAAGAACTTGAAAGGTTTCAGTCATGTGGTGCATTAACACATCTGAAAGTTTCATTTTCTAGAGAAACCTCTTCCAACAGTGTGACAAAATATGTTCACCAAAATATTAGACAACATGCTGAAGGTATTGTTGCTGCTGTTAAAGCAGAAGGCAAAATTTTTGTCTGTGGTGATGCAAAGCATATGGCTCGTGATGTACAGCAAGCATTTATTGAAGTTTTCCAGTCAAATCTTGGTAATTTTCTTTTTTATACGAAATGTTCATGGATATATTTTTTAATTATGAGGCAAAATATATTTTCCTTTGTTAGTTAGATGTATTTCTAATGCTATGTGAAATTGACTGAGACAACTCAGATTAAAAAATTAAACATTAATTTTTCAAGGCATAAAATTAAGTTTTTGTCTATTAATGTAATTGAAAATTTCATTTCTAAAGAGTTGCTTACAAACTCCATACTTTTGTTTCCTCTGTTAGTTTGAGAAGAAATCTGTTCTGACTTTCATTTTTAGAATTTGAAATATGTAATTCATATCAATACATTGTATAAACTGCTTTTAAGTTGATATTGTTACTTTTTTAATAAACTTATTAAATTGAAAATTATGAACTTTTAATTAAATTACTGTACTAATCACTTTTTAAATTCAGAATGTCTTTAATTCTGTTTAAATCCATTTTTAAATAATACTGTAAGATTTGATTTTTGTTGACATTATATCTTGTACACAGAAAGTTTCTGAAAAAATGAGGGAGGACTTCATACTTTTCCTCCATTGGCTGACACTTAAGTTAGCTTTGGCCACTACTAAGGCCGGAAGTGTTGGCCACTTTATTGTGGAAGCATCTAATAGGTGGGCCACCGTTATCTTCTATCAAGGGATGGATAATTTTACAACCATGCCTTCTCCAGGATTCAAACCCAGGCAGTAGGCTACCCTAACCATTAAACTGTCTGGGCAGCAGTACTTCATATTAAAAAACCATTTTCTTAATTATATAGCTTAATTATTAAAACATTATCAAGCTGTAAACAATTCAATATGTTGCATAAAATAGTTACAATTTTGATTAAATAATATGAGCTGTTCATGGTATTTCATTTCAGTTAGTAACTTTTTTTGCTGATTATTTTTATTAGATTTACTTTAACTAACAAAGTTTATTTTTTCTTGCAGGCTTAAGTTCTGAAGCAGCAAAATCTTTTGTAGAAGAATTACAAAATGATTATCGGTATGTCACTGACATATGGGCATGATTTATTGGCATAAAATATGTCATATAAATGAATGCACATGGAAAAATTTTACATTCATCTGTATTTTAATGCAAATAAATTCAATATTCATTTTTTCCCATTGTATTTGTTGTGACAATAAACAATCTATTTAGGAAGATTTAATTTTGTAAGACAATGTAATTCTTTTCTATTTTTAATTTAATAAAAAATGCTTATCTGCTAAGTTTGTATGAAATATTAACATGAATGAGTAAACAAACAAAAATAGATTTTGCAGATTACTTGTTTGCTTTGCCAGCTGGATCTAGAATGAATGGTTAAAAATTCTTTTTTTAATTGCTTTCTGCAGGGTTATGTACTCACCATTGACATCCAGATGTATGCAGGGTTCGTATAGATTTCTTAAAAGTGATTAAAAAGCCTTAGATTTTTTGGAAACGGTTTTTAGTCCTTAAAGGTCCTTAATTTTGGCTGAAATCGGCAGTGGTCCTTAATTTTACTCAACTGACATTTCTGTGGGTTTTTTTTTTTTTTTTTCCTCCTTCCTATAGCCATTTTGAGTGTGAATCAACCTTTTGCAAGGAATATTTTTTGGCCGTGCTTTGACTGTATAACTGTAGCCATGCATTGCATTTGTAACTCTGGATTAATGTTTAAATTATGGGTGATAATTGATGGGTTAACATTTGAATTCTTTCCAACAATTGAGTTCCTTCCATTCTGAATACAAATGGTGGGTACTTGAACATTAAAAGCTTCAATTGAAACAAACATTCGAAGCAAAAATTTTTTACGAATGAGGAATTCATAAAATATTACATCAAAAACAGCTTTTCCCTTTTTGAGATATGTGTTTTTTATTATGCGGCGCTAAATTCGGCGACTTATTAATATTTTGGCGATTTCAAAATTAGTTTGTATAGAAATTTTTTTATTTAGAGATGTGAAATTTTGTGATTTTTTTACAAACAAAATAACACATAAATAAATATCATAAAATGATAAAATTATTTTGGGGAAATAGCAATAAAATAAAACATTTTTATTTTCTCCTACCATATTTTACATTATTAGAAATTTTTTTATTCAGAGATGTGAAATTTTGTGATTTTTTACAAACAAAATAACACATAAATAATTATCATAAAAATGATAAAATTATCTTGGGAAATAGCATTAAAACAAAGTTTTTTTTTCCTCCTACCATATTTTAAAGTGATATTACTTTCCATTTTGGTGACTTCAAAATATTTTGATTCTGGAAAATAAACAAGACAATAAATCCTGTAGAGCAGTTTCCAAAACATATCTTAGAAAAAACAAAAATGCTACTGTAATTATATAAAAATTATTTTCATTGGTCTTTTTGATATTTTTTCATATCAAGAGTTTTTTTCCCATGTAATTGTTTCAGAATATTTAAATGGGTATTAGTTTTCCCTTGAAAATTCATTTTAACTTTCTGTTTTCTAATTTTTTCCAAGAATCTTCTGGCTTTTTGCACTTACAGATTTAGTATGGATAATTTTCTTTCAGATTTTAGACCCTGCACCTCAGAAGGTCTAGGTTTAAAGGCAAGATTTAAAGACCTACAGTTTCCAGAAAAATATGATGAAATGAAAAGGGTCCTTATGGTATTAACACATAATTGATGTGTTTTAAAGAAAATTTGTAATAATTTTCTTATCTTTTGGAGAATTTTTGGAAGAAGAGTGAAAAGAAATTTACTTGAATTCTCTTCCTTTGATCCTAGAAGTCTTTTGATATTGTTATGTGTGTACTGGTTCATAATAGATTGAATGCATATATGTCTGATGATAGATTGATAAAATTTACTTTATCAAAAGAAACACTTCAGAGTTCTTGAACTTTCCACCGGAATATTCATTCATGTCTGTTCTGATCAGCAGTTATCTATGTGTAAAAAAGCAACTGTGTGGGGGGGGGCAGCAACTAAGTTTCTGTTATAAGTCATGCTTATTTTTTGAATTTGCAGTTTAACTTATGCCACTTGACATAAAATTTGCACATAACCTCTGGATCGAACGAGTTTGTGACAAAATGAGGCATAAAAGAAAGAATCAACATAAAACTAATCAGTTAGTACAATTTAACTAAAAAGCTATTCATCTTCTTTAAAATATGTGGTTCTATTATAAGTGTAAAATATAAATGTTTCAAGAAATTTTATAATTTAATGTTAATTGCTTGAAAAATTTGTGAAGTTAGTTTTACTCTTGAATTTGTTCTTTAAATAAGCTAAATATTAGATCATGTTTAAAAATGCATCCTGCTTACAGATTTATTTTGCTCTTTCAAATTATAAAAATGAAGTTCAGATGTCGCTAATTACTTTAGTTTACTCAGTTCCTATTTGCTTGATAGGTCCTTAATTTTTTTCATCGATTATCCTTAAAAGTACTTAATTTCCATGTGCAGAAGTGTGTATGAATCCTGTGTATGGAAAGTTAAGCCACTCAGACGGTATAGTGGTTTGTGATGCTGACTGCAGTACCAATGGGTCTAGGCTTCAATCCCAGAAAAGGTGTGGATGTTTGTAAGTGCATAGTGTCTGTACAGCAACTGGGCACTCAAAATACATGATAATCCAGAAACCCTTTTGAGTGGTTGCTGGTAGGGGAAGATGTGTGGACACGTCCAGGGGTGTTCTCACTGAAAATTGGTGTGGAGCTTCACAATTATTGAAGTGAGACTATAACTGTACAACCTATGGTGAAATTCTAGTGTCCTGCCCACTTATACCTGCACCTGTATGGAAAGTTAAACGGAAGTTGTCTGTTGCAACATGATTTAGTGGAATTACAAGTGCTGCTCTAATTTTGAGGCTTCTTTTATGCCAGTGTTTGGCTGTGATTTTGGTTCTGTTCCATTCAGTTGTTGAAAGTAGATGCCCAGAAAACTATGTAATTAAAGATGTGCTATTTTCATTGATGAGTTTGTTGGTAGAGAGCTTGTAGATAATCCTCTTTATGCCTGGCTATTTTTGCTGATAATTTTCTAGATGTCAAACCAATGTATTGAGTTCTTGTGTTTGTATTTTCATTGTAAATTGGAATAGTATATATACCTAAAGTGTCTTTTGTGGGAATGCCCAATTTATCTGATAATAACAATTTCCAGGTAGATGGAGCTAGGTTATGCGTGGAATGATTGGGTAGTAAGGGATTGTTCAAATAAATTTACTTTTATGCTGTTCTCCCTTTAAGTTTTTCAACAAAATTGGGTGCATATCTATTGTTTTCTGCAATTTATAGTATAAACATGGTTTCAGTGTGTAAGTCTAAAATATTTTATCTCGTTTTAACAACTAAAATTGATGTGTGAAATTGTGACAACAAAATTTTCTGTATAAATTTATAATTTTGATATTAATGTTAAATGCAATCTTCCTTAACTTACACATTTACTACAACATGATTTTTTGTTTTCAATAAAATAATTATTTAGAAAATAAGTTTCATTTCTCGACCAATATGATCAAGGCACTAGGATCTCTTGAAGAATTTCATTGTGCTACGGCATTTCGAGAGGTCGTCGATAATTTCTCAATGGTATTCAAATCCAGTTTGGCTAACTAACAGAGGTGCAGTGTGTAAAAGTATGCGGGCGGCCAAACTCTTGCGGTGGGTCACGATACCATGCCTGAATATTTTAAATTCATTGTAAGAACTTGTCATATGTAAGTACTTTTTATACAGTTTGTCATATGCAAGTACTTAGTGAGCATGAAATAAAAATTTTATTAATCATCGAGCTTTTTTTTTAATTTGGGGATGACAATTTTAAGAAAGTACACAGGCCGTCATAGGAATGCTGCTGCTGACTACTTCATTTTATTCAATGCATTTATTTCAAAGAGGTCGTCAACAGGTTTACTGGTTGTGAGAAAAGATCTACTTGTTCATTACTTTGTGAAAGCTTTTAAGACAAAATTAATCAAATAATAAAATAAAATAAAATAAATCAAATAATGCATTATTGTCTATAAAAAAAAAGTCTCTCAGAAGTTTTCCATAGATTCTATGTAACATTTTATCTCAATATCTTTGAGAAGATATAAATCATCTGTCAAACATGTGCAGGTAAGTATAATCTTTGATTATTATTTTTGCTATATATCTGCATTGTTGTAAGGGGCATATTTCCTAATTTTGTTGGTATAAATACTTGATGTTTCTAACTCCCTCCAAATACAAACACACCAGAATCAAAAGTTAAAAGAAATTTGAACACATCATTGAAGAGGATGCGAACACGTCATGATAGACTCTTAAGTCTGTTATCTGCATCATTTCTGAACAATGGTGGTTTTTTTTTTTTTTTTTTTTTTTTTTTTTTGTGTGTGTGTGTGTGTGTTAGTGAAATTAACTAGTGTGTAAAACTTAAACAAATTTTCTGTTTTTGCCATAATTCCACAGAAATCGACTTTGAGACATGAAATTTATAATACACAATGGAGTACTTAACCCATTAACCGCCAAAACTACAAGGAATGTTTCTTTTCTCATGAAAATAATAACAAATATTAAATTAAGCAGGTATAACATAAATTTACATTGAAAATAAAAAAAAATGCTCTTACCTGTGGAAAACTCAAGTGTTGCGTTCGCGCAACGTCAGCGGAATAAGACTACGGACGTTTAGTGAGTAGGATTGTACTCGTGTGATGTTTCTTTTGAGTGGAGCGCAGGATTACTTTTTAGCTGTATAACGTTTTATAAATCTACAAATCACTTTACTTGTAATTAATTTAATATTAAACTATACATTGTATTTCTTTTACAAATACAGATTATTTCAATTGAAAGATTCAAGCATGAAAAGCTTGATTACAATCATGATGTAAAGCTACATTACATACTTTGCATCTATAAACAGTCTGGCTATGGTACTCTTTACAACAAAGTCTTTTGTTATCAAGGGACTTTATGATTAAATGTCTACCATCTCCATGCAATGGTTTTTGAATGCTGAATTTACTAGGTCTTCCTGTTGCTGATCTATTTCTGGCTAATTCTACACTATCAATAGGAGTTTGCAAAAGGAATAATGCATTCTCGCGTCTGAAATCTAAAAGACACTTTATATTTCCAGTAGTAAAAAGTGGTGATATTTAGTAAGTTTAGGTACGGTCTCACCTCATATAATTTATCAGTATTGTCAAATGCAAATTCTGCTTCATATTCCTGTACTGCAAACGTGATATCGATTCCCGTACAACAGGAACAGAAATGTCCTTATCAAAAGACCAGTAAATTTTTTCTTGAGGTAAAGAATGATATCCTTTAATCAATAATATTCCAATAAATCTTCTCATATAGGCTTCAGATGCAATAATTTTTTTTTTCTGGCCTTATATTATTGTCTGTTCAACGAGAAGAGAGTAAATGTCTAAACCAAATCGAAAATCTGTGCACTAGTTTTACCTTGTATTTTGTCTTTTATGTAATTTCTCTTCTATCGCTTTCTTCATGTTCTTCCTGAGACATAACTAGCAGTTCTTTTCTTAATCTACTTCAAGATGTCAGTCTTCTGCTTTTTAAACTTTTTAGTATGACTATAACTGCTTTTAGAAGGCTGAAACATACTTCTTACGTGAAATTTAAATTCCTCAGCAATATCATTTGGTAAAATATCATTATCATTATTTAAAACATTGCCATTCCTTTCTTCTTCGTCACTAGCTTCTGCAATTTGTGGGAGAACAACAACAATATCAGTTTCATTCTGGTCATTATTAACATTATCATCATCTGTTTCTTTATTAAAAAATCTTTGAAGGGCTTCTTCTAATGTAAGATACCTCGTTCTAGGCATTTTTAAACAACCAGAGCATGAAACAGAACATCGAAAGGAATGAGTGAAAAAGGAGATTGACTACCCGTTTCCTGCTGACGTTGCGTCAGCGCAACACCTGTTTTCCCTTCCTTCCCAACACAAATATAAACATCTGACTGATGTAATGTTCTGATAAACGGTGACCTTGACTAAAAATAGATCACTCATAAAGACGGCGATCCTTTCGTTAAATATTTTCAGCAAAAATACCCGGTCGAAAATTTTGCTTAAAGTATGAGATTATTATAAACAAAATGATTGTTGAAGGCAAATATTTTTTTACAGAAATAATCTTCATAATATTCCCTACACAAAATCATCTGCTGGTATAAAATATTTTAGGTAGTTATATTTATATACGCATTTATTTTGAACGTTGCGTCAACGCATCACCAGCGGCTAATGGGTTAAAGGGTGAGCAACGTGTAGTAGCAAAACGAAAAGAAATAAATAATAGGATGCATAGAGTACAGAACAAATAGAAAAAGGCTTCGTTGATAGAATGACATTGACACAAAAACTATTTAGCCAAGAGGGAAAACAACAAGCCAAAGAGCCTTAGTAATGGATGTGACCTCCCCGAGCTGCAGTGAATGCGCTGCACCCTCTGTCGATACTCAGCACCAGATTATTTAACAGCTCTTAGGGTAAGAGTTCCCATTCTTCAAAGATCGTCTGTTTCAGTTGTTTGGAGTTCTCGGGAGGGTCCGATCACGACGCCAACTGTCTCTCTAATGTATCCCACATATGTTCAGTGCGATTTTAATTCGAAACAATTTGGCCAGTCTACCCTGTGGATACCTTCACTTTCCAGCAGATCCTCATGTTTTGGCCTGTGGCACCCCGGAAAAGACTCACGTGGGAGAGGATACCTTCATCGCAGTAACGATATCCGGTACGTGATTCTCTATCGAAAATGTGGAGCTCCACACATCCGTCCATCATAATGTAATCACGCCAGAATTACCCCCAACAGTCTCTTTTCCTGATGTTAGTAGAATGAAAGTGTGTTCCTACCTTTCTTCATATTAACTGGTGCCGAGAATCATTCAACAGACTGAAACGACTCTTCATCAGTAAACAGGTGTCCATTGATGGACCACTCTTTCATTGAGGTGTCCACTCTTTATGTTCTCTACACCACTATAAACTGTGCCGCCGATGGGCTGGTGTCAATAGTATGCAGTATTTAGGACGGCAGTCAAATAGATCATCTTTATGAAGTCGTCTGGCCACAGTAATGGCGAGTGACTTTCGGCAAGCCCCTCGTAACCTGAATTCCGGATTATTCTACGTCAGAAGGTACAAATATGTTTTTCTATCCTGATAAGAATTTTATTACCTTTAAATTAAATGATATTGCAGCCCTCAAATTATCTGATATAATAAATTATGTAAAATTGAATGAAGGATTTTTAAAAGATGGTCTATCACAAAAAAGAGGAATGTTGTAAAAATATGGATTCCTTTAAAAATATTTATTTTCTTCAGAGAATATAAAAAAGCACTGACAAATTTCAAAACTCAGATTCAATTTCATGGCAATAGAAGTGAAAATGTGATATACACTAATGGAAAAAAAAAAAATAGTTATAAAGTAGTTGTTGAAGATTTAAAACTAATGTTAAGACATTATGAATTTCAAAATGAGGCAAAGATTACGCTTGAAAATTTTTTAACTAAACAAGAAACAGAAATTGGAATCAATTCAGAATTGCGTATAAAATAACATTTACTTTAGACGATGTTTTAATCTTATATATTCTCCTTCAATATGTTGAAAAAGAAAAGAATGCAACACAAAATAATACCATATTTGATAATTTATATATACTGATTGTTATTTGACTGTTAATGAAAGGGAATTTCGTAATACAAATTATAAAATGAATTTTTCTAAAAAAATATAATAACAATAGATTATACGCATCTCTTTTAAAAACAGGATTGAATGATATTAATTCTGAAACAGAATGTATGATAGACCTTTTAATATTTGAAAAACTCTATCCTATTTTTTATGATCTCTAATCATGAGTGTTATATTTCCGTCAGTGATATTGAAATCAGTTTTCATTGGGCATTCAAAAAGAATATAGGCTTTATTTTATTTTATTACAGAAAAAGAATATGTATTTTAAAAACATAAACAGGAGAAATTGTAAAATTATCATAATAAATAGCTGCTTTAACCCTTTGATGATGGAAATTATGGCATAGACAATAAAATTTTAAAAAATTGCATAACTCGTGTAGGTAATCATAATAGAAGTATAATAAAGTCATTTACAAAACATGGAATATTGGATATTATTATAGAATTTTAATAGAAGAATCTATTAGCATCATATTATTTTTTCATTGTCTTTTATATTTTGTCGAAGTTCGAATTGAAATTGGTAACAGATTTGAATTTGGTATAGGTGTAGATAAAGATAGAGCATTTGATGCACATATTAATATCGCTGATAAGCTTAAAGTAGAAACTCGAATAAAGAAGGTTTCTACGATTGAACCTTATTTGAAAATTGAAGTATTAGACTAGAAACCTGATTTGTAGTCTAAATAAATGGATGTTAATTGGGACGAGGTCTCTAAAAACAGTGTTTTAAGCGAAGATTTAATGAGTAATTTTGAAAATGCTGTTTACTGGGATTTTATTTGTAGGTGTAAAAAATTATCTCAATCTTTCAAAGTTAATATAAACACAGAGTTTATTGAGATAATATTTTAACTTATCAAAAATTATCCGAACCGTTTATGACTATGCATGAAAATGTTACTAATTGGCATATTTTATCTAGATATAATAAATTATGTGAAAGAGTAATTTTAGGTAACAAAGGAAAAATAAATTGGGATAAGGTTTCAGAATACCGAATTTTAAGTAATAATTTCATTTTACAAAATTAAAAAAAAAATTAACCATGAAATTAGTTTCTGTATATATAAAAGTTAACAGAAAATACGCTTTAAGAGGTAAAACATGCAGTAGATTGGGAAGTAATAATTAAAAATAAAAAACTGAGTGAAAACTTTTTAAATAAATATGAAGATAAAATAGCCTGGGGTAACACAATTTTATATAAACATATAACAGTTGATTTCCTTAAAAGAAATTTTGAAAGAATTATTATTACATTATTAGTTCACATAGTATGTGTATATCTGAAAAATATTTACTAATAAATGTATGTTAAAAATAGAAATGATTTATAAGCGCAATTTTTGAAAAAATAGAAGGTACTGAAAAACCTCTTGACGCTGTAGAATTATGAAATGAGTTTCATATATTATGCAATATAATTTCACTTAAAGGAATAGAAAAGTTCATAAATTTGGAAAAATTAGATTGCACTATCAGGTTCTGTGTTCCTCCTTACTTGCTTAGGGAACATTAACTGTCCTGACTCGGAACAGGGAGCTTACTAAAGCTATGTTCAATAAATTTGGGAAGTAGACAATACACACAGGAAGGGTATACGAAACCCTTTATTTTTCTCTCTTTACAATGATTTCCGGACTTCGGAATACAGAGACCAACCACTTGTGGTCTGAACGTAAGAATATAAAAATATTAACTAAACTAACTTTGGATTAATCAAACAAGTGTCTAACTCCAAGATTGGCCGTATATTAACAAAAAGCCGTATGTAGTACAGAGGACTGCTAACACTACGATACGTTTAAAATTATCAAGAGGATTAAACCTCTGGCCTTGAAGGCAACCAGCAACCGAATAAAACTACTATGGCAAGCGGCCTGCTTCTAATAGCTCCTTCCTCTCTCTTGCTTGGCAAAAAGCCACAACTTAAGTACTTGGCGTTAGCAAGACAAATTTGCATAAATAAGTTAAAGATTTTAATTCTGGCCGGAAGTAGAAAATAAGAAGTGATAGTAAAGATTTAAAATAAAATAAACGTTAGTAAAACTTAGGATCCTTACAGCACAATAAGTAAAATAAATTCACTTAAAGGAATCGAAAATTTAATAAATGTAGAAAAATTAAATTGTAATAATAATAAATTAACTTCACTTAAAGGAATAAAAAAATTAATAAATTTAAAAGAATTCGATTGTAGTGTAAATGTTATAACTTCACTTGAAGAAATTTAAAAGAATTAGATTGCAGTAATCATAAATTAACTTCACTCACAGGACTAGAAAATTTCACTAAATGGAAAATACAATAAATTTAAAAGGATTAAATCGTTCTAGAAATAATATAACTTCACTTAAAAGAATAGAAAATTTAATAAATTTAGAAATATTGAACGGTAGTGAAAATAATATAACTTCACTTGAAGGAATAGAAAATTTAATAAATTAAAAAAAATTATATTGTAGACTAAATAAAATAATTTTACTTAATAGAAAGTTTAATAAGTTTAGAAAAATTAAATTATAATAATAATAACTTAACTTCATTTGAAGGAATAGAAAATTTAATAAATTTAGAAAAAATTAGATTGTTTTAAAAAAATTACAACATTTAAAGGAAGAGAAATTTAATAAATTTATATTGTTTTGGAAATAATATAACTTTGACAAATTTAGAAAAATTAGATTGTCATAGAAATAGCATAACCTTACAAAATGAAATAATTTTCTTATCTAGAATTGAATAATGTATATTACGATGAAGATAAAGTAATATTATCTTCTACCCTAACAAGACGCATATTTCGTTGTAATGAAGCTAGTATCTATAATCATTCTGAAAACGTTCATAACATTTTTATTCAAAAATCACTGAGAGATTCAGTTATAAAATTAGTCCATACAGTTATTAAATATGATTTAGATGAATGTTCGAGAGGGGTGACATTAGATGATGTTCGAGAATTAAATATATATCAAGATGTAAAGCATTATATTCGCATACTCGATGATGAATTTCATAGTATTAAATTTAGAGCAATATTAGTAATTATGCTTAACAGAATTAAAACTAATAATAATAAGTTTATTAAAAGCAGGAGATGATAAATGTTTTGTAGGTAAAGTGACTAGCATGATCAATATCTTAAATGGATTCGATCCTGAGGTGTCTGTCATAATGTCTGAAAACGAACAAAAATATAAAATAGCCCAGTGATTATGTACAGAATCAAAACAGATGAAGAATAGAGAGAAAAATTCAGAAAAGAAATGAAAGAGAAAGGATGTACGGATTACGAAAGATGGTTAGATTTATATTCGTAAAACTGTTTTCCTAATACATGGAACTAATAGATACAGTGGTTAATTTACTTACAAAATTTAATTTTCACTATTTAAAAAAATTATAGATAATAAATATTATGTTGTAAAATATTTTCCACCAATGGCGGGCACAAGTCTTCATAGATGTTGGCCACTACTAAGGCCGGAAGCAGTAGTCACTTTATTATCGAGGCACCTACATAGGTGAGCCACCGTTGCCTGCTATGAAGGGACAGACAATTTACATCCTTGCCTTCTCCGAGATTCGAACCCGGGCCTTTCTGTTCGGCCATGTTGTAAAATATAAAATTAAAAATTTAAACGAAAATGGTTTCTTATAAATTAATAATATTAAAGATTATAGGATGGGAATATAATTTATTAAATAGTAATTGCATTGTAGATTTGTTTGTGAGATATAATAATATTCGTTTTGAATTTTTGTTTTATATAGCCTAAATAAAACATCTTTAAAATATGATTACCAACAAATGAGTGCCAGATCGTAACAAGAAATTCAAAAATTAAAAGATTTGACAGCGGCTAAATATCCGTTGATATATTTAAGAAAAACCACATCAAAATATGGCGATACAATTACAGCGAAATTAAATGTTAATGGTATAGAACAGGGGTTCTTAACTTTTTAATTAGCGCGCACTATCTATACAAAAACTGAAAGACTTTAGTACCACCACACTACGTTTTACAATGATTATTTTTCAATTTCTTAATAGAAATGTTAAAAAATTCCACATTTTGCCATTTGCACAACATATTGTGAATGGAGCAGTGAGTATTAAATATGCACACATAAAAAAGTATTAGATTAAAAACTGGTTACCATTTTAATTATCAAAATTTAAGTTATTATAATTAAATTCTAAAATTTAGCGTGAAATTTGGGCCTGTTTAAGACAGATAATTTCTTTATATCTGGTCATATTTCACTTAGTTTTAACTGTAAATTAGGATCCACTTTTACTTTTGTTCTGTATTTATTTTTCAAATATAACAGGGAAGTAAACACATGTTCACACAAACAGGTTGTGCAAAAAAGCAATAAAAATTACATAGCGTTATTTGAAATGACTTCTTTCTTTCGGTCCAGTCAAAAGTTAAGAAGTGCGTTATTTTAGTAATCTTGAGTTAGAGTTCGATTATGGGAAATTTCTCTCAATTGTTCTTTTTCTTTCACGAGATAAAATCTCAGGTACATTTGAACAAAATGGATTTCTAATGCAATTTTCTTTTTCATAATCCTCGGGAAAATACAGGTAGAAATTTATCAATGAAAAAAATGATTTTTAATGTCGAATGCTGGTTCTTTTATTTTCAAATTATTTTCGGTTAGAAAACTTTCTAAAAGTGGTCAGAAGCTTAAAATATTTATTACCCAATTCTTTGATTATTAGCTGGAGGTTTTCTCTTTATCATTGCATTTGTTTTATCTCTAATGGTAAACAAATTAACACTTTGTCCTTGTAATCCTAAATTTAATTCATTTAACTTTCCAAAAATATCAGCTAAATATGCTAAACGAGTCAACCGTAATTTACTAAATAAGCATTTTTGCAATTCAAATTTTGAATCACAGAAGAAAATTTGTCTTTCTGATCGAAGTTCAAATAGACGATTTATATAACTCTGCCTCTGGATAACCACCTGACTTCAGAATAAAATAAATAAATAAATAAAATTTTAAAAAACTTGTTATGGTCATTGCCCATCACTTGGCATTTAATAAAATGAATAATTTTCACAGCTTGATTCAAAATGATTTTTAGGTTGTGAGGGATTGTTTTGGCTACTACAGCTTCATGATGAATGGAGCACTGAGTAAATTTTGCTTCATGTATCTTTATTTGATAAATAAACACTGGAATGTTTTCCTGATAAAGCCCTCCGTCACTGCATATGGCAATGCACTTATTCCAAGGAATATCATTCTCAGAATAAAATTGTTAATTACTTTGAAAATTTCATTTGTAGCTGCTCTATCATGAAGAGATTTACAAAATAAATACTCTTCGGCAATTCGTTTATCTTCTACGAAACATATGTAAAACAATAATTAAACAAAGTTTGTTATATCAGTACTTTTCACCCAATTGCAATGCGAAAACTCACTGTGTTTTATTTTTTGAATAAGTGCCTCTTTTAGGGAATTTGCCATTTCATGAATTAGTCGATTTACTGCATCATTTGATAATGGAATATTATTAAATTCATAAACCGAGTTTTCATTGTTAAAACCACATCTTTAGCTTCAGGTTAATATAAGATTTTCTCCGACAGTGTGAGCCTGCCCAGCCTTGGCAATTCTTAGGCTTGCTAGGTACCTAGCTTCCAAATTTTTTTCACTTTAAGTAACAAATCATTACTTGTGTTGGGAATGGCATCACTACGCCAACGAATCAAAAGCCAGATAGAGACTGACGTCATGGGACGCCAGAGAAAAACGAATAGTTGCGGTTTAGATAGCTAAGGACGATGTTTGCATGATGTAGTTAGATAGATATTGTAGCTAGATAAATATTTCTTATTCATTTAACTTGTACCTATGTGTAAATAAACCTTTTTGCTTAAGTTTAAATGAAGTGCTCCATTTATGACAAGATAGCTGTTAATTCATCGGGTAGATGACTTATGAATCCCTTCTGAGCTAGCCATTGTTCGAACGTAACGCCTTACGTAATTTAACAACTTGTTTATCATCTTTGAACTCCGATAATTTCCTCTTAAAATATTCTTCAGATTTATGCTTTAAACTGGCATGCTTAGATTCAAGATGTCTTTTAAGAAACGATGGTTTCATACTTTGATTGGATAATAGTTCACCGTAAATACCGCATTGAGTCTGAGGGTCCATTTCAGTTCCATTCCAAGTAAACCCGAATAATAAATAACTGTTATTATATTTTCTATAAACAATTTTTTCTTTTCTTTTCAATATTATTAGTGCTAGTAGATTGTCCTGGATCCATCACCTGCGAATCTTTACTTTCCCGCTTTAGTCAATCCTAGTCAATATTCCATTTTGAAAGTCTAAGCTTGTTTTATTATTTTTTCACTAGTATTTAAATGCACATTATATTACGAGTTCTTCAAAAACAAACAGCGGCATTCTCAGATCGCGTAGAAAAGTAAGGAATACGAAGCAACAAGAAGATAAGCTACCTGCTGTTACAGACAGCAAATCCACGTGAGAAAATTATTCTAATTGAAAACAGAGCAATATGAGCCCGAAAATGGTGGCGACATAAAGTGTAGACATCAGGACAGCCCTGGTAGACATGTTAATAAATTGATCAGTTTTTGAATCAATGAGATTGTAGCGTCCAGGTGGGTGAACTTCTATCTGAAACTGGAGTAGCAGGAAACTACACAAGAGAAGGGTTAAAGTACCCTTTATTAAATCTTTAAAATTTACAATGCGTCAACCCGACGCTAATAAAGTTCGCCTCTGTTTGGACGGTAACTAAAAATCAAGTAACTAAACTAAAAATTGAAATATTAACAAGTGATAGATGTAGCCTACAGGGCTCAGCGACATCCCGTAACTTAAACCCCCTTCGAAGCTAGTGGCAGCAAATACTCGTAAATGCAATTTAAGCCTTTGGAACCAGCAATAACCAAGTTAGCTACGGCAGAGGTGGCGGTTAAAGTCTAACTAAATCTTTCGATTACCAATTTACCGTGCAAATATTGCCGGAGTATCGCGCAAGGCGCGACGTGTCTGGCTCATGAAGCAGTTCCCAGTGGGCACAAGACGTTAAGTTTTCTTGACAAATCGGCAAAGTCAGAAAGGGTGGTAAGAAGAGGGGTAACCGTACAATCACTTAGTCTTAGAAAAGACAGAATACAAGCTGAGCAGATCAAGGAGCTGTGAGGATTACTGTGGTGCATGTCTATGTTGTTGCAATAAATAACAGAGACCACTCAGACAAGTAATACAAGAACATAAATATAAGTACAATGGAAAGTAAAATATGAAATGCAAGGCTAAACACACAAATTGATACAGTGCGCATAAAAATATACTATAAAATATTTACATGTTACAATTAAGATGAGATACATAATATGAGATGCAACATGCAATACTAATAGAGTGCATATCAGAGAAAATAACTAGGTAGGGAAATTTAGGTCCCGAGTGAGATGAGATAAGTGGTCTGAAGATAGAGTCTTCTTCGAGGACAACATAGTTTAGCACATTTAGCTCATTCATATGTCTACAGTCCTGCGCATTTTTAAAGAATTTCATGTTTGCTTTATGCAGATATTCCTCTACTGTGTCGAGCTTAAGGTCGTGATGGAGCAAAGTAATGTTTCTGAGTCATCATTCTGAGTAGTTTGTTTTGCATGACCTGTAACCTTTTCAGCTCTTTCTTATAGACCGAAGCCCAGACAGGCGAAGCGGTGGCAAATATGGGTCGAATAATCGAGACGTAGATATGCCTTTTGCGTCTTCAGTCGAGTTTTGAGTCTGGAGAAAGAAGTGGGGTGAGGCACTGAGTTACCCCTACCATTTTGCTTCTGACGTAATTGATATGCTCTTTCCATTGGAAGTTGGAGCTGTATTTGACGCCTTAAGGTACGTGGCCTTCTTTACAATGGGCACGACAGTCCCGAACAGTCTCAGTTGCGTGGTCAGAGGGGTGTTCAATCTATTTTCCTGATGATAAGGAGGTCGGACTTGTCAGCATTTATGGCAATTCTCCACTTCGAGCACAAAAGCTCGAGCTGCGGCATGAGATTTTGAAGTCTAGAGATTGCAAAACTGGGTGATGCAGACTTCACAGCAAGAGCTGTGTCGTCTGCATTTAACATCCCAGGAAATAGTTTTGATCCATGTTGTCGGTAGGCAGATCTGCCACGTAAAAAGATACAAGATAGGCCCTAAAATAGATCCCAACTCTTTCAACTACCGAAATTCTGTTTTTAAATACTTTCTTCAAAGTAGAAAATTTGCATTTCCTCCCGCGCGCTACAACATTTAACTATTTTGGCACTGACAATTAGGGGAATGAAGGCTTATAGGAAAGTGTTTCAAATTAAAATTTAAATTGTTAGTTAAAATAAATATAAATCCCTACAAGATATTATTATCTTCTCATAGGAAGTTATTTTTATTTCCTATTAAATACAACATTCATTTCTAATCCTCTTTTTAAAAACATTATTTATTACAAATTTCGTTATGTCTATGGCTAAATGAATATTTGTGAAAATAAAAACGGATTATTTTCCTAAAGTCTATGAGCGGCTATAGACCTTGAGCGGCAGATCCCATAAATTTACGAGTGTTAGAGAAAAAACTTAAACAGGATTTTGGGGGATTTAATTTTTGAATTTAATAGTTGAAAATACTTTGTTTCTTTGCGTACCACCTATTTTTCCCTTGCGTAATACCGGTTGAGAATCGTTGGTATAGAAAGTGAATATTTTCTTATAAAAAATATATTAAATAAGATATCCGATGATGATATCAAAAATGGAAGATGTAATGATTTTTTTTTTCAGACGTCTAAAAAAAAGATGAATACTTTGATTATATAACAAGTGAATAATTTCATTTTTTAATGTTTTTCATACCTCTTGAATCATTTATAGAATATTTATTATTTTCATATTTTAGTGTCATTTGATATTTTTTGATTTTGGGATGCAAAAAAAAAAAAAAAAATGTTTAAAATTACACTGTTTTTGTAACTAGTTTAATTCTTTTTTTTCGTTTTTTAATTATTTTTATATTAAAGTGAACTGAAATTTAGTTTCAAAATTCGAGAGTGTTTTAATAATGGTTGAAATGCTTATAATGGGAAGCATATGTACCATACTATAGGAAACTCGATAAAATTCGACATAATTTTGATTTAAATTGCATTAAAATTAATTTTATGAAGGATTTTTCGTGCGCTTTAGAATGGGGGACACATACTACTTATATATATTGTAGATATCACAAGTGATTATTTTACATATGTGCATACACAAGTGATATAAATTCCACAGTTAATATATATATATATATATATATTAAAGAAATTATTATAATAAAAAATTTGAAAGTTATTAAAAAGATTCTTCCATCCTAGGAAAAATTGTTTAGGGCAACGATTTTCAACCGGTGGTACGCAAGAGAAAAATAGGTAGTACGCAAAGAAACAAAGTCTTTCTAACTATTAAATACAAAAATCTCGTGAATAAAAAGAACAATTGATCAATATTTCCTGTGATATAACTCTAACTGATGATTTAAAAAATAGCACTCTTATTGACTTTTGGCCGAACCGAAAAAAAGAATTTAATGGCATTTCAATTAAATCTATTAATTTTTATTGCGATTTTGCACAACCTATTTGTGTAAACAAGGATTTTCTTCCACGTTATATTTGAAAACTAAATACAGAACAAAATTAAATGTGGACCCTAATTTACGGTTAAATCGAAGTGAAATAAGACCAGACATAAAGAAATTTATCTCTCTTAAACAGGCTCAGATTTCGCAGCAAATTTTAGAATTAAAGTACTATAACTTAAATTTTGATAATTAAAATGGTAACCAATTTTTAATCTAATATTTTTTTATGTGTGCTTATTTAATACAAATGGCCTATAGGTTGTGTAAATGGCAAAATATTTTTTCAATATTTCTATTGAGAAACTGAAAAATAATAGTTGTAAAATGTCGTGGTGGTACTATAGTTTTTCAATTTTTGTTTAGGTGGTACGCGTTAGTCAAAAGGTTGAGAATCGCTGGTTTAAGGTATTAATATTGACTCATGCTAAATGGTAGTGAAATGTTAAAGCTGGAGAGATTTTTTCTAAAAGGGGAATAAAAGTTTGAAAAAGTATATTAATGGGAGAAACAAACAAAAGCTATTTTAAGGTTCAATTTAAGGCATTAAACATGGATGATTAAATATATATATTTATTGTGACGTCTAGTATTTCTTGCTAGCATAAACTGCTAGTAGACGTACGCGAAAGTCCATTTAGCGAATTCTCGCTGAGACTAGAAGATGGATACGACCAAGGTCAGTTCACTGTACGGACCTTGGGATACGACATAGAAAGGGTGTAAAATACCCTTTTAACTGAACTCAGTATTTACAGACAGCACAATCTTTGTGCTTACAAATGCAATATTCATTTTTGGCGATAAAACTAATGGTAAACTAAACTAAATTTAAAGATAAGCTAGCAGATCAAAAGACAGCATAAATTAATTTAAACTCAGCAACCTACCGGCGAGATAGCAACTTCAGCGGCAAAATGCGAAACTGTGATTCAGAATTCAAACAGCTGGTGAAACAACAGCTTGCGCTCTCAATAGCTAAACACGCTCTGATTAATCTTTTCGTTACTTAAGTTAAAATACACACTCCTTCACCCTAACTCATTTACATCTTGGCAAGGAAACGTGAGAGAAACAAAAACTGACAGAAAAGGATAACAAATTAAAATAACTATGAGTAAAATAATATAAACCTCACAATATAAACTATAAGCGAATGAAAGAATGATGCAAAAAGGACTTTTAAAACAATATCCTGCGCAATTGCTGCTAAGCTTGACGAGAAATAATTATTTTATTAAGTTAAAATTAAACAGGAGAAAATGAACGTTGAAATTTAATCAAATTTATAAAAATTAAGTAAACTTAGAGGAATATATTACAGTAATATGGACTAAGTTAGAGGTAAAGATAAAAAAAATATCGTAACAAATAATAAATACAAGAAAGAAAAAGCTATATTATCTCTGATACAAACGCCTCAAGAAGTGGAAGACTGTAACAGCTATAATCTCTTTTTCTGATATAACCAGTTACGTTTTGGTGTGTGAATTTATATCAGTTGTGGACTTGGATCGAGGCAGTTTGGTAGGCCACCACATATAAAATGCAGTTTAGTTACGGCATCACACATTTGCTACATATGCAGTTTGCCAAGACATCCCATATAAGAAATTCTTATTCCCGTTCCTGGCATTTTCGCAAAATACTAATTTTGTGCCAGTAATCTAAGTGTATTGGTTTGAAAATATAATCGCTTATTTACATTTCGTCTCTAATACGTGGCATAAATCTCTTTTAATCTGATGATTCTTTCATAAAGGTGCGATTTACCCATAGATAGTGCTTAGTTTTTTTTTTTTTTTTAATTTTTATTTTGCCTAGTTTCTAAATCCGTGTAAGCCTGAATCGTAAATTGAAGCACATGCTGTTGATGACTAAATTATTTGATTTGCTTTGCGTCATTTGGTAAAGATTTAGTATTTTTTAAAATTATTTAGTAATTTAACTACAGTGTGCAAAAATTGAATTTCATATTGCAGAGAAATTGTGATTCTTTACGTATCGGTTAAAATAAATTAGTATTAAATTTGCTTAATAAGAACTTATTTAGAGAATTCTAAAGAAATGGTACATACCATCATATTATTTAGTCACCGTGTAAGGATTTATATTTATTTTAAATAACCAATTTTATTTAATTTATTATCCTTTCCTATAAGACTTCATTCTTCTAATTGTCAATGCCAGAATATTTAAATTTGGTAGCGCGCGTGAAGGAATGCATATTCAACCTTGAAGAAAGGGTTTAAAAACTGGGGTTTAGTAGTAAAGAGAGGGAGAGAGTTAGGCTATTGCCGTCACCTATGTTGCGTAAGCGTCTGCTCCCAGAGTTATTGCTGGTTTGCGTGGCTTAACTGCATTTACATGCTGCCACTAGTTTTCGACCGGGGGGGGGGTTAAGAAACAGAAATTATCTAAACCCTGTAAGTTAGTTCTACAACTTGTACATATCTTCAAATCATTAGTTAGTTTTTTGATTTCAGTTACCGCCCAAGCACAGGCGTAGTATGTTAGCGTCGCGTTGACGCATTGGTGCTGGTGTATTTAATTACGGCAATGCACACGAGGGCTATCTGCCTAAGGGAAGGGATGCTTTCGTGGAGGACTTTCTAAGGAAAACTGGCTCGTATACACGTTACACATGGGGAAAACCACGAAAACACCCATGCAACCAGCACGTTCGCGGGATTCGAACCTAGGACCGAACTACCAGTGTTCAGCGACTTTACCGCTCGGCCGCTGGTGGGCCGTTGACGCATTGTCAATTTTAAAGAGTTAATAAAGGGTATTTTTAACCCTTCTGTGCAGTTACTACTCTTACAGTTCTCACACAGGAGTTAATCAAGTGGACTCAACAACCTAAATTCTGGAGGACATCATATCATTCTTTGGTCACACTGAGTATTGCTCTTATACTATAAACTTGGTTCTGTAACAAGTGTTCCAAATTATATAATATAGTGGCTTAAAGTTTTACATTCTAATGCAAAGCTACTAAGTAATATCATTCAGTCCTTTTAAATTTCTCAGTCATATCTCTATAACATACTATATTTCGATTTAGGTAGTTTTAATGGATTTTTAAATTGGATATATGTGAACTAATGAGGAAAGAAAACTGTTTGTGAAATGTAACCATGTGTAAAACAGTTTTAAATAGATTATATAAGGAGTATGCTTAGTATCCTAATACCATTACTTCAATCTTATGATTGGAAACTTGTATATAAAATTGTGTCCTCTAAAGTCCTTAACCAAGTCTTATTTTTGTAACCGTCACTCGTAGACATAAATTTCCAGTTAATTACAAAATGTTTTGTATGATTATATATATGTTTTGGCATTTTTAAATTGGTAAAAAATCAGCTTCAAAAATTCAGAAAACCTAACTTTTTATACGTCCTGCGGTCCATATACTTATGTTTGGGGAAACGTTTAACTCATTATACAAAATGAAATACAAGTTTGACTCCGTATGGTAAAAATTGATCGGTATGTTTGATTTTAAAGTTTTAAATCATATTCAGAGACCGTAGACAAATTGAAGAGAGAAATACTTTTATTCAACTAAAAATAAAATGTCAGTTTAGTAAACGGTTCTGATATTAATAGAATGAGTAATGAGCATTTCCATGTAGAGTTTAATAAAATTTTTGTACGATTATTTTATAATGATTCCAAAAGAATGAAAAAAAAAACTTCATGAAAATATTAATATCACAAAGTCTATCATTGAGTGGTATTTAAGGAGGAAAAATCTACGTCGAATTATTCTAATTTATTTATTAACCAACACTTCTAGGCAAGTTAAAAATACGTCAAATTTTCCCAAATTTTAAAATTAAATGTCTGGGTCAATTTTTATCATACAATAGTAATTGTTTTTGTGCGTATGTTTTATTTTTCATAATAAGTATAAAACTTTCCTAAATATAAGCATGAGGACTGGAAGACCATATAAAAAATTAGATTTCGTAATTTTCGTAACACTGATTTTTTTTTTTTTTTAATTTGAAAATGAATTCATAAATATTTGCATATTTGCAAAACATGAATAATTGCGCTAGGTAAAACAATTTTGTAATTGGAAGCACATGACTACGATCAATAAATAGCAGCGTAATAAAGATCAAAGGACTTTTGTGGATACGGTATAAGGTATTTCTCCCGCCTTCCTGGCGTGCCTTCGTGGTGTAGTGGTTCTGCACGCTGGGTCGGTATTGCAGAAATCCGTGGCTCGATTCCCGGCGAAGGCGTTTGCTCATTTTTCATCTTGCCTGCTTCCAAAAATACCTAATGTCTCTACAGTGGCGCCCGAACTAAAAAAAAAAGGTGTTGGATGATGATTTCTCCCCACCCAGGATTTGGCGATTGGGTTCCCTAAAAACCCCAGTCGACCTTCAAAAGGGGTTGTATATAAGGTATTTCTCCCACCTTCTTGGCGTGCTTTCGTGGTGTGGTGGTCTGCACACTGGGCCGGTATTCCAGAGGTCCACGGTTCGATTCCCGGCGAAGGCTTTGTTAATTTTTTCTTTCCTGCTTCCAAAAAATACCTAATGTCTCTACAACGGTGTATAATTTAAATATCATACACCTGTGTAAACATTAGTTTTAGTGGATACTTTCAGTTCTAGTTACATTTGTTGAGTTTTATGTAAGTTTTCTTCTCAGGATAAAAATATTTGTTGCTTTGAATAACGGCTTCAGAATATTCATAACACGATTCATTGATATTCTGAACTGTGGGTCTCATAATCTAGTATGTATGAAAATTAATCACTTACTAATATATGTTATTACACGATTATTACGGAACAATCTAATTATCTTATTTACAATCAGAAAAAAAACCAGAAGGCTATTTGTTTTTCACATTTTCAGTAGTAAGTTTGTAGAGACGTTAGGGTTATTTCGAAGCAGGAAAAATGAAAAATGAGCAATGCCCTCGCCGGGACTCGAACCACGGTCCTCTCGAATACGCGTCGAGCTTGCTGATCACTATTCCACGAAGGCATGCTAAGAAGGCAGGAGAAATATCTTATAAGTTTAATCTCACACCTCACTGTTTAATCTTCGTAAGTCTTTCAGTATGTTACTGTTTAACCGATTGTGAATGTTGCTATGTTAGAAATAAGCAGGTATGCTGGAAAGAGTTAAAATTTTATTTTCCAGTAGTTCAAGTGTTTTAAACACAGACTTACATCACTTACATTTACAATATATTTAAAGCAAGACTACAACAATAGACTCTTAAATCTAGCTTTTTTTTTTTTTTTTTTTATATTATAAATACTAATGCAATTTTAACAAAAATGACCAAAAATGAATAAGCAACATTCCTGAGATCAATAACAGCCCTAATGCACAAACACACATTAAGCATCACGAAACAGCATCATTAAACATCACGAAACAGCTGCTTGAACAACAAGTATGGGCATATATAACTTAAATTTTAGTTTTCAGGGAATGCTCTTAAGAAGCAGTCGTGTAAATTAACATTATGGATGTGATAAGTTGGTGGATGTCTTCTGACAGCTTTAGTTGTCTGTCGTCCTTCACAGTGCCTATACAAACGGACCCCTCCGTATACTGGTAAGGCGAAAAGGGAAATCCCTACTGCCAGGGCTCCAGCACATAATGCAAGCACTCCCAGAACTGGAGCTGCGACCAGTTTTCCACCTAAATATGCATAGAAAAGAGAAAATATTTTACATTTTTGTTTCTATGTAAAGATAAAATGCCAAAACATGAATAGTTACGTTACTTAAATTAATTTAACAATTTTCCACTGCCACTCACTCCATTCATACATACATGCGTGTGGGTTCACACTTATGAAAAATCCATACATACACATAAATATACTTACTACCCACACACATTCTAGATGACAGTAAAAAATACATACATGCAAATATACTACGCACGCATATTCTAGATTAGTGGTGTCCAAAGTGGGGTACGAAATGATACGTGGCCGTACGCCAAAAAAGTAGGGTCATGCTTACTTACGAGTGTATGATCGTGTATCGTGTATCACGTGAATGGAAGCTTCTCTCATTAATCGCTGCGTCTGGTTTCACTAGCGTCTGTGATGCTCAACATCATAACTACATGAACTTTAAAGCACATGCATATTATATTACATTGCATTACATAACATTACAGTATATTGCTTTACATAAGGTGTTTATAAGTGAATTGTGCGGTTAAAAATTAATAATAAATCGACATATACCCGCGTAAAACCTATACCGTAAGCAATGGTAACTGTCCAAGTTCCTCACCTGCTGTTTGCTTGTCATGCTTACTGCGCAGCCGTAGCGTCAGTTTCCAAGACGGCACCGCAAGAAGAAAAGGCTTACTTTGTGCTCCGTTTTGAGGTGTCTAGATCTGTGGTTTGAGTGCAGCGTGAATTTCGTGCACATTTTCTGTACGGTGTCTCGCGATAAAGTGCACGGTCCATTTTTCTTCGAACAAGAATTACATTTATTCAATTACAATACCTGTTATGGTGATACACGGACCAGACCAAAATGTCGCGAAATGTTCGCCAAGTTTGGCGACTTTTGGTGATTTTTCGTCAAATTTGGCGACAAAAATTAGTCAACGAAAATGTTGCCAGCTTGGCCCATATCGCCCCAAATTACCGAGATACTCATTTATTCAATGTTAAATTGCCCTGTATGTAATTGCCTTTGTATTCTTACTTTTCCGGCATAGCTTGTTTCTCTTAGATATTATGTTACATTATAAAAAAGAAATACAGCAATTTCATATACAATTGCACTAAAATCATCTATCTATGTAATCATTGATCCGAAAACCAAGAGTGATGGTCTGGGGTGCCATTTCATTTCATAGTAGGACCCCTTTGGTTGTCATCCGTCGCAACCTCACAGCACAGCGGTACGTCGACGAAGTTCTAAGGCCCGTTGTGTTGCTCTTTATATCACACCACCCTGGGCTTACATTCCAGCAAGATAATGTCCGCCCCCACTCTGCACTGCACATGTTTCTACTGCTTGCCTTAGTGCTTGCTGAACATTACGTTGGTCAGCAAGGTCGCCGAATCTCTCTCCTATTGAGCACGTTTGGAGCATTTTGGGAAGGGCCCTCCAACCAGCTCGGGATGTTGACGATCTAACGCGCCAGTTGGACATAATTTGGCACGATATCCCTCAGGACATCCGCAACCTCTGTCAATCGATGCCAAGCCGAATAATTGCTTGCATAAGGGCCAGAGATGGACAAACGCGTTACTGACTTTTTCACTTTGTGAAGCTCATTTTTCACTTTGTGCGATCACAATAAAAATGTTGCAGTTTTCAATAAACCATCCGATTTTTCTCAAACTGTAATCATTTGTTTTTCTGTACATGTACATCACTTCTACCGATTTTCGTCCCATATGGATAACACATTCTTGGTGCATCTTTTTTTTTTTTTTTTCCCTAAGAGTGTACGTTGCCAAACTTGTAGTTCAAAGAAAAGGAGAGCATATAATACATATGCATTTCAATTTTTTTCCTTATACAATCCATATAGAAAATGTTATTGCGGAAACATGATTTACAAACGATGATTGCGGTAAAATGATAAATCGGAAAATGATGGATGATTTACGAACGATGATGATTACGAACATGATTTACGAACGATGATGTGATTAGTGACTCATTTCTAGACATGTTGGAAACCTGGCTGTTAACCCTAGCTGAACCCAATTATGATGATTACATTTTGCAACTGGAGGGTGCTCCACCTCATTTTTTTTTTTTTTTTTTTTTTTCCCCATAGGAATGTACGACAGCTTCTCAATAGTGTTCTTCACTAACGCTAGATTGGACATGCTGCCATAGCAGACAACAATTTTCTCCCTTGGCCACCCCGTCCCCTGGATTTAACTCCATATGATTTCTTTGTTTGGGGCTTTGTTAAAGACCGAGTTTATGTGCCGCCAATGTCCGTGTCCCTTGAGGAAGTTCGTGGTCGGATAAAGCATGCACTGCAGACCGTCACGGAGATATGCTACACCGAGTACGGGAAGAATTTGATTACCGTACACATGGTGTGTCGCGTGACCAAGTGTGCACATAATGAAGGATTGAGATGAATGCATTAAAAACTTGGACAGTTGCCGTTACTTATGCCGCAAGGCAGGGGTTCTCAACCTTTCTGTCCCTAAGAGCGCATTCTAGAATATTTGTTGGACTGTGGACACCATTTACTTTTTCAAGGTAAATTTATAGTTGGATAGAATTAATAAATACATGTAAGATAAAAAATACCAAAGCAAACCTTCTAAATTTAATTCACTATAACCTCTTTTATTTTCTATTTCATTTGGGAACTTTATCTATCTGTTCTAAAAATAGCTCTTTAGTCTAAACTGCGTCATTCAAATTAATCATGCGATCTTACGTAACCCTTAACGCAGATGCCTCTTGACCAAAACCAAAAACTGACTCTCTCCCTTTCTATGAACTGCTTTTGCTTGTGCTTTGCTCTTGGCCAGATGTCTTTCTGCAATTATGTGTGTGCTGCTACTTTCGCTTCTATGGGAATAATATCAAAATTTAAAATGTTTTTTAATAGCACGAGTAGAATGCCAAGTGAATTGTAACCACAAGTGAATTAAAATAAATAAAAGGAATTTAATCCGGCTCGATTGCTTATTCTTCAAAATGGATGGACGCTCTAAGCTTCAAGTATCTACGCATCTACGTCTCAGTGTTCTTATTTCAGTGCCTCTAAAAGTGTTCTGTCATTACATTCTTACCAGTTCTAATTATGAAGAAATCTACATGGGTTTGTTATTCTGTTCACAGTGAATCATGGGAAGAGTCCTGTTTCACTGAAAATTTTAATGCAAGTTTGTGCCGCATTCATAATCAAATCTTTCATGTCTTGTCATCCAACCACAGTTTCATTACATACACACACATAAAAAAAGAGATTGGTCGCATTTCGCTTTGTGCTGATATTTGCGTTAGACGCAATTTTTATTTCATTAAAAAATAAGAAAACTTTCACATAGAATTTTATTGAAAACTACAACATTTTTATTGTGATCGGACACGTTAAATGATCGCCGGGCATAGAGTTGAGAACCCCTGCTATAAGATTTGCCTTTGCCTATCTAAAGTAATACATTGATTTATTAATGATTTTTAAACCCGCATCATTCATTTATAAACACTCTATATTAAATTACTTTATATTATATAGGGTACAACTTATTTTCATCTTAAGGATACGCGATGAAAAATGTTTGGAGATCGCTGTGCTAGATTACAATAAAAACACGAAATATATATACCTACATATAAATATACTAAACACATTCTAGACAACAGTAAAAAATTAAACATACAATACGTACACATAAATATATTAGGCACACACATTCTAGATTACCAGTTAAAAAAAAAAAAAAAAAAAAGGACTCAATCTACTGTTCCCATTCCCGTGACGGTCGTTTATCCGTTGTATCATTCGTTATTTCTGGTCCCAAATGAAGTTCTATAAAAGAAACATTATTTATTTACTCATCCATCATTTTCCGATTTATCATTTTACCGCAATCATCGTTCGTAAATCATGTTTCCGCAATAACATTTTCTATATGGATTGTATAAGGAAAAAAATTGAAATGCGTATGTATTATATGCTCTCCTTTTCTTTGAACTACAAGTTTGGCAACGTACAGTCTTAGGGAAAAAAAAAAAAAAAAAGAGATGCACTAAGAATGTGTTATCCGAATGGGACGAAAATCGGTAGAAGTGATGTACATGTACAGAAAAACAAATGATTACAGTTTGAGAAAAATCGGATGGTTTATTGAAAACTGCAACATTTTTATTGTGATCGCACAAAGTGAAAAATGAGCTTCACAAAGTGAAAAAGTCAGTAACGCGTTTGTCCATCTCTGGCCCTTATGCAAGCAATTATTCGGCTTGGCATCAATTGACAGAGGTTGGGGATGTCCTGAGGGATATCGTGCCAAATTATGTCCAACTGGCGCGTTAGATCATCAACATCCCGAGCTGGTTGGAGGGCCCTTCCCAAAATGCTCCAAACGTGCTCAATAGGAGGGAGATTCGGCGACCTTGCTGACCAACGTAATGTTCAGCAAGCACTAAGGCAAGCAGTAGAAACATGTGCAGTGCAGAGTGGGGGCGGACATTATCTTGCTGGAATGTAAGCCCAGGGTGGTGTGACATAAAGAGCAAAACAACGGGCCTTAGAACTTCGTCGACGTACCGCTGTGCTGTGAGGTTGCGACGGATGACAACCAAAGGGGTCCTACTATGAAATGAAATGGCACCCCAGACCATCACTCTTGGTTTTCGGATAGATGATTACATAGATAGATGATTTTAGTGCAATTGTATATGAAATTGCTGTATTTCTTTTTTATAATGTAACATAATATCTAAGAGAAACAAGCTATGCCGGAAAAGTAAGAATACAAAGGCAATTACATACAGGGCAATTTAACATTGAATAAATGAGTATCTCGGTAATTTGGGGCGATATGGGCCAAGCTGGCAACATTTTCGTTGACTAATTTTTGTCGCCAAATTTGACGAAAAATCACCAAAAGTCGCCAAACTTGGCGAACATTTCGCGACATTTTGGTCTGGTCCGTGTATCACCATAACAGGTATTGTAATTGAATAAATGTAATTGATCACTATATCAGCTGTAGCCGTAATTCGACCCTTATTGCCTTCCAGTAATTTCGAGAAGCAGAAAGTACTAGAAATATGTTGGTGACCAGGTGAAAACTATATAAGGCCGGAGAGAGCGCCTGCTCTCAGTTGTTGTTAGCTGTTAGCTCAGCGTGAGATCAGAGTACCTTCGGGTAGCTTTCTCTATAGATGCGTTTTGCATTGCGTTGGGTTTAACGTTCATAGTAGTTTGAAGTATAACTACTGATTGTACTCTGTGATATTGCGAAGAATAACCGATTGTTTCTGCGGAATGTTTCAGATCTCTGAAGTGTTACTTTTGATAGAAATAAATTTTATCAACCTATCATTAGACCTGTGTGCGTTCAATCAATTCCGAACCCGTACGCACCCACAATATATTCCAAATGACACTGAAATTTCGTGTAATCTTACCGTACTTTGCTTTCAGTCTGTTAAAACGGTTTTCAAAGATTACTGCCACAAGAATCTGGAGGTAAGCGATACTTATTACTTCAGTGCATATTCCTAAATATTTGCTATATACCTTATATAACATATTACGCGGCTCGCGGTCCCGATGTACGATTTATAATGGCTTTTAGAAATTGGGAGCAACTAAATTAAAGTGGAAGTGTCGCAGACAGTGAAACTATTTTAAAGCTTGAACTACTATAATGTCAAACGAAACGATATTCAATCGAAAAAGAAAGGACAATCTAAGAATTTTCTTTTTGAAAAGTAATTTTTAAACGCAGTATGTTGTGCTGAAAGAATAAATATTATTTATTTATAATATGTTACTTTATTACAATGTATAATATCTTTCCAGTTTAATCGTTTTCTCGCATTCATCGTTTTCGTCTCCGTGTGATTGAAAAACGATAAACTAAGTTTCTACTGCATAATTTTCTGTCTGTTACAACTAGATAGAAAACAATTCTACATTCCTTCTAGTATTTTTTTTCTCTTAGCTTTTACGCGCTATGTTTTGAAAATTTATAGAATATTCGTATAATTTCTTCCTTCCTTTACTGTATGTAATTTTTCCTTCCGACGGGTAGTTTATTGGTAAATTGTATTCCCTTGATTACTTTTATTTTTTGGGTGTATTCAATTTGTATATGCATTTTTTTAGAAATATTTCATCCATTTTATTTCCCCTTGCGTTTATTATTTGAAACGTATTTTGTGTCGATTTTTCGGTAACCCACCTAGACATGCCAGGTGTTCTCACACTTAAGAAACTTTCCAAATATGTGATTTCACCTTACTTCTATTATTTACGTTCAAGCTCATTGTAGTCTTATCTACTACTGATGTGTTCGATATTTCGAAATATGAGTCTTTTATTCTCCCTTTCCCTTCTTTTCTCCTGCGTATCTCTTGGGACCTGTGATCAATACTTTTCCACGTGAGATGCCCTTGGGGCTTTACAAGGTAAATGCACAAAACGTCCGGCTCAGTTACTGTCAGATATTGTAATGCCAATATGACTACGTATTCCTATTGGAATGTAGGTTTCTCTTAAAGATATAATATTTTGATATTTATCAGTAGTTTTTTCATAACTACTTTTTATTTATTATTCTTATTGTAATTCTTATTGCATTCTTAAATTAACTTTCTCGCCCAGTTTTCCCCCATCTTAATTTTCGGAAGCTAAAAATTAGCTAAAAATGGGGGTATACGCAAGAAAATACAGTATATGTTATGTTAAAATTCCTAAACAAATTGGTTTGCAGTGGATTTAAAGAAAATTGATATATTTTTTTTTTTTTAAACAACAACTCTTATCTCAACATTATATCGGTACTTTCAAATATAAAAGAAAACACTTGAGCACTCAGCATATATTCCTTTTATTAGAATTTATTAGAGGTTTACTCAAATAGTTCCTCAAGCCAGTAGCATCATATATAATACAAAAATAACATTTCCCCGTCAAACGCAATCCTGCACTAATTATTAAGAGGTTTAATAAAAATTTCTGGATATCACAGTGAAGAATGAATTTTTTTTTTTTTTTTTTTTTTTTTTTTTTTTTTTTTTCAAGTAACAACTTGAAAATATGAAAGCGCTTGCAAATATAAAAGAAAACGCGCACTTAAGTACTTAGAACGTGCATTTCAATATTTAGAATTGAAGATTTACTTAAATAGTTCTTTAAATTAATAGCATCATATGTAAAACATAAAGTCTATTTCACCATTTAGTGCAAGTCTGCTTTATTATTCAATGAGTTAATAATAAAGTTTTTCGGAATTCATTATCAGAGTGAAGAAAGTTAGTCAAACGAGCATATTGCTCTCATCTAATGCTAAAAATGTTTTAATGACTAAAACCATGGAACATGTTTCTTCCAGGAGTTTGATTCCCAGTCACAGAAGCCAGCTGTTTAAGTATTTTCACAGTTTTCCCTATGTGTAATGCAAAAATGAGGAAGTTTTCGTTAGAAGCCCTGGCCGAGCGGTAAATTCGCTAAACAATGGTAGTTCGGTCTGGGGCTCGAATCCCGGCGAACGGGCTGGCTGCATGGTCGTTTTCGTAGTTTTCCCCATGTGTTACGTGTATAAGAGCCAGTTTCCTTGGAAAGTCATTCCTCGCGTTAGGCAGATAGCCCTCGAGTGCTTTGCCATAATCAAATATACCAAACCGTTTCCGTTAGAAATTCTTAAGAAGGAACGCATGTCTTCCTTAGCTAGTGCTTAAATTGTGCCGGTACTTTTCAATTTTTAAGATAAATTACAATTCTATCCGGAGCGCACCGGAGCCCTAAATAAGATGAGCTCTGGTACTTCTTTTTATAAAACTGAACTACAATTTAAAGGGGAAAAATTTAGAATTCCTAACGTTTTAGTTTAACAATAAGCAGACTTTTCAATACTCTGTTTCCCTAGAAATACGAACTCATGAGAACATAAGACGTTCAAGTAAAGTTCCTTCACTCACATGCGGAAACCTTTCCCTTTCAAAAGGGCAATAAATTTGGGAGAGTTTGTTTAGGAATTCGTAAATTTCTCGCCATGCCAGCGTATCTAGTGTTTTGTTATCGTTGCTTACAGTTAGTTACCTCTCAGGAAGGAAAATTTGGGTTCTTAAATGTGCGTTAAATGGCAGCGAGTACAATAAGAGTGAAATACTGAGATAAACTAAACACGTCCTATACATCGTCTTTCAACAGTATCCACTAATGGGGGGGGAAGCTTAAACAGCAACTTTACATTCATTCTTAGGAGTCAGATTCAGAACTCATTTTACCCCTGACAGACATATGCTTGATGGCTTTAATTATATCAGCAGAGAGCCGCGGTCAAAGAGAACGTTCTCTCTCACCATGATTCATCTGATTTTTTGTTTCCACCCACTCATACCCTCATTCTGTTTTGCTCTGGAAATTTCATCAGCTATAATTTAAGTATATTTAATTTTTCTGATGATAAAAGAACTGCAATTTAAGCTTTTGTAATAAATCATAATTCTAGCCGGAACGCACCGGAGCCCTGAATAAGAAGGCTGCGGCACTTCTTTTATGTAATTGAATAACAATTTCAGTAGAAATTTTATCTCGAAAATTTTATTTTAACAATAAAATTATATTAAAAATCGTTTATTAAATTTCAATTTATCTCTTTACATTTTATTTAATTTTAATTATTTAATTACTTCAATCTTTAATTATTTCAATAAATAATAATTAATTATATAATAATTATTAATTAAATAACAATTTATAAACATTAATTAAATAGCTATTAATTAATTTGATAATAATTAACTATTTAATTAAAAAATTATTAATGCGTTTAATAGTTATTTTATTTATTTATTTACTCTTGTTCCTCTTTGCTGACGGTCTTCCATAGGGCTCCGACACTTCTAATCTTAGAATTTAAACCCTGTCCTTAGCAGATATTATTTGAATATTTTGCTAATTGATCAACAAAGCATGCAATTCATTAGCAAATGACTTTGCTATGTTTCTAAGCTCCCTACACAAATTGTATTACCTACGTCGCTCTACCTATTTTCAGAGAAGCATAAAGTTAGCTGAAAAGAACATTTAATTATATTGAAAGAAATATTAAAAAGCTTCGAAGAAACGGTGAAAATTTATTCACTTTGGGATTTTTTTAATAGCTTCTTTCGCATTAATGATACATAAGCAACAATTTTGCAATAGCTCTTAAACTTTTAAATTTTAAAGAATGAATGTCTAACTTAAATTAACTATCCAAACCATGGAAAGTGTTCTGTGAATTGGCTTATTTAATTAAGGCAAATAATGTTATAGGTATCTGCCTGTGAGGAGGGATGCTTTAGTAGAGGGTATTCTAAGGAAAACTGAAATTTTTTTTCAGGGAGGGGGAATATCGTGCACGTGAAAATAATAACAAAAAAAAAAAAAAAAAAAGGAGGGGGGGAAACCTAGCAGATTTCAAGGTACTAGATAATAACGTTGAATATACTGTACATCAGGTGTGAGCAAAAGCCGGCCCGCGGGTCGATATGCGGCCCTTTTAATTGCTTAATCGTCGCGTTATGAAATCCTACGTAACGAAATTGTCATCTCTTTCGCACTCGATTTTGTACGCAAATTAGCGAAATCAGTAACACGATTGCGCATCGCATTATTACTGTGTATAAGCGCTTATATACGCATGACTATACCAAATGTCAGTGTAATCTGAGAACAGCAGATATGCTTAGAAAGCCTATGCATCCGAAGAATATTCTTCTATCATTTCCGGCAGCTTTAATTTAACAATTACACAATAAAGTATGAATATTGCTGAGATGAATAGACTGATCAGAAAAGGGAGCCTAGGAGAAGAACATTTCGTTCAGCCATTTGATAATTAATAATTTCGTCTCCGTTTTTGGCGTATTTGATGAAACTGCTAATTTTCAGTAGCTAAACCATAATCCCTGTCTTTCTAAGAAAAGCAATACATAATTATTTTAAATTAACATATACATTCTATATTTTATTGGTTGATTTACATGTAAGGCCCTCGAGACCCCGTGTTCACCCTCTGGAGCTTATTAAGTGCGTAAAATGCTTTTAAATTGTAATTTTTTTTCTTAAATTTCTTCCGGGCAGGGCTATTCTTCTTCCACATCCCGTCATGGCAAACAATAAGGAAACCGCAAAAGATCGTCGCCTCTCGCGGCAGCTCTGTCCGCATGATGCACTGGCTCGAGGTTAAAACTATATGGCCATACCTGCTGTACATACATAACTAATGTCTGATTATGTGAATTACGCTTGGCACGTATGCCATACGCTTATGCAGATAAGGTTGTGTTTGCTTCCATCATTCGAAGCGAAACTTATTTCACATATTTCATTCGTAAGGCTTGCAAACTGAATGATAAATGTTCCTTATGATTCTGCCCCCCTTATGATTTCACTTGCTTAGTAAGGCTCTATTTACTGCATTCAATTTTACTATATTTTTTTAGAATAAACGAATTTTGCCGTACAAACATTTTCAAGTAAATTCCCGCCTTTCACATTTTCTCACTTCTTCTAAATTAATGATTTCTTATGTATAAATTCTGGTGTGAGTCAGCTTACCAGTTATAGCTACGGAATGTTCTGAATAAGCCAACTTGGTACTTACGTGCTATCGCAACCAACTTAGTAGAAGACGCCAAATTTTCAGAATGTGCCAAGCTCTGGCAACCATTCGCATAACCATTCATTGGGCAACAATCCTTCAATCAAGCTGTGTTGCCATTTTCGTATGCATTCTTTTTGTTGTATTCCAAGTTAGAACCGTTTTTATAAACAAGTCGTGATATTTTTTGCCTCAAACTTAATTTTAGAATATGACTAGTGAAATTTATCAGCAATGGAAGAAACAGCAATGAAATCTCTGCAGAAGTACAGAACTTTGCCATACAATTTTTAAAGGGAATGTCGAGGAGACGCGTTCGGTAAATAGTCATTAATATCGAGGTTTGAGCTGCAATTCTTCGATTTCTTTAAACGAAAACAGATCACTGTGTATTTGAGCAGAAGAATAGCGAAAAACAAAATTATAGAAAGATTTAGAGAAGAATGTAATGTTTTATTTTTTAATGTATCACGAAATTTTTTTTAATAATTAAATTGCTAAAGTATATTTTCTTTTTTCATATGTTGATAATGTCTGCTGACTATCGATAGTTCAGATAAATATCGATAGTTTCGGAATCTTTAAAAAAAGTCGTATAAACCATCAGCTTGCAACCGATAAGTAGCTTTTACCTTTTCATCTGTAAAAAATCACAATATCGCGTCAAGGTGGTTGCGTTAATACCATAAGTACCGCCAACTTTAACAATAATCACCATGTACTTAAAATTCAATTACAATTATGTATCGTATTCAATACTATTCTTTTTACTTCCATAGTATATTTGCTGACCATCCACAAATTTCAGATTAATAATATAAAGCAAACATTTGCGGCTCGTGGAATTAAAAAACAGATCCAGGGTAATATGGGAGTAAATACGTCTTTTTTAATGTGTCGGGGATTTGAAAGTTTCTTTTTTTCACTTTTTGTGCCCCTAAAATATTTAATAAAGGTTTTGTATAAGTTAGGTTTAAATGCTACCAGAAAAGTTTCGTTAATTACTGTTTTGTTATAGATTTCAATGTGCTGCTCATATTGCTGCAACCATTACTTTCTTTCAGCCCCCCTTTTTTTAAATAAATAATTAGACTTACCAAATACAGCTCCTCTTATGGCTTTCCTTTGTAAAGGCTGATCCGCTTTAAACCTGTATTTGCAACCAAAAATGCTCAGTTTGCTGTAATGATCTCCGAAGAACTTCAAGTATCGAAATCGCTCTCCACATTTGTAGCAGAAATCTGTTTTGCAGCGTGTGCAATGCATGTGGTCACATCCCGTAGTACGCTGTATGTAGACCTGTAATTAACAACATTAGCAATTAAGTACATGAAAATTTGAAAAAAATTCACTTAAAGATTATTAGTTTGTATCGGTTATTGGATTAAGTGAAGCATGCAAAGGCCACAGAAATACATGACGATAACTAAAACTGTTGATCTAATGTTATACGTTTCTTTAGCATAGTCATTTTGGTAGCTGTGTTAATAATTATAACCCTTGCTGATGCACTAATTCTAGAAAACGTTGCAGCCTTTTTTGTTTGCTGTTAAAAGCAGCGGTAATTCGACACCTATTTGATAAACCATTTAGTGCGCTCTAAGAAAATCAAACTCTATGAGTTAACTGTGTTGCTATTTCTAATCTTCTGGTTCAGAGATTTTTTATCAGCCCGTGCAATTCATCATGGCCAAAAGGTAGTGCTCGCCTGACATTGGGGGCCTTGGGCACTTTAGAGATACGATTTTTGTTTATCTCCGTCCTAGTTTTGAAAGACAGCCCCCTCAGAGGACAGATTCGAGGATGTCCTGCCGCTCTCCCCCTTTTACCAACTTCTCAAGAAGAGTTAGGACTCAACAGCATTTTAAGTGCATCCATATTGCAAAGATATTATATACTTATAAATGTCCATACCTTATTCCAGATTTGAAACCATCCCAAGGCTATGGCAGTCGCTTCCTATACCACTATGCCAGCAGGGCGGCGGTTTTAATCATGATGGCAAAAATATGTTTCTAACCCCCTCGCGTGTTTTTGAAAAAATTAGTTCTCGCATTTAAAACACCGATAACTCTCTAACTGTCTGAGTATTTAAAAAAAAACTGGTAAGTTTTTTTAAATGGATTTTTAAAGCAAGTTTCTATGAATCACCAAAGTTTTTAAGTTACTGAAAATATCGGTAACAAAAACCAGAATGTGACATCATTCATTGCTCGCAGTGGCTTATGGGTTAAGGGATTAAAGACGATGTGCATCTGAACCGGTCTTGAAGGCGAAACTGCTTCATATCCCCGTTTCTCGCTAATATGAACGGTCGGCTGAGCGAAAAAGCGTTGCATGTGAGCGGGGCTTTAGAGTCTTATTCAAAATCTTGGCCAAACTAAGATCACACTTTTGCTTAATTTTCAACTTCACCATAAGTAAGATAAGTGCATTCCTCTTTCCGCGAGACTGAACAGCACTACGAGCTCCTTAGCTCCTTAGAACTAGGTACAGAGGTTAAACCTCCGCCCTCGCACTTTGAAGAGAAGGACGCATCGCTTAAAGCGACATTGGTCCTCAATTTGCTAACTGCCAGTCGCTCGGGCTGCCAGTCGCAGTGGGGCATTACCCAGCGAACCCGAGGGCGCTACCCTCTCCGGCTGCTAGAGCCACACCGCTCTAGGACACGCCAGGCCATTGGGCCGGTCAATGAGTGACTTTTCCGGAGCCTCCAGAACCACTGGTTCATAAATTTTATTTCCCCGTGGTCGAGACTGCCTAGGTACAGATCCTAGCTAGTATCTTCTCAGAGTTCTCTACGTCGACCCCGGGGGTGGGGGAGCTTCACCATTAAAGGTACCTATATACTCTTTGCAAGTTGGATTTTCGTTTGCATCATTAATTAAAGCAGCAAACTAAGACTGTTTACATAAAGGTGGCACCTTTATGGAAATGCCTTTTCTAAATTTAAATAATAGATGGTCTTCATAAAGGGGTGACCAGTTTCAACCCCAGACATACTTGTGAAAAAGTCGGATTTGGTAAACGTTGGTCGACCTGTACAAGGGGTTGTGCTCCAGATGAACAATCACACATTATGAAGGCATCCCAATTGCTGCTGAAGACTTTTTTCCCCCCAAGTCAAATGCATTATGTCTGAGCTTTGTTTCCTCAAAGATAATTCGTATTCAGGGCAATATAAGCGAACGGGTTTAATTTGTGAAAAGAATGTTAGTTGTTCAAGCCGGGCTTCCTGATTACAGATACTTGTACGATTTATTTTCATTAAAAGCTGCACTTTAAAGAAAATGTAAACGGATTCTTCTTACCTTGCAGTTTGGACATTTCTGAGCATTCAGTTGTCCATGATTCCTTTCGCGAGCCCATGATCTCAACAAACGATCGCCTTTTCTAAACTGCTTGCAAGACAACGATCCATGCCATGGAGCATGGCAGTTGAAACACCACTCCAAATGGCAAGAAGGACATGTAATGCTAGAATAAAAGGAGAGAAAGTATCAAGGAACAGAACTTTTTCAATAAGCAATGGTTTTTAATTAACAGACTTCCATCAATGCAAAAAAATAATGTAAATTAGTTGCAAGAAAACAAAAATTATACAAACCCCCTTAGGTGCTTATTGGTTACTGCTCAAAAACTGTATTGTCTTTTATTACCTTTCGATTTATGGGTACGTGAACGCATAAAATACTGCTGTGTATACCACTTCAATATTCATCGACTATATTTGAAGAAGACATATTATTAAACCAGCGGATTTTATCCCTTAATGTACCAATAAAAATTCAGAAAGTGGTCCTTTTTCCACCAGTTTTTTGTTCTCTATTTTAACTCAACCTCCTTTAATCCTTTCTGCATTTTAACACAGATCTGTAAGGGATATGTTCTGCAGTATTCATATCTGAGAAGAAAAAAAAAAAACACCTTGAACGCATTTACTCGGGTGAGCGGAAATAATTTAGTTCAGTATATCCGAGTTAACTCGGTTGAGTGCATTAAGAGGTTAAAGTACGTGTAATTCAGCTTACATTTGCTATGATTAAGAAGAGGTAACGTGGATGCGAACCAGTTTCCCCTAGAAAGTTCTTCACGACAGCATCCCTCCCTTTCGACAGAGCTCTCAACTTTTCAACAATCAAATAAATAAAAATAAAAAAAAAAATATTAGGAAGAGGACAATTGTCTCGATTCTCTTACCATCGAGGGAATGTGACCCCAGTCTCTTTTCTGCACGTTTTATAAATCGTTTCAAATTCTATAAATAAGATTTACCTTGTAATATTAGATCTTAGAAGCTAATGTCTCATCTTGAATCTTTAACCTATTTTATGCCAATAGAAATATGGCTTCCTTTTTTTCCTATGTTCGTTAGAAGAAGCAAAGGAATGTGTGCATTTTCTATTTCCTTTATTAGCGCTTGATCAAGCGAGCATAACACAACAAAGTCTACGGAGCCGAAGCACGCAGTCTTTCAATTAAGTGCATGGAATTTTGTAAAAAAGGAATGCTATAAATAATTTATGAATAAAAAGCAAGGGGCAATTATAGTAATTATGACTAGTGAAATGATAAAATGGTATAACAAATAATACTAAAATGGAAATGACAAATAATACTAGACAGACTGCAAAGTGTTTCAAAAAGGAGGAAGAGAATTTCTTGTTAGTAAAAATATTATTTCTTATAACGCAAAAACGTGTCATACGTAACCTTCTGACAATTTAGTTTTAGTTTAAACTAAGAAGTTATTTTTATTTTATTTATTTATTTGCATTTTTACCGCCTTTTCATACTTTAGTCACGCAATTCGTTCTTTCCATAAAATTGTGTAGATTTTAAGTGGCAAGTCTCTGTTTATAAAACAGACTTAGATTAATTATAAAACAGGCACAGTATGTGAACGAAACACAAGAGCAGAGCTCAGAAATTGAATTAGCTGGTTTGGCGAATGGCTGATTGTAAGCCTTGGTTGCGTTGATGATTTCCAGTGGAATAGCTGACAAAATGATGAACAATAATTGAAATTTCAATGCTTGATTATCTGCCAGAAAATTATGGATCTTAGTACTTTAAACTGACATATGAATTTACACAGCTTAAACTTTAATCTACAAGTCAAGCTGACTACACTACATAAAATTACACAAAGCAAGAACCTTGTATTTGGTGTAGATTTTAGTCAAGACTATCTATTTTGATGGCAAACATGTTGTACAGATTGTACGGATTTTCCAGGAGCTCAGTTTTCGAGTCATTTTCTTGCCTATCAATAAAATCCGCGATTCAGTTCTTAAAAATTCCATTTCTGACTTTAATTCTTAGGGAATTTGTAGCATATCTTGTCAGTGTGATTTGAGATATGTCGGTTAAAGTAAAAGAGCGTTAAATTTTCTCAGCAAGGAACACGAATCTCATGTCTGGAAAGTCAAAATGAATTTGTCTTCGATAGCTATTCTCAGTTCGAAATTTAATCACAATTTTGACTTTGGAACTGCAAAAATTATCCAAAAAGGTTCTTCAGCTAGATTTCCTTGAAACGTTTCTCATTCACAAAGATTTATCTTGTTTAATTTATGACTTTTATTCCAAGCCAGTCCTTCCTAGTGCTTTTAAACTTCTATTCACTTATTTGTTCAATTTTCGCTACCATTTCTGCCGACAGATGGCGCTACATTCCCGTTTACTTTACTGCTTTTGGCAGTAAAGTAAACGCTGAAATACCTGCGGCTATTCCTTCGTTGCAGATTTCTTTGCTCCTGATGAAGAGGGATTTGTTCTGTTTGCTCTCAAAATCGATAGCGTCTTAACTAAAACCTACGCCAAACATAAGACTGTTGCTTTGCTTAATTTTATGTCTTACTTTAGCGTGTTTTTCTTCTTTCTTGATTACAGTATTTTTTGAGACCTTATGTGTAAGTCCATTAAAGCTAATCTGATTTTATTCATCGTTTCTGTGTTGAATGAATTGCACTCAACTCCCTTCCCGAAAACTCCTGAAAAGGGACATTTTTATACCGTTAAGGCTTACACATAGTTGTTTTGTGATACACGAGAACTTCAAGTCTAATACAGGAACCTAAAAAGAAAAGGATTCTGTTGCAAGTTCAGCTACGCATTTAGTGTATGCCATGGATGTAAAGTGGTCAGAAACGCTGGATCAGTCGAATTCTGCCGGATGACAGTATGTCGCGCTGTTGGTCTCCTAGTGATATTCTGTGTTCTAGTAAACTGGCGGCTAAATACCATTCATCCTGGACATCAAATAGCAGATTTTGAATATCAAATTGCAGCAATAGTATCAACTGTTATAAAATTAGAATGCTTCTGGGGTGGAACTGATTTTCCTTTCGATGTGTATCAGCTGTGCAATGTGCATGCATAGGATGTTCGATATAGCAGCTTTTATCCTTTTCCTGCCAAGTGATGTATATCTCGAAATCGTATTGTAAGAAATAAACATGTTGCACGTAAATAAATTCTGACAACTTCTCCCTTCTGACGTCCTATATTTTAGAAATGTACTTCAAATATTAGAACCAAAATCTTCTTTTTATTGTTTATATTCATCATATAGTGGTTGAAAGGTCCTCAAAATAGCAAGTAAAATGCTCAAATTGTAAGACAGTAAGCCTCAGTTTGTCCCATTTAATATATATATTTTTTCTTTTTTTCTTTAAATGTACTGGTTACTCTAAGCACTTACACTACTAAAGCTAACTATCAGTATCTTTCGATCGAAGAATTTTCTAAACATGCTTAATTATTTCTGAATGATTTTTAATCTTGGAAAAGGGTCTATTTTATTACCGTATTTTTCCCCTTAGCGCTAGGTTCAGAAAATTTAAAAAATATTCGCATTAATTTTTATTCTGTGTATTTAATTTGTATTTTCATTTTGTTGTTAAGATTTCTTCCATTTTAATTTCCCTCGCATTTATTAGTTGAAATGTATTTCGTGCCGATTCTTCGTTAAGCTACCCAGACGTGGCAAGGTTTCTTACATTTAAAAAACTCACGTTCAAGCTCAGCGTAGCCTTATCTACAGCTGATATATTCGAACTTTCAAAATCTGGGTCTTTTCTTCGAACCTTCTCCTTCCTTCCTCTGATGTCTCTCTTGGAAACTTCGGTCAAGGATTATTCATGTGAGGTTCCCCTGGGGTTGACAAGATAATTGCACCGGACACGACGTGCTCTGCTCGACGTCTGACTCAATGATCGCCAGATATTGTGATGTTAATAATACTATGTATTCTTTCTGGAATGTAGGTTCTTTAAAGAAATAATTATTGTGGTAATGCCAGTAGTTTATCCATTGACTACTTTTCATGTGCTATATTTTTACAGTAACCACGTTTCTTGAAATTAAATTACTCGCATAATTTTTTTCTCTTGATTTTCTGACGATAAAATTAGTTAAAAAAAGGTTGAAAATACGCAAGGAAATACAATATAACTGCAGTTAACTAGTGTTCCCCTTACTTCAAAGTTTATGATCTCAATTTCTTTTCTTTAATAAGCAGGTAATAATTTTAAAAGACTGTGGTATATTACATATTAACATATTTTTCATGTTCCGCAAATCAGTTAAATTTCAAGAATTCTTGGGTCTTACAATTTGTGCAATTTACCTACTTTCAGTGCATTTAACAAGGATAATATTATTATTCTAATTTCGATTATACGTATCTTGATGAGAGAATGGAGTATGTACACTTTCTAGTATTCAGAAGATTCTTAAAATGAGTTCGAGTTCTAACTTACGATGTGATGTTACTTATTCATAAAATTCAGACAAGAGGTTGAATGTATATTTTATGCTTGGTAATTTGTTCAGAATGTTGTAAAAATTTAGCACAATCGTATTTTTCAAATTAATGCATACTTGGTCGATTGTACAGTATTATTTCATTATGTTTGGTAATGCACGGTTTCCATTGCTTTCGAAATTTGTTTTGATAGATGTACCAGTGATTTCTTTTTCTCATCATGATTTTAATATGCCCGCGTATTATGATTACAATTTCTTTTATTTAAAACAATTTTTGGAAAACAAATAATTAAGCATTTAAAATTGAAATTTAACCTTTTTGTTCCCATACTTTCAGTTTATGTTGCGCAGATTGTAATTTAGATATAAATTTTCTAAATACTTCAACAACATTAGATGTTAGCGATAGGCAGTTACAGACTTTATTTCCTTAAAAGTTAATTCTTAAAATTTTACAATTCCTCAGTATCTCAATGTAAAGTGAAAAAAAATATGAAAGCAGGAGCATTAGAGAAAGTATAAAATTTAACTTTTTGTAGGGCTTCTGTAGCGTAAAAATACCCGTTGATAAAACGTTTATCATGATTTAAGAAGTTCAATAAAAAAAATAAATAAAAAATGGCTTCAACTGCAAAATTCGGAGTTATTCCAGAACGAATTTTACTCAGATTAGCATTTATTATTGATCGAAATTTGATATTATTCAGTAACATTTCGGGAACAATTATAAAACAAAAATTTCTTGTTTTTGTTGATTAATAGTTCCATACTGAGTAAAACAGCATTTTTTACTTATTCGTAACAGAAGTACTTTTACTAACTTTGTACTAGACCCACATGTATATTATTTACTAATATCTTCACGAATTGCGCATGTCAGAATACGGAACATTCTGCATTTAATCTAATGCAGCTAAATTTCTACAACATTCGGAGATAATCACCACAACTGAAGTTTACGTTGAACTAATAAATTGATTATATCTCTTTACTCTAATTCAACATTTTATTTAACGAGAAACATATAAAAAGTATAGTTTTTTTAATTGACAGAACACGTTGTGCTGAAAGAGCTTTCATAAAATTCTGAGAAACTTTGTAATATTCAATAAATTGCTTCTATTAATAAATAATATTATAAGGTAATTCTTCCGCTTTCCTAGCGTTCCTTGGTGGTTCCTTGGTTCTGCACTCTGGACCGGTATTCCAGAGGTCCGCGGTTCGATTCCCGGCGAAGGTGCTGCTAATTTTCAATCTCTCTTGCGTCCAAAAAATCCTAATGTCTCTACAATATGTAATATTTAAGTTGTAAATAATTTTCAATATATAAGTAGACTCCTAGCACTGATATTTAAACAAATAGGAACCTACAGTCACTTTTTTAACATTATGTGCATCTGTAATATTTCTACAGTTTTGAGCTCCTTGAGGTTTTACATTTGTTGCCCATTTACAGCAATAAACTTCTTTTTTGTAGAAAACTTTTGTATCACTGCTTAAATTTTAGTGCATTTATGTAAGCATAAATAACAAATTAAATCTGAAATACAGTTAAAACAATATTTTATATTACGATTATCGGGGCTTTACGCTTTCAGAATGTAAATGTAATAAAAACATGCAGCTAAATATTTGCCAAATAAAATTCATAAATTTTGTTATTAACATAAAATTATTTTTATTATGAATAAAGTTTGCTTTAAATAAATGATTTAAGCCCCTTATGGGACGGAATGTAAAAGCATATTTTTCGCTCTTCAGTTGTGCTTTTCTCAGAACTGTTGCAAATACTTAGCCTTCTTTGCGTCGTATAAGTACTAGAAGAATATGACAGTAAAAATAATACTTGAAATCGGCAGCTGCTTTGCTTAACATTTAAATAATTTGGGAATTTCTAGATGAACTGTAATTTAACCCTTTGCGACACAGTGTGTCCGGTCTGGACACACCTAAAAATTTCCTTCTGTACGCGCAGAAAAATTGAATGAAAAAGGATTTATAGGTTACTATAGGTTACTCTGAACCTTCTGTATTTATAGTAGATGGCAGCTCAACACAAACCAGTCCATGTATTTTAGCCATGTTTAGTTTTTTAAGACCCTCATTTTTCAAAGAAATCTTCCAGATTTTTTAGGGTATAAAAGGAATTGTTTGAAAAGAAATTTCTATGTTATTTTTTGACTGTATGCTAATCTCCTTATTCTATATTAGTTTTAGATTTTTACCTTGAAATCTTGCCTAAAATCAAACGGCAAACCCTAGGTGTGCCCAGAGCTGGCTCATCGATAATCTAGGACAACTGAGAGTCTGTAGCCTTTGTTTCTCCGCATCTCATCGGTCAGTTCATTGACAACAATGCTCGTTTCAGCACTCTTTTCGAAGCTCTATTCAACCAGTGTGGGCACACAGTCACAGAAATAAACAATAAGTGCTATCTTCACAAAATTTTACTTGTGTATTCCTCTAGGCCTAATTAGACTGTCTACTTTTTTTTTTTTTTTTCTTTTCTTAATCAAAACTCCAACTTTAAAAGGTAGTGTGCCGGAAAGGGTTAACCCATTTTTTTTTAAAAACCACTTGCTTCATCTTGATTTTTGCACTTGCAAACATCGTAAATGATTTTCATGTAACCGGGTATTTGTTCTGAGATTAATAATAATAATAAAAGTGGTGATGCCTATAGACAAGACAGTATTTTATTACGATTTTTCACAAGATAGCTTTTCTTCGCGAATGCTATGAATGCGGAAACAGAGATGCATGTTATGAAATGAGATTAAAAAAAAAAAAAATTTAAAAAAAAAGCTAGATCAAAACAGTTTCGAATGTAAACGATCATCAAATTTTAATTTCCGCGGAAAAACTATTGTCGTAAACATCGTTTCTAAAATGAGGTTCTTCACACTCGGTTTGTTTCGTTATAAACAATGACTGTTTCCTGTTTTATGATCTTTTATCCTTTTGCTGTCTAGAAGTTGTTGCCTCCATAAAATACAGAGACAGACCAAGAGAAGAATACTCCTTAATACGAGTTAAAGACTTAATTCGAAGCAGTAAATTACAGCAAAATCCCCTGACAAATGTAGCCGAACGTGGCAATATTTCTTTCAAGGTTCTCACGTAAAGTCTTAAACTCGTATTAAGGAACAAAAGAAATGGCTTTACACTGCAACGTGTGTGATTGTATCCATGAAAATATTTTGTACATAAATGTATGCGTGCATGTTCTTATGCTATCCTTAATAAATATATAAGCAAATCTGCAATACGTTTATTGCGTAATAGATAAGATTAGGTGTTTAATCGCTTTAAAAAATACTTCATTCAAGTACCTAATCTGATTTCTTCGGTAACTGATTAAAAAAATTAGCAATAAATCTTGGGTCGAAAGATATCAAATGAAATAAATAAATAATAAAACATTCTGAAGAAAATATAAGTGTCATCACCCTAACTTGATCTGCTGAGGTAAAGAAAAGCAGAAACGAGTCGAAAATAGAGACTGAAATTAAATTCGTTAAAGAATAAAGTCTGAATCTGCAGCATGTGCAACGTTTCCTGCAACCTTTCCTAAAACAACGTTCGTCAATGGCCGGATGATGAAGACCTCCGAACACTAAAAGTTCGATCTGAATTTCCATTCCGGCCAATGAGTTGGTTGCATGGTGTTATTATAGTTTAACACGTGCATAAACATCAACAGTTTCCCTTAGAAAATCCTTCCGAAGACATTTTCTCCAAGCAGCTCACCTTCAATGTCGTTCGCTGTAATCATTTAAACTTAAGAAGATACTGCATCCTAATATGCCTAATAATGGCATGATATATCTATGTTTTAATCTTAAATTTAAGGTTTTGAATTTTGTCCACGTAAAGAGAAAATATTTTATTAGAGAGACACTAACATTCTAAACAACATACTTTACAGGTCTGTGAAAATTATACTTATAAATTAATTACTCTTCGTTTAGTGGGTAAATATAATGTGCAAGGTTGATTTATTAACTAATTATGACAAAATACTAGATGACTATCTACCTAGGAGAACGCATTCTTCATGGATGAATTTCTGAGAGAAACTTGCTCTTGTATTTCACATATGGAACACCATTGAATCCGCGTGCGCTAGCCCAGTCCCATCGGCTGGAACGAATTATCAGTGTTCCACTGTTTCATCTACTTCAGCACACAGCCACTGCTCACAAGATTTTATAGAATCATCATATCATTCACATGCTCGGTAATGTTATTACCAGCAAGACTTGGCATGTCGTTAATGTATGCACCTTAAAAGACAATGGACACGTAGCGAGTTGTAGAAGGAAAAGCAGTAGTAATGCTCATCAGGTTGGAGAAGTTGTTGCCAACCTACAACTAAAAGCTCAATCTATTTTCAAAATATCTAGCAATAATTATTGTTAAGAAGAATGAATATCTCAAAGAAGTACATCTATAAATGAATTTCTGATACCGGATTCAAAATGTCTTCCCATAGTGAAAAAAATGGTCACAGTTGCTTACTGTTTACTATACAGCTAAAGCAATAATTCTATTTAAATTTGTACACGTAGAATAGACCTGCGTCTGGTTAAAGAGTATACGTTCATAAGCATAAGTAATGGGTTTTCTTAAAGTAAATATATTGTCTAAAATTAACTGGAAGAAATTTCACTTCGGTAGTTATGTGGAACGCTAACTTAATTTATCTTAGCATCATTCATATGTTGATCGTTTTTAAAGCGACGGAAAACGGCTACTGTGTTTAAGCTGTCTCAGTTTTCATCTTCTAACTCTTGAACCACCTATTAACAAATCAATAACCAGTTAATGTTTCCTACCAACATTCCACGAATTTAAACTGAGTTAGAGAGCAGTGCGGTATCAATTGAATATTGGGAAAAGATAATTTCGCTGAGCAATGAAATGTGAGGGCGATTTTAAATCACAAACTTCCCAACAAAGAACGCTAAGCGACGTTTGCCTTGATGCTTTTGGCATTAATAATTTCCTTTTAACACGAATTTGGATAGCTCTATCGTTTAAGTAATCTGCTATGGTAGGTATTAGTTCCAGTAGTACAATTAAATTTGAAAGTTTGTGCAGATGGACAACATTACTACTCACAATTAAAGGTCAGCAATATCCAGAAATATATCTTGTCCTGACAAGAAGGTTGGTTACTGCTGTTGCATACATTTTTCTAACTTCGTGCCACGGTTTCGAAATGTTTTTTTTTTTTTTTTTTTCTTTTTCTTAAAGGCATAAGATTTATTTTATTGAAAAAATATCAAGCCATATGTAATTCTGTAATGCCATACGTATCAAACATTATGTAATTCAGAAGGCTGAAAACGGTTATATGATTTTCCGTTTTCACTGATGTGAATCTATTCATATAGGCTACAAGGTAAAAATAAATACTGTCTGATCGGGCACATAATATATTGATATTTCAAACGAAATTATCGCTCGTCAGCTCTTGGCTAAAAAATACTAATGCATTTAATTTTCCAAATCGATAGGTAATATTTGAAAAATACGAGTTGTAGAGTCTTTAGGTTTCTTAATGCTGGAAGCGTAAAAAATGTGCAGTGCCTTCGCCGGGACTCGAACCTTGGACCTCTCGAATACGCATCGAGTATGCTTCCAATTATACTACGGAGGTGCACGGAAAGGAAGGAGAAAATACCTTACATACTCCCTTTTTTAAAGGGCGACTGGGGATTAGGGGATTTGGACGCCAAATCCCGGTACTGACGTATCCACCACCTTTTCGTTCGGGAGCCACTGAAGAGTCATTAGGTTATTTTGAAGCAAGAGATGTGAAAAATGTACAACGGCCTCGCCGGGACTCGAACCTGGACCTCTCGAATACGCGTCGAGTATGCTTCCAATTATACCACGAGGGCATGGGGAAAGGAGGAAGAAAAGTGCATACTTTACGAAGGTATGCGGAAAGGAGAGAGAAAATACCTTATAAAGCTGTTTGGTTAGATGGGTCGGGCTGCGCCCACTTCTGGTACCTTACATAGCTGAGAGAGTGTTGTTTATGCCAGATGTATCAAGAAACTACAACTGTTATTTAAAGAAAAATTTGAGGATTCTAACAAAAAGGTTTTTAAAAAACTTTAAAAACCTTTTTGAGATTTCAAATGAAGAAGATGAAGTTGCATTACAGCTTGAACTGACTGATTGGCAGCATAGGAAAGAAATTTCCTAAACTTATAAATATTTTCAAAAAGAATTTTTCCAGAAAATCAGGAAAAACAGTATTCACTCATGTTTACTTGGAAGAGCCTACATTTAAGAACACGAATTGTCTCATTGATGAATTTAAACTAATCTATTCAGAATAACCGTCTATCTAATGAGAACCTTGACGAAGTTCCACTATGTAATATAACAAGTATAAAACCAGATATTGCTAATTTGGTATCAAATACTGAAGCCTGGTTGTTTTCTTTGATTTATCTTTAAATAAATAATTTACATAGTTATTGTGTTTGATAATTCTCCAAATTTTTCCCGTATTTCTTTTGTTGTTTTATTGAAATAACATTATTAAAAAATATAATGTATTATCCCCAGTTATCACTGCTAACCTATTATATTATAATAATTAATAAAAGCTAGATTAAACCTATTAAAATGAAGATTTTTTTTATTCCGACCACCGAGTAAAAAGCAAAATTATGTATTATAGGTATATAAGAGGCTGTGTATTAATTGTCTAGACTAATTTTTACGCATATGCAAAAGCAGAAAAATTTTAGCTGCGTCATGTGCAATGAAGACTGGGAAAATATGCATAAAACCCATAAGAAAGTTTTTCTATCAGAAAGTGCGGAATATTAGAAAAGCATTTAATAAGCTTCTTGGAATTCTTCGATAAATTTAGTGAAGTAAGCAAAAAAACAGCATGTTTAAACTAATGAGTTGTGTGAAGCAAATACAGTTAGTTCTCTGTAGGGGGGGATAAACAATAGGAAGCAGCTAAAAATAATCCAGACATAATATAGAGAAGTCTTTTTTATTCGTCGCTGGTATCGAGCCTGTCCTTCGAGATATATTGACCCATACGTCAGAAGTTACCATGACGACCAGCCATGAGTTGATGCGGAATTCTTTGCTTGCTCGTAGTAATCTATTTTCATCTAAGATGCAATAAACGCTGCCAGAAACTTAAATACTTAAATATTTTGCGTGACTATTTATTTTTAAAATGCCTTTATAAAGATACGATGAATTTAAAACAGCATGGTATATAAGACAACAGGGTGAATATTGAAGTCGTAGTCCGGTGTATTAAACAATTGAAAAAAAAAAAAAAAAAAAAAAAATGGTAAGCAGGTGCTTCGTATAAACTTTCTACATTTCGCTATTTTATTTCCAGTTTTCCTCCATTGTATTTTCTTTGCATTGTTTGCGAAAAGTCGCGCATTGCTGTCAGTCATTCCCACACAAGACATATTTTTTTGATTGAAACATATTAATACACGACGCATTTCTGTTTGCGAAAAGTCGCGCATTGCTGTCAGTCATTCCCACACAAGACATATTTTTTTGATTGAAACATATTAATACACGACGCATTTCTATTTACTTTTGAACTGGGAATTTATGCCTAGCTAACAGTTTAATTTTCGCTCTTCTTTTTTCCGATGGTAACTATTAACTGAAACTGTTTTCTCAAGTAATTATAGTTAGATTTTTTTCCCCCTTTTCCACTGTTTGTAAAACGTTGCGCATTAAGTAAGAGTATGCTGTCAGTCATTCTCATACAATACAGAATTTTGTAAATCGAATTATATTAATATATACTACGCATTTCCATTCATTTTTGAACTGAAAATTTACGCCTAACAGTTTAATTTTTGCTGTTCTTATTTCCGATGGTAACTTTTACCTGAATCAGTTCTGTCAAGTAATTACGCTTAGACATTTTTTTTTTTTTTTTTTTTTCGCTTTCCTTTTAGAGAGGAACCTACTGCCTTGAAACAATCAAGATTCATATTCGTTCATTTATTGAAAGCAAAAATATGAAGGAATTTAGGTGAAGAAATAAAGGGACAATTCTTCGAGTGGGATATTAAATCTATTGAATAAGATAGTTTAAACTGAAACAAAGTTTTAGTAATTGTATGCATTTTCTACTCATTATTTAGGATTGCAATTACGTGCACCATGTTTCAAAAAGATCGCATGATATTTCTTGAACAATTCGCCGTAGTGCATGGCTTCGATTTTACAAATGAATCAAATAAAGTGGTTTTTCAGTCTAAGATAATTTTGGTCAAGTGATTCTTTTAGTAAAAATATGTGGAATTTAAATATTTACGTCTCTCTACGAAGACAGTTCCAGTTAGAAAACTTTTTTTAAATTTTTAATCCAGTTAAATATTTTAGGAGAAACGAAATCGATCGATAATATACAAAATTAGTCCAAAAAATACTATCGAAATTCTACTATTTATGCGAATAAAATTCCCGTAATAAGTAAAATAATAATATATAATAGTTAGTAGATTCAATATTAGTATACTTACTATATGAATGATTTTTTTAATAATCCATATAATAAATTTAGTGCTACTATGTATAACACTTACTACTAAGTAATTTTAAATAAAACTGAGTTTGTAAAATCTCGAATTTCAGCATTTCTGCAACTGGTGATGGTTTTTTTTTTCCCCCCTCCTTTTTCTCTTTTTTTTCTTTTTTTGCTGCAAAACTGTTTCAGCGTTCCCTCGCGCACCAGACGGATATCTGGATCTTAATCCATTTATACGATCCATTTTTAAAAGTCTTTTGTTTTTTAAGAACTTTAAAGCAATAAAAATTATAGCCATTCCATCTTGATCCAAATATGAGCACAATTAATTAAATTTTACTTAACTAATGTATATGAAACTGACTTCATTAGTTAAGCGTTCCTGGAATATTTTTTATCATTGCATGAAGTTTTATTAATATTTTATTAAATGCAACCTGAAAACAGAGCTGCAAACTTTGTATATGACAAAAACATGTAAAAATTGTAAAATTACTTAAAGTTGCCTTAATATCGTCAGAAAAGTTATTAAATATTAGTTAGAGCTACTGTCATACAGATGGCTAAAATAATTTCTTAATGTAAACAGGTGAGAAAATGAATGTTGTGTTCCTGTTGGGTTCATTACGAAATGTATATATATATATTAGATAAGAGCCATAAATTGTTTTATTTCCTGAAGAAAACAAACTAAAACGGTGATCTTTGGAAATACATAAATAAGAAATAATACAAAGCAGATAAACAAGGCAAAAAAATGACTTAGCAATAACGGAAATACAGTTAAAACACGGAAGATGTTTAGTTACTCCTTATGTTGCTGAAGATGAGTTAGAAACGGAAATGCACGAAAGAACAGTTTCCTCAAATGCTTTCCTAAACTTTAGTTCATTAAAAAAGTAAAAATTAACAAAACATCTGTTTGTTCCTCTTAAATCAGGGCAATGCTGATAAACAAGATTCCTCTCGTTTTCCTGATTGCGTTCGGAAATATTTCCGAAGTACCTTATGGCGATTCATCCAATCCTTAACATGCACATTTAAAGTTTAATTTCTAGTTCCGGCCTAATCGCTTAAAAGGAAATGGATGATCAGAAAAAAAAGTGACAGTCATAAATCTCTTCCTTCTAAAAGGAATGGCAAACTTATTTGAATATTTTTAATATTTAAAAGAAAACATATTTACTGAATCAAAATGCATTTGAATGGGCTGTGGTTAAAGCACGTACCAGAAGTTCTTATACTCGACAAAATATCAACAGATACTATTTTAAAGTACCAAAATGAAACTACGCGCGGTAGATAACATAATTATTTAAGCATGAACCTTGGGTAATGTTCGAGAATATGCAATACAGTAATCCATGGGCTCGCTTCTACTTGAAATACTAGAAAATGCGAAGAAACCTGTGTGCCCAACACTAGAAAACACACAGACTTCTTGGGTCTAGATTATATGTTCTAAGTACAACATTTACCACTAAGTATGTATTATTAAGTACTATTAAGTATAGCATGCTTAGTAATTTTAAATGAAACTGAGTTTTATTAAATGTAAAATCTCGAATTTCAGCATTTCTACGACTGGTGATTTGAAATCGATGTTTCTTAATTTTTTTTCCCCTGCGAAACTATTTTAGCCTTTTCTCGCGTTCCAGACGGATATCTGGATCTTAATCCATTTATAAGATCCACCTTCAAAAGTCGTATGTTAAGACCAGGTGACTAGAGTTGTAAAATACTTGTAGTTTTCTTCGGGCTTCTTTCCCGGTGATTAAACAGGCTATTAGATAAAGTTTCAGTGTTTTTCGGCATATGCAACGTCCAGTCCATCTAAGAATATCTTCCACGAAGGCACCTTTCTCCACACTTAAACAGCTAATAACCATACACAATCCAATCCAGTTCATCGTGATCCAGTTCATTATATTACCAGTTTGGGTAGTATTAGTGATAGGGGTACTGCTGTATTGTACACCACTTAATGAGATCCTGCTTATCCAGGACTATTTTAAGAACATTAAGAGATGAGAAAAATATCCTTCAAAATATCAAGAGAATTTAGCAAATTGAATACAAATATAACTAATTCGTTGGGCATCCCTTATTCCAGCATTTGTTGGAGATTCAGCAGTTTCATTATTTTATTTTTCAGAATGTTTCAATTTGGAATTGTTTCAGAAAATGACTGGCAGATATTTTCTGTTATTGATGCTTTAACTTGAATTTTTTTCAAATATTTTGGGGAGAAAAAGGCAGGGTCGTCTAGAATTTTGCTTCGTTATTCGCTAAATCTAATTAATTCAGTCGACCTTCTGAAAACTTCGAAAGTGGGCTTCTTAGCATGTGGTAGCCTTAAACCACAACCAAATTGCTTGGCGACTTAATCCCTTACTTGGCTACATGTCTCTACTATTTGGTAATTTCTATACTCTATTTCGACATATTTGGCGATTTTATCTTTTGTTTGGTGATTTTACTTTAGCTTAGAAAATCCATTCTGCAATATTTTGATAATATTAACCGAATTTTTTATCACAGCAAATGATGTATCTTCCATGTTTTCGTATACAAATGGGCGGGACTCCGTCAATTCGATAATACCCTAAACTTTAATTTCGGCAACATTAACTGCGAGGCGCCTGCTGTATGTTTGTTAATCAAAAATTCATCAAATTCGTACAAAATATGAAACAAATAAAATGTGAGTTCGAAATTCCAAATTGGGCTTCGAAGTGCACATGTTCAGGAGAAGGATTATGTACATTCAAAATGTGATCGCAGCAAGTGATATGTTTCGCATGTTTTCGTATACAGGTGGGCGGGACTTCACCAACTCGATTACAATATCCGAATGATAACATTAACCGCAATCACATTAAGTGGTTCCTGCTATATGTTTGTTAATCACAAATTCATTACATTTGTACAAAATATGAAATAAATTAAAAATAACTTCGAAATTCAAAATTCGAGCTTTGAAGTGCACATGCTCAGAAGAATAACTGAGTGTATTCAAAATATGGTTGCGCTAGATGCCATTGTTTTTCCACAGTGCGAGGAATATTCATACATAGTACATACATACAGACTCTTCATTATTTAATAACAGAAAGTGGACAGCGATAACATTTGGTGACAACATCCCTTTATTTGTGTTGCCATATGTTATTCATATCATCTACATTACTTTTTAAAAATAATACATGGAGTCTTTTTGGTGGCAACATTCTTTTATTTGAAAAGTGAAATGGCCACAAAAGCGATATGGACACGAAAGTGATACGGAACATTTGGGGGCAAAATTATTTTATATGAAAAGTGATACAGACGTAAAAGTGATGTGAATATGAAAATGATACTGACAAAAAAATATAAGGATCTAGATGAACAACATCTCTGGTGCTTTAAAAACTACTTTAAACAGATTTCCAAAAATAAGAACCAGTTTTATCCGATTACCAATTACGAAAAATAAAATACAGACAGTTTTATACAATCGCATATTCCTTTCATGGAAAGCAAAACTTAAAATATTTACATAAAAAATTATATAGAGCAGGGATTCAATTTTTTTTAACCTGAATCTTGAAATGAAATAATTTCTAATGAACAAAGAAAACTATACAAACAAAATATGCTTCTTGCTTCGAATCTGTCTTTTCGACCCTGAAAGTAGCATTGGTCAATATCAGCAATTAACACCAAAATTTGCAAAATATGAAAGGAAATTTTCCTTGAAAAGAACTTCTCATCCGAAATAAAATAACAAATGTTTTACACTTAGCACTGTTTTTGTTTGAATAGGAAGCCAATTAATCAACGCTATTGACCGGAAACTTTGGTCGGATCGTTCACCTCGACTGAAAACTTAGGTAACGAATTCAGCCATAAAACAATTCCGACACTTCTTCCTGGTTCGACGGTGCAGTAGAGTAATTTACCTGGGAATACTGTGGAATCTGGTCTCAGCTTGCGGTAAAAAAATATAATTGGAAAATAGAATATTACGTAACTAACAGAACTTTCCATACTTTCCTTTTTATTGCAGCAACTTGTAAGAAATATCTAATTCAGAATTTTAAAAAGTTGTAAAGTCTATGTCTTTTTAGGAACATAAACTTTTAAAAGGACTCTTGAAGAATTATCTTCTAACCTTGTGAAGCAAAACAGAAATCAGAACAAGGGTATAAAAGACCAGCAAGAACAAGGGTATAAAAGGGTATAAAAAAATCAGCGTTATATTTACAAAAGAAAATTTTGTAAATATAACGCTGATTTTTGTTGTTTGACTTCCGAATTAGTAAAGACCCTTTTATTTAAACATAAAATTAACAATGACCTAACTTGGGTTATAAGAGCCCACGCACTTCTGGCTTAACATAATAACGTAACAAAATACTAATTTCAAGGTGTAGTAGATTAGCTTAACGGCTCACAGAATACTTTAACGTGCAGGAAGAGCTCTGGTTTGTAGTAAACTGGCGACACAAGCCTAATGGCTAGAACCCTCAACGCCGCTAACGCAAGTCGCTAAGGCCTGAAATAGGCAGACACACTCTAAAATTAACTTCCAAAACTCTTCTTAAATAGCACTTCATTCTACCTTAATCTGAATAAACTCTCGCTATCTCATTTACATTCTGGCATGATAAGTGTGGGTGAAAAAAGAGTACTACTAAAGGCTTTTCAACCTAAAATTAACTATAAGTTAAAAATAAATTCGATAAAATAAATTCGATCTTTCTTGTTTACTTTGTGAGGGTTAACAAAACCTTCACAAAGTAAACAAGAAAGATCGAATCAACCAGCATTTAGTTTACAACTCGTACTTGAAGGAGAAATATTAAAGGTTTTATTTAGTCGTTTTAAGAAATTTTGTAAATTGGGGTATAGATTTTTAGGGGTCAGGTTATTATTATTATTAGGGGTCATTAGTTTTTTTTTTTTGTTTGTTTGTTTGTTTTTTGTTTTGAAGTAGGAGACGTGAAAACTGTGCAATGCCCTCGCCGGGACTCGAACCCTGAACCTCTCGATTACGTTTCGAGTATGCTTACAATTACACCGCGAAGGCATACAGAAAGGAAAGAGAAAATACCTTACATACTTTCCCTCTTTTAAAGGTTGACTGTGGATTAGGGGGCCCAGCCGCCAAATCCTCGTGCTAACGAATTATCGTCCACTACCTTTCAGTTCGGTCGCCATTTGTAGAGTTTTTAGGTTCTTTTATGCTGGAAACGTTAAAAAGGTGCACTGCTTTCGCCGGGACTTGAACCCTGGACATCTCGAATACGCATCGAGTATATTTCCAATTATAACAAGAAAGCATGCGGAAAGGAGTGAGAAAATACCTTATAATGGGATGTTATAAATTCATTAGTCTTCATTTATTTCATGTTTATTTAAAGCTGCGTTACTTTCAGTAATCAGGATTTTAATATAAGGTACTATTGATTTTTCACCGCGCAATTTTCATTCGTGGGACAATGATATATATATATATATATACATGTGTGTGTGTGTGTAAGTAATATAATATTAAATATGTAAATATTTTCTTAACAGTGTAACAACTATTTACTTCTATTTGCCGAAAATAATTATTATGGATCACCAAATAGTAAGTATAACCTAGTTTAGCACCTGAAACAGTGTGCTAAACTATAGGTTTAATACAGGGGGTTCACTAACCAGGCATCCAGCATCCTGGGGATCGATGAAATTTTAAGGTCAATGATGATCAAGAGTCGATTGGGGGCAGAAAGTCAAATATGCACTGGCAACTTATCGCTATAAGCAAGATCCCACTAATTAAAAAAGAAATGCAAATATTAAGAAAAATGATAATTATTTTTTCTTGCTATAAAGTTGTGTCATGTAGTAAAGAACAAATCATACAAAATCAATATAACAGAACAATAAAATAAAATTATTTAATATATTTTAAAAATCAGTTATATTTTTTAAACGTATAATTTTTTATACAATAAATGCAATACGATAATGAAAAATACGAAAACCCAATTAAAAAAAATAAGATGAAAGAAAACTAGAATGGCAAACAGATATTTTTGAACAAAGTGATTTAAAAATTAAATTAAGCAATTTTACATTAAATATTGAAAAAAAAAATGCATCAGTACATCAAGCGCAGCCATTACATAAATAAAATTGAACTTTTAGCAATGCAATTAGAATGCAATTAGAGTCTGTAACACTGTTTCTGGGACCTTATTTATATGTGTAAAATTAAAAATAATAGTAACACAAAAATAATTAAACTTAAATTTAATTCAAAACTTCATTTCAAACTTTGTTCATATTCTTAACCGAATTGTTATATTAAGTTATTTATGTGCAGTTATTTGTATTAATATTATATTGTATAGTATGCTCCCAGATGGTATAGTGGTTAGAGGAGCCTGACTGCGATACCAAAGGGCCCGGGTTAGAATCCCGGAGAAGGCATGGATGTAAAATTGTCTTTCCTTTCATAGGACGTAATGGTGGCCGCCTATTAGGTGCCTCCACAATAAAATGGCCACCACTTCTGGCCTAGTAGTGGCCAATGCTATTATAGACAAGTGCCCAGGACTTGTAAAAAAGAAAAATGTAAGGGGATCGATGAGGAAAACCATTACTTTAAAAAGAGGTCGGAAATCTCTGATCTAGAGAGTTCTAATATTGATAAACATATTTATTTCCTCGCAGTTTTAATAAATGTATTGGGTCATAGCGAACAAATAAGGAAATAACCACACAAGATAAAGTGAGCTCATTGAAAGGCGATAAACAATACTACTATTTTGACAGATCTTGATGAAAGAAACATGAAATAAATGATTAAGAAAAAAGCTTAACCAGCCGAAAACTTGACCAATTTCTATCCAGTAGGAATTTAGGTTTTATTGTCAGCATTGATGGAAGTGGAGGGGAAAAACGAGGCCCCATTTATAAATAAAATTCGGACAGTTTGATAATCAAAAGAAGATAAAGAAGCCGTTTTAGTACGGTTATAAATGATCTTTTAATTTCTTTCTGCTCTCATTGTTTGTTCTAAATACGGATTTCAAATTTTAGCCTATATTTCATTTTCAAATGCAATTACTTGTTTTCTTCAGACAGCTGCTTTCTATACATTCACAGAGCAGTTTTATTATCCTACCATTTCATTTATGACACTAGATGAAAGTAGCATCTTGAATAACTGTCCTTTCCGTGTTTTTAATGCTTTTTACGTTATAACGAATCGTAAGTGTTATCTCATTTGGCTACAAATGTATTTTGGCTACAAATATATTCTGACATATCATTTGATCTGAAAGACTGACATTCGTAACCATGTGATCCTTCTCTGAAATGGAAATCTAATGATCAAACGACGTTGATCGACTATAGGACTTCTCATATATTTTTAGTGAGACTCAAAGAACGTCTGATGATCTTAATGTTACTAATGTGAGTGAATTTCAGTTACATTATTCATTTCTTTTTATTTTAATGTGATTGTATTGGACACCTTAGCATTTACATTAGGTACAGTACTCAGCTCTAAATCACAGCAGAGTTGAGCTATCTCATAGTTTTCTTCTGAGATTTTACGTTTGAGATTTAACTTTGGATGAAAGAAAAATTTTCGAGTTACCTCAGAAACACAGCAGACTGCGCGCTTCCACACAATGAAGACTCAGTTAATAATAGTGTCATTTATAAAAGTATTCTAATCAAAGCTTTTCTAATGCCATTTAATGGAAACAAAATGATATATAAACCAATTAAAAGCATTAGAGGAAATAAACAAATTTGAGATAAAAGGATCGTTATATTCCCTGTGGGGAAAGTGAAGAGAAGTCAAAGGTTTTATTGTTTTGGAGTGAATTATTTGATTACAGCAAAGCACACTACATAAGCTTAACTGTTTAATGAGAGGGACGCCTTCGCGGAAGACTTTCTATGGGATTCATGCTTGTATTCACATTACATACAGGGAAAATCATCCTCGTACTGAGTCCGTTCGCCAGAATTCAGACTCAGTTTCGAACTATCAATATTTAGCGGTCTTACCACCTCAGCCCCCTGCTGGCCGAATGTTTAAAGATTGCTTACATCTGAAGGTTCCTTGACATAATATTTCAAAAGTATGGATAAAGAAATATTTGTTATCGGATTATACATGAGAAAGGCTATGAAACAAATGTTGATACAGTTATTTTCCTTAGTTCAGATTACAATGAAGCTTGCTGTAATTAAAAATACATATGATTTTTCAGTTGTCAATCAAGGAAGAAGAAACAAGAATTTGAAAGCTTTTTCTTCAGAATGTGAAGTACTAATTTGGGAAAGAAGTGATTTATCTCAAAATCTGTAACAAAAATAAATAAAAGTTATGTTAGTAAACACTGAGCTCGGCTTTAGCGCAGATGATGTTGATCATAAACTTTCCAAAGATTAAATTTATAATACAAGACGGCTTTCATCATCAGATTTTATTTATGATAAGAAACTACTGAATGTACCATTCCATAATTTCGCAAAGCAAAATGCACTCTGGTAGTATGAAAGAAATTATTAATTTTGTCATATTCCCATTAGTAACAGCAATATCAATGGTCTAAAAATGTCTCAATTTAAGTTACATTTCGTACTCTTTTGCTATAGCTAAGATAAGAAAGTCAATCGTTCAAACTCAAATTACCATTCTTTATAATAAAAAAAAAATATACCATTAGCCATCTTATATACCGAATTCGCACCTTATTAACTGATTTTATCGTCCGAAAATCGAGAGGGGAAAAAACATTCAAGGAATTTAATTTCTGAAGAACGCGGTTACAGTAAGAACATAACAAATGAAAAGTAGCCATGGATAAACCATTAATAATTATCACAAAATTATTCCTTTAAAACCAAAAGTAACCTACATTTCAATAAGAATACATTACAATAAAATTAACATTACAATAGCTGACAGATATTTAGCTGACCATGAAAAGCTCCAGGGGCACCTCACATGAACGAGTCTTGACCGCAGTTCCCAAGAACGACATCGGATGAATAAAGGAGAAGAGGAAAGTACTAAAGACCGGAAGGATTTCGAAAGATCGAACACATCACCAGTAAGTAAGGCTACAGTGAGTTGGAAAGTAAATAATAGAAGTAAGGTGAGAAATGTTTGGGAAATTTCTTAAGTGCCAGAATATATGAAACGTCGTAGTAGTTTAACGAAGCATCTTCACAAAATGCGTTTCAAATGATAAATGCAAGGGAAAATAAAGTAGATGAAATACTAATACAAAAATTTAAAAAAAAAATAATACACAGAATTTTAAAAAAAATCTGAAAGTTTTCAGATTTAAAATTACGTCCAAAGGGGCGCTTTTTAACGTTTTGTGTGTTGCCTTTATTTATTAAATATCACGTTCTTCGCACTTGAACCATAAAATTCAGTTCAACATCAATATCGCAAAATAATTTTAAAATAAGCATATCTTTAGAGCTTCTGATACACAGTGCCGCGCACTTGGGATCAAAAGGTTTTTTTCCCCGTAGATTGTTGCCATTGCTCGCTTTTAAATTGTTGAGTTTGTTAATCAAAAATTCGTTAAAGTTTTACAAAATATGTAATAGATAATACAATAAATTCCAAATTTGGGCTTCCAGATGCCCATATTCGGATGGAAACGTACTTTATTCACAGTTGGATGACTGTAATGTACCGTTGTTTTATCACAATGTGAGAAACATACATACATTTATGCAGATTCTTCATTATTTAATTTCTTTAAATATAATACAGGGCGATAATATTTGGTGGCAACAATATGAAAAGTGAAGCGGAGATTTATAATAAACCAACGCAAAATGCCAAAACGAAAATAATAGGCCTTCAGGGCAAATTGCCCCTTTAGACTAAAAATAAAAATAATAAAGGAAATACAATTTACCAATAAACTAACCTACAACAGAGGAAATGGAAAATCATGCGAATATTTTTTAAATTCTCAGAACCTAGCGCTAAAAAGCTAGACGGGAATACGCGGAGAAATAGGGTAAATGCGTAAAGTATAAAATAATTTTATATACTCGAAATTAAACTTTACACATTCGTAATAATTGCGACACAAAACGTGATCCGTCCTTTGAAGTTCATTGCATACATTGTCTTAGTTCAAGGTCTGTTTATCGATCTAAAATTAATTTCAGTTTAAATAGCCATATAATTTTAATCTTTAATTAAAGAATTAGAAAGCATTTAATTTAAATAGTATTGAAAAATGTAGTAATTAGTTTCAAGTTATTTTAAAGAGGATCGAATTTAAAATTAGATACTTTCTCATTTCTGTACAGTTAGAATGTTCCGAAGTAAAGAATGAAATTTAATCGTACTTGGTATGGTGAATAATTTGTGAGTAACTGGTATGGTCGTATCAGAGGACTCAAAAATAAAATCATGCTTTTTGAGTAGACTTTTCAAATATTTAATCAGCTATTAAATATAAATAATTCAGACTGTCATTTTACATAAAATACGTTCACTATTTTCACTAATAACGATGAAGATACCGAGGTACACATGTTATTCCTAATGTAAACAGAAGCATTTTGCGACATTTGGCGAAGCGTGACGCTGGTGTGCCTAGGAATCGTACCTATCAGTTGAAGGATAAAAATGTCGCTAAGCTAATGACTATGATGTTTGCATGAACATTTGAAGATGCAGAAGTTAAAATATTTGTAAACTTTGAAAAAAAAAAAACTTTGTAAACTAAAAATAAAAAATATTTTGTGGCGAAAATTGTAAAGTTAGAAATTAAATTTAAATACAAAAAGTACAATGCAATATGATTCGAAATAATGTTGAAAGGGAAATATGAGTAAATAAGAAGACGTCCATCTGCAAGTTAGACCCTTGATTTATTGCTTTTTCTTATCTAATCACTTTCACAGAAAGGGACATCACAGACGCGGTCTAATATTAAGTTCTCATGAATTTTCTTAGACATGTACATGAAATGCCACTTGAAATGTTCCGGACTGAATAATTTTGTATTACGCTGGTTGCATTTCAGCGAAAGAAGAAAGAAAAATACAATTATATTCAGTCATCCTCAGGGTTTCAATAAAATATTTTTTGTTACGTGCACATAAATTATGACATATTATTTCTGTATTTATTTATTGACAAACTTTTATTTATTAACAAACTGCAGGATTTCATGTTGATTAGCCAGTTATTATGATTTGAACCTTTACATTAACTTCTTCTTTTCGTAGTCCTTACCAGAATGCAAATTAGATGTTGTATATATAAGCCGAGGATTTGAACATTTTAGAATTTGAGCTTCTGGCAGCCTTGCACTGCAGTTACGTATTATCATCAACTCCTCCAAAGTTGTTCCGGCTTTAGCATCCGTCTAGCCGACGTTTAAATACACGGCGTTAATAATCTTAAGCGACCTAAGTAGTCTCAGAATATGATAATCTACATTTGATTGAATCATTGTTTAGCCACAGACTGAGAATCATTATTTAGTCACTGCTTCAGACTAAAGCGAAGAATCGCTTTTTAGTCTAGAAGGTTTTGTACGGCATTGAGATAAGCTTCTAGACATAACAGAATCCTAAAAAATTTACAGAAAATTTATTTAAAGAAGATCTGCCAAAAATGAATAAAAGTATAGAATACCGAGTTTATAGTAATCACGCATATAAAAGAATCATTGCTGCAAATACATGTTTTTATGCCCTGAAGATTTATTTCAAATCCAACTTTCTTAAATTAAGAACTAAAGATTACTAAGATTACAAAAATATAAGATCTGTCTTGATTTATGCATCAGAGACTTGGGTATTGGCTTTACGTGATGAGAAAGCTCTGCGAATTTTTGAGCGAAAGATCTTACGTTGCATTCTTGGTGGGATCCAAGTGGATCATGGAGAAGAAGGTCTAAGTTAAGAACTCTATACAATTTACAAACAACCTGATATTGTAAAATTCGTCAAATTACAGAGACTTAAATAGCCTGGCCATCTGGCTAGAATGAATAAAGATCGTTGCTGAAAGAAAATCTTTCCTGGCAAAGCCCATGGGAAATAACCCTCGTGGCAGACCCCGCTAAGATGGATTGATTGTGTCCAAAAAGATCTTAACATTTTAAAGGTTAAAAACTGGAAAACAATTGCTAAAAGTAGAGATGCCTGGAGAAGGGCAGGGCCCACGCAGGGCCCACCCAGGGCTGTCGAGCCATTGAAGAAGTATTCGATTCTGGATGGGAGAGGCTTTCTTGGCAAATGATACATAGCTATCGCATATTTTGCTGTTATTTGCTGTCTAGTAAATCCGATGCCGTTATTTACTGGTAAATTATATCGAAGCGCTGGAGACTCTCTGTCTAAGGGAAGAGATAGTTTCTTACAAGATTTATTATTCTTTGAGTAATTAATGCTTATTCAGAGAAGTTTCAATTAGTTACATTCAATAATGAAATCATTTTCTAATTCAGATGCGCCTACCAGCAACCAAACAGTAAAACCGTTCAAATCAGGTAGTTCGACTCGAGGTAAAATCCCGGCGAAAGGCCTGGTCGCATGGGAAATTTCGGGGTTTCCCCCACTTCTAACGTGAATACGAGTTAATTTCCTTTAAAACGTTCTCCACAGAGCCACCCTCCTTAGGCAGATAGCCTTTTGATACTATCAAAGAATCCAGTTCTAATCCAGATGCATGCGCTTCAAACGGAATGAAATATTGCATCATTTTAAGAACTGTAAAAAAAAGTAATAAAGACGGCACGGATGTTTGAAGATTAATTTGTATCGAGTTTGTTTAAATGGTTTATATCACACGGAGCAATAATTGTAACCTTCATTATTCTCCTTTATATAATATGATTTTGAAAAGCTTATCATTATCTTTAGGAAAAAATATTAAATCGACTATGATTTAAGGTGTTTGTTGCTGAAACGAGCCAAAGACTGAGGGAAAGAAGCTGAAAAATGAATATGTATAAAAGAAAAAGTGCTGTACATTAATATGCGTGAGACATAATCTTTCGCAATATGTAACGCAAATGCTTTATAAAAGATATTGCGTGCGTAAGGTTCTGATGTGATCTTAAAATCAAACTTCGCGTGACTAGTCACTGGGCAAAATGAAGAATCACGGTATGCAGAAGCTTACTCATCATTTGATTTTTCACTTTCCTGGAAAAATATTCATGACGAAACAAAATGAAAAACACACACAGCATAACTATCATAAATTTTGAGGTCATAGACCTTTTCATGAAGCGTATATAGGTTTCACATGATAAAAGGCCTATAGTTAATGATGGCAAAACAAAAAATTCGTATTAGTCCATTTTACATAGAACTTGCCAGCTAATGTAAATAATAATTCTTTTTTTCCCTCGCAAATCAGAACTTCACAAACGTTCTAGTATCACGAACAACATGCGTTTAGCTGCGATTTATCGCCGCACGTATTGGGGGGGGGAGGGTGATGAGCGAGAAAGAGAGAGAATTTCCAGGAGATTGGTTTATTTGACTATGACAAAGCACTCGAAGGCTATCTGCCTATGAGGAGGGATGCCTTCGCGGAGAACTTTCTAAGGAAAACTGGCTCATATACACGTTAGACATGGGAGAAACCACGAAAACGCCCATGCAGCCAGCCTGTTCGCCAGGATTTCGAATCCCGGACAGAACTATCAGTATTCAGCGACTTTACCGCTCGGCCGCTGGTGGGCTTCCCAGAAGAAAACTTATATAACAATGAACTAATGGAATTAATTGATAATTATAAATTAATTCGTATTTACAAGTAAATACATATTATATTATACATTACGAAAAGAAAAAAAACTTTTCCCGATCCACTCTTTAAAGAAACATTGCCCATCGCCTTAAAGAATTTCTAAGTATTACAACTTCTACTGAGCAAACCTCTCAATAAGTCGCACTGAAAAATTTCGTAATTTCAAAGTATCAATATGAATTATTAACAAACCCTTATTTATTGAAACCAAGCGTTTAATAGAACACCATGCTACTGATGTTCTGTTCATAATTAAGAAAGTTGATTTCAGGCACGTGTTTACAGCAAATCATCAACAATTTTGATCGAAAAAGGCAGGTAAAGAATATACAGTCTTTTGTTACTCATTATTATTATGATAATAATTTACTAAATGCATGCTGAGATCCTTCCATCACAATTCATTGCATTTACTAATGAGCTTGCAATAAGCAAATTGATCGTCTTAATAATAAATAGCTATTACATAACGATTGCTTATTTTATGAAAATTCTTCGCTTTCTGAATCTCTATAGTATTATTTCTAATGATTTCTCTTTTTTTCCCTCCAAGTGTTCACGTTTTTCAAAATGATTGGTTTGTAAATTGCATGTGCGTATGAGATATAGCCTCGCAATAAATGAAATACCTTTGATGAAAAAAAGAGGTTCGATCGTTGCTAATTCTGTTCTAAACTGGATCATTAAAATTTCAATTATTCTATTACTATTATGCATGAGAGTTTCACCAGTGGCTAAGTGGTTAAGATCGCTCTCAGGCAAATCGGATGGCTACATGGTTGATTTGTTTTTGATTTTCCACATGTGTAAGGTGAATACGAACCAGTTTTCCTTAGAAAGTCCTCCACGAAGGTATAGCTTCTCTCAGACAGATACCTCTCGTGTGCGTTGCCATATCCAAATATCCTAACCAAATAACCTTTCATGCATGGGCTGTCAACAAATCTGCATCATATTTTCGGCGCTGTGGCGTGCAATTATATTAGATACATGTTACTGTAATTTTGTAAAGAAATACTTCCAAGAAGACAGCAATATCTTAACCCTTACAATTAATAAAATAAAGATTATAGTGAGAAAACACTAGTTATGTTTAATTTGCTCTTATATTTTTCAATATTAAAGTAAGAAAAAGGATTAAATTAATATGTATACATATCCGCACAAATCTTGCCGCGTTGTCTAATTAAAGTGGCTTCGAAAATTTCCAGGAATAGGCTCTTCAATAAGGGTCTGGCTATTAGAAGATGGTAAAGCACAAGAGTGATATCTGCCTAATGGGCGCAATGTCTTCGTGGAGGACTTGTTAAGAGAAAGTGGCTCGTTTTCACGTTACACATGAGTAAAACCACGCGTTTCAGTACATACAGTAAGTGTGCTATATTTTTTAAAATATGCATTTAAACTATTTTACGGGGGGGGGGCTGTCACCATGACTGACTGGATTTCTTAGGCGCATATTTCGTACTTACTAGCCGTCTATCAAGCTGATGAAATTTTACGAGTTCAAGAACATCATCAAAATGCTGATCGTGCTTTCTTAACGAAATGTTTCAATTACCTGCTTTGCTGCAGAGACAATAATAAATAATACGCTGGAGAAATGTACAGAAAGAATATGATTGCCTCCCTCCCCCTTTTCGTTACAACTGAAAGAAGTTACTTAAAGCAGCTATGAAGAAAATTTGGACAGTTTTTCTTTCCTGTCATGCATTACTTGTCCTGTATTTGTAAATTTCAGCAATAAAATCATTTGAAATCAGGTCAGCAATTTTGAAATCACCTTGTATTTCGAAATTCATATTATAGAATGATATTTATTCACTTTATTTATAACTTAAAAGATTTTATTACGAAATTCTCAGGAGAAAGACAAAACGTGATATTCTTAAAAATTATGTTTTTCAATACTTACTGTTTCTTTTCATATAAAATCAGTTTTTAGATTACCTATATTTCTACTTTGTATTTATTATAGCATTAATAGTCCTGATCTGTTTGTATCGTAATTCGTTTCAACTTGGAAATTACGGCGATTATTTCTGATAAAGAGATGCATTACTTTTACCTCCATATATATACGAGAAGGCGGTATAGGAGGGGCTCCGATAATAATGATGCGTATCTTCATTTTACATATAAAGCTCTGCGAGAGACCGTTGAGAATTATACTGCTCTAGTAACGAACTAACGGAAATACGCGAGATTTCACTGCAGTTCGCTGTGAGTCCCAAAATGAATTCATCGATTAATTCTTAGGAACATCTTGGTCTCTCGAATAGCTCCCATGCAAATTTTGACGTTTGTGACGAGCCGCCTTCATCGAGTAGCAGTAATGACCAGCAGTGCATTAATACAGTTTTGTATCTACGAATATATACTTTGCTGTAAAGCAAAAGTACATAGGGTGTAGTAGAAGAATTTTCTGTCCCAAAATTCAGGCGTTGGGTTAGAAAATCTGTGATCTCAATCTAAATGATAAAAAATGCTTAATTGCTTAAATAATAAAAGAACAATAAGAAAATGCCATAGTTTTTAGCTAATAACGCATAAATGGCAGTGACATTCAGATTTTTAAAAAAACATTCACTACCGATATTATGCATGGAATTAAAAAGTGTAAATGTAATAAAATTGCACCTGTAAGGCAAATAATATGCAGATTAAGTAAACTGAACGCGTTTAAGTTAAGGAAAAACTATATTTAAAGGTTTGACCGAGGAAATTTTTTGCTAATAAAATATGCGATTCTCCCTTTTATGTTCGTTAATCGATAAAGTATGGATTTGAATCCGGATCGACTCGTAAACGAATATTCAGAGATCTTATTCACTCGGCTACTGGTGGCTTTAATCATTTTTTGATATAGTTTTTGAGGAAGGTGACTGAGATCAGAGGTTTTTCATAGTATAAGAAATCATGAATTAGCAATATCAAGGTTTTCTACTTTTCACTAAGTAGCAAACGCTTCGAAAACAACAGATAAAGGACTGTTATTATATCTTATTACATTAAATGTAATAATATAATGCTAATAAGAAGATTCGACAAAAGAAACGAATTCGATTGTCAAGCAATTAGTAAATAACACGCAAATGATTTTGCGCATTCAGCAATTATATTTCCTAAAGCAAGTAAATCATTGCATTTTATATCATAAAACCTTATTTTTTAGTGCAGTTTAAATTCAATATTCAAAGATTTCTCTAACATACTTACGGAAGAAGAAACTTGTTGAAAGGGTTTGTTTGAATTTATCGGCTAATAAATCAATTCTGAACAGGAAGTTTCTCATAAAGACGACGGCAGAACTGCTTAGAAATTTCTAAGTAGAAAAACTACAAAAAAACAAAAACAATAAAAAAAAAACCATTCAAGGAAAAATCTTTAGCCAACGGAAGAAGTTTTGTTTACAATAGAAAAGTGTTCTTCAAATAAGTTATAGGTCAAGCAGATGAAATTCTTTATTCTTTTCTGTTTTTATTAAAATACACGTAAATGAAATCTTCCTCCTTTTAAATGAGAATAATTTTCTCATAACCGTTCATATTCTGGGAACAATTTAATTTTGGTACGTCTTTGCATTTCACATAGCTCATATATAATTTATTTGTTTGCTTGGGAATGCATTTGCTTTGTTAGTTTGTTTAAAGGATCACGACAAAGCAAACGAGAGTTATCTGCCTAAGGGAAGGGATGCCTTCGTGGAACTAGCTCATATGCATATCACAAATGAGGACAACCAAGAAAGCACATCATACAATCAGCTTGCTGGCTGAGAACTGAACTCAAGACAAATTAACAGTGTCAATCCCACTCGCTACTGGTGGGTCTTTCAGTAATCAGGAAGAAACATTTTATGAATCAGACTGTAGAAAAGAAGCAAGGAGCGGTTAGAATAGGGCTTCTCAAACGAGGGGATTTTATAGTTTCAGGGATGGGAAATGAGGTCAGACGTTTATTTATTTATTTTAAAAAATATAAAAAATCACATTTTGTAACAGAAATCGCATAAAATAATTAATAAATATGATTATGCGGCAGAATTTACTAGCTATTATTTTCTTCTTTCACGTCGGCTGATAGTTGGCTGTTTGGTCTTGTCACATTTTGTCAAAAAGGTTTTCACATAATATCTAAAAGTAAATCCCCTTAAAGATTTTCCGTTTAAAGAAACTGTTATTAAATCTGAAGTATACTGTACAGTCAAAGATCTTCTCGTCGCGGAAATACTGTTCATTGAGTTGAAAACTCATTCACTTCAAGCGCTAGTAATAGCGATAATCTCTACAGTGACGTCAGCTTTCTCTGTACCTGGGGTACTCAACCACGGAGAGGGAGAATTTCATATCTTCAGGGTCAGGCTTTCATTTAGCTGTTAAGTATTTAATTTTAGTTTATGAGTTTACAAATTACTTTTGTTCAAGTTTTGGTATTTATCAACACTTTCTATATCTTTTTTCCTTATGTAATTTATAAAACACATTAAAAGTAATCTAAATTCCAATAAATGTATATATATATTTGCCGAGTTTGGGAAAGAACGCGCGGAATGATGGTTTAGCAATGGTGAAAGTGGCGCATGAGACAAAAAAAGACTGAGAACCCCTGGTTTAGAGCTCTTTAAGTATCCATCTATTAACCCTTTGAGAACAACAATTTATTTAAGATTTCGTAGCAAGACCTTGTCAGTTAAAAGCAATTTGCCTGCAAAGATGTCCGGTAACAGATAATAACAGGTCTGTATGCGATCGAGCTGTACTCGATATGCGAGTTGTAAGGGAATAAAATTATGATGAGCTGTGCTCAATATATGAGTCGCTAGGAAACAAGACTGTATCGAACTGTACTCGGCATGCGAGTGGAAAGGGTTTTAAAGACTCAAGCAATGGGAAAAAAATGTGATGTGTACCATAGTCGTATCTCGGTCAAAGAAACAAGACCTGTTCTAGGCTAAATATTTATCTTTATGTACAACTATGTACAGATTACAATTTAGAAAAACTTTAAAATACATTTTCACTACAGTAAAGCGCGCAAACCAGCGTCCGCTCTTTTTTCTCCCACCTGCAACCAGGGGAGAAAGTCCACTCCTCTCTTCTGGCCGAGGAGAGAAGAGGGTTCTCTGTCCCTTCTTTTAGGGCGGGTGACGAAGTCTTCTTCAGAGAAGGGGAACGTTACAGATGCTATCAAATTGAATACTAAGCCATTTAGTTCTAACACTCAAACATCGAGATGGATTCGCGACGATTTGGGCTGCGTGGAGCAAATTGGAAAAGTTTGTATTGCGGGTGGTTATCATAAACCAGACCGCTTACTTAGATACATTGAAGAAACAACTGGCGCACCAGCGGCCGAGCGGTAAATTCGTTGAACACTGGTAGTTCTGTCCGAGGTTCGAATCCCGCGAACGGGCTGGCTACATGCGTGTTTTCGTGGTTTTCCCCATGTGTAACGTGTATACGAGCCAGTTTTCCTTAGAAAGTCCTCCAAGAAGGCATCCCTCCCCTTAGGCAGATAGCCCTCGAGGCTTTGCCGTAATTAAATAAGTTAACCTAACCTTGAAGAAACACTTTAAAAAAATGTTACTGAGTTTGGCCCTTGAACAAAAATTTCATATTTCAGCAATACAGCAAACCAAAGAACAAGGCACATAACATAACAATGGGGCTATTTTACCACTGTAAGCAAAAAACTACACAACCCTGCATAATGCACAGACATTTATGTCATTGAAAATTTGTAATATATATGGGAAACGTGTGAACAAAAATATAAAATAAAGAGCGAAGATAATATGATACATATTTAACAAGAAGAATAGGGTAAGATACAAGCATAATATGAAATGTTCTGAATGTAGTCCAGTCCGTAGATACTTGGAGGATATTATAGGATTTAACAGTATGCTAATATATTTTAACAATACTTTTATAAAACCAGAATAAGAGAAAGGATTTCTGTACTCTCAAAATCTGGAATAATAAATCTGCAATTGTTTGCTTAAGACGTTTCAAACTGTTATTTTCAGCCTGCAATTGAAATTGAGTTTTGTAAAGCATAACTACACTCATGTCCATAAATTAAGGATAATTCGGAGTCACGCGGAAATCGAACTCTAAAATAAATATATCACCTGTAAAATCACTACACACATCTTCAAGAATCATATGCAAATTTCAGGAAGTAACCAGATGACACCGATGGTACGTCACAATGACGAGAATGTAAGAGAGTGATATATAAGGAATACAGGCAAAGAAGTAAAATTGTTCGCAGGCGCTTTATAAGCATTTCAGTGCAATAACCGAATAGTTATGACACAAAGAACGCATTTGGATAATTTTTTACGTGGTAGAATTATCGGCCGTCTGGAATGTGGGCGTACCCAACTGGAAGTATCAGACGAACTTGGAATTGCCCAGAGTGTCATCTCCAGGCTTTGGCAACGATTCCAAGATGATGGTAATGTGAGTAGACGTTACAGTACAGGTCGCCCCAGAGTAACAACGCCGAATGAGGACCGTTATTTGGCAGTTACTGCCAAAAGAAACGGGCGGAACACAGCTTCAGACCTGTCTCGTCAGCTCTCTTCAGCCACTGGTACGACAATTTCCAGGCAGACCGTGTACAGACGCTTAGGGTAGATTGGTCTATATGCTCTTAGACCAGTCAGATGCGTTCCACTTACTGCAACTCACTGTCGCCTGCGGTTAGCCTGGAGTAGAGAGCATGCCTTGTGGACACCGCAACGGTGGGCTTGTGTGATGTTTTCCAACGAGTCCAGGTTTAGCTTGCAATCTGATTCTCGCCGGACTTTTATATGGAAAGCTCCAGGTACCCGTTACCACCAAGAAAACATCATTGAACGACACCGTTACGGTGGTGCAGGAGTACTCGTTTGGGGTGGAATTGTTCTGGGTTCCAGAACTAACCTGCATGTTCAAATTGGAACCATGACAAGCCAAATCTATCGGGACGTCATTCTGGAACAATATGTACGTTTGTTTCGGGGCGCCATGGGAGCACAATTTGTGTTTATGGATGACAACGCCCGTCCTCACCGTGCAAATATCGTAAACGAATGCCTTCAATCGGAGGATGTGTATACGAGCCAGTTTCCCTTAGAAAGTCCTCCACGAAGGCATCCCTCCCCTTAGGCAGATAGCCCTCGAGGCTTTGTCATAATCGCAGACACACTCAATCGGAGGATATAACCCGTATGGACTGGCCAGCATTCTCACCGGACTTGAATCCAGTAGAGCACGTGTGGAACATGCTTGGCCGAAGAGTTGCAGCCCGTCAACCTCCTCCTACATGTCTACCGGAACTTCGGAGAGCATTGCTTTTTGAGTGGTGTAATATCCCCCAAGATCAGATCGATAATTTGATAGTCAGCATGCCTAGGCGTTGTACGGACTGTATTGCATCGTCTGGGAGACATACAATGTATTAAGAATCATACCAACCATGTAATATTGGTTTTTTGTAAATAGGTTTTTTTTATAATTTGTTCCAGGGAGAAAAAATCGCTATTTTTTTAATAATATCAAACATATAGCATCTTGTTTTGCTCTTTACCTTTTATTTAATAAATAAGCTTTACAAATAAGTCAAATTTGTTTTGCTTCTAACTCTTCTTTTGCCTGATTTTGCATTATCCTTAATTTATGGACATGAGTGTATTATAAATGAAATTATTAACGGGACCTACGACATTATCTAAATAACTCAATTGGTTCGAAACTAATTATTTGTTCTAAAAGCCGCATTTATGTATAAACATTTTTTAGTATTATCATTTTTTAGAATCACTGTAAATATTTTAGAAAATCTTCATAACAGGCATTCTTGCATAAGTATGTAACTGCCAAGGTTAAGTTAGGTTATTCAGATATGGCAAAATACGCAAGGTCTGTCTTCCTCATACCCGTTGAATATTTTACTGTAGAAAATTACCAACTTAATAACTCCCTCGTTGCCTTAATGTTGTAAAATAAAATTCGAACTCCCAGACTGCTAGTGGGAAGCTTTTCTTTCCTCTTTTCTATTCCGATAACCACCCATTTCCTACGGCCCACCAGCGGCCTAGCGGTAACGTCGCTAAACACTGGTAGTTCGGTCTGAGGTTCGAATCCCGCGAACGGGCTGGCTGCATGGGCGTTTTCGTGGTTTTCTCCATGTGTAACGTGTATACGAGCCAGTTTCCCTTAGAAAGTCCTCCACGAAAGCATCCCTCTCTTAAGGCAGATAGCCTTCGAGTGCTTTGCAGCAATCTAATAAAACCAAACCCATTTCCTACAGAATGAAATGGTAGCCGAGTTTCTTCATGAACCGAAACTTCGCCAAAAGCGGCATAATTTCGAGTTGCTGCCAAAATTTACCTAAATGACTTGAGACTTTTTTCTGAAAGCTACAATCCGAATCCCATATCCGAAAAAAATTAACTTGCGTATTTCACTTACAGCAAAACCGTGTATTAAACTAAATAACCTTGAACTAGAGGGTATAAAGTACAGTGAGTAGCTCAGCCAGCAGTGGGGATGTCAGAATCGGTGGATCGATTTTCTTCCATATCGTCCTTTAATGCCGTCGATAAATATCTTGAGACAGATTTCATCGCATTTTATCATAAAGGCGGAAATTTGGTTGTACCATTTATATCGATGTTATGACTTTATGCTTGAAAAATGCTTTGGGGCGACATTGTAAGATATACTAACTATATAGACGTATGTAAACCTACGTCAAATCCAAATAGCGTAATTTGAAAAGACTTGTTAGGTAGGTTTATAAAGAACCAAGTGCTGTGAAAATCTAACAAGCCTAAGCATGAGTCTGTGAAGAATACAACACTTTGTTACGGTTGGTTGTTTGATTGGTTGATACGATTACGGTAAAGCCTCAAAATATTAATACAAATATCGCTTTTAATAAGCTACAGAATATTGCTTTTAAATGTAAAATAGCGTATAAGTTTCATTCCTCTTTTAATTCCCCAAAAAAGACATCAAGTTATTTCTACTGTAGTTAATAAAATTCTGTAGTTAATAAAACGGTTTTTAGGCAATCCGGAAGTCCTCTGGTTTTCGAATAGTGCCGCAAATTCTAATTTTATTTTATAATAGCTTTTCACTATTTTCCACACTATTGTAGTAGTTATCCATACTGATATGGTGCTACAAGTCTGTATTAAGTGATACAACCGTTTGAATTGTTTCTGTTAATCACTTTCCTTGAGAACAAATATATTTCGAAATGACAGATGTAGCCGGTAGTACTTTCGCACAGTATACGAAATAGACTTCTATAGTTTACAATCTTCACTGCGTTGTAAACTCTGAAGAACAACTTTTCCCTCCAATGTATTACGCCTTCATCCAAAGACAACTGCTGAACAGGCTTATAAATATTTATACATTTAGGAACAAAGTAAGTGAGTAGTGGTCTGACTTTCGAAAGCCTGTCTGATCCATAAGTCAAGTCTTCATTATTATAAAAGTGCCAGTCCTTTCATAACATGGGAAATCTCTCTCTTGTCATTATTTTCGGAAAAAAAAAAAAACCAGCCGTTTCCATAGACGGATTCGTACTCCAATAATCATCTTCTCTGTCCTTACGCATTTGTTCCATACGAAGGATAAGTCTTAAAAATGTCTTCATGTCTTGTATTGTAATGTCTTTCCACTTGAGAGCTTTCTTTGAAGTTGTGAATTTATCAATATTTTAGTAATAATATCTATTTGACTTTTCTACAAGGAATGTAGAAAAAATCATCGCCAATTAAACAAAGCTACAGCATGCGCTATGATATTCTGAAAGTTTTCTGTATTTACACCTGAGCGATCTAAAAATTCTTCCAAGACTGGGGGTTCGTCTACTGACGACCATTCTTCTTGACAATCAAATCTAAGCTTGAATCAGACCTGCTTGAAATTCTTCATCGGATAATAGTTCTCACTAGAATCATCATCGATAAACTCCTCCTCTCAATTGGACAAACTACCCGCACACAATTCTTCCTCACAGCATTCTATTTTATTACTGGGAACATATGAACGCTAAATCGATGCTCCTAGGAATGAAGTCTAATTATGCGGACGTACTTATAGACAACATACGAGCAGCGTGCGCTTGGCGAAATTGTCGGCTATATAGAGTGCGTCCGCCGCTCAACTTCATATTAACGCATTTATGTCAACGCTCTGGTGTCGAATGCTACGTTCGATCAGCAAAGCGCGTTCATGGGACTGCATTTTTGCGACGCACATTTTAACGGTGAAATGTACAAGCGTCGACCTAGTGCTCCTGCGTACCCGACCTTATTATATACAATAAAACAATATGAAAGCTCATCGATAACAATAATCCACTAATAATTCGAAGAAAACGGCTTTTGTTGTTACCTGTCCTCGACTACCAAACTGCACAAAACGAATTTAGTCGCTTCCCGCGCTCGACTACCAATCCGCACAAAACGACTTAAGTCCCTTCCCGCGCAAGATGTATTTAATAGTCCAATTATGATATTGGAGTGCATATATCCCTTCTTCGCAATATCAGAATTTCAAAGTCTGTGGATAAAACAATAGAATCTAAAATGTTCAGTTTTAGATCTGTTTTAAATTAAATTACCAGTTTTAGATCTGTTTTAAATTTTAAATTCAGTTTTAGATCTGTTTTTAATATTAAAATGTTTAGATCTGTTTTTAGATCTGTTTTAAATTAAGACTAAAATTTTTCTTTGCAAGAAAATTTGCTCCTGCTGACTACACTAATAAAGACCAAGGAATCATAACGAAACTACTGTATTAGTATCTTCAACGAAATACAGATTTTGATTATTATTATAATGGCGTCCACGCATACTCAGTCTGTGCTCTTACGATTAATTGTTCAAGATGTATTTAGTCCTACAGTCATTGAAACGCCATGTTTTAGCTTATTGTAATCTTAAAACTCAGATTTTAATGTACGGGAATTTTACAAGCGATCTTTTTTTAACATCAATTGTATATAATCAAAATTTCTAAGAAAAATTCAAGAAAAGCAGTATTCATGGCGTAATTTATGTAAATATTTTTACTTATTTATTTATATTTTATATATTACAGTATATTTGTAGTATTTAATCATTTATCCATTACTTGCTTTATTTTACTATAATTTTATGCTTATTTACAAAGCATTTTGTATAGTTTTTTTAAATCGTGACTATTATTGTACATTTTGTATTTAACTACTTTGTTATTTTGAAGTATTTATTAGAGTCATGAGGCAAAAAGTTTAATTACGTTACTTGCTTTATAGAAGTAGGAGAAACGAAGACACAAAGGAAGTAAGTAGTATGCTTTGGAGCAGGTTTTATCAGTCAGTGTTTTCACACACTCAAACATTTCTAATCTGGAAAATGTGGTGTGGTGTGTATTTAATTATGGCAAAGCACACTAAGGCTATCTGCCTAAGGGGAGGGATGCCTTCGTTGAGGACTTTCTAAGGGAAACTGGCTCGTATACACGTTACACATGGGGAAAACAACGAAAACACCCATGCAGGCAGCCCGTTCGCGGGATTCTAATCTGCAAGAAGAAAACCTTGTAGTACAGTACCATTGGTATTTTGAACACCGTGAAAACAGACTTTGAAATTGTGTAAACAAATCACGCGAAACCAAAGATATTAGCTGTTGAACTCTACTGAGATTTCCTTGCCAATCTGGCAATATTTTGGAAGTTTCCAGAAAAAACATTTTCGAAAGCTTGGGACTGAACCACGTGTGATCATGGGGTTTAGTTTTAGAAAACATACAAATTTAATAACATACAAACATAAATTAATTATGAAAACAAAACGTTTCGATAATAATTTGTACATTAATTTTTCTCTGACGGAAAATTTTGCATAGAATGAGAGTAATTCGAAAACGTGCTGCAAAGATGCAAAGTTGAGCGAACATTTAATGTTAGTAGATTACAGTTTGTTCTAAACGATATATGCCGCTTTGATAATACATTTTCTCCTCTACAGCCATTTTCTAAGTAATGTTAAGAGTAATATTATTTGCTTTCTTTCGCCATGCTTCGCTTCATCCCAAAACGTGAATCGAGCTTACATTGAACAGCTAGATACACGTATTTTCGCTCTTATGAGTATCAGCTGCCGGCATAGTTAAAAAGCGTTTACCACTATTTTCCGGTTTAAAAGCGTGAATCACTCTGTAATCCATAACGCATAGCACAGGTGTATCAGAAACTCACCTGTCGCATCAGAAAAGCTTTGAGTTCCAATTTAAATTCGAAAAAGTATTCATTAAACCAAAGTACAAATATTAGTCTCACAGCTGAACGTTAGTTTCTTTAATATAAGGAAATAATATTTCTTTAATATAATAAACTTCATTTATTAGTAACATATTTCTTTTGATGTTTAGATATAACTATGCCTAAGTCAAAAACATTAAACAAAAGCAAGATATTTGAGTTTGACAGCTTCGACACTTACAACAGACCCTCTTAAGCTCGACTTTCTATCAAGTCTCAGCCATCTACTGCATCATTCTAATCTAATCGGGTTTGTAAAATAGTTAGTGCTCAAATTATTTTTAGTTATTCTTTCGGAATCATTACAGATCATTTTGGTCTTAAATCCAAGGCCATTTTTCAAGTGATATACTAGTCATCATGCAAGCAAAGAACTGAGGGCGTTCGTAGCTTTTAGATTGCTTTTCTTGCCATTTGCTCTTAAACTAAAGGAATTACTCTTGCATAGGAAGTCCTATATGTCGGAACGTGACTATTTGACGAGTTGATGAAATGATTCTTTCAAAATAATGAGCGCATATGCAAAATAAATGTACACATAACATCCGTAAATGTTGGCGGAGCCAATAGCTTCCAAGGAAGAAAATAGATAAAACAAAGGTGCGGCTGATAACAGTTTTTTTATTTTATAAGGTATTTTCTCCCTTCTTCCAGTATGCCTTCGTGGTGTAACGTTAGCACACTCGGCGCGTATTCGAGTGGTCGTTCGAGGGCCGACCGAGGGCATTGCTCATTTTTCACGTCTCCAGTATAAAAAAACTTAATAACTCTAAAATCTGAATTCGAAAATTCTTATCTTTCCAGAGATATTTTATGATACGCTACATATTTTAGATATCATAGTCCTTGCTCCTAAATTCTAGTATATTCCTAAATATATTTGTAACTACAGCTTTTCTAAAGAATCTCACACAGAAGTGAAATACAAACGTAGGGGATATTTTCACATACATCATTAGGCGATAATCATTTTTTAAGCATTCAGATAACTTTGTTGAATGCATAGCATATGAAATTACTGAAGGATTAAAAACATACCTTTTGTAAGCTATGCGAATTCGAGTATTTCACTTATCATTACTTAAATATTCGTCGTAAAAGAAATCATGCATACCTGCTATCTTGTACTTTGGTACTAGTTTTTCTCTGTGTTATTACTATATTACATAGACAAGAAACCGGTATTACTTAATCAGCTCTGTTTAGAAAATGAAAAGAGAGAGAGTCACGAATCTCGGAGAGTTTTTAAATGTATATGTATCTAAAACCAAACAACAGTAAATTCGAAAGCCAGGTATGTGGCATCAGTAAAAGTAGTTCTTTTGCTCTTGTCGTATTTCGTTTTCATTCTATGTTATTTTTTTGTAGTATAAAGAATAAAATCCAATTCCTCCTAGTTTTGTATTTTTATAATATGTGTGTCTTTTGACACAATTGTTATCTAACATCATGCAAAATTTTAACTAGCCAGCTCCATTTGTGCCCTGTGAGTCTCAAAACTTTCATCCTTTATACGTATGGATGAATTATTAATTATCGCTGTATTCAAGTAACAGATAAGTAACACCAGTCAGACGCCTCACAGAAGGAATTTATTTGTTTCGTAAAGATCCTAAGCTCTTTCAAAGAAATAAATTCATTATTTTCAAGCAAAACTTTTGAAGTCTAGAGTTTAAACATAAGTTGCGAATTGAAGTAAAACAAAACAGCGAAGAAAAGACAGAAAATATTGGTATTCCTCCCGGGTATGTGTTCTGGCAATGCATAGTTAGCAAAACCAACTAGCAGTTGTTAAATTGTTAGATTAGCGATTTGATTTCTGAAGAGGGCATAGCCGAGTTTTCGCGCTTTCCTAAAGAATCCTGATATTTTCTGAAAATTTCTTGTCTTTCCTCAAACTTGAATTTGAAAAGAAAAGAAAAAAAAAAAAAAAAAAAAGAAAAGAAAGAAAGAAAACCTATGTCCGACTGATAGGTGAATTCCGAGGCAGCTCGAACATTCTAATAGTAAAATAATGTTCGGAATCATTATGGTGGAGACAAGATGGATGAGATGGTCATACTGAAAAATAGCAAGCGTAGAAGAATAGCAAGAATAATGTGAAAGAGGTAATGTCTTGAAACAGTCCCTGGCCTTTTGTGGCTTGGATAGTGAATAATGTTCGTTGTCTTCACGGTTATAAAGGTAAGCATTTTATTTTCAACACGAAAATGCAGGGAGACTCTTTTTTTTTTCACAGCGAATTAGTTTACAAAATGAAACCTTAAAATCTATTTTTAGCGTCTAATACTATGAAATTTTATACTTTTGAGTTCTTTTTTATACTTACTTAATGGAGCAAAAAATAAAGATTGCCTCGTGTACTTTGTTAAATTTTTAGGTAATTTAAATATTATTTTATTTTTCCCTACTTTTCTGTTTGTTGTATTTAAATATTCAACAAATTCAAATATTTGCTTTTTTTGCTCTTCCAAAAAATAAACTTCTCGCATCTGAAACTGGCCTTAGAAATATGTCTTCCTCGTTTCACCAGCTGGCAAGACCCTATTTTGAAAATTAACCAAAAGGTCCCTAAAAGCACGCTTTTAAATGAGATGTAGTTCCATTGCAATATCAGCTGAAGGGGATCGGAAGTGCATTCCTATTTCCCATCTTTGTACGTGCACTTACCTTTGTGCGATCTTCATACAACCCCGCTATGGAGAGATCGTGACCAATTAAGCCATCAGATACCTCTTTTCATTTTCGCTACATTCTGTGGGGGGTGGGGTTGAAAATACGAAGTATTTCTCGGGAATATCGATCCACACCAGATTTAACGCCGAAGAGTGTGCGACATTACTAACGTCTGACGACAGTTTTCAAATCGACGAGTCTGTCTCGGGGAAAAGAATGAAGTGGTTAAACCGCATTCTTTAAAGTATTTGTGCATTTCATTACAGTGCATCTGGACAGAGGTTCCTTTAGGGGTGGATATGGGTATACTAGGCTGAGATGAATCCACGTATATTATCTGTATGTTATTTACGAGAACTTCCGTTTTCCTTTGATTTGTAATTTTTCCACAAAATAGTATAAAAATATCTTACATCTAAGATAACCAGTACTTAACTTCCAGTTTTGATGCGTGAAATATGTTTAGTTCAGATGATCAAAGGTACTGGAGAAGTTAAGCCACAAAAATAGCATAATGTATGTAAATTTGGTGTAGGACTAGTTTCGATGGTTTAAATACAAAACCATCGAAACTAGTCTTGCAAAATTTACAAATATTATGCTGATTCTTGTTGTTCAATAATAATATTGTTTTTCTCCAATAATCGTTATTCGACGTGTTATTTTGACCAAAGGAGTTTTAAAGATTTGCTGTTATACCATTATTATCCTCATAACATGCCAAGTTTTATTTCTTATGCTCACAGAATACATGTTCCTTATGTCTTAGAATGACTCTGTAAAACACTGAGCTCATTTTAAGTAGATCGAATGAAATTTTTTGAGAAATGTGCTTCCTTTTTTAAATCAAGGTTTTATTTCTAAAATTTGAAGTGCCAGAAGCTTATGAAAGGCCATTTGAAATGATGAACAAAAACAAATAAATAAGATAATAATTAATAAAACAATATGAAGTGAGCAATTAAAATTAAATTAAAGTAGTAAATAAAAATTAACAAATTAAGCTAAATTAATAATAAATTTTTTGGTAATACTGTGAATCAGTTATACAACAAAGTATCAAAGCTAATCTTACTTTTAAGATTTCGGTTAAAACTTCGATTTCGTTCAAGTTTGAAACAAGCGTACAAGCATTGTTTTACACTTAGCATAAGCCCAAAATATACGTTTATCTGATAGAACGCTATTCACTGGATATCTATATACAGAGAAGAGAAATAGTTTTTTTTTTTATTTTTATTTTCGTGATTTCATAACTTCCGTACCTTTTCTGTCACAGATGTCAAATCTATTCAATAGCTAGGGAAAAAATCATAGTACATTTTTCCTTTAATCGCAACATCCGAGAATAACTAAAGTTGAGAAACGGGCAGTGAACTAGTTTCGACCTTTGGTTCAAAGCATGATGTCATATCTCAGAACAAAGGGCATGGATATGGCAATGATCGAGGCTTACCTGAATACTCAGTGCGTGTTAGAAGGCTGGAATGATGAAAAAGCGCTTAACTGAATAGGAGGTGGAACTGACTTCAGCTTTGATTACCGTCCAGGCCTAAAGCTCCAGTGTTTAGGAATTTCAGAATTATTCAGTAATATTTACCAAATAAGTCCTTATTATAGAATTTTTCGAACTTATCTATGTGTAAGCGTACGGAAGAGGAACATGCCAGTGTAAAAGTTACTATTAAGCACAAAAGTAACCTTATTTTGGCATACGTTTTGAGTAAAACTGTCGATTTGGGGGGCGATCAGAGGCAGGTTCATCTTCTTCAGGAGCAAAAGAATTTTTGATAAAAATGCTTTTTTTCTTCTAAAGAAACAAGTTTAAAAAAGCCTGTTCTGTTTCATAATGAAATTGAGTAATGGCTACGACTGTTTGCTTGCGCTACACATATAAAAGAATTATACGGAAAGTTCCCTCTGCAATGGAAATTATGAAAATTTCAGGCTTTGTTTGCGAAGGCCTGGTTAGGATATTTGACTATGGCAAAGCACGCGTGAACTATCTGCCTAAAGGTAGAGATGCTTTCGTGGAGAACCTTTCCAGGGAGCTGGATCGTATTACGAAAACCACCCCTGCAGCCAGCCCGTTCGCCCAGAATCGAACTCCCATTATTCAGCGGTCTTAACCCCCTCGGCCATTGGCGAAGCCTGAAGAAATTTGAAAGTGATATAATTTTATTTTTAAGCTAAAATTTTTAAGATAATTATTTAAATTAACCAGTTATTTATTCTAACTTCAGCCTTTACTATAACTTTTCCTTTCTGTTGCCTCCTTAGAATATAAATGAGTCACCTAGTATTTAAACTGAGGTTTCTGGAATTTGACAGAGTGCTTCTGCCCTGCGTGTGCACGCCACGATTAGTTCCTGCCAGCTCTAATAAGTTGCAATTACTCGGCTTTGCATTATATCCCTACTGAGTCAGCTTAGAGTAAGAATTGTGTAGTCTTTGACTACTAGTCTACATTTTAACTTGAATTGACTGTTACTTTAGTTGCATCACCACGAGCTGTGGTTAATATTGTTAGCATAAGAAAGTGCAATTATGTTCCAAGTTAGTTTGGTTTATTTAAACCTCAACCTGACTTTGCAGTTACTTTCAGACATAACGATAATTCGCTTCATGTCTATTAGAGATTCGGGAATAAACTTTTGCCAGATCAAGAACAACCTCATAACTTGGATATACAAGATGATGCGGCATTTTATACGTGCGAGGCATAGTAGGGAGAGAAAAACAATAAACTGGAAATTTTTCGTTTGAAAAGGAGAAACTCCGGAGTTAAGAATTTACTGCCTATATCCTCATTAAACCTCGTAAGCAATTTTTTCTATCCTTTTTTTTTATAATGGCTTCATTTAATAGCCATATAAGGTATTTCTCCCGCTTTCTTAGTATGCCTTCGTGGTGTAATGGCCAGCACACTCGGCGCGTATTCGAGAGGTCCAAGGTTCGAGTTCCAGCTAGGGCACTGCTCATTTTTCATGTCTCCGGCTTCGAAATAACCTACAGCCTCTAGAGTCATTTGCCTTGCGCCACTACAAGGGTTGGAAATAGTGGCCATTTCATTATGGAAGCACCTAATAGGTGACCACCATTGCCTCCTATAAAGAATTGGAGAGTTACAACCATGCCTTCTCCGGGATTTGAATATCGCTACGGCGGTCGGGGTCACTAACCACTATACCGGCTGGGCGGTTTTTGTAGCCTGCTTTCATGGTGTGATTGGAAGCACAGTTGGAGCCAGACTTCCGGATGGTTTTCCGGAGTTCAAATCCTGAAGAAGCTACAACTTCTTTTTCCTGCTTCCTAAACAAGCCTAATGACACTAAGAGTATACTTACTAAATTTATAAATAAAATCCTTTTTGCCTCACTTCTAACTGTAAATTTATTTTTAGAATATAGTAAAATTCCGATTTTCACATTTTTCTTAACCGTGATCTGGCTTACTCAAAACTTCAGAGAAAAACCATATTTGGATCAGTGAGTCCAAAAAGCGGTCACATTCATGTGTTTTAAAGTTACTTTTTTTTCGTTCCATTATTTAATGATGAATACAAACTTTAAAATAATAACAAATTATTTAGGTATTTAGTTCTTAAGAATAATGAACTGTGAAAAAAAAGTTTCGATACGGGAGATGAATCAAGTATCTTCATTCGTTGTTGATTTTGTCAAGCAAGATTTGCTTTGTAGGAAAGAGTTTCATCGAAACTTCTAAGTTATCAACAAGATGAGTAAATATAAGTTTCTGTTTTGGGGCAAAAATAGAAATTTGTTTTCTCATGATACGTTATGGGCTTGTTTAAGTTATTATTCCGTTTAGTTTAATTTCAGTATTTTAAAGTTTTTTTTAATGAGCTACATCTTTTCATAAATTATTTTCAACTGCATTACTTTATCATGAATGTTTTTGACTCCATTCATGACATTAATTTAAATAATTAAAAAGTGATAATAGTCGTAAAAGTTTAGTACTTTTTTCCCTCTTTTTTGACTTATTTATTCCTTTTATTTTATTGACGTAAAAGAAATCTGACAGTTTAAAATAAAAAATTTAATTTGCATTTCGTGCAAAATACAATAAGAAATAATATTGTGATTAAAAGAAAAAGCTGTGCACATTTTGAAATTTCATTTTTACTTTTTCCTATGAAAACTAATCTAAACTAAAAGATTAGAATACAACGAATATTTATCTGCAGTCAGTACCAAAGCAGAATTATAAATCTCAAAAGAAGAATACTTTCAGAGTGATTCAAAATGTTTAATCTAATTTTAAATGACTGTATTTTCTAAATTTTCAACTTCATAATAATACATTTGGAAATTAAATAAAAACTCATAGAGTTTCTCCAAGAAATATTTCAGATACTGCCCTAGTATTGGCTCATACATTATAAATCTTCTACATGACTTCACACGGTTCCACGAACAACGAAGACGACACTAATTGATGTTATTGTACTGTTATGCGTTGTCATATTCAAATAACCGAATTCAGTCTACATCTGAAAATTAAATATATATCTTACGGTGAATTCATGGTTCATTTCTATAAGGTACTAAAATCACGTTCTTCGGAAGTAGATAAAAATGTGGCACAGTGAATCTAATACTCTTTGCATGGATCAGATCCAGCTAATAAAACATCATTTAAAAGCAGAACAGCATGCGGTTGCTCGATCGCAAGTTGCCTTCTGAATAAATTTCCGATGCATACGAATCTAAGCTACTAATTCCACTATCTCCAGTTTAGTATGTCGGTATAAATGCATGCTTGATTTATCATCGAACAAAACCATCTGTGATAGCAAGAAACAAAACTCCATTTCGATCGTATAATGATGTAGAGAATTAAAAAAATATTCACTAAAATTAAAAGATAAAGTACATGTTAAAATAAAAAGTTATATTAAAAACAGATGTTAATTTTTTTTGTCATAATATTACCTTTTACTGCATTTTGCATGATATAAACTTCAAAATTTCTTTTTTAAACTACTAATTTTCCTTTACATCAAGGAATTGATGTGGATCAGGAGCTAAAAAAAGAATAAAAAAAAGAAAAAGAAAGGAAAAATAAGTGTTACTTTTCGGTATTTGGGAATATGAAATTTTAGATGTTAAGTGCTTTTAATGATCGATTGACTAATTATGCACTTACTGATTGACTTACTGACTATCTGCCGAAAGTGATGGATGCCTTCGTGGATGATTTCGTATGGAGCTCGACTCTCATTTATATTACTCATTACGCATTGGGGAAAGCCATGTAGTCACTTTGCAACCAGACTGTTCTACTACTGGGAAACAAAAGAGATGAAAAGCCAGTGTTTTGCGGCTTCAATCACTTGCCCATAGGACTTGCTGAATGCTTTCGATATTCTTATTGAAATACATTGTGCCAACTAAGCAACATTTCAGAACTCGAGCTGAATTAAACTATAAACTTGCGGCGAATTTTTTCTTCGCAGTTTGGCTATTTAATTAGCTTCTAATTAAATAGCAGTGTGGAATTCAGATTCAAAATTGCCGAATAAAATAACTTTAGAATTACATGAAACTAAACTAGAAAATTTAAAATTACTAAGTCTTTTCTAAAAATTTAGTTTAAAGTTCCCTATACGAGACTGAGAACAGTTATGCAATAAAATAGAAATAAATAATTAAAAGGAACAATATTTCCAATTCTGATTATTTGGTTAGTCATTCACTTTTAACTTTTATTTAATTAAGAAAAATTGCTACACTTTTTTTTTTAAAGAAAGTAGCATTCAAATATTTTTGTCTTCGAAATGCCGAGAATTTATTCATTTGTGGGTTTGATTCAATGGACATCGTTCTTCACCATAAAATCACCATAAAACCATAAAATCCTATGAATGCATATTCATTGTTTTTCTTTTCTCTAGAATATTCCATTGATTTAAAAAATAAATAAATAGAACTTTCTCATAAAACTATTTTTTGCTTTAAAAATTGTAACACTAACATATAAAATAAATTACAACAACATGATGTATAATGCTATACATATATTTCTTTGCCTTATAACTTATTTTTTTCTGTTAAAAGTGTTCACTAGCCATCAAGGCGAAAAGACTACTGAATACTATCAGTTCAGTTCTAGGTTCGATTTCCAGCGGTGGGAAATTTGTTCCGGTATAACGCAAGCAGTCTCTCTCAATGCAGATAACCCCTGAACATTTTGCCGAAATAAATTTATTGTCTACTTTAATTACCAAAGGTCTACAAATTTGCAAACTTGGAAGAAAAATGGCCCTATGCATGATTTTTAAATTGTATGGGTAATATGGGGTCGGGACTACAGATATTAACATCATCCTAGTTAGTCATCGTTCCGTTTTTTAACCGGATACGATTGCATTAATGCTCATCTGTTTTACATTATACTTATGAATTCTCCAATGAGTTTTCTTTGTGATTCTGTGTAACCTATGGACAAAGAATATCTAAACATGTGCTCAGTGCTTTAGCTTAAGTGTAAAAAGTCAGGCATTTGTAAATAAATAAATATGAATTTAGTTTAAGGGTAGTCGACATCCTTTGAATGATTTTTTTTATTTAAGAACTTTCGTCTACTTTTACTTCCTTGTACGAAGAAAAGGAAGTATCGTAATAGCGAAAAATTTAGGGTAACATAATGTCAAAGAAAATATCCATTTTGACCGCTCTCCAATCCATCTGAACGATTTTTTGCGCGACAGAATAAAGAACCGCTCTTTACTTTTTTCAGAACGGATTGTAAAATAGATTTAAAATGGATTCAGAAAGGATTTTTTTTCGTGACGTCTCTACGTGCGTGAGTATGTATGTATCTCGCATAGCTAAAAAATGATTGGCTGTTGAACGTTGAAATTTTGTATATAGGACCTATAACATCTAGTTGTGCGCTTCCCTTTTTTCGTTGCAATCAACGGCGCCAAAAGTATATATATAGATACATACCCATTGTCTTACCATTGTTAGCTCTGTTTTTCCTCTTATATATGCTGGAAAATTGTGCATTTTTTTGCTTTAAAAGTGATTGAATTATGCTGTTCTTATGTTTTGGTTAAGGTTTTTATGCCTTTAGTTAATTTGCATGCAATGGTGTAGAATTAAACAACTTTAAAATTTAAGTGGCGCTAGGCCTAACGTGGCCGCCATTTGTTTACATTTGAAACTCTTAGCAGAACTGTGAATTAATTCCGTGTCTTTTTGCCCATTGGGACCGAAAGTTAACTTCAGTTTTGTGCACCAAAATTTTGTTACTCGCTGACCGAGTTGCTCGTTTTTACCTAAAAACTCTGACTGTAAAAATTGCTTTTTAAAACTGTTTTTAACTGTATTTGGTGTTTTAGGTATCTATGTTTTTTACAATTTTTAATGAAGATATTTTGAGTTTCTATGCATTTTTACTGTGCCGCAGAGTGAGAACTGAATTTATTGAATGAGAAATACATCTCTAATGAAATATGGGGAAATAAGTTTTGTTTTTGGTTTGGCTTTATTAGATTACGCCAAAGCACTCGAGGGCTATCTGCCTTAAGGGAGGGATGCCTTCGTGGAGGGCTTTCTAAGGGAAACTGGCCCGTATACACGTTACACATGGGGAAAACCACGAAAACGCCCATGCAGCCAGCCCGTTCGCGGGATTCGAACCTCGGACCGAACTACCAGTGTTCAGCGACGTCACCGCTCGGCCGCTGGTGGGCCCTATGAGGAAATAAGCTTAAATAAAGTTCAAGAAAAGAAAAGTCTATAATTGTATATGCCACACAAGGAAGTCATGTGGTACCCACTTCAGATATTTTATGAATATTATTAAATGGTTTTATTAGGCAAAATGATTTTAAGCTGAAAAAAAAAAAAAAACTGCCTGCATTTTTTTTAATTTAAATTCTTTGAAAAAAAAACAATTAAATTATATTACTCCTCCTATAATTTTCAATGCTTTTACCCCAATTTTTTATTACATTTAGTAGAGTGTTCTTAATAACTTTAAGGATCGATTTTGCTATTAATAAATTAATTTCTTTCAGAGAAAAAATTACAAGCATATTTATACGTAAAAACTTCAAAAAACACTATGATTTCTATTGCGTTTTTACCTCCAATAACTTTTCTTTTCAATATTTTGCAAAAATCCATCTCATTTTTAGTTCGCATATAAAAATAAACAAGAATAAAAATATAAAATAATTTAGTCCATATCTCTGTAAATTTTAGGACTTTAAGTAAATGTATTTATCCAAAAAAAAATTTGCAAACTGAATAAACACAGTTTAAAAAATGTAAATTCTCTAAATGGTCATTAAATCATTTCAAATTTCTTTAATATTTTTCTTACTGAATGTCAATACATATTTATGTAATGTAAAACTTGTTACTATTCAAATGATAATATAAATTACAGCCTTTTATTTTGAAACCTTATTTGACCAGAAATATTACAAGAAAAATCATGAAATGCAAAAAGAATGTTTTTACTACTTTTTATTTTGTAAAACAAGTTCAAAACAATTTTAATATATGAATTAATCATAATATATATTTCTAAAACATTTATAATCAATATTAATAATATTAATTTGTCATTTTATTCATTTTTTTCGAAGGGTAAATTTGAAATTTGAACAGACACAAAACTTTTTATTTAAAACCGCCCAGCAGCACAGGTGATTCTTTTTTCACAGCAGCACAGGTTTTCTTTTCTTCTTTTACCCCTTAGTTCTTGTATATCAATTGCACTTTTATTTAATTTAAGAATATTTTAATTAACTAACGAGTTTAATGTTTGTTCCAGCACGGTTTTCAATAATGCTGCTGTCAGGAACTTGATCACTTTCATTATGCCACCTCTTTCTATTCATATCTATCACAAATAATTTCCGTTTCTGAATAAGCATAACACTAATAAAACACACAAAAATATTTTCTGAGCTGAATAAAGAAAGTGAAAAAATAAAATAAAACTAAATAAACCTTCAAGCTCAAAAAAAAAAAAAAAAAAAAAAAAAAGGGGGGGGGGATAAAAAAAATTTCAAAATTCACTTAGTATTTAAAATCGATCAGTTTGTACATATAAACAGAGTGTCATGATACTTGCAGTCACATCTCATTACGTTCTTCTTCTAAGATAGTAATTTTTAATAAATAACTGATAACAGTTAAGAACTAAAAGAAAATATACACCGAGGTGGCTTTAGCATTTAACGGGCTGTCAAAATTTTTAAGTCTTTTTGTCACCATCTATTATCGTCAGAGAGTTTCAAACTTTCTTCTTAACGCAATAAGAGTATTGAGGTATATTCATAGCAAAAAAACTGGAACGTCTATAGTTTCATCGAGTTAGGGGTATCAAGTCCCTGAGCGACATTTAATCTTCATATCACCATATGCTGCAATGAGGTTAAACAGATTAAACGAACTGTGCTTATATTTTGTTTAAAATCTGGCAATTAAAATGAAAATTATTCTTTTCAAATAGTTTTCATTTTATAGGCATGTTAATTTCTAGCTTTTAACCGCTTCTTGCGAGTGATAAAATTCTGTATCCATTGCTGCGCTTTGTGCTTCGCAATATTTAAGAAGCTATTAGGTTAAACATAATAATGAAAAGAAAATTTACACGTCAGCTCTCTGTCTATAAACTTTGCGGATGAAGTCATATTTGTGTCACGTTTCAGCGTAATCTAATATTTATTCAGCTTCAATATTTACGGGAAAGAGAATACCCAGGAATGCCAATGATTTTAATACCCTCATGGAGCAAGCGGAGCTCAAGTGAAAAATGGAGGAACTTAAACGTAAACGTAAAACATTAATATAGCCAATATTTCTATTATTGAATACATCACTCTTATTTCTCACATGAATAGAATTCCCAACCCTTCCTCAGATAAATATATTACGCAATACGGTGCGCAATGGGACTCGGCGCAGCAACTGCAGGAGGTCATTTCAGTAAGGTACGCGTCTTCATTTTTGTATGCTTTAGGTCGTCTGTACGTGTTGGGAAAAAAAAAAAAAAAAAAAAAAGTATTTTTTACGGTTTGTACATTCAAGGCATAATAATATGCCCCTGCAGCTACTCAGAATTATTTGTATTATTTATTTTGTAAACCCCATAATCCCTTCGATTATCATCATCTTTCAGCATCTGAAGTGGATTAGTAGCAAAACTATTTACGAAATACCTATTATCCAAAATGATAAAGAAATCGTTTGTAACAATTATACGAGCGCTGATAACGATTGCTAGTAATCATCATTAATTAAGTTTTTTAGGGCACTGTAATTTATTATCTCTGGGTGAAGAGAAACAACCTGGAACTTAAATTCTCAGAAGTGGCATTAACCTGAAATTAGTGAAGTGGCATTGACTAGTTTCATTAACCTGAAAATAAATTCTTAAAATGCTTGAAGGTGTTGCCGTAATTAACCCTGTCACTTTATTATTTATTAATTAAGTTATAATATATACGTATATATATATATAGAGAGAGAGAGAGAGAGAGAAAGTTTAGAACCAATTTATCACAAAGACCAAAAATTCAAATTGAAATAAAAAAATTAAAAAAAAAAAAAAAAAAAAACTTATAAATGCAGGATTAGAAATCTGAAAATGTAAACAGAAAAGTAAACCAATACAAGTCTATTGTCTTCAAATTAGATTTTTTTTCTCTGAAGCAGTATATCACATATTTCGATATATCCATCTGAATACTATAAAACAGCGTATATGGTTGCGCTTAAATCACCACGGAATACTATCATACACAAGTACATATTTTATAATCTACAAACTTGCAGAGTTTTTTAGAATTTTTCGAAGTCAGGAAACTGAAGAAATCCGCAGTGGCCTAGCCTGGATTTAAACTCCGGACCTCTCGATACGCGTTGAGCACGCTGCCAGTTACTCCACAAAGCCATGAGGATGGGAGGAAAAAAATAACTTTTAAAAGGCAACTGGAGATTAGGGTACCCAGTCGCCAAACTCTGGTGGTGACGAACTATCATTCGCCCCTTTTTTAGTTCAGGAGTCACTGTAGAGACATTAGAATTTTTCGATGTCAGAAACTATGCCTTCGCCGGGATTGCCGAATGTGCGTCGAGCGTTTTCCTTTCCGCATGACTTCACGGTGTAACTGAAAGTGCGCTGGACACGTACACGTATTCAGGACGTTCGGAGTTCGGAGTTCAAATCCAGGCAAGGGTATTGCGCATTTCTTCAGTTTCCTGGTACAGAAAAATTCTAATAAATAAGTAAATAAATAATAATAATAAAGCCTCTTCCCACGACTGCAGTTGATTTCCAAAATTGTTTGCAGCATAATTTTTCATTTCTAAATCCATATACAGCTCAAACTCAATCAATTAACAACGCGATTGATGATAAACATAACATTTACTAATTACAAGAATGTATTATAATTAGCTATGCAGCAGTACTGAATAGTTTAACACTGCGAAAATTATCAATAACCACGCTGAAAGCTGGTGCTGCTAAAGAGTTAGAAATAGAATAAACCCAAGTTAGAATAATTAATTTTTTTAACATTCAATAGCGAAAGTTAACGCATTTGGATGTTCTGACGCCCGCTGGAATCTTCCTGGAATGAACAGCTCGAGGTTTTATCTGTTTCTGTAATCGTGTTTTTTCATGATGATGAGATATATATGATGATGAAGCATTGATGATCATGTAGTATTTTAGGATTTAATTAGTATATTTACTGTTCTAATCCGCTGAAGAAAACACTATGCATTAATCGGATTCTTTTTTGGGAATTTATCAATAATTTGCTTTTTTAGGGATTGTTAAAAATAATTATATTCTGGTTTATTATGTGATTACTTACAATTAATTACTTTAATTAATTAATTACTTCTCAGTACTTTCCATTAACTAATTTTCACTACCATAATGCATTTTACATCCGTTTTCAGGTATTCTGAACTCTAATTAGCCGGGTCGCTGATTCTTCTGTTTAGGTCAAGTAAAATCAAGCTTGTTATTAGTTTATTTGTATTTGCTTTAGTTTATTATGCTTGTTGTCAGTTTTTTATATTGTCTTATTTTTAACTTTTTCATTGCATAATATAAAAAGTATTATAAAAAATAATATAATAAAGTATATATTTTTGACAAACTATTTAGTTAATTCAAGTGCACGTGTTTGAAATATAGATTGGTCTATAACGCTCATTATTGCTTGTATAATTCATTTTAATATTTTATGTCAATAGTGTAATAACGGCTTAGTTTCATTTTAATTGAAATAAAATAGGTTTGCTTTTTATGCGTCTTTTGCTTTATTTTCGTAAACATAAAAGCAAGATTATATGTTTATAGGTTACATGTAAAAATTTCGTGAGTTATTTATTTTTTTAAAAGAAAAGATTGTTCGCTCAGGAAAATGGAAAATGATTTCAGGTTTTTCCGAAAAAAAAAAGGATACTTTACATTTATTTAAAGGGGAAAAAACTTATTATTTTTAACTGCATAATCTTTATTGACATAAAAAAAATTCTCATTTGCACTAGAGTTAATATGCGTTTGACTGATAGAAAGAAGGCAATCTAAGTATTTAGATCTTTTGAATAGCCAGATATGCTGTGGTCGCAATTAATCAGGATATCCGGAATTATATTTTCTGTGTATATATATGCATATATACAAAGTAAAAAAGAAATTCAAGCTATTGCTTAAAAGCAAATGAGATACTGTGGTTCCCGTGTAAAATTTTTTAAAATTTAAATGGGAACCACAGTATCTCATTTGCTTTTAAGCAATAGCTTGAAGAATTTCCTTTTTATTTTGTTTTCAAATTTTGCAGCTCAATGCGCAAAATTCTTGACCACACAGGTCTTCATTTCAGAGTCATGCATTTCAGAGTCTGAGCTTCTAGCGGCCTCGCATTGCAATTGTGTATTATTGTCAAAGTTATTCCTGCTTTAGAATCTTGCTAGACGACGTTTAAATACACGCTGTTAATTATCTTAAGTGACCTTAAGTAGTCTATTGTGTGTGTAGTCCCAGACTACGTTACCTAGATTTGAATTTATATTTATCTTATGTTAATTTAACTAACCGCAAATAGCGGAGCTTCGTCTGTCGCACGAATAGTGCCTTATTAAGAGTCACATTTAAGAGTTAAATTTAAAAAAAAAATGTTATTTTAACCTTCTTAAGACTTGACTATTTTTTTCACACTAAAGTGTTAACTCGCTTCGCAGTCTAGTAGGATCTGCAGGACATTGAGATACGATCTAGAAATGGTAGAACCCTGCAAAGTGCTGTATATTTATGTGAAGCTTCCTTGTTAAGATCTTGTTTTTCATTTCACAAGGTAGAGATATACAAGATTTTAAACACTTGTTAAGCTGTTATTTACTTCAAAAGAGAAACTACGTAAGTCTTCACTAATTATAGTACTAAGAAGCAAAAGTTGGATATAAGAACATGTAAAACAGTACCAGATACATGTAGCTACAAAATGCTGCGTAGAATCTCCGGAAGGTAAATTATTATTCTTTTTATTTAAATTAAAGGACGATAACAAGGAACAATACGAGAAAAGGAAATCATCAGTCATAATATTAAAACTGCTCATTAGTTGTTCAGTTCAATATTTTGAATTAAATTTCATGAGAATTCAAAGAAGGCATCTGAAAATAAATGTTTGCTTTAAAACTTGACGGTCACTTAACTACCTATGAAATTTTTACAAACTGTCCTCCAAAAATTTTCTCTGCTAGTTCGTACAAATATACAGAATATTTTATAGCACTGGGAAGATAATTTTATTTTTCTTGTGCTCCATTTTATTTTAACAAAGTTGTAAATTTATAAAATATATTTATTTCTGCAAAACAAAATTAAAATTACACGTTTTTCGACCGGGTTTAACAATGAAATTATTTTACACCTGCGTAAACATACAACTTAAATCTATCTCAATATAAGCAAAACAATGAAATTTATTCTTATATGCGTAAACCCTAAATCTAAGTATGAAACTTTGTATACATTTTTTCTTTTTTTTTTTTAAATATCTTTCTGAACTAAGAAAAACTATTTTAACCTGTGGAAAACAAAATGCAGAAGCTATTTTTATTCAACTGAACTTAAACTAAGATATTATTTTTTTACTGACGCAAAATAATAAAAAAGAACAATAAGTATATAATACACATTTTCTCATTTACTCTGATTAAAAAATGGCAGGCGCTGTAAGCAAAACGCCTCCATAATAAAGAGACCACCGATACTTGTTTTTATAATACTTATAGTGCCCCCATGCCACATAGACACTATAAATTAACAAACATCCATGCCTTCTTAGCGATTCGAAGCCGGGCCCTCCGGTACGGTAGTCACTAACCACTATCCCGATTTGGGCGTCTTAACTATTCTTACGTTGTTGAATGAGACGTTTTCAATTTCTGAAGATGTTTAGACTTTAGAGAAAGAAAATCCTTACGTCTTATCCATCTAGAAAAAGGTCTCCCCAATAAAACGTACGTTTTTCTTTTAAAATATGATCTCAAAATTTCGCTATTGATCAACATATTAATAATCGTTTTTTCAACCATGTTACATAAATGATATGTTGCGTAAGGTCAGTTTATTATGGATAAAACAGATGACTGCATTCGTTGGGAAGAGGGAGATTTTTGCCGAGAATATTCAACGGGAAAACTGTTTCGCGAATATTATATATAAAATGTCCTATTAATAATGTTAAGAAATGCAGTTATCCTTTGTTAACTACACTTCTGGTACTTTTGTCGAGTGATGCTAAAAATAATTAATAAATTTGTCACGTTTTAACCAGTTCACCGTTTGTCCGAGAGACATACGTTCACAGGAAATGCATCGTCATTCGTTAGCAACGACAGACTTTCGTCGGGGTAAAATGTGGGTTAGACTGTAACCCCCGAGACACAGTCGTCGCAACGTGTTTTCCAACCCCCCCAGAATGAGTCAAAAATGAATAGGGGTGATTGATGGGTTATTTAGTCACATTTATCTTCTCAGCGGTGTTGCATAAAAAAGTCCCAATCAGATATGTCCCCGCTACATGGGACTCGACGTCGAAAGGGACAATTCTCAGAACCCGCACATTTCCACGAAACCTACGTAGCTAGGTTACCATTTTCACTTACTACAAAGACTTGAACGCCAAACAGTAATCGATTGTCGCTCAGATGGGATCATGTGATCCTTCAGAAGCAGAACTTTCGTCTAATTGGTTGATTTCTGCCCGTAACAGAACTGCAGCCCAAACATTTTTGGCGAGGTTTCAAAAAATCCTGCGTGGCCGGTACATCGTTTCCTTAGCTCGGCGGGACTGAGGAGCTGTGTTTTCTAGGAACCCTACCGTTTAAACCAGTGCTACCAGAATATCGTTTCTCAGAAAAGTTCCGTCTAGCAGGGACTGTCGCTAGATGTGATAACCTCTTTTAGGAGCACAGCGGAGATGTTTCAGGAAAGTAAAGGATCGGGGATCACTTTCGTCCAGTGGATACCCCTCTCAACACATCTGATGAGATCAACAACAGCTTTCTCCCTGCTATTAACGAACAAAAAGATTTGGAGGTTTTAAATGCTACCATTTAATTCCTAACGATTCCCTGAGGATATGATCTGTATATTATTCTCTGAAATATGATTCGTATTGAAATGTTATACCTAATATATGCATTTTGTTTTATTACTTTACCTACACAGATGGAAATATTACTCGCTTTAAATTTCATTATGACTATATTGAGCCAATTATGAGTGTTGGGTGTACTTAATTATGGCAAAGCACTATCTGCTAGGGCCCGAGGGCTATCTGCCTAAGGGAAGGGATGCCTCCGTGGAGGACTTTCTAAGGGAAACTGGCTCGTATACACGTTACACATGGGGAAAACCACGAAAACGCCCATGGAGCCAGCCCGTTCGCGGGACTCGAACCTCGGACCGAACTACCAGTGTTTAGCGACTTTACCGCTCGGCCGCTGGTGGGCCTGCGCCAATTGTGAATGACATTGTTGAAATGAAATTTTCGAAGTTACATTTCATTTTTTAAAATTTGAACTATTAATGTTTATTTTACTTTTTAATCGATACCTTTCTATTTTTTTAAAGCTCCATTAATTGAAGCTACAGAATTAAGCTACCATTAATTAAGCTACAGTATTAAAAGTTCGAGAATTTTAAAAGAAACAACAGTAATATATGAAATTTTGCATTGCTGTATTGTTTCTTTTAGTTCCTTCTTAAATGTATAATTATATTTTACGCAAAACATTTTCGACAATATATACTTTTTTTTGGTTTGAGAATGGTCGTCTGCAATTTTCTAGAGGAGACAAATTTATATACTAAAAAGTGGTAGAAATAGCCGGTATACCTTTATTTACAAAAAATACTGATACACAATTTTATAAAATTTTTATTTATGTTGTAGAAATCTTAAAAACAATTAGCAATCCCACATTTCATACACAAACCTCATAATATATCTTTACATTACAAAAAATTATTTTTCAAATGAAATTTTAATTTCTTTAAGTAGAACTAGGTGTACCTTCATTGTAAAGTCGCATAGAAATATGTAAATAAGAATAAAGTTCTGGTATTTTACAATTTATAATTTGTTATACGTTGTTCTCGTTGTTTATTTAACACTTACATACTTATGTTAACAGTTAAAATTTAGTGTTAAAAAATGTAGCGTATTTAAATTCTAAATACAAAGTGGAAAACTCGATTTTATTTATTATTATATCATTTAAAGTATACGAGCTGTAGTATGAGCACTTCATATTAACCTACATATACGAAAACCTTAAGAAATAAATTTAGATTATAAGGTATTTCTCTCGCTTTCCTAGCATGCCTTCGTGGTGAGGTGGTCTGCATGCTGAACGCGTATTCCAGAGGTCCGCGGTTCGATTCCCGGCGAAGGCGTTGCTTATTTTTCATCTTGCCTGCTTCCAAAAAAATACCTAATGTCCCTACAAGATAACTATTTAAGTTCGCCTAATCTAATTTTAAGGACACTGAAATTTTTTTATGAGGTTAGTTTTGGAAGACACTATTCTTGAAGCAATTTACTGTTATGGGGCTAGAATAAGAAAAGGGAAATATTAACGGAATTATAAAGATAGTTGCAACAATTACAATTTAAAAAATTAAAAATGGTCAAAAATTTCCTGCTTAATTTTATTATGAATAATGTTGAATTTTCTGTCCAATTAAAAAAAAATAATAATTGTTACTTCTCTAATAATCTGTTCAACAAGAACATCTACAAACAGTTACTACCTTCTTACTCTTTGAAATTGACACTTCACATAATTAAAACTTTCTTTGCTGTAGAAAAAGTACAATAAGCTAAAAAACTCTAAATCAAATAATTGCAATTTTAAATAAGAACCTTAAATATCTAAGCTAAACAAAGATTTTTTTCACATAAAGAAAATTAATCTTTTAATTAAATATATAAAAATATAATATATATATATATATATATATATATATGTATTTTTATTTATTTATATATATAAATATATAAAAACATAGATTCGATCACTATTTTTGTTACTGTGCATCAAGGAAATAATAAAACGAAATATATAAAAATATTATATATATATATATATATATATATGTATTTTTATTTATTTATATATATAAATATATAAAAACATAGATTCGATCACTATTTTTGTTACTGTGCATCAAGGAAATAATAAAACGAAATTCAAGGATATTTCCGATAAACAATACTAGCTAATGCACTTATTTTTACTTTAAATAAAGCTTTTATTTGACAATTAAAAATTACATTTGCGTTATAATAGATTGCAATAGGTTTGGGGTTGGGTGCAAGAAGTGAGGTCTAAGGGATACACTAGTCTTTGTGTTTTATGGTCCTCGTTACGGGGTCGTTCAGCGTCCTTCAGTGTGACAGGTACGCAGTTCAATCTGATTTGAATAGAACTTCTAAATTGATTTTCGCAGCTGGTTAAAAGAGCAAAGAAATACTCTGAGACCAGTTTTACACACAAAAAGTTTATCTTTGGAGGTGTAAAATGGCACAAAATGTTTGCGATTTTCAGAACGGCAAACTGGTTAATAATTAAAAGTAAGCACTTGTAGTAAATTGCACAAATCATGTTATAAGTCTTCATGTTATGTTTACCACCTACTCTTTGAAACGGATCTCATTTTGAGCCTGGCGATGATATATTCGAAATTTGTCATGATGTTATGCTGTTTTTATCGCAGAATCTTCGGACGGGAGAAGAGACGATAACTCTTAGAATCGTAGATTTTTTTCGAGCTGCTAATTATTTCGAAATCATTAATTTTTCTCATATCTTTTCAAGTACTTATTTAAACAGATGCACTACTATTGTCTATAAAGCGAAATCAGTTATTAAAAAATTTCTAGCTAAATGTACTAAAACATTTTACTACATTTATTTTATTTGCATAGAATCAAAGATCTCCCTCACATCCCTGGTAGTGAAATTAAGGGGGGAGGGCTTGGAATGGAAAAAATACGGTATATCGCTTTGTGTAATAGAACTGATTTACTTTCTCAAAACACCAGAATACCCGATGACGGTATTGCAAAACTGTTTTCGAGTTTTCTGAACTCCGTGAAAATAAATCAAAAAAAGGAAAGATGAAACAAGAGTTACTTCGAGAGCACTTAATTCCTGTTCCCTCTGAAAGGGTATGTCCGTGAAATAGATTTAGGTCAGGGCCTGGCGGTCAAGGCAGGAAGAAAGAGCTGAAATGTGCGGAAGCACTTGGAACATTTAAGGTCCACGAGAAGTACAGAGTTTGATGCAGTGTCACACATTCCCAGCGAAGGTGAGTCTGGGTCACTAGTTGTTGATCTAGGTCCGGAGGGAAAGGTTAAAACCGACAGCACGGAGCTAACTTCTTGCTAGAGTTTTTTTTTGCAGATAAAAGTCGAACACGTAACTCGTCTGTTTTTCACGAATCCTAATTTTACAGCTAATAAAAGCGCTCGTATGATTCCAAGAACGACATCATTTTTTACTGTCACCTCAGTTTTTCGTGATGATTTTGTAGCAAATAATAGCTATTTAGTTTTCATTGTAACCTCAAACTGTTAAAATAGGCCAACCATCAGCAAACTACTAGAAAACTAAAAAATGACCCTCAGAGCGACGTTCGCTGTTAATCATTAAATATTCCCGCGAGCTTGATTTAGTGAAGAGAAAAAATTGTAGGTTTTTTTTTTTTTTTTTTTTTTAAATGGGATTGTTTGTTATATTTAGTTAGACCTATTATATTTCAACTACATAAAACAATTCTTTAAGAGATGATCTAAATTCGTTCTGTCGAGATGTACGGTCATTTCTTCTCGCTTTCTGATTTACATTGTTTTAAACATAATAAGGAAAGCAACGCTTTGCAGTTAAACTAAATATTTTTTGCCATTCTTTGAAAGTTAGTGGGATAAAGAAATAGGATTTCGTCTGTAAATATCGGACGTAGAACTTTCTCTTGCTAGTTTTTATTTCTTCGATTTCAATAATAAATATACATCTTTTGTTGCAGTCATTTAAGTAAAGTCATGTTTCATCAAGGGATACAATGTTTTCCCATTTATATCCTACTAAACAGTTTTCGTACAGTATTCTACAAATTGCTTTGTGTTGAATCACCCGCCTTGGCAAAACCTGGTAATTTTTATGCTTTTAGCTTTTTTTAAGTTGTAAATCTTAATTTATTAGTTTATTTATTATTACTACAGATGTATTTAAAAACTTTGCAACTGAACTCTAGGTTGGTGGATTTTTCTCTTGTTACCAACGATTTATCTTTAGAAAAATTACGTACCTCTGGAGTCTTCTTTTCACGTAGAAGTAATGACTGGCGGTTTTACCCTTTCCGATTAATAAGTTTCCTTATTTTGCACTTGGAAATTTTAATACCATGCATTTCACAATGCTTTTGAACTATAAAATAGGAATATTTCTCTTCGGAAAGCGCAAAAAACATCTCATTCAAACCACAGCTTTTTTACATGCGACATTTTGAAAGAAGAATAAATTTAAGAGTAGCAAACGATATTTCTGATTTCAAATAATAAGCTCTTTCCAGAAATTTTATATCCAAAACATTTGCTTAAAAAAAAAATCTTTATCGAAATCTTTCTAAAAGTGTGTCAACAGCCTCTGTTGCAAAGCAAAGAAATTCAGTACTGGCCAAGGAAAGCAAAGTACCTCATCACTGAGCATGACTGTAGCTGGAATGACATTTCGTTGTTTTCTTTAATTCATCATCACTGCATGTGGCAAAACCCATTCTAACTTACATCCTCCTGATGTAATGTAACGAACATTATTTCTGCTTTCTCCCACGCTACTCCGAACCGTAAAAATCCTTCCTCCTGTTAGTTTTTACATTTTCAATCAACTTACGATGCATCCTATGCCGTAGTAGTACGGCATCTTGAGAGACTTCATTTATTCATTCATTAATTCGTTTCCTCTAAATCCGGTAGTGCATCGCTCTTATAAATAGAATTATAGAGACTAATGTCACAAAGAAAGAACAATAACAAGGAAATATGAGGATAAGTGTTTTATCTCTAAAAGCATTCTTATCAGTTTGTTGAAAGCTCTCTTGAGTCAAAACATCGGTATTTTAATTGAACAAACAATTGCGTAAAATAACTTCATCATGTATGGATGAGCTAATAGTAAACTACATTAACTATTTATCAGCACGATTATTAGCAACGATGTAGAACAGTTGAAGTAAAATTCAGTGGGACTGATAATATGCGTGCTAGTAACGCTCTATAAAATTCTATCAGCGTGCTAGCAACGCTCTGTAAAATTCAATTAGTGAAATTCACATTTAGTAAAGTGCATGGTATAACTGTTCGAAGCAGATACAGTCCTAATTATGCCTTTCAGTTTTTTATATAACAAGTGCTAATCTGTATCGCTAATTGTTTTAAAATATTTAAACATTATTAATTCTTAAAAGTTATTACTAAAATACAATGAAAGCTTTTAAAACCTAATCCGATTCAGACCTTTTGCTGAACGATCTGAGTCGGATTAAGTTTTAAAAACTTTACTGAAAAGAAGCAGAATTCTGTATCGATGCCATCTTATATCCATTAACTTCCATCCTAACTTTTAAAACTGCAGCTAATTTTACTTTTCTAAGAATGACTTATCGCACAGGGGCTCTTCAAGAAAAACCTTAACTACCTAACTGGGAATCAGATACAGGTTTGTCATTTGTTTCTGCTGCGTACAATGTATTAAAACATGAGGGATTGGGAAGAAAATGCTTACATTTATTACTCTTTTATTGTTAAGCAAATTAGCCTCATTTTAAAACTTTATAAATTAGATTGTTCAATTTATTATGGATATAGAAGCATGAAAGGACTCTCTACTATCTATCTTAAGAGATATTCCTTAGTGAAGGACATTCCTAGCTAAATTGACTCATAATCACGGTTACATATGAGGGAAACTGCGAAAGCTCCACTCAAGTAGCCTATTCAATCATAGTGAAACGAAAATGGGACAGACTGCCAGGTTTTAGTAGTCGTGCTAACCTGGTCTCCGCCTATTTTTAAAAAGTTTATTCCAGAATAGAAAACAATGCGCAAAGATTCACTATTATATTCTAAGCCACTAAATGAGAAAAATTTAAAGAAAAAAAACTATAAAACTTTATGAACTACTAAGTGAAAGGTAGTTGATTGGTAACTTAGGGTCAACCTTATTCAATCCAACTGAATTCTCCTTCACTACAAAGAAATAGGGCTCTGTTTTTAGGCGCTTATTCAAATTATAATTTCAAAGATTGAATGAATAGTTGGATAATATTTTTGCATATCATTGAGTAGACATCTGACGAATTGTGACTAATAGCGTACAGCAAAAAGAATGGAAGAAGGACAGATGCATATACAGAGCCGTTATCTGGTAACCGATTCCTAAATCAAATAGACAGTTTGATGCCCACCCAAATTGCAAGAGAATTCGCTGCAGGCTACGAGGAACTTGACTATTGAGATGTACCTTGAGTGACGGGCTGAGTAAAAGAGGGGAGTACTCAAGAAAACTTGCGATTTGTGTCCCACTAACTTCAGCAGCGAAATGCGCCGGTTGCAATGCTGCAGAGATCATCGGACTGGAAAAGAAGAGTCTTGTTTTTGTTTGGGCAGACATATTACAATTTGCAAGGAGCCAGGCACACAAATTAAGCCGAAAACATCAGTGAAAGTTATTCTACCATCATCGTGGTAGAGTAATGGTATGGGTGATAGACGCACTGACCCACACATATTTACCAACGGAACTATGAATGCCGAAATATACAAAGATGATAGTCTTTATCCTTATGCCAGTATACCCTGGTCAGGTTCTTTATCCTTATGCCAGTATATCGAGGTGAGGTTCTTGATCCTTATGCCAAGTTCTTTGGTGATGCAATAAGTAACTAGACCGATTTTTACGAGGAAGAAGGAACCAAGCGGATGGATTCTTTGAATTTATGGTAAGCATAACATGTGTGGAACGCACTAAATGCTTACTTGAACCACTATAATCCCTACTCAGCACTCTCCAATAGCTTCAGTGCGCTATTCGTCGTGAATACATACTGTTGTCGCATACATAGCATGGAAAATCACGGTAAAGCTTGCATAATATATCCATAAAAAGTTGTAATGTAGAGTCATTAGGTTATTTTAAGCAAGAGACATGAAAAACAAGCAATGGTATGGCCGGGACTCGAACCTTGGAGCTCTCGAATACGCGCGAAGTGTGCTGCCATTACACCACGAAGGCATGCAGAAAGGAGGGGGAAATACCATATACTCCCCTTTTTGAAACGCGACTGGGGGATTAGGGAACCCAATCGTCAAATCATGGTGCTGAAGCATCATCATCCACCAACTTTTTTAGTTCGGGCGCCATTGTGGAGACATTAGGTTATTTTAAGCAGGACACATGAAAATTTAGCTAAGCCTTCGCTGAGGCTCGAACCATGGAGCTCTCGAATACGCATCGAGTGTGCTACCGTTTCACAACGAAGGCATGCAAAAAGGAGGGGAAAAATACCTTATAGTAACATCAAGTTTTCCAACCTCACTTTATATAACATTTCCTATAGTTTTATCTGAATATATATATTTCCAGAAATATGCAATTATGCGTTTTAAAGATATGTCAAGGATGACAAAATAAAGATCTTGTGCAAGTTTCATTTTCTTAGTTGCAAAAATCTTTCAAGTTATTTCTATAATTATTCCTTTGACCTTTTTTTTTTTTTTTTTTTTTGTTGTTGTTGTTTTTGTGCCAGTGTATGTATTCTTTAGAGGTGAGAGTCAGTGTAATATGCTTTATACATGTCGCTGCTCATAAAACCT